>NC_090929.1:1574711866-1577211866 GCF_040938575.1 Ambystoma mexicanum
TAGTGGGGAAAAGGTCCTAGGTTTCATAATGCAATTTGAAATACTTTCACAATGCAATTTGAAATACTGGAGAAAACACACCTAAGTCTGAGAATCCTGTATAGTGGGGACAAGGTCTAGGTTTCACAATGCAATTTTAAATACTGGAGAAAACACACCTAAGACTGGGAATCCTGTATAATGGGGAAAAGGCCTAGGTTTCACAATGCAATTTTAAATACTGGAGAAAACACACCTAAGTCTGAGAATCCTGTATAGTGGGGAAAAATGCCTAGGTTTCACAATGCAATTTTAAATACTTTCACAATGCAATTTTAAATACTGGATAAAACACACCTAAGTCTGAGAATCCTGTATAGTGGGCACAAAGGCCTAGGTTTCACAATGCAATTTTAAATACTGGAGAAAACTCACCTAAGTCTGAGAATCCTGTATAGTGTGGACAAAGGCCTATGTTTCACAATGCAATTTTAAATACCTTCACAATGCAATTTTAAATACTGGAGAAAACACACCTAAATCTGAGAATCCTGTATAGTGGGGGAAAGGCCTAGGTTTCACAATGCAATTGTAAATACTTTTACCTAGAGGTACTTGACCCGTATGGCTTCTGAATGACATGACATCACGTTAATTAGGTAAGAATGTCTTTGTATCACTTATCGTTGGAAATTAATCTTAGGAGGTTATTTTTATTTTGGGGCTGTGGCCCAGCAAGTTAGTGACATTTGATCAATTCTGTACCCATACAGCTCTAAATGTATTATTTGTTGCTAATATAAGGATATGGTACATTTGGCAAAGCTTCTCCCAGCACCTGCAACTCAATAATTGGGTTATGGAAAGCTAAAAACCTGGTGTGTGATTTATATCTTTCTCGAGTCATCTCTATATGTGAGCTCTATAACTGATTCTCTCATCATTTGAACTCGTACGCAAATATATACTATTGTTTTTCTAGAGACGGTCATAATCTATTTTTCATCTTGGTAAGATTCTACCTATATAATGACCATTTTGTATTGACACACCATTTGGGTGCTGGTGATTGTGGTGACTATGGGATTTCAGGCTCGTCTTAAGTTAATGACACACATGTACGGTAATTCTTGGCATAGTGAAACTTTACACTTTACTCTTTAATGACGTATTTTCAAGATGCATGGGTGTGCTTGGATAAGGTTGGGCATCTGCCTTTCCCACCTTATGCACTGCATAATCAGGCATTGATCACCCAAAAAATTATTTAGTTTAAAATAGTTTGGCTTATTGACTATAATATGAACAATGTCTTCACTTTGTTTCCTTTACCCGCTACCCTACCTCCCTCTTCCATGTGACAACAATGGGTGTGTAATTTCAGTAATTGCTATTTTGATGTTCATTTTTGTGTTACCTACACCTAGGGAACGTCTTTTCTGTTGAAATTATTTACTTTTCTTTTTAACCATCATCTGTGGACAATGCATGATGATTTGGGACTTTTGCTTCTCGTTATTGCTAAAATGTTTGTGGAATAACAGCCTTGAAGATGACCAAGCGGTGGTCGAAACACGTGTCGGCTGTACTGATCAAACCATTAAAAGACTTCCTACTTGTGGGTCATTTGTTAGTGGCTGCCTCCCATTACTTATTACTTCATCGCGTTTTAGCGCCTTCCAATTCAAGGATCGTACCCGTAAGTTATCTTTTACAATTTTATATACATAATTTGTTCAAGCTAACTCGAGTTTCGGCCAGCAGTGTGATAAGATAGCAACGTCACACAAGGCCTTCTTCAGGGCAGGAAATGGGCGCAGATAGTAGTCGGGGACTGAATCAAGGGCATTTTTAAATCCTGGCATCCAAACTTTGCTTGATACCAATCCTGGTAAAGCTAGAGTATAGGGTACCACGCTCTCCTGCGAGGGGTCGGCAGGTCTCCCCTGTTTTAGTCCATGTGTTTTGAACTGGTCCCATATTTCACAACAATGGGTGTGATCATACCCAGGCATCTCTGCGGGGATCTGAATGGGCTTCTACGGCACACATGTCTCCTGGGAATGTAAGACTATCAGTACATAGGGTGGATCTCTTGCAGTTGGACCCAAAGAGGTGCTCCCCCAACCAAATGTAGAGCTATCAGGTTTCCCTTGATATGCATGAGAAGGCCATCCAGTCCTGTTTATTTACTTGTAATTCTGGGGCGTGTGGTGTCCCTAAATTTGAAATTGGAAAGAAAAACTGCAAGTCCCAGAATTCAAAGAAAGAAGAAACAGGACTGAATGGCCTTCTCACATATGACAATGGGAATCTTGGTAGCTCTGAAAATGGATGAGGGCAAATTGGCCTTCAGTGGTCAGCAAACTATATCATCAACCACGTGGCTTCTGGGAACCAATACACATCTAAGGGCCTGATTTACAGAAGCTTTTTATAATGGGTGGACCCCTACCCCTCCAAAACCATCAAGGCCAACATAGACTCTCTCACTCCGGCCTTGGCAGATATCTGCAACCTCTCCTTCACCACTGGAGTTTCCCCAACTTCTCTCAAGCACTCTCTTGTGCATCCTCTGCTCAAAAACCCCTCTGCCGACCCGTCCATTCTGGCAAACTATCACCTGATTTCTATCACCCCTTTCCTGGGCAAACTCTTGGAGAAGCTGGCTATCTCTCTGCTTACCCTCCACACCAAATCTGTTGGCTGTTTCCATGACCATCAGTCTGGCTTTATAACATCCAGAGGCACGGAAACTTCTCTTCTGAACACCTGTGAAGTCCTGCTCTCAAATCTTGACTTTAACTCTCCCTCTGTCCTCATCCTTCTTGACCTCTCTTCCGCCTTCGATACAGTAAACCACATCATCCTGATCTCTTATCTGCGTGATACCCTGGGCATCACAGAGCAGGCCCTGGCGTGGCTAGCATCCTTTCTCTCGGATCGTTCTTCACAGGTGGAACTTTGGTCCTTTCTCTCCTCTAGCACTCTCTCTACTTGTGATGTTCCCCAGGGCTTCCATTTATCCCCCTGGTTTTTCAATGTCTACATGGTCCCTTTGGCCCACATGATCTCTTCTTTCCCTCCAACTTTCAGTGTTACGCGGATGACACACATCTCTCTTTCAGGATACCCGGCTTGGCCTCTTCCTCCTCCTCACTCATCCCTGACTGTCTGCCCGCAGTTCAGTCCTGGTAAGCTGCTAATGATCTCTGCCTTAATGCCAGCAAGACAGAGATCATCCTTATTGGGACCCCTGCTCCCGCTTTCCCACTTGCATTCTGGCCGGCCTCCCTTGGTCCTGTGCCACCAGTGAGGGAAAAAAATCTGGCAGTCATGTTCAACTTCACTCTCTCCTTCTCCTCTCACATCTCGGACAACTCTAAAAAGTCCCACTACCAGCTCCATCTCCTCAGAGGTATTCTACCTTTTCTCTCTTTTCCACAGAGACTCACCATCTCCAGAGCCCTAGTTCCCTCTAGACTGGACTACTGCAACAGTCCCTTTCTCAGTCTTCCTTCTTCTACTCTCCGACCTCTCCAACCTATCCAGAACAGAAATGCGAGATTTAGCCTTGGCCTCAAGCCCAGGGACTACATTTTTCCGGTGTTGAAATCTCTCCACTGGCTCCTAGTGGCTGCAAGGATCAAGTTCAAGTCCCTCTGCATAGTCCACAAAACTTTCTGGGGCTGAGGCCTGCGCTACCTAGAACACTCTCTCCCTTCTAGAGTCCTCCGCTGGCCTCTTCCAACTCTCTGCAGGTGAGCCATTTCTCCACACAGAGATTTGGTGGTAGAACGTTATCCTCTGCAGGTGCCTCCCTGCCTCTCTTCGTCTTGAGCCGGATCGCCTCAAGTTCTGGAAACACCTCAAGACCTTCCTATTTTCTTCCTCCTTCTCTCTCCCTCTCCCCTGCCAACCCCCTCTCTCTTCTCTCCAGCTTTCCTCCCCAACTCTGCTCAGTTTCACTGAATGGTCACCTGATGCACCTCCAGAGCCACACAGGTTCCAGGCTGCCCTGCCAGTCCTACACCTGCTTCCGTGCCTCTGCACTGTATCTCACACTTCTAGACTCGGAATATGTTCCATGTGAGAGGCAAACCTCTTCTGCACTTACCCTAGGCCCTTGATGGACTGGGTGAACTTGTTCCCCTTTGCCCCCCCCTCACTTGCAAAACCTTGAATGCAAAGATTGCTTTGTCCTGTCTTCCTTTTGTCTTCCCTCCCTAGCTTGGTTGCGCCTGAAACACTTCGTGCATAGGCGCATTATTGATGATGACCTATCATCATTCAACGTGAGTGTCGCCAGGCCTAGCACGGTAGTTTATGTTCTGTATGTCCTTTCCCCCACTTCCCCCTCCTTCTCTCCACGCTCCTTGTCATGCACTTGTACTATCTGGCGAGTCATTAGGCCTAGCCCGGAAGCTTACTGATTGTTTGCTCTTCCCTTCTCTCCCTCCCTTCCCTCCTTCCCTCCTGTCAGGCACTTGCACTAGTAGAAATGCCTCTGGCCTAGTAAACTAGTTAATTTCTTTAATTTTGTTAGATCATTCGTAAACTTCAAGGCCTAAGAATGACTGCTGTTTTCCCTTGTTCCCCTCCCACCTTGAAGCGCTTTGAAACACTTCACTTGTGTATAAGCGCTTTACAAATAAACACTTACAATTACGCAATCCCATAGAAAAAGGTTCTGTAAATCAGGCCCCAAGTTTCTGGAGCGCCTCTTATTCAGATTGATATGCAGGTCCGGGTCACAGCACTTTGCGAATCGATGGGCCTGCATCTTATACACCCCAGTCACAGACTGCGATGAGCGAGCAAGCTGCTTCCTGAATCAGCCGCTCTGTGCTCCCATACAGTAAACCCTGCTTCTTCCATAATAACTGACTTATTGTTAGGTATTTCATGTTAATGACATTTTTTTTAAATAAACATTTAGATGCCCATATTTTCATGCCAGATCTGATTTTATGGGCCACCTGTTGTTTACATGTGAGCACTGTCATCATTTTACACAACCTTGCTAACAGCTATTTCCACAGTTAAGCAGAATTTATTGCAATAACGTATTGTGTTAGTCAATAACACATTTGCAATAACGTTATATAAAGGCCCCATCATAAAAACTGCAGCCTTGCGTGGTTATTCCTATACTGACAGTACCCTGCTATGCCGTGCAGGAATTGAGACAGAGGAGCAGGCCCATGTACATCTTGTTTAAGTCCTCCTGGAGGTAGGAAAGCTGGCTCCAGCTGAATAATTCTAAAATGGATGCCGTGCCGCCATCTTTGGTGCCTTAGGACACAGCAAGACAGCAAAGGGCGGGAATCAACCTATCCAGTGAGGAACCACCATTCGCAAAATCATTTATAAATAATTGATATCCTGTTAGATGAGGCCAGGGCCGGCCTTAGGGCAGGGCCGCCTGGGCAACCGCGGGGCGGGCCGCCATTAACCCCCTGTCACGCCAGCTCAGGGGAGTCTCTGAAGGCCTCCCCCGAGCTGGCATGGTGGGAGAAGGCGCGGCAGTTGCTCTATTGAAATTAAATGCGCCCCCATTTAATAACAATAGGCGCAGATCCTTTCGCATGGGCGCCTATTGAAAAATGTGCCACCCCCATGACCAGCGGTGCACGGGGGAGAGGAGAGGGCGCCACATTTTAGTTTGGCTGCCCAAGGCACTGCCACAGCTAGGGGCTGCCCTGGATGAGGCCCTCAACTAGGGCCGCCGATAAACGGGGAGGTAAAATTGAAGTGGTTTCTTGCAATATGCAAACTACGAAGGATTCTTCCATGTAAATCTCTAATTACGAGTGTCCTGTTCAGTTGGGGGAATGATAAACTCATGGGTCACGACTACTGGGATACCTTGTGTGGAGGGTCCCCAAAAAAGTGTCATTGAAAAATTGCAAAAACACAGAATACGGTCAGGGACGTCATTTAGGGGTCGCCAATTTATTTATTTATTTATTTTTTTAATGCAAGCTCCTGGGCGGTGGCCAGCGACATGTGGCTCTTTGCTTCTGGGGTAGCTGGCTTTCTTGTTCAGGCCTTTTAACACAAATTACAAAAATTGAAAAAGAACAGGGGTTCCACAAGTCTAAAACTTTCAGCAGTGACCCTAAATAAGAGAGACTAGGAATACCAAAAAAAGTGTCTTTCTGGAATTCTATACATTGCTAGACTCATTAAAGGTTTATCTCAGGCACACTTCAAGGGACGAGTCACTGATTTAGTCTGTTCTTAAACACCTCAACACAGCCTTTCATCCTTCTGAGGTCGAGAAATGAGTGCCAACACAGGTTGGGTGATATGGAATGTATTTTTTTCTATATAAGGCGCTTAAGCGTAAGTGCTATATAATAACACATCATTATCATTTGGCCATGGACAGCTGCTTGCATTCACAGTAATTTGGTAGTATGGGCACATACACACTGATATTAACGATACATATGGCGCTCCATTCTTGTATGAAATGAATATCATATTATAGTGATATCATAACCATATTTTACATAGTGTACTTAGGAACAATGCTATGCAATGCCACATGCTTTCCGCCTTGAAACACTTGTGTATAGGCACGTTATGAATGCCATATCCTACCATATCATGTGATGCCACTTCCTCCTTTGTCAAGGGGTGAAAGGTCATGTTCCATCGCTTCCTGTGATATCACTTCAGGGTAAGGTGAAATGACATCACTTCCTGTGATGTCATCAGAGGTCAAGGATTGTGTGATGTCACTTCCGCTACTCCTGGCATTTTGGTGAAATGACGTCCCTGAATATGGTGCGCTTGGTCCACAGATGTACGGAAGTAGGACTTTACCTCTCCATTGGCTGCCAGTCGAACTCCAGATCCTGTTTAAGGGATTATTCTGATTGGTGCTCTTGACCTGTGGATTTGATGAATTTCGGCCTTACTTCAACAGTCAAGAGGAGTCTCCATTTTGCTGCCAGTCCAACATTGGACACTGCCCCCCCACCCCCAGTCGCCTTCGAAAAAGTATACAAGCATTGATTTTTTTGATATTCAGCAGGGGATGGACATCCTTGCTTGGCCTCCCTGCCGGGTTTTTATCACCTCTTAATCCCCCAATCCAAATGCCATGAAGCTGCACAGAAGAAAAGCGTCCAGGTCTGAACGAGTCCCCAGCCAGGCGGCCAAGAGCATGCTCGTTGTAGGAGTGCTTTAACTGTTTATCTGCCAAAGTAGTCTAAGTCCACCACTTATATTTTCAACTACATTTAATTTAATTCTATTTGGCAACTTCTCAAATAGCTTTTCACTGCAATTCCTTTCTTTCAGTTGTGCTTACACTATGGAGAATGAAACGTGCACTTTTAATGTTTTCATTCACATAGGTTGCAGAAGGGCACATGCTCAGCCCTGCAAAGAAAACAGCGCAGAAATACTTGGGTGCTGATGTGAAACTAAACCTGGACTTGGAGTGTGCTCTACTGCCAAATTGCAAGCTGTGAAACCCGGAAACCTGTGCTCAAATCCTGACTTCCCCATTTGACCAAAAGTATGTGATCTTGGGCAAATCCTTTGCTTCAATGTGCCTTATTTTCATTAGCTGCTACATTTGGGATCCCATAGAAGTGATTATATTAAGTGTTCAGTACAGAAAAAAGCCACGGTCATCATGGTTTTATACAGTGTTGCTGTAATAATAATAACGACCATTTATAGAGTGGACATCCCACACTGAATAGTGAATTATTTAATTAACTGAAGAGTCAAACAATTGACTCTATCGTTTGGTATGTGGGTGGATGTTACCTGGGGCCTGGTCCCAGGAAAACAGAACTAGCTGAAAGATATATTGCCTCCTGCCCCCAGATGACAAAAGGACGTTAATGCCAATCATTTATATACAGTGGAACATGACTATAATTAGGTGCGAGGGTAGGTAAGGAATTTACTTCCTCTGATTATTTTTGTGTCAAGCTATCGAAGGAGGAGATGTAGAATTTGGAACAAGGAGAACTGGCTTTGAATCCCAGCTTCCCCACTGCACCACAATGTTTTGATCCTAGACACATCATCATACCACTCTGTGCCTCAGTCTATTATCTGCCAAAACGGAGAGTGCATGAAGCAGTGAAGACAGTGCTATACATGCGCGCACCATTCTGCTTAGCCTGGGCTGTTCAGCTTGCAGCGTCCAGCTGGGGGAAAGCACCCTTGCGTGTAGGCTGGCGTGTAGTGCATGATGTCAACCGGTGTCAACCGAACCAAAGCTGCCAATAGCACATCACACGTCTCTCGCTCTTTTTCCTCACGCTCAGTCCTACTAACTTACACCCCCGCTACCCTCTTACTTTGCAGAACCGACAGAGGGCCAAGGAACCACTCAAGTGGCGACAGTGCGCGGTATTAGAACCTTTAACATGACATAACATGAGGTGTAATCAGAGCACAGGAATACTGAATGCACAGGGAGAAGGTTTCCAAGCTCCGAACAAGCTGCATGGTTAGGCCAGTAGTATAATGAAGCTTAACACAATACGGAACATTTATAATCAGGGCATTATAACTAGGCCACATACCTTTCCTTCCTGACATTCTGTGACCGCCCACCCCTAAAATGTATCAGCCTTCTTAACCCAGAATGAATTAAAGGTAAAGTGTGGCATCCTCTAGGCTTGTGCCCACCACTCCTAACTCCACCCCCAACCCTGTGCCAACTCCTCACCAATTGCTCATGCCACAGACCCCACCATTGCGGTGGTCTCACAGCCTCAGTGCTTAATTAGTGGGGGTGTTTGCCAGGGTTCAGCCCCAGCACTTATTTCTGAGCTCTAGCACTTATTTTGAGCTCTCACACTTATTTCTGAGCCCTGGCACTTATTTCTGAACCCTGGCACTTATTTCTGAGCCCCGGCACTTATTGTCTCAGACTCAGATGGATTATGAAGTGGCGATAGCCAGAGCATCCATCAACCCCGAAGAGCAGGTGCGAGTTGTAGGGTAACCCCAAATGTGTCGACATTGTGGGGAGTAGCTGTGGTCGGTGGCAGCAATGGTGGGTAACTGCCTGCCCGCAGTGTCACAGACGGGCTAGAAATTATTTGGTCCCTGGCACTTATTGTCTTACAAATTAAGCACTGGAGAGCCTCCTGGCGACTTGTTTGGTAAAGGCGCTATATAAGCGTCTACACTCAAGCATGGCATACAGACGGCAATGATTAACACAGCATTGAGCAGGTGGCCGCTTGACACCAGCAGGCTTTTCTGAAAAACATGGTTATTATTTTCCACTTTGACCCTTGTTCCTGGAGTAAGCGGGCTTGTGGCGAAGCCCAAATATCGTGTGTGTGTGTGTGTTAACACATCCTTGTTTCCTTCTGTGTGGTTGGCGAGTACATGCGCTCATCTCTCCTCCAGAGTCTGTTGTGTTTGCAAAGAGCTGACAGGTAGTCCAATATTGACACCATAAACACGGTCGGTGATGAGCCAGGCACGGTGTGAAAACACAAAGAGTAGCGCTGAGTGAGCAGAGCCGCCTTCCAGGCGTAGCAAGACAAACACCAGATGTCTTCAGCAACAAGGAAGGACCGTGCCTGTGTGAGACCTTGAGTGTGCAAGCGGAACCAGTCAATGGAGGCCTCACTGGGACATTCTTAGGAAATGAACGGAGCTTGTGAGAATGGGCGCCCACATTGGCTGACGAAGTCCTCCAGATAGGCCGCCTTCACTCCCTCGGTCCTAGGATTAATTCAGGAGCAGTGAAGCGAGATTCACACATGTACGCCTGTAATATCTATGTAAAATCCTGTACATGATGTGCTATTAACGGTGAGTGTGGCATACATTTAATGTACAGTTCAGCATAATATTGTGATCATCTAGGTATGACATCACAGCTATCCGTTTATCATGTACTTGGCTAGTTTGCACACCACCACATTACATACATGAAGAATTGTGTGTCACTGCCCTCCAAGCCAAAGTTAACATTACCAAGCATTCTTTTTAGTCCTAACCTGTCATCTCACACAATGAGTAGCCATGTTTCGCGCAAAGTCCTATCCTAACCTATTGAGCCCATTTCCCCTCAGGACCCATCCCCTCCCAAGACCCATCCCCTTCCCAAGTTCCATACTTGCCCCAGGCTATCCCTACTTCAAGGCTCACCCTCGCCCCAGACTCATCCTCGCCCCAAGGCCAATCTCCATGTTGAGGCCCAACTCTGATCCCTGGTCACCCTCAGAAGAAAGCCCGCCCCGGGCTTTGAGGCTCCTCCTTATTCCAAGGACCGTCCCATTCAAACCAACCCTTAGGCACCATAGGGCCCGTCCCCACTCTGAGACCCCTTCCGACCCTCAGGCCCGTCCAGCCCCTGTGGCCCAACTTTGCCTGAGGTCACAACCCAGCATTGATGCTTTGATGTCTGTCCTGGCAGGGCCGCCCATCCTTTTAATTCACTAGGGGCAGAATGAGGGAACTGTGTACACTCCTGGTCAATGTGAAACCTTTCAGAGACATCCATTCCCACTACATTGTTATTTTGAATAATCACAACAGATTGTAATTCTCGCTCTTTTTTATGGTATTACAAAGAATGGTTTACTCCAAAATATGTGTATTGAGGATGTTAAAAGCCACCCCAGGCTCCTGGGCCGGTATAGAGTCCTCAGCGTGCATCCTCATGTTCTATATGGCCAGAACTGCCGGGCAACCATTATCTTTACAATGATCAGGTGGGGGAACCTAATTCTATGGGCCTCATTACACGGACGGCGGTAAGGGTTAACGGTCACCGTTAATGGCAACGGTGACCGTTAACCCTTACCGCCGTACTACGAGGTCCCTTAGCGGGTTGGTGCTCTAACGCCTGCTTTTTGCAGGCGTTAAAAACCAACCCGCTAAGGGACCTCGGAGCTAATTACGGCACCGCAAAATTGCGGTGCCGTAATTAGCGCCTTCCCCATTCCCATAGAGCCCTATGGGGCAGAAATGGGAATGGGGAAGGGCAATGGCGGAAAGGGGATTTACCGCCCCACCGACCTTGGGATGGGGCGGTAAATCCCCTTACCGCCAAGGCGGTGCCGGTAATTTACCGGCATGGTCCAGGGTGCTAATAGCACCCTGGATCACCGCCTTCCGTGTAATGAGGCCCTATATGTTTTGTTTAATTTTATTTCGGTCAAAAGACCATAAAAGTAATATCACAAACAAGTATCAGTCACAGACAATCAATTCCATAGCACATTATCAAAACAATTACAACATACATTTCCGAAGGTAAGTACCTAACAAAATGGCAAGGATTAAACACATTCATAAAACTTCATATCATTTCATATAAAACTTTTTAAACATTTTTTTTATTGTGTATAATCAACTTGTGATTTTTACAAAACTTATAAAATGCAGATTTAAAAGATGCATGATATAGCTACAAATGAGATGCCCAATTAAACTATTTTTTTTGCTAAAATGACACCGAATCTCGCCCCAGCCCCTTGTGTGCGAGATTCAGCGTTACGTAATGCAACGTAATCTCACCCTCGATGCACGCACCAGATAATTTACAACCGAGTGCACTGCCAGATCGTCATCTTCAGAATGCACACACAGTGCCAACTCTTCCTTTGTAGTTCTAGCAGCTCTACATCTAAATAACAGCTTAAGATATGGTTTCCTAGTTACATAGTAAAGAAGGCAGAATAAAAGAAAATACATCACATTCTCCGTTTCATTTTCACACGGGGGGCATTTTATGGGAACATTACAACTCCATTTATATAGTAATTTGGCCAAAGGTAAAGTGCCCAAGCGAAGCTTAAGATACAGAGTCCTGGAAAATATTGGAGATACAACATCTAGCTAACTTTTATAAGCAAAGCTCACAGTATCTCCTTCCGCTCTCATTACTTGAGATAGCGGCAAGAAGTCCACATACTTCATCGTGCAAGAGTGCTCCTTTGACTCGTGTTTCTGAGCTCCGGCTAATAAACGGAGGTTCTGACCAGCACTCACAATATCTTCGCAAGTTAAAAGCTTCCTTTAAATATTTCATCCAGGGTAAAGATCCACCACCCTCCTGCCATGAAATGTCTTCGAAGGACAATCTATACATAGTTAGTCCTGGAGTGGATCAAACCCTAATACAACAGAGTAGGGGGTTTAGATTTGCATAATGGGGTAATATTTCGGACATCGACCTATAGGAAGACAGTAGACAGAGTAGTAGGAGTGCTTCTGGGGAGTCCCAGCACATTTATCACAAATTTGTTTTCACTTATAATTAGTTGATCTCAAGTGGTTCCTCCTCACAACTCTGCCCCATAGAGCACTGCTTGTCCAGCCTGAGCGGAGTAAGATTCCATGGATACTTTCACTGCCCGTTACCATAATCCTGACCAAATTTAGCAATGGCTTAACTGAAGAGATTAAGTTTGATATCAGCCCTGGAAACTTGGGATATGTAAGAGTTCTGTTGCAGCTGTATAAAATCCTGTCCCTCATTTTCTTGTTACATTTACATCCTGGGAGAGCACCACAGCCAGTCAACTCATTAGGAATGCAGGCATTTTTTGCTGGTGTCCTGCTTGCATTCAGAGTCTGCTGATAGATGTCTTGGACCTCACACTTTACCACTTTACCACCATTGCCCGCTCACCTGATGGTCACCTCCCCTTTCTTCCCCCTTCCTTGGGCCCCTCTTGCCTCTTTGCTCCTTGTTTTTTCTCTCATGTCCTAAGCAAGTCTCATGTCTTCATTCTCTATTGCTATCCTGAGACGTAGCCAGGATTGTTTAACTATGAGAAATCTGCACAGTGGGTGTGCACTCTCCTGGGCTTTTTTGAAATTTGTAAATGAAATTGAATGATGGTAGATCAACCTCCAGAAAAAGTGTGGGGCTAATCTGCACACATTTTCCTATGCTCACCGCACGGCATAACCATAGACCTGTGTACTCTGGGTGGACACAGCCTAGAGACGCAGTCCCCCGTGTCATATTTAGTTGGGACAGGAGGAGCACAGAATGCATCTCCAGAAGAGGGAGGACCAAACCTTCCACATGCCATGGCCAGCCTGATTAACTAGCAAAGGCTCCATGGTTCAGCCATGTCCTTTTGTTGGGCCCTGCAGCTGGTGGCAGCAATATACATACCATTCATAGGTTAATTCGTACAGGCCCACATGGGGCCTGGCTGCAGAGGCTAACCAAGAAGACAGGAAACCCCAACAACATTTCATATGCAACTGTGCCAACCTGAAGCCAGCTCCAGCCCTCAGATTCAATTGACAGTGTACTGTCTCCTGGGACTGCGTGTTTACTGTAGTCCTCTCCGCAGGGGGACCCCATTTGTAAGGTACAAGAATGTGGTTTGGAGCCAGAGAGTATGGTCTCGCCGCAACTTCAAGGGAGACCTGCCGCTTTAATCAAGAATCACAGAGATCTCCATTAACCAGAGAGACAACTTGATCCACAACAGACAGGAAGATGGATGGGACATAGTATTACATGTTTTCACCCTCACACATACAGGAGATTGCTGGTGGGACCCAGGATTGGTTCACTAAGTTAGGCTTAGCCTACACCAATCACTGCGGCCCATTTGGCTTTAAAAGAGGGCAGATCATCTGAAGGCTTCACCAAAAGCAGAAGGAAGAACTCATTATCAGAGCCTGGCTCAAGATACAGTCTGCCTTACATCTTCCACCAGTGAAGGAAGGCCAGGACCTCCAAGAGAGAAGCAAGATCCCTCCCCTAAACATCTCCCAGGGAATAGAGGGAGAAACCAAATCCTGAGTACCCTCCGGCAGCTCTAGAACCGGTACCCAGGCATCACACAGCATGCCCAGCTAGGATCTGCTGCAAGCTCGCTAGGTGGGAAGTGCCAGAGTGTCTCTGAACCTGAAACCAAGGACAAGGCAGCTGACTGCAACACACTCCCCAGCTTTGGGCTATCTGCCTTAAAGGATGACACAGGCCCAGTCAAGAAACCAGGAAAAGTGCCTGAATGAGCATCTACCGACGTCTGCCTTAAAGGACATTTTCAAGCCAGCCGAGTTGCACGAGCTGCAACCGACTGCAACGCTGACTGTTGTTATGCCACAGTTGCCTAAAGACACCCGAGGAGTCTCGACCAGTGCTTCAGAACCATTGACCAGCACTGAGGCAATGATTCCTGACCCCGAGCTGCCATGTAGGCCAGCCTGCAGCTGTTCGTCCAGCTCCGCTCGCCGAACTGTCTTGCTGTCTGATACCCCCAGCTGTCTCCCATCTTGAACTCTGTCACAGAAGCCTACAAAGTGCACTGAAGCCGACTCGATCCTGATGAGCACCAAGAACACCTACAGCACAATGTATATTGTGGTCTGTCTCCCTGGTCCTTCTCTGAAGGACCCTAGAGACATTATAAAACCCATTGCTCCCTATGTGCTGATGCCAAGTAACCTTAAACTGTTGTGGTTATTAACCATACCGACTACCCTTCTGCCCTGCTAAGACTTTTTTGGCCAAATGCACACGCACATCATAATCGTGCCCCAGGACCTCAAACACTCTGGACTTCATACAAGTACAATACAATACAATAAGCATTGGCATACAATACCAATCCAATAGGTGTTTTACAAGTTAAAGTGACAGTGTTATGGCCATGACTAATTGATGATGCATAATGTGTTATCACATCTGCCATTGCCATTAAAAAAAAAACATAAATTGGCCACCCCTATGACTACGCGTGATACCACATATGCCAAGACTAGTGATAGGCTTGTACCTACACATCTAACAGGATTTCACAAACAAAATAGAGTTCACAAAAAAAATGATACCCAATCTTGTTAGGGTTAGTTTACATGTAAGTGCCAATACAAAAAAAAACATAACAGCTGTAAAAATTAATTTGAATATCTAATTTCTGGCATGGATCTGAACAGGAGACGTCATGACCAGCACATGACAGTGGCCGCGTTATGCTTGTTTCACGAAGGTACAGGGATGAGTCATGGGTGCTTTAGAACCAGCTCTGGTGTTTTTCTTTTGGTTCTGCTATTTTGCAATGCAACCACAACATCACTTTAACAACATTTAAAGTCTGACTTTTTTTTAGGGAATCTTAAACATAGCTTCTCTTTAAAGCCTTTTCCATGAATATATATTTATAAACACCAAGAAAGTTATTAAAGGAGAATAGTCCATTTGAGACTAGTCAAACATTTCACAACGCCGCCTAGTAGCCATCGCTGGAAGTTCACCTCCAGTTCCGAGCCACATCAGCAAGGCATTCTGGGAATGCTACTTAGCCCAAATGCAAACCTTTTTCTCCAGTAAACTGCCTTGTTTTAGAGGGCGGCAATACTTTATACATAGGTCAATAAATATATACATAAATACGGTCATCGCACAATAGATGGAAAGATCACACAAACTAAGCAGATGCTTCAAGGAAGGGGAAAAATATCTTCTTTATTACATTTTTTAAAAAAATGACAGCCAACACTGATACAACCAAAGTGTTTTGCACAACAACAGCTGTACTTCTTCCAGGAAAAATGGTGCTGTAAACACACCTGCTCAATTTAAAGGGGTCTCAGCATGCCTAGCTTTTTAAAGAGCAAGAACGCAAACCTAATACTATTTTCATGAAAACAATGTGTATTTAAAAAGGTTGTGTGAAACAAAAACAAATAAATCACGCATATACAGTGATAAAGGAAACACACCACAACACCAATGAGGCATAGTAAAATGGGGTTATTAAAATGCCACAACTGTTGGTAACTACATGGCCCCTGAAAGTATGAAGAAAAACAATCAGGTCCAGATGGTATGAAAGAAAATAATGTTGAAAACGGGCCTACAGGGCACCTTCACCAAATGTAAAAGGGAGAGATGCCTGACACTTCAATAATCCCAATTCCACATTTTTTAAATGAACAAAGTTGTATATCCTGAAATCAAATTCTCAGGTATATATTGCATGAAAGAAAATACAGGAAGCAATATGAAACAGAGATAAAGGACCGAGACATCAGTTTTATTGTCCTGAAAAGGATTGTAACTTCTCATCAATATTGAAACCAGTCTGACTTTTGCTATGCAAGAAAATAATCCAACCCCTCTTACTTTGTATCAACTTTAATTTTACACACACCCACACACCCCCACACCCTCATCCGCTCCCACCCCCCCCACACACACACATGTGTGCATCTAAATACGTACATATATCTGGCTTATTGTTTTATACTTACTGTAGCCATTATACCAAATTCAAATCTAGTGTTCTGTCTCTCTTGTTTGCTTTCTCTCTGCAGCCCTTGCCTACACTCCCCCTCTTTCTGTCTCTTCCTTTTTCCCTTTGTCTCTTTCTTTTTCTATCTGAGTGAGAGCCATATTGGCATTTGCCAGAGCCACTACAGCCATTGCTGACAGCCGTGCAACCAGAGAAAAAACAATTAGATCTCTTAGGGTGGGGAAGCTGTGTTTTTAGCAAAAACAGCTATTAATAAACAAAAAAGAACATAATGGACAGCAAATTAAAAAAGTCATTTAAATGTTGCCCTATGTCTTCTAATAGTCCTAATGCAGACCTATTTGAAGACCTAGTAACAGAAGATCTTAGAAGGCTGGCATCCAGATGTAATCACAAGAAGAAACCCAACCTGACTACCAGCAAATGGAAAGCAATGGAGGATTTAAGGGGGGACAAGACTATTGTTATCAAACCCTCAGAAAAGGCAGGTAACGTGGTAGTGTTGAACGCCAGTGACTACATAATGGAAGCTACACGGCAATTAAAAGAAGTAAGCAACTATAAGAAACTAGCTATGATCCCCTGTCCATAGTATAAGAATGAATAACATGTGAAACTTCTGGGATGGTTATATCAAGGTCTACTGGAGTGGGGCGAAAGGCAATTTCTAACTAAGGATCTTCCTACTGTACCTATCATACACTTCGTCTCTAAAATACGCTTAAGAAAAGGACCCCAGCGAGACCCATTGTGGCATCCATTCATTCCAGCCTGGAGAACACTTCCAAATTCATAGAGAAATTCTGTTTCCCTTTGTAGAAACACTACCCTCCTATAAAAGGGACACAACAGACTTCCTCACCAAAATTGATAACATTCCCTGGTGTGAGGAATATGTACTTATTACCCTGGATTTAGTTTCACTCTACACCTGTATTACACATCAACAAGGCATAGAGGCGGTGAAACAGTACCTATCCACGAGATCGCTCAGCTACAAAGAATGCACTAAAATGATTCTGGAATTGTTATCCTTCTGTCTCACCCATAATTTGTTCATGTTTGATGGACAGTACTATATTCAGCTATGTGGCACAGCAATGGGGACCTTGGTAGCCCCCTCCAATGCAAATCTATTTATGGGGGCATGGGAGGAGGTCATACTCGCATTAGATGACCTGGTAGCACACACAAATAGAGTTATATTGGGGAATAGGTACATTGACGATCTCTTTATTCTGTGGGGAGGCAGTGGGAAAAACCTTAATACTAATGACAAGAATCTAAAATGTACGGAGCAACACATCAAAGAAGAAATTGTATTTTGGTACATCAAAGTCAAAATTGTCGATCCGAGGATAACAACAGAACTCTATCGAAGAGAAACTAGTACAAATACAGTGTTACACGCAGACAGTGTCCACCCTAAAAGTCTTAAGAATAGTATCCTCTTATGGAGAGTTTTTAAGGATTAAACAGAACTGTAGTGAAGAGAATATCTCTGTACCAAATGCGAAAGTGGCAACCGCCAGAATCCGAGAAAGGGGATACTCCAAAGGTGCAATCAGCAGAGCATATGAAAAATGTTACACTCGAACCAGGAGTAGTACTGTCACCATGGGCCAGATTGAAAAGAGAAGGCATGAGAAGCCCACCAATAACATCAGATCAATTACAACATACAATGAAGGTGCCAGGGATGTCAGAGGGATCTTAGAGAAACACTAGCACATTTTGACTAGAGATCAGGACATTTGCCAACATATAGAGGTGAAAACCCAGTGTCACTTTTAGAAGAGCTGCATTTTTACAGTCAACATTTGCTCCTAGTCTTTTCCAATCGGTTAACTCCGTAGAGAGATAAGGATGGCTAACAGAAAAAACCTGTGGGATTCTATAAATGTACCAAATGCAAGGCATGCCAATTTGGGACCAATGTCCAGAGTTATAAACCATATTAGAAAGATTAAGTTCAAGAAATGGATCACATGTATGACTAAATATGTGATAATGTGCAATTGTAATCTGTGGTACATTGGTAATACAATGCTAGAGGTAAAGACAAGAATACTACAACATGTAAAGGCCATGAAGAATTGGGACCTGACATATCCTATAGTGAAATTTTGTGAGGAAAAACATCAAAAAGACATGTTCTCCTTTAGATATTTTGCAATTGATGCAATAACCTAAGATCCCGTGGGTGGGGGGAACCGAGAAAAAAGACTGTGACAAGCAGAATCCAGATACATAATATTTTATGACACAAAGACCCCAAAAGGGCATAACAAGGATGATGAGTTATACACATGTGTTGGTAACTAATACAATGTCTGCAATAGCACCAATGAGAAGGAGAGTACTATATAATAATGATGTTTATTTATATAGCGCCTTAATCCAAATGAAAATGAATATGTATTTTGTGCAAATCAGATTTTTTATTTTTCAAAAAAATATGTTCATGTTGTAACTCTAAAACAGCACTTTATTAGTATAGACACACTGCCAACTTCAGTGTAGATCTCCAATGAGACAACAATTTTAGAAGTGCCATGGAAGGAACAATAATACTCTCCCCATGAAAATGAGAATGTGCACAGTGGCCCTCATTACGACCCTGGCGGAGAACCATGGTGCAATTTGCACCATGGTCCATGGCGCAAAGCTGCCAACTCCGCCATGGGGGTTGGCGGACTTACCGCCCCATTCCGACCTTGGAAGGGCGGTAAGTCCCCAATCCCCATTTACCCTTCCCCATTCCCATTTTTGCCCCATAGGGTATAATGGGAGTGGGGAAGGCGTTAATTACGCCACCGTAAATTACGGTGGCGTAATTAACGACAAGTCCCGTAGCACCATGGCGCTCGTAGTCGGGCGGAAAGGTACGCCATGGTTTACGCCGGCGTAAACCTCTTTCCGCCAGGGTCGTAATGAGGGCCAGTGTGAGTATTGATTCCAACAGGATGCTTAATATTTGGCACTAAGGACTATACACTTATAAATACAGACATTAGTAGCACCCTGTACTTTATAATCAAATCCCCTACCCAGGGCTGAATTGCACAGTGATGAACATTTAATGTCTATTATGTGAATGAGGATGATCTGTAGTCTATTTGCATTACCCATCACGCATCATGCACTTTAAATACATATAGAACAACAGCGTTCCCAAGGAACTATCATCGCCCTCATTGATAAGCTGATATGCAGATTTGCACAATGTAAAACAGTGCTCCAATTTAGATGTTCTTATCAGTTCAGGGATATAATGCGGATTAATTGCACCAAGCACTATGCACTTTATGGAGGTCGATCAGGACTATGAATGTTCCTAGAACATGTTTCTTTGTTCAAGATATAGAAGGTGATGAATAGAAAATATATGTTGGCCTTGTAAACAAATTAGATTACAAGTTGTACCATGAAATGTAGCTACAAGGCAGGTCCTCTATATATGTGTACCATGTACCTTATGAAATATGGTAACCCATGTGGACTTATGACACACATGCCGGGAGGCAGGCGTATAGAGGATTGGGCAATGTTTAATGTCATAGTTTTTCAATTTATACTTAGTACCAAGTATTCACAATGTATAATCCAATTGGGGATGATCAGTGAATGGGAGGATAACAACCAGGGTTGATACACATATGGAGATTCAGATGTACACACACGTAACACAAAATGCAGGGGCCCCCCTGCGAGCCATGCTGAGGACCCCCCCCGCAACAAATCACGGGTCGCGCCACACTCTGGCCGGCCTAGATTGTCACGCTTGCGCAATACGCACAAATGTGCTGTTGAAGGGGTATGCCACACACTGCACGAGGAGAAAGATATAAAAAAAGCCTGAGTGTTTGCAATGGTTTTGTATGGTTACACCAATCCAATAAATGCAAGTCAGCAACAGTGCACAGGAACATTAATGCTTTGCTATTAAAAATGCCATGCCACAATGAAAACATGCATGTCCAACTGGCTGCACAATGTAGGCCAGTGTAGACACGTAATAACATTACAGTAAAGCATTCCAGGCCACATTTAGACATACCTAGACTGGTAGCACCAAAATGCCAGTCGAAGCAATAACACTCATCAAGAATAGAACACACATTCAAGCCCGTGTCTCTGTGGCCTCTAACATAACAGCCTTGGGTCCTCTTCCTTTGTGCTTCCTGCGAGGCAAAAAACTTTGTTGTCATCTTTGACTCCACTCTCTCTTTCTCTCCTCTCTCTCTTTCTCTCCTCACATCTCGGGCATTGCCAAGAAGTCCCACTACCAGCTGCTCCTCCTCAAAAGGACACTTCCCATTCTCACTTTCCCCCAGAAGCTCACTGTCTCCAGAGCCCTGTTTCTCTCTAGGCTGGACTACTGCAACAGCCTCTTTCTCAACCTGCCTTCCTCTACTCTCTGCCCTCTGCAACTAATCCAGAACAGGACTGCGAGACGTATCCTTGGCCTCAAGCCCAGGGATTATATCTCTCCATCCCCTGAAATCTCTCCACTGGCTCCCGGTTGCTGCAAGGATCAAGTTAAAGACCCTTTGCATTGTCCCCAAAGCTTTCTGGGCCCCTGCCCACACTACATCCAATGCTCTCTTCTGATATACCTCCCTTCTCAAGCCCTTCGCTCAGCTACCTCCAAATCTCTAAGGGTTAGATGCTTCCCCAGGCAGAGAGTGGGTTGGGGGTTGATCTCTCTCCTATGCAGGTGCCTCCCTCTGGAAAGGCCTCCCTGCCCTCTGAGCCGGACCACCTGAAGATCCAGAATCAGCTCAAAACTTTCCTCTTCGCCTCTGCTTTCTCTCTCTCCCTCCCCTGCTGGCCTACCTGTCCTACCTTTCTGCTGTAACGACTGGTTGCTTGGCTACCCTCAGAGTCTCACTGAGTCCATACTCTTTCTTGATCAGTCACTCCTGCACTGCCTCTGGGCCTACCACACACTTAGGGGCTGTAACAGTAACCCTACAGTCCCTTGTTCTCCTTGCACTACCCAGAGCCGCACTGCCCTGGCTGCTCTTACTCAGAGCATTGCTGCCCTGTTTTTCCCTCCCCTCTCCCTTGCACTTCCCCCCTCCCTTTCCCCTTGCACTTCTCGTTCTTGCGCCTGCACGATCTGAAGGACACAAAGCCTAGAAAGATAGTTTGTCTTGTCCTCCCTCTATCTTCCCCCCGTGTCTTGTCGCGCCTAAAAACACTTGTGTACAGGCACGTTATAAATGACTTATATCATATCATTTTATCACAGATGCCCAGAAAAATATACAATGCCCCAGTAACAAACAACTAGTCTGGCAGCACCCAAATGCCAGTCTAGCCAGGTAATTACAATTAGCAGGACTGCTTTATCAGAAATGCCCAGTTATATAAAAAGTCATACCAAACTGAGGAATGACTAGACTGGCTGCACCAAAATGCCTCTCTAGCCACTAATACCACGTATCATGCCTGCTTAGCCTGGACATGGACAACCATTATGATTTGTCGCACAATTCTGCCCCCCACAACCATCCCCTCTCCCTCCCACCCCTACCCCAACCTCCAAAATCAGCTCGTTGGCCCAGAATTACCTCCACGTCCCTCTTCATTGTCCCGGAGTTTATGTATGAGGCTCCTTGACTCATAGGTAAGTACTGGGATGAGGAAGAGTGGGACAAGGAGTAATGAAGATTACAGGTAGCTAAGTCAGGCATTACCTCCATGTACCTCTACCTCATCCCAGTACTTGTGTATGAGGCAGAGTGCCTCATACACAGGTACTGGGACGATGAAGAATAGGGCTAGGAGTAATGAAGATTACCAATAAGTAATCAAGGCTTTAAACACAAGTAGTAGTGCAATACCATTGAGTTGACTGGGATTCCGCACACCTCGCCCCCCCACCCAAATGTTGGGCTATGTTGACTCGACCTGGCTGACCTTCAGAGCAGTTGCTGGACAGAACAGGACAAAGATGTGAAATGGCACCTGGTTTTCGCTGTTAACAAGAGCCCAGCAATTACTAACATAACGAATTTCACTGTTAGTTCCTGCATTCAGATGCCACATTTTTTAGGCAATTTAAATCGTGATGTGGGTTTAGTACTTGCATGCCAGGGGAGTGATTGAAAGGGTAGAGAGGGAACAGGAGACCAAAATTCTCGAAACAGTCCACAAGTGGGAGCTTTCAACCTTAAAGGAGAGAGTTAATTGCTTGTAACATCGAGGCTGCACTAAAAAAGTCTCATTAAAATGCATAAAGAAAAGAGATGCCCCCACATAAATAAGTTTCACCCCCACCACCCGTGAAGTTAGCACCGCTCCCAACATTTAAAGGGTTAGCCCCCCCGAAATGTAGGTTTTGTTGCACCCCTGAATGCAAGCACACACACCATTCACCATATACACACATGCACACCCAGCCATCCATACATTTAAGTGTGCACTCTTTCACCATACAGGCACACCCAGGCAGCCATCCATACATTTAAGTGTGCACCATTTCACCATACAGGCACACCCAGGCAGCCACCAGTGCATTTAAGTGTGCAGCCTTTCACCATGCAGGCAAACACATCCAGGCACCCTCCTATACATTTAAGTGTGCACCCTTTCACCATACACTCAAATAGGCAGCCACCTATACATTTAAGTGTGCACCCTTTCGACATGGAGGCACACTCAGGCAGTCACCCGTACATTTAAGTGTGCACTCTTTCACCATACACTCACACACGCACCCGTCATGGGGTTGAGGGGAGCCCTATTACTTCAAAAAGAAATTGTTTCTTTTTGAAGGCACTTTGACTTCATAAAGAAATTATTTCCGTAAAGGACCAAACCATAAGAGAAATCATTTCTTTATGAATGCAGAGTGACTTAAAAAAGATACTGAGCCTCATTATAAGTATGGCGGTAAGGCAACAACGGTGCACGTAGCGCTACCGGCACTGTTGCTACCGTACCGCCATACTACGAGCTGTGCTTGCGAGTGCCTGTCAGCCCGCCAGGTCTGACCTTGCGGGCAGTGCGGCATCCACGAGCACAGCATGTCGGATGCACCGGCACCGTTTACAAAGGTGCCGGTGTATCAGACGTCCCCATTCCTATTGAGCGCTGCAGGGCTCAAATGGGAATGGGGATGTACCAGGCCCGTCACCCGCGAAAGTGCAATTACCGGGGTTGGCTGGGCCGGAATAGTCCGGTACTTGCCCATTTGCGGGTGCTGGACCTGGATGTGAGTTTGGAGGTAGCCTGTTTCTTTTGAAGTGATAGGGCTCCCCCACCCCATGACATGGAGGCCTCCAGCCTAGGGTCTTCCATTGCATGGGGTGGGAGATCCCTCGGATTTCAAAAATAATGTTTCTTTTTGTAGTCAATCTGCCTTCATAAAGAAATAATTTCTGTTACAGAAATTATTTCTTTGTGAATGCAAAGTGAAATCAAAAAGAAAAAATATATATTTTTCAATTTTTGGTCTCCTAGTGGGGCCCCCTCCCAGGACATGTACTGGTGGCGCCCCCCGCACCGCAGAGTCTGCGGGGGCCCCCGTTACGCCAGTGGATATACATAAGCCCTTGTACAATTATTGCAGTGCCCCTAAAAGGCGAAGAGGGTAGAGATCATAGTACAGATAAGAAAACCAATTAGATGTGCACGGCTGGTCTAACATTGTGGATTCACAAAGAAAATCAAGGATTTCTATAAGGCTTTACCTGTAGAAATGTTCCCCTTAAGATACTCTAGGCAGAGACAGGCTTAAGTAGGGGAGCACAGTATTAGAAATAGAGGGCTTCTTCCCTTGCCAAATAGGGTAATACAGTGCAAAAACAAAATAAATGCACTAGCTAGATACGTAATATGATATTTAGGGGGTAGACAGCAAGTGCTATATGCCAAAGATCATCTGTTAAATGTTAAGGCATTGGGCCTCATTCCGAGTTCGGAGGTAACCACGCCGCTATTTGCGGCATGGCTGCCTCCGAACTCGTCCAAACTCCGGCCTGGTGAATGGAGTAATTACCGGTCCATTCCGAGGTCGGAGGGACCGGTAATTCCCCATTCACCAGGGCCATTCCCCATTCCCATTTGAGCCCCCATAGGGCTCAATGGGAAGGGGGAAGGCGGCAATAACGGTACTGTAAATTACGGTACCATTATTGACTCCGGTGTCCCTTTGCGGGTCCCGTCCTTAACGGCTGCTAAAAGCAGGCGTTAAGGAAGGACCCTCAAAGGAAACTCGTAGTCGGGCGGTAAGGGTTTAACGGCACCGGTCTCGTTACCGGTGACCGTTAACCCTTACCGACCTACTCGGAATGAGGCCCATTATCTTATACATAAGAAGGATGTCTAAAGATACATAGGAACAAGAAATGCCACGAAATATAACCTGAGTAAAAAGTGAATGCACTTAAATTGAACGATTAGCCGGAGTCACAATGTGTTACAAATATGTTCCAACATGGCGCTCAATCTGTATATTGTCAAAAATAGGGACGTTTCTGAAGGGTCCAAGACACAAATAAAGGACTTCAGGAAGAATAAAAGCATGTTTGTACTAGTGTGAGGTGTTCAATCTGTCAAAGCACGTTCTGGGTAAAATGTGTTGTTTGTGCTGTAATGTTCATGTTGTCCATTTGGAGCAAATAATGAGGATATGTAACCACTGAAGGGGTCAGAGAGTTTTTATGAGCTATGGGAGAGAATGCAGCGTTTTTCTACAAAGGAGGAAACCTGTTGATACAATTACATTATTTAATTATACTAAGATTTTTAAAAATTTACAAAGTTCATTTCTATTGACCACTTTACGCATCGTTAAGCATTTTAAGGTACAAGCTACTAGTCAGGCATGAAAAGTTACACACTCCTCCATTCTCCACATGCACACAGTACATCCTTACTTCCTCGCCAATAGTCAATTACCACTTTCCAATGGCTAGTGGAGAGAGCACATCTTGTTGTCCGCTTTCCAGTATACATTATCATCATAATAAGAATGGTAAACTTGTTTTGTGGGCACAACACATCATCAAAACCTACATTAACCACATCATTTCTTTTTGATAAAAGGTTATCATTCCAAGATGGAAAGTCCGGTACACTCCTATTGTGCCTCTATGAGAAAGGGGACAGGGACAAATGAAACCAGTGTGTGTTCTAACCTGTGTTGCATAACATCAAAGATCATTTTTCCAACCTAACAATGGCCACAGATCTTTATACTTCACAAATATCCTTGTGGTAAAAGAGTTGTACCACTAAGTACATAATGCACACTAACAGGCCGATTCATGGAATCAACGTGCGCCGAAAAAACAGCGCACGTGTGCGAAAACGTGCGATTCGCAGAGAAACAGCGAAAATCGCAGTGCAAGTGCGATTATCGCACAGAAAACATCGCACATCAACTCATGGAAGTCCGTGCACGCGCGAAATGTGGGATGTGCGCTGAGAAAGTGCGCGGCGCACGCTGGCGCACGCTGGCGCACGCTGGCGCACGCTGGCGCACAGGTCAACGAACGCCGTGCGATAAGGCCACAGCGAATTCGCACATAGCGCGGCGCACATAACAAAAGTAGGCGTAACACGGGGCGTCACACGCAGAATGGGGAACAACTCATGAAAATGTGGGCGTCACGGGGGTAGTACAGGAGGCAAGTGCGCAGAACGCCCACACGCTCGCCTACAACACGTATTTATGGAATCGAACAGGGAAAAACAGCGCACGGCCAAAGACGCGCACAGGCCCATACATGTCCGCCACACGAAAGCAGGCGGTAGCGTCCCTGCGCAGGAAAAAAATGTGCGCCAAAGTCCTACACGCGCGAGAAGGCCCACACGCGATCGGGCCTGGGGGAGCGTGTGCGTGTATTTCAGGGGTGCGCGTGAAGTTCCACACGCGATTGGCCTGGGCGCGTGTATTCCAGGGGTGCGCGAGAAGCTTCTCACACGCGATTGGCCTGGGCGCGTGTATTTCAGGGGTGCGCGAGAAGCTTCTCACACGCGATTGGCCTGGGCGTGTGTATTTCAGGGGCTCGCGGGTGGTATCACACGCGATCGGGCCTGGGGGAGCGGGGTACGTGTATTCCAGGGGCTCGCGGGTGTTTTAACATGCGATCGGGCCTGGGGGAGTGGGGTACGTGTATTCCAGGGGCTCGCGGGTGTTTTAACACGCGATCGGGCATGGGGGAGCGGGGTACGTGTATACCAGGGGTGCGCGTGAAGTTCCACACGCAATTGGGCTGCGTGCGGGTATTCCAGGGGCTCGCGGGTGTTTTTACACGCGATTGGGCCTGGGGGAGCGGGGTACGTGTATTTCAGGGGCTCGCGGGTGTTTAAACACGCGATCGGGCCTGGGGGAGCGTGTGCGTGTATTTCAGGAGTGCGCGTAAAGTTCCACACACGATTGGCCTGGGCGCGTGTATTCCAGGGGTGCGCGAGAAGTTCCACATGCGATTGGGCTGCGTGCGGGTATTTCAGGGGCTCGCGGGTGTTTTTACATGCGACTGGGCCTGGTGGAGCGGGGTACGTGTATTCCAGGGGCTCGCGGGTGTTTTAACACGCGATCGGGCCTGGGGGAGCGGGGTATGTGTATTCCAGGGGCTCGCGGGTGTTTTTACATGCGATCGGGCCTGGGGGAGCGGGATACGTGTATTCCAGGGGCTCGCGGGTGTTTTTACATGCGATCGGGCCTGGGGGAGCGGGGTACGTGTATACCAGGGGTGCGCGTGAAGTTCCACACGCAATTGGGCTGCGTGCGAGTATTCCAGGGGCTCGCGGGTGTTTTTACACGAGATGGGGCCTGGGGGAGTGGGGTACGTGTATTCCAGGGGCTCGCGGGTGTTTTTACATGCGATCGGGCCTGGGGGAGCGGGGTACGTGTATACCAGGGGTGCACGTGAAGTTCCACCCGCGATTGGGCTGCGTGCGGGTATTCCAGGGGCTCGCGGGTGTTTTAACACGCGATCGGGACTCTGGGAGCGGGGTACGTGTATACCAGGGGTGCACCAGGAGTGCGCGTGAAGTTCCACATGCGATTGGGCTGCGTGCAGGTATTCTAGGGGCTCGCGGGTGTTTTTACACACGATCGGGCCTGGGGGAGCGGGGTACGTGTATTTCAGGGGCTCGCGGGTGTTTAAACACGCGATCTGGCCTGGGGGAGCGTGTGCGTGTATTTCAGGGGTGCGCGTGAAGTTCCACACGCGATTGGCCTGGGCGCGTGTATTCCAGGGGTGCGTGAGAAGTTCCACACGCGATTGGGCTGCGTGTGGGTATTTCGGGGGCTCGCGGGTGTTTTTACATGCGACCGGGCCTGGGGGAGCGGGGTACGTGTATTCCAGGGGCTCGCGGGTGTTTTAACACGCAATCGGGCCTGGGGGAGCGGGGTATGTGTATTCCAGGGGCTCGCGGGTGTTTTAACACGCGATCGGGCCCGGGGGAGTGTGTGCGTGTATTCCAGGGGTGCGCATGAAGTTTTTCACGCGATCGGGCCTGGGGTGGAGCGGGGTACCACTCACCGTCTGCCTTGCGTGTAGAAGAACGCGTAGCCAACATCCGCAGTGAAGTAATAGCGTGTGAACCCCAACGGATGGAAAACACACGCACCGCACGAAAAGCACGTACAGAGCAGTGTAAAGGCACGCGGGATCTCCAAGCCCTGCCAGGGCAACGCCCGTGCGCGAAACTCCACAGACGCGCTTACGCTGTAAGGGCCTTTGGTCCAATGAAATCGCGTACGCGTGCTGACGCGCTTACGCGCTAAGGCCCTTTCCTCGAATTTCACGCTGACGTGCAGGATTTTCACGCGCCAAATCACTCCGTATCAAGCTGGCCACGCGAAAACACACGGAAGACCATGCTTCTGCCCAGAAGGCCGAATCACTGCCCCCCAGTGCCCCGAGCAGCCTCCCACGTGCCATCTGCTGCTGCCTGTCTGCCTGCCTGCCTGCTGCCACCGTGCCCTGCCATTTGGTGCCTGCACATCAGCCATCTGCAGGGGTCCAGTTGCTGTGTCCACCCCTGCTGGAACAGAAGACTCCTGACTCGGATAACATCGCTCCACAGCCCAGCCCCAGGACCCAGTTGCCCACCCACTCCTGCCCCTGAGGTTGCCATGTCGGGAACATCAACATCTGACACCAGTGGCAACCCCCGGCCAGAGGGGCAGAGGGGCGCCAGCTTCACTGCCACCGAAGTTGGTGTCCTGGTGGAGCAAGTCCTGGGACAGTATGATGCCCTTTTCGGATCGTCCCGCGCCAACAAGGAAGAACGGGAGAGGATCTGGGCCGACTGTGTGGTTGCCATCAACGCGGAGGGGGTGGCAACCTGCACCATCCAGAAGGTCAAGAAGCGCTGGGAGGACTTGAGGTCCAGGACCCTCATAAAGGCCCGGAGCCTCGTGGAGGGGGGCCGGGGCCGCATGAGTTCCATCCAGATGAGGGTCCTGGAACGCGTACACCCAGCGCTCCATGCCTAGGTCCTTGAGAGGGAGACCCGTCTGGAGTTGAGCGGTAAGTGGCCAAGCATTGCTGTGTGAGACAGGGCATGTTGCAGTGTGCTGGTTGTCTGATACTTGCCTGCATGTGTGACATAGGCCATGTACGCATGTATGTGTGCAGGGACATCATGGTAATGCATGTGCGACCAGTAATGTGTGAACCGCACGGTTGTTGCATGTGTTTAAATGCGACATGGGGAGCCCTGTGCAGATTGCACACATAAGAGCATGGCAGTCTCTGTTCCTGGACATGGGTGGGGGTGAGGGATGGGTGCTGATGCCAGGTACATATATGGTATCCATGTCTGTGTGCCTGACCTGCGTGTCTGTGACTTGTGAATGCCATGGATGCATGACACATGTCTGTGACAATTTACAGATTCACTGATGCAGCCTAGTCATCCTTGTACGCACTGTGATTGGGGTGTACAGGGCCAGATGGATGTGACTGAGGTGAAGTGTGTGCATGTGATAGGCATGACCCATGATGCATGTGAGTACCATTACATTGTATGATTCGAGAGTCCATTGGACATGTATGGAAATGTCCATGGCATGCACCATGACTGTCACTGTGTGTGTTTTGCCTGGACTGACACATGTGTTGTGGAGTGACATGATGGAAGTGTACTTTGACAGTGGCACTCATCTGCTATTGCTTCCTGTCTAGGGGACCATTGTACAGTACCCTGATGCTTGTGTTCTATGTCTCCCTCTACGCAGCGGCTAGTGAAGAAGAGGGCGGAGACGGCGCTGTGGAGCAAGGCGGCAGGGATGCCCCCACGGCTGCAGCGGAAGGGGTGGGTGAGCCCCCACAGGGGCCTGCTACGGCGGTAGACGGTGAGGAGCCATCCAGGTTGGTGGCTTCCACAGAGGAGGAGGAGGCCGCCACTGAGGCGCACATGGGGCCTGGTGGGGGCATCCCTGCTGGTGCAAGTGGCGCAGTCCTGGGGCAGGGGCAGGAGGCAGCACAGGTCACTGTGGAGGGGCCTGTGCATGTCGCTGTCCCTGACCCTGTGGGTGCACCACCATGCACCAGCAGGGATGCCCCATCCCAGGCCCGTCCGCAGGTAGAGGGGATGTCCATGTCATCTGACTCCCCTCCACCTGCGGACAAGGGGACACCTGGCCGTATGGAGAAGGTCCTGATTGGGGTCGCGATGCGCACGGCTGTGATTCGTGATGCCGTGCGTGCTTCCCAGGAGGAGCACGCACATCATCACGAAGAGCACCGTGCCGACGTGGCCCAATTGGGATCGTCCATGTTCGGGGGTTTCCTGCATGTGTCGGCCAATCTGGCGGCCCTCTCCTCCTCTATGGAGACTATACGCCAGTCGTTCTCCTTGCCGTCTTCCGGCCCAGATGCCACCAGGGCCCCCTGTGGACCTGCCCTGACCAATGCAGCCAGCTCGGTGGGGATCCCATCCCTGCCACAGTCGGGAGTCAGAGGTCCAGCAGGGGTGGACACCACAGCAACTGGACCCCAGCAGATGGAGGATGTGACGGTATCATCGGGCAGGGCACGTGCATCACGGCGTCGGTGGTTTCCATCAGCCTGGATGCCGTCGTGCTGGCACAGGCAGTTGCGTCGGAGGCAGCAGCAGGCTCAACGTGGGAGGCATCATGGCTCGGGGCCATCAACATCAGGGGTGCAGGCATCGGCCGGAGGGCAGGAGAACCCTGGAATGGGAGTGGCTTCCGTGTGGGAGCGGTTGTGCCAGCAGATAGGTGCGGAGCGGCAGCGGGCAGAGGAGGAACGGCTCACAATGGTCAGGGCGGAGGACTCCATGCGGAGGGCGCTGAGGCGGGCTGAGTGCCTCGAGGGTCTTCGCAGGGAGTTGGAGCTGGACACTGCATTATCCCTGCGGGACCTCGGGGCCAGGGAACATGCCCGCCTCCAAGCCATTGACCAGGAGTTCGATGATGCACTGGCCCATGACAACAACCAGTGAGCCGTCGGACTAGCCCGCTGCCTTTGTATATAGTTATATAGTTAGTGTTAGGTTTCCTTTAATTTCTTTTTTTTGTTTGGTTGCGATTGGACAATGCGCCACATTTTTGTATATAGTTCAGTTTTTAGTTAGTTGTCATAGTTAGGTTTCATTTGGTTGGGCTCATGGACCCGGGATTATCTTGTAAATAGTTATTCAATGGCTTTTTTTATTTTTTGGATTTTTTTCATGGACATTCATCTTCTTTTGGTTGTTTTGCTTTGTGGTTTTTCTCATTTCATTTCCATTCAAGTTGATTTTCAATACATTTTTATTTTCATCCTTCAATGTGTCGTATCATCTCATTGCTTTCATGCATGTCATTTTGGGTGTTTTAACATTCACTTGCAGCCATTGTGTGTGACAGACATGTGTTCATTTGCATTATTTACATTGGGTGTGTAACATGTAATTGCCTTTGATATGTGGGTGGATGTGATAGTTGGTTGGGCCTTTTGGCAGGGGACGATGGCCATTACGGACATGATTGGGGATTGTTGGGACCCAGGTGCAGGGGGGCATGGATGGGGCATGGGCAAGGGCCTGGTGGAGGGTGCCCCTGCACTGCTGGGGGGTAGGGGGGTGGGGAACATGAATTGGACATGGGTGGGGGCCTGCTGGCAGGTGCCCCACAGTGCTGGGGGTGGGGGTGGTGGGAGACATGGGTGGGTGCCTGGTGGAGGGTGCCCCTGCACTGCTGGGGGGTGGGGGTGGTGGGGAACATGAGTTGGACATGGGTGGGGGCCTGCTGGCAGGTGCCCCACAGTGCTGGGGGGTGGGGGTGGTGGGGAACATGAGTTGGACATGGGTGGGGGCCTGCTGGCAGGTGCCCCACAGTGCTGGGGTGTGGGGGTGCTGGGGAACATGAGTTGGACATGAGTGGGGGCCTGCTGGCAGGTGCCCCACAGTGCTGGGGGGTGGGGGTGGTGGGGAACATGAGTTGGACATGGGTGGGGGCCTGCTGGCAGGTGCCCCGCAATTCTGGGGGTGGGGGTGCAAGGGGACATGAGTTGGTGATCATTAGTGCAAGGAGACATGTGCCTTTGCTGGGGGGCATGCCCATGTTGGGTGGGCTGCCTGCGGGACATGACCAGGGATGCAGGGTAGTCCCCTGTGGTGTGGGCTGCCTGCAGGGGCCGTGGAGGGTGTACAGGGAACACCTGGGAGGACCCACACTGGCAAATCACATGTAGGACTCGCCGGCACCCCTGAAATACACGTACCCTGCTGAAATCGCGTGTGAAACATTCCGCGCACCCCTGGTATACACGCACATGCTCCCCCAGGCCAGATCGCGTGTAAGACTTCGCGCGCACCCCTGAAATACACGCGCCCAGGGCAATCGCGTGTGAAACTTCCCGCGCACCCCTGAAATACCCGCACGCAGCCCAATCGCGTGTGAAACTTCCCGCGCACCCCTGGAATACCCGCACGCAGCACAATCGCGTGTGGAACTTCACGCGCACCCCTGAAATACCCGCACGCAGCCCAATCGCGTGTGAAACTTCGCGCACACCCCTGAAATACCCGCACGAGCCCAATCGCGTGTAAAACTTCGCGCGCACCCCTGAAATACCCGCACGCAGCCCAATCGCGTGTGAAACTTCCCACGCACCCCTGAAATACACGCACGCAGCCCAATCGCGTGTGGAACTTCTCGCGCACCCCTGAAATACACGCAGACGCTCCCCCAGGCCCGATCGCGTGTGAAACCACCCGCGAGCCCCTGAAATACACGCGCCCAGGCCAATCGCGTGTGGAACTTCTCGCGCACCCCTGTAATACACGCACACGCTCCCCCAGGCCCGATCGCGTGTGAAACCACCCGAGAGCCCCTGAAATACACATGCCCAGGGCAGTCGCGTGTGCAACTTCTCGCGCACCCCTGAATTACACGCACACGCTCCCCCAGGCCAGGTCGCGTGTGTTACTTCTCGCACTGGTACAGGGTTGGCGCAGCCCTTTGCGATGGTTTTGCGATCTTGATGGCTTTTCCTTGCGCGAGGGCGTTCTTGGGGGCGTAACTGGCGCTGCTGCAGGGTCGCTGCGCCACTCTGTGCCACGTCTGCTTTTGGAGGTGGGAATCCATGAATACGCTGTGCGCGGAAATTGATTTTATCGCACGCGGCTGGCGCAGACATTCGCACGGGCACGCTGTGCGCCAGCCGCGTGCGACACTTTTGGAAGGAATTACATGAATCGGCCTGTCAGTTTGTTGTTCATCTAATTTTTCACAACACTTACCTTAGCAGGTAAATGCTTGTAACATTGAACCATATATACTGATTCAAGCAGCCACAGAATTTGGATGCAAGGGTAGAAAGGTTGAGATATAAATTACTCCATTGGGGTCCAACGGGCTTTGGAAGATAATGTTGCAACATTTTAGTTGGGTTTTCTGGGTGCTCACACTCATTTCCCAATGCACAGACATCCTAAGAGAATCATATTTATATATGTATCTGTCTAGCTATTTATCTATACAATTGTTGTGGTTGAGTGAGATTTTCAAGAAACACTCAGCCCTTATCTTGAACTGTGTGTGCAGTTTACATTCAGAATGCAAGGAAATATGTATGTTTGTGGATTACACAAGTACAGCAAACCCCACACGATGGCTAGCAACTCTATGGTCGGAATGGGCATATGCCTGTACAATAAGTTTGAAATACAAATTGTCATATTCCACATAGACAATATGGACAGACAACTCTGAATGACTAAGTGTACAAACTGACACAATTCCCCCCTTGTAAGAATCCTTCAATTGCAATCTGCTCAGAATATCAGTAAGGGCACTGTACACTTTTCAAATAGCACATTCAATACACTGATACCAACTCACCTATGCAAAATATGGTTAAAAAGAAAATTACTTCTGCAGTCCAACTAAACTTCATAAAAGTTCTACACCTCTACAACAACTGATATAACCTTCCTGCAACAAAACACTGTTTCCCCCATCCCCATTAGGTCTCCAGTATGGACACAGCCTCATTACACGGGCGGCAGTGGACCAAGGTGCTATTAGCACCTTGGTCCATGCCGGTAAAATACTGGCACTGCCTTGGTGGAAAGGGGAATTACCGCCCTATTCCAAGGTTGGTGGGCGGTAATTCCCCCTTCCCCCATTGCCCTTCCCCATTCTCATTTTTGCCCCATAGGGCATAATGGGAATGGGGAAGGTGCTAATTACAGCACCGCAAATTGCGGTACCGTAATTAGCTCCCTGGTCCCTTTGCGGGTTGGTTTTTAACGCCTGCAAAAAGCAGGCGTTAAATTCTCCAACCCGCAAAGGGACCTCGTAGTAAGGCGGTAAAGGTTTACCGGTACCGGTAAAACACCGGTACCGGTAAACCCTTACTGCCTACCGTGTAATGAGGCCCATAGACCGCTAGGGAAACACCACTAAACACAAAGAGAACTCATAGGCACAGACGCAAGTTGCTTCTGGTTTTACCAGCACCAACAGTTGAGCACAACACCTTGTCTTTTCCCACTAATATCCTTGGCACTCCCGCTCCCCCTATTTCTCTTTCAGATCCACAAGAGCACTGAGAGCCCATGCAAATAGCAGTGGTGCACAGTAGTGATTACAAATAACATAATGTGACAAAAATGCTCCATATGCATGTACTAAAAGTGAGCAGAACATGCACATTGTACACCCTTTTATTCAAAGAAACAAAATCACCAGTTTAAAAACAAACATGTGAGCTGCAGCCTGAGCATAGCATCTGGAAAATGAGACGTGTGAGGGAATATACAATGTTTAAAGCTCATTTACCATCAGAATGGATGACCTAAGTAACTGAAAAGGCCTGAAATAAATATTTCCAAGTACCAGAAAGCATGCTGCAACTTTTAGTAAAATGGAAAGCAGTCCAATCTAAGATCAAAAGCACAGCATTTGATAGCAGGGGAAAAACAGGATTGGGCCTGCATTCTTTTGCTGGTGTCTGTTTTAATTTCCTTTACGGGACTGAATATCAGCTTTGAATAAAAAAGACACACAGAGGTAGTGAAGATATGCCTTTGTAAAAGGACTTTGATTACAAGGAAAAAGTTATGATGTAGTACTGTTATAGTTGACAATTGCAACATGGCAAAAAAGTGACTTTAAACGCTGGATTTTGTGAATGGGACCAAGCTTGGTGTGACCAAATGTGACCAAATGGCCTTCCATCCCCCCAAAAAGCTACAGGCTGGAAATAAAACGTAAGACATTTGAAGCAGAACCATAAACCTTTATCAGTGTGCCTGGTATTGCTTGACGGGATTCAGGCACTGTAAAAAAACAAATGCCCCCAATTTACAACTTCCATCTGTCTCTAGGCGTGGGCTAAAATCCTTAAATGTACATCTAATTAATTCTGAACAGTGGGTGGCAGTGGTCTCTTATCAAATAATCACATCTCACAATCAGCCAGGCCTTTGCCGAAGCAAAACTGAATGTCTGCCTTAATGGGAAACCAAATTCTGTAATCATTCAGGGAGGTGTTACTGAAGTAGTAAACACCACTGTCAGCTTAACTACAAAGTACTTTCAACATGACCACAGCATTCTCAGGAGTTATAAAATACCCCATCCCTGATCTAACAGTATGGAACACCAGGTGTTCTGTAACTGGGAAGATTAACTGGAGATGCCATGTAATATTTTGTAAATAAGAAAAAAAGCACCACTGAAATTACATTGGGAATTAATTTATTGCTTAGAACTTCTACACAAAAGGTCCTAGAGAGTTAATTTTATTAAATGTTCAGCTTGCAAAAGCCATGTCAGACGAATATAAAAGGATGTTTTTGGGATGTATGATAATTATGAAAATTAGGTGAATGTGGATAGTTTTGTGGAGAAATGGTGCACGTTAGTGATTCATATATCCTATCGTCTGTGCCAGAGAGCCTGTTATTCTCAGCTGGCAATGGAATTTGTGTGTAAACATATTAGAACACAGATCAGACTCGCATCATTTAATTTGCCTTAGTGAGAGCAACCTGATGAACCAATTAGTAATATGACCACATTTGTGGAATATGCTGTTTTAGACATGTTTAATGCAAAAATCTACAAGATACCATCACTGCAAATGGTAGGGAAAACAGGTGTGGCAGTTACTCCCAAGAGACTGCCCTCCTCATTTGTATGCCAAAAGAGTATGGAAGGGTTACTTTAGTGTGATGTCACTTTTGCAAAAACTGACGGATCGCATATATTGACCAATTAGACCAAAGAAATGGTACACACCTTTATGGGGTGTGGTTTCTGCTCTGTAAAGGTATAAGCTCAAAGATTCTCCCCTGTTCCTATAGGGGTATAATTGTGCCAGTCCTTAGGAGGCTGTCCACCTTTCTGAGAGGCAGTCAAAAGAAACGTCTATGTAAGTATAAAGCCAAGGGGAAATAATTCAGAGGAGAGTTGTATTCTAAAGGGGAATAGATTAAATCCCACCCCCTGTTACTTTTGAAAGTACTAAGGGGGTGGGAGCATATAGATTGATTGTACATTCTGAGAAGTTAGGGAATATTTCAGAAGTGAAGTACTAAGGAGGTGGGAGTATATCAATTGACTGTACATCCTGAGAGGTTAGGTAATATTTCAGAAGTGTATGATATGGTAATTCATTTATAACACGCCTGTACACAAGTTTTTCCAGGTGTGACAAGACACGGGAGGGAAGAAAGAGGGAGGACAAGACAAACAATCTTACTAGCCCTTGTGTCATTCAAATTGTGTAAGTGCAAGAACAAGAAGTGCAGGGGGAAAGGGGGGTGCAAGTGAGAGGGTAGGGGAAAATAGGGCAGCAATGCTTTGAGTAAGTGCAGCCAGGGCAGTGCAGATCTGGGTAGTGCAAGGAGAACAAGGGACTGTAGGGTTATAATTACAGCCCCTAAGTGTTTGGTAGGCCCGAAGCAGGGCAAGGGTGACTGATCAAGAAAGAGCCTGGTACCCAGTGAGACTCTGAGGAGAGCCAAGCAACCAGTAGTTACAGCAGACAGGTAGGTCAGGTAGGTCAACAGGGGAGGGAGAGAGAGAGAAAGCAGAGGAGAAGAGGAACATTTTGAGCTGCTTTTGGAACTTCAGGTGGTCCGGCTCAAGTTTGAGAAGGGCAGGGAGGTCATTCCAGAGGGAGGCACCTAAAGAGGAAGAGATCTACCCCTACTCTCTGCCTGGAGAACCGTCTAACCCTTAGAGAGTTGGAGGTAGCTGAGCGAAGTGCTCGAGAAGGAAGGTATTTTGGAAGAAAGCATTGGATGTAGAGAGTTTGAGGTAGCGGAGTGAAGTGCTCGAGAAGGAAGGTATTTTGGAGGAAAGTATTGGATGTAGTGTGGGCCCCAGCCCCAGAAAGCTTTGTGAACAATGCAAAGGGTCTTGAACTTGATCCTTGCAGCCACCGGGAGCCAGTGGAGCGATTTTGGGGCTGGAGAGATACGGTCCCTGGCCTTGATGCCAAGGATAAGTCTTGCTTCTGGAATTATATAAATATTCATATAATAGGTTATATGTTACCTATACAAGGGGACACCCTCACTCCTTCTCAGTGTAAGGTGCTTAGCACAGAAGAAGTATTATGGGAGCCAAAAGGACATCTCACTGTGCGCATGCCTAGGGGAATAGTTTAACTAAAGTTATTCCCTGGGTACATCACCAAATTGAAGTAATTTACTAGTGCTGATCCATTTAAGAAAAAGGGGAAATGGTGATTAATCGCTATCCATTTTTCTCCTGCCTTTGAGGTGCCCATTGAGAATGAGAAATAAACACTTTTACACATTAACGCAATGGAAACACCACTCAAGGGAGTTTAGCAAACATATGCTTTCATTTTGAAAGTGATTTACATGCGGGACAGGTAAGTAACTTGTTTCAATTAAGTTTTCTGGAACACTGTTTGAAATTCCGACATGCCCATTGACTCAATGGGGCGTTATCTCATTTCAATAAAGGGGAAATAGAGAGATTTAGATAGGTAGGGAAGTTCTGGCTTAATTTTTTTAAAAACCTGGACCCTTGTGCGTTTTTCAATCCATTGTGCATTTGCGCTTAGGGTAAATAAAATGTAAAAATGGTAAAGTGTCTGTGCTCTAGCACCTTGAAGCATCTCTTTTGCTGGATGGGATTACCAATAAATATCTCAGGCCAAATAACTGGACAGACTCAAAGAATATGGCAAAGTATTACTGATTCTCAAGTTAATAAAGCAGGGTCAATGGGCAGACATGGACTGATGCATGCACACTCAAACACAAACCTGATTATACAGGTTTTATACACCAATATGCATCATCTATGATGTCATCCTACATGGCAAACCGTAAAACCTATTGATGGAAAGGATTGGTTAGGGGAACATATCTACTTATAGAATACATATGGGTTAGTACTTCATTGGCTGTCTCTTATCTGTGAGGCATGCCTTGAACTACCACTAAATACGCATGATACTGATTATAGAGGACAAAATGACAGCAGATTGGTCTATGCAACATTGTATAACAGGTTGCCCCAAAGACCCACTGATTGGTTGGCATGCGCACCCAAGCTTGGACTTTCGGCTCGGCTAGCAGCACATAAGCAAAATGAAACCCAGGTGCTTAACTCACATCAGTTTGCTCCCCACTTTCCCAAAAGGTCCATCATCTCTCATCAGTCCGGCCATAAGTCAAAGTTTCACGTTTGTAGCTGACCTTGTAGCCTGCGCTCTGTTCTGGGACATTCAAGGGAGTGTAAACCCATCATTATCTTCATCCACAGCGTAATGAATAGCCCTTATTTTTGACTTCTGGATCACATGTGAGGAGACCGAAAATTTGTCACTTCAACCTCCCATTTACTGCTATTTGATTTAATTAGGCTGGGTGCCATTGCTCCTCTTGGCCTCTAGAGACTCGCTCACTCCATCTTGTAGGAACATTATTCATTGTTAATCATCCAATATTTTGGCTCTTGCAAATGTTTTCTTATTTTGTCTAAGAAAAATATGTCTCATGTCCATGGCGTAGCCATCTACCTCCCTTTGTGATATGCAGCTATTCCTTGAAAAAGCATCCTTAATCCCAGCCCAACATAGACTCCTCTTTGTTTTGCACACAAAGCTAATTCTCAAACGTCTCATGACTATGTAGCCCTGGTCTGTTTCTGAGGTAGCTGAATTTAATCTTTGCACAAGGCGGCATCCATTTTCCTATCATGGCCACCATTGCCATATTATATTTTCCTCGATAGCAAGCTTCTATATGTCTCATCTTCCTTGCGTTGCTGCGTATTTGCACTCATTGGTCAACAAGTTACTTCATTCTTCTTTTTATATATAATTACTTTATCATTTCGTACATGTTTCTCTTATTATTTCAGTTGCATCGTTACTCTTCAGTATTTTTATATCGTTTAAGTATGTCGTCGTATAGCTTCTTTATTACATCACTCTACGAATGTCAGATTTCAATCAGCACTGCATGATATCCAGTGTTGCGTGCTGACATCCCTCCACATTACATCCTTCCTCTCCTTCAGTTTAAGGATACATTAAATACAATTGTCTGAGTGTATAACATCTCTCATGCACTCGATGCGGTATAGGCAGAACACATGGAGCCCCATATAGAGTCCGTCTCCTGTTGTTCAAGTATGACAGCGGTGAGGGCCGGGAGTTAGAGATAATGCATCCACCTGCTCCTCTACATTCCCCCCTCTGGTCGAGTCCTTGACCACATTCTTCTCTTCATTCTCCTTTATCATCTCTTCGTACTGTCGTTTCTTTAGGACCCATATCTTTGTCACCCCTCACAGGGGAACTGCATTCTTTAAATGTTCATGTTGCAGCTGTCTCCTGATGGTGGACAAATATCCAACATCCTACATATGTAGGATGATGCGATAGTAGAAATGTGTTCCTGGAGGTGCAAAGGCACTTTTCTTTATATTCTCATGGGTACCTTCCTCATCCTGCATCTGCTCACCAGTTCCAGCGTCTATATCAATAATGATCTTCATCCCAATAGCTTTCTTGGCTGTCTTCTGGAACTGTCCCAAGATGATCCTTATAAGACAGAATAACAGCAATACCAACACAAGTATTGCTCCAAGTATTTTGAAAGCGTTGGCCAGCCAGGTTGGAATCCATGACAATAGGGTTGAGAACCAGTCATCTCCTGCTGTCTCATCAGCTTAATGTTCCATCTTTGTATACAGGGCTGTCAACATATTTATTGCTTCTGTCAGGGTTCCATTTCCGCAAAACAGAAAGGTGATGGCTGGAAGGTTTTGAATTAATCATAACCACGGGCAAAGCTCTGGGCAACCCTCCAGACCATCGTTTTTCAGCCTGCCAAGCCATTACAGAAGGGGAAAAACCATATGCAAATCAGGCTTGGTCCTACCCCAAAAGGGGCAGTCCTACCGAACTGCTAGGCCACATCCCTTCTGCACAAGACCACAAGCATCCCCAGACATGTTTCAGCCTTATTGGGCGTCATCAGTGCAGAGTAGCTTGGGTCTCTCGGCACGGCAGACTCGGGTCCCACGTCTGGGCATACCCGTCCCACTCGGGTTGACTTTAGCAAAACAGAAAGGTGATGGCTGGAAGGTTTTGAATTAATCATAACCACGGGCAAAGCTCTGGGCAACCCTCCAGACCATCGTTTTTCAGCCTGTCAAGCCATTACAGAAGGGGAAAAACCATATGCAAATCAGGCTTGGTCCTACCCCAGAAGGGGCAGTCCAGCCCGAACTGCTAGGTCACATCCCTTCTGCACAAGACCACAACCATCCCCAGACATGTTTCAGCCTTATTGGCCGTCATCATTGAGGAGTAGCTTGGGTCTCTAGGCCCGGCAGACTCGGGACCCATGTCTGGGCATACCCGTCCCACTTGGGGTGACTTTAGCAAAACAGAAAGGTGATGACTGGAAGGTTTTGAATTAATCATAACCACGGGCAAAACTCTGGGCAACCCTCCAGACCATCGTTTTTCAGCTTGCCAAGCCATTACAGAAGGGGAAAAACCATATGCAAATCAGGCTTGGTCCAACCTCTAAAGGGGCAGTCCAGCCCGAACTGCTAGGTCACATCCCTTCTGCACAAGACCACAAGCATCCCCAGACATGTTTCAGCCTTATTGGGTGTCATCAGTGAGGAGTAGCCTGGCTCTCTAGGCCTGGCAGACTCAGGACCCACGTCTGGGCATACCCGTCCCACTCGGGGTGACTTTAGCAAAACAGAAAGGTGATGGCTGGAAGGTTGGAATTAATCATAACCACGGGAAAAGCTCTGGGCAACCCTCCAAACCATCGTTTTTCAGCCTGCCAAGCCATTGCAGAATGAGAAAAACCATATGCAAATGAGGCTTGGTCCTACCCCAAAAGGGGCAGTCCAGCCTGAACTGCTAGGTCACATCCCTTCTGCACAAGACCACAAGCATCCCCAGACATGTTTCAGCCTTATTGGGCGTCATCAGTGAGGAGTAGCTTGGGTCTCTAGGCCCAGCAGACCCGGGACCCACGTCTGGGCATACCCGTCCCACTCGGGGTGACTTCAGCAAAAGAGAAAGGTGGTGGCTGGAAGGTTTTGAATTAATCATAACCACGGGCAACGCTCTGGGCAACCCTCCAGACCATCGTTTTTCTGCCTGCCAAGCCATTACAGAAGGGGAAAAACCATATGCAAATCAGGCTTGGCCCTACCCCTAAAGGGGCAGTCCAGCCCGAACTGCTAGGTCACACCCCTTCTGCACAAGACCACAAGCATCCCCAGACATGTTTCAGCCTTATTGCCCGTCATCATTGAGGAGTAGCTTGGGTCTCTAGGTCCGGCAGACTCGGGACCCACGTCTGGGCATACCCGTCCCACTCGGGGTGACTTTAGCAAACGAGAAAGGTGATGGCTGGAAGGTTTGAATTAATCATAACCATAGGCAAAGCTCTAGGCAACCCTCCAAACCATCGTTTTTCAGCCTGCCAAGCCATTAAAGAATGGGAAAAACCATATGCAAATCAGGCTTGGTCCTACCGCAAAAGGGGCAGTCCAGCCCGAACTGCTAGGTCACATCCCTTCTGCACAAGACCACAAGCATCCCCAGCCATTTTTCAGCCTCATTGGGTGTCATCAGTGAGGAGTAGATTGGGTCTCTAGGCCCGGCAGACTCGGGACCCATGTCTGGGCATACCTGTCCCTCTCGGGGTGACTTTAGCAAAACAGAAAGGTGATGGCTGGAAGGTTTGAATTAATCATAACCACGGGCAAAGCTCTGGGCAACCCTCCAAACCATCGATTTTCAGCCTGCCAAGCCACTACAGAATGGGAAAAACCATATGCAAATCAGGCTTGGTCCTACCCCAAAAGGGGCAGTCCAGCCCGAACTGCTAGGTCACATCCCTTCTGCACAAGACCACAAGCATCCCCAGACATGTTTCAGCCTTATTGGGCGTCATCAGTGAGGAGTAGCTTGTGTCTCTAGGCCCGGCAGACTCAGGATCCAGGTCTGGGCATACCCGTCCCACTCAGGGTGACTTTAGCAAAAGAGAAAGGTGATGGCTGGAAGGTTTGAATTAATCATAACCACGGGCAAAGCTCTGGGCAACCCTCCAAACCATCGTTTTTCAGCCTGCAAAGCCATTACAGAATGGGAAAAACCATATGCAAATCAGGCTTGGTCCTACCCCAAAAGGGGCAGTCCAGCCCGAGCTGCTAGATCACATCCCTTCTGCACAAGACCACAAGCATCCCCAGACATGTTTCAGCCTTATTGGGTGTCATCAGTGAGGAGTAGATTGGGTCTCTAGGCCCGGCAGACTCGGGACCCACGTCTGGGCATACCCGTCCCACTCGGGGTGACTTTAGCAAAAGAGAAAGGTGATGGCTGGAAGGTTTGAATTAATCATAACCACGGGCAAAGCTCTGGGCAACCCTCCAAACCATTGTTTTTCAGCCTGCCAAGCCATTACAGAATGGGAAAAACCATATGCAAATCAGGCTTGGTCCTACCCCAAAAGGGGCAGTCCAGCCCGAACTGCTAGGTCACATCCCTTCTGCACAAGACCACAAGCATCCCCAGACATGTTTCAGCCTTATTGGCCGTCATCATTGAGGAGTAGCTTGGGTCTCTAGGCCCGGCAGACTCGGGACCCATGTCTGGGCATAACCGTCCCACTTGGGGTGACTGTAGCAAAACAGAAAGGTGATGGCTGGAAGGTTTTGAATTAATCATAACCACGGGCAAAACTCTGGGCAACCCTCCAGGCCATCATTTTTCAGCTTGTCAAGCCATTACAGAAGGGGAAAAACCATATGCAAATCAGGCTTGGTCCTACCCCTAGAGGGGCAGTCCAGCCCAAACTTCTAGGTCACATCCCTTCTGCACAAGACCGCAAGCATCTCCAGACATGTTTCAGCCTTATTGGGTGTCATCAGTGAGGAGTAGCTTGGGTCTCTAGGCCCGGCAGACTCGGGACCCATGTCTGGGCATACCCGTCCCACTTGGGGTGACTTTAGCAAAACAGAAAGGTGATGGCTGGAAGGTTTTGAATTAATCATAACCACGGGCAAAACTCTGGGCAACCCACCAGACCATAATTTTTCAGCTTGTCAAGCCATTACAGAAGGGGAAAAACCATATGCATATCAGGCTTGGTCCTACCCCTAAAGGGGCAGTCCAGCCCGAACTTCTAGGTCACATCCCTTCTGCACAAGTCCACAAGCATCTCCAGACATGTTTCAGCCTTATTGGGTGTCATCAGTGAGGAGTAGATTGGGTCTCTAGGCCCGGCAGACTCGGGACCCACGTCTGGGCATACCCGTCCCACTCGGGGTGACTTTAGCAAAAGAGAAAGGTGATGGCTGGAAGGTTTGAATTAATCATAACCACGGGCAAAGCTCTGGGCAACCCTCCAAACCATCGTTTTTCAGCCTGCCAAGCCATTACAGAATGGGAAAAACCATATGCAAATCAGGCTTGGTCCTACCCCAAAAGGGGCAGTCCAGCCTGAACTGCTAGGTCACATCCCTTCTGCACAAGACCACAAGCATCCCCAGACATGTTTCAGCCTTATTGGGCATCATCAGTGAGGAGTAGCTTGGGTCTCTAGGCCCGCATACCCGTCCCACTCGGGGTGACTTTAGCAAAACAGAAAGGTGATGGCTGGAAGGTTTTGAATTAATCATAACCACGGGCAAAGCTCTGGACAACCCTCCAGACCATCGTTTTTCAGCCTGCCAAACCATTACAGAAGGGGAAAAACCATATGCAAATCAGGCTTGGTCCTACCCCAAAAGGGGCAGTCCAGCCCGAACAGCTAGGTCACATCCCTTCTACACAAGACCACAAGCATCCCCAGACATGTTTCAGCCTTATTGGGCGTCATCGGTGAGGAGTAGCTTGGGTCTCTAGGCCCGGCAGACTCGGGACCCACGTCTGCGCATACCCGTCCCACTCGGGGTGACTTTAGCAAAACAGAAAGGTGATGGCTGGAAGGTTTGAATTAATCATAACCACGGGCAAAGCTCTGGGCAACCCTCCAAACCATCGTTTTTCAGCCTGCCAAGCCATTACAGAATTGGAAAAACCATATGCAAATCAGGCTTGGTCCTACTCCAAAAGGGGCAGTCCAGCCCAAACTGCTAGGTCACATCCCTTCTGCACAAGACCACAAGCATCCCCAGACATGTTTCAGCCTTATTGGGTGTCATCAGTGAGGAGTAGCTTGTGCCTCTAGGCCCGCAGACTTGAGACCCACGTCTGGGCATACCCGTCCCACTCGGGGTGACTTTAGCAAAACAGAAAGGTGATGGCTGGAAGGTTTTGAATTAATCATAACCACGGGCAAAGCTCTGGACAACCCTCCAGAGCATCGTTTTTCAGCCTGCCATGCCATTACAGAAGGGGAAAAACCATATGTAAATCAGGCTTGGTCCTACCCCAAAAGGGGCAGTCCAGCCCGAACTGCTAGGTCACATCCCTTCTGCACAAGACCACAAGCATCCCCAGACATGTTTCAGCCTTATTGGGCGTCATCAGTGAGGAGTAGCTTGGGTCTCGAGGCCCGCAGACTCGAGACCCATGTCTGGGCATACCCGTCCTACTCGGGGTGACTTTAGCAAAACAGAAAGGTGATGGCTGGAAGGTTTTGAATTAATCATAACCACGGGCAAAGCTCTGGGCAACCCTCCAGACCATCGTTTTTCAGCCTGCCAAGCCATTACAGAAGGGGAAAAACAATATGCAAATCAGGCTTGGTCAGAAGGGATGTGACCTAGTCCATGACTTTCCCAAGTCCTTCTTTCATTGCAAATTGCAAAGAGATTCCACACACATGTCCTAAACTGTTCCCTCCACAATGATTAATAATATCTGGATGACACTGTGTCACAAAAGTACCACAAAGAAGTACCAAATCCAGCCACTTCATTCCACACCCTCCATGCCAGTGCACTTCCACATGAGGGAATCCAAGATGTACAGCCACTCCACAATGATCTGCATGCACCTCCAACCAATTTATCCACGAATCTCCCAAAATCCAGACAATCTGCTTTCTGAAACACACAGCCATAGCTATCTGCTCTCCTCTCAGGAAAAAGACTTTCTGACAAAGTCTCTGCTCACACATCACACTGAGTAAAACCTATTGACCAATCCCTTACTCTGGTAAGTCTCATTTGCATGCCTCTCAACCTCAGAAATCCTGTATGTAATGCGGTCTGTCTGCGGACAACCTTGGTGTCCGCGGACAAATCGTAAAATCTGAGCATGGGGAATTAAAATGTAAATAGTGTGCCCCAATTCCCCTTTGAGGTTGGCTCTGAAAAGAGCCATTTTCTGTTTTTATTTGCAGATGCTTCAGAAACACATTTTATTTTGTATTGTTTTGGGTTATTTTTCCTTATTTTCCTCCAAAAATCTTCACATTAGCTTCTCCAAAGCAACCCTTATGTTCCAAAACAGCATGGCATTTCCCATAAAAGATAAAGACATGCCATCTTCTTTAAAGTAATCAACATTACCAGAGTCAATGTTCTCATTACTGCAAAAGAACATGCCAGCTCTAAGCATAAAAGCAAACATGCCTCGGTTGGTTAAACAGCTAGCAATATTTTGCTGAGGACAAAAAACAGAACTATTGTCCCATATTGCCCTAGGTGACAAACCAGAAAAAATTACCTTGGCATTTTGAAGTATTTTCATTACTGCCTGAACCTTAGTTTTCTAGATCTTTTAACAAAGTAGGGGCACTGACAGAGCCCAAATGCAAAGCACCACAGTGCAGAACAACCACATGTGGACTATTAACCCTAGCCATATCTTCACAAACTTCTAGCATTGCCTGCAAATTGAAACCAGGCACAGTGCTCCACACCACCTCTACTCCTTTTACATCACAATTGTAAGCCACATTCCTACATTTAGCATACTGCTCCAAACCATTCACAAACATATCTCCAAGCACCAACACCCGGACTTTCTCCACCTCTGCAATCTTCACTACACACAGCCTCTCTCAATATAAAGCAGAACCTCAACACCTGATTGGCTAATCCTTACAGTCCTATTTCCATGCCTATGTTGAGAAGCCCCTATGTGGCACGCCCTGTCCGCGAACAGCCGCGGTGTCCGCGCAGCGCATAACACTAGGACAGCCCTTCGACCCTTTCCACTTCATTCTCTGCACCATTCCCTCATTGGCTACTGTTAAGCAGTCACACAACCATCCACCAATCACATCCAAGAACTCTACATCTAACTCCATCATCACAATTCAGCACTTTAGATGTACTGTTGATCACTCTGAGTACAATTGCTCTGTTACTGCAAAGCACCTACAGCAACTACTAGTAAACTCTCCAACATTTCTTCTTGCAGATTCATGCACATCCACATGCATGAATACAAACCACAGGTATGAATATTTTCCGCACAGTACATGTACATTTCTTGTATAAATGCACATACATGCCAACACATGCCAACATTCAGAACCACCTGGCAGGGAGATTTCCACAGGGAAATCGGGAGACCTACATTTGCCCCTAGAAATGCATTGGGGCTACAATAATTTTAGGTGAGAGAATGTGAAAAATAACTATTTTTTTCACCTATAAATTGGGAGGCTTGGCATGTATGAATGCGCATAATCAGAGTAATTGCCACTTACCCTGTATAACCTGTAAAACAAGTTTACTGTCATTTCTCCCATCTGCTATGATCAACTGTCACTTGCAAAGTTGTCTGCTCTCCAAATTTTTATTTACCCATATTATTAACTGCAATGTGCAAACTGTTATTTTCTCCATTCATTCTATCATTTGTGTAACCACTGCCACGTATTTATCCACATTTCAACCGTAATAGCATTTAATACATTATAGTGCATAAGATGTACATACAATTTCCTTTCTATACATTCTGCATATTTAACATACATTCTATCATTTCAGCTTCCTTTACAAATGATTATAATACAAATGAAGCATAACACACACATCTATCTAACAAAGTGTCATTTAATGTTAAAAGATGGGAAAAAAACAGTATAATGATGGAAAAAGTCTTTCTAGTGTGTTATAAAATGATACACACCCAGGATGAGTACATGGATCTTTATTTATGCAGACAGATAGCCAATATCATTTGAAAGGCTCTCAGCTGAAACACCACTGCCTCTACAACTGTTCTTCCAATCTAGGCAACTCTCTCATTCCAGCTGGTTGCCCATTCCGTTCTAGAATTTACAACAGCATTCAACTATGCACAGGTGCATTTATGTCTATCACATCATCTACAACTATGTACAGTGTTGTAAAGCAACACATACAACATCTCCCACTTCCCTTCCGTCTGCAACACAAGCACCAGATCCTTCCTTGCAACCCTTACTTTATTTCCGACTCTCCCATCTCCAAGCACCACAGAATCACCCTGTACTTTGGTAAAGACCTACTGATTAATAAGCTGCTGACCCCATCAAATCCTTCTGCTTTATTTCCCACACCTTCACAAATGCATACATTGCATACTTTCCCATATACTTCCTGCCATTTACCCTGTAAAAATAGCAAACAAAGCATACAATTATTTCTTCTATCTTCTAACATCCAATAACAGCACCTGTGCTCTGTGCGTTTACTATTGCACTCATTTGTAAAGCACATTCAACTAACAGATTCTAGAAGAAATACAAAGAATGCACATAGGCAAAGGAAAGTGCATGTACATGCTATGCACAGTTATCAGAAAACACTACTACTGCAAAAACAAAGAAATCCATATCTACATTAACAACAGTGCTATTAACACACATATTTACTAACTTCGTTATTTCACAATTGCAGTGAAGACCACTCCCTTGAAAAGCAGCAGCGTATGAAGTACGAAGGAGAACTCTTAAGAAACCTACTCTTTCCATCCAAAAAAGTAAGTGCAATACTGCCATAATGATCTAACTATTAATCAAAAACTGTAGAATTCTAGTATTCTGGAACAAACAATTGTACTAACCCTGCAACATTAGATTCAGTATTAGTGCTTCCCCTCACCAGCTCCATACTTTGTATTGTAATCTAAACACCAGTATAGTAACAAACAAATACAAGAATAGCCTTCCCAACCGGATGTAGCAGCCCATTGCACAATCACACACCCCTACATACATCCTTCCCCTCACCAGCTCCATACTTTGTATTGCAATCTAAACACCAGTATAGTAACGCACAAATACAAGAATAGCCTTCCCAACTTGATGTAAAAGCCCATTGCACAATCACACTCCCCTACATACATCCTTACCATCATAATCAGACAATGATGCACAAAGCACTCATAGACTGCACAAGATCCCAACCCACACTTTCTTTTTTTTCTCCAGCAAACCCCAAAGAATGCTTACAAGAAAGCAACTCCGTAGATATCAACGCAAAAGTAAATGAAATCAAACGAAAACTCTCCAAAATAAGCATCCACCTCTAGCAGAATGTGTACAAACATTTCAAACAAAACAGCTAATACAGTCATTAAGCGAAACAAAACAAGCTTCCAGTACAGAAACTTTGCTTCCTTTTTCAAAATGTGAAACGAAACAGAAAGTGATTAACAAAACTGCTGCTACCATTAATGCTAACATTGCACCTATAAATCTTGATGTAGCGAAAAGCAAGCATACCAAAAAAAATATTTTACAAAGAATTTTCCACCACAGAGTCCTTCAGAACCTCATAAAAACAAGAGAGAAATCACGCACAACCCTTAAAACCTACCGTAGAAAATTTATCCTAGAAGCTCTCATAGACAGTGCAATCCTCAAAAGGAAACTATTTATTTTAGATTTAAACAGAATGAAACCACTAACAAAACTAAGTACTGAACTACAAAAAAGACTTTTCAATAAACGGAATATCAACAAAGATAGCTTCACAAACATCTGTGGAGGTGAATGGAGTCACACCACAAGCACAGACCATATTTCAATGAAGAAGCATACAAACAAAAGCAAATAAACTCAATTGCCATACATAGCAGTGGACGAGAGTATGAAAAACGTAATGATACCATTATGGAACAAGAAACGCTGCTCACAAAAATATCCCCAGAAAACTCAGTATCAACTCAAAATTCAGCTGAAACAATACGTTCACTCAACAAATGGCCATGCACATCAATGTGTAACATAGCCAAAAAACTTTCAAATCTTTACGCTAGTGCCTCAATCAGTATGTGAAAGGCAAAGACAAATTCAAAATGAAACTTGTTAGGGAGAATTCTCCAGACTGGCTAATTTCCCTTACCTACTGAGTCCCTCAGCAGCTTTGCTGGATTTCTAGGATTTTTTTTTTCACCTTTACATTTGTTTTGCTATGTGTTTAACATTGTTGTGTTCATAGACTGTGGAGCCTCACCTACTCTATAGGCATAATCTTTTTACACATTTAGTGCAGTGACGCAGGGTTGTCTTTTTCAGACTTCCCACTTTAAACTCAATTTTCTGGGACTGACTACTGTCTCCCAGAACATGTAAAGTTGCCGTTGGGCCTCATTACGACCCAGGCGCTAATGGGTTAACGGCGCCGTAAAAGGCTGCGGCACCGTTAACTTATTAGCGCCTAATTACGAGGTCCCTTTGCGGGACCCGACCTTAACGGCTGGTTTTACCAGCCGTTAAAGTCGGGTACCGCAAAGGGACCTTGGTGCTAAGTACGGTGCCACAATTTGCGGCACCGTACATAGCGCCTTCCCCATTCCCATTGAGCCCTATGGGGCAAAAATGGGAATGGGGAAGGGCCCATGGTGAATGGGGAATTACCGCCCCGCCAACCTTGGAATGGGGTGGTAATTCCGCCATTCACCATGGCGGACCCCGGCATGGGCCATGGTGCTAATAGCACCATGGTTTAGCGCCGGGGTCGTAATGAGGCCCAATGACTTTATTAGTCTTTTTAAATTCACAGATATGATATGATATGGCATTTGTAACACGCCTATACACAAGTGTTTCAAGGTGCGACGAGGCAAGGGGGGAACAAGGGGAGACAGACAACGATCCTACTAGGCCAAGTGTCATTCAGATCATGCAAGTGCATGGGTAGAGGGGAAGGGAAAAGTGCAAGGGGGAAAGGGAGAGGGGAAAGTGCAGTACAGGGTTAGTAAATACAAGATAAATAATAAGGGCCAGCTGGTGGCAAGTGCAAGATACGTGCAGACAAGTGCTGGGAAGGGGGGCTGTAGGGATACAGAGACAGTCCCGTAGTGCAGGGGTTGCCAGGGAGGCAGTGCGGGGGAGAGAGGCTGGGCCACAGACTGAGTTTGGTGAGTGGCCCAGTTGCAGATTCAGTGCAGTTTCAGTGATTAGCAGGGGAGAGGGGGAGAGAAAGCAGAAGCAAAGAGGAAGGTTTTGAGGTGCTTCCGGAACCGGAGATGGTTCTCCACAAGTTTCAGGGAGGCAGGAAGGCTGTTCCAGAGGGAGGCCCCTGCTGCGGAGAGAGATCTCCCCCCAACTCGTTGCTTGGAGAAGCGGCTGACCATGAGGGAGTTGGAGACGGATGAGCGAAGAGCTCGAGAAGGAAGATATTTGGGAAGAGAGAGTTGAAGGTATTTTGGCCCCAGTCCCCAGAAGGCCTTGTGGACAATGCAGAGGGTTTTAACTTAATCCTCGTAGCCACTGGGAGCCAGTATAGTGATTTCAGTCCTGGGGAGATACGGTCCTTGGGCTTGAGGCCAAGGACAAGTCTCGCAGTCCTGTTCTGGATGAGTTGCAGAGGGCAGAGAGTAGAGGCAGGCAGATTTAGATAGAGGCTGTTACAGTAGTATAGCTTAGAGAGGACCAGGGCTCTGGAGACAGTGAGCTTCTGGGGAAGGAGAGGAAAGGAAGGATACCTCTGAGGAGGTGCAGCTGGTAGTGTCACTTCTTAGAAACGTCAGAAATGTGAGGAGAGAAGGAGATTGTGGAGTCGAAGATGACCCCAAGGTTTTTAGCCTTGCAGGTAGGAGCAGGAAGAGGGCCAAGAGAGGCCGGCCAGAGAGCTGAAGGGAAGGAGGGAATGGGTGTGCCGATGGGTAGAATCTCAGTCTTACTGGCATTAAGGCAGACCCAGTACAGACTATCTTCCATAGAGTACTGGAAAGGGTTAATAGTTATCCCTTTTTGTCTGTTTCTCATGGAACATTATTTCATTCGCCTTTCTTTAAGATTTGGCTGGTGGCATTGGTATCTACCATATTTTTCCTACCGTGGTCTATGTAAATAGCCTTGGTACTGTTTTAGGCTAAGTTAGTAACCTCGAACTTAAATCCGCTGGACCCCATTTACTTTAATTTGGTTCCGGCTGGGTTTATTCACCATTTCTTTTCGTAAAGGTCTTTCTCGTGTTTTACTCTGCGTGCCAAACCAGGTTTGGTTCCTTTGTTCGCTGTCCTTTGGCAGGCTTCTACACAGAAGCCCTCCTTAGGTGCCTGAGAGGCTGGGTAGACAGGATGTGAGGGGTTTTAGGACCCCTGCACAGGGTTCCCTTGGAGACCCTAGTCACACTCTTGTTTGATTGGCTAGGTGACTGTCCTGCCAGGACAGCCACCCTGATGTGTGATTGACAGCCAGGCTGTGTGAATGGGGGAAAACTGCATAAAAAGCAGGTCTCTGGGACTTGGAAGGCATAGTCGCCACTGGATCGAGAGAACCGAAGAGAAGCTGAAGGAAGCGGACCACTACCACGACTGAACCTTGTTAGGCGGAAAACTGTGCAGTTCCCTCTGGGAGCACTGCAAAAGATTTAGGACTACAGGTGTTTGGCGGTGAACCCACTTGGTAGCAGTCTGTACCACATAGATTCACTTGGTAGCTGTGGCTGAGTAGTCAGACTTCCCTCAAGAAGAGTTGAGCAGTATGTGGAGTATACAAAATAGGGCAATCCTTCACAGCAAGACAAGTAAACACGCAACGAGGCTTAGTGTAAAGATATTACAGTATTTATTTATAATGAAACATCTATGGAAAACACTAAAGCAAATCACGGCAAACAAATCAAACACAATTACTCTACGAAGTAGAAACGATCAATCCCCCTAGCAATATCGACAACTCTAGGTTCTACCGGTAGCACTTATTTTTAGACAGAGGTGTATACCTCAACCTAGATGACACTCGAATATTAGTTAGGACGGGAGAGAAAAAGATAGGCAGGTTATGAAATCAACACAGTTCAATCCTTCGCGGATAAAATGCAAGGCAGGAAGGCAAGAATCACAATAGATCATAAAGTTCAGAGGCCAGGCCCACTCGGAGAGAGGCAAGGCGCGATGTCCCAAAAAGTCTCTAGTGGAGATGCATTCAAGTCTTCGTAGCAAATTGTTATCAGCAGATTGAACCAGTTCAGAACAAAGAATGAGAAAAGCTTGGAGGCGACCCAATGGAACGGAGAGGATTAAGACACCTCACTCGAACCGATAGGAAGGGAAGCCAGGCGGACACGGTACCTTGTTGTGGAGGGCAGCTCCGGCGGGGCAGTTGTTCCTGGTGGTGGATGCACGTCGGGTCTTTGCCAAGAGTAGAGATGATCTCGTCGTCGAAGAAAAGTGAAGTCCGGTGCACCACCAGGGAAGAGACCAGCCGCGGAGTGCTCCGTCACAAGGCACCACATTTTGGTCGCGGTACAGGGGTAGTGGCTATCCGGTTGCCGGGGTGCGCTGCACGGGCAATTCGACCACTGCGTCCTGAGGCGAATGAAAAGCAAAGGGGACTGTTTTTTCCCACCAGTCAGGGGAAGAGACTCTCCGGCAGGGATATCTCCTCTGTCGTCGGGAAGTGGTGAGTCGGTTCCGCAGGGCTTCACCGGAGGTGTCGTCATGCAGGTCGGCTCAGCGTTACCCTCGTCGGATTCTTAGGTCCTGTGGCGACTTCTGAAGATCCAGTCCCAAAAGCCCTGCTTTTATGCAGAAAACCCCCATTCATTCAGCCTAGCTGTCAATCAACACATGCTAAGTGGTGAGCGGGAAGGCTCACCACCTGGGCCAATCACTCCAGAGTGCGACCGGAGTTGGCAAGGCAACTCGGTCCAGGGTGCTTAAACCCCCTCCCACACCCCTGTGGTAACCCAGACAGAATGGCACCACTTTAGAGGGTCTCTGTACAGAGCCCGCCAAAAGTGGAACAAAGGGCTCGACCTTTGGTTTAGGAGTCACAGAGACGAACACAGACGCCATTTTACAAACCGAGTTCTGGCAGAAAATACCATTCGATAAACTTATTTATGATAAGTAGACCGGTGGTACGTTAGAGATTAACAAGAAAAAGTATCAATCTCCAACAATGGGACGAATCCCACAGGGTTATGTCTGGGGTCGAACATAACAAGTAGTTTCCACTGCCACCAGCCAAAACTCGATGAGGGGGGACGGGAAAGTGCCCCCTCGAGTAACAGATCCAGGAGTAATCAAATTACCCCTACTAGTACGTCCACAATAAGATGGTTGGTACTAGCCCTGTTAGTAAATTTAGGTCTAGTAAAGCCAATGGTGACTTTACATGCCCGGGGAGACAGTAGTCAGTCCCCTGGTATGGAGTCTATGGCGGAGGTCCGCTAGGACGCCCCAGTGTTACGGCACATAGGGTGCGGTGTAACACACATAGAAAAACATATGAGACCCTATGGAGTAAAAGACCCCATAGCCCATAGAACACATTGACATTCAAAGGAATTACATACATTCATGTCCAAGAGTGGGAGGAAAAGAGTCTCACTCTTGGCAGGATGGAAAAAACAAACTCCCAAAATCCAGCAAAGCTGCTGGGGGACTCACTATGTTAGGAAATTCAGCCTAAACAGAGAATTCTCCCTAACAAACCTTTCCGGTGAAGCCCTGCTGCAGGACCGAATCTCCAAACTTCGACGACAGAGAAGATCTGCAAGGAATCTTCTTCCCCTGAGCTGGTGGGACCAACTAGTTCGCCAAACAGCCTCCCCTGGTAGAATTTGCTGTGCACAGCTGTAGTGAACCGGATAGCCAGGAGGACAGGACCCTGTTTGGGTTTTAAGAGCGCACATTTTATTCGTTGCTTTGCTCTGCTGCTGGTTTCTTCCCTGGGGAGTGCAGGACCCTCCAGTCTTCATCCTTCATGTCATTCCGACAGTCGTTTCAGGAACCGTGAGCCTGCAGGATCTGCCAGGAAATTCTGCCTCAGCTACAGCATTCTTCTTCTTCTAAGGTACTGTTCAAACCTGGTTGCTCGTTCCGTCCGACCGCGGTGAAAGTGTTTTAAATCTTTCACCAATCTCAGGGCTTGTCCTTCTCTACTCTTTTAAGTAACTTTTCTTCCGACCAACTTTATTTCAAACTCTTGGCAAAGACCTAACCATGAACTACTCTGAAATGTGTGATCCTCTGCAAAGACTCTGAACCATTAGCATTGGCCCAGGCCTATTGATTTGAATCCTCATTGTAGCAAACCTTTTCTAGATTGCCCTGCCTACTTACTTGTTGGTGCTGCTTAATTTTGCATAACCTTGTCTTTCCCTCCATTTTTAAATTGCTGGAGGGCCATTTTGCTCACACTTCATTTTGAGCTTAACTTGCCCAGAATTGATTGGGTGTGGTGTAGTATATTAAGAGCATGATTTATCTGTTGCTTTATGTTAGTGAACTGTTTTACAAATGAGTGTGTTAATAAATGTATATTCTTTTACTCAGAAACCTTCAGTCAGTGTTTGTTTGAACCATTGCAATTGCTGTCCTTTGTGTAACTTCTGATACTGCTCACTTTACTCTTGAGATAAGTCTGGCTGCTCAGCCATCGCTACCACTTTACTGTGTAGTACAGGCTTGTATCCAAGGTAAATTTCTACTTGCACTTGTAGTCTTAATTGTGTGTGGTGTTCCCAAAGGGTACTGCATATGATTCTGCCTAACAAAACTACTACACAATATGGACTCCTGTCCAGTGTGCAAATACACAGGACTACAAGGACATTCATTAGTCGGCATTTGTGGACCTATTTGCAAAAGCACCTCCACCATATCAAAATGATATCAACACATCAATCAACTATAAGAAATCTGGTCCATGAACTGTACTATGTCAAAAGTCCTACTTTAGTACTAGCCAATTTAAATAACAATCTTCTACATGGTACAGCCAAACAACTACTCGAAGAAATAGAGCATATCCTAAGAAAATGTTTTGCAACTGAAAGCCCCTTACAAAATGCAATAGATGTAGAACAGACTAGCAACAATGTACAGATGGCAACCTTCTTTTACACACATACAAAAAAGAAATATTAAAGTTTAAAAGTACATCTGCTGAAGTATGAAACCATGTGTGTGTATGTGTGTGTTGTCACAGGACTTTTTTAAAATAAAAATAGCACAAAAACTGTAGACATAATGTACAAAATAGTAGACAATTATAGCAGAAAACAAATACAAGATTACTGACCCCTTCACACTTGCAGTTACTGCACTGCAAAACTTGACAACAACCAAACACCTTCACGTGCTATCACAAATAACTTGAAATTATTCCCATTACTAAAACTCCTGCAACTTCTCAACTTATATGAGAGAATCATAATTCAAACAGTGCACCCATTTCAAGCAATAATATGCCTTCAACCAAAAACAGAAAAACTACCTCCCTCTGAATTAGTGAAAGGCATTCGTGGCAAAGTAGTGTATTTGCAATTAGATCTCAATGTAAACACTCTGGGAGTGCAACGTCCAATAGGTCAATCTGTAATTATCTTAGTAAATGGTGTACCTAGAAAAGACAAAAAATGTGGCAACAACTCGTGGACTTACATAAAGTTAGACAAGACCTGCAATATCTAAAAGACAAAAATTAATACTACAGATAAATTAATATTGAAGAAAACCTGAGGGAAACCACTGAAATAATTCAAGAGTCATCAGAAACTGGTCCATTTCAACTTCTACATCCTGCTACAGAATCCAATATTTTAGGCCATTATACAATTCATCCATTACACTCTAAAGACACCATAGATGATGCACTAGAAACGTACCAAATGCGACAAGCTAAAAGATCTCCAATCAGCATATGGGAAAAAAGTATAGAAGCACGTGCCTTTCCTCTACTCTTTCCTATTGGGAAAGGAGAAAGGTACGATGATAGACCCACACAAATAACAACATCAGGATACCGTTCTTTACGAATGTATTCTGAAGACCCCAGATTCAGACAAAACGTGGAATACATATTCCACCTTCTCTTTGAAAGTGAACTAGCAACTCTATGCTACGTAGTTGCACACACATTGAAATCAGGTGCCCATTTTCAAAATATATCAGCTACGGAATTGCTACAAAAAGTGCACAAAAAAAAATGAGATTTTACAGTCAAGCATTACAAATCTTTTACCCAACATGAGTTGTACAAAAGAATACTGGTCCAGACGTCACAGAGATGTACGCTGTATGATAAGAAACCTTGGCCCACCCACTTGGTTTGTGACATTAAGTTGTGCAGAATATGCATGGGAAGATTTACACGATTTCCTACGTATAGCAAACAAAAACAAAACAAGCATAGATATAAAAACACCGGCAGAACTCTGCTCTCTAGATCCTGTAAATGTATCAAGATGTTTCCCTCATCGCTTCATTGCTATGCTACACTTCATTTGTAATAAAACTGTTCCTCCCCTCAGAGAAGTGCAACACTTCTTTTGGAGAAACGCATACCAAGCCAGAGGAGCACCAGACATCCATATGCTTTTGTGGATTAAAGATGCTCCTAAATTTGGTCATGACAGTGATGCCACTGTTTTGCACTTCACCCAAAAATGTCACTTGTGAAATCCCTTCACAAACAACACATAGTGACCTTCATGCACAAAATGTACAATTTCAAAGACACAAATGTGGAAAATATTATCGTCGAAAATATAAAAACAAAGGGAAATACTACACCAAATGCCGCTTTGGTTTCCCTAAACCAGTTTCAACAACAGGTCAAGTAAACAACTTTATGTCTTCAGTTAGACATAGTGTCAAAGGTAAATCACCTAAGAACACATATTACATAAAAAGAACAGAAGAATCAAAATACATCAATGATTACAATGCAATCATTGCCCTCCTATGGAATGCAAACAAAGATGTGCAGTATATTGCAGACAATTCAACTGCAGTGGTATGATATGTCACAGGCTACTTAACCAAAGCAGAGAAAATAGAGCCTCAGGACCTCAGGGATGACATATCATCTGACAAAACACTGTCACAGAAATTGTACAACTTTGGCATAAAAATGCTCTCTCATAGAGAATGTGGCTGCTATGAAGCTGCAGACCGTTTAACCAGTACTGCCTTGTATGGAAAATCTGAAAATATAGTATGGCTAAGTCTTGGTACTGCTAAATTTAGAAAAAGAGTTCTCAAATCATATGAGGACATCGAAACAATAGCCAAAAATGATCCCAACAGCCAATACAATTTTGAAAAACAATTTACTGGACACATACTACCCAAACAGGAGTACCACTTTGCAAACCATGTCTCTATACCACGTAGCCCAAAACTTCACATACAAAAATAATAGTAAACCAGATGAAAAGAAAGGTAGATACAGAGTGGCAAATTGTGAAGGCAGCTTAGTAAAACTTACCAAACGCAGCTTAAATAATCATATCAAATGGTCATTAAAAACTCCTCAACATAAAGAATTGCATTACATGTCCCTGCTACAACCTTTTAAACCATGGAGAAAAGAAGAAGAGTTACTAGAGACAGATGACTCCTATGAAGATGCTTTCAAAGCAAATGAAAGCACTATAACAGATATAAACTTTACACAGTACCAAACAATGTTGCACAATGAACAGCAACACGAAGAAGAACTCCAGGCGCAACTAGATGTGGACACTCCTGACAGTAGTCAAACTTCTGTGACAGGAAGCCAAGAACCCCTAGGACAGCCACTAATAGCAAATGAGGCAGAATTAGCCATGACAGAAGTAGAAAACACAATGTGTCAGTATGAGCAATCCACAGAAGACTTTGCTGTACTGAAATCACGACTAAACAATGAACAGCGTAGCATTTTCCAAGAAGTAACAAAACAAATTGAACATCATGTGCAACATGAAAGTAAAAACTGTACCTGCCAAGACAACAAACCTATACTAGTATACGTGAGTGGTCAAGCTGGTTCAGGCAAAACATTCTTAATCAAAATCATTAGCAAGTTCCTCCAACAATTGACAAACAACAAACTGTCAGCTGTTGTAAGTGCCCCCACAGGTTTAGCTGCCTACAGCATATGCAGTGTCACCGATTACTACTCCTTTCAGTAGAACACCAAAATAAATTAGACTACTACAAACTTTCTCCAGAATCTGCAATGGAACTACACAGAATTTTCAAACAAATGAAAATGCTGCTAATAGATGAGGTGATCATGGTTTCGAACCTAATGTTGGCTTTGATTCACCTCAGATTACAAGAGGTCCTCAAAACAGACTACAAAGACCTCTTTGGAGGAAAACACATTATTGTTTTTGGAGATCTTCTTCAATTAACACCAGTGAAAGGTGAACCCTTTTTTTAAAACCTTAGGGCACAAACTGTGCCATAAAACCCTTGGCAGCATAGGAAATGTCAACCTTTAGCAACATTTCCAATGCAGAGAATTAACTGAAAACATGCGTCAGTCTGCAGACCTGACATACGCGAATATTTTAAAAAGTATTAGAAGTTGGTGTACTATCTCAAGAAGCACAATCTATATTAAAAACCAGGCACATCCATGCACTCTATGGCCATAACTCATGTGTTACTGATGTCATGGAACAATTAGCACACAAAAATGTCAATTGTATGTTCTTGATGCCAACTCTTGCAAGCTGTTCAAAATTTAATGAAACAATGTTAAAAAAAGAAATGCAACCAATAGTTCTAATTGGCTCCACAGACAAACTAGACGTACATGGTATGACACTCCCCATGTGTCAACAAGCGACAACAAGGCTAAACACCTTGGAAAACTCTATAACACAGCTGGTTTGGAGAAAATATTAAGATTATCTTTCAACTGTAGAGTAATGCTTAAACATAACCTTGACGTGGAGCAAGGACTAGTTAATGGAGCACGTGGTACAGTTGTTGGCTTTCAAACATACCCATGTGACAACAACATTCACTGTTCGATTCATGGAAATAATGTGCACTGAAATGTTCGGCGCAAGCGGGCGAAAGCGTGCGAATCGCAGTGCCAGTGCGAAAATTGCAGCGAAACCCGCGCACAGCGATTCATGGAAGTCCGTGCGTTGGAAATTCCGGAATGTGCACCAAAATACTGCGTGGCGCACGCTGGCGCACACGTCTTCAAACTACGTGCGCTAAGCGCACAGCGAAAGCGCACATAGCGCGGCGCACACAACAAAAGTAGGCGTAACACGGGGCGTGACACGCAGAAAGGGGAACAACGCGTGAAAATGTGGGCGTCACGGGGGAAGTACAGGAGGCAAGTGCGCGGAACGCCCACACGCTCGCCTACAACAGGTATTCATGGAATCGAATAGGGCAAACCAGTGCATGGGCAAAGACGCGCACAGGCCTAAACACGTCCGCCACACGAAGGCAGGCGGTAGCGTCCCTGCGCATGAAAGAAATGTGCGCCAAAATGTGCGCTAACAAAAAGCACGTATATACAGCCATGATGAATGTCCCATACTGTGGCCCTCTAGGACAAATGACGTGCAAATGGGTACGCGACAAACACTGACACCCGCTGTGTGAAAAATAGCGTGTGCGTGTATTTTGGGAGTGCGCGGGAAGTCCTACACGCGATTGGTCCTGGGGGAGCGGGTACGTGTATTTCAGGTGTTCGCGGGAAGTTTCACATGCGATTGGCCTGGCTACGTGTATTTCAGGGGTGCGCGGGAAGTTTCACATGTGATTTTGCTGTCAGAGTGGGGAACGTGTATTTCGGGGTTGCGCTGGGAGTCCTACACGTGAATTGGCAGTGTGGGTCCCCCCAGGTGTCCCCTCTACCCCCTCCACGACCCCTGCAGGCAGCCCACACCACAGGGCACCACCCTGCACCCCTGGTCATGTCCCGCAGGCAGCCCATCCACCATGGGCATGCCCCCAGCCAAGGCACATGTCACCTTGCAATAAGATCAACAACTCATGCCCCCTGCACCCCCACCCCCCAGCAGTGAGGGGCACCTGCCAGCAGGCCCCCACTCATGTCCCGCAGTACCCCCACCCCCCAGCAGTCAGGGGCACCTGCCAGCAGGCCCCCACTCATGTCCGCTTGCACCCCAACCCCCCAGCAGTCAGGGGCACCTGCCAGCAGGCCCCCACTCATGTCCCACTCATGTCTCCCAGCACCCCCACCCCCCAGCAGTCAGGGGCACCTGCCAGCAGGCCCCCACTCATGTCCCCCAGCACCCCCACCCACCAGCAGTCAGGTGCACCTGCCAGCAGGCCCCCACTCATGTCCCCCAGCACCCCCACCCCCCAGCAGTCAGGTGCACCTGCCAGCAGGCCCCCACTCATGTCCCACTCATGTCCCCCAGCACCCCTACCCCCCAGCAGTCAAGGGCACCTGCCAGCAGGCCCCCACTCATGTCCCATTCATGTCCCCCAGCACCCCCACCCCCCAGCAGTCAGGGGCACCTGCCAGCAGGCTCCCACTCATGTACCACTCATGTCCCCCTGCACCCCCACCCCCCAGCAGTCAGGGGCACCTGCCAGCAGGCCACCACTCATGTCCCCCAGCACCTCCACCCCCCAGCAGTCAGGTGCACCTGCCAGCAGGCCCCCACTCATGTCCCCTTGTACCCCCAGCTCCCAGCAGTCTGGGGCACCTGCCAGCAGGCCCCCACTCATGTCCCAGTCATGTTCCCCAGCACCCCCACCCCCCAGCAGTCAGGGGCACCTGCCAGCAGGCCCCCACTCATGTCCCCCAGCACCCCCACCCCCCAGCAGTCAGGTGCACCTGCCAGCAGGCCCCCACTCATGTCCCCTTGCACCCCCACCCCCCAGCAGTTAGGGGCACCTGCCAGCAGGCCCCCACTCATGTCCCACTCATGTCCCCCTGCACCCCCACCCCCCAGCAGTCAGGGGCACCCGCCACCAGGCCCCCACTCATGTCCCACTCATGTCCCCTTGCACCCCCACCCCCAGTAGTCAGGGGCACCTGCCAGCAGGCCCCCACTCTTGTCCGACTCATGTCCCCATGCACCCCCACCCCCCAGCAGTGCAGGGCACCTGCCAGCAGACCCCCACTCATGTCCCCCAGCACCCCACCCCCCAGCAGTCAGGGGCACCTGCCAGTAGGCCCCCACTCATGTCCCACTCATGTCCCCCTGCACCCCCACCCCCCAGCAGTCAGGGGCACCTGCCAGCAGTCCCCCACTCATGTCCCCCAGCACCCGACCCCCCAGCAGTCAGGGGCACCTGCCAGCAGGCCCCCATTCATGACCCACTCATGTCCCCCAGCACCTCCACCCCCCAGCAGTCAGGGGCACCAACCAGCAGGCCCCCACTCATGTCCCCTTGCACCCCCACCCCCCAGCAGTCAGGGGCACCTGCCAGCAGGCCCCCACTCATGTCCATTTCATGTTTCCTTGCACACCCACCCCCCAGCAGTCAGGCGCACCTGCCAGCAGGCCCCCACTCATGTCCCACTCATGTCCCCCTGCACCCCCAAACCCCAGCAGTCAGGGGCACCTGCCAGCAGGCCCCCACTCATGTCCCACTCATGTCCCCTTGCACCCCCACCCCCCAGCCGTCAAGGGCACCTGCCAGCAGGCCCCCACTCATGTCCACCTGCACCCCCACCCCCCAGCAGTGCAGGGCAACTGCCAGCAGGCCCCCACTCATGTCCCCCAGCAGCCCCACCCCCCAGCAGTCAGGGGCAACTGCCAGCAGGCCCCCACTCATGTCCCACTCATGCCCCCCTGCCAGCCAGCAGGCCCCCACTCATGTCCCCCAACACCCCCATCCCCCAGCAGTCAGGGGCACCTGACAGCAGGCCCCCACTCATGTCCCACTCATGTCGCCCAGCACCCCCACTCCCCAGGACTCAGGGGCACCTGCCAGCAGGCCCCCACTCATGTCCCCCTGCATCCCCACCCCCCAGTAGTCAGGGGCACCTGCCAGCAGGCCCCCACTCATGTCCCCTTGCACCCCCACCCCTCAGCAGACTGGGGCACCTGCCAGCAGGCCCCCGCTCATGTCCCACTCATGTCCCCCAGCACCCCCACCCCCCAGCAGTCAGGGGCACCTGCCAGCAGGCCCCCACTCATGTCCCCCAGCACCCCCACCCCCCAGCAGTCAGGTGCACCTGCCAGCAGGCCCCCATTCATGTCCCCTTGCACCCCCACCCCCCAGCAGTCAGGAGCACCTGCCAGCAGGTCCCCACTCTTGTCCCACTCATGTCCCCCAGCACCCCCACTCCCCAGCAGCCAGGGGCACCTGCCAGCAGGCCCCCACTCATGTCCCCCAGCACCCCCACCCCCCAGCAGTCTGGGGCACCTGCCAGCAGGCCCCCACTCATGTCCCACTCATGTCCCCCTGCACCCCCAACCCCCAGCAGTCAGGGGCACCTGCCAGCAGGCCCCCACTCATGTCCCCCAGCACCCCTACCCCCCAGCAGTCAGGTGCACCTGCCAGCAGGCCCCCACTCATGTCCCCTTGTACCCCCACCCCCCACCAGTCTGGGGCACCTGCCAGCAGGCCCCCACTCATGTCCCCCTGCACATCCACCCCCCAGCAGTCAGGGGTACCTGCTAGCAGGCCCCCACTCAGGTCCCCATGCACCCCCACCCCCAGCAGTCAGGGGCACCTGCCAGAAAGCCCCCACTCATGTCCCACTCATGTCCCCTTGCACCCCCACCCCTAGCAGTCAGGGGCACCTGCCAGCAGGCCCCCACACATGTCCCACTCATGTCCCCCTCCACCGCCACCCCCCAGCAGTGCAGGGCACCTGCCAGCAGGCCCCCACTCATGTCCCCCAGCACCCCCACCCCCAGCATTCAGGGGTACCTGCCAGCAGGCCCCCACTCATGTCCCACTCATGTCCCCCTGCACCCCCACCCCCCAGCAGTCAGGGGCACCTGCCAGCAGGCCCCCACTCATGTCCCCCAGCACCCCCACCCCCCAGCAGTCAGGTGCACCTGCCAGCAGGCCCCCACTCATGTCCCCTTGTACCCCCACCCCCCACCAGTCTGGGGCACCTGCCAGGAGGCCCCCACTCATGTCCCCCTGCACATCCACCCCCCAGCAGTCAGGGGTACCTGCTAGCAGGCCCCCACTCAGGTCCCCATGCACCCCCACCCCCCAGCAGTCAGGGGCACCTGCCAGAAAGCCCCCACTCATGTCCCACTCATGTCCCCTTGCACCCCCACCCCTAGCAGTCAGGGGCACCTGCCAGCAGGCCCCCACACATGTCCCACTCATGTCCCCCTCCACCGCCACCCCCCAGCAGTGCAGGGCACCTGCCAGCAGGCCCCCACTCATGTCCCCCAGCACCCCCACCCCCGGCATTCAGGGGTACCTGCCAGCAGGCCCCCACTCATGTCCCACTCATGTCCCCCTGCACCCCCACCCCCCAGCAGTCAGGGGCACCTGCCAGCAGGCCCCCACTCATGTCCCCCAGCACCCCCACACCCCAGCAGTCAGGTGCACCTGCCAGCAGGCCCCCACTCATGTCCCCTTGCACCCCTACCCCCCAGCAGTCAGGGGCACCTGCCAGCAGGCCCCCACTCATGTCCCCCTGCACCCCCACCCCCCAGCAGTCAGGGGCACCTGCCAGCAGGCCCCCACTCATGTCCCCCAGCACCCCCACCCCCCAGCAGTCAGGGGCACCTGCCAGCAGGCCCCCACTCATGTCCCCCTGCACCCCCACCCCCCAGCAGCCAGGGGCACCTGCCAGCAGGCCCCCACTCATGTCCCCTTGCACTCCCACCCCCCAGCAGTCTGGGGCACCTGCCAGCAGGCCCCACTCATGTCCCACTCATGTCCCCCTGCACATCCACCCCCAGCAGTCAGGAGCACCTGCCAGCAGGCCCAAACTCATGTCCCATTCATGTCCCCCTGCACCCCCACCCCCCAGCAGTGCAGGGCACCTGCCAGAAGGCCCCCACTCATGTCCCCCTCCACTCCCACCCCCAGCAGTCAGGGGCACCTGCCAGCAGGCCCGCACTCATGTCCCCCAGCACCCCCACCCCCCAGCAGTCAGGTGCACCTGCCAGCAGGCCCCCACTCATGTCCCCTTGCACCCCCACCCCCCAGCAGTCTGGGGCACCTGCCAGCAGGCCACCACTCATGTCCCACTCATGTACCCCTGCACACCCACCCCCAGCAGTCAGGGGCACCTGCCAGCAGGCCCCCACTCATGTCCCACTCATGTCCCCCTGCACCCCCACCCCCCAGCAGTCAGGGACACCTGCCAGTAGGCCCCCACTCATGTCCCCCTGCTCCCCCACCCCCAGCAGTCAGGGGCACCTGCCAGCAGGCCCCCACTCATGTCCCCCAGCACCCCACCCCCCAGCAGTCAGGAGCACCTGCCAGCAAGCCCCCACTCATGTCCCCCTGCACCCCCATCCCCCAGCAGTCAGGGGCACCTGCCAGCAGGCCCCCACTCATGTCCCCCTGCATTCCCACCCCCCAGCAGTGCAGGGCACCAGCCAGCAGTCCCCCACTCATGTCCCAGGGCACCTCCACCCCCCAGCAGTCAGGGGCACCTGCCAGCTGGCCCCACTCATGTCCCCCTGCACCCCCACCCCCCATCAGTCAGGGGCACCTGCCAGCAGGCCCCACTCATGTCCCCCTGCACTCCCACCCCCCAGCAGTCAGGGGCACCTGCCAGCATGCCCCCACTCATGTCCCACTCATGTCCCCCTGCACTCCCACCCCCAGCAGTCAGGGGCACCTGCCAGCAGGCCCCCACTCATGTCCCCCAGCACCCCCACACCCCAGCAGTCAGGGGCACCTGCCAGCATGCCCCCACCCATGTCCCACTCATGTCCCCCTGCACTCCCACCCCCAGCAGTCAGGGGCACCTGCCAGCAGGCCCCCACTCATGTCCCCCTGCACTCCCACCCCTCAGCAGTCAGGGGCACCTGCCAGCATGCCCCCACTCATGTCCCACTCATGTCCCCCTTCACTCCCACCCCCAGCAGTCAGGGGCACCTGCCAGCAGGCCCCCACTCATGTCCCCCAGCACCCCCACCCCCCACCAGTCAGGTGCACCTGCCAGCAGGCCCCCACTCATGTCCCCTTGCACCCCCACCCCCCAGCAGTCTGGGGCACCTGCCAGCAGGCCACCACTCATGTCCCACTCATGTCCCCCTGCACACCCACCCCCAGCAGTCAGGGGCACCTGCCAGCAGGCCCCCACTCATGTCCCACTCATGTCCTCCTGCACCCCCACCCCCAGCAGTCAGGGGTACCTGCCAGCAGGCCCCCACTCATGTCCCCCTGCACCCCCATCCCCCAGCAGTCAGGGGCACCTGCCAGCAGGCCCCCACTCATGTCCCCCAGCACCCCACCCCCCAGCAGTCAGGAGCACCTGCCAGCAGGCCCCCACTCATGTCCCCTTGCACCCCCACCCCCCAGCAGTCTGGGGGCACCTGCCAGCAGGCCCCCACTCATGTCCCCCAGCACCCCCACCCCCCCAGCAGTCAGGTGCACCTGCCAGCAGGCCCCCACTCATGTCCCCTTGCACCCCCACCCCCAGCAGTCAGGGGCACCTTCCAGCAGGCCCCACTCATGTCCCCCTGCACCCCCACCCACCAGCAGTAAGGCGCACCTGCCAGCAGGCCCCCACTCATGTCCCCCTGCACTCCCACCCCCCAGCAGTCAGGAGCACCTGCCAGCAGGCCCCCACTCATGTCCCCCAGCACCCCCACCCCCCAGCAGTCAGGGGCACCTGCCAGCAGGCCTCCACTCATGTCCCCTTGCACCCCCACCCCTCAGCAGACTGGGGCACCTGCCAGCAGGCCCCCGCTCATGTCCCACTCATGTCCCCCAGCACCCCCACGCCCCAGCAGTCAGGGGCACCTGCCACCAGGCCCCCACTCATGTCCCCCAGCACCCCCACCCCCAGCAGTCAGGTGCACCTGCCAGCAGGCCCCCACTCATGTCCCCTTGCACCCCCACCCCCCAGCAGTCAGGAGCACCTGCCAGCAGGCCCCCACTCTTGTCCCACTCATGTCCCCCAGCACCCCTACCCCCCAGCAGTCAGGGGCACCTGCCAGAAGGCCCCCACTCATGTCCCCCAGCACCCCCACCCCCCAGTAGTCTGGGGCACCTGCCAGCAGGCCCCCACTCATGTCCCACTCATGTCCCCCTGCACGCCCAACCCCCAGCAGTCAGGGGCACCTGCCAGCATGCCCCCACTCATGTCCCACTCATGTCCCCCTGCACTCCCACCCCCAGCAGTCAGGGGCACCTGCCAGCAGGCCCCCACTCATGTCCTCCAGCACCCCCACCCCCCAGCAGTCAGGGGCACCTGCCAGCATGCCCCCACTCATGTCCCACATATGTCCCCCTGCACTCCCACCCCCAGCAGTCAGGGGCACCTGCCAGCAGGCCCCCACTCATGTCCCCCTGCACTCCCACCCCCCAGCAGTCAGGGGCACCTGCCAGCATGCCCCCACTCATGTCCCACTCATGTCCCCCTTCACTCCCACCCCCAGCAGTCAGGGGCACCTGCCAGCAGGCCCCCACTCATGTCCCCCAGCACCCCCACCCCCCAGCAGTCAGGTGCACCTGCCGGCAGGCCCCCACTCATGTCCCCTTGCACCCCCACCCCCCAGCCAGCAGTCTGGGGCACCTGCCAGCAGGCCACCACTCATGTCCCACTCATGTCCCCCTGCACACCCACCCCCAGCAGTCAGGGGCACCTGCCAGCAGGCCCCCACTCATGTCCCACTCATGTCCTCCTGCACCCCCACCCCCAGCAGTCAGGGGTACCTGCCAGCAGGCCCCCACTCATGTCCCCCTGCACCCCCACCCCCCAGCAGTCAGGAGCACCTGCCAGCAGGCCCCCACTCATGTCCCCTTGCACCCCCACCCCCCAGCAGTCTGGGGGCACCTGCCAGCAGGCCCCCACTCATGTCCCCCAGCACCCCCACCCCCCAGCAGTCAGGTGCACCTGCCAGCAGGCCCCCAATCATGTCCCCTTGCACCCCCACTCCCAGCAGTCAGGGGCACCTTCCAGCAGGCCCCACTCATGTCCCCCTGCACCCCCAGCCCCCAGCAGTCAGGGGCACCTGCCAGCAGGCCCCCACTCATGTCCCCTTGCACCCCCACTCCCAGCAGTCAGGGGCACCTTCCAGCAGGCCCCACTCATGTCCCCCTGCACCCCCACCCCCCAGCAGTCAGGAGCACCTGCCAGCAGGCCCCCACTCATGTCCCCTTGCACCCCCACCCCCCAGCAGTCTGGGGGCACCTGCCAGCAGGCCCCCACTCATGTCCCCCAGCACCCCCACCCCCCCAGCAGTCAGGTGCACCTGCCAGCAGGCCCCCACTCATGTCCCCTTGCACCCCCACTCCCAGCAGTCAGGGGCACCTTCCAGCAGGCCCCACTCATGTCCCCCTGCACCCCCAGCCCCCAGCAGTCAGGGGCACCTGCCAGCAGGCCCCCACTCATGTCCCCCTGCACTCCCACCCCCCAGCAGTCAGGAGCACCTGCCAGCAGGCCCCCACTCATGTCCCCCAGCACCCCCACCCCCCAGCAGTCAGGGGCACCTGCCAGCAGGCCCCCACTCATGTCCCACTCATGTCCCCCTGCACTCCCACCCCCAGCAGTCAGGGGCACCTGCCAGCAGGCCCCCACTCATGTCCCCCAGCACCCCCACACCCCAGCAGTCAGGGGCACCTGCCAGCATGCCCCCACCCATGTCCCACTCATGTCCCCCTGCACTCCCACCCCCAGCAGTCAGGGGCACCTGCCAGCAGGCCCCCACTCATGTCCCCCTGCACTCCCACCCCTCAGCAGTCAGGGGCACCTGCCAGCATGCCCCCACTCATGTCCCACTCATGTCCCCCTTCACTCCCACCCCCAGCAGTCAGGGGCACCTGCCAGCAGGCCCCCACTCATGTCCCCCAGCACCCCCACCCCCCACCAGTCAGGTGCACCTGCCAGCAGGCCCCCACTCATGTCCCCTTGCACCCCCACCCCCCAGCAGTCTGGGGCACCTGCCAGCAGGCCACCACTCATGTCCCACTCATGTCCCCCTGCACACCCACCCCCAGCAGTCAGGGGCACCTGCCAGCAGGCCCCCACTCATGTCCCACTCATGTCCTCCTGCACCCCCAACCCCAGCAGTCAGGGGTACCTGCCAGCAGGCCCCCACTCATGTCCCCCTGCACCCCCATCCCCCAGCAGTCAGGGGCACCTGCCAGCAGGCCCCCACTCATGTCCCCCAGCACCCCACCCCCCAGCAGTCAGGAGCACCTGCCAGCAGGCCCCCACTCATGTCCCCTTGCACCCCCACCCCCCAGCAGTCTGGGGGCACCTGCCAGCAGGCCCCCACTCATGTCCCCCAGCACCCCCACCCCCCCAGCAGTCAGGTGCACCTGCCAGCAGGCCCCCACTCATGTCCCCTTGCACCCCCACCCCCAGCAGTCAGGGGCACCTTCCAGCAGGCCCCACTCATGTCCCCCTGCACCCCCACCCCCCAGCAGTAAGGCGCACCTGCCAGCAGGCCCCCACTCATGTCCCCCTGCACTCCCACCCCCCAGCAGTCAGGAGCACCTGCCAGCAGGCCCCCACTCATGTCCCCCAGCACCCCCACCCCCCAGCAGTCAGGGGCACCTGCCAGCAGGCCTCCACTCATGTCCCCTTGCACCCCCACCCCTCAGCAGACTGGGGCACCTGCCAGCAGGCCCCCGCTCATGTCCCACTCATGTCCCCCAGCACCCCCACGCCCCAGCAGTCAGGGGCACCTGCCACCAGGCCCCCACTCATGTCCCCCAGCACCCCCACCCCCAGCAGTCAGGTGCACCTGCCAGCAGGCCCCCACTCATGTCCCCTTGCACCCCCACCCCCCAGCAGTCAGGAGCACCTGCCAGCAGGCCCCCACTCATGTCCCCCAGCACCCCCACCCCCCAGTAGTCTGGGGCACCTGCCAGCAGGCCCCCACTCATGTCCCACTCATGTCCCCCTGCACGCCCAACCCCCAGCAGTCAGGGGCACCTGCCAGCATGCCCCCACTCATGTCCCACTCATGTCCCCCTGCACTCCCACCCCCAGCAGTCAGGGGCACCTGCCAGCAGGCCCCCACTCATGTCCTCCAGCACCCCCACCCCCCAGCAGTCAGGGGCACCTGCCAGCATGCCCCCACTCATGTCCCACTCATGTCCCCCTTCACTCCCACCCCCAGCAGTCAGGGGCACCTGCCAGCAGGCCCCCACTCATGTCCCCCAGCACCCCCACCCCCCAGCAGTCAGGTGCACCTGCCAGCAGGCCCCCACTCATGTCCCCTTGCACCCCCACCCCCCAGCCAGCAGTCTGGGGCACCTGCCAGCAGGCCACCACTCATGCCCCACTCATGTCCCCCTGCACACCCACCCCCAGCAGTCAGGGGCACCTGCCAGCAGGCCCCCACTCATGTCCCACTCATGTCCTCCTGCACCCCCACCCCCAGCAGTCAGGGGTACCTGCCAGCAGGCCCCCACTCATGTCCCCCTGCACCCCCACCCCCCAGCAGTCAGGGGCACCTGCCAGCAGGCCCCCACTCATGTCCCCCAGCACCCCACCCCCCAGCAGTCAGGAGCACCTGCCAGCAGGCCCCCACTCATGTCCCCTTGCACCCCCACCCCCCAGCAGTCTGGGGGCACCTGCCAGCAGGCCCCCACTCATGTCCCCCAGCACCCCCACCCCCCCAGCAGTCAGGTGCACCTGCCAGCAGGCCCCCACTCATGTCCCCTTGCACCCCCACTCCCAGCAGTCAGGGGCACCTTCCAGCAGGCCCCACTCATGTCCCCCTGCACCCCCAGCCCCCAGCAGTCAGGGGCACCTGCCAGAAGGCCCCCACTCATGTCCCCCTGCACTCCCACCCCCCAGCAGTCAGGAGCACCTGCCAGCAGGCCCCCACTCATGTCCCCCAGCACCCCCACCCCCCAGCAGTCAGGGGCACCTGCCAGCAGGCCCCCATTCATGTCCCACTCATGTCACCCTGCCAGCCAGCAGGCCCCCACTCATGTCCCCCAACACCCCTACCCCCAAGCAGTCAGGGGCACCTGACAGCAGGCCCCCACTCATGTCCCACTCATGTCCCCCAGCACCCCCATTCCCCAGCAGTCAGGGGCACCTGCCAGCAGGCCTCCACTCATGTCCCCTTGCACCCCCACCCCTCAGGAGACTGGGGCACCTGCCAGCAGGCCCCCGCTCATGTCCCACTCATGTCCCCCAGCACCCCCACGCCCCAGCAGTCAGGGGCACCTGCCAGCAGGCCCCCACTCATGTCCCCCAGCACCCCCACCCCCCAGCAGTCAGGTGCACCTGCCAGCAGGCCCCCACTCATGTCCCCTTGCACACCCACCCCCCAGCAGTCAGGAGCACCTGCCAGCAGGCCCCCACTCTTGTCCCACTCATGTCCCCCAGCACCCCCACCCCCCAGCAGTCAGCGGCACCTGCCAGCAGGCCCCCACTCATGTCCCCCAGCACCCCCACCCCCCAGTAGTCTGGGGCACCTGCCAGCAGGCCCCCACTCATGTCCCACTCATGTCCCCCTGCACCCCCAACCCCCAGCAGTCAGGGGCACCTGCCAGCAGGCCCCCACTCATGTCCCCCAGCACCCCTACCCCCCAGCAGTCAGGTGCACCTGCCAGCAGGCCCCCACTCATGTCCCCTTGTACCCCCACCCCCCACCAGTCTGGGGCACCTCCCAGCAGGCCCCCACTCATGTCCCCCTGCACATCCACCCCCAGCAGTGAGGGGCACCTGCTAGCAGGGCCCCACTCATGTCCCCCTGCACCCCCACCCCCCAGCAGTCAGGGGCACCTGCCAGCAAGCCCCCACTCATGTCCCACTCATGTCCCCTTGCACCCCCACCCCCAGCAGTCAGGGGCACCTGCCAGCAGGCCCCCACTCATGTCCCCCAGCACCCCCACACCCCAGCAGTCAGGGGCACCTGGCAGCAGGCCCCCACTCATGTCCCCCAGCACCCCCACACCCCAGCAGTCAGGTGCACCTGCCAGCAGGCCCCCGCTCATGTCCCCTTGTACCCCCACCCCCCACCAGTCTGGGGCACCTGCCAGCAGGCCCCCACTCATGTCCCCCTGCACATCCACCCCCCAGCAGTGAGGGGCACCTGCTAGCAGGCCCCCACTCATGTCCCCCTGCACCCCCACCCCCCAGCAGTCAGGGGCACCTGCCAGCAAGCCCCACTCATGTCCCACTCATGTCCCCTTGTACCCCCACCCCAGCAGTCAGGGGCACCTGCCAGCAAGCCCCCACTCATGTCCCACTCATGTCCCCCAGCACCCCCACACCCCAGCAGTCAGGTGCACCTGCCAGCAGGCCCCCACTCATGTCCCCTTGCACCCCTACCCCCCAGCAGTCAGGGGTACCTGCCAGCAGGTCCCCACTCATGTCCCACTCATGTCCCCCTGCACATCCACCCCCCAGCAGTCAGGGGCATCTGCCAGCAGGCCCCCACTCATGTCCCACTCATGTCCCCCTGCACCCCCACCCCCCAGCAGTCAGGAGCACCTGCCAGCAGGCCCCCACTCATGTCCCACTCATGTCCCACTGCACCCCCACCCCCCAGCAGTCAGGGGCACCTGCCAGCAGGCCCCCACTCATGTCCCCTTGCACTCCCACCCCCCAGCAGTCTGGGGCACCTGCCAGCAGGCCCCACTCATGTCCCACTCATGTCCCCCTGCACACCCACCCCCCAGCAGTCAGGAGCACCTGCCAGCAGGCCCCCACTCATGTCCCATTCATATCCCCCTGCACCCCCACCCCCCAGCAGTGCAGGGCACCTGCCAGAAGGCCCCCACTCATGTCCCCCTGCACTCCCACCCCCAGCAGTCAGGGGCACCTGCCAGCAGGCCCCCACTCATGTCCCCCAGCACCCCCACCCCCCAGCAGTCAGGTGCACCTGCCAGCAGGCCCCCACTCATGTCCCCTTGCACCCCCACCGCCCAGCAGTCTGGGGCACCTGCCAGCAGGCCACCACTCATGTCCCACTCATGTACCCCTGCCCACCCACCCCCAGCAGTCAGGGGCACCTGCCAGCAGGCCCCCACTCATGTCCCACTCATGTCCCCCTGCACCCCCACCCCCCAGCAGTCAGGGGCACCTGCCAGCAGGCCCCCACTCATGTCCCCCTGCACCCCCACCCCCAGCAGTCAGGGGCACCTGCCAGCAGGCCCCCACTCATGTCCCCCAGCACCCAACCCCCCAGCAGTCAGGAGCACCTGCCAGCAGGCCCCCACTCATGTCCCCCTGCACCCCCATCCCCCAGCAGTCGCAGTGCAGGGCACCGGCCAGCAGTCCCCCACTCATGTCCCAGGGCACCCACACCCCCAGCAGTCAGGGGCACCTGCCAGCTGGCCCCACTCATGTCCCCCTGCACCCCCACCCCCCAGCAGTCAGGGGCACCTGCCAGCAGGCCCCCACCCATGTCCCCCTGCACTCCCACCCCCCAGCAGTCAGGGGCACCTGCCAGCATGCCCCCACTCATGTCCCACTCATGTCCCCCTGCACTCCCACCCCCAGCAGTCAGGGGCACCTGCCAGCAGGCCCCCACTCATGTCCCCCAGCACCCCCACCCCCCAGCAGTCAGGTCACCTGCCAGCAGGCCCCCACTCATGTCCCCTTGCACCCCCACCCCCCAGCAGTTTGTGGCACCTGCCAGCAGGCCACCACTCATGTCCCACTCATGTCCCCCTGCACACCCACCCCCAGCAGTCAGGGGCACCTGCCAGCAGGCCCCCACTCATGTCCCACTCATGTCCTCCTGCACCCCCACCCCCAGCAGACAGGGGTACCTGCCAGCAGGCCCCCACTCATGTCCCCCTGCACCCCCACCCCCCAGCAGTCAGGGGCACCTGCCAGCAGGCCCCCACTCATGTCCCCCAGAACCCCCACCCCCCAGCAGTCAGGAGCACCTGCCAGCAGGCCCCCACTCATGTCCCCTTGCACCCCCACCCCCCAGCAGTCTGGGGGCACCTGCCAGCAGGCCCCCACTCATGTCCCCCAGCACCCCAACCCCCCCAGCAGTCAGGTGCACCTGCCAGCAGGCCCCCACTCATGTCCCCTTGCACCCCCACCCCCAGCAGTCAGGGGCACCTTCCAGCAGGCCCCACTCATGTCCCCCTGCACCCCCACCCCCCAGCAGTCAGGGGCACCTGCCAGCAGGCCCCCACTCATGTCCCCCTGCACTCCCACCCCCAGCAGTCAGGAGCACCTGCCAGCAGGCCCCCACTCATGTCCCCCAGCACCCCCACCCCCCAGCAGTCAGGGGCACCTGCCAGCAGGCCCCCACTCATGTCCCACTCATATCCCCTTGTACCCCCACCCCCCAGCAGTCAGGAGCACCTGCCAGCAGGCCCCCACTCATGTCCCACTCATGTCCCCCTGCACCCCCACCCCCCAGCAGTCAGGGGCACCTGCCAGCAGGCCCCCACTCATGTCCCCTTGCACCCCCTCCCCCCCGCAGTCTGGGGCACCTGCCAGCAGGCCCCACTCATGTCCCACTCATGTCCCCGTGCACATCCACCCCCAGCAGTCAGGAGCACCTGCCAGCAGGCCCCCACTCATGTCCCACTCATGTCCCCCTGCACCCCCACCCCCCAGCAGTGCAGGGCACCTGCCAGCAGGCCCCCACTCATGTCCCACTCATGTCCCCCTGCACCCCCACCCCCAGCAGTCAGGGGCACCTGCCAGCAGGCCCCCACTCATGTCCCCCAGCACCCCCACCCCCCAGCAGTCAGGTGCACCTGCCAGCAGGCCCCCACTCATGTCCCCTTGCACCCCCACCCCCCAGCAGTCAGGTGCACCTGCCAGCAGGCCCCCACTCATGTCCCCTTGCACCCCCACCCCCCAGCAGTCTGGGGCACCTGCCAGCAGGCCATCACTCATGTCCCACTAATGTCCCCCTACACACCCACCCCCAGCAGTCAGGGGCACCTGCCAGCAGGCCACCACTCATGTCCCACTCATGTCCCCCTGCACCCTCACCCCCCAGCAGTCAGGGGCACCTGCCAGCAGGCCCCCACTCATGTCCCACTCATGTCCCCCTGCACCCCCACCCCCTAGCAGTCAGGGGCACCTGCCAGCATGCCCCCACTCATGTCCCCCAGCACCCCCACCACCCCAGCAGTCAGGAGCACCAGCCAGCAGGCCCCCACTCATGTCCCCTTGCACCCCCACCCTCCAGCAGTCTGGGGCACCTGCCAGCAGGCCCCCACTCATGTCCCACGCATGTCCCCCAGCACCTCCACCCCCCAGCAGTCAGGGGCACCTGCCAGCAGGCCCCCACTCATGTCCCACAGCACCCCACCCCCCAGCAGTCAGGTGCACCTGCCAGCAGGCCCCCACTCATGTCCCCTTGCACCCCCACCGCCAGCAGTCAGGGGCACCTTCCAGCAGGCCCCCACTCATGTCCCACTCATGTCCCCCTGCACCCTCAGCCCCCAGCAATGCAGTGCACCTGCCAGCAGTCCCCCACTCATGTCCTCCAGCACCCCCACCCCCCAGCAGTCAGGGGCACCTGCCAGCAGGCCCCCACTCATGTCCCCCTGCACTACCACCCCCCAGCAGTCAGGGGCACCTGCCAGCAGGCCCCCACTCATGTCCCACTCATGTCCCCCAGCACCCCACCCCCCAGCAGTCAGGGGCACCTGCCAGCAGGCCCCCACTCATGTCCCACTCATGTCCCCCTGCACCTCCTCCCCCATCAGTGAAATGGTGATTCCATGACACAAACCAAAAGTCAACTATGTACATCAACACATGTCCGCCACACGAAGGCAGGCGGTAGCGTCCCTGCGCATTAAAAAAATGTGCGCTATCAAAAAGCACGTATATACAGCTCTGATGAATTTCCCATACTGTGGCCCTCTAGGACAAATGATGTGCAAAGGGGTACGCGACAAACACGGACACCCGCTGTCTCAACAATAGCGTGTATTTCGTGGGTGCGCACGCGGGAAGTTTCACACGCGATTGTGCCTGGGTGAGCGGGGTACGTGTACTTCAGGGGCTCGTGGGAAGTTGGGCTCATGGGAAGTTGGGCTCGCTGGAAGTTTTACACGTGATTGGGCCTGTGCGAGCCAGGGTACGTGTAAATCTGGGGTGGGCGGGGAAGTACAGGAGGCAAATACGCGGAACGCCCACACGCACGCGCCAAAAAAGACGCGCTAATCCGGAAACACGTACGCCAGCAGGAAGCAGGTGTACGTGGACCCGCGCAGCATAAAAGTGCACGCAAACAACAAGCAAGCTCAGATGCCAGGATGAACATACCGTTCCTAGCAGCAGTGGTCGTGGGATACCGCAGGAGGAGGAGGAGGCTAGTCAGGCCCAGAATTTTCACACCCAGAACCAGCCTTTTTGGCATGCCTGATGACCAGGTGTATGGGAGGTACAAGTTTCCTCCTCACATAATACTCAACCTGGTCAGTGAGTGGGAGGATGATCTCACATCACCCACCCTCTGCTCCCAAACACTCAGCCCCCTGGAGAAGGTCCTCAATGTACTGCACTTTTTGGCCACCGGATCATTTCAGCGGGCAAGTGCCATAGTCGGGGGGTGTCACAGGCCACGCAGTCACGCTGCCTACACCAGGTCTTGGCCATCATGACTGCACGCCCATCAGTGCGCAGGCACATATACCTGCCCAGAACACCTGCAGAAAGGCAGGCTGTCATCCAGGATTTCTAAGGGGTGGCACAATTCCCCAAAGTCCCAGGTGCCATTGATTGCACCCATGTGGCCCTACGTCCCCCCAGGGCATCAGAGCACATCTATAGAAACCGCAAGCACTGGCAATCCATCAACGTGCAGGTAGTATGTGATGCCAAGGGAATCATCACCTCAGTATATGCCAACTATCCAGGGTCCACCCACGACAGTTTCATTTACAGAATGTCAACCCTAAACCGGGACCTAGAAGCTGGGCGGCATGGCGATACATGGCTGCTTGGTGAGTATAAATGCCTAGCACATGCATGCATGCCAGATACTGAGTCATGTCACAACCCCAATAATGATACACATCACCACATCCCCAGGGGACAGTGCCTACCCTCTGAGCACCCACATGATGACGCCAATTCGGAACCCCACCACGCCACCCGAGGTAAGATACAACACAGCCCATATTGCAACCCGGGGCATAGTGGAGCGCACATTCGGAGTGCTCAAGTCATGCTTTTGCTCACTTGACCGTTCTGGTGGGCAGCTGTTATACGCTCCCCCAGTAGTGTGCAGGATCATAGTGGCAGCATGTGTCCTGCACAACGTTGCAACATGCCGGGGCTGCCAGTGGACATGGTGGTGCCCCCACATCCCCAACCACATGCACGCCCGCTGCGCATGCGAGGGGAAAGGGCACGTGGTGAGGCAGCCCGAACACAGCTGGTGGCTAATTACTTCACTTAGAATCACACCCCTGTTGAGTGCACACAGCCCTGCCACATACCAACTGACAATCAATGATGATGACATGAGGGACAGTCAACTGTCACAACCATACCATCCTGAGATTGGTCACCTGGAAGTGTCACAATGTGTGCATCCCTACCTACAGAAACACCACCAATGCTGTGTCATCAAAAGACACATATGCTGCTAAATGCATGACCCCCTTGCAAAATACAACATGAGAACAGTGCCATGTCACCCAACCCCTCTCCAGCACCGCCACCCAACACACCATGGCATGTCATGCTATGTGAGAGCAAACAAAGCAATCCCAAAAACCTGACACAAGTGTCACAAAGTGCAGTGTCCCTAATGGAAACTGGCCACACACAATATGCTTCTAGTAATGTTGAACTAACAACACACATGACCAAATACTTACAAACTAAACAATGCATCTAGACAAGTTCAAACATTTCTAAAACATGACAGTACTAAGTTAAAGTAGTCGTGGTCATACAACCTGAATATGCCACCACATCGCCCCCTTCAAACTGTAGTCTTGCAGCCTTCAAAACTGGTCTGTGTACTGCATACAACATGAACTCCATCTCCAAAGTAGACGGCCTTGTGAAGACATGAGGAATGAACCTGCAAATTCAGAGGGAGACATGGAAGCAAAATCATACATTAATACACCATGCAGTGTACAATACAACAACAATATACACAAGGAATGTCTACACAGTATTGACTACAGACTGCCCACACAGCTCATGGGAGCCCAACGTCAGTGTGTACATCACTGTCACTTGGTCACACCCTTTGCAAGCCCATGGAAATGGGAAGCAGGAGGGGTGTGTGTCTCACGAACTCAAGCATCTAACCCAAACTCAGGACAAGCCTGCATGTGCCCAGCCGGAATACAGTGGATGCGCACGGGAGCCACACAAGGCAACACACTGTCAATTTTTTTTCAAAAATCAAAATTAAAAAATCAAAAATCAAAAATCAAAAATGGCCATGTGGGGGCCATGGGGGGGAGGCCACCCAGGAGGTCCGAGGACAGGGTGTGCACCAACAGCCACCTGTGTGGATGTTGGGAAACAAAAACACCTCCATGGGCTATGTCAATGTGGGAGAACTGCTGCCGTCGCTCTCAAGACCCTCTGCTGCTGCATCAGGAGGTGGTGGTGCTATGGGAGGCAGCCCACGCAAAGCCCTGGTATGGTCCTCCATGGCAACAAGCATGCGGGTGTGGAAGGTCTCATTCTGGAGGATTATAGTGCGGAGATCCCCATGCAACACCTGACGTGATGCCTGGATCTCCTCCCGAGTTGCCCGCATCTCAGCTGAGAGCGTACTTGTGAGGTGCTCCAGCCGCTGTTCTGCCCTAAAATTAGCGGAAGTCTCAAGCTCAAGAAGAGTCTGCCTGAGGTTATGGAGTTCTTCACTCAGGGCTTCCCTGTGGGCCTGGGACTCTATTGAGATGGATTGGCGCAGAGTTTCCAGTGCTGCCCGTCGGGCCCTGTTGGACGACAACATGTCTTCCCTGTGTGATTGGCAAATGGAGTCTGTTGCCTGCTGTAGTTGCTCCATCTGCCTTTCAGGGGGATAATGGAAGTGGCCACCCTCTCCATTGCCTGAGCCATCATTTCAACTGATGCTGCCTGTTGGGTTGCCATAGCGTACATGGAGTACTCCCATACGCTATTGCCTGGTGGCGTACGGCCACCGCGTCGACGGGCACCACACCTGTTTGGGGCAAGGCGATGTGCACCTTGCTGTGCTGGCACTGCCTGAGGCTGGAGGACTGCATTCCCCCTCTGATCTGCTGGCCCAGGAAAAGGATCAGATGCTGTGTAGTGTGACCCTGCATCCGTAACCGCCAAAGGCGCCTCTACCAACACTGACATCCCCATAGAGGGATCTACCCCTGGTGCAGGTGGGTTGGACAGAACAGAATCCCTGCCAGAAACACTTACCTGTGACGGCACATAGGTCTCATCATCCGAATCAGCATCTGAATAGAGGTCTGGGAAGGTGCACCCAGAGACACCCCTGGAAAGTATGGTCTGCAGGAGGATTGGGTTCTCACCCACCACCACACCACGTCCCCCGCTGGTGCCCGGTCATGCCTGGGATTCCTCCTGGGTCTGCACCATCTCCTCAACCTCAACAGCATCAAGTGCGTCATCCCCTGCAAAAACATGAAAGAGAAAAAATGGAAACAGGCATTAGCACCATAGCACACAAATAGGCCTGTCAAGCTACAGAACCAGTACATGATTCACACATGTCCCACATGACTATAACCCTTCCATGCCTGCACTGTCACTGAGTAGTAAGGGGAGGCAAAAGGCAGACACTGATGACACCAATATGGGAGAGCAACACATTTGCTGCATGCTGGCTAGCACTGCCATCACACATTGGCCTGTGAGTGGCATGTCCAATACACATACATGACACATGGCAGCACACAGATGGCATTTAGCATAGCCATGGTACATTTGACAATTACAGCCATATGTCAGTGATTGAGTACTGTCACCCATCCATGTGAGATGGACATGATGACATGAAAAATGCTGCATACTGTGACTAAGTACACATGTGCCACTCACTGCAACACATGCAAGGTACAAGAATACAGTAATAGTTGTCTGATCTATTTTTCATCACATTGACATCACAGGAAACATCTGTCATTTTCTACATGCAAACAGGCACTCATCTAAACATTTGTGCTGGCCAATACTCCATCAGCCTGAATGGTCTCATTGTGTACATAACCAGGTAAAGCATTGCCCCAGTGTGGCCAGTAAACAATGACCGAAGCATATCACATATGTCACAATATGGTTGATAAATGTCTAGCAAAAAAGGGGAGAGTGGAAAATATTATCCTGAAGGCACACTTACAAATTCTGACCCATGTAGTTGCAAGATGGCAGTACAAGGTCAACTGCACAATTGTGGACCTAATAGGATACTGTGGGCAGAAGGGATGCAGTCATAGACAAATACAAGGCACGTGATCCCATGTGAGGAAGGAAATGGGTGACCCATAACACTCTTGAGTACACACCTTCACCTGGCACTCAATCAGAACCCGTCACCCAAAATACATACACATGCACTACACACACACTCATAGGCACTCACCGGACAATGCTTCATAATCAGGTAGTTCTCCCACACCTCGGATCTGTTCCTCTGTGACGAAGATCCCAGCAACAGACTCATGTTCAGTGAGTTTGTTGTCCTCTTGTGGAGACCCACCGCCAATCACCAGAGTAGCGGCATGATTTGAGGCCAGCTTCTTCTTTGCTCTGCGTTTCAGGTCGTTCCCCCGCTTGTAGCAATCACCAGCTGAGCGCTTCACAAATCCAAGGGCACTTATGCGGTCTGCGATGATCTGCCAGTGTGCCTGACGTTGACCAGGTGTGGTCTTGCACCCTGCAGTCAACAGCATTTCGTGGCTATGTGCAGACACATAGCCGACAAGTGCATCAAGTTCCGAATCATTGAAGCAAGGCTTCCTTGAGGTACCGGAGTGTGTAGCCGTGCCTGGGGTCTCAGCCTGTTGTGCCAGAGCACCCTTCTTCCTCTTTTTAGAAGGTGGAGCGGAGCCAGAGTGGCTAACGCTGCTCTGGTCAGTAGGGGCAGAAACACCGGTGGACTGGGTAGTTGGAGTGTGCGAATGCACAATGACCATAGGACTTGGTGCAGGCATTGTCTGAAGTGTAATGTTGGCAGGGGGAACATCAGTATGATGGACCAGGACCGACACTGTCCTGGTTGGGAGAGTCAGAGCTCGGGTGGATGGAGCTGCAGCTGCCCCTGCAGCCTCCCCACCCTGCCTACTTGGGGCAGCAGATGACATAGCTGCCCCAGATCCACGTGGCTTGGTGCCAACAACTTGCACCGCCACACGTGGCTTAGACTTGCTGACCTGGAAGTCAGCCAGGGAGTCATCCTGTGCCAGGTCAGGTGCCACAATGGCCTGGTCCAACAAGGGCTGAGCTGGGATGGTCTCAGCCACGTTTCCCTCAACCATGGGGGGGCGAGGCATGGGTGTCCCTGATTGGTCCTCCACACATGGGGGTATAGGGGCACCCTGCAAATCCTGGCCACGTCCCCTACCGCGCCCACCACGTCCACCTCTTGAAGGTTGGCCACCTTTGCCTCCCTTACCGCTTGTTCGCCTCCCAACCATGGCACTGATGTTGTTGTGCATATGGGAGGAGCAGTAAACTATTGTCCTGGGCAATTGGGGGTCAATGGGGTAGGGTACTAGATGGAATTCGTACCCTAGTGCTCTAACAAGGCTGTCTGTGACCCCTGGGGGAAGATGACAGGTCACGCAATGCACAGGCAGCCCAAAAACAAAAATAAACATGCACGCAACCCCTCGTAGACCACGTGCGTGGAAAAATTAACCCGCACTACGCTGTGGCACCCAGAAACACAAAAATAAGCGTACGCTTAATACACACAGCCTACAATGACCTCTGAAGGGGAGTGCGACACACGGGGCAAGCACAGCTGCTAAGTACGTGCAGAACTCACCGTCTGCCTGGAACAAAAACGTGAAAACACCCCCGCCAAAAGAAGAATTGTACGCTGTCTGAGGAGACAGGACAAAAGGAGAAGTGAACACTGTTTGAGGAAACAGGCCCAAAAAAAGTAGAAAAATGAAAGCTGTCCGAGGTAACAGGGAGTACGAACTTGAAACGCTGTGAAGTAATCGCGTGTGAACCGACAAGAAGTACAGAATTCACCCACTCGCTCTCCACGAAAAGCACGTACAAGAAAATGGCATTCTACATGTACCTTTTAAACCGGCCCACACGTACACGTCACTTACGCGTGTACGCATCCTTTCCTCCAATTACACGCGCTGACACTCGGATGTGCAGCTTTTCCACGTGTGCTCTGTCATCACATGCTATGAGGGAACACCCGCGCGTGTCACATCACAGACACGCTTACGCGCTAAGGGCCTTTGGTCCAATGAAATCGCGTACGTGCGCTGACGTGCTTACGCGCTAAGGGTCTTTCCTCGAATTACACGCTGATGTGCAAGATTTTCACGTGCCAAATCACTCCGTATCAAGCTGGCCACGCGTTCACACACGGAAGACCACGCTCCTGCCCAGAAGGCCAAATTACTGCCCCCCAGAGCCCCGAGCACACTCCCACCTGCCATCTGCTGCTGCCTGATTGCCTGCTGCCCACGTGCCTGCCATTTGCTGCCTGCACGTCAGCCAGGGGTGCTGTTGCTGTGACCACCCCTGCTGGAACTGAAGACTCCCGACTGCTATTCCATTGCTCCACAGCCCAGCCCCAGGACCCAGTTGCCCACCCACACCTGCCTCTGGGGTTGCCACGTCGGGCACTGCACCACCTGGCACCACTGGCAACCTCCAGCCAGAGAGGCAGAGGGACACCAGCTTCACTGCCACCGAAGTTGGTGTCCTGGTGGAGCAAGTCCTGGGGCAGTATGATGCCCTCTTCGGAAGTTTTGCGCGCCGACAAGGAAGGATGGACTCGGATCTGGACGACATCGTGACTGCCATCAACGCGGAGGGGGTGGCAGTCCGCGACTTCCAACATGTCAAGAAGCGCTGGGAGGACTTCAGGTCCAGGACCCTCAACAAGGCCCGGCGCCTCTTGAAGGCAGCGGATGCTAAGGGGCACCGGGGCCACCTGTCGGAACATCAGATGAGGGTCCTGGAACGCATATGCCCAGTGCTCCACGTCCAGGTCCTTGAGAGGCAGACCCGACTGGAGTCGAGCGGTAAGTGTACATGCACACTGATTGGAAGCTGTGCGTGTGGTGGTGTGCCAGTAGTGTGCAGGTTGTACATGTGGTTTTGTAGGGCCATTTATGGATGTGTATGTGTATGTACAGGGCTGTGAGGCTGACACATGCAAGTCCTTTCATGTGTGAGACACATGGATGGTGTATGTGTGGGTAAGCATGCAGGCCAAATGCAGATGTGTGAGCATACATGTTTGGATTTCTGTGTATGTAAGTTGGCATGGTTGTGATGTCACACATGGATGTTGGTTCCAGCTGCATGTATCTGCACCGTGTACATGTGTGTGTATTTGACAAGGGTGCAACAGTGATGCAACATGGATGCATATGAGACTGATATGTAGAAGACTGATTGCCAAATGTGACTTGGATGCCAATCACATCACTGCGACAGTTGGCAGAGGTGTACACATGTATGTAAGTGTGGTGGCGTGTGTGCATGTCTAGTGCACTCCCTGTGTTTCATGTGATGTCTGGCTCACCTTTGGCTGCTCATGCTGTTGTATGTGTATGGATGGTGCTGGCTGTTGCGATATGGCTGTGGAATAGCTCATGTGTGTGAGTTGCAATGACATGTGTGTTGGGGATTGTGATGCCATGTCTGAAGTTTGACAATGCCACTCATGTACAACTGTCATGTGTGTATGAGTCCATTGTACAGTGCCCTGATGCCTGTCTCCTATCTCTCCCTGTCTGCAGCGTCAACTGATGAAGAGGGCGGAGAAGGTGCTGTGGAGCACAGCGCAGGCATCGCACCGCCAGCCAGAGATGCAAGGCCCGGCTCCCCTCCCAGGTTGTCATCTCGTCGAGGAGTGAGGAGTCCGGTGCCGCATCCCAGGTCGCAGCTGCCGAGGGGAGGTCTAAGAGGCGGTGGTTGGAGTTGGACTCCTCGGCAGCCGAAGGGGCAGCTGAGACCCGACAGGGCCCGACGGAGGAAGATGGCACGGAGTCATCCAGGTTGGTGGGGGGTTTGGTGGAGGAGGAGGCCGTGCAAGGGACAGAGACGGGGTCTGGAGGTGGGGATTCCACTGGTGCTAGTGGTGCAGTGCAGGGGCAGGGACAGGAGGCAGCACAGGCTGCCGGGGAGGTGCATGTGTGTAATCCTGTCCCCGATCCTGTGACTGTATCATCTTGCACCAGCAGGGATACCTACGTCCAGACCCGTTCTCAGGCAGGGGATCGTCTTACACCAACTGGCCTTCCTCTCCCTGCGGATGTCGCTATCTGGCACCGGGTTGAGCCTGTTCTGGGTGGGGTGGCGTTGCGTCAATGTGCCATGCGAGCTGACCTGCAGCCTTTTCATGAGGAGACTGCACGTCTTCTCGCATGGCTCGTTGACCACGTTGACCCACTGGGACAGCTCACCAGGGCCGGATTCCTCAGTTTTCTGGACCTTGTTCCGACCCCCTCCTCAACTGAACCCCTTATGCACCAGTCGTCCTCCGTGCCATCTTCCCACCCATGTGTCACCTGGGTGCCCTGTGCAGCTGCCTCTGACCCTGCCGCCAGGCTGGTGGAGATCACATCCCTGCCACAGTCGGGAGTCGAATGTCCAGCAGGGGTGGCCACCTCAACAACTGCACCCCAGCTGGAGGAGGATGTGCAGGCAGCAGGAGCCAGGGCACAGGCAGTGGCACAGCAGCAGCAGCAACAAGGTGGGAGCCTTGATGGCTCGGGGCCTTCATCATCGGAGGGGCAGGCATCGGCCGGAGGGCAGGAGGACCCTGGATGGGAAGTGTCTTCCGTGTGGCAGCGGTTGAGCCAGCAGATAGATGCAGAGCAGCAGTGGGCGGAAGAGGCACGGCTCACGATGGTAAGGGCGGAGAACTCCATGCGTAGGGCCCTGAGGGGGGCCCAGTGCCTCGAGGCCATTCGCAGGGACCTGGAGATCCAGATGTCATCGTCCCTGCGAACCCTCGGGGCCATGAAGAAGACCGCCTCCGGGACATCGAGCAGGAGTTCGATGATGCCCTGGCCCGGGACATTAACAAGTGAGCCGTTGGACTTGCCCGCTGCCCTTGTAAATAGTTAGTTAGTTAGTATTAGGTTTCCTTTCATTTTTTCTTTATTTTGGACCGCTTGGACAATGCACCACATTTTTGTATATAGGTATTTTATTAGGTAGTAGTTTTTGGTAGGTTTCATTTCTTAAGTTTGGCTCATGGACCCTGGATTCTTCAATTGTACATAGTTCTACATTGGATTCATCTTTTTTAATATTTTTGTTTGTGTTCACCATGGAGCAATGGTTTTTACTTTTTATTTTCCCTTGGATTTGATTTTTTGAACTGTGACTTTGGACAACATTACTTTTTGGATTTCTTTTGCTTATGTTTTCTTGATTTTCATAATTTATCAGACATGGACTATTTCTTTTGCTATTCCCATTGTTGTGTGTTAAATTTGATTTACGTTCATGTTATCTTCAATATATATTTTTTTATACTTCCATTTGTGGTATCATCTCATTGGTTTCATGCATGTCATGATATGGGTTTTGACATTCACTTGCACCCATTGTGTGTGTGTGACGGACATGTGTTTATTTACATACTTGCCATTGGGGTTGTATCATATAATTGGCATTTCTATGTGGGTGGATGCAATACTTGGGTGGGTCTTTGGCATGTGGAGGCTGGCCATAAGGGCCAGGGATCTAGATTGTGATGACGTGTTGGCTGGGGGACATGTGTCGGGGCCTGCTGGCAGGTGCCCCGCACTGCTGGGGGGTGGGGGTGCAAGGGGACATGAGTGGGGGCGGGCCTGCTGGCAGGTGCCCCGCACTGCTGGGGGGTGGGTGTGCAAGAGGACATGAGTGGGGGCCTGCTGGCAGGTGCCCTGCACTGCTGGGGGGTGGGTGTGCAAGAGGACATGAGTGGGGGCCTGCAGGCAGGTGCCCCGCACTGCTGGGGGGTGGGGGTGCAAGGGGACATGAGTGGGGGCCTGCTGGCAGGTTCCCCGCACTGCTGGGGGGTGGGGGTGCAAGGGGACATGAGTGGAGGCCTGCTGGCAGGTGCCCTGCACTGCTGGGGGGTGGGTGTGCAAGGGGACATGAGTGGGGGCCTGCTGGCAGGTGCCCCGCACTGCTGTGGGGTGGGTGTGCAAGGGGACATGAGTGGGGGCCTGCTGGCAGGTGCCCCGCAATGCTGGGGGGTGGGTGTGCAAGGGGACATGAGTGGGACATGAGTGGGGGCCTGCTGGCAGGTGCCCCACACTGCTGGGGGGTGGGTGTGCAAGGGGACATGAGTGGGGGCCTGCTGGCAGGTGCCCCCCACTGCTGGGGGGTGGGGGTGCAAGGGGACATGAGTGGGGGCCTGCTGGCAGGTGCCCTGCACTGCTTGGGGGGTGGGGGTGCAGGGGGACATGAGTTGGTGATCAGTGGTGCAAGCAGACAGGTGGCTTGGCTGGGATGCATGGCCATGGTGGATGGGCTGCCTGCGGGACATGACCAGGGGTGCGGGGTAGTCCCCTGTGGTTTGGTCTGCCTGCAGGGGCCATGGAGGGTGTAGAAGGAACACCTGGGAGGACTCACACTGCCATTTCACGTGTAGGTCTCCCCTGCACCCCCGAAATACAAGTACCCCACTCGCACAGGGCCTATCGCGTATGAAACTTCATGCGCACCCCAGTAATACACGTACCCTGCTGAAATCGTGTGTGGAACTTCCCGCGCACACCAGAAATACACGTACCTTGCTGAAATCGCGTGTTAAACTTCCCCGCAACCCAGAAATACACATACCCTGCTGAAATCGTGTGTGGAACTTCCCGCGCACCCCAGTAATACACGTACCCTGCTGAAGTCGCGTGTTAAACCTTCCCGCACCCCAGAAATACACGTACCCTGCTGAAATCGCATGTGGAACTTCCCGCGCACCCCAGTAATACACGTACCCTGCTGAAATCGCGTGTTAAACTTCCCCGCACCCCAGAAATACAGTTACCCTGCTGAAATTGCGTGTGGAACTTCCCGCGCACCCCAGTAATATACATACCCTGCTGAAATCACGTGTTAAACTTCCCCGCACCACAGAAATACACGTACCCTGCTGAAATCGCGTGTGGAACTTCCCGCGTACCCCTGTAATACACATACCCTGCTGAAATTGCGTGTTAAACTTCCCCGCACCCTAGAAATACACGTACCCTGCTGAAATCGCATGTAGAATTTCCTGCGCACCCCAGCAATACACGTATCCTGCTGAAATCACGTGTTAAACTTCCCCGCACCCCAGAAATACACATACCCTGCTGAAATCACGTGTGGAACTTCCCGTACACCCCTGTAATACACATACCCTGCTGTAATCGCGTGTTAAACTTCCCCGCTCCCCAGAAATACACATACCCTGCTGAAATCGCGTGTGGAACTTCCCGCGCACCCCAGTAATACACGTACCCTGCTGTAATTGCGTGTTAAACTTCCCCGCACCCCAGAATTACACGTACCCTGCTGGAATCGCGTGTCGCACATCCCGCACACCCCAGTAATACACGTTCCCCGCTCGGCATTTGCTGTTTGGCAGCCCTGTATACTGGTCCAGGGTTGGCGCAGCTCTTTGCGCTAAATTGGGAATTTTGATGGCTTTTCCTTGCGCGAGGGTGTTCTTGGGAGCGTAACTGGCGCTGCTGCAGGGTCGCTGCGCCACTCTGCGTCACTGCTGGTTTTGGAGGCTAAAATCCATGAATACGCTGTGCGCGGATATCGATTTTAGTGCACGCGGCTGGCGCAGACATACACACGCGCACACTGTGCGCCAGCCGCGTGCGCCACTTTTGTGCGAAATTCTATGAATTACCCTGTCAATTTGTCAATATTCTCTTTCACAAACTATACGTAGTGAAAAGGAGAGGATGCTCAACAGTCCACTTCCTTCTTTTCAAAGACATGTATGTACGCATAGAACAATTTTCTCTAACTCTAGCATACGCAGTCACCATTCACAGATCACAAGGTCTTACCCTAGATGAAGCATTGATAGATATTGGTAGCACAGTCTTTAAAGAAGGCATGAGCTATGTAGCACTATCACGCTTACATACTCTTGACAGGCTATTTCTAATCAACTTTGATGCAAGTAAAGAAAATGCTGATATTTCTTGCATTCTAGAATACAATACACTGCGTTCACTCTACACCCCCATCTAAAAACGTATCCTTTTCCACAAAAAGCAAAACGTTGTAAAAGAAAAGTTCTTCAGACTCAAAATATGCAGGATCTCACAGCAATTCCTCCAAAGAAAGTAAAAGAAGCTAATACTTCATCAAGGACCACAACCAAAGAAGAATCTACTGCTCAAATGTACTCAACTACCTCTTCAAAGAAGCAACGCACAATGCAAACAAATGACTTGGACACAGAACTTTCAGGTCAATTCAAATTTTCAAATACAACTGGTGGAAATTGCTACACAAATGTAAAAATTAATATATTATTCCAATTGCCACCTATTATTTACAACATTTACTTACACGGTACAGACCAATTGTGTTTGCAAATGTTAGTCCTTCATAGAAATGCAACCAACAATCCTGACAACACTTACAGTGTTTCTGGAATAAGATAGGAATTGGTCTACTGTGCTGGAATGCTCAAATTCACAACTAGATCCACAAGAATTTCAAATGTACTTACTACAAGTACTAGAAAACAAAAACATCCCTATAAATGGAATCTTCCAGATTACATACATCTGGAAACATACATGCTCTCTTTGCAGGCATGACATACATGCACTCTTTGCAGGCATGTAGTACAAGAAGAAGTTCATAATGAACGCTTTGTATATGTATCCATACCTAACTGAATCCATTCCATTTCAGGATCTTGTACAAAATGCAAACCATGGCAGATTATGTACTACCTACAATTCCGATAATCGTTCCACCTTACAAATACAGACACATAGTAAATACGTAATAGTAATGCTTTTACATTATAATGCAGATGCTACCAAAAACAACTGCAAGCTGACTGAATTCACGCATGGTCAAGTATCACTTGGTAAGAAAACCTTCACAATAATAGGTATAATCTACCACGCAGGAGCCACAGGCAATGCAGGTCACTACACTGCATATATAAAAAATAATTGTGGATGGTTCCAATGTAATGATACTAACATTACTCTAAAACAGAAATTAGCAACAAATCTTGTAAACGCTTACTTAATATTCTTAAAACCAAAATTTAATAACTAATTTGTGTATGAACATAAACAAATCTTGAACTTCAAAACTATTGATGGGGTCCCTAGGGGACCCTCGCGTATGGAAACAAGGCACAATCACCACACACAAATTGATACGCCAGACACGAGGTTAAATTCCCAAAATCTAGGGTTTATTGCAAAGCAAATAGTCTCAGTTGGCCAACTGGGTCTCACGTCCCGCAACGTGTGTCTCCAGACCCCCGAGGGACACAAGAGAGCGAGCATTCTACAACAGTTACATATATACAAAACAAACATCTTATTATCAGAAATTACATATTCAATACCGCCCATAATGTGCTTCCTTTGAAATTGATTTGATGATTGACAATTGTGATGAATATGACACCTTCAGACATTCATTTAGCAACAGTTTGCAATTTGCAGACTTGCAGACATGATTCTTTGTTTTAGGGAACATACTGCCCTTCTTCTTTCAAGCAAGCTGCGTGCAGGGGAGTGACACATTCCAGGCCTCACTATCTTTTAGTTTCTATTCATGTGCTAGCGGTCAACTCGCTCTACAGGGCTTAGTGAAGGGAGGCCGTAAAAGAGAGCATAATTCAAGCCATTAATTGTTCGTTTCTACCATTTCTACCACATCATTGAGACTAGCTGGCACCTACGTAGTGATTAAATGCCTTGTTGCTCCTGCGTTGTGTTTCAACATGTATCTTGTGGCCTTGCTCTATTGCATGAGCAACAACGGAATAGAATAGGCTTACAGCAAAGCAGTTTGAACAGAAAGTAAGAAGCGATAATTAATCAAAATGGCAAATTCTATTCCTACAAAATGGACGCTGTCTGGTCATGCTCATGAGTCTGTACTACCGATGCTGAATACATGATGTGGTTGGTTTTCGGCCAACAAAATACATCGCCTATGCTATGGGAGGGTAATTTCTAGACTCACACTATGACGAGTTAGAATACGCCAACAGGTATCTAACTGCCCCAAGATTCTGCAACAAGCAAACAGATAAATGAATACCACTAAAATTGAAAAAGAAATAAACAAATAGAATACAGCAACTGCTATCTAATTGCAACAATACTACCACCGCTTCCAGATCAAAAACCATACACCTATTCAATTCCTCCTATTGAAATCAATCAAGGAAATCTATTGTACCATAACGTAGAAAGTTTTTTTTAATCCTGCATGGATTTTTACCCACAGACCCAATGATTTAATCAACAAACACAGGAACTGAGTAAATTGCACATTATACTGGTTTGAACTATAGTACTTCTAAAGTACTAACTATGAGGGTCGACAAAATACAGAAATGTCTACTATGCAATGCAATACTCATTATAAACTACCTACACTAACATGTGCTGATTTTTTCTTTTATCACAGTGATTCAAAAAAAATGTTTGCTCCAACTACCCATGTCATGAAAAAACTGCATACAACCACAAAAAGTAAGTATATAATAATTGGACTCGCAAACACCACAGCATAACACACCCATGCAAGCAAACACCTGACCATAAACCACAATCCAAAATGTTTGCTTCCATGGGTATCTTATTCTGCAGCACTTATTGAAAAAACACTACACTCTTGACTGCATGCCCTGGCCAAAACTCTTCATACAACCTAAGCAGAATAAACAGTAAGTATATAATAATTAAACTCACAAAGACTGCAACATAACACAGACAAGCAAAAAAACACCTCACCAATAAATACAACACAACATTTCTAGAGTCTTCAATACCAACATTCTGAAAACAATCCAACAAACTAACATGCATCATCTCACTATCCTATAAACGCTATTACACTACTGCCAATCAGTACTCAAATTTTTGAAAACATATCCCCTAAGCAGCCCACATACCACCGTCAAAATCTTTGCTTCTATGGGTGTGTTATGCCGCGGTGGTTGTGGCCAGGGCCTAGGGTCTTGGGTACATGGCCAAAGGATAACACACCCATAGAAGCGAACACCCACCAAATGAACACAACCCAAAAACATAACACATCCACCTCAAAACCTATCCACTTCAATGAACATTCTAAAATAATAATTACAACCAACACACAAACTCTTCAATACATACCCTCTTCACCCAATGCTCTACTAATGACCCAAAACCAACATCATAGTAAAGTAAAGTAGCCAGTAGTATGCCCAGTGTTTAGTATGTCTGCAGACAACTGAGGTGACTGCAAACATTGCAAACACATCAAGGCCTTCTCACACCTAAAGAAATACAGTATTTAACCCATCTCTTATTCCCCCACCCTCTCCAAGCACTCATACACACCAACACTCTCCCCAAAATTGGATTTATGCTCACTTCCATGCCGCCCTGTCTGCGGATGTCCACGGATCCAATATGGCAGGCACATCGAAAACAATGTGATGCGCCTCACACCTCATCCCAGCCAATCAGAGAACACGTCGCATGTCAGCAGACATGATGCAAGCCGATTAGCCAATCGGTGTCCTGTTACGTTATGATCGTATAAAAAGAATGACTGGATGGATTTACACCAAATTCACAAAAGCACGCTTTCGGAACCAAGCCGCCGCTCCTGCCACAAATTTGGTGAAAATCCATCCAGCGGTTTCAGCTGTAGGCGCAACAGAAGATTTTCCCATTATGTGTATTGGAAAAAAAGAAGTTTTGGGACACCCCTATAACTTTAACACCCCCTTGACCAAACCTCACCAAACTTTGAAAGAAATTCAGAGTGGGCCATATACCTTTCTTGCAAAGTTTGGTGATGATTTGTCCAGGGAGAGCTAAGTTATGAACCGCCCAAAAAGTGCTCTTTCTATGGGTTTAGCAACTTAACCATAACTACATGGCCGCTATATATGTATATCACAGACCAGGATTTTCACAATTCTCATTGTTAGGGAAAGGGGGAGGATGACCACATTATATACCATGGCCACAAATGGATAAAGACAATTTAAGTTGTAAATTACTGAGTTTAACTTCCGGTGTGGGAAAATGGATTTATGAGCTAGAGAGAATGACATCAGGAATGACGTTAGCAAAAGGTGACATAAAAGGCTTGCAAGCAGCAATCATATGGCAGAGAGCTGACAACATTTGGAAATGAGCAGGATATGCAGTTGTGACTGCGCAAAACACGACATACGATGGAGCGCCATTTAATAATTGCAGAGCAGATGTATGGTAGGTGCTCATAGTGCAATGCCCCGATACATCAGACATGGGTGCGATTATGACGAGAAAAATGGGGAAGGATGAAAACCCTGTTGCTTACATTCAAGATATTCAAGAACGCTGGCGCCTTGAGACGTGTGAATCGTGGGATAAAGAGTATCATTATTTTACCATATTTTGTGTCAGGGACTGCCCGAGCCAGTGTAAGGGCAAATGAAGAAACAGGTGGGAATGGAAGGGAAGCCATGGCCAGAAATACAATTGTCGATCGTGCATCACTGCTGATTACTGTAGGAGAAGAATAAGAAGAAAGACAAGCATAGAAAGCAGGAGTAAGCGAAGTTAGTCCAGAGGAAGTTGTCAAAAATAGCCATAGTGGGAGCGGTATTGACAAGCAATGAAGGTGGGGTGACACAGGAGATGCAATCAGTGCAGTAAAACAACGTAGGGTATCCCACAGATCAGAGTGGGTAACATTTTTGGCCAAGAGGAAGAGGAAATGGGCCTAGAGGAGGACAAGGTAGATTTCAAAACCCTCAGGGAAGAGAAAGATTAAATGGCAGACAACCGCAACAATGCTGGAATTGCGAAATAATAGGCCATCGCCTGATTCAGAGGAGGAGCGTCTAACTGTGGCTTCACAAACATTGAGACTCCAACACGAGAGAGTGTGGAGGGTCCACCCTAGGATCTAGTCTGTCTATGGCAACGGAGAGCGAGTGAGATACTCTTATGGTTCCCACTGAATACTAAGAAGAACACGCACTTGATACCACTGAAAACATCAGTGATCCGATGTTATGCATGTCAGGTCTGCCCCTTACAGAGGCTGTCCATGACGCACCCTGCATTAAAGAGCCCTCCGTTCACGAGAAATACTGAACATGAATCAGCTATTAATACTCACCTAACCTCTGCTGTTTGTGAGGTAAAGATTTTTTTTTTATAATTCCCTGGTCACTTGTTCTGAGGTCTTTGGGCAATACTACTGACACCGGTTTGTGGAAAACTTGCAAATTAACTGTAGGGTACAAGCCAGGATTAGTACCAATATGGAACAAATCATCTCGTCCTGAAGAAGGCCTTGAAAGAATAATGTGTAAAGTGACACTAGAGATAGTGTTTAATGAAATTTAGAAGGGCTGAAACATGTTGACAATCTGACAAGACGTTTATCTGTTAAAAGTCTTTCCGAATGAACATATACTGGCCCCCGCATGAACTTTTGTATTGGATATAATGATTTTTTGTATGTAGATCTGTTTCATGTTTGTGTTTTTTTTATTTGCTCCTTTGTATGTTACGAATAGGTTGAATAGGTTTTTAATTTTTTTTTTACAATAGTTAAATTGATGGTATGAGTGGTTCCTATGTGTTTGGTCTCCCAATGTGCGAGATACTAGTGATCTAACATGTTGCCCATATAAAAGCATTACCAACCTTACCCTAAAACCATGAGTAAGAGGGGCAATCCAGACCATGTAGAAGCAGAGGAGGCAGGCAGCAAATTTGGCATGCTGCTAGAGGGGGGATGGGCCGTGCTCCATAACATAATAGAGAACCACAGGAATATTATGCCCAAGATCACACGTAGGTTCAGACATATGCGCTGTAACCACAGCAAATGCAGCAAACACCATTACAAATGCAATCGCCACAAGGGCAATCACAGCAAGTACCCATGCAAGCACAACAGGTGCAAACACAGCAAGCACAGACACATCAGGCCACGGTACCACTTTGGAATATGGCTACAGGAGTCGAGCAAGCACCTGCACCCAAATTAGGGAGTGTGACTGGTAGGAGGAAATCCTTTCACAGGTACAGGGATGACTTTATATCCACAACAGGGCAGCCCATAGAGCGACCTGATGTGTTCAGTACTATTAGTGACACCAGACACCCAAGAGGAACCAAGGGTCAAGATGACAATAGGAGGCAAAACATTTAATTTCTTGTGGACACTGGAGCAACGCGTTCCAGTGTCCGTGAGGGAAAATATCCAAATTCAGGTATTGTAATGAATGTGCAGGGATTCTCTGGGGCAATGAGTTTAGTTCCTTTTACAGACAAATTACCAATCTATATAGGAGAACACAACATGTCTATGTCATTATTACATTCTTGGCAAACGCCAGTTAACATATTAGGGCATGACTTAATGATGAAACCTAACATGACAACATCTTTTACTGATTAAGGAAAAGTGTGCTCCACTCCAGGGATACATTATATGAATGTGAGAGAGTTTGTATTAGACTTCACAGGCCAGAAAGCATTATGTGGGGTCCCTTTGTAACAAGAAGTATTTTTGTATGGAGTGACAGTTTTATTATCGTAGTTGCCCAGACAATAGGTCAACTATTAAGAATACCTGATGCGTTTTTGTTCAGCCAAGAAATTCCTTTGGATGATGAAGAAGGGCAGATTATCCCCTTGGAGTTAGAAGCAACACTGGTTAGAGAGGAAAGGGTGGTTCTTCATTGATATTGATATTGATATTTTATTTCTATTGCGCTCGTACACGAGTGTTTCAGAGCGCGGCAAGGAAATTAGCGGATCAGGGGAGAACAAAACAGCGATCTTACTAGGCCACAGAAATATTGAGAATGCGCAAGTGCATTGGAGAGGGGGAGGGGAAAAATGCATGGAAGGGGGGAAAAGTGGAAAGTGCGAAGCAGAGGAGAAACAGATAAATAACAATAAATAAATAATAAAGGCAACAAACAGTGGTAGTGCAGCCAGCAATTTGCAAGTACTAGGTTTAAGGCAGCAGACAGGGTAGGTCTGATAAGTGCAGGAAGAAAAAAGGGACAGATGATAAGGGAAGAGGATGGAGAACAGTGATAGCCCTCATGGAAGGATACAGGCTGACAGATTTGACAGACGAGGAGTTGTTTAAGAATGAGTACTCAGATGATGAATTAGTATTTTTCATAAGTCTCAATTTTGGATAAAAGTAGAGAATAGAGAAATACTGCAGAGAATGGCTTTGGTAAAAAATACACCTTATTTTTTCCAGGAAGATTTAGAGAATGTGCCGAAGATTTTATGGAGCACAAGTCCATATGGCATGGGTCTTTAAAAAGGAGTAGGAGCAGTTCAAATCAAACTTAAACCAGGAGCACTTTTGCCACGTGCAAACCAATACCCCATGCCCAGAGAGGCAGATAAAGGTATATTTAAGACCATTTCTGCTTTGATGAAGCAAGTAATGTTGGTACCATCCGATTCTCCATGTAACACGGCTGTGTTCCCAATGAGCGTATCGATGGGGTGTTGTAGAGGTCTATCAGGACCTTCACCCTCTAAACAGTATAGTCCAAGCTGAGGTTGCTTTAGTTTCAAATTCTGCGACAATATTGTACTCATCCTATCTAAGGCCAACTACATTACAGTCATAGATTTAACGAATGCATTCTTTTCAATTCCCCTCCATGAAGACTCACAGCATTTGACTTCCTTTTCATATAGAATGATCCACCTGAAACAAACTCAATTACCCCAGGGATACATTGAGTCCCCTTCAACCTTTAATAGAGTCCTCCAGATGGACCTAGGCAATGTTCAGCTCAAAAGTGCAATAGTTCAATATTTGGATGACATTTTAGTGTACAGTGAGACAGAAGAAAGATGTAGAGAAGATTCAATTAAGCTTATAACTATCCTCTCAGATAAAGGATATAAAGTGGACAAAGAGAAGCTGCAATACTGTCAGGAAGAGGTCTTGTGTATAGGACCATTGATTTCTTATGAGAGGAGGAAAGGGACACCTGAAAGAGCAGAAGCAATTATGAAGACCTCAGAACTTAAAACAGTGAGGGAAACGCAACAATTTGTAGGCCTATGCATTTATTGCAGGGCTTGGGTAAAGGGGCTTATATAAGCACAGGTGGGCAAGAGTTCAATAATATGAACAGATGAAATGGCTGAAAGATTTGAAGAATTAAAAAAGGCAATCAGTAAGCCCTGTGTTGGAAATTTCAGATTATCATGAAGAATATTATTTATTTTCTCATTCAATTGGAGAAGTCATGACAGCAGTCCTTACACACAAAATGACATTAGGGCATGGACACAAACCCTTTGCCTATTATAGTGGGATTTTAGATCCAGTTATGAAAGGGCATTACCCCTGTGAGCAGTCTTTAGCTGCTGCTGCGTACGGAATTGAACAAGCTTCAAGTATAACAATGGGTTGTTCAGTAACATTATTTGTTGAGCATGCATTATTTATGATTTTAGAGAAACCCAAAAGTACATTGACCACACAAAGAGCATCAGGATCAAGGTAATTATATTGAATCCTGCGATTAAAATTGTCAGATGTAAGACAGTGAACGCAGCAACGTTTATAGCGGAACCAGTAGGGGAGGATGACTATGTACATGATTACAAAATGTATACTGAAAACTATAATGAAATTGGCCAAGCTAGAGAAAATGCCCTCGGGAGGGGGGAAGTTGTTTTTATTGATGGTTCTTCACAAATTGACCAAACAACTGGTGAAAGGCATACTGGATCAGAGGTAGTAAAGCTGAACCGAGAGGGGGAATTTGAAGTAGTGACAAACACGATATTGACTTCGCATTGCTCAGCAAATGCTGAAGATTTAGACCCCCTATTGCTGCACTTCAGAGATTCAAAGATGAGGAATTGACAGTGTACTCTGACTCCACCTATGTGATGTCAACCGGACACGTAGGTCTGTCACGCTGGAAAAGGAAGGGCTTCCTCACCGCAGATGGCATTCCAGTGCAACATTCGGCCCTATTGGATAAACTTGTTGAAGTGTTAGCACACCAATTGACACTAGCACTGGTAAAATGCACAATGCATTTTAAAATGACAGATTTAATTTCTTGCAAAAACAAAGCCACAGATTAGAAGCCAATTTTTAAATAGAAAGTGGTAAACAAATGACAGGACGAGGCATATTGGTAAAGGATGGCTTTAGCATGCTGTCTATTGTCCAGTTAATTGAGATACAAGAGTGAGCAGCAGAAGAAGATAAGTATTTATGGAAAAGGAGTGGGTGTTCTTTGTCCCCCACTGAGGCAATTTGGAGACAGGATAGCACTGGAAAGCCAGTTATGCCTCTAGCATTATGAAGGGTGGCTCTGGAGCTGCACCACTGCCCACAGATGTGACTTGAGAGAGTCTAGCTGCTGCAATAGCAGAAGAGTGGTTTTCGGCAAATCTGTTAGAGCATGTGGCACAGTTTATTGTAAATTGCATCATGTTCCAGAAATTTACTGCAAGGCACACTTTGCGAACAGTGAGAGGAGCAATTCCTACACCCAATGGCCCATTTCAGCATCTACATATAGATTATGTGGATATGTTGCAGACATGGTTACCGATATATGCTGATTGTGGTATGTCTTCTTTCTAGATGGATAGAGGCAGATCCATGCACACACCCTGATGCCACGTGCGCTGCCAAGTTCCTTGTGCAAGAAGTGTTCCCAAGATGGGGTGTGTGTGAGGTTTTGCGGTCTGACAATGGATCACATTTTGTAAATGTGTTGTTCGAACAAATAGTTTTTCTATTAGGCTTTAAGCAAACATTTTCTTCTGCTTATCACCCACAGGTGAATGGTGTTTGTGCAAAAAATGGATAATTAAATGAAACGATTGCGAAGATCGAAATGACCCTAAAGAAGGGATGGCTACATTGCCTGCCTCAAGCCATATACACTTTAATGAACCAGTCTGACACAGATCGCCATCTAACCCCTCATGAGTTGGTGACTGGACGCTTCATGAGAACCCCCCCTTGCTCCTCCAACTAGGTTAAACACTGATGCCCATAGTGTAGTGAAGATATTAGGTGATTTCATGTCTCAACAGGTCAAGAATTGAAGGGAGGGGTCAAAGAGAAGCGACAAAGATGATCAAACCATTGAAGCAGAGGATTTGTTAAAACAACCCAGTCTATGTCCAGGAGACCAGGTGCTGGTACGAAAGTTTGAACACACTTGGAGTACTCCCCACTTTGAAGGTCCATATGAGGTGGAAGAAGTCACATCCACAGCAGCCATGTTAAAAGGGCGTAGAGCCTGGCTTCATTTGCACGACATCAAGCCATATTAAGGTGAAACCACAACCCCTCCTGCAACTAACCAAGGTGAAGCAAGAGAAGAAGTTCTGCGTATGCAGACTCGTTCTATGGTGAAGACTAAGGACAAGGAAAGTAAAGAACACAGCAGCACCCTAGACTAAAGGTCAATATCTTTTAACATTTGACAAGGAGTAAACAGACTTGCAATTATCCTGGAACATTTTTTAGATAGGCTCTATTGAAGTACTGTAGGTGAAAGAAGAAAAGCACACTTCATCTTTGTTACCATTTTCAAGAGAATTGCACACACTCTTGTATGCTGTTTTTACCTACATGTTACAGTTGTATCCAGCTTTAATATGAAAACACATCAATGTCCTGATATTTCCTGGAAACCATAAGAACAATCACATTATTTTTGGAATAATTGTTGCAATCATCTTGCAGTTCTTGATATAAAGGTGTGATTCATAGAGATTTACAGAGTTTGTAGTTGACCTTGTGGCCTGTTCTCTGTTCTGGGACATCCAAGGGAGTATAAGCACATCACTATCTTCATCCACAGCTCAATGAAGAGCCCTTGTTTTCGACTTCTGGATCAAGTGTGAGAAGACCACACATTTCTCCATTTCGACCTCCTATTTGTTGCTATATGATTTAATTTGACTGTGTGCCATCGTTCCTCTTGGCCTCTAGAGACTTGCTCACTCCATCTTGTAGGAGCCTTATGTTAATTGCCCAATACTTTGGTGCTTTGCAGCTATTCCTTGAAATAGCATCCTTTATCCCAGGCCAAAATAGACTCCTCTTTGTTTTGCACACAAAGCTAATTCTCCAACATCTCCTAACTATGTAGCCCTGGTCTGTTTCTGAGGTAGCTGAATTGAATCTTTGCACATGCCGGCGTCCATTTTCCTAACATGGCTGTCCTCTGCATATTTACACTTATTGGTCAACAAGTTACTTCATTCATCTTTGTATATATGATTACTTTATAATTTTGTACATGTTTCTCTTATCACTTCTGTTACATCATTACTATTCCGTATTTTCATATTGTTTCAGTATGTCCTCATATAGTTTCTTTATGATATCACTCTGCCCATGTCAAATTTCACTCAGCACTACATGATATCCAGTGGCGCGTGCTGACATCTCTCCACATGACATCCTTCCACTTATTCACTGTGCGGATACATTCAATAGAGTTGTGTGAGTGCTTATCGTCTCTCGTACACTCGACGAGGTATAGGCATAACACACGAAGTCTCACATAGAGCCCTTCTTCTGCTGTTCCAGTATGACAGTGATGAGCGGGCAGGAGTTAGGGATAAGGCGTCTACCCACTCCTCTACATGTCTGTTTACAAATGTCTATTCAAGTAATTTTAGCATAGAAAAGTGATGCGACCAGTGTATTGATAGTTCTTCAATTGAACTTAGAATTTCATAGATGCGTAATTAGTTATTTTTTAAATTGATTACATTATTTCTAATTTATTAATAAATAGAACGTATGTGAAACCCTTTGTATTTCTTGTCCCGAAAGGGAAGGGAGGTAGTGAATCAATACTGTTAAATTAGGGTTCCCAGGTTCATAAAAAGAACGTTATTACACAAATGAAAATTGTGCGTGCTTGATTTGGGGTGGGTGGAAAATTCCCGCCGGCTTTATGCAACAGCATAAAGCAGGCAGACTTCATAGGGATCCATTACTCGTTTGCATGGCACAACGGAAATGTGCAGGGAAAATGGAGGCATACACGTGTGTACGCCTCCATTTGCCCTACGCATTAATACTCTGCTGTGGAAAAAACTAATATTTAGCAGCAGGGAGCCGTGCACGTTTATGTCTACATGTAATGGCTCCCAGCCTCCAAATTACGGCCTAGAGCAAAATGAGCTCCACAGTGTAAGTGAGCCGAACACACACATACTTACAATACTCAGAGAAAATGAGTAACCACAATAGACACAGACATATGCACAGAACATAATGGAACATACGTGAGCACAGTAAAAATGCTTGGACTATGCAAACTGAAAAGCAAAATGCAATACACACTTACAAAATAAGCTCGAAATACCCCCCATTGTTCCCTCGTTCTCTCATAGGCACGCACACAGTATAAATATTGAAAAACACACACAATGAGCAACATATATGCAAACAAACAACAAACATGTAAAGTCTACAGCACTACTTCACAACACTAATTTCACATATTTGGAAGGTAACATCAGTGCCATGGGTACATTAAGTCATGTGATTTTGTGTTGCTGTGTGAGTAAACGTTTGTGTATGCTTGAGAAATATTTCTGCCAGTGTCTGTGGTAATTGTAATGTTGACACACACAATGTTTGTAGGCTTTACTTTTTGTAGTGCTGCTTTAATTCTTATTGATGGCATTCCCAGTGGTTGTAGACTTTAATCTTTTTATAGGTAGTAAAGCTTAAAACATTTTTTTAAAGTATTCTTTTTTCTGAAATATGTTCAGATTGTGCTTTTATGGTTATGTTTTTTATTTTCAAAACCCATAATTCACAGGAATTAGTTACCCAGTGAATTACAGTGTGGTTTTAAACCAATGGGAGACATAGCATCTGAAATTGGTATGTTGTTCTTTCACCATGGCAATCGTTTTAAATAATAAAAACACAGCATGTGATGGGCTGTGCTTGCAAATAGCCATCCTTGGCTGCACATTGAGAGCTGTGCATTGCAGGCAACAGCTTTGACCCAATTTAATCAATCCAATTCGTTTTAACCTTTGCCTTCCCTTACAGGAAATGTAAGCTAACCACTGATTAATATATCTTAGCTAGTGCCCATTAATATCTTACAATATATAGTCGGCACAGCCAAAGAATGTGGCAACTGGCTAGTATTGTGTTGGAGACCATGGCTAGTGGCTGGTTGGTGTACATAATATACAGTGGGTATGGCCAGATGACATCTCTTATTGCAATTCCTATTCTAAAATATACAGTCCACATGGCCAAAAGATGTACAAACTGCTCAAGGTCAAAGACCATGTCTAGTGAGCCATATATATGTTTCAATATATATAGTGGTCACTGCCAAAGGTTGTGGCCACTGTCCAGTATTGCGGTGTAGTCCATGGCTAGTACCTGATCAGTGTATATAATATACAGCAGACACAGTTGAAAGCTGTAGCCACTGGTAAGGCACCATGAAGTTAAGGGTTTTGTTGTGTTAACTTCTCACCTTAATGTCCCTGCAACTAATGTTTTTTTCCTTGAATTTCAAAGGTTTTGTTATAATGTATTGCTCACCTTAACGTCCCTGCAACTAAAGTTTTTCCTTGCTATATATATATATATATATATGTATACACATTGTTTTTGTAAGTTAATTTTATAGCCGCGTCTACCAAATGTGCATTTTCGACTACATACAGCAAAAATTAAGGTGGTGTAGTCGCGTCAACGAAAGGCCGCCCAATTGATTCGCAAATTGCGTTCACACAGCTATGTGCCTTAGCGCATATTTTTACCGGCCAATCGCATTGGGTGCTGCTTACTTGCGTAGCCTCATCAACAAATGAACCAATCGCTAACCGGGATTCATGAACATGACTACGGCCATGCAGTCACCTGTGCATGCAAAATCACCTCCTCCTGGACTACCTGGCTGCTGCACTTCCCGCTCGCCTCCTTTGTCTGTGGTTGTGAGCAGCTCTGTGCCTTGCCGGTAGGAATCTTGGCCTGGTCCTCGGGGCATCCAAATAGTGTATTTTGTTTCGTTTTTTGTAGTAACTGTTGGTGCCTGGATCGCGTTGTACTCCCTCTCCCCTCCCCTTTCAGCTACTTCCTGGTTCCCCTTCCTCCCACCTCCCAGCCCGCCCCCCCTTGATTGGTGGATGTGATTAGTCCTCCTGGACTACCTGGCTGCTGCAATCCCCGCTCGCCTCCTTTGTCTGGCGAAGCAGGTGTTAGCAGATCTGTGCCTTGCCGGTAAGAATGTTGCCCCGGTCCTCGGGGCATCCAATTTGCGTATTTTTTTTGTTTTTCGTGGTAACTGTTGGTGCCTCGAGCGCGTTGTACTCTCTCTCCCCTCCCCTTGCAGTCACTTCCTGGTTCCCACTCCCTCCTGCCTCCCAGCCTGCCCACCCCCCCTGATTGGGCGCCCATCTGGTCTTAACTGACCTTCCAGAGCAGCCCTCTGCCTGGCAGCCCCTGCAGCTAAGGGCCCCCAGGCAAAGGGCGGCTCCTAGTTATGTCTGCAGGTGTCACTGATTAATATATATAGTGTAATTTAGTGTAACAAATAGTGTATTTTGTTTCATTTTTCGTAGTAACTGTTGGTGCCTCGAGTGCGTTGTACTCCCTCCCCCCTCACCTTGCAGCTACTTCCTAGATCCCCTTCCTCCCACCTCCCAGCCCAGCCCCCCCTGATTGGTGGATGTGATTAGTCCTCCTGGACTACCTGGCTGCTGCAATCCCCGCTCACCTCCTTTGTCTGGCGAAGCAGGGTGTGAGCAGATCTGTGCCTTGCCGGTAAGAATGTTGGTCCGGTCCTCGAGGCATCCAATTTGCGTATTTTGTTTTGTTTTTCACGGTAACTGTTGGTGCCTCGAACGCGTTGTACTCTCTCTCCCCTCCCCTTGCAGCCACTTCCTGGTTCCTACTCCCTCCCGCCTCCCAGCTCGCCCACCCCCCCTGATTGGGCACCCATCTGGTCTTAACTGACCTTCCAGATCAGCCCTCTGCCTGGCAGCCCCTGCAGCTAAGGGCCCCCAGGCAAAGGGCGGCTCCCATTGAGGCGGCTCCTAGTTATGTCTGCAGGTGTCTGCAGGGAGAGCCAGTTGCCAGCCATCCACCTGGTGCAACCCACAGGTTACCCTGCCCCCCTGTCCACCTAGCAGACTCTCAAACTTAGGTGTATTTTCAACTGTTTTTAAAAATGGCATTGTGACATTATTTAAAATGGCATTCTGAAACCCAGGCCTTTTTCCCCTCTATTCTGGACTCTCAAACTTAGGTGTGTTTTCTCCTGTTTTTAAAAATTGCATTGTGAAAGTATTTAAAATTGCATTGTGAAACCTAGGCCTTTTCCCCCTCTATTAAGGACTCTCAAACTTAGGGTGTTTTTCTCCTGTTTTTAAAAATTGCATTGTGAGAGTATTTAAAGGTGCATTGTAAAACCTAGGCCTCTACCCTCTTTGGGATTCTCAGACTTAGGGAGCATTGTGATAGTCCTTAACATCAGAGTGTCTGTCGTCTTGTCAAATTATTCAACTTGCCTCGCCTCTCTGTCTCGTCTGCTGGGTCCTTCCCCAGTGTTCTCTGTTTCCCTTCCTCTTTTCTCCTCTCCCTGCCTACCCTGTGGTGCTCTCTGTCTCTCCTATCTTCTCTAACTGCTTCTCTATTGACTATCCTGCTCTCCTCACTAACTCTGGCAGGATGAAGTTTAAATGGACATCCTGGTCTCCAACCAAGGCCTCCCTATCGCTGACACCTATACCAGTGCCTGCTTTAGGCATACTTTCACCAACATCCTCTTTGTCGTTCCCTTGCCAGACCTATGGACCCTACATATGGTCTCTGTGCTCTCTCCCTTCTCTTATTCTCCCATTAATGGTGGGCACCCGATGCGAGGCCCTCCTGGCCTCCTTCCACTCCTCTAAGGTCATCATTAATGTTTATGTGAATGGTACCATCTTGGTCCAAGGCCTTCAGGCCAGCCTTCTCCTCTTTGAAAAACACTTCCCGCGCTTTATCAATTTCCTTTCTTCTTCTGCTGTCCCCTCTCGTCCCTCCACAGCGTCTCGCCTTCTATCTCCTCCTTGGCTACCTTGCCCTCTCCTCCCTCCGCTTCTGCCCCGCCTTGGGCTTCCTCTACACTTCTTCAGGGCATACGTATGATTTGTAACCCTCCCCGGAAGTCTTTCAAGGACGGCAACCTTCTCCATATTGCCACTCTAAACTCTCGCTCAGCTGTCAAACACTCCGACATCTGCTGCCTTCTGGAGGAACTTGACCTTGATGTCCTCGGTCTCACCTAGACATGGTTCACGGCCAGCTCTGTCACAAGCTTTGGCACTCTCCTCCCTGATGGTTACAAGATCCTCTCTGCACCCAGGTCCAACCATTCCGGAGGGGGTGTAGCCCTGTTCTTCCCTGAGTGGATTCCTGCCTCTGTCATTCCTACACAGGCCTACTCCTCTTTCGAATGCCTCGTCTGCAGGCTCTCTCTCTCTCTTTCTTAGCCATTTCCTTACTGTGGCTACTATCTATCGGCAACCTGGTCAGATCTCCTCCTTCCTCTCTCAGTGGGCGGACCTCTCCTCTTCCCTCCTTGTCTCGACCACTCAAGTCCTCAAATCTCAGAGACTTCAACATCCACCTGGATGCTTCCTGTCCTTCCTCTGGACTCTTTTGCAACCTTTGTGTCTCTCTCTCACTCTTTATTCCCCCTCTGGCCCAACTCACTCTGCAGGGCACACTCTGGATGTTCTGATCTCCTCGGACCTTGCCCTCTCTATCCCTCTCACCACTCCTCTCTCCTGAAGTGATCACGTTCTCCTTTCCTCCCAGCTCACCCTCTCTACCTCTCAGGCCAAGCCAACTCCATCACTGCCAACCACCTTCTCGGTCATCCGACCCATGAAGTGCATGTCAGTTGAGGCTTTCGCGGCCACTTTCTCATCCCCACCTCCCCCTTTGGCTGACTCAAACCCTGACACAGCCCTTTCCATGCTCCACTCTGCTATATCTGATACTCTCGATGTTCTTGCCCCTGTCATGAGGATCCACCTGAAGCCCAAAGCCGAGTGCAACTCCTGGTACGACTCATCACCCTTATATGGAAGTGCAGGGTGGCTGAGAGGAAATGGGGTGCTTCATTTTCATCCTCTGACAAACTGTCCTGCCGCATGCTCCAAAGGCAATACTGGCTCTCTGTCTTCACCAAGAAGAGAGCTCACATGCAAGCCTGCATCTCTGCGGCATCTAACAACTCGGCTGAACTCTTTTTAAAATCTGCAAGGAACTGGCCAATCCTGCTGCATTCTCTACCTCTCCTGTCCCTTCCCAGGCCCTCTGCAGGGCACTGGCTTCTCATTTCATCTCTAAAACTCAGGACATCCTGTCCTCCCTTTCCTCCTCTCCCCTTCCTCCCTCTACTCCCTGCTCTTCCTCTGGCCCTTCTTCGGCCACCTCTCCTTCCTCCTTCTCTGCCTTTCCCCTGTTTTCCCCAGATGATGTTTCTAGACAAGTACGATCTATGAAAGTCTCGTCAAAACAGGTTCATCCCTGTTTCTCCCAAACCATCAAGGACCACATTGACTACCTGGCTCCTGTTCTGGCCGACTTCTGCAACCACTCCTTCGCTACTGGAGTCTTTTTCTGCCCTGAAGCACTCGCTTGTGAACCCGCTTCTTAAGAAACCCTCTGCCGACCCATCCTGCCCGGCTAACTATCGCACAATCTACATCACTCCTTACCTGGGCAAACTCTTGGAAAAGCTGGCCGTCTCCCAGCTCAATCTTCACACTGAATCTGTTGGCTGTCTCCATGATCCTCAGTCTGGTTTCAGAGCGGCCAGAAGCACGGACACTGCTCTCCAACCTTGATTCCAACACCTGCTGTGTCCTCATCCTACTTGATCTCTCTTCTGCCTTTGACACGGTCAACAATGCCATCCTGCTCAACTGTCTCCGTGATAAAAAGGGTATCACCGGTAAGGCCCTGGCGTGACTGACTTCTTTCCTCTCTAATCGACCCTCCCAGGTTCAACTTGGGTCCTTCCTCTCCTCCATCTCTATCTCTACCTGTGGTGTTCCCCAGGGGTCTAACCTCTCTCCCTGGCTGTTCAATCAATACCTAGCACTTCTTGCCCACCACATTGCTACGCTCTGCCCCAACTTCCATTGCTATGCGGATGACACTCAGCTAATTTTCAGGCTACTTTCACCCACCTCTTCTCCCTCTCTCATCTCTGATTGCCTGACGGCCAGCCAGGAGTGGTGTGCCACCAATGATCTCTGCCTTAATCCCAGTAAGACCGAGTTTCTCCTCATTGGAACACCCGCTCCCTCTTTTCTTGTCACTCTCTGGCTGGCCTCCTTTGGCCCTCTTCCTGCTCCCACCTGTGAGGCTAAAAACCTCGGGGTCATCTTCGACTCCACACTCTCCTTCTCTCCTCACATCTCTGACATCTCTAAGAAGTCACACTACCAGCTGCACCTCCTCAGAGGTATTCTTTCTTTCCTCTCCTTCCCCCAGAAGCTCACTGTCTCCATAGCTCTAGTTCTCTCTAGGCTGGACTATTGCAACAGCCTCTTTCTAAATCTGCCTGTGTCTACTCTCCGCCCTCTGCAACTCATCCAGAACAGGGCTGCAAGACGTGTCCTTGGCCTCAAGCCCATGGATCGTATCTCTCCAGGACTGAAATCTCTGCACTGGCTCCCAGTGGCTGCGAGGCTTAAGTTCAAAACCCTCTGCATTGTCCACAAGGCCTTCTGGGTCCTGGGGCCTCAATACCTTCCGTTCTCTCTTCCTAAATATCGTCCTTCTTGAGCTCTTTGCTCATCCACCTCCAACTCCCTCAGGGTCAGTCACTTCTCCAAGCAACAAGTTGGTGGTAGATCTCTTTCCTCAAGGAAACTTCTTCAAATCTCCCAGAACGTCTCAATGTCTCCTGTATTCTTGTAGATAGCTTTCTCCTAGGTAGAAATAGTGAGAAGCTCTTCCACCCACTCATCGATGTTGCAGAAGCTGCTTGACTTCTATGATCTCAATACCATCCTCTTGGCGACCATACAAGCACGGAGCAACCAAGTTTTCTTTCCAAAGGTTGATTAATCCATCAGAGATATGTCGCCTGGAATCAGTAAGGAGCCAGACAGAGGGACTGCACAGTTCAAAACCAATCCTAACCTCTCACATACAGTCAGCCTCTTTTGAACACTTAGTGCCCAAGTTGTTTCAGGCCTGATCCAAATCCGTCCAGCGGTTTGGGCTGTGCACTTTGGCAAAAATGTACCTTTTTTGTCTCAGGGAAAATGAAAGGGAAGTAGGCTGCAGTTTAAAAAAAAATTTCTTTTGACGGTTAATAACTTTCTTATTTTTTTACAAATCTTTAAGCAGACTTTTAATCACTTTTTGAAATTTCGGTCAAATATGTTACTCAAATCAAAAGTTATTAACAAACACATTTTGAGAGGTTTCTATTTATCTCAGACTCACCTTAACTATGAGGCGGCTATCACTGCCCTATAATATAGATTTTGAGCTTTCCATTGATACCTGCAATTCCTGTAGGGAACCTCTGTTCTTTAGAGAAACCCTTTAGTTCTGCACAGCAGAATTGTTTGAAGTTCTGTTGCTTGAGCACAAAAAAGGATTTGAAAAAACCTCACCTACTGAAAGATACGAATGAAGTATCTTTTCTTAAAATTTCCTTCCAAATAGGATAAATTAGTTTCTAACTTCTCGCTTTTCAATAATTACAGTCCTGTTGGAGAAAAGAAACCACATTTGCTACATGCCATACTAAACCAAAACAAACCAAATAACGTTCTATAAAAAGGCAATGCTAAGGTCTTGTGATTGATAATAGTGAATTACGCTGAAGTGAGTATATTAAATATGTGAGGTGAAGGGAACGAGGATAGGGTCTGCAGGTGGGGCTGAGTTTCTGACAGACCTTGTAAGAGCCAAAATGGTGTGTATTTTATGTAAAGAAGCCATTAAAAAAGAAAAATGCAAAGTGTCCTTTGTTAGGGATCACATCCACTATATATTGTAGTGATATTAAGAATGTTTACACTTCTCTTAGTGAGAACAGGCCATTATCAACATCTAGAATAATCATATACATTATTTTCTGATAGGTTAGCATTCCAAGGCAGTTTAGCTAGACATGATCATCGATTGATTGCGTCATAACATCCAGGGCAACGATCAATGTACCCTGCATGTAGTTTTTTAGGCATGAGTACTTTTGACTAATGCTAACTGATCCAGGGCATTGTAAGTAAACCTTATAGTAATTCACAAATCTAAGTCAGCAAAAACTATTGGATGCACCTTCATGTTTCCTTTGAATTGGATTTACAGCTACATCTTGTATTTTACCTGTGTTTGTCATTTTTGTCAGCATATTGTACGATGATTTTTACTATTATCATCTTCTTATTGTTTTGATTGCATATCTGTTTTACAACCTTCAATTTTACAACACATGCCTTTTTTGTTGAGTATATATGTTACCATAATAAATATTTAAAAGTTATTACTGAAAAACAGTTGGGATAGTCTTTGTGACTTCTCCTACACCAGCACGAACACATCATCATATCTATTAAATAACAAAAACAGATACAACATATTGAGTTGTTTTGCAACGGTGTCATATTTGTTGTTCTTTGTACTATATCCAGACCCGCACCATGTTTGCCCCCCAGGGTGTCCCCTACTATGTCGTAATATCATTCCAAGATAGAGAGTCTGGTACACTCCTGTTGTACAAGAAAGCGGGGTGGAGACAAATAGCAGCAATGAGGGTTCTTGGCTGCTTTCCATAAAATAAACGAGGATCTTGGGAACACCACCGTCTTTATATTTTGGAAATATGTCTGTGTCATTAAGTACATGATGTACACTGGACTTGGAACTCATTTAATTTTTCACAACACTCATCGTAACATTAATTTGCATGATACTGTGAGCCATACATACTCGTTTGGACCACCTGAGAAACTGCACATAGCTGTTCAAGTCGCTGTTCAAGTCGCAGGAGTGCGAAAACGATGTAAATACCGAGCATACATGTTTTACACTAGTTTTTGCATCTGTGTTTACACTCTAGGGCATTTTTGTTTTGTTGGCAGGCGAAGCAGGTGCATCGAACACATTTACCATTTTCCCTTGCCTCATGAGCTGCGTTTGTCAAAAAAGATACATTAATGCCAGTATCACATTGTCGGGCTGGAGTTAATGCATATAATTCCTACAGAATCTGCCTGTTTTCAGCACTGGCTAAAAGCCAGAGGACTGCGTACGAATCCATTCGAAGTGCTCCTGGCAAGCGTGTATCCCGGGAGACAGACTTCTTTGCATTACGAAACACAAGGAATGCATGTTCACCTGTTTTTTTGCCAGGTTTTACTTGCATTTTTTGCACTTTGTAGTGCGAGTAATGGACATTTCGAGCTATCTTCGCCTTGGAAGGATATATCAGGTGCAACACATTCATCTTGGAAGCAAGACGACACGGAGCAACACAGGTTCGATCCCCGGGTCTGCGCTTAGAAACCTCTGGGTATTAAGTGCGTTTTAAATAACCAATCATATCATATCATTTTATGGTGGCTCAAAGTGCACCAAAGTGCGCACAATAATGTTCCCCTCCGGCAATGTGCTCTTTGTACGAAATGAGTCCTTTACTGTGGGCTATTTGTTTAAAACAATACATTGCTTTCCTTGGATCACACAATGGCCCTCATTATGACCCTGGCGGAAATCGAAAAACGATGGCGGAAATGCAATACCGCCATCGAATACCGCTCGTTGCGACTATGACCTGTCACCGTAAAGTACGATGCCATTAGCGACACCGTAGTGAACGCCAACGCTAACTGCACCAAGTACGCGCACGCGCGCCATGCAAAACCGTAATTACCACCATGGCGCAACGGTACGCGAATGCTGACCCTAGCGGACATTTACATAACGCCATCAAGCATGGCGGAAAGTACCAATCCGCCATGGCGAGAAATACGGCATCGTGAACCAACCGTAAATGGCCCAACTGAGTGCCTGTACACCACTCCCTGGCCACATTGCACAACACCTCGTAGGTGCAATGAAGTAAAATGCAACCAGTGAAATGCACAAGTCACCCACGCATGCCAACGAACAAATGAATGTAGGGGCTCCAAGTGCCTTGTGAGTGGGCATCCATATTTGGCATGTCACCATTGCCGTACTGATGCAGCACAGGCATGCGAAGGTTCAAGTACAGCAAAATGAACTGAAAGATGAGACAAAACAACAACAGGCCCCCATCGCCTGACACCAGTGTAAGGCAACATTCAAAGCAGTATCCTTAGGGAGACTGCACCAGCCCTGTACACATGCCAGTAAACAAACCAACCATCAGCATAAGCATGTACCACACAAGTTGGCAGAGTGACCGAGCAGCCAAGCTCATCTCAAGAGGGGCCAATGGGAGCTGCAGGGCACAGATGGCACGAATACAGAAGCTATTCCAATGGACATGACCTCAGTCTCCCTCCAAGAAACGCACGCAAACATAGGCACCTGTGACCAGCCATTATCTGATAATCACATCATTCCACCAATCCACCTGGCTGACCGGCATCTGTTACACAAAAGCTAAACCCCCGCCCCTAAGCATGACATCATTAAAACAGTCATGATGGCAGCCCCTATCCCTGACCTTAGTGGGCTTCGTAGGCAAACGCGGCCAGTACAGTACCACGCAACTATACTCAGAAGCCGGAACCCAATGCAGATCTACTCACAATACATCGCTCCACAAATAGGAATATGCTACATTACTTCCAAAGAATAACGCTACACGGTCAACATCAGACTAAAATTTTAATGCACATCAAATTCACCAAGCCCATACAGCCATTAGGTCATGAACCCCAAAATATCTACATTACTGTGTGCTGCATCCGCAATAAATGACCAGCTACTCCTTGTGTGACGCCCTGTTCCCTCATGGTACACAGGGGCTACATTCACGTCCAAAAAGGCAACATGGAAGCGCCTAGAACCGCAGGCCCGTCCCATTAGGTAGGCACTAGTCCAGCTGAAAGGTAGATATGTTGCTCCTAGCCACTAGTACTGCGTAAGGGCATGTGGCCCATTGGCGATCGTCCCATAAGATCGTAATGGTGCTCCACTGATTAACTCGAAGCAGCAGGTGTCGGGAGTAAAAGCCATCTGCAGGAGTGGCATACAGAGGGCAGCGGCAAAAGGGGAGGAGATACCTGTCACCCAAATGAAATGAAAAAGAATAGCATGGCCATCAGAACTTCATTTGAATCACTCACTTCAATGATCACACCAAGTCTACAGCCATATGCATGCTAGCCCACTCAAAAGGATTATTTCCACCCATGAATCACTTGCCAATCATAACAATATCAATCGAGGTGAAAACACTATTACAAACGAGTGTTTGTGTGCATGTGTCTGTTAAAGCAGAATCCATGAGATGGGATTAGTAACGTGCATAGACACAAGTGTTGGAAGGCGCGTCGAGACAGGGAGGGTCCAACAAGGGCAGATAGACGATGGTCCCACTATGGCAGCTCTGCATCACATAGCGCAGGGGAAGGGGATAGATACCAATAAGCCATGTACATGGCAAACTCTCTATTGAATCATCTGTCCATGCATCCATACATCATTCCCTCATCCCGGTATTAAAACGCCTGATTATTTACTCACATAACATTTGAAATCTCCATTGAGTCTGTGCGTAATGCAGCCTGCAAAATCCACTGTGCTCCAGCCCGGAATTCTAGTGATGTGAAGTAACATGTATTTGGGAACGTCCTGCCTTATCGTCCACTACGCTATTGCGCATCCCATACTATTCATATCAATCATTGCATTCTCGCCATGGCCCCTGTCCCAAGGACATTAAACAATAGAACGTTATATTTGCAGTCAGACCTGTGGGCGTCTCCTCGCCGCTAGCTGAAAACCGAAAGCGCTGTCCTTCGAATTCCTCATTTGCAACATCACGTCGAAAAGGCATCCGTGGGCGCTCGAAATCACAAAATCATCCATGTAGTGCGGCAGTGTGTGAAAATGGCAACTGGCTTCACTCACAAATGGGACGCCCCGCCCGTCGGTGAACCTCGGTACAGTGCTCGCCCAAAGGGGATTGCAGCTGGCACAGGTGGAATGAATCACCACAGGTGGAGGCTATACAGCCTGAGAACACATAAATTGCACACCCAACCCCCTCCCACAACCACACCCACTCCAAAATGCTACCGGCAGGCCTAGCGATGTTGGGCCTGGGGGACCTGATAGCACTGCAAGTACTCCAACTCCAAGAAGAAGACGAACACCAACTACTACAACAACCGGCCGCACAGAGGAGACGCAGGAGGAGGAGGAGGGCAAGGCAGAGCCAGCAAGGCCCACCAGCACAGCCACTACCACCACGCAGGCAGCCCGCAATCCCACGCCTCCGAGCTCATCCGTTCAACCTCACTGCTGAGCAGATCCACACCCTCTACCGTTTGGACCGGGACACCATAATCTCCATTGTGGACATGACACACGCTGACCTTGTCAGCATGATAGATAGCCCAACCGCCATCCCACCCCTACTGAAGGTGGTGTCTGTACTCCACTTCCTGGCCACAGGCACCTACCAGCACACAGTCGGACAGTTGCATGGCATTTCACAGCCACTGTTCTCACGGACACTATTGCAAGTGCTCGATGCCCTCCTGAAGCACGCAGACGACTACATCTCTTTACCACGCTCGGAGCAGGAGATTACAAACACAAAAGTTGGATTCCATGCACTGGCCGGCATACCGGGTTGCATTGGTGCCATCGACTGCACCCATGTGGAATTGGTTGTCCCACATGCCATGGAGGCCCAGTACCGCAACCGGAAGCAATATCATTCTCTTAATGTACAGATGGTGTGTGACTCCAACAGGATCTTCACACATTGTTGTGCCCGATTTCCTGGATCAACCCATGATTCTATGGTCTTGAGGAACTCTACGATACCACGCTACATGGAGCGACACGCAGGGAACAGATCCTGGCTACTCGGTGAGTCTCATTCCATGCATGATAATGTGGGGTATGTGATGCGGCAATGACCTGGCAGGAAGGGGGGGGGATGCGTACGTAGCAATGTCATTCCACAAACATCCTTTCTTGTCCACATACAGGTGATGCCGGGTATCCACTGAAGAGATGGCTCCTTACACCACTCCGGAACCCACAGGACCAGCATGAGGAGGACTACAACCATGCCCACTCACGTACCCGTGTAGTCATAGAACAGGCATTCGGCCTACTGAAGGCTCGTTTCCGCTGCCTCAGCAGGTCTGGCGGGGCACTCCTGTACCGCCATGAGAAGGTTGCAAAGATAGTCATGGCATGTGTCATGCTACACAACATGTGCGTACGTAGAAATGTGCCCATGCCCCCTGACGCAGAACTGCACGCACCTGAAGATGGTCATGATGAGGCTGGGGATGTGGCAGCACCTCAGGGAGTCCGCGAGGCACAGGAGGCCCGTGAAATTCGTCAGAGTATCATAGATTCATGCTTCTAGCACTCACGCCTGGTGGCTGATACATGGACACGGGACTTGTGGCACTGTGTGTGTCTGGAACATGCACAATGTGGACTGTACGCCCATGAAGGCCTCGTACACAAAGATCAATGTCCACACGTCTCATTGGATGATTATGAAATGTTTATAGCATGTGTGAAATTATATTACACACCCCATCGACCCGCCACCCAAGAAAGCCCAACACCCCCCCTCCACCCTCCTACCTCCCCCCCGAACACCAGTGTCCAAAGATGCTCATTGTCAGTGGGCAGACGCTATTGCAAGCCCCCTCTCCGGGTATCAGGGGCACCCCTGCCTGTGGAGCGCAGGTTCCTCCCAGATCTACGTTGGGGGCTGCCCTGGACGGAACTTGCAACGGATGATGTCTCTGCCTGCTCACGTCCATGCATGTCCCTAAGGGTTTGTGAGAGCTCAGTGAGCACACGGCGCACAGCGGCAAGTTCAGCACATACGTCTTTGGACGTCGCATGCAGTTCCCCCCTCAGGCTCTCGGTGCTTCTCTCCATTTGTACCCTCAGGCTCTCGGTGCTTCTCTCCATTTGTACCCTCAGGCTCTCGGTGCTTCTCTCCATTTGTGCCCTAAGTGTCTCAGTAGATGTTTCTATGGCTGCCTTAGTACCCCCACATTCATCAGCATGGTCCTTGAGGAGCGTGGCCAGTTGTTGCTGTTGCACGATCACCTGGTCGAGGGACTGTTGCCTCTGCTGTGCCATGGCCATTTGCGGTGGTGTCACAGAGGGGCTGATCAACTCATGTTGCCTTGCCACAGGGCTTGTGGGGGATGGCCAGTCGTCGTCTTGTGGGTGCCCCTGCGTGGTATCCTCATGGTGTAGGGGATGAAACAAACAGGGGGATTGAGACAGGTCATGGATGGGTCCTACATCGACAGCACCGTTGTCTGTGTCGGAGCATGCTGGCATTAATGCAGTGTCACCTATGGTGCTGCTGCCATCAGAAGCAGTGCCTTCTGTGGCATCCATTGGGGGGACCTGTGGTGCTGCTGGTGTGGGCATGCTGGCTGCTGGGGTGCCTGTTGAAGTCCCCTCCTGTGTGCTGCCACTTGATTTGGGCTGCTGCCGTGTCTTGATCCGTGCAGCTGAGGTGGAGGGTCTTTGGCCGTTGGTCTTGGCCCTCTTTGCAGGTGTGCTGGTAGGGGTGTCCTGCAGCTCGTCGTTTGACTCGGACCCTGTGGTGGAGTAAAGGAGGGCGAGCGTTATTTATGGGTCTGTGGAAATTGGAATGGCAATGTATCACATGCATTGGGGTGGTACCTGAGGGTGATTTGGGTCAGGGCCTTGGAGGTGGTTTCATTTCTGTGTGGATTGAGGATGCAGTTGTTTTGCAGCCTGCAGTTAGGGTGTGCATGCTGCACGTGTAGAGGGTGTTTTTAGGATTTTTAATTATTTATGTATTTAATGTGACTTTTAAAGTGCGCTATCAGGCCAATGTATGTGGCCGTTCTCCTGGACATGTGTTTCTGTTGCACTATGTGGCCACATGGTACTTCACATGATTGGACATTGTGGATTTAGCATTGTTTTATTTGGCCCACCTACCTGATTCTTCGGATGTCTGCACTCCTTTCTCCATCCCTCCGACTCCCTCTATGCTCTCCATTCCAATGGTGGAGGCACAGATTTCTTCCCAGGGGGTCAACTTGATGGGTGATTCCGATCCTCCCCCGGTAGCTGTGGCAATGTTACGGTTGGCTGATAGTATGCTCCGTACGCGTATCCGCAAGTCGTCCCATCGCTTTCTGCATTGCTGTGGGTTGCGGGGTGCGGTCCCCACCGCACTTACACGCTGTGCCACCAGGGCCCATGTGGCCTTCTTGTTCGCAAGTGCCGTCCTGGTCATTTGCGTCGAGAAGACGACGGCAGCATTCTCCTGGAGGGTCTCTGTGAGCACGGTGAGTTCCTCATGGGAGAAGTGGACCTGCCGCTTGCGGTCGCACGCTTTTTTTGCTACTTTTCCCATTTTGTTTGTTTTAACTAGGGTGGCTGTCGGGTTGGGATGTGTCTCAGGGTCGGATTTTTAATGGTTGTGTTGGGATTCTGATTTTATAGGTGTGAGGCGTGCTGTTTCCCGTTCCGGCCCCATGTTTTTACTTCCGTTTCCGTATATTTACGGTCACCGTATTTTGCGATTGGCGCTCATTACGGTGACCGCTATGATGGGTGGCGGAATTGCACCTAGGGCGCCGTACGACGGCGGAGAGGGGCGTTTTGGGGACATTTCCGCCATCGCGGACTTTGCACTTCCGCCATGGCGTAATGCTCGTGCCCGATGGGTCGGAATTAGCCGCACTTTACTCCATCGTGCAATGGCGGAAACGCTATTTACGCTATGGCGGTCGGGTCAGTTATTTTCCGCCAGGGTCGTAATGAGGGCCAATGAGTTACTGTAGTTGCTAATATCACGAGGATTGTGACTTTCTCAGAGTAGAGTCCGCGTACTTAAATGATTCCCTTTGCAACTGAAACAGACAATGTACCAGCTTTAAGGCGTGTAGTGCCTAGCGGCATAGCGCCTACATATGCTTTTTCTACATGATGGCGCAGCAATATCATTACAGCCTCACGTAACATCGCAATTTCACACAGCGCTTCATGGCAGATTTCTCTTGAATGCACAGGCTGATAGTGCAGGTTTTAGTGGCAGCCTGGCTCCTGATGGAAGCACCACGCTGGCCTCGTGTTGGTACCTGACTGCTGTATTTCTAGTTCCACAGGTACGTTACTTAGGATTACTACATAGACAGATCCAATCACAGAACACCGGCCATCCACACCCCAGCCAGCCCACCTACTCCCTGTCAATCCCAAAACACTCCCCCATTGCTCCACTAGCGTTCTACACTAACCTTCCGTTCATGCACCCACATATTCTGACAGGCAGATCACTGCGCTGCTGCTATTACTCACCTCAGAGATAGTCAGTACATCAAACTCATAAGGATGAAAGGCTGAGCCAGCCCTGTTGAGATGCATACCTGCGATGACAGGCTGCAAACAGAGCGCTTAACTCCCTGAACTATTTACTGCCTCACGAACAATGTTCTTCTGTAAAAGATCACCCGAACTTTCTCTGCCCCTTTTAAGCCCCCGTTTTCCCACTAACCGCCCTCCAACTCGCCCATGCACTTAGATACCTGAGCTGCCATCTGAGAGGCCTTATCCATGTTACACGGCCAACATGCAGTTCCACGGCTGACTCCTCCCGAATTCCTGAACCCTTTTCATTTCCACAATGTACTCTTTATTGGGGGGCTGGGGAGGGTGCTTCCTTCCCATATCCCCTGTTCTTCTATTGTCTCCCGCCTGCCCCTACCCTTCCTCACACCTGACCCTGCTCCCTCCCCCTCATCCAATGTTTTTGGTTAATGAATTGCGTTTTCAGGATAATTGCTTAATAAGTAATCAAGAACAGCACTAACACTCACAGGCAAGTGCCTGCTCCACCAATCTGGCTTTTCATCCACTCGGTTATTTAGTTTGTTTTTTGTTTATTTATTTGGTAATGCGCACCAAACCCTTAGGTAGCTGCTTAGTCTGCTGTATCGCCAAATATTGGAATTTCTTGTACCATAACAGAATCCTGGTTGCAGGTGGAGCCTTCCAGGCCTCTGTTTTACTGTACTTTCTGAAATGACAACCATTTTCCGAAACCATAATGAAGTGAGGACATTTTGCAGTTTTCCCTCAAACTTGTGTCTTCTCTCCAGGCCATACACCACATTAGCTGCAATGCAGGATAGAGTGACTGTTTCCTAATAGCGCTGAACTCTCGCTACAAATACTTGTTTTCAATTGGACTTTTTGAAGTTAATTACATTACCGAGTATAAAGTGTTGAATTTATGAACTTGTAGCCAGTGGATTTTGTTTCTGCCTAGGGTGACCAGAGGTCCGGGTTTTGTAGGGACTGTCCTGGTATCCGCCCCTTGGTCCTGGCATCCCAAGAATTTTAAAATGTTTAAAACCCTGTTCTGAGATTGGAGGGGTGGGTGGCTATGGTCCCGGTTTTTGTTGGAAACCAATGGACAAATCCCGAAAACGGGCCCTGCGCCCTCTCCCTGCTCACTTTTCATCCCCACCATCTCCTCCCCTTTCCTCCCTGGCCTCTCTCCTCCAATGAGAGTTCTGTGCCTTAGGAACACACCCTGTACTGTGCGCGTAACAGGCCACCAAGATAGAAATAGGACTAGAGTTTTATCTGAGTCCTATTTGTGTTCTAGTCCTTTTTTGTGTGTAATTCCATTAAAACGATAGTTCTGCTTCTATGTCTATCACCCGCCCGGTTTAAAAAAATAAAATAAACCTTTTCTGCTCAGCCTAGTTATGCCCCCTGTCTAGGTTATGATGGGTGAGAAAGTCCTAGCCTCACTTGACTGTGGGAGCTCATCGTTTGATGAGAGAATGCCAGGGCCATCCAGCCTTTCCTGACATACGAAACAAATTAAATTCAGAGAACTGCAATCAAAACGCTCTATTGCAGAGGTCTGCGACCTGTGGCTTGCCAGATGTTTTTGGACTACATTTCCTATGATCAACCAAACATTGATTAAGCTGGCTAGGGCTGATGGAAGTTGAAGTCCAAAAGATCTGACTATCCAAAGCTTTCAGACCCCTGCTCTATTGTACGGACTTGTGCCAGGACCTGTGACCTAAAGGGAATGTACTATGACACCTGTGATAGGTGATTCCTTTTGCTCATTTTGTTGAGGTGCAGGTGGGATTCCAGTTTTACATTTCACAAGTGTTCTAGCAGGTATGCTAAGGTAATGGGTGAGATGAAGCCACCATGGTACTGCCATTAAGAGCCCTATTTGATTGCTCCATTAGATGGTAGAGCTCACCACCCAAGAGTCCAGATTTCACATGAAATGGTCCATCTAGATGCACAGAAACTGAATGCACCTGGGGTCTGAGTGCTATCGGTGGCAAGCTGGACGTTTTGACACACTTTCATTTTCCGGGCGGAGAATACATCCAGGAACAAATGGGTTCTTCTCCACAGCTGGTTTATTGGCAGTTTGACTCTTGGGCAGAATCTTATCCTAGCACTAAAAGAAGTTTCTGGAATCTCTTTAGAGTGACCACCCTACGTGTTGGGAATATGTGAACATTTCAGAACCCCCATTTGTGGACCGTTACTAGAAGACCAGCCTGACAACTCTGCAAAGCCTAAGGTCCAACAGCTCAGAGCGTTAACCATGAATTAACAAAGCGATCACCCCTCATTCGAGGAGGAGCAGAGACGGAAATGCTAAACGAGCCCAAGTCTTTCACTTCGGCATCAGTGAGGACTCATGGTTGTTACCTCCCTGTCCTTCCCGTATGTGGGTTCAATCGCTATTAGAACCTCAGGCCTCTGTCCAGGGTGCTGATATGTTTTTTTTTGTGGTTGGTTCTAAGGGAAACCGACTACTCACAACTTGCCTGCACCTATTTCTCTTGAAAACAAACTAAAACTTGGACAAAGTCCCCTGCCTGATTCTGGAGAATTCTAGTAGGGTGACCAAATGGGCTGCTGGGTACCTCCCCAAGTCACAGGATCATGGACCCGGAAGTTGTATATGGGAGATCACATGCTCATCCCCTATTAACCCCACAATAGGACACAGAACCGTCACAGGAACCATATTCTGGATCACTGCCCCTTTAAGAGGGCCTGTGTATAAGTCAGGAGCTCCCCAGATCCACCTAAATAATAGCACCTCCCCATCCTTGCTACCCAGTTCAAGACCTAAGTTTATTAATCAGTGGCATCGCACAAAATGTGGAGGCCCCCCTGAAAGCAATGCTGAGGGGGCCCCCCCAGCTCAGCAACAAATCACGGACCGCACCACGCTCTGGGCCATCGTAGATCACCACGCTTGCGAAATGCACACAAACATGCTGCTGCATGAGTACGCCACACACTGCACTAGGAGAAAGATAGATATATATGAGTGTTTTAATGCATTATACAGTACACTTTCTGAGAACAATTTCTAAAAAGCCATAGCGTTTGCAATTGTTTTGAAGGGTAACACTAATCCAAAAATCCAATACTTGCAAGTCACCAGTAGTGCACAGGAACATTAATGCTTTAATTAATTTAATGTTTTTCTATTAGAAATGCCATGCCACAATGACAACATGTCCAACTAGCTGCACAATACAGACCAGTCTAGACACGTAATAACATATTACAGTAAAGCATGCCAGGCCACATTTAGACATACCTAGACTGGTTGCACCAATATGCCAGTTGAAGCAATAACACTTCTCATGGTTGTTTTTTTATCACAGATGCCCAGAAAAATAAACAATGCCACAGTAAGAAATGGCTAGACTGGCAACACTCAAATGCCAGTCTAGCTACGTAATTACACTTATCAGGACTGCTTTATGATGTCCAGTTAAAAAAGGTCAAGCCAAGCTAAAAAATGACTAGACTGGCTGCACCAAAATGCCTCTCTAGCCACTAGTACCACATATCATGCCTGTTTAGCCTGGGCATGGATGACCATTGTGATTTATTGCAGAATCCCTGCCCCACCCACCCCACCCCAATAAACATCTCCTCTCCCTCCCACCCCCTACCCCAACCACCAAAATCAGCTCCTCAGTCCAGAATTACCTCCACGTCCCTCTTCCTTGACCCAGTGGTTACGTATGAGGCACCTTGCCTCATAGGTAAGTACTGGGACGAGGAAGAGTGGAACTAGGAGTAATGAATATTGCAGGTAACTAAACCAGGCATTACCTCCATGTCCCGCTACCTCACCCCAGTACTTGTGTATGATGCAAAATGCCTCATACACAAGTACTGGGACGAGGAAGAATAGGGCTAGAAGTAATGAACATTACCAATAAGTAATCATGGCATTAAACACAAGCAGTGGCGCAACACCATTGATCTGACTGGGCTTCAGTCCTCTCCCCTGCCTGAAATTTTGGGCTTTGTTGCTGGACAGAGCAGGACACAGATGTTAAATGGTGCCTGGGTTTCGCCGTTAACAAAGGCCTGGCAATTACTAACGTAAAGCATTTGCATTTCACTGATAGTACCTGCATTCAAATGCATAATGTTTTAGGCAATTGAAATCGTAATGTGGATTTAGTACTTGCATGCCAGGGGGTGATTGGAAGGGTAGAGGGGAGACAGGAGACCATTCATCCTCACACCAGTCCATAAGTGGGTGCTTTCGGACTTAAAGGAGAGAGTTAACTGCTTGTAACAATGAAGCTGCACTAGAATAGTCTTGTTAGAATGCGTAAGGAAGTTAGATGCCCACACACAAATAAGTTTTCCCCTCCCCCACCACCTGTGAAGTTAGCGCCTATCCTAACATTTGAAGGGTTAGCTCCCCTGAAATGTAGGTTTGGTTGCACCCCTGAACACGAGCACACACACCATTCACCATACACACATACACTCACACCCCACCACCCATACATTTACGTGGGTATCCTTTCACCATACAGGCACACCCAGGCAGCCACCCATACATTTAAATGTGCATCCTTTAACCATACACTCACACATGCACACCCAGCCACCCATTCATTTAAGTGTCCACACTTGCACCATACACTCACACAGGCATACCCAGGCAGCCACCCATGCATCATGCACTCCACTCACTCATTAATGTACATTAAATTAGAATATATATATATATATATATATATATATATATATATATATATATATATATACACACTACACACACACACACACACACACACACACTTACATGCACGTACACACATTTAAAGAAAATGTATTGTTTTACCTTTAATCCGTTGGTTCAGGGAACAAGGCCTTCAGCAGCCAGGAATGCTTGTTCCCATCATCTGCAGCAGATCTGGAGGCCTCCATGTCATGGGGCGGAGGAGAGCCCTATTACATCAAAAACAAATAGTTTCTTTTGGAAGTAATTCTGACTTCATAAAGAAATGATTTCCCTTAAAGGACAGAGCTGGAACGGAAATAATTTCTTTATCAAGGAAGAGTGACTTCAAACAGAAACTATTTCTTTTTGAAGTCATAGGGCTCCCCCCGGCCCATGACATGGAAGCCTCCAACCTGGGGGCTTCCATGTCATGGGGTGGGGGACCCCTCAGACTTCATAAAGACATTGGGGGTCATTAGGAGGTGGACGGTCAGGGATTACCGGCACCAGTAAGGGCACCGGTGCTGGTAATCCCTTACCGCCCTACTAAGAGGTCCCTTAGCGGGTCCCTTCCTTAACGCCTGGTTTTACCAGAATATGCAGTATTCTGGATGGTTAAGAATACTGTTTATACTAACGTCAAAATAAAAGAGCAAAAATCGAATCTACTTTTTTATTGAAATAAGTCCGCAAAATGATCGCGGAGGAAGAAGCACTCGCTATTAGAGTGTATCTAATAGGCGAAAGTGCAAAAAGCAATAATAAGACTATGGGGCTGTCTTAAAGTGTTGTCTGGAGTTTTTAGAGGAATAATACCAAAATTTAATTTAATTTATTTAGTCAGTTGGCGCGCTTCTAATTAATAGGAAACAGATAATTCCAAAAACAGGGGGGGATTAATGTAGTTTAAGAAAGGAACAGAAGGGGTTATATTTTGTGCCATTCGATTGATTCGTTAAGCCCTATTTTGTCACTTTTGGTCAGGAAGATAAGCCTTTGCTGTTTTTCAAAAAGAAGTATTTTCTTAGTCAGAGGGTCTTTGCCCTTTATCATCAGTAACACTGTCCATTTGAAATCTTCACTTGAGTGATTTTTTTCAAGGTAATGTTTAACCATTGGAGCCAGTAGGGTTTTATTTCTGATACAACTTCTATGTTCTATCATTCGTGTTTTAATTTTTCGGATAGTTTTACCTATGCAGTTTTTGCCACATGGGCAGGTAATCATATATATAACATAGCCCGAATTACAGCATGCAGAATGGTCAACCAGGTGCAGGACGTCCCTTAGCTCACCCTGCTTCCCTTCAATCAACCATCACTTTATGGGTTATGTGTCAATTAGTTCACTGTGGTTGGCCCCGAAACTGCATTTTCTGTCTGGAAAAGTTTTGATATCTCTGTCTGGGCCGGTGCCAAGCGGAGGTGTGAAACTGCGCCTCCTTTCGCTAGGCTGGTCACGTGCTAGTACACCATGAATTTGCCTAGTTTCTCTTAATTTATGCATTGGTTTTTTCGTTTAACCCTGCCACCAGCATTCGCTCTCTTATCTCGGTTCCTTAGAGGGAGGATATTCTGTTCTTAGTTTTAATTAAAAGTATCTACTATCTACAGCTTCTATCTATGTGGCCTTGGCTTTTCTGGCACGAGCTGTCTCAGCTGAGTTTTGATTCTGCCTTTTTTCTCTTGTTGCTAGAATATGAAGTTTCTTGTGTTTGACCTGGAAGAACCTGGATTGGTTCTGCTTTTTATGCAAAGTGGACTAGCACTTCTTCAATATGCTTCGTTTTGGGGTAGATTATTTATGATGGCGCTTGCTGCTCTATTTTTCTGCTAAGCATTGCAAGCCGCACTATTACAAATTACAGCAAGGCAAGATGTCATACAGTTCAGGTAGTTTTGCATTTCAGACCCTAAAACCTCTCCTTTCGAATTGGCATCACATCTACCTCTATCTCAGGATGTGAGGGGAGTTCTCATTCTTCTTCCTGTGACTATCTCGTGTGGTGTAAAATGATGGTCGGAGCCAGGTTGGTTCCGAAGAGCATACAGTGCCAGTGGAAGGCAGTGCAACCATCCCCTCTTTAGAGTAAGCTTCAACTTGGCTATCCTTTCCTTTAACAAGCCGTTGAGCCTCTTACAGATACCATCTCCTTCCGGTTCATACGCCAAAGAGTACTTGTGCTTTATACCAAGCAGCAAGCTAATCTGCTCAAAGACTGCATTTCCAAAGTGGGGCCCATTATCTGATCTCATAACTTCACACACCCCCCATCTGGGAAACACTTCCCTCACAAAAAATGTGGCCACACAGGTAGAGTCTGGATGTGTACATGGAGCTGCTTCTATCCATCTAGAGAATGGACACACCACAACAATTAATTATCTGTACCCGTTGCATACTTGAATCATGTCGACGTAATCGACATGCAAGTGCTGAAAAGGCCCATTTGGCTTGGGGATGACTCCTCTCATTACTTTTAATGTGTGCCAAGTGGTGAATTGCTGGAAGATTATATAGTTCACCATGAAAAATGCAACATGCTCTGCTAAATTCGGTATGAACCAGTCTTCCGCGAGCGTTGCTGCTAGATTCTCTTTTGACATATGCGCTGGGTAATGTAATTGCTCCAGCGCTATTTTTAACAGGGCTACAGGCATCACCGGTTTGCCAGTGCTGTCTTGTCGCCACAAGCTGTGGAAGGGGTTTAAAGAACACCCTCGATGTTTCCACAGGTTTTTCTCATCTCCATTAATTGGGTTTGCCCAAGATTGTTATAGGCTTCGAAAGTTGTTCAGGCAACCAACATACTTTCATTTGTGCACACCATTTCTAGTTCCATAACCATCTCACTTTGGATGCCATACGCTTGGCTTCCATGTCTGATGCGTGATTTCTGCGTGAGATAAAATCTGTTCCTTTGGTGTGGGCGGCACATTTCATGACCGCTATGCCCACTGGGAGCTGTAGTGCCTTAATCAGCCTGTCCAATAAGGCTGCGTGCTGCACTGGCGTGCCATCCGCTCGGAGGTAGCCCCTCCTTTTCCAGTGCGCTAAGCCTGCGTGCACTGTTGATGTCACATAGGCGGAGTCACTGTACACCGTTACCTCCTGGTCTGCATGATTCTCAATGGCGAGTATCAACGCCAATAATTCTGCAGCCTGTGCTGAATAGTGAGATGGTATACATGCACTAAGAAGCATTCAAAACTCTCCATTCACTGTGTGGTTCATCACAACAATGCCTGTGTATCTTTGCCCATCATTTTGTTCGATTCTCGAAGATCCTTCAATAAAGATGATCTCTCCTCCTGCCAAGCCATTTTCTTTTACCATGGGAATTTCATCATAGAATTCTTCATAATTCGCGCAGTCATGAATCAGCACTCCCTCAGTGACTGGCTCTGCGATAAACATAGAGGGATTTACTATCTTACATCGAATTATTTTGATCGACTGGTTAGATATGATAACTTCATAGGCAGAAGCTCTCTGAGATATTAATGTGCCTTTTGGTTTCTCTAGAATGGCAAATAGTGAGTGCTCGACGTACAACGTCATGGAGCATCCCATCACAATGGTTGTAGTCTTTTCTATGGTGAACGCCGCGGCAGCTAAACTTTGTTCGCATGGGAAGTGGCCTATCATTACCGGGTCCAGATTCCCACTGTAGTACGCTAGGGGGTTGTACCCCAAGGGTTTTTTTTGAGTGAGTACTGCCGTCATGAAACTGCCATTTGTGTGTGAAAACAGGTAAAATTCCTCGGCATAATTGGGAATTCCAAGAACTGGAGCTGTGCAAATCGCTCTGTTGACTTCCTCCATGGTTTCAGACCATTCAATTTTTTCCTTTGCCACTTGGGCTTTCTTTAAGGCCTGAAGTAAAGGCTTAGTATAAGAGCTGTAATCGAAAACCCATGCCCTAATCTAGTTAGATAGGCCTAGAAAGCTCTGCATTTGCTTTATCGTGAGTGGCTTAGCCGTGTTCATTATGGCTTAAGCCCTTTCTGGGTCACTTTCTTTCCTTCGTGTGAGATCAGCTGGCCTATGTACAGCACTTCCTGGTGACAATATTGTATTTTTTCTTTGTCAACTTTATATCCTTTCTCAGCCAATATGGACAGTAGCTGTACAGAATCGTGCCTGCATTGTTCTTCCGTGGTGCTGCAAATTAGGATGTCATCCACATATTGTAAGACAACACTTTTTAATTTAATATTGCTCAAATCCATTTGCAGGACTCTGCTGAAAATGGATGGGGACTCATAGTACCCCTGTGGCAGCCTTGTGCTTTTCAGACACATTTGTCTGAACGTGAATGACGTCAGATCTTGTGAGTCACGGTGCAACAGGATTGAGAAAAATGCATTTTTCAGGCCAATCACCGTCAGAAATTTCACCTCAACAGGTACATTACATAGAATTGTAGACGGGTTAGGGACTAAAGGGAACTTGGCCTCAACAATATCATTTATCAGCCTTAGATCTTGAATTAGCCTCCAAGACCCCCACCTTTGATTTCTTGACAGGACAAATTGACGTATTACATGGTGACTCTGACGTCACTAAGATGCCCTGGTCCATCATGGCAGAAATTGTCTTAGAGATCCCTTTGTCTGCCTCTCGGGATATATAATATTGTCGGGCTCTTGATAGGATTGCTCCTGGTTTCAATTCCATTTCACTTCTCCCACCCCCTTCAAGAGGCCTACATCATAGGGTCCGGTAGTCCATACTGAGACAGGCACTTTGGCTATATCATTATCAAAATATTCGGGACGTTTCAGTGCCAACATCATTCTTTGCGGTACTTCTCTTTTAATCATCTTTACCCAAATGGTTACACTTCTACCATTGTCTCTACTATGTCTGTTTGTTCCTCGAATAGATCATCATCAGTGACGTCAGTCACTCAATATGCTTCTTCGACGGCGATAATCGCTCACCATTGTCTGCCCTCATCGTCATAACTGTCAACCAGCACCACTTTCCCTCTTACTGCAGCTGCGTGTATTTTCAAGGGAAATACCTGTCCCTCCTCCTCATGCATAGGTATCCGTGGTCTGAATAAAAACTCATCAAGGGTTCTCATCAATTTCTCTGCAAGGCCTGCCAATCCCGCCATAAGCACATGCATGCCATATGCAAACATTTCTGGCTCTAATGGTATGGCCCTCATGGCTATGTGTCCTGAGTATGCTCTGATCATTTCACATATATTCGAGTAGTGCATTCTTGGAGGGGAGCATATTATGCCCTCCTCTGTTCAACTTCGCCATTAGGTCTCGACCCAAAATGTTTACTGGGATCTGACGTGAGTATAACAAGGGTACATTCATTTCACACTCTCCTATGGAGACTGGAAGTGCGTTTGTGAAGGGAACTCGACTGTGAGCTCCTGTGAAACTCTGAGTATCTATGGCCTTGCCAGACAAGGAAAACTTGCCTTCATGTATGCACGAGTGTGTTGCACCCGTGTCTACAAGGAAGGAAGGATCTTTACCCCCTATAACGACATCCAACCTAAGTTCCCTGTGAGGGTCTGGTGTTACTGATAGGATAATGCCCATCAGGGTTCCCAATGAGCTGTCCTAGTTTATATACACATTTGGCCCACTGTGCACTTGTGGATTTCCCCCGTTCCCATTGTTACTCCCTCTTCCAGTGTTTGGAGCTTGTCCTTGTGGAAAACTGCTCACAATCTATGGCTGTACTCCTTGTTGTGCTCTTGGTGTTTGTTGTTGCATCGTGTGATTCTGTGCAACGCTCTGTTGTAAACCTGCAGGTGGATTTGCCATGCCTGCTCCCATCCCTTGGCCGTTATGCATCATTCCTTGGTTTCTGCATGTGCGCGCCAAGTGCCCTGTCATTCCACACAGCCAACATACTGGCGATAGTTGGATTATTTGTCCATTTGACATATCTGGGTTTCCATTTTGCATATTTTGAAAACCTCCCTGATTATTTTGGAAGCCTCCTTGACTGCTCTGCCATCCTCTTCCCCTAAATCCTCTTCCTCATGGGTAAAATACTACATTGCCCTGATTATTCTGTTGCAGACTGGCCACATGCTGCTTGCTTTGCTCAGCTGCGCTAGTTAGCTTGGCTCCTTCAAGAGAATACTTTGATAGTTTCTTCTGCACTAGTTTAGCTTCCTCACCCTTTCGCGTTGCTTCCTTTTTGCGATTCTTTTCCTGCAGCAGTCTGCAGTAATGTGCAATAGTCAACTGTATTTCAGCCCAAGGTTTAGCCTCAACGCCTACCAATTTCTTGAGTTGTTTCTATACCGGTTCTGGCAAGCTTTGGCACAATATATGATAAAACACAGGTATGGATTTTGTCCAAGATTCATGCATTTCGAGCACCCACACGTCTTGGAAATTCTTTATATAAAGTAATGGATCTTCAGTATCCTTCATTTTTCGAGTCATTATAGCACTCATATCGGAAGTATCTGGATAAAGCACTTGCAGCGCTTTCCATACTGCTGCTTTGCAATTATTAAATGGTGCTCCGTCATGTGCAGAATTGGTTGTGGTTACACCAGGGTACCCTGCCCGTGCCCACACATCGCCTGCCCTCTCAACAAGTATGGCGATTAGGAGACCCTTAATGTCCCCTATGGCTAACGTGTTTCCTCCTGTCATTTTTTCCAACTCCTGTATTCACTTTCCGGCTCCCGATGTCAGCATTGGAAACTTATTTCTCAAGTTTTCCCGATCCATCTGTGGCCATGGAATATATTGTGGTGTTACTTCCCCCTATAGTAGTGGAAACTGGACTGCGTAGCTCTCCTTTTCTTCTCTCATTGTTCTCCTGTCTATTGCAGGGGTAATATTCCTGCATCGCCGTCTACCTGGCAATGACCTAAGCCTGTCCACATAGGGCAATGAATACACCCCCCTCTAACCGTGAGATACCTCTTCATGTCGGTCAGACTGCGTGGCCGACTCTGATGCCCTTGGTGCAGGCTCGCTAGTGTCTGACCATCTTATCCCCTTTTCCTTTGGGAGTCGTCTTTCACTTAGTCTCCCTCCTTCTTTTTCCTCACGTTCCTCTCCTTCGGAGTCAGACATTGTGTGCTTCCAATTCATGCAACTTCTTGTGTCCTCTTTATTCCTACTTATTGCTTGCCTATCCAGGGATAGGTCTCTATTCCCACTACTTTCGGGTGACATCCTCAGTGTCATATAGTTGAGTGCTTTCCAAGCACTCGTCTTCCCTCTATCCTTGGGGTATTTGTTCTAGCCCCATTTCATCATATATTTTATCGATCGTTTCTCCGATGCCTCTAGTGTCAAAGTCATCATCAGTATTCGCCCTAGACTTACCTGGTACTGGATCGTACGCAGGAAAAAAATCTTTGATATCTTCCCAGTCTACAACTGGATCAGGTTTTTTAACTTCCTGCTCCAAATACTCAAGATCGCGTGCTCTTTGTCTTCGCTTACGTTCGATATCGTCATCAAATTCCTTTCGCTTCCCCGCCTCTTCTCTGACCCTATCTTCTTCCTTTTTCTTTTCATTTCTACATTCATCTGCCCTTCGTATTTCCTCATCTCTTTGTCTTTTTAGTCCTTTCTCACTTATCCTTTGCTCTTTTTCTAACCTTTGTTGCTCTTGTCTGTCTGGATCGTAGGCTGCTCTTGGGTTGCGATCAAGCTGTTTTCTTGCTCCTCGCAATATAGCTGTTCTCGTCTTTGTCTGTCTTTCCTCCTTATCCTTTCGTCTCTTAATTCCCTTTCTTTCCCTTTTCTCTGTGTTTCATCTAACTTCTCCTTTTGCCTTGCGTCATCAATGCCTTTACCATCGAATTTCAATAAGATTTGTCCTCCCATCCATTCATCTTTCGAAAATGCTATCTCATCAGTTCTGTCTCCACTCCCTTTCCATCTCTTCCTTTCTCTCTCTTTGTTGAGAGATGCACTTCTCTGTGCCTGATCTTTTCTTTCATCATCGCGCCTCCCCTTGTCCCTTGGGACTGCGGAGGTAATATCCCTGCCCTTATCCTTCCCTTGATTTTCGTCACTATTATGTGTAGGTGACTCATATGCGGGGTTGCTACACCCTGTGGCTACTTTAAGATCCCTCAGTGGGTATTACCCCTCGTCCTTACTTCCTTCATCTTTCATTTCGGGCGGGGCAGGTGGCGCAGTAGGCGTCTCACCCCCCTCTGTGCATACATTAAGTATCCAATCTGTTGGCGGCTCCTCCTCCTTTGCTTGCTCGTATATCTTCCACAATTCGAGAATGGCAAGGCGTTTTTCCAACTTCTTGCCTATATATGTGGTGTGCAAATATGTCATCATATGTTGTAAGACGGCTTTAGATAAAAAACCCATTTTGCGGCCATGGCATAAACATCTTGTAGGCAGTACCTTTAACCAACTTGGTGCTATACTTCTTTAGCTTGGGTGCGTGTTTTGGCAATTGCTTGCATAAGTGTGCTAATGGAGTTATGTCTTCCATGCTTAAATCTGTTCCCTCCTTCTTATATAACACTCGTCAATGCCCTTGTGTGGTTTAAACAACTTGTGACAATATGAGCAAGCACCAAACACTGCAAGCTCCCATCCAAATTTTCACAAAAATGTTACATATTCCAATTCACTCAAAAACATCACTTCATATGCGATTCTGTCTCAGCTAGTAAATCGCGCAAACATGTTCACTCAGTTTTCAAAAAATTAAAATCACTTATGACGTCACAACAGAAATAATGTAAGACGGACGCTTAACCTAGACAGACACCAGCTGGACATAAATATCTCTGCCTCTAATCATTACCCCTTCATAGAGTCTAAACAAAGCCCTTTCACAACGTCTTTAAACGTTGTTGTAGCCTAATTGTTCCGCATTATGTGAGACTCTGGGTACATGTTTCTTCTAGCCGATATATTTAAAGCGCTGGAATAAGGTGAATCCTCTCTCTTCTCAGGTGTCCGCACTGGTAACCTCTCTCTTCTTGGGTGTCCACCCCGGTAACCTTTATTTATTTATTTATACTCAAGTAATTATCCCTTTATATATATACAGTCTTCTCTACTGCTATCTTTTTTATTTTCCCTCCTCCCTCCGTTACCTTTTCCCATTACTTTCCCTAAAGCATGCACTGTTTGCCAAAGCAATACATTTTTTCTTCACTCACCGTTCGCATGATTCCTCTCTGGATCCTCGGGATCACCGCCTTCGTTGCCGCCTTCTTCAGCTTTTCACCCGATCAGCTGCCCGTAGGAATGGGAAGGGATATATGGGAAAACGGGTCTTTCAGGCCCTTACTGCAGATTTCATCTACACTACCATTGTCTACGGGGAGCTTCAAAGTCTACTCACCCGAATGGCAAAGGACTCGTGATATTACTGAAGACCTAGAGTTACTTTATGTCGACGGTCAATATGTGTCTTATTTCAATTAATAATCGATAGTCGATAAACCATCCAATCTTTGCTATCAAGTGTACAGAGGGACCCCCGGCCGGCCCATAGAGTCGGGGTTTTGTCCTGCAGTACTTTAAGATGAGATACCTCCACCTCGAGATGGATGCGGGTGCAGGGTCTCTTACTCCAACACCAATCAATAAGGACAATTCAATGATTTGGCAAAGAGGAGTCTGTTTAATGACAAATACAAAAAACAGGGAAACATGGACATCAACAGCAGTGTGAGAGCCCGTCTCGCTTCAACTCCCTCAAGCTTCACACATAACATAACTTTTATACTCAAAACGCATAATAGTATGACGTGTAACACTCAAAAGTTAACATGCAATTCTATTGGTTAGGAAAAGTTAACTTTAAAATATCTGTATATGATAACGGAGTGAGGGGATTGGGTAAATACGGTGAGGTGGGCATCTAAGCCCTTCCTTCAAAAATGACTACTGTAGACATCACTAAAAGTACGATGTCCAATTGGTTCTACTAACTATAGGACCCTAGATTATTCGGTCCACTGTGATTGGGTTGGAATCAACCCCATGCATAATTCTCCACTTTGCCTAGCAGCATGCAGAATGGTCAACCAGGTGCAGGACGTCCTTTTGCTCACCCTGCCTCCCTTCAATCAATCATCACTTTATGGGTTATGTGTCAATTAGTTCACTGTGGTTGGCCCCGAAACTGCATCTTCTGTCTGGAAAAGTTTTGATATCTCTGTCTGGGCCGGTGCCAAGCGTAGGTCTGAAACTGCACCTCCTTTCGCTAGGCTGGTCACGTTCTAGTACACCATGAATTTGCCTAGTTTCTCTTCATTTATGCATTTGTTTTTCATTTCACCCTGCCACCTGCATTTGCTTTCTTATCTCAGTTCCTTAGAGGCATTATATTCTGTTCTTAGTTTTAATTAAAGTAGCTACTGTCTACAGCTTCTATCTATGTGGCCTCAGCTTTCCTGGCACGAGCTGTCTCCGCCGAGTTTCGATTCAGCCTTTTTTCTCTTGATGGTAGAATATGAAGTTTCTTGCGTTTGACCTGGAATAACCTGGGTTGGTTCTGCTTTTTATGCAAAGTGGACTAGCACTTCTATAATGTGCTTCGTTTTGAGGTAGATTATGTATGATGGCACTTGCCGCTCTATTTTTCTACTAAGCATTGCAAGCCGCACCATTTTCTTCATCTTCATGCGGTTCCAAGCATATGTACAGGCATTAGTTGGTAGCATATGTTCGCCATGCTCTCAGCTTAAGCTCCCTTGTGTTACAACAATGTTCTCTTCCTTTAGGGTCACAATATCTTTATTCATGGTGTTTTGTTTCCTTGTGTCATCCTTGGGTCGTCATATCTTTATCTGTACATTAGTCCGGGCCTTTGTGATGTCACCATTCACCCTCCATTAAGGACTTTCTGGTTCCTCCCTGTACAGAACGTAAGCGATCTTCATTTGCTGGTAGGGTTTCCTCAGTGGGTACTCCACTGCCCATGGTTGTCTGGTTATAGGTACTTCAATAGGTGTCATCCTTCTAATAGCCACTGGGCAGAGCCCTACTACGGCTCTCTGTTGGTTTATTTGCTCATCATACATCATATATTTCGGTGTGAACATTCCTGGTATTTCAAAATGGGCGACTGGAGTGCAGGCTATATTTGGGACCTCCTCTACACAGCTATACCACAAATACGGCAGAACCTACCTTCCAATGCTACCCCTAAACAGTGGCCTAGAACAGCCATTACCAGCAATTGATTTATACACAGTTTTAGAAGGAACTGTCTTATGTCAGGTGCGGGACACAACAATAGATAGGGCTGTGTGTTCCGGAATCGGTGCACAACATGCGACACTACCTCAAACCCTTTTAACTTTGTCAAATGTGTGTAATTCCCGCACCAGTCCCCTCTATTAAGTTTGTGCACAAACGACTTTTTCAATTGCACATACAGCCTATCCCTCTTGTTAGCCATGGACCAATCAATCTCTGTTAAGAGTGTTTCATTCAATGTTTTATAGTTGACGCCTCCTGGTACCTTCTCAGAGTTATAATTGTGTCCTACCAATGCAAGTAGTTTACAAGCTAGATCAGCACAGGATATTAAATAGAAACAACCCCTAGCCCGCAGGGCCATGCCCCTTAGTGATGTTAGTCCTAACTCTAAACGGTGGAATTCCAGTGGGCAGGAGGTTCCCAATCCCAGCACTGTTTGCCAGTAATGACCTTCAAGTTTGTTCAGCCAAGTTAGATCTTGAATAGCCAGTGCCTCTAAGCCATAGAGGATAGCGGGAACAAAGCATTGCTGGTAGAGCTTAACATTCCAGGCAATTCTATATCCCGCATATCCCCTGGTAAACTTACATGCTTGAAGAGTGAGAACTTTGGCTCGCCTCTTTTTGTGAGTGATTATCAACTCATAATTAGTCAGGGCATCAAACTCCAAGCCTAGATAAGAGTAGGATAGGGAGTACTATATAGTGCCGATTGAGGTGTGTTAGGCAGAATCCTGTGCAGTTCCCTTAGGGACCACTACACACAATTAAGACTACAAGTAGTAATACAAGTTCACCTTTGGTACAAGCCTATACTACTATGTTAAAGAGGTAGCAGTAGCGGAGCAGCCAGGCTTATCTCAAGAGTATATGAGCAGTAGCAGAGATTACACAAAGGGACCACAATTACTGTGACTCAAGCAAACACTGACTCAAGGTTTCAGGTAAAAAATATAAGTACATTTATTTTTAAACCATTTGTTATAAATACAACACTTCTATTAATTCAAAACCACACGTAAAATACACTACAACCAACCAATTCACTTGGTACAGTATAACTCAAGGTAAGTACCCTATGTTTTAACGGACCGGTGTTGTGAAACAAAAGACGTTACCGGGAATACATATGCGATCCCTTTTTGACAGTAATGACAGTTCGGTCTTACTAAAGATATGCGTATCCGCGCCAAGAAATGTTACCCGGGCAAAAACACACCTGAGTTAACCAGAGAGAGTTGGGGGCAAAAATCATAGGCAATACTTTTGTCAAGGCAGACAGAATCAGAGAACACTCGTTGACAAAAATTCAAGAGTCAATAGGCCGGGGCTAGTGTCAAGTGGAACCGGGTTCCTGTTGTCGAGGATCACACAGTCGGACAGTTCAAGATTCAACGTAGCCAGGAGTACTTAGATATTGTCAATAGAGGAAGCAAAAGTTATAAGAAGGAGGGAAGACCAGGGCAAACCTTAGAGGAGGAGAAAAGGGATTCGCCCTAATTCCTCAAGCAGAACACAGTACCTTATTTGATGAAGAAGCTGGTGCCACAGCAGTTGTTCCTGGTAGTTTCCTGCAGTCCTAGGGTTCCTGGAGCTTCGGTACGAAGGAGGACATCCGGAGGGGTCTGCACCACACAGGGATGAAGCCGGCAGCAGCAACAGTGAATAAAAGGTGCGCTCCTTAAAAACAGGAGAGGCTCTTCAGGTGGCTATCCGGACCACTACAGCAGTGTGCAGCGATTTTGACCAAGAAGAGGATCCTCTGGCTGTGAAAGATGAGCTGAGATGAGCTGGTTATCCCCACCAGGCTCAAGGGAAGAAGACTACGGACTGGATCTTCTCTGGTCGTCGAAGGATAGATAGCTCAGGACTGCAGCAGGGCTTCACCTGGATGGGATAGTTGCAGCAGCCGTCTTCTTCTCCGCTTCTCTTCGGTTCCTTGTAGTTCCAGTGGCGACTCTGACTTCTAACCCAAGACTCCTGCCTTTTATGGGAAAATCCCCCATTCACACAGTCTGGCTGTCAATCACGCAGCAGGGGCGTTGTCCAGCCCGGACAACCACCTCAGCCAATCATGGCAAAGTGCGACTTGGGTTTCCTAGGATACCCTGTGCAGGGGGTGACTACACCCCTCCCTCACATTCCGCCCACCTAGACACCCAGGCGCCTGGAGGGCTTCTTGGCAGAAGCCCGCCAAAAGACAGTGAACAAAGAAGGCAAACCTGGTTTGCCGCGCAAAGTAAAACACAAGAAGGACTTTAACAAAAGAAATGGAGAATAAACCCGACCAGAGCCAAAAGAAAGAGTATTTGGTCAAGCGGGTTTATGTTCGAGGCTAATATAATAGCCTAAAACAATACCACGTTTATATAGTATAATCGCGGTAGAAAAGTTAGGGTAGATACCACTAAAAGTCTAAATGTTAAAAGAGCGAAACAATGCTCTATGAGGTACAGATAAAAAGGGCTAAGGATTAACCCTTTCCAGTACTCCATATAAAATGGGGTGTACTGGATCTGTGGGAAGTCTAAAAGACAACCCTGTGTCACTGCACTGAAGATGCTGTGTAACACACAAAAGAAGGGGGCTACTACAAGGTGTCATTCATGATCCTACTAACCTTATTTCTAGCAATCAGGATTATATTGCTTTTTTCCAGGTTGATTGTCAAACCCAACTTGGATGCATAGATAGCCAACTCATTGATCATGTTCTTTAGCCCAGAAATGGTCTGATCAAATAGTATCAAATCGTCAGCATATAGCATTCCCACAATAGGAGAATCTTCTATCTTGGTTGGACAATTAGATTTTACGGCCATACGGGGAAGAAGATCAGCAATATATAAATTGTTACAATATTGGGGTGCCACACACCCTTGCTTAACGCCCAGATTTATGTGGATAGAATCAGATGCTCCCCTCTCGTTGTTCAATCCAACACTGGCTAAATTGTTACTATGCTACAGGATTAGAATAAGCAATATCCAGTTTGGGCAGTTCAAGGCTCTGAGCTTTGCCCACAGGGTCTCCTGATTTACCTGGTCAAAAGCACTTCGAAAATCAATGAAGGCGATATAAAGGGTAGCCTCGTTTCTACTATGCGTGGTATTAATCAGTTGGTCAAGAACGCTGATGTTGTGTGTAGTGCCTGAACCAGGTCCGAAGCCTGTCTGGACAAGGCTTAGAATCCAATTAGTCGTAACCCAAGATTCTAAATCCCTGAGTACTAATGACATAAAGATTTTGCCCATAACATCTAACATGAACAAAAGTCAGTAGTTAGCCACATTAGTCCGGTCCGCCTTTTTGTGCACCGGAACAAGAACGGACCGTTGCCTTGTAGACGGTATAGAGCAAGATTTGCAGACTCGGGAATAGAGGGTTAGCGATACTTGGGACCAATTATCCGGATCCTTTTTTAACACTGTATTTGCCAAGCTGTTCGGGCCCGGAGCATTAGAGGGCTTAAGTTTCAATATAGCGTTATTCACAATTCTGTAGCTCAGCCGTAAAGGCCAAGCCTCAGAAGAGGAAACTGCTATGGTAGAATGAGACGTGTCCGTATGGAATATGGCTGTTATATGTGTGACCCATTGTTCTCCGGATATGGGATTGAAAAGTTCTCATCATCTGTTCTCCCCTAGCTTTAGCTAGCAAGTTCAACATTTTACGGCTGTCTTTACCGTACATTACCTGCACAAACTGCTGCCAAGCTGCTCTTTGCTGGAATAGCCGACAGTATTTTAGCCTGTTTTATAGCTCTTATGCTGTGAACGCACTTAAGGGCGTCTTCAGAATTAATGGCAATCACACGTCACATGGAGTGTTTTTGGTCTCAGATATTAATATCAAAGGTATTACATCCCCCTGTTTTCCACCTTATACTAGGAGTAGTCTTACCATTAAAGACTGGTAAGTTAATTGTTGCATCTACCCTTCAATTCCCTCAGGGTTTTTACCCCATATTGCCTTATCTGCCCTGAAACCTAAAGGGAAGGTGATTGAGCTCATCCTTTCAATGTTTTTCTGTGTCCATCGGATTCTATTCCCCGTGTGGTTAGGGATCACCTCCCTGCATGCCCCACTCCCGTCACCCTCCCTGCCCCCACCAATTGACAGGGTAAGGGTAGCGTGGTCACTGAAGGCGTTAAGGGAGACCTGCAATTGGATCACTTGTTCCAATAAACACTCAGTTACTGTCATATGGTCCAGGGTTGCACATTTATTGCCCACCGCCGAAGACATCTGGCCTGGCTGATCCCCAGTTGTTCGGCCTTTTAGTAGCGTACAATTCCATCCTTTCAGGACATCCAACCACAACCTTCCCTTGTGATTAGACTTGCCCATTAACATGGCACACTGGTCGTACACATTTCCATATGACCCTCAACCTGCCGATCGGCACATTTAGCATTCCAGTCTCCTCAGAGGATCAATCTAACTATCCGTGGACCACCACACAAGTTTAAAAACAGGACAATGACTAGCTATCCTGCATCAGCATCACCTGCCATAGCCCAGGCCTGTTCCATGTTGGACAGGTTAAGTTCATGCAGATACACCAGACAGAGGACCTCACCCAGGGATGTGTTGTGATGGCTAACCAACTTGGTGGCCTCCTCGAAAGGTCTTTGTGCAGAGCAGACATTAGACAAGCTGGCACTGAAATAATGTTACAGATGCCCCATCTATAGCTCTGCTCTAATAGTTGCAGTAATGTGTGTTGGCATTGCACTGCTCAGGTAGACGTTCCAGCAGGTGCAAAGTTACATTCCAATGTGTGGCCTGCGAGGCCTTCAGCTTTCCTCACACTTAATGCTGTCACACTTGATTTTTGGTATGGTAAACCCAGCTGAAATGGGAGCTGATCTTCTGAGCCACAGCTGCCATTTCTTTGAAAGGCTCACAATTCCTGATAAAGCGTGTGACCATGAGGTGAAGGAAATGAGCAATGCAGGGCGCACACATTGTCTTCCTAGTTCGTGAGGCAGTGAGGATATATGACTCACTGATTGCTACAACAAAGCCCAAATGCAAACTACAATGCCTTAGCCACTGTGGGCCCACCTCCCCATCTTCCCCCAGATATCAACTGCCCTGTGGCTTCTTGCCTGACACCCTTGTCTGCACAACATTGCCTGCTGCCAAAATCTACCTGCTGCAGACTTGAATAACACCAGCACTTATCCCGGATGTTGGAGGAGGAAGGAAAGACCATCCAGTGTGCTGTGCCATTCATGTCTCGGGACGATAGCTCGGGGGCAATGTGCTCGCCTTGGAAACAAGACGACACGGAGCAACACAGGTTCGATCCCCGGGTCCGGCTTAGAATCCACTGGGGATTAGGCGCGTTGTAAATAACCTATCATATCATATAATATCATATCATTTGGTCAATGCTTTGACCACTGCTTCACATGGAGAAGGGGAAATTTTGCCCCACAGAGTGCTGCAATACCTGCCGCACTGTAGACATAACCTGATTGTACAATTCCAGTACCACTTTGTGAGAGAAAAAACATTGGCCTGGAACTTCCCAGTGTGATCGACTTTTTCCAAAAGGCACTGGAATCCAATATTTTCCACGAATGAATAGGGCAAGCTATCTATTCCCAACATTATAGCCAGGATAGCATCAAGCAGGTGCTGTCTGTCATAGGACGTGTGGTGGTTCTGACCAGGCTCAAACACTTCCATAACACTGCCCTGATGCACTGGAGGGTCACTGTTATGCACTGCTTTGGTAAGGGAGTAGATGCGCCTCAAATCCTTTGTCTTACGCATGATGCCAACGCATTGTGCTGCTGCATATGGGTCTACATAGATGTGGTACCCAGGTTTGTCTCCAGCAAATGTTTATTCAGTGTGCATGTGACCAGATTCAGCTGATGTTTATTCTCTGTGAAGTACGGCCACAATTCTGACTTTTGTAGTGGACTAGCAACACACAAGCTAGGTCCATGTCAGAGTGATGGTGTTGGCCGTGCTGGTGGAGTTCTGGCTGCATACCTAAAGATGCGCTGTGCTTTCTGATCTGTGATGGGATGTTAGATTCTCAAAGTGTCTGTATACAGTTGGGGCAACGTGTTGAGCCTCTATTAATTCTAGTACATCTTCTGAATCTGTTCTGACATCATTCTCCCCTTCCACCTCAGTATCTGTGCTTTCCGATAGCACTTCTTCTTCCCATCTGGGCTCTAACGCAGCATAATGATTGTGTCGATCATCGTGTATCTCATTGTCATTACTATCTAACCTAGTGGAAGGGGCGACGGGCACAGATGTTCAATCCCCTCCTACTGTTCAAATACTGCATCTGCTGTTCTTCCATGCACTTCATTAGATAAGATCTCCACACATTCCCCATGCGCCCCTGAGGTGCTGGGAGGACCTGAAAGTGCAAGCTCTTGTCACGGTCTCCATGGATGTCCATTGTTGTGGTGCAACACCTGTGCATTTTCTTGTACTGCGCATGCACAATGGGTGCAATCCTGGCTGCTCCAGTGCACGCAGCAAGTGCTACTGCTTGAGTGAAAAGACCAGAAGAAGCACATCTCCCTGTCTCTCGCTTTTTTGGATGCTGACATATTGATCCAAATGTGTCCAACTGTGTGTCACCCTCCTCCTCCCAGAATGTTTGATCCTCCCTCCCAGAATTATGCAAGACTGTCTCTCCCACACACTGTTTCCAGTCTCCTCCCGCCCCTCCTCCCAGGTGTCTCCTGATGGCATATGTCTTGCCCACTTGCTGGAAGAGAAAGACACTGACAGGTGTGTAGCCCTCCCCCTGAATCACTTCTTCTTCCACCCAGAAATATTGGGCAAGCATCAGTCTGCCATTGGCAGCTCTCATGTATTCCCAGCTCATGCTGCTCCTCCTCCTAAGTGCCACCCAATGGCTAGTGCCTTGTCCACTGACTAATTGAGGGACAGGGACTGGTGTGCCACACATCTCCTGAATCTCAGTTTCTGCCTCCGAGCAAAGTAAGGCAAGAGTGATTCTCCCATAGAGAGTCTCACTCATCTAATTTTGCTGGGAAGGAGCAGCAGGGATTCTGGGAGATGGCTGCTAATGCACCAGTCAATGTCTGTTTGTCAAAGTGAGTGGGCGAGATATGTGCTATTGGTTGACTCCTGTTAGGTGGAGCAGGATGAGCTGGGAATTCCCTGTGGGCAGATTGTGGGACAGTCACACTCACCTGATTTTGCTCAAAGGGAGCAGCAGAGAATCAGGGTTGGGGGGGAGACACACCAGTCAGTGTCTGTCTCTTTAAGCACGTGGACGAGGCACATTCCATATCATGACACCTAGGAGGAGGAGTGGGAGGACCAACGAATCCCAGAGGGCTGCCCCACAAGCTGCCCTCTGAGATTCCTGGGTCCTCGCACTCTTCCTCCCAGGTGTCGCCTGATGGCACATGTTTAATTCACTTGCTTCAAATGAAAACGAGTGACTGATGTGTCACCCCCCACCCCATCTCCCTGCATCTGCTCTGGTCATGCTCAGCAAAATCAGGTGAGCGTGGCTCTCCCACAAGCTGTGCTTAGGGATTTCTGACTTCTCCCACTCCTCCTCACAGGTGCCACATGATGGCACATTTCTCATCCAGTCGCATCAAGAGATGGCCACTGACTAATGTGTCACCCATCTCCCTGAATTTCTGTGGCTGCCTCCCAGCATAAGCAAGCATGCGCAACTCTCACACAACTGCTGTCAAGGTTGCCCAGCTCCCCCGGCTCCTCCTTCTGGCGATGGAATGTGCCTTATTCTCTTGCTTCAACAGACAGACACTGACTGGTGTGCCACTGACCTCCTCAAATCTCTGGATACGGGACTTGTGTTGTTCACCCACTGCAATTCAGTAAAAGTGTCACACAGCACTGTGTAAGCAAAACCAAGACTACCGGGGTCATTACGAATTTGGAGATAGCCATGGTGCTATTAGCGCCATGGCTGCCTCCAAACTCGTGTCTGGGTCCGGGTTCCTTGAATGGGGACTTACTGGGTCATTCCAACCTTGGAGGACCCGGTAGGTCCCCATTCAAAATACCCATCCCCATTCCTATTTGAGCCCCCATAGGGCTCAGGGAATGGGGAGGGAGCTAATAACGGGCCTGTTAATAACAGGCCCTTTATTAGTTCCCTGGTCCCTTAGCGGGACTCGCTAAAGGACCTCGTAATGCAGCAGTAAGGGGTTAATGGAACCTGCATCCTTACCGGAGCCGTTAACCCCTTACCACCGCACTCATAATGGCCCCCTACATCTCACTCTGACTGGGTCCCAATAACTCACTATCTCTCTCTACCCTTCTGCCTACATCTACTCTAAATATCCCTACACTCCCCTAAATATCCTTAGCCCTCCTCCGCCAATGAATTCCTGCCTCTCTGAAAGCTGCATGAGACTGAATAGGAGCTACAGCCACATACCCTCCTTCAAACCACGCGGATGAATTTCAGATGACTTTTTGCCAAAGTTCATCCGAGGTCCAAAATTCAGATAATTTAGGCTCGTTGCTGAAAAGTTGGTTCAGTCCTACTATCAGATAATGATTCAGGTTCAGCTATTCTTACATCTGGCTTTACGTTATCTTAAATTGGCCCCCATTACGAGGTTGCCGGTAACTTCGTATTACCATTACCGCCGCCTGACATCCCGGTGCTACCGGGATATCACAAGTGGCGGCGGTACAGAAAGTTCCCATTCCCCTGGAGTCTCACAGTGCTCCGTGGGAACGGGAACCCTGTGCTTCAGTGAAAAACCTGCCTGTAGGGGCCTGAACTACCGGCAGGTCAGGCCTGCCAGTTGTTCAGTACCCCCACTGGCAGACTCGAAGTGAGCCGGTCCAGAAAAGGTGCCGGTAACTTGTTAGCGACAACTTTATTTCTGGACTGGCTCACTTATAATGAGACACAATATATTTGTATTTATTTATTGTGCATTTCTAAGGTGCTTATATGTCAAATAAATTGTGTTTCAAAGCGCCCATAGGGCAACAAGAAGGGGACATGGGAATGAAAGGGAGATATATTAACAATCAGCCCCAATAATAACAAGACAGCCCCCTACCAGCACCGACACCTGATGTCTGCACTTACCCTCCACCTGACACCAGCTGGCCTCGCCTCTTATTTCTTATTCTTATGTATTGTTTTTATTTATTTACTGTTTATCCTATGTACTACGCTTCCCCCTCTCCTACGCCCTCGCACTTCTCCCCTCCCCTTCCACTGCACTTGCCCGATCTCAATGTCACCTGGCCTAGTAGGATCGCTGTCTGTCTTCCCTCTGTTCCCCTCCCTTGCCTTGCCGCATCTTGAAACACTTGTGTATAGGTGCGCTATAAATGCCATATCATATCAAATCATATCATATCAATGAGGAAGAGAGAGGCGGTCCTACTAGGCCTTGTGAGCCTTCAGAACATGCAAGTGAAGAGAGAGAAGAGATGGGGGAGGGTGGTAAGTGCTAGGAGTACCATGGAGGGAAGTGCGAGGGAGTATATTGCAAGCAGCTATTAAGTGCCTGGCAGAGATCATTGGTAAACGTGATAAACTGCCAATACAATGAATGCAGGCCTGTGAGATAACACAGGCCAGTGGGGGTGCAGAGGCAAGTGCTGGGAATGGGCGGGGGGAGGAGGCCAGGACCCAGAAGGACACATAAGGGCCCTGGTCATCAATGTCAGTGACTTTGGAGATTTAGCAAGGGGAGGAGAGGGTGAAAAGGAAGGTCTTGTGGAGCTTCCAGAATTTGAGGAGAGGATTGGGAATATTGTTAGTGATGTTTTAATCAGCAATGTCTGTACATCATGTTCTTTCGCTTTTGAGCAGTTAGAAATTGTGTATAACCTTTTCTTGCACCTCCATCACTTTCGCAAGTTTCAGCCTTGAGCTTAGCTAAGTTACCAATTGGTGAGCTAGTGATAATTCATACAGGGCTGTAGGTAAAATAGCTGAGTTGGCAGGCTCGGCTAGCTCTTTCACCTTTATGGCTCCATCCCCTTTTAATGTATTCAGCAGGGAAGACTGCTCTACCAGGTATTTGATGATGAGTGGCCCAGGATGTGATCCTATGGTTGAAAGTAACAGAGTAAGCAGTGACAAAGAGTGATAAACCAATACATAATCATATTTGAAGGCCAGTCAATCTGGTTACAGTTGTAACCAGCAATGTTTGACATGGATAAAGATGAACATGTATATGTTATCAGAGTAAAAAAATGAATACAATTGCGGCTGTACACCAAGCGATCAAATCTAGGAAACATGTACTTATAATATGTATTTGTTCAGCTGGTTCCCAAGATACCACTTTGATCTGTTCAGAGCTGTTATACATTAACATATCGGTGCAAAGTGCAGTCTGTCCATAGATGCACGAGACAGGTGGCGGCGGAGGAGCATGAGAAACACGAAGAAAGGGAATTTATGAAACTTCATCCAGCAGGAGCAAGAGGAAAACATGGAATTGAATTTAAAATAGCGTATCTACCTCGCTGTAGTCATTCATAAAACGCAAACAACCCATTGTGCAACTGAGCGCTGTCTGGAAGTAAGAGCGTGTGAACCAAATGAAAAAGAAAAACATCATCATAATTCTACGTCTGACAACAAAGAGCATGGGCGCACATGGGTAAAGATTGATTCAAATGAGGTTATGTGATGTTAGAGTGGCAATACTGATGGACAGACTAGACAACAATGAGCATGGACACACAGGGGTAAAGATTGATTCAAATGAGGGTATGTGATGTTAGAGTGGCAATACTGATGGACAGACTAGACAACAATGAGCATGGGCGCACAGGGGTAAAGATTGATTCAAATGAGGGTATGTGATGTTAGAGTGGCAATACTGATGGACAGACTAGACAACAATGAGCATGGACACACAGGGGTAAAGATTGATTCAAATGAGGGTATGTGATGTTAGAGTGGCAATACTGAGGGACAGACTAGACAACAATGAGCATGGACACACAGGGGTAAAGATTGATTCAAATGAGGGTATGTGAGGTTAGAGTGGCAATACTGAGGGACAGACTAGACAACAATGAGCATGGGCGCCCAGGGGTAAAGATTGATTCAAATGAGGGTATGTGATGTTAGAGTGGCAATACTGATGGACAGACTAGACAACAATGAGCATGGACACACAGGCCTAAAGATTGATTCAAATGAGGGTATGTGATGTTAGAGTAGCAATACTGATGGACAGACTAGACAACAATGAGCATGGGCGCACATGGGTAAAGATTGATTCAAATGAGGGTATGTGATGTTAGAGTAGCAATACTGATGGACAGACTGGGCAACAATGAGCATGGACACACAGGGGTAAAGATTGATTCAAATGAGGTTATGTGATGTTAGAGTGGCAATACTGATGGACAGACTGGACAACAATGAGCATGGACACACATGGGTAAAGATTGATTCAAATGAGGGTATGTGATGTTAGAGTAGCAATACTGATGGACAGACTAGACAACAATGAGCATGGACACACAGGGGTAAAGATTGATTCAAATGAGGGTATGTGATGTTAGAGTAGCAATACTGATGGACAGACTGGGCAACAATGAGCATGGACACACAGGGGTAAAGATTGATTCAAATGAGGTTATGTGATGTTAGAGTGGCAATACTGATGGACAGACTGGACAACAATGAGCATGGACACACAGGGGTAAAGAATGATACAAATGAGGGTATGTGATGTTAGAGTGGCAATACTGAGGGACAGACTAGACAACAATGAGCATGGACACACAGGGGTAAAGATTGATTCAAATGAGGGTATGTGATGTTAGAGTGGCAATACTGATGGACAGACTAGACAACAATGAGCATGGACACACAGGGGTAAAGATTGATTCAAATGAGGGTATGTGATGTTAGAGTAGCAATACTGATGGACAGACTGGGCAACAATGAGCATGGACACACAGGGGTAAAGATTGATTCAAATGAGGTTATGTGATGTTAGAGTGGCAATACTGATGGACAGACTGGACAACAATGAGCATGGACACACAGGGGTAAAGAATGATACAAATGAGGGTATGTGATGTTAGAGTGGCAATACTGATGGACAGACTAGACAACAATGAGCATGGACACACAGGGGTAAAGATTGATTCAAATGAGGGTATGTGATGTTAGAGTAGCAATACTGATGGACAGACTAGACAACAATGAGCATGGACACACAGGGGTAAAGATTGATTCAAATGAGGGTATGTGATGTTAGAGTAGCAATACTGATGGACAGACTAGACAACAATGAGCATGGACACACAGGGGTAAAGATTGATTCAAATGAGGGTATGTGATGTTAGAGTAGCAATACTAATGGACAGACTGGGCAACAATGAGCATGGACACACAGGGGTAAAGATTGATTCAAATGAGGTTATGTGATGTTAGAGTGGCAATACTGATGGACAGACTGGACAACAATGAGCATGGACACACAGGGGTAAAGAATGATACAAATGAGGGTATGTGATGTTAGAGTGGCAATACTGAGGGACAGACTAGACAACAATGAGCATGGACACACAGGGGTAAAGATTGATTCAAATGAGGGTATGTGATGTTAGAGTGGCAATACTGATGGACAGACTAGACAACAATGAGCATGGACACACAGGGGTAAAGATTGATTCAAATGAGGGTATGTGATGTTAGAGTAGCAATACTGATGGACAGACTGGGCAACAATGAGCATGGACACACAGGGGTAAAGATTGATTCAAATGAGGTTATGTGATGTTAGAGTGGCAATACTGATGGACAGACTGGACAACAATGAGCATGGACACACAGGGGTAAAGAATGATACAAATGAGGGTATGTGATGTTAGAGTGGCAATACTGAGGGACAGACTAGACAACAATGAGCATGGACACACAGGGGTAAAGATTGATTCAAATGAGGGTATGTGATGTTAGAGTGGCAATACTGATGGACAGACTAGACAACAATGAGCATGGACACACAGGCCTAAAGATTGATTCAAATGAGGGTATGTGATGTTAGAGTGGCAATACTGAGGGACAGACTAGACAACAATGAGCATGGACACACAGGGGTAAAGATTGATTCAAATGAGGGTATGTGATGTTAGAGTGGCAATACTGATGGACAGACTAGACAACAATGAGCATGGACACACAGGGGTAAAGATTGATTCAAATGAGGGTATGTGATGTTAGAGTGGCAATACTGAGGGACAGACTAGACAACAATGAGCATGGACACACAGGGGTAAAGATTGATTCAAATGAGGGTATGTGATGTTAGAGTGGCAATACTGATGGACAGACTAGACAACAATGAGCATGGACACACAGGGGTAAAGATTGATTCAAATGAGGGTATGTGATGTTAGAGTAGCAATACTGATGGACAGACTGGGCAACAATGAGCATGGACACACAGGGGTAAAGATTGATTCAAATGAGGTTATGTGATGTTAGAGTGGCAATACTGATGGACAGACTGGACAACAATGAGCATGGACACACATGGGTAAAGATTGATTCAAATGAGGGTATGTGATGTTAGAGTAGCAATACTGATGGACAGACTAGACAACAATGAGCATGGACACACAGGGGTAAAGATTGATTCAAATGAGGGTATGTGATGTTAGAGTAGCAATACTGATGGACAGACTGGGCAACAATGAGCATGGACACACAGGGGTAAAGATTGATTCAAATGAGGTTATGTGATGTTAGAGTGGCAATACTGATGGACAGACTGGACAACAATGAGCATGGACACACAGGGGTAAAGAATGATACAAATGAGGGTATGTGATGTTAGAGTGGCAATACTGAGGGACAGACTAGACAACAATGAGCATGGACACACAGGGGTAAAGATTGATTCAAATGAGGGTATGTGATGTTAGAGTGGCAATACTGATGGACAGACTAGACAACAATGAGCATGGACACACAGGGGTAAAGATTGATTCAAATGAGGGTATGTGATGTTAGAGTAGCAATACTGATGGACAGACTGGGCAACAATGAGCATGGACACACAGGGGTAAAGATTGATTCAAATGAGGTTATGTGATGTTAGAGTGGCAATACTGATGGACAGACTGGACAACAATGAGCATGGACACACAGGGGTAAAGAATGATACAAATGAGGGTATGTGATGTTAGAGTGGCAATACTGATGGACAGACTAGACAACAATGAGCATGGACACACAGGGGTAAAGATTGATTCAAATGAGGGTATGTGATGTTAGAGTAGCAATACTGATGGACAGACTAGACAACAATGAGCATGGACACACAGGGGTAAAGATTGATTCAAATGAGGGTATGTGATGTTAGAGTAGCAATACTGATGGACAGACTAGACAACAATGAGCATGGACACACAGGGGTAAAGATTGATTCAAATGAGGGTATGTGATGTTAGAGTAGCAATACTGATGGACAGACTGGGCAACAATGAGCATGGACACACAGGGGTAAAGATTGATTCAAATGAGGTTATGTGATGTTAGAGTGGCAATACTGATGGACAGACTGGACAACAATGAGCATGGACACACAGGGGTAAAGAATGATACAAATGAGGGTATGTGATGTTAGAGTGGCAATACTGAGGGACAGACTAGACAACAATGAGCATGGACACACAGGGGTAAAGATTGATTCAAATGAGGGTATGTGATGTTAGAGTGGCAATACTGATGGACAGACTAGACAACAATGAGCATGGACACACAGGGGTAAAGATTGATTCAAATGAGGGTATGTGATGTTAGAGTAGCAATACTGATGGACAGACTGGGCAACAATGAGCATGGACACACAGGGGTAAAGATTGATTCAAATGAGGTTATGTGATGTTAGAGTGGCAATACTGATGGACAGACTGGACAACAATGAGCATGGACACACAGGGGTAAAGAATGATACAAATGAGGGTATGTGATGTTAGAGTGGCAATACTGAGGGACAGACTAGACAACAATGAGCATGGACACACAGGGGTAAAGATTGATTCAAATGAGGGTATGTGATGTTAGAGTGGCAATACTGATGGACAGACTAGACAACAATGAGCATGGACACACAGGCCTAAAGATTGATTCAAATGAGGGTATGTGATGTTAGAGTGGCAATACTGAGGGACAGACTAGACAACAATGAGCATGGACACACAGGGGTAAAGATTGATTCAAATGAGGGTATGTGATGTTAGAGTGGCAATACTGATGGACAGACTAGACAACAATGAGCATGGACACACAGGGGTAAAGATTGATTCAAATGAGGGTATGTGATGTTAGAGTGGCAATACTGAGGGACAGACTAGACAACAATGAGCATGGACACACAGGGGTAAAGATTGATTCAAATGAGGGTATGTGATGTTAGAGTAGCAATACTGATGGACAGACTACGCAACAATGAGCATGGACACACAGGGGTAAAGATTGATTCAAATGAGGGTATGTGATGTTAGAGTAGCAATACTGATGGACAGACTAGAAAACAATGAGCATGGACACCCAGGGGTAAAGACTTATACAAATGAGGGTGACGGACAGACTAGACAACAATGAGCATGGACACATAGGGGTAAAGATTGATCCAAATGAGGGTCTGCGGTGTTGGAATAGCAATAGTGTTGGACAGACTGGAAAACAATTGAACAATGAGCATGGACATACAGGGGTAACGACTGATACAAATGGGGGTCTGTGATGTTAGAGTAGCATTAGTGATGGACAGACTAGACAACAATGAGCATGGACAACCAGGGTAAAGATTGATACAAATGGTGGTCTGTGATGTTAGAGTAGCATTAGTGATGGACAGACTAGACAACAATGAGCATGGACACATAGGGGTAAAGAATGATACAAATGAGGGTCTGTGACTTTGGGGTAGAAACAGTGACTGACAGACTAGACAACAATGAGCATGGACACATAGGGGTAAAGATTGATCCAAATGAGGGTTTGCAGTGTTGGAATAGCAATAGTGATGGGCAGACTAGAAAACAATGAGCATGGAGACACAGGGTCTGCGGTGTTAGAGTAGCAATAGTGATGGACAGACTAGAAAACAATGAGCATGGAGACACAGGGTCTGCGGTGTTAGAGTAGCAATAGTGATGGACAGATTAGAGCTATCTCACCTGGTTCCAAATATTAGGGTCTGGTTGGGACCAGATTGCCACCTGTACTTCCAGTAGCACAGATCAGATGTACTCATCCAAAATGTTATTTCTTGGTGCTCATCAGAAAATGCTAACCCACTTAGGCATATTTGTGGCTTTTGATCATTTGTACAAATAGAGGGTGATCCAGTGGGCGCGGTCTGTCTTAGTGAAGTGCAATTCCTTGTTCACCTCCCACAGATCGCTTGTATCTTCACTAGCAGGGGCCGGGGGTTGGCACAAGTGACAGAACACACCAAAGAGGAGGAAGCCATGATTTGGATTTTATTTGGCTTTGGTTTACTTAGTCCTTTCGCCAAAGGGTTGGACAATTAAAAACTGTGCACAATGATGAGAAATGCCAAGTTACATTATCCAAATTAGTAAGAAAGCAGAGAAAAAAGATACTGTGTGTCGTTATAGGTTTGCTGGTATCCTGCCGGTAATTCCGGTGGGATACTGACAAACCTACTTACCGTTTCTCTCGCCTAATATTCCTGCATTACAGGGATATTACAGGTGGCGGGAAGGGCGGTAAATCCCCATTGATTGCAGGAATTAACAGCACCAGCATTACCGGTGCCGGTAATTCCTGATTTGTTTTGCTGGTGGGTGCCTGCTTTACCTCCAGCTCTTGGGTGGAGGTAAATCAGTGAAGCCCACCAGCAAATGTGTATTTTCCCAGTGCAGTAGAAGAGCAGGTAATTAATTTACCAGCACTTTTAACCATCATTTTACTGCATCGGGAAAATTGTAATGTCCCCACACTGTATAATTCCAGGTTTGGCTATAATTTAGCGGCACCATCTGCCGAATTACTCCCATAATCGGCCACCTGGTCTGGTGGGTTTACCGTGGGATTATGAGTGGTAGTGTGGCAGTGTTTGTGCCCATTCTACTGTGGTAAATCTAGCAATATTTGGCGGTAACTTCAAGGATTTACTTCCTGCAACTCGTAGTTTGCCAGTGCAGTAAATGCGGTGGTGCCCCACCTTCTTACCACTCCGCCAAACTTGTAATGAGACCCACAATCTTTTAAGTGTGAGCCAAAAAGAGGGAAGGAAGAAAGAGACCTAAAAGAAAGTTGTAGGTATCACCAATGTGTCCAGCCCACGTCAGCACTGCACTACATTTACGCTCACTTTTTTGAACTGGCGACTATTTTATCTTTGGTTGATTCCATTTTATGGTGTCATTTGTGAGACCACTTGATTGCTTATATGTTTTTGATTATGTTTACTTATTTATCTATTTATCTATTTATTTACTGTGCATTTGTAAGGCGCTTACACATCAAGTAAATTGTGTATCAAAATATTGATTTCCCTTGATTTTCCATAATGCATGCATTTTTTCAGTTGCAGATTTTAGTGTTCGGTCAAGGCGTCGAAGGGAGCAATAATGTGCTCGAATCTTCCTGGCAAAGCTGTGCTCTTCTGCGTTTTTTTGATGACAAAAATTTAAGTTGGTTTCTCTGGGCAGACTGTGTGCTCTGCTAAACAGACCCACTTTCTACAAATATCCTGTCGTTAACATATGATGCTGACCCAGAGATGACCTCAGGCTGATTAATGCAATTCATATAGTCAAAGCATGTATATGTTAGCTGTGCATTATCTAACTAACCACCCGGACACGAAAGATGAAATGCCGCCTGAAAAACATTCATGCAGCTTCAAACGTGTAGCAGCTTCTTACCTTATCATCTGTCAAACGCTCATTCGGCACCAGAGAGATAGGCTAATATCCTACTTATGTCTGCTGGCATCCCTGCACCTATCACTACTTAACAATATGGTTCAGGGAGAGTGAAATGTAAGGCAGTCCAGAGGACCGGGGGTTTGCACCACAAATCACAGTTTAGCAGAGTACCCAGTGCCCATCAAACCCTCCTCTGGCAATGACGGAGGACTTAGCCATGGGGCAAAGCAGAACTGTCTTTTATTTTCCAAAACATACGGGGATCATACAGGAAACACAACATTTCCAGCAATCACAGCTCCTGAGCCCGTGTCACAAGCTTTTATCTTCTGATGATATCACAATCTCTAACCCTTTCCCAAAAACCTATGAGCCAACTCTATTGGGTGGCTTGGGTAATAACACCCATGGATGTCCCCTATACGGGTTGCCTAACTGGTCCTTTCTTGTCAGATGGGTTCACCTTAGACTTCCCCACGACCTATTACATTGTTGCAGGGTCGCAGGCCCTTGCCCCATTACACATCACCCCAGGATTTGTGCACCCTGATTGGCTGGAGCAGGCCTCCTGAGGCCTGGAACTCTGTTCTGTTCACTGCGCTCAGTTTTTCTGGCGTAGCAGCCTCACGTTCCTTGACGTACATAGACACAACGAGATAGGAAATGACCAATGCCTTCACTAGGAACATGTTATGGGGTTTTCAGCTGGGTCTGATACCAATATATCACTGGTCACTGTAACAGCTCTCAAATGCACCAATTCCTGCCAAACTCTATTGGTCTATCTCTGGAAGGACTCGCTCTTGCCAGTGTGCGAGTTGCGCTGTCGTTAGGACTCACCACCAGGTCCACCCAATTGTTCCTTCACCTTTGACACCCTTCAACCACAACTTGCACGGTGCCTGCAGCTGTGTGGATTTTGTTCACAATACCATCCGAGATTTTGTTCCTTTGCTACATTGGTGTAGCAAACACTCCTGGCTGGCGGGCAACGGCCTGTTCAACTGACGTTTAAGTTTATCCTCCCTGAACTATGAGGTCGTTCAGGCACATGAAAGTTCTAAAACGTTCAAGCGCCCAACACCTCATCTGTGGCACGTGCTGATGCAATGTGTCACACAACTAGGGCTCTGTACATGTGCTGCATCATGATTGCATGGATGTGGTTCATGCGCACAAATACAAGGTACACATGTTTGTTATTCCCCTTTGTGATGCACTGCAAGTGGAGTTCTCACTTTGCAGCTATTTCAATGGGGCGTACAGCTAGACTGGCGATTGCTCAGCACGATGCACCTACACTGCATAGTGTTCCACCTGAGCTTCTGCATAACCGCGCCCCGGATTGATCAGAGAAATTAAATCAAGGAAACACATCTTACCATTACACAGTTGAACCATGGTTAAAATGAAGGCTCTGTTTTTACTGATTTTTACACATGAATACAGACGGAAATCACTCTTTGCTTTTAGTATTTATTTGTAAAAAAAAAAAAAAGAAAACTGCAGTAATTAAGATCTCTTGCTGAGGTCTCCAGTTTGCCAAATATACTTTGAATGGAAGGTGCTGTGGAAAGTAATACAATGATGGAGAGGATCACAGAAGGAATTCATTTCCTTTTCAAGATGCATTAATTTGTAAGAGAGCTTTCTTATGTTATGTTATGTTGATTTATACCGCACATCGCTACCACCCAAGGGCAGTCTCCAGGCACTCACATGACTCTGCAAGAGAAGAGGGCGCGGTGTGTTAGTGGGGAAAGGATGATAGGATAGGTTCAGAATGAGGAGGAACTGGCATCTGTGCGCGTTGTCTTGTGTCTGGGAGTTGGTTCGGGAGGCTCTGTGTGTTGTAACCGTATGGGTAGGACTCATTGCCTCGGATGTGTGCTAGTATTTGTGTTGGGTGTGTGTGTTGTATGATGTTAGGGCGGAGTTTGTGGTCGTGCACGCTGGTTAGATGTATCCATAAGGGGTCCAGAGCTGTGGATGGCTGTTAAGTGTTTGAATGTACGGTTTTGGTGTGTGTTTGTGTAATGTCGATGAATTTATGGACTATGTGCAAGGATGTTCCCTCTAATGTTGATTCCAGAGTCTCAGAGAGTAGGTAGGGTGTGAGAATTAGAATATTTCTCGGTGTGTCTATGTTGAGTGGGGCTAGCCCCTAGTCATGTATAGTGGAGTTGGTTATGTTGGCGGAGCAGAAAGGGAGGAACGGGTTAGTGAATCGTCAGATTGACGATGCCTCTGGTGTAAGTTTTCGGTTGCCGCTCAAAGGTATATTTCAACATTCTTGGTTGTGGTCTGTCGGCCAATCTCGCTTAGTCAGCAGCAATATAATGCCATTTGTTTTTAAGGTGAAAATGGATTGTGTCTTAATGTGCTAAACATCAGATCTGTGAGCAGCCCGCTCTAGGCATCTAAGCACTATATTTTCTTCATTTTAATATGGAAAAATACTAGTTGTGACTATTATTTTTGCAGAGCAACAAACGCATTTTAGATGAATACAGATAATCTGACAAAAATAAATATGGACACATGCAGACTGATATTTTGAAATAAGAAATACCATAAAACTGGGAGCCTTAGTTAAAATACACTCGGAAAGAGATTGTGAGTTAAGTTATCCAAGGTTTTCATTACCTAGTCGTAGAGCTCGAGGTACTTATCCCATACATCCAGCAAGCCGTCCTCTTTCCTCTGGAGAGGCCACTTGATGCTCTCTGTGGATGTCAGTTTCCACATGTCAGTCTTTCATGTTTCCACCAATTAGCTTTTTTGGTTTCTAAATCCTCAGAATGGCTTTCTTCACTCACAGTGCATCTACTAGGGAGTGTATGATTGTATTGGGGACACTGTTAAGCCAGACCATTCAGATTGGAGACAGTGTTTACCAGGACCATATGTAAATCCTTCCTCAGGTTCAAGTCAGCAATAAAGTTATTTCATGATCAAACCTCCTCCCAGAAGAGCAGCACCTCCCGCACCATATCATGGGGGGGATAGCTCAGCGGCAACGTGCTTGCCCTGGAAGCAAGACCACACAGAGCAACACAAGTTCAATCCCCGGTCCGCGCTTAGAAACCTCTGGGTATTAAGCGTGTTATAAATAACCTATCATATCATATAAGAGTCTGACAGCCTGAGGGAAGGCTTTTTATGAGGAGACCAGTACAGCTTCAAGCGCCATGTCTGCTGGATCAGTCTACTCTTTAAATCAACATTGAGTATGTCAATATCAATTAGTACTCTATTTAACCAGGACTTCCTAGTCAGGGAGTTTAGTTCGCTTTCCTAATACAATCTGTTTACTTCAATGCACTTATCATTGACAACTGTTATTAGCATGTGTGCAGTAGAGACACTTGCACGACCCAGTTTTCATGGAAGAGCATTGCCATCAACAACTGATCACCCGAAGCATGGTCCCTATTGCATATAGTAGAGCCATTCGTGCCACCCAGTTTATTATAGAAGAGCATTGCCATCAACAACTGATCACCCGAAGCATGGTCCCTATTGCATATAGTAGAGCCATTCGTGCCACCCAGTTTATTATAGAAGAGCATTGCCATCAACAACTGATCACCCGAAGCATGGTCCCTATTGCATATAGTAGAGCCATTCGTGCCACCCAGTTTATTATGGAAGAGCATTGCCATCAACAACTGATCACCCGAAGCATGGTCCCTACTCCACATAGTAGAGACATTCTTGCCATGATCATGGTCCCTATTGCATATAGTAGAGACGTTCTTGCCACCCAGTTTATTATGTTATGTTAGCACTTTTTGTACCAAGGTACAGCGCAACCGACATCCAAAGGCAACCTGGTGCTATGACTGAGTAGACACTATTAAAAGGAAAAGAGGAGCTAGAAAAGGAGCTAGAACATCCCTTCTGAATTGCAAGTGGGCAGCCACAGAGCGCAGAGCAATGGTAAGAGCATTCCACACCGTGGCCGCTTTAGCAAAAAATGAGCGGCGCCGATTGTAGCGCGGCAAAACCAAGGTACAGCATGAAGGAAGCGATCCCTGGAGCATAGCTCACAGACAGGAATGTAAGTTTGAAACCTCAACTGTAAATACTCAGGACCAACTGTATGAAAAGCCCTATGCACCAGACACAGAGATTTGAAGAATACATGTTTCGCCACTGGCAGCCAATGTAGAGCATTAACAACTGTAGAAATGTGCTCCCGGTAGAAAGCACCCATGGGCAGACTGGCAGCTGAATTTTGAAGGATCTGAAGGTGGCGTAACAGGTAGTGAGTCTGAGCCAGATACAAAGAATTGCAATAATCGATCCCACTGAGAACCAAGGCGGAGACCACCGGAGCCCGCAAGTGAAAAGGAATGAACTGCAGAACCTTTCTGAGTATCCTCAGCCGAAAATGACGAGCCTGGCAAACTGAGCTGATCTGGGAAGCCATAGAGAGGGAAACAGACAGCTTTACACCCAGATTCTTATTCTCAGGGACAGCAATAGGAAAGGAGCCAAACGAGGAGGGCCAGAAAGATGAAGTCCAATGGGACGAGACAGTAGTATGATATGATATGATATGATATGGCAATTATAACACACCTATACACAAGTGTTTCAAGGCCGACGAGGCAAGGGAGGGGGAACAAGGGAAAACAGACAATGATCTTACTAGGCCAGGTATCATTCAGAACGCGCAAGTGCATAGGAAGGGGGAAGGGAAAGTGTGAGGGGTAAAGGAGAGGGGAAAAGTGCAGTACATGGGATCGTAGAATAAATAATAAAAACAGCCAGCAGGTGGCAAGGTAAGTGCAGAGATAGGTGCTGGTAGGAAGACTGCAGGGATACAGTAAAACAGTCCCCAAGTGCAGGGGTTGCCAGGGAGGAGGTGCAGGTGGACATCTGGCGGGGCCAGAGCCCGGGATGGAAAGGGTGACCAGGTGACCAGTGCAGTTACTGTCAATAACTCAGCAAGGGAGCGGGGGAGAGAAAGCAGAAGCAAAGAGGAAGGTCTTGAGGTGCTTCCGGAACCGGAGATGGTTCTCCTCAAGTTTCAGGGAGGCAGGAAGGCTGTTCGAGAGGGAGGCCCCTGCCGAGGAGAGAGATCTACCACCAACTCGTTACTTGGAGAAGCGACTGACCCTGAGGGAGTTAGAGGCAGATGAGCGAAGCGCTCGAGAGGGAAGATATTTAGGAAGAGAGAGTTGAAGGTATTGCGGCCCTAGTCCCCAGAAGGCCTTGCGGACAATGCAGAGGGTTTTGAACCTAACCCTCGCAGCCACTGGGAGCCATTGCAGAGATTTCAGTCCTGGAGAGATACGATCCCTGGGCTTGAGGCCAAGGATAAGTCTTGCAGTTCTTTTCTGGATAAGTTGCAGAGGGCAGAGAGTAGAGGCCTCTTTAGATAGAGGCTGTTACAATAGTCCAGCCTATTGAGAACCAGGGCTCTGGAGACAGTGAGCTTCTAGGGGAAAGAGAGGAAAGGAAGAATACTTTTGAGGATGTGCAGCTGGTAGTGTGACTTCTTAGAGACGTCAGAGATGTGAGGAGAGAAGGGGAGTGTGGAGTCGAAGATGACCCCAAGGTTTTTGGCCTTGCAGATGGGAGTAGGAAGAGGGCCTAGAGAGGCCGGCCAGAGAGATTCAGAACCCACTAGTTCTAGTAGAACCCACAACCATAACCTCAAACTTATCCCTATTCAATTTGAGCCAGTTGTCGCTCATCCAGCACCCCACAGCAGACAGGCAGTCTCGTAGCTGTGTGACATGGCCCAGGTGGAGATGGTCCAGCCGAACAAGAATCTGAGTACCATCAGCATACGAGTAACATCTGAACCCATGGGAACGGATAAGAGTGACCGGAGGCTGGATGTAAATATTAAAAAGAATGGGAGGTAGGGCAGAACCTTGAGCGACCCCACACACCAAAGTAGAGACAGCAGAAAGAAATTTATGGAAGAGTATTGCCATCAACAACTGATCACCTGAAGCATGGTCGCTATTGCTTATACTAGAAACATTCATGCACCATTGCCATCAACAACTAATCATCCCATGTACTGTCCCTATTGCTTATAGTATAACTATTCATGCCACCCCCCAGTGTAATATGGAAGACCATTGCCATACACAACTAATCATCCCATGTACTGTCCCTATTGCTTATAGTAGAAACATTCTTGCCACCCAGTCTAATATGGAAGAGCATCGCCATCAACAACTAATCACCCCACACACTGTCCTTATTGCTTATAGTAGAAACATTCATGCCACCTAGTGTAATATGGAAGAGCATTGCCATCAACAACTGATCACCCCATGTACTGTCCCTATTGCATGTAGAAGAGACATTTGTGCCAATCAATTTATTATGAAAGAACAGTGCCATCAATAACTAATCAGCCCTCGCAGTGTCCCTATCGCATGTAGTAGAGACATTCGTGCCACCCAATTTATTATGGAAGAGTATTGCCATACGATGTCCCTATTGCAGTGCTCAGGAATGTTTTCCACATAGCCACTTCTCGGCAAGAGATGCGCTTGGCTCTCAAGAAGTGGTGGAGCTGGTACCAGCGGCGGAGAGCAGGGAGCCGCTGTGGAATTGACATCTCTGTGAGCAGTTATTGCTTGCAGGGGGCAAGAGAGCAGGGTTTGTGCTGTAGTTGGGGAGCCAGGAGTTGCTTGCTCTGGCGGAGGGAAGTCCTGCAAGCAAACTGGTCAGGCGCAGGCAGCTCTTCGTTTAGTATGAGTGGTGGTAATTATTGGAGGGGGGGGTCCATGGTGCCCTTGTTTATAACTGGCATGTTTCACTCTGAAGATGTAGCTCCAGTAATGGGGCGTTTGTTTAAGGACTGATTTTACTTTGAAAGCAGGGGCGTGGGAGTAGAGTGGCGCACCGTGCAATGCGTCTCACATTTGTGTTGCTTCAACTGTGGCAATATATTTCTTGTGACTCGGGTCCAAAAGTACTTAATCTGTCAGCAGCTGTTTTCCGCGCGGGTTATAAAACGGATGACGTTTGTTTTAGGGCGGGGCAGGTAGCTCACTGTGCCAGGTAGTTGCTGGTGAGCACTGCGGTCACTCTAAGGATTACAAAGATTCCCGCAGAGACCAGCTCAGTTTTAAACCCCATGACGTTTTTTTATATAACCTGCTAGAGGAAGTTAATGATTAGCTCATACATCTTAACTTGCCTCGGAAATCAGTTCCCCGAAGGATTTGATTGACCGCCTCGACGAGCCAGAGAAACCTGTGGCTGGCGCTGCTTGGATAGTGACAAGGCGCGCCGTAATCAGACTGGCTCCCCTGAAATGGGGGGCTGTGCTCTAAAAGAGACTCCTGAGAGGGGGGCCTTTTCCAATGTTAGTAATTTAGTTCCTGCCGTGGCTTGGGTCTGAACGTCTTTAACGTACCAATAACGTCTTATGCAGCACGCAGTACGGGTAACAGATGACTGAACATATCACCCGGAAGTACCACATAACGAGCAGAACATAAAATGGGGTTTGGCAATGATGCTCCTGTTTGTTTAGCGTGAATGGGGAGTCGCAGAATCGTAACGTTAGTTAGTGCTCTTAATCCTGCACATATCTGTAAACAATTTCAGTTAACGTTTGTTGAGTTTTTAGTTTGGTGCAGGCTCGGACTGGCCTGCAGGGCAATAGACCAATGGCTGAACAGAAAATAGATTTTTGGGATCAAAGTGTTCCACTTTTTTGGCCAATGTGGGCCACTTTGAGGAGTTACTGAACTATGCAGCTGGTAGTTTTGACCAGTGTTGCTGAATACATTTTTTTTAAAATGCACAATTTGCATCACATGTTATCAAAAATCTCCCCCTTGGGTACAATTCAAACAGTCTGCCACAAAAGGAACGATTTGCCATTTGCAACGGTGGGCCACTTTTTCATTGGTGCCCGAGACAATTTTATGGCCCTGTCCAACCCTGGTTTGGTGCACTGAAGAATGAGAGCTGTATTACTATAGCCTTTATAGACTGAGGGTGGGGTAATTATCACAGGATAATGACCCACCACCAAGCGGAAGAGTCGTTATCCCAAGCGATAATGTCCCCTCCCGCACCACCAAACTATGGCCTGGGTTGGGGAAGAGTCGTTATCCCAAGCGATAATGTCCCCTCCCGCACCAGCAAGCTATGGCCTAGGTTGGGGAAGAGTCATTATCCCAAGAGATAATGGCCCCTCCCGCACCACCAAACTATGGCCTAGGTTGGGGAAGAGTCGTTATCCCAAGCGATAATGTCCCCTCCTGCACCACCAAACTATGGCCTAGGTTGGGGAAGAGTCGTTATCCCAAGCGGTAATGTCCCCTCCCGCACCACCAAGCTATGGCCTAGGTTGGGGAAGAGTCATTATCCCAAGCGATAATGTCCCCTCACGCACCACCAAACTATGGCCTAGGTTGGGGAAGAGTCGTTATCCCAAGCGATAATGCCCCCTCCTGCGGTCTACAAGGCTGTTAGCACATAGTGGTAGTAGAAATATGTATTTTGGAGTTTTGCTGGTGATTTAAAAAGTCTTAATTAGGCTAAAGTAACTAGTCAAACAAATTTAGCAAATACTATTTTTTTTTATCTGTATTTAAATAACATACTGCTTCTTTAAGTTAATTATTTTATTTAAACTTGGTTGAACTGAAACAGGGTTAACATGAGGATGTTTTAGCAGTTATGTAAAAGTAAATGGTTTCTCTATAAGAAAGTGAAAGCATTTTCCCATATTTTCCCTTTCGCCTTCATGTGTTAAATAGAATTTCACAGCCAAAAAAGGTGCTCCCAGTGAGGCACTGTCTTGTTGAAAGAGATCTTGCTTGGGTATTGCACTGCAGTTTCCCCTGTTTGCGTTTGAAGACAAAGCGCTCAGAATGCAGTGGTTACTGGATGCACTCTAACCATTCTAATTGGCTGAAAAGTGGTCAATAACGATGCCCAATATCAGTTATTGCACAACGAAACGTAGGTATATCGGTGCTGAAGTAGGGACACTTACACCAGAGTTGCATGAGGGGGGCAACAGCAGCACTCTCTATCACTGTTGCACTTAATTACTGTTTATTGGATGCTGGGGTACTAAGGTAGACGGATAGGAATCATACATGACCGTGTGGTTGTCTTGCGTCCCCCCCAACCATGACTAGCTGTAACTGCAGTACCCACTCATGTAACCAAATATGATTATTTTTTCTTGGAAGAAAGCTGGCAGGATGGAAATGAGATGCACGCTGGGAAATGTCTCGGCGAGTAATGGCAAGAGTAGTCTCAACTTTATAGATATTTGTCGCACTTTAATGATTCCTGAGTGACAGTGTGTTGTGTCTTGCGTTCCCTGCGTTGGTCCTGCATGAATGTTTGCATGAGAGAATGCCTGATGGAATGTTATGCCTATGGAATGTTGCAGTGTGAGTTCCCGTGGAAGGTCCATGAAGGTCAGTTGGAGTGAAGCAGCCTGTGAGAGAGGAGGTTGTGGATGTTGTTAGGGAGAGTTCTCAAAATGTGCTAATTTCCCTTACCTTTTGAGACCCCCAGCCACTTTGCTGGATTTCTAGGATTTGATTATTTTATCTGGGAAGAGTGTGAGCCTTTTTTCCGACTCTTCCATGTATTTTGTGTGTGTGTTTACTTTTGTGTTCTTTGGTTATGGAGTTTTAAAACAACTCCATAGGCATCATCTTTTCTGTGTGTCACACAGCACCTCCAGTGCAGTGGCACAGGGGTGACTTTCAGACTCCCCAAGGTTTACATACCTTCTCTGGGACTGACTACCATCTCCCAGAGCATGTAAAGTTAAATTGGCTTTACTAGTCTTTTTAAATGTACTGACCCAGCACACACTCTTTTCTATAGAGTGCTGGAGGGGTTGCCTAGCTTCCCCTGAGTCAAAACACTCATGTAACAGTAAAATGTTACCTTTTCCTACTTTAAATGGCTGGTGGCAGTGGTTCAGATCAACTACCGTGATTTTTCGCGGACGCTAACAACGGTAGCTAAAAATCGGGTCAGCAATGTTTCCCAAAATAGCGCCCCAGACCTATCTGTAAAAACAGACTCCGGTCATCTTTTTTTGCCATATCTTTTAGGGAAAATCCTTCTTGTGTTTATCTCTGTGCGCCAAAACAGGTTTGGTCCCTTTGTCCGTGCCCTTTGGTGGGCTTCAGTGCTGAAGCCCTCCTCCGGCACCTGAGAGTCTGGGGTGGACAGGATGTGAGGGAGGTTATCCGTGCTTAGTCTCCTAGGATACCTGAATGCCCTCTGGCATGATTGGCTGGCTGACTGTCCGGCAAGGGCAGCCACCCTGATGGGTGAATGACAGTCAGGCTGAATGAATGGGGGAAAACTGTTTAAAAGCAGGTCTCTGGGACTTGGAAAGCAGAGTCCACCACTGGAACGAAAGAACCAAAGACGATTTGAAGGAAGAGGACTGCTGCAACTCCTGGACGACTGGTGAAGCCCTGCTGCAGGTCTGAATTGCCTTAACCCCAATCGACAGAGAAGCCCTTCAAGGTTAACTTCTTCCCTTGAGTTTGTTGTGAACAACCAACTCTTAAGCCACCTGGACACTGTCCCCATTTGGTTGAATTTTCATCAGAGTGCTGTTGAAAACCGAATAGCCAAACGGAAGGAAACCAGTTTGTGGTATTTAAGGCACTCACACCTTAAGCGAGGTCTTGCTACAGCTTTTGGCCTCATCCCTGGGCAGTGCAGGAACCTCCCGACATCCTCCTTCTTGTCCCCATGACTGAAGCTCAGGAACTGCGAGATCTGCTCGAAATGCCAGGAACAACTGCCTTGGCTACAGCTCTTCTTCATTTACAAGGTACTGTGTAAACGCGGTCCGGAAATATTTTCGCCCATCGAGAAAGTGCATGAAACTTTCCTCAACTTAGAAGGCTTGTCCTTCCCTAAACATTCATCAAACTTTTCACCTAGCCAAATTCTTCTAAACTCTGTGGCAAAGACTTTACTGTTTCTACCAGAACTGTGCTATCCAAGACAAAGACTCTGAACCGTTGACTTTGGCCCTGGCCTATGAGATGAATTGCTGGTTGTAGTTACTGAAACCCTTTGCCCTGCCAATGAATGCATTTGTGCTGTGGATTGGAATAACCTTGTCTTTATACCCCTTTTAAAAGTATATGAAGTGCCATTTTGCTCCCACTTCATTTTGGAGCTAAACTTGTTCATTTACTTGCCGGTTGCGTATTTGTGGTTTATTAGTGTGTGATATTGAGCTGCTTGTGCTAGCCTAATGTTTTCTAACTAAATGTGTAATTAATTGTATATTCTTTTACCAAGAAACCTTGAGTAAGTGTATATTTGAATCACTGTATTGGTTGGTCCTTTGTGTAACTTGTTCTACTGCTCACTTAAACTCTTGAGATAACTCTGGCTGCTCAGCCATCGCTACCACTTTACTGTGTATTACAGGTTTGTACCAAAGGTGAAATTGTGCTTACACTTGTAGTCCTAATTGCATGTAGTGGTTCCAAAGTACTGCAGGTGATTCTGCCTAACACTGGTGTATAGCGGTGAGGATAAAGTATGCTTGTTTCATTGAGAGTGCCACTTTTACTTTTGTTCAAATAATCTTCACAAGGCTAAGCAACACTATTAAAGCAATTGTTTTATCATGACTGATATGGAAAGCTACAGACAGGAGACCCTAGTGACTTTAACTGTTGATCAATTGAGAGATATGTGTAAATCTAGGAATCTCACTGTAAAAGGCAAAAGGTTGAATTGATAGAAATGTTGTTAGAATACCAAAGTCTGAGGAGTGGGTCTGAATCTCCCACACCTGCAGCAAATGTGGAAAATGTTGACGAGGATGATAATGTTTCTGAGAGTAACTCAAATCTTATGGATGAGTTAAATGAGGAAGAAGAATCTTTAAATGTAGGCCCTGTTTAACCTCCACCTGCTCATAGGCCTCAACCTCTGACCACAGGGACCCCACCAGGTCCAACATAAAGTCCTGAATTTTTCTCTTTAAAAAAATGAGACTTTAGTTAGAGTTTAAGAGAATCCAAGCTCAAACTGATAGCAAACATCAAGAACTTAAACTCAGAGAAATGGAATTGAATCATGCACTTGAAATGAAAAAGTTGTCTCTTGAAACTGGTTCTCTCCCAGAGTCCTCTAGGTCTCCCAGACAGGCATGCCCAATGATGCAGTAAGCATGTATGAGGTTAAGCTTGAGATTTTGGATTGGTTGGCTGATTTTGAATATAACCATGGGATTCAAGACATTACAGGCAATCAGTTGATTCCTTGACTTACTTTTTTCTATGCTGCTTCCTGTTGCAACAGATGTGGTAATGGATTTGGGGGATATAGACAGAAAGGAGCATGCAACTGTGAAGCTAGTTCTGATAGCTAGATTTGGGAAGACCCCTTCTCAGTATCCTAAGAGGTTTTGAACCCTCATAAAGTATGATGATACCCCTTGGGCCACCTGGGTGACTGAATGTTTGAAAAACTTAGATAGATGGGTTAAAGGTTGCAGTGAACACTTATGAAGGTATGAGAAATCTGTTCATGTTGGAGTCTATTTATGATGCCTGCTCTCCTGAGCTGAGACAGCACTTGGCTGACTCTAAGGAAATTGATCTAAAGAATTTAGCAAGGGCTGCTGACTTGTGGGTTGCCACCAGGGCCACTCACAAGGATTCTGGGGTAACTCAGAAGAAAGATGAGGGAAAGCAGCACAAAAAGACAACAAGGAGAATTCTAATACTTCCACTCCAAAAAGGGCCACAAACATAACAAGGGTAAGCCCCTCGGGAAACCGAATCAGGCTAGTGTACCTCCTGGTGCCAAACCAGAAGGAGGTCAGAACAAACCCCCATTCATAAAGACATTTGGAAAATGTTATGCTTTTGGGTAAACTGACCATGTGAAAGGGGATCCCAGATGTAAGGGTAAACCTTCAGGGATCCACACTGTCTCCTTAGCTTTTTACCCAGAGGATGAAGTACCAATGACAAGTGGACATTTTCACTTACTGGCTGAGGAACCCATGAAAGTCTCAGCCAGTGTTTCTTTAGTATCCCTGGGTCTGTGGGAACAACAGAATTTAGATGTGTGTAACTCTATCCCAGATAATACTAAATAGTATTATAAAGACAGTTTTCTTGTGAATGGTCAGGAGACCCCTGCCATCAGAAACACTGGGGCCAGCAAAACCGTAGTTGATGAAACATTTTTCAAGGTTGAGGATGTTGCTAAGGCACCCAAGATCCAAACTAAGCTTGCTGGAGGCCCTGTCCAAATGCTTCTACAGTTACCAGCTCTCATCCAGTGCAATAACATGACTGTCAAGATACCTGTAACTGTGCACACTGAAGTACCTGAGAGAGTCCTGTTGGGGAATGACTTAAAAACTCTTGGAGTTGTATCAAGCACACCAGGCCTCCCAGCAAAAGGAAACAGGAGCAGACCAGGCAGGCCAGAGAGAGTATCTTAAGGGGCTCTCAAAAGGAGATTATAGAGGAAACTATAACTCCCAGTCCACAGGAATTATTCACTGCCATTTCTAAGAAGAAAGAGGAAAAGGGGAAACCTAAAACCTCTATGAAGAAACCAGCCAGCACTCCTGTGCTACCAACAAGGACATCCCCAAGAAGACTGTCCAAAGTCACACCTGTGACCCCTGCACCAGCTGAGGCTGGGTGTATGGAACAACCTTGTGTGGTTGAATCGGCTGCTGAGGAATCAGAGCGGGAAGAGGACCTTACTCCTGTTGGACATCTGGATCCTGCAGACCATCCTGAGCTGCAGCCTTTACTGGCAGAAGGTGGACCCTCTAGGTCAGACATTAGCAGAGGTCAAAGAGAGTGTCCTACTCTTGAAGGTCTTCGCCAACAGGCAGCTTCCCACCTGGATGGGCAAGAGCCAGGGATGCATAGGTTTCACTGGGAAGATGGCCTCTTCTACAGTGAACCGACTGAGTCTATCCCAGGGGACTACAGAAGACTTGTAGTGCCTCTTGAAAGCAGACTCCAGTTCCTACAATTAGCCCATGAGATACCTTTGGCTGGTCACTTAAGTTTAAGAAGACCAAGGAAAGGCTCTCTTTATACTTCTACTGGCTCAAGTTGGGATCTGATGCAGACAAGTATTGTAGGAGCTGTCACACTTGCCAAACCTCTGGCAAGAGTGGAGCCAAGAATGTGGCACTTTTGGTGCCTCTCCCAGTGGTGGGAGTCCCTTTGAGAGAGTAGGAATCGACATTGTTGGACCCTTAGACCCTCCCACATCTTCAGGTAACAGGTTTATCCTGGTTGTAGTAGACCATGCTACTAGGTATCCTGAAGCTATACCTATGAGGACTGTTACAGCCCAGGCTGTTGCTAAGGCCCTACTTGGTATTTTTACCAGGGTAGGTTTTCCTAAGGAAGTTATCTCTGACAGGGGATCCAATTGTATGTCCCACTACATGCAGGCGATGTGGAAAAACTGTGGAGTAACTTACAAGTTCTCAACTGCCTACCATCCACAGACAAATGGATTGGTAGAGAGGTTCAACCGTACAATGAAGAGCATGATAGGTGCTTTAGAGGAACCCCTTAGGAGAAAGTGGGACCTTCTACTGCCATGCCTTCTTTTTGCATATAGAGAAGTCCCTCACGAGGGAGTTGGATTTAGTCCCTTTGAACCTCTTTATGGCCATCCAGTTCGAGGCCCCTTGGCCCTAATTAAGGAGGGGTTGGAGAGTGCTCCTTCCCCCAAGCCAGTGAGAGTCACTGACTATGTGATAGGTCTCCGGAGGAGAATGTCACACATGATGGCAGAGGCATCTGATAACTTAAAAGCAGGTCAGGCTCTGGTGAAGCATTGGCATGACCAGAAGGCCAACATGGTTGAGGTTTCTCAAGACCAGCTAGTTTTAGATATGGTACCTACACCTACAAGGCAGAGGGCCTTACAGGACAAGTGGATAGGACCCTTCAAGGTTGTGGGTAAACTTGGAGAGGTCAACTATCTGGTGGATTTAGACAATCCTAAGGAGGCTCCCAGAGTCTTTTACACCAACCACCTAAAGGCTTATATCTCCAGACCAGAAGTAGGAGCTTTGCTTCTAGCTTCAGCCCAAGAGGAGGAGGAGAGTGAACCTCTACCCGACCTACTCAGAGGCCAGCCTTTAGATGAGAAAATAGGAGTTAATCTCTCTTCTAATTTGACACCTGAACAACAGGAGGAGTGCAAGTTTCTGTTAAATCAGTTTGCCTCCCTGTTTTCACTATCACCAGGCTTGACCCCTTGGGGCCAGCATGATATTCACACTGGTGACTGTTTGCCTGTTAAAAGCAGTGGTTATAGGATGTAAGATCATGTAAGATCCCACATAAAGGAGGAGGTCAACAAGATGCCTGATCTCGGGGTAATAGAGCCCTCTACCAGTCCATGGTCTAGTCCAGTTGTTCTAGCACCAAAGGCAGGATCCAAGGAGGTGATATTCTGTGTGGACTAGAGAGCTCTTAATGCAGTCACCAAGACTGATGCCCACCCTTTACCAAGGACAGATAAACTATTGGATAAACTTGGTTCAGCCAAGTACCTCAGTACATTTGATCTCACTGCAGGCTATTGGCAAATAGCACTGACAGACCATGCCATGGAGAAAACTGCATTTTCGACCCCAGCAGGCCGCTACCAGTTTAAGGTAATGTCTTTTGCATTACAAAATGCACCAGCTACATTCAAAGGATGGTTAATCAAGTTCTGAATGGGACGGAGGACTTCTGCATGGCATACTTGGATGACATTGCAGTGTTCATCCCTACTTGGAAAGAACATGTTGACCACTTAGGATATGTTTTGCAGGCTCTTGAGCAGGCCCATCTGACCATAAAGTCTAGTAAATGTCAAATTGGTCAGAGTAAATTGGTCTACCTTGGGCATTAGGTAGGAGGAGGTGAAATCAGGCTATTGCCTAGCAAAGTACAATCTGTACAAAACTCGGCCACCCCTACTACTCAAACCCAGGTGAGAGCCTTCCTAGGTCTCTCTGGGTACTATAGGAACTTTATAGAGAACTATGGGACTATAGCTTCTCCCTTAAATGTGGTCTCCTCTCCCAAATCCCCTAAAAAGGTTAGGTTGAATGAGTAGTGCACTAAAGCATTTGAAGGCCTAAAGAAAGCCCTTTGTCAAGCTCCAGTCCTAAGAGCTCCTGACTATAACCAAACCTTCATTGTGCAAACCGATGCTTCGAATACAGGTATAGGTGCAGTCTTTAGTCAACTGGATGAGAAAGGTAGGGAGCACCCCATTTGCTTCATCAGCAGGAAGCTGTAGGAACCAGAAACAAGGTGGGTAACCATTGAGCGTGAGTGATTTTCTATTGTGTGGTCACTGAAGAAGTTTAGGCCATACTTGTATGGATCTACATTTGTGATTCAGACTGACCCCCAACGCTTCAGACGGTTGATGCAAATGAAAGGGGAAAACCCAAAACTACTGAGATGGGAAATCAGCCTGCAAGGGTTTGATTTTACCATTGAACACAGGTCAGAGTGTCACCACCAAAATGCTGATGGTCTCTCCAGGATTTTTGACCGACTGGAGTAAGGAGATTCATCCAGGAGTGGATTAAATCCTCCTGTCCCTTAGTCTGTTGGGGGGAAAACGAGTGTTAGGGAGGGTTCTCAAAATGCGCTAATTTCTTCTACCTTTTGAGACCCCCAGCAACTTTGCTGGATTTCTAGGATTTGATTTATTTTACCTGGGAAGAGTGTGAGCCTTTTTCCCCACTCTTCCATGTATTTTGTGTGTGTTTTACTTTTATGTTCTTTGGTTACAGAGTTTTAAAACAATTCCATAGGCATCATTATTTTCTGTGTGTCACACAGCACCTTCAGTGCAGTGGCACAGAGGTGTCTTTCAGACTCCCCAAGGTTTAAATACCTTCTCTGGGACTGACTACTATCTCCCAGTGCATGTAAAGTTAAATTGGCTTTACTAGTATTTTTCAATTTACTGACCCAGCACACACTATCTTCCTATAGAGTGCTGAAGGGGTTGCCTAGCTTCCCCTGAGTCAAAACACTCATGTAACTGTAAAATGTTACCTTTTCCTACTTTAATTGGCTGGTGGCAGTGGTTTAAATCAACTACCCTGATTTTTCGGTACCGCTAACAACGGTAGCTATAAATCGGGTCAGCCATGTTTTCCAATATGGCGCACCAGGCCTATCTGTAAAAACAAACTCCCGTCATCTTTTTTCGCCATTTATTTTAGGAAAAGACCTTCTTGTGTTTTGTCTCTGTGCTCCAAACCAGGTTTGGTCCCTTTGTTCGTTCCCTTTGGCAGGCTTCAGTGCTGAAGCCCTCCTCTGGCATCTGAGAGTCTGGGGTGGACAGGATGTGAGGGAGGTGCCTGAAACTCCCTATGGTTAGTCTCCTAGGAGACCTGAATGCACTCTGGTGTGATTGGCTGGCTGACTGTCCAGCAAGGACACCCACCTGCTGGGTGAGTGACAGCCAGGCTGAATGAATGGGGGAAAATTGTTTAAAAGCAGGTCTCTGGAACTTGGAAAGCAGAGTCGACCACTGGAATGAAAGAACCGAAGACGAGTTGAAGGAAGAGGAGTGCTGCAACTCCTGGAGGACTGGTGAAGCCCTTCTCCAGGTCCGAATTGCCTGAAACTCCAATCAACAGAGAAGCCCTTCAAGGTTAACTTTTCCACTTGAGTTTGGTGGTAACAACCAACTCGTAAGCCACCTGGACACCGTCCCCATTTGGTCGAATTTTCATCAGAGTGCTGTTGAAAACCGGATAGCCAAAGGGAAGGAAACCAGTTTGTGGTCTTTAAGTCACTCACACCTTAAAGCAACGTCTTGCTACAGCTTTTGGCCTCATCCCTGGGCAGTACAGGAACGTCCCGACATCCTCCTTCTTGTCCCCACGACGGAAGCTCAGGAACTGCGAGATCTGCTCGAAATGCCAGGAACTGCCTCAGCTGCAGCTCTTCTTCATTTACAAGGTACTGTGCAAACGTGGTCCGGAAATATTTTCGGTCATCGTAAAAAGTCTTGTCCTTCCCTAAACATTGATCAAACTTTTCGCCTAGCCAAATTCTTCTAAACCCCATGTCAAAGACTTTAACATTTCTACCAGAACTGTGCTTTCCAATACAACGACTCTGAACCATTGACTTTGGCCCAGGCCTATGAGCTGAATTGCTGGTTGTAATTACTGAAACCCTTTGCCCTGCCTATGAATGCATTTGTGCTGTGGATTTGAATAACCTTGTCTTTATACCCCTTTTAAAAGTATATGAAGTGCCATTTTGCTCCCACTTTATTTTGGAGCTAAACTTGTTCATTTACTTGCCGGTTGCGTATTTGTGGTTTATTAGTTTGTGATATTGAGCTGCTTGTGCTAGTGTAATGTTTTCTAACTAAATGTGTAAATAAATGTATATTCTTTTACCAAGAAACCTTGAGTACGTGTATATTTGAATCACTGTATTGGTTGCTCATTTGTGTAACTTATTCTACTGCTCACTTAAACTCTTGAGATAAGTCTGGCTGCTCAGCCAACGCTATCACTTTACTGTGTAGTACAGGCTTGTACCAAAGGTGAAATTGTACTTACACTTGTAGTCTTAATTGTTTGTAGTGGTCACAAAGGATACTGCATGTGATTCTGCCTAGCAGATGTCTCCTATGTACTTACCTACCCTTAGACTTACCTGATGTATATACCTTGTCACTGGAACTTAGTAAAGAAGTATCAGACCATTCATTTCACCCCGCAGCACTGCCTATAATCATGTTATGGATCTTATTGAAGGCACGGTAGTGCGAAGTGGTGTAGGAATGATAAGGCATTTCAATATATTTTCCACACATCTAGGCATGTGGAGTAAAGAAAAGGGCCTCCCACACAAACATTGCTTCGTAGTCTGGATATTAACTAGCAGGAGGTTGGGCTCTGGTGGCATCGAAGTCATTCAACATGGCCAGGCTTTGCTTAGATCGAATGCAAAGCCATCATAAAGGTATTTCACAATTGGAAGGCGGGCAGAACAGACAACATTACATACGCTTCTTCTCCACTTAAACAAACGTCTGGTTTCCTATTAATATCAGGCTTAATGATTGCCTTATCTTGGTCCAGGAAAAACAATATCGATAACCCTTTGGTCCTCTCTCATCCCGGAAAAGGGGTTGGGGGCGGTTGTGTCCCTACACGCAAACTGATCCCTCCTGTGCTGTAAATTCCAGACCAGTAGAAATGACACGGGCCCCTTGACTCATGATTGTGGCAATAACCATCAAAAGGCAAATGGAGGGAAAAATCCTTAAATTACAGCGTCTGTTGTCGTTATTTTAACATGCAACCCCTTTGGCAAAGTATTAAAGAGTTTATCACGTCTAAGTATTTACAATTGTTCTATCACCCAATTGCTAGTGATGGGGAAAAGCCAGTTCCTCTGATGAGACTCTTCAGCCATACCACAGCCCTAATGCCGCCACCTAACATGATACATTTAAGCGCACAGGCCTCACAGAGTGTTTTAAAGGCGTCAGGATTTTTGCTGTGGCAAGAATGGCATATTTAGATAGGAAGGGCATTTTGATAATGTTTTGTCAGATACTCTGGGGGCAATCCTGGTGACCTGGCATTGTGACAGTGAAATGAAATTGTAGGACTACCCAATTTCAACCAAAATTGTGCTGGGAACTCACTATTTTAAAGGTGTGGTTGAAGGTAAAAGGTCAGCATGGGAAAAGTAGTGGATATTCCTTTTTCTATCAAAGCTTTAGCTGAATGGTAAATGTTTTTACTGTGACGGGCACATTTCTAGACCAAAAGAAGTACTGTTCAAGCCTCTGAAAGTGAGCATCCCCCAAAAAGGCATTTAAAACTACACAATGAGAGTCAATAATGGACACACCCCAGAAGGGAATGAGACCAAGTGCGTGTGAAGTTATTAAAAGTTTTATCTAAATCAATATAGAGCAAGCAGAGAACATATTTATTACAAAATAATGTCATCAGTGAGGTAAGCTATAGGGGGCACATAGTCGTGGGGATTGGGTAGTGGGGACTAGATACTATGTATGGTAAAGGAGTGGTGCTCCCTGATTGGCGGAGATCCACGTAGTGCCAGCGCGGGGTGCTGGGGTCAGCTGGGCTCATCGGGGTGGAGAATCAGGTCAAGAGCTGTTCGAGTTGATACATCTCGGCTGCACTAACATTTTGCCCTTGTGGCCACACATACACATTCATTAATACTTCAAACGGTCATATAAATCCTACAAGTTGTTAATCTAACATCACAAAAAAATAACATATAACTCTGGGTCTTCTCAATACATCATCATAAAAATCATTGTTAACAAATCGGGCAGTTTCATGAGTCCAGGTGTCTTATCAGGGGGCGTGGGTTGGGGTACTTTTATCATTCTACTTTGTTAGATGTAGTAAGAGACATGTTTATAGTATGTTAGTACAGGAGTGAATAACTGCCACCATGGTCAGTCAAGGTTGGGGTGAACTAAAATACCATTGAGTCAGGGGGGCACATAGCTGGTACATCAAAAGGCAACGGGATGTGGGGCCTTGCTACCCATAGTTCTTTTAACCAGAGCATGGAGGTACACAGTGATTTTATGGTGGCATCATGTGTCGGGGGCATGAGTGGGGGGAAAATGCCTTGTCCGGGTTCAGCAGGAAAGAAAGGAGGTGTACCTGTGTTATTCTAACATCAATAAACCAAGGACCTTCAATCACAAGCCGGGCCTTTGAGGGAGGAAGGTGGGGGCTGAGTATGCTGCTCTGCAGGGAAGGGAGAGATGGGCTTGTAACTTCTCGCGTGTCTATGTTGCAGGATTGCATACACATCATTATAAATGAAAAACGGAATTATGCTAATATAATTGCATGTATACATATATCACACAGCCACGTTAGTGGCTGTGTAGTTATGGTTAAATTGCTAATCCCAGAGGAAGAGCACTTTTTGGGCAGCTTATAACTTCACTCTCCCTGGACAAATCCTCACCAAACTTTGCAAAAAAAGTATATGGCCCACTCTGTATTTCATTGGTTGGTGAGGTTTGTGAGGTTTGGTCCAGGGGGGGCAAAGTTATATGGTGGTGTGTCAAAACCGTAAATTTGGTGAAAATCCATCCAGTATTTTCTTTAAAAAAATGACTAAAAAGTAGGCCACAAAAAATGAATGATATCTATGTCCGCTCCGCGGACTCACTTCCCTGTACGCTCCGCGGACAGGACACCAATTGGGTAACCGGCTTGTGTCATGTCCGCGGACAGATGACTTGTTCGCTGATTAGTTGGGATGAAGCGTGAGGTGCGTCAAATTGTTTCGATGCGCCCTGTACAGGAAGGCGGAGCGTCTTCTGATGGGCCCATAGGTCAGAGCTCACCCTCGAGTACCTGTAAGACAAGATAGCTGCACCTTGAGGAGGTTAGGATGCAGGATTCTCTTACTCTGACACAATTCAATAAGGACAACTCAATAGTTTGGCAAAGGGAAGTCCGTTTAATGACAAGTACAAAAAACTGGGAAACAAATGGTAATCAACAGGGTTGCGATCGCCTGTCTCGCTTCAACTTCCAACTTCTTCATCATTCAAACAGAAACTTTTATGGGCAAAATTCGTCATCATTTGACATGTAAAACTCATAGGTTTGTCATGCAATTCTATTGGTTGGAAAAAGTAACTTAAGTATAGGTGCTACATCTGTATATGTTGATTGGATAACTCTTATCGGGTGGGCGTTTATGTCCATCCCTCTACATCACTCGTGATAGACGTCACTACAACTACGATGTCTCATTGGTTCTACAAGCTATAGGACCCTGATTATTTGATCCATTGTGATTGGGTGGGTTACACCCCTAGGCATAAATCTCTGCTTTAATTAGCAGCATGCAGAATGGACACCCAGATGCAGAGTGCCCCAAGATTCACCCTGCCTCCCTTCCATCAATCAGTACCTTTAGGGCTATGTGTCAATTAGTTAGCTGAGGATGGCCTCGAAACTGTAGCTTCTTATCAGAAGACGTTATGGCATCCTGGGTTCTGGGTGACATCAGACGTTGGTACCTTTTGCCCTGGGCTGGTCATGTGTCTGTTCACCGTGAATCTGCTTAATTTTCCTTCTTTTCGTGTATTTGATTCTTACTTAGCCTCGCCACCTGCCTGGGGCCTCCTTATCTCGACCTTCACTGGCTGGCTGGTATGCTCTGAAGTTTAGATTCTCTGGAGCTGCTGCTCTCCCTTCCTTAGGTTGACCTCAAATTCCCAGGCATGAGCTACTTCCTACTGAGTTTTGATTCCGCGTTTTCTCTTGGCTTTGGCTGGAATATGAATCGTGGCCTTCTTAGTCCTTTGCAACATGGGCTTAATTCTGCTTTACAAAAATGGAGTCTCACTTGTATAGTGTGCTTCATTGAGGTAGATATATAATTGGCGCTTGCCGCTCTAAGCTTCGACTAAGCATTGCGAGCAATACCATTTACTTGGCTTCTTGCGTTCCGAGCCTATTTACATGCCTTCAGTCAGTTGCACAATTTGATCCTGGTTACGTTCATGGTGCTGCAACGTTGTGTCTTCTTATACGTCTATCACATCATTATCCTTTACATTTCGTCCTTATGTATCATCTTTTGCTACAAGGCTCTGTGGGTCTCTATGGGGACAGTCTGTAAGTAGTCTTCATTTCGTGTCAGCTGCTGGTACGGTTGTCTGACAGGGTACCGTGCAACCCATGGTTGTCTGGTTATGGGTGCTCCAACAGGTATTGCTCTTCTGATGTGTACCGGGCAGAGTCCAAGTGTAGGTCTCTGTTGGTTCATCTGCTCCTCATGCGTCACATACCTTGGCGAGTACGTTCCTGGTACCACAAAATGGGGAGCAGGGGTGAAGGCCATGTCCGGGACCTCCTCTACACTCCCCCATCTGATCGATTCATCGACCACTTCTGCTTCCTCCTTTGCATTCATTTTCTTTGGTTCTTCTGTGTCCAGTTCGTCCTCTTCAGGGTTTGTACACAATGGTGTGAATGTGTGTATCTTTGGAGTCCATATTTTTATCACACCTTTCAAACTTCCTGCTGTTTTTATGTGTTCATCTTTGTTCCAGGTCATTAGCTGGCATTGCCAGGTTCAACATCAACCATGATTTTCATCCCAATGGCTTCCTTTGCAGTTTTCTGGCACTGTGTGATGATGATCTTGATAACACAGAATCCTAGCAGTATCATCACCAGCAGGGCTCCCAGAAACTTGAATACATCTGCCATCCATTGTGGGAACCATGAGAATATTGTTCCAAACCAGCTGTCATCATCCACTTCATCGGTTTCGTCAATGATCTGGTTCTTCAGGTTTGTCAACATACTTATGGCTACTGTTAAGGTTCCATTTTCTTCATCATGCGAAGGTGTAAAAGTGCAACATGATTCTCCAATTTTTGTGCAAACACCTCCATCCATTGCTGTGATCATGTCAAGTACATATCTGTTCTGGAGGGTCATTAATCGGATTGCTCTTAGTTCCTCTTTAATCGCGTTAAATCCTTTTATGTGGTATTGATGGTCTGCAATAACTCCCATTAGGTTATCTGCAACCATTTTGCATTCACTCCAACTTGGATATGTGACAAGAGTAGTGTTGTGAATACGGTTGAGGTGAGGCTAAACAGCCTGTGTTCATATGGGATTGCATAGAATGCTTCTTCTGATTTCTCAGAAAAGTAATTCTCTCTTCATCCGGGATACCAGTTCCACATATCTCCTCTTCCTTAGATGAGCATCTGCTTTTGGGAAACTGTCAATACTCAGGTCACTTTTTGGGATCACTTGTGCAGGAACGTGGACGTTCACTAGTGTGCATATGCCTCCCCAGTTTTTCGGTAGTCTTATATATGCCTTGGATCCACACGCCCAGTAATGGTCCATAATTACTGCAGTCCCTTGCGTCATTCCTGGGGCTTCAAAGATTCGTCCGCAGTTTTGATTCACTCCCATTTTCCTTGTGCCATTGTTTCTGAAGCACAGTTTCAGGTTTTCCAATGGTACTATTTGCAAGGGTCCTCCTCTGTCTTTGACCCATGTCAGCAGCTTTACCAATTTCGGCCATAGTGGTTTGCAAAACCTCTGTGAGTTCTCTATTGCTTCCTTGCAGGCTCCAAGGACCATCCACGCTCGGCAGATTACAACTCCTTCTTCCCATCCGTTTGGGGAAACCACTGTTCCCCAGATCTGCATTTGGCATCTGTTTTTCCAAATTTGAGCCTCAACTGCAGTCTTGGGTTTATTTCCCTTCTTGTTCCTGATCCTTTCGGTTCAGGCTTTTCGTACCTGATCACGTGATTCTTAGTGTGCACTCTGTTTCTTGTCTTGATGTCCTGGACGTAACCGTCTTCATTGGGGTATTCCTTTTCAGTTGCCCATATCAATGTGGCCTCTCTCCCCATGACCTGTCCTCTGGTGTTGCACATTGCTACGTGTGACATACAGTGTGCTGTAGGGACATCAATTTCTACAGCCACAAAGATCTTGGATTTTCCCATGCTGTATGGTAGAAGTGCACAGACAAAGCTTTCTCCTTCAGCTTTCCTTCTTCCGACCTCCTTCATGTGTTGGTACCAAATGTTGTTTCCCAGATTTGCTGTGCTATGCAGGTAGTCATTCAGTTCATTGTAATCTTCGTGTGGGCTTCTCTTGATCCTTACTGTCTTTCTGTAGTTTGCTACAACTATATCTTTAAATGCGTCTGTGCTGCTTTTCCATGCTGGGGGTCTCTCAATCATGCTTGTCGGAGGGGCAGGCTTCATTACCTGTATCGCTCTGGTGTGAGAAGGTTCTGTGTTTTTCTTCCTCTCCCCTTATATTCTCTCGTATAGCTCCTTTAACCACCACCTGTGTACCGTCTTCCCTTTGTATGGCCGCGTTGTGGGCCTGGTGTATGTTCTTACAGTCACTGTGGTTCTATTTTTCAGTTCCTCATGCAGTTTCTTCGCTCTGACTATAAATGGGAATAAATGGTCTATCAGCATTTGTGTCTTTGCAGTGAATTCTCGTGTAGCTGTCTCTGTCTTCTTGAGTGCTTCGGTTATATCTTCTTTAGTTGGCTTTTGGCTTGCTTCCTCTAGGTTACTTCCACTATTTTCTAGAACTGGTTGTTCGGTAGGAAGTCTCTTACTTTCTGTTGCCATTGTTCGAGGTTCTGTAGCCATTGACACTAGCCCTTGTTCGTGCATTCAGTGTGTGTGCACGTATATTGGTCAGTGCTACATTTTCATTCATTCCGAGCTGACCCTGTCTCCAGCTTTTCTCTTCATTCGTTACCTCAAGTGTGTATGAATCACTGCTAATTACATTCAATTTTAGTTTGTTTACTTTACCATCAGGTTTTCTTGGAACCGGAATAACTATATAGGGTCTGTGTGCTTTTGTGGGATTCATACGTACATTATCTGGTGGGTGCACTGAAATTGGAACGCTTCGTGCACCAATAAATAATGCAGTTCTGATTGTTAGAGGCAGAAAAACAATAATAATCACTATACATATGCACACTATCATTCGATATGACAATTTGCAGCAGTTTCTTCCAGGGAATTGGGTGCGCCCCTCTGCCTGTGGGAGGACTAGGTTACTGTTCTGGGCCCCCATTTCAGTCATATCAGTTGTTAAAGATCTATAAAGTTCTATTCTTTTATTTTACTCCATTATTGTCTTTCAGAAAGTTTGTAACATAAAGTGTCTTGTGCTTCATAAGTGTCCCCCCTCTTAAGGGTGACAATTGTCTCTGGTTACGGGATGCAGTTCCCTTCCTATACTATGGAAAAAGATTAGACTAGCCCCTTTGGTGAGTCACTTTAATTGAGCATATTCAAAATAGGTCAATTCTCAATGCATTCCCCGAATCTGCTTCAGTCCTAAGGACATGTTGGAAAAAATAGAAAAAATGGAAAAAATTGAAAAAATGGTACCATTCAAAATCAAATAAAAATAAGAATAAAAATAAACATAACAATGAAAAAATAAAAATAACACAAAACGGTGAAGTTCTCTTCTCTGCTCTTCTCAAGATGAAGAAATGTGTCTCTGTCTCCTGGATCTGTCCCTCGGCGGAAAGATGACGAACAGTGTCTCTGTCTCCTGGATCTGCCCCTCTACAGAAGGTTTCACCGGAATCTCCCAAGAAGTCAATGGACATTAGTGTTTTTGTGAGTAAGTCAACATTGGTTGGTCTACCCACTAGTTCTGGAAAGTTCTCAATGAGGTGAAAGAAGACATGGTATGCATATCTGCTGCCTTATGGTGACAAAGACATTCGTCCTGTTTTTCTAGTTTCTAGATCATAGGCCTTTCTTGTGACGTGAACAGTCTTTGCACTTTCCTGCTGCGTGGATTGCAACCACGTAATTTAGCTTGATCCACAGTTGCTTCAGATATTCATTGTTTCTTGGATCTCTGATGTATGTTAGTGTATCCGTGGTTCTTTCGATGAGTCCTGGGCATTTGTATCCTTCTTACTGTATTCGGGCAACTCAGCGAGGCTTCCGCGATGACAGTCAGTAGTTGCCCGATTACTTTCTTATTAGCAGGATCTTGTATAAAGTCTGTGACACTGGAGACTCTCCCTACAAGTGACAGATATGAAATTACCACTAACCGAAAGTAGGTCAATACATCCCATGTGAGATTTCTTCCGGGAGATACCATGTATCTTGTGAAACAACGTCTTGATAGTGGCTGCTTCAGGACACTGTTTTGCTTATAACCGGAAAAGTCTTTCGCTCACCGTCTATCAGAGTCTTTGTTTTTCAGCAATGTTTAAAGGATGGCTTGATTCAAAAGTTCGTGTGATCAGTGCGTTGTGGCTTGGATGCATAATTCTCTTCTTTCCCTGCAACTGTGATGTACAGAGTGTCCATTTTAAACCCTCATCCCCTTTTCGCTCTTCTTCACCCTGCAACTATAATGCACAGAGTGTCTGTAATATGTCCTTATGCCCCCCTTTTCACGGTGGAAAATGTCCCTGTTTTTAAGCCGCAACTTGCACAGGAGCTCTTTTTCTTGGCCTTTGCTGCTTATGCGTCCTTCTTCCTCACCATGGATCTTGTCTGCATGTGCTGAGGTTCTTCCCCGTTGTCTGTGGGTTCTTCGCGGTGGGGTGCAGCTAAAGAGATCTCAAAAATATAAGGTTTAATGTCATTTAGGAAAATCCAAGCTCTCCTCCCTTGCAGTTTGACGGCTGAGGGAGTGCAGTCTTCTACGATGAACGGGCCGTTGAATCTTGGCTCGTCCCACCTTTTCTTTGTGTGGTTCTTCACCAGCACTGCATCACCAGGGAAGATGAATGGCGCACGTAGGCCTCGAGCTGTGTCTGTTTCAGCACCTCCCGCTGGGACTGGTGTTGTGCTGTAGCCTTTTCGTCGTTGCTGCAGTTGTTCTGAAATGACAGCGAGGCTTGATGTCATGCAGTTCAGATGTTCTGACAACTCGGTTCCCAGGACCTCTTGGGTGGACTGGGCATCACATCTAGCTCTATCAGAGATAGATAAGTGTAAGGGCTTGACCTGTGCACTCTTTTAAACTTTCGTTTTATGCATTTTAACCTTGCTGCATTTTGTTACAGATTTGCCTTTGTTTTAATTGACCTTGTGTTATTTTAAAAAGTGCTTTCACGAATTTCAGTAATTGGTTAGATATCGCCATATCTTTAGGCAGCCAACTAATTGTTTACGCTTAGAACTACAATTCCCTAGAGGATTGTAGTCCGGAAGGGCTTTTTTACTTTAAACCTGGCACGGACAGGTTGGGGCCAGTCTGCAGCAGTCCACGGCAGAGCACGGCCACTTCCCTTAGCCGCTCTTCCTAAAACCACACTCGTGCTGCTGTGTACCACTAGACACTCTACAGCGATTTACCGTCCATCAGGTGAGTCCATTCTGGCTCATTACTAACCACTGGGCTACATAGAGGGAAGGCATGGAGACAATTAGGTCGGAAAGTCAAAGAACTGCGTCAATCAAGACACCTATAGCAAGGGAAGAGACAGGGGCCAATAAGGTGGACATTCAGTTACTACATCATAGAACCCTATAACACCAGCTAGCCCCAAGGAAAAGAAACAAAATAACAACAGTATAGAGCAGACCAACTTCCAACAGCAGGTCCTGGGGTCTCTCAAAGCCTGCTGAATACCTGGTCCCTCAGCAGACACTCAGAGAACATACACAACCTCATTATGGAAGAGAAGCTCGACATATTATTCCTTACAGAAACATGGCTTAAAGAGCCTATTGGACCGGTATGGAATAAAGCAGTCCCTGAAGGATACACTTTATACTATCAGAACAGGGAAAAAGGGGCAGGTGGTGGGGTAGCCCTTATTGCAAGAGAATCATTTAGCCTTTTTAAAGCCTCAATGTCCTGCACTGGCTGTGAAACCCTCCACCTTAAATACTCCCCAACCCCTAGAGTGTGCATCAATTTTATTGTACTTTATAGACCCCCATCTCTTGTTTCAGACTTTAGTTGTGAGATTACCCAGCAATTTAAAGCACTGAAATCCATTAACTCGTCCTCAATCTTGCTCGGCGATCTAAACAGATGGTATCAAAATCCCTTGGATAAAGAGGCCATCAGCCTTGAAAAGTCCCTAAAAAACATTGACTTTCTAGTAAAGAATAATGAGCCTACCCCCATGAAGGGCAATCAGTTAGACTGGGTTGTAACACACAACCTTATTATTCAGAACATAGTAACCCAGCCATGCATTTGCTCAGATCACTTTAAAGTTATGTTTGAGATCTGTCTACCAGAAGCACACAGCCATAAACATAGCCCTCATATTAGAACCAAGAGCAGACATTTTAAGGTATAGGCCCAGAACAGCTAGAACCCTGCCTTCGCCAAATGGGCAAATGCTTTCAAACCGGGGACTCATGCGAGCAACTGCTACAACACTACACAGATCATATATCAGAGATGGTCAATCAATATGCCCCTCTTAAATCCAAAATAGTCAGAAAAACTAGCAACCATCAAAGCTGGTTTAACAGCACACTTCAGGACCTTAACATAGAGAAACGATGACTAGAAAGAATCTGGCAAAAAAATCTCTCACCTGAATACAAGGAGCAATGGAATCAGGCGAATGTCAAGTATAGAAACTGCATTAAAAATGCCAAAGCTGAACACTACAATAAACTGATTGAGGCCGCACCTAATGCTGCCAGTAAGCTTTTTGATATCCTTAAATCTCATGAGAAACCGAAATCCATGCCCCCCATATATTCCAATGGAGGAGGACTGTGAAATCGTAAAAAAAGCCTTTGAAAACAAAAGTAAATAAGCCAGAGAAGCCATCATTCTGGCCAGAAAAAACGCAAAGGATTTTCATCTTCCCAAAGAGGCCAATTTACAGCCCTATGAATTGGAGAACTTTAATTTTCAACCAGTTTCCGAGGCTGAGATGGTGAAGGTGCTAGCCAGGGTGAAACCATCCTCTTGCGCCGAAAACCTAATCCCCCCCAAAATGATTGTGGAAAACAAAGAACTGTTTGCACCAGTGCTATCCAAGATAATCAACGCATCCTTCCATGATGGTAAGATTCCTACAGCCATAAAAAAGGTGACCATTACACCACTGTTAAAAAACCAGGCCTCGATCCTAAAGACCCCAACAACATGCATCCCATCACTAACACCAATTTTGTACTAAAAATCATGGACAAAATCACCACAGGACAATTGCAGGCACACGTGGAAGCCAACAATATCCCGCATGAGCAACAGTCGGGTTTCCGTGCTGCCCACAGCACGGAAACTGCAATGTTGGATCTCCAAACACGCATGCTTTCTATAGTAGACCAGCGCAAAACAGGGATCCTAATGCTCTTGGATCTAAGTGCTGCCTTTGACCTTGTTGATCACACTTTGTTACAACAAGTTCTGGAGAAAACAGCGGGATGTTCCAAGGCAGCCTTGGCATGGTTAGCATCCTTCCTTACAGACCGTGTAGCCAGAATACACTGGCAAGAGAAGTTCTCATCACCTACCCCTATAAGTGCAGATGTACCACAGGGCGCTAGTATCTCCCCTCTGCTCTTTAACCTTTTTATGAAATATCTATGTGTACTCTTAGAATCCATCGGCGTTACTACGCCGATGATACACAGTTAGTGTTTGAGCTTGAGGGAGAATACCAACTAGATAAGGAAAAGATTATAACCATCTACAATCTGATAGACAAATGGATGGAAGATAATTGGATGTGCTTGAACAGTAAAAAAATTGAGTTTATGATTTTCGGCTCTGGTCAAGCAAGGGCTAAGCTCGGCAAAGAATTTGAAGAGTTTACCATTAAAACTCATGCATTAAGGTGGTCTCCCATGTCAAAACACTTGGGATGATGCTGGAGGCGTCCATGGGATCAGAATCCCAGGCAAACTACCTCCATAAAAACAATGTATACTATATTAGGCTATTGAGAGCTATACGTTCTTTTCTGACAGAAAATAATGCGGCCACAATAGCCAGGGCCATTATACTGGCATGTTTGGACTATGGTAATTCATTGCTGCTGGGAGCCTCCAATAAATGCATCAGTAAATGCCAGATAATGGAGAACAATGCAGTCTGTGTTGTAAAAGGGATCGATAGAAGAAGTCATGTGATGGAGGCTAGAAGATCCCTCCACTGGCTTAGAGTTGAGGAGAGAATCCTCTTTAAGTTCATGACTCTAGTACACAGATGTTTGTACGGAGTGGCTCCATCCTACCTTAGAACCAAATTCACAGGATACATCCCTAATAGGGCTCTAAGATCTCAAACATCTGGCAAGCTACAGATACCCCAGGCATCCCGAACTACGGGTGCCGGGAAATATTCTCCGGTCCGTGCAGCTCAGCAGTGGAACAATCTTCCAGGTACTTTGAGAGCAGAGCCTAACCTGTTAATCTTTAGTAAAAACCTGAAGACTCATCTTTTCAAATAATGTGCCACCCCTAGTTCCCACCTAGCGTTCTGCCTAACTCTAATTTGTCTCTCTGCACCCTGATGCCTACGGGCTACCGACGCATTACAAACAAAGAAATAAAATAAATAAAATAAATATCTCGAGGGAAAACGGGGGGTCCTCATTCTCCTTCCCATGAGTATCTTGTGCGGCGTAAGATGATGGTCGGAGCCTGGTTGGTTCCGAAGAGCATACAATGCCAGTGGAAGGTAGTGCAAAAATCCCTTCTTTAGAGTAAGCTTCAACTTGGCTATCCTTTCCTTTAACAAGCCATTGAGCCTCTCACAAAAACCGTTACCTTCCGGATGATACGCTGACGAGAACGTGTGCTTTATACCAAGCAGCAAGCTAATCTGTTCAAATGCTGCATTAACAAATTGAGCCCTGTTATCTGACCTCATTACCTTGCACACCCCCCATCTAGGGAACACTTCCCTCACCAGGAATTTGGCAGCACCGGTTGAGTCTGGGTGTGTACAGGGACCTGCTTCTATCCATCTGGAGAATGGACACACCACTACAATTAAATACCTGTACCGGTTACATACTTGAATCATGTCGACATAATCGACGTGCAAGTGCTGAAATGGCCCATTTGGCCGGGGCATGACTCCTCTCACTACTTTTAATGTGTGCCCAGCGGTGAATTGCTGGCAGATTATGCAGTTCACCATAAAGAATGCAACATGCTCCGCTAAATTCGGTGTAAACCAGTCTTCTACGAGCGTTGCAGCAAGATTTTTATTTTGACATGTGAAAAGGGTAATGTAATTGTTCCAATGCTATCTTTAGTAGGGCTACAGGCATTACTGGTTTACCAGTGCTATCTTGCCACCGCAACCCATCAGAGGGGTTTAAAGAACACCCTCGACGCGTCCACAGATTCTTCTCATCCTGAGGTGCCTCCCCTTGGAGCTCCATTAGTTGGGTCTGCCCCATCTTGTTGTAGGCTTCTGGTGTGGCTCGCGCTATCATCATACATTAATGGGTGCGTGCCACTTCTACTTCCATGATCGTCTCGTTTTTGGATGCCATACGCTTGACTTCCGTGTCTGCTGCGTGGTTTCCACGTGACACAAAATCTGTCCCGTGAGTATGGACGGCACATTTCACGACCGCTATGCCCACTGGGAGCTGTAGTGCCTTGATCAGCCTGTCCAATAAGGCTGCGTGCTGCACTGGCGTGCCGTCTGCTCGGAGGTAGCCCCTCCTCTTCCAGCACGCTAGGCCTGCGTGCACTGTGGACGTCACATAGGGGGAGTCACTGTACACCGGTTCTTCCTGGTCTGCATGATTCTCAATGTCGAGTATCAACGCAAATCATTCTGCAGCCTGTCCTGAATAATGAGATGGTATTCGTGCACTAACGAATATTTGAAATTCTCCATTTGCTATGTGTTTTATTACGGCAACGCCTGTTTATCTTTGTCCATCTTCTTGGTCGATTCTTGAAGAACCGTCAATGAAAACAATTTCACCACCTGCCATGGCATTTTCCTTCACTCTGGGGATTTCATCATAGAATTCTTCATGATTTGCGCAGTAATTTATCGGCTCTCCTTAAGTGACCGGCTCTGCTATGAACGTGGCTGGGTTTACTGTTTTACATCAAACTATTTTGATCGATGGATTTGATATAATCACCTCATAGGCAGAGGCCCTTTGAGATGTCAGTGTCCCTTTCGGTTCCTCTAGTATGGCAAATAATGAGTGTTCGACGTATAACGTCATGGAGCATCCCATTACAATAGTTGTCATCTTTTCTATGGCAAATGCCGCGGCAGCTAAACTTTGTTCGCATGGGAAGTGGCCTCTCATGACTGGTTCCAGGTTCCCACTGTAGTATGCCAGGGGCTCATACCCCAACGAGGTTCTTTGGGCGAGCACTGCCGTCATAACTCTGCCATCTGTGTGAGAGAACAGGTAGAATTCCTCTGCATAATTAGGAATCCCGAGAAATGGGGGCTGTGCAGATTGCTCTCTTGAGTTCAGTAAACCCTTCGTCCATAGCCTCAGTCCATTCAATTTTTTCCTTTGTCGCCTGGGCCTTCTTTAAGGCCTGGAACAAGGGCTTGGTATACGAGCTATAGTCGAAGACCCATGCTCTAACATAATTGCACAGGCCTAGGAAGCTCTGCATTTGCTTTGCCGTGTCCGTGATAGCTTCAGCCCTTTCCGGGGTAACCTTTTTCCCCTCGTGTGAGATTAGCTGGCCTATGTATAGCACCTCTTGTTGACAGTATTGTAACTTTTCCTTGTCAACCTTATATCCTTTCTCAGCCAATATTTTCAGGAGCTGGACAGAGTCGCGTCTGCATTGCTCTTCAGTGGTGCTGCAGATCAGAATGTCATCTACATACTGCAAAACAACACTATCTACCACAATATTACTTAGGTCCATTTGCAGGACTCTATTGAAAATAGACGGGGACTCACAATACCCCTGGGGTAATCTCATACTTTTTAGGCGCATCTGTCTGAAAGTGAATGACATCAGATCTTGCGCGTCACGGTGCAGTGGGATTGAGAAAAAAGCATTTTTCAAATCAATCACCGTGAAATATTTTGCCTCGCTCGGTATGTTACACAGCATCGTAGATGGATTAGGGACTAGAGGGAACTCGGCTTCGACTATATCGTTTAATGCTCTAAATCTTGGATTAAACTCCAACACTCTCCCTTTGATTTTTTGACTGGCTAAATCACTATGTTACAAGGTGATTCTGATGTCACTAGGATGCCCTGCTCCATCATTGCAGAAATTGTCTTCGCGATCCCTTCATCCGCTTCTCTGGACATGGGATATTGACGCGCTCTTGGTAAAATTGCTCCTGGTTTCAATTTGATTTTCACTTCTCCTACCCCCTTCAGGAGGCCTATGTCATAAGGTCCAGTAGTCCCTACTGAGACAGGCACTTGGGCCATGTCATCCTCAAAGTATGCTGGACGGACCAGCGCCAACATCATTCTCTGTGGCACTTCTCGTTTGATCATTTTGACCCAGCATATGAGACTTACTTCCACCCTCGTCTCTTCTAGGTCAGGGTGCTCTTCGAACAGATCGTCATCAGTGACGTCAGTCACTCGGTACCCTTCTTCAATGGCGATAATTGCACACCATTGTCTGCCTTCATCGTCGAACCCTTCGACCATTACTACTTTCCCTCGTACTGCTGCAATATGTATCGTTAAAGGAAATACTTGTCCCTCTTCTTCATGCATAGGTATTCTTGGCCTGAACAGGAACTCATCAGGGGTTCTGATCGTTTTTTCGCCTTTTACTCCCTGATTGGCCGCTGGCAGGCATAGCCGGCCCACGGAAGAAAGGCTAATACCTGTTCCTTGCCTGTGGTCATTGCCACCCTCCCATCCCAGGAGCAGGAGCTCCTCGACCAGGTCCAGCCCCTGCAGGAGCAGTGGGCACCCTGCATGAAGCTGTACTGATACGCGCCAAATTATTCGCCAGCGCCATGTGCGTAGCGCCTGCATCGGAGAAATCACCCCTTAAAAGCACCGGAGCCTCTATAAAAGAAGCAGCGCCAATGCATGGAGGAAGAATTAGGCTGCCTTGACTTATATAGCTGAATTCGCTGTTTCAGTACCTTCTTCTCCACTCAGGTACACAAGGGTCCATCACGTTTCAAGATGGCCGCCCGTTCTTTGTTGTATGCCCCAACCAGGCCCACAACAGCCATTGCCTGTTGCCGATTGGCTGTCTTCGCCTTTTCCTCCCTAATTGGCCGCCGGCAGGCGTAGCCGGCCCACTCCCCTCAAGGCCCATGGAAGCATGGATAATACCTATTCCTTGCCTGTTCTATGCTGTATTCTGCTGTCTGCCAGACCCCCTGGCCCCCACAGGCGAGCGCCGGCATGGAAGAGCCGTTGTCCCAGGATCTCCTAATATCGCCATCCATCTCCTGAAGTCCATGGGTAAGCCAATTATCAGCATATTGTACGCAATCCCCGCTCAATAAACTGGCTACCCTAATCTCTGCTCCACGTGCAAGACCCGACCACTTGTCCGCTGCCCCATACATCATACTGCTACTGGCCCACGAGCGCATCAGCACTGCACTCCATGCACACACAAGCGCCCTAACCACGGCCATAAACTGTTTCCTATTCCCCATATGCACCACCTATAGTGCATGGGCCCACGGCTTACAGTAGCCACCCAAACCCTCTTGTGACAATTGCATTTTGAACCTGCGATAGATTGTTGCACGTTGCACCTGGCTGCACCCCTCTCTGACTGCCTATACTGACATTGATCGCTGCATTCTTCCCCTGCCTGTACTCCCATTGAATGCCATTGATTGCTGCTCTTTGCACCTGGCTGCACCTAGCTGAACCCACCCCTGTCTGCCTATACTGTTATTGATCGCTGCATTTTGCCCCTGCCTGTACTGCCATTGATTACCACTGATTGCTGCATTTTGCACTAGCTGCACCCCTCCTTAACTGCCTATAACGCTATTGACTGCTGCATTTTGCATCTAGCTGCACCCCTCCTTGACTGCCGCTCCTAGCATTTAGCTGCCTTGCCATCCTATCACAGCCCTTTACCTATACTCACCATGCCTCTCCCTCAATCAATCAGCTCACCAGCTGCCCCCCCCCACCTTCCTCTCCAACATTCCACCTACATACTTCCTACCCTCCTTCTTCACAAAAAGCAACATCGCAGCAACTCACCCTCCACCTATCATAACATCATACACTAGACCCACTAACATCAGGGACCAACTCCTGGGTTTCCGCTCAAGATACCCGAGCATCACCCACCAAGCCCCACCAAACTCACCCAAAACCACAGAAACGTCCACCCTCACGGTCAAACCATCCCCACCCATGCCAATCCTGGCACACCCCAACCGTGCCTCACCTGCACCACACAACACCACCCCCTCCCTATCCTAGCCCCCACACAACCTACAATGTGCCCTTATCAATGCTAGATCCATCCCAGCTCATGGCACTGCAATTCAGGAACTCCTAATCAACCTGGACCTCGACATTCTAGCCATCACCGATACCTGGCTTCACAGCGCTGCAGGGCCAGCACTCAACTTTGCCATCCCACAGGGCTAATCCATCATCAGGCAAGACCACCTTTCCTCAGTAGGAGGTGGGGTAGCACTCATCCTGAAAGATCATTTAGAGGCCAGACAAATCACATCTAACCTGGATGACACCATAGACTCCCTAGCTATAAAAATCACCGTCTCCCCCAACTCCACCATCACATCAACCTCGTCTACCGCCCAGCTGGCCCACTATTGGAGTTCCATGAGAACCTCCTATATCGATTAACAGAAAACCTAAAGCATCCTTTCAGGTGACCTTAACCTAGGATACAACGACAAAAAGGATAAGCCAGCCAAATCTCTTTCACTAGCCTTAAAGGAACTAGGCTTTGACCAAAAAAATAACTTCACCCACACTCAACAAAGGCCGCATCCTTGACTGGGTAGCCGACCACAACTGTCACATCAACATTAGCTCCATCACCCCGACTCCTTGGTCAGACCACCACATCATTCACTTCCTCATCCCTGCCGTGTCTAAGACCAAAAAGCCCAACCCTATCCCCCAGCCCTGGCAAGATGCGCCAAAAATCATACTAAAGATAAGATCATACCACACCTAAATATCCTCACAACAGATCTCAAGTCCTCCGACCCCTCAAAGATAGCAGATATCTATAAGAGCACCATAAGCACTGCCATTGACACCATCACCCCTTTACAGAATAAAAAAGCCAAAACAGTGAAACAGTCAAACACATGGTTCTCCTCTGAACTAAAAGAACTCCGCTCTCAGAAAAGAAAAGCACTGAACACCTGACAAAAATTCCCCCTCCACAGCCACTCTATCCTCCTACAAAACAATCACTTCCCAATACAAAAAAGCTATAATCACAGCCAAGTCAGCCTCCTACAATGAAAGAATTGCAAATGCAAGCTCCGAATCCAAAGAACTCTTTGCCATCTTTAAAGAACTCACTACACCAGCTACCAAATCACAAGATATTGTTAAAGACCAAACCTGGTGCAACTCCATACAATCTGCCCTATTGAATAAAATCAAACTCCTACAAGCAAAAATCAAGGAGCACCACAAAAACCTATCATAGCACCTCAAATAAACCACCACTACTAACCACTTGCCCACCCCCAGCCCAGAGCCCCCTTCCGCCAAAGCCCCCACAACCCCTTTCAAATTCAGGGAAGTAACAGAACAGGAAGTTATTGAGATAATGAACAAGATTAAACCATCTAACTGCAAAGGAGACCCATGTCCAGCCAGTCTGATTAAAGACTGCACTGAAACACTCGCCCCCTTCCTCAAATCCTTCATTAATGCTTCCTTCAATGCCAACACAGTTCCAGACAGCCTAAAAGAAGCCTGGGTACACCCCTTCTAAAAAAAACCTACTCTTGACCCAGAAGTGGCTAATAACTATAGGCCCATTACCACCGTGCCTTTCCTGCTCAAGATCCTGGATAAAGTTGCCTACACACAAATCCAGGAGTATCTTGAAACCAACCGTATCCTAGGCAAAAGACAGTCAGGCCTTCGATCAGGTCACGGGACAGAGTCAGACCTACTCGATTTAAAAATACAACTTGGAGACATCATGGACAAAGGCAAACCAGCACTTCTTCTCCTACTGTATCTGTCCGCCGCCTTTGACCTTGTTAACCATGATATCCTATGCATGCACCTAAAAAATGAAGCGCACTTCTCCTCAGAAGCTATCGCATGGGTGGCCTCGTTTCTAAATGGTAGACTCATGAAGTTCATTTCAGACACTGCCTCGGCAACCCCTACTATCATTCACTGCGGTGTCCCCCAGGGCTCCTGTACCGCCCCTACTCTCTACAATATATTTACCCTTCCACTCTCAAATGATCTCGACTGTCGCAACATAGCGTACACCAACTACGCGGACGATACGCAGGTACTACTCCCACTAACTGGCACCTATAAAGAAGATGTGACAGCCCTAACCAAAATTTACACAGTCATCCAAACCTGGATGGCTGCCAACGGCCTCTGCTTAAACGGGAAAAAACTGAGATCCTCATAGTAGGGACCAGCGAAACTCTCAACAAACTCCCCCCACAATATAAATCCTTCAACATCAACAACTCCACCATAACAGTCTCCAAGACTGTCAAAACCCTAGGTGTTCACCTAGATGCCTCACTATCCATGTCCCGCCAGGTCAACGCCATAGCCTCCTCCTCAGCGCTCACCACCAAGGTGATCAACGCAGTCAAACCTTTTCTCTCCACCAAAAACTGCCTATCCATCGCCAGAGCCACAATAGGTACCAAACTGGACTATTGTAATGCCCTTTTCCTAGGCACCTCTGTCAACAACATAAAAAAACTCCAAATCATGCAAAACAACGTGCTGCGGGCAGCGAAGACCATCCCCAAAAGGGAATACATCTCCCAAGCAAGGAAAGATGCCCACTGGTTACTGCTGCAGTAACGCATACTCTTTAAAGCCATGGCCATCACACATAGATGCCTTACACTAGATGCCCCACCCTATCTCGCAGAAAGAATCACCCTCAAAGCCTCTAACAGACCCATCAGAGCCCACCATGCCAACCAGATCTATGTTCCCACGTTCAAAAGATCCAGAGCTGGATGATCTAGCTTCCAACACCTCGCACCCAAAAACTGGAATGCCCTACCAACTTCACTAAGGAATGAAAAATCATACACCACCTTTCGCAAAAACCTAAAAACCTTTCTAACGTTTAAACATGCACAGTTATGCTTGCATTGTAACCACAGCAAAGCATAACTCAATGTACTATTGCAACCGACTGTTACTCTATACCTATGTCTAAGCTTAAGCCTGCTGTAGCAGCGCTACGATGCCTCAGGGCAGTTCTGTGTGCTTTATAAATGCAAATAAATAAATAAATAAATAAAAATAGTTCTATCTGCGAGGCCTGGCAATCCCGCCATAAGCACACGCACGCCATATGCAAAGACTTCTGGTTCTAATGGTACAGCTCTCATGGCTATGCGTCCGGAGTACGCTCTGATCATTTTGCACACGTTAGAATAATGCATTCCTGGAGTTTAGCATACTATGCCCTCCTCTGTGAACGATATAGTCATATTCAACTTTGTCATTAAATATCAACCCAAAATGTTGACTGGGGTCTGACGTGAATATAATAAGGGTACATGCATCTCACAATCCCCTACAGAGACTGTGAGTTTGTCTGTAAAGGGAACTCTGCTGTGAGCTCCTGTAAATCTCTGAGTATCTATGGCCTGGCCGGACAAGGAAAACTTGCCTTTCGTAAGCACGAGCGTGTTGCACCCGTGTCAACTAAGAAGGAATATTCTTTCCCCCCTATGATGACATTTACCCTAGGTTCCCTGTTGGGGTCTGGTGTCACTGATAGGATAGAACACATCAGGGTTCCCAGCGAGCTGTCCTATTTCATGTATAAGTTCGGTCCACTGTATACTTGTGGATTTCCTCCATTTCCAGGGTTGACCCCCCCTCCGGGGTTTGTTCCCTGTGATATTTGCGGCGGTGCTTGTTGGGATTGCCCTTGTGGCAAGTTCCCCATGTTCGTGGGTTGAACCCCTTGCTGCGCACCTTGCTGCTCGCATTGTGCTTGCTGTGCTTGCTGCTGCACAGTGTGATTCTGTGCACCGCCCTGCTGCGGGAAGGCAGGCTGGTTCACCATGCCTGTTCCCATTCCTTGTCCATTTGGCCACGCGCCTTGGCTTCTGCATGCACGTGCCAAATGTCAACACACTGGCGGTGGTCGGGCCACCTGTCCATTTGGCATATCTGGACTGCCCATCTGCATGTTTTGAAAACCCCCTTAATTATTCTTAAAACCTCCTGGATTACTTTGAAACCCTCCCTGATTACTCTGCCATCCTCTTCCTCTAAATCCCCTTCAACTTGGGTAAAATCCCGCATTACCCTGCTTATTCTGCGATGGGTTAGTCGCTTGTTGTGCACTGGTTTCAGCCAGGCTTGTCAACATGGCTCCTTCAAGAGCATACTTTGAGAGTATCTTTTGCACCAGCTTCGCTTCCTCACCCTTACGAGTTGCCTCCTTTTTCGCTTCTTTTCTTGCAACAATCTACAGTAGTGTGCAATCGTCAACTATATTTCGGCCCATGGTTTAGCTTCTACTCCTACCAATTTCTTGAGCTGTTTCTGCACTGGTTCAGGCAACCCTTTGTACAATATATGGTAGAATACAGGGGTGGATTTCGACCAAGATTCATGTGTTTCGAGCACCCATGCATCTTGAAAATTCTGGATATAAATCAACAGATCCTCTGACTCTTTCATTTTTCGAGTCATTATAGCTCCCATATTGGAAGTGTCTGGGTACAGCATTCGTAGCGCTATCCACACTGCTGCCCTACAGTTATTGAATGGTGCTCCATCATGGATAGTGTTAATTATGGTTACCCCAGGGTACCCAGCCCGCTTTCACACATCTTCTGCTCTCTCACCAAGTATGGCGATCAGGATACCCTTAATGTCCTCTATAGCTAACGTGGCACCCCTTGTCATTTTTTCTAGCTCGTGTATCCACTTCCCGGCTACCGATGTCAGCATTGGAAGCTTGTTTTTCAGGTTCTCTCGATCCATGTGTGGCCATGGAATATATCGTGTTCTTGCGCCCCCCTTTTCTAGCAGCGGGAATTGAAATGCACAGTCTTCCTTCTCTTTCCCTATAGTTCTCCTGTATATCGCTGGGGTAGCAGTCCGCATCGCCGTCTACATAGCAATGTCTTCAATCTGTCTACATAGGCAGGTGCTGGCACCCCCCTCTGTTCCCTCATGTCGGCCAGGCTGCGCGCTGGACTCCGATGCCCTAGGTGCGGACTCGCTAGCGTCTGACCATCGTACCCCTTGGTACCTTGGGAGCCGCTTCTCGCACCGTCTCCCTTCTTTGTGTGTCTCGTCCTCCGTCTCCCCACCGGAGTCGGACGCTGATTGTTCCCAGTTCACGCAACTCCTTGCATCTTCATTTTTATTAATTTCTAGCCTGGCCAGGGACAGTCCCCTGCTCCCACTACTTCGGGTGATATCCTCGGCGTCATATAGTTGAGTGCTTTCCAAGCGCTCATCTTCCCTTCCTCCTTGGGGAATTTGTTCCAGCCCCATTTCATCGTATATTTAATCAATCGTTTCCCCGATGCTTCTGGTGTCGAAGTCATCTTCAATATTGGCCCCACTCTTGCCTGGTACTGAGTCATGTGCAGGTAATCATTCTTTGATGTCTTCCCATTCTACAACAGGATTGGGTTTTTTAACTTCCTGCTCCAAATATTCAAGATCCTGTGCCCTCTCTCTACGTGTGTGTTCTATATCATCATCGACTTCCTTGCGCTTCCTCGCTTCTTCTCTAGTCTTATCTTCTTCCCTTCTTCTTTCATTTCTACGTTCCTTTGCCCTTCTAACTTCCTCATCTTCCCGTCTCTTTATTCTCTTTTCACGTACTCTTTGCTCTTCTTCCGACCTTTGCTGATTCTGTCTGTACTGGACATAGGCTGCATTCTGTTTGCGATCAAGCTGTTTCTCTTGCTCTTTGCGATATGGTTGCTCTCGCCTCAGCCTATCCTTCCTTTTTATCTTTTCGTCCCTCATTACCTTCTCCTTTTTTCTCTCCCTTTTTTGCATCTCATCCGACTTCTCTCTCGGTCTCACATCATCACTTCCTTTACCATCGCGTTTCAACAATATTTGTCCTCCCATCCATTTGTCTTTTGCAAACACTATCTCATCAGTTCTGCCTTCATTTCCTTTCCATTTCTTTCCCTCTGTCTCCTTAACGAGAGGTGCACAACTCTGTGCCTCGTCTTCCTCTCCTCATCGCGTCTCTCCTTGTCCCTCGGGACTGCGGAGGTAAAATTAATTTCCTGCTCCTTCTCCTTGATTTCGTCACTACTGTACGTAGGTGACTCATTTGCAGGGTTGCTATACCCAGTGGCTGCCTTAAGTTCTTTTAGCAGGTAGAGTCCCTCTGACTTACTCCCCTCAATCTCTGGCTCAGGTGGGGCTGGTGGCGCGGTAGGCGTCTCGCCCCCCTCCGTGCATATGTTTAGTATCCAGTCTGCAGGAGGCTCTTCCTCCTTTGGCTGTTCAAACATTTTCCACAGTTCTAGAACAGCAAGACGTTTCTCTAGTTTCTTGCCTGTGTATGTGGCATGTAGATAAGTCGTCATATGCTGTAAAACGGCTTTAGATAAAGACCCGTTCAGTGCCCATGGCATAAACATTTTGTGGGTGGTACCCTTAACCCACTCCGTACTATACTTCTTAAGCTTGGGTGCGTGTTTGGGAAATTGCTTGCACAAATGGGCAAGTGGGATAACCTCCTCCATTCTCAAATTTCGTTACCAACAATATTTTATGCAATTTTCACACGTCCAACAGTATGAGCGAGCACCAAATACGCACACTCCAATCCAATCTTCCCCTCCAAAATGCTATATGATGAATTTACTCAAGAACATCAATCCATTGGCGATTCCCTCTTAGTTACGGAATCGCATAAAGCCCAAACTTCATTACAAACAATCAATGATACAGTTCTTTACATTTGACATATAACAGGACACGCATGACAGACATTTGACAGACTAGACGGACACCAGCTGGACACATATACCTGCCTTCTAATCAATACCCCGACATGGGGTTTAAACGAACCCCTTTAGTGCCGTCTTTAATCGTCACCATAGTCTAATTGTCCCCCATTATGTGGGCTCTGAGTTCACGTTTCTTGTGACCGCTATTTTAAAGCGCAGGAACAAGGCAAATCCTCTTACTTTTTTCTCTCGGGTGCCCTCCCGGTAACCTACTTTTTCCTCTCGGTGTCCTCCCGGTAACCTACTTTTTTCTCTATTATACTTGTGTCATTAACCCCTTATAGATATATATGCAGTCTTCTCTACTTCTGACAATTTTAATTTTCTTCCACCACCCTCCGTTACCTTTCCTTTACTTGTTCTAGTGCCTACAAGACATTTGCCAAAGTAATGAGTTTATTGTTTCACTCACCGCTCGCATCTTTTCCTCTCTGGAACTTTGGGATCACCGCCCCTCCTTTACCGCCTCTTGCTGTCTTTTCGTCTGATCCGCTGCCCGTGGGAATCAGAAGGGTTATGCTTTGAAAGTCAGGTTCCTTCAGACCCACTGCAGATTTTTGAGTAAGACTATCATTGTCCACGGGAAGCTTCTCAGTCTACTCAGCCGAATGGAGAAGGACTCATGATATTGCTGAAGGTCTAGAGTTACTTTGTGCCGTCGGTCTATGGGTGTCTTAGCATTAATTAATCAATAGTTGATGGTCGAATCATCCTCACGCTACCAGGTGTAGAGGAGGGCGGAGCGTCCTCTGACGGGCCCATAGGTCAGAGCTCACCCTTGAGTACCTGTAAAACAAGATAGCTGCACCTTGAGGAGGTTGGGGTGCAGGATTCTCTTACTCCGACACAATTCAATAAGGACAACTCAATAGTTTGGCAAAGGGAGGTCCGTTTAATGACAAGTACAAAAAACGGGGAAACAAATGGTAATCAACAGAGTTACGATCGCCTGTCTCGCTTCAACTTCCAACTTCTTCATTCAAACAGCAACTTTTATGGGTAAAACTCATAGGTTTGTCATGCAATTCTGTTGGTTGGAAAAGGTAACTTAAGTATAGGTGCTATATCGGTATATTGTGACAGAGCATGCGGATTGAATAACTCTTATCGGGTGGGCGTCTATGCCCATCCGACTACATCACTCGTGAAAGACGTCACTACAACTACAACGTCTCATTGGTTCTACAAGCGATAGGACCCTAGATTATTTGATCCATTGTGATTGGATGGGTTGCACCCCTAGGCATAAATCTCTGCTTTAATTAGCAGCATGCAGAATGGACACCCAGATGCGGAGTGCCCCAAGATTCACGCTGCCTCCCTTCCATCAATCAGTACCTTTAGGGCTATGTGTCAATTAGTTGGCTGAGGATGGCCTCGAAAATGTAGCGTCTTATCAGGAAAAGTTCTGGCATCCTGGGTTCTGGGTGACATCAGACGTTGGTACCTCTTGCCCTGGGCTGGTCACGTGTCTGTTCACCGTGAATCTGCTTCATTTTCCTTCTTTTTGTGTATTTGATTCTTACTTAGCCTCGCCACCTGCCTGGGTCCTCCTTATCTCGACCTTCACTTTCAGGCTGGTATGCTCTGAAGTTTCGATTCTCCGGAGCTGTCGCTCTCCCTTCCCTAGGTTGACCCTGAATTCGCAGGCATGAGCTACTTCTTACTGAGTTTCGATTCTGCGCTTTCCTTTGGCTTTGGCTGGAATATGAATCTTGGCCTTGTTAGTCCTTTGCAACATGGGCTTAATTCTGCTTTACAAAAATGGAGTCGCACTTGTATAGTGTGCTTCATTGAGGTAGATATATAATTCGTGCTTGCCGCTCTAAGTTTCGACTAAGCATTGCGAGCAGTACCGTTTACTTGGCTTCTTGCGTTCCGAGCCTATTTACATGCATTCAGTCAGTTGCACAATTTGATCCTGGTTACGTTCATGGTGCTGCAACGGTGTGTCTTCTTATACGTCTATCATATCATTATCCTTAACATTTCGTCCTTGTGTATCATCTTTTGCTCGTCGTTTATGGTTATCTGTACGTCACGTCTGGGCTCTTATGTCGTCACCATTCGCCTTCCATTAAGGCTCTGTGGGTCTCTTCGGGGAAAGTCTGTAAGTAGTCTTCAATTCTTGTCTGCTGCTGGTACGCTGTCTAAGAGGGTACCGTGCAACCCATGGTTGTCTGATTATGGGTGCTCCAACAGGTATTGCTCTTCTGATGTGTACCGGGCAGAGTCCAAGTGTACCTCTCTGTTGGTTCATCTGCTCCTCATATGTCACATACCTTGGCGAGTACATTCCTGGTACCTCAGAATTGGGAGCAGGGGTGCAGGCCATGTCTGGGACCTCCTCTACAGCTCGCCATCTTGGATCCATGTTTGGTGTCCGTGGACATCACGGTAAAAACATATTAAAAACACAACATTGCAATTGTTTAACTTATCAAATAATCTCTGGGGAGGTGAGGGGTGATGCGGATGGGATATGGCTGCAAGAAGCAAAAAACAGGTGTTTTTTTATCGCGAAAGTCACACGGTACATTTGGAGGAGTGCCTAAAGTACAGGCGAAAGAGATTGCATTTTGGCATTCAAGGGATGGAGATGTATAATCATGGAATTGTGGACTTGTAGACATAGATTATTGCTTCTGCAGTCTGAAACCCCAACCTTACCTTGTGGTATTACAGAGTAATACTACATTCCGAATGCCGTTCCTCTATATTGTTTATATTGGTTGCCCGATATTTATTAATATTAAATAGAAGCAATTTCAGGTTATTTTACACTCTTAATTAAAACGGTTGATGTTTATAAATTGATGTGCTGGTGCTACACCCAGAGCGTGGCAAATAAAGGGCTAATGTGTCTGTGTTCAAATGTAATTAAAATAATAATGGAGTCAGACTGGTGCCCCTTACAGCCTGGCACCTCAGGAAGCCACCTGCTGTGCCTGATGGACGTGAATCAGAATAACAGTTCTTATGGATGCGGTGAGGCAAGTTTTTGCCAAGTAAGAATGTATGTTGATTGTGAGTGAAGGTCACCAGCTTTGAATTTTTGCTTGCAAGCTAAGGAAGCCCATGCATCGGACACACAGTATAAGGTTCAATTGTTTTTTGACCTTGAGAGAAAGGGACCATTCCGAAAGGAATTGAATGAAAGGAGGTTTGTAATAATGAAGATATGATAAGGTTATGCATTCCAAAAGTGGGTAAGGAAAATGTAAATTCAGTTCATGAAGAATCGTTGGTGAGAACGCAGTGAGCGTTGCGGTCTGAGTTACGCCAAGAGAATGGAAATGGTGAATATAATGTAAGTTTGATTTTCGATGATTGTACACCGGAACGAGCATTAACTTATTATTATCTGCACATTATTTCTGGGTTACATTCTATTTGTTTGTTCTGTGTGGCTTATTGCAATGAAACGCAAGTACAACCTTTGTGTGTAGTGGTCTTTTTAACATGCTTATGGGGAGTTCAGCATCGAGGTGCATGTAGACCACCACTCGGTTCCCCCAAGTTCAACACTAATATTTCATTAAAATGTCATCTAGGACCATCTCCAATTGTGTAACACTTTCCACGTTTTTTTCTCTCTGTTGAGATTGTTTCATGTCTGTGCTAATCGTTAGTTTAAACCCTATGTTGAATTAATAAGTCAATAGATAAAATGTAATAAAGATCGGGTAGTGAGACACATTTCTGTTATGTTCGAAACAGATACATTCTGCCATTCTGCTATCGTCATAGATTTCAGATGCCAACTGACAGGTTTTTCAACCGGCAGCTGAACATAGTTGTGAACAAATGGATCACAGTGACTCTTTTTTGGGACGATCGTCAAGGCCCATATGCCCTTACGCTATACTAGCGATTAGGAGCAACATAACATCCTTTACAGTGGTCTAGCCCCAAGTTGATGCACAAGCACTGGAATTCACTGTGTGACCCAAGCGCTTCTTTTACCGAAAACAAACATCTTGTGTACGCAAAAAGAACAACGCGTGCTTCACGATAAACATTTCGGATCGCAGGCGAAGAAACAAATTTGCAATTTGATTGAATATGGCAATAGTCAGATGTTCTCGGAGTATTTATTGTGAAATAAAAGTACTTTACAAATTGTACAGTGTTGTTGTTTTCTTTTAAAGTGCGGTTTAATATTCTGAAGTGTAACATGCTGTGTTGTGAGTCGATGTGTGTTGATTTTCGGGTCCTGCGTCACATCACGTAGGTGATGACAGGCGCGTTTGGCTACACTGCCCAGTAACGTCACTGAAAAAGGCGGAGAATATCACTATGTTTGGTGATGTCAGGCTCAAGGGCAGGTCAGATGATTTAGTGACATCAGGGTAGTTTACCTTAGGCCAATGGAGCAATGGATAAGATTAACACAAGATGGCCTCACCCTGCTGCCAGATTTTACATGTTTATAAAAGAGGAAAAGTGAGGTAAGGTGAATTGGAAATGTGTGTGCGATAGATTGTCATGGGTATCAGGCAGGTAGTTGGGGCAAGCTGGGTGGAGGCTTGGCAGGCCTGGCATAGCACACAAAGACCCCATAACAAATCCCTCCTTTCATTCCTTCCTAGTGATTGTAGTAACTTCCTGGTTACCACTTCCTGTTTCCACCAGGAAGTGCATGATAACTCTTGAGCTCTCTAGTGTTTGGGTGTGGCTGGCTATATAAGCCACACCCAAGATTCTTGCAGTGCTTTATGTTTCTTACTGTGAGCTGTATCAACAACACACTTGCTGTGCTCTGGATCCGCCAGCATCTGCTTACCTGCTCCGGATCATCCTGTTTCTGCTTAACTGCTCCAGATCATCCTGCTTCTGCTTACCTGCTCCGGATCATCCTGCTTCTGCTTACCAGCTCTGGATCATTCAGCTTCAGCTTACCTGGTTCTTACTCCACGCTGCAGCTATCTCCAGTCAAGAGGGGACTTCTACAGCGGCACCTGTAAGAACAAAGAAGAACAGTGTTAACACGTGCACATCAGTAACGCTGCGCATACTCACTGAATCTTCCCGCAACACTGGAATCCAGGTTAGTTGCACGAGCGCACAAACCCCTGTAAGAAAGAAGAGACATTATTCATTGCTCTCGCTCCAATAACGCAGACACGTATTTCACTGCTCCCTCTCTCTCTCTATGAAGTGCATACTTACCAAAAGCCTCCGTGCAAACTTACCTAACCACCAAGTCTCCAGAAGCGCTGAACCCGGACTCGAGGCGCTAATACCACATAATTTCTCCTGCAAGGGAAACGGAGAGACATTACCAAGCGCGCTCGAATTGAAGGTGCTGCGCAAACCTACCAGCAGCTAGCTTCTACACGCAGCGCTACTCACACACAAAGATACCGGCAAACAAAGACAATATGGACAATTTTGGACACTCAACATTCTCCGCGCAATGTTCACTTGTGGGAAGGACTTTCTAGCTAGTGAACAAACTTGCACCTTGAACTCTCGGCCTCGCTGTGAAGGCATAAAACAGCGTTTGGCATCTGAACTCAGCCTACAGACATTGGCACCAATCACATGAGTGAATCGCGCCCCTGCAAATGTAGGATGGAGTGCACACCCTACTAAAGATCAAGGTAAGCCCATAGGGGGACATCACAGCACACAGTAAAGAGAAGGGAAGGGCCCAGGGGAATCATGTGAATTCAGGTCTGAGTGTACACCTTGGCTTTGACAGGTATTCCTCTGGGTGAAACAGGGGAAGTGAAGACTTGGGGTCAAGGGAGGCTCGTCCATCGCTCCTGCAGAGACACAGGTGAGTGTGTCAGAACACAAAGCCATCCTCAATACCTCTGCCTGAGCGATGGAAACCTCTGAGGTAGACCAGCTTTCCCTATTGTTAGGTGAACTAGGGGCCGAGGTGCATGCAGCCCGCTCAGAGACAAATGCCTTAAGGCGCGAACTGGTAGTCAACAGGGACAAAACAGACGATTTGGCAAGACAGCTCCTACAGACCTATGCTGGTCTAGCACCCCTACCAGGTGGAGTTCCACAGGGGGAGCCTACCGTGGCAGCTGTAGCCACACCCATTCAGGTATTGCTTCCAGGCAATATCCCTTTAGCACCCCCGGAACGCTTCTCTGGGGATCCCAAGAAATTTGGAGTGTTCATGAATCACTGCCGGCTACATTTCGTATGCAAACCAGACACCTTTCCGAATGACCAAGCTAAAGTAGCTTTTCTCCTCTCCTATTTAGGAGGGCACGCGGCGGACTGGTCTGTCCCGTTAGTGCTTAGGGATGACCCTTTACTGAGAAATTACCCAGGTTTTCAGCGTGAACTGGAAAAACTATTTGCCCATCGGACTCGAGGTCAGGCCCTGGATGATGAGCTACTCTCTCTGCGACAGGGTGGTAAGGATCTAATCTCATATGTCGCCACATTCAATCGCTTAATAGCCGAATCAGGTTGGCCAGAGAAGAAACAAATAACATTATTTTATTGAGGACTGAAAGGAGAACTAAAAGATGTCTTGGCGCAAGTAGCTAATCCTCCCAAAGATTGCAGTGAATACATCGACCTAACTATGCAACTAGACCACCGGTTACAGGATCGCAAGGCTGACCGAACCAGATCAGAGCATAGACCCGTGTATGTCTGACCAAAGGAAGCGTCCCATCGACAGGCCTCAGAAATACACTCAGAGTCTATGCAATTGGGTGTTCTCAGGGGACCACTCACCAAGGCAGAGAGAGAACGGAGGCATCAGGAAAAACTTAGCTTATATTGCAGCCAATCTCCGGAACTGCACGATTAAACCCCCACGGAAGACAATGGGGGTACTAGATAACATAGGGGAAGACACAGGTGTGGTAGTGGAAAATTCCAACGCCCGACAGATGTAGAGGTCGGTCTGTCGAGCCAGGAACAGAGCACTCAGATCTCACATTTCAGTATTCCTGTGGTTTTGGTAGACAATTCACAGCCCACCCTAATGCATGTCCTCAAGGCTTTCATAGACAGTGGGGCTATTGGAACTACCTGGAGATAAACACTGCAAAGACCTTGGGATTAGCATTCCACCATAAGGACACCACAGAAAGCGTGACAGCTGTGGATGGCACATAATTCCTTTCGGGACCAGTAACACAGTGTACTTCCACCATCACCTTAATCTGCCAAGATGGCCACATAGAAAGTATTAGATTCAACCTTATCGCTGCACCCCAATTCCAGCTGATTCTTGGGATACCGTGGCTAGAAACACACAACCCAAAGATAGATTGGCGAGCTCGAACCTTACTCTTTTCCACTGAATGCGCATCTTGTTACGACATTAAAGGGATCAAAGGGAACCCATTGTTAGCTTCACAGGAAAAGATAGCAGGTTTAGGCTTGGTGGGCACTTTACCAGAGGAATACCAGGAGTTCCAGGATGTGTTCGTGAAGGAGCAACCTAATACACTACCACCACATTTACGGCTGCCAGATTGACCTGCAACCAGGGGCACAATTACCATGCAGACGCATTTATGCATTAACCGAGGAAGAAAACACTCATCTACCGACCTACTTGGATCAATACCTGGCCAATGGCTTCATTAGACCATCTAAGTCACCAGCCGCCTCCCCACTGTTCTTCGTACCGAAGAAAGAGGGGGACTTAAGAACGTGTATTGATAACCGGGCCCTAAATCAAGTCACCATAAAAAATAAGTACCCGTTACCTCTGATACCAGTACTCATAGACCAGGTGAGACAAGCGAAGATTTTTACCAAGCTAGACTTACGCGGCGCATATCACCTGATACGCATGAAGAAAGGGGACGAGTGGAAGACTGCATTCCGTACCCGCTATGGCTTGTACGAATACCAGGTCATGCCCTTTGGGCTTTCCAATGCCCCGGCTGCGTTCCAGCATTTTATGAATGATGTGTTACGGGAACTCCTCGATGTCTGCGCAGTCGTTTACATTGATGACATTCTGATCTACTCCACCACTCCCCAAAAGCACGTAACCCACGTGCGAGCTGTACTCCGCAAACTGCGTGAAAACCAACTGTACGCAAAGCTAGAAAAATGCTCCTTCCACGTCACCGAGGTGGAGTTTCTGGGATGTGTACTGACACTGCAGGGGATCAAGATGGACAATAGAAAAGTGGAGGCAATCCTCACTTGGTCCTCGCCCACGTCTGTAAAGGGAGTACACAGTTTCCTAGGGTATGCAAACCTTTATCGACGCTTCATACCAGGAGTCTCACATATTGTATATCCAATAACGTCCTTGCTGCGCAAACACCGAAAGTTCGAATAGACTCCAGCGGTGGAAGAAGCTATCCGAGCTCTCAAGGAAAAATTCACCTCAGCCCCAATTCTGCAACACCTCAGCCCGATTTACCGTACATCGTAGAAACGGACGCTTCAATCATTGCCATGGGGGCTGTACTGTCTCAACAAAATCCTGAAACCGGATGCCTTCACCCCATTGCCTTTTGGTCAAGGAAGTTTTCCCCAGCAGAATTAAACTATGCAATTTCTGAGAAAGAACTCCTAACAATCAAAAGCGCACTGTGTGAATGGCGACATTACTTACTAGGAGCAAAACACACCATCACAATAATAACAGATCATCGGAACTTGCAATTCTTATGCTCAGCAAAAGCTCAGTCTTCACGGCAGCTCAGTTGGGCCCTATTGTTAATGGAATACGACTTTGTAATCACCTACTGCCCCGTAGTTAAGAACGGGAAAGCGGATGCGTTATCCCACATTGGCACAGGAGAGGAAGTCTACAATGCCCCTAACTTGGTGGAGATCATACCCAGCCATAAAATTCTCGGCCTCTGCATTGGCCCATCTCGGTTAAATACTCTGCAGGAAACAATTAAAGAAAATATGTCTGAAGAAGACCTACTGGCTTGGGACACGAAGGGAGATCAGTTCACCATTCAAGACAAACTACTATACTACCAAAAACGCTTCTATGTTCCAACTAATGATATGCAACAAGCAATCATATCAGACTACCATGACTCGCTGTTAGAAGCCCATCCGGGTATAGCCAAAACCATGAAGAAAGTAAGCAAATCTTATTGGTGGCCAACTTGGCGAGAAGATATTGCCACCTACATAGGCACCTGTGAGGTGTGTGCACAATACAAAACATCCAGGCAAAAACCAGCCGCCTCCTTCAGCCAATCACCATTCCACCAGTGCCCTGGCACACAGTATCAATGGACTTCATCACTGATCTACCGCCTAACTCAGGTTATAATACCATCCTCGTAGTAGTGGACCTCTTCTCCAAAATGGCTCATTTCATAGCTCTAAAGGGTATTCCCTCAGCTCAGACCCTGGCGCAGGTTTTTCTAGACCGAATCGTCAAGTTAAATGGATTCCCTACCATAATCGTTTCTGATAGAGGCAGCCAATTTGTATCTCGTTTTTGAAAAAAATGTTGTGCCCTGGCAAGAGTAGAAGTCCGTCTGTCTTCTAGTCACCACCCTCAAACGGACGGCCAAACCAAGCGCACGAACCAGACCATGGAACAGTATTTGCGCTGTCTATTACACCAAACAAGCCAAAGCTGGACAGAAATTCTATGGATGGCAGAGTATGCCTACAACAACTCAACACATTCATCAACCCAAGCAACACCCTTCTTTACTATATACGGTCGAAACCCCAGAACGTCGGTCTACGATCCGCCAGAAAAGATTGAAATGCCCGCAGTAAAGAATCTACATGCCAGCATCATGAAAGCAGCCAGAGAAGCCAGCAGGAACCTACAGCAAGCAAAAGAAACACAGAAAAGAAACGCTGATCTCCATCGACGAAAAGCCCCAGATTATCAAGTGGGAGACTCGGTCTGGCTGGCAACTAGACACATTGCTTTAAAGGGTCCCAAAAAATTTCAGCCTAGATACATCGGCCCGTATACAATAGAAAAAGTAATTAATCCAGCAGTCATGAGACTGGCGTTACCTCAACATGTGAGTATACATCCCGTATTTCACGTGTCACTATTAAAACCAGCACACCCAGGAACCCAAACTTCCACACCTCCCGCACCCATACAAGTGGGTGTAGAAGCACCAGAATATGAAGTAAAGAACATATATAAGATTCCAAACAAGTACGAAAGACCATGTATTATTTGATTGACTGGAAGGGGTATGGACCCCAGGAAAGATCATGGGAACCCAGCACGCACGTTCATGCCCCCCGATTGGTGCAGAAATTCCATCGGAACCATCCTGAGAAACCAAAGCCCTCATACACACCATTGGGAGGGGTCTTGAGGGGGAAGACTGTCATGGGTATCAGGCAGGTAGTTGGGGCAAGCTGGGTGGAGGCTTGGCAGGCCTGGCATAGGTACAAAAAGAACCCATAACAAATCCCTCCTTGCACTCCGTCCTGGTGTTTGTAGTAACTTCCTGGTTACCACTTCCTGTTGCCAAACAGGAAGTGCATGATAACCCATGAGCTCTCTAGTGTTTGGGTGTGGCTGGCTATATAAGCCACACCCAAGATTCTTCCAGTGCTTTGTGTTACTTACTGTGAGCTGTATCAGCAACACACTTGCCGTGCTCTGGATCAGCCAGCATCTGCTTACCTGCTCCGGATCATCCTGTTTCTGCTTACCTGCTCCGGATCATCCTGCTTCTGCTTACCTGCTCCGGATCATCCTGCTTCTGCTTACCCGCTCTGGATTATTCAGCTTCAGCTTACCTGGTTTTTACTCCACGCCGCAGCTATCTCCAGTCAAGAGGGGACTTCTACACCGGCACCTGTAAGAACAAAGAAGAACAGCGTTAGCACGCGCACATCAGTAATGCTGCGCATACTCACCGAATCTTCCCATGACGTCGGAATCCAGGTTAGTTGCACAAGCGCACAAACCCCTGTAAGAAAGAAGAGACATTATTAATTGCGCTCACTCCAATAACGCTGACACTTATTTCACTGCGCTCTCTCTCTCTCTCTACGTGCTGCATACTTACCAAAAGCCTCTGTGCAAACTTACCTAACCACCAAGTCTCCAGTAGCGCTGAACCCGGACTCAAGGCGCTAATACCACATAATTTCTCCTGCAAGGGAAAGGGAGAGACATTACCAGGCATGCATAATTGAAGGCGCTGCGCAAACCTACCAGCAGCTAGCTTCTACACAAAGCGCTACTCACACAAAAAAATACCAGCAAACAAAGACAATATGGACACTTTTGGGCACTCAACATTCTCCGCGCATTGTTCACTTGTGGGAAGGACTTTCTAGCCAGTGAAGAAACTGGCGCCTTGAACTCTCGGCCTCACTGTGAAGGCATAAAACAGTGTTTGGCGTCTGAACTCAGCCTACAGACATTGGCACCAATCATGGAGTGCACACCCTACTAAAGATCAAGGTAAGCCCATAGGGGGACATCACTGCACACAGTAAAGAGAAGGGAAGGGCCCAGGGGAATCGGGTGAAATTCAGGTCTGAGTGTACACCTTGTATTTGACAGGCATTCCTCTGGGTGAAACGGGGTAAGTGAAGACTCGGGGTCAATGGAGGCTCGTCCATTGCTCCTGCAGAGACACAGGTGAGTGTGACATAGATCAACGTATGTATAAAAATAGATGCCCAAACCCTCGGGACAATAATATTTTCTGCGCATTGCACTTGTGAAACTTATGAAATAATCTCTGGGAAGGTGAGGGGTGATGAGAATGGGATGGGATATTTCTGACCTGATTTCGAATGAGTTTACAAAGTTTGGTGGGATTTTGTGCAGAGGGGGCTAAATTAGAGGGGTGGTGCTAAAATAATGTAAAGGCATATAAATGAGGTGTCATTTGATGAATACACTTCTTTTGGCAAGATGATCTAGATATAAATGTTTTTGCAAAGTTTGGTGGGATTCTGTCAAGAGGGAGAATAATTAGAGGGGGGCGGGTCCCAAAATAATGTAAAGGCTTATAAATGTGGTGCCATTTTATAAATGTACACAAAGGTTTGCAAAAAGATTACAGCTCTAGATATAAATGTTTTCGTAAAGTCTGAGGGCCCGATTCTCAAGTGGGTGGTAATTGCCGAAAAATGTTGTGAAAAAGGGCTAACGACATTTTCGGTAATTACACCCTATTCTGAAGGTGGCGCAATATTCCAAAGTCGAAATGATTGCACCACTTTAGGAATATGGGTGCCGACTGCTAGGAAGGGCTGGAAACCGACTCTCGTTAACTATGCCTTTGCATGGTTATTCTTGTGGCACTCCTCCAATTTTGCAAGTGCTTGAAATTGGCGCTGAACTACGGTACACAATTGGTGCCGTTCGGAGGAGTGCCACAAGAAGCAGTATGTGTCAGGTGGGTGAGATATTATTTGTGTATGCTATCATACTTGCATACATGTGTGATCCAAAAAGATGTATGCTTTTACAAGTTTCAAAAATAATACTTATAACTATTACAGCAGGTAAATACAAACAATACATTTGTTGGCACCACTGGAGCAATCTTGCACAATCAAACAGCAAGATGTTGAAATGTTTAAAATGTATAATTCTGACATAACTCATTTACCTAACTTCAGGAAATCGCACAGAGTTGGTAGGCAATGTTTGCCACTGCTCTGTAGCAGCAGTATGGGCATTTCATATTTATTCCTGCAGTGCAAGATGAATAACTGAACGACATGGAGACTGATAACCTCACCAGTCTATGCAGATGATGTGTGATGGTGGTACGCTCTGCCACTTGCCTTCACTGACAATGAAGTAGAAAAGGCAGGCTGCCAGAACCGTCACTCGTCTTGCAGGGCTCCAGGCAGCATGTGCTTTTGTTTTGATTTCGGCAGCATTTTCGTTAAACAACGATTTCCTTGTTATTTAACGAAAGTGCTGCCGAGAAACTTCATCTGCTTGTTTTCAATGGAAACAGGCGGATAGCAGCGAAAGCACTGTCGTGCTTTGCGATGACCCCCAGGCCCACTTTAGAATAGCCGTGGTCCCTGGGAGTCAAGAAATGGCGCAGTGAATCGTGCTATTTAGCACGTTCACTGCGCCGTGATGAGAATCGGGCCCTGAATGGATTTTGTGAAGTGGGGGTCGCTTATATGACGATTGTATGTGCATTCATTTGACACTTTTGAAAAAATAAAACGTGGGTGGATTTCCAGCAAACTTGCGTAAGGCGCATTGGCAAGAATCTACAAGCATGGTTTTGCAAATGTGGCAGTGTTTTCTTATTTGACAAGTGTAATAATGTAGTTAAAAAAATTAGCGGTATATCCTTAGTGACTGAGGGGTAGCATGTGGCCATTGGCAGTGGCCAGAATGTCTGGGTCATGGAATAAGGTTGTGATCCGGACAGTCTGGCTACTGGCCATAACCAGAAGGGACAAAACATAGGATTAAAGTGGCCATGTCCACCTGGGACTGGCTTTGGGGTAAAGTCATTCGAAATTATGATAGATTTGAAAGGGAAGAAAAATGTGCTCCTAAACCGGGATGCCACAGGTGTCCCCGTGTAGGATGAAAAATCCTCTTTTTTAGTACCACGGGTTCCCGCTTTGGGAACCAAGGCTGCTAATGGGCTTCATCCCCCATTTTCAGGGGCTAGAATGGGGGGATAATGGTCCAGAGACCTCGTTATCCACCCTTGCTTATCCATAATTTAGGCTGCTATGCCGGTATCCACCGTTCCAGTCCCTGGAACAGAGGATGAACACCCCAATATTGCCATTAGTATAACACAAAATGCAAATGGAAATGTTGGAAAATCTTATGGTGTCTATGTACTTTACTGAGAAATATAAAGTAGGTGGAGTCTATGCGTTTTTCTTTTAGCTCTATTTTTTCACTGTGAAAGGTGGTTTGTAAAGGAACATTTATTTTATTTTTGGATGGAATTTTTTTTGGCAGGAGAGCTTAGAACGAAAGGTGGGAAGGGAAGTGAGGGAAGAGGCACCAAACACTAATATGGAGGGGCAGGTGGACAGGGGAAAATTTTGATCGTGTGTTATTTCTAAGGTAGGGGGCAGTGTTTCTCATGCTCCTTGATTACAACAGTGGTGGTGTCTCTTGGGGAGGAGGGATGGCCTTAGCTGATGACATTTTAAGATAAATAGCAGTTTTGCTAAAAGTATGTACTGTGTCCTAGATTGTTAATGGATGAGTAGGAATAGGTGTTGGAGCTGTGCAAGGGAGATTTTGGAGTTGAAAGTTCCTAGATCACTAGAAAATGCAGTTCCAAACTGTCCGCGAAGCACAGATCTTATTGTGAAGTGCGTACAGGTTCTCGGACACGTCATCATGGTACGCACCAGCATATGGTCATGTGGCACTCTCCGGAAGGTCTGCAATGAAGTCAGATGTTCGTAGACATTATGGTTACGTTGTACTAATAATAACCTATGAAATTCAATGAAAAACCTTTGTTAAGGGGACGTTATGGTTAAGTTGCGCTACTAAAAACCTATGAAATTCAGTGACTGTTAGTGAAGAAAACCATGTGGCCTATATATGTCAGTAAAGGAAAAAAGGGGTAGCCAGACATTGTGATGTCATCAGTGATGTCATCAATGACATTTGTGATGTCACCTTTGATGTCCTGGGTGTTAGTCTTAGCAGTGCATGGTGGCGGCGCGAGTTATGGTTGCTTAGCTTACCATAACTAGCGAATTTCAGGGGTTTTTCGATTTTACTTGGAACCATAACGCCCCTTTAACAACGTTTTAACGTTTTTCACTGAATATATATATATATATATATATATATATATATATATATATGATCAATGATCATGTGAGCTTTATGAACACCATTTGTATTACACCTTTTCAAGAGTCTGCAACATTCTATGTAGTTCATGGGTACCATATTTACAAAATCAATGAAGGTTTTGTTAGCATCACATCATTCACTTGTAAGAACAAGAAAATATTGATGCTGTGTTCCACAAAGGAAATACACCAATCACGGGCTACAAAGATTCACAGATCTTTTATTACTGTACAGTTCACAAAGTAACACAGATAGCTATCTGGCTCCCAACAACCCGCAATGTGTACCAGCCCAACAGAGAGAGGTGAGAGGGAGCTGGATGTCTAAACGTTCATACTTTTATACAATTTTGAGTAATATTGCCCAGCCCTTCTTCACGTTAATAATTCGTGGTCTAGAGTTCGTGCCTAGTTCACATACGGATCATAAAATATTATACAAGGGATTACATAGGTTTGTATTTCTGCGGAGGCACAATGATGATGTATGTGTTACGCTCACCTGGTATCCACGGGGACGCCACCCAGCCCTGGTTGGATGATTTGCACTCTCGAACCCTCTCCCGGTCCCCTTGGTAAGGCCTCTGGTTAAAGATGGGTCTTAATATTGTAAAAGGTGGATTCTCTGTCCTGCTCCTCGTGGCAGGGGCGCGTAGATGTGGGGGGCGAGCAGCGAGCAAGTTACTTCACTGGTACAAGCCCCCCGTGGGAATCCAGGCCTGCTGCGACTCCATAGGTTTGCTGCTTTACAGTCTTTATATGCTGTTCTTATGTTCCTCTTAGTTCGAATAATAATGTCTTGCTTCTTTCCTTTTAGGTATGGAAAGGTATTTTGGTGTTGTCATTGAGTTTGAAGATGAGCATGGGCCGGTAGGCGAAAGTGTGGTGTGCGCGATGCTGTCCGGTGAGTAATGCGCGATGCACGACGCTGTTTCGCCTTTTATATTGCTAACCTGTGTCTTTTCTCTCCTTGCAGGTTGCGATGTTCCTCGCCGAGCGCTGTAATGTTCCAGCAATGATACTGACCAGGAGATGACTACCCAGGTAAGAATTGTGTGGCTTTCTTCATTCGGGAGGAAAAGTGAGCAAACACTTACTAATGCTGTCTTTTTTTCTCCTCTTTCCAGGTTATGGTATTCCAGGATGCATGCAGTGCCAGATGGAGTTTGTACCTTCAGGTGAGTGGGACTGAAGTCAGCAATGGATTGAAGACAGGATACTGTTGCAGGTAAGTTTCATAGTGTTCTTTCTCTCTCTGCAGGTCCTTGGTTTCAGGTAAGCTGGCATCATAGAACTGGACATGGTGAGCATTACGCTGCCCACAGCAGAATAAGGCAAAGCATGTTCTGTTGTTTGGGTGCGGTTTAAATAGTCTCAGGTAAAGTAGTCCAGGTAAAATAGTGCCAGGCCTGCCACACCCAAAGTAGTCCTGGTAAAGTAGTCCCAGACCTGCCACACCCAAAAGACTAGACCGCATAGCTCAGTTCCTTGTAACTGAGCTATGTGTGGGCCTCCATGTCGGCTGAACCCCTCCGCACACCCTAGTTAAAAAGTCGCAAGTAAATAGTCCCATTCTAATGTTGGTCCTCATGATGGTTATGAGCCTGGCACCAAAGGTGCCAGGACTGACTCCAAGAGAGTCTTGGTTGAGGTTTTAAGGGCTTTGACCTGGCCCTAACTGGAAGGTTGACTTGCCAGTGAGGGCCAGGGGCAAGGGTCATGACAGCACTACCCCCCAAGGCCCCTCTCATGGTGGCACTTCTGCCTTTTCCTGGTTTGGCTGGGTAATTCTGATGGAACCTTTTAATTAAGCGAGGTGCATGGATGTATTCACTAGGTTCCCATGATCTGTCTTGAGGGCCGTATCCCTTCCAATAACTAAGTAGTATAGTTTGGATCTGGTGTATTTTGAGACTAGGATATCCTTTACTTCAAATTCTGGTTCTCCGTGAACTAATACTGGTTTTGGTGGTGTTGTAACCCGAGTACCGGGTTGTACTGGTTTCAGGAGTGACACGTGAAACACAGGATAAATCTGCATAGTGGGTGGTAGGGCTAATTTAACTGCCACTAGATTTATTATGGATTCAATCGAATAAGGTCCCTGATATCAGGGATGAAAGGTCAGAGCCCCTTTTATGGGCACATATGTTGATGCTAACCAGACCTTGTCTCCAATTTGATAGTCGGCGCTTTACTACGATGTTGGTCAGCAAATTTCTTTTGTCTGTTCTTGGCTTGGAGTAAATGTTCTGCTGCTTCTTTGAAGGCCTGGGAAATAGTTGTATGTAGGGTTTTAACTGCTAGCATTTCCAAAGGGGTTGGGAGATCCAAGTCTGAAGTACGTGGATGTCTACCATATATAGTATAGAAAGGGGTTTGTCCAGTGCTGGTCTGTAATGAATTATTGTAGGCATATTCATCTGTCCATAACAAGTACTTCCAATTTCTTTCCACTTGATGTAACATGCAACGTAAGTATTGCTCGAGGGTTTGGTTTGTTCTTTCTGTTTGGCCATCTGTTTGAGGATGGTGACTTGTGGATAGTCGAATGTCAATTTGGGCCATTGAACGGCATTTCCTCCAGAAGTTGGATACGAACTGACTACCTCGATCTGAGATCAAGACCGATGAAAAGCCATGTAGATGTATGATTTCCACCAGGAATACTTTTGCTAAATTGGATGCATTTGGAAGACCCTTAAAAGGAATAAATGTTACGCTCACCTGGCTCCCACAGAGGCGTCGATTGGTACTGGACAGCTGCGGCCTCCACCAATGTGACGCATAGGGCCGAGATGACGGACTGGACTGGCCCACCTAGCTTCGTTTGCTTGGCCCATAGGAATATTCTTCTGCAAATGGAGAAAGGGAATTAACCACCCGTGGGGTTGAGGGTAAATCCCCCCACCCCGCTGTTCTCCCCACAGATCACCTTTGATGTCCCCTCTTATAGTCTCACCTGATGGTTTAAAAAGATGAGCTCTACATCCTGCATTGAGCACAGGGGCGCGTTGATAACCAGTTGCTTCACTGGCTCGAAGGAATTGGTGAGTTCCAGAACAATATTGACTCCGAGATTCCCGGCAAGACACCGTAAGTATGAAGTTCGTAAGAGTTCAAATGCCTGACTTTCACTCTTGTCCGATTCCTTGCAGGTTGCAACCTGACCCTAATGAAGAGTTCCTCGTGGCAACCGGTAGTATTCTGGTAAGGATTTGTATTTTCCAACACAGTTCAATAAAATAATGTCAATATGTAACCTGTTGCTTTCTCCCTTATTCAGGCGCTGAGAGAAAGTATGAGGTCTCGGGGGAATAATACCTCTGGCGGTAAAATCAGGTAAGTCTATTGTGGTGAGGAGGGTTCCCCTTGTTAGTCCCTTTGTTTCACCTTGCTGTCCTTTTGTTTGCCCTTAGGGGCTGGGGTTCGGTGAAGATGCAGTGGAAGCTGCGCCAACCCATGAAGAGGAATAGTACCCCCGGTGGTAAAATCAGGTAAGTCTATGGGGGGTAACTAATATTCCTCTGTGTATTCCCTTGGCTCACCTTACTGTTCTTGTCTTCTCCATAGGTGCCGGAGTGCGGCGGGAACATGCAGGAGGATGCGGTGGAATGTGAAGATGCTGCGAAGGCCGGTCAGTTCAGCACGGCGCTGCAGCAGGCGAGGCGACGCGCATAAATAGCTTCTTTCTTCCAGCTCGAAGGCGCGATGGATCAGGAATTCAGGTAAGGATCAAAGGTATTGCTCTTGTTCTAACCTTTTCTCCTTCTTTCTCCCTTTTTCTAGGAGCTCCAAACTCGAGGCGGACATGGCAGAAGGCTCGATGCAGACTTGCAGGCACAGTGAGCGTTACACTGCTGGATGCAGAATAACACGAAGCGTGTGCTGCTCTTCGGGCGTGGTTTAAATAGCCTCCAAAGCAGTCACAGGTAAGTATTCCTCCCCAACCCCGCCTGAGTAAACAATAGACCCTAAGTAAAGTATCCCTTCCAAGCCTCTTTTGGCTTGGAGCTCTTGCAGCATGGTCTGCATCAGGTAAGTTTGCAGCATGGTCTGCATCAGGTAAGTTTTAATCTAAGAGCCTGGCGCCATAGGCGCCAGAACTGACTCTCTATATGAGCCTGACGCCATAGGCGCCAGGACTGGACCCAAATAGCCTCTAGCAGGGGTTGTTGGGCTTGCTTGGGATATTTTGATGCCTGCTTTCGGGGTTGCTGGACTTGGTCTGGGTCCCTGGGGGTAGGCATCATGACAGCACTCCCCCCCAAGGCCCCTCCTAAAGTCGTTCTTCCCTGTGGTTTTGGTTTGTCTGGGAAAATTTGGTGGAATTGTTTCACCAATCGGGGTGCATGAACATGGTCACTAGGTTCCCATGACCTTTCCTGTGGTCCGTAACCTTTCCAGTCGATTAAATAAAAGAGTTTTGACTTTATCAGCTCAAATTCGGTTTCTCCGTCTACAAGGATAGGGTCTGGTGGCTTGGTTAGTCTTTTGCCTGGTTGCACTGGCTTCAAAAGTGACACATGAAAGACGGGGTGAATTCGCATATTAGCAGGTAAGTCCAACTTGACAGCCACCGGGTTGATAATGGCCTTAATAGAGTAAGGTCCCAAATATCTGGGGTTAAAGGTCCGTGTTCCCTTTAGAGGTATATGTTTTGTGGCTAACCATACTTGGTCCCCTATCTGGTATTGTGGAGTATCACTTCTATGCCGATCAGCATCTTTCTTGCATTTTTCTTTCGCCTGTTTTAAATGTGTAGTTGCTTCCTTAAAGGCTTGTGTAATTGTAGCGTGCAGATGGTCAACTGCGGCCATTTCTAAGTGTTGAGGTGAGTCAAGGTCTGTGGATCGAGGATGGTGCCCATATAAGGTATAAAAGGGGCTTTGTCCAGTTCCAGAGTGTACTGAATTATTGTATGCATATTCGGCAATCCAAAGAATGTCTTTCCAATTACTCTCAGTCTGATGTAACATACAACGCAGGTATTGTTCGAGAGTCTGGTTGGTCCTCTCCGTTTGACCAGCGGTCTGGGTGTGGTGACTGGTCGATAGTCTAACATCGATTTGCGCCAATTGACAGCATTTTTTCCAAAAATGTGAAATGAATTGACTGCCCCGGTCAGAGACCAATATGGACGGAAATCCGTGTATGCAAACAATGTTTTCGAGGAACTCCTTGGCCATGATTGAAACTGAAGGTAATCCCTTTAAAGGAATAAAGTGGGCCATCTTGGAAGAAAGATCCACAATAACTAGAATGGTGTTAAATCCATTGCATGGGGGTAGATCAGTAATAAAGTCTAACGATAAGGTGTGCTCTGGTGTAGGCGGAAAGTCTAAAGGTTGTAAGAGTCCAGCTGGTTTTTTCTTTTGACTTTTGTTTTGGGCACAAATGCCACAAGACATCACAAATGATTTAATATCCTTTCGCCAGGTGGGCCACCAGAATTGTCTTTTGATTTTAGCTTCAGTTTTTGCAATACCTGGGTGCCCCTCCATTAGGGTATCATGATAACGGGAAATGACTAGCTCTTGTAGTTCCTTGTGTGGCAGAAATATCCGCCCTTGGTAATAAGGCAGATCATTGGTGACAGAGTAGTCCGGGCCTTTTTTTACCCAGTCCTGCAGGTCTGTAGGATCAAAGTGTTGCTGGATCTTTACCTGAATGTCCTCTAGTGTCTGTAGAGTAGTCATGCCAAGAATTCTTTGTTCTGAAATTATAGGTACTGGTTCTGGGTTCACTTCTGCCTCTCCCATCCCTTTTCGGGATAAGGCGTCTGCTTTACCATTCTTACAACCTGGTCGATAGGTTATTACGAAATCGAACTCGGCAAAGAACAATGCCCATCGGAGTTGACGTGACGATTGGGCCTTGGCTGTCTTTAAATACTGTAAGTTCCGGTGATCGGTGATCACAGTAATGGTATGCCTGGCACCAAGAAGATAGTGCCGCCAAGCCTTGAAAGCAGATTTAATGGCTAATAACTCCTTGTCGGTAACCGCATAGTCAACTCGGGTGCTGAGAATTTTCTGGACCAAAATGCTACTGGATGAAGCTGGCCAGTTTCAGGGTCCTTTTGAGACAGGACAGCTCCCATGGCTAGACTGGATGCATCAGTTTCCACTATGTATGGAAGTTCAGAGCGCGGGTGCTTTAATACAGGTGCAGACGTGAATTTCGCTTTCAGCTCTTGAAAGGCATTTTCAGCTTCTTCAGTCCACATAAAGCGTTTATTTTTTCGCAAGAGTGCTGTGATGGGATGTAGAACATGTGAAAAATCCGGGATGAATCTGCAGTAGAAATTGGCAAAGCCGAGCATGCTTTGTACCCCTTTAACTGAACTTGGTGATGGCCACTTAAGGATTGCGTCCACCTTTTGTGAGTCCATTCGGACTCCCTTTGGGGTCAGGATAAACCCGAGGAATTCAACTTCTGTGGCATGAAAAACGCATTTTTCCAGTTTTGCACACAGTTTGTGCTGGCACAATTTCTCAAGGACTGCTCGGACGTGCTTCACATGGTCAGATTCTGAAGAGGAGTATACTAGAATATCATCGATATATACGACAACACAAACGTCAATGAGTTCACGAAGGACATCGTTCATGAAGTATTGGAAGGCTGCTGGTGCATTGCACAACCCGAAAGGCATCACCTGGTATTCGAATAACCCATACTTAGTGCGGAAAGCAGTCTTCCATTCGTGGCCTTCTTTTACGCGTACCAGATGGTATGCCCCCGGAGATCTAATTTAGTGTATATACAAGCATCCTTCACTTGGTCTAGTAGTTCAGGGATCAGAGGCAATGGGTATCGGTTCTTAACAGTTATCTGGTTCAATGCGCGGTAGTCGATGCACGTTCTGACGTCACCTTCCTTTTTGGGCACGAAGAACAAAGCTGAAGATGCAAGGGACTTGGATGGGCGAATAAAGCCATTGGCAAGGTACTGGTCTAAGTATTGTCGTAGGTGAAGGTTCTCAGGTTCCGTAAGGGCATAGATCCTGCTACAAGGGGGTTGGGCACCGGGTATGAGATCGATTTGACAATCGTACGATCTGTGAGGAGGTAAGGTGTTTGCCTGTTCTTTTTGGAAGACATTCTGGAATTCTTGGTATTCTGGAGGTAGTTGCATGACTGCTCTGGTTACTGTGGCCAGGCCTGCATTCAGATTTTTCTTTGGGTAACAGGTTTGTGCACAATCCGGGAAGGTTATTCTCTTCTCTCGCCAATCAATACAAGGATTATGTGTTTCCAACCAAGGTATCCCCAGTATTATTTGGAACTGTGGGGCTTTGATTAGATCAAACACAATAGCCTCTTGATATCCATCCTGACCCAATAGTGTCATCTCTGCGGTGGAATGAGTTACAGGCCCAGAGGCAATTTCAGTTCCATCGACTGTGGTGATGACATCTGAGATGGTTTTTCGGCAGAGAGGTAGATTCATCCTGGAAGCCAATTCATAGTCCACATAGTTTCCTATGGCCCCGCTATCAATGTATGCCCTTAGTGCATACATACGTGATGGCTGCCCTGGATCTACGAGGACCATTGGTATGATGAAATGCGAAGGTCTGAGTATCCTTCTTCAAGCTTGGCAAGCGGACCTCTATGCTTGTCGGGCATGGTCGTTTCCCGAGTCTGACTCCATATGGCTTTTATCAGCAGCTCCTACCACCTTCTTGGGTGGTTTTAAAGGGCAATCCCGTAGAAAATGCCCAGAAGTTCCACAATATAGACACAATTGCATTTGCCGTCTCCTTTCTCTTTCCTTCTGTGTTAAGGATCCTTTAACCCCTCCGATTTGCATGGGTTCTGAAGCATCTGCTCCTTTGGGGTTAGCGTGGGTTTTGACTAACACCCGATTCTCAAACTTGGCTCGATCATCCTTTCTGTTCTGAAGTCTGTGATCTAACTGGACCACTAAGTCTATATATTCAGCGCAGTCTTGAGGTGGGTTCATGACTTGAGCCAAGACATCCTTGAGTTCTACTCGAAGCCCTCGATGAAATAACGTGATTCGTTTTACCTCAGGCCATCCAGTTTCCACTATCAACCTATTAAAGGTTGCGGTGTAGGATAGAAGGTCCTGGTTACCCTGTCGTAGGGACAAAAGTTTGTTATCCAGGGCCTGTCCTTGAGAGTGCCGGGCAAATAGTCTTTCCATGCTCGTTTGAAAGCCCTGAAAATCCTGAAGAATTGGGTCATCCTGAGTAACTAGTGGAATTGACCAATCAGCTGCACTGCCGCTGAGATATGACAATACAAAGGCTACCTTGGCTTGATCGTTTGGTAAGGCTCCATCCAGGTCTGCATAAAAAGTGCAAGCGGCATTGGTTCATAAACACGGCGAGCCTTTTGGGATCTCTGGCAAAGCGTTCGGGTGGAGCTAATGGAATATTTCCTGGTAGGTTTATTTGCACAGGGTTACTCGATAACACAGGAGCTGGATTCCCCCCGGAACCAGGTAGGGGTGCTTGTCCAGCCTGGCTTTGCAATAGTTGCCTAGCAAGGTCATCAGTTCGCTCCTTTGACAAAAGCAGTTCTCTCCTAAGAGCATTGGTTTCTTGACGGGCGGAATGCACTTCAGCCCTCAGTTTCCCTAGTAATTGGGCCAATTGGTCAGTCTCTGAGGTATCCATAACGCCCGGTTGGGAATTTGTGGGTAGGCTTTGCGTTCTGTTAGGCTCACCTGGCTCCCACAGAGGCGTCGATCGGAACTGGACAGCTGCGGTCTCCACCAATGTGACGCATAGGGCCGAGATGACGGACTGGACTGGCCCACCTAGCTTCGTTTGCTTGTCCCGTAGGAATATTCTTCTGCAAATGGAGAAAGGGAATTAACCACCCGTGGAGTTGAGCGTAAATCCTCCCGCCCCGCTGTTCTCCCCACAGATCACCTTTGATGTCCCCTCTTATAGTCTCACCTGATGGTTTAAAAAGATGAGCTCTCCATCCTGCATTGAGCGCAGGGGCGCGTTGATAACCAGTTGCTTCACTGGCTCGAAGGAATTGGTGAGTTCCAGAACAATACTGACTCCGAGATTCCCGGCAAGACGCCGTAAGGATAAAGTTCGTAAGAGTTCAAATGCCTGACTTTCACTCTTGTCCGATTCCTTGCAGGTTGCAGCTTGACCCTAATGAAGAGTTCCTCGTGGCAATCGGTAGTATTCTGGTATTTTCCAACACAGTTCGATAAAATAATGTCAATATGTAACCTGTTGCTTTCTCCCTTATTCAGGCGCTGAGAGAAAGTATGAAGTCTCGGGTGAATAATACCTCTGGCGGTAAAATCAGGTAGGTCTATTGTGGTGAGGAGGGTTCCCCTTGTTAGTCCCTTTGTTTCACCTTGCTGTCCTTTTGTTTCCCCTTAGGGGCCTGGGTTCAGCGAAGCTGCAGTGGCAGCTGCGTCAACCCGTGAAGAGGAATAGTACCCCTGGTGGTAAAATCAGGTAAGTCTATGGGGGGGTAACTAATATTCCTCTGTGTATTCCCTTGGTTCACCTTGCTGTTCTTGTCTTCTCCTTAGGTGCCAGAGTGCGTCGGGAACATGCAGGAGGATGCGGTGGAATGTGAAGATGCTGCGAAGGCCGGTGAGTTCAGCGCGATGCGCATAAATAGCTTCTTTCTGCTTCTTCGGTCCAATGGAACTTTTTATTGTTTTTTCTCAATAGTGATGTAATTGGATGCACTATTTGGGAAAAATGTGGGATGAATCAGCGGTAAAAGTTTGCGAAGCCCAACATACTCTGGATTCCTTTAAATTAAGTTGGTGTCGGCCAGTTAAGAATGGCATCTACCTTGTGTCTATCCATTCTGATACCTTTTGGTGTGAGTATAAAACCGAGGGACTCCGCTGACATGAAAAGAGCATTTTTTTGAGTTTACCATACAGTTTATGTTGGCAGAGTTTAATAAGGACAGAGCGGACATGCCTGACATAGTCTTCTTTTGTAGCAGAATTCACTAAGATGTCATCAATGCAAACCAGGGCGCAAACGTCGATTAACTCCCGCAAAACATCATTCATAAAGTACTGGAATTCAGCAGGAGCGTTGCAAAGTCCAAAAGGCATTACCTGGTATTCATATAAGCCGTATTTGGTACAAAAGGCGGTTTTCCATTTGTCTCCTTTCTTCACTCGAACAAGATGGTACGCCCCTCCAAAGTCCAGTTTGGTATAGATTTGGGCGTCTTTGACTTGATCCAATAATTCATGAATAAGGAGCAGTGGATAGCGTTTTTTTACTGTGATCTGGTTTAATGCACGATAGTCGATGCAAGTCCTCAAATCTCCTTTCTTCTTTGGTACGAAGAATAAGGGACTGGCTGCCGGTGATTTAGATGGGCGGATAAATCCATTTGCCAGGTACTGATCAAGATAAGATTTCAAATGGAGGTTTTCTGGTTCAGTAAGTGCATAGATTTGACCACAAGGAATTTGCGCACCAGGTATGAGGTCAATATTACAATCGTAGGGCCTGTGCGGTGGTAGAGTATTGGCTTGTTCTTTCTGGAACACGTCTTGAAAATCTTGGTATTCATTTGGCAGAGTACTAGTCACACCTAGTACAATCACCGCCGTAGCGGGAGTAGCAGATGTACATAAGTCTGTTTCCCCTTTTCATGGTAATAACAGGTGCAAACACAGTCATTGGAAAAGGCCAACTTCTTGGCCTGCCAATCTATCAGAGGATTGTGAACTACTAACCATGGCATCCCTAAGATTATTCGAAAATGAGGAGCTTTGATGAGATCGAATGCAATAGATTCTCGGTGTCCATCCTGGCACCGTAGGGTTAGTGCTGCTGTACATTGGGTTACTGGTCCGGAAGCTATTTCTGTCCCATCAACAGTAGTAACTTTTTCAGTAGTCGACTTAGAGCATAAGGGAAGCCCCATCTCTGCTGCCAGATCTTGGTCTACATAATTCCCAACTGCTCCGCTGTCTATGTTTGCCTCGACAGCATGCATCCGAGATGGTTGTTGGTGATTGATCAAAATGACTGGTAATGCAAAGTGTGAGGTCTGTGGCTCATCCTTCTTGCTCAACAAGCGGACCTCTACGCTTGCCGGGCTTGGTAGTTTTCCGACTCCTTGTTATTATCTTCCTTCTCTGTGGCTCCAACAGTTCTCCTTGGTGGTTTCACTGGACGTTCTTTGAGGAAGTGGTCTGATTTTCCGCAATATAAGCATAATTTCTGTTGCCCTCTCTTGTCTCTTTCAGTTTTAGTTAAAGGGGGCCGTACACCTCCGATTTGTATGGGTTCTACTGTGTTTTCCAATGTGTTCGTTTTCCAATGTACACTATCCTTTGACCGGACATACACAGCTCGAGTGTCTAACCTTATCCGGTCCACTTTTGGGTCTTGTAATCTGTGATCTAATTGCACCACAAGGTTGACAAATTATCCACAGTCTTTAGGGTGGTTAACCACATGAGCAAGGACATCCTTTAGTTCCCCTTGTAGACCCCGATGAAATAGTGTGGTCCTTTTTTCCTCATGCCACCCAGCTTCAACGACTAGTCTGTTAAATGTTGCTATATATGTAAGAAAGTCTTGACTTCCTTGACGGAGTGACAAAAGTTTGTTATCTAATGCTTTGCCTTGGGTATGACGAGCAAAGAGTTTTTCCATTTCCATCTGGAAACCCCCAAAGTCATGTAACAACAGGTTATCCTGACTTACCAATGGTACCGACCAATCCACAGCACTGCCACTCAGATATGACAAGACAAAAGCAACCCACGCTTGGTCGTTAGGAAAAGCCCCAGGTCTGCAAAGGAAATGAAGATGACACTGGTTCATGAACGTTGCGTACTTCTTGGGGTCCCCTGTAAATCGTTCAGGTGGAGCTAAAGGAACTGCCCCAGGCAGGGTTATTTGTACTGGATTGGTGGAAGAAGTTGGTACAGGTGCTGGCGGAATGTTACCAGGCAATGGGGTCTGTCCTGCCTGTGATTGGAGCAATTGTCTACTTATTTAGTTGGTACGATCCTTAGTAACAATTAAATTCCTCCTAAGAGCGTTGGTCTCTTGCCTGGCTGAATGTACTTCAGCGCATAATTGTCCCAACAACTGAACTAACTGGTCAATCTCTGAAATCTTTATGACGCCCAGGTGGATAATATTATTGAGTCTTTGCGTTCTGTTACGCTCACCTGGTATCCACGGGGACGCCACCCAGCCCTGGTTGGATGATTTGCACTTTTGAAGGCCTCTGGTTAAAGATGGGTCTTAATATTGGTCCCTTTAGTAAGGCCTCTGGTTAAAGATGGGTCTTAATATTGTAAAAGGTGGATTCTCCGTCCTGCTCCTCATGGCAGGGGCACGTAGATGTGGGTGGCGAGCAGCGACCAAGTTACTTCACTGGTGCAAGCCCCCCTGTGGGAATCCAGGCCTGCTGCGACTCCGTAGGTTTGCTGCTTTACAGTCTTTATGTGCAGTTCTTATGTTCCTCTTAGTTCGAATAATAATGTCTTGCTTCTTTCGTTTTAGGTATGGTACGGTATTTTGGTGTTGTCATGCAGTTTGAAGATGAGCATGGGCTGGTAGGCGAAAGTGCGGTGTGCGCGATGCTGTCCGGTGAGTAATGCGCGATGCGCGACGCTGTTTCGCCTTTTATATTGCTAACCTGTGTCTTTTCTCTCTTTGCAGGTTGCGATGTTCCTCGCAGAGCACCGTAATGCTTCAGCAATGATACTGACCAGGAGATGACTACCCAAGTAAGAATTGTGTGGTTTGCTTCATTCGGGAGGAAACATGAGTAAACACTTACTAATGCTGTCTTTCTTTCTCCTCTTTCCAGGTTATGGTATTCCAGGATGCATGCAGTGCCGGATGGAGTTCGTACCTTCAGGTGAGTGGAACTGAAGTCAGCGATGGATTGAAGACAGGATACTGTTCCAGGTAAGTTTTGTAGTGTTCTTTCTCTCTCTGCAGGTCCTTAGTTTCAGGTAAGCTGGCATCAAAGAACTGGACACAGTGAGTGTTACGCTGCCCACAGCAGAATAACGCAAAGCATGTTCTGCTGTTTGGGTGCGGTTTAGTCTCAGGTAAAGTAGTCCAGGTAAAATAGTGCCAGGCCTGCCACACCCAAAGTAGTCCAGGTAAAGTAGTCCCAGGCCTGCCACACCGAAAAGACTATACTGCATAGCTCAGTTCCTTGTAACTGAGCTATGTGTGTGCCTCCATGTTGGCTGGACCCCCCACCCCCCAGTTAAATAGTCCCAAGTAAATAGTCCCATTCTAATGTTGGTCTTCATGATGGTTATGAGCCTGGCGCCAAAGGCACCAGGACTGACTCCAAGAGAGTCTTGGATGAGGTTTTAAGGCCTTTGACCTGGCCCTCACTGGAAGGCTGACTTGCCAGTGAGGGCCAGGGTCAAGGGTTATGACAGCATGTTCTCAAATCCTGCAGCAAGCATCATTTATTTGCATTCGGCCTATGCCCATGCTCGAGGTTTGCTTTACATTGTCCCCAATGTGTATTCAAGGATGAGTCTTGTGAGCGCAGACAACACTTAAACAACAGTTCATGTGCAGTGCAAGGCCTTGTTGCCTAGTCTAAACAGTCGGCTCTTGGACAGTTTAAAAATTAACAGAACTCAAAGGTCGGGTGGCTTGGTTGCAAGTTGAAAACATAGTCCACAATTTTAGAACAGAGAACACACAAATAGAAATCAAAATGGCGGATGAATCTTAAAATGGCGGCGAAGTCAACCCAAAATCGGAACTTTGCAGCGCGGTTTTCCTCTTAGAGCGACTAGGCTTAGGCCAACATTAATATAAAGGAGGCACTATACAATTACTGTTTAACACACTGGGCTATGGTTTTACATCTGGGTGCGGGGACACATGGGAAGAGCTAGCATAAAAACATGAGGTAGAACCAGGTTGGCGTATACATCAGCATCGGCTTATAGTCAGACTTGTGTACATGCTTAAAGGTTAAACAATTACTTCAAACGGCATTTCATTAATAAAGGCGGTGCTTATTACTTTGAAAGACTCGCACAGATTGCAACACCTAATTGTCTACTTGTAAACTTGCGTGTTTATAGGAAATCATATTGAGTATGGGGATCTCGCACATTGCTTTTTAAATACTGTGCAGCAATGATAACCCTGGATTAGTAATGGCAAGTTAGAATATACATATATCTAATAACTTTACATGTGGGTGTTCTGGGATGGGCAAAGGTCGTCCCATTTTAATATGAACAATCAGCCTATGGACTCGCGGATGTTTCATCGTCCTTTCAAATGGCTTAGCAGCACGAGTAAAGCTGGGTGGCACACTGATTTAACATTCATGTCTGGCACTTCAAACGGGGAACAGGGTTGGGGGTTATTCACAGCATATATTATAGATGCAGGGGTCTGCAAGGAGACAGGACATGTTTTATAGAGGCAGCTTTGTTTCTCTCAGACCTCAGCTTTTGGTCCGGTCATCATCAGGTCAATGATGTACTGCAGAAGGTGAAAGATACAGTGTTTGTACTGTTGCTTGTTCGCGCCTAGTCTCTCTTGAGAGCAGTCCTTCAGCTGAGCCGCCATGGGGAGGAGGGTGAGGGGAGTGCTGGCTTGCTGTGCGCTGTCGGGTGGGGGAGAGCCACAGCCCTGCAGGCCATTTGTGCCACTGAGGCCTAGATTGTTGTGCTCAAAATGGAGTCTAGGTGTATCACAAAATGGAGTCTGTATCATGCTACAGGGTGATCCGTGTGGTCCCATGCGTCGTCCAGCAGCCATCCCGCATCCCGGGCCCAGGCGCATAGATGGCTGCTGGTGAGCCATAAACCCCTCGTTAGTGAGAAATGTAGGGGGAGTGGGGTCCTAGAGACCTTTCCTCCCATACACCTCAGTGAACTGGGGCTCTTTCCAGTGGCTTGAAAAAAGAGATAGCCAACGGCAGCTATCAAATACACATAATATTGACCCTGCGGTAAAGGACACATTTAGGAAAATTCTAGGCAGAATATTAGACGGCCATTGAAGGGAGAGGGTGAGAATCTCCATTGTCACATACGGCAGGACCTAGGCAGGCACCTTTGCCATGCCTGACCTTAATACATGCACATGTTTAGATGCAGTGTCAAGACAGCCGACCACACCCCCTTTGAGTGACCATAGGTGCGTCAATTATGTTCTGGTGTCATATATAGTTTGTGGTGTGACCCGACCGCATCTAAAAGAATACAAAATGTTGTTGTGTTGCAGCTGTTTGTTGTCCGGAGGGGAGAGGTAATAAGGAACTTACTGAAGAAATAGTAAGGGAAGAGAAGGAGCTAGGTTTTAGGGGTGTTCAGGAGGATAGCTCAGGGGTAACCTGCTTGCCTTGGAAGCAAGACGACACAGAGCAACACAGGTTCGATCCCGGGTCCCTGCTTAGATATCTCTGGGTATTAAGCGCGTTATAAATAACCTATCATACCATTAAGGTTTAAGTGGTACTGAATTTTGATCCAGAATACCATGAAATGTTTAAGTCTGTTAATGAAGACCTAGGTCGGCCTGGCCATAAAATTGTCTCTGGCGCCAATTAAAAAGTGGCCCTCAGTCGCAAATGGCTATTCATTCCTTTTGTGACACTGTTTGAATAGCACCCAAGGGGACGTTTCTGGATCAAATGTGATGCAAATTGTGCATTTTAAAGAATATTCATTAAATAGAAATGGGGAATTGTACCACCCTATCACCACTCATAATCCCATGGTAAGCCCACAGGACCGAGTGGGGGGCAACACTAAATGACTTTAGTGGTAATTTGGCACATTTACCACCACATTACCAGCAAACTCGTAATGAGGCAGTAAGTGAGGTATGAAAAGGGTGAGAGTTTAGAAATTCTGGTTTGTCATGAAAATAGGTAACATGCCAACCTGTTGGTGTTTAGTTACACAAGTGCTTTGGCCTAAGTCTGCAAGGATGTCGCTTGAGCTGATAATGGCATAATCGGCGGTTGAAATGGTTTGCCATGCACCTCCAAAGGGCCCCTTGAGTGGAAATGGATCTGATTTTGACTGCAACAGGCTTACTTCAGAAAAACGAGAAATAATGGAAAATTGAGGGGTAGTCGAAAAACAAGACTTGGATCTGGGGAAAAGATGTCAAGTTGCAAGCTACTAGCCAGCCATAAAAAGTCACTTGCCACCTCAGTTGTACACAGAGCACACAGCACACTTTTGTGCCCTGACTTAGACCAAGGGTAAACAATTGTTTAAATCTGCTGTGAGAGTGCATCGTGTGACAGTGTATAAGTAGGTATAATTTATCAGTTTGCCAAATTAAGGTATATTAGCTCAGGCTAAATATTGGTTTACAGCCCATGAGACAATAAGGTAGTACATTGTGAGTATGAAATGGTGATGCCAGGAGCCTATGCTGGCATCCGTAGTGGGCTGGCAGCAGATGGGCAACAGCAGGCATAGAACCATGGGACACCTGAGAGTTTAATGTATATACATACATATGAGGAAAGGTGGGCTAGGAACCAAAGGACTCGAATAATGGATCTTACTAGACTGTGGTCATACTCATTCTTGCCACATTAAGGGGTTAACGCGAAGGATGTAGGTTTGGTTTGGGCAAGGCTGTGGTCAAGCAAAAAATGGAATCCGCCATTTTTACGATACCGGCCTAGTCTCCGGGTTTAGCCCAGAGACTCAGGGTTTCCATGCTCTTCGGGGAAGAGCGGGGAGACGCCGGGATTTTCGGAAGTACCAGCAACTCCCCCCATGCCTCCATGTGATTGACCACAAACAGAATGCTTCTGACCAATCACATGAAAGTGTGGGCAGAGACACAGTATCATGAGCAAATCCGACCCATATCTGACATTACACCATAGTTTTTGCTTTTGTTTGTAATCTCGTGGTCGGGGTAAGTAGGTGGAATCTAGCAAGTGGATGTGGGCGGGGTCAGGCGCGACATCAATCTCTGGGTTTTTCTTTTTAAAATATAGCCAGGTCTATTTGGCGCAGCACTCTACGGCCACTTGTCTGGAGCTGTGTTAAGACGGATTTCTGAACTCTGTCCTGGTGGCGCAGAAGTTCAGAAGGCCAACCTAATTACTTGGAACAGGGTAACCTCTGGACGAGCCAGACCAATCAAGGTAGCGATCGCGGCGGTCAAGACTAGGTCTCAAGAGGGGTGAGGGTGACTGAAAGCCCGCAATGAGCACACAAAGCAAGAACACTTACAAACTACTCCAAACAGTTGTTATATTAAAAATATATACACATTTATTCCAAGGCCTTTAAAACAATGACCGTAGCGAGAAAATCACAATAAAACGATAGTAAACCAACACATACCATATCAACACAATATATATACAAATACGACAGTCTCAAGCGTTATCTGCACGAAATGGGTAGTCCACCTAAAAGGGAAGGAAGACAGGCAGTGCGAAATAATGCTTAGACCCAGTTCGCCTTCAGAGGCACCTAACTAGATGGAAGTCTGAGCCCTGCGAAGAGTGGAGCCTTGTGCTCAAGAGTACCTGCACACGCTGGTGCCAACGGGCAAAAGGAGAAGCTCTTCGAGGGAAATCAGGCAGTTCACTTTAGTGCACAAAAGAAGAAGAACAAGTTCCGCGACTCAAGCGCAGCCTCCACAGTGGGCAGAAGCAGAGCGCGAGTACGGAAAAGGGTGCTGTTTTGACACAGCGGGGAAAAGCAATGGGCTCCTGCAGGATGGCGACCAGATCCTAGCTATGCTACTCACCGGTCCCCGATGCAAGCAGACCCAGGCTTCTCCGCGTCAGTTTCAGTCGCTGGCAGGTTCAGAAGAGCAGGGAACGCCTCGTCGTCGTGTTGAGTAAAAAGACGTCATAATCGAAGAAACCTGCACAGTTTGTTACCACAGCAGTGCAACGGAGCGGCCGTGTGTATCTGAGCCAAATGTACACTACTCACTTCAGACCTGGGAACGCCAAGTATACGAAGCGTGTGAGAGTGACAAGGACTCGAAATACTACACAAACTGGCGGCGGTTACAGAGCAAGACTCCCGTGTAAGCTGGTCAGTCAGCTGGATGGCCCAGAGACGCTTCCGAAGGCTTACTGGCAGGAGATGGTGAAGATGCCGAGAATAGCTGTTCCCGCTATTCCAAGGGTCGAAGTACCAGTACAGGCCTTCTGGTTCGATCAAAGGTGAAAAGGGTTTCACAGGGCGACAGCAGTGCAAAGCAGAAGTCCTTCAGCGGGTCACCAGCGATTCCTCGGTCCAGCCTCTTGGTTGCAGGATACTTGGCTCCCGTATTCCTTCGTTCGTGAGAACTCAGGAGATCGACATGGTAGTGGTGTTTCCAGCCCCCTCTTATCCACGGTTCCCTTCACGCCAAAACGGAGGGGACCCAATGGGAGATCCGCTCATCAACACTCACGCCATTCGTGGACCAATCACGGACCACGGTGGTCCCAGGTATTCACACCACCCTAGACTCTCTGGCACCCAGGATGTGTATTGGGACCAGACATCCCAGCCCACATCCTGGAGGCACACACAAGAGATGTAGAAGCCCGCGAAAGCATCCGTGTTTCGCGGGAAAGTACATGCCCAAATAAGAAAGGCCCCGGATCGGCTCGACCTGGGGAAGGTGAAGGGAGCAAGACGGTCAGCGGACAGGACAAAGGAGCCTCGTGGTCTGGCCATTTTGGGAGCCAGGCCACCATTTTGGGTTAAGCGCGGAAAACGCGCTTAGAACGCCAAAAGGAGCTCAAAACACAAGAAACGATCGCTGCCACCATTCCCGTCCCTGAATTACTTGCACCGATCAGATACAATTCTAAACGAGTATCTAGGGCCTGTAGAAGGCTAGAGACCCAAGAGAGCTGTAACTTAGCTTACAGTGCCCTCTTGTGTCATGTTGCACGAAAGCCGCAACATGATAAAAGAAACTATGGGAAACAGCGTTCCCCGGTACTGACTGTCTTAAGGGCATGTCAGTTTCCCCGTAAGAAAGGAGCGAAAGCCCAGAGGAGTGCGGCAGAGGGCTGCACTTCTCTGGCAAAGTCGAGAACAAGGTGAAAAACAACAGCAAAAAGTTTAGGGGTTGCCACATGGAAGGAAAATTACCTACAATTACGAAATCTTTCCTAACACTCGCCCCTCCCAGACTATGGACAGGGGGAACTAATCCACCCCTGGATGAGTCTCTTGTTCGGGTCGGTTAAACATTCTGGACAACCCATCAGCATTGCTATGTTGGACACCTGGCCTATGCTCAATAGTGAAGTCGAAGCCTTGTAGACTTATGGACCAACTAAGCAACTTTGGATTCTCCCCCTTCATGTTCATTAGCCACTTTAAGGGCTTATGGTCAGTTTGCACAGTGCAGTGGGTCCCATAGAGGTAGGGCCTCAGCTTCCTTAGGGCCCACACAACAGAGAAACATTCTTTCTCCACCGTGGACCATCTGAGCTCTCTGTCCTTAAGCTGGCGGCTAATAAAACCAATAGGGTGTTCCTTACCCTTCTCATCTACTTGCGATAGTACAGCTCCTATCCCAGTGTCAGAGGCGTCCGTTTGCACGATAAAAGGTCTTTGATAATCAGGGGCCCTGAGGACAGGGGCCTGACACAAGGAGTCTTTTAAGCCATTGAAGGCCTTCTCACACTCGTCGGTCCAAGTTACCTTCTTGGGTTTCTTCGGAGTTGTGAGGGCAGTCAGAGGGGCAGCTATGGTGCCATAGTCTGCCACAAAATTGCGGTAATACCCCGTGAGTCCTAAGAAGGCTCTCACTTGGGTTTGCGTAGTGGGGGTAGGCCAGTCTTGTACTGCTTGTACTTTATTGGGAAGAGGCTGTATCCTCCCTCCACCTACTTCATGTCCAAGGTAAACCACTGAGCCTTGTCCAATCTGGCATTTACTAGCCTTTATGGTCAAGTGTGCTTTCTGAAGAGCCTGGAGCACAATCCCGAGGTGTTTCACATGGTCTTCCGAGGTGGCAATGAAAACTGCTATATCGTCCAGATATGCAAGACAGAATTCGTCCAACCCATGGACGAATTCAAAACATGATTCACAAGCCTCTGGAAAGTGGCAGGTGCATTCTTCAACCCGAACGGCATTACCCGGAATTGGTAAAGGCCGTCTGGAGTAGAAAATGCTGTCTTCTCCTTGGCATGTTTTGCTAAAGCTATTTGCCAATAGCCAGCAGTGAGGTCAAACGTGCTGAGGTACTTGGAGGCACCCAAAGTATCCACCAGCTCATCTGTTCGAGGCAAGGGGTGTGCATCTGTCTTGGTGACAGCATTCAGAGCCCTGTAATCCACGCAGAACCTCAATTCAGAAGTGCCTGCCTTTGGAACCAAAACCACAGGGCTGGACCAAGGACTACTAGAGGGTTCAATCACCCCAAGGTCTAACCTTACACCAGGGATCCCCCTTCACGTGGTCAGTTGCTCCACAAGCAAAACAAGATCCATTGGGTCTGTTTACATAGGGAGGCTTATTGTAACCAGAGTTCTGTTTCGGTGGCTGACCTCCACTACCCTATGAGTTCTCTTGTGTCTTACCCTTATTTTTCTTTTTGTGGCCCTTATGAGAAGAAGATTTATCAGATTCTCCACCCTACATATCTTTGGACTTTTTCCCTTCCTCCTGCTTACCAGGATGAGTTTTGTCCTTATGGGACACTCAATGTGACACCCATAAGTCTGCTGCAATGGCCAGCTTCTTAGGATCTATCTCCTTTGAATCGGCCAAATGCTGCTTAAGCTCCGGGGAAGAAGATGCAAAAATGTGTTCCAGCATGACAAGATTTATCATGCCTTCGAAGGTAGAAACCTTATAACCTTCGACCCAGCCAGTTAAGTTTTTCAAGGATTCAGTGACATAAGATACCCAAGTACCACCTTCCTTTTTCTTATACTCTCTGAAACGTTTCAAATATTGGGCCGGAGTCTTCCCAAACTTTAAAATGAGAGTTTGCTTTAACATAGCGAAATCAGCTCGCTCAGCCTTCGACATTTCCATAATGGCACTACAGCCAGAATGGGGCAGTCTGCTGAGTAACCAGGCAATCTTATCAGCATTGTCAACTTGTTGAACTTCGCATGCATACTCAAACACATTCAGCCAGTCCATAATGTCATTCCTTTCTTCATACACACTGAGCATATCTTTCGGAAACCGTGGATGAGAGGAGGCCCCAGACCCATGTCCAGGACCCTGGGACCCATTTGCAACCTGAAGCTTGGCCAGTTCCAACTGGTGATCCCTGTCTTTTTGTTTTTCTGTCTGTTCGATTTTTAGTTTGGCTATGCTGAATTCAAGCTCCTGCTGCCTAAACCGCAGCTCTTGCTTCTTGAATTCAAGCATAGCCTCCCCATCAGCACTGGCAGAGGAAACATTAGACATCTCGTCCTCCCTGTCCTTGTGGTTGCGATGGATCAGTGCAGCGGCAGAACCGTCAGTTCTACCAGTGAGAGTAGCCCAACCTCCTTCCGCACTGTCCTCAGAAGTTATAGCGTCAAGCTGCGCTTCTTGCCACGCCACGATTCTTTGGATCATTTCCAATTTCGTGCCTTGAGAGGAAACACCTCTCTCCGCACACATCTTTTTCAATGTTTCTGATTTGGAAGCATTTAAAGTTAACAAGGTATTTGTTTCCATACTGTTAGATAGGACTATGGCCTTTTTAAAGTTATACTACAACAATTCACTACGTGTCCTGGTTGGAATAACCTGAAATGCCTTAGTCTGTGCGCAACACTGGATACCTTCAGTCGTATCCCACCGCTGTACACCAATTTGTTAAGACGGATTTCTGAACTCTGTCCTGGTGGCGCAGAAGTTCAGAAGGCCAACCTAATTACTTGGAACAGGGTAACCTCTGGACGAGCCAAGCCAATCAAGGTAGCGATCGCGGCGGTCAAGACTAGGTCTCAAGAGGGGTGAGGGTGACTGAAAGCCCGCAATGAACACACAAAGCAAGAACACTTACAAACTACTCCAAACAGTTGTTATATTAAAAATATATACACATTTATTCCAAGGCCTTTAAAACAATGACCGTAGCGAGAAAATCACAATATAACGATAGTAAACCAACACATACCATATAAACACAATATATATACAAATACGACAGTCTCAAGCGTTATCTGCACGAAATGGGTAGTCCACCTAAAAGGGAAGGAAGACAGGCAGTGCAAAATAATGCTTAGACCCAGTTCGCCTTCAGAGGCACCTAACTAGATGGAAGTCCGAGCAGTGCGAAGAGTGGAGCCTTGTGCTCAAGAGTACCTGCACACGCTGGTGCCAACGGGCAAAAGGAGAAGCTCTTCGAGGGAAATCAGGAAGTTCAGTTTAGTGCACAAAAGAAGAAGAACAAGTTCCGCGACTCAAGCGCAGCCTCCACAGTGGGCAGAAGCAGAGCGCGAGTACGGAAAAGGGTACTGTTTTGACACAGCGGGGAAAAGCAATGGGCTCCTGCAGGAGGGCGACCAGATCCTAGCTATACTACTCACCGGTCCCCGATGCAAGCAGACCCAGGCTTCTCCGCATCAGTTTCAGTCGCTGGCAGGTTCAGAAGAGCAGGGAACGCCTCGTCGTCGTGTTGAGTAAAAAGACGTCCTAAACGAAGAAACCCACACAGTTTGTTACCACAGCAACGGAGCGGCCGTGTGTATCTGAGCCAAATGTACACTACTCACTTCAGACCTGGGAACGCCAAGTGTACGAAGCGTGTGAGAGTGACAAGGACTCGAAATACTACACAACCTGGCGGCGGTTACAGAGCAAGACTCCCGTGTAAGCTGGTCAGTCAGCTGGATGGCCCAGAGACGCTTCCGAAGGCTTACTGGCAGGAGATGGTGAAGATGCCGAGAATAGCTGTTCCCGCTATTCCAAGGGTCGGAATACCAGTACAGGCCTTCTGGTTCGATCAAAGGTGAAAAGGGTTTCACAAGGCGACAGCAGTGCAGAGGAGAAGTCCTTCAGCGGGTCACCAGCGATTCCTCGGTCCAGCCTCTTGGTTGCAGGATACTTGGCTCCTGTATTCCTTCGTTCGTGAGAACTCAGGAGATCGACATGGTAGTGGTGTTTCCAGCCCCCTCTTATCCACGGTTCCCTTCGCGCCAAAACGGAGGGGACCCAATGGGAGATCCGCTCATCAACACTCACGCCATTCGTGGACCAATCACAGACCACGGTGGTCCCAGGCATTCACACCACCCTAGACTCTCTGGCACCCAGGATGTGTATTGGGACCAGACATCCCAGCCCACATCCTGGAGGCACACACAAGACATGTAGAAGCCCGCGAAAGCATCCGTGTTTCGCGGGAAAGTACATGCCCAAATAAGGAAGGCCCCGTTCGGCTCCACTTGGGGAAGATGAAGGGAGCAAGACGGTCAGCAGACAGGACAAAGGAGCCTCGTGGTCTGGCCATTTTGGGAGCCAGGCCACCATTTTGGGCTCAGCGCGGAAAACGCGCTTAGAACGCCAAAAGGAGCTCAAAACACAAGAAACGATCGCTGCCACCATTCCCGTCCCTGAATTACTTGCACCGATCAGATACAATCCTAAACGAGTATCTAGGGCCTGTAGAAGGCTAGAGACCCAAGAGAGCTGTAACTTAGCTTACAGTGCCCTCTTGTGTCATGTTGCACGAAAGCCGCAACATGATAAAAGAAACTACGGGAAACAGCGTTCCCCGGTACTGACGGTCTTAAGGGCATGTCAGTTTCCCTGTAAGAAAGGAGCGAAAGCCCAGAGGAGTGCGGCAGAGGGCTGCACTTCTCTGGCAAAGTCGAGAACAAGGTGAAAAACAACAGCAAAAAGTTTAGGGGTTGCCACATGGAAGGAAAATTACCTACAATTACGAAATCTTTCCTAACAGGCTGATAATGTTGGCCATAGCAGCACGGGGTGCGGGCCGCAAGGGGCAAAAAAAACCTTTCAGACATGGCGGCCTCACAATCGATCAGGCAGACAAGTGAAGCCCGTAAAATGGACAATTTTAGGGGTGATCATCTCTCCCCTTTTGGCCATGATTGCAGCCTCGCAGCTTCCCCAGAAATAAGACATAACAGCGCTGTTTGAAGCTCACACCTGCAGCGGGCCGGTCGGTGCAGCTGACCGGCAAAGAACACGGAGAATGCCCAGGAGAGGTCGTGATGTGGGGCCTGGTATTTTTGGAAGAAAGTAATACTAATGGGTTGTCTCTTGAATTCATGGTCGGGGTTAGTTTTGGCGCCTCCCCCTGAAATGTCTGTTGATCGATTTGTTTTGACTCTTGAATATTTGTAAAAATTGCGGATAATATTTTTCCACTACATGCAAATGTGTGTTTCCTTATTTAGGAATAACTCTCTATGGGTCTCATTACACGGAAGGCGGTGAGTCATGGCGCTATTAGCGCCATGGCTCATGCCGGTAAAATACCGGCACCGCCTTGGCGGAAAGGGGATTTACCGCCCCATTCCAAGGTTGGTGGGGCGGTAAATCCCCCTTCCGCCATTGCCCTTCCTAATTCCCATTTCTGCCCCATAGGGCTCTATGGGAATGGGGAAGGCGCTAATTACGGCACCGCAATTTTGCGGTGCCGTAATTAGCTCCGAGGTCCCTTAGCGGGTTGGTTTTTAACGCCTGCAAAAAGCAGGCGTTAAAGCACCAACCCGCTAATGGACCTCGTAGTAAGGCGGTAATGGTTAACGGTCACCGTTACCATTAACGGTGGCCGTTAACCATTACCGCCTTCCGTGTAATGAGGCCCTATATCTTTAAACACAACCCGCCGACCCCCTTTTATTCCATAGTACTGCTGCGCCCATGCACTATTTAGACATGTGTGACTACCAGGGTCTTGGCCGCCCTCGCATAACTTTAATGGCTGAAATGCACACACGCATAATAACACCCCCCAAATTCTGCTCCATTTTTCGACTCTGGTCTCTGAGAGGGAGTTCAGCCAAAAGCGTGTAGGGGCCATAATTACGGTGAAAGGCGCTATAACAAATGCCAAAATTAATGAATGAATTTAGCTGCGGAGTAAAAGGTGCATTGATGACAATTGTATCCTGGTAGATTAACTCCAATGTGGGCGACTGCCCATGTTAAAAGCGACACAGAAGAGGCCTCGGCTGCTTATTGTTCCATTGATGTAAGTCTGTGTTTCCGGCCGCTGCTACCTTCCATTTTGCGGGTATAGACTCCTTCGTGTGCCGGATGCATAGCGCTGCTATGCTGAGCTATTAGCCATGGGATTCCGCTTGTTAGAGCACGATCAGGCAATTATGCATCATTTTCCTAAAGCCCATCAATGAATGACTAATGCGGCTCTTGCTTTTCTTATGTCTGCTTTCATCGTGGCCACGAACGGCGAACACACGGACACGTGCATCATGAAGGGCCTGGGAGAAGGAACTGCCGCCTCTCCTCGCCGGGCACACTGGAAACTACAGGGAGTGAAAATGACCCGGGAGACGGTCCAGACCTATCCACTGCACCGAGTCGATTAACCAGAGAACGAGAAGGCGAGAGTCGCTGAATCAGAAGCGGCCATGAGGCCTCTGACTGGGCGCCGTCTGTCTATTGAGATGTGCCCGTACCACACCAGGGGCTGACTCATAGCGGCAAGGACTTACACGCATAATGAGTGTCACGCGCGTGTCACTCCTAGGCAAGATTGCGAATTATGAGAGGAATGGTAGTCAAAGAAAACTAAGTCCAGCATATGTGGATGTTGGGATGACACCTGCAGGTGAAAGGAAATCACAAATAAAGCACACTCACACCTGCATGTATGACCGTACGTGCGCATCCATTGTGCAATGGACACTACAACCAAAAAAGTGATGGCTGGAAGGTTTTGAAGAAATAGCCGAACCACTGGCAATGCTCTGGGTAACCTTCCACACCATCGTTTCTTAGCCCATCTGCACCATTGAAAAAGGGGTCCAGCAATATGCAAATCAGTTAGGTACTGCCACCAATGGGAGCAGCCCAGCCTGAACTGTTAGGCCAGGTATTCTGCACGGAAACACAAGCAACCCCAGACATGTTTCGGCTTTGTTGGGCCTCCTCAGTGAGGTGCAGCTTGGTTCCATAGGGCACTGCGAGCAAGGGACCCACGTCTGGGCATAGCTCCGCTCAGACAGGGAGACAAACTACAATCAAGAAAGTGATGGGTGGACATTTTTGAAAAAGTCTGAACCACAGGTATTGCTCTGGGCAACCTTCCACACCACCGTTTCTTAGCCTGTCAGCGCCATTGCAAAAAGGGTCCAGCCTTATGCAAATCAATCAGGTACTACCACCAATGGGAGCTGCCCAGCCCGAACTGCATAGTCCAGGTCCACTGTACACAGAAACACAAGCAATCCCAGACATGTTTCGGCCTTGTTGAGCCTTCTTAGTGAGGTGCAGCTTGGTTCTGTATGATGTAGCGAGCAAGGGACCCACGTCTGGGCATACCCTCTCTCACACAGGGAGACAAACTTAAAACAAAAAAGTGATGGGTGGAAGGTTTTGAATGAATCTGTACCACTGGCATTGCTCTGGGCAACCTTCCACACCACTGTTTTTTAGCTCGTCTGTGCAATGCATAGCAAGATTACAAAGGGGACTTCATCTTTTTTAACTGATGATATCTTTATTTCCTGTATACAATTGTTTCCATGTATGTTTCTAGTTTTACACCAATTGGTGCCTTTTCCACATTTAATGCACCACTTACAACTGTCTGTTTGTGGTCCGCAATTTTTAAATTACCCTTCTTGACACTCCCACGTGAACGCCCACAGATACCCCCGACCCCACATGCCGACTAAACCAATGTCACCCCAAATTACCCGTCCTGTTGCTTAATTGTAATGTATTGCAGCCTTCCTGTTATGAGTCACCCCCTTACCTGTAATCCCACTTACACATTTTGTAAACCTCTCCCCTGCTTCGCGAAGCTAGGCTCGCTCTCAATAAATACACAAAATAAGATAAATAAATACATTAAAATGCCTGATTTATATAGATCTCAATGTATGGTCACATTTCTATGCATATTAGGCATGAGTAAGTTACACCTATGCACATGGGATTCGCATGTTTGTGAATTGTGAATAGTTTACCTATGCATAATGTATTGTTTTTCACACGCCGTACTTACCCCTGAAAAAACGGGATAGGTATATTACTGCGCGGGGGAATTCATTGCCATTTTTTCTACTATTTTTGCCGTAAATGTATGTGATGGGGTGGGTTTAGGGAAATAATGTGGGGAGGTTTATGGTGGAGGGGTCTCCCCCGTATATATTTGGTGCAAAATCACCCACCCAAAAAAACACTCGATAAAATCGAATTTGATTAAATGAATTCGACCAGATCACGTAGAACAAAAAACTAGGCAAATCTGCCCCAAAGCTTTGAGAAAACCTCTTTCAAAAGACCTACTGCTAACTCTGGAAAAACTGAATGTAAGAGAAGGTTAAACATGTTTGCTCTTCTATGTGGGTACGGGATTTATAGAGTCAAAACTAACCTAGTAGGCGATGGAGAGATGTACAAGGAAAGGAGGGAACCATAGGGAAAAGGACAGCGAAGTCTGGTGGATGGATGGGGCGAGAGGGGAGGATCAGAGTGTCAATAGGGATGAGATGTTCCTTTCACTGCTTTCCTGAACGGTGTGACTATGGAGTCAAACTGATGAGGGAGGGTAGGTTATTGGGGTACTGCAGGAGAAGCCATTCCATCTTTCATCTCTTAGATTCTCCTCTGGGGCATGTTGTGGCATCTGGTGCAGGGTAGGCCTCCACAGATAGTGAGCTTTCAGCCAGGTAAGAGGGAATTTTGGCATTGCCTCATCTGTTATGCAGGCCTGTTTAAAGGCAATACGCATGTGCCTACCATTATGGTCCACCATTTAAGGCTTTCATTGACATGTACATGTTTTCTGTGAGTACAGATGATATAACAAAGACACTGGGATTCATTATGAGTGTGACCGTCAGGAAACAAGGGTGCCGGTAAGCTCAGGTCTAACCCCGCCGGGCGCAGCGGCCCCGTTAGGCAGTCTCATCACGGAAGCACCAGCACTGTTAGTAACGGTCCCAGTGCTTCTGTGAACCCATTCCCCTGGAGTCCTAAGCGACTCCACGGGAATGGGGACTAACATTTTCCGGAACCTAGCTTCTCGCTCCGCCGGGACTTTCCGCCGGGACTTGTAATGTCCCGGTGGCACAGGGAAACTAGGTGCTGGAAACAGTGTTATGGGGTTGGCGGCATACCCACTGGTTGCACCGGCAGGTTACCACCGACCACGTAATGAGACACACTGTCACACTAGCCTTGGAAGAGGAAAGCAACATTCTGTTGTCAAAAGGGTTCTCCACCTATTGCCTCAGTGGTGCCTCGCTCGGGTCCTGACGGATTGAACCAAGTTGCCAACAACCTTTTTGGAGATCCTTGGTGCATGTACTTTCTGATAGGGCACTTGATGGGTGTTCCCTAGAATATAATAAACATAGAAAGGGATTAGAAATATAAATCAGGTTCAAAACAGCTGTCCTATCATCCCCCGTTGTCCACAAGCTCCCCAACAATGTGGGGATATAGCTAGCTTCTTCACAAACATCCTCACCCGAGTATAATATTAGCGCTCTATACGTTAACATTGAATTTCCCCATTTCCCATTTTATACGAGATGTCGTTGATCAATGAGAAATATGTGCATATGTCTGTGCTATGCAACTGACTATCCACCTCCTTGGACCAGAGAGGTTCTGGGTGGGCGTGATGGAAAGGCTGAAGAAGTCTTCTCGGGGGCGTCCCCGACTTTGGGTCCAGCTTCTATGCTGTCCAAGTGGAGGTGGAGACATCAATGCTGTTAGATTACTGCGTGTCACCTTATTCATAAAGTCATCCTTCTCAAATGGAAATCCCCTCTGGGGCCAGACATGAGCATGTGGGAAAAATGGGTCTCCTGTCTGTGTGCGCATGCGCAAATCGCTGTGGGTCTGACAGAGTAGCGCGTCCATGGGAACTGTTCGAGCAATATGGTTAACCTTTTCCCCTTTTTTCAAATGTGAACGGATAACCCACGGGATTATACAGAACTTGGCGATACCTGGGCCGCTCTACTACATAGGAGACAATAGGAACGAGTATGTTTGCATTTGATTGGCTAGATAGGAGTGTTTTGCATGAGCCCTGGCCAGCCTCATCATACTTATCACCTGGGCCATGTGAACTGGGCTTATTGACTTAATGGTAGCCTGTATAGGGGATTAGACGCAGAGCTTTAAGCACTGAAGACTTGTTCCTTCCCCTGCTGCTTGCTCTTTTTTCTTTTTCTTTTTCCCAGCAGATATTTTCTCCTTTTGATTTCTGGTTGTGGGTTTGGCGGGAGGGGAGGAGCGAGGAATGTTCTGGGTCATTTTGAAGGGGCGGAGTGGGAGGGTGGAGGCATGTCCCTTTTTTATTTTTGGTCGGGGTCATCGTTCCGTTCAGATATGGAAGATCGTCACTTTCAGAATTGCCCTTTCACTCATCAGTCTTCAAGAATAGTCTTGACAGCATGTGTACAAGCCTGACTCAGTTGACCTTGGGCATGTTCCTATGGTTACAGGATGACGGGATAGCCTTGCAAGTATACGACTAAGTTGATTATCTGTCCTTTGGACACCTGTGTGGGTTTATTCTTATTTATACTATTGTTTTCTTCTGTTATACTGTTTGTTCTTCTTTCATGAAAGGATTTAAATTGAAAAAAGAAATATAAATGTGGGTGAGATCCCCTTTCTTGCAATGATTGGGTTATTGGAATATTTATCACGGGCACAGCTCCTTTGCAATTATGCTAATGGTTTCAATGATTGAATTCCTTGCAGTGGAGCACAAGGCATATGGTGTCTTAATGTGCTGCATCTGGGCACATATTCAGTGACACAGACTCAGAGGTAGCCACTGGTATGCACTGCGAGCTCCGTGATATGACACATCGATCGCGACAGCTTAGATGGAAACTGTGTTTATAAATAACATAAAGTAAACATTGTTAGTTTTTATTGGGGCAGATTTCCTTCAAAAAAGACTAGAACAGCTTCAACATGAATAGGAGATCTTGCTACTGTCCCAGGCATCAGCAAACTGTGGCTAGCCATATGCTTTGGACTATGAGTTCCATGACCCTCCACATCAATTCTGCTGACCAGTTTGGATGGGAGCTGTAGTCCAAAACATCCGGAGGGCCAAAGGATGCAGGCCACTGTCATAGACTGGTTGTATTATTGGATTGAAACGATGCTGTGAAGAGAAACACGCTGAAGTGTAACGTGAACATTTTGCGTTGTTTTTCTTCACAATCACCTTCAAAACAATGTGCATAACGCACAGGGCAATCAGTGGACAAAGAGTAGAATTCCTACAAAGGAAAATAACAGTCTACAAACCAACAAGAACACTCCGATCAAGCAACGAAATCCGCCTAGAACCCAAACCATACCATAAGAAAAAACTTGGAGGCACCTCCTTCTACCACTTAGCCGCAAACACCTGGAACAACATCCCAAATGAAATAAGAAACACTGAAGATCACCTAAAATTCTGGAAATCACTAAAAACCTGGCTCTTCAACACCAAAGACTAAATCTGGAAACCAAAACCGGAAAAAGGACAACGAAGCCGAAAAGGACACGCACCATCCCCGACCTGAGAGGGTAGCTCCCACGGCACCTGGACGGGTGACACCAGATAGAAGGGAACACAGACGACATGCACTGAGACTGAGTCAACTATCCCAGACAATCCCACCAACACTTTCGCCCGCCCCCTTAGTTACCGCCAGGTACCACAGTAGCGTGGAATTGTCAGATATTGGCTCCCACCACACTACCTGAGAGGCTGACATAGGCAGGTGCACTGGCCACAGGAGTAGGAAGGAGGATAAGGGGGGCTATGAGAGAGCATGTTAGAGGTGGGGGCCAGAGGAGTAAGGAATCCTGTCTACCAGTCGGACCCAGATCAGGACAGAGCCGCATCAGGGGAGACTACGCAAGCCGAGCGCCTCAATTCAGGATAGAGACGCAAACTAACCAACCCTACTAACAATCTCCTTTTCTGCATACACCTCTCAAACTCCAAACCAAACACAACCAAAACCTACAGCACAACAAACCGCACAAACTTCACTACATTGCAACAACAAAACAAAAACACACATAGTCTTGCACAACAGTACACGACGACCACTGGCCGCAAACACCCCAGGCCCAGCCAACGGACCCACCGGGCTGAGGCCGCCAACAGCACATCGCTGCTCTCTTGCACTTTTCCTGCTTCCTCCCACTGACTCAACCTCCCCTCCTCTTAAAGAGCCACCAGAGCGCCAGGGGATCACTCTGGTGGTGATAGTGCGCGGTACAAATGCCCTTTAACATTAACATTAACACAATGATAGCGCATAGTGCGCAATTTGAAAGAACGGTGGATATAAACCTGTGAAAATGCGAATAACAATTATCAGTACCTATCTTTATATTTGTGTTACAAAGGCTATATAACTCGACCAGGCGAAACCATGACAATGACCATAGAATGGCACTTCGTAACCACACAGTGCCATGACCATGGCCAGGGGCAGAATGCTGGAGCCTCTGGCCGGGTCTAAGGGTACCCTCCCTGGACGAATGAGGTTGAGTCAATGCCCCAAAGCTGCCAGTGGTGGCATCCAGTGGATTACCAAAGAGAAAGACATGCTGATGACGATGAGCACAAAATAAAGAGCCTGAAAAGGTGGAAAGGCCCAGCATCAGCACCCTACGATCCATTAGTTTACTTGTAACAGCGCCACGATGCCCCAGGGCTGCTGTGCCCTTTATACATGTTAATTAATAATTAATAAATAATAATAAATAAATACGATCCATGAAGGGGTGACCGATAATCCTTTGCTAAGATTTTACCCTGAAATATACAACAGGTATTGACACATTCACAAGACGTTGATGGAGGATAAGACCAAAGAGGGAGAACGATAGGTGTTTTTTCTTGGGAACTGAAGTGGTTGAATAATGCCACCTCCTGTAGCTGTCCTAGATGCGCGTCTTAGTGAGGTGATATATAACCCATGGATGCATGCCACCCTGTCGGTAATGCTGCGCTGTCCAAGCAAAGCGAGGGTCCCTTAAAGTGGGCGGCAGCGGCATCATCGGCAGGGTTGACACACCAACGCATGTTATATCACCATTAGCATCCACTAAAAAGTAAACATAGGTGCTAACGGTTAAAAACAAGCAGTGGCAAAGCCAATCGTTTTGGCGTTTACTGCCGTTCTTTGTATTTTGCATTTATAGGAACCAGGGAGGAGGAAGGATCGTGCAAGGGAGGATGCGAGAAGGGATGTAGGGGTGCAAGTTTATGAAAAGGGAAATAGAGAAAGGGAAGAGGCCATTGAGAAAGGGGGCCATCTATGGTGAGCAAGAGGAGCTATAAGCAGGGAATGGTTAAAAAAGTGAGGCTGTGAGAGGAAGGATGAGAGTAAATTAAGGAGAGTGTTGGAGAAGATGGATTGAGGGTGTAAGAGGTGATATCTTCGAGGGTGCCAGGGTGAGAGGGAGAGTAATAGAGTGAGGAGGAAATGTGCGAAGAGAGAGTGACAGTTAAAAGTGAGAGAGTGAGGGTATGGCAGCGCAAGGTGACTGTGACAGCGCAAGGAGAGAAAGGGAGACAAAGCAGGGGACGGGAGTGACAGCGCAGAGGGAGAAAGTGACAGTGCAGAGAGAGAAAGGGAGAGTGCAAAGGTGGAGAGTGATAGCACAGAGAGGGACATCACAGAGTGACAGGGCAGAGAGAATGACAGTGCAAGATGAGGCGGCACAAGTTGAGAGAGTATGCCACTACACAGTGGAGGGAGAGCGACAGTGCAGGGTGAGAGTGACAGCACAGAGATACAGAGTGACATTGCACAGAGAGTGACAGAGCACAGAAAGAGACCATGCTCATAGAGAGTGTCTTCAGTTACTTATCAGGAATCAAATGTGTGCAGTTAACACAGGGTGAGATGAAATAATTTGTCCAGGATCACACAATTTGGCTAAACAGTGAAGCAAGTATTTCACCCACTCTGCAATTAAGCAATTGACCATACACCTTGCAAGCTTAATTTGGTACAAATATTTATGTTTTGAATTTTGACGCCTTCGACAATACTATCTTATAACGTTTACTTGCGAAACACAATTTGCAGCAACATGACCTGTAATTCCTGTGACGAATCCTTGGGTATTGCCACTGCTCCCATGGCGGAAGCCCCTTCCCGTGAGGCCAGGGAGGTGAGGCTGCTGCCCAATAGTCCCCCCTGGGGGTTGTAGTCGGCGGGAGGATCTCATGGGCAGGGAAACCCTCCTTTATTTTACTTTACTTTACTTTACAACATTTGTAAAGGGCTCTGTGGACCCTCGGGCATAAAGGCGCTGGCCAAACAAACATAACACATAACACTCAGTGGGTATCTAAACAAATTGGCGGATAGTTATTAAAGTATTGAGTAATAAATAGATATTGGTTGTGATGATGGTTTAAGCCTAGAAGTCGAAATTATATATTGTATATTTCTGTTAAAGTAAAAGGACAGACATGAGCAATACATTTTGGATTACCAAATGTTGTGGATTTGTAAGGGAATATACCGTTTGGAATATATGACAGAATGGTGTTTATTCATAATAATGATGTTGTGGTTTGGGGTGTGAATGACTTAGTTCATTTAATGAAACATTATATACTAGCTTGGGGAATACTACGATATTACTGTGTTTGACATACAATTGTGCTGTGGGTTTGTTCATAATTTAATATAGATGGTGTGATGTTTGTCTCATATAGGGTTTTCTCAGTTGCTTTATAATTATTATTATAAGATGTTCATAGGTTTATAGCAGAGGTGTCCAGGACACTGGACTGATTGAAATGTTAGATCTAGTTTGTAAAATATATCTGTTGTTGCTGACTTGCTTCTATTTCACGGGGGGAGGGGAAGGGTTTGGTTCACATCTATTAATCGTTTGTTGGGTTGAATACATTTAGTTGAGACGCCTTTATTTGGATATATGGACACTAACGGTGGGATGATGAAGGGGGCGAATGACCTATGGGTGGTTACTTGGAACGTTAATGGACTGAACAACCCAAAAAAGAAACTGAAGGTGATGACCTGTTTAAGAGCTAAAAAGGGATATTTGTTTTATTCAGGAAACTCATCTTTTTCAGGATGAAACTGAGACCCCGAGGAAGGGTTGGGTTGGGAGGGTTTATGGCTCCTCTTTTTCCACACGCTCAAGGGGAGTGGCAATTTTGATTCGGAGAAATGTTCCAATAAAAGTAATGAGAGACTTGTCAGACCGAGAGGGGAGAATGGTGGCAATACTGGTTAATATTCTGGGATGTAGTGTGGCATTATGTAATATTTATGCCCCATCTGTGGATAACGGGTCATTTTTATAGGAATGTAGCTCAATCTTTACAGGATTTGGGTACGGATGATATCATTCTAGGTGGTGATTTTAATACTGTTTTGAACAAGGATTTGGATAGAAGTGTGTCTATGAATAGTAAGCAGACTGATCGTCATTATCTATCTTTGAAAAATCTGCTTGAGGAACATGCCCTACAGGACTGTTGGAGGATGACACATGCAATGGCCAGAGAATATAGTTTTTACTCAGGCGCACACTCGGTTTATTCTAGACTTGATATGTTACTGACAGCTGGGAAAATGACAGAGAACCATAGAACGAGTGAAATAGGCACCATTCTGATAACAGACCATGTGCATATGAAAATGTGCATTAAATTGGTTTGTGACGAACAAAAACAATATACTTGGAGGATGAATAATGCTTACAAATGGACGAGGAAGTGGAGAAATTGAAAACAGAAATTGATTTTTTCGTGTCAGAGAATCACAAGGGCGATCTGAAACCAGAAATCGTATGGGAAGCTTTCAATGTACCATGCGGGGTTATTTGATTAATCTAACCTGTGGTTTAAATAAGAAACATGCTAATAGACAAAAGGAACTTGAAATGAAAATTGGTGATTTGTCTAAGAAAATAATGGCTGACCCACGTGACTCGGATGGTACCACTGAATTGTTGAAACTGAAGAGAGAACTTAAAAATATTATTGAGGAACGGACAGAAAGGAAATACAATAACCAGAAATGTGTGTATTTTGAGAAAGGAGAGAAATGTGAAAGATGGCTATCCTATAGGCTGAAGAAGAGGGAGTCGGAACGTTCAATTACATCTATTCAAGATAAAGATGGACGGGTCACCTTTCATCCAAAAGAGATTAACAAAATCTTTCAAAAATATTATGTAAATTTGTACAAGATTGAAACTGATACAACCATTGGTGGTGGTGACTTTCTTGAGAATGCGAAGCTTACTAGACTTACGGATCATGATTCGCAGTTACTTGAGGAGGATTTGACATTGGATGAGATCCAAAGGGCTATCAACAGATTAAATGTAGGGAAATCGCCAGGACCCCATGGCTTTCCGGTGGAATTTTACAAGCTATTGCCAGATTCGGCCCAGGAATTACTAAAGGATATGTATGTGACCTCTTTGGCTAATGGCCTACTACCGACATCGTCTAGACACGCCATGATATCTGTCTTTCCTAAGAAGGGTAAAGATGAAATGCTTCCTGGTAGCTACAGGCCGATTAGCCTTATTAACACAGACAATAACATTCTGGCAAAAGTCTTGGCTATTAGACTGGAGAATCTTCTCCCAAACTTGATCAATGAGAATCAATCGGGTTTTGTGAAAGGAAGGAAGACATCCAGTAACATCAGAAGGCTGTTCCATATGATTGCAAAGGCGACTGATCCATTAGACAATGCTGCTGTTTTTTCATTGGATGCAGAGGGTTCCTAGACATAAAATCGAAATCAATAAAATCGAAAGTCAAAATGTCGAAAAAATAATCTCGAAAAAAAAAAAGTCGAATTTTTTTTTAATACGTTTTTTATTCGAAATGGGGGGGTTCCCCCCCAACCCCCCTTTTTTCTATTTTTTTTTTATTTTACCCCTTTTTTTTACTTACCAAACCCCAAAAAAATATATAAATAATAAAAAAACAAATTCGACTTTTTTTTTTTTCGACATTATTGATTCGACTTTTTTGTCATTCGACTTTATTTTTTCGATATTATGACTGGACACCGATGCAGAGAAGGCTTTCAATCAAGTTGATTGGGGCTTCCTCTTTTTAGTCCTTGAAAAACTGGGATTTGGAGTGAATTACAGGTCATGGATTAAACTACTATATTCAGAACTGACAGCTGATGTAAACACCAACGGTAAATGTTCGGATCCTTTCAGGCTGGAAAGAGGGACAAGCCAAGGGTGTCCTCCTTCCCCATTGTTGTTTGTTATTGCAATCGAACCTCTAGCGGCTGTCATTTGAAATGAACCTAATATACATGGAGTGTCATGTTGGGGATTACAACAAAAACCATGGAAGTTTTAACATTATTTCACACTTTCGCTGGCTATAAAGTAAATTGGACCAGGTCAGAGGTGATGCCCCTGGTACCTTGCTGTAGTAAACAATATATAACTGGTCTAGTGTTTAGATGGTGCCCAAAAAAAATGTTGTTTCTTGGGATCTGGATCACTCCGAAGATCAGTGATTTGGTGAAAGTGAACATGAGTATGATTCATTTGACTTTTAAAAACGATTTGGAACGTTGGGGTTTATTGAATCTTTCACTATGGGGAAAGGTTAATGCTTTAAAGATGGTATCGACCCCTAAGATCAATTATATCTTGAGTATGATCCCACTAAATATTGATGCTCATTACTGGAAGGAATTGGACAGACTTATTCAAGGGTTTCTATGGGACAGGAAACCACCAAGATTACGTTTGTGGAAACTACAATTACCGTTGGAGAAAGGAGGACTAGGAGTGCCAAACTTTAGGGCCTATCATCTTGCCTTTAATTGTGATTTTATAGTTGAATTCTTGGCACCGAAACCTGATGAATGGGTTATGGCAGAGGCAAGTTATAATGGTCCTTTATCACCAAGGGCCTTGTTGACCACAGAATCAAAAGCGAGAGGTGTGAAAGATCCATTGACTGTCTGTCTGAGAAATTCCTGGAAGAAACTGACTGGTTTGTTAGGTGTGGATGCATACAAAGATCCTGGTGCATCGTTATGGATGAATCCCTCTATTAAATTGGAAAACAAAATGTTATTCTGGCCGGAATGGTTTTTGGGTGGCGTCAGTTGGATTGATGATCTCTTTAACGAGAAGAAATGGAAGAGTGCTAGAGACTTACAACAACAATTTAATATTGAACATTTCAGGTTTTCAGATTACAGGAAATTGAAGATTGCTATTGGTGGGATCAATTTTAAGGCTAGGTTAAATTTGGATTTTCTTAAGAGAAAGTCACTGGTGGGTGAGGGTGGCTTAGCTAGCCGAGTATACAAACAGATTGTGAATGAATATAAAGGTAATGATTTGCTGAGGAATGAATGAAGTCGAAGAATTGGCTCTGACATTACAGTGGAGACATGGACAAGGATGTGTGCAAATGACAAACTTTGTTCCTTGGGTTTAACTGAAAGAACGAGACAAATTACGATCCTTAACAGGGTTTATTGGACCCCAGAGAAATTATGGAAGAGAGGTTTGAGGGATGATCCGGAATGTTGGGTTTGTGTTCACGAAACTGGTACATTGGAACATATGATGTGGGATTGCAGGAAGGTACGAGGATTTTGGAGAGATATTGGTGTAATTTTAAAGAAGGTCTTGAATGAACCGATTGGTTTTGATTTGGAAACATTGATTTTGGGAAATGATGCAACCTTGGAAGAACTCACTCAATGCCAAAGGAAATGGTTATTTAGAGGTGCCACGGTGAGAAAGAAAATTATCCTTAGGAATTGGAAATCTGATATTACTTTAGAGAAGGAAGTATGGTTGAATGAAATGCATATTTTGGCAAATGTGGAAAAACTTTTATATAGGAAACAATGCAAGAATGTATTATTTGTAAAGATTTGGGGAACATTTCTTGCGTTGTACTGAATCTAACTTTGTATATTATATGATGTGAACTGTGGGACTCTGGGGGGTATGTTTCTGTATTATGTTTGCAATTGTGTATATAGTTTTTGTAAAGTTGTTGACATTTCAAGCATTGTTGTTATTATTATTATTATTTTTTAATGTGATACAGTTTTATACAAAATGTAAAAACTTTACACATAATTACATTAGACAATTAAAATGTAGAAAAGTATTCAATATACAGATTATATAAAATCATTATAAACACAATAAGATTCATCACAAATCAATTGATCAAGGCAGGGGAAGGTTAAACAAATCAGATCCTTAATAGGGCCTGATACAAGACATAGGACTATCCTTTTACCCTTTTATTCCTGTCCTTGTGGCTAATTGTCTTCCATATTAGTATTGTGGAGCCATTTACTAAATGTAAAATCCTTTGTGCATATAGGTGGCCACCCCTGTGCTTGCTTTCAAATATATGGTGGCCTCATGCCACACCTGAAAAAGTGCTAGGTGCAATTTGGGGTTTAGGGAATTAACACACTGATTCCAAAAATCTAAGTGTTTGATATGATCAATGTCATGAACAAACTCCTTCAGATATTTCGTGTACTTTGTTTTAAGCCTGCTACATTTCGTTAATACATGACATGCCGTCTCCGGCACATATTCTACAATACCTTGCTGTTGTGGTCAAGCCCAACGCTGAACCTCGGGCTGTCAAAACTGGTAAATAATTGAAGCGTAAGAGTAGTAAAAAACGCCTCAATTGTTCCGACGGGCATAGATTTAGGTTTGGCTGTGGCTTCATATAGGTATAGAGTATAAACATGATGAAACTATAACTTTTCAGGCATCTGAGGTGGGTGAAATTACTCTGCCAATCCCACAAATTTAAGCGACTACGCATGCGGGTAATCAGGTGTCCATTGTTAAGACGGATTTCTGAACTCTGTCCTGGTTGCGCAGAAGTTCAGAAGGCCAACCTAATTACTTGGAAGAGGGTAACCTCTGGATGAGCCAGACCAATCAAGGTAGCGATCGCGGCGGTCAAGACTAGGTCTCAAGAGGAGTGAGGGTGACTGAAAGCCCGCAATGAGCACACAAAGCAAGATCACTTACAAACTACTCCAAACAGTTGTTATATCAAAAATATATACACATTTATTTTAAGGCCTTTAAAACAACGACCGTAGCGAGAAAATCACAATATCACAATATTAAGCCAACACATACCATATCAACACAATATATATACAAATACGACAGTCGCAAGCGTTATATTCACGAAATGTGTAGTCCACCTGAAAGGGAAGGAAAACAGGCAGTGCGATAATGCTTTAGACTCAGTTCGCCTTCAGAGGCACCTAACTAGATGGAAGTCCGAGCCCTGCGAAGAGTGGAGCCTTGTGCTCAAAGTACCTGCACACGCTGGTGCCAACGGGCAAAAGGAGAAGCTCTTCGGAGGAAGTCAGGCAGTTCGGGTTAGTGCACAACAGAAGAAGAACAGGTTCCGCGACTCAAGCGCAGCCTCCACAGTGAGCAGAAGCAGAGCGCGAGTACGGACAAAAGGGTGCTGTTTTTACACAGCGGGGAAAAGCAATGGGCTACTGCAGGAGGGCGACCAGATCCTAGCTATACTACTCACCGGTCCCCGATGCAAGCAGACCCAGGCTTCTCCACGTTAGTTTCAGCAGCTGGCAGGTTCAGAAGAGCCGGGAATGCCTCGTCGTCGTGTAGAGAAAAAAGACGTCCCAATCGAAGAAACCTGCACAGTTTTGTCACCACAGCACGGCAACGGAGCGGCCGTGTGTATCTGAGCCAAATGTACACTACTCACTTCAGACTTGGGAACGCCAAGTGTACGAAGCGTGTGAGAGTGACCAGGACTCGAAATACAACACAACCTGGCGGCGGTTACAGAGCAGGACTCCCGTGTAAGCTGGTCAGTCAACTGGATGGCCCAGAGACGCTTCCGTGGCTTACTGGCAGGAGATGATGAAGTCGCCGAGAATAGCTGTTCCTGCTATTCCAAAGGTCGAAGCACCAGTACAGGCCTTCTGGTTCGATCAAAGGAGGAAAGGGTTTCACAGGACGACAGCAGTGCAAAGGAGGAGTCCTTCAGCGGGTCACCAGCGATTCCTCGGTCCAGCCTCTTGGTTGCAGGATACTTGGCTCCTGTATTCCTTCGTTCGTGAGAACTCAGGAGATCGACCTGGTAGTGGTGTTTCCAGCCCCCTCTTATCCACGGTTCCCTTCGCGCCAAAACGGAAGGGAGCCAATGGGAGATCCGCTCATCAACACATACACCATTCGTGGACCAATCACGGACCACGGTGGCCCCAGGCATTCACACTACCCTAGACTCTCTGGCACCCAGGATGTGTATTGGGACCAGACATCCCAGCCCACACCCTGGAGGCACACAAAAGACATGTAGAAGCCCACGGAAGCATCCGTGTTTCGCGGGAAAGTACATGCCCAAATAAGGAAGGCCCCGGGTCGCTCGACCTGGGGAAGGTGAAGGGAGCAAGACGGTCAGTGGACAGGACAAAGGAGCCTCGTGGTCTGGCTATTTTGGGAGCCAGGCCACCATTTTGGGTTCAGTGTGAAAAACGCGCTTAGAACGCCAAAAGGAGCTCAAAATACACAAAACGATCGCTGCCACCATTCCAGTCCCTGAATGACTTGCACCGATCAAATACAATCCTAAACGAGTATCTAGGGCCTGTAGAAGGCTAGAGACCCAAGAGAGCTGTAACTTAGCTTACAGTGCCCTCTTGTGTCATGTTGCACTAAAGCCGCAACATGATAAAAGAAACTACGGGAAACAGCGTTCCCCGGTACTGACTGTCTTAAGGGCATGCCAGTTTCCCCATAAGAAAAGGAGCGAAAGCCCAGAGGAGTGCAGCAGAAGGCTGCACTTCTCTGGCAAAGTCAAGAACAAGGTGAAAAACAACAGCAAAAAGTTTAGGGGTTGCCACATGGAAGGAAAATTACCTACAATTACGAAATCTTTCCTAACATTCATTTTCCCTGCCCCACTCCGGGGACCAACTGATTTCTTCAATCAGAATGTTGGTCTGGGTTTCTAGTTTTACCTGTCTGCCTGCAATAGTGTCCTCTTTGATGGTCATGAGGAGCTTATTTGTAGGTCTGTTGTTAAACCTAATGTAGAATTCCAACCTTTTCCTCAGAACCATAGCCATTGTTGTTATATTTAAATTGAAAATAAAGTTTAAAAAAAAAACACATAACACATAGTTGAAACAAAGAGACGGTAGGTGTAAAAAGAAAGAAATCAGTTAAGTAAAGAGATGGGTTTTTAGCGCTTTCCTAAAGGCCGGTAAGGTATCACAAAGTCTTAATTCTTTTGGTAGGTTGTTCCAAGATGTAGGAGGTGAAGAGAAGAAGGTCACCCTCCATGGGACCAGTGACAATAACCTTGGGAGAATGCAGTATTCGCCCACTCCATTTCTGCTGCCTCTCTACTCTAACCCCACTCAGTCCACTGTGGCCCCCCACACCTCTAGGTACCACTGTAGAGTAGAGGACTTCAATCACACCAATCATACTGGACGAGGAAGAGTGAGGCTTACCTAGGTGGAGTGCATACAATCACTGGCATGAAGAAGATTAACCAGAGAGGCAAATGCCCACCACGGAACCAACATACGTGATATCGCTTACTAAAGGCAGCCCCACTGATAAAAAGCAAAGAAGGACTGGGTACTTTATCAAGCCAGCCACGGAGGAGCGAGCAACGAGATGCTGGTTCAGTTGCAAGAGACCCATGTAGAAGAGGACGAGATACTCTCAAGGTGGCACAAGTGTCTCTCGTAGGTCTGTGGAACAGGACCTTGTCCGGTTACGGGGAAAGAGGAAACCCGACTCGCGAAGCCAAAGTAAGCAGAAGCTTTACAGTCGAGGACACGAGAGAGAGCCTATTGCTGCGGAGCCGCTGAGAGCAGGGCGCCAAGCACGAAAACAACAGCAAAGCCCCGCTCCATGTCCAGGACAGACCAGGGATTGGAAAAGTATTTCCCAAAAGTATGGAAAGGTTCGGGCTAGTTGGTGGGACACAGAGGGGGGCAAACAGAGTGAGGAGACAAGTACCCGAATCCTGGGAGACAGAAAGGGATAACGAAATAACTACAAGAGCAGGAACGTATGTTCAGAAATATTCTATGGTGGGCAGTACCTGGCAGGAGAGTACACCAGGTCTGGTCAGTTGGTTATTAAGTGAAGTAGGGACAGAGGTCCTGCCGAAGTAGCACACTAGGGTCTGAGACCCACATGAAGTCCGGCGAGGCCCACAAAAGCAGCACACATGGGTAAAGGAGCGAATTATTTGTACCAGTGGTTTGTGCTAAGCCTGTAAGTAATATTTGGTGATTCACAAAGTATATGAAAGAGTTCTTTGGTAAAATACATACATTCAAAAGATCAATATTTGTTCTGCCCCAGATTTCTTTTCCTGTTAGAGCCGACACGTGTTTCGACACTTGGTTATTTTCAAGGCACTGGTAATATAGTATTGTCTGTATCATCCAATATATTACTGGTCTCCTAGTGTTACCCTTTCTTCGGTTACTCGAAAATGTCTCATTCCATTACTGTCACAACCTATGATGTCTAGGATGTAGCCTTGGACTCTTATGCATAGTCCTTAATAAGTCCTGCTCTTCTTTTAAACAGGATTAGTCCCGGGCACCCACATACACCCAAAGAAGCACACAGTCACAGGGCTGAGGCAAAAACAATGCAGGGAGATCCTGAGATAATCTAGAGGGGTCTGGTACCCACAGGAGGGAGAGACAAGCTGCAGAAAACGTCAGGAGATCCCGAGACAACCCAGAGGGGTCTGGGACCCATGTAAGAGAGAAAGGTGAAAGAAGCTGAAACAAGGGGTTGCGGACCCACTACCAAAAGTAGAGACATGTTTCTGGAATACTAAGATCTACAGTTAAGTCTGGCAGGATAGTGAACCAGACTTGAGGTGACAGCTGTGAAATGGAGAAAGAACAGGGGACGAGACTCCTCCCTGATATTTGGGAACTGTGTTTTGGAAATCTACAGTCAAGTCTGGCAGGATAGTGATCGAGACTTGACTCTACATTTGTAAGCTGGAAAGAGCAGGGGAAGGGACTACCCCCTGATATTTGGGAACTGTGTTTTGTATATGTCTGGAAGAGCAGCTAAGATGAATAACTTTTAGGTTAAAGAATCACTCCTTGTGTTTTCTCATCAAGAATTCAACAATCAAATCCAGATACAGAATTAGAGAAGCCTCCTTCTGGATCAAGAAGACACCCAGTTTTTCCTTAGTCTAGAGTGTAAGGGACGCACATAGGTTTGGACACACGATGGTGGACGCTTTATTTTACTAGACATTCTGACAAAATCCTTAGTATTTTTGTTGAGGTAGGGAAAGCCCTCATAGAAATGGGGCAAGATAGGTTTTTACTTTTCTTTACTTTTACAAATGAAAGTCTTTGCCAACAAACATGCCACCACTGTGTCAGACTCGTAGTTCTGCACCCTTACATTCCTTACAGAACATGTGAATCCAAAAGAACATCAATGTAGCTTTATTTCTCACATCGTGAAAGAAAACTCTTAGCCCCAGAGTTCAAATTAATGGATTCCTATAGACACGACAGTAACTTAACTTTCAACAGTATTGGGCCCACAAAACGTTGTGCAATAAACGAAGATGAGTGTGGAGATTCTTATCACATACATCCAGCTCTTTGCTATGCAACATGGTAAGAATATTTGACTCTCTAACTAAAGCAACCCCCCCACTTTTTTGCATGGTATCTACCTAAAGAAAACCCCCTTTTTTGCAATCCAAGTTAGTAGAGATCACGGGTATAAGCGAATCTTTACTTTCTTCACGTTAACTCATTTTGAAGTGTGTGAAGATTTGCAAAGGAACTGTCCAGATCAGGGGACTTTCAGCTATGGATGTCCCATCACACATGAACAAGGCTCTGCTGATAATATGCATGTGCTTAAGAGGTCATTAGGGTATCTGGCAGCACAGTTCCATGCTGCTGGACTAGACCACGTGTGAGTCTCATGCCTGGCCCAGAAATAGCTCTATAAAGACCAGGAACTACTCCGGAGGAGATACCATCCAAAAAGAGTTAAAGGGAGCTGACTGCAGCGAGCAACCCAGAAGCGCTGCTCCCCGGTCACAGAAGCAGCCGTTTCACCACAGCTCTCGTCTCCATAACCGACTTCCAAAATCAGACTAAATCTTTATGCAGTCCTACAGTCCTGCGTTCTCCCTCCCATGCTATGCTTTATCTAGGATTTTACCACATAATCAAAACCCCAAGGAGGTCAGCATACACTCAATGCCGCAGACCTCGTAACACCATTTCCGGCACCTAGCTTCCCGGTGCCACCGGGACATTACAAGTCCCGGCGGACCGGGAAGGTAGCTGCCGGAAAATGTTAGTCCCCAAACTCAATGCTCTCACCTTAAATGAGGTCTTGACAAATATCTCTAAAAATGCACTCAATTATCAGTGAGCTGGCCCGAACCACACCTACTCAAAGATAGCTCAGCCGACTGAGTATTTGCTGCAGAAATGTGTTGAAGGCGCAGCTATCTGGCTCCCATCTGGGGTGGTTTGGCCCCAAGCCGTGCAAGTGTGCAAGTATGAGGCCAAGGCATTTAACCGAGTGCACATCATTTCTTCTGGTATTGTCTATATTTAAAGCCCAATTATCATTTTCCTAACACTTATGGTAAGTTCTTAAAATGTCTCACCGCTACTTACAGATACAGCAACATCACAGAAATCATTCAATGCATCCACTTCTGTCAAATTGCAAAATGTTTTCTTTAACGCTATTTAGTCATCTGCAGCCGCCCCTACATAGAAATCTGCAGTACTGTTCTACTAGATTGCATTTGGTATAATGTTGTAAATTACAAAGAATGAAATGCTACAACTTGTGAGTTCCTCATTTTACTTGATATTGTCACTGTAGGGAGTTGTGCGGGAGGATCAATACAAAGAGGTTGACTAGCCCATGAAAGCTTGAGAGCCCCTGCCACAGGTGCCCAACTTACTGAGCTATCTCGTAAGGGATGGCAAACTTGGCAATAATGCAATACAGACCTACCCCAAGTAAGATGTTGCTTTACAATGCAGCTAATTCAGGAAACTCCTAACCAAGCTGCCTTCGGGACTCATAATTTACGAAGATGGGCCTGGGCTTCCCATGTCATTATCATGACGCTAGCAAGCGTATCCTCGAGCAATGGCTGTTTAGTCCACTGCATCTAAACATGAACTTAAGTGTATAGCTGCTAAACCATTTATAATACTAGCATTGCACAGGGCTGTCATTTGGAGGTCGGAGCTGTGACCCCTGAGGTCTCCCTTACTACCCCTGTGGTCTCCCTTGCTACCCCTAAAACAAACAAAAAAACGTTTTTTTTAATTTTTACAAATGGAAACTCATTGGCTGTGGCCAGCGCCATGTGCCTCTTTGTTTCTGGAGTGGCTGGCTGTCTTGATCAGGGGGTTCCACAAGTGTAACACTTTGAGCAGAGACCCTAAATTAGAAATAATAGGAATAACAAATAATTTGTCTTTCTGGACTTCTATACAATAATTGCTAGACTCATTAAAGGCTTATTTCAGGCACACTTCAGGGGGTGAGTCACTGTTCTTAAACACCTCAAATCCACAATGTAGACAAAAACTTCCAAAAGGCATTCAGAGTAGAATAAGCATCCATTTTGGACTATGTATTTTGTTTTTTGAAAGTTGCAGTTATAGCATGTTTTTTTCTGCCGCTGTCTCTGTTACGATCCTCAAAAGGCATTCCATCTCGGTGTCCTTGGTCACTTGACAAAATCCTTGCGCCTAAAAGCTTGTGTACATTGTAGAAATGTTTTACCATAGCACCTAAAGTGGCACTTGATTTCATTGTGCCACAATTAATGCTTTGTTGTAATGTGTCTAGCCGTCCTATCTCCCTGGCACGCTGTTCAGGATGTTTGTTTGCATGTATCAGGTAAAGAGTGCCCAGAGTACGGGATGCCGTGTGAGTGCACTGCAATCGCAGTGCTAATCTATATTCTTTAATACAGTGTTATGAACCCTCCCAATGATATGTATTTTGCCAATCTCTGAAGCCTGAAAAGTAGTTCCATGCAGGCTTGACATGTGGCCAACCTTGCACCAGACCTGCAGATGAACTAGCCCGCTGTTTTCCCAACAGAGCGTAATTTTCTTTATGACTTTGAGAACATTCAGAAATGTAATTGCTCATTTTACTGTAGCTGGTAAGCTAGTTATAGCCGATAAAATAGCTCAGTGGGTTGAACGTTCATTGCTGCAATGTGTGTGTGATATGCAGGTTGCAGGTTTGAATCCCGGCAAGGCCAACTTAGTCTTTCATCCTTCGGAGGTTGATAAATGAGTACCAACACAGGTTGGGTGATATTGTATGTTTATTCTATATGAAGCGCTTAAGTGTTAGTGCAATACAATAACACATCATTATCATTTGGCATTGGACGTCTGCTGGCATTCACAGTAATATTACACACTGATATTAACGATACATATGGTGATCCATTCTTGTCTGAAATGTATTTGACATTGCAGTGATATCGTAACCAGTATCGTAGTGTACTTAAGAACAATGCTGTGTGATGCCACTGCCTATTTTGTCAAAGGGTGAAAGGTCGTGTACCACCACTTCCCGTGATGCCACTTCTTTGTGTGGTCACATGACATCACTTCCTATGATGTCTTCAGAGGTCAAGGGTCATGTGATGTCACTTCCGCTCCCCCTGGCATTTTGGTGAAATTTCGTCTCTGGCATTGCACCAGAAATTCGAGTGTTCAGTACATTTAATTGCATCCACAAATTAAACATTGTGCGGAAAACTAAAAATAATTTGCATACCAAGTCACTGAAATTGCCAGAAAGAAACTTGACATGTCCAGAGTGCAAAAAAATAAATTCCTTGTTTAATCATTTGTTGTCATACTTGTCGATTCACACAGTTTGAACAACAACCCACCTTTTTTCCTGTTTGTAAACTGTGTTATTCACCTCAAGAGGAAATATGCCCCATCCCCAAGGCTGTCCCTAATGGCAAAAAATAGCCTTGTGGTGAGAACCAACAAAACATTGTTTGTTTTGTTTCAGCCTCACTGCATTTTGATCCTGACAAGAGACTGCTACCACAAGGGATTTACTACTGCACTGTATAAATAGTGCCCAATTGAACATAGACACAATAAAAACATTCAGAAAACACCCTCCCAACTGAGCAATCGATAGCTATAAGGGACAAAGCACACTCACTGCGTACCTAAGTGCAGACGCACTTTTACACAGGGAAGAGTGCATTGAAATGCCGAAACCAGCTTATGGAGGCCTCACTCTGGTTCTATGTCATTATTTTGATTTTTGTAGGTCGCCTAACCAAAAGACTGATTTCTTTCCGCCAATTGTAGGTGGCCTACAAAAATGGAAATACGTTATTTTCACTCCTCTCCACCCCCGCCACCCTCCCTTCCCATTTTTAGATCAAATTGGGGGTCTTCACCCCTAAACACTCCTCCCTCAGCCCCTACTGCCTCCCCCCCCTTCCAAGCCCCCAAAATGCACACAAACCTACATGCAGCCAACACATACATAAACACACACCCACACACAAACACAAACTTATCCAATCTCCCTCGTGGCTGCTTCCGGATCCTGGCGTGCCTGTCAGCCCCTGCGCACACTGTTGTGCATCACAGGGCCTGTCATTTCGATTTAGAAAGACCATTCTGTGCATCAGAGAGCAGTCTTTCTAAATCTTCTTAATTTGTGTTTTTAATAAAAAAGGTCTAATGACCTAATACCCTCCCTCTCTATAACTCTAGGGCCGAGCGTTGTGCAATCAAAGTTACGATGTGAATGCCGGCAAATACCTTTGGAATAGACATAGATTATCAACAAACCATAAAACGTTAATGAGGCAAGCATACTCGTATCTGCATGCACCGAGCTACTAAACCTGAGGGCGCGGTCAAGACACATTGAGGAGAGAGAATGAGGTGCCTTTGGGGGTGAAGGAAAGGGCAGAAAATGAGAGAGTCAGAACATGCAACCACGTCTTGGTGGGGGAGGAGGAACACGGCTGCCTTTGGGTAGAGGCCTAGAGGGGCACCCGTGTGCAGTGCAGTGAATGGGAGCGGTCAATGGAAGAAGACTGGAGCTGATTTGTTGAACTGAAAAACTCTCACTGCCTTTGCGCTTCCTGCTCTCTGGCTTTTTATCCAGACCTTCCTGAGAGCTCCCATAATCCACCTCGTTTTATAGTGATTACTCAAATACTCTAACTGAAATGAGTGACAGGGACGAACAGCTGCAGCACAACATCAAACCTGAAAAACATGTTTTATCTTTCTGCAATAATTTATCTGTCCCTTTGTTGCTCTGCCTTTTTCATGAGTCTCCCTGCTGATAGTTCCAAGCCGCTCAGACACTACAGAGCAAATTTTGCATGGCATAAAATAACTATATATCGTAATGTAGGAAGGGGGAGCGCTGGGTATCTTTTCCTGCAGAACTGCTTGGAACCGGACAATCGGACTCACATTCCGTTTCACGCGAACCCTCAATATGTTTACTGAAGTTGTTCGTGTCTGAAAGAAAATGGTTACCTTCCCTTAAAAAGCACATTGCAGACCCAATTAAATCACAGTGACATCACTAACATACTGCACACTAGACCAACCCCCACAAATCAGTCTATGGGCATTTTCAGAGACTTTTTAGAAAAACACGTAATTATAACAGTAACCTGTTTATTTTTTATTCAAAAATACATTACAATATGTAAAATAACTTAAAAGCTGCAGTATATATTTTTTACAGCATCATTCAAGTCAAATGACTTTTCATTAACATTAACATGACAAATTCAGCACACAATAGAAACGCATGTAAAGAATGCAAAAAGGGGTGTCTGGTTTAAGGTGGAGATAGGTGGGAATGGGAGGAAATGAAGTAGATTGGACTTAACAATGGCCGTTAAATGGGTGAGACACATAGTCAAACAACACAAATCCATCCTCATATGTCATCTGCATTGAAATGCATTAGAGACCCTCTTTCAAAGCCCCTATTTGAAGCTCTTATGTCAAAGCTCTTATTTTAATGACAATAGTTTCGACTTAAATGTAGCACTTTCAGCACCACCTAATAGCCAAAACTAAACATGTTAAAAAAAGGAGCAACTGTCAAAACTAGTAAAAGGATGATAGGGTGTCGACCCCCTCTCATGAACCACAGAAGCTGAATAGATCGACTTTCCCACCGTGGTTGGCACGGGTGCCTGAATATTAATGACTCAGATAACCACGTGGCAGCCAATGGGGGGAAGACGGAGTTAGGGAAATGGTGTGGACTGACAAAGGAAAGGTGGGGAAGAGAAAACGTACATATCTATACCTCTAGCACATTCACTCCCTACTGAAAAGTCTATACTCCTAATCCTGACCTCCACACTTGTTTCTGACTTTTCATTCACAACTCCTGCCTAACTTCCTACCTAGAAAGAATATTACACTCCCTCTCTATTTGCATACACATAAAGGAACATTACGTTCACATAACATAGAACGTGACTTATCAATATACGAACACAAAGCAGACATGGACCCACATGCCAGACATGAGGTTAGCAGCAAGCTGTATGGCACAGGCAAGGGAATTTCCCTATCATGAAGAAACATGACTTCATAGAAGGTTGATGGCTAAGGTGGCAGCAGCGGTAAAGTGATTGAGCTTGAAGCAAGTTCCCGTTGGGGGTATTAGCATGCACAGTTGTAGCATGGTTATGGATGATATTTAATTGGCTGTAATCAGATTGGCCATGGAGGTGCTATGGTTTGTGTGGGTTGTAATTTGTTGATAATGAAGCGGTTGAGTCCCTAAAATATGTGTAAAGGGTAGTGGCCTGTTTGTGTGCCCATTCTTGGCAAGCAGCAGCCCCAGATGATGTGTGTTCTAATGGCTTTGTCTGTGCAACTGAAGGACCAAGACACAGTTAGTTGACCTGGCATGATAGAAATCTATGGACACATCCTGCATCTGTTGCACACCCCAGAACTTAACTATTCTGATTTACCTGTGGCCAGAAGCCTTCAATGAGGGGCCGGATGGTATCTTCATAGTTTGATTCATCTGTGCCACCCAGAAGGCCCCCCGTAATCTGATGGAGCAGATGTCTAAGCTGGTTAGGGGGAAAAGTAGCAAATGTTTCATGGCAGGGTTTGTTTGGCTACAGGTTCTGCAATAGTAAAATAAGTCCATCTGGGATCATTTATTTGTGTTGCGTGATTTATGTTCTGGGAAGGAAGAGGGTGATTCCAGGGGGCTAACACGTCTGGAGGTTTTGAGGAGGTATTGAGTGTTCAGTAGGTTGTTTTAAGTGGTTGATGCGAGGATGGGCCATCTTGCTTTGCCACTGATTGATTTGTGCCTATTATTTATGTGGACCAAATGTGTGGCAAGTCTTTTTGAGACACATTTGAGCTGAATGTGTAGGTCATGTTTGAGGCTGACACTGGGAGAGTGCTTTGCCTTCAGGTTTTCAAACCTCTTCTTTCTAGAATTGTGTAGCTCGCCTCAGGGCTTTTCTTGACAGGCCACCAGTGGACCACTGTCTGTGATTGATATTATGACCCCTACAGTTCTGCTGATATAGTTGTGCTGGCCCCATGTTAGGTTGTAAGAGATGGCAAGGTTGTCGTTTGTGGTTAAGTGGACTGGCGATAACATTGGGCAGACCAGCCCCTGCCTGCCTTTCACCTGTAACACACTGCACGTATGAGCTAAAACTATGGTTGGGCAATTCTTTTTTTATAATTGTTTTGGTTAATTCAGAGCAGGGGATGCTGTGTTGGGCCCTGACAGTGGCAGGTGGTGTACTGCTGTGGTGAACCTTTGAGTAAGGGGCGGATCTCGAGGTCAAGCCTGCTTTTGGGAGTGGGTGATCATGCCACGAGTTGGTAGCGGCATGCTAGTGGAACCACTTGATTCACACGTGGGTTGGTTGTGGTGAGTCGTAAACAAAGCAGCAGGGCCTGAGTCGCTTAGCTTTCTTGCTGGTGAGCGTGATAAGTGTGGCAACATTCATTGGTGACTGGGCCTGGTTATTGCTGTTTTGTGCTGTGCACAGCCCTGTTGTGAGAGTGTGGCGAGAGTGTGGCGAGAATATATTTGTGGGCTCCAAACATCTGTTATCCTGTTTAAAACATCATATCCTGTTTAAAACATCATATTATTTCTGGACAGAAAATAACACAAGCAGTCAGTTCCTCACAACATAGAACTACATCACCCTAGCCCAGGCTCTCATTGTATAGAAGCTCGATTACTGAAATGTCCTACTGTTAGGCACTTCAAATACCAACTTGACAAAGCTGCAATTGCTGCAAAATAAATCCCTGCGAGCAGCCCTGGGACAAAAAAAAATCTGGCCACATCACCATTAGAAGGGAAGCTCTTTGGCTACCCATAAAAGCTAGAATCATATTTAAATCACTATGCATCACTCACAAATGCCTCGCTAAAAAGGCAACTTTTTATCTCAACAACACTGTCTCCCTGAACAAGTCAGCAAGAACTCTCAGATGTAATAAATATGCCCACCTCTTCGTCCCTCGCTATAAATGCTCTAGAGCCTGGGGTAGCAGTTTTCCAGTAATGGCTCCAAAAACCGGGAACACGCTCCTGTTACTCACCAGAAATTAGTCCTCCCACCAATGCTTCAAAAAGGCCTTAAAAACTTGGTTATTTAACCAATACTATGCCCAGGCCAACTGCACATGTTCCATCACTGGTCTGCAAAGTCATTTATGCCAACTGTAAAGTATTACTCTAACAGTAGTAAATGCTACGAAGTGTAATGTGAAATGAATATTATTGTATTCAATTATGCTAAGATGTCTGTAATTACGCCGTGACACCTAGGGGTTTGGGCGTATAATAAATGCAACAAATAAATAAACAAAGGACACAAGAAGCAGTAGTGTAGTCGCTAGGAAGGTTTGGGGTGCTATAGACCTGGTTCTTTTGGTTGCAGACCCAGATAGAAGCTCAGGTGCTACAACCAAAAGACTAGCTAGCCCCGCGTCCCGACATTAGTGTAGCCCCAGATCTTTTCCAGACCTAGCAACACCCCTTAGCGATAGCAAGCCAATCATCCTGGCCCAAGGCATTGCAGTGCACTAGATGATTATGATGATGCAGGTCCTGGTGTGTTTGTTGCCATCGTGACGTTATGCAGGGCAGCTGTGCACACATCCAAGCTGGTCAGATATTCGGGAGAGACCCCCCTCAAGATGGTTGGGGCACGGGTTTTTTGAATTATTGGTGACACGTAAGCTGACATAGCTTGTGCATACCGTACACCACTGTGAAAAAACCCTGAACAAATGAGAAATTAAGTGAAATGCCCACAGAAGCATTCCCCTTCTACAAGCACAAAGCGTTCGTTTGGAATATACTGAAATATTACCTTCATTTCATTTTACATAATAGGCAGCTGCTCCTACAGGAAACGTTTCCATTCCATATTCATCAATCTATCTAAGAATTTGGCACTGCTGTAATTCCTGGCCACAGCTGATTCCCAAACCCCAGCCCATTTTGTGAGATCTCAAATGCTGGCACTGTGCTGCTTTAGAAGGCAGCATCACGCAGTGCCTGCTGTGCCCTCACTCCCCACCCGTGGAAAGATGTCCCAGCTTCTATGAAGATTGATGAGGATAGCCTGTGTTCCAGGAAACCATTCAAGACCTGTCTTTTCAGACATACCTTCAGGCTCCCAGACTGTGCCAGCTCTCTGCTTATATTAAACACTGCATTAAAGACCACAGCCTGGTTCAGGATCCCAGACCTTCCTATGTGGAAAACACCGTGATTGATGAATTCGAAAGAGGACTGTGGTTTAACTTCTTTCACATATCAAAGAGTCCTAAAAAACATATTGCCAATTTAAAGGCAATGGTCTGTCATGATGCCTACCCCCGGGCATCCAGACCAAGTCCAGCAACCCCGGAAGCAGGCATCATGTTACCCAGAGAAAGCCCAGCAACCCTTGTTAGGGGCTATATGGGTACAGTCCTGGCGTCTATGGCACCAGGCTCATATGGGGGAACAGTCCTGGTGCGATAGGCGCCAGGCTCATATGTTAAAACTTACCTGATGCAGACCATGCTGCAAGAGATCCAAGCCCATGTGAGGCTTGGAAGGGACTACTTTACCTAGGGACTATTTTGTTACTCAGGGGTGGTTGTGGTAGAATACTTACCTGGGACTACTTTGGAGGCTATTTTTCAACCATGCCCGAAGGGCAGCACACGCTTCGCGTTATTCTGCATCCTGCAGCGTAACGCTCACCATGCCTGCAGTCAGCATCCAGCCTCGTGCCACGCCCGCCTCGAGTCCAGAGCGCCTAGAAAGAAGGGAAAGAAGAAGAAAGGTTAGAACAAGAACATTATTGGGTTTCTTACCTGATTCTGGATTCATCGCACCTTTGAACGAGAAAAAGACTTTATTTTAAACACGGCGCATCGCCAGTAGCAGCGCCGCGCCATACTCACCGTTCCTCGCAGCATCTCCACGATCCGGCGCTGTCTCCATCATTAAGTTGCCGCATTCCAGCACCTAAGGGGGACAAGAAAACAACAAGGTGAGCCGAGGGGAAACAAATAAGGACAATCTCTTGCCACCATATACTTACCTGATTTTACCGCCAGAGGTATAATTCACCAGCGCGCCAAATCTTCTTACGCCGCACCTGTGAGAAAAGAGACAGCAGCGAGTTACACTTTGGCATCATTTAACGGACAGTGTGGGATAGCACAGACTCTTACCTGAATGCTTTCAGCTGCCACAGAACTATCTTCTTTTCGGGTCTAAACTGCAAGATAAACAAAGGAATCGGACAAGAGTGATTATTCAGACATTTTTTAACTCTTTAGAACTATATACTTATGGCCCTTCGCCAGGAGTTTTGGAGCTAAGATTTGTCTAGAACTCTTCCAATATCCTCAAGCCAGTGAAGTAACTGGCCATCAACGTGCCCCTGCGTTCCTCACAGGATGGAGAGCTCATCATTTAAAAACTATAAGGTGAGCTTTGTGAATGGGAATATCAGAGGTGATAAATGGGGACACAGTGAGGGGCTATTACTCAAATCCACGGGTGGCTAATTCCCTTTCTCCACCTTTAGGAGACTACTTCTACGGGTCAAGCAGACGAAGCTAGGTGGGCCAGTCCAGTCAGTCATCTCTGCACTACGCATCACGTTGGTGGAGACCGTGGCTGTCCAGTTCCGCCCGACCCCCCTGTGGGAACCAGGTGAGCGTAACATGGTCTTGAACGTGACTGCACAGAAGATATTGCAATGGCAGAAGTGACTGTTCCATAGATAAGTGATACAGGGGTGATCATTTCAGCAGCGCTACGTACCGCCCCTTCCTCCAAGCTCTGTACAAGAGTCACTATGGTGAGTAACTTTCCACACCCAAAAGATGTTCTCCTACTGTGGGTGAAATGGTCAGCAAGGCCATGCTAATATCTCAGCACCAAGATACTGTGGGATGTATTTACCCATGCATCCGAGCCCTACCTCAAAACTGTGCAGTATTGACATGGAAAACATCATGATGGCCAGAGCTTCCCAGAAAATGCCCAGGGAAATGCATGAAGAATAGGCTGCCACCCATTTTTGCCGATGTTATGGGCACAGAAGGGCACTGCCTAAAACCACCATTGGACTACCCACACAGTAGTCTGAAACCATTGGGAATGGCAATGCTGATTGCCAAAAGCAAACCCATAACTGTTGGGAATTCATTTTTCTTGAATGTCAAATATGGCAAAATCATGGGCACAGAATCACTTTACTGCAGAAACACACCAATGCCATGTCCTGAACATGGACAATATACTCCATGTAATATCACTTGCTGAAATGAATCAATCTAAAAAAAAATCCCAAGGATGGATGCAGTAACCGCAAAATCCTGAGGGTGGCGCTAGCGGTCTAAACTCTGACAGGAGAGCTGTCTTGCAAAACTGTCTAGTGCAAAGAAAGGGGTCTTATTTCATTAAAAGTTCAAAGGGGTTGCCTGTCCTGAGAACTCTTGACACTTCAGAACTCAACACAAGAAGCCAGGAAATCACAGGGTTCTGTTAATTAAATGCAAAGTGGCTCCCTGGACTCCTGATCTCAGCTTCCCAGAGACCACACAATGGCCCCTTTCCTCTGAAAGGAATATGGTGATTTCGACTGTTTCCTGTCAACAAAGTCCTGCCTGCCCAGAGGACACCTGTGACTGACCCACCCAAGTCTTGGAGGCGGACTCCAACACTCTGAGAACTGACTTGAAAGCAAAATATATATTTTACAAAAACACTGATAACTCTTTGTAATCAAATGACAGAAATGTATAACTTTAAGAGCCTTAATTTAAAAAATGTACCTTCAATTCAAGCCCAAACTCCAATTTGTGTGATGTTCTGGGGCAAAACCCAGCTAATTGTTAATATTACAGACACTGTGTTTAAGTTAGACAAATGAAAATTTACTGGAGTATGTATGGACAGGCCGTGTACATGTGTACAAATCTGGAGAAAAATCTGATGTTGCAAAACCACTAAAAAGGTGCAAATATTGCCATTTCTGAATGCAAGCCCCCAGGAAGAGCAGATTTGGACAGGGTATACCTCGTGTGAAATGGGATGGGTGCATGTAATTTTAAACCAATGTTTACCTGTGCAAATATGTTTTTTTTATCAAATATAGATTGTGTGCAATTTGACAGGGGAGTGTCCTCTCTGCAAGCCATAAAATGACATCGCTCTGACTCACAGTTCCTTCCCCAATCAAGTGAGAAATGGAAATTTGACCAATGGCAAGTGGAGAGGGGTAGGGTCTAGTGATGCTGCACACACACCCACTTGCAAAACACATAAAAGCAGATAGTGCAAGCCAAATAGACATTCATTTTCCATTTGCAGCTGGAAGCTCTGCTGGGAAAATCCATACTTTACCTCCATCAACCTTCAGAGAGCAGACATAGAGACTTCAAATCTATCAAATTTCCAGAACCAGAGAGAGAGCAGAGCTGACCCAGATCCCTGTGAAGTGCAGAGACCAGAGTCCAGTCTAAAACCTGACCAGATCCGTGGCGAGGCCCATTTAACTCAAGAATATAGTGTGAGTACCTAGAAAACTGTGCAGAACCAATCTCTTAGTTAAAATAATATAATCCAAGCTATTTTAATCTAAGTAGAACTGCCTCCTAACTGTCACCTGTCATTTGTAAAGCTGTCACCTGTCATTTTCTAGTTGCAAGCTGCACTTGTCTTTTTGAACTTAAAAATTTCAAATCTGAAAAACGACCTTTATTTAATCACTCATATCTCCGTGACCGTTTGTGCTAGAGACTTGCAGTAACTTTCATCTGGAAGCTGAGATCCTAGGCTTTCCTAGGACCCCAAAACGATAGTGATAGTCCTTGTAGTTCCTCTGTAATCGCGCTCGGCGCATTCGCAAATTTAGCCGCAATTTGACATTTTACCGCGATTTGCAAATTTCTTCACGTGTAAAAATCTGCTGCTGCTTGCCTTCCATTTTCCAGAAATTCGTTTAACCTGCTAATTATCCCTGAATCATTGCAAGAGTGAGCCTGGACTAATATTAACTAGATACCACTCACCCTGAACCGCTAGAGGGAATTAAAAGCATTTTAACATATTTTCACTCCATTGCCAGCACATATCAAAGCATTTTGCCTGTGTTGTAAACTTCTGTAGTCTAAGTTGCTGGGGTGAACTGAATCACATTTGATTGCATTTCTGAGAACTGTGTGCCTTCCTTCCATTTCCTTGCATTGCATAAAAGGGGGGTGAATTGCCAGAGAAAAGTGATTACATTGTTTTGTTGAAATCATATTGAGTATTTTCTGTACTGCATTTCATTCAACATTGCATCCATTTGAAATCTATAAAGCATTCTCTACCACATTATTCTTCTGTCCCTATTTACCAGTGTGCTACCTTATCCATTTCATGTCAACTCCTTAGTGATTATAAAGAAGTGTGCTAGTGCCAGATTCTCCGTTGTTAATCTTTATCATATCAGATTAAGTGTGATATATATATCTATATTGTTTAAAGTCTCAAATAAACCTTTTAACTTGCAAAACAGAACTACTTCTTGGCTCAGTGGGGTCAGGGGGATTCCAACAGAGGGGTGTTATATAGGGGTAGTCATCCAGAACGCATGAACTGGACATAAAGATATATCAATAAGGGTTTTCATTCAGTATTATAGACTAGGCGTTGACTTAGCTGTAGTGTTGAATTGAATCCTCTTACAAATTGGGGGCTCGTCCGGGATTCTGGGTTAGAATACCACTTGTGCAGCTTAATACAGTGTGCTAACTGACGGGATACATACATCCAGTCGGATCACCACGCTGCATCACGCTGTGAAGCATTCCTCAAAAGGGACACTCCAAGAAAAGTTCTGTTCTGCAAAAATAAAATACTAACTTCTGTAAGTCAGGACAGAGACTAATCTCTAGAATGACGACCTTGGTAGATATGAAAATAGCCAGAGAGCACTTCTTACATAAACTATTTGTGAGAGGTGAATGGGCTGAGCAGGGCCAGGATGCCTGGTTGCAGGCCATCACGCGACAGGTCACTGAAACAGGGTCAGACTTATGGAGAGATCAGGGTCCATTACATGTGGCCCTGAGTGAACTATATATGGCCTCTAAGGCCAAAGATGAACACAACAAGATTGTTAGGATAGCGGCATACCTGTACCTATATGTGGGAGACATGCAGGATAGATGTGCTGAAAGCCAAAATCTGGCAAATAGGCAACAGATGGCGTTAGAGAAGGTCCAATCTGACCTGGTCTCTTCTGAGCAGAGGCTGCAGGGGAGCCAGGAGTCAGAAAATGATAGTAGGCAGTATATCATTAAAATAAAAGAGGATATGGACATCCTGCAACAGGAAAAGGCAGAACAGGATACCAGATTTCTGGCCTTGCAGAAGGAGTACCAAGAAGGTTTGGACTCCCTACTGCAGAGCCAGAAAAAGCTGGAGCAACAGCTAGACTTCAATAGGGCATGTGCTGAGCAGGTAGTCACCCTGCAAGGCCACCTAGATAGAGTGAAGGCAGAGAACAACAAACTAATTCTACAAGACCTGGATACCCAGGCAGAGTTTGATCAGGAGCGCCAAAAAGCTGGTGCCTTTCAACGGCAGAGGGACGACCTGGCAGCACAGATGCAGGCTCTCAGTCAGGAAAGAGACACTTTAGTCCAGGAAGTCTGCCACTTAAAAAAGGAAATTGAAGAAAATCACCTGGCCCTCCAGGGGCTGGGTGACCTCCAAAAAGAAAACCAGAACTTGGTAGAGCACACCAGAAGGGTGGAAGAGGCTCTGGCAAGAAAGGAGCAGGCCAGTAGGGATGGGACTCAGGAGGTAAACCTCCTGCAGCAAAGATTGGCCCAGTTCTCCAGGACCAACCAGGAAGCACAGAGGGAAAATGAGGCCCTCTGTCAACACAATGATAGGCTCCAACCACAGGTAGCGATGAAGGAGAGACTGATAGAGTCTAGTAAGGCCTTAACTGAGGAACTGAAGGCACAAATGCAGGCTCTTGCATTGCAACAGGGAGCAGGGGCGGATAGAGATGAGGTTCGCTGGGAAATGTAAACTCCGGAGCATAACCTCAGGAGCCCTAGTACCAGAGGCCCTCATACCTCTCAGTCCCTGGACTCTGCCACCCCCATGTCCCCTGGCGCACGTGAGCACAGGGCCACAGGGATGGCAGATTACTATCCAGCCAGAAGCATGGGGCTCATAGGCCAGTACCACCCAGGAATGGAAGGGCGGGCATCCGGGTATGGGCACCCAAGCACAGTGCAATTTAAATGGGAACCCCAGGAGAGTAGGCCCATTAAGGGCATCCTGAAAACCTCTACCCAGTTAGGTCAGTGGAGGGGGTACCCATCAAATCCTGGCAGCAAGGAGGAATCTGAAGACTCCTCTGAACTGCGCAGGACACAGGAGACCAGGTCCCCACATTCTGCCAGCCATTCCCAGGCTCGCAGAATCCGGGAAAACCTGGAAGAGCAGACAGGAACCTCTGGGAGCAGTGCCTCTGAGTCAGAGGATGAATGGACAAGGGTTACCCGAACCAAAAAGGCCAATAAGGCAAAAAAGGGCCTTGCTTAAGGACCCCTTAAAGCAGATTAAGGCGATCAGGAGCGTCATCACGCCTTACCATAAGAACGCTAAGTATTCTGTTTGGGAGCACTTAGAGTTGTTTGAGCAAATGATGGAGACTTTCCATTTGAAGGACAGCCAAAGCTGTATTCAATATGTAAAGTGGACCTTCTCCCCGGAATACTCCAGTTTCTTTGCGGGGCTGGAGGACCAAAATCATTTAAGATGGTCCACCTATAAGGCGGCCATCTTGAAACATTTTTCCATTCATAGAAATCCTCAAGAGGCTCGCAAGGCAGCCTACAATTTACAATGTGGGGAGGATCAGGCCCCACAAGAATTTGTGCATGAACTGAAACGTGCTTTTGCGCAGACCACCAGAAGGGTGCGCACAGACAGTAGAGAATTCATTAATACATTTTTTCATGCCTTGCCCAAATACATAATGACCCAGCTTGTGAGGGATTTACACGAGAAAAGATCTTTAGACTGGGTCATTGAACAGGCTACCCGGATCTATGAGGTGCAGAAACCGGTAGATAGCAAAAGTAATGCCCAGAAAAACCCCAAAGCCAACAGCACCCCTGCTGCTGCCAAGGTGGCAGAGGTAAAGGTCACCCCCGTTTTAGATTTGGAGATGGGGGGGCCTAAAAACCTACCTGCACCTAATAATGCTAGGCCCAGAAGGTCCTCGGGCCAGTCACAGACAGGGAGCCAGGGAGGCAGCCCCAATGGGGTCCCTCGCTCTCCTGACTATGTAAGTCCTCGCTACAAAGGTAACAGTCCAATCCTGGGTTATGTGTGGACTCCCCCAGCCCAAGGGGGGGGATCCAACCGAGCACCGAACCCAGGGAACTTCCCTCCAAACTTCCCACAGGAGGGCAGAAATTTACCAAACCCTGGGCAGAACTTTTTCCCCAGATATCCACCCGACTTTCAGCCCCAAAACCATCCATCCTTCTTTCCCCAATTCCCTGAGCCCAGACCACTGAATCCGGGAGAGGGGAGGCCAAGGGCGGAGGGGTACCCAAATCTTCCCAACCAGGGGTACTACCAAAGAAGGGATAGCTACCCTTCCCGGGATCAGCCCAGGGGAGAAAACAGGGCCCCGTATCAGCCTCAGCGGGTTTCCCAGTTAGAGCGCCAGGTTCAAAACATGGCGCGGGATCTGGGTCACATACTGAGGGCTCAGCAGAACCCTCAGATCGGCATGCTGGCGCAGAACGCACCCAACTCTGGACCTGGTGCCCCAGAACAATGACGGGGGCAGCACCCCGATAACTCACCGGTTCCCAGGGAGGAGGCACAAAGGGAAGGGGGGTGTAAAGCCTTGGAGGAAGCTTCCTTCCTCACTTGTAAACAGCCCCTGGAAACCCAGGAACCAGAAACAAAATCTCTTGCCCCTGAAAGTCTGCCTCCTAAGGAGCAGAGGGGGGGTAGGAGAAACAAAAGACCCAAACAGACTCAGTTTGAGGAGGAGGTACAGATCTTCCAATTTGAGGGAGAGGGATCCTCAGAGGATCCTGGGAAAAGGATCTTCTCCTTCAGAGAGGGGGGAACTCCTCCCAAAGAAAAATGGGTCCCTAGGGATGCAAATCCAGACTGGGGAGATGTGGAGACTGAGCTACCGCCGCCCACCATCTCATCCCAGAACCAACAGCAAGAAAATACCCTGGTTCAAACCCATCCTGGGGACTGCCTCCAAAAAGGGGGGGCGGCCCAGAACCGGAACCAGGGGAACCCACAATGGCTCTGATCTCCAGTTGCCAAATTTTTCTTTCAGATTCCCAAGGCTCTCCACAGAATTCTGCCCAAATTTCTTCTCTTGCAATGTCCAAAACCAGAAAGTTAGCCCACCAGTTGTCCAAAAATGTGCATTATCTGTGCCCCCTTGAGGAGAAGGAGGGAAGATACTATGCCCCGGTACAAGTACAGGGGCAGGGTACAATCTCGGCACTGGTGGACACTGGATCTCAAGCTACCCTTCTGTCCAGAAGGGCCTTTGACGAACTGAATGCAGGAAGGGGAGAGAATTACCAAATTCCTCTCACCTCTCTTCCTGGACAACTGCAGAACTTTGACGGGAAGGAAATTCCCGTCGAGGGGACGGCAGACTTGGACATTAAGATCGGGCGACACAAGGTGAAACACCCAGTCATAGTTGTGACCCCAGAGGGCACCCCTTGTTTACTAGGGAATGACCTCCTGAGAAGGTTGTCACCCCTAATAGATTGCGTAAACAAGGTCCTCTGGACCCAGACTAGCCGACCAATAAAATTAAAACAGAGTGTCAACCATGTTAGTTTTAAACGGCACCTGCCACATGGTTGAACAAAAATCTGACCAAGTAGAGTTTCACTTCCAGAACAACCAAATTCCAGACGTGACCGTAATAGCAGTAGGACAACAGACTGGTGATGGGGGGTCCTCTCTATTTCTGAAAATCAACCTTCTTTCCAGTTTAAGGTGGTATTCCACACTGGAAGGAAACACCCTGAAATTCTATACTAATCCACAATCTGAAACTCCCACTCCTATAGTCCAGAAAGATGTGAAATCAGCTCAGAGCTTGGCTGATATTCAGCAAATTGGAGAGCAGTTGTTCATCCCTGTTCAGTTAAATGATGGGAAGGACTCTGTTCTCGCTCGAGTGTGCGTGAACAATGGTAAGAGCTTCATCAGCGAAGCCATGTTTCGCCAACTCCCAAAAGATCCAGCCATTCCCACATTCAAACTGATAGACAAATGGGAAATGGACCTGGAAGTACCTAATTCCAAACATCTCCTGCCAAGCAGGTGTATGCTCAAAATCTCCATTGGCAACAAGAGCATAGTCCACAATTGTTGGGTCGTGCGAGACGTCCCTGCCGCCTTTTACTTAGGCAGTGACATTCTCAATCGCTTTGCCATTAGTTTGGACCTAATAAACTTCAAAGCTTGGTCCCGATTAGCGGATAATCCCATGGGCTTTGATGATCCGGAAAAAGCATTTAGGTCAGCTCAATTGCTACCTTATGCAGTTGAAATTAAGCTCAAAGAGGAAGTCACCATCCCAGAAAGGACCCGACAATTCTCCCTAGAAGTGAAAATTAAAAGAGGACAAAAATTGAAAAAAACTGATGCTTATATCCATCTAAATGCTTCTCTCCAACAGCAAGGGTTGGGGGTAAACCCAACTCCATTAGTCAACATAGAACATGACACCATTCCAATAGAGGTGGATAACAGCGACTTAAAGAGTATTACTCTAGCCGCAGGCACCATTATTGGAATGGCGGTTGATGACCGACATTTCTCCATTGACCTTGGAAATGAACTGTTAGGACCAATCCCCAAGGACTGTTTTGACAGTGACAGTGAGGACAATACAACACCAGACAGGATTTTTACCCGGCATGGGGGGAACTTCCTGGTGTACACTTCCTGCCCCTATGGTAAGGAAGATGTGACTTGTGACTTCAGGAGGGATGAGGTGATTTTCCAGGTCCATGAGGGCTGCCTTTCCCACCTGAAGCCTCCAGTCCAAATCAGCTCTCTGACCAGGGACTTCTCCACCCAGCTGGAGGAGGCCGCTGAAATAGCCAAACCAGAAGTCTTTCCAGGCTTCAGGCAGATGGTGGAAGAGAGAGTCAACCTAGCTGATGCCTGTGTGACTCTGGAACAAAAGCAAAAGTTGAAACAAGTTTTCTTGGATTTCCAAGATCTCTTTGCGGTAGACTCATATGACTGTGGTCGCACCGACATCCACACAACAACAATCCCCACGGACCCTGGCATGACTCCTGTGTTTGTGAAGCAATATCGCTTGCCTCTCGCATCAATGGAGTCCCTTACTGAAATAATCAAGAACCTTGAGTCCAGGGGAATAATCCGTCCGGTCCACAGCACCTTCAATAATCCGGTGCTGGGAATATTGAAGCCGAACGGCCAGTGGAGACTCTGTGCTGACCTTAGGGAGCTCAACAAACGGGTCCATACTTCCCGATGGCCTCTGCCCTACATTGACCAAGGGCTGGCCCAGATCCAGGGGTCACAGGTATTCACTGCAATAGACCTGACCAATGGATACTGGACTGTGCCTGTCAGTAGGGAGGACCAATACAAACTGGCTTTTACCTTTGGGGGCCAGCAGTACACCTGGACCCGGACTCCCTTCGGATACCTTAATTCCGGTAATGAATTCAACATTTTCCTACATAAGGCCATGCCCGACCTGGGTGCGAGGGGTAACCTGGCTTATGTAGATGATGTCCTCATCAAAAGTTCATCTGTGGAGGAACACATAGCGGAGATCCGTTATGTTCTGACACAGTTGAGGGCCGCCGGAGCAAAACTTTCCTTTCAAAAAGCACAGTGGTGCAGAACCCGTGTTAATTTCTTGGGGCATGAGATTACTCCTCAGGGTCTCTGTCCCCAGGAAAAGAAAGTGGAAGCACTTCAAAAATTGAAAGACCCCACAACTCTGCGGGAACTAAGGAGCCTCCTTGGACTGACTAATTACAGCAGAAAGTTCATTGAGGGCTACGCAGAGATCACCAGACCCCTGATTCATCTCCTGAAGGGGGGGGGGTCAAGTGGGAATGGGGTCCAGAACAAGCCGAGGCAGTAAAACAACTCAAAAGAAGCCTCTCACAAGCGCCTTGCCTAGCTTACCCTGTCAGAAACAAGGAGTTCTTCCTGGAGACAGGGTTTTCTAATACGTGCTTGACGGCAGTATTATACCAAAAGCATGACAAGGTCAATAAAGTAATCTCCTATGCGAGCAAAACTTTATCCTCTGTGGAGGAAAAATTCAACGATTGTGAGAAGGCACTCCTGGCAACGGTGTGGGCATTGAAGAATTACCGCCCGTTTATCCAGGGGGAACATATCATAGTGGAGACTCCACACCAGCCTCTGCAATATCTCCAAAGTGACAGAATCCGGGCCGGAAATGTGAGTAATTCCCGAATTACTTCCTGGATTCTATCAATGCAAGGCTTTCCTGTGGAGGTCAGATATGGCCAAAACAAGAAGAGTCCCCTCGCGCAAGGTCTGGCTGACTTGCATGATTGTGCCAGAGAAAACTGTCTCGAGGATGAAAGTCTAAAAATAAAGGACAACATGGAAGCATACCTTAATTCCCCACACAAAGTCTTTGAAGAAGACAAGTGTGAGGGAATGCCCACTGTGTATGTGGATGGATGCTCTTACCATGTTGACAACGACGGGGAGAAAGAAATGGTGGCTGGCGTAGGGAATGCATGGGTGAATGAGTCACCAGAACCCTCCGCTGGATACAAAATTGGTCCCCGAAGTAGTCAGGTGGCAGAATTGATGGCTGTGCATCAGGCCATCCTCACTGCTGTCCAGCATCAACTCCACGAACTGGTCATAATCACAGATTCGGATTATGTACGGAACGGGTTCGTGGAGCACCTGGTTAATTGGAAAACCAGAGGCATGTTATGTGCTAATAACAAACCCTTGAAACATGGGAAGTTGATCCAAAACATTGATGATCTGGTCACCTCGAATGAGATGACCATCTATTGGAAAAAGATCAAGGGTCATTCCAAAGTAGAGGGACCAGACAAAACTGGAAATGACTTAGCTGATCAGCTGGCCAAAACCGGGGCCATCCAAGGGGATCTAATTGAGATTGAGTCCCTGTTGGGGGAAATCCAGGTCACTGCTATCACTGGGTCCGAGACAAATGCTCACAACGACCTTTCAATTGCACAATGGAGTAAGGAGACCCCTCATGCTGATTTGATTATCGCTCAGAAGGGGGATCCAATAATTGGTCAATTTTACCAGCACCTTGAGGACCCTGAGAACTTTCCCCTGACGGATACCGATTACACTGGGAAAGAGGACCTAAGAGTGTTGATGAAATGTCCAAAAATGTTCCGAATCCAAGACGGTTTGCTGGTAAGGAAATCCAAAGCTGGCCACGATCAGTGGGTGGTTCCTACCTCATTCCGAAGCCTGATGTTAAGTCACGCCCATGATGCGGCCACCGCCGGTCATAGGGGGTTTCACATAACATTGGAAATCTTAAGAGAGGTTGCATACTGGCCACACATGGGGCAGGACCTCGACCAATACTTGAAGGGGTGTCTTGTGTGTGCACAATTTCAGCCATCATCCCTCACGCACCGTGCGCCTCTCCAAAAGAGGGGGATGACACTGCCATGGTCAGATTTACAAATCGACTTTGTAGGCCCCGTGATTCGCTCTGCTAGGGGGAATAAGTACATGTTGACTGTGACATGCTTGTTTACCAAGTGGGTGGAATGTCTCCCAGCCCCAAATTGCAAGGCAGAAACCGCAGCTGCCCTGATGATTAACCACATCTTTTCCCGTTTCGGTCTACCTCAAAGGATTGAGTCAGACAGGGGTAGCCACTTCACCAGTGAAGTAATGACAAAGATGTGGGAGATACTGGGGGTCAAAAGGAAGTTACATATTGCTTACAGGCCAGCTTCTTCTGGAGCAGTGGAACGCTACAACCGGACAATTGTGAGCATCTTAAAAAAGTTTGTGGCAGATTCTGGGCCAAGTTGGGATATCCGATTACCTCTGGTCCTAATGGCCATCAGATCTACCCCTTCATCTGCAACCAAAATGTCACCATTTGAGTTGATGACTGGGCGCAAGATGGTGCTTCCTCAGAATTTGCTCTACAGGACCCAAGAGCAGACACTGATAAATGCCTCCACAACTCATGAGTATGTGGAGAATTTAAGGAAACACCTTCAACATGCTTTTGCTTATGCTCAGCGGAATCTAGAAAGATCAGCTGATAGCATGAAGACCCACTATGACCTGAAAACTTCCAGGAAGGAATATCAGGTGGGAGACCGGGTCTATCTATACAACTTCCAAAGGAACCAGGCCAAGCAGCGCAAATGTTTGCCTACATGGAAGGGACCCTTTGAGATCATAGACAAAATCTCCCCTGTGGCCTACAAAATCCACATCCCCAAAGATCCTTTGGCAGCGGGGGAAGACAAGTGGGTCCACATAAACCAGTTGAAATGTTGCCATCCCAGGCACACTCTGCAACAACTGGAGGAATCCTCTGGAATCCTAGCGGGTACTGTCTCAGACTAATTCAGTTCCAACCATAAAACATACCACATCTAGTCTCTAAAGTATTGTGATTTGCATGAAACTGTCATTGTTATACTGTTTTTTTTTCAAAATAAGAATGTAATGTTACGTTATGATGAAATGCATATGCTGCCCCACTATCTCAACAGTGGTGGAAATGTCCATGAATAGGTATTGCCGCTCTTCCTTTGTCGTCCTAGGAGAAAGAAAACCTGGAGATGGGCCAAGGAGGATGATCCGGAGACTGGGAGGATGACGCAAGGGGGCCCAGTGTACCGCCCAATACTCCCATCAGGACCGGCAAGGAGAACCGATCGATCCGACCGGATGGAGGAAAAGATGCTGAACTGTGCCATCTATTGGAAGAAGATGAGGAAACATCCCAGGTCTTGCGAGTCCCATCAGTGAAACTGAATGGCCATCGCAAGAGGGGGGCTTGTGGGATGTATTTACCCATGCATCCGAGCCCTACCTCAAAACTGTGCAGTATTGACATGGAAAACATCATGATGGCCAGAGCTTCCCAGAAAATGCCCAGGGAAATGCATGAAGAATAGGCTGCCACCCATTTTTGCCGATGTTATGGGCACAGAAGGGCACTGCCTAAAACCACCATTGGACTACCCACACAGTAGTCTGAAACCATTGGGAATGGCAATGCTGATTGCCAAAAGCAAACCCATAACTGTTGGGAATTCATTTTTCTTGAATGTCAAATATGGCAAAATCATGGGCACAGAATCACTTTACTGCAGAAACACACCAATGCCATGTCCTGAACATGGACAATATACTCCATGTAATATCACTTGCTGAAATGAATCAATCTAAAAAAAAATCCCAAGGATGGATGCAGTAACCGCAAAATCCTGAGGGTGGCGCTAGCGGTCTAAACTCTGACAGGAGAGCTGTCTTGCAAAACTGTCTAGTGCAAAGAAAGGGGTCTTATTTCATTAAAAGTTCAAAGGGGTTGCCTGTCCTGAGAACTCTTGACACTTCAGAACTCAACACAAGAAGCCAGGAAATCACAGGGTTCTGTTAATTAAATGCAAAGTGGCTCCCTGGCCTCCTGATCTCAGCTTCCCAGAGACCACACAATGGCCCCTTTCCTCTGAAAGGAATATGGTGATTTCGACTGTTTCCTGTCAACAAAGGCCTGCCTGCCCAGAGGACACCTGTGACTGACCCACCCAAGTCTTGGAGGCGGACTCCAACACTCTGAGAACTGACTTGAAAGCAAAATATATATTTTACAAAAACACTGATAACTCTTTGTAATCAAATGACAGAAATGTATAACTTTAAGAGCCTTAATTTAAAAAATGTACCTTCAATTCAAGCCCAAACTCCAATTTGTGTGATGTTCTGGGGCAAAACCCCGCTAATTGTTAATATTACAGACACTGTGTTTAAGTTAGACAAATGAAAATTTACTGGAGTATGTATGGACAGGCCGTGTACATGTGTACAAATCTGGAGAAAAATCTGATGTTGCAAAACCACTAAAAAGGTGCAAATATTGCCATTTCTGAATGCAAGCCCCCAGGAAGAGCAGATTTGGACAGGGTATACCTCGTGTGAAATGGGATGGGTGCATGTAATTTTAAACCAATGTTTACCTGTGCAAATATGTTTTTTTTTATCAAATATAGATTGTGTGCAATTTGACAGGGGAGTGTCCTCTCTGCAAGCCATAAAATGACATCGCTCTGACTCACAGTTCCTTCCCCAATCAAGTGAGAAATGGAAAGTTGACCAATGGTAGGGGAAAGAGGGGTAGGGTCTAGTGATGCTGCACACACACCCACTTGCAAAACACATAAAAGCAGATAGTGCAAGCCAAATAGACATTCATTTTCCATTTGCAGCTGGAAGCTCTGCCGGGAAAATCCATACTTTACCTCCATCAACCTTCAGAGAGCAGACATAGAGACTTCAAATCTATCAAATTTCCAGAACCAGAGAGAGAGCAGAGCTGACCCAGATCACTGTGAAGTGCAGAGACCAGAGTCCAGTCTAAAAACTGACCAGATCCGTGGCGAGGCCTATTTAACTCAATAATATAGTGTGACTACCTAGAAAACTGTGCAGAACCAATCTCTTAGTTAAAATAATATAATCCAAGCTATTTTAATCTAAGTAGAACTGCCTCCTAACTGTCACCTGTCATTTGTAAAGCTGTCACCTGTCATTTTCTAGTTGCAAGCTGCACTTGTCTTTTTGAACTTTAAAATTTAAAATCTGAAAAACGACCTTTATTTAATCGCTCATATCTCCGTGACCGTTTGTGCTAGAGACTTGCAGTAACTTTCATCTGGAAGCTGAGATCCTAGGCTTTCCTAGGACCCCATAAAGATAGTGATAGTCCTTGTAGTTCCTCTTTAATCGTGCTCGGCGCATTCGCAAATTTAGCCGCGATTTGACATTTTACCGCGATTTGCAAATTTCTTCACGTGTAAAAATCTGCTGCTGCTTGCCTTCCATTTGCCAGAAATTCGTTTAACCTGCTAATTATCCCTGAATCATTGCAAGAGTGAGCCTGGACTAATATTAACTAGATACCACTCACCCTGAACCGCTAGAGGGAATTAAAAGCATTTTAACATATTTTCACTCCATTGCCAGCACATATCAAAGCATTTTGCCTGTGTTGTAAACTTCTGTAGTCTAAGTTGCTGGGGTGAACTGAATCACATTTGATTGCATTTCTGAGAACTGTGTGCCTTCCTCCCATTTCCTTGCATTGCATAAAAGGGGGGGTGAATTGCCAGAGAAAAGTGATTACATTGTTTTGTTGAAATCATATTGAGTATTTTCTGTACTGCATTTCATTCAACATTGCATCCATTTGAAATCTATAAAGCATTCTCTACCACATTATTCTTCTGTCCCTATTTACCAGTGTGCTACCTTATCCATTTCATGTCAACTCCTTAGTGATTATAAAGAAGTGTGCTAGTGCCAGATTCTCCGTTGTTAATCTTTATCATATCAGATTAAGTGTGATATATATATCTATATTGTTTAAAGTCTCAAATAAACCTTTTAACTTGCAAAACAGAACTACTTCTTGGCTCAGTGGGGTCAGGGGGATTCCAACAGAGGGGTGTTATATAGGGGTAGTCATCCAGAACGCATGAACTGGACATAAAGATATATCAATAAGGGTTTTCATTCAGTATTATAGACTAGGCGTTGACTTAGCTGTAGTGTTGAATTGAATCCTCTTACAATACACTATGGCAATCACCCCACGCCGTGGGGCGGACAGGGACAGCCTGAGCCTAGGCAGGTCCGAGCGAAGCGAGCGTTGTGGGCCGTTACCGGCCATGCCCACCTCACGTCAAGGGGGTGATAACCATTCACATACAGGGTTAATACGGGGTGCAAATGATTTTTGTTGTTGTTTTGTTTACAGGAGTTGTGCTGCGTGCCTTATCCTCCATAAAAAAAATTAAAACAAGATGGCCGCCACCAAGGGAGTCAATCAGTTTTACCATGGTGGCGGTTCAGAGCAGGAGGAGTGCCAGGACCGGAGCACAAAGCTCCGGTCCAGCAGGTAAGTGGGAAGGAGGGAGGGTCTTGGGGAAAGGGTAAGGTTTGTTTTTGGGGATGGGGTGGGGGAGGGAAGGGCTGTGGTGAGGCAACCGGGAGATGCTCCCTGTTGCCATCCCACAATCAAGATGGCACCACCTTGGAAAGGGCCTCAGAAGGCTGGAAGCAGCGGATGGTACACTGTGTGTTTTTGCCTGCTGTTCCAGCAACCTGATTGGCTGAGCACCCTTCCCCGGTTACAAATGTGTGAAGCTGGAGGCTGTTGTGGTGTTGAATTGTGTACTTCACATCGAAATTCCGAAGACATTGATAAGTCCACCGTCCTGAGCGGGGTAATTTTAGGTATGAATCATTATTTTCATAGCCGTGTAAAGAGCATATAACAACCTAGACTCAGTGAGAGCAGCAAGCCAAACTGCATTGTGGGTTGCAGAAACATGCTAAATGAATAGCAGAAACAGGAGACAGTAGAGCCAACTCCCAGATAGGAAACTACACTGTAACCTAATGCACCCCCACAATTTGCGAACAAACTGGACCAGAAAATAGGCTTGGCGCCTTATTAAACCTAGACATAGGCTCGTGGTGGTTCAGTGATGGTATGGCGGGTGATCACTGACAGGGTTTGGAAGGTGGGAACTCACTCTGTCAACAACTCTGGACATGGGGGTGGCTTACTATTAGTGGTGTGTGAAGAAGAAGGACGCTGCCCACCCTGGCCCAGTGCCCTATTACATGGATCTAAGTGGTTCGCTGAAATGATCTTGTCTGGATTACATTTTGCAGGTCTGTTTTACAATTTTTTTTACCGCAAAATATGGGGGCAGTCCCTCACACACTGCCTCAAACACCCCCTTTCTATATACTTATCTAAAATCTACCATCACTTGTTTTGCGTGCACAAAATGGGGCAAAATGTAATTTGGCCGAATTGTTGGTCGAAAAAAGTGGGAATTGCCTATTACATAGTTAGACAGCCTATTGGTATTGCTATTGTCCAGGGAGCTCCAGAACCCTTGTCGACCCACCACACCCTCAGCCCTGTCAGTTGCGTCAATGTCTTCACACCCTTCATTTCATTTTGCAGCCTCAGTACCTGTGTATGTTATGATGTGACTTATGTACAGTCGGGTACAAGTAATTTTAAAATTCACACTCATCTGGAACAGATCAAATCTACTGCTTTTTGCATAAACGTCGCTATTTCCAAACTTTCTAACTCAGTCAGGGCCACTATATTCACAATAATGCAGCACAAAACTTTGTGTGGGTGACTAGTCACACTGTCCTGTGGTTCAGCTGGGGGCATTCTGAAGTTTCTGGTATATCATGAAGAAAAGTTGCATTCTCGTTGACCAAGGGTAATGTTGCAACAGCATTGACTGATGCTACTGTCTTAGTCCTTTGGATGGGCCTAGAGTGGAGCTGGGGCCTTCTCTTGTATCATGTTGTTAGTCAAAGCGAGTTAACAGTGTTGCCAACTCCAACCACCGACTCCTTCCTCATTGCCCGGGCTATCGGGCTCTGTTACACCCTTTTCATCTGGCTAGCAGAGAGCAAGTAACAAGGAGAAGCACAATACCTAATGGGACAGAGTTCAGCACACCCGCTAATAGTGATCTCCTTTGGTGCTATTTTCCATTGCACATGGAGCATTGGTCTTGGGGCTGTGGGGGGGGGGGGGAACTGATCCACTTGGAGCCAAAGGGGACAGAAAATAACTACCCTCTTGTTGAGTGATAACAGAAAGTGTCCGACTTTTGCACTATCACAAAAAGATGAGTTAGGCTGTCTAAAAGGTGCCCCACTCCGCATTCGTTCAGGGCTCTCAGTGGCCACTGACGTCCACGGACGTCCATGGACTGCCACAGACGTCTCCTTTGTTCTACTTCATGTCGTTTCACTCCTGGTGTTCTATGTGCGGGACACCTCAAATGGCTGGTGATGGCTTCAGGTTGCTAAGGCCGGGTGTTTTCCAAATCCCTTCCTCACCACTCATCTCACTGCAATCAGAGACCGCCACAAACTGGCTCTGTGTGCCCCTTTAGACAGTAGCCTTGTTTCTCTCTTCTAACAACTGTTCCCTCTACTTCTCTTCCAAGATCTTAAAATTCTGTGGGACCCTTACCAAAGTGCCTATAGAGAGCGCAGCCGGACCTAAACAATACATCATGAGACAATTCAAACATTTTTGTGCCACTGAGCGTGGTCTCAAGAGGCCCTATTTGCACTCTGTGTGCATATTGTAAATACATTTCTCTGGCTCAGTTTGTACATAAATGGCTGTCACTCTCTCACTCTGTATATAAACAATTAAATCAGTGAGTTGATAGCCCTCATTTTATAAAAAACGAAGTCACCTATCAGAAAGGGGAGTGGAACAAATAGCACCAACGTTGGTTCCAGGCTGCATTGCATGAAATCAAAAAGCATTTTGGAACATAAGAACGACAACAGATTTTTATATTTTAAAAATAAGTCTGTGATAGTGATTTAAGTGTGCAACCCGAGAACGTAATGCACACTGGGCCTGGTGCTCATTTCATTTGTCATTACATGCACCCTAAGAGTAATATGTCTGAAAACCACAAGTCATAATTACTCAGTTGGACAGCCTCAGTATATGGGGGATGAGGCTTTGGCTGCTCTGCTCGATCAGAGGATGAGTGCTAGTTTCCCAAAATGCATTTTTTTCACATATCATCGGCACTTATCGGCTTCCTATTAGTGGGTGACAGAGGATGTCTTGGCTAAGGAGTAGCATTTGAAGACTGGGCTCTCCATTTTAGCAAACCCCTCTCACTCTCAGTGCCCATCTCCTGCTCCAGCCTCCATTCACCACTATACCCTCAAGCCTTTTCTATTTCTCCCCACCTTACCTAGTGAACTGGCACCCATCCTCCAAACAGCCAATGCTTTGTGTGCCCCCATGATGCCATTGCTCCATAAACTATCAAAGTTCTTGCAACAATGACCTGCTTCGATCTCTTATTACTCTTCAATCTCTTCCTCTCTCCTGTAAATATTCGCAAATGCTCGAAGTTAGCTGCAGTCTTGCCTATTCGGAAGAAGCCATCTGCTGAGACTACTTCATTACTCCTTTCGACCTGTCCATCTCGCTCCTGACCATTTTAAAATCCTAGAGCTTGGGGTCTGCACCTGGCTCACTGCCTACTTTGAGACTAACAATATATGCAACCCACTCCAATCTAGATTCGACAGCTGCCACTCAATGCAAACAGCACTGACCAATGTCTCTGGCTTTATATCCTCTGTTCCGCGGTCTAACTCTCCTCAATCCTCATCCTTTTGGACCTCTCTGCTGCTTTTCGACGCAGTCTATCATCCCACACTTCTGCTAACACATTCACCCTTGGAATCGAATACACAGTCTCCTACCTGACTGGTCATTCCTTCTTTATATCTTGGACCACCCCCAACTCTGACCCTACACTTCTTCCGCAGGGGGGGTCATCAGTGCTCCTTCCTAGGACCACTACTGTTCATACTCTACGCATCCAACTTCTGTAAACTAATTTCCTCCTTTGGGTGCTTCTATCAGCTCTTTGTGGGTGATTTACAAATCATCTTCTCATCTCCTCTCCCCCTTCCCCTTTGACCTATTCTTCTGGGATTTCCATTCCTATCAGTCGCTGAATGCCACCTTGTTGTCTTATGCTCAACTCCCCCAAAACAAAGTCTTCTACGTCCCTCCCTTGAATTCACCCCCAATTCTCCCCTACCTAATCTCTTTTTCCCCTGAACTCCTCACATCCCCACCCCCAAAGGCTTGCAGCTCAGCTTTGGAATCTTCCTCAACAGCAACCTCAAGCTCCTATTTTTATTCACCCTTAAATGAATTCCTGCTAGGATTAACCAGTTCAACGTCGTAAAATCAGCCCCTTCCTCCCCTGCCACGCTACACAATCTCCCAATCTCCACCCAGACCCTCAGTCGCATCAACTCTACTCTACCCTACGCCTAGGCCTCTGTCATGAGGTGGGCAGGGTCAACATGAGATGTTCAGACACATAGGTGCAATATAAAGGTTTGTCGGGGTACCGTGATCCTTTTCCTTATTTAAAAATGTCATCCTAGGCATGGCTGCTGTGCCAAAGCCTTGAGTGGCTACCAACCTTAGGGGGGTTAACAAGACTCACGGTTACATTACCTCCATCACTTTGCTAATGGAGGGTTTATCAGCTACGGGGGAGATGGGAGATCAATAGCAGCTTTCAACAACAAAGTCTCTGGTTACCCATGGGGCAAACGTAAAAGAAAAGCCATTTTTTGGCATGATTTAGTCACTCGCAGCTTTGGGGAATTGCATGTCCCCACATATCTCTCTGCAGCTCTGGTTCCTCTGGGTCTCATCTTTGCCTCCTGGGGTGGGGTGGAGACCCATTTTCTGGGCCTCTGGGGCTTTTGTGAGCCTACTTATGTGGAAGGCATAACAGCAGAAGCTATGGCTAGGTGACATTAGGATAAATCCAATTTTCCAGAAGCGGCTAATCAGATGACCTTCTCTGTGGGTCGGACAAGCCCCAAAACTTCTTTCAGAGGATGGCCAGCTAGTCATCTCTGCAAGTTGGGTCACACTAGCTTCTGCTCCCTCCCTGTTTTAGGGTCATTGTTTTGATACAACGTCCTTTCATAGCCAGGAATTTCTATGTCTGCATTTTAAACGTGTGCAAAAATAACGAGACGGTTCATCACATTTTTTTGAGGGGGTGGGAAGGGCAGATAAGAGGCGGGGGGGTCGGCTGTAGGTAAAAATAGGTTGGGGAGGGTGGGCTAATTTTAAATGCGGGCGTAGAAATGCCTGGTGATGAAAAAACATAGAACCATTGTTTTAGTCCCCAATACCCCATCCTTGTATTCTGTCCTCAATGAATAACAGTGGTCTTGTACCCAAGGGGTTCTTTTCTGCACTGCCTGTTTTCTCCTCTCCACTGCCCCCCCCTTTTTCCCCCTGGTCCTTATGTGAGTACCTCTCCATATGTCCATACCCCCACCATTCCTTAACTCTCTCATTTTATGTTTATAGTGTGCCTTCTCTTTATTGTCACCCCCACCACATTCTCTCTAATGTTTCTCCTCTTCTCCAACTTCACTTTCTCGACAGCTATCTTTTGACCAACCTCCTCTTTTGTGCCTTCTCTAACCATCTCCCCAATATGCTCCACCCTCCTCCTTCCCTGTATTTCCTCCACACACCTCCTTAAAGTACATTTCCTCTCCTCTCCTCGTATTTCGCCCAGTAAACTCATCAATATACTTTCCTACTGTCTCTTAGTGTCTCCTTTGACCTCCAAGCATCTCCTCAATGAACTCCTCTTCTCTACTCCTGATATCTTCTTCAATCTCCCCTTCAACATAATCCCCTTCTTCCTCCTTGATGTTGCTTCCTATCTCTGTTTTACCTCCCACCACCTTTGTCTCCTTCCTTAGATCTTACTCTAGCCACCACCCTCCTCCTAATGCTCCACATTCATACCTTCTCCTCCTCCCCAGTACTTTGGCCACCTCTCTCCAGCCTTTGTTCTCCAGCGTGCCCTACTGCCGCAGACTGTCTAGAGCAACCCGACTGCAGGCTGGACCTTTGTGAGAGCAACCAATTTGATTTCTGACGCGACTTGCTGTTAGTCATTGAACTCACTCCCGTAAATGCTGACTTAACACAGGAGAAGTCAGTTTCGCCACTGACTCAAACGCTGCTTGAACTGTTGGAAGACATCATCTAGCTGTCTGAAATGCTGACTCAACCCTTTGACCCATCGCCATTAGGATTGCATCGACATCGGCTCGTGCAAATCGAAAGCACCTAGAAGCCTGCATCAATGCTGTCACGCCTTCAAAGACAATAATAAGGTACTGTGAAGATGCCCTATATCCTGTGTCCACTTGTGGGGCCATAGATACTTTTATGCCCCTCTTCTCTACATTCTCCCTTCCAAGAACCTTCAAAATGGACATTGGTGCCCAATCCGATTCCTGTACACCTCAGCTCATCAGCCCAGAGTGACATTTCCCAACAGTCTGCATTTTCTGTGCTTTCTTTACAGTGGTGAGTTTTTTGCTAACATTTTTAAGATGAGATGAATGCATTTGTATTGTTTAATTAAAGGTCTATAGTTTTAAGAACCTTGCCTGGACAGTGACATATTTTGGAGTCTTTGTACTATTGCTGTGTGGGTGGCTACTGTTAAATATGCCTGCCCTCGGCTTGGGCTTCTAAACAGGGTGAAGGAGGTATAACTGTCAGGCTGTGCCTGTTTCACCTTCATGTTTGGAATCACTGCTGGTTTAGTATTAGTGTAGGGCTAAGTAGGTGCTTTGGCCACTACTCATCCCTGTCCTCCTGTAGGACAGTAGTCATGTTATCACACCTCCCCTCAATTTCATTTTTCATCACACCTCCCCTACATTCTCGTTCCTTCCCCACATTTCCTTTCCTCTTTTTCCCCTTCCCCTTTTCCTTTCCTCTTCCCTTTCCTTTTTCCTTTCCATCCACTCCCGTACCACTGTTCCCTTCCTTTCCCTTTCTTCCTTTTTCCCTTCTCTGTCCTTCACTTTCTTTTCCATTCCCTTCCCTTTTATTCCCTTTCCTTCCCCCTTTCTCTTCTCTCTTCCCAGTGGCTTCCTTAATGTATATTAAGCCTGTATTAAGTCAATTATGAGCAAGGGCACAGCCTGCTCCCACCATCACTTGCTGTTTATGTCGGATGCATGTATTTCTTCATGACCTCTGACTTCAACTCTACAAAGCTACTCTGAGAAGGGTTTCTGAGTAATTGTGTTTACTCTATTGCAAATACCTCTCTTGCGTTAATAGGGCAGGGGAAGTAGACTGTATGATTGTTCTGTGGTTTCACAGTCCCTACTGTGTGTGTGCTACTTAATGAGTCATCTCCAACTTCCATCTCTTTGAGGGCTATTTTCTGTCAAAACAGAGAGAGGCTCCTAGTGAAGGAGCCAGGTCGAGGGCTCAAGCGCAAGAGGAAGTGGACGATGCCCAGTACAAGGGTTTGAAACTCTGTTGAGGGCTGACTTAGCCCTTCATCCTTCGGTAGAGGATAAATCAAGCACCAAGAGATGGTAATAATAGCACTGATCATGAGAGTGCTTAGAAGCACTCTGTCTGCATGATGTGCTACATAAATAATCAGATTATTATCATTATAAGGGGAATGCAAGAGTCCGAGATCTCGTGTACAACTCTGGATCCAACACAGTTTTATTTTGGATAATTTGGAGTGGTTTGGAGAGACCGGAATGAAGAGAATTGCAGTATTGTAGTCTGGGGAGTATTAGGGCCACGCTAATGATGATCGTTTGGTCAACTTCCAAATAGGGGAGTATATTTCTGAGGATGTAGGAGGAAGTTTTATTTTTTTGGTGACATCTTTTATATGGGGTTTAAGGGATATGTCAGTGTCTATTTTGATTCTCAGGTTCTGTCCTTCTGAAGTAGGTGAAGGGGCGGGGGTTCCTGGGTCAGCGGGCCATATAAAAGGAAGGCAGGGAATGTGTTGGGCGTCAAAGACCAGAACGTCTGTCTTGCTGGAATTGAGACATCCATTGATTTGGGACATTTCATTTTTGAATGGCTGTAAGGTATTGGCTGATGGAGTCGTTGGATTCGAGGTTTGCAGAAATGGAGAAGGCAAGTTGTGCGTCTCCTGCGAAGTCTTGTTCATTCATCATTCATGTTGCGACCGAGGGTGGAGGAAATGGACTCAGTCTAGAAGCAGGTTGGGTGGATGGTTGGCCTCCAGTGGGTTTCAACACTTCCTGTGGCAGGAGGAACAGGTCTTTGTGCATCCCACTTCACCGTTATGGGCCTTCCCACATGGGTGGATGATTCCAACTGTCCTAGATGAAAGAGTCAGCAGGAGCGCTGATGGCCATGCAACATTTCTATGGTGGTAAGGCAACTTGCAGATTAAAATCTCAGACATTGGCTTTGGCAGTCGAGTGACTTGGCTCTTTCACGTAATCCACCACATGCGGCAACTATCGTGCAACAATGATTTAATCAAGAGATAGACACACGAGTTAATGTAGAGGAGAAGGCAGACACTTTTTCCTTGGTCTCTGCCCCCTCACCACTATCATATTGAAATAGCAGACGGAGAGCTACAATTGGAAACCCCTGTATGAATCCATGCAATATTCCTGTACCACGTTGAGTGTATAAGAGAGAATATGCACTCAGACAACTATTCAGAATACACCCTCACGTTGAAGCAGTGGACGGCTGCTATCAGGAAGGATGCCCACACCCAAGATTCCAAAATGCGGCTAAGGGGAATATGGATGAACTGTAAGTAAACTTTTCTCAAACAGCATAAACCATGTATTGTGGGATCATACACTTCTTACGACATGGATAAGATATATATTCTACAAAAAGAAGGTATACTAATAGGTGTCTAAACCCAAAAAATTACAATGACAGTGGGTGTATCTAGTATCCCAAAATTCACACATGAACATTAAAACTTTTTTTATTAAACATATAAATGCTAGTACTCATAAAATGATCACATTACATAAAACTCCATAAAAACGTATAAAATATATACTGCACAGAAACGCAAGGAAGTACAAACAAATGTGGGTTAAATCTTTCGGTCACTTGATCAACACCATGTGATACTTCACATTGGAGTTGTTCTCCTTTTTTACTATAGTATTGTTAGTCTTTTCTAAACCCAACTTGCACAAGTTTCTGTCCCTAAAGCACTGATAAATGTAGGACATTCATCAGGGGTATTTGGTTGCTTGTGTTGTATGATGGTGATAAAATCTTCTTTCCTATCACACTTTCTCTGTCAAATGAGTTCAACAAATTACGAACCCTGTGGGTTAAAGACACTCTATTAGAACTTGTATTTGCATATATTTACTATCACTAGGATATTATAATTAGACCTTGATAGGGGTGCCCCTGATCCACCAGGGGGCAAAATATGTTTCTTTCTTACATACCTTATAGATTCTGGTAGAGGTTTTCCACAAGCTGTATTGTACCACCAAATGATAATGGGGAGAATGATTTCCTTTTCTTGGGGAATATCTCTCCAATTGTCTTCTATTCTATGATAGATAAGAACAAAGGATACTATCTTAGATTTGTGTATGTGTATTATGTGTATTATGTCTATTACATCATGGTAGTCATTTGAAATGTAAAAGACAACAAATTTGACATATGACAGAAGCAGCACCAAATACAAACATATAGAAGAAGTGTTTTATGGTCTACTGTCTGAGACACCTCTGATATGATTCTTTACTCGCCTGCACGAGACTATATACTGGGTGCTGTATCTAAATGACCCAATGTCATGTTGGCTTTAGAGCATCTATGTCTAAATGCATCAGATGAAATCTGTTATTTTCTCTTTTCTGTAAAAAGAAAAGAGAAACACCCAGGTTTCGTTTTTACTCATGTGCTTCTAGCCGAGCCGAAAGTCCAAGGTTGGATGGGGTTGCCAGCCAATCATAAGCCTGCCACACACTTTTACATACAATGTTGCATTTATTAGTCTGCTTCCATATTCTCCCCTCCAATCAGTATATGTCGTGTGTGGAAGTAGTTTATGGCATGTCCTACAGGCAATGGGCAGCCAATGAGAAATGAACTGTTATATAATTCTATACGTAGACGTGTTCCCCTAATCCAATCCCTCCCGCGAATAGGTTTTACAAAATGTCACATAGGATGATGTCACAAATGACCAATGAAAAAGTATATAAACTCTGTACATTTTACCATCTTCCTTGGGTCTGGCCGGTTATGTGGTCTAAAATATTTACGGGTAATCCCATCTAGCGCATAGAGAACGCTCCAAAGTGATAGAGCACATTAACACTCGTTTTTTTGGTTGTTGCTGCAAACGTTCTCTGCCGCAGAGTTCCCGAAATGACAGAGGATTGGGCTGTGATTGGCTTGACCCTCCTTTCATTACACGCAGCCCTGAAAAAGGAAGAAGGCAACTGAAACTTGCTGAAGAACCGGATAAAAAAATGAGTGCAATGCCCTGGATGATACGAATGAAAAATGTGTATATTCCACACATTGCAGTGAAGAGAGGTAGAGGCGTCTCAAAACAAAGGAAGGCAACGGGTGGGTATAATAAAAGATTTTGCAGGGAGAGAAACAAAACTGGCTTCATTTTGTCAACCAGACCCATTTTAGACATGATTTCTGGGATTCCGAAAAAAGATTATATTTTATTTTTTTCATTTTGATTATCAAGACAGGTTGTTGCGCTGAGAATAGTGTTCTTCCCCCACCCCAAAAATGATTTGACTCACCGAAATAAAGGAAGGACTGCAATCGGTAATCTCAATAAATGTACATACATTATTCATACTGCAGAAGGGTGGGTGTGGCAGAGGCTGCAGAATGGCTCTGATATCAATCCTGAAGCCCCCCACTTCCGCCGCTTGCAGCCCTCATCCAACCCACTCACTGGAAAGGTCACCTGTGATGTGGCTGTCATCATAACATCCACCGCACCCCACCTAGAGGGGGACTGAGTGCTGCCTTCATGTGACACTTACCCCTACGCGCTTCCTTCCAGGCACGTATACTTATTAGCCTCTGATTGCATCAATCTCCACATCCTTGCCGCGTCCTGCTGAGCGAGGGAAGTGTCTCTGGGCCTGGCGAGTGGGCCGTAGCCTTCTTCACTTTTCCTTATCAAGCACAGTAGCCAACCAATATCACAGCACGAGTGAAAATCGCCCCAATTCAGAGTTAGCACCAGGCCTTGTACTAAAGCATGGATATGCCTGGAATACCACCGGCGGTATCCAGAAATACCCCATGCTTCATAGTTGACATTTTTTTGATGGATTTCTGCCATCGTATTGATGGTGGAAATGAATAAAGTACAGTGGTGGTTCAGATCACGCCTGCCCACGTTTGAATCTGCACACAACGTCACTGCTATCCCTTGTATGTATTACATGGGCAAACTGGCGGGAGGCTGTCATCAGAGAATCCCACGTTTTCTACCCCTTACAATAGTCCAATTTTATTTTAAAAAATGTTTCCACTATTTTGAAAGGAAGTGTCTGCCCTTTACTTTTTCACGGTAACAGAAGTTAAAAAATACTTTTGGGGACTTTTTAGAATTTTTTATTTCACCTCTTGGATGAAGGTAAAAATTGGCACATTTCCGCTCTTGAAATCATTACGAGTTCGGCGGTGTGGCTAAAACAGCGGTAATGCAGTGCTAACCACTGCATTACCTCTGCATTACCAGACCGCCCAACTACGGGCAAATTGGCAGAATTACCGCCGGTGGTAATTCCACCGAAATCCCCATAGTTATCCTATGAACTCCAAAAAAAGCTGACTAACACCGCCTTCCACCACTTGTAATCCGGCAGTGATTCCTCTGGACCAAGTGGCGGTAACGGTAAATCCGTTTGATGGGTTGTTGGCGGATTTACAAACAAGATACCAGCAAACTTGCAATGAGGCCCATAATACCTTTAGATTATTGCATGGGAATGCCACCAGAGGTATTTCCCTACTCAATTTGAAATCGGGCAGGCTGTGAAAACCGCAGTTTTTCAGCACAAATCACAGTTTTTACCGATATTGCCATTACCAACTCTTAATGATCTCCAAAGTATTTTGCCTATTGCAGATTACCTTGAAAATTGTCCAGTTAGGGTTTCATTATATTAAAACAGTAAACATACCTGATTATTTGGGATCATTGCATTGTATAGGGTTTGCGTTAGATAAATTGTACTGTGCAAAGACAATTCAGATTGTGGTGTCAAATTGCTGTCCTGTATTATTTTGCTTTGGTGGTACTTTATGGCGCACAGGAACATGGTATTGGTAAAGTGTGTTGGGGTCAGTTCATTCTGTCATATATGTTTTTGCGGTGTTGTTGCACATTTCTACAAATATCTACTAGACATTAAAAAGCAAATAGAAATAGAAGAAAAGGTAAAATACAGGATAACTGGGACAGCGCAATTTAACATCATTATGTGCAATTTTCTTGTGTAAAATTTAACACCTTGGCAGCAAAACGTCACAGAATGGAAATTGAGCGCCAGATTCTCAAAAATGAGCACAAATAAAAAATTGCCGTAGGAGGCGCTTTTTTCAGTGCGCTCAATGCTGGAACACTTAAGGCCGCCTTATTCCCAAAGGTGACCTGCGCATTTCAGAAGGGGCTGGACAGAGGTGCAACGATGCGCTGTCCAGATCCATTGCACACATTCATGTCGGGAGCGCGGAATGACAGGCTCCCAGGAAACACGTGCTTGGTGGGTGCTCATTTCACAGAGACGCGTGGACCTTGCAGTTGCCTCTGGCTCTGTGATCTTATATGTTGTCTTTGTTTTTGTTGCGCCCTAAAGCCCACGGGTCAATGGCGGCGCAATACAAATGTAGTAAAGTAAAGTAAAGAAAAACAGCGTATCGATCCCTGTTTGTGGGATGGAAATGCCAGTGTGACAACCGCAGCTTTAAGCACGCAGAATGCGCAGAAACAACCTCATACTTGTGTACATGCACAAAGGGGGCAGAAAAATCTGCACCCAAAACGTTTTGCGAATCTGCCACAGGCTTCTTTATTTGCACCACCAAGTGCAGTTTATGTAATGTGCACCATGTCACAGTGAACGGCCAATGGCCCTGATTTATGGAACTATTTGTGTGTAAAACGAGGATTTGCGGACGATTCTGCTTGCAAATCACCATTCGTCAAACAGAGATTTGCGGGCAGAATGACACGCAAATCCCTGTTTTACACGCAAATAATTCCATGATTCAAGGCCAATATTTCCAGATATGTAATCCTTTGACTATGTGGACAATGTCATGACCATGGCTGATGCCAAACCTACAAATCAAAGCGTGGGCACCAGGGTTCCACTTCCTATGAGGCAGTGTATTGAGCCCCAATAATATTTTCATGCTTGAGACTGAGAGGTTGGAAGGAGCATGGATGAAGGCATGTGCTGCCAGAGTGACAAAGCAGTAAATGGGTGCTTACTGGCCCAGTGCTTAATTCATAAAGAAATAAGTGGCTGGGCCCCCATAGTGTCTAGTACACCTGTGCTTTTTCCACCCCCACCCCCACCCCTTGTTGCTGCTCTCAGGGTTGCTATAGCCACAGAGGAAAGCAAAGGACCGAGATTAAAAACCAAACTTCAAGGATTCCCCGCCACCACTCTTTGAAGATGTCTCCAGACCCGGGTGAGGGCAACCGGACCATTGCACTGAAAAGTCAACTTCCACAGTATGTGCATGCCTGCGACTTTTTACATGCATGTGCGGGCCTCATGACACATTCTGATATCCAATTGGGATAGGAAGTGCCGCAGGAATAGGAATCATCACATTTTTTACAACAGATTTTGCCGCAGATATATCTGGGGCCGGGTTTAGGTGAATGAATAATGTAGGGGGTTAAGTGGGAGCTGCGGGGGTCTCCCCCTGCATATATTTTTGGCAGTATCTTCCAGTAAAGAAAATAAATTAATTCTACTTTGATGAAAATAATTTGAAGACATCCCATAGAATCATCCATTCTACCATATTAAATGCATTCACCTATGCAGTTTACCCAATGCCCGCGAGCACCGTTGTATCTCAGTGTGCACTGGTGCTATGCAGTTGAACATAACTGCGCTTATCTACGTTGTGTTGATTGGTGCAATTCCTTTGCAATTTTTTTGTTACTTATTAATTTGGATTTATTAAGCGCTTCCAAAAATAACAGTTTATAATTAAGCAGATTGCAAATAGAGCATTATACATAATTGACATTTGTTCTAAAGTCAGTCAATAGAAACAAACATTTCAGGAGAAGATTGAAAGGATGGGTGAGTGGAGCAGAGTGCAGAGAGAAAGCAAGGGGTCTCCAAAGTTTTGGAGCCAAACGAGCATGAGAGTGAAAGGAAAATGGATGAGGGACAGTCAAAATAGAGAGCATGAGAGTGAAAGGAAAATGGGGGAGAGTCAGTCAACATAGAGAGCATGAGAGTGAAAGGAAAATTGATGAGGGACAGTCAAAATAGAGAGCATGAGAGTGAAAGGAAAATGGGGGAGAGTCAGTCAACATAGAGAGCATGAGAGTGAAAGGAAAATGGATGAGGGACAGTCAAAATAGAGAGCATGAGAGTGAAAGGAAAATGGACGAGAGACAGTCAACATAGAGAGCATGAGAGTGAAAGGAAAATGGATGAGGGACAGTCAAAATAGAGAGCATGAGAGTGAAAGGAAAATGGGGGAGAGTCAGTCAACATAGAGAGCATGAGAGTGAAAGGAAAATGGACGAGGAACCGTCAACATAGAGAAGAGGACTGGAAAATAAGAGTAGGTTCATAGAGCGGGATCAGGAAGGAAAGATAAGAAGAAGCAAGATGATGGATGGAGGCATCAAAACAAAACAAAACTGGAGAAAAGAGAGCATCGAAGTGGAGCAAGAGACAGAGAGTCATGGCAGCGCGGTGCAAGTCAGGAAAGCGGGTGAAGAGGAGCCGAATAAAAAACAGGCTGGAGCAAGAGCTTATGCAGGGAGAAGAACAAGCCTCATCATGTGCCTGTTCTTGCTCATTCCTGTTGCTACCAGCTTCATAATATTTGTAAGCCCTGACCTGGTCTTACTTTTTCCACTGCTAAATCTCTTATTCATGCTTTAGTAGTTTCGTGCCCCACTTGTTGCTTTCCTTTCCTTGTTGCAGGGACGTCATTTCACCAAAATGCCAGTGGTAGCGGAAGTGACACCACACGACCCTTGACCTCTGATGACATCACAGGAAGTGATGTCATTTGACCCCATCCCAAGTGACATCACGGGAAGTGATGATACACAACACTGCAAATAATATGGTTACGATATCACTGTAAAGTGATATACATTTCATACAAGAATAGATGAGCATATGTATCGTTACTATCAGTGCATATAGGCCCATATTACCAAATTACTGTGAATGCAGACGCACAAGGCCAAACGATAATGGTGTGTTATTATATAGCACTTACGCTTCAGCACTTCTTATAGAACAATATGCATGCAATATCACCCAGCCTGTGTTGGTACTCATTTAACTCATCAACCTCAGCAGAATGAAAGGCTGAGTTGACCTTGCCGGGAGTCGAATCTACAACCTGCAAATCACAAACACATTGCAGCAGCGAACGCTCAACCCACTGAGCTAGCTTATGAGTTATAGCTATCGGAAAACCAGCCACTCCAGAAACAAAGAGCCACATTATGCTGGCCACAGCCCAGGAGCCACAATTTAAAAAAGAAAAAGAGAAAAAATACTTCAAACTTTTTTGTTTTTGTTTTTTAGGGGTAGCTGAATGACGTCCCTGGGGTACTCACTGTGTGCAGTGCAGCACTTCCTCTCTACACGAGGGGCAGAGGTAGCATTGCCTTCTTTCTCCATGGCCTGTTGCCTGGCTCCAGTTATGGTGCACTTCACCCATCACTGGAACATGCCAAGTACCAGACCCACAAGCACTATGTGCCAGAGGAACATGGCCACACAATTAGAGACTCTGGGCCTGATTCATGGAATTTTTAGTATGGTGCAAAGTGATTTTTCACTGGTGCAAAGCCAGTGCAAAGTCACTTTGCACTGCAAAAATACACTTTGCACCGCTCCATGAATCAGGGTGTTAGTTGGCAGTGCAGTCACTTTGCACCGTGCAAAAAATTCCATGAATCTGGCCCTCTATGTTTGTACCAGCACTTGCACACATGCGTGCTGCAGGCCACAACCACACACATGGCGGGTGTTAGCAAAGAGCTGCACTAAACGTGCTAGCACCACCTCTGCTGCCTGGTCACCTGCATGCCTATCCTGCTGCTTGCTATGAAGCGTGCAGACTGTTTGGGCAGTGCGCGTATGCTGCCATTACACTCATGGCCATTTCCGGCTTTTTAAATTCACGCACTGCACTGTGGTGATGATGATCTGGCTTATCAGTTTTCACGTACAGCACAGTCGGTTGGAGTGCTGCCACGGTCTTTTCACTCAGCAGCAGCTGCCACATTCACATGCTCTGTTGCATGTTTTAAACAGCTATCATGACTGGCTAACGATAATAAGGGGATTATAAAAACAGAAGCGATACACTACAAATAAGTGCCAGTGCTTGATTATTAGTGCTGGGGCTCAGCCACGGCAAGCTGCATAAATTAAGCACTGCTGTTTGCACCTTCTTTGTTGTGGTCCAAAGCCCCACGTACACCTGAAGCGACTTTGCCCATGGGGAAGAGAGCAATCATCACTGGGAGGTCCAGTGATTGCTTTGCAGTGCAACCTTGTGATCTTGGGCACAGACTATTCAAAACTCTCATATTCGACTCATTAATTGGCTGCCCCTATTCATTATTTAGTAATATATCCAACTGCCATGACTTTTCTTAAAATTATAGAAATTGCAAGAACACAGTCTACCCTCCTCCTTCCCCCACTTTAGCATTATTTTCAAAATCACCATTTGATTTAGGGCTCGACAAGAATTTTCTGAACGTGGTTCTCATGAACACGGGTAGATACAAGACGCGGCAGTGCCGTTACGATGCGTACTATGGACACAGTACCTCTCCAGGAGATGTATTGCTACTTGACAACTAATCCTGATGCAAGACCTTTCGTCTCACTGAGTGACAGCTGCTTTATTTATATTTATTCCCATAATTAAGGCTTCCAGGTTTCGGTTTTTACTGATTTTTACACATAAATACAGATGGAAATCAATCTGCTTTCTGTCTGCATTTATTTACAAAAATGGAGAAAAAAAAACTGAAAAACAGGTCTTTCTGTCTGGTTCTCTATGATATCATTCATACATCGCAGGCCAATTGCATTGCAGATTGGCTGCATAGACAGTGTAAACGTTGCATACAAATAGCATTCGAGTTCTTCGAATGGCTGACAGCATGTATCATAAGGCAGCAGTAGTCACAGGAGCAACCGTTTGCTGTTAAGGAAAACATGTGGCTAGCATTTCTTTCCTATATGGCTGCATATGTGCTTTAATAAATGCATTTTTATTAGAATACATGCAGAAAAATACTGGTTGCCAATTATCTTTTTATATGACAAAAAATACATTTGGATAAATGCAGAAAAAAGCCCCAAAAATACAGAGAGACAGGGCAGAAAAATAAATGCCATAAAACCGGAAGCCTTACACATCATGGACTGTATGACCTCCTCCGAAAGTTCATACCAATTACGGTTGGGGTGGTATTGTATGTATATATGTTCCCTGTAAAGCGCTTAGGCGTAAGCGCTACATGAATAACACATCATTATCCTACCATTACATTATTTTATTTAGCTAACCCAATAAATCTAGTACAGTTAAGACATATATACTATAACTGCTGAACCAATATGCATGCAAATTGTATGGGCCGAACCCTTACCCTCACCAGTAATAAGCAAGAGCACTGTAAGTGATTTCAATCCGGCACTGGGATGCCCAATGGAAACCCTTATTTATATATTTTTATGTCAAAGTTCTTTTAATTCTGGATGATGTACCCTTATATAACGCTCCTCTCTTTGAATTCCCACGGTCTCACTGAACCAAGAAATAGGTTTGTTTTGCAAATTAAAAGATTTATTTGAAGAATTGAACAATATATACATTACACTTTTATGAATATGAATAATATCTGAATAGCACACCAATGAATATGAACAATGATCAGCAATGGGTAATGTTACAATATCAACAATATCTTTAATCTGTTTGGAGTAGGAATGGAAAAATGATGTAGCAGAGAATACTTTGTATGGTTCAAGGAAATACAAGATAGGAAAGAATGTAACACAGAAATAAAACTTGATATACTTTCAATCAAAAGACAATATGATCACTCTTTCCCCCGGTTGTTACTCACTCCCCCCAGTATGCAATATGAAGAGGTGGAAGAGAGCACACAGGTTTCAGGAACAACAGTCAATAATGCAGTTCAATCCAAATCCCCCCAGCAAGCTTAGAGAGAACAGGTATGATTTTAAAGCAGGTCAATTGCTTTTGAATGAGGTTTGCAATGAATGGGAAAAATGCTAAAAATGACTTTAATTCACTAAATGGATACAGAACTAGTGTGAGTGGCTTTGGATTGGTTCAGGCCAACACTGGCAATGATTATAGAATGATTAACAGATGGAAAACGAAATTCAGAAGTTGAAAGCAAGAAACAGCAATTTTACATGAAGTGAAATTGAGCCAAATTGCAATTTGTGGCAACTTTTCCGCATGCGGGAAACGCGATTACAGCAAAACTATCAGGAATTGGAATGTCGTTGTGGGTTCGTTGGAAAGCTGAGGATGGTAGCTTTAAAATGACATAATTACGTTTCTAGGACGTACGGTTCAAAAGTTATAGAGGTTTTTGTGAAGGTAGATTTTTCAGAAACAGAGTCAAGATTCAAAATGAAAGATTGCGCTTTAAAGATTCGGAACCAATATGGACTTATACTAAGGGGCTATGAAAGTACAAGATACCCAACGGAACAACCACCAGAACAGGGCACCTGCCACTCTGATTGTTGTGCGCCAGGACACTTGACTTTCTTCAGGAAATATCAGTGCACAGATGATTATCGCTACAATTATCACAGACTATGTAATGAGAAGAATTCAGGATCGACACAAGATTCTATAATGCAGTTCTGAACAGGTTGAAATGTATAGAATAGGATTACTTTAAACTAAGAGATGACTATGGACAGTTCTAGACTAAATACTCACTCCTATGGCTTTAGAATGGAATGGGCCCGCCACAGATCTGGTCAAGGGTTTGGCTGGGATTTGCTTGCCAGCGGACAGGTCTCAGGCACTGGGTCCTGATCTCAGCACGGCACTCTGGTCTGCGCGGCCTCTTGGACTGGATCTGACGGGTTGGTTAGAGCTCTGCTCTATGGATCTGGATCTTGGTTCCAGCACGGGGTTCTAAGCTAAAACAGCAAAACAGCTCAGCCAGGCTGTTGGATTTTGTGGTGCCCCTTGGAGGTCTAGGGGTTAAAATCAGGTTGCAAATAATTCTGAAGGCCAGCTGAGAAGAGTTCAGCTTTTTGGATTGGGACCTTCTGCTTCAAAGTTCTAGAGTCTGGTTTCTGGATCTATATCTGGAGCCTGGATCTTCCTGCAGGGTGCTTCGCCAAGGGATCAGTTGATGAGTGAAAAGTGTGTGTCTTGTCTGTCCTCAGCAGTCCCTATTTAACCATTTCCAAAGGGGGCGGGGAGGCTGATTATCTATGCCCAACCCTGTAAGGTTCTGATAGGTCAGAGAATTTCCCCTCTCCTGATTTGAGAAAGGAGCAGTGTGTCATCATGAGTCAGAGTGACACTGTGTTTATGATCCAAAAGAAATCCATCCCCTTTGCCTTTACATGGAAAAACAATTTTTCCCAAAAAACATATTTCCAAGATACACAAGTTGTTCATAATACTTAATTACATGACAGATTACCTAAGGTACATTCTTGTCCAAATCCCATTTTCCTACGAGCTATGGTTCATAAATGACAACTTTTTTGCGCTTTATGTGGGTTTCCCAATATTAGTTCTGCACCAATTTTCATACATGCAGACACATCCTATCTGGGCATATTCCTGTAATTGTTCATGTTCCTAACATAATCACACTGGCTAGGATATGAATAAATTCCTGGGTTCAGTCTCAGAATGTCGCACATATTCCAGCTTAGTCTTAAACTGTGAGTGAATTTTCCATTTCAACAATCTTTAAGTTTCACATTTTTGTCAATTCAGTACACTTTGCTATAAGCATTTTTATCAAACATATATTTACTTCCACTTCAATCCACACTTTCAGTCTGGCCCGCCTCCAGAGCTGGGCTGAGTCAGAAGGTCACATGGCTTGCCTTCCTGCCAGAGCAGTTGTCAGTTACACCCAAATTAGCATTTTCTATTCAGTTCAAGGAACCCATTGTTTCTAGCTCAAGGCAGCAGAGAAATCTCCTCCCCTTCTGATTAACATGCCAATGCGAAATGCTCTCCTTTTGGTGGGAAGGAGCAAGGTGTGAGTTTCTCAGGGGAAGAAGGCCTCTTGGAAGTTTTAACTGAATCAGGTTACCTTCTGGTCAATTGTAACATAGTTCCTTGTGAAAAACATACATTTATACATTTAAAATAAGCAAACCCATCTTTACTTCCAGTCCTTTTTCAACATGGAAATCAATGTGTGGCACTCTTATATGGCATTTTGATGGAAATCTCTTCTTTGGCATAGTTTGAGTTTAATGTACAACTTTACACATGATAAGTTTTAAATCGCCGGCTTCTGACAGAGGCGAGTAATGGTACTACACCCATTTTTGACAGCTTTCTTTCCATCAAATATCTTTAAAAGTGGATTTTGTTCTGATAACCTATGATTCTTGCTAACATTGTAGTTATACCACAACTCCAGATTTTTTTTGTGTGGTATCAACTTACAAAGTTACCATGCGCCTGATTATTGTTCCAATTCAAGAAAGTGTTGCAGGTTGTGTGGAGCAAGAATAAAGGGGACACTAGTGACCCCGACCCCTTGAAGTAATAGTTGAATGGACTTCTCCACACTTCAAAAAAGCGCCACACTGGGTATTTGTGAAGGGTTGGTTAATTTATTAGATTGAGTTGAAGGTGCCCTTTACGGATGGCACGTGTTTCGAGACACCAGTGTCGTTTTCAAATCAGGGATGATAGCAATGCTAAATCTCAAGTCAAAAGGTTTCAATTAGGTGAAACACACAGTCATGGGTTAAATCCCACTCCTGGGACAGTTAAATAAGCTCGTTCTTTGTCAGTAATAAGGCCTTTCCTTTCCCACATCATGATTTGCTCCAATATCTGGTTTTTGATTTGGACAGTTGGATTTGTCCTGAGTTCCTCATAACAAAGGGGGGTTGTCAGGTGATTTTCGGCCATCTGTATGTAGTCAGCACGATCCATAATGATGATTTTTCCCCCTTTGTCGGCTTCTTTGATAACGATGAACTTGTCCATTTGGAGATTTTTTAGGGCTTTTGCCTTCTCTACAGATAAATTGTTGTTTTTGGTTTTAAATCTATTTCTGGATTTGCTCTCCCTTTCGAAAAGATCATGGATGTCCATTTGGACTACTTTTTGAAATGCATCAATCATATTGTCTTGGCCAAATTGTGGTGTAAATTTGGATCTCATCCTCAGATGTGGTGTTGGAATACTTACAGGTTGGATTTTCAAATCATGGAGGTTTTCATGTAATTCCAAATCTTCTGTTTCCAGAGTTCTTAATAAATGGATATTCTCAATATCTTGTGTAGAAAATGGTGTTGGTGTTGGCCTTCCTTGTCTTGGCTGATATTGTTGGACTTGGGTAGCAAAGAATTTTTTTAATTTCAATTTTCTGATAAATTTGAAAAGTTCAATCTGTATTTGGATGTGGTCATATCTGTAGGTCGGGGCAAAGGAAAGACCTTTATTAAGTAATTTAATTTCATCCATAGTCAGTTCTTTGGACGAGATATTCATCACAAGGTCGTTGTAGGTTTGGTTCCTGGAGCAAGTCGAGCCATGGCTCTTGTCAAACGTCTGTAAACTTCCAGAGCATCTGGCTTTCCGCTGTCTTGAACCCCCCCCCCCCTCCTTCCTCTCCTCCTATTAAAGCTGGTTTGGGGTTTGTTGATGGAGTTACCTGAAAACAGATTTGCTTAGTACTGCTTAGTCTGCTTCCCTTTTTAAAGCGACGCATCTGGTTTAAAGAACCTGATCCTTCGAAGTTCCGTTCTGTTTCCCTTGATTCCTCTTTGTCGGTCTCTGAGTCAACATCAGAGCTGCCTGGTGAAGTATTGGGTGTACTCTCTTTCAAAGATGGTTGTGGTAATTTGTTGTATTTTTTTGAAAAGTATACACTTTGTCGTCGCGACAGTCTTGTTCATCACGGTAAAATTTGCGTACTTTACGTATCTTAATTTCATCCTGATACTCCATAAGTATCTTGTGCATTTTTTTGTTGAATTTATTTTTCCTTGGTAGCTTCCAAAGCCTGTGTTTCCTTAATTTCTTGTGTGATGAGACCAATTTGATCTTTTGCTCGTTTTTGTTCCCTTGGAGCATGTTCAATCAGGATTTCTAACATTTTGGTAGAGCTGGTGTTTAGATTCTTTTCCCAGTCTTCAGCTAGATCCTTGTCCTCATCTTTTGAGAAATCAGGGAAGATCAGTATTCTGAGCCCTCGGGGTATAAATCCGTTATCTAAATAGTTCTTGAGGGATATAATTTCCCAAAATTTGTCAATTTCTTTCTTCGAAATTCTCTCTAATTTGATGAACTTGTATCGTAAATCCTCTCTTCTAGGTATAGTGGTTTGAAATCCATGTGTAGTTTCTCCTCGTCGGGAAAAAAGATTGCTGGTGTCTTTTTCCTGATTTAAAATCTATTGAGCCATTTGGTTATAAAGGCAGCACAGAAGGTTGGTCCCTTTAGAAACAAGCTGTACTACAACTCCAGTTTTTTTTTTGTTTGGTACCAACTTACAAAGTTACCATGCGCCTGATTATTGTTCCAATTCGAAAAAGTGTTGCAGGTTGTGTGGAGCAAGAATAAAGGGGACACTGGTGACCCCGACCCCTTGAAGTAATAGTTGAATGGACTTCTCCACACTTCAAAAAAGCACCACACTGGGTATTTGTGAAGGGTTGGTTAATTTATTAGATTGAGTTGAAGGTGCCCTTTACGGATGGCACGTGTTTCGAGACACCAGTGTCTTTTTCAAATCAGGGCTGATAGCAATGCTAAATCTCAAGTCAAAAGGTTTCAATTAGGTGAAACACACAGTCATGGGTTAAATCCCCCTCCTGGGACAGTTAAATAAGCTTGTTCTTTGTCAGTAATAATGCCTTTTCTTTCCCACTTCATGATTTGCTCCAATATCTGGTTTTTGATTTGGACAGTTGGATTTGTCCTCAGTTCCTCATAACAAAGGGGGGTTGTCAGGTGATTTTCGGCCATCTGTATGTAGTCAGCATGATCCATAATGATGATTTTTCCCCCTTTGTCGGCTTCTTTGATAATAATGGACTTGTCCATTTGGAGATTTTTTAGGGCTTTTGCCTCCTCTACAGATAAATTGTTGTTTTTGGTTTTAATTCTCTTTCTGGATTTGCTCTTCCTTTCAAAAAGATTATAGATGTCCGTTTGGACTACTTTTTGAAATGCATCAATCATATTGTCTTGGCCAAATTGTGGTGTAAATTTGGATCTCATCCTCAGATGTGGTGTTGGAATACTTATAGGTTGGATTTTCAAATCATGGAAGGTTTCATGTAATTCCAAATCTTCTGTTTCCAGAGTTCTTAATAAATGGATATTCTCTTGATTTGAAAATTTGGCATTGGACGTCCATCAATGGAACTCGCAAGACTGGTATGTCAGCCTCATTTCTTCTGATTTCAAAAATGGCAAAGTTCAGCATCTTTTCTTCCATCAGGGGTGGATCGATCCGTTCTCCTCGCCAGTCCTGATGTGAGTATTGAGCGATACTACGGGCCCCTAAGATCTTTGCTCCCGGTCCCCGGGTATTTCTCCTTGGTTATTCTCCATGGTTTATCTCTCTTTCTCCTAGGATGACAAAGCAAAAAACATATTTGTAGACATTTCCCCACCACTATTAATGTAGTGGGGCGGACATATACATTTTGAGAAATCAGGAGACATTTGCATTATTGTAGTTTATAGACTATATGTGGAATATTTTATAGTTGGAGTTTTATGGATCTGGAGTGGCCCCCTCTGGGGTTCCAGAAGACACCTCCAGTTGCTGCAGAGTGTGCCTAGGATGGCAACACTTAAGCTGATTAATATGGACCCACTTATCTTCCCCCTCTGCCAAACTGCCTTAGGGGATGCAGATCTTGTAGGCGACTGGTGAGATTTTGTCTACAATTTCAAAAGGTCCCCTCCAGGTAGGCAGAAATGTTCGCTGTTTGGCCTGGTTCCTTTGGAAATTGTATAAGTAGACCCGGTCTCCTACATTGTATTCTTTTCTGGTAGTCTTTAAGTCATAGTGGGTCTTCATGCTGTCTGCAGATCTCTCTAGATTTCGCTGAGCATAGGCAAAAGCATGTTGAAGGTGTTTTCCTAGATTTTCAACATACTCATGAGTTGTGGAGGCATTGATCAATGTCTGCTCTTGGGTCCTGTAGAGCAGATGCTGGGGAAGCACCATCCTGCGTTCAGTCATCAGCTCAAACTGTGACATTTTAGTTGCAGATGACGGGGTAGATCTGATGGCCATTAGGACAAGAGGTAATCGAATATCCAAACTTGGCCCAGAATCTGCCACAAACATTTTAATATGCTCACAATTGTTCTCAATGTGTTGATAAAACCTACCAATTATTGGATCCCCTTTTTGAGCCGTAATCAAATCAGCATCTGGGGTCTCCTTACTCCATTGTGCAGTTGAGAGGTCATTGTGAGCATTTGTCTGGGACCTAGTGATAGCAGTGACCTGGATTTCCCCCAACAGGGACTCGATCTCTAGTAGATCCCCTTGGATGGCTCTGGTTTTGGCCAGCTGATCAGCTAAGTCATTTCCAGTTTTGTCTGGTCCCTCTACTTTGGAATGACCCTTGATCTTTTTCCAGTACATGGTCATCCCATTCGAGGTGACCAGATGGTCAATGTTTTGGATTAACTTCCCATGTTTCAAGGGTTTGTTATTAGCACACAGCATGCCTCTGGTTTTCCAATTAACCAGGTGCTCCACGAACCCATTCCGTACATAATCTGAATCAGTGATTATGACCAGTTCGTGGAGTTGATTTTGGACAGCAGTGACGATGGCTTGATGCACAGCCATCAACTCTGCCACTTGACTACTTCGGGGACCAATCTTGTACCCAGCGGAGGGTTCTGGTGACTCATTCACCCATGCATTCCCTACGCCGGCTACAAGTTCTTTTTCCCCGTTGTTGTCAACATGGTAAGAGCATCCATCCACATAGACAGTGGACATTCCCTCACACTTATCTTCTTCAAAGACCTTGTGTGGGGAATTAAGGTATGCCTCCATGTTGTCCTTGATTTTTAGACTCTCGTCCTCGAGACAGTTTTCTCTGGCACAATCATGCAAGTCAGCCAGACCTTGCACAAGGGGACTCTTCTTGTTTTGGCCATATCTGACCTCCACAGGAAAGCCTTGCATTGACAGAATCCAGGAAGTAATTCGGGAACTACTCACATTTCTGGCCCTGATTCAGTCTCTTTGGAGATATTGCAGGGGCTGGTGTGGAGTCTCCACTATGATGTGTTTCCCCTGATGAACGGGAGGTAATTCTTCAATACCCACACAGTTGCCAGGAGTGCCTTCTCACAATCGTTGAATTTTTCCTCCACAGAGGATAAAGTTTTTCTCGCATAGGAGATGACTTTATTGACCTTGTCATGCTTTTGGTATAATACTGCAGTCAAGCATGTATTAGAGAACCCTGTCTCCAAGAAGAACTCCTTGTTTCTGACATAGTAAGCTATGCAAGGTGCTTGTGAGAGGCTTCTTTTGAGTTGTCTTACTGCCTCGGCTTGTTCCGGAGCCCATTCCCACTTGACCCCCCACCTTCAAAAGATGAATCAGGGGTCTGGTGATCTCTGCGTAGCCCTCAATGAACTTTCTACTGTAATTAGTCAGTCCAAGGAGTCTCCTTAGTTCCCGCAGAGTTGTGGGGTCTTTCAATTTCTGGATTGCTTCCACTTTCTTTTCCTGGGGACAGAGACCCTGAGGAGTAATCTCATGCCCCAAGAAATTTATACGGGTTCTACACCACTGTTCCTTTTCAAAGGAAAGTTTTGCTCCGGCGGCCCTCAACTGTGTCCGAACATAACGGATCTCTGCTATACGTTCCTCCACAGTTGAGCTTTTGATGAGGACATCATCTACATAGGTTAGGTAAACCCTCTCACCCAGGTCGGGCATGGCCTTATGTAGAAAAATGTTGAACTCATTGCCAGAGTTGATGTATCCGAAGGAAGTCGGGGTCCATGTGTACTGCTGCCCCCCAAAGGGAAAGGCCAGCTTGTATTGGTCCTCCCTACTGACAGGCACAGTCCAGTATCCATTGGTCAGGTCTATTGCAGTGAATACCTGTGACCCCTGGATCTGGGCCAGCCCTTGGTCAATGTAGGGAAGAGGTCATCAGGAAGTATGGACCCGTTTGTTGAGCTCCCTAAGGTCGGCGCAAAGTCTCCACTGGCCGCTTGGCTTCAATATCCCCAGCACCGGTTTATTGAAGGTTCTGTGGACTGGACGGATTATCAAACGGGACTCAAGGTTCTTAATTATTTCAGTAAGGGACTCCATTGATGCGAGAGGCAAGCGATATTGCTTCACAAACACTGGAGTCATGCCAGGGTCCTTAGGAATTGTTGTTGTGTGGATATCGGTGCGACCACAGTGATATGAGTCCACCGCAAAGAGATCCAGAAAATCCAACAAAACTTGTTTCTGCTTTTGCTTCTGCTCCAGATTCTCACAGGCATCAGCTAGGTTGACTCTCTCTTCAACCATCTGCCGGAAGCCTGGAAAGACTTCTGGTTTTGCTATCTCTGCGGCCTCCTCCAGCTGGGTGGAGAAGTCCCTGGTCAAAGTGCTGATTTGGACTGGTGGCTTCAGGTGGGAAAGGCAGCCCTCAGGGACCTGGAAAATCACCTCATCCCTCCTGAAGTCACAAGCCACATCTTCCTTACCATAAGGGCAGGAAGTGTACACCAGGAAGTTCCCCCCATGCTGGGTAAAGATCCTGTCTGGTGTTGTGTTGTCATCACTGTCACTGTCAAAACAGTCCTTGGGGATTGGTCCTAACAGTTCATTTCCTAAATCAATGGAAAAATGTCAGTCATCAACCGCCATTCCAATAATGGTGCCTGCGGCTAGAGTGATACTCTTTAAGTCGCTGTTATCCACCTCTATTGGAATGGTGTCATGTTCTATGTTGACTAATGGTGTTGGGTTTACCCCCAACCCTTGCTGTTGGAAAGAAGCATTTAGATGAATATAAGCATCAGGGTTTTTCAATTTCTGTCCTCTTTTAACTTTCACTTCCAGTGAGAATTGTCGGGTCCTTTCTGGGATGGTGACTTCCTCTCCAATCTGAATTTCAACTGCATAAGGCAGCAGTTGAGCTCACCTAAATGCTTTCTCTGGATCATCAAAGCCCATGGGATTATCCGCTAATCGGGACCAAGCTTTGAAGTTTATTAGGTCCAAACTAATGACAAAGCGATTGAGAATATCACTGCCTAAGTAAAAGGCGGCAGTGACGTCTCGCACGACCCAACAATTATGGACTATGCTCTTGTTGCCAATGGAGATTTTGAGCATACACCTGCTTGGTAGGAGATGTTTGAAATTGGGTGTTTCCAGATCCATTTCCTATTTGCCTATCAGTTTGAATGTGGGAATGGCTGGACCTTTTGCGAGTTGGCGGAACATGGCTTCTCTGATGAAGCTCTTCACACACACTCGGGCGAGAACAGAGTCCTTCCCTTCATTTAACTGAACAGGGATGAACAACTGCTCTCCAATTTGCTGAATATCAGCCAGACTCTGAGCTGATTTCTCATCTTTCTGGACTATAGGAGTGGGAATGTCTGATTGTGGATTGGTAAAGAATTTCAGAGTGTTTCCTTCCAGTGTGGAATACCACCTTAGACTAGAAGGAAGGTTGATTTTCAGAAATAGAGAGGACCCCCCATCACCAGTTTGTTGTCCTACTGCTATTGCTGTCACGTCTGGAATTTGGTTGTTTTGGAAGTGAAATTCTACTTGGTCAGATTTATTTTCAACCATGTGGCATGTGCCGTTTAAACTAACATGGTTGACACTCTGTTTTAACTTTATTGGCCGGCTAGTCTGGGTCCAGAGGACTACACAGTCTTCTATTTACACAGTCTATTAGGGGTGACAACCTTCTCAGGAGGTCATTCCCTAGTAAACAAGGGGTGCCCTCTGGAGTCACAACTATGACTGGGTGCTTCACCTTGTGTCGCCCAATTTTAATGTTTAAATCCGCAGTCCCCTCCATGGGAATTTCCTTCCCGTCAAAGTTCTGAAGTTGTCCAGGATGAGAGGTGAGAGGAATTTGATATTTCTCCCCCCTTCCTGAATTCAGTTCATCAAAGGCCTTTTTGGACAGAAGGGTAGCTTGGGATCCAGTGTCCACCAGTGCCGAAATTGTACCCTGCCCCTGTACTTGAACCGGGGCATAGTATCTTCCCTCCTTCTCCGCAAGGGGGCACAGATAATGTACATTTTTGGACAACTGGTGGGTGAGTTTTTTAGTTTTGGACATTGAGAGAGAAGAAATTTGAGCAGAATTCTGTGGAGAGTCATGGGAATCTGAAACAAAAAGGTGGCAACTAGAGATGGGAGAAGTTTTGAGTTCCCCTGGTTCTGGTTCTGGGCCGCCCCCCACTTTTTGGAGGCATTCACCAGGATGGGTTTGGACCAGGGGATTTTCATGTCGTTGGTTCTGGGATGCGATGATGGGCGGCGCTAGTTCAGTCCCCACATCTACCCAGTCTGTATTTAAATCCTTTGGGACCCATTTTTCTTTGGGAGGAGTTACCCCATCTCTGAAGGAGAGGATCCTTTTCCCAGAATCCTCTGAGGACCCCTCTCCTTCAAATTGGAAGATCTGTACCTCTTCCACAAAATGGGTCTGTTTGGATCCTTTGTTTCACCTACCCCCCTCTGCTCCTTGGGTGGCAGACTTTCAGGGGCAGGAGATTTTGTTTCCAGTTCCTGGGTTTCCAGGGGCTGTTTACAAGTGGGGAAGGAAGCTTTCTCCAAGGCTTTACACCCCCCTTCCCCTTGTGCCTCCTCCCTGGGAACCGGTGGGTTGTCGGGTGCTGCCCCTGTCATTGTTCTGGAGCACCAGATCCAGATTTGTAGGCATTCTGTGCCGGCATGCTCATCTGAGGGTTCTGCTGAGCCCTCAGCATGCGACCCAGATCCTGTGCCATGTTTTGGACCTGGTGCTCTATCTGTGAAACCCGCTCAGGCTGATAAGGGGTTCTGTTTTCTCCCCTGGGCTGATCCCAGGAAGGGTAGCTATCCCTTCTCTGGTAATCCCCCAGGTTGGGAAGATTTGGGTACCCCTCCACCCTTGGCCTCCCCTTTCCCGGATTAGGTTGTCTGGGCTCCGGAAAGTGGGGAAAGAAGGATGGATTATTCTGGGGTTGAACATTTTGTGGATACCTGGGGAAAAAGTTCTGTCCAGGATTTGTGGAGTTTCTGCCCTTCTGGGGGAAGTTGGGAGGGAAGTTCCCTGGGTTGGGTACCTGGTTGGATCCCCCCCTTGGGCTGGAGGAGTACACACATAACCCAGGATGGGTCTGTTCCCCTTGTAGCGGGGACTTACATAGTCAGGCGAGTGAGGGATCCCATTTGTGGGACTACCTCCTTGGCTCCCTGTCTGTGACTGGCCTGAGGGCCTTCTGGGCTTGGGGTTATTCTGTTGTACAGGCAGGTTTTTAGGCCCCCATCTCCAAATCTAAAATGGGGGCAACCTTTACCTCTGCCACCTTAGCAGCAGCAGGGGGGTTGGTTGTTTTGGGGCTTTTTTGAGAATTCTTGTTGTCTATGGGCTTTTGCACCTCATAGATCCGGGTGGCCTGTTCAATGACCCAGTCTAGTGATCTTTTCTCATGAAAATCTCTCACTAGCTGGGTCATGATGTATTTTGGTAAAGCATGGGAAAAAGTATTAACATATTCTTTACTGTCTGTGTGCACCCTTCTGGTAGTCTGCACAAATTCTTGTGGGGCCTGATCCTCCCCACATTGTAAATTGTAGTCTGCCTTGCGAGCCTCTTGGGGATTTCTGTGAACAGAAAAATGCTTTAGGATGGCTGCCCTATATGTGGGGAGAATATCCATTTCACACACTGAATGCAGCTACTGCTGTCTTTCAAATGGAAAGTCTCTATCATTTGCTCAAAGAGCTCTAAGTGTTCCCAAACAGAATACTTAGCGTTATTATGATAAGGCGTGATGACGCTCCTTATTGCCTTGATCTGTTTTAAGGGGTCCTTAAGCAAGGCCATTTTTGCCTTATTGGCCTTCTTGGTTCGGGTAACCCTGGTCCATTCATCCTCTGACTCAGAGGCACTGCTCCCAGAGGTGCCCATCTGGTCTTCCAGGTTCTCCCGGATTCTGCGAGCCTGGGAATGGTTGGCAGAATGTGGGGACCTAGTCTCCTGTGTCCTGGGGCACTCAGAGGAGTCTTCTGATTCCTCCTTGCTCCCAGGATTTGATGGGTAGCCCCCCCACTGTCCTAACTGGGCAGAGGTTTTCAGGATGCCCTTAGTGGGCCTACTCTCCTGGAGTTCCCCACTAAATTTCACAGTACTTGGGTGCTCATACCCAGATGCCAGCCCATCCATGCCTGGGAGGTACTGGCCTATGAGTCCCATATTTCTGACTGGATAGTAATCTGCCATCCCTGTGGCCCTGGGCTCATATGCGCCAGGCGACATGGGGTGGCAGAGTCCAGGGACTGGGAGAGATGAAGGCCTCTGGTACTAGGGTTCCTGAGGTTATGCTCAGGTGTTTCCTTTTCCCAGCGAACCTCATCTCTGTCAGCCCCTCCTCCCTGTTGCCATGCAAGAACCTGAGCTTTCTGTTCCTCAATCAAGGCCTTACTAGTCTCTATCAGTCTCTCTTGTATGGCTATCTGTCTGAGGAGCCTATCATTGTTCTCACAGAGAGCCTCATTTTCTCTCTGTGTTTCCTGGTTTGTCTTTGAGGACTGGGCCAGTCTTTGCTGCAGGAGGGTTACCTCCTGAGTTCTGTCCATACTGGCCTGCTCCTTCCTTGCCAGAGCATCTTCCACCCTCCTGGTGTGCTCTAACAAGATTTGATGCTCTTTTTGGAGGTCACCCAGTCCCTGGAGGGCCAGGTGATTTTCTTCCAGTTTCCCTTTTAAGTGGCAGACTTCCTGGCCTAAGGTGTCCCTTTTCTGAGTAAGAGCCTGCCTCTGTGCCGCCAGGTCGTCCCTCTGCCTTTGAAGGGCACCAGCTTTCTGGTGCTCTTCATCAAACTCTGCCTGGGTATCCAGGTCTTTCAAAATCAATTTATTGCTCTCTGCCTTCTCTCTGTCTAGGTGGCTTTACAGGGTGACTATCTGCTCTACGCGTGCCCTATTGAAATCCAGTTGTTCCTCTAGCTTTTTCTGGCTCTGCAGTAGGGATTCCAAACCTTCTTGGTACTCCTTCTGCAAGGCCAGAATTCTGGTATCCTGATCTGCCTTTTCCTGCTGCAGGATACCCATGTCCTCTTTTATTTTAATTATATACTGCCTACTTTCATTTTCTGACTCCTGGCTCCTCTGCAGCCTCTGCTCAGAAGAGTCCAGATCAGAATGGGCCTTTTCTAATGCCACCAGTTGCCTACTTGCCAGATCTTGGCCTTCAGCATATTGATCCCGTATGGCTCCAATAGACAAATATAGATATGCCGCTATCCTGGCAATCTTGTTGTGCTCATCCTTGGCCTTAGGGGCCATATATAGTTCGCTCAGGGCCACATGTAAGGGACCCTGGTCTCTCCATGTATCTGACCCTGTTGCAGTGATCTGTTGTGTGATTGCCTGCAACCACACATTCTGGTCCTGCTCAGTCCATTTACCTCTCACAAATAATTTATTTAAAAGGTGTTCTCTAGCCATCTTGATGTCTACCAATGTCGCCATTCTGGAAATATTAATTTCCTTCCTGATTTACAGAAGTTTATTATTTTATTTTGCAAAACAGACCATTTTCTTAGAGTGTTTCTTTTTGAGGGGTGCTTTTACAGTGTAACACAGCATAGTAGCCCAACAGGATTTATGTGTCCTTTCAGTTGGCACACTGTATTAAGCTGCACAAGTGGCAGATCTAATCCAGAAATCCCGGCCACGAGCCCCCAATCTGTAAGTGATTTCAATCCGGCACTCCAACTAAGTCAATGCCTAGTATGGGATGCCCAATGGAAACCCTTATTTATATATTTTTATGTCAAAGTTCTTTTAATTCTGGATGATGTACCCTTATATAACGCTCCTCTCTTTGAATTCCCCCGGTCTCACTGAACCCAGAAATAGGTTTGTTTTGCAAATTAAAAGATTTATTTGAAGAATTGAACAATATATAGATTACACATTTATTAATATAAATAATATCTGAATAGCACACCTATGAATATGAACAATGATCAGCAATGGGTAATATTACAATATCAACAATCTCTTTAATCTGTTGGGAGTAGTAATGGAAAAATGATGTAGCAGAGAATACTTTGTATGGTTCAAGGAAATGCAAGATAGGAAAGAATGCAACACAGAAATAAAACTTGATATACTTTCAATCAAAAGACAATATGATCACTCTTTCCCCCGATTGTTACTCACTCCCCCCAGTATGCAATATGAAGAGGTGGAAGAGAGCACACAGGTTTCAGGAATAACAGTCAATAATGCAGTTCAATCCCAATCCCCCCAGCAAGCTTAGAGAGAACAGGTATGATTTTAAAACAGGTCAATTGCTTTTGAATGAGGCAATGAATAGGAAACATGCTAAAAATGACTTTAATTCACTAAATGGATACAGAACTAGTGAGAGTGGCTCTGGATTGGTTCAGGTCAACACTAGCAATGATTATAGAATGATGAGCAGATGGAAAACAAAATTTAGAAGTTGAAAGCAAGAAACAGCTATTTTACATGAAATGAAATTGAGCCAAATTGCAATTCGCGGCAACTTTTGCACGTGCGGGAAACGCAATTACAGCAAAACTATCAGGAATTGGAATGTCATTTTTGTGAAGGTAGATTTTTCAGAAACAGAGTCAAGATTCAAAATGAAAGATTGCGCTTTAAAGATTTGGAACCAATATGGACTTATAGTAAGGGGCTATGAAAGTACAAGATACCCAACGGGACAACCACCAGAACAGGGCGCCTTCCACTCTGATTGTTGTGCGCCAGGACACTTGACTTTATTCAGAAAATATCAGCACACAGATGATTATCGCTACAATTATCATAGACTATATAATGAGAAGAATTCAGGATGGACACAAGATTCTATAATGCAGTTCTGGACAGGTTGAAATGGATTGAATAGGATTACTTTAAACTAAGAGATGACTATGGACAGTTCTAGACTAAATACTCACTCCTATGGCTTTAGAGTGGAATGGGCCCGCCACAGATCTGGGCAAGGTTTTGGCTGGTATTCGCTTGCTACCGGACAGGTCTCAGGCACTGGGTTCTGCTCTCAGCGTGGCACTCTGGTCTGCGCGGCCTCTTGGACTGGATCTGACGGGTTGGTTACAGCTCTGCTCTATGGATCTGGATCTTGGTTCCAGCACGGGGTTCTTAGCTAGAACAGCAAAACAGCTCAGCCAGGCTGTTGGATTTTGTGGTGCCTCTTGGAAGTTTAGGGGTTAAAATCAGGTTGCAAAAGATTCTGAAGGAAGGCCATCTGAGAAGAGTTCAGCTTTTTGGATTGGGCCCTTCTGCTTCAAAGTTCTAGAGTCTGGTTTCTGGATATATATCTGGAGCCAGGATCTTCCTGCAGGGTGCTTCGCCAAGGGACCAGTTGATGAGTGGAAAGTGTGGGTCGTGTCTGTCCTCAGCAGTCCCTATTTATCCATTTCCAAAGGGGGTGGGGAGGCTGATTATCTATTGCCAACCCTCTAAGGTTCTGATAGGTCAGAGAATTTCCCCTCTCCTGATTTGAGAAAGGAACAGTGTGTCATCATGAGTCAGAGTGACACTGTGTTTATGATCCAAAAGAAATCCCTCCCCTTTGCTTTTACATGGAAAATCTATTTTTCCTAAAAAACATATTTCCAAGATACACAAGTTGTTCATAATACATAATTACATGACAGATTACCTAAGGTACATTCTTGTCCAAATGCCATTTTCCTACGAGCTATGGTTAATAAATGACAACTTTTTCGCGCTTTTGGTGGGTTTCCCAATGTTAGTTCTGCACCAATTTTCATACATGCATGCACATTCTATCTGGGCATATTCCTGTAATTTTTCATGTTCCTAACATAATCACACTGACTAGGATATGAATAAATTCCGGGGTTCAGTCTCAGAATGTTGCACAGATTCCAGCTTAGTCTTAAACTGTGAGTTAATTTTCCATTTTAACAATCTCTAAGTTTCAGATTTTTGTCAGTTCAGTACACTTTGCTATAAGCATTTTTATCAAACATATATTTACTTCCACTTCAATCCACATTTTTAGTCTGGCCCACCTCCAGAGCTGGGCTGAGTCAGAAGGTCACATGGCTTGCCTTCCTGCCAGAGCAGTTGTCAGTTACACCCGAATTAGCATTTGCTATTCAGTTCAAGGAACCCATTGTTTCTAGCTCAGAGCAGCAGAGAAATCTCCTCCCCTTCTGATTAACATGCCAATGCGAAATGCTCTCCTTTTGGTGGGAAGGAACAAGGTGTGAGTTTCTCAGGGGAAGAAGGCCTCTTGGAAGTTTTAACTGAATCAGGTTACCTTCTGGTCAATTGTAACATAGTTCCTTGTGAAAAACATACATTTATACATTTAAAATAAGCAAACCCATCTTTACTTCCAGTCCTTTTTCAACATGAAAATCAATGTGTGGCACTCTTACATGGCATTTTGATGGAAATCTCTTCTTTGGCCTAGTTTGAGTTCAATGAACAACTTTACACATGATAAGTTTTAAATCGCCGGCTTCTGACAGAGGCGAGTAACGGTACTACACCCATTTTTGACAGCTTTCTTTCCATCACATATCTTTAAAAGTGAATTTTGTTCTGATAACCTATGATTCTTGCTGACATTGTAGTTATGTGGATTCTTGCAGTAGAATAATGTGGCACACCCAGCAAGGAGGTTGGATCTTTTAGGTGGTTTGTGAGCCATGATTTTTGCACATTTTTGACAATCAAGAAAACGGATTTCCAAACAGCTCTGTGTTTCTTTTTGGCAATCAGCATTGCTTTTTCAAGTGATTTCAGGCTACTTTGTAGGTAGCCCAATGGTGGGTTTTGGCAGTGGTCTCCTGTGTTCACTGAGATAGGCAAAAGTGGATGGCAGCCTATTTTTTCCGATTTTTACTGCGCCATTTTGGGTGATTTTGAGCGAGCAGCCTGCTTTCCAGTGGCCATTTCTGATGTTTCTGCTGCCAGCAATGCACAGTAATGTTGCAGGGCCTGGACCAGTGGGTTGAAACATCCCACAGCACACATTTGTCAAGTGTTGGCAATAAAAGGCCGTAGGATTTTATTGTGCAGATATGGTTATGGAATAACAATAATCACATATCATAATATCATCATACTTTTAGGCACCGGGTCCAGAGGTTACCCCCTCTGGCCCGTGCTGCCTTATTGTCCCACGACTTGTAGTGGTCACCGTACAGTGCCCTTCTTCATTTTTTCTTTGTTCTTCTCCCTTCTTTTGTAGGGTGGGTGGGTTTTGTGGTAAAGAAACAAAGATTGGAGGACGCTGAGTGCACAGCTAACCTCCTGTTTGTTTGGGTCCCCGTTCAGGGTCCACAAACAAGTAGTGTTTTCTTAGAGCATGCTGCTCTTATTTATAAGACGCAGGGGAGCCCTGGGTCTTTGATGTGCATAGTGGGGGAGCTGTAGTCCAGCCCCGCGACCGGTGTAGCTGAGTGTCTATGCCCCCAGGAGGGGGGGCAGGTCCTTGACCCTGCGCCCTGCCTGATAGCTACCTTCCTGGTGCTTAGCACCTTGTTGCTTGGTGGAAGGGTGAGGTTATTGTTCACACCTCATCCTTCCCTTGCTTTTGTATGCTGGAGACTGCGTGTCTCGGTGTACGTGGGGGGGAGAGGAGAAGGCTTGGGGTGGGGGCTGCCCCTCTCCCAGGCCTGCCACATGGTAACATCATTTACCCTGCCTCGCCTTGGGCGGCCCTGCAGCATTGCCCAGAACTGATGGCAAAAGGTGTATTGCAGGATCAAAGAAACAGTGTGGCAAAGTGTAAAAGAAAATTGTTTCCTAACAGTGTAACGGAAGGTGAAGGAACAGTCAGAATTGACAGGGGGAGTGGTGGTGGCAGCCAATGGACCAGCCACTGATATTAGGAGCTGGGTGGGGTGCGGGCAAACAAGGTTGGTTGCTGTCAATGATGTCAGGGGCAAAGGGAATGGAGATCTAGGTGGGAAATGGGGGAAGGTTGATGGATACCACTGGTCTGGGGGAAGAGGGAGGGTCTGGCCATGGGTTCCGTGTTTGCATCTGCAAAAATTAATTAGTTTTATTAATTCAAATCTGGGTTTGATATGATATGGTTATTTATAACTCGCTTAATACCCAGAGGTTTCTGAGCGCAGACCCGGGGATCGAATCTGTGTTGCTCCGTGTCGTCTTACTTCCAAGGCGAGCATGTGGCCCCTGAGCTATCCTCCCGAGACAGAGTTTGGCCACTCTTGAACCTTGCATCCACACAGGCCACATGGTGGCTTGCGGAAAAACAGCAAGGCCTGCCTTGTTGTTGATCTGTCACAGTTCACTTGCTTGCACCACTTGGCACACTGCTCAAAAGGGACCACATATTCGAATGTAAGTGGGTTATATCACCTGAGCAGTGTTTAAATGTGTTAGTAATCACTTGGTCATTCTCTGCTGAAATGGTTTTCACTGTATAATTGTGCAATGGGGTACCTAGAAAAGGCAGTGGAGCAGATGAGGAGAATGCGGGTGTACAAGGTTGGGGTAAGGTGAGGGGAGGGTGTGGGCGCAAGAGTAGGGGCAGCTGAGGAGAAGGCACAGGCACATGGGTGGGTGAGGAGAAGGTGGCGGTTCATTGGGTGGGGCAGACGAGGAAAAGGTGGGGTTACAAGGGTGGAGCAGATGAGGAGAATGTGGGGGGTACAATCGGGGGGAAGGTGTGGAGGGTGTGGGTGCAAGGGTGAGTAGAAGGCATGGATACACAGATGGGAGTGGGTGAGGAGAAGGTGGGTACAACAGAGGGGCAGGTGAGGAGAAGTGTGGATACAAATGTTGGTACAAGTTTGAGGGTAGATGAGGAGAATACAGGGTACAAGGCTGGGGGTAGGTGACGAGAAGGCACATGTGACATGCGTGAGGGCTCCAATATCACCGCCCTGATGCTACTTTATGTTAAGACGGATTTCTGAACTCTGTCCTGGTGGCGCAGAAGTTCAGCAGGCCAACCTAATTACTTGGAACAGGGTAACCTCTGGACAAGCCAGACCAATCAAGGTAGCGATCGCGGCGGTCAAGACTAGGTCTCAAGAGGGGTGAGGGTGACTGAAAGCCCGCAGTGAGCACACAAAGCAAGAGCGCTGACAAACTACTCCAAACAGTTGTTATATCAAAAATAGACATTTATTTTAAGGCCTTTAAAACAACGACCGTAGCGGGAAAATCACAATATCACAATATTAAACCAACACATACCATATCAACACAATATATATACAAATACACAGTCGCAAGCGTTTAAAGCACGAAATATGTAGTCCACCTGCCAGGGAAGGAAAACAGGCAGTGCGATAATGCTTTCGACTCAGTTCGCCTTCATAGGCACCTAACTAGATGGAAGTCCGAGCCCTGCGAAGAGTGGAGCCTTGTGCTCAAAGTACCTGCCACGCCGGTGCCAACGGGCACAAGGGGAAGCTCTTCGGAGGAAGTCAGGCAGTTCGGGTTAGTGCACAGCAGAAGAAGAACAGGTTCCGCAACTCAAGCGCAGCCTCCACAGCGGGCAGAAGCAGAGCGCGAGCGCGGCAAAAGGGTGCTGTTTTTACGCAGCAGGGAAAAGCAATGGGATACTGCAGGAGGGCGACCAGATCCTAGATATACTACTCACCGGTCCCCGAAGCAAGCAGACCCAGGCTTCTCCACGATAGTTTCAGCAGCTGGCAGGTTCAGAAGAGCAGGGAACGCTTTGTAGTCGTGTAGAGCAAAAAGACGTCCCAATCGACGAAACCGGCACAGTTTTGTTGCCGCACAGGACAACGGAGCGGCCGTGTGTATTCGAGCCAAATGAACCCTCCTCCCTTCAGACCTGGGAACGCCAAGCGTACGAAGCGTGGGAGAGGGACAAGGACTCGCAATACAACACAACCTGGCGGCGGTTGCAGAGCCAAACTCCTTTGTAAGCTGGTCAGTCAACTGGATGGCCCAGAGACGCTTCCGAAGGCTTACTTGGCAGGAGATGGTTGAAGATGCCGGGAATAGCTGTTCCTGCTATTCCAAAGGTCGAAGCACCAGTACAGGCCTTCTGGTTCGATCAAAGGAGGACAGGGGCTCTCCGGACGACAGCAGTGCAAAGGAGGATTCCTTCAGCGGGTCACCAGCGATTCCTCGGTCCAGCCTCGTAGTTGCAGGATACTTGGCTCCTGTATTCCTTCGTTCGTGAGAACTCAGGAGATCGACATGGTAGTGGTGTTTCCAGCCCCCTCTTATCCACGGTTCCCTTCGCGCCAAAACGGAGGGGAGCCAATGGGAGATCCGCTCATCAAAACACATACCATACGTGGACCAATCACGGACCACGGTGGTCCCAGGCATTCACACCACCCTAGACTCTATGGCACCCAGGATGTGTATTGGGACCAGACATCCCAGCCCACACCCTGGAGGCACACAAACGACATGTAGAAGCCCGCGAAAGCAACCACGTTTCGCGGGAAAGTACATGCCCAAATAAGGAAGGCCCCGGGTCGCCGGACCTGGGGAAGGTGAAGGGAGCAAGACGGTCAGTGGACAAGACAAAGGAGCCTCGCGGCCTGGCCATTTTGGGAGCCAGGCCACCATTTTGGGTTCAGTGCAAAAACGTGCTCAGAACGCCAAAAGGAGCTCAAAATAAACAATACGATCGCTGCCACCATTCGAGTCCCTGAATGACTTGCACCGATCAAATACCATCCTAAAAGAGTATCTAGGGTCTGTAGAAGGCTAGAGACCCAAGAGAGCTGTAACTTAGCTTACAGTGCCCTCTTGTGTCGTGTTGCACTAAAGCTGCGACACGATAAAAGAAACTACGGGAAACCACGTTCCCCGGTACTGACTGTCTTAAGGGCATGTCAGTTTCCCCGTAAGAAAGGAGCGAAAGCCCAGAGAAGTGCGGCAGAAGGCTGTACTTCTCTGGCAAAGTCAAGAACAAGGTTAAAAACAATAGCAAAAAGTTTAGGGGTTGCCACATGGAAGGAAAATTCCCTACAATAACGAAATCTTTCCTAACACTCGCCCCTCCCAGACTATGGACAGGGGGAACTAATCCACCCCTGGATGAGTCTCTTGTTCAGGTCGGTTAAACATTCTGGACAACCCATCAGCATTGCTATGTTGGACACCTGGCCTATGCTCAATAGTGAAGTCGAAGCCTTGAAGACTTATGGACCACCTAAGCAACTTTGGATTCTCCCCCTTCATGTTCATTAGCCACTTTAACGGCTTATGGTCAGTCTGCACAGTGAAGTGGGTCCCATAGAGGTAGGGCCTCAGCTTCCTTAGGGCCCACACAACAGAGAAACATTCTTTCTCTACCGTGGACCACCTGAGCTCTCTGTCCTTAAGCTGGCGACTAATAAAACCGATAGGGTGTTCCTTACCCTTCTCATCTATTTGTGATAGTACAGCTCCTATCCCAGTGTCAGAGGCATCCGTCTGCACGATAAAAGGTCTTTGATAATCAGGGGCCCTGAGCACAGGGGCCTGGCACAAGGAGTCTTTTAAGCCATTGAAGGCCTTCTCACACTCGTCGGTCCAAGTTACCTTCTTGGGTTTCTTCGGAGTTGTGAGGGCAGTCAGAGGAGCAGCTATGGTGCCATAGTCTGCCACAAAATTGCGATAATACCCCGTGAGTCCTAAGAAGGCTCTCACTAGGGTTTGCGTAGTGGGGGTAGGCCAGTCTTGTACTGCTTGTACTTTACTGGGTAGAGGCTGTATCCTCCCTCCACCTACTTCATGTCCAAGGTAAACCACTGAGCCTTGTCCAATCTGGCACTTACTAGCCTTTATGGTCAAGTGGGCTTTCTGAAGAGCCTGGAGCACAATCCTGAGGTGTTTCACATGGTCTTCCCAGGTGGCACTGAAAACTGCTATATCGTCCAGATATGCAAGACAGAATTCGTCCAACCCATTCAACACATGATTCACAAGCCTCTGGAAAGTGGCAGGTGCATTCTTCAACCCGAACGGCATTACCCGGAATTGGTAAAGGCCGTCTGGTGTAGAAAATGCTGTCTTCTCCCTGGCATGTTCTGCTAACGCTATTTGCCAATAGCCAGCAGTGAGGTCAAACGTGCTGAGGTACTTGGAGGCACCCAAAGTATCCACCAGCTCATCTGTTCGAGGCAAGGGGTGGGCATCTGTCTTGGTGACAGCATTCAGAGCCCTGTAATCCACGCAGAACCTCAATTCAGAAGTGCCTGCCTTTGGAACCAGAACCACAGGACTGGACCAAGGACTACTAGAGGGTTCAATCACCCCAAGGTCTAACATTTTGTTGACCTCGGTCTTAATATAAGACCGTACTTTATCTGACATCCTGTATCCCCTACTTTTGGTAGGTACACTGTCTCCTGTGTCAATGTTATGTTTGCACCAAGGTGTCAAACCAGGGGACTGTGAAAACAGGGGGGAAAACTGCCGAAGCAAACTTTTCACCTCAGCCTGCTGATCAGAAGTCAGGTGAGGGGCCACTCGGACACCCTCAACGGAGCTATCTGAAGGACCGCTTTGGAACAGGTCGGGGAGAGGTTCTGACTCCTCTTCCTCAACATCTGAAGCCAGTAGCAGTGCTGCGATTTCGACTCTTGGGACGAAAGCCTTCAGCCTATTCACGTGGAACACTTTTGGAGCCTGTCCAGGCCTTCCAAGGTCCACTAAATAGTTCACCTCACCCAGGGGCTCCACCACTGTGTAAGGGCCTGACCATTTGTCCTGTAAAGCGCGAGGCCTTATTGGATTCATGATCAGGACTTGCTGACCAGGTGTAAAGTTGATGAGGGAAGCTTTCTGGTCGTACCAATGTTTCACCAGCGCTTGCCCTGCCTTCAATTTATCACTAGCCAAGCCCATCAGAAGTACCATCCGTTTTCTGAGCCCTAGCACATAGTCAACTACATTGGTAGTAACAGGGGGAGTGGGCATCTCCCATCCCTCCTTGACAATGGCTAAGGGTCCCCGTACGGGATGACCGAACAGAAGTTCGAAGGGGCTGAAGCCAACACCCTCCTGTGGTACCTCTCGGTAGGCAAACAGCAAGCATGGTAAAAGAAGATCCCATTTTCTTCTCTGGGGCTCCTCCAGAGCCCCAATCATGCTCTTTAACGTTCTGTTGAAACGTTCCACCAGACCATTGGTCTGGGGGTGGTATGCAGAAGAGAACTTGTAGGTGACCCCACATTCTTTCCACATAGCCTGCATATACTTCGACATAAAGTTGCTGCCACGATCTGACACAACTTCTTTAGGGAAGCCAACCCTAGTGAATATGCCGAGTAAAGCTTTTGCAACTGACTTGGCAGTTACAGTTTTCAATGGGATGGCCTCAGGATACCTGGTTGCATGGTCGACCAGCACCAGGATAAACCTATTGCCCGAGGATGTTTGCGGGTCAAGGGGACCGACGATGTCGATCCCTACCCTTTCAAATGGTACCCCCACAACTGGGAGCGGTACCAACGGAGCTTGGATTGTCGCGCCAACCTTACCAGACAACTGGCAGGAGGCGCAACTCCTGCAGTGACTTTCTACTTGCACCCCCATCTTGGGCCAGTAGAAGTGCATGGATAACCTTTGCTTGGTCCTCTTCATACCAAGGTGACCAGCAAGGGGAACTTCATGCGCCAACTGCAGGAGGAAGGGTCTAACAGCAAGGGGAACCACCAACCTCCTATGGTCTCCTTCTGTAGACTCTGTGGGCTCACTATACAGGAGTCCACCTTCCCAATAAATCCTATGCTTCCCAGGAGGTTCACCCTCAAGCTGGGAGCAGGCCTGTCTCCTTAGGCCTTCCAGAGATGGGCACTCACGTTGGCCTTTACTGAATTCGTCCCTATCAGGACCTCCTTCAACTAACAAGTCTTTTAGTTCCGGATGGTCGTTGGGGTCGAATACTTCAGGCATCGCCACCTCCTCGTCAGGCTCGGGCGATTGACCAACTTCCTCCACCGCAGTGGTAGGCGAGCTCGGGGGAATATTCTCTTTCCCCCGTCTTGACTTGTAGACTCCTTTCGCCTTGGGTTGCCCCTTCGGCTGGGGCGGCGTATTGGACTTGGCCAATGCTGCCCGTGCTTGAGACCGTGTGTAGGGTCGTTCGGCAGTGTCTCCTACGAGCCCTAAAGCTCTGAGATCATTACCTAATAAGACCTTTCCCGGGACGTTTCTCTGAATGCTCACTGGAATCCTGACTGCTGTACCATTTAAAGTTAGATTAACAGGGATCACGGGAAACATACGGAGGGGGCCGTCAGCCAACTTAGTGGGCATCAGAGTAGCTCTGGCAACTTCCTCTGAGTCTACCAAGGTAGAATCCACTACAGTTCGACTGCACCCACTATCCCTAAGAGCTGGAGTATCCACTCCATTGATCAGCACACTGTCTTTAAAGTAGTGCTTGGTATTATCCGGAATCCTAGCATACGCCTCTGCGACTTTAGGCTCCCAGGAACCCAGGGACACTAAAACTACCTCGGCCTCTATTCCGCTGGGAAATGAGTCCGAGGAGAAGGATGCTCCTGTAATCTCTTCTTCCTCGTATGAGGAGAAGGCCAGATTAGCGGAGTGGACCCCCAAAGGTCTAACCTTACAACGGGGATCCCCCTTCCCATGGTCAGTTGCTCCACAAGAAAAACAAGCCCCAGTGGGTCTGTTTACGTAGGGAGGCTTATTGTAACCAGAGTTCTGTTTCGGAGGCTGACCTCCACTACCCTGTGAGTTCTCTTGTGTCTTACCCTTGTTTTTCTTTTTGTGGCCCTTATGGGAAGAAGATTTAGCAGATTCCCCACCCTCCATATCTTTGGACTTTTTCCCTTCCTCCTGCTTACCAGGATGAGTTTTGTCCTTATGGGACACTCGATGTGACACCCATAAGTCTGCTGCAATGGCCAGCTTCTTAGGATCTATCTCCTTCGAATCGGCCAAATGCTGCTTAAGCTCCGGGGAAGAAGAAGCAAAAATGTGTTCCAGCATGACAAGATTTATCATGCCGTCGAAGGTAGAAACCTTATAGCCTTCGACCCAGCCAGTTAAGTTTTTCAAAGATTCGGCGACATAAGATACCCAAGTACCACCTTCCTTTTTCTTATACTCTCGAAAACGCTTTAAATATTGGGCCGGAGTCTTCCCAAACTTTAAAATGAGAGTCTGCTTTAACATTGCGAAATCAGCCCGCTCAGCCTTCGACATTTCCATAATGGCACTACAGCCAGAATGGGGCAGTCTACTGAGCAACCACGCAATCTTATCAGCATTGTCAACTTTCTGGACCTCGCATGCATACTCAAACGCATTCAGCCAGTCCATAATGTCATTCCTCTCTTCATACACACTGAGCAGATCTTTTGGAAACCGTGGATGAGAGGAAGCCCCAGAACCATGTCCAGGACCCTTGGATCCATTTGCAACCTGAAGCTTGGCCAGTTCCAACTGGTGATCCCTGTCTTTCTGTTTTTCTGCCTGTTCGATTTTTAGTTTGGCTATGCTGAATTCAAGCTCCTGCTGCCTAAACCGCAGCTCTTGCTTCTTGAATTCAAGCATAGCCTCCCCATCAACACTGGCAGAGGAAACATTAGACATTACATCCTCCCCGTCCTCGTGGTCGCGGTGGAACAGTGCGGCGGCAGAACCGTCGGTTCTACCAGTGAGAGCAGCCCCACCACCTTCCGCACTGTCCTCAGAAGTAATAGCGTCAAGCTGCGCTTCTTGCCACGCCACGATTCTTTGGATCATTTCCAATTTCGTGCCTTGAGAGGAAACACCTCTCTCCGCACACATCTTTTTCAGCGTTTCTGATTTGGAAGCATTTAAAGTTAACAACGTACTTGTTTCCATACTGTTTGATAGGACTATGGCCTTTTTAAAGTTATACTATAACAATTCACTACGTGTACTGTTTGGAATAACCTGAAATGCCTTAGTTCGAGCGCAACACTGGATACCTTCAGTCGTATCCCACCGCTGTACACCAATTTGTTAAGACGGATTTCTGAACTCTGTCCTGGTGGCGCAGAAGTTCAGCAGGCCAACCTAATTACTTGGAACAGGGTAACCTCTGGACAAGCCAGACCAATCAAGGTAGCGATCGCGGCGGTCAAGACTAGGTCTCAAGAGGGGTGAGGGTGACTGAAAGCCCGCAGTGAGCACACAAAGCAAGAGCGCTGACAAACTACTCCAAACAGTTGTTATATCAAAAATAGATACACATTTATTTTAAGGCCTTTAAAACAACGACCGTAGCGAGAAAATCACAATATCACAATATTAAACCAACACATACCATATCAACACAATATATATACAAATACACAGTCGCAAGCGTTTAAAGCACGAAATATGTAGTCCACCTGCCAGGGAAGGAAAACAGGCAGTGCGATAATGCTTTCGACTCAGTTCGCCTTCATAGGCACCTAACTAGATGGAAGTCCGAGCCCTGCGAAGAGTGGAGCCTTGTGCTCAAAGTACCTGCCACGCCGGTGCCAACGGGCACAAGGGGAAGCTCTTCGGAGGAAGTCAGGCAGTTCGGGTTAGTGCACAGCAGAAGAAGAACAGGTTCCGCAACTCAAGCGCAGCCTCCACAGCGGGCAGAAGCAGAGCGCGAGCGCGGCAAAAGGGTGCTGTTTTTACGCAGCAGGGAAAAGCAATGGGATACTGCAGGAGGGTGACCAGATCCTAGATATACTACTCACCGGTCCCCGAAGCAAGCATACCCAGGCTTCTCCACGATAGTTTCAGCAGCTGGCAGGTTCAGAAGAGCAGGGAACGCTTTGTAGTCGTGTAGAGCAAAAAGACGTCCCAATCGACGAAACCGGCACAGTTTTGTTGCCGCACAGGACAACGGAGCGGCCGTGTGTATTCGAGCCAAATGAACCCTCCTCCCTTCAGACCTGGGAACGCCAAGCGTACGAAGCGTGGGAGAGGGACAAGGACTCGCAATACAACACAACCTGGCGGCGGTTGCAGAGCCAAACTCCTTTGTAAGCTGGTCAGTCAACTGGATGGCCCAGAGACGCTTCCGAAGGCTTACTTGGCAGGAGATGGTTGAAGATGCCGGGAATAGCTGTTCCTGCTATTCCAAAGGTCGAAGCACCAGTACAGGCCTTCTGGTTTGATCAAAGGAGGACAGGGGCTCTCCGGACGACAGCAGTGCAAAGGAGGATTCCTTCAGCGGGTCACCAGCGATTCCTCGGTCCAGCCTCGTAGTTGCAGGATACTTGGCTCCTGTATTCCTTCGTTCGTGAGAACTCAGGAGATCGACATGGTAGTGGTGTTTCCAGCCCCCTCTTATCCACGGTTCCCTTCGCGCCAAAACGGAGGGGAGCCAATGGGAGATCCGCTCATCAAAACACATACCATACGTGGACCAATCACGGACCACGGTGGTCCCAGGCATTCACACCACCCTAGACTCTCTGGCACCCAGGATGTGTATTGGGACCAGACATCCCAGCCCACACCCTGGAGGCACACAAACGACATGTAGAAGCCCGCGAAAGCAACCACGTTTCGCGGGAAAGTACATGCCCAAATAAGGAAGGCCCCGGGTCGCCGGACCTGGGGAAGGTGAAGGGAGCAAGACGGTCAGTGGACAAGACAAAGGAGCCTCGCGGCCTGGCCATTTTGGGAGCCAGGCCACCATTTTGGGTTCAGTGCAAAAACGTGCTCAGAACGCCAAAAGGAGCTCAAAATAAACAATACGATCGCTGCCACCATTCGAGTCCCTGAATGACTTGCACCGATCAAATACCATCCTAAAAGAGTATCTAGGGTCTGTAGAAGGCTAGAGACCCAAGAGAGCTGTAACTTAGCTTACAGTGCCCTCTTGTGTCGTGTTGCACTAAAGCTGCGACACGATAAAAGAAACTACGGGAAACCACGTTCCCCGGTACTGACTGTCTTAAGGGCATGTCAGTTTCCCCGTAAGAAAGGAGCGAAAGCCCAGAGAAGTGCGGCAGAAGGCTGTACTTCTCTGGCAAAGTCAAGAACAAGGTTAAAAACAATAGCAAAAAGTTTAGGGGTTGCCACATGGAAGGAAAATTCCCTACAATAACGAAATCTTTCCTAACACTTTATATATTCAAGTTTAAAGGTGGGAGTAGCTCTCCACCTTCTTGTCCAAATTGTCACTGAGGCAGTGTACTCTATGGACAAGATTTAGAAAAAGCCTCTTATAATCCGTTTGGAACTATGATACTACTTGTGCCGTTTATGTTACAAAAATACGTTAGAACATCACCCCGTAACAGAGCACATTTCAGTAGGTTACACAATAAGGGAGAGAGGCAGAAACCACAGAGGGAGACCCGAGAGAGAGAGAGAGAGAGAGAGAGATGGTTGGATGTCAAAGAGTGCACCACACTGAGAGAGAAAAAGAAAAAAGAGACAGCCAGGTAGAGAGATATGGAAGGTATACATTCCAATTACAGTAAACAATACAACGTAATGAGCACAGACTGTTCCATGTGCAGTGCCTCGAAGTGGGGTGCTGCTACACATGTCCTGTATCTGTAGGCTGCGTATTCTTGGGGATGCATTACACTATTATTTTATGATATGTTACCCCCTCACCCCCAATAGCAGGGCACTTTGCAGTGAGACAGAGCGCTGTCAGAGAGCGCACCGCGCTGAGAGAGCGAGCGACCATGAAATCGACCGTGTCTGCAGTGGTGTGTGGTACTACATAGAGCAACATGACATAATGAACACAGGATGGACGCAGAACACATTGCAGCGAGGACTTGGAAAGAGGGAGAGAGCTTACCAGCAGGAAAGTACATGACCTACTCAGTTGAATCCTGAACACCATTTTCTTATGTTGATGGGCGGCTTACAGGGACGGCAAGGTTCCAGAAGTTATTTGCTTCTATGAAACAGTGGTACAATGGAATATGTATTTAAGTTACCTGAGTTCGGTTTCTAAGCGCGGATCCGGGATTCGAACCTCTGTTGCTCTGCATAGTCTTGCTACCAAGACCAGCCGCTGTGCTATCCCCCATTCACAGACTATTGTCAGAAACAGACTATTGTCCAGATTGTAGAGGTATGCATATGCTTATTGTCCCCTACAGGTAGACAAGCCAAAAATGAGTTGCAAACAAATGGGGGTGGGGGAGGAGGGGTTGGTCTGAAGCAAGCAATGACTGTGCAGTAATTTTATTCTGCTAAACTGTGCCCCTGAATCAACTTTTTACAATACCTCTGCCGTACTGCTTTTGCCTAATGTGAGGCTGGGGGCGCATTGCACTGTGGCCTTCTTGTCTGATGAAGGAGAGGAGCACCTATGCTCAGGGCTTTAAGAGGGCCGGGGCTAGCCAGGGCCAAACCCCGGCAGTCTCCAGAAAGAGGTTCTGAGTCAGGTCCCTGCCGGGATACCCCCCACGAATAACCCCAGCCATGTCGACATGCCGCACGGTAACATGGCTGCCTATGGGTGTGAGCACTTCGGGTTAGAAAAAAAGAAAAGGCAATGAAGGACTTACACCTGCAGACAACTTGTGTAGCCGTGGCTTCGGCTACAAGGGCTGCCTGATGGATCTGTACTCAGAAACAGGAGGAGCCCTTGAGGTCCTGTCTCTCTTACTGCTTCAGAGTAAAGAGTCATCAGGTAGCATGAAAACTCTTTAATCACACGGCTAAAGGGCTTTCATGCTGCCTGATGACTTTACTCAGAAGCAATAGGGGGGCTGGGTCCTCCAGCCCTCCCCCTGTATCTGTGTACAGTCATCATGCAGCAGACAGACCTTTCTCTCAAGGAGCCAGTGTTTTTAACCACGTGGCCCGTTGAATGAAATGGCTGCCTGCTGTGTCTGAGAGCTGGGGGCACTGGTGTCACACCTTTTGTGCGCCCTTCTCCTCCTTTTGTTTAAAATGAGAGGTTGGGCGCAGGCCCGGGCTGGCCTACAGGGCAATAGGCTCATGGTCGAACCAAAAACACAAAATGCTGGTGTGTGCCAGTTTTTTGGGTCAAAGTGGCCTACTTTGTTGGCCAAATTGGCCCAGTTTGCTGAGTTAATTCCCTCTGCGGCTAATAGTTTTGACCAGTGTTGCTGAATAAATATTCTTTAAAATGCACAATTTGCATCACACCTTGTCAAAACACTCCCCCTTGGTAATTATTCAAACAGTGTCATAAAAGGAACGAACAGACATTTGCAAGTGTGGGCCACTTTTTCATTGGTGCCTGAGACAATTTGATGGTCCAGTGCACCCCAAAGGTAATAATTCCAGTGCGCCTTAGCTTTCACCTCACTCCCTTTAGGGAAGTGGGGGGGCCCTCCCCTCCCCTAATTTGCCACCCTCGATTTAGCATCCCACTTAAAGCTCTGTCTCCATTTAATGATAAGTATTTATATAGCGCTTTACAGAGCACATATTTACATACAATATCACCCAACCGAAATTGGTACTAATTTATCGACCTCAGAAGGATGAAAGGCTGACTTGGCCTTGCCGGGATTCGAACCTGCGACCTGCAGATAATGCTCATATCGCAGCAGCGAGCACTCAACCCGCTGAGTTATCTTACCGAAGCACTGTCTCCACCCTGCCTTATATATCTGTAACGATGCAAGCATTCAGCTGTCACAGACTTGCCATTTTCAGCAATGTTTACTATATACAGACACAAGAAAGGTGTTTTTAATGATTCTACACAACACTAGGTTTGACCTGTTAGCTTTTTTACATGAATGGTGGCCAGGCCCCACTAAGTAATGAAATACTGCGTCTCAAAAGCCTGTTTATGACCAATATCGACGATACATGTGGGCCAACGCAGAATCGAGATTGGTGTTCGATGTAGCAGATTCGGCTAATAAAAATAAAAAAAAGCCCATATGTAGAAACGCCGCTGTCAGGCACTGAAGGCTTAGGAGGAAATCCCAGCTGAAAGTACCACGCAGCGCGGGAAAGCAGTTCCACACCGTCAGCGGAATGTGCAGGAAAGTGACTGATGGGCACTTCTCTGTGAGTTCATAACGGGCAGCAGCACTCATCCCCTGCCTGCACAGTGTGACTGACAGCTCTGCGGCCTGCTCGGCCCGCGCAGTGAGCGATGCACCCATCAGCAGACGCTGATGGGCAACGCTTTCATTACCTCCAGGCCCCGCGCGCGCCTCTCAGGTCTTTGGCGCCTTCCGTGTCTTAACGGAAAGCATTTATTTCCCCGGGTTTCTTTAGGGGATTGACTGCTCTTAATTATTAATGTTTTCCAATAAAGCGCTAGCGCTGGCAAAAACAAAACGATTAAAAAAAAACAAAAAACTCCGAAGAAAGTGACAGAAAAAGGAAAAATGGTCTTGCGTTCACAGAATAATTTGTTGTAAACTGTATTAGTTTGGCCACAATGCATCCTTTTCTTGTCAGTATGAACTGGATGAGACCTTTTGTTTTTCCAGATTCACCCTAAAAAGAGCCGGAGGATCTAGCTTCACGGTCCTTGCTTCCCAACTGTGGAATACCCTAGCACTGAACATCAAATCCATCTCTACCGTTCAATCATTCAGAAAACACGTCATCTCATGGCTACTGAAAAAAACCTAACAATTACCATCCTTATCCCTCCATAGCCATCCTCAGAGGGACATCCTTGGGCCTCATTACGACCCTGGCGCTAAGTGTTTAACGGCGCCGTAAAAGGCTGCGGTGCCGTTAACCACTTAGCGCCTTACTATGGGGTCCCTTTGCAGGACCCGACCTGAACGGCTGGTCTAGACCAGCCGTTAAAGTAGGGACCCGCAAAGGGACTCTCGAGGTAAGTACGGCACTGCAATTTGCGGTACCATACTTACCGCCTTCCCCAGTCCCATTGAGCCCTATGGGGCAAAAATGGGAATGGGGAAGGGCCAATGTTCAATGGGGAATTACCGCCCGGCCAACCTTGGAATGGGGTGGTAATTCCCCATTGAACATTGGCGGACTTGTTGCGATACCGGCACCAACCATGGTGCTAATAGCGCCATGGTTTAGCGCCAGTATCGTAATGAGGGCCCTTGCCTTTTTACTTCAAACGTGATGTATATAACCTGTAAAATGTACTTAAATGTGATTTATAACTTGCCAAATGTTTAATGCATACTGTAACCGCTTACTTAAGCGCCCTCTTACCTTCGGGCCTGGAGCGCTATATAAGTAAAATAAACAAACAAATAACAATGGAATCTGAACGATTTATCAATTTTAAAGAAATATGTTAAAAAGGAACAAATTAGCAGTACTCTTGAAGTATGAACATACATTATTAAACATTCCTGACGAGTTACCAGTCCCACCAAACGTACGCGTGGCCACCCTGCTCCCTTATCCATTAGCCCAAAAAATGGGTGAAAGTTGTTTTTTTCATTTACTGCAGGAAAAACGGACATTGTGGTTACGTTGTGTGACTTGTGTAGCTGCTGTTGGCAAAAATCATGTACAGACAGTGTTGTGATTGATTGTCTTGCAGCAGAACGTGTCTGACTTGTTATTACTTGAATATGGGTTACATACCACCTACTTTTTCAGTAGCGCTTCTTGCTGGATGACTTCTGCTTCCAAGCACATCTGCAGTGCCTTTAATAAACACGCTAGGCCGTGGTGGTGAGGTTAACATCTTTATTCACCTCATAAAGTGCTTCATGTGCTGAACACAGTTGCTCCACTGTGACAGCACTTCTGCACTCATAAAAGCATAGGCAGTTGCATTATGCACAGAGTCTTTGGGGCCCGATTTATGGAATCTGGCGCAGCAATGGTGCAAGGGCTGCGCGCCGAGAAGGACTCTGTGCGGAGAGATGACTTTATGGGAGGGCAAAAGTGGCACTTGCCCCGGGCCCCCACCTTGGAGGGGGTCCCACAAGGCTGCATGATCTTTTGAAGTCAGTTTCCATTGTTGACCAAACATAAATGGCACATGATGGATATTTTATGGCATGCCCCCGAGGTTAAACCTATTGCTTGTCTTTTGTTGATGAGAACTTTCTGCTCTGATTAATTCATCTAATGCTTTCTGCGTTCACTGTAGTATACATAGTTTGTGCATTCACTATGGCACCACTCCTGCAGCATTCTGACCTTTCTGTGGGGAGCATCTTGATCATGTGCAACAGCCAAAGTTGAAATGCATATTGATACATTTGAGAGCTGCAATGGTTCAGAAGATAGCTTAGTGTGTGAAGCACTCATTGTAGAGATGTCTGTGTTCATATGCAAGATTGCAAAACCAATTCCCGCAAATGCTGACTCAACCTTTCCTATGTCGGAAGTCGATAAACCTGCATGTATATGTACTTTGTTTTGTAGCACAGCAGATGCTATTATCGGCAATGTAACTGCACCAGGTAGCAGTTGCTATAAAAACAAAAAGCATCAGTATGGTGACGGTCTAGAAATCAGAAATCGGTTTCTTCAGACGGGTGGTTGTAAAACCTAGGCAGCCACCCCTAATGATGAGCATAAGTGTTAGTCTGGATAGGTGATTATGCAACCATATTCAAGACTGTGAAACCAAGGCATTCATTCTTGGGTCCTGGCTTTGTTAGCAGATGATACAGTGATCCTGGACAAATCATCTTATATCACAGACAGTACTGTGCTGTCTTCTGTGAAAAAAGGTTTGCCTTTTTAGCCCATTACCTGATCTTTCCTTTTAAATAGGCCATTTGGGTGGGAAGGGTTGTACACAGATGAAAGCGACCAGATATTACAGGCCCCTGGCAAGCACATTTTAAGGTCTGCTCATTTGACCCGAAAACGGTCTGCTTTTTTGTACAATTCAAAGGTTTATCTGAACATTTATAAATAACAATTTCACAAGCCTGTGTTTCTAGCGTATTTAAAGCTTTAAAATACAAAAGAGTAACCCAGATAAAATCTTTTAAGATCACATCAATTAGACAGCTGGTACTTTAATACATACCTTGATGATGGAGACAATGAACTAGAATCATCGTCATTTTGTATAACACACTTCTATAAAACTTTATTTTTTTTAAACGGTCATGTTGGGTTAGGCGATTTGTGCACTTTCCATGTCACTTCTATAAAATTGCGTTGTCTTAGTTCATGGCAAGAATTGGAAAAGAACATAGCAGGATTTGCAGAATGGGCCAGAATCCCAGCATCACTGCCTAACCAATGTGTGATCCTCATCTCATTTAATCTTATATTGCCTAATCTGTTAAAATTACCAGTCCTATAACCTTTTAAAAATGTCACCCTTCAGAGTGATTTTGTTCTCAGGGTATATCTTCAAAAAAGTCTCACACTTGCTTTCAATGGCTATAGTGTTACTTCCCCTATAATTATAGTGAGCATTTATATATTGCACACCACAACCACTTGTTTGTTTGCTCTCCAATGGTAAGACTACTTGAAAAATAATGCCCTTTTAATCTCAGTCACAGACACCTTTTCTAGAAGCTTCTATATCTTCATTCACCATCTATGCTATGATATGTGTAGCTTTCTTCTTGCTTCCGATTGGTCTGCTGTATCCATGCTCAAGCACTTTTGCATTATGTGAGGTGGCTAATCTGAGTTGTCTATTCTGGATTATGTGCACCTTTTTCATATGATCTGTGTCCTGCACTCATACTAGGGCCAGTGTAACTTCCTTGTGGCTGCTAGTGATGAAACGTGTCCTGTACCGATGCTACTACACAAGTACCCTTACCGTGGACTGCTAATGTTGTCCTTGAAGTGCTACTTCTTTATCATTCTGATTACAGCGAGAATAAAGAGGGTAATGGGACTGAAAGGGAGGACCTATGCTTATTTCGTGAGGCAGCTCAAGCTATGAGTGATGATCGCGATGGGGGGTGGCGTGACCAGATATTCAGACCTCTTCATTCGTTTTTGTTTGGTGGAGGGTGGCCCCACAGGTCTCTCTGCCCCGGGCCCCAAAAGTGCTTAAGCTGGCCCTGCCTGTGCGAGCCGTGGCGCAGAAAAAAGATTGCGCAATATGCGTATTCATGGATTCCAAGACCCATTACTAGTTGTTGCACAAGTCACAGCAAGCTGCGTGAGTAATGCCTACAACACGCCTCCAAGCACACCAAAAAGCAGGCCAAAGGACTAACACGGAGCAAACCTCAGCGCCACCCCTGGCCCAGAATCCAGAAGCCCAGCAAAATCGCCTGCCTCACCTCGCAATCCCAGGCAGCAGGCCAGAGAAAACACATGCCCTCACTTGCAAGCCCAGGCCGTACCCCACCAAAATCGTGCGCCTCACCTCGCAATTCCAGTCTGCACCCCAGAGAAAATGTGTGCCCTCCCTTGCAAGCCCAGGCTGCACCCCAGTGAAATCAGGTGCCTCACCTCGCAATCTAGATGGGACACCCCCATTGGCAGCCCCCTCCAGAAAGGACACCCCCCACACGCAGCCCCCTCCAGACTGGATACCACACCCCAAGCCCCCTAAACTGTGACACCCCCCACAGGGAGCGCCATCCAAACAGGACACTCCCCACAGGCAGTGTGGGATACATTTAAGGCCTTGCAGAAATCCCCTTCAAACAAAAACCGCATGGAAATAATGCCGAAAAACGGCATGCACTTTTCTTTCCATGGCACATATGTGTTGCGAGCACTGAACACAACAATGCCATCAAAAGAAATGCTCTGCATTGTTTTACCTCCATTTAAATCCTTTGAAAATGACCTACATGCAGAACGGCACTACATTTACTGTTCTGTTTTCTGAATACTAAAGCTGCACACATGACATCCAAGACGGCGTTGCATGTGTTCTTGATTTCATTTTAAAACATCACAAAGTTGTGCCCTTAACGGAAACACACGCTGGCATTCTTTATTTCTGCTGTTTATCAAGAAGTGAGGCAATACATTTCCAGAACAGCTGATGTACTGGGAAATCACTTGAAAGGCAAAGAATTATGTTTTCCACTTAAAGGATAGTTCCGGGACTTTTTTTTTATTGTCCCTACGGGTCGGCCATGTGTTTGTAAGCATAAATCGGTAGATCGTAGGAAACTTTCCTATGGACCTTACCCGACTTTTCGCCCATTATCGCACTCGAAATCAGCCTCCATTTTGTGATAATCCTATCATTCCGCCGCATCGACCTGGCTCACCTGCCTTTGCGGCACTAAATCAAATCCCCCGCCCCTGAAACAGACTTTATCAAAACATTCATATTCCCCGCCTCTATCCGTGACGTGACTGAGCTGCGTAGGCAAACGCGCCCAGGCGTCTTCTACGCGACTCCACACAGACCCCGGAAATCAACACAGATCAGCTCACAATACAGCGCACCACAATTCGAAATATGAAACTGTACTTTGAAATCAAACCGCAAGATTGTAAATGTGGTAAAGTACATTTATTTGACATCAAATGTTTAGAGAATATTCAGCGATTTGCATTTTTATTTGCTCATGTTCCAAAAAGTTCGTATTGAGGAACGCGATGGTCCTTTGCTGTACACAGGGTCTTAGAGCATCTCACAATACAGCACCACAATTCGGAATGTGAAACCGTGGTTTAAAAGCAAACGGCAAGATTGTACATTTGGCAAAGTACGTTTATTGGACATCAAATGTTTAGAGAATATTCAGCGATTTGCATTTTTCTTTGCTCTCGATCCAAATTAGTTCGTCTTGAGGGAAGCGATGTTCGTGTGCAGTACACAGGGTGTTGGTTTACGATAAAAATAAGCTCTTCTGTCGCACTGATAATCGCATGGCTGTTCCAACAACGAGGCACTAGGCCACCACAACGGTAGGTATGTTGCATCTAACCGTTAGTACCGCGTAAGGGCATACTTGTACTTGGCGATCGTCCCATAAAATGGTCAGGGTGGTAACGTTGTTCACGCGGAGAAGCAACTGGCGGCTGTAGAAGCCGTCCGCCGGTGTCTGGTACTCGTGACACAGACAGTAGTGAATGATGTACCTAAAAACATAAAAAATGAAATTAGTCTCACCATCAGATCCTTATTAAAATTATTCATTTCATAGCGAGGACAGGGCTACTGGGTGTACACAAGTGTTTAAAGGCGTGGCGAGGCATGGAGGGGGGGGGGGAGTGGAGTACAAGGTAAGTAGCATAAAATAATAAATAAATAGGGCCAGCTGGTGGCAAGTGCAAGGTAAGTGCAGAACAAGTGCTGGGAAGGGGGGGCTGTAGGATACTGAGACAGTCCCCCAGTGCAGGGGTTGACAGGGAGGCAGTGCAGGTGGAGAGTGGAAGGGCCCAGGACCGAGGTCGCAGACAGTGGACCAGTTGTAGCAGGGGAGAGGGAGAGAGAAAGCAGAAGCAAAGAGGAAGGTTTTGAGGTGCTTCAGTAAAAGCAGATGTTTCTCCTCCAGATAGTGCGCGGTAGAAAACACTATGCCACATAGAACGAACAAGTACAACTGAACCCGTCTTTAAAGCCACTGTATAGTAATGAAATTGCGGTATAAACTCATCAAAAGTTACTTACATTATATTTGCATTTTCCATTGTGTCTCTGTGTAGGGCAGACCCGAAACACCACTCCTTCTTTGCCGACGTTACTTCTTCTAATGAACGTGGCTCATCGTTTCGTTTCTGAAATTTTATTCATTATCTTTTCTTAGTCTTTCAGGATGGTCCCGGCCTGTCAAGGTCAAATCACAATAGAACCTTATATTGGGTCGTGGGCCGTTCCGCCACCCGAGCAAAACATCAAAGCAGCTGACCTTCACTTTGAGCGAGCACACATTTCTAGTTAGCTCCAGTTAGTGTAAGGGCATCTTGTCTGCGTGCCTTTTTTTTTATTGTCCCTATGGGTCGGCCATGTGTTTGTAATACGGAAACATTCTATAATTTTTGTAAAAATGATTTATATTACTGTTTGGTTTAATTGCAATGGGCCTGCAACATGAGGAGACTCGAGAGAACAGACAATCGAATTACAATCATTTAAACCGTGATGTGTATTTCTCAATGAGCTCTGCTTTAGGTGGACATGGAACAGAGGCAATGTTGGGTGGCAATGCAGTTGTCCCCTGCATAGGTTCGTTCACCACTCCATGTATGTGCCTATCGAGGACATTTACGATAAGTCTCTCAATAAACTCATATTGCATATCCTCAAACACTGGTTTGATCACCCATTGTTTACTTCTTTTAGTGAAGGCCTTATTGTAGCGAAGCGTCCCTAAAGTTCCGGTCGTCCTACTTTGTTGACGGCCAACATTATGGTTATGTGCCAAGACCGCTAGAAGAGTCCGATTTATCATGCCTTCCATGCCAAAATGCAATCTTTTGGGCCTGTACTTTAGGCACATATTGTGGAACACCTCCAAATCTCCTGTGTGGCAGAATTCCGTGAGTCCCCTCAAATCTCTTGTTATAGTTTTATCAAATACAATCTTTTCAATGGCCTTGTGAGTGGGTGATGAAGGAATCAACCACTTCTTCTTCCGTGCCTCCTCTGTGGACAAATGGCCATGTTCACATTTGTGGAAATGCTCATTTGTCGACCATCGATGTACGTTGCTACAGTGCAACATTATTGACCGCCATTTTTCCAGTAGAATTTCCAACGACCCTTCACATGTTTTTGAGCTCCACCAAAGATGGTTGCTGATTGACTTGGACCACTGTGAAATACCTTGCATATCTTTTTTTTTTCCTGCAGCCGACAATTTTTTATTGATTGATTTTGCAAGATGCCAAACGTCAAATTGGTGATTTATATTTTTGTACTGTTCTCTCATTGTCTTGGCAATTGAAACGTGTCTGTCCGTGGCTATCAGGTCGATCACCATTCCCCGCGATTGTAGTTCTTGCAATGATGCTACAAAGCCAACTTTCTCCATGGCCACTGAGGATGTACTTTGTGACACCTGCACGACCACCGAACTCACAATTTTCTTACTTTCCATGTCCTGAAAGTGGTAGGTGCAGTACTTGGCTGAAAATCCTGGACTGTCGCATTGTCCATCACCGGCTAGCCTGAAGCGTTTGCCCGCGAATGTACTTTCCATTGACATTTTTTCCATTCTCCAAGCTTCGCTGATGGCTGGAAATAGATAATCGGTTTGGTATTTGTAGAACTGACTTTTCGCAATGAAATGGATTCCCACAAACTGAAAGAAATACTGTAACTTTTTAAAACTTGAACCACTAAAAAGTGCGGCCGCTGCACAAAGTAGATTGCCTGCTGGCAGTTGCCCGAGCATGGGTTGTGCAGACCATGCGAACGGATGATATTGTGTACAGGTGGCATGTATTTTAAGGTTAGTGCCTCGAATTGCACGAGTCACATTAATCAATGGCTCCCCACATACTTCCCCACCAACCCAATGCCCACATTTCATCATCATAATAATATCCATCAAACAGCTATCGAATACAATGAATTTGGCCTCTTTCCTTATACTGTCACTCTGCATCCCAGCTGGTTCGGCCTGTAACGTTGAGGACATGTCACTCGCATGAAAGGTACAATCTCTGATATCGTCTTCCGCTATGCTGAGTGATATTGATGGTGTTTCATTGTCGTCCACTTCATTCTCTTCCATTGCAACATCTGTTCCTTGTCCGGAGATGGGAGAAAAAAACAATGTCTTCAACTTTCGCGTGCTCTTATTTTTTGCGGGTGTGGATTCTGTGAATTGATCTACGACTGCATCCAAACTACCAGGAGGACATTCACTATCAATGGCTGGTGGTGGTATAGCTCCGTTGTCAATCACTTCATATTCTTCCCATTGGCACGATGCATCTCCAGTCTCAAGTCCCTGCCAAAAGGTTTGACAAGCAACATCTCTCGTTCGCTTCACTGTCTGTGTAGATCTAGTTCTTACACCCACTCGCAACTAGAGGACAGATTAGAAAAGGGATGTTCAGTTTAAACACAACTTACAGTATTGAACTATTGACAGTGAAAGACAACATAATATAGTGAACAGGACACTAACCTTCTTTTGCTTTCTTTTCTTTGAAACTTTCTTTCCTCGAACTTCAACATCTGGACGCTGTTGCTCCGACTCGTGTGTGCATGTCTCCACTTCCTCTCGCGCTGCAACGACTATACTTTCATGATAAGCACATCCATCACTCACTGAGGCTCCATCGACTCGCTGAAACATAGAACTTTCATTAGTATGTATAATAATATTGAAAACACAAAATGTACTTGGGGACCAATACCCATACGTACATCTCAATAGCAAAACACGAATGAACGCATTGTGTAGAACATTCAAACGACAATAGTTCACGCATTGTTGATCTAGTTAGATTGAACTGTCAAGATCCATACCTCGGGCTCCGCATAGACTTCCATTGATGATATTATTGAAGATGACGCTTCAGCAACTCCCTGAAACACAGTAATTGCATTAGTATGGTTTTCTATTTTGTTTAAAAGAACATAAACTTTCTGCAGGCGTCAACGGCTCATCTAAATAGACCTGCACAAATGATCAGTTGTCTAAAATAAATAATGGATATCTAAATATGATTCGATTTGCTCCATCGTTGGAAGTGTCACCACCCAGAGATCTGCATCAACTACTAGGGGTGATGTTCTTGTTGAAGAAGCTCCGTCAGCTCCCTGAAACATAGTACTTGCGTTAATAAAGAAGGAAGTATAGCTGATGTAATCACGTCATTTGATCTCGCATGATTGATCTGTCAGTATCCATACCTCGAAATGCATAAGAACATCAAGGGACGCTGTAACTGCGGTGCACACTTCTGCAAGCTGTTGCGCCGACCCGTAACTGCATGCTCCCCCTTCCTCTTGGACTAATGCTCCATCGACTCCCTGAAACATAGGACTTTCATTAGTAATGAACACAATATTGAAAAAAGAAGACACATAGGAGGGCGACGACAGAAGGACATACCAATGGCTAAAAACGAAAGAAACATTGTGTGTAACAATCACGCTACAAGAATGCAAGATCTGATGATCTCCATCGATGGAACTGTCCGGAAACGTACCTCGAGCATCTGAGTGACATCTACGGTTGTCGTCAATGCGTTGGACTCCTCAGCATCTCCCTGAAAGACAGTACTTGCATTATTTTGGATAACAATAATTATAACTGAAAACAAAGACTAGAGGACGAGTACTGTGGTGTACCATTAGGTAAAATAATTACACGATCAATTAAAACTATTGATTTACATGCCTAAAACAAGTCAGTGTCAGAATAGCTAAGTAAGATTACCCGATAGGCGCTTGAAGTGGCTGATGACTGCAATAACGACACGGATGGAGAATCTTCAGCCTTCATATTGAGTGGATACATAAATGGGGAAATTATTGTTAGCTAATGCTACACACTACCGCAATGCCGAGAGATAAATACGTAAACTTGACTCACCAGTGGAGGGATGTGGACGAATAGAGTGGGAATAGCGGTTGAGAGCAATTTTCGCCTCGCTCGCGGTGTTTTCGTCCTTATTAGCAATGATGTGGAGTACATGTCTGGGCTAAAGTGCCTGCTGCAGATGCGGTATCGATCACCCCTCTTGTCCGCAAAGACTTCTAGGACTCTACTTTCTATCTCAGAGGCTGGATATCCGCAATATCGGACCCATTCTCTTATCTGATCTATTGTCTTAGGGAAAACATGCATTATAGTACCTTCAGATTTGTTATGGGTCTTCGAAGGGCAACCGCCAATGGAACAGGCAGGCATTATGGAAAGTTCTGAAAAGTAAAGATCAACAATTCTCTATGAATACCAATGTGTTAAAACATTAAATGACACATAAAAGGTTCAATGCAAGGTCCGTTTTGGTTCTTGGAACTATACACGTTATTCACATGCGGATAAGTATTTCAATAACTTTCAAAAAATAGAAAAAGTAATTTGACTAAACTCAGAACATGTGACTAGTTCCTTGCATGTACTGTCGTGAACGAAAAGAAAACATGGATGCAATTTGATGACTACTAGCAAATAGATATAAATTAAAAAATTGGACGCAAAATGATTATGGTACATGGACTTACCTTGACGAACAAACAGTTAGATGCAGGGATCAGAGTAGTTTCTTGTCGTAGAACAGGGAGCAGTTCACAGGTTGCAAACTGACGAGTTTGCTCAAAGTGGTCACGGAAGTTCACAGAGACGAAGAGCAGATAACCAGCACCTTCACGGGTTGACTAGCAAAGCGCAAAGAAGTTCTCATTAGAAATATGAAGTGGGTTATAAAGAATTCGAAACAGGGGTGTGTTTGTGAATGAATGACGTGTATATGTCGTGGCATTATGCGGTCTGCAGGGGGCCGTCCAGCGTGAGGGGGGATGCTTGGCAGGAGACACGGGGTCTGGAGGTAGACATGGGAACAACAACCCATGCTCTATAGACCACTTTGAAGTGTACATGGTCTTTGGCACCTCTTGGCCTTTATCGCTCCCTGACAGCTCCACTTGCCAGCACAAGTACCCCGGTGCGAACTGCCTTTGATAGGGCGGGGGGTGGATCGGGGCGGTGGTCGTGCAGACAAGACACAGGAAGACTCGTGAATGGAGACACACTTATGTGGATTGCAGGGGGCCGTCCAGCGTGAGGGGGGATGCTTGGCAGGAGACACGGGGTCTGGAGGTAGACATGGGAACAACAACCCATGCTCTATAGACCACTTTGAAGTGTACATGGTCTTTGGCACCTCTTGGCCTTTATCGCTCCCTGACAGCTCCACTTGCCAGCACAAGTACCCCGGTGCGAACTGCCTTTGATAGGGCGGGGGGTGGATCGGGGCGGTGGTCGTGCAGACAAGACACAGGAAGACTCGTGAATGGAGACACACTTATGTGGATTGCAGGGGGCCGTCCAGCGTGAGGGGGGATGCTTGGCAGGAGACACGGGGTCTGGAGGTAGACATGGGAACAACAACCCATGCTCTATAGACCACTTTGAAGTGTACATGGTCTTTGGCACCTCTTGGCCTTTATCGCTCCCTGACAGCTCCACTTGCCAGCACAAGTACCCCGGTGCGAACTGCCTTTGATAGGGCGGGGGGTGGATCGGGGCGGTGGTCGTGCAGACAAGACCCGTTTGCCGCAGGGCCTCACCAAGGAGAGGCCATCTAACTGAATGTAAGAGGATGGCTGCAGGATCTACTACATGGAATGCAGGGGGGTGAGTTTATAAATACCTCACCCTCCCAGGAGAATATACACTAGATTCATTTAAAAAATCAAAACAACCATTGTTAAAATATATGTTGGGCTTTATTTTAGATTTTAATTAAACATAAATAATAAACATTACACATTGTAAAGTTGAGGTTGCAGCACATCGAGGGAAAATCCGCGGTATTGTCCACTGTCACTGGGGAAATGTTGTCTAATGGCAAGTACCGCACAGGCAGGTATTACTCTCCGAACGCGGTGTCCGAGCCTCCCGTGAAGCCACCAAGTGAAGCAACGATAGGCTACCAGCCTGTACCACCTGTGAAAAAAAAAGATGCAAACTGTATTAAACTGACCAAACTTTCTTATCAATGTCGATTCAGGTAACACATGTCATTTTTCTTAGAAAAAAATTATATCTAGAAAATGCACTATATGGAACAAATTTACATGCGTTCGAATGATATGTAAATGTAATTTTATATGTGGGAGACGACCATGAAATAGTGGTGGCATCACTGACATCACAAACAGAGTATACTTACTCGTTACTCGGATTACGCGGACGAACAGTGCCGCGAAGTTCGTGCATAAGCACCATCATCATCCTCAACACGGTCCGTGAGAGGCAGGCTTCCCTGAACTCTGGCAGCTCGGTGATGCATTGCGGACTTTGCTCGCCTTCCTGCAGACTTTGCTCGCTTTCCGAAATGTAGGCCAAGCACCCGGAATTTTCACGGCAGCAGCAGTTCTCCTCCTCAGTTGGCATTAGCTCGCACCGATTGCACGTGCACCAGGTGGAGACGCCGTCCATGCGACATGGTCCAGGCTCTTCATCCGTTGACTGGTCCTCCCAACTGCCGTCCGAATCCCCATCGTTTTCGCGTGCTTGACTTTCCAGTAGTTCTTCCTCGGTGTACTCGGGCTCGTACATATACGGCATTATTGTGGCCATTGTGCGGTAAAGATAGTAAAATAATTTACAGAGATGGTACAGGTGTTCACACGGGCTACAAGCGGCGAAGGTAGCTGACCAGAGCACTGAAACGAGTCACAGAATACTCAAAGTAACACAGAGAGAGGAATGGAATCGAAAATCTGCTGCTGTGTGTTGTGAAACGGTCTGTTTATACTTATTGGGGAAAGAGGCGTCCTGCCATTTCCATGGCAACACGTCAATAGCTGAGGCGCAGCGATTGTTGACACGAGACGTGCTTGAAATGGGCAGTACGCGTCTGCTGATGTCAGGCTCAGGGGCGGGGGATTTGATTTAGTGCCGCAAAGGCAGGTGAGCCAGGTCGATGCGGCGGAATGATAGGATTATCACAAAATGGAGGCTGATTTCGAGTGCGATAATGGGCGAAAAGTCGGGTAAGGTCCATAGGAAAGTTTCCTACGATCTACCGATTTATGCTTACAAACACATGGCCGACCCGTAGGGACAATAAAAAAAAAGTCCCGGAACTATCCTTTAACACTGCTTTTGTTTTCTTTGCTATGAACCATCACGCACAAACTGCAGTAAATGAAAGAAATAACAGTGTTTCTTTTTCTCATGTCAATATCAAAGACAGCCTGGGCAGCATCCTTTTGAGTCCCTAAATCAACTGTATATGCAACCCCCCAGAAGATTAAGTGAAATGAAACTAACTATGGTCTACAGAAACCGTGTTGGGAAGAGGAAATGTAAAGCTTGCACATGTGTTATTTTGTTATTTGCAAAACAAAGGAAAAATGACATTTAAAGCCAAATGTCAAATGACAACTGTTGCTAGCACAAGAATTTTATTGTATGTGTGGGTGAGTGCTGCAAAGCAATGGATCCTATGTTCTTCCCCCACAAGACTCCAAGCAGCCTGTTTGAGGCTCAGGAATTCCAGTCAGACCAGTTTGGCAGGAAGGCTTGCCTCCCACATTTCGCACCTACCAGTGAACTGATGTTGCAAGGACATGTGCTGGGGCTGACAGTGTGATAATTACTAGTTCTGCTAGACTGGCCAGCACGACTGCCAGAAAATGCAAAGGAAGTGACTGGGCCCTGTGTTTTGGCTTAGATGTGTGAGTTCCTCTTACACCCATTCCCAGCCCCAACTGCATGGCTTCAAAGGGCGTCATGGAAACCCTTTGTTCAGGCTGATCCAGGGGAAGACAATTTGGTTGTGGGAGTGGCAGGACCACCCACACAGTGGCTAATCCAGCCCATTTAACTTTAAATAGCTGTTGTACATTAAGACATTTGTTTCAGCACCCTAAATAAGGAATAATTCAATAGTATGCCAGTATTTGAGACCCAGTGAATGTTGCTAGCACCTAGGGCACTGGAATGGCAGGAGAAATACATTTCGGGGTGAAGTATAAATGACACAGACATAAAACCTGGTGAAAATATGTGAAATAGTAGTGGGCATATATGTAGTTAATGATGGAATTTTAAATATTATTCTTCTCCTACAAATTGCGAAATTGTGCCCAAAAGTGATGCTACCTCACACAGAGTTGGCGATCAGACTGTCCAATTCCCTGTGAAATAGGGAATCTGCATATCTGTTTCTTATGATGGGGGCTAGTACAGATTTGAGGTTTTTCTCCATTAACTTATTTTTATAAAAAGTAACTTTGGGGAAACAAAGGAAGTCATAAATGGACACACATAAAATGATGTCATTTCCCCTGAACCAATCAGCTTGGGGGGAGGGGACACCAGTAGCCTGGCCTATCCTAGCATAAGAGTAACTCCAGAGTACTTCCCCCAAAGATTGTAAAATGCTTCCATCCAGGCAGAACCACTCATCCAGATCCAGGCATACTCAATAATCCAGGGAGAAAGGAGGAAAGGCAGCTGATCCCATCTAGGATAGCCCAGTGACCAGACCTTGCCCAGCTGATCCCATTCAGGAGAGCCCAGCTGCCCTAGTGACCAGATCTCTTGACCCGGCTGTCCCAGTGACCATATCCTTGGCCCTGCTGTCCAGAGACCTCACTGGCAGTTCAGATTCCCAAACTCAAGCTTATCTTGTAAGTATCATATCACCCAGTACCCAAAAACTGCATATCCCACTCTTTTACCCTTGTATCATATTCAAATCCTATTAAAATCCCATACAGAATTGCAAATTGCCAGTATCATCTGTTCACCTTTACTTAGAAGAATCTGTGTTAGTCCATATCTGTTAGCGTATTCCTTTTATAATTATTTCAGTTATCTGTGTAAGTCCTTAGTACCATTTTGAAATAAATTAATTAATTCCCCTATAAGGAGGTACGCAATGCGAGCTGGTTAACATTCAAAATTAACCCCCTTGCGTGCAGTGTCTTTCTTTAATAATATAGGCATTACAATATAGCCTCAGTAGAACCTTTTATTGTGCAACAAAAAACGAATTTGCCCATGTATTGTGCTTTTCTCTAAATCGATTTGCACTTTCCGCAGAAAACCCCAAACATCATCCCATTAAGAATATTTCCTTTCCCTCAGAATCCCGTCTGATCTGTGCCTTTGTTTCACATCAAAAAACCGTTTTCCGCGTGAAAAAACAAATTGCAATTCTGCTGTGTTTGTTTTCTTCTGCATTGTTTCCTTCCCAAAATCGATTTCCTACCAGTGTCCATGTTACTTTGGTGCCCTGTTCAGTAGTCTGTAAGCTTCCTTGTCTCTTCAGTGCAGCCACACACATTTCTGTCTAGCTATCCTACCACAACTGTAACAGATATCAAAGTAACAAGTAAAATCCGAGTATGCCATTTTACTCATTTTGAAGGTTTTCATTTTCGTTTCTGGCCTCCCATCTTGGGGTGGTGGGCTGAATTTTAAATCTGATTTTCCCTCTTCTTTCTGACTCCTTGCCACTGCTTTCCATCCACAAAGAATTTAGTCCACAGGTGTTTGGGGTAAGTGTTGCAGGGGGGTGCTTAACCTGTGTGCTATCTGTTATTGGAGGAAAAGTGATTTTGTTTCCGTTTCTATTAAAGGTTTATGTATGGTAGGGGTGTTAATTAACTGTATTTTGGAATTTTTGCATGTATACTGTCACACAGCGATGGCTGCTGCCCTCATTTTGATTTGCTTGATTTTCTTTGAAATCTAAAAATTAATAAATATTTCATTGTTACACATTGGCCTGGTTTATAGTCCATTGCAATGCGGGGTATTTGTTAAGGTGGGTGTGAGACGGGTTGGGTGCCTTCTCAAAGTAGAATCCGAGAATCAATAATGGAATTACGTTGTAGCGGACGGAGAGCTGCTGGCCATCAAGGTGGCCTGTGATGAGTGGCACCCCTAACTACTGGGTGCTCGACATACAATCACCCTACTAACCGACCACAGAATAATCGTCAGTTCCTGAAATTCATATTGGCCTTAAGTCCCAGACAAATGCACTGCTCGATGTATTTCACCAATATTGATTTATTTCGTGGTTGATTACTGCCCTGATTAGAAAATCAAAAGTCCATCATTCTAATACGGTATCCTGAGAAAAACTTGTAGGTATTGATGGATGATAAAAAAAACCTATCTTACCTCAAACGCGTATAATTGGCAGCATTACAGTCGATGAAATGTTTGACCAGATTGGAAAGGCTATGATGGTTCACGACTTAGTTCATTGGAACAAACCACAAAAACAGCAAACAGTGAAAGATGGACTACGATTCCATGGGTCTGTCCTCTACCTACCTACCCACCACCACAATCAGAAAAAAAGCACTGCAGTGCTGTCACGATTCACCATTCGCCTGAAATCCAGGCATCGTAAAAACCCAAGAATAAGTAAAGAGACCCTTTTGGTGGCCACAGATGACGCAAGCTATCCGCCACCATTATGTACAGAGTTGCAAATCCTGTCTCTGGAATAAATTAGAACATCAAACCTGCAGGGTAATTACAACCTCTACCCCACACCAAGCCAGCACCAGAAAACTGCACTATCCAGGATCCCTGGGTGTCCACAACACGGGCTCAAGAAACGCCCAGGACACACCCAAGGAAACGCGTATGCACACTGAGCTGTCTCTATGAGCAGTGATCGAAGTGAGTGGGAACGGTCAGGAGCAGTGTTCCACTGCTTTTATTTTGTGGTGTTTACCATTCCTCTACTTTTTACAACCCTATTGACCATTCTCTATAGAGGCTTTGTCAATTCATATACCTGTGCAAGTGTAAAGTTGTACTAGGAGCCTTAATTACTAGTCGCCTAGACTATTGCAATGCCCTGGCTGCAACACATGTTGCACTATGCTTTCACCTACCCTCTCCCCTGCTGAGTCCACAGTTCCACTACTTTTTTCGGTACACTTCTACCACTGTCTATGAGCCGCTCGCGCTTACAACTTCAAGCAGGCCAGATGTGTTTTCCTAAAGCTCCACCATCGGCAAGCCTACAGCGGGGCCGTGCCCATGCCTGACTTCACCCAGACCCTGCTCGCTCCACAGATAAGTACTGTGGCAGAAGCCACTCTGTGATTACTGCATTAAGAAGCCAGAGACGTTGCGCAACAAACTCTGCTTTCATTTACAGCACCTTTAATCACACTCAGCCTTGAATGGAAACTGTATACTCAGTGTTCACATTCCTAAACGTGGCAAGTCGTGAGCCCACCTGCTAGCAACCTGCCTATCTGAACTTTGTAGTGCAAAGCCAAAGTGGCTTATCTGCTCATTGTTGTTCTTTTCTCAGTTTGGTCCCCAGAAAATTAGCACGTCTTGGAACTGGCAGTATCACTGAACACTGGAAGCCAGTACCCAAGGCTAAGTAGCTGTTGATTCCTTGTTGCTTGTAATGCACTGCCATATATTGCATGATCTGCAGACCATGATTTACGGTAAGATACCTGCTTAAGGGTAAAGCAGGATAGTGCTATGGGTTTATAGTCAAAGTTTCGAATACATAGTTTCGAAATGCAATACTTTCGAAACAAAAGGATCAACAACCAAAAAATTCGATTGCACGTTTTTTTTTGTTTTATGGGGGGGTTCCCTCCCAACCCCCCGTTTTTTGGGGAAAAACCACTAATTATTTGTATACGAACCCCAAAAAATAAAAAATACATTAAAAAAAAGCATTCGAATTTCTTTTTTCCGATCCGTTTGTTTCAAAAGTATTGCATTTCGAAACTATGTATTCGAAACTTTGACTGGACACTGTGCTATGTACGTACCTTGCATTAGGTAATGCCAGGTTTTCACACAACTGTACCCTGTATCAGGTTATGCAGGTTATGCAAGGCATTCACACCAATGCACCCTGCAGGAGATAATGCCAGGTCTTCTTTAAACCAGACACTGCACGCCGTCGCGTTCGCCCACTCAGTGGGTGCCACCCTCCAGGACCTTGGGGTTAGGAATGGCACAGCAAGAGCTATATTGCCGAAGATTTTGAGTCAATCAGACACAGGTAATTTCCTTTCAACAATGGATATTTTGCAGTCATTGAATGATATTGTTTTATTGGCCTAGATACCTATCCCAGTTAGAGGAGATGGGTACATTTGGAACTGCAGCTGAAGAAACATCATGGCTGCAAAAAGAGGATGCCCTTGAATGGTAAACTGCAGTGGCCGCTGTCAACAGCCTTCCAGTACACCTGAGCTGATTTTCTTTGTGGAGGTATTGGCAGTGCTGATTGCTTTTATGAACTAGGGTAGCCATTGTCACTTATTTTTTCTGTCTGAAGCAAATGATCAAAGACATCATGTGGATTGCGCTGCAATTTGAAAATTGTTCCAGGGAACTGAGAGCAATATCAATACTATTGGCAAAGGTAGTGAACTGACATGCTGTACAGCTTATTAGGTGGAAGGCCCTAGATCAATGTTTGGGGTTGTTCTGCGGTGGCAGAGAACATATGTGCATTAGCGTCTCCCGCAAATTACCACAGTGTGCAAATTGAAATCTAAGACAATTATGTTGTTTTTTCACACCTATTCAATAGTTTTGAACTAATTTCAATTATTTTTCTGTGTGAAATAGTGGAAGAAGTTGTCATACATGGTAAAGTAGCTGTACTCTACATTTTACTCAAAGGAGGAATACTCCTTTGGAATACTGCCAACACCTTTTCAAGGGTATTTCATTGAGTGTTATGGAGACCCATTAATCAGTTGTCAACTGCTCAGTTGTTCTTCTTCTCCTTGAAAATCAGCTCACTGGATAGCATTTGTCAAAAAATCCACAGAATTCAATATTTGAGGGACTTTCCATGGCAACAGTGTAAGAACGACTTGTGATATGCTCGTATTTTAATAAATATCCATGTTTCCAGTTACTAGTGATGTGCACACATTTTCAAGTCCAAAATATTTACACTTTTCTCATGAAATTCGAATGTAAAATGAAATACGGGTTACGGGAGTTCATAAATGAATGGAATTTCATGTGTCAATCCTCTGTGCCTGGTCAAATCATGAAAACGTCAAGTCATCTATAATCCCCTCCTCCACATGATATTGTGCTGTAGGGGATTGGGAGCATCTGAGAAGAATGTCTCCTTGTCTCCTTGAAGCGGCTGACATCAATGTTCAGCAGATTGAGTGCAAATGCGGTGTCCATCAAGGCACTCTCTTCTTGATGGACATAATCAGCTACATACATAATATCGTTTTTTTTGTAAAGGCCAGTTCTCTGAGTTGTGGAATAACTCCTATTGGTGCCTCCAAATGTTGTGCTCATGCTCTTAAGAATGTCTTGGTAACCCCCATGTTTTCCATTTAGAGGGTCTGAGTATGCAGAGTCCTACGCACAAGCAAATGCCTGCCAGGAACAGAATGCACATTATCCAGAATCGTGACTTATCTGTAGTGTGTTTGGCATAAGACCTTGTGTAAACTACTCCGTTCCTAATGAAAAAGTCTGAGAAATGTAAAAGTGGCCAAAAGACTGGACCCATACCAACCACACTACCTGGGGGCTGGAATGTTTTTATGGATGTCAACATCTATATAAAAAGATAATGTGTGCAGGTGGCAGTATAAAAACCTCATCTTCTTTCTAGTACAGACATTGAGCTTGCTCAGTAGGTTGTAAAATTGACAAGTAAGAATCATATTTTAAAACCAGGACACTTCATGTACACCCTGATGTACTTTTCGCAGACCGTTGTACTTATCAGGGAAAGAGACAATTGCCCTATTCTTTTATTCACACTCAAACAATAAGTTGAAGCACCTCTTAGACACAGGGCCTCATCACGAGTTGGGCGGTAAAACCGGTGCTATTAGTGCCGGCGCTAATAGCCCTACCGCCAAACCCCCCCGCGCTATTAGCGCCGGATGACGGGTTTGGTGGAAGGGTTATTGCCCATTCCCCATTGGGCCCATTCGGAAAATTCACGCTATTACCGCCGGTGGATTTCCCGCCAGCAGTAATCATGCCAAAAATTGGCAAATTTGCCCCCAGCTCAGAGCTAAGGGGAAATCCGCCAAAGCCATGATCTTAAATGCGGCGGCAATAGTGCTACCGCCGCATTTAAGGGTTACCGTCAGACTCGTGATGAGGCCCATAATGTCCACCATCTTGTCCAACGATATCCTTAATGGGGGCCACAGTAGCTTCGTGAAATACCTATCATCCCACCTGTTGACCTGCATCCTCAGCCTGTATGAGAAAGTACTAGTGATGGTCCAAGTCGAATCATAGGCTCTTAGATTGGTCTGGTTGGCATCAATGCCTGGATCACAAGGCTCATACCCGAAGCAGGCGAGGCTGGAAAGATAACTAGGCCACTTCATGAGGAGTCCCCTATCCACTTCTTTGTGAAAGACTTATCATCCCACTTGTTGACCCGCACCATCAGCCTGTGTGAGATGGTAGTATCAATGGTCCAAGTGAAGTCATAGGCTCGCATTGATTTTGTGAATAATTTTATCTTAATCAACAACAGTCTCCCATCTGCCAGAAAGAACCTCCTGTCATAGCACCAGCTATCAAAGCCAGCCAGATTGGTCTGGCTGGCATCAATGACGATCACAATGCTAATGCCATACCCGAACCAGATGAGGCTGGAAAGACATCTAGGCCAAAGAGTGTCCTACAGACCGATCCATCAAACGGTCATTATAGTAGATCGTCACTTTTCCGCCTCATGCAGGTCAGCCCACTGTAATGTGGAAAAAGCCCACCCGGGCAACTTAGATCATCAGTAACAGAATAAAAATGTCTCCTTGCTGCCCATTATTATTTATTAATATTATTATTATAATTGGTGATTTGTTCAGAAAGTAATTAATTTTGTATTACGCGCTTAACAGCAGAAACCAGTGTCTAAGTGCGGGACCAGAGATCTTGCTGCCAAGATAAACGCGTTGCCCTTGAGCTATCCTCCAGACCTGGCCGTAATGACGCGGCTTCTCCCGAATCTACGTGCCAGATGGGGATCAAACCCATTTTTCATGAGATCGTCCCTGTTGCCAGGGTGGGCATTTTGCTGCTGAATTATCCACATGGCCAAACTGGGAATTGAATTTAAGGTCCTATGTTTCAACAGAAGATCAGCTTGGAAAAATGGCCCAAAAGATTTGGAGAACCAGTTTACCAGATGCACTCTTAGAAGAGCCCTGAGAACCAGTACATCAATTTAATTAACTCCAGAACTTTTCAACTTAAAAGATTTGGAAATAGCAGTTTGCCTTTGAGCCTTCCTCTAGATCTAAGACTGAAAAATTCAGGAAAACACAAAACACTCTCCTGTTCAGAAAAGTTTTACTGAGAGAAAATAATACGTCTTCTGTTCATCCTTAATACTCAGAGATGCAGTTAAGACCTATGTGTTGTTTCCTAAAATACCTTCTAACCAAGTTCTGGAATCTGCTGTCTTGCGCAGCACTTTTAAAGTCTTGAATTTATTTCTTCTTATCTTTACAATTTATTGTTCCCCCACCCAATCCTGCCATTTTTCTCCCTCGCCTTTTTTAACTGCACACTCAACTGTCCCTTGAGGGAACAGGCCATCTTTTTACACCTGCCATCTGCCTCACACTTTTCCATGTCCCATGCAAAAAATGGAGTAGGCATGTAAATATGAAAGATGGCAGGTGAAGCTGTAGAAGACCGGGGATGGGAAATATTGTGGGTGTCACCTGTGGGGATAAACAAAAGAAAGAGAAAGCCAGTGGTCACAGGGCTATCCGACAGGTAAGGTCCCAAACCCTTGAGGGCAGGAGAGGAGATACCCTTGAATTAAGCACAGAATGATTGGGCCTCTGGGACTCGAAGGCCAAAGGGAATTAAGGCCGCTGAAAACCAAATAAAAGAGGATTAATGGTCATGGTCTGAGACACAGGACGAGCTGGAGAAGGGCCACGGTGCAACCCTTTGAGTCGCTGGGCGCAGTGACCATTTAAGAGGAGCGGACAGGTGTGCGAGCACTAAAAGCGGCCTCAATTTTCACTGACAATTCTTGTAATTGGGATTTGTATGTATTCGACCCCTGCCTCTGGTTATCCATGGTGAGTTGTTCAAGCAATAATTTTGTAGCCACCCAAACATTGCCTTGAAGATATAATGAATCTCTATTCTGTGGGAGCTGAAGCTGTACCTGTTGTCCCATTGCCTTTCCTGCAGTAGTCGTTGGTTCCCCAGAACAGCCACCGCTAATGTTTGAAGTGTGTGTGTGGGTGTTGGGTTGGTGTGCAGCACCCCAGATGCCGACTGAAAGATGATTGCAAACCATCCACATTTTTATATTATTTGCCTGCAACATAGGTATGTCTTTTTTCCTCGCTGAAGCTTGGAAACGGCTTCTTCAGTTTATTCCGAGTAATCCATTCCCCACTGTCTGCCCATCCATCACCTTCTTCAGGCTGTTTAACCTTGATACTCCCTTGGAGAAAAGGCCTTAGGAATACATTTGGGGTGCCGTGAGACGCAGGATTAGTGGTTAGCAAGGCATCCCACTGTCCGATAGATAGAATGGTTGCTTCATCCCAGTCTGGGGACTGGCCATGACTTTGAGAGGCCAGTCTCCCCAGCATGACCCCAATTGGCCACTCGTCCACCCTGACATTCTAGGCATCCGCGTGTCATTAAAGGGGAATTAACATTCGACATGTAAACAGGGATATCTCTGGAACACCGTGTCCTAGAGACAAGGGGGCTCATTCTGAGTTTGCCAGTATCCCGCTGGTAATTCCGGAGGGATACCAGCAAACTGTCTGTACCGTTTCCGCCCTCTGATATCCGGGTATTACCAGGATATTACAAGTGGCGTCAAGGGCCATACATCCCATTCCATGGAGTCCCATAGAAATCCATGGATAGGATCGCCGGAATTACCCGTACTGGTTCTACCGGTGCCAGTGATTCTGGCATTTATTTGCTGGTAGGGGGCTAATTCACTGACCGGTCGGGCCTGTCAGTAAGTCAGTGCCCCCAATGACGTACTTGTGTTTCACCGGTCCGTAAAAAACGACGGTGTCAGAATTATCAGCAATTTTACCGGCATATTTTCCGGAGGGCAACTTGTAATTATCCCCATGGCGTTTGAAAACATCCTGACTGAGCCTATGCCATTGAATGTATTATTGTCTTTCTCAGGTTTTTGAGGGCGCTATAACCCTCCAAAGAGTTTTGCTTTTCTTCTCCACAGGCTTATTACCTCGGACATCTACTGGTTCTCTTAGCCAAGTCCTCAAAAAGCCCTTCCATCCAAAAAGAAATGAGCTCATACGAAGCCAGTTGTGACGGGTATGCTGAAATCCTATCTCAAAATGTGCATTTTCTCTGAAACCTGTTTGACCGACAATTGCATCTTTCAAAAGAGATTGAAAAGAATCACTGTACCAACAAAAGCCATTAAATGCCTCCATTGTAGAGCAATGGAGGCTACATCCACCTTCCACCAAAATGGCGTAGCATCAAGTTGGTCCAGTTATCTCTGTTTGGATTGCGGTCTGTGGACCCCACGGAGGAGCGAGACGTATAGAAGCGCACCGGAAAAAGACTGATGCACAGTTGCGTGCCGGGTGTTGTGGGGGCCTGCTATGGACACCCAGCGGGCCCCCTGAGTGCCATGGTCACCGGCACTCTACAGGCCCACTGTCTGTGGGGGTTGGGGCCTGCACTGGACAATCGGCAGGCCCCATGGTACTTCAGGACATCAGCCCCAATGGGGGGTGGAGACACAGCCTGCCAGGCCCCTGACCATGTGGACCTCTGCCACTGTCCTGGCATGAGGGTCCCATGGCATCAGGGCCTGCAGGCCTAGGCCTCCACATGTAGGCCTGCAGCCTACATGCAATAAGACACGGACTCAGGAGTTGCTCTTTTGGAGTCTGCAGCCGGTCTGTCTCACGTGCATGCAGGGACTCCTTTTATTAGCTTGGGCCTTGACACAGTCATTGCCCAACTTAAAGGGGCAATACACGTGGGAGGGACACATCCCCTTAAAGTGGCAATACACATAGGAGGTCAATTTTTGTGTGTTTTAGAATTCCAATTGACCGCACTCTTTCGAAGCCCAGTCCTTTAGGAGCTCTGCCAGAAGGCTGGGTAAGTGGATGGGTCAATTTTGTTTATGCCTTTACTGAGTCGAATAATTATGGGACTGATGGAGTTTTTATCCCTGGGTCCTGACACTTCCCTTTCCTTTCCCTGTACGACTGTTAGGTCATTCACTGGACTTTCGCTTTTTCTCGGAAAGGTTAGTGGTTCTTACTTAATATACATTTTTGGCGATTGAACATAGAAGTTGAGAGTAATTACTAAATAGACATCTATTTTCATTACCCTATAGGGTCCATTGTAGGAATACAATAACGTATAGGAACTGTGAAGTCCAACCCTGAAGATGGTTCTATGAACCGAAACACGTTGGTTGTCTTTTGACATTCAAAAAGGGACTTTCTCTGGAAACATCTGCCAATTTGATCGATTGATATATGAAGTGACAATTTGTGAACACTTGAAATTGATTTGCACAATGCCTGTTGTTGTAAGGCTTTTCTTATGTTGAAAATGTTTCTTGTCCTGCATGTAACACTGACAAAATATGCTTTATGTGTAGATATGTGATATATTGCAAATTTGATTTCTTTGTACTTGAATGATTAAAATTTAAGATTTGTCTCTATGATCTAGGTTCTGGTTGACCGATATGTTTGACATTGAATTGTGATATTTTAGTTTGAACATTATATATCTAACAGTCATCCGATTCAACTTAAGAAGAGATTGAGTTATGCTTGAATTTGAATGTCTGCCACTTTGGCGTAACTATTTATGAAAAGTGTTAATGTGTAAATGGGGATTTGTCCCCAGGAGTGCATTTGGGCCTGCCGGGTAGCAACACACGGCTCTGGTTTTGTTTGATTTCTTTGTCCTAAGTGGCCTTGTGACGTTAGCCCGCCTGCACCTGAAATATTTCGTACATGAGCACTTAATCCTTTATGAGATATATTGCCTCCTTTTAGAAAAACACTTGATTAGAAACAGTGAATGACCTTTTACACTTATCAGTGCACCCCTATATTTCACCCCTTGTCACCACGGGATGTGCACTGTGCCACCTCTAGGCTACTATTACGACTTGCGCTCTTCTGTCCTCACCAGCTACCAGCGCAGCAGTCTTCTGTTGATACTTGGGGCCTGATTCTCAGAGCATTTTTCAATGGGATTGTGCCATTATGAAACGCTTCTGTGTCTTGGCTTCTCACCTCTTCTCCATTCACTGTGCACAATGTCATGTCTTCATACCAATGTGGCACCACACACATGCTCCTCAGCCACAGTTCACTTTATTCTTTAAGAGGCAATCAATTCTACCTTTGGCCCCCCACGTACAGGTGTTAAAAGCCTTATCTTTGGGTGACATCCATCAGGAGCACTCAGTCTGCCCTACAATCCTCAATTTTCTTGGTGCCATTAAGTCAGGTTTTCTAAGTTCCTAATGGCTGGGAATGCTAGTTCAAATACAGGAGAATGAAATTGCCTCATTCCGAGTTAGGTGGTAAGTGGTAAAATTGGCGGTAAATGAGTTACCGCCAATTTTACTACTACACCAAATTATGAGTATGTGTTTTGAGTGGAGGATTTACCTCCAGCAAAACCCTTGAGGTAAATCTTCCAACTCAACGCCAAAAAATTGCGGTGGAAATTCTGCAAAAAAAACAAACATTGAGTCCAATGGACCCAAAATAAATGGGGAATTACACTGCCACCACCACTCGTAACCAGGTGGAAATTCCGCCTGACCAAGTGGCGTTAACGATCATTCTTGAGGGCTATTTTTTGGAGGATTTTCCTCTGATTTTCCACCAAACTCGTAATGAGGCCCAATGTATATATATCGTGTACTTGTTATCATTGTGCTGTTAACCTAGCTGCCGATAGCACTTTCGACCTTAGCGTATACTCCACCATTGGTATAATTGTAGAACTTTCAGACCACCAAGCAAACAAGGGAATCCAGTCTTATTCCTTGTAAAGTAATGACCTTCACCAAAGTATCATATTTGCAACGTCCACTTCAATGTATAAAGTGCTCATTTTTTAATGTTCCGCTTTAAGCATTACCAAAACAATAATGCTATTCAATGCCAAGAACTAGGATCCACGTTTTCTGTTTTTACTGTCAAATAAAGAAGAATGCACAGAAACAATTAACCTCCCATCAATATTTATTTGTAAATGTTGCTTGCAAAAATCAGTAAATCAAGAAAAGAAGACATTTTCTAGTTGAATCCTGCACTGCAATGGAAGTATGTTCCAAATGGAAAAAGAATGGTGAGCTTACACAACTGTGTATGTAGCAACTGGCCATACGTGTTACCGGATACGTGGAAAATGACCATAACTCTTACTGGAAATTGTAGCAATGATCATAGCAGTTACTGAGCATTGCTGAGGCTATTCAAATCGGATACTGAGGCATAAACATAAGCCACTGGCCATGTGGAAGCTATGCATACCTGTCACTGGAGAATAACCGTAAATGATTGGCCATGTGGAGGCTATCCATACTTGATGTTGGAGCATGAGTGTGGGTTACTGGGTATGTGGAGGCTATTCATACGTGATCCTGGGGCAGGAGCTTAAGTTACTGTCCATGTGGAGGTTATTCATATGTGACCCTTGGGCATGAGCGTAAATTACTGGCCATGTGGAAGAAATTCATACCTGGTACTTGGGCAGTTCCGTACATTTCTGGCCGTGTTGAGGCTATTCATACCTGATACTGGGGCATGAACGTAAACTTCTGGCCATGTGGAGGCTATCCATACCTGATGTTGGAGCATGAGTGTAAGTTACTGGGCATGTGGAGGCTATTCATACGTGATCCTGGGGCAGGAGCTTAAGTTACTTGCCATGTGGAGGCTATTCATACATGATACTGGGGAATGAGCATAAAATACTGGCCATGTGTACGCTATTCATACCTGTTACTGGGGAATAACCCCAAATTACTGGCCATGTGAAGGCTATCCATACCTGATGCTGGGGCCTGAGCATACATTTCTGGCCATGTGAAGGCTATCCATACCTGATGCTGGGGCATGAACATAAACTTCTGGCCATGTGGAGGCTATTCAAACCTGTTACTGGGGCATGAGTGTACATTTCTGGCCATGCAGAGGTTATTTTTTTTTTTTTTTTTTTTTTTTTTTATTGATTTAGCTGTATAAAAACAGCCTTTCAAAAACTAAAACATAATAAAATACAATACACTTTACATCATAAGAGTTGTAACATTATACAGAAATGCAACATAACCAGCGAATCAATCATCTGGAAATAGGATTTGAAGCTAACTTTCTCCAGTCAATTACACATTTTCCAACTGATATGTGTTAATTCCATCTTCCAACTTTAGAGCCTCCACAAACATTAATATAGCCAAATTTATTTTAACCAATTGACTATGATATAGTTTATCCCATAACACATCATGGTCGGTAATAACCTGGTTCTCAAAAAAATGCTTGAAGAAAATACATCTCTTTTCAATAAGTGCAGGACAACCCGCAATTAGATGTTTTAAGGATTCAACTTGTTCCGCCTCCTCACAAAATCTACAGTCCCCATTAGTGGACAACTTTCGCATAAATTGTATTTCATTGGAGGGAAGGACATTCAATCTTATTCTTAGATAGGTAAGTCTGCTTTTTGGATTAGGAAATTTAATGAGACATTGTTCTATTTTATGTACTTCTTTCACAGCAAAAGATTGATATCTAAAAGTTTTTAATTTATCGCATGCATTTCTAGTTTCAATCCAATCCCACATCCATAGTTTTTTCTTTGCTCTTTCTGGATTGTTCACCAATAGCTCATCATCAATGCCTGCCTCTGTCATTGCCAAAGAACACCACTTTCGCCACTTTGCCGTATTCCTAATTTCAGTATTCAGCATGTGTTTTCCCATCAAATACATCACTCCATCATTTTTGGAGGCCATCACATATTTACGATACAGGCTCAACATTTTCCAGAGATAAAATGCATTCAATGAGACCAAGCCCAGTTCATGTCTTATCAGACACATTGAAACTGAAGTAGAAAGGCCACATATCGATTTCCAAAAATTGCCTTCCATTTTAACCCATATAGATTTTTTCATAGCTGCTTTGGTTTCTGATGCATACGTCACAATGGGTACCACTTTTTGTTTATAGAAAATTACAGCAGGCATCAAGGAAAATTTGCCATATTTGGCTTGAATTATTTTAGATTGATTTATTCCTGTTTTAAGTTTTTCTTTCAACACTCTAAAATATGGCTTATCAGCTACATCATTGTTGAATTGGATGCCTAGATATTTATATTCTGTAACTATTTCTATCTCTATATCTTGTATTACCCATCGATATTTTGTGTGGGTGGATTTTGTCTTGCAGCTTTGTATCATAATTTTACATTTATTTTGATTTATTGTTAGTAAGTTTTCATCTACATATCTACTCAAGGAATCAAGAAGATTCTGCAAACCCACGGGGGTTTTAGACAGAAGTACCAAATCATCCGCATAAAATAACCACGGTATTGGATGAACACCAATTCGTGGAGCATCAGCTCTACATTTCATAAATTCATACCGGACAGCTGCCATGAAAAAATTAAAAAGGGTACTGGCCAAAATACAACCCTGTTTTAGACCTCTATGAGTCAAAATAGGATTAGATAAGGTTCCGTCTGTGGCCAATCTAATTTGCACCATGGTGTCCGTGTGCAATTCTTTAATCCAAAATACAATATATTCAGGGCAGTTTGCGTCAATCAATTTTTTCACCAGCAATTTCCTGCACACTGAATCGAAAGCTGCTTGGAAGTCAATAAAGGCCAGATAGATAGATTGACCTTTAACCTGTTCTTGTTTTTTTATGACTTCCAATATGTGCAGGTTAATTGCTGTTCCCATACCTGGCCTAAATCCCGTTTGATGTGGGTCTCTCATCTGAACCTCATTCAGCCATATATTCAGATCTCTCAGCAGCAATCTTGCAAAAATTTTACTTGGGATGTCTAATAGAGAAATGGGTCTATAATTTGCGGGATTTTCATGATCCCCTTTTTTATAAATCGGTATAGTTATTGCTTTTTTCCAAGAGCGTGGTAAAAATCGTGTTCTTATTATTTTCAGAAAAATTGTTAGAAATATTTTTGCCCACGCCATAGGATGTTGTTTTATCATAAAATTTGATAAACCATCTGGCCCTGGAGCACGAGAGATTGATAATTTAGAGATCTGAAACAGTATGTCATCAATGTCAAATGAGAGATCTTTACTACAAGATTTAATAGGTCTCACACCTTCCCCTTTTGTGATTGTGTCCGCATACAAGGATTTATAGAAACACGCCCAAACTTCCTGAGGTATGGGATTCAATTGATAAATAAATTGCTGTTTACACTGCTTAAAATTTAATAATGACCAAATTCTAGATGAGCTTTTAGATTTCAATTTATCTAACATTTCTTCCGCATCCCTCTGATATAGAATAGCATGTTTCGATCTCAACCAATTTTTATATTTACATTTTAACGCTCTGAGTATCTTACTTTTGTCACTATGGTTAAGATTTATCACATGCCTTCTATCTTTTCTATATTGGGCCTTTCGAATTGCTACTTCATGATCGTACGTGTGCAGAGACTTAATCTCCTTGATTTTTAACTTATTTCTTTTAACCACAAAGATTTGCATTTCTTCCACGTATGACTGAGTATCAAGGTGACAGTTTTTTACTCTCCTCACGTCATTCGTTTTGAGCTTGTGGTTTAACATATCTAAGGTTTTTGGACACCATTTAAATCTATTCATCCCTTGATTCAGAGACATATTCGTTGCTAAGGATTTTTCGTAATGTTTCTCCAGGACAGACCATGACCAGTTCATGCATTGGATATCATGGTCACTAACATGTTGGGATAAAATTGAAAAATTAGTTATACTCTTAAACAATTGCTCGTCTACAAATGTATAGTCAATCATGGCAGATTGCGTACCGCGGTGCCATGTAATATGTTGGGGAATATCTCCTCTTATGGCACCGTTTAACTTACATAAACGACGTTCTTCCATCAAATCATTCCATTTTTGGGCTACTGCGGATATATGTTTTCCCCCACGCGCATGACATGTTATATTAAGGTCACCCGTAATAATAACATGCTCACACGTAGGGTCTAGATAGATTGCATTCAACAGATTCTCAAGGGCATTAAAGAATTCACAGTCAGTAATGGCTGCATGGTTCCAGTATACATTTATCAACCCTATAACCTTAGAATCAATTATTATCCTCACCAGTTGCAAAAAACTATTGGGGGAAGCCCAGGGTTCCAAATGAGTATACGGATTGATTTTTATTGCTACCATTAGACCTGCCATGGGTCTGCCCTTGGCAGGTATAATTGCTGGAATCAAGGATGTGATGTGATTATCCCACCTTGGTGCATATTGTAACCATATCTCTTGGAACACCAATATGTCGAAATTGTCCAAAGTGCTATCATTACTTTTCACAAGATGATTAAACCCTCGCGTATTCCATGAGGATAGAGAGAGAGAAATAGATTGCTGGCATAGTTAATTTCTATATTGTCTCACCTCTCTATCCTTTTGTACTCTTTCATTTTCAAATACTGACTCTGATTGACGATTTCTAGAATGGTATTGCTCCTCTGCAATAGATTTAGATATATATTGATTTCTAACTGCAGATATTTGTGGAGGGTAAGTCACAGCGTTATTAAGCAGAATTAACCCTAGTTCATATATCTCCATTCTAGCTTGCCATAAGGCGTTTTTTATGAAACCTGACTTCATCCACAGCTTTACAACCGACAAATCAGTTGGATGTAAGAACTCTATTTGCTCAAGATCTGCCGAGCATATTCCTTTTAGAGCCGGTATATCTGCAAAAATATTCATAACTGATTGTCTATTAAGAGTAAATGTCTGGAACGGATGCGAGCGGCACTGCAAAATCAAGTAATGCGCAGTCACAGTTTTTATAGGAGTTCTCAAAGGCCCTTTTATAAATGAAGTCGACTTAAGATCTCTTTGATTGGCTGGTTTGTTGAAATCTGCATGAACACCCATTGTCTTTGAGATATTTTTATCCATCGAGTCCTTAGTATTTGTATTATTTACCAAGGAGACAATTCTTTGAATAGATTTCTCTATATCTTCTTTCCATTCTTTTAAAACTTCTGTGTCCACACTCTTCACTCTTACAGGCTCTACTATCAATGGTTCTCCACAATTTTCCATTTCTACAGACTCTACTTTATTAGCCGATTCATCCTCTTGAAAACCTCTGTCATTTGCCAAGGGAGCTGCTGCCACAGAGTTTTGCTTAGAGGCATTTTTATTGACCTGTTCGCTAATCAACACCAAACTGTCCAAAGGTTCGTACATCAAGTGCGCTGTCTTGGCCAGTTTGGATTGACTAGCTTTAAACAATAGCATATCACGATATTTGTTAGCTATATTTTTTCTCGCCAGACTAATTGCAGAATTTGATTTGGATACTGACTGAATAAATTGTCTAGTACCAGAAATCTTTGAATTAGGAATGGCTTTGATATTTTTAGATTTTTTTATAGCATTTGGTATCTGAATAGATGTTTTTTTAAGTTGTTTTTCAAATATCTGGTAGGTCGGCCCTTTATTCTCTGAGTCAGAGTCTTTTACAATTTCTGCCTCTACACAGTGTTGGCTACCCACCTTAGGGAGATTTTCACAATGCTTCCATTTTGCCTTACTTTTCTTGAGACATCTCTGACCAACAGCACATTTCTCCATGTTATTATTACATCCCAACACAAGACTGGGTTTTGTCATCTCACATTTATCCTCTATTTTTTTCATACCATTTGTTTCCACCATTCCATTTAGTTGTGTTGCAATTTTTGCTTTCCCTGTCTGGTGTTGTAATACAATTTGTTGATTCTGTGAGCAATCAATTAGTAGTACATCAGAGGTTTGTACATTTCCAACATGCTTTATGCCCCCTATGTTTTCACATATTTCATTGGCACATGGAACACACTCCAATTTGGTTTTAAGACAGCCACATCGAGTTTCAATAACTTTTGTTTGATTCTGTAATAATTTAGCCATTAGCTCCTGTTGCTCATTCATTTTTGAGTCTAAGGAATCATATAACCGTGTCAAGGAGAATAGAGCTGCATTCATCGTTTGTAGAGAAGTTTCTACACCTATGATGAATGTCCCTTGCGAGGGATTGTTGTTTAAATTTACAGCATTTGGAATTCGCCGTGGGGTGGGGTTCATAAACGAGCAGGACAATACAGACGACTCTTTAGGTGAAGGAGAAAACATCATTGGGGATTTGGATAGGTTGTGAAAGCTCTCTCTAGTTCCTGTCACCAAATCTACCACCTCATCGTGATCAAATGAAATACACTCCCCACCTTCATCAATTTTTTTAAATAAATCTGCCTGATTTGGGCTTGCCAGTTCCCCGGCTACCTCATTAAACACTATTTCTCTTCTCGCTTCAACCCGCTCATCTAGTATCAGAGAAGATTTGGTAGGTGTTATCAGATCACATTCATTCTTCTCACCTCTTAAATCCACTTGATTCACAATAATGTCCAGAACACCAGCGGTCACTAAGGAGTCAAGAGGTGTATCTCTCAAATTAACATCCTCTCCATTCATATCCATTTCTTCAGCATTATTGGGGCATAGTCCCATATTAGATGGGGGGGTTTGCACTTTTTCAACCGCCCTACCCATTTTGGTTCTCTGTTCACAGAATTTGCGTATATCCACTATGGGGGTACATGACCTTATGTTAGAAGCAGATTTCGATGCTCGTGCTAACTGTATACAACGTATAGAAGAGGTTTTTGGAGTTTGTAATGCCGCTGCAACACACGCTTTAATTTTATCCTGGTGCGGCATTCCAGTTTTCAGAGTTACGACCATTTTTCTTTACTAGTAACCAGGATACCAAGATCACCTAAGTATATATGTAGATGTAGATAATGAGAGCGTATAAATATTGCACTCACCAGAATTTACCTGTTCTGATGTATTACACCCCGCCTATATAACAGAATTACAATATATTCTCACTCTAGTTCTTGGGCATCAGTGCAGCAGACCGTCAACAGTTCTCCCTTTTATATGTGTTGATTTTCCTAGGACAGTTCGCGCACAGCGAGAATCAATGAGGATAAACTCCACAGTTTCCCGACCAGTCACGCCACCAAACAGCCACACAACAGCTGTAGGGCTTGACACCAAAGGGCTTATCGCCGCAAGGGTGGCTCGCAGCTGCTTTTAAAACAGAAGTCAGTCACGTGAGGCGTCACGTGTCCCACGCTGCTCCGCCTCCTCCAGGAAGCGGCTAACAATTAAAATATTGGCAAGAGCGACGGCTCGCAGTGCCAATTAGAGCAAGCTGCAGGGGTCCTCTCAGCTCAACACAGTAAAACACAAAAGCGATCCTTCGCTTTAGCACTTCGTACGCCGCTCGGGTGGCTCGCAGCTGCTTTTAAAACAGAAGTCAGTCACGTGAGGCGTCACGTGTCCCACGCTGCTCCGCCTCCTCCAGGAAGCGGCTAACAATTAAAATATTGGCAAGAGCGACGGCTCGCAGTGCCAATTAGAGCAAGCTGCAGAGGTCCTCTCAGCTCAACACAGTAAAACACAAAAGCGATCCTTCGCTTTAGCACTTCTTGCCGCTTTAGCAGAGGTTATTTATACCTGATACTGGGGAATCTATCAATTGGTGACGGGATCACCAGGTGCATATGAAGGAACACTGTGGAAACGCTCTGGAAAGGAGCGCTGGATCTGGAGCTCTGTGTGATGGGATCACCCGCCAGGAGTGGAGGACTCCAGGTCGTGAGGAAAACCACCTCGTCACTAGTTGTTGGGCCACGTGGCCCACTAAAGGAGGACGCGACACCAGTGAGTATCTGTATGTCTCTATTCACATACAGCTGCATACAGCCTTTCCTTCCATCCTCCCCGCTCCCACAGCATCCACCACGTGGTCTCTGTCTACCTCTTAAAGGGACATAGTCTACTAACACCTAACCATATGACACAATAGTTGCCTGCGGAGGATCACTCCATCATACATAACGAGACATTTTGTCTGGTAAATGTCAGCCATGTGACCCTTATTCCAGTTATTTACCAGTTTTTGCCATCCAGTCCTCACGTAGTCCTGCCACTTCATCTCACCAGTCATGATGTTCTGCTCCATACTTACATAGTCCTGCCATTTCATCTCACCCACAATGATGTTCTGCTCCGTACTCACGCAGCTCTGCCATTTCGTCTCACCAATCATGATGTTCTGCTCCAATCTTCACATATTCCTGCCATTTCATCTCACCAGCTTTGACGTTCTGCTCCGTACTCAAGTAGTCCTGCCATTTCATCTAACCAGCTATGATGTTGTGCTCCGTAAAGCTGCACTGACACTGCCCATGAGAGAACATTAGTACCCGGCGCAGCAAATCCACAGGATACATTGCACATGGATTGGCTAATTTCCGAGCATTACCACAGTGTAATCCCGTGGACGCACTTACGTGCATTCTACACCAGGTACACTTTTTTTTTCAAGACAACCTTGGAAAGGGAGAAGAGACCACACATATCCCCTTCTCCCTTTTCCAATGTGGCCTTTTTTATTTTCATTTTTCTCCCATTCATTAGTACGGAGCAAGTTGGCCCAAAATGGTGCCCTGTTGCTCTGTACTAATGAAGCAGTACGAGCGTTCTAGTGTTCCTGTAACTACGCTCGGGCCTGTAACTATGGGCCCGAGGGGCATTACCTTGGGTGGTATTGGCCCGCCGTCTCGGGGCTTAATGCCACAATAACACATGCTTAGTTTCGACATTCAATTATATAGTGCTACAAAAATCTGTCACAGAAACGATACTACATTTTTGGAGGGAGACCAACATAAAGAGCAGCAGGGTGACCGGCAGGGCCACCGGCAGGGCCACCTGCAGGTGTGGGATGTCTTGACCCACTTTTGCTCTGCCATACGGCAACACAGTGTTCTGATGGTGAAAGAAACATCAACATGGCTGCAAAACCCTTGTGCGCGCCAAAACCTTGGAAAATTGCACTCTGCAAAGCACAAAAAGATGGCTGCCCAATCTACCATGCATGTTGTCAGTGGTGGAACAGAGATCTCTCTCCTGAAATATGTCACTGGGCTCCGCAACATGTAAAGATGGAGTACAGCGGGAAAAGCAGTGCTCTGCTAAAAGAAATCCAAAATCTTGCTTTAAATCCTTTTTCTTTGTTGCTGAAATTGCAGAATGCCGGTACAAAACACCCTTAAACATCCAAAATTCTTACTGGGTGCTACAATTCACTTAGTTCAAGAAATCATTGTGAACTTATAATGTCCTGAAAAGCTGAAAGTATCAAAGAAACATCCACAGCAAAAGTTGCCTGCCTGTAGATTCTGTCAAAATCTGGACGCAGTACCCTCGGCCGCCTGAATGACATCTGTCTGAAGCCTGCATGATAAACTTTAAAACTTGTATAAACTGAAATCAAATGGTTTCAATCTAAGTGGCCTGTTCCTGAGAGTAACCTATGTTGTAATTGTTTGAGCCCATGGTTTAAAATCTTGAATAAGTGTTCTAGCTGCTCGTTTGAAATCACAAGTTTGTTTTAAACTAAGGAAAAATGCAATAGAAATAACATTTAAATTTAAGCCTGGCTAAAACCACCCAGCTGAAACACACGGGGAGGTGAGAATTGCTGGTGAGCCCAGGACTAAACAATGGACATCATCCAGCCAAAGGAAATGCGAGGCGTGAAGGGTCGTAAATGGCCTCTGCCCAGGAGAAACAGGGAGGAGATGCTCCTGGATCCATGGGAGAGACCAAAGGGGGGGAGCTAAACAACCATTTTGTTGCCTAACAAGGACAAAAGATACATTTTAAAAAGACTGATAACTTACAATGTAAAATTGTGAAAAATATAGAAATAACAGCATTGTTAATGTAATTTCCGGATGCAGGGGTGAAAAGGCACCAGAGCTCTGTGACATGTTCTTGGAAGAAATGGCGGAAAATGTGATATTACACAAAATGTATTTTTGATAGAAGTATGAAACTTTATACACGTATGCCCATGTTATACGCGCACACTTGTAGAAATTTGCTGATAAATTGTGTTCCTGATAAAAAGGGCGAAATTCTGGGAAAAGCAGACACAAGATTTTACAGCTATAGGGTTTGGAGGAGTAGCTTTTGTACAAAATATGTGATCAGTATATGTGGTTATTAAAGAGGTTGCACATGTGGAAATATGTATTGTATCAAAAGTAGATTTTGTGTTCAAGAGGCCAGGGGTGGACTCTAAGCCTCATAAACCCACACCATAAAGGTGAGACCCTGTTTTTCTCTTCATATCAAGGTTGAGAAAAAATCCTGACCAATCCCTGTCAAAGGGGCGAGCTTAGGATACACCAGCAAACACACCCCCTGTATGATAAGCATAAATAGAGACAGCTCAGCACCCAAAAAGACAGACAGATTCACCCACTATCCTGATTCTGGTGGAGCACCCTGCTGCAGAACTATCCATCTTACTTGCTCCAGACTCCAGAAACTCGTCAAGGCAGAAAGGCCCATTTCATAGCTGAACCCTTTTCAGCTTGGCCTTACATTTCCAGAACCAGAACTAACCCCAGAAACCTAAGGGGAACATCAAACATACAGCCGGGCTGTGCTGTAGTGCTTTCCTGCTGAAAATAATTATCATCAGAACCTAAAGATCCATTCCAGTCCTGTGCCGTGCTGTGACCAGAGCCATTACAGATCCGATCCAGCCCTGTGCCATGCTGTGAACAGACCCAGTCCAATCCGATGTGCCCAGCTGTCTATCCCAGAACCAGATTCCCTTCCCTGACCAGAAATCTTGATGGACCAGAATCCTGACGGTTCCGTTTGAAACATATCTAGTGAGTATCTATAGATAGAAGAGTCCAATCCCTATTTTAAATCCATGTTATCTTGTCTATCGAACCTGCATTGTTAGGAGTACTTTTGAATTGCCTGAACTCTCTATCCTATCCCTCCTATCTTCCTCCTGCGCTAGTATTGTTAAAACTATCTTTGCACTGATATTTTTCATCTGAAGTAGGCAAGTTCCACTGCAGGCAGTCACCATGATCAAGTGGCTGTATTCCTATGTGGTATTTGTTTATTCAAGGTCATCCTCTAGTGTAAGAAATCCTTTTTGTCATTTTTAAAGCGCATTCCCGTTTTCCCATTCTTGCACCTATCTCGACCTCCACTAAAACGTCCATAACTTCCTCCGTTTTCGTGCTAGAAACAAAATTCCAACTTCTGCTTGCAGCTAACACAGCTTTAATTAGCATCTAAACCCGCATCCCCAATCCATACGCTTCTCCCATAATCGCGATTATCACGCACTGAAAAGATTGCCGCAAATTTCGTTTTAGGGAATTTCTGACATGTATACTGTCAGGCTGAGAGGTCCTGTGTCCGCGGAAGCTGCTGAACCCCCGACAATCCCCCTGAGATGTAATTCCCAGAACTAGATTTCAATTCAGCTCTGTAAACTACACCCCAAAGGGAAAGGGGGAAGTGGATAACAAAACAACACCAGGCAGACTGCGTCAAGGCTAACCAGAGCTGAACCTGCAGAGTATATAAGAATAGCAGATACAATTCCTTAATTTACTTACTTAACGTTATGACTGGGAAGACATTTATCCTTAACTAATAATGAAAGAATCATACCTGGCTCTTCTCTTGAAATTTCTTAGAGAAGCGGATAAGAAGCTGAAAATCTCTCTTACTTGAGACACTTGAAATTCACAGCTACTTCTTACTTTAGGCAAATCTGGAAATCTTAGTTCATTGTCTTTTTTCTAAAATGCCCTGGAGGTCCAATTAGATTGTTCTTGAAAATATTCTTTCTTTTACTTTCAAACTTGTCAAACTATTTATAATTATATTGAGTTTTAGAATCCTTGAAGAAAAAACACGTGTTAAACGCACACGCAGGTTATCTCCATTCAGATGAACGATGAACTTCACTTAGAAATCTTCCTGGTTGAAGAACACGCGCAAAGAGTTCACTTACGAACGAATACACGCGATCAAAATAATCCACACGCGCAAAAATCCACACGCGCAACAATGTTCTCGCGCTAGAAAACACCCGCGCTAGAAATCACACGCGCTCTTTAGTTCACACGCGACGTATAGCTTCTCGCGCTAAGAACACCCGCGCTAGAAATCACACGCGCTCTTTAGTTCACACGCGACGTATAGTTTCTCGCGCTAAGAACACCCGCGCTAGAAATCACACGCGCTCTTTAGTTCACACGCGACGTATAGCTTCTCGCGCCAAGAACACCCGCGCTAGAAATCACACGCGCTCTTTAGTTCACACGCGACGTATAGCTTCACGCGCCAGAACACCCGCGCTAGAAATCACACGCGCTCTTTAGTTCACACGCGACATATAGCTTCTCGCGCTAAGATGCACCCGCGCTCTGAAACCCACGCGCATTTAAAATAGCACGCGACCAACTGCTTCTCGCGCTCAGAACACCCGCGCTAGAAAACACAGGCTCACTTGTATTCGCACGCGACAAACAGATTCTTGCGCTAAGGAACACCGCGCTGGAAAACACACGCGCACTCCGGGAGTTCAAAAGTTCTAGTACAAACACAACTTTTCACAAATTTTCAAGGAGAATGTCATTATGATGAACAGATTAACAGTACAAATAAAGTCACTTATCTCCTGAGCGAATTCAAACGGATCTTCTGCTTTTCCTGTCTTCAAAAAACGAATTCCTGCCAACTGATAGCTTCTCCTGTAACCCCCAAGAAAGTAGCCGCTCAACTGCTGACGCCTGAAGGATAAAATCCACCAGGCCTAAGACTAAAGCAGGAGCAGCCACTAAACACGTCCTCTCAGATGGGGTTTTGATGATGAAAGGCACAGAGTGACAGTTTAGAATGTTCATTGTTGTTCAGCATTGTCTTCTAACCAATCAGAGCTGTCACTGTGAGGCTCCATCTTGCCTTGGGTCAGAACCAGGATTCTGAATCAGCAAGTTAAGGCCTAACCAACTATAATGGAAAACTTCCCACCCACACAAAGCTAATCTGAAAAGGATAAATAAAGAGAAATAATGAAAAGGAAACTTGAATAAGGGAAGGAAACCTAACTAATAAGGGAAAGAAACCTGACAGTACCCCCCCTCCTAATGCCCAGTCTCTGGGCCTATCTTGTGTGGGTTTTTTGCGTGAAACTTAGCAACTAAACGGGGGGCATGTACATCAACTGAATCTTCCCATGATCGTTCCTCCGGTCCATATCCCTCCCAATCAAGCAAATACTGCAACCTTCCCCTCACTTTCCTAGAATCCAAAATTTGTTTAACCACAAATTCCTCAGATGAATCCTCCAAAATCACAGGGGAAGGTGGTGTTCTAAATCTAGTTCCTGAACAAACTGGTTTTAAAAGACTAACATGAAAAGTAGGATGTACCTTCAACTGCTTGGGTAATTTCAATCTTACTGCCACAGGGTTGATGATTTTCTCTACCTCAAAAGGGCCTACAAATCGCGGACTGAACTTATTCTTCCCCTTAATTTTCAGGTATCGGGTAGAAAGCCAAACTAAGTCTCCCACCTTATATTCAGGACCAGCTTTTCTTCTCAAATCTGCACACCTTTTATATTTCAACTTATTTTCTCCCAGAACCTTTTTTGCTCTATCCAAGTTATTTTTCATTATCAACAAACGATCTTCCACTCTAGGATTCCCTGAATCCTCCAACACCTCAAAACTCAGAAAGCGAGGATGAAACCCACGACCTAACAAGCGGGGGGACATAGAAGTAGCATCTTTTCCACAATTGTTGTAAGAGAATTCTGCCAACCACACCAAATCCACCCATTCCTCTCTAGCTTGTAAATAACACCTTAAAAACTTCTCCAATTCTTGATTTACTCTCTCCACTTGTCCATTACTTTCCGGATGATACCCAGAAGTCAAACTAACTTCAACTCCAAGTTTCTTACAGAAGGCCCTCCAGAATTTTGAAATAAATTGAGATCCCCTGTCAGAGATAACTTGACTTGGGAGTCCATGTAGTCGAACTACACCTTGCAAAAAACTATGAGCCAGTTTTTCCGCGGTAACCTCTCCCTCCATTGGTAAAAAATGTGCTTCTTTAGTAAGAAGATCGACCACAACAAGAATGGTAGTACAACCCTTATCTTGAGGGAGATCTACTATGAAATCCATAGAAATTGTGTGCCAAGGACGAGGAGGAACAGGTAACGGCTCCAATAAACCATGCGGCTTCCCAACTTGACTTTTCGCTTGTGCACAGACTACACAAGTTTTAACAAAGTTCAATGTGTCTTGGCGAATTTTTTCCCACCAAAAATTCCTTCGAACCAGTTCCAGAGTTTTTCTGAAACCAGGATGTCCTGCTAAAATGGATTCATGACAATTTCTCAAAACCTTTTCTCTTAACTCATCAGTAGGTACATAAAGCTTGTTATCAAAAAAGGGAAGATCGTCTTTCAACTTTCTAGCTGGATCCAGTCTCACCCACTAATATCCATCTTTTGCAAGGACATATTTTGACGAACTTCATTCAAAAAATCCATTTCTTTAATGGCTCCAGCTAACAAAAAACGTTCTGGAGCAATTATAGGTTCTGGTTCTGGAATATATTTCTCCTCACTTCCTGGAAATTGGCGAGATAACGCATCAGCTTTTTTGTTCTGACTTCCGGGTTTAAAAGTCACAATGAAATCATAATCTGCAAAGAATAAAGACCAACGAAGTTGTCGTGGAGACAAAGTTCTTGCAGATTTTAAAAACAATAAATTTCGGTGATCAGTAAGGAACGTTACTGTATGTCTTGCTCCTTTAAGAAAATGTCTCCATTCTTCAAAAGCGGACTTTATTGCTAACAGTTCACGATCAGCAATTGTGTAGTTCACTTCAGCCGCAGAAAACTTCCTAGAAAAGAATGCAACTGGATGTATTTGCCAGTAGTTTCATTCCTTTGAGAAAGCACCGCCCCCAACGCTAAATTTGAAGCGTCCGCCTCCGCAAAAAAAGGTTTAGAAAGATCTGGATGAATTAGAATTGGACTAGAAGTAAATCTTTGTTTTAACTCTTGAAAAGCCTTTTCTGCTTCAAGGTCCCAGTCAAATTTCACTCCTTTTTTCAAAAGTCTCGTTATAGGAGCAACCAGCCGAGAAAAACCTTCTATAAATCTCCTATAAAAATTGGCAAACCCTAAGAAACTTTGTATTTCCTTAACCTTAGTAGGAGGGGGCCATTCAAGAACGGCTTGCACTTTTTTAGGATTCATTTCTAAACCCTTAGGTGAAATTATAAAACCTAAAAACTCCACAGAATCGGTATGGAATTGACTTTTTTCCAATTTGGCAAACAAATGATTTTCTCGCAACTTTTGTAAAACCAAGCGCACATGTTTCTGATGTTGATCTAGATCAGAAGAGAAAATCAAAATATCATCGATATAAACGACAACAAAAATATCCAAGTATTCTCTAAAAACCTCATCAATGAAAAATTGGAAAGCCGCTGGAGCATTACATAGACCGAATGGCATAACTTGATATTCAAACAGCCCAAATCTGGTCTTAAACGCTGTCTTCCATTCGTCCCCTTCCTGCACACGTACAAGATGGTAAGCTCCTCTCAGATCTAATTTAGAGAAAATATTAGCTCCTTGTATTTGATTAAGCATTTCTGAGATGAGAGGAAGAGGATACCGGTTCTTAACAGTGACTTTGTTAACTGCTCGATAATCTATGCAAGTTCTAAGCGTGCCATCCGGTTTTGGTACAAAAAATAAAGGAGAGGCCGCCGGTGACTTAGAATGACGAATAAATCCTTTGGCCAAATTTTCCGACAAATATTCTTTTAAATAATCATTCTCTTTCTCAGTAAGAGCATATACCCTACTACTAGGCAAAATTGTTCCTGGCTCCAGTTCAATTTTACAATCAAAGGGCCTATGGGGTGGTAATTCTCCTGCCACTTTCTCATCAAATACATCCCAGAAATCTTTGTAACACTGGGGAAATTGACCCACTACAGCTCCCACATCATGACCTCCAATTCCAGTCTCAGCCAAAAAACTAGACACAGAATTACTTTGTTTTACCTCTTCCTCTAAAAGACTTCCTGAAAAGCAATTCTCTTTACAAAAATCGGATTGCATATCAATTGTCCTAGCACTCCAATCAATTAGGGGATTATGGAGAGTAAGCCAAGGCATGCCCAAGATAATCTTCAACAAAGGGGCATCAATTAACTCAAACGAAATTATCTCTCTGTGACCTCCTGATAACTCCAAAGTTAAAGAACCAGTTCTATGAGTAATTGGACCTGAAGATAAACACGTACCATCAACAGCCCTAGCCTGCTCTACAACCTCCTTCAGAATAATTGGAATTCCCAACGATTTGGCCAGACCCCAATCCATGAAATTCCCAGTCGCACCAGAGTCAATCATTACAGGACCATTTCCCTTACACTCCAAATCAAAAAATAAGGATACATTTATGGTTATATGAGGAACCGCTGTCTGCACCGTATTGGCGATCTGTTGTACCTTGACTGCTGAGGCAGAAGTCTTCTTGGGAGTGTAAGGACAGTTTCCTAAAAAGTGCCCACCTCTTCCACAGTATAAACACAGATTATTTTCTCTCCTCCTAGTCTTTTCCTCCACTGTTAACAGGCCTCTGATTCTTGGAGATGAATTATTCCCTTTGGGTCTACTCTCTATTTTAGGTCTATCTACTCTAACTATAGACTTTACATCGCTCTGACCATGACGTCTCTCTGCCTTCCTTTCACTCAAACGGAAGTCCAATTGAATAACCAAATCAATCAGACCTTCACAAGTAGAAGGGCGTTCAACTACTCCAGACAAAGCATCCTTTAACTCATCTCTAAGGCCCCGATAAAACAACGAGGCCTGTTTAACCTCGGGCCACTTGCTTTCTAACACAAGGGACTTAAATTGTGTTATATAAGCAATCAAGTCTCTATTACCTTGTTTTAATTCTAAAAGTTCACCATCCACTTCTATCAAACATTTTTCGGAATATCTCTAAAAAACTGGTATAATTTCCTAAAACCGCACTCTTTTGACTCACCAACAACCCAGCCCAAGCAGATGCCTCCCCAGAAAGATATGACAACATAAATGTTATCTTAGAAGCATCCGATGGAAATAATTCTGGTCTACTCATAAAATGTAATTCACATTGTGTTAAAAACACCCTAAATCTCTTGGAATCCCCATGATAACGTTCTGGGGGCGCCAAAGGAACTGGCATAATTATACTCCTTACCCCTTCTGCCACTGGAGGCACCCGTTGTATGTGTGGTAACTGATCTTCTCTTTCTAACTCAGGTGGAGAACCTGCGCCCCCTGAAACCTCATCCTCTCTCCTTTCTCCCCTCTGTTGAATTTGTGTAACTTTAACACTTAAGTCATCCACCTTTTGACTAAGTAAGGCATTTTCATCCCGAGAAATTTTCAACTCCTCCCGTAACTCCCTGATCAAAGATCCTAACATCTCCATGGATTCGTCGGGGTTCATGACAGCTCGGGCGGACTAAATTATTGGCCTTTCATACTGTCAGGCTGAGAGGTCCTGTGTCCGCGGAAGCTGCTGAACCCCCGACAATCCCCCTGAGATGTAATTCCCAGAACTAGATTTCAATTCAGCTCTGTAAACTACACCCCAAAGGGAAAGGGGGAAGTGGATAACAAAACAACACCAGGCAGACTGCGTCAAGGCTAACCAGAGCTGAACCTGCAGAGGATATAAGAATAGCAGATACAATTCCTTAATTTACTTACTTAACGTTATGACTGGGAAGACATTTATCCTTAACTAATAATGAAAGAATCATACCTGGCTCTTCTCTTGAAATTTCTTAGAGAAGCGGATAAGAAGCTGAAAATCTCTCTTACTTGAGACACTTGAAATTCACAGCTACTTCTTACTTTAGGCAAATCTGGAAATCTTAGTTCATTGTCTTTTTTCCAAAATGCCCTGGAGGTCCAATTAGATTGTTCTTGAAAATATTCTTTCTTTTACTTTCAAACTTGTCAAACTATTTATAATTATATTGAGTTTTAGAATCCTTGAAGAAAAAACACGTGTTAAACGCACACGAAGGTTATCTCCATTCAGATGAACGATGAACTTCACTTAGAAATCTTCCTGGTTGAAGAACACGCGCAAAGAGTTCACTTACGAACGAATACACGCGATCAAAATAATCCACACGTGCAAAAATCCACACGCGCAACAATGTTCTCGCGCTAGAAAACACCCGCGCTAGAAATCACACGCGCTCTTTAGTTCACACGCGACGTATAGCTTCTCGCGCTAAGAACACCCGCGCTAGAAATCACACGCGCTCTTTAGTTCACACGCGACGTATAGCTTCTCGCGCCAAGAACACCCGCGCTAGAAATCACACGCGCTCTTTAGTTCACACGCGACGTATAGCTTCACGCGCTAGAACACCCGCGCTAGAAATCACACGCGCTCTTTAGTTCACACGCGACATATAGCTTCTCACGCTAAGATGCACCCGCGCTCTGAAACCCACACGCATTTAAAATAGCACGCGACCAACTGCTTCTCGCGCTCAGAACACCCGCGCTAGAAAACACAGGCTCACTTGTATTCGCACGCGACAAACAGATTCTTGCGCTAAGGAACACCGCGCTGGAAAACACATGCGCACTCCGGGAGTTCAAAAGTTCTAGTACAAACACAACTTTTCACAAATTTTCAAGGAGAATGTCATTATGATGAACAGATTAACAGTACAAATAAAGTCACTTATCTCCTGAGCGAATTCAAACGGATCTTCTGCTTTTCCTGTCTTCAAAAAACGAATTCCTGCCAACTGATAGCTTCTCCTGTAACCCCCAAGAAAGTAGCCGCTCAACTGCTGACGCCTGAAGGATAAAATCCACCAGGCCTAAGACTAAAGCAGGAGCAGCCACTAAACACGTCCTCTCAGATGGGGTTTTGATGATGAAAGGCACAGAGTGACAGTTTAGAATGTTAATTGTTGTTCAGCATTGTCTTCTAACCAATCAGAGCTGTCACTGTGAGGCTCCATCTTGCCTTGGGTCAGAACCAGGATTCTGAATCAGCAAGTTAAGGCCTAACCAACTATAATGGAAAACTTCCCACCCACACAAAGCTAATCTGAAAAGGATAAATAAAGAGAAATAATGAAAAGGAAACTTGAATAAGGGAAGGAAACCTAACTAATAAGGGAAAGAAACCTGACACATGTGTAAAACAGCTTTTGATTGCTTTTGACCTTAATTTTAAGATTTCACATTGTTTCTTAGTATCAAATCATTGCTAGTGTTTGTGTGTAACTATCCAAAGCGGCTCCCATACAAATTAACAATTTCAACAATTTTTAGGGGCTGATTCATGGAATTATTTGCTCTGAAAAACGGGGATTTGTGCGCCATTCTGCCTGCAAATCCCCATTTGTTAAACAGGGATTTGAGGGCAGAATGGCACACAAATCCCCATTTTTCGGCGCAAATAATTCCATGAATCAGCCCCTTAGTGTTTTTACCCAATCCATTCTCAAGATAACTTTAAAACCATTCTGACCGCTTGCCAATCAATTCTGTTTTTCTCTTGTGTTGCTGGGGGGAAATTGGGATTGATATTTTGTTTGAATTCTGCCATTCCTGAATACCTGCTCCCTCCTCCTATCTCTTTACATTGCCTATTGGGGGTTGAGGTGTCTGCAGGGGGAACTAGTAACTACATTGCTATTTGACCTGAGCCTCTACTTTGGGCACATCCCCGATGCTCCATGCTGCTGGAGCAGCGCACATGACTCCAGTATCACGCTGCGCGGCAATCCGCCAGCGGCCGTTCCATTTCCCACATGCAGGGGTATTGGCGGCATCAGGTGGGTGACTCCTCCTCCACTCCCGCGAGTCCCGCCTGTTCGACGCAGCACTTCAGTCGCATGCTGCGGCGGCTCGCTGAGGAGCACCCGCCCGCACAGGCTGTTCCTGTCATGACCACTCCCTTAGGGCACATCCGGCTCATGCCACAAGCGGCCTCTCAATTATCACAATGGGCCTTCTCACTAGTGCAAATGGCACACTTTAAGCATCCGCCCCTGAGTACCACGGGCACTGCCCTGCTTACTAACTCCTACGTACCATGTGTATGTGCTGAGCGCATCCAGCCACGCACCGTGCAGTGATTGCTGCCCACGAAATTGACTACTACTAAGGGCATCCCCACCACAGACTGTCCGCAGGTGGATAACCCTCCTCTGCCAGTCTGCCCACTGCCACAAGGAGACCCACACTTAACGGTGCACAGTTATTTCACCTGCTACACTTGCCACAATGAGTGCACGGGCTGCACCCGCACCACAACCTCCTGCCATGTCCACCGCGTGGCGCATGTCACCTCCATTCACCATGACCCCGCAGAGAGACAAAGTCCTGAGGTGGGTGGAATGGTTGGACGACTTCACCAACTTCATCAAGGCGGCGGGTGAAGAGAACTCACCGAATGTACAGAATATGTTTCTCAACATCGCTGGCAGTGAGGTCAAGGTGCTCATCAAGACCATTCCCCCGGAGGGTCAGCTGGATTTTGCATCACTGATAACTGCTCTCCACAAAAAGCTTGTGATTGGGCCCAAGAGCGACTACGAGCGGTATATGTTCAATCAGTGTACCCAAAGGGGGGAAGAAATAGTTGACAAGTTCATCACTCGCCTAAGAATCAAAGGCACACACTGTCAATCTCATGCCTTTTCGCTGGATGAAGCAATAAGGCTGAGGGTGATAGAGGGGTGCCTGTCCCAAATCCTGAAGAAACAACTACTAAAGAAGCCACTCTCCATCGATGAAGTCAGTGAGTTGGCCAGAATCTCTGAAAGAGTGGACGCACAAGCGGCTTTAATGTCAGGGAATGCCAGCACCAAAAAAGACAAGAACTAACTAATTTCAGTGGTTCAACCGGTCAGCCAACACCCAGGAGACAGAAGTGACGCAGGAGGGATGACAGAGAAGTGAGAGAGGCACCAGGATACCCCTCAATATAGGTGGTAGACAATTCTGATTCCTGGTGGACTCCGGAGACACTGTCAACATTATGGGGGAAAATTAATTCCTATAAATCTCCGACAGACCAACGCTAACACAAACGATGTCCAGGATCTTCCAGTGGGGCGCAGACCTTCTCCTCCACTCCATCAGGGACTTCAGGCGCCAGCTCATACATAAAGGACTCCCCACAACCACAGTTGCCCATGTGATGCGAAGCCCAACCAAAGGGCGATGCTTGCTGATCTTCCACACAGTTTCCAGTCTTGGACTCATTGATATACACATCCATGAGGGGGACATAATACAAACGGCTGCACCTCCAAGTGACACAAAAGAACATGTCTGTATGATGATGAACGAACATCCATCCATAGGCCCCATCACGAAAGACACAATCCTAGCTAAATTCCCACTCCTCTGGAAAGGGTTGAGAAAAATTAAAGGACCCTCCCTATCAAACTGCACATCAACACCATGGTCCAACCCGTCCCCCAACACCCCAAGAGAGTTGGTTTTCACCTACAGGCCGCAGTCTCGAACAAGCTCAACTAGCTGCTCAACAATGGCATTATTGAACCAGCTACAGGGCCGACACCGTGGGTCCCGCCCTTAGTGATTGTGCCCAAGGAAGGGGGACGCCTGCGACTCTGTGTAGACATGAGAATGGCCAACACCACCACCTAGATAGAACGCCATATTTAGGACATGACTGTCCAGCTGAACAAGTCGGTACTATTCTCCAAACTAGCCCAAACTGGATCAAACTAGACCTTAACCAAGGTTATCATCAGATGGAGCTACACCCCGAATCACGGGGCATCACCGCGTTTGCAACCCATGATGGCCTGTTTTGTTACGAAAGCCTCAACTTTGGCATCTCATCGGCGGCTGACATTTTCCAGGAGGCAATCAGACAGGTCATCAGGCCAATTTGTGAGGAACATGACGCCGCGTTGCTTGCAACCTGTGCGGCCGTCCAAGGAGCGGGCCTGGCATTGAACATAGATAAGTGTTGTGTCAGCAAAACCAAGCTGAAGTCCTTTGGCCATATGTTTTCTGTGGATGGCATGACGCCGGAACCGAACCCAGACAAGGTCACCACCTTCTCCAACCATAAGTGAACCAATACAAGTAGCGGATGTACGATCGTTTCTGGGGATGACAACTACTGCGCTCGCTATATCCCACACTATGCTTCCATCACTGAGCCACTCTGACACCTGTTGCATAAGGACAACATTTTCACCTGGTCAGCCGAATGTCAGGAGGCATTCCACACCATTAAATCTGCCTTGGCGGAAGCCCATCGGCTGGCTTACTTCGGCCCAGACTGGCACACCGAGATTGACGTGGACGCAACCCCAGTGGGGGTAGGGGCTATACTTGCCCAGACAAATGGGGTTGCTTCTCACACCAGGCACATCATTGCCTATGCCAGCAGAGCGCTGGCCCCACCTGAATCTGCCTACTACCAAGCTGAAAAAGAGAGCCTAGCAGCCATGTGGGCATGCAAGCATTTCCACAACTTTGTTATAGGGAAAAGGTTCACACCCATCACCGATCAACAAGCCTTGTTATCTCTGTTTGGGAACCCCCGTACCAAGATGCTGCCCAGAATAGAACATTGCAGCATCAGACTTCAAGAATACGACTTTGAGATCATCCATAGGCCTGGCGGTGAAAGCAACCCAGCGGACTATTTGTCAAGACATCCGGCAGGCAAGCTTGTCTCCAGAGACGGGGACACAGAAGACATAAACTATGTAGCCTCCAATGCGCTCCCACCTGCCATTCAGGAGAATCAGGAGACTATCTCCTACTGTTCATAGACGAACATTCAAGATTCCCCATCGTGAAGAAAACAGCATCCACAGCGTTCGCTCATGTAGTGGCAATATTTGACGAAGTGTTGAGTGAATGGGGAATCCCTGGCACGATCAAATCCGACAACGGGCCTCCATACAGTGGACATGAGTTTGCAGCCTTTGCGAAGCACATGGGGTTCATCCATCAGAAGATCACTACCCGATGGCCAAAAGCCAATGGAATGGGCGAGTGATTCATGGCCTCCATTAAGAAAACTATGCAGAGGGGTGCTGACCCAGGTCAAGCCGTATTTGTCAGCTGCTTCATGACTACCAAAACACTCCCCACGAGGCAACCAACAAGACCCCTGCGGAACTAATGATGCAATATGAAGTCCGCACTCGCATTGTGAGGCACCCCATGACCCAGCAGGAAGCAGACCCGGTGGTCATAAGAAGAGACACGGAGCAGAAAGAAAAAGCTTGAATGGAGACAGACAGGAGAATAGGGGCCAAGCCCAAGGAGTTCCAAGTAGGGGATGAAGTGCTGGTACAGCAACCAACCTCGAAGAAGATAGATGCTCGATTTTCCCCAAAGCCACTGAACATCACAGCCATTTAGGGAACAATGATAACGTCTGAGAATGCAGACAAAGAGGTGACAAGGAACAGTTCCCTATTTAAGCATTTTGTTAAGAGGGAAACAAAAGAGCTCTGCCACCGGACCCTGGTCCTGAGCCTCGAGTGCCCAGGGATGACCTGTGGACTCCCCCTGGAGAAACCCATTGCCACGTAGCAGAGCCAGCAGAAGCACCCAGAACGTCCGTGGATGGCAAAGGAAGCACCAGGCCCCAGCGGACCATCAAGAGACCTCTTTGCCTAATAGAAGAGTGCTAGGCAGACGTCAGGACATTTGTCCGGGGGTGATGTTAGTAGGCTCTGTCCCTTTAAGAGGGAGACAGAGACCACGTGGGGGATGAAGTGGCAGCGGGGAGGAGAGAAGGAAAGGCAGTATGCAGCTGTATGTGAATAAAGAGAGATGTACAAATCCTCTGAGGTGTTGTGTCCTCCTTTAGTGGGCCACTCTGGCCCAACAGTAGGCAAGATTGTTAGAGTTGTAGAGGCTTAACATGGTCTTGTTAAAACCCTGAGAAATATGTGTTAGGTGCCGCTTATTTTGAGACTGGGATACTCTGCCAGTTTTCCTGTCTGTTTCTCTACAACTGTAGAGAAATTAAAGCTGACTCTGTTGAGGTTACCGTGGTCACTGTATTGGATTTATTGGGCGGGACTTCATATCAGATACTATGAAACAAATCTAAGAAATATAGAATAAGTAAGTAATCCAGTTTGTGTTCCTTTGTGGTAGAACCTTAATGACGGCCACGTGTTTTTCTTAGTTTTTCTTTCACATATAGGTCTGATGACAATTTGGCCTTAAATATTGTCGTTTGAACATCCCTAAAGTGTACTTGGGAGGATAGCTCAGGGGCAATGCTCGCCTGGGAAGCAAGACGATGCGGAGCAACACAGGTTCGGTCCCCAGGTCTGTGCTTAGAAACCTCTCTGTATTTAGCGCGTTATAAATAACCAATTATAATCACTTTTTCAATTTAATAACCTTTCTAAATATGATTTTAGCATACCTTTGATACAAATCAATGTTAAATTCCACCAAGGTTCATATGTGCTTTCCACGTTCCCAAACTAGTTGTCAATGTAAAATATATATAATGTGTTATTGTTGCATGCAACACATTTCTCCTTTTCGGGTGAAGATTCTTGATGGACAAACCAAGAGATCCCAATGGTGCCCATTGTCTTACCCCTTGGTAAGATGGTTTAATCTCACAATTAACTCATAAAAGGGGTGAGAGATGAAATCAAGTAAAAAAAAACATCCCACCTTTATAGTAAAAGATCAAATAATGCAATATAGAAACCAAGGAAATATAAAATGTAAGAATGCACATTTTCCCACAAATCCTATTTAGGTTTTTCAACCTCGAGCAAGCACAGCTAAGAAAACTCAGACAGCCTGGTATCAGCTCTCCATCCTGTGGAAAGTCAAGCTCTTCCTCCCTCCGGACAGCTTTAGATCCACCTTTCAAGCACTGGTCCTATCCCACCTAGATGGGGACAATGCCCTACTCGAAGGCCTCTTGTCATCCTCCCTTGTGCTTCTGAAAAGTGTCCTACATGCAACTGCATGCCTCATCAAGGGTCTATGCAGATATGACCACATGACTGCAACCCTCATCAACCTTCAGTTGCTCCCACTGCAAGCACAAATCACCTTCATGTCTTGCTGCATCATCTGTAAGGGAGTCGCCCGCAAGTCATCCAGCTACCTTGCAGAGAAACTCAGCATCTCAGCAGTAAGCGTACCAGCAGAAGCCAGGACATGTGCAGAGTTCAAATCGGCCACTAATAAAAGGAAAGACCAGAAAACAAGCCTACAAGCCTTCTATGCCTTTGACACAAGGCTATGGAACCTCCTCCCCATCAACAACAGACTCGCACCCACACTCATACAATTCAGAAAAGATCTCAATACCCACCTCTTCAACGAGCCTCTCTTCCTTAACACCTAGGCCATCATGACGCTAGGTCCATGCTCAATAAATAACATAATAATAATAATAAGCATTTAGGAAGAAAACAATATGGATAGGTTGGATTTTAGGAGAAAAATGAATCAGAGAGTTGAGCAATAGAATGTGAATGCTTATCCAATACAATAAAATATACAGTTAATCTTAAAACATGACAACAATAACCAAAAAATGTATAATGAGTCCACTTTCCTCTCCCCATCCGAGAACCAGAAAGACTGTGGGCCGGATAGCTCTGATTGCCCAGCAAAAGTCCCAAATCAAAAAGAAGAAGGAAGCGGAAATGTTCCCAGCAGTGATAATCCAACAGGTATGCCCGCGAGCTATAACTGACAGATGTTGTAATGTGGTAGGCTGGAGGGGGTTCTCCAGTGTCTTCTGGCAGTATTCGATCCAAGGGAGTCACTTTTTAGTGAATTTAGGGAGGGGTCATTCAGGGTGGCTATGATTTTCTCAAATGTTCCTGCTGGAAGACTAGTAAGTGTGAAAGTTTCCAATTAAAGTGTGTGCGTTTATGGCAGGTGTTCGGGTTATCCCATGGCGTGGACACACACTTTAATTGGCAACTTCCACACCGACAAGACCTCTAGCAGGAAGATTTGGTGGTGCACCTGCAGATTTACTGCATGGTCACAGCATAGAGATAAATAGCGACTAGAAGATAACCTAAGATTTAGAAAAGCGATTAGCAGGAGAAGACTATATATTTACTTTTCCTGGAAAATACAGATGCAGTCACGAATTGCAAGATTGACTTGACTTGAGATAGTGAGCTGGATCGAGGACATTTTTATATGTACAGGGAGAAGGAACCATTCTTCTCTTACAGGTCCTGATGAAGTCCTTTTACAGGTCGAAACATGTGTTAGCAATTTGTGTGGATCTGACATTAAAGCTTCGGACTGTTTAGAGGCTAATTGTATTTTATTTGACCGAGTGTCTCTTAAGATACTCATATTTAAGATTATAAAGACCAAACTCAGTTGGAGAGATTTGTAATACTTGATAATTGGGAGCTTAGGTTTGCATGGATCACTGCTAACAAATGCAATTTTGATAATCTTGTACAGGTTTTTTTGTAACCAAATACAATAAAATAAAACATAAAAAAGATTGGGCGTCATAAAAATGGGTAATAAGTGCACCTGTTATTATAGCGCACAGAAGTGGGCAGATTTAGGCTTGGAGAAAGGGATACCAGTAACATTATAAATAAACAGTGACTCACTGCATTAGGTTCAATAAGGCAATGACCACTGTCAAGGGGCATATGAACTAATGACAGAGGCACATTAAAATTCCCTCTGATGTGGAGAAGGATGTGCAGAGTCATCCCACACCCTCCAGAGGGGCAGTTGGGTCAGGTTTTTCTCTGATCATATAAATGCACCACAGTAGGGGATGGTGGCAGGATGGCCTAACTAATTTGACACATAAAGAAATGGTATGTAACTAACTGCACTGCATGTGTATGACTGTGGCAATGGGCTGTCAGGTGAGCACTGTGAAATGCAGGTTAGCTTAGCTGCACTGAATGCAGCCAGAGGGTGAAGTTTACTTAATTTTGCTGAATTGGCATTGGTCGGAGTCAGGTCCAGAGCAAACGTTGTTGCACGGCTCAGGCAGTTCATGTGAAGGAAAATGCAGGTAACCTATTTTTGGTGCCGAAGATTTGTGACTAAATGGCGCATACTTACACTAAGTAGTTGCATGTGTGACTATTTAAGGAAACATAAATGTAAGGTTTATTTTAGCGGCAGTTTACAAGATGTTGAGTATGAGCAAGAGACAAAGGGCCTCATTACGACCCTGGCGGAATTCGGAAAACGATGGCGGAAATGCAATACCGCCATCGAATAGCGCTCGGTGCGACTATGACCCGTCACCGCAAAGTACGAAGCCATTAGCGACACCGTAGTGAACGCCAACGCTAACTGCACCAAGCACGCGCGCGCGCGCCATGCCAAACCGTAAACACCACCATGGCGCAAGGGTACGCTAATTCCGACCCTAGCGGACATGTACCTAACGCCATCAAGCATGGCGGAATGTACCATTCCGCCATGGTGAGAAGTACGGCATCGCGAATCAACCGTAAACGGCCCCACTGAGTGCCTGTACACCGCTCCCTGCCCACAAAGTACAACTCCCCGTAGGTGCAATGAAGTCACAATGCAACCATTGAAATGTACAAGTCACCCATGCATGCCAACGAACAAATGAAACACAAGAGGGGCCAATGGGAGCTGCAGGGCACAGATGGCACGAATACAGAAGCCATCCCAATGGACATGACCACAGTCCCCCACCAAGAAACGCACGCAAACACAGGCACCTGTGACCAGCAATATTCCGAAAATCACATCATTCCACCAGTCCACCTGGCTGACCGGCATCTGTTACACAAAACCCAATCCCCCGCCCCTGAGCATGACAACATTCAAACAGTCATATTGGCAGCCCCCATCCCTGACCTCACGGGCTTCGTAGGCAAACGCGCCCAGTACAGTACCACGCAACTAAACTCCGAAGCTGGAACCCAATGCAGATCTCCTCACAATACATCGCTCCCCAAATAGGAATATGCCACATCACTTGCAAAGAAGAACGCTACACGGGCCAAATCAGAATAGAAATTTAATGCACAACAAAATCACCAAGGCCATACAGCCATCAGGCCATGAACTCCAAAACACATTTCACCATTGTGGGCTGCATCCGCAAGAAATGACCAGCCACTACTTGTGTGACGCCCTGTTCCATCATGGTACACAGAGCCACATTCACGTACGAAAAGGCAACATGGAAGCGCACAGAACCGCAGGGCCGTCCCAATGGGGAGGTACTAGTCCAGCTGAAAGGCCGAAATGTTGCTCCGAGCCACTAGTACTGCGTAAGGGCATGTGGCCCATTGGCGATCGTCCCATAAGATCGTAATGCTGCTCCACTGATTAACACGAAGCAGCAGGTGTCGGGAGTAAAAGCCATCTGCAGGAGTGGCATACAGATGGCAGTGGCAAAAGGGGAGGAGATACCTGTCAACCAAAAGAAAAGAAAAAGAACAGAATGGCCATCAGAACTACATCCGAACAACTCACTTCAATGATCACACTGAATCCACAGCCATATGCATGCTAGCCCACTCCAAAGGATCATCACCACCCCAAAACCACTTGCGACTCATAACCATCTATATCGAGGTGTAAACACCATCACAAACGAGTGTACCTGTGCATGCGTCTGTCAAAACAGAATCCATCTGATGGGATTGTTAACGTGCATGGACACAAGTGTCTGAAGGCGCGTCGAGAAAGGGAGGGCTCAACAAGGCCAGATAGACGATGGTCCCACTATGGCAGCCCTGCATCACATAGCGCAGGGGAGGCGGATAGATTCCAAGAAGCCCTGAACATGGCAAACTCTGTATCAAATCATCTGCCCATGCATCTATTCATCATTCCCTCATCCCGGTATAAAAACGCCAGAACATTTACTCACATGACATTAGAAATATCCATTGAGTCTGTGCGTTATGCAGCCTGCAAAATCCACAGTGCCCCAGCCCGTAATTCCAGTGTTGTGAAGTAACATGTATTTGGGAACGTCCGGCCTCATCGCCCACGTCGCTATTGCGCATCCCAAACTATTCATATCAATCATTGCTTCCTCGCCATGGCCCCTGTCTCAAGGACATTGAACAATAGAACGTTATATTTGCAGTCAGACCTGTGGGCATCTCCTCGCCGCGAGCTGAAAACCGAAAGCGCCGCCCTTCGAATTCCTCATTTGCAACATCACGTCGAAAAGGCATCTGTGGCCGTTTGAAATCACAAATTAATCCATCTAGTGCGGCTGTGTGTGAAAATGGCAACTGCCTTCACCCACAAATGGGACGCCCCGCCCGTCGGTGCACCTCGGTACAGTGATGCATGAGGGCCCACCGTTACTCGAGTACTACGTTCCACTGACCCTTCACAAGTCTGTTCGCGACGGCAAAGATTGTATGTGAAACAATGGGACCATAGCCGAATGTACATATCAACAAATGTTACACGGCCATCGGGTACAAATACATGATTGCAATAGCAAGATGCCATTACCGAATTGCAGCGTTGTGTGCGGGACGTGCTCGGCCAAAGGGGAGAGCAGCTTGCACAGGTGGAATGAATCACCAAAGGTGGAGGCAATACAGCCTGAAAACACATAAATTGCACACCCAGTCTCCTCCCACAACCACACCCACTCCGAAATGCTACCGGCAGGACTAGCCATGTTGGCCCTGGGGGACCTGATAGCACTGCAAGTACTCCAACTCCAAGAAGAAGACGAACACCAACTACAACCGGCCGCACGGAGGAGACGCAGGAGGAGGAGGAGGGCAAGGCAGGGCCAGCAAGGGCCGCCAGCACAGCCACTACCACCACGCAGGCAGGCCGCAATCCCACGCCTCCGAGCACATCCGTTCAACCTCACTGATGAGCAGATCCACACCCTCTACCGTTTGGACCGGGACACCATAGCCGCCATTGTGGACATGACACAGGCTGACCTTGTCAGCATGATAGATAGCCCAACCGCCATCCCACCCCTACTGAAGGTGGTGTCTGTACTCCACTTCCTGGCCACAGGCACCTACCAGCACACAGTCGGACAGTTGCATGGCATTTCTCAGCCACTGTTCTCACGGACACTATTGCAAGTGCTCGATGCCCTCCTGCAGCACGCAGACGACTACATCTCCCTACCACGCTCGGAGCAGGAAATTACAAACACGAAAGTGGGATTCCATGCACTTGCCGGCATACCGGGTTGCATTGGTGCCATCGACTGCACCCATGTTGAATTGGTCGTCCCACATGCCATGGAGGCCCAGTACCGCAACCGAAAACAATTTCATTCCCTGAATGTACAAATGGTGTGTGACTCCAACAGGATCATTACACATTGTTGTGCCCGATTCCCTGGATCAACCCATGATTCTATGGTCTTGAGGAACTCTACAATACCACGCTACATGGAGCGACACGCAGGGAACAGATCCTGGCTACTCGGTGAGTCTCATTACATGCATGATAATGTGGGGTATGTGATTCGGCAATGACCTGGCAGGAAGGGGGGGGGTGGTGTGCGTACGTAGCAATGGCATTCCACATAATCCGTTTATCGTCCACATACAGGTGATGCTGGATATCCACTGAAGAGATGGCTCCTCACACCAGTCCGGAACCCACGGGACCAGCATGAGGAGGACTACAACCATGCCCACTCACGTACCCGTGTAGTCATTGAACAGGCATTCGGCCTACTGAAGACTCGTTTCCGCTGCCTCAGCAGGTCTGGCGGGGCACTCCTGTACCGCCATGAGAAGGTTGCAAAGATGGTGATGGCATGTGTCATGCTCCACAACATGTGCGTACGTAGAAATGTGCCCATGCCCCCTGACGCAGAACTGCAAGCACCTGATGATGGTCATGATGAGGGTGGGGATGTGGCAGCACCTCAAGGAGTCTGCGAGGCACCGGAGGGCCGTGACATTCGTCAGCATCTCATTGATGCATGCTTCTAGCACTCACGCCTGGTGGCAGATACATGGACACGGTACTCGTGGCACTGTGTGTGTCTGGTACATGCACAATATGGACTGTACGCCTATGATGGCCTAGTACACAATGATCATTGTCCACACATCACATTGGTTGATCGTGCACTGTTTATGGCATATGTGATATCATATTGAACACCCTATCGACCCGCCACCCAAGTGAGCCCAACACACCCCCTCCACCCTCCTACCTCCCCCCCGAACACCAGTGTCCAAAGATGCTCATTGTCAGTGGGCTGTCGCTATTGCAAGCCCCCTCTGCGGGTATCAGGGGCACCCCTGCCTGTGGAGCGCAGGTTCCTCCCAGATCTACGTTGGGGGCTGCCCTGGACGGAACTTGCAACGGATGATGTCTCTGCCTGCTCACGTCCATGCATGTCCCTAAGTGTTTGTGAGAGCTCAGTGAGCACACGGCGCACTGCGGCAAGTTCGGCACATACGTCTGTGGACGTCGCATGCAGTTCCCCCCTCAGGCTCTCGGTGCTTCTCTCCATTTGGACTCTCAGGCTCTCGGTGCTACTCTCCATTTGTGCCCTTAGTGTCTCTGTACTTCTCACCATTTCTGCCCTAAGTGTCTCAGTTGATGTTTCTATGTCTGCCTTAGTGCCCCCACATTCATCGGCATGGTCCTTGAGGAGCGTGGCCAGTTGCTGCTGTTGCACGATTAACTGGTCGAGGGACTGTTGCCTCTGCTGGGCCATGGCCATTTGCGGGGGTGTCACAGAGGGGCTGTTGACCTCATGTTGCCTTGCCACAGGGCTTGTGGGGGATGGCCAGTCGTCGTCTTGTGGGTGCCCCTGCGTGGTATCCTCATGTTGTACGGGATGGGACAGACAGGGGGATTGGGACAGGTCATGGATGGATCTGACTTCGACATCCCCGTCTTCTGTGTCGGAGCATGCTGCCATCAATGGGGTGTCACCTATGGTGCTGCTGCCACCAGAGGCAGTGCCTTCTGTGGCATCCGTTGGGGGGATCTGTGGTGGTGGTGTTGTGGGCATGCTGGCTGCTGGGGTGCCTGTTGATGTTCCCTCCTCTGTGCTGCCACCTGATTTGTGCTGCTGCCGTGTCTTGATGCGTGCAGCTGAGGTGGAGGGTCTTTGGCCGTTGGTCTTGGCCCTCTTTGCAGGTGTGCTGGTAGGGGTGTCCTGATGCTCGTCGTTTGGATCGGACCCTGTGGTGGAGTAAAGGAGGGCGAGGGTTATTAATGGGTCTGTGGGTATTGGAATGGCATTGTATCACATGCATTGGGGTGGTACCTGAGGGTGATTTGGGTCGGGGCCTTGGAGGTGCTTTCATTTGTGTGTGGAGTGAGGGTGCAGTTGTTTGGCAGCCTGCAGTTAGGGTGTGCCTGCTGCACGTGTAGTGGGTGTTTTAGGGGTTTTTAATTATTTATGTATTTATTGTGAGTTTTAAAGTGCGCTATCAGGCCGATGTGTGTGGACGTTCTCCTGGACATGTGTTTCTGTTGCACTATGTGGACACATGGTACTTCACATGATTGGACATTGTGGATTTAGCATTGTTTTATTTGGCCCACCTACCTGAATCTTCGGATGTCTGCACTCCTTTCTCCATCCCTCCGACTCCCTCTATGCTCTCCATTCCGATGGTGGAGGCACAGATTTCTTCCCAGGGGGTCAACTTGATGGGTGATTCAGGACCTCCCCCGGTGGCTGTGGCAATGTTGCGGTTGGCAGAGAGTATGCTGGGGACGCGTATCCGCAGGTCGTCCCATCGCTTTCGGCATTGCTGTGGGGTGCGGGGTGCGGTCCCCACCGCACTTACCCGCTGTGCCACCAGAGCCCATATGGCCTTCTTGTTTGCAAGTGCCGTCCTGGTCATTTGTGTGCAGAAGACGACGGCAGCATTCTCCTGGAGGGTCTCTGTTAGCACGGTGAGTTCCTCACGGGAGAAGTGGACCTGCCGCTTGCGGTCGCACGCTTTCTTCGCTACTTTTCCCATTTTTCTTGGTTTCGCTAGGGTGGATGACGGGTTGGGGTGTGTCTCAGGGTAGTGTTTTTAGTGGTTGTGTGGTTTTAGTGGTTTTATAGGTGTACGGCGGGATGTTTCCCGTTCCGGGCCCATGTTTTTACTTCCGTTTCCGTATATTTCCGGTCACCGTACTTTCCGGTAGGCGCACACTGCGGTGTCCGCTGTGATGGGTGGCGGTATTGCACCTAGGGCGCCGTACGGCGGCGGTGTGGGCCGTTTTGGGGTCATTTCCGCCATCGCGGACTTTGCACTTCCGCCATGCCGTGGTGCTCGTGCCCGATGGGTCGGAATGGGCCGCACTTTGCTCCTTCGTGCAATGGCGGAAACGCTATTTACGCTGTGGCGGTCCGGTCAGTCACTTTCCGCCAGGGTCGTAATGAGGGCCAAAGAGTGAACGCTCTAACAAGAATGACCAGACTCAACGCCGACACAAATGTTATCTGCAAGTTTATGTCGGATGCTGGAGGCCAGTGCTTTCATATATCCCTGACGAGCACTGCTTTCTTTTAATGGGATTTAACTAAAAGGGGGCTTATCTGACAGTTTTGTAAATGTAGGGTTTCAATGAGCAGAGTTAGGGCGTGCAACCTCTGGAAAACATTGAAAGTCGTTGACTCAAGCAGGGTTATCCCTTTAACACCCACAGAGAATTCTCTCCCTCTCCAGATAACCCACTCTGAGATTCCTCTGGCAGTCACTGGATGTGTGTGGACCTGTAAGTGCCAGGCTATTATTGAAGTCTATGCAAAAAGGACGAGCATACTCGTCTTTGGCACTTAAGGTATATGGGACAACCAAATATGGCACACATATTTTGGTTTTGGTGAATTTTTGTGGCAATTGTGCCACAAAATTGCCAAAGCCTTTTGTTGCAGAAGAGAGAGAGAAGGAATGGGGGCTCTGAACTGATAATATATGGTTGGCATGGCAACGGGCAATGCCATGACATGAAACTGCCAAATCACTAGTAATTCTTTTTCCAAACTCCTCTGTCGTACTACCCAATGAGAAGTTCCTTAACAATATTTGCTCCAATCAGCAGCTTTGTATGAAGCAAGTTGGGTGCCTGGCCTTTAATTTCCCAGCTGTGCAGTGATTCCATTTTGGGTTATTTTTTGCAGACAATTGAGCAATTTCTTGGCTACTTTTAACAGCAGATCTTTTTTTTGTCTTCCTAAGGCTGCATTTCTGCTAACACCCACCCACCCAAAGCCCAGTTTCTCCATCCCCCACCCGCACTCTCTACACCCCCCTCCACTCCACTCCCACTCCCACGACCCCTACGCACCAACCCTACCTCCTTTACTGAAGCTGGTTGAGCTTTGCTTGGGCTATTTTGGACTTCATCTAACAAGTCCTTCCAAGGCTGCTTTGTTCTTCATGTTTTTGTTCCCAACCAACTTCCATCACCCACCCACACTATACTCACCCACTTCTCTTTCCCCACTCTCTCTACCCCCACCAACCCACTCTAGCCCCACTCTCTCTACCTTCACCAAGCCTAGCCCCACTCGCTCTACATCCACCCACACTACCCTGCTCTCTCTATCCCTACCTATCCTATCCCCGCTCTCTCTACCCGCACCCACCTACCCCTGCAACTAATCCAGAACAGGACTGTGAGACTTATCCTAGGCCTCAAGCTCAGGGACCGTATGTCTCCAGCCCTGAAATCTCTCCACTGGCTCCAGGTGGCTGCAAGGATCAAGGTCAAGACCCTGTGAATTGTCCACAAGGCTTTCTGGGGCCAGGGCCCGCTCTACATCCAATGCACTCTTCCACCATAATCCCACCCACACAGCCTACCCCGCTCTCTCTACCCACACCCAACCTACCCTGCTCTGTCTACCCCAACTGCTCTGTCTACCCCACCTATTCAATCCCTGCTATATCTACCACGAACCACACACTCTAACCCTGCTCTCTCTACTCCACCCACCTTACCCTCACTCTCTCTACCCACACCCACCCTACCCCCACTCCCTCTAGTCCCATTCACCTACTCTACCCCCACTCTCTCTACCCACAGACTCTCTGCCCCTACCCATCCACCCTAACCCCACTCTCTGTACCCCCACCAACACTAACCCCACTCTCTGTACTACACCAACCCACCCTACCCCACTCTCTCTGCCCCTACTACCTAACCTACCCCCACCATCTCTACCCCCACCCACCCTACCCCAACTCTCTCTGCCCCACTCACCCTACCCCCACTCCCTGCACACTCACCCACCCTACCCCACTCTCTCTACAACCCTACCTGCCCACCCACTCACTCTACACCCACCCTACCCCACTCACTCTACCCCACCCACCTTACCCCCACTTTCTGTAACCCCACCCACCCTAAAACTGTTCCTTTGACCCCCACCCACCCTACGCCTGCTTTCTCTATCCACAACCACCCACCCTACCCTCACTCTCTCTACCCCATCCATCTTACCCCCACTCTCTCTCTACCCCACTGACTGTACCCGCACCCTACCTCCACTCTCTCTAGCATCACTCACCCACCCTACCTCTCTACAGACACCAACCACCAACCACCCTACCCCTGCTCTCTCTAACCCCACACCCCCTCCCTACCCCTACTCACCTACCTCCACCCACACTATCAACATCCTCTCTACCTCCACTGACATACCCAACCCCCACTCTCTCTTCCCCCATCCACCCTAACCCCTCTCTCTACCCCACCAACTCACCTACCCCCATGCTCTCTACCCCACTCACCCTACCCCCACTCCCTGCACACTCACCCACACTACCCCACTCTCTCTACAACCCTACCTGCCCACCCACTCACTCTACACCCACCCTACCCCCACTCACTCTACGCCCACCCACCTTACCCCCACTTTCTGTAACCTCACCCACCCTAAACCTTTTCCTGTATGTATGTACCCTCACCCTACCTCCACTCTCTCTAACATCACTCACACACCCAACCACCCTACCCCTGCTCTCTCTAACCCCCCACACACACCCTACCCCCACTCATCTACCTCCACCCACACTACCAACATTCTCTCTACCTCCACTGACCCACCCAACCCCCGCTCTCTCTACCCCCATCCATCCTAACTACTCTCCCTCTACCCCACCAACTCACCCTATCCCCACTCTCTCTACCCCATTTACCTAACCTACCCCACCTTCTCTACCCCACCGACCCTACCCCCACTCTCTCTATCCCACTCACCCTACCCCTACTCCCTGCACACCTTCCCACCCTACCCCACTCTCTCTGCAGCCCCGGGGAATGCCACCGGTGTTAAGCCCGTTGCGGTGACAAGGGCGTCATTGTCTGCTGTTTCCTGCTGTTTATGCTGGATACGCAGTAATCAAGAGAGAGCCTGCTGCTTTTACGACCCTACACAACCAAAAGGGGAAAAAAATAGATATGGAGAACACTAAACCTAGAACACGCCTCCAAGAGAAGCTAGAAGAAACTGTTCCAAATCTTCCAAAACATACCTTAACGCTGAACTTACAAACCACTACACTTAAAGAACCCAGCAACAACACAAGCAAACCTAAGCCGCTTACCCTTAAAATTCCCCCACAAATCCCCAATCACAACAAAGGCCAATCCGTATCCCTCAATCCTACAAATCAAGATTCGTCATCTACCTCCGCCACCTCTCCATCAAGCACTTCACCATGCTTCTCCAATCAAGCGGCCGAAGAACCGAAATACCCCAAATCCACAATTGCAGTCAAAACACTGAAGAACGACAGAAGCCAGAAAATAACAACCAATCAAATACCAGAAATGACCTCCGAAACACCAATAGTTTTCGGAAAAAGAGCTTCCACTTCGGCATTCCAATCTGACCTCCAGCTTCATACTCCTGCAACCAAAAAATTGAAAGACTCAATGCTGAACCTAACACTACGACAACGAGCGATCATAGCCAAACAACAGTGGCAGTAAACTTACCATCTTACAGACTCCTCCCAAGACAACTGCTCTAAACCTCCAAGCCGAGCATCTCGACGTTCACTTGACATCACAGAAATAGATGCCATCATGGGCTTCCAGGCACAGAAGAAAACGAAAGACCTCACAGACGACCATAAGGGAAACACAAACGTTATATCTAGTACATCGACACCACTCCCCACCAAAGCAAATTTGCTTTTCCCTAAAACATTCCCGGAAGAGAACATATTGTATGCAACAACGGCCACCCTAAACCAACAAGACTCAGACTACCCTCCACAAAAAAATGAAAAAACACTGAATACCTCAGAATCCAGCAAAAGAATCCCAACGACTATGCTAGATACCAAAATACGCTAGTGGCTGTTCAATCATTAGCAATGGTCCCCTTTTAAAGATCCAAGAAGCAACAGTCGATGCCACCAAAGACCAAGCGACTTTGCTTGCAATGATCCTAACAAAACAAACAACCATAAACTGTTTCATAACTTCAATTCAAGATCGATTGAATCATGAAGCAGAATCCACAAGAATATGGCAGAACCGCCTACCTGAAATAGCAAGATCTGATCGACTGGACAAGCAAACTCTTATAGAAACATTGACAACATTTACCACCAAAACCATGGACGACAAAGCAAAAAGAAACCTACAAGTGACCATGCCCCAAGATCAAGGCACAAGGTGTCCTCATACAGAACATTCCTCAACAAAAGGCGATTCTAAGAGAGACCAAACAACCCAATACGAACTTCAATTGCACAATTTACCAATTCAATTCAATATTCCTAGCACGGAACCCCCAACATGTACTCCTTTTGACATCTTTGACCTAACCAAACGATGCCAGCTGAGCAAAGCTACAACTACAAAAGAAACAACAACAAAAAAACGTCAAACAGGCTCATGAGCTTTCCTGCGAAAATTGCAACTCAACCCAGAGCAGAAAACCCAATCCTGTCCTACAACAACAAAGAATCCAATCAACAAAAAAATGGAAGAGAGCGCTAATCCTTTGGCCAAGGAAACGACAAAGGCAAATACGAAGAACAACAAAAAATTGAAATTCCAACCACAAGAAGAATTGATCCCAATTGAAGAACATGAGCCACTAGACGCATTACTGGAAGCAATCGACCATGACCCCGAGCCTAAAACACCGACGACAGCAGATGCACAAAATCCAACGTTGACTTCATCCGCACTTCAAACTAGCAATAGAGAACATGACTCCCAAGAAGACTCAATGATCATAATAGATGAATACTGTGAGATCTCCTCAACCTCAATGTAAACGCATATTGACGAATCAACAACAAACATGTCACTTGTGTACTCATCAATATCAACTGAAGAATCCTGGTTCCCGTCAGAACCTGACTCCCTTGCTGATACCACGGAAAGTAGACCAGTTGAAACAAACACATCTTTAATCAAACCGACATTTACAGATCCGCATCAGGAACCAAACATATTCAGACTCTCGCTAACTGCTTCAGATTTAAGGCAGGACGAAAAACTAATCTTGAATAGAGTGAACATTCTTTGCCTACTTAACGCTATCCCGATACTGTCGAAGATCGCTACTCAAGACATCAACGTTATACATTTTCCGAACAAGAAAAAGATGGAAACAGTCCATATTGACTTCCATAACAACCAAACGACCCAAATAGTTATGTCCACCAAAAAAGAACTGGCCAAATGGGGCTTCATCATAGAACAAATCCAAGTAACAAGATTCATGGCTCTCAAAGAAAAGAAATTGGATACTAACACCAGACCTCAAGCTGCCCCGATTCATCGCAAATACGACCAGCAACAATCTTCAAGTAGACCACGAACAACTGAAGAATCATACCTAACAGGAAATGACCACCTGCTTAGGCAACCATACCAGAAAAACAGAACGACAGAAGTACCAAGGGAGATAATCTCCCCAACGCATCCCAACAGAAATTCATCAACCAGAAGCAAAAACCGAAGCACACAAATGAAAAACTTTCTATAACAACCAACCCCAAATGGAAATCCGACAACTGAAATAACTTTATCTTCATGGAACACGAGAGGGTTCAAATATCTTCTCTCAGAGGGAGCTACAAACCAAAAGGAAATGGCTATAATATGCCTCTAAGAGACCTGGATATCGACAGAAGGTGTCTGCGATGGGTTTTCTATATATATGAACCTGGCCATCACCATACAACAAGGCAGACCATCATCCGGTATGATAATCTTGACTAAAATAGACCCCAATTGGTCAATTGTTAAAAAGAAAAACATCCATCCATGGGCCCAATACATTGTCATCTGCATTTTGACTCCGTCATCCAAACCAGAGCAACCTCCAAACAGAACAGAATTAACAATCTTCAACATATACTGGAACGCAATAGCAATGACTGATAATAAGTTCATAGACTCCATCTACAACGAGTTCGACAAAATAGCAAACTCTTTCGCGAAAACTGAGTTTGTAGTCACCAGTGATTTAAACATCCACCTTTACAACTCTGAAGGAATCCATCTAGATATCCAGAAAATATCCTCAAGAGCAAGAAAATGGACCAAAGAGATTGAGATCCGAAAACTAATACTAACAGAACAACTGCTAAACATACAAGGTCAAATATCGCCAACATGGTCCAGCAGAAAATCGAAATCGATTATTGACTATATTTACATCTCTGAAGGAATAAAGAACAACCTCATTGCCACAGAAAACACTGCACAATCTAATAGCGACCATTGCCAAATATCAATATCAATAACATGGCAGGGAGAACATATCGAGAATTTCTCCCTCAACCTCCCAGATCTAGAAATAAACAACGGTCTAACGAAACTAAGATTAAAACAGCATCAAACGGCCAAACTAGTATACAAATTTGAAAGATCATTGATGCCTGATCTTGAAAAACTCAACTACGAATGGGTACTCAGAGATTACCAGACCCCCAAAAGCACCAACTCCATTGTTAAACATAACACGCATTCAATACGGACATCAAAGAAAGGAAAAAATGCTTAAAAAAAATACGCCAACTGAAAAAACTAAACACAACAGCAGCAAATATCACCATAAAAAAAGAAAAACAGAATTACTCTAACTTCATCAAATCAGCCAAGGTATTACTGCCACAAGCGGACACTGAAGTTATTCTAGCGGCAATCAAAGGGAAAAATACGAGGCAATTATGGTCCCTCCTAAACGGAAACAACAGAACAACAAATATGATCCAAGAAGTCGATCCGGAAGCGTGGACTACACATTTCAACACTTTATGTAACATCAGTACATCTGTACAGACCACCCAACAAGAACCCATCTGTCCTCCGTGGAATCTGAATTGGGAAACCAAAGACATCATTCAAGCCATCAGAACTCTAAATCCATCAAGAGCAACAGCCCCAGACGGACTGTCAAACGCAATCCTGAAGGATGCACCAGAAAACTGGGCTAGCCCCTTTTCCCATCTGCTCCTTATCATAGAAAAAAACTCAAAAAATCCCAAGTAGCTGGACATTAGCCATCTTGATCCCAATCTTCAAAACTGGTGACAGAAAGAACCCACATAACTACAGACCCATAACCTTACTTGACCCACTAGGAAAGCTTTTTGCAAACTTTCTATTGAAAAAACTTACTGATTGGGCAACAAATAACGGAAACTAGAAAAAAGGCAAACAGGATTTGTAGGCAAAATTGGAACCAAAGTCAACTTGATAATACTGAGCCTTCTCAAATACAAAGCTGCACTAAGAGATCAACAGGTACATGCAGTTTTTAAAAATGGCATTCGACTAAATAGAATAAAACTATGGACTAAATTAACAACATGGGGCTGTCCACCAGCAATTCTTCATCCGATCAAGCAAATATACACCAACACTTCAGTCCGAGTCAGGCTAACAAAACATGGTAAAGTTACACAACCGATCAATACTTTCAACGGTCTTAAGCAAGGATGTCCCTTAGCTGCCTGCCTCTATAATTTCTACACTTATGACTTTGTCAACTCAATCAAAGATCCACTTGCAAATCCACCGAAACCTAATAATGAATCAGTTCTATCATTAATATACGCTGATGACATCACAGTCATGGATAAAACCCCAGCAGGTCTACACAAAACTCTGGACAAAGTAGTAACTTACATGAAAGCTAATGAACTTCAGATCAACATAAAAAAAACAAAGTAATGAACCTAATTACTCAAAGAACAAAGAAGAACCGAAAAAGCCCAAAGTTTTACCTCGAAGGGAAAGAAATTGAAACAACAATTGTCATCATATATCTGGGGGTAATGATAAATGCGTCATCCACGGAACAACAGTGGAAAATGCACATCGAAGACAAAGCTAGGCCCCTAGTCAGATTGGGTCGGTTCTATCACTTTAAATTCGGGACATATTCCTTCAAATCAACAATCACTTTCTATAAACAAAAAGTTGCTCCCAGATTGACTTACGCTGGCGAAACCCTAGCAAACAACCAAGGACTGGAAGGGCACCTCTATGAAGCAATATTCTGGAGAAAAACACTGGCATTACCGAAAGGTTTCCCCATGACAAGGATCCGATTTGAACTGACGTTGCAATCATTACAATCCATAATACTATGGAAACAGATGGATCTTTACAGAAAAATAATAAGTCATGAAAAGATTCCAGCGATAGAAATATTGAAAAGCAAAAACAACGCACTAAACGCAACGGTTCTCCAACAATGGACCAATAAGATCAAGTCTAAAATGGACGCCAAATGCATTACCGAAGAAATGCTAATAAAGAGGCCACAACATGCAAAACTAACGCTACAGAGGAATGACTGGATAAAAACCCTCGAAGACCAAACCAACTATAAACGCCACCAAGTATGCGAAACAGATATAAGAGCCCTACATGAACTTCCCCCATACCTGACCTGCTTTCCAGATCGACAGTCCCGAGATCTCTTCTTAAGGTTCCGATTGAACATCCTACCAACTCAAGACTATCAGAGTATCACTCAACAGACAGAAATTAAATCCGCAGGTTGCCGTTTCTGCCAGAATGAGGAAACCAAAGAGACATTGTTCCATATCATTATGATATGCCCAGGCCTACAAGAAAAAAAAATCTATTCAAAGAATTCTTCAGAATATCAAAAAAACAGATGACCATAAAAGAACGCTGGAACCAACTACTAAAAGGCAATGAAAAATATCTAATTCTAGCAGCCATCAAATTTTGGATAGAAATTGAAAAGAATACAAAAAGCTAAAAAAAGGACATCAACCCATGGCAATTTACTGAATGATTCTTCAAGAGACCAATATAATGAAAAGTTTGGTTTACCAAACATACATTTAAAAAAAAAAAAAAAAGAAAACCAGGTGGAGAGAGAGGTGACGGAGAGAAAGGAACCCAGTTGGACCTGGGAGGGGTGGTTCAGGAGGAAGGAGGTTGACCACTCGAGGGGCTGATCCTTGATCTGCCTCTGGAACCCTTATGGAAATGGGTGAAGGCAACCAGAGAAGTACATAAGAGTCAAGGGCCCACACCAGTACGAAGATAGATATACCCAATGTGCTGGAGTCCAGAGTAAATCGGGGAGACCCAAGAAAGTACAAAAGGATCTGGAACTCAGAGAAAAGAGAACCACGCGAGAGAACAAATCAGTGAGACCCAGAAACAGTCCAGAGCAATCTGGGGGCAAGGCCGAGAAGGAAAAGAGGTATTAGACACCAGAAGAAGAGGACGGGGACCCTTTGCCAAAGAGAGAAATACGTTTTGGAACTCTAAAATGAGTAATCAAGTCTGGCAGGATAGTGAACCAGACTTGAAACCCCTTTGGTGATCCAAAGATACTTGGAAATTGTGTTTTGGGAAAAAGCAATGCCACAATGAAGTCTGGCAGGAAAGTGAACCAGACATGATACAACATTGGTGACCTGGAGATATTTTCAGGATTGCGTTTTTGTAAAGAGTAAAGTCTACAGTCGGCTCTGGCAGGCTAGTAAACCAGACCTGATAACATTTATGAGCGGAAGCATAGAAAGAGGAGGAGGTTCCCTTTAGAAACATGGAGATCTGTGTTGTATATAAGTTGGATTGAACATTCAAGAAATGAATATTGAAGTTTATTCTTCCACAAGATTTTCTTATCAAGGATTGAGCCTTTGAGTCTATGTCCAGAATGAAAGGGACTTCCTTGTGGATTTAGAGGGCACACAGTTTTCTTTAGTTAGTTTGAAGTGTAAGGGATGGAAACAGGTTTGGACACAGGACAGTGGACATTTTACTTTACGGACATTCTGACAGAGTCCCTAGTATTTTTGTTGAGGTAGGGCAATCCCTCATAGTAATTGGGCAATGAAGGCTTTTCTTTCACTTTTATAAATACAAGTCTTTGCTAAAAAACATGTCACCACTGTGTCAGACTCAAACCTCTGCCCCTTCAAACTCCCATTCTCCTTACACCCACCTACCCTACCCCCACTCTTACCATCCACACCACCAATCCCCCACTCTCTAGACTCCCACCCACCCTACCCCCAGTCTCTCTACCCAACCCTACCCTAGTCTTTTGACCCTCACCCACCCTACCCCACTCTTTCTACCCCACCCTCTTTCCACCAACCCACTCACCATACCCCCACTCTCCCTACCCATACCCACCCACCCTACCCATCTCACTCTACCCACACCCACACACCCCACCCACCCCCACTCCCACTACCCCAGAGCAAACCCCCACTCTCTCTACCCCCAGACCCAACCTCCACTCTCTCTACACCCACCAACATGACTCTCTACCCCCACCAACCCACCCTATCCCACTCTCTCTCTACCCACACCTTCCTTATCCCAAATCATCCACCCTACCCCCATTCTCTTTAACCCCACCCACCTACCCACCCTACTCCCACACCCTATACCCCCACGATCTACACCCCCACCCTCTACCCCCACCCACCTTACCCCCACTTTCTTTATCTCCAGCCATACCCCCACTCTCTCTACCCCTGGCCACTATACCCCCACTCTCTCTAACCCCACCCACCCACCCTATCCTCACTCTCTGTAACCCTACCCACCAACCCTACCCCCAATCCATATACGCCCACCCACCTACCAACCCTACCACCACCATCTCTACCAACTCACACACACCCTACCCCAACTCTCTCTACCAATGCCCACCCTGCCCCCACTCTCTCTCTACACCTACCTACCCTACCCTCTGCACCCCCACTAACCTCTACCCCACCGCTCTACCCATCCGCTCTACACCCTCTACCCCACTCTGTCTACCCCTGCCCACCTAACGTGCCTTGAAACACTTGTGTATAGGCGCGTTATAAATGCAATATCATATCATATCACCTCCCCCACCCTCACTCTTTCTACCCCCACCCACCCTATCCCCACACTCTCTGTCCCCACCCTACCCCACTTTCTCTACCCCAACCAGCCACCCTCCCCCACTTTCTCTACCCCCATTCACTGTACCCAACTTTCTATACCCCCACCCACTCTACCCCACTTTCTTTACCTCAGTTACCCACTCTACCACCACTACCTCTACCCCCACCTACCTACCCCACCCTCACTGTCTCTAACCCACTCTCCCACCCTAACCCCACTCTCTCTAGCCCACCCTCTCTACCTCCATCCACCCTACCCACACCCACCCTGCCCCCACTCTCTATACCCCCACACACCCTACCCACATTTTCTCTACCCCCAGCCACCCAACCTATCTCTGCTCTTTCTATCCCTAGCTACCCAGCCTACCCCACTCTCTCTATCCCCACCAACTCAACCTACTCCACTCTCTCTATCCCCACCCACCCAACTTATCCCACTCTCTCTACCCCCACCCACCCAGCCTACCCGCACCCTCTCTAAGCCCACCCACCCTATCCCCACTATCTCTAGACACACCCACCCTATTTCCACTCTCTCTACGTCCACCCACCCTACTCCCATTCTCTCCACCCTGACCACTTACCCTACCTCCACTCGTACTACCCCCTCCCTCTCTACCCCCACCCACCTACCCTGCCCCCATTCTATCTATCTCTAAAATACCCCCACTCTTTCTACCCCCACGCCCCTATATCCCCACTCTCTCTGCTAACCACCCACCCTTCTGGCAGTCTCTCTAACTGCACCCACTAACCCTACGCCACCCTCTCTACCCCATCCTCTCTACCCCACCCTCTCTACCCCCACCTTCCCTACCCTCACTCTATTTAGCCCCACTCACCCATTCTACCCGGGAGGGAGGATAGCTTAGGGGCTACGCGCTTGCCTTGGAAGCAAGACGATATGGAGCAACACAGGTTCGATACCCGGGTCCGCGCTTTGAAAATCTGGGTATTAAGCGCATTATAAATAACCTATCATATCATACCCTCACTCTCTCTACCGGCAATCACCCAGGCTATCTCCACTCTCTCTACTCCCACCTACCCTACCTCTACTCTCTCCATTCCCACTTAACCTCCCCCACTCTCTCTACCCCAATCACCATACCTTCCCTCTCTCTACCCCTCTCTCTACCCCCACCCACCAACTATGCCTACCCTTTCTCTTCCCCCACCAACCCTACCTCCCCTCAGCTACACTACCTCCCCTCACTCCACCCCACCCACCAACCCACCCTACCTCCCTATTCTCTACCCCACCCACCCTATCTGCTATCTCTCTCAACCCCCACAAACCCACCCTACCCCCACTCTCTCTACCTCCAACCACCCACTCTAACTCCACTTTCTACCCTCACCCTACCCCATCCTCACTACCTCAACCCACCCTATCCCGACTCTACCCATCTAATGTCCCCTACTCTCTCTACCCCACCCACCCTACTCGCTACACCTGACCCACCCTACCCCTACTCTCAATACCCCCACCCACCCTACCCCTACTCTCTATAGCCCTACCCACCCCATCCCACTCGCCACCTCACCCCACTCTCTACCCCACCCATCCTTCCTCTCAAACTCTCGCTTTATTTCTTACCCTCTCACTCTCAAACTTTCTCCCTCATATTTCCTCTTGATCATCATTAGTGACACCCTACAATCGTTTCCTCCCTTGCGCTATTCTCCTTCCTTCTCATTCTCTTGCACACCAGAATGCTTTATCGCATCCTCCTTTGAAACGTTGCACTCTCCACCTTGCACCCTGGTGGCTATAAATGCAAAATGCAAAAAACTGCAGTAAACGCCCAAGCTATTGGCTTTTCCTATGCTTGGCTGATTGGCAAGAAGAGAGGACAATCAATCAATCTTTCTTGGACATTTACTCAAATGTGCTGAAACCATTGAGGGACTGAAACACAAAAACAAACATCACTTGGAAAAGCTCCATCTGATGCAAAGCAAAAATCAATATCAAGAGCTTCTGAAACACAAAAACAAACAGCAACACGACTTGCCGATCAGAGGACAAGAGCAACTTTCTCCAGGGCAAATGAGATGCCAGGGTATACTGAAGCAAGACTTGCTAACATGAGGACAATGGCAGCATCCTCCAGGGCACATGAGACACCAGAGCAATCTGAAGTAAGACTTGCCGACAAGAGTACAAGAGCAACATCCTCCAGGGAACATGAGATGTCACTCGATTAGGACACGGGCAATACCGGGTACACCGGCTATCCGTTATACATTCAGTTGGTATCCAATCTTCTCTCTCTTCAACCTAGGTGCTTGAGCTTATGTGCCCAGCAAACTGAGCCCATGCAGCATCATTTGGAACATTATTTTAGACTGGATAGATCCTCTAATAGGTTCCCTTCAATTTCTCACACACATCAGTTCCCACCGCCTTCTTTCTATTGGCCCATTGAAGTTAATGTGGCATAAGGGGATATGTTAGCTACTTAATAGCCCATTCATTAGGGGAGAAAATTGGTAAAGAAGTGATTTATTCATTTTTCAAATAGTTCTCATAATTCTCTGAGAATGCATTTAATGGTCAAACAGGTACCCATAAATCAATTCAATAGTTGCCATTTAAATTATTTAAAAATAGGACCATGTGTTGGCCAGAATTTCCCATCGAATGCTTGTATTTATTGTTATTTTGGTGTTTGAAAAACAGTGGGCCTCATTAGGAGTTTGGAGGTACCCATGCCGTTTTTACTGCTAGCGGGTGCTGCTCTGCACGTCTGGTCTGACCAGGCGTACAGAGCGGCCCCGCAAGCAGAACTCGTGATGTGGTGGTAGAGTGATAACGGCGCCGGCAGCACATCCAGCGCCGTTATCACTGTACTGACAGGGTCGTAATGAGGCCCAGTGTCTATTATCTTAGCTACACCATGCTGCTCTGCTTATCCTCCATGCATTCATCTAAGTGGTATGTTAATTTGGTCTTAAGATTCTTGTTTCTTAGGAGCATGAGTTGTTCTTTTGAAACAATACATACTAGTTCACAGGCAATTCAACATAACAGGTATAGTCTTTCCTGTGTAACAGAAAAAGGTGTAATTTAATAAGTTTTTACTTGTGATAGCAGTTAAACAATAGGTGGTTCTACCAACAGATATCGTGCAATTTATAATACATGTTCTGATTTGATCTCTCTTCTTTTGTAATGGCTTTGAATTAGCAGTAGGGTTTTCAATTTGTATCTTTAATGGCACACACTTTATTTACATAACCTAGGTGCTTCCAAACACATGGGACATTGTACTTCTACAGTTTACACTATTCTGTGGAACGAAGAAAGATGCCAATTTCACCATATTTAATTCTCTTCTTAATGTCCTTATACCCCACAATATATTACATGTGATAAACAAATGAACATGAAAAGAGGTTTTCTTTGCAAACTGTTGAGGAGAGCATAAGGAGTCTATCACTGTGAAACAATAAATATACTGTTAGGAAATTCACATTGGTTTTGCATTAAATACTTTGACTATTTAAAAATAACAATATGCAGCAAAGAAAGTTTCAACACTAAACTGGTCTGGGAATCCTATTATTTCTTCTTCTTCTTCTTCTTCTCTTCTTCTTCTTCTTCTTCTTCTTCTTCTTCTTCTTCTTTTTCTTCTTCTTCTTATTTTTATTATTTATATTATTATTATTAGTAAGGTAGCAAATATCACCAATGCAGTTGCTTCTGCAATGAAAGTGCTGATACAGCACTATCCAGCGGGGAGCATGTACCAGCTGCGAGAATAATGGAGGAGAGGAGGGGCACCTTTGCCAGGAGACAGGGCATCATTGACGTCTGCACGTTAGGTGCCTTGTGCATGCATGCAGCCCGAGGCGCTAGGGGACTGAAGGGGGTGCAAGTGTTTGAGGGGGAAACTAGGGGAGTGCGATGTGTACGGTTGCACAATTCTCTAGGGTGGTCTGTTCGAATCAGATAAAAATGGCAGGTGAGTAGAGTGCATGGGGATGGCCCAGACCGACCCTGCACGGTAGGTCATCCAGAAAAAATGCGCAGACCTCTCACAGCAATAGGGTGGGGGAAGAAACACACAAAGTGACTGTTCCCAGGAGGCAGCAGTCGCTAGGAACAGAACCAGTTGATACATACAAGGACGGCGAACTGAGCCTTTGGGCGTTCGCCGGGACTGGGGAGAAATTAAGCTCACAGACTAATGTTTGAGAAGGTACAGTCAGGTGAGCTTTGGTGTCCCTGAACAGCAACAAGTATCTTGTGCTTTCACTGATGTCAGAGGGGCACCTCATTGGTCAGATGCTGTGTCAGTGTCACCCCTCCCACAAGCTCAGGGTGTCCTGGGTTTTTTCTCAATGCGCGTTGACCAATGGCAGGGTAATAAAGTCCCATGGGTCAGAACGATTATGTAGCATTTAGTAACAACTAATGTTTGGGATTGAGCAGGAAGGAATGTGGGGAGGTGATGGATCAGGCAGCGGTGGGATTGTTTGCACCAATCATTTTTTACTAACCTATGTTCAGCTATAGGGTATTGACCTAGCCCCACTAATCAACTTTGCGGGACACTCGACAACTCGTAATTTGAAGTGTAACTGTTTCTCACTATGCTAATATTGCTTTTGCAGTACAAAAGATCCAACCGTAGTGTGCGGTTATGTTGGCTCTCATCAACCTGTTCTGTTCCACTGTGCTGTTTGATTTGTGCTTTCCCAGTTGTAATAAACAGCGTTACTTCTTGCCTGGTGTATGCTCCTTTTAAAAATTACTGATTGCATGTTCACTGAGGACCCTGGATACATTTGGAGACCCTAGCGAGATCCTCAGTTCTTTCGGCCAACTAGGGGTATTCTGGCTGCCCTCCTAGGGGGCATGGGTCTGGCGACCGCAGACCAGTTCTACATGCACCAGCAAAGAGGCCCTGCAGATGCCGATTACGCGAAGGTCTGCCTGGTCCCGAGCGTGGCCCGTGTTCAGGAGAAGGAACACGCCCATAAGGAAGACTCGGAGCTGAGAGGGCTCGAGGATCTCTAGGACAAGTGAGTGTACATGTGCATGAATATGCTGTATTGTGGTTGTATGCCCACGAGGGGAAGGGATCTTTTTATGGTGTTTAAGACTCATTTTCAAGGTGGGAGGATGATCGGCCTTAGTAGTTGTAGATTTTAGTGCAGTCCGCCCCATAGGGGGTAAAAGTAGATGCGTGGGCACACCTGCGTTAGAGCAGGCAGGGTGCATAGTAAGGGGCAGACCCCCTTAGACGGGAGTAATGCATAGTGCAGGCGATTGTGTAGTAGCATCAATGGAGGAAGAAGGGTGTTGCTTGTTATTGAATTTGTTGAAGTAGTGTTTTGCTGGTAAAAAGTAAGGGAAGAGCATTTAGTTTGTTTGTCTTGTGGCGTGAACCAAGATGGTAGGGTCGACACCAAAGGGCACCCGCTCTATGATACTGCGCTTGGCATTTCTAGGGGTAGACGTCAACATAGAAGGGAGAAAGTGCGGTTTGGCGTCTGCCCACACTAACCTAGGTAAAGGTGAGCTCATGGAGAGGGCCAGTGATGTACTAACACAGAGAGAGTCGGTGGGCCTGTGGAGAGGGGCGGTGTGCACGGAAGAGGAGTGTGTGAGTGGGCCTGTGGAGAAGGCAGAATGAGAGAGCATTAAGCACATGCGCTTGAGGAGGGAGTGGGTGCAAATGTAAAGAAGAAAGAAGGAAAAAGGGAACATAGAGAAGTGGAAGAAAAAAGAGGTGACTCTTAGTATACAGCATAAGAGGGAGGGGAGAGGGTGAATAATGGCTTTTCGGGACAGCCCCGTTGATCACATGTGTGAAAAACAACCCCAATATCGTAATAAAATATTAAAATATCATTTTCAATGGGTTCATGAACCTGCGGGATAGTGTTTTTATGCATGGCCAGGGGAGCGAATGTTTGATAGCAGAATGATAGAACATATGTTCTCATTTTTATTAACTAAATACAAGGGTTCGAAGTTGAAGAGTGGGCAAAGTATTTTGGGCCTCTGGAAGTTATTTGAGGAGAAATGGGAGGAGCATACGAGGGCAGAGGTTAAAAAAGAAGCAAGGGACAAACTCAGTGCTCCGCCCCTACCATATGCAGTATACCCAGCGTTGAGACCTGTGGCAGGATATACAAACCCACAGCGGGGGTGCCCAAAAAAGAGGAGAATGGGCAAGGGAAAAAGAAAGGAAGGGAAACGCAAAGGATGGAGACACAGGACAGGGGGGAGAGGAAGAATCTAGTGGACATAGCAAAGAGCACATGGCAACAGGTGGATGCACTTTTCAATGAAGCAGAGAGAGCTATCAAAAAGCAGGTCTGGAAGGAAGACAAAGGTTGGGGAGAACGGGGGACAAAAAAGGGTGGACTTCAGGGAGGATAAGGTTTAAAATGTATGACGGAGCACAGGACAGGGAAGATGGGGAAACGGAAAAAGGAGACAAGGACAGTGTCCTGTCAGAGGAGGAAGAAGAGGAGGAGGGAATGAGTGACTGTGAGGGTGAACAATGGACACCAGAGACAGATAGTAGAAAGAGGCAGAAGCAGAAGAGGAGAGGAGCAAGACAGGAGCCGAGAAGGGACTTGTCAAGTGTCCTCTGCAATTGGAGGGGGGCTAGAATCCGGCCCATCAGTGACATAGATGCCAATGCTACAGAAGGGGAGAGGGGACGCATACTACCTACCACGGCAGACAATGAACAGAGATAATCTAATACATAGTTTATGTTAGGAAGAATCATATGCAGCACCATTTGGGAACACTACATGCAATTAACACTACAGGTGTCCGTACAATTTCACCTTTGGTACAAGCCTGTACTACACAGTTATGTGGTAGCGGTGGCTGAGCAGCCAGACTTATCTCAAGAGTTTAGTGAGCAGTAGAACAAGTTACACAAAGGACCAACAAATTCAGTACTTCAAACAAATACTTGCTCAAGGTTTCTTGGTAAAAGAATATACATTTATTTACACAGTCAGTTTTAACACATTACACTAGCAAGAGCAGCTCAATATCACACATTAATACACCACAGATACAGAACCAATAAGTTACTAAACAAGTTCAGCTCCCCTGAAGTGGAAGCAAAATGGCACTTCAGATACTTTTAAAAGGGGTAAAAAGACAAGGTTATAAGAATTTGTAGCACAAATACTTGCATAGGAAGAGCAAAGGATTTCAGTGAACTACAACCAGCAATTCAGTCCGTAGGCCTGGGCCAAAGTCAATGGTTCAGGGTCTTTGTATAGGATAGCACAGTTCTGGTAGTAAACGGTTAAATCTTTGCCACAGAGTTTAGGAGAATTTGGCTAGGCGAAAAGTTAGACAATTGTTTAGGAAAGGACAAGCCTTCAAAGTTGAGAAAGTTCCACGAACTTTTGCAGTGGCCGAAAAGATTTCCGGACCGTGTTTGCACAGTACCTTTAAAGTGAAGAAGAGCTGTAGCTGAGTCAGTTGCTCCTGGCAGTTCGAGCAGATCTCGCTGTTCCTGAGTTTCAGTCATGGGGACAAGAAGGAGAACGTCGGGAGGTTCCTGCACTGCCCAGGGGTGAGGCCACAAGCTTGGCAAAACGTTGGGTTAAGGTGTGAGTGCCTTAAAGACCACAAACTGGTATCCTTCCCACTGGCTATCTGGATTTACACAGCACTCTGCAGAAAATTCGACCAGGAGGGGGCAGTGTCCAGGCAGTTTACGAGTTGGTTGTTCCCACCAAACTCAAGGGAAGAAGTTAACCTTGAAGGGCTTCTCTGTCAATGGAGTTTCAGGCAATTCGGACCTGCAGCAGGGCTTCACCGGTCGTCCAGGAGTTGCAGCAGTCCTCTTTCTTCAGCTTGTCTTTGGTTCTTTCGTTCCAGTGGTCGACTCTGCTTTCCAAGTTCCAGAGACCTGCTTTTAAACAGTTTTCCCCCATTCATTCCAGCCTGGCTGTCAATCACACAGCCGGGTGGCTGTCCATGCCGGACAGCCAGCCGGCCAATCATGCCAGAGCCCATTCAGGTCTCCTCGGAGACTAAGCACGGGGAGTTTCGGGCACCTCCCTCACATCCTGTCCACCCTAGACACTCTGGCGCCAGAGGAGGGCTTCAGCACTGAAGCCCGCCAAAGGCCAATGAACAAAGGGACCAAACCTTGTTTGGCACGCAGAGACAAACACAAGAAGGACCTTTCCTAAAAGAAATGGTGAAAAAATTCGACCAGAGTCTGGTTTTACAGATAGGTCTTGGGCGCCATATTGGAAAACATGGCTGACCCGATTTTTAGCAACTGTTGTTCGCGATAGGGAAAAATCATGGTAGTTTGATCTAAACCACTGCCACCAGCCATTTAAAGTAGGAAAGGGTAGCATTTGACAGTTACATGAGTGTTTTGGCTCAGGGGAAGCTAGGCAATCCCTCCTGCACTCTATAGGAAGGTAGTGTGTGCTGGGTGTGTAAATTTAAAGAGACTGGTAAAGTCAATTTAACTTTACATGCTCTGGGAGACAGTAGTCAGTCCCAGAGAAGGTATTTAAACCTTGGGAAGTCTAAAAGACATCCCTGTGCCACTGCATTGAAGGTGCTGTGTGACACACAGAAAAAGATGATGCATATGGACTTGTTTTAAAACTCCATAACCAAAGAACACAAAAGTAAACCACACATCAAAATACATGGTAGAGTGGGAAAAAAGGCTCACACTGTTCCCAGGTAGAAAAATCAAATCCTAAAAATCCAGCAAAGTTGCTGGGGGTCTCAAAAGGTAAGGGAAATTAGCACATTCTTGAGAATTCTCCCTAACACTTTGCCCTCCCTTATGGCAGCAGCAAGTGAGCGGCTATAGGCATTCGAAAAAAAGACACTGCAGGAGTGACGGTAGCAATAGGCGATATGAAATGTTTATTTGCAGTGATAATAGGAGAACAAGGAGACAAGACATGTGAAGAGCTGGGATATAAAGGGGTGAGGTTAAACATGAACACACATGACGGAGTGCCATTCAATAACTGCCAGACTCACGCATGGAAGGTGTTGAGGAACATGTATCTGGATAGCTCAGACTTAGGAGCTGTCATGTCTTGTAAGATGAAGCCAGATGAAGACCCAGCAGAGTATATAAAACAGGTCCAGGAGCTCTGGACGCAGGAGACACGGAAACCGTGGGACAAAAGGTACACCACTATTCTACCACATATTGGGCAAAGCACTACCATCGGATGTGCAGGCTTCTTTAGATAAAATAGTGGGAATAGAGGCAAAGGGATGGCCAGAGATACAGGCAACAATAGTACACTCCTGCAAGCGAAAGTACGAGAGCGAGAGGCAGACAGCAGAAAACGCTATCAAGGCAGAGAACAAGTTGGTTCAGAAGAAGCTCACTAGTTATGTGATGGAGGGGGATATGCTTGTACCAGATGCTGCAGCAATGGCTCCTGCCCAAGAGGGGGGTTCCCAGTGGGGAACGTGCCACCGCCTGGGGGACCACCACTGTACTCCCCACAATGGGGGATGTAGCAACAGGAGGGCTGGCCACAAGGGGGAGTGCACCAATCATGCAGATATTTACAAATGAGAAGAGGATAACCACAGTGAGGGAGAGTGGGAGGATATAGGGAGTAGGATGCAGGTTCATGGGCCATGTTTTTTATGCAGGAACATGGAGCACTTTGCGTGCATGTATCCCTTTGTTCAGTAAGCGCAGGCATGCCACATGGCGCAGCAGCAAGTTCTCCATGTTCAGCAGTTTCAGCCCCAGCAGGCACTGCCTGTACAAGCACAAATGCAACAGGGACAAGAACCGCTCCCACAGGTGCAGTCACACGCATCAGCGGGACAGATGGAGCGCAGAGAAACATTGCAAGGGTTGCCATAGTACTAGGACAGATATGGTGCCCCACTACACCGGGATCAGCGTTATGTGGGAATCCTTTCCCGTTCCCATCGAACATAGCCCCCCCAATAGGAAAGCCCATAGGGAGTGCATGTGTGTCTAGTCCTAGCAGTAACTAAAATCCCAAAAGAGGAACCTGAGGTAGCAGTGAAGATAGGACCAAGAGAATGTTTTCATTGTTGTAAGACAGGGCGGCCATCACATCATGCATAAAGGAGGGTGGATTTCCTTTGTCAAACAAAGTTATGCACATGCAGGCCTTCTCTGGGATTATCCGATAACAAACGTTTTACCACTGACAATAGGGCAACAGCATATAGTGGCACCCCTTCTGCGCTCAAAAGACACCCCAATAAACATCCTGCGGAGAAAGATTTACTGAGCAAACTGAATGCAACAATATCATTCACGGACAGGGGCTGGTGTGCTCAACACCGGGCATGCACTATGCCCGGGTGGCATAACTCTTTCTGGCAGCATACGTGCACAGTATGCAGTGAGGCTAGCTTGTGTACGAAGAGTTGTTCATGTATGGGGTCCAGATACTGTTGGCCTCAGTACTGGGAATACAGGGAAATGTGTTCAAATTGGCATTGGACTTATCCTTCCGACCGCTATGTCAGAAAGAGGGAGCAAAGGGCACCACCATAGGAGAACAGCTTGAGGAAGTAGTGACCCACAAAGACATGGTAATATTAAGTGGGACGGATGACAATGACACAGAATGGAATTCCGTGTTGTGTAGTGACCCAACACTGACCATCCCAGGGGTGACGGATGACCAGTTCTTCTCGGAGGCGGAAGAAGGAGAAATGGTGTTACAGTTGCAGATCCCTTGCCCAATAAGGGTCCTGGAAAATCTGGTACTGCAGCAGACACAACTAGCGAAGAAGGAGAGTAGGTTTATGCAAGAAGGTTTAAAGAAGGTCCCTGAGAAATTGTGGACCACAAGGCCCCATGATGTTGGGGTACCAAAAGGAGCAGGAGTAGTAAAAATAAAATTGAAAGAGGGAGCTCTACTACCCGGAGCAAAACAATACCCATTATCCTGTGAAACAAACTAGGGGATTTACCCCACCCTTCACGAATTATGTCAGCAGGGCATAATACAGACATCAACCTCGCCGTGCAACATTGCCAAATACCTAATAAAGAAGTCAAAAGAGGAGTCTTGGAGATTCATTCATTCATTCATTCATACAGGGTCTACGTCCCTTAAACAATATTGTGGAAGCAGAGTTCCCATTTGTGCCGGACCATGCCACAATATTATGTGAAATCCTGACCAAGGCAAAATATTTCACGGTCATTTACCTGAAGAATGCATTCTTCTCCATCCTACTGCATCCCAAATGCAGATACCTTACAGCGTTCACATATTGGGGGACCAGATTCAAATGTCTTAGGCTCCCACAAGGGTATTGTGAATAACCCAGTATTTTTAACACAGTAATCCAGATGGATCTAAGCAGCCTACAGATGCCTAATACGGTTATCCAATACGTTGATGATTTATTAGTGTGCAGTGAAACAGAGTAACAGTGCCGAGCAGACTCATTCAACCTCCTAACACTGCTAGCAGACAAGGGGTACAAGGTGGACAAGGAAAAGTTAAAATACTGTAAGGAGGAGGTATTGTATCTGGGGCAAATTATATCCACAGAAGGCTGCTAGATAATGCTAGTAATAGTAGAGGCCATGCACAACACCCAGCACCCCCATACGGTGAATGAAATGCAACAGTTTCTGGGATTATGCAATTATTGCAGGTCCTGGGTCTTTGACTATTCCAATTACACAAAACCTTTACTACAGGCGCTCAAGGAAGCGCAGAAGGAGAAAAGGGCATTGGCCCACTCGCCATGTTGGTAACACCCAATTACAAATAGATGTTATATCTGTTTTGTGATTCCAACGACTCTGTGATGACGACAGGCCTCACACCGAAGAAGCCACAGGGGCACAAGCATTTGGCCTATTACAGTGGTCTTTTAGATCCAGTGATGTAGGGACACTTCCCCAGTGAGCAAGCTCTTGCGGCTGCGAGTTTGTAATAGAGAAGGCATCAACTATTACCATTGGTTGGCCAGTAGTTCTATACATGGAACACTCTCTTTTTGCCATCTTAGAAAAGTTAAAGAGCACACTTACCATGCAGAGGGCTTCGAGTTATGAAATTATCCTTACAAACCCAACAATTAAAGTAGTGCGGTGCCGTGTGGTTAATCCGGAAACATTCATAGCAGAAGCAGCGGAGAAGGGGGACTACATTCATTACTGTGCAGCATACATCGACTGCATGGAAGGAATCATACAGGTAAAAGAAGAAGAGATAGAGGGAGGGGGCATGGTCTTCGTTGACGGGTCATCGAGCATAGATCCGAATACAGGGATCAGACGTACTGGTGCTGCCATGACTATGTTACAAGGACGGACAGTTCCAGATACAGTGGCAAGTGAGATTGCCACTGCACTATTCAGCAGAGGCAGCAGAATTGGTGCCTATGATTAATGCCTTAAGCATGATGGAGAAGCATGTAGGGAACATCTTCTCAGACTCTGCGTATGTCACGGCCACTATATGTTCTGGATTTGGATGATGGGAAAGGAGGGGATTCAGGAGAGCGACGGGTTCTCAGTACATCATGCTTAATTACTAAGCGAACTAATAGCAGCACTGAAGTTGCCGGTGGATGTGGCCATTATAAAATGCATCACCTACACAGGGGGGCAAGACTTGATTTCTCAAGGGAACGATATGGCCGACTGGACAGCAAAGGAAGTGGCCTATCTACCTGAGGGGACAAGGCGGTTATACCCAGGCACAGGAGGGTACCAATGATGATTGCGGCAGAAAAAAGACACCCAGAATTCAAAAGAGCAGAACCCTCCAACTCCCTACCAATTGTACAGATAGTTGACTTACAGTGGAAAGTACTCCAGGGGGTGAAAGATGTATGTATACAGAGGGGTACTCACTCTCATCAACCGACTTGGTTTGGAGTTGAAATAGCATGGGGAAACCAATAATGCCTAGAAAATTGTTCGCTATTGCCCTAGAGCAATTTCACTTTTCTATGCACGTCTCTAAAGAGCAGGTGGCAGCAGAAATAAATGAAGGGCGGTATATCCCCAGATTACATGAACTTGTTGCAGAGTTTACTAGGAAATCTGTGGTGTGCCAAAAATGTCTGTCTGGTCATACATTGAAAACAATTTGTGGCACGTTACTGCGACCGGAACAGCCCTTCCGGCACTTGCATATCGACTATGTCGGCATGCAAGAGAGATGTACCTCCTATATGTATATGCTTGTAGTTGTCTGTCCTTTTTCACATTGGCTTGAGGCGGGACCCTGCGCTCACAATGATGCTGAGTCAGCTGTAAGGTTTTTGGTGTGGGAAGTTTCTCCAAGATGGGGGATATGTGATGAAATAAGGTCGGATAATGGGCAACATTTAGCAAATGACCTATTTAAGGAAATTACTAACCTATGGGAATAAAGCACCAACCCTGCACAGTGGCTGCAAGTGAACAGAGTTGTGGTAACATCTGAATGGCTTGCTTAAATAGCGCTTAGCAAAGCTTTGTGCAAGAACTGGCTGCATTGCCTGCCTCTGGCTCTTTTTGCTCTATGCAATTCTCCTGGCGCGGACCACCTCTTGACTCTGCACAAAATTGTCACTGGCAAGAAGTTGCATGCGCCTGTCCCTCCTGCCCATACAATTTCGGTTGCTCATCCAGTAGCGCAGGTTAAGGAGATGAAATGCAAATGTATTTGATTGAGCTAACCAAGGCCCTAAATAAGTGTCTCGCCAGGTCCAATGTTCAACAACTAAGCAACCCAACGACAACACACCCCCAACTGCATACGACACAGAGACCTTTCCACACACAACACCCCTCTATCCAGGAGAGACAAATGTCCTCAATTTCGTGTGGAATTAGCAGGAGCCGAACTTCACAGGGCACTACATTATAGAATATACAACTTCCACAGCGGTAAATATTAAAGAGAAGAAAGCATGGATCCACATATCTGATGTTCATGAAGACAACAGCACCGCCTCCTCAGGAGAAGAAGGGAGAGTGCGAACATGATGGGAAGTATTGCACGATTATCATTAGCATTTTTCTCTGCTATAGGACTGTACAGAAGGCCCATGCAGGTGGAGACTGAAGGATAAATGGAAATAGGAGGGAATGGGAGGAGATAAACAAATCATGCATTATTATTAAGGGTAGGATTGTTTGGTGTTATTTTGTTTTGTTTCTTTCCTTTCTGGCTTTTATCGCACAAAGAGTACAGTAGCTTGGTCACAGAAAAAGAAAAGGGCACATGGGCCTGAAGAAGTATATTCAATGCAGAAATCTTTGTGATGCAATGGGGGGAACGAGACATGGCACCTGGGAACATCTGGTATGAAATGCATAGGACGAGATAGGGTTAATGGCAGTTGCTATGTGTGCACATTAATCCCACAGGTTACAGGGACACCAAGACAATTCCTGCCTCAAGAACTAACTGAAAGGGAAGGGGGGATGCTTGATGCACCTATCCTTGTGTAGGACTTGTAGGTTGTTCCATGGTCAGACGGTGGAGGTCCGGTGTGTAGAAGAGAAAGAGATTTAACAGGATATAACATCAGACAGTTGACTGAACTCATTGTTTGCCTGGGTGCCTGAGTGGCTGTCCACCTTGTTTAAGATAACTGTCCCCATGCTCATCGTGATGTTCATTGCCTTCTGTGCTGGACAGTGGATCATCAAGAACTGTAACTGTGTGAAGAAAAGGGCTCGATACATAATGTCTGCTAATGATGTAGGCAAGGAGGGCAATGCAAGAGAGAATCACCATCCCATGATGAATGGTGGTGGGCATGGCATGCAGGTGGCCACCAGCACACATAGAAGATTATGATACGTTTTGGGTGGCCTGTTCACAAGATGGGCGGGATTGGCTGGTAATAGGGGACACTGTGGAGGGGCACGAAGAAGAATGGGTGAACATGGATAGGGTGCCAAGAACATGGATGCCCAAGAGAGGGAGTAAAGAAATGGTGGGAAAAAGAGTGTCAATCGATAGATCGATCGAAGGGGGAGTGCAATGAAAGTGCTCAAACAGCGGGGATCATCTACCAGTTGCAAGAATAATGTGGGAGCAAGGGGGCACCCTTGGTAGAAGACAGGGCATCATTGATGGCTGCACACAAGGTGATTCGTGCATACAGGTAGCCTGAGGCACTTGGGGACTGAAGTGGGTGGAAATGCTAAAGGGGGTATCTGGGGGGCACGATGTGTAGGGTTGCACAATTGTATAGGGCACTGCTGCTCTTTTCGAATCAGGCGAAAATGACAGGTGAGTAAACTGCATGGGGAGGGCCCAGACTAACCCTGCATGGTAGGTCACCTAGAACATTGCACGGAGCTCTCACAGCAGTGGGGTGGGGGAGGAGACACAAACACTGACTGTTCTCAGGAGGCATCAGTCACAGGGAACAAAACCAGTTAATAAATACAAGGACAGAGAACCAAGCCCTTGGTCACTCACCAGGACTGGGGAAAAATTAAGCTCACAGAAGTATGTCTGGGAAGATACAGTCAAAGGATGATCAGCAGTTTCAAATTGCCCCTTGGCAGGTGGGCTTGGAAAGCAGGATAATATGCAAAGTAGCCAATCAGGATGTGAGTTTTGGTGTCCCTGAACAGCAGCAAGTATTTTGTGCTCTTGCTCATGTCAGCAGGGCACCTCATTGGTCGGATGCTGTGTGAATGTCTCCCTTCCCACAGCTCAGGGTGTCTCAGGCTTTTTCTCAATGCATGATGACCAATGTCAGGTTAATAAAATCCCGGACTTCAGCACAATTACGAAGCATGTAGTAACAACTAACGTTTGGGGTGGAGCGGGAAGGAATATGGCACCACAAGGGAGGTGACAGACCAGGGGGCGGTGAGATTGTTTGCTCCAATCATTTTTTACCAACCTATGTTCAGCTATAGGGGATTGACGTAGCCCCACCAATCAGCTTCATGGAACACTTGACAACTCGTAACTTGAAGTGTAACTGCTTCTGTCTATGCTAATATTGTTTTTGCTGTATAAAAGATCCTTCCGTAGTGGCTGGTTTTGGGCTTGCTCAGCTGTAATAAACAGCATTACTTCTTGCCCGGTGTACACTCCTTTTTAGACCACTTTTGGTAAATTACTGATTGCATGTTCACTGAGGACCCCAGATACACCCCAGATACACTTCTGTAAAGCAACTGAATGGGGTACATTGTCAGAGGGTGCCTAGAACCAAATGGTGATCATAATTGAATAATTAAGTTGATTAGCTACAAATAATGTTAGTAAGTTACAAATCAAAATGTAGAATTCACTGTGTAATCAGCTGCATGGTAACTGAATGCCAGGTGGAGAAAAGGTCTTTAGAACTAAAGAGCCAGGAATTAGGAAGCGACAGGTAGGTAAACTGGCCTAGTCTTAAGATTCTGATCCAAGGTGATGATACTTTTAATTGGAACAAAGCAATAATATACAGATGTTAAAGATATAACTTAAAGTGACTAAGATGTTTCTCTACCCTATTCCTCAACACACTGGAATACTGCTTCTGCCTCCTCATGGGACTTCCTCTCTACTTCTTTGTTTCACTTCACAAGGTGCTTAACTTTGCCACCCGCCCACTCTTTGACACGACATGCCTCTATCCAAAAAAACACTGTGAAATTCCTTAATGTGCTGGCTGTCCATGTGCAATTACTCCCTTTGTAAATGTTTCTTATTTGTCCAAAAACCCAACAATCGGTTAGACCCTATGCTCCATATGTCGCTGCTCAGACCCACTGACTCTCAGATCCTTAGCCCTCTTCCACCTCCTTCTTCTATCCTCTGCGTGCTACTCCTCGCTTCATTACCCTTATTGCTCCCAGCACCTCAACTGCCCTCCCCCTGTCATCAAGTACATCCCTATTGTAGCAGGCTTCAAGACAGCCATGGAAGGAGCACCTTAACCACCTGATTGTATCCTGGCACCTGAGCCACACCCTGCCCAATCACTGGCACATAGATGTAAATACAGCAATTGATCATTTTATAACACACCTGAATGCTCCAAATGCTGATTGTGAAATAGGTTTGCCTTCATCTTCGAATGTCAGTGCCCTCTGCTCTTGCTGCCCAGTGCTTCCCTACTTTAAGGATACGTCTGTTGTCTGTGTGGATAGCCCTCATGGAATTCCCTCCCAAGGCCTCGGGCAGCGCAAGAATAGACCCTGGTCAATTCATGGGGAAAAAGGTAGAGAGGAAGTCACACCGGGTGTCCAACTCATGAGTTATAGGGAAAACATTAAGAAGATGCACATTCAGGCCATTCTAGTGCAAAGTAGAACAGGAACCAGAGAGTTGTACAAGTAGTGGAGTTTGAAGAAACTAGCAACCTAAAAAAGGTGGGGGACACATCCTAAGGAGAAGGCTCTCTGGCAGAACCTCAGGTGTGAGATCCAGTGTAGATTGACCCAATAAGTCTAAACAGACCCAACAAAATGAGGATGAATTCCCAAAAACCAACAAGGGCAAAAGCAAGAATCAATCCATGGAGCTCGACTTCCAAAGAATGCTGAGGAAAGTCTGAATAGCTGTCGGCAGATGGAGACAACAAGGAAGCAGGGAGGAGAAAAAGAACTGACAAGCAACTACAAGAGATACAAGTTTATAGAAGAGAAAGCAGGAGGGCTCAATGGACACAGAGGCTATGAACAATGTCCAAAAAGAGAAGTCAACAGCAGCAGTTCCTGATGGGTGCAAAAACAGAGATGAAAAGCAATCCTGATAGAATGCCCAATTCAGCAGTGGTGGGACTGGAACTGTACATGGGACACAAAGAGTGCGACCCTCGATCTCCGTCCAGCAGCAGTGGGTCCTGGAGAAGGCAGCCTGGTTTGCAAATGACAGGTTGAGAGTAGGGAGGCAAGAGCCGGCCAACACAAATACAACAGCTACTTAGGAGTATGGATGCTCGCTTACCATTTCTGGTTTTAAGATCACCAGAATTGTGCATGTTTGGCATGATTGTGGGTGAGCGTGTAGCATGCAATATATTTTCGTGCTGACACATTGACATGTGATCCAGGAAGTGTGGACAGGTTACCTTCACAGGGAGTGGGAAGGGGTGATCATACCCGGCACCAAATTCTCCATGACAATGTGTGTAGCACTTTTTGGGTTTGTCTATGTGCAGAATGAGATTACCATAATGTCTTGAACCCAAATCTCAAAACAGACTCAAAGAAGATGGCAAAGTACTACTTTATTATCAGTTCAATAAAGTAGGGCAATCTGGCGAACAATGAATTGTAGTCCACACACTCACAATGCAGATCAGCTACACAAAGGCTTTATACCTCAATATGCGTCAGCTATGATGGCATCCTATGTGGCAAATAATAAAACCTATTAGGTGTAGGGATTGGTTAGGGGAACATATCTACTTGTAGAGTCCATAAGTGTTAGTAACTTTATTGGCTGCTCCTTCTCTGGTAGGAAAGCCTTGAACTTCCCTCTAACTACGTATAATACAGATCATAGCAGTAAAACAGTAGCAGACTGGCTCATGCAACATTGTATGCTCATCGTTGCATTGGCCCTCATGATAGGTTGGCATCCTCTCTCAACCTTGGACACTCAGCTCACCAGCAGCACATAAGCAAAACAAAATTCAGGTGCAGAGAACAATATCCGAGTACTAACCACTTGCCCAATTTGTCTACCATATCTCATCAGCCAAGACTTCAGCCAAGGCCTCTCCTTTGTACTTGACCTTGCTGGATGTTCTCTTCTTTGGAAATTTAAAGGGAGTTAAGGTACATTGTTATCTTTGATAATAGGCCTTGTTTTCGGGTCTTGCACCACATGTGAAGAGACCACGATTTTGTCCATTTCTCCTTTTATTTATTGCTATTTGATTCAATTATCCTGGGTGTCATTACCCGCTTCAGCCTCTGGAGACTTGGTTGTTCCGTCTCACATATGCTTTTCTGCATCTTTTATTGTCAATACTTGGCACTCGTAAATGTTCGCTCATTTACATAATCAAAGAGAAATATGTCCTGCGTACGTTGCTTATCTTTGTTAACTCCTCTTGTACCCTTCAGTAGCTTCTTGCTGTGGCATCCTTGCTCTCTGGCCAGCAGCTATTCTTTGTTCATACATTAATATGTATTTCCAGCCTCTGTCAGCTCTGCAGCCCTGGTCTCTCTCCTACGAGCTCTTCACTTACTATCATTGAAAGCCGGCGTCCATCTTTTCAAAACGCCCGCTTTACCCATGTTATGTTTTCTACTGCAGCAAGCTTCTATATGGCTCATCTAACTTGCGTTTCTGCGTATATACATTCACTACTCATCTGGTTACTTATCTTCTTTGTATATATGCTTTCTTTTTACTTGTACATATGTTTACTCTTGTTTCTTCAGTTACATCTTCATTCTTTAAGAATTCTCATATTGTTTCAGTGTGTCATTGTATCTTCTCCTTATGACATCACTTTGCATCTGTCAGATGTCCTTTACAACTCCTCGATATTCAGTGGTGCCTGCAAATCTCCTGCTACCACCTCAGTAAGAGGGTACATTTGATACAGTTGTCTGAGCGCATAATATCTCTCATAAACTTCGTGCAGTATTGGGATGAGACCTGGTGTCATGCAGTGACTTCCTGTTATCCCTCCAGTATGATGGAGTTGAGGGGGCGGAGTCTATCAGTGATGTAAACATCTGCTCCTCTACAACACACTCCACTACTAGTCAATTTATATGACCCTCTTGCCGGTATCCTGCCGGTAATTCCAGTGGGATACTGACAAAACTGCCTTACCATTTCGGCTGCCCGATATCCTGGTATTATGTGGATTACGGGTGCTGGAGACGCTGGTAAATTCCCATTCCATGGAGTCCTATATGACTCCAAGGGATGGGATTTCCAGAATGAACGGCAATGTTAGTACCGGTTCCGGTGATTCAGGCATTTATTTGCCGGTAGGGGCCTGAACTCCAGGCAGGTCAGGCCTGCCAGTAGATCACTGCCCCCACTAGCAAACTCGTGTTTCCCCAGTCTGGAAAAAATGCTGGTGCTGGAATTGCCGACGGAGTGATGAATGGAGAACAATGGAGATGGTATAGATGATGAGTGTGAGAAGGCGGCACAAGGTTGTGCTGCATGACACCTGCTATACCTGGTTACTATCTCTATCTGTACATCTTATTTCCTAATCTATGGTATTCCACTTTGGGATTGACTAGTCCACCGTACATGGCCATGCAGGGTATGGAGCTCTTCTCTCTTTCCAGTTACATGTAAAGGACCCTTCTTCAGATGCTCTGGATTTGCACGTCATGGTCTTTGACTCATATAGGCTTATATTATAGAAAATCTTTCACTAGTGAAGTGCAATTGTGCAACAATGCAAAAGAATGCACTTCTGCATTACATCATTTCCCAGGGAATGTTTGCATTCGTGGCAAATGTGGTGAAATATTGCAGTACATATGTGCAATATATATGCAAGACAGGGACCAAGAGGGGAGGGGTTGGGGAGGGAACAAGATCTAGCGGGGAGTGGGGCTGTCATTTAAAAGGGACAGCAAGGGGATTGCGAATATGTATGTGTGGTTAAAAGTACCTGCTCACCCATCAAACAGCAGCATAGTCTTGGGAGTGAGGTCAGTGAAATATGTTTTCAAGATGTCCAACAAATAAGCATCCCAAGGCAATCTTAAAAATCATCCCTTTTAGTGTAGGCCGGTTTCAGTGAGGTTTCGTGAGAGCAGTGAAATGCAGAGAACGATGATGTGTTTTATAATGTTCCATAACGTCAACATCCAAGTTGAGTACGGGAGTTTGGAATTGAAAGTTTCAATCATCTCGAATTCACAGGAGTGCCGTTCCAATGGGCTAATATACTGTAGCATAAGAATTGTGGCACCCATTATCTCATTTCCGGTGCTGCAACAACGGCTTCCGGCAGCGGTTATATTGCGAGTCTTCTGTATCCCAGGACACGGGGACGTTTGGTTTGCAGTCCTTATTGTGTCACACCCACAGTCTGTATGTCTCAGAGGTGCACTGTTTGGAACAGATTGGGTGAACAACATTTTTGGATTTGCTTGTAAATGAGCCTTTATCTTGACCAGTTACTCTGTCAGGGGCAAGAGCAAATGTTCAGCCTCAGACTCGCATATTGTCTAGCTCCTGCCCTTTATAAGATAACAGAGACAGTTCAGCGATCTCATCTCATCTTGCAACCCCCATTTACATGTGCACACACCGGTGGGACCGACTCAGCCCTTCATCCTTCCGAAGTTGATACATTGAATGCTGTTAGATTGGGTAATAAGACCTTTACTGCAGCGCTTAGAATTGGAGGGAAACTAGTATGAAGCACTATATAAAATCACAATATAATTATTAAATATTAAATTATGCTAATGGGATAGACCTCCTGTTGCCAATAGAGGGGTTGATCATTCATTACTGACGGGATATTAAGCCAGTGTAGGGTGGAACTATTTCTTTAGTTTCTTGCCCTCTGTTAGGTTTGATTACAAATCTTTACAGCTATTTATCCGTTGTGGAGATGCAAGGGGCGTAACCTAGGGGGAAGGTCCGAAAAGTTTAATTGAAACGGAAATAAACTGTTAAAAGGAACAGAGATACAAAGCGGCAGCATAATGAACAACCAGGCCCCTCTAGTGCGCACATTTCTCTACCTTTCGAATCACGTTAATTCCACATTTTTTCACTGAGGTGGCATTACCGCCAAGTGATTTACCAAGAGTGGTAATTCCACTAAATCCACAGATTTTTGGAGGCAAAGTGGAGGTTTCTCCTCGAGCTATATGCCGGAGGTAAACCCTCCCCTTCACCTCCAAACTCAGATTTCTACGGTGTGGCACTAAAGGAAATGGCGTAATTTTGTAATGCATGGCTGACTTGGTTATGATATGATAGGTCATTTATAACGCGCTTAATATCCAGAGGTTTCTAAGAGCGGACCTGGGGGGTCAAACCTCCAAGGCGAGCACGTTGCCCCTGAGATATCCTCCCGAGACATTAGTCTCCAGATTTACTTTGACTTTCCCCGCTGGTCCCACCCCTGAAAATGAAATGCTTTTTTCTGCATTCAGAACTTAGAGAAGTTCCATTGCATAACCAACTGTGTTCTCTGCATTATATGTCATATGTGAAAAATTTGAGTTGTGTCTCCCCGCTCTTGCTAATACATAACGTACTTTTTTGCCCCTGAGTCATCCCACTGGACCCTCTTTATAGCATCTTAATATTCCAAGACCCAAACAAGTTCCTTTGTGAGTAAATCTATAACAGGTGCCTTCTGTGAACCCAAGCTTCGGTGCCACCTTGAAAATGCAAAGGATGGGCTAGAGACAGGTTTGCCAGTACCCCCCCTAAGGCTGGACTATGCATTCTGACCATCTACCCTTCTCTCCGTGGCGTTCCTCAAGAGCCACAATCATTACACTCCCAGAAACACTCCCCTTTCCGTCTCCCCATTGGACCTCCCTGCATTTTCAGGGTCTACTATTGCCAACCAGTTATATTTCAGGATCATAATTCATGTAATTGTATGTCATTGTGAGGGAGAAGCCCTAGAATTGAGTCTGCATCTCTGCCACCCTGGGATGAAATGACTTCTGCTCTGCTGGAGTAGAAGGATGAGCAGAGACTCAACCGCCTACCCACGGTCATGTTGAGGACAGAGCAAATTGTAATACCTCTTTTTTCTATCCCAAGTTAATACAATTAGAAATAAAGGACCTTTCTTCAGATGGAATGCACTGGATTTCAAATGGGGCCTTATTTTGAGTTGGCCGGTCCAGAAATAAAGTGCTGGTAATAACAAGTACCAGCACTTTTCCGGACCGGCCAACTTTAAGTTTGTCTGTAGACTGGAGGATTTACTTCCAGCTAAGAGTTGGAGGTATATTTGCCATCCTACCGTCAGAAAACTGCAGGTATGACCGGCCCAGTAACACTGGTGCCAATAATAGTGACAAATCCCCCAATGGAGTCCCACAGGACTCCATAGAATGAGGATTTACCAGCGTTTCCGCCACTTAGAATGGGCCGGTAATTCTGGCAGACCAAGTGGCGCAAAAGGTACTAAAGTTGGCTTGTGGGATACCGGCAAACTCGTATTGAGCCTCCATGGTCTTTGCCTCACCATTGTCGACATTATATAAAACCTTTCACCATTAAAGTGCAATTTTGAAACAATGCAAAAATGCGCTGCTGAAAAAAAGGCATTGCTACAATTCATAATTTCCCTGGGAATGTTTGCATTCGGAGCAAATGCAGTGAAATATTGCAGTACACCTGTGCAATATTTATGTAAAACGGGTCCAAGATGGGAAGGGTTTGGTGAAGGGAAACGATTTAGAGGGAGTGGGACTGTCATTTAAAAGGGAGAGCAACCATGAGGGGTTGAGAATATGTTTGTATGCATGGTTAATAAAAGAATACCTGCTCACCCATCAAACAGCAGCATAGACCTGGGAGAGAGGCCATTTGAAATATGTGTTAAAGCTGTCCAAGAAATAAGCATCCTAAGGGAATTTCAAAAGTAATTACTACTCAGTGAATGCTGATTTAACTTCTACAAAACAAGAGTGATTCCAATTATAGAGGTAAAACATACACAGGTAAGAGCTATGCCTCCTTTGGTTTTTGTGATGTCGTGGGCCGAGTGGGTGAACATGATCCAATAGAAACCCACACAGCAAAGTATAACAGTTCAAAATAAAGAGGTTGTCCAATCAAGGGTCTTGAAAAATGTATATACTTAAATTAAATATCCCATCTGCAATAATAACTCAATAGAAAAACACTAGACAAAACCCACCTCTGAGGAAAGAAAACTGAATTTGCAAAGATTGAAAGATGCAGCAGTCTGAGTAGTGAAACTAAAGGGGGAAAGCAATTAGACAAGCAATGTTCTTAAATATGATATGTTCTTGTGGGAAAAGGGACTGCAGGTGACATAGCCAGTCTCTAGGACCAAAGATGGACCAAGGGGGCAGTTATCAGTCAGTTCTTGGTGGTCCAACAGCATCCAAACAGGGTCTTTGGTACTGTTAAAGCGTTTTGAATCAAGCTTGAGTGCAGCGGTCACATTGTTCCAAACGGGGTAAAGGTGTCAGCCTGGGGTAGAGCTGAAGTTCATTGCGGTTCAAAGAAGTGTGGATCATGAGGCCAGTTGGAGTCAGTTCAACAGATGATTTGATGGCGAAGATGCTGATGACTGGATGCATAGTTCGAGACAAGCGGCCAGATGCAGCGTTAAATGGTCTTTGTTCGATGAGGCCACCAGGTTCGGTTCAACTATTGATGAGGATTGGCATTGGAAATACTGGTGGTTTGCAAAGTGGTTTGAAGTGTCATGCAAAAAGGTGTGGCTCATGCGAGCCACCAGGGTTTGTTAGACAGTCGGTTCGACGATGAAGATGTCAGTGACTAGATTTGCAGGTCGAGTTGGGCAGTCCGGTGCACACATCGAAGATCGTGGTTTGAGGAAACTCCCATGACCTGGTTTACTGTTGCTAAAGATCGGCAACGAAGGTGCCGTCAGTTGAAAAGGTGGTTCAAAGGCAGTAGGCACAACAATAAGCTTCAGGTTCAAGAAGAAGAAACCACCCGCCAGCTGGCATGGTGCAGTGGCAAACTGGTTTGTTAGTGCAGTACATCGGCACGAAGATCGGTTGAGTGCCTAAGACATCTCTGGAGGATCGAACTGGATGGAATCATGGCTTAGAGTGGGCTGATGAAGAAAACACAGGGGTCCTGGCTGTCTTGATTCTCAATTTGCTGTGAGTCCCAATGCAGGAACTCAAGTATAATATAAGTCCTTGTTTTTCGGGCTCCTAACATGGAGGAGGCTTCAACACACCTGCAGGGTCCTTCAGCACAGTGAAATCCTGGGTACCAGTGTGGCTGGCAGAGAGGCTGTTCTTTCTCCAGCAGCAGGTCACCCCCAACGTTCCCTAGGAATGGTTAGGGAGGCACGCAGTCTTCAACTCCGGTGGAGGGCTTTGGAAAGTCAACTCTCCCAACGACTTCTTCCTCAGGTTTTTGTTCAAGAGTAAATCAAAGACAGAGTAGGATATTCCCTCTTTTATAGGCAAAAGCCTACAGGTGATTGGACAAAAGGAAGCATACTTTAAGGCGGTCCATTGCCTGTGCTTGAAGCGACTGGACTTTGCCTTCCGACATCATAACTAAGATGCTTTTCACCAAAGGAAGTGAAGGGGACAGGAAGGAATTAGAGAATATATAGACAAACAAGATGGTGGAATTTTCCTCGAACTATGATGAGCTTCCTCTGTCTATACTAGTGCTTTCCCTTCCCTTGGCAGTGACATCAAAGGTCATTTTGGTATGCAACACCATGGTACAAGGTGTGTCCTTTCGGGGTGGGTGTGCCTTTGATTCCTGATTCCTAGGATAGATTGGGCTGAGAGGCTGCCCTGCTGGAGAGGTGTTACCAGACCTAACATAGGATCAAAAGAGAGGCCCAGCCATTGAGTCTCATGCCCTGCATGCTGGCAGGGCCAGAATGCCGGACCAGAATACACACAATATTTCCCTAGTAGGCCTGGGTTCAAAGTGCACACACACATGTATGATATCAAACTGATCTGGCTTCTTATATTTATGTGAATTACTATCCACCATGCCCTAACCCAGATGTGGCTTTATGTTTAAAGATTGAACTGCAGCAGAATAGTAATTCCTCATGACTATGTGGTTTTGGAACAGAGGCGAAGACTTTAAATGCAGCCTCTGTGCTGAAGTGACCTGGCTTTCACAGCAGCTGTCATAAGGGCACCTGTGACCTCTGGACATGCTTTCTGCCACTGGAGAGCTGGCTCTGCAGTTTGGGATACTGATTCATCAGTGTACAGGAGTACACTATGCTTTTGGCATGGAGCTTATACAAGGGGGATCTGATTAGCAGGTCACCCTTTCTGAGATGGGATTCCACCCATCATTTTATTAATTAATAAAAATCAAAAACCCAGAGCTTCTCCACTCTTGCCAGATGGCAACTCCTCTCAATCTCCACATCTTAAAAGGAGAAATGGTAGTCTGTATTTTTATACATCCCTGGAGCTTTCACTGTCAAGCAATGGGGTTATGACTCTTATTGAGTGTTTACCTGCACTTAGGCGAGACGCAGTGAAAGAGAGAGAGACAGACAGAGTGAGACATGGAGAGGGAGAGAGAGAAAGAAAAACAGAAACCGAAACCTTCAGGTTTTACATGTGTCGGAAATACCTTTTGCAATATGAGGAAGGCATCTCCTCCAATTTCCATTGTAACTCCTATAATTCAGTGGTGCAGGAATGTGATGGTAAAGTGGCAATAATTCTGTTACAGCCACTTTAACATTACTATACTTTTTTATCCACCGCCAATTCTAAATTAAGCCCAACAAAACTCTAAATTAGGCCCAGCATTTTTGTTAGGACATGCCCCTGGCCTGGCATTTAGTTAATCTTATTTATAAAACTGAGTTCAATGTCGTACTGCACAAAGAAGACTCAGTCATTCTATTTCCTAATACAATGCAGCTCAGTTAGAGTCCAGCGATCGTAACAGGCTAGCAATTCACCCCCAAAACGGTCAGAAAAGCATCAGTAAAGAAAATACCATCTTTCCTCAGATAATGAGTTTGGCAAAAGCAGTGTTTCATACACCACCTGAAATAATGCCAGTCCGCCAATCGCACCGCCACAATGTTGATGGGCCACTGGCGCTGCGCTGGTGGAAAAACAATCTCTCAATGTACATGTGGCCAGTGAAAAAGAAATGGCCAGTATGCCAAGAAAATCCTTGGGTACTCAATGGATCCAGCGTAAATGGGATAAAAACCAATGGATAATGTGCCCGTCCATCCACCAGAGGAAGATGGTGATTACAGGGGCACATCTAGCATTAGTGACCATAGAACCGAACACACGCCAACAACAGCGGGCAAGGGGACGGCACTCTGGCAGCACAGGAAAGAGGTTTTACTCCTTTTTCTGCTTTTCTGACCCTCTTCATCCCATCATTTTCTCTGTTCATCTCACTATACAAACTTGAATGCATGCTAATTTCTCCATCTTCACACATTCAAGACCGAGATTGTTGTTTTCCCTGGCTCTTTGGTCTCCACATGTTCCTTCACTCATCCTTATATTTTCCACCTTGTGTTCTCCCACTGTCTTCTTCTGCACGCACTCTTGTGGCAATCTTTGATTCCTCTCTGCCTTTTTCTTCACAAATCGCTAATGTGTCCCATTCCTGTTGTCATCAAGTATTCAATACGTCCCTTCTTTTATTTTACGCTACTAAGCTGCTCATCTCCGCCCTCGTTCTGTACCGTGTTGACCATTGCTCCACTCTACTTTTTGGCCTGCACTTCTGCCGGCTGGCTCCCTTATGCTCCTTCTTCAAATCATCTAGCCATATTCTTTTCTATCTTTCCTCCCTCACCTCTATTACTCCTTCTATCCGTTCTCTCTTGGCTAGACTTCACTCTTGATAACTCTTTCACTTTCTTGTATTTTATTTAAATTCCTACATGATAATGATATGATAAGTCATTTATAACGTGCCTGTATACAAACAAGTGAGCTTGCTCCTTCTTATCCTTCTTCTCTGTTGACTCTCTGGGCCTGATTCATGGAATGTTTTCCTATGGGATCGCACCATTATAAAACATTTCCATGAATCACGCCCTCTATGTCACCCCTCTCTTCCTTTGCTCCCAAAACCTCCTTGGCCCTCGATACCAGATCCTCCTCGACCCTCTACCTCTTTCATCATAATCTCAAAAATGTCCTCCTTTCTTCTTCCTAATATCATGTTTGCACTCTCCAATTGTTAACTCCTCATCTCTGTACCGCCTTTCAACGCACCGCTTTGACGAGCGTGCTTTATAAATGAATAAAAAATAAAAACAGATGCAAAGTGTGAGTGAAAAATCACCACAAAGCCAGATCTTATAACAATTGTTGTCCCTTCCATACTTGCCTATCTGGTATGTAGACGTGTGCAATACATCATATTATGTGCCCACTGGTAGCTATGTATGGACATCAGTAAGATACATCTCTTGAAGGTGCATGGGTACCTCCGGTATACAGTCTTTATATTGAAAATGATATAACGAGTCACATATATCTAAACATATACCTTGAAAACCCTTATGTTGAATATATTTATGTTGAGGTAAAGGGTTAATATTTTGGGGGAAACGGGAGTTTGGAGGGGGACCTCCAAACATAAAAATAAAATGAAAAATAATAATAAAAAAAAATCAATATTCAGGTTTTCAAGGTGTATGTTTCAATATATAAGTGATTCAGTATATAATACCTCTGTATAAAGACATGTAACCAGTACCTCGAGTAATGTTGTCTGCCCACATCTGAGATTGAGAGGGTGAACATTCCCCTTATGCATTGCATCACATGCAGCATCTTGGGGTGCCTTCACAAACATGCACATTGCAACACAAATGCCAATCCCAAATGTTTCTGTGAGGTACACAAGAGGACAACCTCATGACAATTGGTTTGGTAAACTCACTTCTTGCATTTGCTCTCCTTACAGGTGGTTGCAAGGCATTTTCCATGCTCTTCGGTGGTGTGGAGGTGGAGCAGGTTCAGGTCCATGGATGTGTATCTCCTATGATATCATGCATGATATGTATGATATGGATGGGTGTGCTTGCTGCAGCTGCAAAAGGGCCTATTTGAATGGTTGGTCCTGCTGGTGCAGCACACAGATATCTGAGGCTCCTGCACACTATTGGTCGCCTCCATTCAGCAGACTATGGGCCTCATTACGAGGTTGGCGGAATGGGTTTACCGGCATCTGACATCCTCCCAATTGATAGTCCAAATTGATTCATAGCTAAATTTGAGATATTTAGCATTTGATTCATTATCAGTTGAATGATTCTGCTTCTAAGATTTTTTCAAGAAAGTCTACCAAGGCGCACGTCAATGCAACATTATTTCCAGCTATTAAAGTATACCACCAATCTTCAGTCTGTTGATGTGCCAAAGTAAGATGTTGAAGGAAGAATGTTCGCTGGGTGGAGACATGATTGCATTTGGTGATTAACTGTTTTAGAGATTTTGGTACATTATTGCAAAACCTGCATATATTATTTGTTATATCTTTGTAATGTCTCAGCCAAATCATCTCTTTCGTTTTGTATGCATTAAGACGCAGCCTTAGGAACTTGTTACGATGAAACCTTGAGGGGAATCTTGCCAGATACTTTGGTAGTTTATCTAGGTTATTGCAAGTTATGCCCAGGTTGAGCGTAGTTGGCATTGCATCATGTATTTTGGTGTTTTTTTATCCAGTTCCATCATCTTAACTTCTTTTTGGCAATTGAGGCATATCCATTACTGTGGTCCAAGTGATGTCAGTGATGGTTAATATCCTTCTGACTTTCATGGCCCAAATACCTCGAATTCTGGTATGAGGATTTTCTGCTGATTCATTAAATATTTCATATCCTGGAGCAACGTTTGTGAAGTTCATTTTACGTAAGAGGGCAATTGATTTCCATTGGATCGTTCCATTAAGAGAGTCTAAACCTAATTTGTGTTTTATGGCTACAATACGCACATTGGATGATAGGCTCAGCACCCCTCTCCAGAATTGACCTTCTAATGTTGCCCAAATCTGGTTGTCAATATTTAATTCCGCCTCAGCCCCATGTGTTAAGGCAGGGATAACTTTCTATCAATAAAATGTCTTGATTGGGATCAAGGTGAATTTGCCATATTCGGAGTGCAATCGTTTGCCTTGCAAAGTGAAGGATGACATACGATGTTTCAAGTCGGCCACCCAATCCCATTCTCTTATGGATTTATTTATTTGCACCCCTAGATAGCGTATAGATGAGACAGACTCAATTTATTCACCAGCTGCTGACCATTTAAATGTTTTCATCGCTGACTTTGGAGTTATACCAAACGCTACAATCTTCGATTTTCCTGCATTGATTTATTTCAAGATCGTTGGCTTGCAGATAGATGACTAATGCTTTCAAAAGTCGTTGTAAACCGATCTCAGTTGGGTCAAACAACACAATGTCGTCAGCATAAATCACCCAACTTATCGTCTAACCATTTAGTTTCTGTGGAAAACAACTGACATATTGCAAAGCTTCAGGAATGTCGGCGATATACAGCTTAAACAGCAGAGCTGCCAAGGGACAGCCTTGTTTTACTCTTTACTCCTTGTGTTGTAAATACCTCTTATGTCAGGTGACCGCTGTCATCAATATGCACTTTAATTGATGTTTCATTGTGTAAAGCCATAAGAGGTTGGAGTAAATCAGGTGGACAGGACCATGTTGATAGTTTGTTCCAGAGTTTTGAGCGGTTAATTGTATCAAAGGCCTGACGCATATCTATGAAGGCCATAAATATTTTCTTTTTGGACTTCATGGCTTAAAGTTTTAAAAGATTCACAATTAGAAGATTGACTTCTGTACCAACTTCTTTAGTGAAGCCGGTTTGGCGGTGGTCCAATAGGTTGTTAACAGAAGCCCATGCCGCAATATTTTGTTGTAAGCAGGTGGCAAATATTTTACCTATTATGTCTAGAAGGGCAATAGGCCGATAGTTGGCAGGATCGTCCCTATTGCCCTTCTTGAAAATGGGAATGATTACTGCAGATTTCCATGAGCTCGGGATTGTCTTGGACCGTGAGATAAGTCGGAACAGCTCCACAATGAAATCAGCCCATAGCTCCATTTTTTCTTTTATCATTAAATTGGTTAGCCCATCGGGTCCTGCAGCACAAGAGTTTTATTAGATGTTTTAACAATGTCATGATTTTATCTCTGGATTCACAAACGTCCCAAGATTCAATAGAGGTTGAGGGCTCAGACTTGACATGTGCCGTTGCGTCATTGAAAACCTTTTTGAAGTGATTTTCCCATTTTAGCATGGAAATTCCATTAGCCAATCTTGTCTCTTGGTTATTGTACATATTTAGAATTTTTCAGATATCTCTGGAGTTGTGTTGTATAATCAATCCAGGTATTAGTTCTGCACGTTCTTGGTCTCTTATCATTTTAATGGATTTTAACCAATTTCGATATTTCATTTTACATATCTTAATGGCCGCTAATTTGTTGGTTTTTGTGCTATTTTTCCTTTTTATTTGTCTGACATTCTTATGCATTTGTTTTTTCTCCTGATTGACCTGGGCACTAAAGACATATTTTGTTTGTTGTTGCTAAGACTTACACATCGATTTTTTATTGCAAAATTGCATAAGTAAGGGTGCATAATTTATCTTATTGGCGATTGTTGTTACTTCTTCCTTCAGCCGCTTGCTCAACAGACAAATGTGATGGTCTTTAATTCGAAGACGATTCGTGCCCTCATTTACCTCCACTGGACAGCTATATTGGCGCGCACTTGATGACCGCTCCACTGCACAATTTAGCTCCAATAAACTATGATCACTAGTATGGTGCTGAAGTATTGACAGACTGTCTACTTTTGACCAGAATAGAGGAGAGATCCAGATATAGTCTAATGTTTACTGACGTTTATCTCGTTGCCAAGTAGGTCTTGGAGGGATGTCTCCTTTGATGGTACCATTGATCATCTCGCAGTTTCTAGCCAACATGGCCTGCTTCCACTTGTGCCCCTTGATGATGTTCTTCTGGTTTGTGATGGTTTTATAGATGCTTTCTCATACCATGAAAAGTTAAAGTCTCCACAGATTATTATTGTTAAGTCTCTTTGAGATGTTATACATGGATCCATTATTGAAGTCACAGCTTTAATGAAGCTGGCAGTCGAGATCATCGCTGGGTTCCAATATAGGTTTATCACCAATAACTGAAGGGAATACTCCATTGGTGAAGATGTTAGATGTAGTAGTGACACTTGCACAAAGATGTTTGGGGTGAAGGTTTGTTCTACCTCCCAACCATAAGAATTATTCACCAATGTGATCAAACCGGAGAAAGGTCTTCCACGTTGATTTTTCCCGGCTTTGTTGAACAGAATGGTGTATCCATCTTTTACCGGAGTCTCCTGCAACCATGTTTCTTGGAGACAGATTATAAATTTGTTCGACAGCGGGTTTGGAAAATCTTGAAACAGATGGATAAATCCTCTAGTGTTCCAGGATAATATCCCACATGTTTCAACTCCCAGTTTTTGCACTAGTTATGCCTGGCTATCTTTGTAGGATTCCATTCATTTTACAATTTCATCTGAGTCCTTCTGAGTGAATTTCGTTGAAGACCTAGGTGATTTTAAAGAAAAATAGGTCCTCAGCTCATCACGCCAGCATTCATTTGACGCATTTGAATCTTTGCCTTTTGTAAGATGATTCTGGCTTCTCTCAATTTGTTGTTCAAAGCCATATGATAGAAGCTCATCCCTTGCTGATAAAAGTGTTTTTTCAACTGCATTGGATCTAATATGTAGAAACACCTTGTCGGACGAATTTTTAGAAATGTATTCCACAATCAGTATATCATCTGTAGTGATTGTGCGTAAAGATGGAATAGTATGCAGTAATTGCATCATATTTCTTCTGTTTAGATTGATGTCTCTGTCCTCAGGGAACAGGTTTTCCACCCTGATTATCCACGCTTTTTGTCTCATATCAGCTGGATGCCTTTCATAATCTTTTATTTTCAGGGCTTGATGTTTATTCAACTGTGCAGAGGTCATTCTAGGATTCAAATTTTGCTGCCACCAGCATCTTACTAAAGCGTGCATCCAATCCTGCCACAGGTTTTGTCCCATGGTTACTTTGTGGTCTTGCCTCCAAACTTATATCACCTTTAGAGCCGTTTGAAATGGCAGAGGCAATAGAATAGGTCGATAGATCACAGAGATCCACAGAACCCTCATCAGCTTCTGTTTGTTGTGCATCAGAGTCTAGGCATGCCCGCTTATTGGGATTGTGTTTGTACTTTGGATAAAGTTTTGCTCCTTTTGGTTGGATCTCACGATCAATCGAGTGTGACATAACTGTCCTATCTGACTGTTGGCCATTTTGTTTACGCTCAAATAAGCCAAGCTTTTGCGGTGTTGACAAATTTCTAAAAAATTGTTTCGCATTTGTAGAAAGCTTTTTCGTGGATTTTTTGCTGGTTTGCTAGTACGAGCTGCTTGTTTTGTTGGATTCGGCTTTGCTGTGATTGCACTAAGTGAAGGCATATTCTTCACTGGTCCTGAGAATATATCAAAGGTCAACATCTTTCCATTAGCAGCTAGATCTTATGTAACTGTAGGCTTGCTTGACATCTGTGGCACCTGAGGTGGATCATTTACAGACTTATTTTCAATGATATTGTCCTCACAGTTTATTTCAACTGTTGACACCAGTGGAGCTGAAGGAACAGAATCTGCAACTGCAGAGTTAACCAAGACTCTGTCGAGTGCCTCGCTTGCCCCTATTGTAGGAGGGTTTTTGTGGTGGGCATCATTTGATAATAATAGTACAGGATCAGGTAGTAGCTGTGAGCGTTTTGATGGTATGCTGTTTTTAGTGCCGACGACCTCTCCACTTCGTTGACCGTGATTCTGTTCACGACTCAACTGATCATTATGTTTAACCATTTCATACATTCTAAGGTTGCAGACATAAGAGTAGAGTTGTTGGCCTGAGCTCTTGTCGCCAGGGCTCCAAGACGAGATTGCCATTGTGAAGAGATATCAGCTTCTCTTTCCAGTCATTGTTGGAGGACAACATTTATATGTTCCAAAGATTCCACTTTTGCAATTAGATTGCTGAGTTGCGTTCCTTGATCTTTTATGGAATCATTTAAGCTTGCATATAATTTTATGAAAGGGATAAGAGCTAAGGATGTGGCTGCAAGAACATTGTTGTGGATCTGAATTCCAGCAGCCACAGAGAGGTTTGTTTTATTAGTTTGTTCCTGTACCAACTTTGATGGTGATAAATACGATGGCAGTTCTTGTATTTGTCCTTCAAGAAGAATCTGTGACACATTGCGTTGCGGAGAAACCTCTGGTTCAGATGCAGCCCTACTTATTAGCTTAGGCACCTGTACGCCAGAGGAATTCATCTAGTTGTCATAAGAAGAAAAATGACTCATCTTTGGGGTACTGCACTGGTCCGAAATCTGCAGATGGGTCATGGGTGGTGCAGTCGAATCGAAATTAGGTAGCATTTGCAGTTCAGCTGTATTTCCTAAGTGAATAGCTAGAGTTATGGATTTGTCAATAGACATATTAACAAAGCTCTTTATTAGTGTTTCTTTAATTACTTGACAATCAGCAGTTAACCTCTCAGTGAGGCGTGCCTCGCGTCCAGCGAGGTCAAGGACTCTTGGTGTAATAGCTGATGGAGTTTGCAACTTCATTCTCATTTTTGGCAGGTGTTGCTGCTGTGCATCTTCACTTGGTTGGGTATCGCCTGTGCCTGCACATTTCAATGAAGTGCCAGTGATAACCAAATTTGTACTTGAAGAGGAGCATTGTATGAATGACCTATCAGGGTTCCCGTTCATGACTTCGAAGCTGTCGGTGAGTGCCGCAGAAATAGCCTGGTGCTGTGCATTTCTTTTTTTTTCCTTGCGCCTGGCCTTGGATTTGGGTTAGGCTCCACGTCAGACAGAGGACCTTCTTTTGTTGGTGCTATATATTCTGATTGACAAAAAACAGATGACTTATTCGAGTCCAATAAGGGATCAGATGTTTTAATTGGGGGCACAAATACAAATTTAGACACGCTAGAATCGTCTAGTGGCACTTGAATTTGCAATAACTCAGAGTCAGTCACGTCAAAGGGAGACTGAAATGACGATGTGTTCCCCTCGATCACATTTGCCTCTGAAGCCGCTGCAGTTAGTGCAGTTAGTGGATTGTAAATCTGTACGTGTTTAAGTTCACAATTTTGCAATTTTTACAAGTCGCATTGGAGTCCAGTGCATGTAAACCTTGTAGCGCTACTGCATTTGTGTCTTGAACCAAATGATTTGTTGCAGCGTCAGTTGACACAACGGATGCCAGGGCAGGTAACAGTAAATCGGCAGGTCGCGTACGCGAAGCTGCCGTAAGCTAGATTTCCGGTCCTGATGAAAGCTTTTTCACCGCTATGATATTCATTGCGAGTTCGGCTAGTGTCAGCACGTTACGTGACACCGGGTGCAATTGCTCAGCCATAGTGTCCTGAGAATGAGGTAAAGTGATGATTAAGCCAGTGCTTACCTCTGTGCTCCCTTCAGGTAGCGCCATTGCTGCCACAGGTTCAGAGTTAGAAGACATGGCTTGAATTGAAGTGCCTCGTCATTCGCTGTTTAAGCCGTGTCTGTGGCCCCATCGTGCAGCTGCTGCTGCTTTCACTCATTTATCTGAGCGGTGGCAAACAAAAAAGAAAAAATGGTTTTGGTGCAGGACCGTGGGTCTGTAGTGGACTGGAGTAGACTGGGACTCTCCTCGGGACTGCATACACTCTCCTCGCACGCGTACACCTTTTAAGGTGGAGTCAACCGCAGGCAGAGTTCAGTTAAAGAAACAGTTATAGTTAATTGCAGAAAAACACAGAGTTGCTGCAGCTCCTCACTCGTCAAAGACTGGAGTAGACTGGGACTCTCCTCGGGACACCCCGATGTGTATGATCTATGACAGTGCTGGCAGTGTGACTTCCCATTGACGATTGCTGCCCTACACACTCCATCTATGCTGTTTGGTATGTGCAAGTGCAGCATTAGGATAGGTGGAATGCTGTGAAGTATTACCTGCATGGAGGAAACCAGATATTGATGCCATCAGCATTTGCAGATGTGTGGTGCTTGCTTGCAGCCTGCGCAACCTATGCACATTTTGCAGAAAGCTGCACAGTGTGATTTGTGCAAGAATGGCATACTGCGCTGCATGTTTTTCATGAGCACCCTGTCATGTATTGCAATGTGCTCATATTTACTCTGGTCATATGTGTGCCTAGGTGATGGAGTTGCACAGGGGTGGGAGTCCGTCCATTGTGGACTCGGTTGCAGGTTATGTGTGGTCAGTGTGGGAGAATGATTTGGTTTGCATTTGCCTGTATATTGACTGTTGAGGGATGGGACATATGTGTGTTTGTGCATGGTTGGAGGGTATTTGTACATTAGGTTATTTTGTGTGAGTTTATTGGTGTTCCACTCACCTGTGTCAGACCCTCGTCTAGGCCATTGACACTTTCTAGTTCTATCAGTGGGAGCACCTTCTGCTCCCAAGTGGTCCATGCTATGGTCTGGTCCCCCTCACATGTCCTCTTTTCCAAGTGGCACAGAGAACAATCCATTGACAGGAATCCTGAGTGTCATCAATATGTCCCTTTGTTTTTGCTGCTATTAGATGTATACATCTCATCACCTGAGGAGTTGCGCCCCCACTTGCATCATGTGTTAACCAGAACCTGCTGTTCAGTGTCTGTAAAACGTGAGACCCTGCATCTGACATGATTCCAAACTGGGTTCATCTGAACCTATCCTGCTTACACCCTCTACTGTTCATATGGCCTCTGCCAGTGGTCTCATGGATCCTGGTGTGGAGCTCCTGCCGGTGGTTGGACCGCTGCCGGAAGCTGTTTGATGCTACTTCGACTCGCAGCCGTACCAATGCCTGACTCTGCTGGCGGTAGTGGGTGTACTACCGTAGATGACGGTGTATAATTTTTTAACAAGCTCCAATTTTGACCAATTATTATGCATTTAATGCTTTCTCTGTTGCAGTATTTGTGGACAACTGTGCAACAGTTTTCAGTTAAAACCTCAATAAAACACATAGCAATTCAGGTCAAAGTATAATTTGCATTTCTCTATTTGTTTTTTATTTATTTCAAATTTCAAAATACTTTTCAGAGTGCTTTGCAGTTATCTGGCATTGACATGCAGATACATGCAAAACAGGCAATGCAGGGAGGAAATTACAAGCAAGAGAGGGGACAATAAAGGCATACAGCATAATGATATATTTACAATTACAATTTATTTTATTTTTACATTCGTGTCAACGACAGGACGGGGCTGATCCATCCTGTCCCCTGTGATCTTCAATCTTTACATGGAACCGCTCGGAACCTTCCTTGCCCCAGACAACATCCAGATCCACCAATACGCAGATGACACGCAGATCTACTTCAAGATATCTTCCATCGAAGACATCAGCAGGCTCAATGTCCTGCCTCACATTGATCCAGTCCTGGATGTCAAGTGCTTACCTGAAGCTCAACCCCTCCAAGAATGATTTCCTACTGCTGACCACCAACATTGAACACTCTGGCATCCAGAACTGGTCCTCTGCCATGAGCCTCAAGGGCTTCATATCCCAGCTGGCCCCCTGTGCCAAGTCCTTGGGTTCAACAATGACAGACACCTCCCGTTCAAACAGCACATCGCAGGGAAGACACAGACAGCTTTGTTCCAAATCGCTCTCCTGTTGAAAACCAAGGCTTTCATCCCATAAAACAACTTCAGATCCACTGTTCAAGCCTTGGTCCTCTCCCACCTGGATGGTGGCAATGCCCTTTTGGCAGGCCTTCCGGTGACTACTCTGTACCCTGGCACACCTGACATGTGTCCTGCAGGCTGCAGCAAAACTCATTAAAGGACACTGCAAATTCGACCACATCACCCCGACCCTCATCAAACTGCACTGGATCATGCGGAAAGCCTGTATCGTGTTCAAATCCTGTTGCATTATCTACAAGGCTGTCACCCTGAAGTCCCCAAGCTACCTCACTGAGACACTCAGTATCTTGGGAGGCCTGCAATCCACTAGAAGTAAGCACATGTGCAGACTTTAATTCCGACAGTGGAGGAAGGAAAAACACAGAAGACAGGCCTTCTCTGTCCACACTCTTGCCCCATTGCTTCAACAGTTCAAGGAAAGAGCTAAAGACCTTCCTCTTCAAAGAATGGCTCTCTAACCTAGGTCCATGTTATGTACGCCTTACGTCCCGCGACCGCAGTCACGTAAGGTGCCTGTGAATAAAGGGCCATCACTGTGAGGCGGAGGCAGTTCCGGGCACGACCATCACCACGCGTGTTGTGTGAGTCATTGCTCCCCCCAGCCAGGCCTACCACGCAAAGGCCTCATGCGTTCTCTCTCCTGCCGGCACACCGGCAAGAGAGAATCCAACACTGACAACGAAAAACAAACTAGACACGCATCACGTGCGTGAGCCACAAACTCAACCTACAAGCCCTCGACACGGGCACATTTTTGGAAACACGGTGGGGGGAGGCCCATCCCCCTCCAGAATATTTTTTTTTTAAACATTTATTTTTTCCTCATTTTTCCTGCTATCCTCCACATCATCTCCTTGTGCAACGTCCCGAGATCCTGAAAAAAAGGGGCTAATAATCGCACGTTCGAAACAGATGTGAACCTGAAGCCTGCCCACAAACTCTTCCACCAGGCCAGGCAATGCAGGAGGCGACACTGCACCACACCCATCAACAGACGAGAACCACTGGGCACATTGACTCCCTATCGACAAAGAATCACGAAGGTGAGGAATACTCACCGCACACGCACGTCAACGGTGGTAACCCCAACACTAGAACAACATGGCGACTGGCCTGTCCACACCCAGACCCAGCACGCTGTCGAGAATTGCAGCGTCATTATCGCCTGCAACACCTTCACCTCGACCGCAGAGTGGAAAAACAATGGCGTTGGGACCATTCGACCGCCACACCAACCCATCGTCAGTGGGCCCCCGCTGGCTATTATGGATCCAGAAATTTGAAATGGAGATGGATTGCAAGGACATCACAACGCCCAGGAAGATGAGGTCACACCTTCGACTCAATGTGGGTGATGACGTCCTGCGCATTTTCAACTCAGTGGTAATCAGAGATGGTTCAGACATCTACCAACTGGCCAAAGACGCTCTCACAGCCCATTTTATGCCACATCTAAACCCGGACTACGAGACGTTCATCTTCTGTACTACCATTCAGTTCGAGGAAGAAACGCTCGACACTTACCACACAAGACTCAGAAAACTCACACTGTCGTGTGAGTTTGACCATGTCGAGAAGGAGATAAGATGCCAAATCATCAATGGCATGCATTCTGAGAAACTGCACAGGATGGTATTGAGTGAAAAGGGCATTTCCCTAGCCAGGATACTCGAATATGGGCATCAAAGACAGCTGTTGCACGCGAGGGCGGCACACATGAGCACCACACTGCAGAAGCTCCAACTGATGCCGACGACAGCAATGATAGCTCAAAATGCCAACCACCAACAGCCGAGAGAAGACCCCAACGACACAAACAGCTCACCTTTGTGGCAGTCCAGGGCCTTCGGAATGTGGACGGTGCAGAGGCGTGCGCCATGAAAGAAGAAATTGCCCAGCACAAGGAACCATGTGCGGAGCGTGCGGCCTGAAGGACCACTACGCAAGGGTCTGTAAATCGTCAGAGCAATCACAACGCCCCCAACCACAACAAGACAAAGGTATCCCCAAGAAAAAGAAACAAGCCAACACCCGCTGCGTTGAAACTGCCAATTCCTCAACTGACGAAGCAGGGGATGATGACGGTGACATAACGAAAGACGCGGATAACGGACAAATGAGAAGGGGGAGAAAAGTCTACCTAGTACCGGCACTGGAACACAGAGGCATAGAGTAGGCAACGTGGCAAAGGAGATGAAAATGCCTAGTGGCCATACAGGGCCAAGGATCACAAATGACAATTGACACTGGGGCATCTGTAAATGTCATGCCGGCAACAATGTTTCAAAAGCTTCACTCCCGTCCTGACCTAAAGCCAACAGACACCCTGTTATTTGCTTACGGATGCAAGACCCCACTGCCAGTGGAAGGACGCTTCAGAACGACACTCAGTAGAGGCGACCAAGTTCTACAGTCAAAGGTATACATCGTCAACGCAGGTATCGAATGCCTACTAAGTGGGGATGCAGCGGAAGACTTGGGACTAATCTGTTTCATCTGTGACGTGACAGACTCAACGGACATCACCAGTCTCCTCGAGAAGTACCCGAGCCTTCTCAAAGGCATCGGATGCCTGAAAGGAAAAGCGATAAAGCTTCACATCGACAAATCAGTACAGCCCTGAGCAATGCGGTCACAGAAGGACCCCATTCCACAGGAGGGACCAAGTCAAAAAGGAGCTGCGAGAACTTGAAAAGGCAGGAATCATAGAGGAGGTAACTGGGCCGACACAGTGAGTATCACCCATGATGGTGACAAAAAAGCCGAAGCAACACGGAAAAGTGAGGATCTGCATCGACATCGCCTTCCAAATGCAGCCATCAAGCGGGAACGGCACATCACACCTACACTTGATGAAATCATCACAGACCTCACGGGATCAAAGGTATTCTCTAAAATTGACCTCAATGCTGGATACCATCAGTTAAAACTGGATCGTGATTCCAGATATATCACTACTTTTTCCACGAACCTGGGACTACGCAGGTATAAAAGGTTAAGCTTCGGCATCTCCTCAGTGGCCGAGGTTTTCGAGCAGGCTTACAAGAGGTGATCCAGGGCATCCCCGGAGTATTGAACGTCAGCAATGACATCCTTATCCACGTCAGTGACAGACACAAACACCTGCGTTTTCTCGATATGGTGCTCAGCAGGCTGGAGGCTGCAGGCCTGAACATCCACCGGGAATAGTGCAAATTCATGAAGGAGGAGATCACTTTTTTTGGATACGTGTTTAACAGTGCTGGGATGTCAGCCGACCCAAAAAAGGTCGCAGACATCAAGGAAGCCTCTCCCCCTACAACACCCACAGAGGTATGCAGCTTCTTGGGGATGGCTACATTCTGCGGGAGGTTCATCCCCAACCTGGCAACAATGTCCGAGCCACTCAGAGAACTCATCAAATCCAACACGAAATGGACCTGGAGCCCCGACTGCCAGGAGGCATTTGAGCCGATTAACGCATCCCTCTCAGCCGAGACGACAATGGCTTACTATGACCCCACACTGTCAACAGAACTATACGTCGACGCCAGCCCCGTCGGCCACGGGGCCATTCTCGTTCAAGTTACTCGGACAGGAGAGACTAAACCAATTGCCTACGCGTCCCGCGCCCTGACTCCCACGGAACAACGATACTCACACATAGAGAGCCATGGCAGTATTGTGGGGATGCCGCCATTTCCACATATATCCCTATGGACGGAAGTTCAGGGCTTACATGGACGTGGCTGTTACACTTGCCAGCAATATGAGTTTGAGTTGACCTACCAACCAGGAACCAGCAACCCTGCGGACATCCTATCCAGGCACCCGTGGGCAGCCACCCCAGCGGAAGTGAATATGGCGGAAGAAACCGAGGAGCACATATGCCAGGTCGTGCACATGCTGAAACCCAAAGCGGTCAACATCGAGGACATCGTAGAAGCCACCCAAACTGATCCCTGTTGTGACCTAATGAAAGACTCCATCATATCAGGCGAGTGGAAATCTTTCCTCGGCAATGTACACAACCGCACACCTGAAGCCAGAGACTTCCTCACGGGCATGTTCCCGATACGACAAGACCTGTCGGTCACCAGTGAGGGCCTAATCCTGAGAGAGGCCTGAATCGTGATCCCTAACTGTCTGCAGGACAGAATCATAGCACTGGCTCATGAAGGCCATCAAAGCATAGTCAGGACCAAAGCCAGAATGAGACTTTGAGTGCTGGTCCCGCACATCGACACCAAGGTGGAACAACTGATAGCAGCCTGCCTCCCTCGCCAGATCACCTGTGCACCGCCGAACCCCGGACCCATAAAGTCGGCAGAGCGGGGGTCCTCAGGATGGGACGCAATCAGCATTGACTTTTGCACGGTGCAGGAAGGAACGTATCTGTTGGTAGCCATCGATGACCACTCAAGATACCCGCAGGTGGAAAGTGTGTCATCCACAGCAGCAGAAATGGTGGTACCGGCCCTCGAAAAGATCTTTGCTACAGATGGCCTGCAATGACACATTAAAAGTGACAATGGACCGCCTTTCCAGGACACGGAGATCAAAATCCAATACCACCACATCACGCCGAGATGGCCACAAGCCAACGGCGACGTAGAGACATTCATCCGAACCATTACCAAGGTGCTACGCCTATCCAGAGCACACTCCAGCCCCTGGAGGGTGGATCTATACCGATTCCAATGAAACTATCGGGTGACGCCTCACAGCTCCACTGGGCTACCACCGGCAGACATCATCTATGGGACAGTAATAAACTCATCCATTCTGCGCCACCCAAGCAGGGGCATTGATACCTACGACAGCAATCACACTCAACGTAGGAGAATAACTGCAAATGAACACATGAGCATCAGGGGCATGCACAGAACTCGGAACACCAAGTCGGTGACCAGGGGTTGGTGGTATGCAACACAACGGAGACAAAGCTTGAGACACAGTATGATCTGGTCCCCTGGACTGTAACCCGAAAACAGGGTACAATGGTGAAGCCAGCACAAGGACACCGCCTGATCACCAGGAATGCCTTGTGGTTCAAGAGGGTGCCATGACAAATGTGGACTGATGGGGACCAGCAGCTCTTGGAGGAAGCAGAGCCGCCGCTGGAGGAGGAAAACCACCAACCCGAGAGAGAGTCGACCGTGAGGTATGAGGCAGACAAACCAACGGATGGACCAGATGAGGCATCACCAAATGAAGAAGGTGAGCCACTAAGGGACACAGGTCCGGGGATGACCCCCAGGCGAGGGCACTATGCCTTAAGAACAACCCTGAGAGCCCAGGAAAAGTTAAAAGACTATGGGCCTCATTCCGAGTTTGGAGGCAGCCATGGTGCTATTAGTGCCATGGCTGCCTCCAAAACCGGGTCCGGCACCGGTCTGGTTGAATGGGGATTTACCAGAACATTCAGACCTGTGCAGACCCGGTAAGTCCCCATTCAACCAACCATTCCTCATTCCCATTTGAGCCCCGTATGGCTCAATGGGAATGGGGAAGGCTCTTATTACGGGCCCGAAAATAGCAGGCCCGTTATTAGCGCCCTGGTCCCTTAGCGGAACCCGTAAAGGACGTGTGGTCAGACCACACATTCTTTGCAGCTCCCGCTAAGGGACCTCGGAATTGGGCGGTAAGGGTTTAACGGCACCGGTCTCCTTACCGGTGACCGTTAACCCTTACCACCCAACTCGGAATGAGGCCCTATGAGTGGTAAAGTGACATTGGAGGGAGGAAAAAGCCGTGCGGGACTAGAGTGCACGGTAGAGTTAAGCTGTTTTTGGTTAGCCTAATTCCGTAAACTATGTATCATTTCAATTTGTTGGGAAAAAGCAGGAATGTTATGTACGCCTTACGTCCCGCGAGCGTGGTGATGTAAGGCGGCTGTGAATGAAGGGCCCGTCCCCGCGAGTAGGAGGCAGTTCCGGGCACGACCATCACCACGCGTGTTGTGTGAGCCATTGCTCCCCCCAGCCAGGCCTACCACGCAGGGCCTCATGCGTTCTCTCTCCCGCCGGTGCACTGGCAAGAGAGAATCCAACAGTCCACACACCCTGCACTCCCAACCCTAGCTGGGACTGGGTGATCTCCTACCCACTGTCTCTTCCTCAGGTTGCTTGTAGATCCCTTGCTGCCAATTGCCAACCCACGCCCTCCCCTGCTGCCAGCTCCCTTTTTCTCTGCTTCCCTCACTTTTTTCCCCCTATGATTGTAATGTAATGCGCTCTGTTGCGTCCCTAAGCTAGGTCTGTGCTCAATAAATACCATAACAATTATTATTATAATAATAACAACAGCAGATATAACTGATCATGGCAATGATACCTTCCCCCGATCGTCCTCATTCTCTGAATTTTTATGACGTATGTTAAAACAAAAGTTCAGTTCAGTTCCTGCACTTCAAGTGCCTTCTAATTCCGTGTATCCTTGGCCCTTGAATATTTTAGTAATTAATCATCCCTGCACTTATGAGCAATTAACCCCGCTCGAACACCTTGAATTGAAAAGATACTGTAGATTAGATCCTCTGCTTCACCCCTCGCTCTGTTTTTCGAGATACGCCTCTTTCTTCGTCCTGAAGCTTCCGGCGCTGATTGGACGAGGGCTGGCATTGACACACAACTGCCAACTCCAGTATCGAAAGCCTGCTTTCTATTTCCATGCACTCCCATTAAACCATAGCCGCACACTGCTGTGAAAAGCAGCAGGGGACGTCATTGGCAGCTCCTGCCCTTCATGCAGGCAGGGTCCTGGCACAGACTAAATGCCCTTAAAGAGACTTAAAAACATGGCATCAAGCGCAAATCTATTTGAGTCCTATTTTTTAAAACTAATTACTCACCATTGCGAAATGCATGACTTTGAGTCAGCAACCATTAATATCTCTTGAAATGTTTCTTTTTCAAAGTTTTAATTTAGAAAGATGAAACTCTGAGTGTATACTGGTGAGTTTATCCAGGGCAAATGCTATTGAAACCTGCCAAGGACCCATGATTAAGCAATGCCCTCAATACAAGAAGCCTGTGTTGAAGAAAACCACCTAAAGCAGTCTAAGCTCTTAAGTATGTATGAGCCGGACATTGCTGGGATGGCAGGTCCTCTGGCACAGGCCCAAAGGCATCAGTACAGTGAAGCTCTAGACCTCCATAGCACCATTGCAACGTCACTCTCTAAAAGAGCTGGAAACTACGGAGCGGATTGATTGACATCTTGGGAGGTGGACATTCGTGGGTCCACAGAACTGTATGGCAATGCCTAGTTGTACACTAAGACACTGACCATACATTGTCAATCCAATATGCCTGTCTTCACTGCCTGCCAAGAGTTCAGGCAAGGGCAGTAAAGCCCCCAGTAGCTGTAGGGGGCAATATGAGTTTCGTAGAGTCTAAAACACGAATGAATAATAACTCAGGTCTTTACCAATGTACAATCTGTCTCATATAATATTACAGTCAATAGTTGCTAGCCTTAAGCAGTGTGGAATGCTTTGTAAAATCTCTTTCTTCACATTTATTGTTATCTCTCGCAACTCATTTGCCCCAGAATATTTTTGATTGCTGGCGCAAGACTGACTCTCTTGGGGTAGGCGTAAACTGTACACTAAGAAAGTAGCGTGAGGCCTTCTCACCGACCCAGGCCCATACTACTGCCAAAAACCACATTCTCATATTTCTCATACTCTGGATCCTAAGAAACAGGGGACAATACGGATTGAAGAACCAACAATAAAACAATCATGCAGCCAGAACTAAACAGAAACCTACTAACCACCCCCTCTCTTCTCCACACTTGCATACCTCCCACGTACTACACACGCCCAAAAGGACCAGCTAAACTATACACTAAAATACACAAATCACATACCCACTGCTAACCACGTCACAAGACCAAACCGTTGCAAACAACAAACCACCCAGACAATGGACGCTACCCATCCGGACACAACAAGCCCAGTGCACGCAGCAAAGCACAGTCAGAAAGCCGACACGCACAGATGGCAGTTTCTCCTGGTTCTGCAACAATCAACAGAAGAGCACAACTTCCATCCAATCTCTCTTTCCTCAATAACCAACCCTGCCCACTTTTCTTACAGAGCCACGTGAGCGCCTGGAGACCATGCAAATGACAGCGGTGCATGGTATAAATCATCATAACATAACATAGCATAGCATAGCATAACATAACATAACATTCAAGTAGTTTAGATAACATATATTTTCTTTTTTATATAGAAGTACATACATTTCTCTGACACTTCGGTATGTACTGAGGTCTGACTCTAACCAGAATCTACCCATGTAGACTGAAACTGGCAATACAATCACACATTTTGCAAAGAAATAATCTGATCCTGGAGTTAACATCGCACAATAAGACATGTATACAACAAAATACTATTATTGTCAGTTTAGTTTTCTTTTAAAGATAATACAGCATACTGATGTTTTGGAAGCATCACCAGGAAGGGGTGTGCTACTTTGTATTGTTATGCAAGTTCTGATAAATGTTATTCGGGTTAGCCTTTTTAGAATGTTTTTATTGTGATAGGACTTATTACTCAAACCTTTCACAAATTAATAAACAACATATCAATAAGCAATTACAACATGTTCGTTAATACAGTCAAATATAAGAATTAATAAAATTACTCTAAGCAATGCAATACTTTGTCTAAAAATCTGAGCAATGATGTACTGTATCCCTCCATCAGACAATACCATAAAGTGCAATCTACACCAGTAAAGGTCACGTTAATGAAGATAAAGTGCAAAAAACACAAGCCAGAATTTTTCACAATAAAGTGTCAAGTGCTTAATAGTCTCAAGTGTCTTTGGCTTCCCACACAATTGACATAAACAATCTTCAGGAGACATCCCCAAACGCGGACCCATGATAGGATAAATTATTTAAAACGCACCTATACACAAGTGTTTCTAGGCGCGACAAGACAAGGAAAGGAGGACAGGAGGACAAAACAATGATCTTACTAGGCCTTGTGTTATTCAGATCCTGCTCGTGGGGAGGTTGCAGCGGAAGAAGTGCCAGGGGGGAGAGGAAGGAGGGAGAGTGCAAAGTAGCTAGTAAGTGCAGCCGGGTGGTGGCTCATAAGTGCAGAGAGTCAGGGGGCTGTAGGGTCGCAGAAACAGTCCCTTAAGTGGTTGGGGGGCCCGGAGGCAGTGCAAGGGCAACCAGTCATGCAAGAACCTGGTCTCGTAAGTTCAGTGGTTGGCCAGGTTACCAGTATGAGCAGCAGACTGGAACATCAACAAGGGAGAAGGAGAGAGAAAGCGGAAGCAAAAAGGAAGTTCTTGAGTTGCTTCCGGAACCTTAGGTGGTCCTGCTCAAGTTTGAGAGAGTCAGGGAGGCTGTCCCAGAGGGAGGCCCCAGCTGAGGACAGAGATCTACCCCACCACTCTCTGCCTGGAGAAGCTTCTGACCTTCAGAGAGTTGGAGGTGGATGAGCGGACGGCTCGAGAAGGAAGGTGCTTAGGTAGAGAAAGTTGTATGATGTAGTGTGGTCCCTGGCCCCAGGAAGCCTTGTGGATGATGCAGAGGGTCTTGAACTTGATCCTCGCAGCCACAGAGAGCCAGTGGAGAGATTTCAGGGCTGGAGAGATACGATCCCTGGGCTTGAGGCCAAGGACAATCCTTGCAGTCCTGTTCTGGATAAGTTGTAGAGGGCGAACGGTAGAGGCAGGCAGATTTAGAAAGAGACTGTTGCGGTAGTCCAGTCTAGAGAGGACCAGGGCTCTGGAGACAGTGAGCTTCTGGGGGAAAGTGAGAAAAGGAAGAATGCCTCTGAGGAGGTGCAGCTGATAGTATGACTTCTTAGAGACATCAGAGATGTGAGGAGAGAAGGAGAGGGTGGAGTCGAAGATGACCCCAAGGTTCGTAACCTCACTGGAAGGAGCAGGCCGAGGGCCCAGTGTTGGCGGCAAGAGTGAGAGAGGGAAGGCAGGAGAAGGAATCCCAATGAGGAGGATCTCAGTCTTACTGGCATTAAGGTAGAGATTGTTGAAGGCACACCATTCCTGAATAGCGGACAGACAGTCTGGTATGAGAGAAGGAGCACTAGAGGCTGAGGGGAGCCTGAATGAGAGCTGGGTGTCATCTGCATAACACTGAAAGTTAGAGCAGAATGTAGAGATGCGGTGGGCTAGAGGTGCCAGGTAATGGTTAAATAGCAAGGGAGGGATGTTAGACCCTTGTGGAACATCACAAGTAGAGAGAGAGATGGAAGAGAGGAAAGACCCAAGTTGGACCTGGGAGGGTCGATCAGTGAGACAAGGGTCTGACCAGAGATGCCCAGGTTGTCTCAGAAACGATTGAGCAGGATGGCGTGGTTGACCATGTCAAAAGCAGAGGATATATGAAGGAGAAGGAGGGCAGAAGGAAGGTTAGAGTCAAGGTTGGAGAGCAAGTCTTCACAGGTGTTCAGGAGAGCAGTTTCCGTGCTTCTGGCTGCTCTGAAGCCAGACTGGTGGTCATGGAGACAACCAACAGATTCAGTATGTAGAGTAAGCTGGGAGATGGCCAGCTTTTCCAGGAGTTTTCCCAGGAAAGCAGTAATGGAGATTGTGCGTATAGTTTGCCAGAGAGGAAGGATCGGCAGAAGGCTTCTTAAGAAGGGGGTGCACAAGGGAGTGCTTAAGAGGGGAGGGGAAGGTTCCAATGGCAAAAGAGTGATTGCAGAAATCATCCAAGGTTGGAGCAAGGGTATCAATGTGGTACTTGATGGTTCTGGAGGAGCAGGAGAACACCTGCTTTGACAAGACTTTCATAGATCAGACTTGTCTAGAAACAACCTCGGGAGTGAACAGGGGGAAGGAGGAGAAAGCAAGATGAGAAACGGCCAGAGAGAGGTCTGCAAAGGTAAAGGGAGTGGCAGAGGAGGTAGAGAAAGAGAGAGTGGACAGGATGTCCTGAGTTTTAGTGGTGAAATTAGTTGTCAAGGCTGTGCAGAGGGCCTGGGAGGGAACAAGAGAGGTGGAGACTGCAACAGGTTGGCCAGCTCCTTGCATATTTTGAAAGGTTTGGCTGAGTTTTTGGAGGACGTCAAGACGCAGGCTTGTGTGTAGGCTCTCTTCTTAGAGAGGACAGATCGTCTGTATTGCCTTTGGAGCAGGCGGTAGGTCAGTTTGTCAGAGGGTGTGCTTGATGCCCTCCACTTCTTCTCTGCCACCCTACTCTTGCGCTTAAGGGTGGCGAGGTTAAGATCGTACCAAGAGTTGCACTTGGCTGCAGGCTTCAAAAGGATCCTCATGGCAGGGGCAAGGACATAAAGAGTGTTAGAGATAGAGTGATGAAGGTTGGAAAGGGCTGTGTCAGACTGTGAGTCAGCCAAAGGTATAGGAGGAGGAGAGAAAGTAGCGCCGAAAGCCTCCACTGACACACGCTTCATGGGCCGGATGACCGAGAAGGTGGGTGGTAGTGCTGGGGACGGCTTAACCTGAGGGGCAGAGAGCGACAGAAATGGGGGGAACTTCCAAAATAAAGACTAAGGCCCTGATTCATGGAATTATTTGCGTGTAAAAGCCATTCTGCCCGCAAATCCCTGTTTGAAGAATGGGGCATTGTGGGAAGAATGGCACGCAAATCCCTGTTTTACATGCAAATAATTCCATGAATCAGGGCCATATACTTTACATTAGAAAACATTAAGAGATCCAAACCCATTGTTCGAAATCGCTCCTCCTGTTTCCAAACTATTTTGGCCACCATATGAGAATAAAAGTGGACACTCATTCTTTTTGTGCCCTCTTCTGTAATCTCAATGTAATCAATGTCCCCTGTATGAACTAATCATAAGGCTGGACTTTTTTCAAATAGCTTAAGCAATTCTGAGCGATTCAAGTATAATGTCCCATTATCTTCGTCGAGGTTTTCAAAACCGGAGATTTGTTCATCAAATATTTTCATTTGAGTCACATGTAATGTTTGGCCGGTTACCATATTAACTCCTTCCCCTTGGCTTTTCGATATTAAGGGCTTAAGGATCATAGAGTGTGTCAATAAATTGCTGACCACACCACCTACAACGTTAGACCCCTCTTCAGAGTGATGAATCGGGGAAGAGGACTTATATGTCACCATTGAGAGGGACAGGGAACATGTCTCATTTCCTTCTTCTTCTTGCTCCAAAAGGTTGTTTGATACAACTGGTGGAGCCTGTTCAGAGAAAATGTGTGTAATTTTCTTTTGAACTATCACTTTCCCTTTCTTGTCCTTAGACTTCACCTTCACTGGATTTAGACCCTTCCCAGCCATTACCTCTTCTTAAACAATAAGGTCATTTAATTCATTAATCTAGGGTAAGGACCTTAGAAACTTCATAGAGGATTTTTGATTAGGAATAGCACGCTTTTTCGTTGCTCGCACTTTTATGATACTTTTTTCGGTTTGATATCTGGCTCCTTGCCAACGGTGTCCCTCTCCACTTTCGCATGTTCAATTGGCATATCACTGTTCTCATTTATCTCGAAGTCCATTATAGCCACTAGATGAGAAACTGGGATTATATAAGTATGTAACTCATTGTTGGGCATCACAGAACCTACAGGAGACATTGACAGGAACAAATCTGGTGAACAACTTAGACTAATGTGGTTATTCTCGACACACTGTGGCATCATGGCTTCTTCTACTTCATGCTCAATTGGTGGCAAAGTATTAAAGGGCGATAGCTGGAAATTCAATGAGGAACTCTTTTCATGGGATTTTGGATTTGAAAGTTTGCTTTCAATCAATGTTAAGTTTAATGTGTTCTCCTGTGTGATGTCCTTAATATTATCAGCAAAGGTTCCAAGACCAAGTGCAAATCCGAAATAGTCATAGGGTCCAGTGAATTTACCTGAGAAAGAATGTTGGATGTCTATGTTGTTGCGCATCCCTAAGCATAACAGAGTCTGTTGCCAGCCTATCTTTATTTTCCCTCATGGGTGATGTGGATTGATCACAAAGACCACCGAGGGGGGTGGGAACTCCCCTTTCTTTGCAACCCCCTCCTTCGCGCCACACAGTCTTACAAATGAGACAACCAAAATATCAGAGTCTTCTTGTGTTCCCTCTTTGGGCAGACCATTCAGGATCACTGTCTAGCCCTAACTCCCCCCCCAATATTCTGACAACCTCCCGAGTGGGGTCAATTGTAAACACAGAAGTAGCCATACTTTGTCTCTTCAATATGGCAGTGCAGTCCAAAGTTTGCTGCATCCACTGAGGTGTTTGTGCAGAAAGGTGACCCTCTAATACTTCAGCGTAGGCAACTCTTCGTGGCTCCAATAACTCTTGTCCAGTATCAATGAAATTTGAAGAGGAGTCAGGAACAAATAACAGGTTACTATGAATTTGCACCAATGCCTGTTGAACAATACTCCCACTACGCAAGTTATAAACATCACTCGAAGCAGGTGTTATATTAGGCATAGTGATCAAATGGAAACCTTATCTGCTAAATCATCGGCTCAGCCCTCTCAAGGTTCTCACACTTGTTCTGGTGTTTGTTACAACACCCGTGGTGACTTCTCATATCACCATAGACTAGACTACTTTGCAGCCACTTCCTACTAAAGTATAATCACTCGATGTAGTGGTCAGTTCTCTCAGACAGGGCAGAGCCAGTTCAAAGGGACCCAACCCCTGCAGTCACTGAACTTTCAAAGCAGTACACCTGATGCCAAAAAGGTACAATCTGCCACCTTACCAATATATTGCTCACAACGTTCGACGTTTGGCTTTAAATATATCAATGTCTGATGCCAACCAACTCCGGTACCAACCAACTCCTCTGACGCTGTCTCCCCCGAAGTACCTCAAGTTTATATCTGACAACTTGGGGGCCAAGCCACGGGGAGCCAAAATCTTCAGCAGCAGCTGTAGCTGTAGCAGTGGGGCTTTCGGAACAACGTTCTCCTCTCTGTTCATAAACGACCGGTCGCGCTGCTAAAGGATAGAGGAAAGAACCTCTAGACGGAAACAATGTAGGTGGACACAGAGCAAGAAAACAGGCCACTGTCAAGCCACACCAACTACGTGGCCGCTTCCGACAATCCCCTTCTTTCAGTTCAGTTAATACACCACACTGCTTTTCTCACAGACATGTACCCATCTAACCAGATGAGAGTCAGAAGAGAACAACTATAAACGCTCCTGACATTTAATGCTGGCAAGAAACTAATAAAATGTGCCAGGACATACATAAAGCTAAGACAGAGAAACGCAAGGGCTGGAATCAGAGGCCCACAGAGTAGTCACCTGGAAAGCCCAATGCCACAAGCTAAGGTGGATGGCACGCTTCAAACACGACCCCTTCAGCTTGCCACTTATCGATTTTCCCAAGCCTCTGGCTCAGCTCAGGCCAGACTCATCCAGACTCAACCAGCCTCTCATTCTAATGACTGATGTTCATACCGGGCCGGTGCATACCGGGCTCTAGCTCACACGGACTCCGGACCCCTGGTGTTTGGTCTCCAGCACCAGAGAGACACTTCACCGCCTGCCCTTCTCTCACTTAACAGCCCTGGTCCTTCACATACAGGCTACAGGAAGGCACCTTGCATCATCCTAAGCCATCCTGCCTTGCCCGTCATGCTGCACTACGAGTTTGTTCAATACAAAAACGGAAAATAGATAAGATTCTGATTATGTGTAGGGTGGTCAACATTAAAGGAATTAGTACCTTATAATTGGCATAAATAGGCTTTACATAGACAGCTTCCTTGTATTGTGAAAAGATGTTTTTTCTCTTAGTAAAACAGATATTGAACGTTATGTATACATAAATATTTAATATATTCCAAACAACAGATCAAGTGCAAATAATACAATAGTGAAAAATACACATCCTCTTCCATCCAACCTGACCCACTCCTTTTCAGGAATGTCCTTGACCACTTTGGGATCCATGGATAGCATAAATCTGCAAAACGTACTCTCCATTGGATGTATCACTCTTCGCAACACACTCTCACCGGCTTTCTCTGTCGTTCATGGGTTAAGCAAACACTGGGCTGCACCCAGCAAGACCATCCTTTTATGGTTTTCAGGGACCTATTTGATGAGGGTGTCATGGATTTTGAAGGAGTCTTTCTCCAATATCCCTCCCAAACATCAGGCTTCCCTCCAGAGAACACGCTGGGGTAAAGTAGCTCTAGTGTGATTGGTTACATGGTAGGGCAGGTGACAATAGGTTTTGGGGCTCTGCCTTTGCCACAAGGGAGGCCCTCTTTTGGCAGGTTGGCTTGAGGCTTTGGGGTCAGCACAGCTGGCTTCCTTCAGAGCAGGGGTGGGGGTGTCTGAACATCATTGCTGCCCGAGGTCTTTGATGTAGTTCATGTAGAGTTAAACATTGTATAGGGTAACTGTTGCCAATGTGTCATAATCTGTGGTTAGGCCTGATTATGTGCTATATGGCTGTGCTGGTAAGGAGAGAGATGTGTCATAATCTGTGCTTGGGGTGTGATTATGGCTATGCCTTGTTATGAGGGTGTGATGTCACTGGGGAACCTGGGAGGTGCCTGGGGATTCTAAGAATGGCAGTTGGTGCTGCTGCTCTGGATGGGAAAGGATGTCCCAGTATTTTCTCTACCTGTTATCTTGGATGTGGCAATGAACACACACATATATATAACTTAACTGGCTCAGGTACTTCAGTTATATCACAATGCAACTTCTTTTATCTGGATGATCCAGCCGCGCAGTGGCCTACTGCAGTTTGCAGTGTCCTCATCCTCTTCAATCAGATCTAACCAGAAAGGTTTAATGTGGGCTCAGTTAGGCTGGTTTGGTGTATATCCTTCTATGCCAAGGAATCTTCAGATACATTCCCGGACCCTCCTGAATCAATGGCACTCTTGGGTAGTTGGTCACTGCAGAGGATATCTCCTCTTCCTAAGTCTCCTAAGTCTGCCTGGCCTGCTTGGATGCATTCTACTTGGTTTGTGTCCATCAGATGTGGTTGTACCCCCTAAAGGAAGAGCGATGAAGGTTGAACTCTCTACAAGGTACCCAGTTTTGCCCAATTATGTTAAATGTTGGTCCCCAGGCGCTCTGGCGGATCTGTAAATCAAGAAGGCGGGCGGGTTGGGTTAGTCAGGTGAAGACGGAGTAGGAGAGTGAAAGAGGTGGTGTGCTGTTGGCGGCTTCAGTTCAGTATACACCGTACGCTGAGCTTTGGAGTGAGTATTGGACCGGGGCGAGACCTTGTGTGCTGTCGGTGCTGTTTACATGTTGTAACTGTTACAGTGGGGAAGTGTTTATGGTGAAGTGATGCCACTGCCTTGCAGGCTGATCTAATGTGGGCAGCTGTAAGAAGTCATTTATATTGGACTAGTGATTCCAGCTTCCTCACGCAATATTCTCTTTAACCCTATAGGGTCATGAACTCTGGGTTAAAGCACAAAGGAGACATTCCATTAACCTCAGACTACACTATGTTAATGTTCCTTGTTAAGAACAATGAATTCTTATTGTTAGCTCACGTTTGATGTACATTCTGGACACTTAGCTAGATCAATCCAGCTCCTGTTGCCTTTCTCTCTCTGAGGCAAGTGCTGATTACATGCCATGTCCTGCGTGACCCTGGTCTTACAGAGATTAGACCACTTCGCACATCAGGGAGACTACAATGAGATGCTCTGCTCTCTTTTTTGGGGTTTTGTTTGCACTTCAGTAGACAGAATGACCTTTTTGAGTAGTGACAGTCACAGGGTAGAGTGCCTTTACAATTGGATTGGTAGCATGGAGGTTTACACATCGAAATGTGAAGGTAAGGGAACCTTCACTAGCTAGCAGGTGGAATTTAAGCCTGGTTGGGAAGAGTTCATCTGATGGCATGTACTTGCTGACCTGCTCCAGTGGAGTAGGGCATGCAGAGAAAAGGAATACGTGCAGAGTCTGAGAAGGAATGATGGCTTGTACTTGCTGACCCTGAGGAGCATGGTCCAGTGGAGTGGGGGAAGCAGAGAAAGGGAATGAGCGCCAGAGTCTGAGAAGGAATGATGGCATGTACTTGCTGACCATGGGGAGCATGTTCCAGTGGAGTGGGGTAAGCAGAGAAAGGGAATGAGCGCAGTGTCAGAGAAGGACTGATGGCATGTACTTGCTGACCCTGGGGAGCATGATCCAATGGAGCGGAGGAAGCAGAGAACAGGAATGAGTGCAGAGTCCGAGAAGGACTGATGGCATGTACTTGCTGACCCTGGAGAGCATGATCCAGGGGAGTGGGGAAAGCAAAGAAAAGGAATGAGCGCTAGAGTCTGAGAAGGAATGATGGCATGTACTTGCTGACCCTGGGGAGCATGTTCCAGTGGAGTGGGGAAAGCAGAGAAAGAGAATGAGCGCAGAGTCAGAGAAGTACTGATGGCATGTACTTGCTGACCCTGGAGAGCGAGATCCAGGGGAGTGGGGCAAGCAGAGAAAAGGACTGAGCAGAGAGTCCGAGAAGGACAGATGAAATGTACGTGCTGACCCTGGAGAGCATGATCCAGGGGAGTGGGGGAAGCAGAGAAAAGGAATGAGCGCAGAGTCTGAGAAGGACTGATGGCATGTACTTGCTGACCCTGGGGAGCATGTTCCAGTTGAGTGGGGCAAGCAGAGAAAAGGAATGAGTGCAGAGTCCATGAAGGAATGATGGCATGTACTTGCTGACCCTGGGGAGCATGTTCCAGTGAGTGGGGCAAACAGAGAAAAGGAATGAGTTCAAAATCCGAGAAGGACTGATGGCATGTACTTCCTGACCCTGGGGAGCATGATACAGTGGAGTGGGGCAAGCAGAGAAAAGGAATGAGCACAGAGTCTGAGAAGGACTGATGGCATGTACTTGCTGACCCTGGGGAGCATGTTCTAGTGGAGCCCACTCCACTAGAACATGCTCCCCAGGGTCAGCAAGCAGAGAAAGGGACTGAGCGCAGAGTCTGAGAAAGAATGATGGCATGTACTTGCTGACCCTGGGGAGCATGATCCAGTGGAGTGGGGCAAGCAGAGAAAAGGAATGAGCGCAGAGTCTGAGAAAGAATGATGGCATGTACTTGCTGACCCTGGGGAGCACGATCCAGTGGAGTGGGGGAAGCAGAGAAAAGGAATGAGCACAGAGTCCGAGAAGGAATGATGGCATGTACTTGCTGACCTTGTGGAGCATGTTCCAGTCGAGTGGGGCAAGCAGAGAAAGGAATGAGCTCAGAGTCCGAGAAGGACTGATGGCATGTACTTGCTGCCCTGGGGAGCATGTTCCAGTCGAGTGGGGCACGTAGAGAAAAGGAATGAGTGCAGAGTCTGAGAAAGAATGATGGCATGTACCTGCTGCCCTGGGGAGCATGTTCCAGTCGAGTGGGGCAAGCAGAGAAAAGGAATGAGCGCAGAGTATGAGAAGGAATGATAGCAGGTACTTGCTGACCCTGGGGAGCATGATCCAGTGGAGTGGGGGAAGCAGAGAAAAGGAATGAGTGCAGAGTCCGAGAAGGAATGATGGCATGTACTTGCTGACCTTGGGGAACATGTTCCAGTCGAGTGGGACAAGCAGAGAAAAGGAATGAGCTCAGAGTCCGAGAAGGACTGATGGCATGTACTTGCTGCCCTGGGGAGCATGTTCCAGTCGAGTGGGGCACGCAGAGAAAAGGAATGAGCACAGAGTCCGAGAAGGCATGATGGCATGTACTTGCTGACCCTGGAGAGCACAATGTATTGGAGTAGGGCACACAGAGAAAAGAAATAAGCTTAGAGTCCGAGAAGGACTGAAGGCATGTACTTGCTGACTCTGGGGAGCATGTTCCAGTCGAGTGGGGCACACAGGGAAAAGGAATGAGCGCAGAGTCTGAGAAGGAATGATGGCATTTACTTGCTGACCCTGGGGAACATGTTCCAGTGGAGTGGGGCAAGCAAAGAGAAGGAATGAGCGCAGAGTACGAGAAGGAATGATGGCATGTACCTGCTAACCCTGGGGAGCACGATCTAGTGGAGTAGGGCACGGAGAGAATAGAAATGAGCTCAGAGTCCGAGAAGGAATGATGGCATGTACTTGATTACCCTGGGCAGCACGATCCAGTGGAGTGGGGCAAGCAGAGAAAAGGAATGAGTGCAGAGTACGAGAAGGAATGATGGCATGTACTTGCTGACCCTGGCGAGCAGGATCCAGTGGAGTGGGGAAAGCAGAGAAAGGAATGAACGCAGAGTCCGAGAAGGACTGATGGCATGTACTTGCTGACCCTGGATTGCATGATCGAGTGGAGTGGGGGAAGCAGAGAAAAGGAATGAGCACAGAGTCTGAGAAGGAATTATGGCATGTACTTGCTGATCCTGGGGAGCATGTTCCAGTGGAGTGGGCCAAACAGAGAAAAGGAATGAGCGCAGAGTACGAAAAGGAATGATGGCATGTACTTGCTGACCCTGGGGAGAAGGATCCAGTGGAGTGGGGAAAGCAGAGAAAAGGAATGAACTCAGAGTTTGAGAAGGAATGATGGCTTGTACTTGCTGACCCTGGGGAGCATGATCCAGTGGAGTGGGGCAAGCAGAGAAAAGGAATGAGCACAGAGTCTGAGAAGGAATGAATGCATGTACTTGCTGATCCAGGGGCGCATGATCCAGTGGAGTCGGGAAAGTAGAGAAAAGGAATGAGCGCAGAGTCTGAGAAGGAATGATGGCATGTACTTGCTGGCATTGGGGAGCATGATTCAGTGGAGTGGGGCAAGCAGAGAAAAGGAATGAGAGCAGAGTCTGAGAAGGAATTATGGCATGTACTTGCTGACACTGGGGAGCATGTTTCAGTAGGGTGGGGCAAGCAGAGAAAAGGAATGAGCGCAGAGACTGAGAAATAATGATGGCATGTACTGGCTGATCCTGGGGAGCATGTTCCAGTGGAGTGGGGCAACCAGAGAAAGGGAATGAGCGCAGAGTCTGAGAAGAAATGATGGTATGTACTTGCTGATCCTAGGGAGCATGTTCCAGTGGAGTGGGGCATGCAGAGAAAAGGAATGAGTGCAGAGTCCGAGAAGGAATATTGGCATGTACTTGCTGACCCTGGGGAGAACGATCCAGTGGAGTGGGGCAAGCATAGAAAAGGAATGAGTGCAGAGTCTGAGAAAGAATCACCCTGGAGAGCATGTTCCAGTCGAGTGCGGCAAGCAGAGGAAAGGAATGAGTGCAGAGTCCGAGAAGGATTGATGACATGTACTTGCTGACCCTGGCGAGCATGTCCCATTGGAATGGGGCAAGCAGAGAAAAGGAATGAGCGCTAGAGTCTGAGAAGGAATGATGGCATGTACTTGCTGACCCTGGGGAGCATGTTCCAGTGGAGTGGGGAAAGCAGAGAAAGAGAATGAGCGCAGAGTCAGAGAAGTACTGATATCATGTACTTGCTGACCCTGGAGAGTGAGATCCAGGGGAGTGGGGCAAGCAGAGAAAAGGAATGAGTGCAGAGTCCGAGAACGAATATTGGCATGTACTTGCTGACCCTGGGTAGCATGATCCAGTGGAGTGGGGCAAGCAAAGAAAAGGAATGAGTGCAGAGTCCGAGAAGGATTGATGACAAGTACTTGCTGACCCTGTCGAGCATGTCCCATTGGAATGGGGCAAGCAGAGAAAAGGAATGAGCGCTAGAGTCTGAGAAGGAATGATGGCATGTACTTGCTGACCCTGGGGAGCATGTTCCAGTGGAGTGGGGAAAGCAGAGAAAGAGAATGAGCGCAGAGTCAGAGAAGTACTGATGGCATGTACTTGCTGACCCTGGAGAGCGAGATCCAGGGGAGTGGGGCATGCAGAGAAAAGGAATGAGTGCAGAGTCCGAGAACGAATATTGGCATGTACTTGCTGACCCTGGGGAGCATGATCCAGTGGAGTGGGGCAAGCAAAGAAAAGGAATGAGTGCAGAGTCTGAGAAAGAATCACCCTGGAGTGCATGTTCCAGTCGAGTGGGGCACGCAGAGAAAGAGAATGAGCGCAGAGTCAGAGAAGTACTGATGGCATGTACTTGCTGACCCTGGAGAGCGAGATCCAGGGGAGTGGGGCAAGCAGAGAAAAGGACTGAGCAGAGAGTCCGAGAAGGACAGATGGAATGTATGTGCTGACCCTGGAGAGCATGATCCAGGGGGGTGGGGGAAGCAGAGAAAAGGAATGAGCGCAGAGTCTGAGAAGGACTGATGGCATGTACTTGCTGACCCTGGGGAGCATGTTCCAGTTGAGTGGGGCAAGCAGAGAAAAGGAATGAGTGCAGAGTCCGAGAAGGAATGATGGCATGTACTTGCTGACCCTGGGGAGCATGTTCCAGTGAGTGGGGCAAACAGAGAAAAGGAATGAGTTCAAAATCCGAGAAGGACTGATGGCATGTACTTGCTGACCCTGGGGAGCATGATACAGTGGAGTGGGGCAAGCAGAGAAAAGGAATGAGCACAGAGTCTGAGAAGGACTGATGGCATGTACTTGCTGACCCTGGGGAGCATGTTCTAGTGGAGCCCACTCCACTAGAACATGCTCCCCAGGGTCAGCAAGCAGAGAAAGGGAATGAGCGCAGAGTCTGAGAAAGAATGATGGCATGTACTTGCTGACCCTGGGGAGCATGATCCAGTGGAGTGGGGCAAGCAGAGAAAAGGAACGAGCGCAAAGTCTGAGAAAGAATGATGGCATGTACTTGCTGCCCTGAGGAGCAGGTTCCAGTCGAGTGGGGCAAGCAGAGAAAGGGAATTAGCTCAGAATCCGAGAAGGAATGATGGCATGTACTTGCTGACCCTGGGGAGCACGATCCAGTGGAGTGGGGGAAGCAGAGAAAAGGAATGAGCGCAGAGTCCGAGAAGGAATGATGGCATGTACTTGCTGACCTTGGGGAGCATGTTCCAGTAGAGTGTGGCAAGCAGAGAAAGGAATGAGCTCAGAGTCCGAGAAGGACTGATGGCATGTACTTGCTGCCCTGGGGAGCATGTTCCAGTCGAGTGGGGCAAGCAGAGAAAAGGAATGAGCGCAGAGTATGAGAAGGAATGATAGCAGGTACTTGCTGACCCTGGGGAGCATGATCCAGTGGAGTGGGGGAAGCAGAGAAAAGGAATGAGTGCAGAGTCCGAGAAGCAATGATGGCATGTACTTGCTGACCTTGGGGAACTTGTTCCAGTCGAGTGGGGCAAGCAGAGAAAAGGAATTAGCTCAGAGTCCAAGAAGGACTGATGGCATGTACTTGCTGCCCTGGGGAGCATGTTCCAGTCGAGTGGGGCACGCAGAGAAAAGGAATGAGCACAGAGTCCGAGAAGCCATGATGGCATGTACTTGCTGACCCTGGGGAGCACGATCTATTGGAGTAGGGCACACAGAGAAAAGAAATGAGCTTAGAGTCCGAGAAGGACTGAAGGCATGTACTTGCTGACTCTGGGGAGCATGTTCCAGTCGAGTGGGGCACACAGGGAAAAGGAATGAGCGCAGAGTCTGAGAAGGAATGATGGCATTTACTTGCTGACCCTGGGGAACATGTTCCAGTGGAGTGGGGCAAGCAAAGAGAAGGAATGAGCGCAGAGTACGAGAAGGAATGATGGCATGTATTTGCTGACCATGGGGAGCAGTATCCAGTGGAGTGGGGAAAGCAGAGAAAAGGAATGAATGCAGAGTCCGAGAAGGAATGATGGCATGTACTTGCTAACCCTGGGGAGCACGATCTAGTGGAGTAGGGCACGGAGAGAAAAGAAATGAGCTCAGAGTCCGAGAAGGAATGATGGCATGTACTTGATTACCCTGGGCAGCACGATCCAGTGGAGTGGGGCAAGCAGAGAAAAGGAATGAGCGCAGAGTATGAGAAGGAATGATGGCATGTACTTGCTGACCCTGGGGAGCAGGATCCAGTGGAGTGGGGAAAGCCGAGAAGGAATGAACGCAGAGTCCGAGAAGGACTGATGACATGTACTTGCTGACCCTGGGTTGCATGATCGAGTGGAGTGGGGGAAGCAGAGAAAAGGAATGAGCACAGAGACTGAGAAGGAATTATGGCATGTATTTGCTGATCCTGGGGAGCATGTTCCAGTGGAGTGGGCCAAACAGAGAAAAGGAATGAGCGCAGAGTACGAAAAGGAATTATGGCATGTACTTGCTGACCCTGGGGAGCAGGATCCAGTGGAGTGGGGAAAGCAGAGAAAAGGAATGAACTCAGAGTTCGAGAAGGAATGATGGCTTGTACTTGCTGACCCTGGGGAGCATGATCCAGTGGAGTGGGGCAAGCAGAGAAAGGGAATGAGCACAGAGTCCGAGAAGGAATGAATGCATGTACTTGCTGATCCAGGGGCGCATTATCCAGTGGAGTCGGGAAAGTAGAGAAAAGAAATGAGCGCAGAGTCTGAGAAGGAATGATGGCATGTACTTGCTGACATTGGGAAGCATGATTCAGTGGAGTGGGGGAAGCAGAGAAAAGGAATGAGAGCAGAGTCTGAGAAGGAATTATGGCATGTACTTGCTGACACTGGGGAGCATGTTTCAGTGGATTGAGGCAAACAGAGAAAAGAATGAGCGCAGAGTCTGAGAAGGAATGATGGCATGTACTGGCTGATCCTGGGGAGCATGTTCCAGTGGAGTGGGGCAACCAGAGAAAGGGAATGAGCGCAGAGTCTGAGAAGAAATGATGGTATGTACTTGCTGATCCTGGGGAGCATGTTCCAGTGGAGTGGGGCATGCAGAGAAAAGGAATGAGTGCAGAGTCCGAGAAGGAATATTGGCATGTACTTCCTGACCCTGGGGAGCACAATCCAGTGGAGAGGGACAAGCAGAGAAAAGGAATGAGGGTAGAGTCCAAGAAGGAATGATGGCATCTACTTGCTGACCCTGGGGAGCATGATCCAGTGGAGTGGGGCAAGCAAAGAAACGGAATGAGTGCAGAGTCTGAGAAAGAATCACCCTGGAGAGCATGTTCCTGTCGAGTGCGGCAAGCAGAGAAAAGGAATGAGTGCAGAGTCCGAGAAGGATTGATGACATGTACTTGCTGACCCTGGCGAGCATGTCCCATTGGAGTGGGGCAAGCAGAGAAAAGGAATGAGTGCTGAGTCTGAAAAAGAATGATGGCATGTACTTGCTGACCCTGGGGAGCATGATCCAGTGGAGTGGGGCAAGCAGAGAAAAGGAATGAACGCAGAGTCTGAGAAAGAATGATGGCATGTACTTGCTGACCCTGGGGAGCATATTCCAGTCGAGTGGGGCAAGCAGAGAAAAGGAATGAGCTCAGAGTCCGAGAAGGACTGAAGTCATGTAGTTGCTGCCCTGGGGAGCATGTTCCAGTCGAGTGGGGCACACAGGGAAAAGGAATGAGTGCAGAGTCTGAGAAGGAAGATGGCATTTACTTGCTGACCCTAGGGAACATGTTCCAGTGGAGCGGGGCAAGCAAAGAGAATGAATGAGCGCAGAGTACCAGAAGGAATGATGGCATGTATTTTCTGACCATGGGCAGCAGGATCCAGTGGAGTGGGGAAAGCAGAGAAAAGGAATGAATGCAGAGTCCGAGAAGGAATGATGGCATGTACTTGCTAACCCTGGGGAGCACGATCTAGTGGAGTAGGGCACGCAGAGAAAATAAATGAGCTCAGAGTCCGAGAAGGAATGATGGCATGTGCTTGCTGACACTGGGGAGCATGATACAGTGGAGTGGGGCAAGCAGAGAAAGGGAATGATCGCAGAGTCTCGGAAGGAATGATGGCATGTACTTTCTGACCCTGGGGAGCATGAACCAGTGGAGTGGGGCAAGGAGAGAAAAGGAATGAGCGCACAGTACGCGAAGGAATGATGGCATGTACTTGCTGACCCTGGGGAGCTGGATCCAGTGGAGTGGGGAAAGCAGAGAAAAGGAATGAACGCAGAGTCCGAGAAGGACTGATGGCATGTACTTGCTGACCCTGGGTTGCATGAGCGAGTGGAGTGGGGGAAGCAGAGAAAAGGAATGAGCGCAGAGACTGAGAAGGAATGATGGCATGTACTTGCTGATCCTGGGGAGCATGTTCCAGTGGAGTGGGGCAAGCAGAGAAAGGGAATGCATGCAGAGTCTGAGAAGGAATTATGGCATGTACTTGCTGACCCTGGGGAGCATGTTCCAGTGCAGTGGGGCAAACAGAGAAAAGGAATGAGCGCAGAGTACGAGAAGGAATGATGGCATGTTCTTGCTGACCCTGGGGAGCAGGATCCAGTGGAGTGGGGAAAGCAGAGAAAAGGAATGAACTCAGAGTTCGAGAAGGAATGATGGCTTGTACTTGCTGACCCTGGGGAGCATGATCCAGTGGAGTGGAGCAAGCAAAGAAACGGAATGAGTGCAGAGTCTGAGAAAGAATCACCCTGGAGAGCATGTTCCAGTCGAGTGCGGCAAGCAGAGAAAAGGAATGAGTGCAGAGTCCGAGAAGGATTGATGACATGTACTTGCTGACCCTGGCGAGCATGTCCCATTGGAGTGGGGCAAGCAGAGAAAAGGAATGAACGCAGAGTCTGAGAAAGAATGATGGCATGTACTTGCTGACCCTGGGGAGCATATTCCAGTCGAGTGGGGCAAGCAGAGAAAAGGAATGAACGCAGAGTCTGAGAAAGAATGATGGCATGTACTTGCTGACCCTGGGGAGCATATTCCAGTCGAGTGGGGCAAGCAGAGAAAAGGAATGAGCTCAGAGTCCGAGAAGGACTGAAGGCATGTAGTTGCTGCCCTGGGGAGCATGTTCCAGTCGAGTGGGGCACACAGGGAAAAGGAATGAGTGCAGAGTCTGAGAAGGAATGATGGCATTTACTTGCTGACCCTAGGGAACATGTTCCAGTGGAGCGGGGCAAGCAAAGATAATGAATGAGCGCAGAGTACCAGAAGGAATGATGGCATGTATTTGCTGACCATGGGGAGCAGGATCCAGTGAAGTGGGGAAAGCAGAGAAAAGGAATGAACGCTGAGTCCGAGAAGGAATGATGGCATGTACTTGCTAACCCTGGGGAGCACGAGCTGGTGGAGTAGGGCACGCAGAGAAAATAAATGAGCTCAGAGTCCGAGAAGGAATGATGGCATGTGCTTGCTGACACTGGGGAGCATGATACAGTGGAGTGGGGCAAGCAGAGAAAGGGAATGATCGCAGAGTCTCGAAAGGAATGATGGCATGTACTTTCTGACCCTGGGGAGCATGAACCAGTGGAGTGGGGCAAGGAGAGAAAAGGAATGAGCGCAGAGTACGAGAAGGAATGATGGCATGTACTTGCTGACCCTGGGGAGCAGGATCCAGTGGAGTGGGGAAAGCAGAGAAAAGGAATGAACGCAGAGTCCGAGAAGGACTGATGGCATGTACTTGCTGACCCTGGGTTGCATGTTCCAGTGGAGTGGGGCAAACAGAGAAAAGGAATGAGCGCAGAGTACGAGAAGGAATGATGGCATGTGCTTGCTGACACTGGGGAGCATAATACAGTGAAGTGGGGCAAGCAGAGAAAGGGAATGATCGCAGAGTCTCGGAAGGAATGATGGCATGTACTTTCTGACCCTGGGGAGCATGAACCAGTGGAGTGGGGCAAGGAGAGAAAAGGAATGAGCGCAGAGTCCGAGAAGGACTGATGGCATGTACTTGCTGACCCTGGGTTGCATGAGCGAGTGGAGTGGGGGAAGCAGAGAAAAGGAATGAGCGCAGAGTCTGAGAAGGAATGATGGCATGTACTTGCTGATCCTGGGGAGCATGTTCCAGTGGCGTGGGGCAAGCAGAGAAAGGGAATGCATGCAGAGTCTGAGAAGGAATGATGGCATGTACTTGCTGACCCTGGGGAGCATGTTCCAGTGGAGTGGGGCAAACAGAGAAAAGGAATGAGCGCAGAGTACGAGAAGGAATGATGGCATGTACTTGCTGACCCTGGGGAGCAGGATCCAGTGGAGTGGGGAAAGCAGAGAAAAGGAATGAACTCAGAGTTCGAGAAGGAATGATGGCTTTTACTTGCTGACCCTGGGGAGCATGATCCAGTGGAGTGGAGCAAGCAGAGAAAGGGAATGAGCACAGAGTCCGAGAAGGAATGAATGCATGTACTTGCTGACATTGGGGAGCATGATTCAGTGGAGTGGGGCAAGCAGAGAAAAGGAATGAGCGCAGAGTCTGAGAAGGAATGATGGCAAGTACTTGCTGATCCTGGGGAGCATGTTCCAGTGGAATGGGGCAAGCAGAGAAAGGGAATGAGCGCAGAGTCTGAGAAGGAATGATGGCATGTACTTGCTGACCCTGGGGAGCATAAGCGAGTGGAGTGGGGCAAGCAGAGAAAAGGAATGAGTGCAGAGTCCGAGAAGGAATGTTGGCATGTACTTGCCGACCATGGAGAGCACACTACAGTGGAGAGGGGCAAGCAGAGAAAGGGAATGAGCACAGAGTCCGAGAAGGAATTATGCATGTACTTGCTGATCCAGGGGTGCATGATCCAGTGGAGTTGGGGAAGCAGAGAAAAGGAATGAGCGCAGAATCCGAGAAGGACTGATGGCATGTACTTGCTGACCCTGGGTTGCATGATCGAGTTGAGTTGGGGAAGCAGAGCAAAGGAATGAGTGCAGAGTTTCAAAAGGAATGATGGCATGTGCGACACTGGGGAGCATGATACAGTGGAGTGGGGCAAGCAGAGAAAAGAAATGAGCTCAGAGTCCGAGAAGGACTGAAGGCATGTACTTGCTGACTCTGGGGTGCATGTTCCAGTCGAGTGGGGCACACAGGGAAAAGGAATGAGCGCAGAGTCTGAGAAGGAATGATGGCGTGTACTTGCTGACCCTGGGGAAAATGTTCCAGTGGAGTGGGGCAAGCAAAGAGAAGGAATGAGCGCAGAGTACGAGAAGGAATGATGGCATGTATTTGCTGACCATGGGGAGCAGGATGCAGTGGAGTGGGGAAAGCAGAGAAAAGGAATGAATGCAGAGTCCGAGAAGGAATGATGGCATGTACTTGCTAACCCTGGGGAGCACGTTCTAGTGGAGTAGGGCACAGAGAGAAAAGAAATGAGCTCAGAGTCCGAGAAGGAATAATGGCATGTACTTGATTACCCTGGGCAGCACGATCCAGTGGAGTGGGGCAAGCAAAGAAAAGGAATGAGCGCAGAGTACGAGAAGGAATGATGGTATGCACTTGCTGACCCTGGGGAGCAGGATCCAGTGGAGTGGGGAAAGCAGAGAAAGGAATGAACGCAGAGTCCGAGAAGGACTGATGGCATGTACTTGCTGACCCTGGCGAGCATGTCCCATTAGAGTGGGGCAAGCAGAGAAAAGGAATGAGCGCAGAGTACGAGAAGGAATGATGGCATGTACTTGCTGACCCTGGGGAGCAGGATCCAGTGGAGTGGGGAAAGCAGAGAAAAGGAATGAACTCAGAGTTCGAGAAGGAATGATGGCTTGTACTTGCTGACCCTGGGGAGCATGATCCAGTGGAGTGGAGCAAGCAAAGAAACGGAATGAGTGCAGAGTCTGAGAAAGAATCACCCTGGAGAGCATGTTCCAGTCGAGTGCGGCAAGCAGAGAAAAGGAATGAGTGCAGAGTCCGAGAAGGATTGATGACATGTACTTGCTGACCCTGGCGAGCATGTCCCATTGGAGTGGGGCAAGCAGAGAAAAGGAATGAACGCAGAGTCTGAGAAAGAATGATGGCATGTACTTGCTGACCCTGGGGAGCATATTCCAGACGAGTGGGGCAAGCAGAGAAAAGGAATGAACGCAGAGTCTGAGAAAGAATGATGGCATGTACATGCTGACCCTGGGGAGCATATTCCAGTCGAGTGGGGCAAGCAGAGAAAAGGAATGAGCTCAGAGTCCGAGAAGGACTGAAGGCATGTAGTTGCTGCCCTGGGGAGCATGTTCCAGTCGAGTGGGGCACACAGGGAAAAGGAATGAGTGCAGAGTCTGAGAAGGAATGATGGCATTTACTTGCTGACCCTAGGGAACATGTTCCAGTGGAGCGGGGCAAGCAAAGAGAATGAATGAGCGCAGAGTACCAGAAGGAATGATGGCATGTATTTGCTGACCATGGGGAGCAGGATCCAGTGGAGTGGGGAAAGCAGAGAAAAGGAATGAATGCAGAGTCCGAGAAGGAATGATGGCATGTACGTGCTAACCCTGGGGAGCACGATCTAGTGCAGTAGGGCACGCAGAGAAAATAAATGAGCTCAGAGTCCGAGAAGGAATGATGGCATGTGCTTGCTGACACTGGGGAGCATGATACAGTGGAGTGGGGCAAGCAGAGAAAGGGAATGATCGCAGAGTCTCAGAAGGAATGATGGCATGTACTTTCTGACCCTGGGGAGCATGAACCAGTGGAGTGGGGCAAGGAGAGAAAAGGAATGAGCGCAGAGTACGAGAAGGAATGATGGCATGTACTTGCTGACCCTGGGGAGCAGGATCCAGTGGAGTGGGGAAAGCAGAGAAAAGGAATGAACGCAGAGTCCGAGAAGGACTGATGGCATGTACTTGCTGACCCTGGGTTGCATGAGCGAGTGGAGTGGGGGAAGCAGAGAAAAGGAATGAGCGCAGAGTCTGAGAAGGAATGATGGCATGTACTTGCTGATCCTGGGGAGCATGTTCCAGTGGCGTGGGGCAAGCAGAGAAAGGGAATGCATGCAGAGTCTGAGAAGGAATGATGGCATGTACTTGCTGACCCTGGGGAGCATGTTCCAGTGGAGTGGGGCAAACAGAGAAAAGGAATGAGCGAAGAGTACGAGAAGGAATGATGGCATGTACTTGCTGACCCTGGGGAGCAGGATCCAGTGGAGTGGGGAAAGCAGAGAAAAGGAATGAACTCAGAGTTCGAGAAGGAATGATGGCTTGTACTTGCTGACCCTGGGGAGCATGATCCAGTGGAGTGGAGCAAGCAGAGAAAGGGAATGAGCACAGAGTCCGAGAAGGAATGAATGCATGTACTTGCTGACATTGGGGAGCATGATTCAGTGGAGTGGGGCAAGCAGAGAAAAGGAATGAGCGCAGAGTCTGAGAAGGAATGATGGCAAGTACTTGCTGATCCTGGGGAGCATGTTCCAGTGGAATGGGGCAAGCAGAGAAAGGGAATGAGCGCAGAGTCTGAGAAGGAATGATGGCATGTACTTGCTGACCCTGGGGAGCATAAGCGAGTGGAGTGGGGCAAGCAGAGAAAAGGAATGAGTGCAGAGTCCGGAAAGGAATGATGGCATGTACTTGCCGACCATGGAGAGCACACTACAGTGGAGAGGGGCAAGCAGAGAAAGGGAATGAGCACAGAGTCCGAGAAGGAATGATGGCATGTACTTGCTGATCCAGGGGTGCATGATCCAGTGGAGTTGGGGAAGCAGAGAAAAGGAATGAGCGCAGAATCCGAGAAGGACTGATGGCATGTACTTGCTGACCCTGGGTTGCATGATCGAGTTGAGTTGGGGAAGCAGAGCAAAGGAATGAGTGCAGAGTTTCAGAAGGAATGATGGCATGTGCAACACTGGGGAGCATGATACAGTGGAGTGGGGCAAGCAGAGAAAAGAAATGAGCTCAGAGTCCGAGAAGGACTGAAGGCATGTACTTGCTGACTCTGGGGTGCATGTTCCAGTCGAGTGGGGCACACAGGGAAAAAGAATGAGCGCAGAGTCTGAGAAGGAATGATGGTGTGTACTTGCTGACCCTGGGGAAAATGTTCCAGTGGAGTGGGGCAAGCAAAGAGAAGGAATGAGCGCAGAGTACGAGAAGGAATGATGGCATGTATTTGCTGACCATGGGGAGCAGGATCCAGTGGAGTGGGGAAAGCAGAGAAAAGGAATGAATGCAGAGTCCGAGAAGGAATGATGGCATGTACTTGCTAACCCTGGGGAGCACGTTCTAGTGGAGTAGGGCACAGAGAGAAAAGAAATGAGCTCAGAGTCCGAGAAGGAATAATGGCATGTACTTGATTACCCTGGGCAGCACGATCCAGTGGAGTGGGGCAAGCAAAGAAAAGGAATGAGCGCAGAGTACGAGAAGGAATGATGGTATGCACTTGCTGACCCTGGGGAGCAGGATCCAGTGGAGTGGGGAAAGCAGAGAAAGGAATGAACGCAGAGTCCGAGAAGGACTGATGGCATGTACTTGCTGACCCTGGGTTGCATGATCGAGTGGAGTGGGGGAAGCAGAGAAAAGGAATGAGCACAGAGTCTGAGAAGTAATTATGGCATGTACTTGCTGATCCTGGGGAGCATGTTCCAGTGGAGTGGGGCAAGCAGAGAAAGGGAATGCGTGCAGAGTCTGAGAAGGAATGATGGCATGTACTTGCTGACCCCGAGGAGCATGTTCCAGTGGAGTGGGGCAAACAGAGAAAAGGAAGGAGCGCAGAGTACGAGAAGGAATGATGGCATGTACTTGCTAACCCTGGGGAGCAGGATCCAGTGGAGTGGGGAAAGCAGAGAAAAGGAATGAGCGCAGAGTCTGAGAAGGAATGATGGCAAGTACTTGCTGATCCTGGGGAGCATGTTCCAGTGGAATGGGGCAAGCAGAGAAAGGGAATGAGCGCAGAGTCTGAGAAAGAATCACCCTGGAGAGCATGTTCCAGTCGAGTGCGGCAAGCAGAGAAAAGGAATGAGTGCAGAGTCCGAGAAGGATTGATGACATGTACTTGCTGACCCTGGCGAGCATGTCCCATTGGAGTGGGGCAAGCAGAGAAAAGGAATGAACGCAGAGTCTGAGAAAGAATGATGGCATGTACTTGCTGACCCTGGGGAGCATATTCCAGTCGAGTGGGGCAAGCAGAGAAAAGGAATGAACGCAGAGTCTGAGAAAGAATGATGGCATGTACTTGCTGACCCTGGGGAGCATATTCCAGTCGAGTGGGGCAAGCAGAGAAAAGGAATGAGCTCAGAGTCCGAGAAGGACTGAAGGCATGTAGTTGCTGCCCTGGGGAGCATGTTCCAGTCGAGTGGGGCACACAGGGAAAAGGAATGAGTGCAGAGTCTGAGAAGGAATGATGGCATTTACTTGCTGACCCTAGGGAACATGTTCCAGTGGAGCGGGGCAAGCAAAGATAATGAATGAGCGCAGAGTACCAGAAGGAATGATGGCATGTATTTGCTGACCATGGGGAGCAGGATCCAGTGAAGTGGGGAAAGCAGAGAAAAGGAATGAACGCTGAGTCCGAGAAGGAATGATGGCATGTACTTGCTAACCCTGGGGAGCACGAGCTGGTGGAGTAGGGCACGCAGAGAAAATAAATGAGCTCAGAGTCCGAGAAGGAATGATGGCATGTGCTTGCTGACACTGGGGAGCATGATACAGTGGAGTGGGGCAAGCAGAGAAAGGGAATGATCGCAGAGTCTCGAAAGGAATGATGGCATGTACTTTCTGACCCTGGGGAGCATGAACCAGTGGAGTGGGGCAAGGAGAGAAAAGGAATGAGCGCAGAGTACGAGAAGGAATGATGGCATGTACTTGCTGACCCTGGGGAGCAGGATCCAGTGGAGTGGGGAAAGCAGAGAAAAGGAATGAACGCAGAGTCCGAGAAGGACTGATGGCATGTACTTGCTGACACTGGGTTGCATGTTCCAGTGGAGTGGGGCAAACAGAGAAAAGGAATGAGCGCAGAGTACGAGAAGGAATGATGGCATGTGCTTGCTGACACTGGGGAGCATAATACAGTGAAGTGGGGCAAGCAGAGAAAGGGAATGATCGCAGAGTCTCGGAAGGAATGATGGCATGTACTTTCTGACCCTGGGGAGCATGAACCAGTGGAGTGGGGCAAGGAGAGAAAAGGAATGAGCGCAGAGTCCGAGAAGGACTGATGGCATGTACTTGCTGACCCTGGGTTGCATGAGCGAGTGGAGTGGGGGAAGCAGAGAAAAGGAATGAGCGCAGAGTCTGAGAAGGAATGATGGCATGTACTTGCTGATCCTGGGGAGCATGTTCCAGTGGCGTGGGGCAAGCAGAGAAAGGGAATGCATGCAGAGTCTGAGAAGGAATGATGGCATGTACTTGCTGACCCTGGGGAGCATGTTCCAGTGGAGTGGGGCAAACAGAGAAAAGGAATGAGCGCAGAGTACGAGAAGGAATGATGGCATGTACTTGCTGACCCTGGGGAGCAGGATCCAGTGGAGTGGGGAAAGCAGAGAAAAGGAATGAACTCAGAGTTCGAGAAGGAATGATGGCTTTTACTTGCTGACCCTGGGGAGCATGATCCAGTGGAGTGGAGCAAGCAGAGAAAGGGAATGAGCACAGAGTCCGAGAAGGAATGAATGCATGTACTTGCTGACATTGGGGAGCATGATTCAGTGGAGTGGGGCAAGCAGAGAAAAGGAATGAGCGCAGAGTCTGAGAAGGAATGATGGCAAGTACTTGCTGATCCTGGGGAGCATGTTCCAGTGGAATGGGGCAAGCAGAGAAAGGGAATGAGCGCAGAGTCTGAGAAGGAATGATGGCATGTACTTGCTGACCCTGGGGAGCATAAGCGAGTGGAGTGGGGCAAGCAGAGAAAAGGAATGAGTGCAGAGTCCGAGAAGGAATGTTGGCATGTACTTGCCGACCATGGAGAGCACACTACAGTGGAGAGGGGCAAGCAGAGAAAGGGAATGAGCACAGAGTCCGAGAAGGAATTATGCATGTACTTGCTGATCCAGGGGTGCATGATCCAGTGGAGTTGGGGAAGCAGAGAAAAGGAATGAGCGCAGAATCCGAGAAGGACTGATGGCATGTACTTGCTGACCCTGGGTTGCATGATCGAGTTGAGTTGGGGAAGCAGAGCAAAGGAATGAGTGCAGAGTTTCAAAAGGAATGATGGCATGTGCGACACTGGGGAGCATGATACAGTGGAGTGGGGCAAGCAGAGAAAAGAAATGAGCTCAGAGTCCGAGAAGGACTGAAGGCATGTACTTGCTGACTCTGGGGTGCATGTTCCAGTCGAGTGGGGCACACAGGGAAAAGGAATGAGCGCAGAGTCTGAGAAGGAATGATGGCGTGTACTTGCTGACCCTGGGGAAAATGTTCCAGTGGAGTGGGGCAAGCAAAGAGAAGGAATGAGCGCAGAGTACGAGAAGGAATGATGGCATGTATTTGCTGACCATGGGGAGCAGGATGCAGTGGAGTGGGGAAAGCAGAGAAAAGGAATGAATGCAGAGTCCGAGAAGGAATGATGGCATGTACTTGCTAACCCTGGGGAGCACGTTCTAGTGGAGTAGGGCACAGAGAGAAAAGAAATGAGCTCAGAGTCCGAGAAGGAATAATGGCATGTACTTGATTACCCTGGGCAGCACGATCCAGTGGAGTGGGGCAAGCAAAGAAAAGGAATGAGCGCAGAGTACGAGAAGGAATGATGGTATGCACTTGCTGACCCTGGGGAGCAGGATCCAGTGGAGTGGGGAAAGCAGAGAAAGGAATGAACGCAGAGTCCGAGAAGGACTGATGGCATGTACTTGCTGACCCTGGCGAGCATGTCCCATTAGAGTGGGGCAAGCAGAGAAAAGGAATGAGCGCAGAGTACGAGAAGGAATGATGGCATGTACTTGCTGACCCTGGGGAGCAGGATCCAGTGGAGTGGGGAAAGCAGAGAAAAGGAATGAACTCAGAGTTCGAGAAGGAATGATGGCTTGTACTTGCTGACCCTGGGGAGCATGATCCAGTGGAGTGGAGCAAGCAAAGAAACGGAATGAGTGCAGAGTCTGAGAAAGAATCACCCTGGAGAGCATGTTCCAGTCGAGTGCGGCAAGCAGAGAAAAGGAATGAGTGCAGAGTCCGAGAAGGATTGATGACATGTACTTGCTGACCCTGGCGAGCATGTCCCATTGGAGTGGGGCAAGCAGAGAAAAGGAATGAACGCAGAGTCTGAGAAAGAATGATGGCATGTACTTGCTGACCCTGGGGAGCATATTCCAGACGAGTGGGGCAAGCAGAGAAAAGGAATGAACGCAGAGTCTGAGAAAGAATGATGGCATGTACATGCTGACCCTGGGGAGCATATTCCAGTCGAGTGGGGCAAGCAGAGAAAAGGAATGAGCTCAGAGTCCGAGAAGGACTGAAGGCATGTAGTTGCTGCCCTGGGGAGCATGTTCCAGTCGAGTGGGGCACACAGGGAAAAGGAATGAGTGCAGAGTCTGAGAAGGAATGATGGCATTTACTTGCTGACCCTAGGGAACATGTTCCAGTGGAGCGGGGCAAGCAAAGAGAATGAATGAGCGCAGAGTACCAGAAGGAATGATGGCATGTATTTGCTGACCATGGGGAGCAGGATCCAGTGGAGTGGGGAAAGCAGAGAAAAGGAATGAATGCAGAGTCCGAGAAGGAATGATGGCATGTACGTGCTAACCCTGGGGAGCACGATCTAGTGCAGTAGGGCACGCAGAGAAAATAAATGAGCTCAGAGTCCGAGAAGGAATGATGGCATGTGCTTGCTGACACTGGGGAGCATGATACAGTGGAGTGGGGCAAGCAGAGAAAGGGAATGATCGCAGAGTCTCAGAAGGAATGATGGCATGTACTTTCTGACCCTGGGGAGCATGAACCAGTGGAGTGGGGCAAGGAGAGAAAAGGAATGAGCGCAGAGTACGAGAAGGAATGATGGCATGTACTTGCTGACCCTGGGGAGCAGGATCCAGTGGAGTGGGGAAAGCAGAGAAAAGGAATGAACGCAGAGTCCGAGAAGGACTGATGGCATGTACTTGCTGACCCTGGGTTGCATGAGCGAGTGGAGTGGGGGAAGCAGAGAAAAGGAATGAGCGCAGAGTCTGAGAAGGAATGATGGCATGTACTTGCTGATCCTGGGGAGCATGTTCCAGTGGCGTGGGGCAAGCAGAGAAAGGGAATGCATGCAGAGTCTGAGAAGGAATGATGGCATGTACTTGCTGACCCTGGGGAGCATGTTCCAGTGGAGTGGGGCAAACAGAGAAAAGGAATGAGCGAAGAGTACGAGAAGGAATGATGGCATGTACTTGCTGACCCTGGGGAGCAGGATCCAGTGGAGTGGGGAAAGCAGAGAAAAGGAATGAACTCAGAGTTCGAGAAGGAATGATGGCTTGTACTTGCTGACCCTGGGGAGCATGATCCAGTGGAGTGGAGCAAGCAGAGAAAGGGAATGAGCACAGAGTCCGAGAAGGAATGAATGCATGTACTTGCTGACATTGGGGAGCATGATTCAGTGGAGTGGGGCAAGCAGAGAAAAGGAATGAGCGCAGAGTCTGAGAAGGAATGATGGCAAGTACTTGCTGATCCTGGGGAGCATGTTCCAGTGGAATGGGGCAAGCAGAGAAAGGGAATGAGCGCAGAGTCTGAGAAGGAATGATGGCATGTACTTGCTGACCCTGGGGAGCATAAGCGAGTGGAGTGGGGCAAGCAGAGAAAAGGAATGAGTGCAGAGTCCGGAAAGGAATGATGGCATGTACTTGCCGACCATGGAGAGCACACTACAGTGGAGAGGGGCAAGCAGAGAAAGGGAATGAGCACAGAGTCCGAGAAGGAATGATGGCATGTACTTGCTGATCCAGGGGTGCATGATCCAGTGGAGTTGGGGAAGCAGAGAAAAGGAATGAGCGCAGAATCCGAGAAGGACTGATGGCATGTACTTGCTGACCCTGGGTTGCATGATCGAGTTGAGTTGGGGAAGCAGAGCAAAGGAATGAGTGCAGAGTTTCAGAAGGAATGATGGCATGTGCAACACTGGGGAGCATGATACAGTGGAGTGGGGCAAGCAGAGAAAAGAAATGAGCTCAGAGTCCGAGAAGGACTGAAGGCATGTACTTGCTGACTCTGGGGTGCATGTTCCAGTCGAGTGGGGCACACAGGGAAAAAGAATGAGCGCAGAGTCTGAGAAGGAATGATGGCGTGTACTTGCTGACCCTGGGGAAAATGTTCCAGTGGAGTGGGGCAAGCAAAGAGAAGGAATGAGCGCAGAGTACGAGAAGGAATGATGGCATGTATTTGCTGACCATGGGGAGCAGGATCCAGTGGAGTGGGGAAAGCAGAGAAAAGGAATGAATGCAGAGTCCGAGAAGGAATGATGGCATGTACTTGCTAACCCTGGGGAGCACGTTCTAGTGGAGTAGGGCACAGAGAGAAAAGAAATGAGCTCAGAGTCCGAGAAGGAATAATGGCATGTACTTGATTACCCTGGGCAGCACGATCCAGTGGAGTGGGGCAAGCAAAGAAAAGGAATGAGCGCAGAGTACGAGAAGGAATGATGGTATGCACTTGCTGACCCTGGGGAGCAGGATCCAGTGGAGTGGGGAAAGCAGAGAAAGGAATGAACGCAGAGTCCGAGAAGGACTGATGGCATGTACTTGCTGACCCTGGGTTGCATGATCGAGTGGAGTGGGGGAAGCAGAGAAAAGGAATGAGCACAGAGTCTGAGAAGTAATTATGGCATGTACTTGCTGATCCTGGGGAGCATGTTCCAGTGGAGTGGGGCAAGCAGAGAAAGGGAATGCGTGCAGAGTCTGAGAAGGAATGATGGCATGTACTTGCTGACCCCGAGGAGCATGTTCCAGTGGAGTGGGGCAAACAGAGAAAAGGAAGGAGCGCAGAGTACGAGAAGGAATGATGGCATGTACTTGCTAACCCTGGGGAGCAGGATCCAGTGGAGTGGGGAAAGCAGAGAAAAGGAATGAGCGCAGAGTCTGAGAAGGAATGATGGCAAGTACTTGCTGATCCTGGGGAGCATGTTCCAGTGGAATGGGGCAAGCAGAGAAAGGGAATGAGCGCAGAGTCTGAGAAGGAATGATGGCATGTATTTGCTGACCCTGGGGAGCATAAGCGAGTGGAGTGGGGCAAGCAGAGAAAAGGAATGAGTGCAGAGTCCGAGAAGGAATGATGGCATGTACTTGCCGACCATGGAGAGCACACTACAGTGGAGAGGGGCAAGCAGAGAAAGGGAATGAGCACAGAGTCCGAGAAGGAATGATGGCATGTACTTGCTGATCCAGGGGTGCATGATCCAGTGGAGTTGGGGAAGCAGAGAAAAGGAATGAGCGCAGAATCCGAGAAGGACTGATGGCATGTACTTGCTGACCCTGGGTTGCATGATCGAGTTGAGTTGGGGAAGCAGAGCAAAGGAATGAGTGCAGAGTTTCAGAAGGAATGATGGCATGTGCTTGCAGACACTGGGGAGCATGATACAGTGGAGTGGGGCAAGCAGAGAAAAGAAATGAGCTCAGAGTCCGAGAAGGACTGAAGGCATGTACTTGCTGACTCTGGGGTGCATGTTCCAGTCGAGTGGGGCACACAGGGAAAAGGAATGAGCGCAGAGTCTGAGAAGGAATGATGGCGTGTACTTGCTGACCCTAGGGAAAATGTTCCAGTGGAGTGGGGCAAGCAAAGAGAAGGAATGAGCGCAGAGTACGAGAAGGAATGATGGCATGTATTTGCTGACCATGGGGAGCAGGATCCAGTGGAGTGGGGAAAGCAGAGAAAAGGAATGAATGCAGAGTCCGAGAAGGAATGATGGCATGTACTTGCTAACCCTGGGGAGCACGTTCTAGTGGAGTAGGGCACAGAGAGAAAAGAAATGAGCTCAGAGTCCGAGAAGGAATAATGGCATGTACTTGATTACCCTGGGCAGCACGATCCAGTGGAGTGGGGCAAGCAAAGAAAAGGAATGAGCGCAGAGTACGAGAAGGAATGATGGTATGCACTTGCTGTCCCTGGGGAGCAGGATCCAGTGGAGTGGGGAAAGCAGACAAAGGAATGAACGCAGAGTCCGAGAAGGACTGATGGCATGTACTTGCTGACCCTGGGTTGCATGATCGAGTGGAGTGGGGGAAGCAGAGAAAAGGAATGAGCACAGAGTCTGAGAAGTAATTATGGCATGTACTTGCTGATCCTGGGGAGCATGTTCCAGTGGAGTGGGGCAAGCAGAGAAAGGGAATGCGTGCAGAGTCTGAGAAGGAATGATGGCATGTACTTGCTGACCCCGAGGAGCATGTTCCAGTGGAGTAGGGCAAACAGAGAAAAGGAAGGAGCGCAGAGTATGAGAAGGAATGATGGCATGTACTTGCTGACCCTGGGGAGCAGGATCCAGTGGAGTGGGGAAAGCAGAGAAAAGGAATGAACTCAGAGTTCGAGAAGGAATGATGGCTTGTACTTGCTGACCCTGGGGAGCATGATCCAGTGGAGTGGGGCAAGCAGAGAAAGGGAATGAGCACAGAGTCCGAGAAGGAATGAATGCATGTACTTGCTGACCCTGGGGAGCATGATCCAGTGGAGTGGGGAAAGTAGAGAAAAGGAATGAGCTCAGAGTCTGAGAAGGAATGATGGCATGTACTTGCTGACATTGGGGAGCATGATTCAGTGGAGTGGGGCAAGCAGAGAAAAGGAATGAGAGCAGAGTATTAGAAGGAATTATGGCATGTACTTGCTGACACTGGGGAGCATGTTTCAGTGGAGTGGGGCAAGCAGAGAAAAGGAATGAGCGCAGAGTCTGAGAAGGAATGATGGCATGTACTGGCTGATCCTGGGGAGCATGTTCCAGTGGAGTGGGGCAAGCAGAGAAAGGGAATGAGCGCAGAGTCTGAGAAGAAATTATGGTATGTACTTGCTGATCCTGGGGAGCATGTTCCAGTGGAGTGGGGCAAACAGAGAAAAGGAATGAGCGCAGTGTCTGAGAAGGAATGATGGCATGTACTTGCTGACATTGGGGAGCATGATTCAGTGGAGTTGGGCAAGCAGAGAAAAGGAATGAGCGCAGAGTCTGAGAAGGAATGATGGCAAGTACTTGCTGATCCTGGGGAGCATGTTCCAGTGGAATGGGGCAAGCAGAGAAAGGGAATGAGCGCAGAGTCTGAGAAGGAATGATGGCATGTACTTGCTGACCCTGGGGAGCATAAGCCAGTGGAGTGGGGCAAGCAGAGTAAAGGAATGAGTGCAGAGTCCGAGAAGGAATGATGGCATGTACTTGCCGACCCTGGAGAGCACGATACAGTGGAGAGGGGCAAGCAGAGAAAGGGAATGAGCACGGAGTCCGAGAAGGAATGATGGCATGTACTTGCTGATCCAGGGGTGCATGATCCAGTGGAGTTGTGGAAGCAGAGAAAAGGAATGAGCACAGAGTCCGAGAAGGACTGATGGCATGTACTTGCTGACCCTGGGTTGCATGATCGAGTGGAGTTGGGGAAGCAGAGCAAAGGAATGAGTGCAGAGTCTCAGAAGGAATGATGGCATGTGCTTGCTGACACTGGGGAGCATGATACAATGGAGTGGGGCAAGCAGAGAAAGGGAATGATCGCAGAGTCTCGGAAGGAATGATGGCATGTACTTTCTGACCCTGGGGAGCATGAGCCAGTGGAGTGGGGCAAGCAGAGAAAAGGAATGAGTGCAGAGTCCGAGAAAGAATGACCCTGGAGAGCATATTCCAGTCGAGTTGGGCAAGCAGAGAAAAGGAATGAGCACAAGTCCGAGAAGGACTGATGACATGTAATTGATGACCCTGGAGAGCATGTTCCAGTGGAGTGGGGCAAGCAGAGAAAGGGAAGGAGCCTAGAGTCCAAGAAGGAATGATGGCATGTACTTGCTGACACTGGGGAGCATGATCCACTGGAGTAGGGCACGCAGATAAAAGGAATGAGCGCAGAGTCTGATAAGGAATGATGGCATGTACTTGCTGACCCTGGGGAGCATGTACCAGTGGAGTGGGGCAAGCAGAGAAAGGGAATGAGCCTAGAGTCCGAGAACGACTGAAGGCTTGTACTTGCTGACCATGGGGAGCATGGTCCAATGGAGTGGGGCAAGCAGAGAAAAGGAATGAACGCAGAGTCTGAGAAAGAATGATGGCATGTACTTGCTGACCCTGGTGAGTATGTTCCAGTCGAGTGGGGCAAGCAGAGAAAAGGAATGAGTGCAGGGTCTGAGAAGGAATGATGGCTTGTACTTGCTGACCCTGCGGAGCATGTTCCAGTGAAGTGGGGAAAGCAGAAAAAAGCAATGAGCGCAGAGTCCGAGAAGGAATGATGGCATGTACTTGCTGACCTTGGGGAGCATGATCCAGTAGAGTAGGGCATGCAGAGAAAAGGAATGAGTGCAGAGTCCAAGAAGGAATGATGGCATGTACTTGCTGACCCTGGGGAGCACGATCCAGTGGAGAGGGGCAAGCAGAGAAAAGGAATGAGCGCAGAGTCTGAGAAAAGGAATGATGGCATGTACTTGCTGACCCATGGGAGCATGATCCAGTGGAGTGGGGCAAACAGAGAAAAGGAATGAGCGCAGAGTCCCAGAAGGAATGATGGCAGGTACTTGCTGACCCTGGGGAGCATGTTCCAGTGGAGTGGGGTAAGCAGAGAAAAGGAATGAGCGCAGAGTACGAGAAGGAATGATGGCATGTACTTGCTGACCCTGGGGAGCACGATCCAGTGGAGTGGGGAAAGCAGAGAATAGCAATGAGCGAAGAGTCCGAGATGGAATGATGGCATGTACTTGCTGACCTTGGGGAGCACGATCCAGTGGAGTAGGGCATGCAGAGAAAAGGAATGAGCGCAGAGTCCAAGAAAGAATTATGGCATGTACTTGCTGACCCTCGGGAGCATGATCCAGTGGGGAGGGGCAAGCAGAGAAAAGATATGAGCTCAGAGTCTGAGAAAAGGAATGATGGCATGTACTTGCTGACCCTGGGGAGCATGATCCAGTGGAGTGGGGAAGGCAGAGAAAAGGAATGAGCGCAGAGTCCCAGAAGGAATGATGGCATGTACTTGCTGCCCCAGGGAGCATGTTCCAGTCGAGTGGGGCAAGCAGAGAAAAGGAATGAGTGCAGAGTCTGAGAAAGAATGATGGCATGTACTTGCTGACCCTGGGGAGCATGTTCCAGTCGAGTGGGGCAAGCAGAGAAAACGAATGAGCTCAGAGTCCAAGAAGGACTGATGGCATGCACATGCTGCCCTGGGGAGCATGTTCCAGTCGAGTGAGGCATGCAGAGAAAAGGAATGAGTGCAGAGTCTGAGAAAGAATGATGGCATGTTTGCTGACCCTGGGGAGCATGTTCCAGTCGAGTGGGGCAAGCAGAGAAAACGAATGAGCTCAGAGTCCTTGAAGGACTGATGGCATGTACATGCTTCCCTGCGGAGCATGTTCCAGTTTAGTGGGGCATGCAGAGAAAAGGAATTAACGCAGAGTCTGAGAAAGAATGATGGCATGTACTTGCTGACCCTGCGGAGCACGATCCAGTGGAGGTGGGCAAGCAGAGAAAAGGAATGAGCGCAGAGTCTGTGAAAAGGAATGATGACATGTACTTGCTGACCCTGGGGAGCACGATCCACTGGAGTGGGGCAAGCAGAGAAAAGGAATGAGCGCAGAGTCCCAGAAGGAATGATGGCATGTACTTGCTGACCCTGGGGAGCACGATCCAGTGGAGTGGGGAAAGCAGAGAAAAGCAATGAGCACAGAGTCCGAGAAGTAATGATGGCATGTACTTGCTGACCTTGGGGAGCACGATCCAGTGGAGTAGGGCATGCAGAGAAAAGGAATGAGCGCAGAGTCTGAGAAAAGGAATGATGGCATGTGCTTCTGACCCTGGGGAGCACGATCCAGTGGAGTTGGGCAAGCAGAGAAAGGGAATGAGCACAGAGTCTGAGAAGGAATGATGGCATGTACTTGCTGACACTGGGGAACATGATCCAGTGGAGTGGGGCAAGCAGAGAAAAGGAAGGAGCGCCGAGTTTGAAAAGGAATGATTGCATGTACTTGCTGATCCTGGGGAGCATGTTCCAGTGGAGTGGGGCAAGCAGAGAAAGGGAATGAGCACAGAGTCTGAGAAGGAATGATGGCATGTACTTCCTGACCCTGTGGAGCATGATCCAGTGGAGTGGGGCAAGCAGAGAAAAGGAATGAGCGCAGAGTCTGAGAAAAGGAATGATGGCATGTACTTGCTGACCCTGGGGAGCACGATCCAGTGGAGGTGGGCAAGCAGAGAAAAGGAATGAGCGCAGAGTCTGTGAAAAGGAATGATGACATGTACTTGCTGACCCTGGGGAGCACGATCCACTCGAGTGGGGCAAGCAGAGAAAAGGAATGAGCGCAGAGTCCCAGAAGGAATGATGGCATGTACTTGCTGACCCTGGGGAGCACGATCCAGTGGAGTGGGGAAAGCAGAGAATAGCAATGAGCGAAGAGTCCGAGAAGGAATGATGGCATGTACTTGCTGACCTTGGGGAGCACGATCCAGTGGAGTAGGGCATGCAGAGAAAAAGAATGAGCGCAGAGTCCAAGAAAGAATTATGGCATGTACTTGCTGACCCTCGGGAGCATGATCCAGTGGGGAGGGGCAAGCAGAGAAAAGAAATGAGCTCAGAGTCTGAGAAAAGGAATGATGGCATGTACTTGCTGACCCTGGGGAGCATGATCCAGTGGAGTGGGGAAGGCAGAGAAAAGGAATGAGCGCAGAGTCCCAGAAGGAATGATGGCATGTACTTGCTGCCCCAGGGAGCATGTTCCAGTCGAGTGGGGCAAGCAGAGAAAAGGAATGAGTGCAGAGTCTGAGAAAGAATGATGGCATGTACTTGCTGACCCTGGGGAGCATGTTCCAGTCGAGTGGGGCAAGCAGAGAAAACGAATGAGCTCAGAGTCCAAGAAGGACTGATGGCATGCACATGCTGCCCTGGGGAGCATGTTCCAGTCGAGTGGGGCATGCAGAGAAAAGGAATGAGTGCAGAGTCTGAGAAAGAATGATGGCATGTACTTGCTGACCCTGGGGAGCATGTTCCAGTCGAGTGGGGCAAGCACAGAAAACGAATGAGCTCAGAGTCCAAGAAGGACTGATGGCATGTACATGCTGCCCTGCGGAGCATGTTCCAGTTTAGTGGGGCATGCAGAGAAAAGGAATTAACGCAGAGTCTGAGAAAGAATGATGGCATGTACTTGCTGACCCTGGGGAGCACGATCCAGTGGAGGTGGGCAAGCAGAGAAAAGGAATGAGCGCAGAGTCTGTGAAAAGGAATGATGACATGTACTTGCTGACCCTGGGGAGCACGATCCACTGGAGTGGGGCAAGCAGAGAAAAGGAATGAGCGCAGAGTCCCAGAAGGAATGATGGCATGTACTTGCTGACCTTGGGGAGCACGATCCAGTGGAGTAGGGCATGCAGAGAAAAGGAATGAGCGCAGAGTCTGAGAAAAGGAATGATGGCATGTGCTTCTGACCCTGGGGAGCACGATCCAGTGGAGTTGGGCAAGCAGAGAAAGGGAATGAGCACAGAGTCTGAGAAGGAATGATGGCATGTACTTGCTGACACTGGGGAACATGATCCAGTGGAGTGGGGCAAGCAGAGAAAAGGAAGGAGCGCCGAGTTTGAAAAGGAATGATGGCATGTACTTGCTGATCCTGGGGAGCATGTTCCAGTGGAGTGGGGCAAGCAGAGAAAGGGAATGAGCACAAAGTCTGAGAAGGAATGATGGCATGTACTTCCTGACCCTGTGGAGCATGATCCAGTGGAGTGGGGCAAGCAGAGAAAAGGAATGAGCGCAGAGTCTGAGAAAAGGAATGATGGCATGTACTTGCTGACCCTGGGGAGCACGATCCAGTGGAGGTGGGCAAGCAGAGAAAAGGAATGAGCGCAGAGTCTGTGAAAAGGAATGATGACATGTACTTGCTGACCCTGGGGAGCACGATCCACTGGAGTGGGGCAAGCAGAGAAAAGGAATGAGCGCAGAGTCCCAGAAGGAATGATGGCATGTACTTGCTGACCCTGGGGAGCACGATCCAGTGGAGTAGGGAAAGCAGAGAAAAGCAATGAGCACAGAGTCCGAGAAGTAATGATGGCATGTACTTGCTGACCTTGGGGAGCACGATCCAGTGGAGTAGGGCATGCAGAGAAAAGGAATGAGCGCAGAGTCTGAGAAAAGGAATGATGGCATGTGCTTCTGACCCTGGGGAGCACGATCCAGTGGAGTTGGGCAAGCAGAGAAAGGGAATGAGCACCGAGTCTGAGAAGGAATGATGGCATGTACTTGCTGACACTGGGGAACATGATCCAGTGGAGTGGGGCAAGCAGAGAAAAGGAAGGAGCGCCGAGTTTGAAAAGGAATGATGGCATGTACTTGCTGATCCTGGGGAGCATGTTCCAGTGGAGTGGGGCAAGCAGAGAAATGGAATGAGCACAGAGTCTGAGAAGGAATGATGGCATGTACTTCCTGACCCTGTGGAGCATGATCCAGTGGAGTGGGGCAAGCAGAGAAAAGGAATGAGCGCAGAGTCTGAGAAAAGGAATGATGGCATGTACTTGCTGACCCTGGGGAGCACGATCCAGTGGAGTGGGCAAGCAGAGAAAAGGAATGAGTGCAGAGTCCCAGAAGGAATGATGGCATGTACTTGCTGACCCTATGGAGCATGTTCCAGTCGAGTGTGGCAAGCTGAGGAAGGGAATGAGCACAGAGTCTGAGAAGGAATGATGGCATGTACTTGCTGGCACTGGGGAACATGATCCAGTGGAGTGGGGCAAGCAGAGAAAAGGAAGGAGCGCAGAGTCTGAGAAGAAATGATGGCATGTACTTGCTGACACTGGGGAGCATGATCCAGTGGAGTGGGGCAAGCAGAGAAAAGGAAGGAGCGCAAAGTCTGAGAAGGAATGATGGCATGTACTTGCTGACCCTCGGGAGCATGATCCAGTGGGGAGGGGCAAGCAGAGAAAAGGAATGAGCTCAGAGTCTGAGAAAAGGAATGATGGCATGTACTTGCTGACCCTGGGGAGCATGATCCAGTGGAGTGGGGAAGGCAGAGAAAAGGAATGAGCGCAGAGTCCCAGAAGGAATGATGGCATGTACTTGCTGCCCCGGGGAGCATGTTCCAGTCGAGTGGGGCAAGCAGAGAAAAGGAATGAGTGCAGAGTCTGAGAAAGAATGATGGCATGTACTTGCTGACCCTGGGGAGCATGTTCCAGTCGAGTGGGGCAAGCAGAGAAAACGAATGAGCTCAGAGTCCTAGAAGGACTGATGGCATGTACATGCTGCCCTGCGGAGCATGTTCCAGTTTAGTGGGGCATGCAGAGAAAAGGAATTAACGCAGAGTCTGAGAAAGAATGATGGCATGTACTTGCTGACCCTGGGGAGCACGATCCAGTGGAGGTGGGCAAGCAGAGAAAAGGAATGAGCGCAGAGTCTGTGAAAAGGAATGATGGCATGTACTTGCTGACCCTGGGGAGCACGATCCAGTGGAGTGGGGAAAGCAGAGAAAAGCAATGAGCACAGAGTCCGAGAAGGAATGATGGCATGTACTTGCTGACATTGGGGAGCACGATCCAGTGGAGTAGGGCATGCAGAGAAAAGGAATGAGCGCGGAGTCTGAGAAAAGGAATGATGGCATGTGCTTCTGACCCTGGGGAGCACGATCCAGTGGAGTTGGGCAAGCAGAGAAAGGGAATGAGCACAAAGTCTGATAAGGAATGATGGCATGTACTTGCTGACACTGGGGAACATGATCCAGTGGAGTGGGGCAAGCAGAGAAAAGGAAGGAGCGCCGAGTTTGAAAAGGAATGATGGCATGTACTTGCTGATCCTGGGGAGCATGTTCCAGTGGAGTGGGGCAAGCAGAGAAAGGGAATGAGCACAGAGTCTGAGAAGGAATGATGGCATGTACTTCCTGACCCTGTGGAGCATGATCCAGTGGAGTGGGGCAAGCAGAGAAAAGGAATGACCGCAGAGTCTGAGAAAAGGAATGATGGCATGTACTTGCTGACCCTGGGGAGCACGATCCAGTGGAGTGGGGAAAGCAGAGAAAAGCAATGAGCACAGAGTCCGAGAAGGAATGATGGCATGTACTTGCTGACCTTGGGGAGCACGATCCAGTGGAGTAGGGCATGCAGAGAAAAGGAATGAGCGCAGAGTCTGAGAAAAGGAATGATGGCATGTGCTTCTGACCCTGGGGAGCACGATCCAGTGGAGTTGGGCAAGCAGAGAAAGGGAATGAGCACAGAGTCTGAGAAGGAATGATGGCATGTACTTGCTGACACTGGGGAACATGATCCAGTGGAGTGGGGCAAGCAGAGAAAAGGAAGGAGCGCCGAGTTTGAAAAGGAATGATGGTATGTACTTGCTGACCCTGGGGAGCATGTTCCAGTCGAGTGGGGCAAGCAGAGAAAACGAATGAGCTCAGAGTCCAAGAAGGACTGATGGCATGCACATGCTGCCCTGGGGAGCATGTTCCAGTCGAGTGAGGCATGCAGAGAAAAGGAATGAGTGCAGAGTCTGAGAAAGAATGATGGCATGTACTTGCTGACCCTGGGGAGCATGTTCCAGTCGAGTGGGGCAAGCAGAGAAAACAAATGAGCTCAGAGTCCAAGAAGGACTGATGGCATGTACATGCTGCCCTGCGGAGCATGTTCCAGTTTAGTGGGGCATGCAGAGAAAAGGAATTAACGCAGAGTCTGAGAAAGAATGATGGCATGTACTTGCTGACCGTGGGGAGCACGATCCAGTGGAGGTGGGCAAGCAGAGAAAAGGAATGAGCGCAGAGTCTGTGAAAAGGAATGATGGCATGTACTTGCTGACCCTGGGGAGCACGATCCAGTGGAGTGGGGAAAGCAGAGAAAAGCAATGAGCACAGAGTCCGAGAAGGAATGATGGCATGTACTTGCTGACCTTGGGGAGCACGATCCAGTGGAGTAGGGCATGCAGAGAAAAGGAATTAGCGCAGAGTCTGAGAAAAGGAATGATGGCATGTGCTTCTGACCCTGGGGAGCACGATCCAGTGGAGTTGGGCAAGCAGAGAAAGGGAATGAGCACAGAGTCTGAGAAGGAATGATGGCATGTACTTGCTGACACTGGGGACCATGATCCAGTGGAGTGGGGCAAGCAGAGAAAAGGAAGGAGCGCCGAGTTTGAAAAGGAATGATGGCATGTACTTGCTGACCCTGGGGAGCATGTTCCAGTCGAGTGGAGCAAGCAGAGAAAACGAATGAGCTCAGAGTCCAAGAAGGACTGATGGCATGCACATGCTGCCCTGGGGAGCATGTTCCAGTCGAGTGGCGCATGCAGAGAAAAGGAATGAGTGCAGAGTCTGAGAAAGAATGATGGCATGTACTTGCTGACCCTGGGGAGCATGTTCCAGTCGAGTGGGGCAAGCAGATAAAACAAATGAGCTCAGAGTCCAAGAAGGGCTGATGGCATGTACATGCTGCCCTGCGGAGCATGTTCCAGTTTAGTGGGGCATGCAGAGAAAAGGAATTAACGCAGAGTCTGAGAAAGAATGATGGCATGTACTTGCTGACCCTGGGGAGCACGATCCAGTGGAGGTGGGCAAGCAGAGAAAAGGAATGAGCGCAGAGTCTGTGAAAAGGAATGATGGCATGTACTCGCTGACCCTTTGGAGCACGATCCAGTGGAGTGGGGAAAGCAGAGAAAAGCAAGGAGCACAGAGTCCGAGAAGGAATGATGGCATGTACTTGCTGACCTTGGGGAGCACGATCCAGTGGAGTAGGGCATGCAGAGAAAAGGAATGAGCGCAGAGTCTGAGAAAAGGAATGATGGCATGTGCTTCTGACCCTGGGGAGTACGATCCAGTGGAGTTGGGCAAGCAGAGAAAGGGAATGAGCACAGAGTCTGAGAAGGAATTATGGCATGTACTTGCTGACACTGGTGAATATGATCCAGTGGAGTGGGGCAAGCAGAGAAAAGGAAGGAGCGCCGAGTTTGAAAAGGAATGATGGCATGTACTTACTGATCCTGGGGAGCATGTTCCAGTGGAGTGGGGCAAGCAGAGAAAGGGAATGAGCACAGAGTCTGAGAAGGAATGATGGCATGTACTTCCTGACCCTGTGGAGCATGATCCAGTGGAGTGGGGCAAGCAGAGAAAAGGAATGAGCGCAGAGTCTGAGAAAAGGAATGATGGCATGTACTTGCTGACCCTGGGGAGCACGATCCAGTGCAGTGGGCAAGCAGAGAAAAGGAATGAGTGCAGAGTCCCAGAAGGAATGATGGCATGTACTTGCTGACCCTATGGAGCATGTTCCAGTCGAGTGGGGCAAGCTGAGGAAGGGAATGAGCACAGAGTCTGAGAAGGAATGATGGCATGTACTTGCTGGCACTGGGGAACATGATCCAGTGGAGTGGGGCAAGCAGAGAAAAGGAAGGAGCGCAGAGTCTGAGAAGGAATGATGGCATGTACTTGCTGACACTGGGGAGCATGATCCAGTGGAGTGGGGCAAGCAGAGAAAAGGAAGGAGCGCAAAGTCTGAGAAGGAATGATGGCATGTACTTGCTGACCCTGGGGAGCACGATCCAGTGGAGTGGGGGAAGCAGAGAAAAGCAATGAGCGCAGAGTCCGAGAAGAAATGATGGCATGTAGCATGCTGACCTTGGGGAGCACGATCCAGTGGAGTAGGGCATGCAGAGAAAAGGAATGAGTGCAGCGTTCAAGAAGGAATGATGGCATGTACTTGCTGACCCTGGGGAGCACGGTCCAGTGGAGCGGGGCAAGCAGAGAAAAGGAATGAGCGCAGAGTATGAGAAGGAATGATGGCATGTACTTGCTGACCCTTTGGAGCATGTTCCAGTGGAGTGGGGCAAGCAGAGAAAAGGAATGAGTGCAGAGTCCGATAAAGAATAACCCTGGAGAGCATATTCCAGTGGAGTGGGGCAAGCAGAGAAAGGGAATGAGCCTAGAGCCCGAGAACGACTGATGGCTTGTACTTGCTGACCGTGGAAAGCATGGTCCAGTGGAGTGGGGCAAGCAGAGAAAAGGAATGAACGCAGAGTCTGAGAAAGAATGATGGCATGTACTTGCTGACCCTGGGGAGCATGATCCAGTGAAGTGGAGAAAACAGAGAAAAGGAATGTGCGCAGAGTCCATGAAGGAATGATGGCATGTACTTGCTGACCCCTTGGAGCATGTACCAGTGGAGTGGGGCAAGCAGAGAAAAGGAATGAGTGCAGAGTCCGAGAAAGAATGACCCTGGAGAGCATATTCCAGTGGAGTGGGGCAAGCAGAGAAAGGGAATGAGCCTAGAGTCCGAGACCGACTGATGGCTTGTACTTGCTGACCGTGGAAAGCATGGTCCAGTGGAGTGGGGCAAGCAGAGAAAAGGAATGAACGCAGAGTCTGAGAAAGAATGATGGCATGTACTTGCTGACCCTGGTGAGCATGTTCCAGTCGAGTGGGGCAAGCAGAGAAAAGGAATGAGCTCAGAGTCCAAGACGGACTGATGGCATGTACATGCTGCCCTGGGGAGCATGTTCCAATCGAGTGGGGCATGCAGAGAAAAGGAATGAGCGCAGAGTCTGAGAAGGAATGATGGCTTGTACTTGCTGACCCTGTGGAGCATGATCCAGTGGAGTGGGGCAAGCAGAGAAAACGAATGAGCTCAGATTCCAAGAAGGACTGATGGCATGTACTTGCTGACCCTGGGAAGCACGATCCAGTGGAGAGGGGCAAGCAGAGAAAAGGAATGAGCGCAGAGTCTGAGAAAAGGAATGATGGCATGTACTTGCTGACCCTGGGGAGCACAATCCAGAAGAGTGGGGCAAGCAGAGAAAAGGAATGAGCACAGAGTCCCAGAACAAATGATGGCATGTACTTGCTGACCCTATGGAGCATGTTCCAGTGGAGTGGGGCAAGCAGAGAAAGGGAATGAGCACAGAGTCTGAGAAGGAATGATGGCATGTACTTGCTGATCCTGGGGAGCATGTTCCAGTGGAGTGGGGCAAGCAGAGAAAGGGAATGAGCACAGAGTTTGAGAAGGAATGATGGCATGTACTTTCTGACCCTGTGGAGCATGATCCAGTGGAGTGGGGCAAGCAGAGAAAATTAATGAGCTCAGATTCCAAGAAGGACTGATGGCATGTACATGCCGCCCTGGGGAGCATGTTCCAGTTGAGTAGGGCACGCAGAGAAAAGGAATTAGCAGAGAGTATGAGAAAATGAATGATGGCATGTACTTGCTGACCCTGGTGAGCACGATCCAGTCGAGTGGGGTAAGCAGAGAAAAGGAATGAGCGCAGAGTCCCAGAAGGAATGATGGCATGTACTTGCTGATCCTGGGGAGCATGTTCCAGTGGAGTGGGGCAAGCAAAGAAAGGGAATGAGCACCGAGTCTGAGAAGGAATGATGGCATGTACTTGCTGACACTGGGGAACATGATCCAGTGGAGTGGGGCAAGCAGAGAAAAGGAAGGAGCGCAGAGTCTGAGAAGGAATGATGGCATGTACTTGCTGATCCTGGGGAGCATGTTCCAGTGGAGTGGGGAAAGCAAAGAAAGGGAATGAGCACAGAGTCTGAGAAGGAATGATGGGATGTACTTCCTGACCCTGTGGAGCATGATCCAGTGGAGTGGGGCAAGCAGAGAAAAAGAATGAGCGCAGAGTCTGAGAAAAGTAATGATGGCATGTACTTGCTGACCCTGAGGAGCATGATCCAGTGGAGTGGGGCAAGCAGAGAAAAGGAATGAGCGCAGAATCCCAGAAGGAATGATGGCATGTACTTGCTGACCCTATGGAGCGGGGCAAGCTGAGAACGGGAAGTAGCACAGTGTCTGAGTAGGAATGATTGCATGTACTTGCTGAAACTGGGGAGCATGATCCAGTTGTCATGATCTCTGCTTCCAAAAGGTCAGGGTTTTCCCAACTCCCTTGGAAGCAGATCCATAACCCAGGTTCCGAGTGCCAACCAGTCCCAATTGGGACCTTTTGGACCCAGTCCTGGCGCCAGTGGCACCAGGCTCATAAATATGCCCAGTCCCAGCGCTGGAAGCGCCGGGCTCATAATGCTTGGGTGGACTTACCTTCAGCAGACCATGCTGCTTACTTGCCTGCCAGTTGAGCCTCTGATCCTCTTCTGTTTGGAACTACTTTTCCTGTTGGGTGGGGCTGGAGCCACTCCCTAGATTCAGAACACTGGAACTCTTCTGGAAGGCAGGAACTCTTTTCTTACCAGGAACTCTTTTCTTACTTAGGCGTGGCTGTGGAAGGAGACACCTAAGCACTACAGGAGGCTATTTAAACCACACCCGGTGGATGAATCTTGCTTTGCGTTATTCTGCAACCTCTGCAGCAGAACGCTCATCGTGTCTTCTGCATCCGGTCCTGGGCCTAAGGAAAAGGCTTACCATCCTGAATCCAGTCTTCAGCAACACCTATAAAGACAAGAAAGAACAGGTTAGCATTCCGGCATCTGAAAGGCAAAGGCTTACCATCCTGAATCCAGTCTTCAGCAACACCTATAAAGACAAGAAAGAATAGGTTAGCATTCCGGCATCTGAAAGACAAAAGTTTACCAACTCTTCGCACGCTCCGGAGGCCTTCGGCGCTGCATCCCGCATCTGAAAGACAAAACAAGGTGCGTTTAAAGACATTGGGGAACTTTAATACTCACGTGCCATTACTCCTTTCCACATCTAATCCAGTGGGTATTCCGGCACCCTGCAGCCGCTCCGAACTCGTACCTGCAAAATAAAAAGACAGTTAGAGCGCATAGTGAAGCAGGCAACAAGCGCTTACTTACGTGCTTCCAGGCGTTTCTATTCATCACACGGGCTCCATCTTCAACTCACTTCAGCCCGTCATCCGCCATCGCCGGAACCCTGCAAAACAAGAGACATCATTACTAAAGACTTTAAAGACATTTGAATGACTCGAAACTTACCGTTCGTGCAGTAAACGACGGACAGCAGTCCTCTGAAGTCAAGAGGCCTGCGCTACCTATCCAGTGAAGAAACTGGTTACAGCACCCTGCCCCGAGGCAGATGGAGAGCTCGGCATTCACTTACCTAAGGTGAGAGCGTTAACCTTTGGGGGTCTACAGGAGAGGAGAAGAGGAAAGAGATAGGGACACCCCAATAACCCCAGTTCATTAACCCCATATTTTCTATCTGTAGACATCTTACTCTACACGTCAGGCATACAGTGCACAGAGGTCCAGCCCAAAGAGCCAACCGGGTGCTACACATCACCTTTGAAGATACGGTAGTCGCCCAGTCAAGACCGGCGCCTCTGCGAGAATCAGGTGAGCGTTACAGAACGCAAAGCCTACCGCAAAACTCTCGCCCAGGCGCTATGGAAACCTCGGATACTGACCCCCTAGCCCGGTTACTTGGGGAACTAAGGGCAGAAGTGCATGCAGCTCGTCAGGAAACGAATGCTCTAAGAAGGGAACTAATTATTTCCAAGGAGAGAACAGACAATCTTGCTAGACAAGTGCTACAGTCACAAGCCGGACAGACCCCGTTACCCGCATCAGGGGCAAATCTTCCTTCAACATCCTCTATGAATCCAGTGCAGATCAACCTACCTGGGAATGTACCTCTGGCTCCGCCCGAACGATTTTCTGGTGACCCAAAGAGGTTTGCAGTATTTATCAATCAGTGCCGGTTGCACTTCTTATGCCGGCCAGCAGCCTTTCCAACTGATCAAGCAAAAGTAGCTTTTGTACTTTCGTACCTTAGTGGCAATGCGGCAGACTGGTCGATCCCTCTAGTTAATCAAGATGATCCGGTTCTCCATGATTTTCAAGCCTTTCAGCTTAGTATGGAAAAACTGTTCGCAAGACATTCACAGGGGCAGGCCTTGGACAATAAGCTTCTTTCGTTGCGACAGGGTAATCAAGACCTTTTGGCTTATATTGCATCTTTCAATAGACTAATAGTGGAAACTCAATGGCCTGAGGACAAAAGGATTACGCTGTTTTATAGAGGTCTACGTGGAGAGCTCAAAGACATTTTAGCCCAAGTAGTGAATCCCCCACAAGACTGTTCAGATTATATAGACTTGGTCGTTCAAATAGATCACAGGCTGCAGAACAGGAAGGCCGATCGTTCCAAGTTTGATGCTCGAGTATTTTCCAAACCGCCAACTCCTTCCAAAGGAGTAGACTCCGGGGAACCCATGCAAATAGGGGGTCTGAAAGGTCCTCTAACACAAAGGGAGCGGGAAAGGAGGAAACAGTTGCAATTATGCCTATATTGCGGAAACTCAGGGCACTTTCTTCGAGACTGTCCAGTGAAACCTGCCAAGAAGGCAGTAGGAGCTGCAGTTACCAAAGTTACAAACTCTGAGCAGGGAAACGACCTCGCCCGACAAGAATAGAGGTCCTCTTGCCGAGCGTGAAAACCAGTTCCGTGACCTCGCATTTCGTGATACCTATGGTCCTCATTAGCCCTGATAATCCGGATCGATTACATGCAATTGAAGCTTACGTCGACAGCGGTGCCATCGGCAATTATGTGGATCATGAAATGGTTTTGAGGATGAATCTAACTCTTTGTCCCAAGGCTGTAAAGGACGTCATTACTACGGTGGATGGTACGGAGATAGCCTCCGGGCCAGTAACGCATACCACTCAAGAGGTGACGCTAGTAAGTCAAGATGGACACCATGAGAAGATTGTGTTCGATGTGATCAAGGCCCCTCAGTTTCAGATTATTCTAGGAATACCTTGGTTAGAGAAACACAATCCTCTGATCGATTGGCGAGCAAGAACGGTCCAGTTTCCAGAATGTGTCTCTACTTGTCACCCTCCACCTGGTGTTGCACTGGCCGCAATTTCTTCAGAGACTCCCCAGTTACCTCCTGAATACCTAGAATACCAAGATGTTTTCCGGAAGGATCAGGCTAACTCTCTACCTCCTCATAGGTCTTATGACTGCCAGATAGACCTGATACCTGGATCTACTCCTCCTTGTAGTAGAATTTATGCCCTCACCGAGCCTGAGAACCTTCACCTTCGACAATACCTGGATCAATACCTGGCAAATGGGTTTATTCGTCCTTCCAAGTCCCCTGCTTCTTCAGCTTTGTTCTTCGTTCCAAAAAAGGAAGGAGACCTTAGAACTTGTATCGATTATCGCTCCCTGAACCAGATCACCGTTAAGAATAGATATCCGTTACCTTTGATCCCTGAACTCCTGGACCAAGTCAGAAAAGCATGCATATATACAAAGCTGGATCTTAGAGGAGCTTACCACTTGGTACGAGTAAAAGAGGGCGATGAATGGAAGACGGCCTTCCGCACCAAGTATGGGCTATTTGAATATCAGGTCATGCCCTTCGGACTTTGCAATGCCCCGGCCGCCTTTCAATATTTTATGAACGATGTCCTCAGAGAGCTCATAGATGTATGTGTTGTTGTTTACATTGACGACATCCTCGTTTATTCTTCATCGGAATCTGAACATCGGAAACACGTGAAAATGGTCCTCGAAAGATTGCGTCAACACAAACTTTTCGCTAAGTTGGAAAAATGTGTTTTCAACGTGACTGAAGTTGAATTCTTGGGATTCATATTATCACCTGGCGGAGTGCGTATGGATTCAAAGAAGGTCGATGCAGTTCTCAAATGGCCATCACCATCCTCCGTAAAAGGTGTGCAAAGCATGTTAGGCTTCGCTAACTTTTACCGCAGGTTTATCCCCGAATTCTCTCGAATAGTCCAGCCAATCACTGCCTTGTTAAAGAAAAACAAACGTTTTGAATGGTCTACCGAGGCGGAACAAGCTTTCCAGGATTTGAAGACTAAATTTATCTCTGCACCAATCTTAAAACACCCTCGCCCCGAACTCCCCTACATCGTGGAAACTGATGCTTCAAGCCTCGCCATGGGGGCAGTTCTATCACAAAAGGACCCGGTAACCAATCAGTTGCATCCCGTGGCATTTTGGTCCCGCAAATTCTCGCCTCCTGAAATCAATTACACGATTACTGACAAGGAACTTCTGGCTATCAAGTCTGCCTTTAAGGCTTGGCGGCATTATCTGCTGGGGGCCCGACACACCGTTACTGTGATTACGGATCACCGAAACCTGCAATATTTGAAGACCGCAAAAGCCCAATCCTCTAGACAACTCCGTTGGGCATTATTCTTTGCCGAGTTTGACTTCATAATTACCTATCGACCTGGTACAAAGAACGGTAAAGCCGATGCCCTTTCTCGGATGGGAGTGGAAGAACACTTGGTCAACCCTAAACCTGTACCAATCATTCCCGAACAAAGAATTCTGGGTGTAATCGCCACAGAATCCATAGAGGAAGTTAAGGATAAAGCCAGGCAACTTGTAACTCCAGCAGACATACAGAATTTGCATCTGCAGGGAAAGGACTTTGCAGTAAAGGACAACTTATTGTATTTCCAAGAACGATTATACCTACCCAGCACAGATTTACAGAAAAAAGTAATCTCTTGTTATCACGACTCTTTAATGGAAGGTCATCCCGGTATAGCCAAGACCTCAGAAAAGATCAAGCGCTACTTCTGGTGGCCGTCTTGGAAAAAAGATATCAGAGACTTTATAATGTCCTGTGGAGTATGCGCCCAAAACAAGAGTCAAAAGGAAAGACCAGCAGGCCTCTTACGCCCTATTGACATCCCACCTCGCCCTTGGCATACGCTTTCTATGGACTTCATCACCGATCTACCTCCATGCTCCGGATACAATACGATTCTAGTAATCGTGGACTTATTCTCCAAGATGGCGCATTTCATTCCGCTCAAAGGCTTGCCAACAGCAGCAACTCTGGCCCGAGAATTTCTCGAAAACATCGTCCGACTGCACGGTTTTCCTTCGGTTCTAATTTCGGATCGAGGTAGTCAATTTATTTCTCATTTTTGGCGAAGTTGCTGTCGGTCGGCTCAAATTGATGTGAGACTATCGACCAGTCACCACCCTCAGACCGACGGACAAACCGAGAGGACCAATCAAACTCTGGAACAGTATTTACGCTGCATGCTGCAACAAACTGAAAAAACTTGGAAAGATATCCTTTGGATAGCCGAGTATGCCTACAATAACTCTGTCCATTCGGGAACTGGGAAAACCCTGTTTTTTCTTTTGTACGGCAGTCACCCTCGAACCTCGGAGTTGGATCCCCTCCAAGATCTTGAAACACCAGCAGTAGACTACCTGCATTCTACAATCACCCAAGCCTTTAAGGAAGCTGTTTCTCACCTTCAAAGGGCTAAAGAACAATACAAGAAAGGAGCAGATCAACATCGGAAGGAAGCCCCTCACTATCAAGTAGGGGATCAAGTCTGGTTATCCACCAAATATCTATCTCTAAAGGGGCCACGCACATTCAGCCCAAGATACCTTGGTCCCTATTCCATCACTACCATAGTAAACCCAGTAGCGGTCAAGTTGGACTTGCCCCCGCACATGAAGATACATCCGGTCTTCCACGTCTCTCTATTAAAACCCGTGCAACCTCAAACCCGACTAACCAAATCTCCAAAACCTATCCTAGTGGATGGAGAACTCGAGTTTGAAGTCAAAAGCATTCTGGACTCCAAGATCTCCAAATCTAAACTATTCTACCTAATTGGCTGGAAAGGCTACGGCCCCCAAGAGAGATCCTGGGAACCTGCTGAATATGTCCACGCTCCTCGCCTAATCAAAAGATTTCACCGAACATTTCCTGACAAGCCAAAACCCCCGGAGAAGCCCGGTTTGGGAGGGGCCTTGAGGGGGGGTACTGTCATGATCTCTGCTTCCAAAAGGTCAGGGTTTTCCCAACTCCCTTGGAAGCAGATCCATAACCCAGGTTCCGAGTGCCAACCAGTCCCAATTGGGACCTTTTGGACCCAGTCCTGGCGCCAGTGGCACCAGGCTCATAAATATGCCCAGTCCCAGCGCTGGAAGCGCCGGGCTCATAATGCTTGGGTGGACTTACCTTCAGCAGACCATGCTGCTTACTTGCCTGCCAGTTGAGCCTCTGATCCTCTTCTGTTTGGAACTACTTTTCCTGTTGGGTGGGGCTGGAGCCACTCCCTAGATTCAGAACACTGGAACTCTTCTGGAAGGCAGGAACTCTTTTCTTACCAGGAACTCTTTTCTTACTTAGGCGTGGCTGTGGAAGGAGACACCTAAGCACTACAGGAGGCTATTTAAACCACACCCGGTGGATGAATCTTGCTTTGCGTTATTCTGCAACCTCTGCAGCAGAACGCTCATCGTGTCTTCTGCATCCGGTCCTGGGCCTAAGGAAAAGGCTTACCATCCTGAATCCAGTCTTCAGCAACACCTATAAAGACAAGAAAGAACAGGTTAGCATTACGGCATCTGAAAGGCAAAGGCTTACCATCCTGAATCCAGTCTTCAGCAACACCTATAAAGGCAAGAAAGAACAGGTTAGCATTCCGGCATCTGAAAGACAAAAGTTTACCAACTCTTCGCACGCTCCGGAGGCCTTCGGCGCTGCATCCCGCATCTGAAAGACAAAACAAGGTGCGTTTAAAGACATTGGGGAACTTTAATACTCACGTGCCATTACTCCTTTCCACATCTAATCCAGTGGGTATTCCGGCACCCTGCAGCCGCTCCGAACTCGTACCTGCAAAATAAAAAGACAGTTAGAGCGCATAGTGAAGCAGGCAACAAGCGCTTACTTACGTGCTTCCAGGCGCTTCTATTCATCACACGGGCTCCATCTTCAACTCACTTCAGCCCGTCATCCGCCATCGCCGGAACCCTGCAAAACAAGAGACATCATTACTAAAGACTTTAAAGACATTTGAATGACTCGAAACTTACCGTTCGTGCAGTAAACGACGGACAGCAGTCCTCTGAAGTCAAGAGGCCTGCGCTACCTATCCAGTGAAGAAACTGGTTACAGCACCCTGCCCCGAGGCAGATGGAGAGCTCGGCATTCACTTACCTAAGGTGAGAGCGTTAACCTTTGGGGGTCTACAGGAGAGGAGAAGAGGAAAGAGATAGGGACACCCCAATAACCCCAGTTCATTAACCCCATATTTTCTATCTGCAGACATCTTACTCTACACGTCAGGCATACAGTGCACAGAGGTCCAGCCCAAAGAGCCAACCGGGTGCTACACATCACCTTTGAAGATACGGTAGTCGCCCAGTCAAGACCGGCGCCTCTGCGAGAATCAGGTGAGCGTTACACCAGTGCAGTGGGGCAAGCAGAGAAAAGGAAGGAGCGCAAAGTTTGAGAAGGAATGATGGCATGTACTTCCTGAACCTGTGGAGCATGATCCAGTGGAGTGGGGCAAGCAGAGAAAATGAATGAGCTCAGAGTCCGGGAAGGACTGATGCCATGTACATGCTGCCCTGGGAAGCATGTTCCAGTTGAGTGGGGCACGCAGAGAAAAGGAATGAGTGCAGAATCTGAGAAGGAATGATGGCATGTACTTGCAGACCCTGTGGAGCATGTTCGAGTGGAGTGGGGTAAGCAGAGAAAAGGAATGAGGGCAGAGTACGAGAAGGAATGATGGCATGTGCTTGCTGACCCTGGGGAGCATGGTCCAGTGGAGGGGAGCAAGCAGAGAAAAGGAATGAGTGTAGAGTACGAGAAGGAATGATGGCATGTTCTTGCTGACCCTGGGGAGAACGATCCAGTGGAGTAGGGCATGCAGAGAAAAGGAATGAGCATAGAGTCCAAGAAGGAATGATGGCATGTACGTGCTGACCCTGGGAAGCACGATCCAGTGGAGAGGGGCAAGCAGAGAAAAGGAATGAGCACAGAGTCTGAGAAAAGGAATGATGGCATATACTTGCTGACCCTGGGGAGCACAATCCAGTGGAGTGGGGCAAGCAGAGAAAAGGAATGAGCGCAGAGTCCCAGAAGAAATGATGGCATGTACCTGCTGACCCTATGGAGGATGTTCCAGTGGATTGGGGCAAGCAGAGAAAGGGAATGAGCACAGAGTCTGAGAAGGAATGATGGCATGTACTAGCTGATCCTGGGGAGCATGTTCCAGTGGAGTGGGGCAAGCAGACAAAGGGAATGAGCGCAGAGTCTGAGAAGGAATGATGGCATGTACTTGCTGACCCTTGGGAGCATATTCCAGTGGAGTGGGGCAAGCAGAGAAAGGGAATGAGCACAGAGTCTGAGAAGGAATGATGGCATGTACTTGCTGATCCTGGGGAGCATGATCGACTGGAGTAGGGCATGCAGAGAAAAGGAATGAGCGCAGAGTCTGAGAAGGAATGATGGCATGTACTTGCTGACCCTTGGGAGCATATTCCAGTAGAGTGGGGCAAGCAGAGAAAAGGAAGAGCACAGAGTCCGAGAAAGAATGATGGCATGTACTTGCTGACCCTGGGGAGCACGATCCAGTGGAGGTGGGCAAGCAGAGAAAAGGAATGAGCGCAGAGTCTGTGAAAAGGAATGATGGCATGTACTCGCTGACCCTTTGGAGCACGATCCAGTGGAGTGGGGAAAGCAGAGAAAAGCAAGGAGCACAGAGTCCGAGAAGGAATGATGGCATGTACTTGCTGACCTTGGGGAGCACGATCCAGTGGAGTAGGGCATGCAGAGAAAAGGAATGAGCGCAGAGTCTGAGAAAAGGAATGATGGCATGTGCTTCTGACCCTGGGGAGTACGATCCAGTGGAGTTGGGCAAGCAGAGAAAGGGAATGAGCACAGAGTCTGAGAAGGAATTATGGCATGTACTTGCTGACACTGGTGAATATGATCCAGTGGAGTGGGGCAAGCAGAGAAAAGGAAGGAGCGCCGAGTTTGAAAAGGAATGATGGCATGTACTTACTGATCCTGGGGAGCATGTTCCAGTGGAGTGGGGCAAGCAGAGAAAGGGAATGAGCACAGAGTCTGAGAAGGAATGATGGCATGTACTTCCTGACCCTGTGGAGCATGATCCAGTGGAGTGGGGCAAGCAGAGAAAAGGAATGAGCGCAGAGTCTGAGAAAAGGAATGATGGCATGTACTTGCTGACCCTGGGGAGCACGATCCAGTGCAGTGGGCAAGCAGAGAAAAGGAATGAGTGCAGAGTCCCAGAAGGAATGATGGCATGTACTTGCTGACCCTATGGAGCATGTTCCAGTCGAGTGGGGCAAGCTGAGGAAGGGAATGAGCACAGAGTCTGAGAAGGAATGATGGCATGTACTTGCTGGCACTGGGGAACATGATCCAGTGGAGTGGGGCAAGCAGAGAAAAGGAAGGAGCGCAGAGTCTGAGAAGGAATGATGGCATGTACTTGCTGACACTGGGGAGCATGATCCAGTGGAGTGGGGCAAGCAGAGAAAAGGAAGGAGCGCAAAGTCTGAGAAGGAATGATGGCATGTACTTGCTGACCCTGGGGAGCACGATCCAGTGGAGTGGGGGAAGCAGAGAAAAGCAATGAGCGCAGAGTCCGAGAAGAAATGATGGCATGTAGCATGCTGACCTTGGGGAGCACGATCCAGTGGAGTAGGGCATGCAGAGAAAAGGAATGAGTGCAGCGTTCAAGAAGGAATGATGGCATGTACTTGCTGACCCTGGGGAGCACGGTCCAGTGGAGCGGGGCAAGCAGAGAAAAGGAATGAGCGCAGAGTATGAGAAGGAATGATGGCATGTACTTGCTGACCCTTTGGAGCATGTTCCAGTGGAGTGGGGCAAGCAGAGAAAAGGAATGAGTGCAGAGTCCGATAAAGAATAACCCTGGAGAGCATATTCCAGTGGAGTGGGGCAAGCAGAGAAAGGGAATGAGCCTAGAGCCCGAGAACGACTGATGGCTTGTACTTGCTGACCGTGGAAAGCATGGTCCAGTGGAGTGGGGCAAGCAGAGAAAAGGAATGAACGCAGAGTCTGAGAAAGAATGATGGCATGTACTTGCTGACCCTGGGGAGCATGATCCAGTGAAGTGGAGAAAACAGAGAAAAGGAATGTGCGCAGAGTCCATGAAGGAATGATGGCATGTACTTGCTGACCCCTTGGAGCATGTACCAGTGGAGTGGGGCAAGCAGAGAAAAGGAATGAGTGCAGAGTCCGAGAAAGAATGACCCTGGAGAGCATATTCCAGTGGAGTGGGGCAAGCAGAGAAAGGGAATGAGCCTAGAGTCCGAGACCGACTGATGGCTTGTACTTGCTGACCGTGGAAAGCATGGTCCAGTGGAGTGGGGCAAGCAGAGAAAAGGAATGAACGCAGAGTCTGAGAAAGAATGATGGCATGTACTTGCTGACCCTGGTGAGCATGTTCCAGTCGAGTGGGGCAAGCAGAGAAAAGGAATGAGCTCAGAGTCCAAGACGGACTGATGGCATGTACATGCTGCCCTGGGGAGCATGTTCCAATCGAGTGGGGCATGCAGAGAAAAGGAATGAGCGCAGAGTCTGAGAAGGAATGATGGCTTGTACTTGCTAACCCTGTGGAGCATGATCCAGTGGAGTGGGGCAAGCAGAGAAAACGAATGAGCTCAGATTCCAAGAAGGACTGATGGCATGTACTTGCTGACCCTGGGAAGCACGATCCAGTGGAGAGGGGCAAGCAGAGAAAAGGAATGAGCGCAGAGTCTGAGAAAAGGAATGATGGCATGTACTTGCTGACCCTGGGGAGCACAATCCAGAAGAGTGGGGCAAGCAGAGAAAAGGAATGAGCACAGAGTCCCAGAACAAATGATGGCATGTACTTGCTGACCCTATGGAGCATGTTCCAGTGGAGTGGGGCAAGCAGAGAAAGGGAATGAGCACAGAGTCTGAGAAGGAATGATGGCATGTACTTGCTGATCCTGGGGAGCATGTTCCAGTGGAGTGGGGCAAGCAGAGAAAGGGAATGAGCACAGAGTTTGAGAAGGAATGATGGCATGTACTTTCTGACCCTGTGGAGCATGATCCAGTGGAGTGGGGCAAGCAGAGAAAATTAATGAGCTCAGATTCCAAGAAGGACTGATGGCATGTACATGCCGCCCTGGGGAGCATGTTCCAGTTGAGTAGGGCACGCAGAGAAAAGGAATTAGCAGAGAGTATGAGAAAATGAATGATGGCATGTACTTGCTGACCCTGGTGAGCACGATCCAGTCGAGTGGGGTAAGCAGAGAAAAGGAATGAGCGCAGAGTCCCAGAAGGAATGATGGCATGTACTTGCTGATCCTGGGGAGCATGTTCCAGTGGAGTGGGGCAAGCAAAGAAAGGGAATGAGCACCGAGTCTGAGAAGGAATGATGGCATGTACTTGCTGACACTGGGGAACATGATCCAGTGGAGTGGGGCAAGCAGAGAAAAGGAAGGAGCGCAGAGTCTGAGAAGGAATGATGGCATGTACTTGCTGATCCTGGGGAGCATGTTCCAGTGGAGTGGGGAAAGCAAAGAAAGGGAATGAGCACAGAGTCTGAGAAGGAATGATGGGATGTACTTCCTGACCCTGTGGAGCATGATCCAGTGGAGTGGGGCAAGCAGAGAAAAAGAATGAGCGCAGAGTCTGAGAAAAGTAATGATGGCATGTACTTGCTGACCCTGAGGAGCATGATCCAGTGGAGTGGGGCAAGCAGAGAAAAGGAATGAGCGCAGAATCCCAGAAGGAATGATGGCATGTACTTGCTGACCCTATGGAGCGGGGCAAGCTGAGAACGGGAAGTAGCACAGTGTCTGAGTAGGAATGATTGCATGTACTTGCTGAAACTGGGGAGCATGATCCAGTTGTCATGATCTCTGCTTCCAAAAGGTCAGGGTTTTCCCAACTCCCTTGGAAGCAGATCCATAACCCAGGTTCCGAGTGCCAACCAGTCCCAATTGGGACCTTTTGGACCCAGTCCTGGCGCCAGTGGCACCAGGCTCATAAATATGCCCAGTCCCAGCGCTGGAAGCGCCGGGCTCATAATGCTTGGGTGGACTTACCTTCAGCAGACCATGCTGCTTACTTGCCTGCCAGTTGAGCCTCTGATCCTCTTCTGTTTGGAACTACTTTTCCTGTTGGGTGGGGCTGGAGCCACTCCCTAGATTCAGAACACTGGAACTCTTCTGGAAGGCAGGAACTCTTTTCTTACCAGGAACTCTTTTCTTACTTAGGCGTGGCTGTGGAAGGAGACACCTAAGCACTACAGGAGGCTATTTAAACCACACCCGGTGGATGAATCTTGCTTTGCGTTATTCTGCAACCTCTGCAGCAGAACGCTCATCGTGTCTTCTGCATCCGGTCCTGGGCCTAAGGAAAAGGCTTACCATCCTGAATCCAGTCTTCAGCAACACCTATAAAGACAAGAAAGAACAGGTTAGCATTCCGGCATCTGAAAGGCAAAGGCTTACCATCCTGAATCCAGTCTTCAGCAACACCTATAAAGACAAGAAAGAATAGGTTAGCATTCCGGCATCTGAAAGACAAAAGTTTACCAACTCTTCGCACGCTCCGGAGGCCTTCGGCGCTGCATCCCGCATCTGAAAGACAAAACAAGGTGCGTTTAAAGACATTGGGGAACTTTAATACTCACGTGCCATTACTCCTTTCCACATCTAATCCAGTGGGTATTCCGGCACCCTGCAGCCGCTCCGAACTCGTACCTGCAAAATAAAAAGACAGTTAGAGCGCATAGTGAAGCAGGCAACAAGCGCTTACTTACGTGCTTCCAGGCGTTTCTATTCATCACACGGGCTCCATCTTCAACTCACTTCAGCCCGTCATCCGCCATCGCCGGAACCCTGCAAAACAAGAGACATCATTACTAAAGACTTTAAAGACATTTGAATGACTCGAAACTTACCGTTCGTGCAGTAAACGACGGACAGCAGTCCTCTGAAGTCAAGAGGCCTGCGCTACCTATCCAGTGAAGAAACTGGTTACAGCACCCTGCCCCGAGGCAGATGGAGAGCTCGGCATTCACTTACCTAAGGTGAGAGCGTTAACCTTTGGGGGTCTACAGGAGAGGAGAAGAGGAAAGAGATAGGGACACCCCAATAACCCCAGTTCATTAACCCCATATTTTCTATCTGTAGACATCTTACTCTACACGTCAGGCATACAGTGCACAGAGGTCCAGCCCAAAGAGCCAACCGGGTGCTACACATCACCTTTGAAGATACGGTAGTCGCCCAGTCAAGACCGGCGCCTCTGCGAGAATCAGGTGAGCGTTACAGAACGCAAAGCCTACCGCAAAACTCTCGCCCAGGCGCTATGGAAACCTCGGATACTGACCCCCTAGCCCGGTTACTTGGGGAACTAAGGGCAGAAGTGCATGCAGCTCGTCAGGAAACGAATGCTCTAAGAAGGGAACTAATTATTTCCAAGGAGAGAACAGACAATCTTGCTAGACAAGTGCTACAGTCACAAGCCGGACAGACCCCGTTACCCGCATCAGGGGCAAATCTTCCTTCAACATCCTCTATGAATCCAGTGCAGATCAACCTACCTGGGAATGTACCTCTGGCTCCGCCCGAACGATTTTCTGGTGACCCAAAGAGGTTTGCAGTATTTATCAATCAGTGCCGGTTGCACTTCTTATGCCGGCCAGCAGCCTTTCCAACTGATCAAGCAAAAGTAGCTTTTGTACTTTCGTACCTTAGTGGCAATGCGGCAGACTGGTCGATCCCTCTAGTTAATCAAGATGATCCGGTTCTCCATGATTTTCAAGCCTTTCAGCTTAGTATGGAAAAACTGTTCGCAAGACATTCACAGGGGCAGGCCTTGGACAATAAGCTTCTTTCGTTGCGACAGGGTAATCAAGACCTTTTGGCTTATATTGCATCTTTCAATAGACTAATAGTGGAAACTCAATGGCCTGAGGACAAAAGGATTACGCTGTTTTATAGAGGTCTACGTGGAGAGCTCAAAGACATTTTAGCCCAAGTAGTGAATCCCCCACAAGACTGTTCAGATTATATAGACTTGGTCGTTCAAATAGATCACAGGCTGCAGAACAGGAAGGCCGATCGTTCCAAGTTTGATGCTCGAGTATTTTCCAAACCGCCAACTCCTTCCAAAGGAGTAGACTCCGGGGAACCCATGCAAATAGGGGGTCTGAAAGGTCCTCTAACACAAAGGGAGCGGGAAAGGAGGAAACAGTTGCAATTATGCCTATATTGCGGAAACTCAGGGCACTTTCTTCGAGACTGTCCAGTGAAACCTGCCAAGAAGGCAGTAGGAGCTGCAGTTACCAAAGTTACAAACTCTGAGCAGGGAAACGACCTCGCCCGACAAGAATAGAGGTCCTCTTGCCGAGCGTGAAAACCAGTTCCGTGACCTCGCATTTCGTGATACCTATGGTCCTCATTAGCCCTGATAATCCGGATCGATTACATGCAATTGAAGCTTACGTCGACAGCGGTGCCATCGGCAATTATGTGGATCATGAAATGGTTTTGAGGATGAATCTAACTCTTTGTCCCAAGGCTGTAAAGGACGTCATTACTACGGTGGATGGTACGGAGATAGCCTCCGGGCCAGTAACGCATACCACTCAAGAGGTGACGCTAGTAAGTCAAGATGGACACCATGAGAAGATTGTGTTCGATGTGATCAAGGCCCCTCAGTTTCAGATTATTCTAGGAATACCTTGGTTAGAGAAACACAATCCTCTGATCGATTGGCGAGCAAGAACGGTCCAGTTTCCAGAATGTGTCTCTACTTGTCACCCTCCACCTGGTGTTGCACTGGCCGCAATTTCTTCAGAGACTCCCCAGTTACCTCCTGAATACCTAGAATACCAAGATGTTTTCCGGAAGGATCAGGCTAACTCTCTACCTCCTCATAGGTCTTATGACTGCCAGATAGACCTGATACCTGGATCTACTCCTCCTTGTAGTAGAATTTATGCCCTCACCGAGCCTGAGAACCTTCACCTTCGACAATACCTGGATCAATACCTGGCAAATGGGTTTATTCGTCCTTCCAAGTCCCCTGCTTCTTCAGCTTTGTTCTTCGTTCCAAAAAAGGAAGGAGACCTTAGAACTTATATCGATTATCGCTCCCTGAACCAGATCACCGTTAAGAATAGATATCCGTTACCTTTGATCCCTGAACTCCTGGACCAAGTCAGAAAAGCATGCATATATACAAAGCTGGATCTTAGAGGAGCTTACCACTTGGTACGAGTAAAAGAGGGCGATGAATGGAAGACGGCCTTCCGCACCAAGTATGGGCTATTTGAATATCAGGTCATGCCCTTCGGACTTTGCAATGCCCCGGCCGCCTTTCAATATTTTATGAACGATGTCCTCAGAGAGCTCATAGATGTATGTGTTGTTGTTTACATTGACGACATCCTCGTTTATTCTTCATCGGAATCTGAACATCGGAAACACGTGAAAATGGTCCTCGAAAGATTGCGTCAACACAAACTTTTCGCTAAGTTGGAAAAATGTGTTTTCAACGTGACTGAAGTTGAATTCTTGGGATTCATATTATCACCTGGCGGAGTGCGTATGGATTCAAAGAAGGTCGATGCAGTTCTCAAATGGCCATCACCATCCTCCGTAAAAGGTGTGCAAAGCATGTTAGGCTTCGCTAACTTTTACCGCAGGTTTATCCCCGAATTCTCTCGAATAGTCCAGCCCATCACTGCCTTGTTAAAGAAAAACAAACGTTTTGAATGGTCTACCGAGGCGGAACAAGCTTTCCAGGATTTGAAGACTAAATTTATCTCTGCACCAATCTTAAAACACCCTCGCCCCGAACTCCCCTACATCGTGGAAACTGATGCTTCAAGCCTCGCCATGGGGGCAGTTCTATCACAAAAGGACCCGGTAACCAATCAGTTGCATCCCGTGGCATTTTGGTCCCGCAAATTCTCGCCTCCTGAAATCAATTACACGATTACTGACAAGGAACTTCTGGCTATCAAGTCTGCCTTTAAGGCTTGGCGGCATTATCTGCTGGGGGCCCGACACACCGTTACTGTGATTACGGATCACCGAAACCTGCAATATTTGAAGACCGCAAAAGCCCAATCCTCTAGACAACTCCGTTGGGCATTATTCTTTGCCGAGTTTGACTTCATAATTACCTATCGACCTGGTACAAAGAACGGTAAAGCCGATGCCCTTTCTCGGATGGGAGTGGAAGAACACTTGGTCAACCCTAAACCTGTACCAATCATTCCCGAACAAAGAATTCTGGGTGTAATCGCCACAGAATCCATAGAGGAAGTTAAGGATAAAGCCAGGCAACTTGTAACTCCAGCAGACATACAGAATTTGCATCTGCAGGGAAAGGACTTTGCAGTAAAGGACAACTTATTGTATTTCCAAGAACGATTATACCTACCAAGCACAGATTTACAGAAAAAAGTAATCTCTTGTTATCACGACTCTTTAATGGAAGGTCATCCCGGTATAGCCAAGACCTCAGAAAAGATCAAGCGCTACTTCTGGTGGCCGTCTTGGAAAAAAGATATCAGAGACTTTATAATGTCCTGTGGAGTATGCGCCCAAAACAAGAGTCAAAAGGAAAGACCAGCAGGCCTCTTACGCCCTATTGACATCCCACCTCGCCCTTGGCATACGCTTTCTATGGACTTCATCACCGATCTACCTCCATGCTCCGGATACAATACGATTCTAGTAATCGTGGACTTATTCTCCAAGATGGCGCATTTCATTCCGCTCAAAGGCTTGCCAACAGCAGCAACTCTGGCCCGAGAATTTCTCGAAAACATCGTCCGACTGCACGGTTTTCCTTCGGTTCTAATTTCGGATCGAGGTAGTCAATTTATTTCTCATTTTTGGCGAAGTTGCTGTCGGTCGGCTCAAATTGATGTGAGACTATCGACCAGTCACCACCCTCAGACCGACGGACAAACCGAGAGGACCAATCAAACTCTGGAACAGTATTTACGCTGCATGCTGCAACAAACTGAAAAAACTTGGAAAGATATCCTTTGGATAGCCGAGTATGCCTACAATAACTCTGTCCATTCGGGAACTGGGAAAACCCTGTTTTTTCTTTTGTACGGCAGTCACCCTCGAACCTCGGAGTTGGATCCCCTCCAAGATCTTGAAACACCAGCAGTAGACTACCTGCATTCTACAATCACCCAAGCCTTTAAGGAAGCTGTTTCTCACCTTCAAAGGGCTAAAGAACAATACAAGAAAGGAGCAGATCAACATCGGAAGGAAGCCCCTCACTATCAAGTAGGGGATCAAGTCTGGTTATCCACCAAATATCTATCTCTAAAGGGGCCACGCACATTCAGCCCAAGATACCTTGGTCCCTATTCCATCACTACCATAGTAAACCCAGTAGCGGTCAAGTTGGACTTGCCCCCGCACATGAAGATACATCCGGTCTTCCACGTCTCTCTATTAAAACCCGTGCAACCTCAAACCCGACTAACCAAATCTCCAAAACCTATCCTAGTGGATGGAGAACTCGAGTTTGAAGTCAAAAGCATTCTGGACTCCAAGATCTCCAAATCTAAACTATTCTACCTAATTGGCTGGAAAGGCTACGGCCCCCAAGAGAGATCCTGGGAACCTGCTGAATATGTCCACGCTCCTCGCCTAATCAAAAGATTTCACCGAACATTTCCTGACAAGCCAAAACCCCCGGAGAAGCCCGGTTTGGGAGGGGCCTTGAGGGGGGGTACTGTCATGATCTCTGCTTCCAAAAGGTCAGGGTTTTCCCAACTCCCTTGGAAGCAGATCCATAACCCAGGTTCCGAGTGCCAACCAGTCCCAATTGGGACCTTTTGGACCCAGTCCTGGCGCCAGTGGCACCAGGCTCATAAATATGCCCAGTCCCAGCGCTGGAAGCGCCGGGCTCATAATGCTTGGGTGGACTTACCTTCAGCAGACCATGCTGCTTACTTGCCTGCCAGTTGAGCCTCTGATCCTCTTCTGTTTGGAACTACTTTTCCTGTTGGGTGGGGCTGGAGCCACTCCCTAGATTCAGAACACTGGAACTCTTCTGGAAGGCAGGAACTCTTTTCTTACCAGGAACTCTTTTCTTACTTAGGCGTGGCTGTGGAAGGAGACACCTAAGCACTACAGGAGGCTATTTAAACCACACCCGGTGGATGAATCTTGCTTTGCGTTATTCTGCAACCTCTGCAGCAGAACGCTCATCGTGTCTTCTGCATCCGGTCCTGGGCCTAAGGAAAAGGCTTACCATCCTGAATCCAGTCTTCAGCAACACCTATAAAGACAAGAAAGAACAGGTTAGCATTACGGCATCTGAAAGGCAAAGGCTTACCATCCTGAATCCAGTCTTCAGCAACACCTATAAAGGCAAGAAAGAACAGGTTAGCATTCCGGCATCTGAAAGACAAAAGTTTACCAACTCTTCGCACGCTCCGGAGGCCTTCGGCGCTGCATCCCGCATCTGAAAGACAAAACAAGGTGCGTTTAAAGACATTGGGGAACTTTAATACTCACGTGCCATTACTCCTTTCCACATCTAATCCAGTGGGTATTCCGGCACCCTGCAGCCGCTCCGAACTCGTACCTGCAAAATAAAAAGACAGTTAGAGCGCATAGTGAAGCAGGCAACAAGCGCTTACTTACGTGCTTCCAGGCGCTTCTATTCATCACACGGGCTCCATCTTCAACTCACTTCAGCCCGTCATCCGCCATCGCCGGAACCCTGCAAAACAAGAGACATCATTACTAAAGACTTTAAAGACATTTGAATGACTCGAAACTTACCGTTCGTGCAGTAAACGACGGACAGCAGTCCTCTGAAGTCAAGAGGCCTGCGCTACCTATCCAGTGAAGAAACTGGTTACAGCACCCTGCCCCGAGGCAGATGGAGAGCTCGGCATTCACTTACCTAAGGTGAGAGCGTTAACCTTTGGGGGTCTACAGGAGAGGAGAAGAGGAAAGAGATAGGGACACCCCAATAACCCCAGTTCATTAACCCCATATTTTCTATCTGCAGACATCTTACTCTACACGTCAGGCATACAGTGCACAGAGGTCCAGCCCAAAGAGCCAACCGGGTGCTACACATCACCTTTGAAGATACGGTAGTCGCCCAGTCAAGACCGGCGCCTCTGCGAGAATCAGGTGAGCGTTACACCAGTGCAGTGGGGCAAGCAGAGAAAAGGAAGGAGCGCAAAGTTTGAGAAGGAATGATGGCATGTACTTCCTGAACCTGTGGAGCATGATCCAGTGGAGTGGGGCAAGCAGAGAAAATGAATGAGCTCAGAGTCCGGGAAGGACTGATGCCATGTACATGCTGCCCTGGGAAGCATGTTCCAGTTGAGTGGGGCACGCAGAGAAAAGGAATGAGTGCAGAATCTGAGAAGGAATGATGGCATGTACTTGCAGACCCTGTGGAGCATGTTCGAGTGGAGTGGGGTAAGCAGAGAAAAGGAATGAGGGCAGAGTACGAGAAGGAATGATGGCATGTGCTTGCTGACCCTGGGGAGCATGGTCCAGTGGAGGGGAGCAAGCAGAGAAAAGGAATGAGTGTAGAGTACGAGAAGGAATGATGGCATGTTCTTGCTGACCCTGGGGAGAACGATCCAGTGGAGTAGGGCATGCAGAGAAAAGGAATGAGCATAGAGTCCAAGAAGGAATGATGGCATGTACGTGCTGACCCTGGGAAGCACGATCCAGTGGAGAGGGGCAAGCAGAGAAAAGGAATGAGCACAGAGTCTGAGAAAAGGAATGATGGCATATACTTGCTGACCCTGGGGAGCACAATCCAGTGGAGTGGGGCAAGCAGAGAAAAGGAATGAGCGCAGAGTCCCAGAAGAAATGATGGCATGTACCTGCTGACCCTATGGAGGATGTTCCAGTGGATTGGGGCAAGCAGAGAAAGGGAATGAGCACAGAGTCTGAGAAGGAATGATGGCATGTACTAGCTGATCCTGGGGAGCATGTTCCAGTGGAGTGGGGCAAGCAGACAAAGGGAATGAGCGCAGAGTCTGAGAAGGAATGATGGCATGTACTTGCTGACCCTTGGGAGCATATTCCAGTGGAGTGGGGCAAGCAGAGAAAGGGAATGAGCACAGAGTCTGAGAAGGAATGATGGCATGTACTTGCTGATCCTGGGGAGCATGATCGACTGGAGTAGGGCATGCAGAGAAAAGGAATGAGCGCAGAGTCTGAGAAGGAATGATGGCATGTACTTGCTGACCCTTGGGAGCATATTCCAGTAGAGTGGGGCAAGCAGAGAAAAGGAAGAGCACAGAGTCCGAGAAGGTTTGATGGCGTGTATTTGCTGACCCTGGGAAGCATGATCCAGTGGAGTGGGGCAAGCAGAGAAAAGGAATGAGCGCAGAGTCTGAGAAAGAATGACTGATGGCATGTACTTGCTGACCCTGGGGAGCATGATCCAGTGGAGTGGGGCAAGCAGAGAAAAGGAATGAGCACAGAGTCCAAGAAGGACTGATGGCATGTACATGCTGCCCTGGGGAGCATGTTCCAGTCGAGTGGGGCACGCAGAGCAAAGGAATGAGCGCAGAGTCCGAGAAGGAATGATGGCATGTACTTGCTGACCCTGGGGAGCATGTTCCAGTGGAGTGGGGTAAGCAGACAAAAGGAATGAGCGCAGAGTCCGAGAAGGAATGATGGCATGTACTTGCTGACCCTGGAGAGCATGTTCCAGTGGAGTGGGCTAAGCAGACAAAGGGAATGAGCGCAGAGTCTGAGAAGGAATGATGGCATGTACTTGCTGACCATGGGGAGCACGATCCAGTGGACAGGGGCAAGCAGAGAAAAGGAATGAGCGCAGAGTCCATGAAGGAATGATGGCATGTACTTGCTGACCCTGGGGAGCACGTTCCAGTAGAGAGGGGCAAGCAGAGAAAGGAATGAGTGCAGAGTTTGAGAAAAGGAATGATGGCATGTACTTGCTGACCCTGGGTAGCACGATCCAGTGGAGTAGGGCACACAGAGAAAAGGAATGAGCGCAGAGTCCGAGAACGAATGATGGCATATACTTGCTGACCCTATGGAGCATGTTCCAGTGGAGTGGGGCAAGCAGAGAAAGGGAATGAGCACAGAGTCTGAGAAGGAATGATGGCATGTACTTGCTGATCCTGGGGAGCATGTTCCAGTGGAGTGGGGCAAGCAGAGAAAGGGAATGAGCCCAGAGTCCGAGAAGGAATGATGGCATGTACTTGCTGACCCTGGGGAGCATGATCGACTGGAGTAGGGCACGCAGAGAAAAGGAATGAGCGCAGAGTCTGAGAAGGAATGATGGCATGTACTTGCTGACCCTTGGGAGCATATTCCAATGGAGTGGGGCAAGCAGAGAAAAGGAAGAGCACAGAGTCCGAGAAGGTTTGATGGCGTGTACTTGCTGACCCTGGGGAGCATGATCCAGTGGAGTGGGGCAAGCAGAGAAAAGGAATGAGCGCAGAGTCTGAGAAAGAATGACTGATGGCATGTACTTGCTGACCCTGGGGAGCATGATCCAGTGGAGTGGGGCAAGCAGAGAAAAGGAATGAGCGCAGAGTCTGAGAAAGAATGATGGCATGTACTTGCTGACCCTGGGGGGCATGATCCAGTCGGGTGGGACAAGCAGAGAAAAGGTATGAGCTCAGAGTCCAAGAAGGACTGATGGCATGTACATGCTGCGCTGGGGAGCATGTTCCAGTTGAGTGGGGCACGCAGAGCAAAGGAATGAGGGCAGAGTACGAGAAGGAATGATGGCATGTACTTGCTGACTCGGGGGAGCATGGTCCAGTGGAGGGGAGCAAGCAGAGAAAAGGAATGAGTGCAGAGTACGAGAAGGAATGATGGCATGTACTTGCTGACCCTGGGGAGCACGATCCAGTGGAGGGGAGCAAGCAGAGAAAAGGAATGAGTGCAGAGTACGAGAAGGAATGATGGCATGTACTTGCTGACGCGGGGGAGCACGATCCAGTGGTGTGGGGGAAGCAGAGAAAAGCAATGAGCGCAGAGTCCGAGAAGGAATGATGGCATGTACTTGCTGACCCTGGGGAGCATGTTCCAGTGGAGTGGGGTAAGCATAGAAAAGGAATGAGGGCAGAGTACGAGAAGGAATGATGGCATGTACTTGCGTACCCTGGGGATCACGGTCCAGTGGAGGGGAGCAAGCAGAGAAAAGGAATGAGTGCAGAGTACGAGAAGGAATGATGGCATGTACTTGCTGACCCTGGGGAGCACGATCCAGTGGAGTGGGGAAGGAGAGAAAAGCAATGAGCGCAGAGTCCAAGAAGGAAGGATGGCATGTACTTGCTGACCTTGGGGAGCACGATCCAGTGGAGTAGGGCATGCAGAGAAAAGGAATGAGCGCAGAGTCCAAGAAGGAATTATGGCAGGTACTTGCTGACCCTGGGGAGCATGATCCAGTGGGGAGGGGCAAGCAGAGAAAAGGAATGAGCACAGAGTCTGAGAAAAGGAATGATGGCATGTACTTGCTGACCCTGTGGAGCATGATCCAGTGGAGTGGGGCAAGCAGAGAAAACGAATGAGCTCAGATTCCAAGAAGGACTGATGGCATGTACTTGCTGACCCTGGGAAGCACGATCCAGTGGAGAGGGGCAAGCAGAGAAAAGGAATGAGCGCAGAGTCTGAGAAAAGGAATGATGGCATGTACTTGCTGACCCTAGAGAAGCACAATCCAGTGGAGTGGGGCAAGCAGAGAAAAGGAATGAGCACAGAGTCCCAGAAGAAATGATGGCATGTACTTGCTGACCCTATGGAGCATGTTCCAGTGGAGTGGGGCAAGCAGAGAAAGGTAATGAGCACAGAGTCTGAGAAGGAATGATGGCATGTACTTGCTGATCCTGGGGAGCATGTTCCAGTGTAGTGGGGCAAGCAGAGAAAGGGAAGGAGCACAGAGTTTGAGAACAAATGATGGCATGTACTTTCTGACCCTGTGGAGCATGATCCAGTGGAGTGGGGGCAAGCAGAGAAAATGAATGAGCTCAGATTCCAAGAAGGACTGATGGCATGTACATGCCGACCTGGGGAGCATGTTCCAGTTGAGTAGGGCACGCAGAGAAAAGGAATGAGCGCAGAGTCCAAGAAGGAATGATGGCATGTACTTCCTGACCCTGGGGAGCACGATCCAGTGGAGAGGGGCAAGCAGAGAAAGGAATGAGCGCAGAGTCTGAGAAGGAATGATGGCATGTACTTGCTGACCTTGGAGAGCAGGATCCAGTGGAGTAGGGCATGCAGTGAAAAGGAATGAGCGCAGAGTCCAAGAAGGAATGATGGCATGTACTTCCTGACCCTGGGGAGCACGATCCAGTGGAGTAGGGCATGCAGAGAAAAGGAATGAGCACAGAGTCCAAGAAGGAATTATGGCATGTACTTGCTGACCCTAGGGAGCATGATCCAGTCGGGAGGGGAAGGCAGAGAAAAGGAATGAGCACAGAGTCTGAGAAAAGGAATGATGGCATGTACTTGCTGACCCTGGTGAGCACGATCCAGTGGAGTGGGGTAAGCAGAGAAAAGGAATGAGCACAGAGTCTGAGAAGGAATGATGGCATGTACTTGCTGACCCTGGGGAGCATGTTCCAGTCGAGTGGGGCAAGCAGAGAAAACAAATGAGCTCAGAGTCCAAGAAGGACTGATGGCATGCACATGCTGCCCTGGGGAGCATGTTCCAGTCGAGTGAGGCATGCAGAGAAAAGGAATGAGTGCAGAGTCTGAGAAAGAATGATGGCATGTACTTGCTGACCCTGGGGAGCATGTTCCAGTCGAGTGGGGCAAGCAGAGAAAACGAATGAGCTCAGAGTCCAAGAAGGACTGATGGCATGTACATGCTGCCCTGCGGAGCATGTTCCAGTTTAGTAGGGCATGCAGAGAAAAGGAATTAACGCAGAGTCTGAGAAAGAATGATGGCATGTACTTGCTGACCCTGGGGAGCACGATCCAGTGGAGGTGGGCAAGCAGAGAAAAGGAATGAGCGCAGAGTCTGTGAAAAGGAATGATGGCATGTACTTGCTGACCCTGGGGAGCATGATCCAGTGGAGTGGGGAAAGCAGAGAAAAGCAAGGAGCACAGAGTCCGAGAAGGAATGATGGCATGTACTTGCTGACCTTGGGGAGCACGATCCAGTGGAGTAGGGCATGCAGAGAAAAGGAATGAGCGCAGAGTCTGAGAAAAGGAATGATGGCATGTGCTTCTGACCCTGGGGAGCACGATCCAGTGGAGTTGGGCAAGCAGAGAAAGGGAATGAGCACAGAGTCTGAGAAGGAATGATGGCATGTACTTGCTGACACTGGTGAATATGATCCAGTGGAGTGGGGCAAGCAGAGAAAAGGAAGGAGCGCCGAGTTTGAAAAGGAATGATGGCATGTACTTGCTGACACTGGTGAATATGATCCAGTGGAGTGGGGCAAGCAGAGAAAAGGAATGAGCGCAGAGTCTGAGAAAAGGAATGATGGCATGTACTTGCTGACCCTGGGGAGCACGATCCAGTGGAGTGGGCAAGCAGAGAAAAGGAATGAGTGCAGAGTCCCAGAAGGAATGATGGCATGTACTTGCTGACCCTATGGAGCATGTTCCAGTCGAGTGGGGCAAGCTGAGGAAGGGAATGAGCACAGAGTCTGAGAAGGAATGATGGCATGTACTTGCTGGCACTGGGGAACATGAACCAGTGGAGTGGGGCAAGCAGAGAAAAGGAAGGAGCGCAGAGTCTGAGAAGGAATGATGGCATGTACTTGCTGACACTGGGGAGCATGATCCAGTGGAGTGGGGCAAGCAGAGAAAAGGAAGGAGCGCAAAGTCTGAGAAGGAATGATGGCATGTACTTGCTGACCCTGGGGAGCATGATCCAGTGGAGTGGGGGAAGCAGAGAAAAGCAATGAGCGCAGAATCCGAGAAGGAATGATGGTATGTAGCATACTGACCTTGGGGAGCACGATCCAGTGGAGTAGGGCATGCAGAGAAAAGGAATGAGCGCAGCGTTCAAGAAGGAATGATGGCATGTACTTGCTGACCCTTTGGAGCATGTTCCAGTGGAGTGGGGCAAGCAGAGAAAAGGAATGAGTGCAGAGTCCGATAAAGAATAACCCTGGAGAGCATATTCCAGTGGAGTGGGGCAAGCAGAGAAAGGGAATGAGCCTAGAGCCCGAGAACGACTGATGGCTTGTACTTGCTGACCGTGGAAAGCATGGTCCAGTGGAGTGGGGCAAGCAGAGAAAAGTAATGAACGCAGAGTCTGGGAAAGAATGATGGCATGTACTTGCTGACCCTGGGGAGCATGATCAAGTGAAGTGGAGAAAACAGAGAAAAGGAATGTGCGCAGAGTCCAAGAAGGAATGATGGCATGTACTTGCTGACCCCTTGGAGCATGTACCAGTGGAGTGGGGCAAGCAGAGAAAAGGGATGAATGCAGAGTCCGAGAAAGAATGACCCTGGAGAGCATATTCCAGTGGAGTGGGGCAAGCAGAGAAAGGGAATGAGCCTAGAGTCCGAGACCGACTGATGGCTTGTACTTGCTGACCTTGGAAAGCATGGTCCAGTGGAGTGGGGCAAGCAGAGAAAAGGAATGAACGCAGGGTCTGAGAAAGAATGATGGCATGTACTTGCTGACCCTGGTGAGCATGTTCCAGTCGAGTGGGGAAAGCAGAGAAAAGGAATGAGCTCAGAGTCCAAGACGGACTGATGGCATGTACATGCTGCCCTGGGGAGCATGTTCCAATCGAATGGGGCATGCAGAGAAAAGGAATGAGCGCAGAGTCTGAGAAGGAATGATGGCATGTACTTGCTGACCCTGTGGAGCATGATCCAGTGGAGTGGGGCAAGCAGAGAAAACGAATGAGCTCAGATTCCAAGAAGGACTGATGGCATGTGCTTGCTGACCCTGGGAAGAACGATCCAGTGGAGAGGGGCAAGCAGAGAAAAGGAATGAGCGCAGAGTCTGAGAAAAGGAATGATGGCATGTACTTGCTGACCCTGGGGAGCACAATCCAGAGGAGTGGGGCAAGCAGAGAAAAGGAATGAGCACAGAGTCCCAAAAGAAATGATGGCATGTACTTGATGACCCTATGGAGCATGTTCCAGTGGAGTGGGGCAAGCAGAGAAAGGGAATGAGCACAGAGTCTGAGAAGGAATGATGGCATGTACTTGCTGATCCTGGGGAGCATGTTCCAGTGGAGTGGGGCAAGCAGAGAAAGGGAATGAGCACAGAGTTTGAGAAGGAATGATGGCATGTACTTTCTGACCCTGTGGAGCATGATCCAGTGGAGTGGGGCAAGCAGAGAAAATGAATGAGCTCAGATTCCAAGAAGGACTGATGGCATGTACATGCCGCCCTGGGGAGCATGTTCCAGTTGAGTAGGGCACGCAGAGAAAAGGAATGAGCACAAAGTATGAGAAAATGAATGATGGCATGTACTTGCTGACCCTGGTGAGCAAGATCCAGTCGAGTGGGGTAAGCAGAGAAAAGGAATGAGCGCAGAGTCCCAGAAGGAATGATGGCATGTACTTGCTGATCCTGGGGAGCATGTTCCAGTGGAGTGGGGCAAGCAAAGAAAGGGAATGAGCACCGAGTCTGAGAAGGAATGATGGCATGTACTTGCTGACACTGGGGAGCATGATCTAGTGGAGTGGGGCAAGCAGAGAAAAGGAAGGAGCGCAGAGTCTGAGAAGGAATGATGGCATGTACTTGCTGATCCTGGGGAGCATGTTCCAGTGGAGTGGGGAAAGCAAAGAAAGGGAATGAGCACAGAGTCTGAGAAGGAATGATGGGATGTACTTCCTGACCCTGTGGAGCATGATCCAGTGGAGTGGGGCAAGCAGAGAAAAAGAAAGAGCGCAGAGTCTGAGAAAAGTAATGATGGCATGTACTTGCTGACCCTGGGGAGCATGATCCAGTGGAGTGGGGCAAGCAGAGAAAAGGAATGAGCGCAGAATCCCAGAAGGAATGATGGCATGTACTTGCTGACCCTATGGAGCATGTTCCAGTGGAGTGGGGCAAGCTGAGAACGGGAAGTAGCACAGTGTCTGAGTAGGAATGATTGCATGTACTTGCTGAAACTGGGGAGCATGATCCAGTGCAGTGGGGCAAGCAGAGAAAAGGAAGGAGCGCAAAGTTTGAGAAGGAATGATGGCATGTACTTCCTGAACCTGTGGAGCATGATCCAGTGGAGTGGGGCAAGCAGAGAAAATGAATGAGCTCAGAGTCCGGGAAGGACTGATGCCATGTACATGCTGCCCTGGGAAGCATGTTCCAGTTGAGTGGGGCACGCAGAGAAAAGGAATGAGTGCAGAATCTGAGAAGGAATGATGGCATGTACTTGCAGACCCTGGGGAGCATGTTCGAGTGGAGTGGGGTAAGCAGAGAAAAGGAATGAGGGCAGAGTACGAGAAGGAATGATGGCATGTGCTTGCTGACCCTGGGGAGCATGGTCCAGTGGAGGGGAGCAAGCAGAGAAAAGGAATGAGTGCAGAGTTACGAGAAGGAATGATGGCATGTTCTTGCTGACCCTGGGGAGCACGATCCAGTGGAGTGGGGGAAGGAGAGAAAAGCATTGAGCGCAGAGTCCGAGAAGGAATGATGGCATGTACTTGCTGACCTTGGGGAGAACGATCCAGTGGAGTAGGGCATGCAGAGAAAAGGAATGAGCGTAGAGTCCAAGAAGGAATGATGGCATGTACGTGCTGACCCTGGGAAGCACGATCCAGTGGAGAGGGGCAAGCAGAGAAAAGGAATGAGCGCAGAGTCTGAGAAAAGGAATGATGGCATATACTTGCTGACCCTGGGGAGCACAATCCAGTGGAGTGGGGCAAGCAGAGAAAAGGAATGAGCGCAGAGTCCCAGAAGAAATGATGGCATGTACCTGCTGACCCTATGGAGGATGTTCCAGTGGAGTGGGGCAAGCAGAGAAAGGGAATGAGCACAGAGTCTGAGAAGGAATGATGGCATGTACTAGCTGATCCTGGGGAGCATGTTCCAGTGGAGTGGGGCAAGCAGACAAAGGGAATGAGCGCAGAGTCTGAGAAGGAATGATGGCATGTACTTGCTGACCCTTGGGAGCACATTCCCGTGGAGTGGGGCAAGCAGAGAAAGGGAATGAGCGCAGAGTCTGAGAAAGAATGACTGATGGCATGTACTTTCTGACCCTGGGGAGCATGATCCAGTGGAGTGGGGCAAGCAGAGAAAAGGAATGAGCGCAGAGTCCAAGAAGGACTGATGGCATGTACATGCTGCCCTGGGGAGCATGTTCCAGTCGAGTGGGGCACGCAGAGCAAAGGAATGAGCGCAGAGTCCGAGAAGGAATGATGGCATGTGCTTGCTGATCCTGGGGAGCATGATCGACTGGAGTAGGGCATGCAGAGAAAAGGAATGAGCGCAGAGTCTGAGAAGGAATGATGGCATGTACTTGCTGACCCTTGGGAGCATATTCCAGTAGAGTGGGGCAAGCAGAGAAAAGGAAGAGCACAGAGTCCGAGAAGGTTTGATGGCGTGTACTTGCTGACCCTGGGGAGCATGATCCAGTGGAGAGGGGCAAGCAGAGAAAAGGAATGAGCGCAGAGTCTGAGAAAGAATGACTGATGGCATGTACTTGCTGACCCTGGGGAGCATGATCCAGTGGAGTGGGGCAAGCAGAGAAAAGGAATGAGCGCAGAGTCCAAGAAGGACTGATGGCATGTACATGCTGCCCTGGGGAGCATGTTCCAGTCGAGTGGGGCACGCAGAGCAAAGGAATGAGCGCAGAGTCCGAGAAGGAATGATGGCATGTACTTGCTGACCCGGGGGAGCATGTTCCAGTGGAGTGGGGTAAGCAGACAAAAGGAAGGAGCGCAGAGTCCGAGAAGGAATGATGGCATGTACTTGCTGACCCTGGAGAGCATGTTCCAGTGGAGTGGGCTAAGCAGACAAAGGGAATGAGCGCAGAGTCTGAGAAGGAATGATGGCATGTACTTGCTGACCATGGGGAGCACGATCCAGTGGAGAGGGGCAAGCAGAGAAAAGGAATGAGCGCAGAGTCCAAGAAGGAATGATGGCATGTACTTGCTGACCCTGGGGAGCACGATCCAGTAGAGAGGGGCAAGCAGAGAAAGGAATGAGTGCAGAGTTTGAGAAAAGGAATGATGGCATGTACTTGCTGACCCTGGGTAGCACGATCCAGTGGAGTAGGGCACACAGAGAAAAGGAATGAGCGCAGAGTCCGAGAACGAATGATGGCATATACTTGCTGACCCTATGGAGCATGTTCCAGTGGAGTGGGGCAAGCAGAGAAAGGGAATGAGCACAGAGTCTGAGAAGGAATGATGGCATGTACTTGCTGATCCTGGGGAGCATGTTCCAGTGGAGTGGGGCACGCAGAGAAAGGGAATGAGCCCAGAGTCCGAGAAGGAATGATGGCATGTACTTGCTGACCCTGGGGAGCATGATCAACTGGAGTAGGGCACGCAGAGAAAAGGAATGAGTGCAGAGTCTGAGAAGGAATGATGGCATGTACTTGCTGACCCTTGGGAGCATATTCCAATGGAGTGGGGCAAGCAGAGAAAAGGAAGAGCACAGAGTCCGAGAAGGTTTGATGGCGTGTACTTGCTGACCCTGGGAGCATGATCCAGTGGAGTGGGGCAAGCAGAGAAAAGGAATGAGCGCAGAGTCTGAGAAAGAATGACTGATGGCATGTACTTGCTGACCCTGGGGAGCATGATCCAGTGGAGTGGGGCAAGCAGAGAAAAGGAATGAGCGCAGAGTCTGAGAAAGAATGATGGCATGTACTTGCTGACCCTGGGGGGCATGATCCAGTCGGGTGGGACAAGCAGAGAAAAGGAATGAGCTCAGAGTCCAAGAAGGACTGATGGCATGTACATGCTGCGCTGGGGAGCATGTTCCAGTCGAGTGGGGCACGCAGAGCAAAGGAATGAGGGCAGAGTGCGAGAAGGAATGATGGCATGTACTTGCTGACTCGGGGGAGCATGGTCCAGTGGAGGGGAGCAAGCAGAGAAAAGGAATGAGTGCAGAGTAGGAGAAGGAATGATGGCATGTACTTGCTGACCCTGGGGAGCACGATCCAGTGGAGGGGAGCAAGCAGAGAAAAGGAATGAGTGCAGAGTACGAGAAGGAATGATGGCATGTACTTGCTGACGCGGGGGAGCACGATCCAGTGGTGTGGGGGAAGCAGAGAAAAGCAATGAGCGCAGAGTCCGAGAAGGAATGATGGCATGTACTTGCTGACCCTGGGGAGCATGTTCCAGTGGAGTGGGGTAAGCAGAGAAAAGGAATGAGGGCAGAGTACGAGAAGGAATGATGGCATGTACTTGCTGACCCTGGGGATCACGGTCCAGTGGAGGGGAGCAAGCAGAGAAAAGGAATGAGTGCAGAGTATGAGAAGGAATGATGGCATGTACTTGCTGACCCTGGGGAGCACGATCCAGTGGAGTGGGGAAGGAGAGAAAAGCAATGAGCGCAGAGTCCAAGAAGGAAGGATGGCATGTACTTGCTGACCTTGGGGAGCACGATCCAGTGGAGTAGGGCATGCAGAGAAAAGGAATGAGCGCAGAGTCCAAGAAGGAATTATGGCAGGTACTTGCTGACCCTGGGGAGCATGATCCAGTGGGGAGGGGCAAGCAGAGAAAAGGAATGAGCACAGAGTCTGAGAAAAGGAATGATGGCATGTACTTGCTGACCCTGTGGAGCATGATCCAGTGGAGTGGGGCAAGCAGAGCAAACGAATGAGCTCAGATTCCAAGAAGGACTGATGGCATGTACTTGCTGACCCTGGGAAGCACGATCCAGTGGAGAGGGGCAAGCAGAGAAAAGGAATGAGCGCAGAGTCTGAGAAAAGGAATGATGGCATGTACTTGCTGACCCTAGAGAAGCACAATCCAGTGGAGTGGGGCAAGCAGAGAAAAGGAATGAGCACAGAGTCCCAGAAGAAATGATGGCATGTACTTGCTGACCCTATGGAGCATGTTCCAGTGGATTGGGGCAAGCAGAGAAAGGGAATGAGCACAGAGTCTGAGAAGGAATGATGGCATGTACTTGCTGATCCTGGGGAGCATGTTCCAGTGGAGTGGGGCAAGCAGAGAAAGGGAATGAGCACAGAGTTTGAGAAGGAATGATGGCATGTACTTTCTGACCCTGTGGAGCATGATCCAGTGGAGTGGGGCAAGCAGAGAAAATGAATGAGCTCAGATTCCAAGAAGGACTGATGGCATGTACATGCCGACCTGGGGAGCATGTTCCAGTTGAGTAGGGCACGCAGAGAAAAGGAATGAGCGCAGAGTCCAAGAAGGAATGATGGCATGTACTTCCTGACCCTGGGGAGCACGATCCAGTGGAGAGGGGCAAGCAGAGAAAGGAATGAGCGCAGAGTCTGAGAAGGAATGATGGCATGTACTTGCTGACCTTGGAGAGCACGATCCAGTGGAGTAGGGCATGCAGTGAAAAGGAATGAGCGCAGAGTCCAAGAAGGAATGATGGCATGTACTTCCTGACCCTGGGGAGCACGATCCAGTGGAGAGGGGCAAGCAGAGAAAGGAATGAGTGCAGAGTTTGAGAAAAGGAATGATGGCATGTACTTGCTGACACTGGGGAGCATGATCCAGTGGAGTCGGGCAAGCAGAGAAAGTGAATGAGCGCAGAGTCTGAGACGGAATGATGGCATGTACTTCCTGACCCTGTGGAGCATGATCCAGTGGAGAGGTGGAAGCAGAGAAAAGAAATGAGTGCAGAGTCTGAGAAGGAATGATGGCATGCACTTGCTGACCCTGGGGAGCACGATCCAGTGGAGTGGGGAAAGCAGAGAAAAGCAATGAGCGCAGAGCCCCAGAAAGAATGATGGCATGTACTTGCTGACCTTGGGGAGCACGATCCAGTGGAGTAGGGCATGCAGAGAAAAGGAATGAGCGCAGAGTCCAAGAAGGAATTATGGCATGTACTTGCTGACCCTAGGGAGCATGATCCAGTGGGGAGGGGCAAGCAGAGAAAAGGAATGAGCACAGAGTCTGAGAAAAGGAATGATGGCATGTACTTGCTGACCCTGGTGAGCACGATCCAGTGGAGTGGGGTAAGCAGAGAAAAGGAATGAGCGCAGAGTCCCAGAAGGAATGATGGCATGTACTTGCTGACCCTGTGGAGCATGTTCCAGTGGAGTGTGGCAAGCAGAGAAAGGGAATGAGCACAGAGTCTGAGAAGGAATGATGGCATGTACTTGCTGACACTGGGGAGCATGATCCAGTGGAGTGGGACATGCAGAGAAAAGGAAGGAGCGCAGAGTCTGAGAAGGAATGATGGCATGTACTTGCTGATCCTGGGGAGCATGTTCCAGTGGAGTGGGGCAAGCAAAGAAAGGGAATGAGCACAGAGTCTGAGAAGGAATGATGGGATGTACTTCCTGACCCTGTGGAGCATGATCCAGTGGAGTGGGGCAAGCAAAGAAAAAGAATGAGCGCAGAGTCTGAGAACAGGAATGATGGCATGTACTTGCTGACCCTGGGAGCATGATCCAGTGGAGTGGGGCAAGCAGAGAAAAGGAATGAGTGCAGAGTCCGATAAAGAATAACCCTGGAGAGCATATTCCAGTGGAGTGGGGCAAGCAGAGAAAGGGAATGAGCCTAGAGCCCGAGAACGACTGATGGCTTGTACTTGCTGACCGTGGAAAGCATGGTCCAGTGGAGTGGGGCAAGCAGAGAAAAGTAATGAACGCAGAGTCTGGGAAAGAATGATGGCATGTACTTGCTGACCCTGGGGAGCATGATCAAGTGAAGTGGAGAAAACAGAGAAAAGGAATGTGCGCAGAGTCCAAGAAGGAATGATGGCATGTACTTGCTGACCCCTTGGAGCATGTACCAGTGGAGTGGGGCAAGCAGAGAAAAGGGATGAGTGCAGAGTCCGAGAAAGAATGACCCTGGAGAGCATATTCCAGTGGAGTGGGGCAAGCAGAGAAAGGGAATGAGCCTAGAGTCCGAGACCGACTGATGGCTTGTACTTGCTGACCGTGGAAAGCATGGTCCAGTGGAGTGGGGCAAGCAGAGAAAAGGAATGAACGCAGAGTCTGAGAAAGAATGATGGCATGTACTTGCTGACCCTGGTGAGCATGTTCCAGTCGAGTGGGGAAAGCAGAGAAAAGGAATGAGCTCAGAGTCCAAGACGGACTGATGGCATGTACATGCTGCCCTGGGGAGCATGTTCCAATCGAATGGGGCATGCAGAGAAAAGGAATGAGCGCAGAGTCTGAGAAGGAATGATGGCATGTACTTGCTGACCCTGTGGAGCATGATCGAGTGGAGTGGGGCAAGCAGAGAAAACGAATGAGCTCAGATTCCAAGAAGGACTGATGGCATGTACTTGCTGACCCTGGGAAGCACGATCCAGTGGAGAGGGGCAAGCAGAGAAAAGGAATGAGCGCAGAGTCTGAGAAAAGGAATGATGGCATGTACTTGCTGACCCTGGGGAGCACAATCCAGAGGAGTGGGGCAAGCAGAGAAAAGGAATGAGCACAGAGTCCCAAAAGAAATGATGGCATGTACTTGCTGACCCTATGGAGCATGTTCCAGTGGAGTGGGGCAAGCAGAGAAAGGGAATGAGCACAGAGTCTGAGAAAGAATGACTGATGGCATGTACTTTCTGACCCTGGGGAGCATGATCCAGTGGAGTGGGGCAAGCAGAGAAAAGGAATGAGCGCAGAGTCCAAGAAGGACTGATGGCATGTACATGCTGCCCTGGGGAGCATGTTCCAGTCGAGTGGGGCACGCAGAGCAAAGGAATGAGCGCAGAGTCCGAGAAGGAATGATGGCATGTGCTTGCTGATCCTGGAGAGCATGATCGACTGGAGTAGGGCATGCAGAGAAAAGGAATGAGCGCAGAGTCTGAGAAGGAATGATGGCATGTACTTGCTGACCCTTGGGAGCATATTCCAGTAGAGTGGGGCAAGCAGAGAAAAGGAAGAGCACAGAGTCCGAGAAGGTTTGATGGCGTGTACTTGCTGACCCTGGGGAGCATGATCCAGTGGAGAGGGGCAAGCAGAGAAAAGGAATGAGCGCAGAGTCTGAGAAAGAATGACTGATGGCATGTACTTGCTGACCCTGGGGAGCATGATCCAGTGGAGTGGGGCAAGCAGAGAAAAGGAATGAGCGCAGAGTCCAAGAAGGACTGATGGCATGTACATGCTGCCCTGGGGAGCATGTTCCAGTCGAGTGGGGCACGCAGAGCAAAGGAATGAGCGCAGAGTCCGAGAAGGAATGATGGCATGTACTTGCTGACCCGGGGGAGCATGTTCCAGTGGAGTGGGGTAAGCAGACAAAAGGAAGGAGCGCAGAGTCCGAGAAGGAATGATGGCATGTACTTGCTGACCCTGGAGAGCATGTTCCAGTGGAGTGGGCTAAGCAGACAAAGGGAATGAGCGCAGAGTCTGAGAAGGAATGATGGCATGTACTTGCTGACCATGGGGAGCACGATCCAGTGGAGAGGGGCAAGCAGAGAAAAGGAATGAGCGCAGAGTCCAAGAAGGAATGATGGCATGTACTTGCTGACCCTGGGGAGCACGATCCAGTAGAGAGGGGCAAGCAGAGAAAGGAATGAGTGCAGAGTTTGAGAAAAGGAATGATGGCATGTACTTGCTGACCCTGGGTAGCACGATCCAGTGGAGTAGGGCACACAGAGAAAAGGAATGAGCGCAGAGTCCGAGAACGAATGATGGCATATACTTGCTGACCCTATGGAGCATGTTCCAGTGGAGTGGGGCAAGCAGAGAAAGGGAATGAGCACAGAGTCTGAGAAGGAATGATGGCATGTACTTGCTGATCCTGGGGAGCATGTTCCAGTGGAGTGGGGCAAGCAGAGAAAGGGAATGAGCCCAGAGTCCGAGAAGGAATGATGGCATGTACTTGCTGACCCTGGGGAGCATGATCAACTGGAGTAGGGCACGCAGAGAAAAGGAATGAGTGCAGAGTCTGAGAAGGAATGATGGCATGTACTTGCTGACCCTTGGGAGCATATTCCAATGGAGTGGGGCAAGCAGAGAAAAGGAAGAGCACAGAGTCCGAGAAGGTTTGATGGCGTGTACTTGCTGACCCTGGGAGCATGATCCAGTGGAGTGGGGCAAGCAGAGAAAAGGAATGAGCGCAGAGTCTGAGAAAGAATGACTGATGGCATGTACTTGCTGACCCTGGGGAGCATGATCCAGTGGAGTGGGGCAAGCAGAGAAAAGGAATGAGCGCAGAGTCTGAGAAAGAATGATGGCATGTACTTGCTGACCCTGGGGGGCATGATCCAGTCGGGTGGGACAAGCAGAGAAAAGGAATGAGCTCAGAGTCCAAGAAGGACTGATGGCATGTACATGCTGCGCTGGGGAGCATGTTCCAGTCGAGTGGGGCACGCAGAGCAAAGGAATGAGGGCAGAGTACGAGAAGGAATGATGGCATGTACTTGCTGACTCGGGGGAGCATGGTCCAGTGGAGGGGAGCAAGCAGAGAAAAGGAATGAGTGCAGAGTAGGAGAAGGAATGATGGCATGTACTTGCTGACCCTGGGGAGCACGATCCAGTGGAGGGGAGCAAGCAGAGAAAAGGAATGAGTGCAGAGTACGAGAAGGAATGATGGCATGTACTTGCTGACGCGGGGGAGCACGATCCAGTGGTGTGGGGGAAGCAGAGAAAAGCAATGAGCGCAGAGTCCGAGAAGGAATGATGGCATGTACTTGCTGACCCTGGGGAGCATGTTCCAGTGGAGTGGGGTAAGCAGAGAAAAGGAATGAGGGCAGAGTACGAGAAGGAATGATGGCATGTACTTGCTGACCCTGGGGATCACGGTCCAGTGGAGGGGAGCAAGCAGAGAAAAGGAATGAGTGCAGAGTATGAGAAGGAATGATGGCATGTACTTGCTGACCCTGGGGAGCACGATCCAGTGGAGTGGGGAAGGAGAGAAAAGCAATGAGCGCAGAGTCCAAGAAGGAAGGATGGCATGTACTTGCTGACCTTGGGGAGCACGATCCAGTGGAGTAGGGCATGCAGAGAAAAGGAATGAGCGCAGAGTCCAAGAAGGAATTATGGCAGGTACTTGCTGACCCTGGGGAGCATGATCCAGTGGGGAGGGGCAAGCAGAGAAAAGGAATGAGCACAGAGTCTGAGAAAAGGAATGATGGCATGTACTTGCTGACCCTGTGGAGCATGATCCAGTGGAGTGGGGCAAGCAGAGCAAACGAATGAGCTCAGATTCCAAGAAGGACTGATGGCATGTACTTGCTGACCCTGGGAAGCACGATCCAGTGGAGAGGGGCAAGCAGAGAAAAGGAATGAGCGCAGAGTCTGAGAAAAGGAATGATGGCATGTACTTGCTGACCCTAGAGAAGCACAATCCAGTGGAGTGGGGCAAGCAGAGAAAAGGAATGAGCACAGAGTCCCAGAAGAAATGATGGCATGTACTTGCTGACCCTATGGAGCATGTTCCAGTGGATTGGGGCAAGCAGAGAAAGGGAATGAGCACAGAGTCTGAGAAGGAATGATGGCATGTACTTGCTGATCCTGGGGAGCATGTTCCAGTGGAGTGGGGCAAGCAGAGAAAGGGAATGAGCACAGAGTTTGAGAAGGAATGATGGCATGTACTTTCTGACCCTGTGGAGCATGATCCAGTGGAGTGGGGCAAGCAGAGAAAATGAATGAGCTCAGATTCCAAGAAGGACTGATGGCATGTACATGCCGACCTGGGGAGCATGTTCCAGTTGAGTAGGGCACGCAGAGAAAAGGAATGAGCGCAGAGTCCAAGAAGGAATGATGGCATGTACTTCCTGACCCTGGGGAGCACGATCCAGTGGAGAGGGGCAAGCAGAGAAAGGAATGAGCGCAGAGTCTGAGAAGGAATGATGGCATGTACTTGCTGACCTTGGAGAGCACGATCCAGTGGAGTAGGGCATGCAGTGAAAAGGAATGAGCGCAGAGTCCAAGAAGGAATGATGGCATGTACTTCCTGACCCTGGGGAGCACGATCCAGTGGAGAGGGGCAAGCAGAGAAAGGAATGAGTGCAGAGTTTGAGAAAAGGAATGATGGCATGTACTTGCTGACACTGGGGAGCATGATCCAGTGGAGTCGGGCAAGCAGAGAAAGTGAATGAGCGCAGAGTCTGAGACGGAATGATGGCATGTACTTCCTGACCCTGTGGAGCATGATCCAGTGGAGAGGTGGAAGCAGAGAAAAGAAATGAGTGCAGAGTCTGAGAAGGAATGATGGCATGCACTTGCTGACCCTGGGGAGCACGATCCAGTGGAGTGGGGAAAGCAGAGAAAAGCAATGAGCGCAGAGCCCCAGAAAGAATGATGGCATGTACTTGCTGACCTTGGGGAGCACGATCCAGTGGAGTAGGGCATGCAGAGAAAAGGAATGAGCGCAGAGTCCAAGAAGGAATTATGGCATGTACTTGCTGACCCTAGGGAGCATGATCCAGTGGGGAGGGGCAAGCAGAGAAAAGGAATGAGCACAGAGTCTGAGAAAAGGAATGATGGCATGTACTTGCTGACCCTGGTGAGCACGATCCAGTGGAGTGGGGTAAGCAGAGAAAAGGAATGAGCGCAGAGTCCCAGAAGGAATGATGGCATGTACTTGCTGACCCTGTGGAGCATGTTCCAGTGGAGTGTGGCAAGCAGAGAAAGGGAATGAGCACAGAGTCTGAGAAGGAATGATGGCATGTACTTGCTGACACTGGGGAGCATGATCCAGTGGAGTGGGACATGCAGAGAAAAGGAAGGAGCGCAGAGTCTGAGAAGGAATGATGGCATGTACTTGCTGATCCTGGGGAGCATGTTCCAGTGGAGTGGGGCAAGCAAAGAAAGGGAATGAGCACAGAGTCTGAGAAGGAATGATGGGATGTACTTCCTGACCCTGTGGAGCATGATCCAGTGGAGTGGGGCAAGCAAAGAAAAAGAATGAGCGCAGAGTCTGAGAACAGGAATGATGGCATGTACTTGCTGACCCTGGGAGCATGATCCAGTGGAGTGGGGCAAGCAGAGAAAAGGAATGAGTGCAGAGTCCGATAAAGAATAACCCTGGAGAGCATATTCCAGTGGAGTGGGGCAAGCAGAGAAAGGGAATGAGCCTAGAGCCCGAGAACGACTGATGGCTTGTACTTGCTGACCGTGGAAAGCATGGTCCAGTGGAGTGGGGCAAGCAGAGAAAAGTAATGAACGCAGAGTCTGGGAAAGAATGATGGCATGTACTTGCTGACCCTGGGGAGCATGATCAAGTGAAGTGGAGAAAACAGAGAAAAGGAATGTGCGCAGAGTCCAAGAAGGAATGATGGCATGTACTTGCTGACCCCTTGGAGCATGTACCAGTGGAGTGGGGCAAGCAGAGAAAAGGGATGAGTGCAGAGTCCGAGAAAGAATGACCCTGGAGAGCATATTCCAGTGGAGTGGGGCAAGCAGAGAAAGGGAATGAGCCTAGAGTCCGAGACCGACTGATGGCTTGTACTTGCTGACCGTGGAAAGCATGGTCCAGTGGAGTGGGGCAAGCAGAGAAAAGGAATGAACGCAGAGTCTGAGAAAGAATGATGGCATGTACTTGCTGACCCTGGTGAGCATGTTCCAGTCGAGTGGGGAAAGCAGAGAAAAGGAATGAGCTCAGAGTCCAAGACGGACTGATGGCATGTACATGCTGCCCTGGGGAGCATGTTCCAATCGAATGGGGCATGCAGAGAAAAGGAATGAGCGCAGAGTCTGAGAAGGAATGATGGCATGTACTTGCTGACCCTGTGGAGCATGATCGAGTGGAGTGGGGCAAGCAGAGAAAACGAATGAGCTCAGATTCCAAGAAGGACTGATGGCATGTACTTGCTGACCCTGGGAAGCACGATCCAGTGGAGAGGGGCAAGCAGAGAAAAGGAATGAGCGCAGAGTCTGAGAAAAGGAATGATGGCATGTACTTGCTGACCCTGGGGAGCACAATCCAGAGGAGTGGGGCAAGCAGAGAAAAGGAATGAGCACAGAGTCCCAAAAGAAATGATGGCATGTACTTGCTGACCCTATGGAGCATGTTCCAGTGGAGTGGGGCAAGCAGAGAAAGGGAATGAGCACAGAGTCTGAGAAGGAATGATGGCATGTACTTGCTGATCCTGGGGAGCATGTTCCAGTGGAGTGGGGCAAGCAGAGAAAGGGAATGAGCACAGAGTTTGAGAAGGAATGATGGCATGTACTTTCTGACCCTGTGGAGCATGATCCAGTGGAGTGGGGCAAGCAGAGAAAATGAATGAGCTCAGATTCCAAGAAGGACTGATGGCATGTACATGCCACCCTGGGGAGCATGTTCCAGTTGAGTAGGGCACGCAGAGAAAAGGAATGAGCACAAAGTATGAGAAAATGAATGATGGCATGTACTTGCTGACCCTGGTGAGCAAGATCCAGTCGAGTGGGGTAAGCAGAGAAAAGGAATGAGCGCAGAGTCCCAGAAGGAATGATGGCATGTACTTGCTGATCCTGGGGAGCATGTTCCAGTGGAGTGGGGCAAGCAAAGAAAGGGAATGAGCACCGAGTCTGAGAAGGAATGATGGCATGTACTTGCTGACACTGGGGAGCATGATCTAGTGGAGTGGGGCAAGCAGAGAAAAGGAAGGAGCGCAGAGTCTGAGAAGGAATGATGGCATGTACTTGCTGATCCTGGGGAGCATGTTCCAGTGGAGTGGGGAAAGCAAAGAAAGGGAATGAGCACAGAGTCTGAGAAGGAATGATGGGATGTACTTCCTGACCCTGTGGAGCATGATCCAGTGGAGTGGGGCAAGCAGAGAAAAAGAATGAGCGCAGAGTCTGAGAAAAGTAATGATGGCATGTACTTGCTGACCCTGGGGAGCATGATCCAGTGGAGTGGGGCAAGCAGAGAAAAGGAATGAGCGCAGAATCCCAGAAGGAATGATGGCATGTACTTGCTGACCCTATGGAGCATGTTCCAGTGGAGTGGGGCAAGCTGAGAACGGGAAGTAGCACAGTGTCTGAGTAGGAATGATTGCATGTACTTGCTGAAACTGGGGAGCATGATCCAGTGCAGTGGGGCAAGCAGAGAAAAGGAAGGAGCGCAAAGTTTGAGAAGGAATGATGGCATGTACTTCCTGAACCTGTGGAGCATGATCCAGTGGAGTGGGGCAAGCAGAGAAAATGAATGAGCTCAGAGTCCGGGAAGGACTGATGCCATGTACATGCTGCCCTGGGAAGCATGTTCCAGTTGAGTGGGGCACGCAGAGAAAAGGAATGAGTGCAGAATCTGAGAAGGAATGATGGCATGTACTTGCAGACCCTGGGGAGCATGTTCGAGTGGAGTGGGGTAAGCAGAGAAAAGGAATGAGGGCAGAGTACGAGAAGGAATGATGGCATGTTCTTGCTGACCCTGGGGAGCACGATCCAGTGGAGTGGGGGAAGGAGAGAAAAGCATTGAGCGCAGAGTCCGAGAAGGAATGATGGCATGTACTTGCTGACCTTGGGGAGAACGATCCAGTGGAGTAGGGCATGCAGAGAAAAGGAATGAGCGTAGAGTCCAAGAAGGAATGATGGCATGTACGTGCTGACCCTGGGAAGCACGATCCAGTGGAGAGGGGCAAGCAGAGAAAAGGAATGAGCGCAGAGTCTGAGAAAAGGAATGATGGCATATACTTGCTGACCCTGGGGAGCACAATCCAGTGGAGTGGGGCAAGCAGAGAAAAGGAATGAGCGCAGAGTCCCAGAAGAAATGATGGCATGTACCTGCTGACCCTATGGAGGATGTTACAGTGGAGTGGGGCAAGCAGAGAAAGGGAATGAGCACAGAGTCTGAGAAGGAATGATGGCATGCACTAGCTGATCCTGGGGAGCATGTTCCAGTGGAGTGGGGCAAGCAGACAAAGGGAATGAGCGCAGAGTCTGAGAAGGAATGATGGCATGTACTTGCTGACCCTTGGGAGCACATTCCCGTGGAGTGGGGCAAGCAGAGAAAGGGAATGAGCGCAGAGTCTGAGAAAGAATGACTGATGGCATGTACTTGCTGACCCTGGGGAGCATGATCCAGTGGAGTGGGGCAAGCAGAGAAAAGGAATGAGCGCAGAGTCCAAGAAGGACTGATGGCATGTACATGCTGCCCTGGGGAGCATGTTCCAGTCGAGTGGGGCACGCAGAGCAAAGGAATGAGCGCAGAGTCCGAGAAGGAATGATGGCATGTGCTTGCTGATCCTGGGGAGCATGATCGACTGGAGTAGGGCATGCAGAGAAAAGGAATGAGCGCAGAGTCTGAGAAGGAATGATGGCATGTACTTGCTGACCCTTGGGAGCATATTCCAGTAGAGTGGGGCAAGCAGAGAAAAGGAAGAGCACAGAGTCCGAGAAGGTTTGATGGCGTGTACTTGCTGACCCTGGGGAGCATGATCCAGTGGAGAGGGGCAAGCAGAGAAAAGGAATGAGCGCAGAGTCTGAGAAAGAATGACTGATGGCATGTACTTGCTGACCCTGGGGAGCATGATCCAGTGGAGTGGGGCAAGCAGAGAAAAGGAATGAGCGCAGAGTCCAAGAAGGACTGATGGCATGTACATGCTGCCCTGGGGAGCATGTTCCAGTCGAGTGGGGCACGCAGAGCAAAGGAATGAGCGCAGAGTCCGAGAAGGAATGATGGCATGTACTTGCTGACCCGGGGGAGCATGTTCCAGTGGAGTGGGGTAAGCAGACAAAAGGAAGGAGCGCAGAGTCCGAGAAGGAATGATGGCATGTACTTGCTGACCCTGGAGAGCATGTTCCAGTGGAGTGGGCTAAGCAGACAAAGGGAATGAGCGCAGAGTCTGAGAAGGAATGATGGCATGTACTTGCTGACCATGGGGAGCACGATCCAGTGGAGAGGGACAAGCAGAGAAAAGGAATGAGCGCAGAGTCCAAGAAGGAATGATGGCATGTACTTGCTGACCCTGGGGAGCACGATCCAGTAGAGAGGGGCAAGCAGAGAAAGGAATGAGTGCAGAGTTTGAGAAAAGGAATGATGGCATGTACTTGCTGACCCTGGGTAGCACGATCCAGTGGAGTAGGGCACACAGAGAAAAGGAATGAGCGCAGAGTCCGAGAACGAATGATGGCATATACTTGCAGACCCTATGGAGCATGTTCCAGTGGAGTGGGGCAAGCAGAGAAAGGGAATGAGCACAGAGTCTGAGAAGGAATGATGGCATGTACTTGCTGATCCTGGGGAGCATGTTCCAGTGGAGTGGGGCAAGCAGAGAAAGGGAATGAGCCCAGAGTCCGAGAAGGAATGATGGCATGTACTTGCTGACCCTGGGGAGCATGATCAACTGGAGTAGGACACGCAGAGAAAAGGAATGAGTGCAGAGTCTGAGAAGGAATGATGGCATGTACTTGCTGACCCTTGGGAGCATATTCCAATGGAGTGGAGCAAGCAGAGAAAAGGAAGAGCACAGAGTCCGAGAAGGTTTGATGGCGTGTACTTGCTGACCCTGGGAGCATGATCCAGTGGAGTGGGGCAAGCAGAGAAAAGGAATGAGCGCAGAGTCTGAGAAAGAATGACTGATGGCATGTACTTGCTGACCCTGGGGAGCATGATCCAGTGGAGTGGGGCAAGCAGAGAAAAGGAATGAGCGCAGAGTCTGAGAAAGAATGATGGCATGTACTTGCTGACCCTGGGGGGCATGATCCAGTCGGGTGGGACAAGCAGAGAAAAGGAATGAGCTCAGAGTCCAAGAAGGACTGATGGCATGTACATGCTGCGCTGGGGAGCATGTTCCAGTCGAGTGGGGCACGCAGAGCAAAGGAATGAGGGCAGAGTATGAGAAGGAATGATGGCATGTACTTGCTGACTCGGGGGAGCATGGTCCAGTGGAGGGGAGCAAGCAGAGAAAAGGAATGAGTGCAGAGTAGGAGAAGGAATGATGGCATGTACTTGCTGACCCTGGGGAGCACGATCCAGTGGAGGGGAGCAAGCAGAGAAAAGGAATGAGTGCAGAGTACGAGAAGGAATGATGGCATGTACTTGCTGACGCGGGGGAGCACGATCCAGTGGTGTGGGGGAAGCAGAGAAAAGCAATGAGCGCAGAGTCCGAGAATCAATGATGGCATGTACTTGCTGACCCTGGGGAGCATGTTCCAGTGGAGTGGGGTAAGCAGAGAAAAGGAATGAGGGCAGAGTACGAGAAGGAATGATGGCATGTACTTGCTGACCCTTTGGATCACGGTCCAGTGGAGGGGAGCAAGCAGAGAAAAGGAATGAGTGCAGAGTATGAGAAGGAATGATGGCATGTACTTGCTGACCCTGGGGAGCACGATCCAGTGGAGTGGGGAAGGAGAGAAAAGCAATGAGCGCAGAGTCCAAGAAGGAAGGATGGCATGTACTTGCTGACCTTGGGGAGCACGATCCAGTGGAGTAGGGCATGCAGAGAAAAGGAATGAGCGCAGAGTCCAAGAAGGAATTATGGCAGGTACTTGCTGACCCTGGGGAGCATGATCCAGTGGGGAGGGGCAAGCAGAGAAAAGGAATGAGCACAGAGTCTGAGAAAAGGAATGATGGCATGTACTTGCTGACCCTGTGGAGCATGATCCAGTGGAGTGGGGCAAGCAGAGCAAACGAATGAGCTCAGATTCCAAGAAGGACTGATGGCATGTACTTGCTGACCCTGGGAAGCACGATCCAGTGGAGAGGGGCAAGCAGAGAAAAGGAATGAGCGCAGAGTCTGAGAAAAGGAATGATGGCATGTACTTGCTGACCCTAGAGAAGCACAATCCAGTGGAGTGGGGCAAGCAGAGAAAAGGAATGAGCACAGAGTCCCAGAAGAAATGATGGCATGTACTTGCTGACCCTATGGAGCATGTTCCAGTGGATTGGGGCAAGCAGAGAAAGGGAATGAGCACAGAGTCTGAGAAGGAATGATGGCATGTACTTGCTGATCCTGGGGAGCATGTTCCAGTGGAGTGGGGCAAGCAGAGAAAGGGAATGAGCACAGAGTTTGAGAAGGAATGATGGCATGTACTTTCTGACCCTGTGGAGCATGATCCAGTGGAGTGGGGCAAGCAGAGAAAATGAATGAGCTCAGATTCCAAGAAGGACTGATGGCATGTACATGCCGACCTGGGGAGCATGTTCCAGTTGAGTAGGGCACGCAGAGAAAAGGAATGAGCGCAGAGTCCAAGAAGGAATGATGGCATGTACTTCCTGAACCTGGGGAGCACGATCCAGTGGAGAGGGGCAAGCAGAGAAAGGAATGAGCGCAGAGTCTGAGAAGGAATGATGGCATGTACTTGCTGACCTTGGAAAGCACGATCCAGTGGAGTAGGGCATGCAGTGAAAAGGAATGAGCGCAGAGTCCAAGAAGGAATGATGGCATGTACTTCCTGACCCTGGGGAGCACGATCCAGTGGAGAGGGGCAAGCAGAGAAAGGAATGAGTGCAGAGTTTGAGAAAAGGAATGATGGCATGTACTTGCTGACACTGGGGAGCATGATCCAGTGGAGTCGGGCAAGCAGAGAAAGTGAATGAGCGCAGAGTCTGAGACGGAATGATGGCATGTACTTCCTGACCCTGTGGAGCATGATCCAGTGGAGAGGTGGAAGCAGAGAAAAGAAATGAGTGCAGAGTCTGAGAAGGAATGATGGCATGCACTTGCTGACCCTGGGGAGCACGATCCAGTGGGGTGGGGAAAGCAGAGAAAAGCAATGAGCGCAGAGCCCCAGAAAGAATGATGGCATGTACTTGCTGACCTTGGGGAGCACGATCCAGTGGAGTAGGGCATGCAGAGAAAAGGAATGAGCGCAGAGTCCAAGAAGGAATTATGGCATGTACTTGCTGACCCTAGGGAGCATGATCCAGTGGGGAGGGGCAAGCAGAGAAAAGGAATGAGCACAGAGTCTGAGAAAAGGAATGATGGCATGTACTTGCTGACCCTGGTGAGCACGATCCAGTGGAGTGGGGTAAGCAGAGAAAAGGAATGAGCGCAGAGTCCCAGAAGGAATGATGGCATGTACTTGCTGACCCTGTGGAGCATGTTCCAGTGGAGTGTGGCAAGCAGAGAAAGGGAATGAGCACAGAGTCTGAGAAGGAATGATGGCATGTACTTGCTGACACTGGGGAGCATGATCCAGTGGAGTGGGACATGCAGAGAAAAGGAAGGAGCGCAGAGTCTGAGAAGGAATGATGGCATGTACTTGCTGATCCTGGGGAGCATGTTCCAGTGGAGTGGGGCAAGCAAAGAAAGGGAATGAGCACAGAGTCTGAGAAGGAATGATGGGATGTACTTCCTGACCCTGTGGAGCATGATCCAGTGGAGTGGGGCAAGCAAAGAAAAAGAATGAGCGCAGAGTCTGAGAAAAGGAATGATGGCATGTACTTGCTGACCCTGGGAGCATGATCCAGTGGTGTGGGGCAAGCAGAGAAAAGGAATGAGCGCAGAATCCCAGAGGGAATGATGGCATGTACTTGCTGACCCTATGGAGCATGTTCCAGTGGAGTGGGGCAAGCTGAGAACGGGAATTAGCACAGTGTCTGAGTAGGAATGATGGCATGTACTTGCTGAAACTGGGGAGCATGATCCAGTGGAGTGGGGCAAGCAGAGAAAAGGAAGGAGCGCAAAGTTTGAGAAGGAATGATGGCATGTACTTCCTGACCCTGTGGAGCATGATCCAGTGGAGTGGGGCAAGCAGAGAAAATGAATGAGCTCAGAGTCCGAGAAGGACTGATGCCATGTACATGCTGCCCTGGGAAGCATGTTCCAGTTGAGTGGGGCACGCAGAGAAAAGGAATGAGTGCAGAATCTGAGAAGGAATGATGGCATGTACTTGCAGATCCTGGGGAGCATGGTCCAGTGGAGGGGAGCAAGCAGAGAAAAGGAATGAGTGCAGAGTACGAGAAGGAATGATGGCATGTTCCTGCTGACCCTGGGGAGCATGATCCAGTGGAGTGGGGAAAGCAGAGAAAAGCAATGTGCGCAGAGTCCGAGAAGGAATGATGGCATTTACTTGCTGACGCTGGGGAGCACGATCCAGTGGAGTGGGGGAAGCAGAGAAAAGCAATGAGCGCAGAGTATGAGAAGGAATGATGGCATGTACTTGCTGACGTTGGGGAGCATGTTCCAGTGGAGTGGGGTAAGCAGAGAAAAGGAATGAGGGCAGAGTACGAGAAGGAATGATGGCATGTACTTGCTGACCCTGGGGAGCATGGTCCAGTGGAGGGGAGCAAGCAGAGAAAAGGAATGAGTGCAGAGTACGAGAAGGAATGATGGCATGTTCTTGCAGACCCTGGGGAGCACGATCCAGTGGGGAGGGGCAAGCAGAGAAAAGGAATGAGCACAGAGTCTGAGAAAATGAATGATGGCATGTACTTGCTGACCCTGGTGAGCACGATCCAGTGGAGTGGGGTAAGCAGAGAAAAGGAATGAGCGCAGAGTCCCAGAAGGAATGATGGCATGTACTTGCTGACCCTGTGGAGCATGTTCCAGTGGAGTGTGGCAAGCAGAGAAAGGGAATGAGCACAGAGACTGAGAAGGAATGATGGCATGTACTTGCTGACACTGGGGAGCATGATCCAGTGGAGTGGGACAAGCAGAGAAAAGGAAGGAGCGCAGAGTCTGAGAAGGAATGATGGCATGTACTTGCTGATCCTGGGGAGCATGTTCCAGTGGAGTGGGGCAAGCAAAGAAAGGGAATGAGCACAGAGTCTGAGAAAGAATGATGGCATGTACTTGCTGACACTGGGGAGCATGATCCAGTGGAGTGGGGCAAGCAGAGAAAAGGAAGGAGCGCAGAGTCTGAGAAGGAATGATGGCATGTACTTGCTGATCCTGGGGAGCATGTTCCAGTGGAGTGGGGCAAGCAAAGAAAGGGAATGAGCACAGAGTCTGAGAAGGAATGATGGGATGTACTTCCTGACCCTGTGGAGCATGATCCAGTGGAGTGGGGCAAGCAAAGAAAAAGAATGAGCGCAGAGTCGGAGAAAAGGAATGATGGCATGTACTTGCTGATCCTGGGGAGCATGATCAGTGGAGTGGGGCAAGCAGAGAAAAGGAATGAGCGCAGAATCCCAGAGGGAATGATGGCATGTACTTGCTGACCCTATGGAGCATGTTCCAGTGGAGTGGGGCAAGCTGAGAACGGGAATTAGCACAGTGTCTGAGTAGGAATGATGGCATGTACTTGCTGAAACTGGGGAGCATGATCCAGTGGAGTGGGGCAAGCAGAGAAAAGGAAGGAGCGCAAAGTTTGAGAAGGAATGATGGCATGTACTTCCTGACCCTGTGGAGCATGATCCAGTGGAATGGGGCAAGCAGAGAAAATGAATGAGCTCAGAGTCCGAGAAGGACTGATGCCATGTACATGCTGCCCTGGGAAGCATGTTCCAGTTGAGTGGGGCACGCAGAGAAAAGGAATGAGTGCAGAATCTGAGAAGGAATGATGGCATGTACTTGCAGACCCTGGGGAGCATGGTCCAGTGGAGGGGAGCAAGCAGAGAAAAGGAATGAGTGCAGAATACGATAAGGAATGATGTCATGTTCCTGCTGACCCTGGGGAGCATGATCCAGTGGAGTGGGGAAAGCAGAGAAAAGCAATGAGCGCAGAGTCCGAGAAGGAATGATGGCATTTACTTGCTGACGCTGGGGAGCACGGTCCAGTGGAGTGGGGGAAGCAGAGAAAAGCAATGAGCGCAGAGTATGAGAAGGAATGATGGCATGTACTTGCTGACATTGGGGAGCATGTTCCAGTGGAGTGGGGTAAGCAGAGAAAAGGAATGAGGGCAGAGTATGAGAAGGAATGATGGCATGTACTTGCTGACCCTGGGGAGCATGGTCCAGTGGAGGGGAGCAAGCAGAGAAAAGGAATGAGTGCAGAGTACGAGAAGGAATGATGGCATGTTCTTGCTGACCCTGGGGAGCACGATCCAGTGGAGTGGGGGAAGGAGAGAAAAGCAATGAGCGCAGAGTCCGAGAAGGAATGATGGCGTGTACTTGCTGACCTTGGGGAGAACGATCCAGTGGAGTAGGGCATGCAGAGAAAAGGAATGAGCGTAGAGTCCAGAAGGAATGATGGCATGTACGTGCTGACCCTGGGAAGCATGATCCAGTGGAGAGGGGCAACCAGAGAAAAGGAATGAGCGCAGAGTCTGAGAAAAGGAATGATGGCATATACTTGCTGCCCTGGGGAGCACAATCCAGTGGAGTGGGGCAAGCAGAGAAAAGGAATGAGCGCAGAGTCCCAGAAGAAATGATGGCATGTACTTGCTGACCCTATGGAGGCAGTTCCAGTGGAGTGGGGCAAGCAGAGAAAGGGAATGAGGACAGAGTCTGAGAAGGAATGATGGCATGTACTTGCTGATCCTGGGGAGCATGCTCCAGTGGAGTGGGGCAAGCAGATAAAGGGAATGAGCGCAGAGTCTTAGAAGGAATGATGGCATGTACTTGCTGACCCTTGGGAGCATATTCCAGTGGAGTGGGGCAAGCAGAGAAAGGGAATGAGCACAGAGTCCGAGAAGGAATGATGGCATGTACTTGCTGACCCTGGGGAGCATGTTCCAGTGGAGAGGGGCAAGCAGAGCAGAGGAATGAGCACAGAGTATGAGAAGGAATGATGGCATGTACTTGCTGACCCTGGGGAGCACGATCCAGTGGAGAGGGGCAAGCAGAGCAGAGGAATGACTGCAGAGTCTGAGAAGGAATGATGGCATGTACTTGCTGACCTTGGGGAGAACGATCCAGTAGAGTAGGGCAAGCAGAGAAAAGGAATGAGCGCAGAATCCGAGAAGGAATGATGGCATGTACTTGCTGCTCACACTGGGTAGCATGATCCAGTGGAGTGGGGCAAGCAGAGAAAAGGAATGAGCACTGAGTCCGAGAAGGAATGATGGCATGTACTTGCTGACCACGGGGAGCACAATCCAGTGGAGTGGGGCAAGCATAGAAAGGGAATGAGCGCAGAGTCTGAGAAGGAATGATGGCATGTACTTCCAGACCCTGTGGAGCATGATCCAGTGGAGTGGGGCAAGCAGAGAAAACGAATGAGCTCAGAGTCCAAGAAGGACTGATGCCATATACATGCTGCCCTGGGGAGCATGTTCCAGTTGAGTGGGGCAGGCAGAGAAAAGCAATGAATTCAGAGTCTGAGAAGGAATAATGGCATGTACTTGCTGACCCTTGGGAGCATGTTCCAGTGGAGTGGGGTAAGCAGAGAAAAGGAAAGAGGGCAGAGTACGAGAAGGAATGATGGCATGTACTTGCTGACCTTGGGGAGCACGATCCAGTGGAGTGGGGCAAGCAGAGAAAAGGAATGAGCACCGAGTCCCCGAAGGAATGATGGCATGTACTTGCTGACCCTATGGACCATGTTCCAGTGGAGTGGGTTATGCAGAGAAAAGGAATGAGGGCAGAGTACGAGAAGGAATGATGGCATGCACTTGCTGACCCTGGGGAGCACGATCCAGTGGAGTGGGGGGAAGCAGAGAAAAGCAATGAGCGCAGAGTCCGAGAAGGAATGGTGGCCTGTACTTGCTGACCTTGGGCAGCACAATCCAGTGGAGTAGGGCATGCAGAGAAAAGGAATGAGCTCAGGGTCCAAGAAGGAATGATGGCATGCACTTTCTGACCCTATGAAGCACGATCCAGTGGAGAGGGGCAAGCAGAGAAAAGGAATGAGCGCAGAGTACGAGAAGGAATGATTCCATGTACTTGCTGACCCTGGGGAGCATGAACGAGTGGAGTGGGGGAAGCAGAGAAAAGCAATGAGCGCAGAGTCTGAGAAGGAATGATGGCATGTACTTGCTGACCCTAGAGAAGCACAATCCAGTGGAGTGGGGCAAGCAGAGAAAAGGAATGAGCACAGAGTCCCAGAAGAAATGATGGCATGTACTTGCTGACCCTATGGAGCATGTTCCAGTGGATTGGGGCAAGCAGAGAAAGGGAATGAGCACAGAGTCTGAGAAGGAATGATGGCATGTACTTGCTGATCCTGGGGAGCATGTTCCAGTGGAGTGGGGCAAGCAGAGAAAGGGAATGAGCACAGAGTTTGAGAACGAATGATGGCATGTACTTTCTGACCCTGTGGAGCATGATCCAGTGGAGTGGGGCAAGCAGAGAAAATGAATGAGCTCAGATTCCAAGAAGGACTGATGGCATGTACATGCCAACCTGGGGAGCATGTTCCAGTTGAGTAGGGCACGCAGAGAAAAGGAATGAGCGCAGAGTCCAAGAAGGAATGATGGCATGTACTTCCTGACCCTGGGGAGCACGATCCAGTGGAGAGGGGCAAGCAGAGAAAGGAATGAGCGCAGAGTCTGAGAAGGAATGATGGCATGTACTTGCTGACCTTGGAGAGCACGATCCAGTGGAGTAGGGCATGCAGTGAAAAGGAATGAGCGCAGAGTCCAAGAAGGAATGATGGCATGTACTTCCTGACCCTGGGGAGTACGATCCAGTGGAGAGGGGCAAGCAGAGAAAGGAATGAGTGCAGAGTTTGAGAAAAGGAATGATGGCATGTACTTGCTGACACTGGGGAGCATGATCCAGTGGAGTCGGGCAAGCAGAGAAAGTGAATGAGCGCAGAGTCTGAGACGGAATGATGGCATGTACTTCCTGACCCTGTGGAGCATGATCCAGTGGAGAGGTGGAAGCAGAGAAAAGAAATGAGTGCAGAGTCTGAGAAGGAATGATGGCATGCACTTGCTGACCCTGGGGAGCACGATCCAGTGGAGTGGGGAAAGCAGAGAAAAGCAATGAGCGCAGAGCCCCAGAAAGAATGATGGCATGTACTTGCTGACCTTGGGGAGCACGATCCAGTGGAGTAGGGCATGCAGAGAAAAGGAATGAGCGCAGAGTCCAAGAAGGAATTATGGCATGTACTTGCTGACCCTAGGGAGCATGATCCAGTGGGGAGGGGCAAGCAGAGAAAAGGAATGAGCACAGAGTCTGAGAAAAGGAATGATGGCATGTACTTGCTGACCCTGGTGAGCACGATCCAGTGGAGTGGGGTAAGCAGAGAAAAGGAATGAGCGCAGAGTCCCAGAAGGAATGATGGCATGTACTTGCTGACCCTGTGGAGCATGTTCCAGTGGAGTGTGGCAAGCAGAGAAAGGGAATGAGCACAGAGTCTGAGAAGGAATGATGGCATGTACTTGCTGACACTGGGGAGCATGATCCAGTGGAGTGGGACATGCAGAGAAAAGGAAGGAGCGCAGAGTCTGAGAAGGAATGATGGCATGTACTTGCTGATCCTGGGGAGCATGTTCCAGTGGAGTGGGGCAAGCAAAGAAAGGGAATGAGCACAGAGTCTGAGAAGGAATGATGGGATGTACTTCCTGACCCTGTGGAGCATGATCCAGTGGAGTGGGGCAAGCAAAGAAAAAGAATGAGCGCAGAGTCTGAGAAAAGGAATGATGGCATGTACTTGCTGACCCTGGGGAGCATGATCCAGTGGAGTGGGGCAAGCAGAGAAAAGGAATGAGCGCAGAATCCCAGAGGGAATGATGGCATGTACTTGCTGACCCTATGGAGCATGTTCCAGTGGAGTGGGGCAAGCTGAGAACGGGAATTAGCACAGTGTCTGAGTAGGAATGATGGCATGTACTTGCTGAAACTGGGGAGCATGATCCAGTGGAGTGGGGCAAGCAGAGAAAAGGAAGGAGCGCAAAGTTTGAGAAGGAATGATGGCATGTACTTCCTGACCCTGTGGAGCATGATCCAGTGGAGTGGGGCAAGCAGAGAAAATGAATGAGCTCAGAGTCCGAGAAGGACTGATGCCATGTACATGCTGCCCTGGGAAGCATGTTCCAGTTGAGTGGGGCACGCAGAGAAAAGGAATGAGTGCAGAATCTGAGAAGGAATGATGGCATGTACTTGCAGATCCTCGGGAGCATGGTCCAGTGGAGGGGAGCAAGCAGAGAAAAGGAATGAGTGCAGAGTACGAGAAGGAATGATGGCATGTTCCTGCTGACCCTGGGGAGCATGATCCAGTGGAGTGGGGAAAGCAGAGAAAAGCAATGAGCGCAGAGTCCGAGAAGGAATGATGGCATTTACTTGCTGACGCTGGGGAGCACGATCCAGTGGAGTGGGGGAAGCAGAGAAAAGCAATGAGCGCAGAGTATGAGAAGGAATGATGGCATGTACTTGCTGACGTTGGGGAGCATGTTCCAGTGGAGTGGGGTAAGCAGAGAAAAGGAATGAGGGCAGAGTACGAGAAGGAATGATGGCAAGTACTTGCTGACCCTGGGGAGCATGGTCCAGTGGAGGGGAGCAAGCAGAGAAAAGGAATGAGTGCAGAGTACGAGAAGGAATGATGGCATGTTCTTGCTGACCCTGGGGAGCACGATCCAGTGGGGAGGGGCAAGCAGAGAAAAGGAATGAGCACAGAGTCTGAGAAAATGAATGATGGCATGTACTTGCTGACCCTGGTGAGCACGATCCAGTGGAGTGGGGTAAGCAGAGAAAAGGAATGAGCGCAGAGTCCCAGAAGGAATGATGGCATGTACTTGCTGACCCTGTGGAGCATGTTCCAGTGGAGTGTGGCAAGCAGAGAAAGGGAATGAGCACAGAGTCTGAGAAGGAATGATGGCATGTACTTGCTGACACTGGGGAGCATGATCCAGTGGAGTGGGACAAGCAGAGAAAAGGAAGGAGCGCAGAGTCTGAGAAGGAATGATGGCATGTACTTGCTGATCCTGGGGAGCATGTTCCAGTGGAGTGGGGCAAGTAAAGAAAGGGAATGAGCACAGAGTCTGAGAAAGAATGATGGCATGTACTTGCTGACACTGGGGAGCATGATCCAGTGGAGTGGGGCAAGCAGAGAAAAGGAAGGAGCGCAGAGTCTGAGAAGGAATGATGGCATGTACTTGCTGATCCTGGGGAGCATGTTCCAGTGGAGTGGGGCAAGCAAAGAAAGGGAATGAGCACAGAGTCTGAGAAGGAATGATGGGATGTACTTCCTGACCCTGTGGAGCATGATCCAGTGGAGTGGGGCAAGCAAAGAAAAAGAATGAGCGCAGAGTCTGAGAAAAGGAATGATGGCATGTACTTGCTGACCCTGGGGAGCATGATCAGTGGAGTGGGGCAAGCAGAGAAAAGGAATGAGCGCAGAATCCTAGAGGGAATGATGGCATGTACTTGCTGACCCTATGGAGCATGTTCCAGTGGAGTGGGGCAAGCTGAGAACGGGAATTAGCACAGTGTCTGAGTAGGAATGATGGCATGTACTTGCTGAAACTGGGGAGCATGATCCAGTGGAGTGGGGCAAGCAGAGAAAAGGAAGGAGCGCAAAGTTTGAGAAGGAATGATGGCATGTACTTCCTGACCCTGTGGAGCATGATCCAGTGGAGTGGGGCAAGCAGAGAAAATGAATGAGCTCAGAGTCCGAGAAGGACTGATGCCATGTACATGCTGCCCTGGGAAGCATGTTCCAGTTGAGTGGGGCACGCAGAGAAAAGGAATGAGTGCAGAATCTGAGAAGGAATGATGGCATGTACTTGCAGACCCTGGGGAGCATGGTCCAGTGGAGGGGAGCAAGCAGAGAAAAGGAATGAGTGCAGAATACGAGAAGGAATGATGTCATGTTCCTGCTGACCCTGGGGAGCATGATCCAGTGGAGTGGGGAAAGCAGAGAAAAGCAATGAGCGCAGAGTCCGAGAAGGAATGATGGCATTTACTTGCTGACGCTGGGGAGCACGGTCCAGTGGAGTGGGGGAAGCAGAGAAAAGCAATGAGCGCAGAGTATGAGAAGGAATGATGGCATGTACTTGCTGACATTGGGGAGCATGTTCCAGTGGAGTGGGGTAAGCAGAGAAAAGGAATGAGGGCAGAGTACGAGAAGGAATGATGGCATGTACTTGCTGACCCTGGGGAGCATGGTCCAGTGGAGGGGAGCAAGCAGAGAAAAGGAATGAGTGCAGAGTACGAGAAGGAATGATGGCATGTTCTTGCTGACCCTGGGGAGCATGATCCAGTGGAGTGGGGGAAGGAGAGAAAAGCAATGAGCGCAGAGTCCGAGAAGGAATGATGGCGTGTACTTGCTGACCTTGGGGAGAACGATCCAGTGGAGTAGGGCATGCAGAGAAAAGGAATGAGCGTAGAGTCCAGAAGGAATGATGGCATGTACGTGCTGACCCTGGGAAGCACGATCCAGTGGAGAGGGGCAACCAGAGAAAAGGAATGAGCGCAGAGTCTGAGAAAAGGAATGATGGCATATACTTGCTGCCCTGGGGAGCACAATCCAGTGGAGTGGGGCAAGCAGAGAAAAGGAATGAGCGCAGAGTCCCAGAAGAAATGATGGCATGTACTTGCTGACCCTATGGAGGCAGTTCCAGTGGAGTGGGGCAAGCAGAGAAAGGGAATGAGGACAGAGTCTGAGAAGGAATGATGGCATGTACTTGCTGATCCTGGGGAGCATGCTCCAGTGGAGTGGGGCAAGCAGATAAAGGGAATGAGCGCAGAGTCTTAGAAGGAATGATGGCATGTACTTGCTGACCCTTGGGAGCATATTCCAGTGGAGTGGGGCAAGCAGAGAAAGGGAATGAGCACAGAGTCCGAGAAGGAATGATGGCATGTACTTGCTGACCCTGGGGAGCATGTTCCAGTGGAGAGGGGCAAGCAGAGCAGTGGAATGAACGCAGAGTATGAGAAGGAATGATGGCATGTACTTGCTGACCCTGGGGAGCACGATCCAGTGGAGAGGGGCAAGCAGAGCAGAGGAATGACTGCAGAGTCTGAGAAGGAATGATGGCATGTACTTGCTGACCTTGGGGAGAACGATCCAGTAGAGTAGGGCAAGCAGAGAAAAGGAATGAGCGCAGAATCCGAGAAGGAATGATAGCATGTACTTGCTGCTCACACTGGGGAGCATGATCCAGTGGAGTGGGGCAAGCAGAGAAAAGGAATGAGCACTGAGTCCGAGAAGGAATGATGGCATGTACTTGCTGACCATGGGGAGCACAATCCAGTGGAGTGGGGCAAGCATAGAAAGGGAATGAGCGCAGAGTCTGAGAAGGAATGATGGCATGTACTTCCAGACCCTGTGGAGCATGATCCAGTGGAGTGGGGCAAGCAGAGAAAACGAATGAGCTCAGAGTCCAAGAAGGACTGATGCCATATACATGCTGCCCTGGGGAGCATGTTCCAGTTGGGTGGGGCAGGCAGAGAAAAGCAATGAATTCAGAGTCTGAGAAGGAATAATGGCATGTACTTGCTGACCCTTGGGAGCATGTTCCAGTGGAGTGGGGTAAGCAGAGAAAAGGAAAGAGGGCAGAGTACGAGAAGGAATGATGGCATGTACTTGCTGACCTTGGGGAGCACGATCCAGTGGAGTGGGGCAAGCAGAGAAAAGGAATGAGCACCGAGTCCCCGAAGGAATGATGGCATGTACTTGCTGACCCTATGGAGCATGTTCCAGTGGAGTGGGTTATGCAGAGAAAAGGAATGAGGGCAGAGTACGAGAAGGAATGATGGCATGCACTTGCTGACCCTGGGGAGCACGATCCAGTGGAGTGGGGGGAAGCAGAGAAAAGCAATGAGCGCAGAGTCCGAGAAGGAATGGTGGCCTGTACTTGCTGACCTTGGGCAGCACAATCCAGTGGAGTAGGGCATGCAGAGAAAAGGAATGAGCTCAGGGTCCAAGAAGGAATGATGGCATGCACTTTCTGACCCTGGGAAGCACGATCCAGTGGAGAGGGGCAAGCAGAGAAAAGGAATGAGCGCAGAGTACGAGAAGGAATGATTCCATGTACTTGCTGACCCTGGGGAGCATGAACGAGTGGAGTGGGGGAAGCAGAGAAAAGCAATGAGCGCAGAGTCTGAGAAGGAATGATGGCATGTACTTGCTGACCCTAGAGAAGCACAATCCAGTGGAGTGGGGCAAGCAGAGAAAAGGAATGAGCACAGAGTCCCAGAAGAAATGATGGCATGTACTTGCTGACCCTATGGAGCATGTTCCAGTGGATTGGGGCAAGCAGAGAAAGGGAATGAGCACAGAGTCTGAGAAGGAATGATGGCATGTACTTGCTGATCCTGGGGAGCATGTTCCAGTGGAGTGGGGCAAGCAGAGAAAGGGAATGAGCACAGAGTTTGAGAACGAATGATGGCATGTACTTTCTGACCCTGTGGAGCATGATCCAGTGGAGTGGGGAAGCAGAGAAAATGAATGAGCTCAGATTCCAAGAAGGACTGATGGCATGTACATGCCGACCTGGGGAGCATGTTCCAGTTGAGTAGGGCACGCAGAGAAAAGGAATGAGCGCAGAGTCCAAGAAGGAATGATGGCATGTACTTCCTGACCCTGGGGAGCACGATCCAGTGGAGAGGGGCAAGCAGAGAAAGGAATGAGCGCAGAGTCTGAGAAGGAATGATGGCATGTACTTGCTGACCTTGGAGAGCACGATCCAGTGGAGTAGGGCATGCAGTGAAAAGGAATGAGCGCAGAGTCCAAGAAGGAATGATGGCATGTACTTCCTGACCCTGGGGAGTACGATCCAGTGGAGAGGGGCAAGCAGAGAAAGGAATGAGTGCAGAGTTTGAGAAAAGGAATGATGGCATGTACTTGCTGACACTGGGGAGCATGATCCAGTGGAGTCGGGCAAGCAGAGAAAGTGAATGAGCGCAGAGTCTGAGACGGAATGATGGCATGTACTTCCTGACCCTGTGGAGCATGATCCAGTGGAGAGGTGGAAGCAGAGAAAAGAAATGAGCACAGAGTCTGAGAAGGAATGATGGCATGCACTTGCTGACCCTGGGGAGCACGATCCAGTGGAGTGGGGAAAGCAGAGAAAAGCAATGAGCGCAGAGCCCCAGAAAGAATGATGGCATGTACTTGCTGACCTTGGGGAGCACGATCCAGTGGAGTAGGGCATGCAGAGAAAAGGAATGAGCGCAGAGTCCAAGAAGGAATTATGGCATGTACTTGCTGACCCTAGGGAGCATGATCCAGTGGGGAGGGGCAAGCAGAGAAAAGGAATGAGCACAGAGTCTGAGAAAAGGAATGATGGCATGTACTTGCTGACCCTGGTGAGCACGATCCAGTGGAGTGGGGTAAGCAGAGAAAAGGAATGAGCGCAGAGTCCCAGAAGGAATGATGGCATGTACTTGCTGACCCTGTGGAGCATGTTCCAGTGGAGTGTGGCAAGCAGAGAAAGGGAATGAGCACAGAGTCTGAGAAGGAATGATGGCATGTACTTGCTGACACTGGGGAGCATGATCCAGTGGAGTGGGACATGCAGAGAAAAGGAAGGAGCGCAGAGTCTGGGAAGGAATGATGGCATGTACTTGCTGATCCTGGGGAGCATGTTCCAGTGGAGTGGGGCAAGCAAAGAAAGGGAATGAGCACAGAGTCTGAGAAGGAATGATGGGATGTACTTCCTGACCCTGTGGAGCATGATCCATTGGAGTGGGGCAAGCAAAGAAAAAGAATGAGCGCAGAGTCTGAGAAAAGGAATGATGGCATGTACTTGCTGACCCTGGGGAGCATGATCCAGTGGAGTGGGGCAAGCAGAGAAAAGGAATGAGCGCAGAATCCCAGAGGGAATGATGGCATGTACTTGCTGACCCTATGGAGCATGTTCCAGTGGAGTGGGGCAAGCTGAGAACGGGAATTAGCACAGTGTCTGAGTAGGAATGATGGCATGTACTTGCTGAAACTGGGGAGCATGATCCAGTGGAGTGGGGCAAGCAGAGAAAAGGAAGGAGCGCAAAGTTTGAGAAGGAATGATGGCATGTACTTCCTGACCCTGTGGAGCATGATCCAGTGGAGTGGGGCAAGCAGAGAAAATGAATGAGCTCAGAGTCCGAGAAGGACTGATGCCATGTACATGCTGCCCTGGGAAGCATGTTCCAGTTGAGTGGGGCACGCAGAGAAAAGGAATGAGTGCAGAATCTGAGAAGGAATGATGGCATGTACTTGCAGATCCTGGGGAGCATGGTCCAGTGAAGGGGAGCAAGCAGAGAAAAGGAATGAGTGCAGAGTACGAGAAGGAATGATGGCATGTTCCTGCTGACCCTGGGGAGCATGATCCAGTGGAGTGGGGAAAGCAGAGAAAAGCAATGAGCGCAGAGTCCGAGAAGGAATGATGGCATTTACTTGCTGATGCTGGGGAGCACGATCCAGTGGAGTGGGGGAAGCAGAGAAAAGCAATGAGCGCAGAGTATGAGAAGGAATGATGGCATGTACTTGCTGACGTTGGGGAGCATGTTCCAGTGGAGTGGGGTAAGCAGAGAAAAGGAATGAGGGCAGAGTACGAGAAGGAATGATGGAATGTACTTGCTGACCCTGGGGAGCATGGTCCAGTGGAGGGGAGCAAGCAGAGAAAAGGAATGAGTGCAGAGTACGAGAAGGAATGATGGCATGTTCTTGCTGACCCTGGGGAGCACGATCCAGTGGGGAGGGGCAAGCAGAGAAAAGGAATGAGCACAGAGTCTGAGAAAATGAATGATGGCATGTACTTGCTGACCCTGGTGAGCACGATCCAGTGGAGTGGGGTAAGCAGAGAAAAGGAATGAGCGCAGAGTCCCAGAAGGAATGATGGCATGTACTTGCTGACCCTGTGGAGCATGTTCCAGTGGAGTGTGGCAAGCAGAGAAAGGGAATGAGCACAGAGTCTGAGAAGGAATGATGGCATGTACTTGCTGACACTGGGGAGCATGATCCAGTGGAGTGGGACAAGCAGAGAAAAGGAAGGAGCGCAGAGTCTGAGAAGGAATGATGGCATGTACTTGCTGATCCTGGGGAGCATGTTCCAGTGGAGTGGGGCAAGCAAAGAAAGGGAATGAGCACAGAGTCTGAGAAGGAATGATGGGATGTACTTCCTGACCCTGTGGAGCATGATCCAGTGGAGTGGGGCAAGCAAAGAAAAAGAATGAGCGCAGAGTCTGAGAAAAGGAATGATGGCATGTACTTGCTGACCCTGGGGAGCATGATCAGTGGAGTGGGGCAAGCAGAGAAAAGGAATGAGCGCAGAATCCTAGAGGGAATGATGGCATGTACTTGCTGACCCTATGGAGCATGTTCCAGTGGAGTGGGACAAGCTGAGAACGGGAATTAGCACAGTGTCTGAGTAGGAATGATGGCATGTACTTGCTGAAACTGGGGAGCATGATCCAGTGGAGTGGGGCAAGCAGAGAAAAGGAAGGAGCGCAAAGTTTGAGAAGGAATGATGGCATGTACTTCCTGACCCTGTGGAGCATGATCCAGTGGAGTGGGGCAAGCAGAGAAAATGAATGAGCTCAGAGTCCGAGAAGGACTGATGCCATGTACATGCTGCCCTGGGAAGCATGTTCCAGTTGAGTGGGGCACGCAGAGAAAAGGAATGAGTGCAGAATCTGAGAAGGAATGATGGCATGTACTTGCAGACCCTGGGGAGCATGGTCCAGTGGAGGGGAGCAAGCAGAGAAAAGGAATGAGTGCAGAATACGAGAAGGAATGATGTCATGTTCCTGCTGACCCTGGGGAGCATGATCCAGTGGAGTGGGGAAAGCAGAGAAAAGCAATGAGCGCAGAGTCCGAGAAGGAATGATGGCATTTACTTGCTGACGCTGGGGAGCACGGTCCAGTGGAGTGGGGGAAGCAGAGAAAAGCAATGAGCGCAGAGTATGAGAAGGAATGATGGCATGTACTTGATGACATTGGGGAGCATGTTCCAGTGGAGTGGGGTAAGCAGAGAAAAGGAATGAGGGCAGAGTACGAGAAGGAATGATGGCATGTACTTGCTGACCCTGGGGAGCATGGTCCAGTGGAGGGGAGCAAGCAGAGAAAAGGAATGAATGCAGAGTACGAGAAGGAATGATGGCATGTTCTTGCTGACCCTGGGGAGCACGATCCAGTGGAGTGGGGGAAGGAGAGAAAAGCAATGAGCGCAGAGTCCGAGAAGGAATGATGGCGTGTACTTGCTGACCTTGGGGAGAACGATCCAGTGGAGTAGGGCATGCAGAGAAAAGGAATGAGCGTAGAGTCCAGAAGGAATGATGGCATGTACGTGCTGACCCTGGGAAGCACGATCCAGTGGAGAGGAGCAACCAGAGAAAAGGAATGAGCGCAGAGTCTGAGAAAAGGAATGATGGCATATACTTGCTGCCCTGGGGAGCACAATCCAGTGGAGTGGGGCAAGCAGAGAAAAGGAATGAGCGCAGAGTCCCAGAAGAAATGATGGCATGTACTTGCTGACCCTATGGAGGCAGTTCCAGTGGAGTGGGGCAAGCAGAGAAAGGGAATGAGGACAGAGTCTGAGAAGGAATGATGGCATGTACTTGCTGATCCTGGGGAGCATGCTCCAGTGGAGTGGGGCAAGCAGATAAAGGGAATGAGCGCAGAGTCTTAGAAGGAATGATGGCATGTACTTGCTGACCCTTGGGAGCATATTCCAGTGGAGTGGGGCAAGCAGAGAAAGGGAATGAGCACAGAGTCCGAGAAGGAATGATGGCATGTACTTGCTGACCCTGGGGAGCATGTTCCAGTGGAGAGGGGCAAGCAGAGCAGAGGAATGAGCGCAGAGTATGAGAAGGAATGATGGCATGTACTTGCTGACCCTGGGGAGCACGATCCAGTGGAGAGGGGCAAGCAGAGCAGAGGAATGACTGCAGAGTCTGAGAAGGAATGATGGCATGTACTTGCTGACCTTGGGGAGAACGATCCAGTAGAGTAGGGCAAGCAGAGAAAAGGAATGAGCGCAGAATCCGAGAAGGAATGATGGCATGTACTTGCTGCTCACACTGGGGAGCATGATCCAGTGGAGTGGGGCAAGCAGAGAAAAGGAATGAGCACTGAGTCCGAGAAGGAATGATGGCATGTACTTGCTGACCATGGGGAGCACAATCCAGTGGAGTGGGGCAAGCATAGAAAGGGAATGAGCGCAGAGTCTGAGAAGGAATGATGGCATGCACTTCCAGACCCTGTGGAGCATGATCCAGTGGAGTGGGGCAAGCAGAGAAAACGAATGAGCTCAGAGTCGAAGAAGGACTGATGCCATATACATGCTGCCCTGGGGAGCATGTTCCAGTTGAGTGGGGCAGGCAGAGAAAAGCAATGAATTTAGAGTCTGAGAAGGAATAATGGCATGTACTTGCTGACCCTTGGGAGCATGTTCCAGTGGAGTGGGGTAAGCAGAGAAAAGGAAAGAGGGCAGAGTACGAGAAGGAATGATGGCATGTACTTGCTGACCTTGGGGAGCACGATCCAGTGGAGTGGGGCAAGCAGAGAAAAGGAATGAGCACCGAGTCCCCGAAGGAATGATGGCATGTACTTGCTGACCCTAATGAGCATGTTCCAGTGGAGTGGGTTATGCAGAGAAAAGGAATGAGGGCAGAGTACGAGAAGGAATGATGGCATGCACTTGCTGACCCTGGGGAGCACGATCCAGTGGAGTGGGGGGAAGCAGAGAAAAGCAATGAGCGCAGAGTCCGAGAAGGAATGGTGGCCTGTACTTGCTGACCTTGGGCAGCACAATCCAGTGGAGTAGGGCATGCAGAGAAAAGGAATGAGCTCAGGGTCCAAGAAGGAATGATGGCATGCACTTTCAGACCCTGGGAAGCACGATCCAGTGGAGAGGGGCAAGCAGAGAAAAGGAATGAGCGCAGAGTACGAGAAGGAATGATTCCATGTACTTGCTGACCCTGGGGAGCATGAACGAGTGGAGTGGGGGAAGCAGAGAAAAGCAATGAGCGCAGAGTCTGAGAAGGAATGATGGCATGTACTTGCTGACCCTAGAGAAGCACAATCCAGTGGAGTGGGGCAAGCAGAGAAAAGGAATGAGCACAGAGTCCCAGAAGAAATGATGGCATGTACTTGCTGACCCTATGGAGCATGTTCCAGTGGATTGGGGCAAGCAGAGAAAGGGAATGAGCACAGAGTCTGAGAAGGAATGATGGCATGTACTTGCTGATCCTGGGGAGCATGTTCCAGTGGAGTGGGGCAAGCAGAGAAAGGGAATGAGCACAGAGTTTGAGAACGAATGATGGCATGTACTTTCTGACCCTGTGGAGCATGATCCAGTGGAGTGGGGCAAGCAGAGAAAATGAATGAGCTCAGATTCCAAGAAGGACTGATGGCATGTACATGCCGACCTGGGGAGCATGTTCCAGTTGAGTAGGGCACGCAGAGAAAAGGAATGAGCGCAGAGTCCAAGAAGGAATGATGGCATGTACTTCCTGACCCTGGGGAGCACGATCCAGTGGAGAGGGGCAAGCAGAGAAAGGAATGAGCGCAGAGTCTGAGAAGGAATGATGGCATGTACTTGCTGACCTTGGAGAGCACGATCCAGTGGAGTAGGGCATGCAGTGAAAAGGAATGAGCGCAGAGTCCAAGAAGGAATGATGGCATGTACTTCCTGACCCTGGGGAGCACGATCCAGTGGAGAGGGGCAAGCAGAGAAAGGAATGAGTGCAGAGTTTGAGAAAAGGAATGATGGCATGTACTTGCTGACACTGGGGAGCATGATCCAGTGGAGTCGGGCAAGCAGAGAAAGTGAATGAGCGCAGAGTCTGAGACGGAATGATGGCATGTACTTCCTGACCCTGTGGAGCATGATCCAGTGGAGAGGTGGAAGCAGAGAAAAGAAATGAGTGCAGAGTCTGAGAAGGAATGATGGCATGCACTTGCTGACCCTGGGGAGCACGATCCAGTGGAGTGGGGAAAGCAGAGAAAAGCAATGAGCGCAGAGTCCCAGAAGGAATGATGGCATGTACTTGCTGACCTTGGGGAGCACAATCCAGTGGAGTAGGGCACGCAGAGAAAAGGAATGAGCGCAGAGTCCAAGAAGGAATTATGGCATGTACTTGCTGACCCTAGGGAGCATGATCCAGTGGGGAGGGGCAAGCAGAGAAAAGGAATGAGCATAGAGTCTGAGAAAAGGAATGATGGCATGTACTTGCTGACCCTGGTGAGCACGATCCAGTGGAGTGGGGTAAGCAGAGAAAAGGAATGAGCGCAGAGTCCCAGAAGGAATGATGGCATGTACTTGCTGACCCTGTGGAGCATGTTCCAGTGGAGTGTGGCAAGCAGAGAAAGGGAATGAGCACAGAGTCTGAGAAGGAATGATGGCATGTACTTGCTGACACTGGGGAGCATGATCCAGTGGAGTGGGACAAGCAGAGAAAAGGAAGGAGCGCAGAGTCTGAGAAGGAATGATGGCATGTACTTGCTGATCCTGGGGAGCATGTTCCAGTGGAGTGGGGCAAGCAAAGAAAGGGAATAAGCACAGAGTCTGAGAAAGAATGATGGCATGTACTTGCTGACACTGGGGAGCATGATCCAGTGGAGTGGGGCAAGCAGAGAAAAGGAAGGAGCGCAGAGTCTGAGAAGGAATGATGGCATGTACTTGCTGATCCTGGGGAGCATGTTCCAGTGGAGTGGGGCAAGCAAAGAAAGGGAATGAGCACAGAGTCTGAGAAGGAATGATGGGATGTACTTCCTGACCCTGTGGAGCATGATCCAGTGGAGTGGGGCAAGCAAAGAAAAAGAATGAGCGCAGAGTCTGAGAAAAGGAATGATGGCATGTACTTGCTGACCCTGGGGAGCATGATCCAGTGGAGTGGGGCAAGCAGAGAAAAGGAATGAGCGCAGAATCCCAGAGGGAATGATGGCATGTACTTGCTGACCCTATGGAGCATGTTCCAGTGGAGTGGGGCAAGCTGAGAACGGGAATTAGCACAGTGTCTGGGTAGGAATGATGGCATGTACTTGCTGAAACTGGGGAGCATGATCCAGTGGAGTGGGGCAAGCAGAGAAAAGGAAGGAGCGCAAAGTTTGAGAAGGAATGATGGCATGTACTTCCTGACCCTGTGGAGCATGATCCAGTGGAGTGGGGCAAGCAGAGAAAATGAATGAGCTCAGAGTCCGAGAAGGACTGATGCCATGTACATGCTGCCCTGGGAAGCATGTTCCAGTTGAGTGGGGCACGCAGAGAAAAGGAATGAGTGCAGAATCTGAGAAGGAATGATGGCATGTACTTGCAGACCCTGGGGAGCATGGTCCAGTGGAGGGGAGCAAGCAGAAAAAAGGAATGAGTGCAGAGTACGAGAAGGAATGATGGCATGTTCCTGCTGACCCTGGGGAGCATGATCCAGTGGAGTGGGGAAAGCAGAGAAAAGCAATGAGCGCAGAGTCCGAGAAGGAATGATGGCATTTACTTGCTGACGCTGGGGAGCACGATCCAGTGGAGTGGGGGAAGCAGAGAAAAGCAATGAGCGCAGAGTATGAGAAGGAATGATGGCATGTACTTGCTGACGTTGGGGAGAATGTTCCAGTGGAGTGGGGTAAGCAGAGAAAAGGAATGAGGGCAGAGTACGAGAAGGAATGATGGCATGTACTTGCTGACCCTGGGGAGCATGGTCCAGTGGAGGGGAGCAAGCAGAGAAAAGGAATGAGTGCAGAGTACGAGAAGGAATGATGGCATGTTCTTGCTGACCCTGGGGAGCACGATCCAGTGGAGTGGGGGAAGGAGAGAAAAGCAATGAGCGCAGAGTCCGAGAAGGAATGATGGCGTGTACTTGCTGACCTTGGGGAGAACGATCCAGTGGAGTAGGGCATGCAGAGAAAAGGAATGAGCGTAGAGTCCAGAAGGAATGATGGCATGTACGTGCTGACCCTGGGAAGCACGATCCAGTGGAGAGGGGCAAGCAGAGAAAAGGAATGAGCGCAGAGTCCCAGAAGAAATGATGGCATGTACTTGCTGACCCTATGGAGGCTGTTCCAGTGGAGTGGGGCAAGCAGAGAAAGGGAATGAGGACAGAGTCTGAGAAGGAATGATGGCATGTACTTGCTGATCCTGGGGAGCATGCTCCAGTGGAGTGGGGCAAGCAGATAAAGGGACTGAGCGCAGAGTCTTAGAAGGAATGATGGCATGTACTTGCTGACCCTTGGGAGCATATTCCAGTGGAGTGGGGCAAGCAGAGTAAGGGAATGAGCACAGAGTCCGAGAAGGAATGATGGCATGTACTTGCTGACCCTGGGGAGCATGTTCCAGTGGAGAGGGGCAAGCAGAGCAGAGGAATGAGCGCAGAGTATGAGAAGGAATGATGGCATGTACTTGCTGACCCTGGGGAGCACGATCCAGTGGAGAGGGGCAAGCAGAGCAGTGGAATGAGCGCAGAGTCTGAGAAGGAATGATGGCATGTACTTGCTGACCTTGGGGAGAACGATCCAGTAGAGTAGGGCAAGCAGAGAAAAGGAATGAGCGCAGAATCCGAGAAGGAATGATGGCATGTACTTGCTGCTCACACTGGGGAGCATGATCCAGTGGAGTGGGGCAAGCAGAGAAAAGGAATGAGCACTGAGTCCGAGAAGGAATGATGGCATGTACTTGCTGACCATGGGGAGCACAATCCAGTGGAGTGGGGCAAGCATAGAAAGGGAATGAGCGCAGAGTCTGAGAAGGAATGATGGCATGTACTTGCAGACCCTGTGGAGCATGATCCAGTGGAGTGGGGCAAGCAGAGAAAACGAATGAGCTCAGAGTCCAAGAAGGACTGATGCCATATACATGCTGCCCTGGGGAGCATGTTCCAGTTGAGTGGGGCAGGCAGAGAAAAGCAATGAATTCAGAGTCTGAGAAGGAATAATGGCATGTACTTGCTGACCCTTGGGAGCATGTTCCAGTGGAGTGGGGTAAGCAGAGAAAAGGAAAGAGGGCAGAGTACGAGAAGGAATGATGGCATGTACTTGCTGACCTTGGGGAGCACGATCCAGTGGAGTGGGGCAAGCAGAGAAAAGGAATGAGCACCGAGTCCCAGAAGGAATGATGGCATGTACTTGCTGACCCTATGGAGCATGTTCCAGTGGAGTGGGTTATGCAGAGAAAAGGAATGAGGGCAGAGTACGAGAAGGAATGATGGCATGCACTTGCTGACCCTGGGGAGCACGATCCAGTGGAGTGGGGGGAAGCAGAGAAAAGCAATGAGCGCAGAGTCCGAGAAGGAATGGTGGCCTGTACTTGCTGACCTTGGGCAGCACAATCCAGTGGAGTAGGGAATGCAGAGAAAAGGAATGAGCTCAGGGTCCAAGAAGGAATGATGGCATGCACTTTCTGACCCTGGGAAGCACGATCCAGTGGAGAGGGGCAAGCAGAGAAAAGGAATGAGCGCAGAGTACGAGAAGGAATGATTCCATGTACTTGCTTACCCTGGGGAGCATGAACGAGTGGAGTGGGGGAAGCAGAGAAAAGCAATGAGCGCAGAGTCCGAGAAGGAATGATGACATGTATTGCTGACCCTGGGGAGCACGATGCAGTGGAGTGGGGCAAGCAGAGAAAAGGAATGAGCTCAGAGTCCAAGAAGGACTGATGGCATGTACATGCTGCCCTGGTGAGCAAGTTCCAGTCGAGTGGGGCACGCAGAGAAAAGGAATGAGCGCAGAGTCTGAGAAGGAATGAAGGCATGTACTTGCTGACCCTCGGGAGCATGTTCCAGTGGCGTGGGGTAAGCAGAGAAAAGGAATGAGGGCAGAGTACGAGAAGGAATGATGGCATCTACTTGCTGACCCTGGGGAGCACGATCCAGTGGAGAGGGGCAAGCAGAGAAAAGGAATGAGCACAGAGTGCGAGAATAAATGATGGCATGTATTTGCTGACCTTGGGGAGAACGATCCAGTGGATTAGGGCAAGCAGAGAAAAGGCATGAGCGCAGAGTCCGAGAAAGAATGATGACATGTACTTGCTGACCCTGGGGAGCACGATCCAGTAGAGAGGGGCAAGCAGAGAAAAGGAATGAGCGCAGAGTCTGTGAAAAGGAATGATGGCATGTTCTTGCTGACACTGGGGAGCATGATCCAGTGGAGTGGGGCATGCAGAGAAAAGGAAGGAGCGCAGAGTCTGAGAAGGAATGATGGCATGTACATGCTGATCCTGGGGAGCATGTTCCAGTGGAGTGGGGCAAGCAGAGAAAGGGAATGAGCGCAGAGTCTGAGAAGGAATGATGGCATGTACTTAATGACACTGTGGAGCATGAATAAGTGGAGTGGGGCAAGCAGAGAAAACAAATGAGCTCAGAGTCCCAGAAGGAATGATGGCATGTACATGCTGCCCTATGGAGCATGTTCCAGTCAAGTGGGGCACGCAGAGAAAGGGAATGAGCACAGATTCTGAGAAGGAATGATGGCATGTACTTGCTGACCCTCTGGAGCATGTTCCAGTGGAGTGGGGTAAGCAGAGAAAAGGAATGAGGGCAGAGTACGAGAACGAATGATGATATGTACTTGCTGACCCTGGGGAGCACAATCCAGTGGAGTGGGGGAAGCAGAGAAAAGCAATGAGCGCAGAGTCAGAGAAGGAATGATGGCATGTACTTGCTGACCTTGTGGAGCATGATCCAGTGGAGTAGGGCATGCAGCGAAAAGGAATGAGCGGAGAGTCCAAGAAGGAATGATGGCATGTACTTGCTGACCCTGGGGAGCACGATCCAGTGGAGTGGGGGAAGCAGAGAAAAGCAATGAGCACAGAGTCAGAGAAGGAATGATGGCATGTACTTGCTGACCTTGTGAAGCATGATCCAGTGGAGTAGGGCATGCAGCGAAAAGGAATGAGCGGAGAGTCCAAGAAGGAATGATGGCATGTACTTGCTGACCCTGGGGAGCACGATCCAGTGGAGAGGGGCAAGCAGAGCAGAGGAATGAGCGCAGAGTCTGAGAAGGAATGAGGGCATGTACTTGCTGACCTTGGGGAGCAAGATCCAGTGGAGTAGGGCATGCAGACAAAAGGAATGAGCGCAGAGTCCAAGAAGGAATGATGGCATGTACTTGCTGACCATGGAGAGCACGATCCAGTGGAGAGGGGCAAGCAGAGAAAAGAAATGAGCGCAGAGTACGAGAAGGAATGATGGCATGTACTTGCTGACCTTGGGGAGAACGATCCAGTAGAGTAGGGCAAGCAGAGAAAAGGAATGAGCGCAGAGTCCGAGAAGGAATGATGGCATGTACTTGCTGACCCTGGGGAGCACGATCCAGTGGAGAGGGGCAAGCAGAGAAAAGGAATGAGCGCAGAGTCTGAGAAAAGGAATGTTGACATGTACTTGCTGACCCTGGGGAGCACGATCCAGTGGAGTGGGGTAAGCAGAGAAAAGCAATGAGCGCAGAGTACGAGATGGAATGATGGCATGTACTTGCTGACCCTGGGGAGCACGATCCAGTGGAGTGGGGGAAGAAGAGAAAAGCAATAAGCGCCGAGTCAGAGAAGGAATGATGGCATGTACTTGCTGACCCTGGGGAGCATGATCCAGTGGAGTAGGGCATGCAGCGAAAAGGAATGAGCGGAGAGTCCAAGAAGGAATGATGGCATGTACTTGCTGACCCTGGGGAGCACGATCCAGTGGAGAGGGGCAAGCAGAGCAAAGGAATGAGCACAGAGTCAGAGAAGGAATGATGACATGTACTTGCTGACCCTGGGGAGCACGATCCAGTAGAGAGAGGCAAGCAGAGAAAAGGAATGAGCGCAGAGTCTGAGAAAAGGAATGATGGCATGTACTTGCTGACCCTGGGGAGCATGTTCCAGTGGAGTGGGGCATGCAGAGAAAAGGAAGGAGAGCAGAGTCTGAGAAGGAATGATGGCATGTACATGCTGATCCTGGGGAGCATGTTCCAGTGGAGTGGGGCAAGCAGAGAAAGGGAATGAGCACAGAGTCTGAGAAGGAATGATGGCATGTTCTTGCTGACACTGGGGAGCATGATCCAGTGGAGTGGGGCATGCAGAGAAAAGGAAGGAGCGCAGAGTCTGAGAAGGAATGATGGCATGTACATGCTGATCCTGGGGAGCATGTTCCAGTGGAGTGGGGCAAGCAGAGAAAGGGAATGAGTGCAGAGTCTGAGAAGGAATGATGGCATGTACTTCCTGACACTGTGGAGCATGAATAAGTGGAGTGGGGCAAATAGAGAAAACGGATGAGCTCAGAGTCCCAGAAGGAATGATGGCATGTACTTGCTGACCCTATGGAGCATGTTCCAGTGGAGTGGGTCAAGCAGAGAAAGGGAATGAGCACAGAGTCTGAGAAGGAATGATGGCATGTTCTTGCTGACACTGGGGAGCACGATCCAGTGCAGAGGGGTAAGCAGAGCAAATGAATGAGCGCAGAGTCTGAGAAGGAATGATGGCATGTACTTGCTGACCTTGTGGAGCATGATTCAGTGGAGCAGGGCATGCAGCGAAAAGGAATGAGCGGAGAGTCCAAGAAGTAATGATGGCATGTACTTGCTGACCCTGGGGAGCACGATCCAGTGGAGAGGGGCAAGCAGAGCAAAGGAATGAGCGCAGAGTGTGAGAAAAGGAATGATGGCATGTACTTGCTGACCCTGGGGAGCACGATACAGTGGAGTGGGGTAAGCAGAGAAAAGCAATGAGCGCAGAGTCAGAGAAGGAATGATGGCATGTACTTGCTGACCTTGTGGAGCATGATCCAGTGGAGTAGGGCATGCAGCGAAAAGGAATGAGCGGAGAGTCCAAGAAGGAATGATGGCATGTACTTGCTGACCCTGGGAGCACGATCCAGTGGAGAGGGGCAAGCAGAGCAAAGGAATGAGCGCAGAGTGTGAGAAAAGGAATGATGGCATGTACTTGCTGACCCTGGGGAGCACGATCCAGTGGAGTGGGGGAAGCAGAGAAAAGCAATGAGCGCAGAGTCAGAGAAGGAATGATGGCATGTACTTGCTGACCTTGTGGAGCATGATCCAGTGGAGTAGGGCATGCAGACAAAAGGAATGAGCGCAGAGTCCAAGAAGGAATGATGGCATGTACTTGCTGACCCTGGAGAGCACGATCCAGTGAAGAGGGGCAAGCAGAGAAAACAAATGAGCGCAGAGTACGAAAAGGAATGATGGCATGTACTTGCTGACCCTGGAGAGCACGATCAAGTGGAGTGGGGGAAGCAGAGAAAGGCAATGAGCGCAGAGTCTGAGAAGGAATGATGGCATGTTCTTGCACTGGGGAGCATGATCCAGTGGAGTGGGGCATGCAGAGAAAAGGAAGGAGCGCAGAGTCTGAGAAGGAATGATGGCATGTACATGCTGATCCTGGGGAGCATGTTCCAGTGGAGTGGGGCAAGCAGAGAAAGGGAATGAGTGCAGAGTCTCAGAAGGAATGATGGCATGTACTTCCTGACACTGTGGAGCATGAATAAGTGGAGTGGGGCAAGCAGAGAAAACGGATGCGCTCAGAGTCCCAGAAGGAATGATGGCATGTACTTGCTGACCCTATGGACCATGCTCCAGTGGAGTGGGTCAAGCAGAGAAAGGGAATGAGCACAGAGTCTGAGAAGGAATGATGGCATGTTCTTGCTGACACTGGGGAGCACGATCCAGTGCAGAGGGGCAAGCAGAGCAAATGAATGAGCGCAGAGTCTGAGAAGGAATGATGGCATGTACTTGCTGACCTTGTGGAGCATGATCCAGTGGAGTAGGGCATGCAGCGAAAAGGAATGAGCGGAGAGTCCAAGAAGGAATGATGGCATGTACTTGCTGACCCTGGGGAGCACGATCCAGTGGAGAGGGGCAAGCAGAGCAAAAGAATGAGCGCAGAGTCTGAGAAAAGGAATGATGGCATGTACTTGCTGACCCTGGGGAGCATGTTCCAGTGGAGTGGGGCATGCAGAGAAAAGGAAGGAGCGCAGAGTCTGAGAAGGAATGATGGCATGTACTTGCTGACCCTGGGGAGCACGATCCAGTGGAGAGGGGCAAGCAGAGCAAAAGAATGAGCGCGGAGTCTGAGAAGGAATGATGGCATGTACTTGCTGACCTTGGGGAGCAAGATCCAGTGGAGTAGGGCCTGCAGACAAAAGGAATGAGCGCAGAGTCCAAGAAGGAATGATGGCATGTACTTGCTGACCACGGAGAGCACGATCCAGTGGAGAGGGGCAAGCAGAGAAAACAAATGAGCGCAGAGTACGCAAAGGAATGATGGCATGTACTTGCTGACCCTGGAGAGCACGATCCAGTGGAGAGGGGCAAGCAGAGAAAACAAATGAGCGCAGAGTACGAGAAGGAATGATGGCATGTACTTGCTGACCCTGGAGAGCACGATCGAGTGGAGAGGGGCAAGCAGAGAAAACAAATGAGCGCAGAGTCCGAGAAGGAATTATGGCATGTACTTGCTGACCTTTGGGAGAACGATCCAGTAGAGTAGGGCAAGCAGAGAAAAGGAATGAGCGCAGAGTCTGAGAAGGAATGATGGCATGTACTTGCTGACCCTGGGAGCACGATCCAGTGGAGAGGGGCAAGCAGAGCAAAGGAATGAGCGCAGAGTGTGAGAAAAGGAATGATGGCATGTACTTGCTGACCCTGGGGAGCACGATCCAGTGGAGTGGGGTAAGCAGAGAAAAGCAATGAGCGCAGAGTCAGAGAAGGAATGATGGCATGTACTTGCTGACCCTGGGGAGCACGATCCAGTAGAGAGAGGCAAGCAGAGAAAAGGAATGAGCGCAGAGTCTGAGAAAAGGAATGATGGCATGTACTTGCTGACCCTGGGGAGCATGTTCCAGTGGAGTGGGGCATGCAGAGAAAAGGAAGGAGAGCAGAGTCTGAGAAGGAATGATGGCATGTACATGCTGATCCTGGGGAGCATGTTCCAGTGGAGTGGGGCAAGCAGAGAAAGGGAATGAGCACAGAGTCTGAGAAGGAATGATGGCATGTTCTTGCTGACACTGGGGAGCATGATCCAGTGGAGTGGGGCATGCAGAGAAAAGGAAGGAGCGCAGAGTCTGAGAAGGAATGATGGCATGTACATGCTGATCCTGGGGAGCATGTTCCAGTGGAGTGGGGCAAGCAGAGAAAGGGAATGAGTGCAGAGTCTGAGAAGGAATGATGGCATGTACTTCCTGACACTGTGGAGCATGAATAAGTGGAGTGGGGCAAATAGAGAAAACGGATGAGCTCAGAGTCCCAGAAGGAATGATGGCATGTACTTGCTGACCCTATGGAGCATGTTCCAGTGGAGTGGGTCAAGCAGAGAAAGGGAATGAGCACAGAGTCTGAGAAGGAATGATGGCATGTTCTTGCTGACACTGGGGAGCACGATCCAGTGCAGAGGGGTAAGCAGAGCAAATGAATGAGCGCAGAGTCTGAGAAGGAATGATGGCATGTACTTGCTGACCTTGTGGAGCATGATTCAGTGGAGCAGGGCATGCAGCGAAAAGGAATGAGCGGAGAGTCCAAGAAGTAATGATGGCATGTACTTGCTGACCCTGGGGAGCACGATCCAGTGGAGAGGGGCAAGCAGAGCAAAGGAATGAGCGCAGAGTGTGAGAAAAGGAATGATGGCATGTACTTGCTGACCCTGGGGAGCACGATACAGTGGAGTGGGGTAAGCAGAGAAAAGCAATGAGCGCAGAGTCAGAGAAGGAATGATGGCATGTACTTGCTGACCTTGTGGAGCATGATCCAGTGGAGTAGGGCATGCAGCGAAAAGGAATGAGCGGAGAGTCCAAGAAGGAATGATGGCATGTACTTGCTGACCCTGGGAGCACGATCCAGTGGAGAGGGGCAAGCAGAGCAAAGGAATGAGCGCAGAGTGTGAGAAAAGGAATGATGGCATGTACTTGCTGACCCTGAGGAGCACGATCCAGTGGAGTGGGGGAAGCAGAGAAAAGCAATGAGCGCAGAGTCAGAGAAGGAATGATGGCATGTACTTGCTGACCTTGTGGAGCATGATCCAGTGGAGTAGGGCATGCAGACAAAAGGAATGAGCGCAGAGTCCAAGAAGGAATGATGGCATGTACTTGCTGACCCTGGAGAGCACGATCCAGTGAAGAGGGGCAAGCAGAGAAAACAAATGAGCGCAGAGTACGAAAAGGAATGATGGCATGTACTTGCTGACCCTGGAGAGCACGATCAAGTGGAGTGGGGGAAGCAGAGAAAGGCAATGAGCGCAGAGTCTGAGAAGGAATGATGGCATGTTCTTGCACTGGGGAGCATGATCCAGTGGAGTGGGGCATGCAGAGAAAAGGAAGGAGCGCAGAGTCTGAGAAGGAATGATGGCATGTACATGCTGATCCTGGGGAGCATGTTCCAGTGGAGTGGGGCAAGCAGAGAAAGGGAATGAGTGCAGAGTCTCAGAAGGAATGATGGCATGTACTTCCTGACACTGTGGAGCATGAATAAGTGGAGTGGGGCAAGCAGAGAAAACGGATGCGCTCAGAGTCCCAGAAGGAATGATGGCATGTACTTGCTGACCCTATGGACCATGCTCCAGTGGAGTGGGTCAAGCAGAGAAAGGGAATGAGCACAGAGTCTGAGAAGGAATGATGGCATGTTCTTGCTGACACTGGGGAGCACGATCCAGTGCAGAGGGGCAAGCAGAGCAAATGAATGAGCGCAGAGTCTGAGAAGGAATGATGGCATGTACTTGCTGACCTTGTGGAGCATGATCCAGTGGAGTAGGGCATGCAGCGAAAAGGAATGAGCGGAGAGTCCAAGAAGGAATGATGGCATGTACTTGCTGACCCTGGGGAGCACGATCCAGTGGAGAGGGGCAAGCAGAGCAAAAGAATGAGCGCAGAGTCTGAGAAAAGGAATGATGGCATGTACTTGCTGACCCTGGGGAGCATGTTCCAGTGGAGTGGGGCATGCAGAGAAAAGGAAGGAGCGCAGAGTCTGAGAAGGAATGATGGCATGTACTTGCTGACCCTGGGGAGCACGATCCAGTGGAGAGGGGCAAGCAGAGCAAAAGAATGAGCGCGGAGTCTGAGAAGGAATGATGGCATGTACTTGCTGACCTTGGGGAGCAAGATCCAGTGGAGTAGGGCCTGCAGACAAAAGGAATGAGCGCAGAGTCCAAGAAGGAATGATGGCATGTACTTGCTGACCACGGAGAGCATGATCCAGTGGAGAGGGGCAAGCAGAGAAAACAAATGAGCGCAGAGTACGCAAAGGAATGATGGCATGTACTTGCTGACCCTGGAGAGCACGATCCAGTGGAGAGGGGCAAGCAGAGAAAACAAATGAGCGCAGAGTACGAGAAGGAATGATGGCATGTACTTGCTGACCCTGGAGAGCACGATCGAGTGGAGAGGGGCAAGCAGAGAAAACAAATGAGCGCAGAGTCCGAGAAGGAATTATGGCATGTACTTGCTGACCTTTGGGAGAACGATCCAGTAGAGTAGGGCAAGCAGAGAAAAGGAATGAGCGCAGAGTCTGAGAAGGAATGATGGCATGTACTTGCTGACCCTGGGAGCACGATCCAGTGGAGAGGGGCAAGCAGAGCAAAGGAATGAGCGCAGAGTGTGAGAAAAGGAATGATGGCATGTACTTGCTGACCCTGGGGAGCACGATCCAGTGGAGTGGGGTAAGCAGAGAAAAGCAATGAGCGCAGAGTCAGAGAAGGAATGATGGCATGTACTTGCTGACCTTGTGGAGCATGATCCAGTGGAGTAGGGCATGCAGCGAAAAGGAATGAGCGGAGAGTCCAAGAAGGAATGATGGCATGTACTTGCTGACCCTGGGGAGCACGATCCAGTGGAGAGGGGCAAGCAGAGCAAAGGAATGAGCGCAGAGTCTGAGAAAAGGAATGATGGCATGTACTTGCTGACCCTGGGGAGCATGTTCCAGTGGAGTGGGGCATGCAGAGAAAAGGAAGGAGCGCAGAGTCTGAGAAGGAATGATGGCATGTACTTGCTGACCCTGGGGAGCACGATCCAGTGGAGAGGGGCAAGCAGAGCAAAAGAATGAGCGCGGAGTCTGAGAAGGAATTATGGCATGTACTTGCTGACCTTGGGGAGCAAGATCCAGTGGAGTAGGGCATGCAGACAAAAGGAATGAGCGCAGAGTCCAAGAAGGAATGTTGGCATGTACTTGCTGACCATGGAGAGCACGATCCAGTGGAGAGGGGCAAGCAGAGAAAAAAAATGAGCGCAGAGTACGAGAAGGAATGATGGCATGTACTTGCTGACCCTGGAGAGCACGATCCAGTGAAGAGGGGCAAGCAGAGAAAACAAATGAGCGCAGAGTACGAGAAGGAATGATGGCATGTACTTGCTGACCCTGGAGAGCACGATCGAGTGGAGAGGGGCAAGCAGAGAAAACAAATGAGCGCAGAATCCGAGAAGGAATGATGGCATGTACTTGCTGACCTTTGGGAGAACGATCCAGTAGAGTAGGGCAAGCAGAGAAAAGGAATGAGCGCAGAGTCTGAGAAGGAATGATGGCATGTACTTGCTGACCCTGGGGAGCATGTTCCAGTGGAGTGGGGCATGCAGAGAAAAGGAAGGAGCGCAGAGTCTGAGAAGGAATGATGGCATGTACTTGCTGACCCTGGGGAGCACGATCCAGTGGAGTGGGGGAAGCAGAGAAAAGCAATGAGCGCAGAGTCAGAGAAGGAATGATGGCATGTACTTGCTGACCTTGTGGAGCATGATCCAGTGGAGTAGGGCATGCAGCGAAAAGGAATGAGCGGAGAGTCCAAGAAGGAATGATGGCATGTACTTGCTGACCCTGGGGAGCACGATCCAGTGGAGAGGGGCAAGCAGAGCAAAGGAATGAGCGCAGAGTCTGAGAAAAGGAATGATGGCATGTACTTGCTGACCCTGGAGAGCATGTTCCAGTGGAGTGGGGCATGCAGAGAAAAGGAAGGAGCGCAGAGTCTGAGAAGGAATGATGGCATGTACTTGCTGACCCTGGGGAGCACGATCCAGTGGAGTGGGGGAAGCAGAGAAAAGCAATGAGCGCAGAGTCAGAGAAGGAATGATGGCATGTACTTGCTGACCTTGTGGAGCATGATCCAGTGGAGTAGGGCATGCAGCGAAAAGGAATGAGCGGAGAGTCCAAGAAGGAATGATGGCATGTACTTGCTGACCCTGGGGAGCACGATCCAGTGGAGAGGGGCAAGCAGAGCAAAGGAATGAGCGCAGAGTATGAGAAGGAGTGATGGCATGTACATGCTGATCCTGGGGAGCATGTTCCAGTGGAGTCGGGCATGCAGAGAAAGGGAATGAGCGGAGAGTCTAAGAAGGAATGATGGCATGTTCTTGCTGACACTGGGGAGCATGATCCAGTGGAGTGGGGCATGCAGAGAAAAGGAAAGAGCGCAGAGTCTGAGAAGGAATGATGGCATGTACATGCTAATCCTGGGGAGCATGTTCCAGTGGAGTGGGGCAAGCAGAGAAAGGGAATGAGTGCAGAGTCTGAGAAGGAATGATGGCATGTACTTGCTGACCCTATGGAGCATGTTCCAGTGGAGTGGGTCAAGCAGAGAAAGGGAATGAGCACAGAGTCTGAGAAGGAATGATGGCATGTTCTTGCTGACACTGGGGAGCACGATCCAGTGCAGAGGGGCAAGCAGAGCAAAGGAATGAGCGCAGAGTCTGAGAAGGAATGATGGCATGTACTTGCTGACCTTGTGGAGCATGATCCAGTGGAGTAGGGCATGCAGCGAAAAGGAATGAGCGGAGAGTCCAAGAAGGAATGATGGCATGTACTTGCTGACCCTGGAGAGCACGATCCAGTGGAGAGGGGCAAGCAAAGCAAAGGAATGAGCGCAGAGTCTGAGAAGGAATGATTGCATGTACTTGCTGACCCTGGGGAGCATGATCCAGTGGAGGGGGGCAAGCAGAGCAAAGGAATGAGCGCAGAGTCCGAGAAGGAATGATGACATGTACTTGCTGACCCTGGGAGCACGATCCAGTAGAGAGGGGCAAGCAGAGAAAATGAATGAGCGCAGAGTCTGAGAAAAGGAATGATGGCATGTACTTGCTGACCCTGGGGAGCATGTTCCAGTGGAGTGGGGCATGCAGAGAAAAGGAAGGAGCGCAGAGTCTGAGAAGGAATGATGGCATGTACATGGTGATCCTGGGGAGCATGTTCCAGTGGAGTGGGGCAAGCAGAGAAAGGGAATGAGCACAGAGTCTGAGAAGGAATGATGGCATGTTCTTGCTGACACTGTGGAGCATGATCCAGTGGAGTGGGGCATGCACAGAAAAGGAAGGAGCGCAAAGTCTGAGAAGGAATGATGGCATGTACATGCTGATCCTGGGGAGCATGTTCCAGTGGAGTGGGGCAAGCAGAGAAAGGGAATGAGTGCAGAGTCTGAGAAGGAATGATGGCATGTACTTCCTGACACTGTGGAGCATGAATAAGTGGAGTGGGGCAAGCAGAGAAAACGGATGAGCTCAGAGTCCCAGAAGGAATGATGGCATGTACTTGCTGACCCTATGGAGCATGTTCCAGTGGAGTGGGTCAAGCAGAGAAAGGGAATGAGCACAGAGTACGAGAAGGAATGATGGCATGTACTTGCTGACCCTGGAGAGCACGATCGAGTGGAGTGGGGGAAGCAGAGAAAAGCAATGAGCGCAAAGTCCGAGAAGGAATGATGGCATGTACTTGCTGACCTTGGGGAGAACGATCCAGTAGAGTAGGGCAAGCAGAGAAAAGGAATGAGCGCAGATTCAGAGAAGGAATGATGGCATGTACTTGTTGACCCTAGGGAGCACGATCCAGTGGAGAGGGGCAAGCAGAGAAAAGGAATGAATACAGAGTCTGAGAAGGAATGATGGCATGTTCTTGCTGAGACTGGGGAGCATGATCCAGTCTAGTGGGGCATGCAGAGGCAAGGAATGAGCGCAGAGTCTGAGAAAAGGAATGATGGCATGTACTTGCTGACCCTCGGGAGCATGTTCCAGTGGAGTGGGGCATGCAGAGAAAAGGAAGGAGCGCAGAGTCTGAGAAGGAATGATGGCATGTACATGCTGACCCTTGGGAGCATGTTCCAGTGGAGTGGGGCAAGCAGAGAAAGGGAATGAGCACAGAGTCTGAGAAGGAATGATGGCATGTACATGCTGATCCTGGGGAGCATGTTCCAGTGGAGTGGGGCAAGCAGAGAAAGGGAATGAGCGCAGAGTCTGAGAAAAGGAATGATGGCATGTTCTTGCTGACACTGGGGAGCATGATCCAGTCTAGTGGGGCATGCAGAGAAAAGGAATGAGCGCAGAGTCTGAGAAAATGAATGATGGCATGTACATGCTGATCCTGGGGAGCATGTTCCAGTGGAGTGGGGCAAGCAGAGAAAGGGAAAAAGCACAGAGTCTGAGAAGGAATGATGGCATGTACATGCTGATCCTGGGGAGCATGTTCCAGTGGAGTGGGGCAAGCAGAGAAAGGGAATGAGTGCAGAGTCTGAGAAGGAATGATGGCATGTACTTCCTGACACTGTGGAGCATGAATAAGTGGAGTGGGGCAAGCAGAGAAAACGGATGAGCTCAGAGTCCCAGAAGGAATGATGGCATGTACTTGCTGACCCTATGGAGCATGTTCCAGTGGAGTGGGTGAAGCAGAGAAAGGGAATGAGCACAGAGTCTGAGAAGGAATGATGGCATGTTCTTGCTGACACTGGGGAGCACGATCCAGTGGAGAGGGGCAAGCAGAGCAGAGGAATGAGCGCAGAGTCTGAGAAGGAATGAGGGCATGTACTTGCTGACCTTGGGGAGCAAGATCCAGTGGAGTAGGGCATGCAGACAAAAGGAATGAGCGCAGAGTCCAAGAAGGAATGATGGCATGTACTTGCTGACCATGGAGAGCACGATCCAGTGGAGAGGGGCAAGCAGAGAAAAGAAATGAGCGCAGAGTACGAGAAGGAATGATGGCATGTACTTGCTGACCTTGGGGAGAACGATCCAGTAGAGTAGGGCAAGCAGAGAAAAGGAATGAGCGCAGAGTCCGAGAAGGAATGATGGCATGTACTTGCTGACCCTGGGGAGCACGATCCAGTGGAGAGGGGCAAGCAGAGAAAAGGAATGAGCGCAGAGTCTGAGAAAAGGAATGTTGACATGTACTTGCTGACCCTGGGGAGCACGATCCAGTGGAGTGGGGTAAGCAGAGAAAAGCAATGAGCGCAGAGTCCGAGAAGGAATGATGACATGTACTTGCTGACCGTGGGGAGCATGAACGAGTGGAGTGGGGGAAGCAGAGAAAAGCAATGAGCGCAGAGTCCGAGAAGGAATGATGACATGTACTTGCTGACCCTGGGGAGCACGATGCAGTGGAGTGGGGCAAGCAGAGAAAAGGAATGAGCTCAGAGTCCAAGAAGGACTGATGGCATGTACATGCTGCCCTGGTGAGCATGTTCCAGTCGAGTGGGGCACGCAGAGAAAAGGAATGAGCGCAGAGTCTGAGAAGGAATGAAGGCATGTACTTGCTGACCCTGGGGAGCATGATCCAGTGGAGTGGGGGAAGCAGAGAAAAGCAATGAGCGCAGAGTCAGAGAAGGAATGATGGCATGTACTTGCTGACCTTGTGGAGTATGATCCAGTGGAGTAGGGCATGCAGCGAAAAGGAATGAGTGGAGAGTCCAAGAAGGAATGATGGCATGTACTTGCTGACCCTGGGGAGCACGATCCAGTGGAGAGGGGCAAGCAGAGAAAAGGAATGAGCGCAGAGTGCGAGAATGAATGATGGCATGTATTTGCTGACCTTGGGGAGAACGATCCAGTGGAGTAGGGCAAGCAGAGAAAAGGCATGAGCGCAGAGTCCGAGAAAGAATGATGACATGTACTTGCTGACCCTGGGGAGCATGATCCAGTAGAGAGGGGCAAGCAGAGAAAAGGAATGAGCACAGAGTCTGTGAAAAGGAATGATGGCATGTTCTTGCTGACACTGGGGAGCATGATCCAGTGGAGTGGGGCAAGCAGAGAAAAGGAAGGAGCGCAGAGTCTGAGAAGGAATGATGGCATGTACATGCTGATCCTGGGGGGCATGTTCCAGTGGAGTGGGGCAAGCAGAGAAAGGGAATGAGCGCAGAGTCTGAGAAGGAATGATGGCATGTACTTCGTGACACTGTGGAGCATGATCCAGTGGAGTGGGCAAGCAGAGAAAGGGAATAAGCTCAGAGTCCAAGATGGACTGATGGCATGTACATGCTGCCCTGGTGAGCATGTTCCAGTCAAGCGGGGCACGCAGAGAAAAGGAATGAGCACAGATTCTGAGAAGGAATGATGGCATGTACTTGCTGACCCTCTGGAGCATGTTCCAGTGGAGTGGGGTAAGCAGAGAAAAGGAATGAGGGCAGAGTACGAGAACGAATGATGATATGTACTTGCTGACCCTGGGGAGCACGATCCAGTGGAGTGGGGGAAGCAGAGAAAAGCAATGAGCGCAGAGTCAGAGAAGGAATGATGGCATGTACTTGCTGACCTTGTGGAGCATGATCCAGTGGAGTAGGGCATGCAGCGAAAAGGAATGAGCGGAGAGTCCAAGAAGGAATGATGGCATTTACTTGCTGACCCTGGGGAGCACGATCCAGTGGAGTGGGGGAAGCAGAGAAAAGCAATGAGCACAGAGTCAGAGAAGGAATGATGGCATGTTTTTGCTGACCTTGTGAAGCATGATCCAGTGGAGTAGGGCATGCAGCGAAAAGGAATGAGCGGAGAGTCCAAGAAGGAATGATGGCATGTACTTGCTGACCCTGGGGAGCACGATCCAGTGGAGAGGGGCAAGCAGAGCAGAGGAATGAGCGCAGAGTCTGAGAAGGAATGAGGGCATGTACTTGCTGACCTTGGGGAGCAAGATCCAGTGGAGTAGGGCATGCAGACAAAAGGAATGAGCGCAGAGTCCAAGAAGGAATGATGGCATGTACTTGCTGACCATGGAGAGCACGATCCAGTGGAGAGGGGCAAGCAGAGAAAAGAAATGAGTGCAGAGTACGAGAAGGAATGATGGCATGTACTTGCTGACCCTAGAGAGCACGATCGAGTGGAGTGGGGGAAGCAGAGAAAAGCAATGAGCGCAGAGTCCGAGAAGGAATGATGGCATGTACTTGCTGACCTTGGGGAGAACAATCCAGTAGAGTAGGGCAAGCAGAGAAAAGGAATGAGCGCAGAGTCCGAGAAGGAATGATGGCATGTACTTGCTGACCCTGGGGAGCACGATCCAGTGGAGAGGGGCAAGCAGAGAAAAGGAATGAGCGCAGAGTCTGAGAAAAGGAATGATGACATGTACTTGCTGACCCTGGGGAGCACGATCCAGTGGAGTGGGGTAAGCAGAGAAAAGGAATGAGGGCAGAGTACGAGAAGGAATGATGGCATGTACTTGCTGACCCTGGGGAGCACGATCCAGTGGAGTGGGGGAAGAAGAGAAAAGCAATAAGCGCCGAGTCAGAGAAGGAATGATGGCATGTACTTGCTGACCCTGGGGAGCATGATCCAGTGGAGTAGGGCATGCAGCGAAAAGGAATGAGCGGAGAGTCCAAGAAGGAATGATGGCATGTACTTGCTGACCCTGGGGAGCACGATCCAGTGGAGAGGGGCAAGCAGAGCAAAGGAATGAGCGCAGAGTCAGAGAAGGAATGATGACATGTACTTGCTGACCCTGGGGAGCACGATCCAGTAGAGAAGGGCAAGCAGAGAAAAGGAAGGAGCGCAGAGTCTGAGAAAAGGAATGATGGCATGTACTTGCTGACCCTGGGGAGCATGTTCCAGTGGAGTGGGGCATGCAGAGAAAAGGAAGGAGAGCAGAGTCTGAGAAGGAATGATGGCATGTACATGCTGATCCTGGGGAGCATGTTCCAGTGGAGTGGGGCAAGCAGAGAAAGGGAATGAGCACAGAGTCTGAGAAGGAATGATGGCATGTTCTTGCTGACACTGGGGAGCATGATCCAGTGGAGTGGGGCATGCAGAGAAAAGGAAGGAGCGCAGAGTCTGAGAAGGAATGATGGCATGTACATGCTGATCCTGGGGAGCATGTTCCAGTGGAGTGGGGCAAGCAGAGAAAGGGAATGAGTGCAGAGTCTGAGAAGGAATGATGGCATGTACTTCCTGACACTGTGGAGCATGAATAAGTGGAGTGGGGCAAATAGAGAAAACGGATGAGCTCAGAGTCCCAGAAGGAATGATGGCATGTACTTGCTGACCCTATGGAGCATGTTCCAGTGGAGTGGGTCAAGCAGAGAAAGGGAATGAGCACAGAGTCTGAGAAGGAATGATGGCATGTTCTTGCTGACACTGGGGAGCACGATCCAGTGCAGAGGGGTAAGCAGAGCAAATGAATGAGCGCAGAGTCTGAGAAGGAATGATGGCATGTACTTGCTGACCTTGTGGAGCATGATTCAGTGGAGCAGGGCATGCAGCGAAAAGGAATGAGCGGAGAGTCCAAGAAGTAATGATGGCATGTACTTGCTGACCCTGGGGAGCACGATCCAGTGGAGAGGGGCAAGCAGAGCAAAGGAATGAGCGCAGAGTCTGAGAAGGAATTATGGCATGTACTTGCTGACCTTGGGGAGCAAGATCCAGTGGAGTAGGGCATGCAGACAAAAGGAATGAGCGCAGAGTCCAAGAAGGAATGATGGCATGTACTTGCTGACCATGGAGAGCACGATCCAGTGGAGAGGGGCAAGCAGAGAAAACAAATGAGCGCAGAGTACGAGAAGGAATGATGGCATGTACTTGCTGACCCTGGAGAGCACGATCCAGTGAAGAGGGGCAAGCAGAGAAAACAAATGAGCGCAGAGTACGAAAAGGAATGATGGCATGTACTTGCTGACCCTGGAGAGCACGATCAAGTGGAGTGGGGGAAGCAGAGAAAGGCAATGAGCGCAGAGTCTGAGAAGGAATGATGGCATGTTCTTGCTGACATTGGGGAGCATGATCCAGTGGAGTGGGGCATGCAGAGAAAAGGAAGGAGCGCAGAGTCTGAGAAGGAATGATGGCATGTACTTGCTGACCCTGGGAGCACGATCCAGTGGAGAGGGGCAAGCAGAGCAAAGGAATGAGCGCAGAGTGTGAGAAAAGGAATGATGCATGTACTTGCTGACCCTGGGGAGCACGATCCAGTGGAGTGGGGGAAGCAGAGAAAAGCAATGAGCGCAGAGTCAGAGAAGGAATGATGGCATGTACTTGCTGACCTTGTGGAGCATGATCCAGTGGAGTAGGGCATGCAGACAAAAGGAATGAGCGCAGAGTCCAAGAAGGAATGATGGCATGTACTTGCTGACCATGGAGAGCACGATCCAGTGGAGAGGGGCAAGCAGAGAAAACAAATGAGCGCAGAGTACGAGAAGGAATGATGGCATGTACTTGCTGACCCTGGAGAGCACGATCCAGTGAAGAGGGGCAAGCAGAGAAAACAAATGAGCGCAGAGTACGAAAAGGAATGATGGCATGTACTTGCTGACCCTGGAGAGCACGATCAAGTGGAGTGGGGGAAGCAGAGAAAGGCAATGAGCGCAGAGTCTGAGAAGGAATGATGGCATGTTCTTGCTGACACTGGGGAGCATGATCCAGTGGAGTGGGGCATGCAGAGAAAAGGAAGGAGCGCAGAGTCAGAGAAGGAATGATGGCATGTACTTGCTGACCTTGTGGAGCATGATCCAGTGGAGTAGGGCATGCAGACAAAAGGAATGAGCGCAGAGTCCAAGAAGGAATGATGGCATGTACTTGCTGACCATGGAGAGCACGATCCAGTGGAGAGGGGCAAGCAGAGAAAACAAATGAGCGCAGAGTACGAGAAGGAATGATGGCATGTACTTGCTGACCCTGGAGAGCACGATCCAGTGAAGAGGGGCAAGCAGAGAAAACAAATGAGCGCAGAGTACGAAAAGGAATGATGGCATGTACTTGCTGACCCTGGAGAGCACGATCAAGTGGAGTGGGGGAAGCAGAGAAAGGCAATGAGCGCAGAGTCTGAGAAGGAATGATGGCATGTTCTTGCTGACACTGGGGAGCATGATCCAGTGGAGTGGGGCATGCAGAGAAAAGGAAGGAGCGCAGAGTCTGAGAAGGAATGATGGCATGTGCATGCTGGTCCTGGGGAGCATGTTCCAGTGGAGTGGGGCAAGCAGAGAAAGGGAATGAGTGCAGAGTCTCAGAAGGAATGATGGCATGTACTTCCTGACACTGTGGAGCATGAATAAGTGGAGTGGGGCAAGCAGAGAAAACGGATGCGCTCAGAGTCCCAGAAGGAATGATGGCATGTACTTGCTGACCCTATGGACCATGCTCCAGTGGAGTGGGTCAAGCAGAGAAAGGGAATGAGCACAGAGTCTGAGAAGGAATGATGGCATGTTCTTGCTGACACTGGGGAGCACGATCCAGTGCAGAGGGGCAAGCAGAGCAAATGAATGAGCGCAGAGTCTGAGAAGGAATGATGGCATGTACTTGCTGACCTTGTGGAGCATGATCCAGTGGAGTAGGGCATGCAGCGAAAAGGAATGAGCGGAGAGTCCAAGAAGGAATGATGGCATGTACTTGCTGACCCTGGGGAGCACGATCCAGTGGAGAGGGGCAAGCAGAGCAAAAGAATGAGCGCAGAGTCTGAGAAAAGGAATGATGGCATGTACTTGCTGACCCTGGGGAGCATGTTCCAGTGGAGTGGGGCATGCAGAGAAAAGGAAGGAGCGCAGAGTCTGTGAAGGAATGATGGCATGTACTTGCTGACCCTGGGGAGCACGATCCAGTGGAGAGGGGCAAGCAGAGCAAAAGAATGAGCGCGGAGTCTGAGAAGGAATGATGGCATGTACTTGCTGACCTTGGGGAGCAAGATCCAGTGGAGTAGGGCCTGCAGACAAAAGGAATGAGCGCAGAGTCCAAGAAGGAATGATGGCATGTACTTGCTGACCACGGAGAGCACGATCCAGTGGAGAGGGGCAAGCAGAGAAAACAAATGAGCGCAGAGTACGCAAAGGAATGATGGCATGTACTTGCTGACCCTGGAGAGCACGATCCAGTGGAGAGGGGCAAGCAGAGAAAACAAATGAGCGCAGAGTACGAGAAGGAATGATGGCATGTACTTGCTGACCCTGGAGAGCACGATCGAGTGGAGAGGGGCAAGCAGAGAAAACAAATGAGCGCAGAGTCCGAGAAGGAATGATGGCATGTACTTGCTGACCTTTGGGAGAACGATCCAGTAGAGTAGGGCAAGCAGAGAAAAGGAATGAGCGCAGAGTCTGAGAAGGAATGATGGCATGTACTTGCTGACCCTGGGAGCACGATCCAGTGGAGAGGGGCAAGCAGAGCAAAGGAATGAGCGCAGAGTGTGAGAAAAGGAATGATGGCATGTACTTGCTGACCCTGGGGAGCACGATACAGTGGAGTGGGGTAAGCAGAGAAAAGCAATGAGCGCAGAGTCAGAGAAGGAATGATGGCATGTACTTGCTGACCTTGTGGAGCATGATCCAGTGGAGTAGGGCATGCAGCGAAAAGGAATGAGCGGAGAGTCCAAGAAGGAATGATGGCATGTACTTGCTGACCCTGGGGAGCACGATCCAGTGGAGAGGGGCAAGCAGAGCAAAGGAATGAGCGCAGAGTCTGAGAAAAGGAATGATGGCATGTACTTGCTGACCCTGGGGAGCATGTTCCAGTGGAGTGGGGCATGCAGAGAAAAGGAAGGAGCGCAGAGTCTGAGAAGGAATGATGGCATGTACTTGCTGACCCTGGGGAGCACGATCCAGTGGAGAGGGGCAAGCAGAGCAAAAGAATGAGCGCGGAGTCTGAGAAGGAATTATGGCATGTACTTGCTGACCTTGGGGAGCAAGATCCAGTGGAGTAGGGCATGCAGACAAAAGGAATGAGCGCAGAGTCCAAGAAGGAATGATGGCATGTACTTGCTGACCATGGAGAGCACGATCCAGTGGAGAGGGGCAAGCAGAGAAAAAAAATGAGCGCAGAGTACGAGAAGGAATGATGGCATGTACTTGCTGACCCTGGAGAGCACGATCCAGTGAAGAGGGGCAAGCAGAGAAAACAAATGAGCGCAGAGTACGAGAAGGAATGATGGCATGTACTTGCTGACCCTGGAGAGCACGATCGAGTGGAGAGGGGCAAGCAGAGAAAACAAATGAGCGCAGAGTCCGAGAAGGAATGATGGCATGTACTTGCTGACCTTTGGGAGAACGATCCAGTAGAGTAGGGCAAGCAGAGAAAAGGAATGAGCGCAGAGTCTGAGAAGGAATGATGGCATGTACTTGCTGACCCTGGGGAGCATGTTCCAGTGGAGTGGGGCATGCAGAGAAAAGGAAGGAGCGCAGAGTCTGAGAAGGAATGATGGCATGTACTTGCTGACCCTGGGGAGCACGATCCAGTGGAGTGGGGGAAGCAGAGAAAAGCAATGAGCGCAGAGTCAGAGAAGGAATGATGGCATGTACTTGCTGACCTTGTGGAGCATGATCCAGTGGAGTAGGGCATGCAGCGAAAAGGAATGAGCGGAGAGTCCAAGAAGGAATGATGGCATGTACTTGCTGACCCTGGGGAGCACGATCCAGTGGAGAGGGGCAAGCAGAGCAAAGGAATGAGCGCAGAGTCTGAGAAAAGGAATGATGGCATGTACTTGCTGACCCTGGAGAGCATGTTCCAGTGGAGTGGGGCATGCAGAGAAAAGGAAGGAGCGCAGAGTCTGAGAAGGAATGATGGCATGTACTTGCTGACCCTGGGGAGCACGATCCAGTGGAGTGGGGGAAGCAGAGAAAAGCAATGAGCGCAGAGTCAGAGAAGGAATGATGGCATGTACTTGCTGACCTTGTGGAGCATGATCCAGTGGAGTAGGGCATGCAGCGAAAAGGAATGAGCGGAGAGTCCAAGAAGGAATGATGGCATGTACTTGCTGACCCTGGGGAGCACGATCCAGTGGAGAGGGGCAAGCAGAGCAAAGGAATGAGCGCAGAGTCTGAGAAGGAGTGATGGCATGTACATGCTGATCCTGGGGAGCATGTTCCAGTGGAGTCGGGCATGCAGAGAAAGGGAATGAGCGGAGAGTCTAAGAAGGAATGATGGCATGTTCTTGCTGACACTGGGGAGCATGATCCAGTGGAGTGGGGCATGCAGAGAAAAGGAAAGAGCGCAGAGTCTGAGAAGGAATGATGGCATGTACATGCTAATCCTCGGGAGCATGTTCCAGTGGAGTGGGGCAAGCAGAGAAAGGGAATGAGTGCAGAGTCTGAGAAGGAATGATGGCATGTACTTGCTGACCCTATGGAGCATGTTCCAGTGGAGTGGGTCAAGCAGAGAAAGTAAATGAGCACAGAGTCTGAGAAGGAATGATGGCATGTTCTTGCTGACACTGGGGAGCACGATCCAGTGGAGTGGGGTAAGCAGAGAAAAGCAATGAGCGCAGAGTCAGAGAAGGAATGATGGCATGTACTTGCTGACCTTGTGGAGCATGATCCAGTGGAGTAGGGCATGCAGCGAAAAGGAATGAGCGGAGAGTCCAAGAAGGAATGATGGCATGTACTTGCTGACCCTGGGGAGCACGATCCAGTGGAGAGGGGCAAGCAGAGCAAAGGAATGAGCGCAGAGTCTGAGAAAAGGAATGATGGCATGTACTTGCTGACCCTGGGGAGCATGTTCCAGTGGAGTGGGGCATGCAGAGAAAAGGAAGGAGCGCAGAGTCTGAGAAGGAATGATGGCATGTACTTGCTGACCCTGGGGAGCACGATCCAGTGGAGAGGGGCAAGCAGAGCAAAAGAATGAGCGCGGAGTCTGAGAAGGAATTATGGCATGTACTTGCTGACCTTGGGGAGCAAGATCCAGTGGAGTAGGGCATGCAGACAAAAGGAATGAGCGCAGAGTCCAAGAAGGAATGATGGCATGTACTGGCTGACCATGGAGAGCACGATCCAGTGGAGAGGGGCAAGCAGAGAAAAAAAATGAGCGCAGAGTACGAGAAGGAATGATGGCATGTACTTGCTGACCCTGGAGAGCACGATCCAGTGAAGAGGTGCAAGCAGAGAAAACAAATGAGCGCAGAGTACGAGAAGGAATGATGGCATGTACTTGCTGACCCTGGAGAGCACGATCGAGTGGAGAGGGGCAAGCAGAGAAAACAAATGAGCGCAGAGTCCGAGAAGGAATGATGGCATGTACTTGCTGACCTTTGGGAGAACGATCCAGTAGAGTAGGGCAAGCAGAGAAAAGGAATGAGCGCAGAGTCTGAGAAGGAATGATGGCATGTACTTGCTGACCCTGGGGAGCATGTTCCAGTGGAGTGGGGCATGCAGAGAAAAGGAAGGAGCGCAGAGTCTGAGAAGGAATGATGGCATGTACTTGCTGACCCTGGGGAGCACGATCCAGTGGAGTGGGGGAAGCAGAGAAAAGCAATGAGCGCAGAGTCAGAGAAGGAATGATGGCATGTACTTGCTGACCTTGTGGAGCATGATCCAGTGGAGTAGGGCATGCAGCGAAAAGGAATGAGCGGAGAGTCCAAGAAGGAATGATGGCATGTACTTGCTGACCCTGGGGAGCACGATCCAGTGGAGAGGGGCAAGCAGAGCAAAGGAATGAGCGCAGAGTCTGAGAAAAGGAATGATGGCATGTACTTGCTGACCCTGGAGAGCATGTTCCAGTGGAGTGGGGCATGCAGAGAAAAGGAAGGAGCGCAGAGTCTGAGAAGGAATGATGGCATGTACTTGCTGACCCTGGGGAGCACGATCCAGTGGAGTGGGGGAAGCAGAGAAAAGCAATGAGCGCAGAGTCAGAGAAGGAATGATGGCATGTACTTGCTGACCTTGTGGAGCATGATCCAGTGGAGTAGGGCATGCAGTGAAAAGGAATGAGCGGAGAGTCCAAGAAGGAATGATGGCATGTACTTGCTGACCCTGGGGAGCACGATCCAGTGGAGAGGGGCAAGCAGAGCAAAGGAATGAGCGCAGAGTCTGAGAAGGAGTGATGGCATGTACATGCTGATCCTGGGGAGCATGTTCCAGTGGAGTCGGGCATGCAGAGAAAGGGAATGAGCGGAGAGTCTAAGAAGGAATGATGGCATGTTCTTGCTGACACTGGGGAGCATGATCCAGTGGAGTGGGGCATGCAGAGAAAAGGAAAGAGCGCAGAGTCTGAGAAGGAATGATGGCATATACATGCTAATCCTGGGGAGCATGTTCCAGTGGAGTGGGGCAAGCAGAGAAAGGGAATGAGTGCAGAGTCTGAGAAGGAATGATGGCATGTACTTGCTGACCCCATGGAGCATGTTCCAGTGGAGTGGGTCAAGCAGAGAAAGGGAATGAGCACAGAGTCTGAGAAGGAATGATGGCATGTTCTTGCTGACACTGGGGAGCACGATCCAGTGCAGAGGGGCAAGCAGAGCAAAGGAATGAGCGCAGAGTCTGAGAAGGAATGATGGCATGTACTTGCTGACCTTGTGGAGCATGATCCAGTGGAGTAGGGCATGCAGCGAAAAGGAATGAGCGGAGAGTCCAAGAAGGAATGATGGCATGTACTTGCTGACCCTGGGGAGCACGATCCAGTGGAGTGGGGAAAAAGAGAAAAAAATGAGAGCAGAGTCTGAGAAGGAATGATGGCATGTACTTGCTGACCTTGGGGAGCAAGAACCAGTGGAGTAGGGCATGCAGACAAAAGAAATGAGCGCAGAGTCCAGGAAGGAGTGATGGCATGTACTTGCTGACCATGGAGAGCATGATCCAGTGGAGAGGGGCAAGCAAAGCAAAGGAATGAGCGCAGAGTCTGAGAAGGAATGATTGCATGTACTTGCTGACCCTGGGGAGCACGATCCAGTGGAGGGGGGCAAGCAGAGCAAAGGAATGAGCGCAGAGTCCGAGAAGGAATGATGACATGTACTTGCTGACCCTGGGGAGCACGATCCAGCAGAGAGGGGCAAGCAGAGAAAATGAATGAGCGCAGAGTCTGAGAAAAGGAATGATGGCATGTACTTGCTGACCCTGGGGAGCATGTTCCAGTGGAGTGGGGCATGCAGAGAAAAGGAAGGAGCGCAGAGTCTGAGAAGGAATGATGGCATGTACATGGTGATCCTGGGGAGCATGTTCCAGTGGAGTGGGGCAAGCAGAGAAAGGGAATGAGCACAGAGTCTGAGAAGGAATGATGGCATGTTCTTGCTGACACTGTGGAGCATGATCCAGTGGAGTGGGGCATGCACAGAAAAGGAAGGAGCGCAGAGTCTGAGAAGGAATGATGGCATGTACATGCTGATCCTGGGGAGCATGTTCCAGTGGAGTGGGGCAAGCAGAGAAAGGGAATGAGTGCAGAGTCTGAGAAGGAATGATGGCATGTACTTCCTGACACTGTGGAGCATGAATAAGTGGAGTGGGGCAAGCAGAGAAAACGGATGAGCTCAGAGTCCCAGAAGGAATGATGGCATGTACTTGCTGACCCTATGGAGCATGTTCCAGTGGAGTGGGTCAAGCAGAGAAAGGGAATGAGCACAGAGTACGAGAAGGAATGATGGCATGTACTTGCTGACCCTGGAGAGCACGATCGAGTGGAGTGGGGGAAGCAGAGAAAAGCAATGAGCGCAAAGTCCGAGAAGGAATGATGGCATGTACTTGCTGACCTTGGGGAGAACGATCCAGTAGAGTAGGGCAAGCAGAGAAAAGGAATGAGCGCAGAGTCCGAGAAGGAATGATGGCATGTACTTGTTGACCCTGGGGAGCACGATCCAGTGGAGAGGGGCAAGCAGAGAAAAGGAATGAATACAGAGTCTGAGAAGGAATGATGGCATGTTCTTGCTGACACTGGGGAGCATGATCCAGTCTAGTGGGGCATGCAGAGGCAAGGAATGAGCGCAGAGTCTGAGAAAAGGAATGATGGCATGTACTTGCTGACCCTCGGGAGCATGTTCCAGTGGAGTGGGGCATGCAGAGAAATGGAATGAGCGCAGAGTCTGAGAAAATGAATGATGGCATGTACATGCTGATCCTGGGGAGCATGTTCCAGTGGAGTGGGGCAAGCAGAGAAAGGGAAAAAGCACAGAGTCTGAGAAGGAATGATGGCATGTACATGCTGATCCTGGGGAGCATGTTCCAGTGGAGTGGGGCAAGCAGAGAAAAGGAATGAGTGCAGAGTCTGAGAAGGAATGATGGCATGTACTTGTTGACCCTTGGGAGCATGTTCCAGTGGAGTGGGGCAAGCAGAGAAAGGGAATGAGCACAGAGTCTGAGAAGGAATGATGGCATGTACATGCTGATCCTGGGGAGCATGTTCCAGTGGAGTGGGGCAAGCAGAGAAAGGGAATGAGCGCAGAGTCTGAGAAAAGGAATGATGGCATGTTCTTGCTGACACTGGGGAGCATGATCCAGTCTAGTGGGGCATGCAGAGAAAAGGAATGAGCGCAGAGTCTGAGAAAATGAATGATGGCATGTACATGCTGATCCTGGGGAGCATGTTCCAGTGGAGTGGGGCAAGCAGAGAAAGGGAAAAAGCACAGAGTCTGAGAAGGAATGATGGCATGTACATGCTGATCCTGGGGAGCATGTTCCAGTGGAGTGGGGCAAGCAGAGAAAGGGAATGAGTGCAGAGTCTGAGAAGGAATGATGGCATGTACTTCCTGACACTGGGGAGCATGAATAAGTGGAGTGGGGCAAGCAGAGAAAACGGATGAGCTCAGAGTCCCAGAAGGAATGATGGCATGTACTTGCTGACCCTATGGAGCATGTTCCAGTGGAGTGGGTGAAGCAGAGAAAGGGAATGAGCACAGAGTCTGAGAAGGAATGATGGCATGTTCTTGCTGACACTGGGGAGCACGATCCAGTGCAGAGGGGCAAGCAGAGCAAATGAATGAGCGCAGAGTCTGAGAAGGAATGATGGCATGTACTTGCTGACCTTGTGGAGCATGATCCAGTGGAGTAGGGCATGCAGCGAAAAGGAATGAGCGGAGAGTCCAAGAAGGAATGATGGCATGTACTTGCTGACCCTGGGGAGCACGATCCAGTGGAGAGGGGCAAGCAGAGCAAAGGAATGAGCGCAGAGTCTGAGAAGGAATGATGGCATGTACTTGCTGACCTTGTGGAGCATGATCCAGTGGAGTAGGGCATGCAGCGAAAAGGAATGAGCGGAGAGTCCAAGAAGGAATGATGGCATGTACTTGCTGACCCTGGGGAGCACGATCCAGTGGAGTGGGGAAGCAGAGAAAAAAATGAGAGCAGAGTCTGAGAAGGAATGATGGCATGTACTTGCTGACCTTGGGGAGCAAGATCCAGTGGAGTAGGGCATGCAGACAAAAGAAATGAGCGCAGAGTCCAAGAAGGAATGATGACATGTACTTGCTGACCCTGGGGAGCACGATCCAGTAGAGAGGGGCAAGCAGAGAAAATGAATGAGCGCAGAGTCTGAGAAAAGGAATGATGGCATGTACTTGCTGACCCTGGGGAGCATGTTCCAGTGGAGTGGGGCATGTAGAGAAAAGGAAGGAGCGCAGAGTCTGAGAAGGAATGATGGCATGTACATGGTGATCCTGGGGAGCATGTTCCAGTGGAGTGGGGCAAGCAGAGAAAGGGAATGAGCACAGAGTCTGAGAAGGAATGATGGCATGTTCTTGCTGACACTGTGGAGCATGATCCAGTGGAGTGGGGCATGCAGAGAAAAGGAAGGAGCGCAGAGTCTGAGAAGGAATGATGGCATGTACATGCTGATCCTGGGGAGCATGTTCCAGTGGAGTGGGGCAAGCAGAGAAAGGGAATGAGCACAGAGTCTGAGAAGGAATGATGGCATGTTCTTGCTGACACTGTGGAGCATGATCCAGTGGAGTGGGGCATGCAGAGAAAAGGAAGGAGCGCAGAGTCTGAGAAGGAATGATGGCATGTACATGCTGATCCTGGGGAGCATGTTCCAGTGGAGTGGGGCAAGCAGAGAAAGGGAATGAGCACAGAGTCTGAGAAGGAATGATGGCATGTTCTTGCTGACACTGTGGAGCATGATCCAGTGGAGTGGGGCATGCAGAGAAAAGGAAGGAGCGCAGAGTCTGAGAAGGAATGATGGCATGTACATGCTGATCCTGGGGAGCATGTTCCAGTGGAGTGGGGCAAGCAGAGAAAGGGAATGAGTGCAGAGTCTGAGAAGGAATGATGGCATGTACTTCCTGACACTGTGGAGCATGAATAAGTGGAGTGGGGCAAGCAGAGAAAACGGATGAGCTCAGAGTCCCAGAAGGAATGATGGCATGTACTTGCTGACCCTATGGAGCATGTTCCAGTGGAGTGGGTCAAGCAGAGAAAGGGAATGAGCACAGAGTACGAGAAGGAATGATGGCATGTACTTGCTGACCCTGGAGAGCACGATCGAGTGGAGTGGGGGAAGCAGAGAAAAGCAATGAGCGCAAAGTCCGAGAAGGAATGATGGCATGTACTTGCTGACCTTGGGGAGAACGATCCAGTAGAGTAGGGCAAGCAGAGAAAAGGAATGAGCGCAGAGTCCGAGAAGGAATGATGGCATGTACTTGTTGACCCTGGGGAGCACGATCCAGTGGAGAGGGGCAAGCAGAGAAAAGGAATGAATACAGAGTCTGAGAAGGAATGATGGCATGTTCTTGCTGACACTGGGGAGCATGATCCAGTCTAGTGGGGCATGCAGAGGCAAGGAATGAGCGCAGAGTCTGAGAAAAGGAATGATGGCATGTTCTTGCTGACACTGGGGAGCATGATCCAGTCTAGTGGGGCATGCAGAGGCAAGGAATGAGCGCAGAGTCTGAGAAGGAATGATGGCATGTACATGCTGGTCCTGGGGAGCATGTTCCAGTGGAGTGGGGCAAGCAGAGAAAGGGAATGAGTGCAGAGTCTCAGAAGGAATGATGGCATGTACTTCTTGACACTGTGGAGCATGAATAAGTGGAGTGGGGCAAGCAGAGAAAACGGATGCGCTCAGAGTCCCAGAAGGAATGATGGCATGTACTTGCTGACCCTATGGACCATGCTCCAGTGGAGTGGGTCAAGCAGAGAAAGGGAATGAGCACAGAGTCTGAGAAGGAATGATGGCATGTTCTTGCTGACACTGGGGAGCACGATCCAGTGCAGAGGGGCAAGCAGAGCAAATGAATGAGCGCAGAGTCTGAGAAGGAATGATGGCATGTACTTGCTGACCTTGTGGAGCATGATCCAGTGGAGTAGGGCATGCAGCGAAAAGGAATGAGCGGAGAGTCCAAGAAGGAATGATGGCATGTACTTGCTGACCCTGGGGAGCACGATCCAGTGGAGAGGGGCAAGCAGAGCAAAAGAATGAGCGCAGAGTCTGAGAAAAGGAATGATGGCATGTACTTGCTGACCCTGGGGAGCATGTTCCAGTGGAGTGGGGCATGCAGAGAAAAGGAAGGAGCGCAGAGTCTGTGAAGGAATGATGGCATGTACTTGCTGACCCTGGGGAGCACGATCCAGTGGAGAGGGGCAAGCAGAGCAAAAGAATGAGCGCGGAGTCTGAGAAGGAATGATGGCATGTACTTGCTGACCTTGGGGAGCAAGATCCAGTGGAGTAGGGCCTGCAGACAAAAGGAATGAGCGCAGAGTCCAAGAAGGAATGATGGCATGTACTTGCTGACCACGGAGAGCACGATCCAGTGGAGAGGGGCAAGCAGAGAAAACAAATGAGCGCAGAGTACGCAAAGGAATGATGGCATGTACTTGCTGACCCTGGAGAGCACGATCCAGTGGAGAGGGGCAAGCAGAGAAAACAAATGAGCGCAGAGTACGAGAAGGAATGATGGCATGTACTTGCTGACCCTGGAGAGCACGATCGAGTGGAGTAGGGCATGCAGCGAAAAGGAATGAGCGGAGAGTCCAAGAAGGAATGATGGCATGTACTTGCTGACCCTGGGGAGCACGATCCAGTGGAGAGGGGCAAGCAGAGCAAAAGAATGAGCGCAGAGTCTGAGAAAAGGAATGATGGCATGTACTTGCTGACCCTGGGGAGCATGTTCCAGTGGAGTGGGGCATGCAGAGAAAAGGAAGGAGCGCAGAGTCTGTGAAGGAATGATGGCATGTACTTGCTGACCCTGGGGAGCACGATCCAGTGGAGAGGGGCAAGCAGAGCAAAAGAATGAGCGCGGAGTCTGAGAAGGAATGATGGCATGTACTTGCTGACCTTGGGGAGCAAGATCCAGTGGAGTAGGGCCTGCAGACAAAAGGAATGAGCGCAGAGTCCAAGAAGGAATGATGGCATGTACTTGCTGACCACGGAGAGCACGATCCAGTGGAGAGGGGCAAGCAGAGAAAACAAATGAGCGCAGAGTACGCAAAGGAATGATGGCATGTACTTGCTGACCCTGGAGAGCACGATCCAGTGGAGAGGGGCAAGCAGAGAAAACAAATGAGCGCAGAGTACGAGAAGGAATGATGGCATGTACTTGCTGACCCTGGAGAGCACGATCGAGTGGAGAGGGGCAAGCAGAGAAAACAAATGAGCGCAGAGTCCGAGAAGGAATGATGGCATGTACTTGCTGACCTTTGGGAGAACGATCCAGTAGAGTAGGGCAAGCAGAGAAAAGGAATGAGCGCAGAGTCTGAGAAGGAATGATGGCATGTACTTGCTGACCCTGGGAGCACGATCCAGTGGAGAGGGGCAAGCAGAGCAAAGGAATGAGCGCAGAGTGTGAGAAAAGGAATGATGGCATGTACTTGCTGACCCTGGGGAGCACGATACAGTGGAGTGGGGTAAGCAGAGAAAAGCAATGAGCGCAGAGTCAGAGAAGGAATGATGGCATGTACTTGCTGACCTTGTGGAGCATGATCCAGTGGAGTAGGGCATGCAGCGAAAAGGAATGAGCGGAGAGTCCAAGAAGGAATGATGGCATGTACTTGCTGACCCTGGGGAGCACGATCCAGTGGAGAGGGGCAAGCAGAGCAAAGGAATGAGCGCAGAGTCTGAGAAAAGGAATGATGGCATGTACTTGCTGACCCTGGGGAGCATGTTCCAGTGGAGTGGGGCATGCAGAGAAAAGGAAGGAGCGCAGAGTCTGAGAAGGAATGATGGCATGTACTTGCTGACCCTGGGGAGCACGATCCAGTGGAGAGGGGCAAGCAGAGCAAAAGAATGAGCGCGGAGTCTGAGAAGGAATTATGGCATGTACTTGCTGACCTTGGGGAGCAAGATCCAGTGGAGTAGGGCATGCAGACAAAAGGAATGAGCGCAGAGTCCAAGAAGGAATGATGGCATGTACTTGCTGACCATGGAGAGCACGATCCAGTGGAGAGGGGCAAGCAGAGAAAAAAAATGAGCGCAGAGTACGAGAAGGAATGATGGCATGTACTTGCTGACCCTGGAGAGCACGATCCAGTGAAGAGGGGCAAGCAGAGAAAACAAATGAGCGCAGAGTACGAGAAGGAATGATGGCATGTACTTGCTGACCCTGGAGAGCACGATCGAGTGGAGAGGGGCAAGCAGAGAAAACAAATGAGCGCAGAGTCCGAGAAGGAATGATGGCATGTACTTGCTGACCTTTGGGAGAACGATCCAGTAGAGTAGGGCAAGCAGAGAAAAGGAATGAGCGCAGAGTCTGAGAAGGAATGATGGCATGTACTTGCTGACCCTGGGGAGCATGTTCCAGTGGAGTGGGGCATGCAGAGAAAAGGAAGGAGCGCAGAGTCTGAGAAGGAATGATGGCATGTACTTGCTGACCCTGGGGAGCACGATCCAGTGGAGTGGGGGAAGCAGAGAAAAGCAATGAGCGCAGAGTCAGAGAAGGAATGATGGCATGTACTTGCTGACCTTGTGGAGCATGATCCAGTGGAGTAGGGCATGCAGCGAAAAGGAATGAGCGGAGAGTCCAAGAAGGAATGATGGCATGTACTTGCTGACCCTGGGGAGCACGATCCAGTGGAGAGGGGCAAGCAGAGCAAAGGAATGAGCGCAGAGTCTGAGAAAAGGAATGATGGCATGTACTTGCTGACCCTGGAGAGCATGTTCCAGTGGAGTGGGGCATGCAGAGAAAAGGAAGGAGCGCAGAGTCTGAGAAGGAATGATGGCATGTACTTGCTGACCCTGGGGAGCACGATCCAGTGGAGTGGGGGAAGCAGAGAAAAGCAATGAGCGCAGAGTCAGAGAAGGAATGATGGCATGTACTTGCTGACCTTGTGGAGCATGATCCAGTGGAGTAGGGCATGCAGCGAAAAGGAATGAGCGGAGAGTCCAAGAAGGAATGATGGCATGTACTTGCTGACCCTGGGGAGCACGATCCAGTGGAGAGGGGCAAGCAGAGCAAAGGAATGAGCGCAGAGTCTGAGAAGGAGTGATGGCATGTACATGCTGATCCTGGGGAGCATGTTCCAGTGGAGTCGGGCATGCAGAGAAAGGGAATGAGCGGAGAGTCTAAGAAGGAATGATGGCATGTTCTTGCTGACACTGGGGAGCATGATCCAGTGGAGTGGGGCATGCAGAGAAAAGGAAAGAGCGCAGAGTCTGAGAAGGAATGATGGCATGTACATGCTAATCCTCGGGAGCATGTTCCAGTGGAGTGGGGCAAGCAGAGAAAGGGAATGAGTGCAGAGTCTGAGAAGGAATGATGGCATGTACTTGCTGACCCTATGGAGCATGTTCCAGTGGAGTGGGTCAAGCAGAGAAAGGGAATGAGCACAGAGTCTGAGAAGGAATGATGGCATGTTCTTGCTGACACTGGGGAGCACGATCCAGTGGAGTGGGGTAAGCAGAGAAAAGCAATGAGCGCAGAGTCAGAGAAGGAATGATGGCATGTACTTGCTGACCTTGTGGAGCATGATCCAGTGGAGTAGGGCATGCAGCGAAAAGGAATGAGCGGAGAGTCCAAGAAGGAATGATGGCATGTACTTGCTGACCCTGGGGAGCACGATCCAGTGGAGAGGGGCAAGCAGAGCAAAGGAATGAGCGCAGAGTCTGAGAAAAGGAATGATGGCATGTACTTGCTGACCCTGGGGAGCATGTTCCAGTGGAGTGGGGCATGCAGAGAAAAGGAAGGAGCGCAGAGTCTGAGAAGGAATGATGGCATGTACTTGCTGACCCTGGGGAGCACGATCCAGTGGAGAGGGGCAAGCAGAGCAAAAGAATGAGCGCGGAGTCTGAGAAGGAATTATGGCATGTACTTGCTGACCTTGGGGAGCAAGATCCAGTGGAGTAGGGCATGCAGACAAAAGGAATGAGCGCAGAGTCCAAGAAGGAATGATGGCATGTACTGGCTGACCATGGAGAGCACGATCCAGTGGAGAGGGGCAAGCAGAGAAAAAAAATGAGCGCAGAGTACGAGAAGGAATGATGGCATGTACTTGCTGACCCTGGAGAGCACGATCCAGTGAAGAGGTGCAAGCAGAGAAAACAAATGAGCGCAGAGTACGAGAAGGAATGATGGCATGTACTTGCTGACCCTGGAGAGCACGATCGAGTGGAGAGGGGCAAGCAGAGAAAACAAATGAGCGCAGAGTCCGAGAAGGAATGATGGCATGTACTTGCTGACCTTTGGGAGAACGATCCAGTAGAGTAGGGCAAGCAGAGAAAAGGAATGAGCGCAGAGTCTGAGAAGGAATGATGGCATGTACTTGCTGACCCTGGGGAGCATGTTCCAGTGGAGTGGGGCATGCAGAGAAAAGGAAGGAGCGCAGAGTCTGAGAAGGAATGATGGCATGTACTTGCTGACCCTGGGGAGCACGATCCAGTGGAGTGGGGGAAGCAGAGAAAAGCAATGAGCGCAGAGTCAGAGAAGGAATGATGGCATGTACTTGCTGACCTTGTGGAGCATGATCCAGTGGAGTAGGGCATGCAGCGAAAAGGAATGAGCGGAGAGTCCAAGAAGGAATGATGGCATGTACTTGCTGACCCTGGGGAGCACGATCCAGTGGAGAGGGGCAAGCAGAGCAAAGGAATGAGCGCAGAGTCTGAGAAAAGGAATGATGGCATGTACTTGCTGACCCTGGAGAGCATGTTCCAGTGGAGTGGGGCATGCAGAGAAAAGGAAGGAGCGCAGAGTCTGAGAAGGAATGATGGCATGTACTTGCTGACCCTGGGGAGCACGATCCAGTGGAGTGGGGGAAGCAGAGAAAAGCAATGAGCGCAGAGTCAGAGAAGGAATGATGGCATGTACTTGCTGACCTTGTGGAGCATGATCCAGTGGAGTAGGGCATGCAGTGAAAAGGAATGAGCGGAGAGTCCAAGAAGGAATGATGGCATGTACTTGCTGACCCTGGGGAGCACGATCCAGTGGAGAGGGGCAAGCAGAGCAAAGGAATGAGCGCAGAGTCTGAGAAGGAGTGATGGCATGTACATGCTGATCCTGGGGAGCATGTTCCAGTGGAGTCGGGCATGCAGAGAAAGGGAATGAGCGGAGAGTCTAAGAAGGAATGATGGCATGTTCTTGCTGACACTGGGGAGCATGATCCAGTGGAGTGGGGCATGCAGAGAAAAGGAAAGAGCGCAGAGTCTGAGAAGGAATGATGGCATATACATGCTAATCCTGGGGAGCATGTTCCAGTGGAGTGGGGCAAGCAGAGAAAGGGAATGAGTGCAGAGTCTGAGAAGGAATGATGGCATGTACTTGCTGACCCCATGGAGCATGTTCCAGTGGAGTGGGTCAAGCAGAGAAAGGGAATGAGCACAGAGTCTGAGAAGGAATGATGGCATGTTCTTGCTGACACTGGGGAGCACGATCCAGTGCAGAGGGGCAAGCAGAGCAAAGGAATGAGCGCAGAGTCTGAGAAGGAATGATGGCATGTACTTGCTGACCTTGTGGAGCATGATCCAGTGGAGTAGGGCATGCAGCGAAAAGGAATGAGCGGAGAGTCCAAGAAGGAATGATGGCATGTACTTGCTGACCCTGGGGAGCACGATCCAGTGGAGTGGGGAAAAAGAGAAAAAAATGAGAGCAGAGTCTGAGAAGGAATGATGGCATGTACTTGCTGACCTTGGGGAGCAAGAACCAGTGGAGTAGGGCATGCAGACAAAAGAAATGAGCGCAGAGTCCAGGAAGGAGTGATGGCATGTACTTGCTGACCATGGAGAGCATGATCCAGTGGAGAGGGGCAAGCAAAGCAAAGGAATGAGCGCAGAGTCTGAGAAGGAATGATTGCATGTACTTGCTGACCCTGGGGAGCACGATCCAGTGGAGGGGGGCAAGCAGAGCAAAGGAATGAGCGCAGAGTCCGAGAAGGAATGATGACATGTACTTGCTGACCCTGGGGAGCACGATCCAGCAGAGAGGGGCAAGCAGAGAAAATGAATGAGCGCAGAGTCTGAGAAAAGGAATGATGGCATGTACTTGCTGACCCTGGGGAGCATGTTCCAGTGGAGTGGGGCATGCAGAGAAAAGGAAGGAGCGCAGAGTCTGAGAAGGAATGATGGCATGTACATGGTGATCCTGGGGAGCATGTTCCAGTGGAGTGGGGCAAGCAGAGAAAGGGAATGAGCACAGAGTCTGAGAAGGAATGATGGCATGTTCTTGCTGACACTGTGGAGCATGATCCAGTGGAGTGGGGCATGCACAGAAAAGGAAGGAGCGCAGAGTCTGAGAAGGAATGATGGCATGTACATGCTGATCCTGGGGAGCATGTTCCAGTGGAGTGGGGCAAGCAGAGAAAGGGAATGAGTGCAGAGTCTGAGAAGGAATGATGGCATGTACTTCCTGACACTGTGGAGCATGAATAAGTGGAGTGGGGCAAGCAGAGAAAACGGATGAGCTCAGAGTCCCAGAAGGAATGATGGCATGTACTTGCTGACCCTATGGAGCATGTTCCAGTGGAGTGGGTCAAGCAGAGAAAGGGAATGAGCACAGAGTACGAGAAGGAATGATGGCATGTACTTGCTGACCCTGGAGAGCACGATCGAGTGGAGTGGGGGAAGCAGAGAAAAGCAATGAGCGCAAAGTCCGAGAAGGAATGATGGCATGTACTTGCTGACCTTGGGGAGAACGATCCAGTAGAGTAGGGCAAGCAGAGAAAAGGAATGAGCGCAGAGTCCGAGAAGGAATGATGGCATGTACTTGTTGACCCTGGGGAGCACGATCCAGTGGAGAGGGGCAAGCAGAGAAAAGGAATGAATACAGAGTCTGAGAAGGAATGATGGCATGTTCTTGCTGACACTGGGGAGCATGATCCAGTCTAGTGGGGCATGCAGAGGCAAGGAATGAGCGCAGAGTCTGAGAAAAGGAATGATGGCATGTACTTGCTGACCCTCGGGAGCATGTTCCAGTGGAGTGGGGCATGCAGAGAAATGGAATGAGCGCAGAGTCTGAGAAAATGAATGATGGCATGTACATGCTGATCCTGGGGAGCATGTTCCAGTGGAGTGGGGCAAGCAGAGAAAGGGAAAAAGCACAGAGTCTGAGAAGGAATGATGGCATGTACATGCTGATCCTGGGGAGCATGTTCCAGTGGAGTGGGGCAAGCAGAGAAAAGGAATGAGTGCAGAGTCTGAGAAGGAATGATGGCATGTACTTGTTGACCCTTGGGAGCATGTTCCAGTGGAGTGGGGCAAGCAGAGAAAGGGAATGAGCACAGAGTCTGAGAAGGAATGATGGCATGTACATGCTGATCCTGGGGAGCATGTTCCAGTGGAGTGGGGCAAGCAGAGAAAGGGAATGAGCGCAGAGTCTGAGAAAAGGAATGATGGCATGTTCTTGCTGACACTGGGGAGCATGATCCAGTCTAGTGGGGCATGCAGAGAAAAGGAATGAGCGCAGAGTCTGAGAAAATGAATGATGGCATGTACATGCTGATCCTGGGGAGCATGTTCCAGTGGAGTGGGGCAAGCAGAGAAAGGGAAAAAGCACAGAGTCTGAGAAGGAATGATGGCATGTACATGCTGATCCTGGGGAGCATGTTCCAGTGGAGTGGGGCAAGCAGAGAAAGGGAATGAGTGCAGAGTCTGAGAAGGAATGATGGCATGTACTTCCTGACACTGGGGAGCATGAATAAGTGGAGTGGGGCAAGCAGAGAAAACGGATGAGCTCAGAGTCCCAGAAGGAATGATGGCATGTACTTGCTGACCCTATGGAGCATGTTCCAGTGGAGTGGGTGAAGCAGAGAAAGGGAATGAGCACAGAGTCTGAGAAGGAATGATGGCATGTTCTTGCTGACACTGGGGAGCACGATCCAGTGCAGAGGGGCAAGCAGAGCAAATGAATGAGCGCAGAGTCTGAGAAGGAATGATGGCATGTACTTGCTGACCTTGTGGAGCATGATCCAGTGGAGTAGGGCATGCAGCGAAAAGGAATGAGCGGAGAGTCCAAGAAGGAATGATGGCATGTACTTGCTGACCCTGGGGAGCACGATCCAGTGGAGAGGGGCAAGCAGAGCAAAGGAATGAGCGCAGAGTCTGAGAAGGAATGATGGCATGTACTTGCTGACCTTGTGGAGCATGATCCAGTGGAGTAGGGCATGCAGCGAAAAGGAATGAGCGGAGAGTCCAAGAAGGAATGATGGCATGTACTTGCTGACCCTGGGGAGCACGATCCAGTGGAGTGGGGAAGCAGAGAAAAAAATGAGAGCAGAGTCTGAGAAGGAATGATGGCATGTACTTGCTGACCTTGGGGAGCAAGATCCAGTGGAGTAGGGCATGCAGACAAAAGAAATGAGCGCAGAGTCCAAGAAGGAATGATGACATGTACTTGCTGACCCTGGGGAGCACGATCCAGTAGAGAGGGGCAAGCAGAGAAAATGAATGAGCGCAGAGTCTGAGAAAAGGAATGATGGCATGTACTTGCTGACCCTGGGGAGCATGTTCCAGTGGAGTGGGGCATGTAGAGAAAAGGAAGGAGCGCAGAGTCTGAGAAGGAATGATGGCATGTACATGGTGATCCTGGGGAGCATGTTCCAGTGGAGTGGGGCAAGCAGAGAAAGGGAATGAGCACAGAGTCTGAGAAGGAATGATGGCATGTTCTTGCTGACACTGTGGAGCATGATCCAGTGGAGTGGGGCATGCAGAGAAAAGGAAGGAGCGCAGAGTCTGAGAAGGAATGATGGCATGTACATGCTGATCCTGGGGAGCATGTTCCAGTGGAGTGGGGCAAGCAGAGAAAGGGAATGAGCACAGAGTCTGAGAAGGAATGATGGCATGTTCTTGCTGACACTGTGGAGCATGATCCAGTGGAGTGGGGCATGCAGAGAAAAGGAAGGAGCGCAGAGTCTGAGAAGGAATGATGGCATGTACATGCTGATCCTGGGGAGCATGTTCCAGTGGAGTGGGGCAAGCAGAGAAAGGGAATGAGCACAGAGTCTGAGAAGGAATGATGGCATGTTCTTGCTGACACTGTGGAGCATGATCCAGTGGAGTGGGGCATGCAGAGAAAAGGAAGGAGCGCAGAGTCTGAGAAGGAATGATGGCATGTACATGCTGATCCTGGGGAGCATGTTCCAGTGGAGTGGGGCAAGCAGAGAAAGGGAATGAGTGCAGAGTCTGAGAAGGAATGATGGCATGTACTTCCTGACACTGTGGAGCATGAATAAGTGGAGTGGGGCAAGCAGAGAAAACGGATGAGCTCAGAGTCCCAGAAGGAATGATGGCATGTACTTGCTGACCCTATGGAGCATGTTCCAGTGGAGTGGGTCAAGCAGAGAAAGGGAATGAGCACAGAGTACGAGAAGGAATGATGGCATGTACTTGCTGACCCTGGAGAGCACGATCGAGTGGAGTGGGGGAAGCAGAGAAAAGCAATGAGCGCAAAGTCCGAGAAGGAATGATGGCATGTACTTGCTGACCTTGGGGAGAACGATCCAGTAGAGTAGGGCAAGCAGAGAAAAGGAATGAGCGCAGAGTCCGAGAAGGAATGATGGCATGTACTTGTTGACCCTGGGGAGCACGATCCAGTGGAGAGGGGCAAGCAGAGAAAAGGAATGAATACAGAGTCTGAGAAGGAATGATGGCATGTTCTTGCTGACACTGGGGAGCATGATCCAGTCTAGTGGGGCATGCAGAGGCAAGGAATGAGCGCAGAGTCTGAGAAAAGGAATGATGGCATGTTCTTGCTGACACTGGGGAGCATGATCCAGTCTAGTGGGGCATGCAGAGGCAAGGAATGAGCGCAGAGTCTGAGAAGGAATGATGGCATGTACATGCTGGTCCTGGGGAGCATGTTCCAGTGGAGTGGGGCAAGCAGAGAAAGGGAATGAGTGCAGAGTCTCAGAAGGAATGATGGCATGTACTTCCTGACACTGTGGAGCATGAATAAGTGGAGTGGGGCAAGCAGAGAAAACGGATGCGCTCAGAGTCCCAGAAGGAATGATGGCATGTACTTGCTGACCCTATGGACCATGCTCCAGTGGAGTGGGTCAAGCAGAGAAAGGGAATGAGCACAGAGTCTGAGAAGGAATGATGGCATGTTCTTGCTGACACTGGGGAGCACGATCCAGTGCAGAGGGGCAAGCAGAGCAAATGAATGAGCGCAGAGTCTGAGAAGGAATGATGGCATGTACTTGCTGACCTTGTGGAGCATGATCCAGTGGAGTAGGGCATGCAGCGAAAAGGAATGAGCGGAGAGTCCAAGAAGGAATGATGGCATGTACTTGCTGACCCTGGGGAGCACGATCCAGTGGAGAGGGGCAAGCAGAGCAAAAGAATGAGCGCAGAGTCTGAGAAAAGGAATGATGGCATGTACTTGCTGACCCTGGGGAGCATGTTCCAGTGGAGTGGGGCATGCAGAGAAAAGGAAGGAGCGCAGAGTCTGTGAAGGAATGATGGCATGTACTTGCTGACCCTGGGGAGCACGATCCAGTGGAGAGGGGCAAGCAGAGCAAAAGAATGAGCGCGGAGTCTGAGAAGGAATGATGGCATGTACTTGCTGACCTTGGGGAGCAAGATCCAGTGGAGTAGGGCCTGCAGACAAAAGGAATGAGCGCAGAGTCCAAGAAGGAATGATGGCATGTACTTGCTGACCACGGAGAGCACGATCCAGTGGAGAGGGGCAAGCAGAGAAAACAAATGAGCGCAGAGTACGCAAAGGAATGATGGCATGTACTTGCTGACCCTGGAGAGCACGATCCAGTGGAGAGGGGCAAGCAGAGAAAACAAATGAGCGCAGAGTACGAGAAGGAATGATGGCATGTACTTGCTGACCCTGGAGAGCACGATCGAGTGGAGAGGGGCAAGCAGAGAAAACAAATGAGCGCAGAGTCCGAGAAGGAATGATGGCATGTACTTGCTGACCTTTGGGAGAACGATCCAGTAGAGTAGGGCAAGCAGAGAAAAGGAATGAGCGCAGAGTCTGAGAAGGAATGATGGCATGTACTTGCTGACCCTGGGAGCACGATCCAGTGGAGAGGGGCAAGCAGAGCAAAGGAATGAGCGCAGAGTGTGAGAAAAGGAATGATGGCATGTACTTGCTGACCCTGGGGAGCACGATACAGTGGAGTGGGGTAAGCAGAGAAAAGCAATGAGCGCAGAGTCAGAGAAGGAATGATGGCATGTACTTGCTGACCTTGTGGAGCATGATCCAGTGGAGTAGGGCATGCAGCGAAAAGGAATGAGCGGAGAGTCCAAGAAGGAATGATGGCATGTACTTGCTGACCCTGGGGAGCACGATCCAGTGGAGAGGGGCAAGCAGAGCAAAGGAATGAGCGCAGAGTCTGAGAAAAGGAATGATGGCATGTACTTGCTGACCCTGGGGAGCATGTTCCAGTGGAGTGGGGCATGCAGAGAAAAGGAAGGAGCGCAGAGTCTGAGAAGGAATGATGGCATGTACTTGCTGACCCTGGGGAGCACGATCCAGTGGAGAGGGGCAAGCAGAGCAAAAGAATGAGCGCGGAGTCTGAGAAGGAATTATGGCATGTACTTGCTGACCTTGGGGAGCAAGATCCAGTGGAGTAGGGCATGCAGACAAAAGGAATGAGCGCAGAGTCCAAGAAGGAATGATGGCATGTACTTGCTGACCATGGAGAGCACGATCCAGTGGAGAGGGGCAAGCAGAGAAAAAAAATGAGCGCAGAGTACGAGAAGGAATGATGGCATGTACTTGCTGACCCTGGAGAGCACGATCCAGTGAAGAGGGGCAAGCAGAGAAAACAAATGAGCGCAGAGTACGAGAAGGAATGATGGCATGTACTTGCTGACCCTGGAGAGCACGATCGAGTGGAGAGGGGCAAGCAGAGAAAACAAATGAGCGCAGAGTCCGAGAAGGAATGATGGCATGTACTTGCTGACCTTTGGGAGAACGATCCAGTAGAGTAGGGCAAGCAGAGAAAAGGAATGAGCGCAGAGTCTGAGAAGGAATGATGGCATGTACTTGCTGACCCTGGGGAGCATGTTCCAGTGGAGTGGGGCATGCAGAGAAAAGGAAGGAGCGCAGAGTCTGAGAAGGAATGATGGCATGTACTTGCTGACCCTGGGGAGCACGATCCAGTGGAGTGGGGGAAGCAGAGAAAAGCAATGAGCGCAGAGTCAGAGAAGGAATGATGGCATGTACTTGCTGACCTTGTGGAGCATGATCCAGTGGAGTAGGGCATGCAGCGAAAAGGAATGAGCGGAGAGTCCAAGAAGGAATGATGGCATGTACTTGCTGACCCTGGGGAGCACGATCCAGTGGAGAGGGGCAAGCAGAGCAAAGGAATGAGCGCAGAGTCTGAGAAAAGGAATGATGGCATGTACTTGCTGACCCTGGAGAGCATGTTCCAGTGGAGTGGGGCATGCAGAGAAAAGGAAGGAGCGCAGAGTCTGAGAAGGAATGATGGCATGTACTTGCTGACCCTGGGGAGCACGATCCAGTGGAGTGGGGGAAGCAGAGAAAAGCAATGAGCGCAGAGTCAGAGAAGGAATGATGGCATGTACTTGCTGACCTTGTGGAGCATGATCCAGTGGAGTAGGGCATGCAGCGAAAAGGAATGAGCGGAGAGTCCAAGAAGGAATGATGGCATGTACTTGCTGACCCTGGGGAGCACGATCCAGTGGAGAGGGGCAAGCAGAGCAAAGGAATGAGCGCAGAGTCTGAGAAGGAGTGATGGCATGTACATGCTGATCCTGGGGAGCATGTTCCAGTGGAGTCGGGCATGCAGAGAAAGGGAATGAGCGGAGAGTCTAAGAAGGAATGATGGCATGTTCTTGCTGACACTGGGGAGCATGATCCAGTGGAGTGGGGCATGCAGAGAAAAGGAAAGAGCGCAGAGTCTGAGAAGGAATGATGGCATGTACATGCTAATCCTCGGGAGCATGTTCCAGTGGAGTGGGGCAAGCAGAGAAAGGGAATGAGTGCAGAGTCTGAGAAGGAATGATGGCATGTACTTGCTGACCCTATGGAGCATGTTCCAGTGGAGTGGGTCAAGCAGAGAAAGGGAATGAGCACAGAGTCTGAGAAGGAATGATGGCATGTTCTTGCTGACACTGGGGAGCACGATCCAGTGGAGTGGGGTAAGCAGAGAAAAGCAATGAGCGCAGAGTCAGAGAAGGAATGATGGCATGTACTTGCTGACCTTGTGGAGCATGATCCAGTGGAGTAGGGCATGCAGCGAAAAGGAATGAGCGGAGAGTCCAAGAAGGAATGATGGCATGTACTTGCTGACCCTGGGGAGCACGATCCAGTGGAGAGGGGCAAGCAGAGCAAAGGAATGAGCGCAGAGTCTGAGAAAAGGAATGATGGCATGTACTTGCTGACCCTGGGGAGCATGTTCCAGTGGAGTGGGGCATGCAGAGAAAAGGAAGGAGCGCAGAGTCTGAGAAGGAATGATGGCATGTACTTGCTGACCCTGGGGAGCACGATCCAGTGGAGAGGGGCAAGCAGAGCAAAAGAATGAGCGCGGAGTCTGAGAAGGAATTATGGCATGTACTTGCTGACCTTGGGGAGCAAGATCCAGTGGAGTAGGGCATGCAGACAAAAGGAATGAGCGCAGAGTCCAAGAAGGAATGATGGCATGTACTGGCTGACCATGGAGAGCACGATCCAGTGGAGAGGGGCAAGCAGAGAAAAAAAATGAGCGCAGAGTACGAGAAGGAATGATGGCATGTACTTGCTGACCCTGGAGAGCACGATCCAGTGAAGAGGTGCAAGCAGAGAAAACAAATGAGCGCAGAGTACGAGAAGGAATGATGGCATGTACTTGCTGACCCTGGAGAGCACGATCGAGTGGAGAGGGGCAAGCAGAGAAAACAAATGAGCGCAGAGTCCGAGAAGGAATGATGGCATGTACTTGCTGACCTTTGGGAGAACGATCCAGTAGAGTAGGGCAAGCAGAGAAAAGGAATGAGCCAGAGTCTGAGAAGGAATGATGGCATGTACTTGCTGACCCTGGGGAGCATGTTCCAGTGGAGTGGGGCATGCAGAGAAAAGGAAGGAGCGCAGAGTCTGAGAAGGAATGATGGCATGTACTTGCTGACCCTGGGGAGCACGATCCAGTGGAGTGGGGGAAGCAGAGAAAAGCAATGAGCGCAGAGTCAGAGAAGGAATGATGGCATGTACTTGCTGACCTTGTGGAGCATGATCCAGTGGAGTAGGGCATGCAGCGAAAAGGAATGAGCGGAGAGTCCAAGAAGGAATGATGGCATGTACTTGCTGACCCTGGGGAGCACGATCCAGTGGAGAGGGGCAAGCAGAGCAAAGGAATGAGCGCAGAGTCTGAGAAAAGGAATGATGGCATGTACTTGCTGACCCTGGAGAGCATGTTCCAGTGGAGTGGGGCATGCAGAGAAAAGGAAGGAGCGCAGAGTCTGAGAAGGAATGATGGCATGTACTTGCTGACCCTGGGGAGCACGATCCAGTGGAGTGGGGGAAGCAGAGAAAAGCAATGAGCGCAGAGTCAGAGAAGGAATGATGGCATGTACTTGCTGACCTTGTGGAGCATGATCCAGTGGAGTAGGGCATGCAGTGAAAAGGAATGAGCGGAGAGTCCAAGAAGGAATGATGGCATGTACTTGCTGACCCTGGGGAGCACGATCCAGTGGAGAGGGGCAAGCAGAGCAAAGGAATGAGCGCAGAGTCTGAGAAGGAGTGATGGCATGTACATGCTGATCCTGGGGAGCATGTTCCAGTGGAGTCGGGCATGCAGAGAAAGGGAATGAGCGGAGAGTCTAAGAAGGAATGATGGCATGTTCTTGCTGACACTGGGGAGCATGATCCAGTGGAGTGGGGCATGCAGAGAAAAGGAAAGAGCGCAGAGTCTGAGAAGGAATGATGGCATATACATGCTAATCCTGGGGAGCATGTTCCAGTGGAGTGGGGCAAGCAGAGAAAGGGAATGAGTGCAGAGTCTGAGAAGGAATGATGGCATGTACTTGCTGACCCCATGGAGCATGTTCCAGTGGAGTGGGTCAAGCAGAGAAAGGGAATGAGCACAGAGTCTGAGAAGGAATGATGGCATGTTCTTGCTGACACTGGGGAGCACGATCCAGTGCAGAGGGGCAAGCAGAGCAAAGGAATGAGCGCAGAGTCTGAGAAGGAATGATGGCATGTACTTGCTGACCTTGTGGAGCATGATCCAGTGGAGTAGGGCATGCAGCGAAAAGGAATGAGCGGAGAGTCCAAGAAGGAATGATGGCATGTACTTGCTGACCCTGGGGAGCACGATCCAGTGGAGTGGGGAAAAAGAGAAAAAAATGAGAGCAGAGTCTGAGAAGGAATGATGGCATGTACTTGCTGACCTTGGGGAGCAAGAACCAGTGGAGTAGGGCATGCAGACAAAAGAAATGAGCGCAGAGTCCAAGAAGGAGTGATGGCATGTACTTGCTGACCATGGAGAGCATGATCCAGTGGAGAGGGGCAAGCAAAGCAAAGGAATGAGCGCAGAGTCTGAGAAGGAATGATTGCATGTACTTGCTGACCCTGGGGAGCACGATCCAGTGGAGGGGGGCAAGCAGAGCAAAGGAATGAGCGCAGAGTCCGAGAAGGAATGATGACATGTACTTGCTGACCCTGGGGAGCACGATCCAGCAGAGAGGGGCAAGCAGAGAAAATGAATGAGCGCAGAGTCTGAGAAAAGGAATGATGGCATGTACTTGCTGACCCTGGGGAGCATGTTCCAGTGGAGTGGGGCATGCAGAGAAAAGGAAGGAGCGCAGAGTCTGAGAAGGAATGATGGCATGTACATGGTGATCCTGGGGAGCATGTTCCAGTGGAGTGGGGCAAGCAGAGAAAGGGAATGAGCACAGAGTCTGAGAAGGAATGATGGCATGTTCTTGCTGACACTGTGGAGCATGATCCAGTGGAGTGGGGCATGCACAGAAAAGGAAGGAGCGCAGAGTCTGAGAAGGAATGATGGCATGTACATGCTGATCCTGGGGAGCATGTTCCAGTGGAGTGGGGCAAGCAGAGAAAGGGAATGAGTGCAGAGTCTGAGAAGGAATGATGGCATGTACTTCCTGACACTGTGGAGCATGAATAAGTGGAGTGGGGCAAGCAGAGAAAACGGATGAGCTCAGAGTCCCAGAAGGAATGATGGCATGTACTTGCTGATCCTATGGAGCATGTTCCAGTGGAGTGGGTCAAGCAGAGAAAGGGAATGAGCACAGAGTACGAGAAGGAATGATGGCATGTACTTGCTGACCCTGGAGAGCACGATCGAGTGGAGTGGGGGAAGCAGAGAAAAGCAATGAGCGCAAAGTCCGAGAAGGAATGATGGCATGTACTTGCTGACCTTGGGGAGAACGATCCAGTAGAGTAGGGCAAGCAGAGAAAAGGAATGAGCGCAGAGTCCGAGAAGGAATGATGGCATGTACTTGTTGACCCTGGGGAGCACGATCCAGTGGAGAGGGGCAAGCAGAGAAAAGGAATGAATACAGAGTCTGAGAAGGAATGATGGCATGTTCTTGCTGACACTGGGGAGCATGATCCAGTCTAGTGGGGCATGCAGAGGCAAGGAATGAGCGCAGAGTCTGAGAAAAGGAATGATGGCATGTACTTGCTGACCCTCGGGAGCATGTTCCAGTGGAGTGGGGCATGCAGAGAAATGGAATGAGCGCAGAGTCTGAGAAAATGAATGATGGCATGTACATGCTGATCCTGGGGAGCATGTTCCAGTGGAGTGGGGCAAGCAGAGAAAGGGAAAAAGCACAGAGTCTGAGAAGGAATGATGGCATGTACATGCTGATCCTGGGGAGCATGTTCCAGTGGAGTGGGGCAAGCAGAGAAAAGGAATGAGTGCAGAGTCTGAGAAGGAATGATGGCATGTACTTGTTGACCCTTGGGAGCATGTTCCAGTGGAGTGGGGCAAGCAGAGAAAGGGAATGAGCACAGAGTCTGAGAAGGAATGATGGCATGTACATGCTGATCCTGGGGAGCATGTTCCAGTGGAGTGGGGCAAGCAGAGAAAGGGAATGAGCGCAGAGTCTGAGAAAAGGAATGATGGCATGTTCTTGCTGACACTGGGGAGCATGATCCAGTCTAGTGGGGCATGCAGAGAAAAGGAATGAGCGCAGAGTCTGAGAAAATGAATGATGGCATGTACATGCTGATCCTGGGGAGCATGTTCCAGTGGAGTGGGGCAAGCAGAGAAAGGGAAAAAGCACAGAGTCTGAGAAGGAATGATGGCATGTACATGCTGATCCTGGGGAGCATGTTCCAGTGGAGTGGGGCAAGCAGAGAAAGGGAATGAGTGCAGAGTCTGAGAAGGAATGATGGCATGTACTTCCTGACACTGGGGAGCATGAATAAGTGGAGTGGGGCAAGCAGAGAAAACGGATGAGCTCAGAGTCCCAGAAGGAATGATGGCATGTACTTGCTGACCCTATGGAGCATGTTCCAGTGGAGTGGGTGAAGCAGAGAAAGGGAATGAGCACAGAGTCTGAGAAGGAATGATGGCATGTTCTTGCTGACACTGGGGAGCACGATCCAGTGCAGAGGGGCAAGCAGAGCAAATGAATGAGCGCAGAGTCTGAGAAGGAATGATGGCATGTACTTGCTGACCTTGTGGAGCATGATCCAGTGGAGTAGGGCATGCAGCGAAAAGGAATGAGCGGAGAGTCCAAGAAGGAATGATGGCATGTACTTGCTGACCCTGGGGAGCACGATCCAGTGGAGAGGGGCAAGCAGAGCAAAGGAATGAGCGCAGAGTCTGAGAAGGAATGATGGCATGTACTTGCTGACCTTGTGGAGCATGATCCAGTGGAGTAGGGCATGCAGCGAAAAGGAATGAGCGGAGAGTCCAAGAAGGAATGATGGCATGTACTTGCTGACCCTGGGGAGCACGATCCAGTGGAGTGGGGAAGCAGAGAAAAAAATGAGAGCAGAGTCTGAGAAGGAATGATGGCATGTACTTGCTGACCTTGGGGAGCAAGATCCAGTGGAGTAGGGCATGCAGACAAAAGAAATGAGCGCAGAGTCCAAGAAGGAATGATGACATGTACTTGCTGACCCTGGGGAGCACGATCCAGTAGAGAGGGGCAAGCAGAGAAAATGAATGAGCGCAGAGTCTGAGAAAAGGAATGATGGCATGTACTTGCTGACCCTGGGGAGCATGTTCCAGTGGAGTGGGGCATGTAGAGAAAAGGAAGGAGCGCAGAGTCTGAGAAGGAATGATGGCATGTACATGGTGATCCTGGGGAGCATGTTCCAGTGGAGTGGGGCAAGCAGAGAAAGGGAATGAGCACAGAGTCTGAGAAGGAATGATGGCATGTTCTTGCTGACACTGTGGAGCATGATCCAGTGGAGTGGGGCATGCAGAGAAAAGGAAGGAGCGCAGAGTCTGAGAAGGAATGATGGCATGTACATGCTGATCCTGGGGAGCATGTTCCAGTGGAGTGGGGCAAGCAGAGAAAGGGAATGAGCACAGAGTCTGAGAAGGAATGATGGCATGTTCTTGCTGACACTGTGGAGCATGATCCAGTGGAGTGGGGCATGCAGAGAAAAGGAAGGAGCGCAGAGTCTGAGAAGGAATGATGGCATGTACATGCTGATCCTGGGGAGCATGTTCCAGTGGAGTGGGGCAAGCAGAGAAAGGGAATGAGCACAGAGTCTGAGAAGGAATGATGGCATGTTCTTGCTGACACTGTGGAGCATGATCCAGTGGAGTGGGGCATGCAGAGAAAAGGAAGGAGCGCAGAGTCTGAGAAGGAATGATGGCATGTACATGCTGATCCTGGGGAGCATGTTCCAGTGGAGTGGGGCAAGCAGAGAAAGGGAATGAGTGCAGAGTCTGAGAAGGAATGATGGCATGTACTTCCTGACACTGTGGAGCATGAATAAGTGGAGTGGGGCAAGCAGAGAAAACGGATGAGCTCAGAGTCCCAGAAGGAATGATGGCATGTACTTGCTGACCCTATGGAGCATGTTCCAGTGGAGTGGGTCAAGCAGAGAAAGGGAATGAGCACAGAGTACGAGAAGGAATGATGGCATGTACTTGCTGACCCTGGAGAGCACGATCGAGTGGAGTGGGGGAAGCAGAGAAAAGCAATGAGCGCAAAGTCCGAGAAGGAATGATGGCATGTACTTGCTGACCTTGGGGAGAACGATCCAGTAGAGTAGGGCAAGCAGAGAAAAGGAATGAGCGCAGAGTCCGAGAAGGAATGATGGCATGTACTTGTTGACCCTGGGGAGCACGATCCAGTGGAGAGGGGCAAGCAGAGAAAAGGAATGAATACAGAGTCTGAGAAGGAATGATGGCATGTTCTTGCTGACACTGGGGAGCATGATCCAGTCTAGTGGGGCATGCAGAGGCAAGGAATGAGCGCAGAGTCTGAGAAAAGGAATGATGGCATGTACTTGCTGACCCTCGGGAGCATGTTCCAGTGGAGTGGGGCATGCAGAGAAAAGGAAGGAGCGCAGAGTCTGAGAAGGAATGATGGCATGTACATGCTGACCCTTGGGAGCATGTTCCAGTGGAGTGGGGCAAGCAGAGAAAGGGAATGAGCACAGAGTCTGAGAAGGAATGATGGCATGTACATGCTGATCCTGGGGAGCATGTTCCAGTGGAGTGGGGCAAGCAGAGAAAGGGAATGAGCGCAGAGTCTGAGAAAAGGAATGATGGCATGTTCTTGCTGACACTGGGGAGCATGATCCAGTCTAGTGGGGCATGCAGAGAAAAGGAATGAGCGCAGAGTCTGAGAAAAGGAATGATGGCATGTACATGCTGATCCTGGGGAGCATGTTCCAGTGGAGTGGGGCAAGCAGAGAAAGGGAAAAAGCACAGAGTCTGAGAAGGAATGATGGCATGTACATGCTGATCCTGGGGAGCATGTTCCAGTGGAGTGGGGCAAGCAGAGAAAGGGAATGAGTGCAGAGTCTGAGAAGGAATGATGGCATGTACTTCCTGACACTGTGGAGCATGAATAAGTGGAGTGGGGCAAGCAGAGAAAACGGATGAGCTCAGAGTCCCAGAAGGAATGATGGCATGTACTTGCTGACCCTATGGAGCATGTTCCAGTGGAGTGGGTGAAGCAGAGAAAGGGAATGAGCACAGAGTCTGAGAAGGAATGATGGCATGTTCTTGCTGACACTGGGGAGCACGATCCAGTGCAGAGGGGCAAGCAGAGCAAATGAATGAGCGCAGAGTCTGAGAAGGAATGATGGCATGTACTTGCTGACCTTGTGGAGCATGATCCAGAGGAGTAGGGCATGCAGCGAAAAGGAATGAGCGGAGAGTCCAAGAAGGAATGATGGCATGTACTTGCTGACCCTGGGGAGCACGATCCAGTGGAGAGGGGCAAGCAGAGCAAAGGAATGAACGTAGAGTCTGAGAAGGAATGATGGCATGTACTTGCTGAACCTGGGGAGCACGATCCAGTAGAGTGGGGAAGCAGAGAAAAAAATGAGCGCAGAGTCTGAGAAGGAATGATGGCAGGTACTTGCTGACTTTGGGGAGCAAGATCCAGTGGAGTAGGGCATGTAGCGAACAGGAATGAGCGGAGAGTCCAAGAAGGAATGATGGCATGTACTTGCTGACCCTGGGGAGCACGATCCAGTGGAGAGGGGCAAGCAGAGCAAAGGAATGAGCGCAGAGTCTGAGAAGGAATGATTGCATGTACTTGCTGACCCTGGGGAGCAAGATCCAGTGGAGAGGGGCAAGCAGAGCAAAGGAATGAGCGCAGAGTCCGAGAAGGAATGATGACATGTACTTGCTGACCCTGTGGAGCACGATCCAGTAGAGAGGGGCAAGCAGAGAAAATGAATGAGCCCAGAGTCTGAGATAAGGAATGATGGCAATGACTTGCTGACCCTGGGGAGCATGTTCCAGTGGAGTGGGGCATGCAGAGAAAAGGAAGGAGCGCAGAGTCTGAGAAGGAATGATGGCATGTACATGCTGATCCTGGGGAGCATGTTCCAGTGGAGTGGGGCAAGCAGAGAAAGGGAATGAGCACAGAGTCTGAGAAGGAATGATGGCATGTTCTTGCTGACAATGGGGAGCATGATCCAGTGGAGTGGGGCATGCAGAGAAAAGGAAGGAGCGCAGAGTCTGAGAAGGAATGATGGCATGTACATGCTGATCCTGGGGAGCATGTTCCAGTGGAGTGGGGCAAGCAGAGAAAGGGAATGAGTGCAGAGTCTGAGAAGGAATGATGGCATGTACTTCCTGACACTGTTGAGCATGAATAAGTGGAGTGGGGCAAGCAGAGAAAACGGATGAGCTCAGAGTCCCAGAAGGAATGATGGCATGTACTTGCTGACCCTATGGAGCATGTTCCAGTGGAGTGGGTCAAGCAGAGAAAGGGAATGAGCACAGAGTCTGAGAAGGAATGATGGCATGTTCTTGCTGACACTGGGGAGCACGATCCAGTGCAGAGGGGCAAGCAGAGCAAATGAATGAGCGCAGAGTCTGAGAAGGAATGATGGCATGTACATGCTGCCCTGGTGAGCATGTTCCAGTCGAGTGGGGCACGCAGAGAAAAAGAATGAGCACAGAGTCTGAGAAGGAATGATGGCATGTACTTGCTGACCCTCTGGAGCACGATCCAGTGGAGAGGGGCAAGCAGAGAAAAGGAATGAGCACAGAGTCTGAGAAGGAATGATGGCATGTACTTCCTGACAGTGTGGAGCATGATCCAGTGGAGTGGGCAAGCAGAGAAAGGGAATGAGCTCAGAGTCCAAGACGGACTGATGGCATGTACATGCTGCCCTGGTGAGCATGTTCCAGTCGAGTGGGGCACACAGAGAAAAAGAATGAGCACAGAGTCTGAGAAGGAATGATGACATGTACTTGCTGATCTTGGGGAGCACGATCCAGTGGAGAGGGTCAAGCAGAGCAAAGGAATGAGCGCAGAGTCTGAGAAGGAATCATGGCATGTACTTGCTGACCTTGGGGAGAACGATCCAGTAGAGTAGGGCAAGCAGAGAAAAGGAATGAGCGCAGAGTCCGAGAAGGAATGATGACATGTACTTGCTGACCCTGGGGAGCACGATCCAGTGGAGAGGGGCAAGCAGAGAAAAGGAATGAGCGCAGAGTCTGAGAAAAGGAATGATGGCATGTACTTGCTGACCCTGGGGAGCACGATCCAGTGGAGTGGGGTAAGCAGAGAAAAGGAATGAGGGCAGAGTACGAGAAGGAATGATGGCATGTACTTGCTGACCCTGGGGAGCACGATCCAGTGGAGTGGGGTAAGCAGAGAAAAGGAATGAGGGCAGAGTACGAAAAGGAATGATGGCATGTACTTGCTGACCTTGTGGAGCATCATCCAGTGGAGTAGGGCATGCAGCGAAAAGGAATGAGCGGAGAGTCCAAGAAGGAATGATGGCATGTACTTGCTGACCCTGGGGAGCACGATCCAGTGGAGTGGGGAAGCAGAGAAAAAAATGAGCGCAGAGTCTGAGAAGGAATGATGGCATGTACTTGCTGACCTTGGGGAGCAAGTTCCAGTGGAGTAGGGCATGCAGACAAAAGGAATGAGCGCAGAGTCCAAGAAGGAATGATGGCATGTACTTGCTGACCATGGGAAGCACGATCCAGTGGAGAGGGGCAAGCAGAGAAAGGGAATGGGCGCAGAGTCTGAGAAGGAATGATGGCATGTACTTCCTGACACTGTGGAGCATGATCCAGTGGAGTGGGCAAGCAGAGAAAGGGAATGAGCTCAGAGTCCAAGAAGGACTGATGGCATGTACATGCTGCCCTGGTGAGCATGTTCCAGTCGAGTGGGGCACGCAGAGAAAAGGAATGAGCACAGAGTCTGAGAAGGAATGATGGCATGTACTTGCTGACCCTCTGGAGCATTTTCCAGTGGAGTGGGGTAAGCAGAGAAAAGGAATGAGGGCAGAGTACGAGAAGGAATGATGACATGTACTTGCTGACCCTGGGGAGCACGATCCAGTGGAGTGGGGGATGCAGAGAAAAGCAATGAGTGCAGAGTCAGAGAAGGAATGATGGCATGTACTTGCTGACCTTGTGGAGCATGATCCAGTGGAGTAGGGCATGCAGCGAAAAGGAATGAGCGGAGAGTCCAAGAAGGAATGATGGCATGTACTCTCTGACCCTGGGGAGCACGATCCAGTGGAGAGGGGCAAGCAGAGCAAAGGAATGAGCGCAGAGTCTGAGAAGGAATGATGGCATGTACTTGCTGACCCTGGGGAGCACGATCCAGTGGAGTGGGGAAGCAGAGAAAAAAATGAGCGCAGAGTCTGAGAAGGAATGATGGCATGTACTTGCTGACCGTGGGAATCACGATCCAGTGGAGAGGGGCAAGCAGAGAAAAGAAATGAGCGCAGAGTACGAGAAGGAATGATGGCATGTACTTGCTGACCCTGGGGAGCACGATCGAGTGGAGTGGGGGAAGCAGAGAAAAGGAATGAGCGCAGAGTCCGAGAAGGAATGATGGCATGTACTTGCTGACCCTGGGGAGCACGATCCAGTGGAGAGGGGCCAGCAGAGAAAAGGAATGAGTGCAGAGTCCGAGAAGGAATGATGGCATGTACTTGCTGACCCTGGGGAGCACGATCCAGTGGAGAGGGGCAAGCAGAGAAAAGGAATGATGGCATGTACTTGCTGACCCTGGGGAGCACGATCCAGTGGAGTGGGGTAAGCAGAGAAAAGGAATGAGGGCAGAGTACGAGAAGGAATGATGGCATGTACTTGCTGACCCTGGGGAGAACGATCCAGTGGAGTGGGGGAAGCAGAGAAAAGCAATGAGCACAGAGTCTGAGAAGGAATGATAGCATGAACTTGGTGACCTTGTGGAGCATGATCCAGTGGAGTAGGGCATGCAGCGAAAAGGAATGAGCGGAGAGTCCAAGAAGGAATGATGGCATGTACTTGCTGACCCTGGGGAGCACGATCCAGTGGAGAGGGGCAAGCAGAGCAAAGGAATGAGCACAGAGTCTGAGAAGGAATGATGGCATGTACTTGCTGACCTTGGGGAGCAAGATCCAGTGGAGTAGGGCATGCAGAGAAAAGGAATGAGCGCAGAGTCCGAGAAGGAATGATGGCATGTACTTGCTGACCATGGGGAGCACGATCCAGTGGAGAGGGGCAAGCAGAGAAAAGAAATGAGCGCAGAGTACGAGAAGGAATGATGGCATGTACTTGCTGACCCTGGGGAGCACGATCGAGTGGAGTGGGGGAAGCAGAGAAAAGCAATGAGCGCAGAGTCCGAGAAGGAATGATGGCATGTACTTGCTGACCTTGGGGAGAACGATCCAGTAGAGTAGGGCAAGCAGAGAAAAGGAATGAGCACAGAGTCAGAGAAGGAATGATGGCATGTACCTGCTGACCATGGGAAGCAAAATCCAGTGGAGAGGGGCAAGCAGAGAAAGGGAATGAGTGCAGAGTCTGAGAAGGAATGATGGCATGTACTTCCTGACACTGTGGAGCATGATCCAGTGGAGTGGGCAAGCAGAAAAAGGGAATGAGCTCAGAGTCCAAGGAGGACTGATGGCATGTACATGCTGATCCTGGGGAGCATGTTCCAGTGGAGTGGGGCAAGCAGAGAAAGGGAATGAGCGCAGAGTCTGAGAAGGAATGATGGCATGTACTTCCTGACACTGTGGAGCATGATCCAGTGGAGTGGGCAAGCAGAGAAAGGGAATGAGCTCAGAGTCCGAGAAGGAATGATGGCATGTACTTGCTGACCTTGTGGAGCATGATCCAGTGGAGTAGGGCATGCAGCGAAAAGGAATGAGCGGAGAGTCCAAGAAGGAATGATGGCATGTACTTGCTGACCCTGGGGAGCACGATCCAGTGGAGAGGGGCAAGCAGAGCAAAGGAATGAGCGCAGAGTCTGAGAAAAGGAATGATGGCATGTACTTGCTGACCCTGGGGAGCACGATCCAGTGGAGTGGGGTAAGCAGAGAAAAGGAATGAGGGCAGAGTACGAGAAGGAATGATGGCATGTACTTGCTGACCCTGGGGAGCACGATCCAGTGGAGTGGGGGAATCAGAGAAAAGCAATGAGCGCAGAGTCAGAGAAGGAATGATGGCATGTACTTGCTGACCTTGTGGAGCATGATCCAGTGGAGTAGGGCATGCAGCAAAAAGGAATGAGCGGAGAGTCCAAGAAGGAATGATGGCATGTACTTGCTGACCCTGGGGAGCACGATCCAGTGGAGTGGGGAAGCAGAGAAAAAAATGAGCGCAGAGTCTGAGAAGGAATGATGGCATGTACTTGCTGACCTTGGGGAGCAAGTTCCAGTGGAGTAGGGCATGCAGACAAAAGGAATGAGCGCAGAGTCCAAGAAGGAATGATGGCATGTACTTGCTGACCATGGGAAGCACGATCCAGTGGAGAGGTGCAAGCAGAGAAAGGGAATGAGCGCAGAGTCTGAGAAGGAATGATGGCATGTACTTCCTGACACTGTGGAGCATGATCCAGTGGAGTGGGCAAGCAGAGAAAGGGAATGAGCTCAGAGTCCAAGAAGGACTGATGGCATGTACATGCTGATCCTGGGGAGCATGTTCCAGTGGAGTGGGGCAAGCAGAGAAAGGGAATGAGCGCAGAGTCTGAGAAGGAATGATGGCATGTACTTCCTGACACTGTGGAGCATGATCCAGTGGAGTGGGCAAGCAGAGAAAGGGAATGAGCTCAGAGTCCAAGAAGGACTGATGGCATGTACATGCTGCCCTGGTGAGCATGTTCCAGTCGAGTGGGGCACGCAGAGAAAAGGAATGAGGGCAGAGTACGAGAAGGAATGATGGCATGTACTTGTTGACCCTGGGGAGAACGATCCAGTGGAGTGGGGGAAGCAGAGAAAAGCAATGAGCACAGAGTCTGAGAAGGAATGATAGCATGAACTTGGTGACCTTGTGGAGCATGATCCAGTGGAGTAGGGCATGCAGCGAAAAGGAATGAGCGGAGAGTCCAAGAAGGAATGATGGCATGTACTTGCTGACCCTGGGGAGCACGATCCAGTGGAGAGGGGCAAGCAGAGCAAAGGAATGAGCACAGAGTCTGAGAAGGAATGATGGCATGTACTTGCTGACCTTGGGGAGCAAGATCCAGTGGAGTAGGGCATGCAGAGAAAAGGAATGAGCGCAGAGTCCGAGAAGGAATGATGGCATGTACTTGCTGACCATGGGGAGCACGATCCAGTGGAGAGGGGCAAGCAGAGAAAAGAAATGAGCGCAGAGTACGAGAAGGAATGATGGCATGTACTTGCTGACCCTGGGGAGCACGATCGAGTGGAGTGGGGGAAGCAGAGAAAAGCAATGAGCGCAGAGTCCGAGAAGGAATGATGGCATGTACTTGCTGACCTTGGGGAGAACGATCCAGTAGAGTAGGGCAAGCAGAGAAAAGGAATGAGCGCAGAGTCTGAGAAAAGGAATGATGGCATGTACTTGCTGACCCTCGGGAGCATGTTCCAGTGGAGTGGGGCATGCAGAGAAAAGGAAGGAGCGCAGAGTCTGAGAAGGAATGATGGCATGTACATGCTGACCCTTGGGAGCATGTTCCAGTGGAGTGGGGCAAGCAGAGAAAGGGAATGAGCACAGAGTCTGAGAAGGAATGATGGCATGTACATGCTGATCCTGGGGAGCATGTTCCAGTGGAGTGGGGCAAGCAGAGAAAGGGAATGAGCGCAGAGTCTGAGAAAAGGAATGATGGCATGTTCTTGCTGACACTGGGGAGCATGATCCAGTCTAGTGGGGCATGCAGAGAAAAGGAATGAGCGCAGAGTCTGAGAAAAGGAATGATGGCATGTACATGCTGATCCTGGGGAGCATGTTCCAGTGGAGTGGGGCAAGCAGAGAAAGGGAAAAAGCACAGAGTCTGAGAAGGAATGATGGCATGTACATGCTGATCCTGGGGAGCATGTTCCAGTGGAGTGGGGCAAGCAGAGAAAGGGAATGAGTGCAGAGTCTGAGAAGGAATGATGGCATGTACTTCCTGACACTGTGGAGCATGAATAAGTGGAGTGGGGCAAGCAGAGAAAACGGATGAGCTCAGAGTCCCAGAAGGAATGATGGCATGTACTTGCTGACCCTATGGAGCATGTTCCAGTGGAGTGGGTGAAGCAGAGAAAGGGAATGAGCACAGAGTCTGAGAAGGAATGATGGCATGTTCTTGCTGACACTGGGGAGCACGATCCAGTGCAGAGGGGCAAGCAGAGCAAATGAATGAGCGCAGAGTCTGAGAAGGAATGATGGCATGTACTTGCTGACCTTGTGGAGCATGATCCAGAGGAGTAGGGCATGCAGCGAAAAGGAATGAGCGGAGAGTCCAAGAAGGAATGATGGCATGTACTTGCTGACCCTGGGGAGCACGATCCAGTGGAGAGGGGCAAGCAGAGCAAAGGAATGAACGTAGAGTCTGAGAAGGAATGATGGCATGTACTTGCTGAACCTGGGGAGCACGATCCAGTAGAGTGGGGAAGCAGAGAAAAAAATGAGCGCAGAGTCTGAGAAGGAATGATGGCAGGTACTTGCTGACTTTGGGGAGCAAGATCCAGTGGAGTAGGGCATGTAGCGAACAGGAATGAGCGGAGAGTCCAAGAAGGAATGATGGCATGTACTTGCTGACCCTGGGGAGCACGATCCAGTGGAGAGGGGCAAGCAGAGCAAAGGAATGAGCGCAGAGTCTGAGAAGGAATGATTGCATGTACTTGCTGACCCTGGGGAGCAAGATCCAGTGGAGAGGGGCAAGCAGAGCAAAGGAATGAGAGCAGAGTCCGAGAAGGAATGATGACATGTACTTGCTGACCCTGTGGAGCACGATCCAGTAGAGAGGGGCAAGCAGAGAAAATGAATGAGCCCAGAGTCTGAGATAAGGAATGATGGCAATGACTTGCTGACCCTGGGGAGCATGTTCCAGTGGAGTGGGGCATGCAGAGAAAAGGAAGGAGCGCAGAGTCTGAGAAGGAATGATGGCATGTACATGCTGATCCTGGGGAGCATGTTCCAGTGGAGTGGGGCAAGCAGAGAAAGGGAATGAGCACAGAGTCTGAGAAGGAATGATGGCATGTTCTTGCTGACAATGGGGAGCATGATCCAGTGGAGTGGGGCATGCAGAGAAAAGGAAGGAGCGCAGAGTCTGAGAAGGAATGATGGCATGTACATGCTGATCCTGGGGAGCATGTTCCAGTGGAGTGGGGCAAGCAGAGAAAGGGAATGAGTGCAGAGTCTGAGAAGGAATGATGGCATGTACTTCCTGACACTGTTGAGCATGAATAAGTGGAGTGGGGCAAGCAGAGAAAACGGATGAGCTCAGAGTCCCAGAAGGAATGATGGCATGTACTTGCTGACCCTATGGAGCATGTTCCAGTGGAGTGGGTCAAGCAGAGAAAGGGAATGAGCACAGAGTCTGAGAAGGAATGATGGCATGTTCTTGCTGACACTGGGGAGCACGATCCAGTGCAGAGGGGCAAGCAGAGCAAATGAATGAGCGCAGAGTCTGAGAAGGAATGATGGCATGTACATGCTGCCCTGGTGAGCATGTTCCAGTCGAGTGGGGCACGCAGAGAAAAAGAATGAGCACAGAGTCTGAGAAGGAATGATGGCATGTACTTGCTGACCCTCTGGAGCACGATCCAGTGGAGAGGGGCAAGCAGAGAAAAGGAATGAGCACAGAGTCTGAGAAGGAATGATGGCATGTACTTCCTGACAGTGTGGAGCATGATCCAGTGGAGTGGGCAAGCAGAGAAAGGGAATGAGCTCAGAGTCCAAGACGGACTGATGGCATGTACATGCTGCCCTGGTGAGCATGTTCCAGTCGAGTGGGGCACACAGAGAAAAAGAATGAGCACAGAGTCTGAGAAGGAATGATGACATGTACTTGCTGATCTTGGGGAGCACGATCCAGTGGAGAGGGTCAAGCAGAGCAAAGGAATGAGCGCAGAGTCTGAGAAGGAATCATGGCATGTACTTGCTGACCTTGGGGAGAACGATCCAGTAGAGTAGGGCAAGCAGAGAAAAGGAATGAGCGCAGAGTCCGAGAAGGAATGATGACATGTACTTGCTGACCCTGGGGAGCACGATCCAGTAGAGAGGGGCAAGCAGAGAAAAGGAATGAGCGCAGAGTCTGAGAAAAGGAATGATGGCATGTACTTGCTGACCCTGGGGAGCACGATCCAGTGGAGTGGGGTAAGCAGAGAAAAGGAATGAGGGCAGAGTACGAGAAGGAATGATGGCATGTACTTGCTGACCCTGGGGAGCACGATCCAGTGGAGTGGGGTAAGCAGAGAAAAGGAATGAGGGCAGAGTACGAGAAGGAATGATGGCATGTACTTGCTGACCTTGTGGAGCATCATCCAGTGGAGTAGGGCATGCAGCGAAAAGGAATGAGCGGAGAGTCCAAGAAGGAATGATGGCATGTACTTGCTGACCCTGGGGAGCACGATCCAGTGGAGTGGGGAAGCAGAGAAAAAAATGAGCGCAGAGTCTGAGAAGGAATGATGGCATGTACTTGCTGACCTTGGGGAGCAAGTTCCAGTGGAGTAGGGCATGCAGACAAAAGGAATGAGCGCAGAGTCCAAGAAGGAATGATGGCATGTACTTGCTGACCATGGGAAGCACGATCCAGTGGAGAGGGGCAAGCAGAGAAAGGGAATGGGCGCAGAGTCTGAGAAGGAATGATGGCATGTACTTCCTGACACTGTGGAGCATGATCCAGTGGAGTGGGCAAGCAGAGAAAGGGAATGAGCTCAGAGTCCAAGAAGGACTGATGGCATGTACATGCTGCCCTGGTGAGCATGTTCCAGTCGAGTGGGGCACGCAGAGAAAAGGAATGAGCACAGAGTCTGAGAAGGAATGATGGCATGTACTTGCTGACCCTCTGGAGCATTTTCCAGTGGAGTGGGGTAAGCAGAGAAAAGGAATGAGGGCAGAGTACGAGAAGGAATGATGACATGTACTTGCTGACCCTGGGGAGCACGATCCAGTGGAGTGGGGGATGCAGAGAAAAGCAATGAGTGCAGAGTCAGAGAAGGAATGATGGCATGTACTTGCTGACCTTGTGGAGCATGATCCAGTGGAGTAGGGCATGCAGCGAAAAGGAATGAGCGGAGAGTCCAAGAAGGAATGATGGCATGTACTCTCTGACCCTCGGGGAGCACGATCCAGTGGAGAGGGGCAAGCAGAGCAAAGGAATGAGCGCAGAGTCTGAGAAGGAATGATTGCATGTACTTGCTGACCCTGGGGAGCACGATCCAGTGGAGTGGGGAAGCAGAGAAAAAAATGAGCGCAGAGTCTGAGAAGGAATGATGGCATGTACTTGCTGACCGTGGGAATCACGATCCAGTGGAGAGGGGCAAGCAGAGAAAAGAAATGAGCGCAGAGTACGAGAAGGAATGATGGCATGTACTTGCTGACCCTGGGGAGCACGATCGAGTGGAGTGGGGGAAGCAGAGAAAAGGAATGAGCGCAGAGTCCGAGAAGGAATGATGGCATGTACTTGCTGACCCTGGGGAGCACGATCCAGTGGAGAGGGGCCAGCAGAGAAAAGGAATGAGTGCAGAGTCCGAGAAGGAATGATGGCATGTACTTGCTGACCCTGGGGAGCACGATCCAGTGGAGAGGGGCAAGCAGAGAAAAGGAATGATGGCATGTACTTGCTGACCCTGGGGAGCACGATCCAGTGGAGTGGGGTAAGCAGAGAAAAGGAATGAGGGCAGAGTACGAGAAGGAATGATGGCATGTACTTGCTGACCCTGGGGAGAACGATCCAGTGGAGTGGGGGAAGCAGAGAAAAGCAATGAGCACAGAGTCTGAGAAGGAATGATAGCATGAACTTGGTGACCTTGTGGAGCATGATCCAGTGGAGTAGGGCATGCAGCGAAAAGGAATGAGCGGAGAGTCCAAGAAGGAATGATGGCATGTACTTGCTGACCCTGGGGAGCACGATCCAGTGGAGAGGGGCAAGCAGAGCAAAGGAATGAGCACAGAGTCTGAGAAGGAATGATGGCATGTACTTGCTGACCTTGGGGAGCAAGATCCAGTGGAGTAGGGCATGCAGAGAAAAGGAATGAGCGCAGAGTCCGAGAAGGAATGATGGCATGTACTTGCTGACCATGGGGAGCACGATCCAGTGGAGAGGGGCAAGCAGAGAAAAGAAATGAGCGCAGAGTACGAGAAGGAATGATGGCATGTACTTGCTGACCCTGGGGAGCACGATCGAGTGGAGTGGGGGAAGCAGAGAAAAGCAATGAGCGCAGAGTCCGAGAAGGAATGATGGCATGTACTTGCTGACCTTGGGGAGAACGATCCAGTAGAGTAGGGCAAGCAGAGAAAAGGAATGAGCACAGAGTCAGAGAAGGAATGATGGCATGTACCTGCTGACCATGGGAAGCAAAATCCAGTGGAGAGGGGCAAGCAGAGAAAGGGAATGAGTGCAGAGTCTGAGAAGGAATGATGGCATGTACTTCCTGACACTGTGGAGCATGATCCAGTGGAGTGGGCAAGCAGAAAAAGGGAATGAGCTCAGAGTCCAAGGAGGACTGATGGCATGTACATGCTGATCCTGGGGAGCATGTTCCAGTGGAGTGGGGCAAGCAGAGAAAGGGAATGAGCGCAGAGTCTGAGAAGGAATGATGGCATGTACTTCCTGACACTGTGGAGCATGATCCAGTGGAGTGGGCAAGCAGAGAAAGGGAATGAGCTCAGAGTCCGAGAAGGAATGATGGCATGTACTTGCTGACCTTGTGGAGCATGATCCAGTGGAGTAGGGCATGCAGCGAAAAGGAATGAGCGGAGAGTCCAAGAAGGAATGATGGCATGTACTTGCTGACCCTGGGGAGCACGATCCAGTGGAGAGGGGCAAGCAGAGCAAAGGAATGAGCGCAGAGTCTGAGAAAAGGAATGATGGCATGTACTTGCTGACCCTGGGGAGCACGATCCAGTGGAGTGGGGTAAGCAGAGAAAAGGAATGAGGGCAGAGTACGAGAAGGAATGATGGCATGTACTTGCTGACCCTGGGGAGCACGATCCAGTGGAGTGGGGGAATCAGAGAAAAGCAATGAGCGCAGAGTCAGAGAAGGAATGATGGCATGTACTTGCTGACCTTGTGGAGCATGATCCAGTGGAGTAGGGCATGCAGCAAAAAGGAATGAGCGGAGAGTCCAAGAAGGAATGATGGCATGTACTTGCTGACCCTGGGGAGCACGATCCAGTGGAGTGGGGAAGCAGAGAAGAAAATGAGCGCAGAGTCTGAGAAGGAATGATGGCATGTACTTGCTGACCTTGGGGAGCAAGTTCCAGTGGAGTAGGGCATGCAGACAAAAGGAATGAGCGCAGAGTCCAAGAAGGAATGATGGCATGTACTTGCTGACCATGGGAAGCACGATCCAGTGGAGAGGTGCAAGCAGAGAAAGGGAATGAGCGCAGAGTCTGAGAAGGAATGATGGCATGTACTTCCTGACACTGTGGAGCATGATCCAGTGGAGTGGGCAAGCAGAGAAAGGGAATGAGCTCAGAGTCCAAGAAGGACTGATGGCATGTACATGCTGATCCTGGGGAGCATGTTCCAGTGGAGTGGGGCAAGCAGAGAAAGGGAATGAGCGCAGAGTCTGAGAAGGAATGATGGCATGTACTTCCTGACACTGTGGAGCATGATCCAGTGGAGTGGGCAAGCAGAGAAAGGGAATGAGCTCAGAGTCCAAGAAGGACTGATGGCATGTACATGCTGCCCTGGTGAGCATGTTCCAGTCGAGTGGGGCACGCAGAGAAAAGGAATGAGGGCAGAGTACGAGAAGGAATGATGGCATGTACTTGTTGACCCTGGGGAGAACGATCCAGTGGAGTGGGGGAAGCAGAGAAAAGCAATGAGCACAGAGTCTGAGAAGGAATGATAGCATGAACTTGGTGACCTTGTGGAGCATGATCCAGTGGAGTAGGGCATGCAGCGAAAAGGAATGAGCGGAGAGTCCAAGAAGGAATGATGGCATGTACTTGCTGACCCTGGGGAGCACGATCCAGTGGAGAGGGGCAAGCAGAGCAAAGGAATGAGCACAGAGTCTGAGAAGGAATGGTGGCATGTACTTGCTGACCTTGGGGAGCAAGATCCAGTGGAGTAGGGCATGCAGAGAAAAGGAATGAGCGCAGAGTCCGAGAAGGAATGATGGCATGTACTTGCTGACCATGGGGAGCACGATCCAGTGGAGAGGGGCAAGCAGAGAAAAGAAATGAGCGCAGAGTACGAGAAGGAATGATGGCATGTACTTGCTGACCCTGGGGAGCACGATCGAGTGGAGTGGGGGAAGCAGAGAAAAGCAATGAGCGCAGAGTCCGAGAAGGAATGATGGCATGTACTTGCTGACCTTGGGGAGAACGATCCAGTAGAGTAGGGCAAGCAGAGAAAAGGAATGAGCACAGAGTCAGAGAAGGAATGATGGCATGTACCTGCTGACCATGGGAAGCAAAATCCAGTGGAGAGGGGCAAGCAGAGAAAGGGAATGAGTGCAGAGTCTGAGAAGGAATGATGGCATGTACTTCCTGACACTGTGGAGCATGATCCAGTGGAGTGGGCAAGCAGAAAAAGGGAATGAGCTCAGAGTCCAAGGAGGACTGATGGCATGTACATGCTGATCCTGGGGAGCATGTTCCAGTGGAGTGGGGCAAGCAGAGAAAGGGAATGAGCGCAGAGTCTGAGAAGGAATGATGGCATGTACTTCCTGACACTGTGGAGCATGATCCAGTGGAGTGGGCAAGCAGAGAAAGGGAATGAGCTCAGAGTCCGAGAAGGAATGATGGCATGTACTTGCTGACCTTGTGGAGCATGATCCAGTGGAGTAGGGCATGCAGCGAAAAGGAATGAGCGGAGAGTCCAAGAAGGAATGATGGCATGTACTTGCTGACCCTGGGGAGCACGATCCAGTGGAGAGGGGCAAGCAGAGCAAAGGAATGAGCGCAGAGTCTGAGAAAAGGAATGATGGCATGTACTTGCTGACCCTGGGGAGCACGATCCAGTGGAGTGGGGTAAGCAGAGAAAAGGAATGAGGGCAGAGTACGAGAAGGAATGATGGCATGTACTTGCTGACCCTGGGGAGCACGATCCAGTGGAGTGGGGGAATCAGAGAAAAGCAATGAGCGCAGAGTCAGAGAAGGAATGATGGCATGTACTTGCTGACCTTGTGGAGCATGATCCAGTGGAGTAGGGCATGCAGCAAAAAGGAATGAGCGGAGAGTCCAAGAAGGAATGATGGCATGTACTTGCTGACCCTGGGGAGCACGATCCAGTGGAGTGGGGAAGCAGAGAAAAAAATGAGCGCAGAGTCTGAGAAGGAATGATGGCATGTACTTGCTGACCTTGGGGAGCAAGTTCCAGTGGAGTAGGGCATGCAGACAAAAGGAATGAGCGCAGAGTCCAAGAAGGAATGATGGCATGTACTTGCTGACCATGGGAAGCACGATCCAGTGGAGAGGTGCAAGCAGAGAAAGGGAATGAGCGCAGAGTCTGAGAAGGAATGATGGCATGTACTTCCTGACACTGTGGAGCATGATCCAGTGGAGTGGGCAAGCAGAGAAAGGGAATGAGCTCAGAGTCCAAGAAGGACTGATGGCATGTACATGCTGATCCTGGGGAGCATGTTCCAGTGGAGTGGGGCAAGCAGAGAAAGGGAATGAGCGCAGAGTCTGAGAAGGAATGATGGCATGTACTTCCTGACACTGTGGAGCATGATCCAGTGGAGTGGGCAAGCAGAGAAAGGGAATGAGCTCAGAGTCCAAGAAGGACTGATGGCATGTACATGCTGCCCTGGTGAGCATGTTCCAGTCGAGTGGGGCACGCAGAGAAAAGGAATGAGCACAGAGTCTGAGAAGGAATGATGGCATGTACTTGTTGACCCTGGGGAGCACGATCCAGTGGAGAGGGGCAAGCAGAGAAAAGGAATGAGCGCAGAGTCCGAGAAGGAATGATGGCATGTACTTGTTGACCCTGGGGAGCACGATCCAGTGGAGAGGGGCAAGCAGAGAAAAGGAATGAATACAGAGTCTGAGAAGGAATGATGGCATGTTCTTGCTGACACTGGGGAGCATGATCCAGTCTAGTGGGGCATGCAGAGGCAAGGAATGAGCGCAGAGTCTGAGAAAAGGAATGATGGCATGTACTTGCTGACCCTCGGGAGCATGTTCCAGTGGAGTGGGGCATGCAGAGAAAAGGAAAAAGCATAGAGTCTGAGAAGGAATGATGGCATGTACATGCTGACCCTTGGGAGCATGTTCCAGTGGAGTGGGGCAAGCAGAGAAAGGGAATGAGCACAGAGTCTGAGAAGGAATGATGGCATGTACATGCTGATCCTGGGGAGCATGTTCCAGTGGAGTGGGGCAAGCAGAGAAAGGGAATGAGCGCAGAGTCTGAGAAAAGGAATGATGGCATGTTCTTGCTGACACTGGGGAGCATGATCCAGTCTAGTGGGGCATGCAGAGAAAAGGAATGAGCGCAGAGTCTGAGAAAATGAATGATGGCATGTACATGCTGATCCTGGGGAGCATGTTCCAGTGGAGTGGGGCAAGCAGAGAAAGGGAAAAAGCACAGAGTCTGAGAAGGAATGATGGCATGTACATGCTGATCCTGGGGAGCATGTTCCAGTGGAGTGGGGCAAGCAGAGAAAGGGAATGAGTGCAGAGTCTGAGAAGGAATGATGGCATGTACTTCCTGACACTGGGGAGCATGAATAAGTGGAGTGGGGCAAGCAGAGAAAACGGATGAGCTCAGAGTCCCAGAAGGAATGATGGCATGTACTTGCTGACCCTATGGAGCATGTTCCAGTGGAGTGGGTGAAGCAGAGAAAGGGAATGAGCACAGAGTCTGAGAAGGAATGATGGCATGTTCTTGCTGACACTGGGGAGCACGATCCAGTGCAGAGGGGCAAGCAGAGCAAATGAATGAGCGCAGAGTCTGAGAAGGAATGATGGCATGTACTTGCTGACCTTGTGGAGCATGATCCAGTGGAGTAGGGCATGCAGCGAAAAGGAATGAGCGGAGAGTCCAAGAAGGAATGATGGCATGTACTTGCTGACCCTGGGGAGCACGATCCAGTGGAGAGGGGCAAGCAGAGCAAAGGAATGAGCGCAGAGTCTGAGAAGGAATGATGGCATGTACTTGCTGACCTTGTGGAGCATGATCCAGTGGAGTAGGGCATGCAGCGAAAAGGAATGAGCGGAGAGTCCAAGAAGGAATGATGGCATGTACTTGCTGACCCTGGGGAGCACGATCCAGTGGAGTGGGGAAGCAGAGAAAAAAATGAGAGCAGAGTCTGAGAAGGAATGATGGCATGTACTTGCTGACCTTGGGGAGCAAGATCCAGTGGAGTAGGGCATGCAGACAAAAGAAATGAGCGCAGAGTCCAAGAAGGAGTGATGACATGTACTTGCTGACCATGGAGAGCACGATCCAGTGGAGAGGGGCAAGCAGAGCAAAGGAATGAGCGCAGAGTCTGAGAAGGAATGATTGCATGTACTTGCTGACCCTGGGGAGCACGATCCAGTGGAGGGGGGCAAGCAGAGCAAAGTAATGAGCGCAGAGTCCGAGAAGGAATGATGACATGTACTTGCTGACCCTGGGGAGCACGATCCAGTAGAGAGGGGCAAGCAGAGAAAATGAATGAGCGCAGAGTCTGAGAAAAGGAATGATGGCATGTACTTGCTGACCCTGGGGAGCATGTTCCAGTGGAGTGGGGCATGTAGAGAAAAGGAAGGAGCGCAGAGTCTGAGAAGGAATGATGGCATGTACATGGTGATCCTGGGGAGCATGTTCCAGTGGAGTGGGGCAAGCAGAGAAAGGGAATGAGCACAGAGTCTGAGAAGGAATGATGGCATGTTCTTGCTGACACTGTGGAGCATGATCCAGTGGAGTGGGGCATGCAGAGAAAAGGAAGGAGCGCAGAGTCTGAGAAGGAATGATGGCATGTACATGCTGATCCTGGGGAGCATGTTCCAGTGGAGTGGGGCAAGCAGAGAAAGGGAATGAGTGCAGAGTCTGAGAAGGAATGATGGCATGTACTTCCTGACACTGTGGAGCATGAATAAGTGGAGTGGGGCAAGCAGAGAAAACGGATGAGCTCAGAGTCCCAGAAGGAATGATGGCATGTACTTGCTGACCCTATGGAGCATGTTCCAGTGGAGTGGGTCAAGCAGAGAAAGGGAATGAGCACAGAGTACGAGAAGGAATGATGGCATGTACTTGCTGACCCTGGAGAGCACGATCGAGTGGAGTGGGGGAAGCAGAGAAAAGCAATGAGCGCAAAGTCCGAGAAGGAATGATGGCATGTACTTGCTGACCTTGGGGAGAACGATCCAGTAGAGTAGGGCAAGCAGAGAAAAGGAATGAGCGCAGAGTCCGAGAAGGAATGATGGCATGTACTTGTTGACCCTGGGGAGCACGATCCAGTGGAGAGGGGCAAGCAGAGAAAAGGAATGAATACAGAGTCTGAGAAGGAATGATGGCATGTTCTTGCTGACACTGGGGAGCATGATCCAGTCTAGTGGGGCATGCAGAGGCAAGGAATGAGCGCAGAGTCTGAGAAAAGGAATGATGGCATGTACTTGCTGACCCTCGGGAGCATGTTCCAGTGGAGTGGGGCATGCAGAGAAAAGGAAGGAGCGCAGAGTCTGAGAAGGAATGATGGCATGTACATGCTGACCCTTGGGAGCATGTTCCAGTGGAGTGGGGCAAGCAGAGAAAGGGAATGAGCACAGAGTCTGAGAAGGAATGATGGCATGTACATGCTGATCCTGGGGAGCATGTTCCAGTGGAGTGGAGCAAGCAGAGAAAGGGAATGAGCGCAGAGTCTGAGAAAAGGAATGATGGCATGTTCTTGCTGACACTGGGGAGCATGATCCAGTCTAGTGGGGCATGCAGAGAAAAGGAATGAGCGCAGAGTCTGAGAAAAGGAATGATGGCATGTACATGCTGATCCTGGGGAGCATGTTCCAGTGGAGTGGGGCAAGCAGAGAAAGGGAAAAAGCACAGAGTCTGAGAAGGAATGGTGGGATGTACATGCTGATCCTGGGGAGCATGTTCCAGTGGAGTGGGGCAAGCAGAGAAAGGGAATGAGTGCAGAGTCTGAGAAGGAATGATGGCATGTACTTCCTGACACTGTGGAGCATGAATAAGTGGAGTGGGGCAAGCAGAGAAAACGGATGAGCTCAGAGTCCCAGAAGGAATGATGGCATGTACTTGCTGACCCTATGGAGCATGTTCCAGTGGAGTGGGTGAAGCAGAGAAAGGGAATGAGCACAGAGTCTGAGAAGGAATGATGGCATGTTCTTGCTGACACTGGGGAGCACGATCCAGTGCAGAGGGGCAAGCAGAGCAAATGAATGAGCGCAGAGTCTGAGAAGGAATGATGGCATGTACTTGCTGACCTTGTGGAGCATGATCCAGAGGAGTAGGGCATGCAGCGAAAAGGAATGAGCGGAGAGTCCAAGAAGGAATGATGGCATGTACTTGCTGACCCTGGGGAGCACGATCCAGTGGAGAGGGGCAAGCAGAGCAAAGGAATGAACGCAGAGTCTGAGAAGGAATGATGGCATGTACTTGCTGAACCTGGGGAGCACGATCCAGTAGAGTGGGGAAGCAGAGAAAAAAATGAGCGCAGAGTCTGAGAAGGAATGATGGCAGGTACTTGCTGACTTTGGGGAGCAAGATCCAGTGGAGTAGGGCATGTAGCGAACAGGAATGAGCGGAGAGTCCAAGAAGGAATGATGGCATGTACTTGCTGACCCTGGGGAGCACGATCCAGTGGAGAGGGGCAAGCAGAGCAAAGGAATGAGCGCAGAGTCTGAGAAGGAATGATTGCATGTACTTGCTGACCCTGGGGAGCAAGATCCAGTGGAGAGGGGCAAGCAGAGCAAAGGAATGAGCGCAGAGTCCGAGAAGGAATGATGACATGTACTTGCTGACCCTGTGGAGCACGATCCAGTAGAGAGGGGCAAGCAGAGAAAATGAATGAGCCCAGAGTCTGAGAAAAGGAATGATGGCAATGACTTGCTGACCCTGGGGAGCATGTTCCAGTGGAGTGGGGCATGCAGAGAAAAGGAAGGAGCGCAGAGTCTGAGAAGGAATGATGGCATGTACATGCTGATCCTGGGGAGCATGTTCCAGTGGAGTGGGGCAAGCAGAGAAAGGGAATGAGCACAGAGTCTGAGAAGGAATGATGGCATGTTCTTGCTGACAATGGGGAGCATGATCCAGTGGAGTGGGGCATGCAGAGAAAAGGAAGGAGCGCAGAGTCTGAGAAGGAATGATGGCATGTACATGCTGATCCTGGGGAGCATGTTCCAGTGGAGTGGGGCAAGCAGAGAAAGGGAATGAGTGCAGAGTCTGAGAAGGAATGATGGCATGTACTTCCTGACACTGTTGAGCATGAATAAGTGGAGTGGGGCAAGCAGAGAAAACGGATGAGCTCAGAGTCCCAGAAGGAATGATGGCATGTACTTGCTGACCCTATGGAGCATGTTCCAGTGGAGTGGGTCAAGCAGAGAAAGGGAATGAGCACAGAGTCTGAGAAGGAATGATGGCATGTTCTTGCTGACACTGGGGAGCACGATCCAGTGCAGAGGGGCAAGCAGAGCAAATGAATGAGCGCAGAGTCTGAGAAGGAATGATGGCATGTACATGCTGCCCTGGTGAGCATGTTCCAGTCGAGTGGGGCACGCAGAGAAAAAGAATGAGCACAGAGTCTGAGAAGGAATGATGGCATGTACTTGCTGACCCTCTGGAGCACGATCCAGTGGAGAGGGGCAAGCAGAGAAAAGGAATGAGCACAGAGTCTGAGAAGGAATGATGGCATGTACTTCCTGACAGTGTGGAGCATGATCCAGTGGAGTGGGCAAGCAGAGAAAGGGAATGAGCTCAGAGTCCAAGACGGACTGATGGCATGTACATGCTGCCCTGGTGAGCATGTTCCAGTCGAGTGGGGCACGCAGAGAAAAAGAATGAGCACAGAGTCTGAGAAGGAATGATGACATGTACTTGCTGATCTTGGGGAGCACGATCCAGTGGAGAGGGTCAAGCAGAGCAAAGGAATGAGCGCAGAGTCTGAGAAGGAATCATGGCATGTACTTGCTGACCTTGGGGAGAACGATCCAGTAGAGTAGGGCAAGCAGAGAAAAGGAATGAGCGCAGAGTCCGAGAAGGAATGATGACATGTACTTGCTGACCCTGGGGAGCACGATCCAGTAGAGAGGGGCAAGCAGAGAAAAGGAATGAGCGCAGAGTCTGAGAAAAGGAATGATGGCATGTACTTGCTGACCCTGGGGAGCACGATCCAGTGGAGTGGGGTAAGCAGAGAAAAGGAATGAGGGCAGAGTACGAGAAGGAATGATGGCATGTACTTGCTGACCCTGGGGAGCACGATCCAGTGGAGTGGGGTAAGCAGAGAAAAGGAATGAGGGCAGAGTACGAGAAGGAATGATGGCATGTACTTGCTGACCTTGGGGAGCAAGTTCCAGTGGAGTAGGGCATGCAGACAAAAGGAATGAGCGGAGAGTCCAAGAAGGAATGATGGCATGTACTTGCTGACCCTGGGGAGCACGATCCAGTGGAGTGGGGAAGCAGAGAAAAAAATGAGCGCAGAGTCTGAGAAGGAATGATGGCATGTACTTGCTGACCTTGGGGAGCAAGTTCCAGTGGAGTAGGGCATGCAGACAAAAGGAATGAGCGCAGAGTCCAAGAAGGAATGATGGCATGTACTTGCTGACCATGGGAAGCACGATCCAGTGGAGAGGGGCAAGCAGAGAAAGGGAATGGGCGCAGAGTCTGAGAAGGAATGATGGCATGTACTTCCTGACACTGTGGAGCATGATCCAGTGGAGTGGGCAAGCAGAGAAAGGGAATGAGCTCAGAGTCCAAGAAGGACTGATGGCATGTACATGCTGCCCTGGTGAGCATGTTCCAGTCGAGTGGGGCACGCAGAGAAAAGGAATGAGCACAGAGTCTGAGAAGGAATGATGGCATGTACTTGCTGACCCTCTGGAGCATTTTCCAGTGGAGTGGGGTAAGCAGAGAAAAGGAATGAGGGCAGAGTACGAGAAGGAATGATGACATGTACTTGCTGACCCTGGGGAGCACGATCCAGTGGAGTGGGGGATGCAGAGAAAAGCAATGAGTGCAGAGTCAGAGAAGGAATGATGGCATGTACTTGCTGACCTTGTGGAGCATGATCCAGTGGAGTAGGGCATGCAGCGAAAAGGAATGAGCGGAGAGTCCAAGAAGGAATGATGGCATGTACTCTCTGACCCTGGGGAGCACGATCCAGTGGAGAGGGGCAAGCAGAGCAAAGGAATGAGCGCAGAGTCTGAGAAGGAATGATGGCATGTACTTGCTGACCCTGGGGAGCACGATCCAGTGGAGTGGGGAAGCAGAGAAAAAAATGAGCGCAGAGTCTGAGAAGGAATGATGGCATGTACTTGCTGACCGTGGGAATCACGATCCAGTGGAGAGGGGCAAGCAGAGAAAAGAAATGAGCGCAGAGTACGAGAAGGAATGATGGCATGTACTTGCTGACCCTGGGGAGCACGATCGAGTGGAGTGGGGGAAGCAGAGAAAAGGAATGAGCGCAGAGTCCGAGAAGGAATGATGGCATGTACTTGCTGACCCTGGGGAGCACGATCCAGTGGAGAGGGGCCAGCAGAGAAAAGGAATGAGTGCAGAGTCCGAGAAGGAATGATGGCATGTACTTGCTGACCCTGGGGAGCACGATCCAGTGGAGAGGGGCAAGCAGAGAAAAGGAATGATGGCATGTACTTGCTGACCCTGGGGAGCACGATCCAGTGGAGTGGGGTAAGCAGAGAAAAGGAATGAGGGCAGAGTACGAGAAGGAATGATGGCATGTACTTGCTGACCCTGGGGAGAACGATCCAGTGGAGTGGGGGAAGCAGAGAAAAGCAATGAGCACAGAGTCTGAGAAGGAATGATAGCATGAACTTGGTGACCTTGTGGAGCATGATCCAGTGGAGTAGGGCATGCAGCGAAAAGGAATGAGCGGAGAGTCCAAGAAGGAATGATGGCATGTACTTGCTGACCCTGGGGAGCACGATCCAGTGGAGAGGGGCAAGCAGAGCAAAGGAATGAGCACAGAGTCTGAGAAGGAATGATGGCATGTACTTGCTGACCTTGGGGAGCAAGATCCAGTAGAGTAGGGCATGCAGAGAAAAGGAATGAGCGCAGAGTCCGAGAAGGAATGATGGCATGTACTTGCTGACCATGGGGAGCACGATCCAGTGGAGAGGGGCAAGCAGAGAAAAGAAATGAGCGCAGAGTACGAGAAGGAATGATGGCATGTACTTGCTGACCCTGGGGAGCACGATCGAGTGGAGTGGGGGAAGCAGAGAAAAGCAATGAGCGCAGAGTCCGAGAAGGAATGATGGCATGTACTTGCTGACCTTGGGGAGAACGATCCAGTAGAGTAGGGCAAGCAGAGAAAAGGAATGAGCACAGAGTCAGAGAAGGAATGATGGCATGTACCTGCTGACCATGGGAAGCAAAATCCAGTGGAGAGGGGCAAGCAGAGAAAGGGAATGAGTGCAGAGTCTGAGAAGGAATGATGGCATGTACTTCCTGACACTGTGGAGCATGATCCAGTGGAGTGGGCAAGCAGAAAAAGGGAATGAGCTCAGAGCCCAAGGAGGAATGATGGCATGTACTTGCTGACCTTGTGGAGCATGATCCAGTGGAGTAGGGCATGCAGCGAAAAGGAATGAGCGGAGAGTCCAAGAAGGAATGATGGCATGTACTTGCTGACCCTGGGGAGCACGATCCAGTGGAGAGGGGCAAGCAGAGCAAAGGAATGAGCGCAGAGTCTGAGAAAAGGAATGATGGCATGTACTTGCTGACCCTGGGGAGCACGATCCAGTGGAGTGGGGTAAGCAGAGAAAAGGAATGAGGGTAGAGTACGAGAAGGAATGATGGCATGTACTTGCTGACCCTGGGGAGCACGATCCAGTGGAGTGGGGGAATCAGAGAAAAGCAATGAGCGCAGAGTCAGAGAAGGAATGATGGCATGTACTTGCTGACCTTGTGGAGCATGATCCAGTGGAGTAGGGCATGCAGCAAAAAGGAATGAGCGGAGAGTCCAAGAAGGAATGATGGCATGTACTTGCTGACCCTGGGGAGCACGATCCAGTGGAGAGGGGCAAGCAGAGCAAAGGAATGAGCGCAGAGTCTGAGAAAAGGAATGATGGCATGTACTTGCTGACCCTGGGGAGCACGATCCAGTGGAGTGGGGTAAGCAGAGAAAAGGAATGAGGGCAGAGTACGAGAAGGAATGATGGCATGTACTTGCTGACCCTGGGGAGCACGATCCAGTGGAGTGGGGGAATCAGAGAAAAGCAATGAGCGCAGAGTCAGAGAAGGAATGATGGCATGTACTTGCTGACCTTGTGGAGCATGATCCAGTGGAGTAGGGCATGCAGCAAAAAGGAATGAGCGGAGAGTCCAAGAAGGAATGATGGCATGTACTTGCTGACCCTGGGGAGCACGATCCAGTGGAGTGGGGAAGCAGAGAAAAAAATGAGCGCAGAGTCTGAGAAGGAATGATGGCATGTACTTGCTGACCTTGGGGAGCAAGTTCCAGTGGAGTAGGGCATGCAGACAAAAGGAATGAGCGCAGAGTCCAAGAAGGAATGATGGCATGTACTTGCTGACCATGGGAAGCACGATCCAGTGGAGAGGTGCAAGCAGAGAAAGGGAATGAGCGCAGAGTCTGAGAAGGAATGATGGCATGTACTTCCTGACACTGTGGAGCATGATCCAGTGGAGTGGGCAAGCAGAGAAAGGGAATGAGCTCAGAGTCCAAGAAGGACTGATGGCATGTACATGCTGATCCTGGGGAGCATGTTCCAGTGGAGTGGGGCAAGCAGAGAAAGGGAATGAGCGCAGAGTCTGAGAAGGAATGATGGCATGTACTTCCTGACACTGTGGAGCATGATCCAGTGGAGTGGGCAAGCAGAGAAAGGGAATGAGCTCAGAGTCCAAGAAGGACTGATGGCATGTACATGCTGCCCTGGTGAGCATGTTCCAGTCGAGTGGGGCACGCAGAGAAAAGGAATGAGCACAGAGTCTGAGAAGGAATGATGGCATGTACTTGCTGACCCTCTGGAGCATGTTCCAGTGGGGTGGGGTAAGCAGAGAAAAGGAATGAGGGCAGAGTACGAGAAGGAATGATGACATGTACTTGCTGACCCTGGGGAGCACGATCCAGTGGAGTGGGGGATGCAGAGAAAAGCAATGAGCGCAGAGTCAGAGAAGGAATGATGGCATGTACTTGCTGACCTTGTGGAGCATGATCCAGTGGAGTAGGGCAGGCAGCGAAAAGGAATGAGCGGAGAGTCCAAGAAGGAATGATGGCATGTACTCTCTGACCCTGGGGAGCACGGTCCAGTGGAGAGCGGCAAGCAGAGCAAAGGAATGAGTGCAGAGTCTGAGAAGGAATGATGGCATGTACTTGCTGACCCTGGGGAGCACGATCCAGTGGAGTGGGGAAGCAGAGAAAAAAATGAGCGCAGAGTCTGAGAAGAAATGATGGCATGTACTTGCTGACCATGGGAAGCACGATCCAGTGGAGAGGGGCAAGCAGAGAAAAGAAATGAGCGCAGAGTACGAGAAGGAATGATGGCATGTACTTGCTGACCCTGGGGAGCACGATCGAGTGGAGTGGGGGAAGCAGAGAAAAGGAATGAGTGCAGAGTCCGAGAAGGAATGATGGCATGTACTTGCTGACCTTGGGGAGAACAATCCAGTAGAGTAGGGCAAGCAGAGAAAAGGAATGAACGCAGAGTCCGAGAAGGAATGATGGCATGTACTTGCTGACCCTGGGGAGCACGATCCAGTAGAGAGGGGCAAGCAGAGAAAAGGAATGAGCGCAGAGTCCGAGAAGGAATGATGGCATGTACTTGCTGACCCTGGGGAGCACGATCCAGTGGAGAGGGGCCAGCAGAGAAAAGGAATGAGTGCAGAGTCCGAGAAGGAATGATGGCATGTACTTGCTGACCCTGGGGAGCACGATCCAGTGGAGAGGGGCAAGCAGAGAAAAGGAATGATGGCATGTACTTGCTGACCCTGGGGAGCACGATCCAGTGGAGTGGGGTAAGCAGAGAAAAGGAATGAGGGCAGAGTACGAGAAGGAATGATGGCATGTACTTGCTGACCCTGGGGAGAACGATCCAGTGGAGTGGGGGAAGCAGAGAAAAGCAATGAGCACAGAGTCTGAGAAGGAATGATAGCATGAACTTGGTGACCTTGTGGAGCATGATCCAGTGGAGTAGGGCATGCAGCGAAAAGGAATGAGCGGAGAGTCCAAGAAGGAATGATGGCATGTACTTGCTGACCCTGGGGAGCACGATCCAGTGGAGAGGGGCAAGCAGAGCAAAGGAATGAGCACAGAGTCGGAGAAGGAATGATGGCATGTACTTGCTGACCTTGGGGAGCAAGATCCAGTGGAGTAGGGCATGCAGAGAAAAGGAATGAGCGCAGAGTCCGAGAAGGAATGATGGCATGTACTTGCTGACCATGGGGAGCACGATCCAGTGGAGAGGGGCAAGCAGAGAAAAGAAATGAGCGCAGAGTACGAGAAGGAATGATGGCATGTACTTGCTGACCCTGGGGAGCACGATCGAGTGGAGTGGGGGAAGCAGAGAAAAGCAATGAGCGCAGAGTCCGAGAAGGAATGATGGCATGTACTTGCTGACCTTGGGGAGAACGATCCAGTAGAGTAGGGCAAGCAGAGAAAAGGAATGAGCACAGAGTCAGAGAAGGAATGATGGCATGTACCTGCTGACCATGGGAAGCAAAATCCAGTGGAGAGGGGCAAGCAGAGAAAGGGAATGAGTGCAGAGTCTGAGAAGGAATGATGGCATGTACTTCCTGACACTGTGGAGCATGATCCAGTGGAGTGGGCAAGCAGAAAAAGGGAATGAGCTCAGAGTCCAAGGAGGAATGATGGCATGTACTTGCTGACCTTGTGGAGCATGATCCAGTGGAGTAGGGCATGCAGCGAAAAGGAATGAGCGGAGAGTCCAAGAAGGAATGATGGCATGTACTTGCTGACCCTGGGGAGCACGATCCAGTGGAGAGGGGCAAGCAGAGCAAAGGAATGAGCGCAGAGTCTGAGAAAAGGAATGATGGCATGTACTTGCTGACCCTGGGGAGCACGATCCAGTGGAGTGGGGTAAGCAGAGAAAAGGAATGAGGGTAGAGTACGAGAAGGAATGATGGCATGTACTTGCTGACCCTGGGGAGCACGATCCAGTGGAGTGGGGGAATCAGAGAAAAGCAATGACCGCAGAGTCAGAGAAGGAATGATGGCATGTACTTGCTGACCTTGTGGAGCATGATCCAGTGGAGTAGGGCATGCAGCAAAAAGGAATGAGCGGAGAGTCCAAGAAGGAATGATGGCATGTACTTGCTGACCCTGGGGAGCACGATCCAGTGGAGAGGGGCAAGCAGAGCAAAGGAATGAGCGCAGAGTCTGAGAAAAGGAATGATGGCATGTACTTGCTGACCCTGGGGAGCACGATCCAGTGGAGTGGGGTAAGCAGAGAAAAGGAATGAGGGCAGAGTACGAGAAGGAATGATGGCATGTACTTGCTGACCCTGGGGAGCACGATCCAGTGGAGTGGGGGAATCAGAGAAAAGCAATGAGCGCAGAGTCAGAGAAGGAATGATGGCATGTACTTGCTGACCTTGTGGAGCATGATCCAGTGGAGTAGGGCATGCAGCAAAAAGGAATGAGCGGAGAGTCCAAGAAGGAATGATGGCATGTACTTGCTGACCCTGGGGAGCACGATCCAGTGGAGTGGGGAAGCAGAGAAAAAAATGAGCGCAGAGTCTGAGAAGGAATGATGGCATGTACTTGCTGACCTTGGGGAGCAAGTTCCAGTGGAGTAGGGCATGCAGACAAAAGGAATGAGCGCAGAGTCCAAGAAGGAATGATGGCATGTACTTGCTGACCATGGGAAGCACGATCCAGTGGAGAGGTGCAAGCAGAGAAAGGGAATGAGCGCAGAGTCTGAGAAGGAATGATGGCATGTACTTCCTGACACTGTGGAGCATGATCCAGTGGAGTGGGCAAGCAGAGAAAGGGAATGAGCTCAGAGTCCAAGAAGGACTGATGGCATGTACATGCTGATCCTGGGGAGCATGTTCCAGTGGAGTGGGGCAAGCAGAGAAAGGGAATGAGCGCAGAGTCTGAGAAGGAATGATGGCATGTACTTCCTGACACTGTGGAGCATGATCCAGTGGAGTGGGCAAGCAGAGAAAGGGAATGAGCTCAGAGTCCAAGAAGGACTGATGGCATGTACATGCTGCCCTGGTGAGCATGTTCCAGTCGAGTGGGGCACGCAGAGAAAAGGAATGAGCACAGAGTCTGAGAAGGAATGATGGCATGTACTTGCTGACCCTCTGGAGCATGTTCCAGTGGGGTGGGGTAAGCAGAGAAAAGGAATGAGGGCAGAGTACGAGAAGGAATGATGACATGTACTTGCTGACCCTGGGGAGCACGATCCAGTGGAGTGGGGGATGCAGAGAAAAGCAATGAGCGCAGAGTCAGAGAAGGAATGATGGCATGTACTTGCTGACCTTGTGGAGCATGATCCAGTGGAGTAGGGCAGGCAGCGAAAAGGAATGAGCGGAGAGTCCAAGAAGGAATGATGGCATGTACTCTCTGACCCTGGGGAGCACGGTCCAGTGGAGAGCGGCAAGCAGAGCAAAGGAATGAGTGCAGAGTCTGAGAAGGAATGATGGCATGTACTTGCTGACCCTGGGGAGCACGATCCAGTGGAGTGGGGAAGCAGAGAAAAAAATGAGCGCAGAGTCTGAGAAGAAATGATGGCATGTACTTGCTGACCATGGGAAGCACGATCCAGTGGAGAGGGGCAAGCAGAGAAAAGAAATGAGCGCAGAGTACGAGAAGGAATGATGGCATGTACTTGCTGACCCTGGGGAGCACGATCGAGTGGAGTGGGGGAAGCAGAGAAAAGGAATGAGTGCAGAGTCCGAGAAGGAATGATGGCATGTACTTGCTGACCTTGGGGAGAACAATCCAGTAGAGTAGGGCAAGCAGAGAAAAGGAATGAACGCAGAGTCCGAGAAGGAATGATGGCATGTACTTGCTGACCCTGGGGAGCACGATCCAGTGGAGAGGGGCAAGCAGAGAAAAGGAATGAGCGCAGAGTCCGAGAAGGAATGATGGCATGTACTTGCTGACCCTGGGGAGCAAGATCCAGTGGAGAGGGGCAAGCAGAGAAAAGGAATGCTGGCATGTACTTGCTGACCCTGGGGAGCACGATCCAGTGGAGTGGGGTAAGCAGAGAAAAGGAATGAGGGCAGAGTACGAGAAGGAATGATGGCATGTACTTGCTGACCCTGGGGAGAACGATCCAGTGGAGTGGGGGAAGCAGAGAAAAGCAATGAGCACAGAGTCTGAGAAGGAATGATAGCATGAACTTGCTGACCTTGTGGAGCATGATCCAGTGGAGTAGGGCATGCAGCGAAAAGGAATGAGCGGAGAGTCCAAGAAGGAATGATGGCATGTACTTGCTGACCCTGAGGAGCACGATCCAGTGGAGAGGGGCAAGCAGAGCAAAGGAATGAGCACAGAGTCTGAGAAGGAATGATGGCATGTACTTGCTGACCTTGGGGAGCAAGATCCAGTGGAGTAGGGCATGCAGAGAAAAGGAATGCGCGCAGAGTCCAAGAAGGAATGATGGCATGTACTTGCTGACCATGGGGAGCACGATCCAGTGGAGAGGGGCAAGCAGAGAAAAGAAATGAGCGCAGAGTACGAGAAGGAATGATGGCATGTACTTGCTGACCCTGGGGAGCACGATCGAGTGGAGTGGGGGAAGCAGAGAAAAGCAATGAGCGCAGAGTCCGAGAAGGAATGATGGCATGTACTTGCTGACCTTGGGGAGAATGATCCAGTAGAGTAGGGCAAGCAGAGAAAAGGAATGAGCACAGAGTCCGAGAAGGAATGATGGCATGTACTTGCTGACCATGGGAAGCACGATCCAGTGGAGAGGGGCAAGCAGAGAAAGGGAATGAGTGCAGAGTCTGAGAAGGAATGATGGCATGTACTTCCTGACACTGTGGAGCATGATCCAGTGGAGTGGGCAAGCAGAGAAAGGGAATGAGCTCAGAGTCCAAGAAGTACTGATGGCATGTAAATGCTGATCCTGGGGAGCATGTTCCAGTGGAGTGGGGCAAGCAGAGAAAGGGAATGAGCGCAGAGTCTGAGAAGGAATGATGGCATGTACTTGCTGACCCTTTGGAGCATGCTCCAGTGGAGTGGGGTAAGCAGAGAAAAGGAATGAGGGCAGAGTACGAGAAGGAATGATGACATGTACTTGCTGACCCTGGGGAGCACGATCCAGTGGAGTGGGGGAAGCAGAGAAAAGCAATGAGCGCAGAGTCAGAGAAGGAATGATGGCATGTACTTGCTGACCTTGTGGAGCATGATCCAGTGGAGTAGGGCATGCAGCGAAAAGGAATGAGCGGAGAGTCCAAGAAGGAATGATGGCATTTACTTGCTGACCCTGGGGAGCACGATCCAGTGGAGAGGGGCAAGCAGAGCAAAGGAAAGAGCGCAGAGTCTGAGAAGGAATGATGGCATGTACTTGCTGACCCTGGGGAGCACGATCCAGTGGAGTGGGGAAGCAGAGAAAAAAATGAGCGCAGAGTCTGAGAAGGAATGATGGCATGTACTTGCTGACCTTGGGGAGCAAGTTCCAGTGGAGTAGGGCATGCAGACAAAAGCAATGAGCGCAGAGTCCAAGAAGGAATGATGGCATGTACTTGCTGACCATGGGAAGCACGATCCAGTGGAGAGGGGCAAGCAGAGAAAAGGAATGATGGCATGTACTTGCTGACCCTGGGGAGCACGATCCAGTGGAGTGGGGTAAGCAGAGAAAAGGAATGAGGGCAGAGTACGAGAAGGAATGATGGCATGTACTTGCTGACCCTGGGGAGCACGATCCAGTGGAGTGGGGGAAGCAGAGAAAAGCAATGAGCACAGAGTCTGAGAAGGAATGATGGCATGAACTTGCTGACCTTTTGGAGCATGATCCAGTGGAGTAGGGCATGCAGCGAAAATGAATGAGAGGAGAGTCCAAGAAGGAATGATGGCATATACTTGCTGACCCTAGAGAGCACGATCCAGTGGAGAGGGGCAAGCAGAGCAAAGGAATGAGCACAGAGTCTGAGAAGGAATGATGGCATGTACTTGCTGACCTTGGGGAGCAAGATCCAGTGGAGTAGGGCATGCAGAGAAAAGGAATGAGCGCAGAGTCCAAGAAGGAATGATGGCATGTACTTGCTGACCATGGGGAGCACGATCCAGTGGAGAGGGGCAAGCAGAGAAAAGAAATGAGCGCAGAGTACGAGAAGGAATGATGGCATGTACTTGCTGACCCTGGGGAGCACGATCGAGTGGGGTGGGGGAAGCAGAGAAAAGCAATGAGCGCAGAGTCTGAGAAGGAATGATGGCATGTACTTGCTGACCTTGGGGAGAACGATCCCGTAGAGTAGGGCAAGCAGAGAAAAGGAATGAGCACAGAGTCCGAGAAGGAATGATGGCATGTACTTGCTGACCCTGGGGAGCACGATCCAGTGGAGAGGGGCAAGCAGAGAAAAGGAATGAGCGCAGAGTCTGAGAAAAGGAATGATGGCATGTACTTGCTGACCCTGGGGAGCACGATCCAGTGGAGTGGGGCAAGCAGAGAAAAGGAATGAGCGCAGAGTCCCAGAAGGAATGATGGCATGTACTTTCTGACCCTATGGAGCATGTTCCAGTGGAGTGGGGCATGCAGAGAAAGGGAATGAGCACAGAGTCTGAGAAGGAATGATGGCATGTACTTGCTGACACTGGGGAGCATGATCCAGTGGAGTGGGGCAAGCAGTGAAAAGGAAGGAGCGCAGAGTCTGAAAAGGAATGATGGTATGTACTTGCTGATCCTGGGGAGTATGTTCCAGTGGAGTGGAGCAAGCAGAGAAAGGGAATGAGCGCATAGTCTGAGAAGGAATTATGGCATGTACTTCCTGACACTGTGGAGCATGATCCAGTGGAGTGGGGCAAGCAGAGAAAACGAATGAGCTCAGAGTCCAAGAAGGACTGATGGCATGTACATGCTACCCTGGTGAGCAGGTTCCAGTCGAGTGGGGCACGCAGAGAAAAGGAATGAGCGCAGAGTCTGAGAAGGAATGATGGCATGTACTTGCTGACCCTCTGGACCATGGTCCAGTGGAGTGGGGTAAGCCGAGAAAAGGAATGAGGGCAGAGTACGAGAAGGAATGATCGCATGTACTTGCTGACCCTTGGGAGCATGATCCAGTGGAGTGGGGGAAGCAGAGAAAAGCAATGAGTGCAGAGTCAGAGAAGGAATGATGGCATGTACTTGCTGACCTTGTGGAGCATGATCCAGTGGAGTGGGGGAAGCAGAGAAAAGCAATGAGTGCAGAGTCAGAGAAGGAATGATGGCATGTACTTGCTGACCTTGTGGAGCATGATCCAGTGGAGTAGGGCATGCAGCGAAAAGGAATGAGCGGAGAGTCCAAGAAGGAATGATGGCATGTACTTGCTGACCCTGGGGAGCACGATCCAGTGGAGTGGGGAGCAGAGAAAAAAATTAGCGCAGAGTACGAGAAGGAATGATGGCATGTACTTGCTGACCCTGGGGAGCACGATCGAGTGGAGTGGGGGAAGCAGAGAAAAGCAATGAGCGCAGAGTCCGAGAAGGAATGATGGCATGTACTTGCTGACCCTGGGGAGCACGATCCAGTGGAGAGGGCAAGCAGAGAAAAGGAATAAGCACAGAGTCTGAGAAAAGGAATGATGGCATGTACTTGCTGACCCTGGGGAGCACGATCCAGTGGAGTGGGGTAAGCAGAGAAAAGGAATGAGGGCAGAGTACGAGAAGGAATGATGGCATGTACTTGCTGACCCTGGGGAGCACGATCCAGTGGAGTGGGGGAAGCAGAGAAAAGCAATGAGCGCAGCGTCAGAGAAGGAACGATGGCATGTACTTGCTGACCTTGTGGAGCATGATCCAGTGGAGTAGGGCATGCAGCGAAAAGGAATGAGCGGAGAGTCCAAGAAGGAATGATGGAATGTACTTGCTGACCCTGGGGAGCACAACCCAGTGGAGAGGGGCAAATAGACAAAGGAATGAGCGCAGAGTCAGAGAAGGAATGATGGCATGTACTTGCTGACCATGGGGAGCATGATCCAGTGGAGTGGGGAAGCAGAGAAAAAAATGAGCGCAGAATCTGAGCAGGAATGATGGCATGTACTTGCTGACCTTGGGGAGTAAGATCCAGTGGAGTAGGGCATGCAGAGAAAAGGAATGAGCGCAGAGTCAGAGAAGGAATGATGGCATGTACTTGCTGACCCTGGGGAGCATGATCCAGTGGAGTGGGGAAGCAGAGAAAAAAATGAGCGCAGAATCTGAGCAGGAATGATGGCATGTACTTGCTGACCTTGGGGAGTAAGATCCAGTGGAGTAGGGCATGCAGAGAAAAGGAATGAGCGCAGAGTCAGAGAAGGAATGATGGCATGTACTTGCTGACCATGGGGAGCACGATCCAGTGGAGAGGGGCAAGCAGAGAAAAGCAATGAGCGCAGAGTCAGAGAAGGAATGATGGCATGTACTTGCTGACCTTGTGGAGCATGATCCAGTGGAGTAGGGCAGGCAGCGAAAAGGAATGAGCGGAGAGTCCAAGAAGGAATGATGGCATGTACTCTCTGACCCTGGGGAGCACGGTCCAGTGGAGAGGGGCAGGCAGAGCAAAGGAATGAGTGCAGAGTCTGAGAAGGAATGATGGCATGTACTTGCTGACCCTGGGGAGCACGATCCAGTGGAGTGGGGAAGCAGAGAAAAAAATGAGCGCAGAGTCTGAGAAGAAATGATGGCATGTACTTGCTGACCATGGGAAGCACGATCCAGTGGAGAGGGGCAAGCAGAGAAAAGAAATGAGCGCAGAGTACGAGAAGGAATGATGGCATGTACTTGCTGACCCTGGGGAGCACGATCGAGTGGAGTGGGGGAAGCAGAGAAAAGGAATGAGTGCAGAGTCCGAGAAGGAATGATGGCATGTACTTGCTGACCTTGGGGAGAACAATCCAGTAGAGTAGGGCAAGCAGAGAAAAGGAATGAACGCAGAGTCCGTGAAGGAATGATGGCATGTACTTGCTGACCCTGGGGAGCACGATCCAGTGGAGAGGGGCAAGCAGAGAAAAGGAATGAGCGCAGAGTCCGAGAAGGAATGATGGCATGTACTTGCTGACCCTGGGGAGCAAGATCCAGTGGAGAGGGGCAAGCAGAGAAAAGGAATGATGGCATGTACTTGCTGACCCTGGGGAGCACGATCCAGTGGAGTGGGGTAAGCAGAGAAAAGGAATGAGGGCAGAGTACGAGAAGGAATGATGGCATGTACTTGCTGACCCTGGGGAGAACGATCCAGTGGAGTGGGGGAAGCAGAGAAAAGCAATGAGCACAGAGTCTGAGAAGGAATGATAGCATGAACTTGCTGACCTTGTGGAGCATGATCCAGTGGAGTAGGGCATGCAGCGAAAAGGAATGAGCGGAGAGTCCAAGAAGGAATGATGGCATGTACTTGCTGACCCTGAGGAGCACGATCCAGTGGAGAGGGGCAAGCAGAGCAAAGGAATGAGCACAGAGTCTGAGAAGGAATGATGGCATGTACTTGCTGACCTTGGGGAGCAAGATCCAGTGGAGTAGGGCATGCAGAGAAAAGGAATGCGCGCAGAGTCCAAGAAGGAATGATGGCATGTACTTGCTGACCATGGGGAGCACGATCCAGTGGAGAGGGGCAAGCAGAGAAAAGAAATGAGCGCAGAGTACGAGAAGGAATGATGGCATGTACTTGCTGACCCTGGGGAGCACGATCGAGTGGAGTGGGGGAAGCAGAGAAAAGCAATGAGCGCAGAGTCCGAGAAGGAATGATGGCATGTACTTGCTGACCCTGGGGAGCACGATCCAGTGGAGAGGGCAAGCAGAGAAAAGGAATAAGCACAGAGTCTGAGAAAAGGAATGATGGCATGTACTTGCTGACCCTGGGGAGCACGATCCAGTGGAGTGGGGTAAGCAGAGAAAAGGAATGAGGGCAGAGTACGAGAAGGAATGATGGCATGTACTTGCTGACCCTGGGGAGCACGATCCAGTGGAGTGGGGGAAGCAGAGAAAAGCAATGAGCGCAGCGTCAGAGAAGGAACGATGGCATGTACTTGCTGACCTTGTGGAGCATGATCCAGTGGAGTAGGGCATGCAGCGAAAAGGAATGAGCGGAGAGTCCAAGAAGGAATGATGGAATGTACTTGCTGACCCTGGGGAGCACAACCCAGTGGAGAGGGGCAAATAGACAAAGGAATGAGCGCAGAGTCAGAGAAGGAATGATGGCATGTACTTGCTGACCATGGGGAGCATGATCCAGTGGAGTGGGGAAGCAGAGAAAAAAATGAGCGCAGAATCTGAGCAGGAATGATGGCATGTACTTGCTGACCTTGGGGAGTAAGATCCAGTGGAGTAGGGCATGCAGAGAAAAGGAATGAGCGCAGAGTCAGAGAAGGAATGATGGCATGTACTTGCTGACCATGGGGAGCACGATCCAGTGGAGAGGGGCAAGCAGAGAAAAGCAATGAGCGCAGAGTCAGAGAAGGAATGATGGCATGTACTTGCTGACCCTGGGGAGCATGATCCAGTGGAGTGGGGAAGCAGAGAAAAAAATGAGCGCAGAATCTGAGCAGGAATGATGGCATGTACTTGCTGACCTTGGGGAGTAAGATCCAGTGGAGTAGGGCATGCAGAGAAAAGGAATGAGCGCAGAGTCAGAGAAGGAATGATGGCATGTACTTGCTGACCATGGGGAGCACGATCCAGTGGAGAGGGGCAAGCAGAGAAAAGCAATGAGCGCAGAGTCAGAGAAGGAATGATGGCATGTACTTGCTGACCTTGTGGAGCATGATCCAGTGGAGTAGGGCAGGCAGCGAAAAGGAATGAGCGGAGAGTCCAAGAAGGAATGATGGCATGTACTCTCTGACCCTGGGGAGCACGGTCCAGTGGAGAGGGGCAGGCAGAGCAAAGGAATGAGTGCAGAGTCTGAGAAGGAATGATGGCATGTACTTGCTGACCCTGGGGAGCACGATCCAGTGGAGTGGGGAAGCAGAGAAAAAAATGAGCGCAGAGTCTGAGAAGAAATGATGGCATGTACTTGCTGACCATGGGAAGCACGATCCAGTGGAGAGGGGCAAGCAGAGAAAAGAAATGAGCGCAGAGTACGAGAAGGAATGATGGCATGTACTTGCTGACCCTGGGGAGCACGATCGAGTGGAGTGGGGGAAGCAGAGAAAAGGAATGAGTGCAGAGTCCGAGAAGGAATGATGGCATGTACTTGCTGACCTTGGGGAGAACAATCCAGTAGAGTAGGGCAAGCAGAGAAAAGGAATGAACGCAGAGTCCGAGAAGGAATGATGGCATGTACTTGCTGACCCTGGGGAGCACGATCCAGTGGAGAGGGGCAAGCAGAGAAAAGGAATGAGCGCAGAGTCCGAGAAGGAATGATGGCATGTACTTGCTGACCCTGGGGAGCAAGATCCAGTGGAGAGGGGCAAGCAGAGAAAAGGAATGATGGAATGTACTTGCTGACCCTGGGGAGCACGATCCAGTGGAGTGGGGTAAGCAGAGAAAAGGAATGAGGGCAGAGTACGAGAAGGAATGATGGCATGTACTTGCTGACCCTGGGGAGAACGATCCAGTGGAGTGGGGGAAGCAGAGAAAAGCAATGAGCACAGAGTCTGAGAAGGAATGATAGCATGAACTTGCTGACCTTGTGGAGCATGATCCAGTGGAGTAGGGCATGCAGCGAAAAGGAATGAGCGGAGAGTCCAAGAAGGAATGATGGCATGTACTTGCTGACCCTGAGGAGCACGATCCAGTGGAGAGGGGCAAGCAGAGCAAAGGAATGAGCACAGAGTCTGAGAAGGAATGATGGCATGTACTTGCTGACCTTGGGGAGCAAGATCCAGTGGAGTAGGGCATGCAGAGAAAAGGAATGCGCGCAGAGTCCAAGAAGGAATGATGGCATGTACTTGCTGACCATGGGGAGCACGATCCAGTGGAGAGGGGCAAGCAGAGAAAAGAAATGAGCGCAGAGTACGAGAAGGAATGATGGCATGTACTTGCTGACCCTGGGGAGCACGATCGAGTGGAGTGGGGGAAGCAGAGAAAAGCAATGAGCGCAGAGTCCGAGAAGGAATGATGGCATGTACTTGCTGACCTTGGGGAGAATGATCCAGTAGAGTAGGGCCAGCAGAGAAAAGGAATGAGCACAGAGTCCGAGAAGGAATGATGGCATGTACTTGCTGACCATGGGAAGCACGATCCAGTGGAGAGGGGCAAGCAGAGAAAGGGAATGAGTGCAGAGTCTGAGAAGGAATGATGGCATGTACTTCCTGACACTGTGGAGCATGATCCAGTGGAGTGGGCAAGCAGAGAAAGGGAATGAGCTCAGAGTCCAAGAAGTACTGATGGCATGTAAATGCTGATACTGGGGAGCATGTTCCAGTGGAGTGGGGCAAGCAGAGAAAGGGAATGAGCGCAGAGTCTGAGAAGGAATGATGGCATGTACTTGCTGACCCTTTGGAGCATGCTCCAGTGGAGTGGGGTAAGCAGAGAAAAGGAATGAGGGCAGAGTACGAGAAGGAATGATGACATGTACTTGCTGACCCTGGGGAGCACAATCCAGTGGAGTGGGCGAAGCAGAGAAAAGCAATGAGCGCAGAGTCAGAGAAGGAATGATGGCATGTACTTGCTGACCTTGTGGAGCATGATCCAGTGGAGTAGGGCATGCAGCGAAAAGGAATGAGCGGAGAGTCCAAGAAGGAATGATGGCATTTACTTGCTGACCCTGGGGAGCACGATCCAGTGGAGAGGGGCAAGCAGAGCAAAGGAAAGAGCGCAGAGTCTGAGAAGGAATGATGGCATGTACTTGCTGACCCTGGGGAGCACGATCCAGTGGAGTGGGGAAGCAGAGAAAAAAATGAGCGCAGAGTCTGAGAAGGAATGATGGCATGTACTTGCTGACCTTGGGGAGCAAGTTCCAGTGGAGTAGGGCATGCAGACAAAAGCAATGAGCGCAGAGTCCAAGAAGGAATGATGGCATGTACTTGCTGACCATGGGAAGCACGATCCAGTGGAAAGGGGCAAGCAGAGAAAAGGAATGATGGCATGTACTTGCTGACCCTGGGGAGCACGATCCAGTGGAGTGGGGTAAGCAGAGAAAAGGAATGAGGGCAGAGTACGAGAAGGAATGATGGCATGTACTTGCTGACCCTGGGGAGCACGATCCAGTGGAGTGGGGGAAGCAGAGAAAAGCAATGAGCACAGAGTCTGAGAAGGAATGATGGCATGAACTTGCTGACCTTTTGGAGCATGATCCAGTGGAGTAGGGCATGCAGCGAAAATGAATGAGAGGAGAGTCCAAGAAGGAATGATGGCATATACTTGCTGACCCTAGAGAGCACGATCCAGTGGAGAGGGGCAAGCAGAGCAAAGGAATGAGCACAGAGTCTGAGAAGGAATGATGGCATGTACTTGCTGACCTTGGGGAGCAAGATCCAGTGGAGTAGGGCATGCAGAGAAAAGGAATGAGCGCAGAGTCCAAGAAGGAATGATGGCATGTAATTGCTGACCATGGGGAGCACGATCCAGTGGAAAGGGGCAAGCAGAGAAAAGAAATGAGCGCAGAGTACGAGAAGGAATGATGGCATGTACTTGCTGACCCTGGGGAGCACGATCGAGTGGGGTGGGGGAAGCAGAGAAAAGCAATGAGCGCAGAGTCTGAGAAGGAATGATGGCATGTACTTGCTGACCTTGGGGAGAACGATCCCGTAGAGTAGGGCAAGCAGGGAAAAGGAATGAGCACAGAGTCCGAGAAGGAATGATGGCATGTACTTGCTGACCCTGGGGAGCACGATCCAGTGGAGAGGGGCAAGCAGAGAAAAGGAATGAGCGCAGAGTCTGAGAAAAGGAATGATGGCATGTACTTGCTGACCCTGGGGAGCACGATCCAGTGGAGTGGGGCAAGCAGAGAAAAGGAATGAGCGCAGAGTCCCAGAAGGAATGATGGCATGTACTTTCTGACCCTATGGAGCATGTTCCAGTGGAGTGGGGCATGCAGAGAAAGGGAATGAGCACAGAGTCTGAGAAGGAATGATGGCATGTACTTGCTGACACTGGGGAGCATGATCCAGTGGAGTGGGGCAAGCAGTGAAAAGGAAGGAGCGCAGAGTCTGAAAAGGAATGATGGTATGTACTTGCTGATCCTGGGGAGTATGTTCCAGTGGAGTGGAGCAAGCAGAGAAAGGGAATGAGCGCATAGTCTGAGAAGGAATTATGGCATGTACTTCCTGACACTGTGGAGCATGATCCAGTGGAGTGGGGCAAGCAGAGAAAACGAATGAGCTCAGAGTCCAAGAAGGACTGATGGCATGTACATGCTGCCCTGGTGAGCAGGTTCCAGTCGAGTGGGGCACGCAGAGAAAAGGAATGAGCGCAGAGTCTGAGAAGGAATGATGGCATGTACTTGCTGACCCTCTGGACCATGGTCCAGTGGAGTGGGGTAAGCCGAGAAAAGGAATGAGGGCAGAGTACGAGAAGGAATGATCGCATGTACTTGCTGACCCTTGGGAGCATGATCCAGTGGAGTGGGGGAAGCAGAGAAAAGCAATGAGTGCAGAGTCAGAGAAGGAATGATGGCATGTACTTGCTGACCTTGTGGAGCATGATCCAGTGGAGTAGGGCATGCAGCGAAAAGGAATGAGCGGAGAGTCCAAGAAGGAATGATGGCATGTACTTGCTGACCCTGGGGAGCACGATCCAGTGGAGTGGGGAGCAGAGAAAAAAATTAGCGCAGAGTCTGAGAAGGAATGATGGCATGTACTTGCTGACCATGGGGAGCATGATCCAGTGGAGAGGGCCAAGCAGAGAAAAGAAATGAGCGCAGAGTACGAGAAGGAATGATGGCATGTACTTGCTGATCCTGGGGAGCACGATCGAGTGGAGTGGGGGAAGCAGAGAAAAGCAATGAGCGCAGAGTCCGAGAAGGAATGATGGCATGTACTTGCTGACCCTGGGGAGCACGATCCAGTGGAGAGGGCAAGCAGAGAAAAGGAATAAGCACAGAGTCTGAGAAAAGGAATGATGGCATGTACTTGCTGACCCTGGGGAGCACGATCCAGTGGAGTGGGGTAAGCAGAGAAAAGGAATGAGGGCAGAGTACGAGAAGGAATGATGGCATGTACTTGCTGACCCTGGGGAGCACGATCCAGTGGAGTGGGGGAAGCAGAGAAAAGCAATGAGCGCAGCGTCAGAGAAGGAACGATGGCATGTACTTGCTGACCTTGTGGAGCATGATCCAGTGGAGTAGGGCATGCAGCGAAAAGGAATGAGCGGAGAGTCCAAGAAGGAATGATGGAATGTACTTGCTGACCCTGGGGAGCACAACCCAGTGGAGAGGGGCAAATAGACAAAGGAATGAGCGCAGAGTCTGAGAAGGAATGATGGCATGTACTTGCTGACCCTGGGGAGCATGATCCAGTGGAGTGGGGAAGCAGAGAAAAAAATGAGCGCAGAATCTGAGCAGGAATGATGGCATGTACTTGCTGACCTTGGGGAGTAAGATCCAGTGGAGTAGGGCATGCAGAGAAAAGGAATGAGCGCAGAGTCAGAGAAGGAATGATGGCATGTACTTGCTGACCATGGGGAGCATGATCCAGTGGAGTGGGGAAGCAGAGAAAAAAATGAGCGCAGAATCTGAGCAGGAATGATGGCATGTACTTGCTGACCTTGGGGAGTAAGATCCAGTGGAGTAGGGCATGCAGAGAAAAGGAATGAGCGCAGAGTCAGAGAAGGAATGATGGCATGTACTTGCTGACCATGGGGAGCACGATCCAGTGGAGAGGGGCAAGCAGAGAAAAGCAATGAGCGCAGAGTCAGAGAAGGAATGATGGCATGTACTTGCTGACCCTGGGGAGCATGATCCAGTGGAGTGGGGAAGCAGAGAAAAAAATGAGCGCAGAATCTGAGCAGGAATGATGGCATGTACTTGCTGACCTTGGGGAGTAAGATCCAGTGGAGTAGGGCATGCAGAGAAAAGGAATGAGCGCAGAGTCAGAGAAGGAATGATGGCATGTACTTGCTGACCATGGGGAGCACGATCCAGTGGAGAGGGGCAAGCAGAGAAAAGCAATGAGCGCAGAGTCAGAGAAGGAATGATGGCATGTACTTGCTGACCTTGTGGAGCATGATCCAGTGGAGTAGGGCAGGCAGCGAAAAGGAATGAGCGGAGAGTCCAAGAAGGAATGATGGCATGTACTCTCTGACCCTGGGGAGCACGGTCCAGTGGAGAGGGGCAGGCAGAGCAAAGGAATGAGTGCAGAGTCTGAGAAGGAATGATGGCATGTACTTGCTGACCCTGGGGAGCACGATCCAGTGGAGTGGGGAAGCAGAGAAAAAAATGAGCGCAGAGTCTGAGAAGAAATGATGGCATGTACTTGCTGACCATGGGAAGCACGATCCAGTGGAGAGGGGCAAGCAGAGAAAAGAAATGAGCGCAGAGTACGAGAAGGAATGATGGCATGTACTTGCTGACCCTGGGGAGCACGATCGAGTGGAGTGGGGGAAGCAGAGAAAAGTAATGAGCGCAGAGTCCGAGAAGGAATGATGGCATGTACTTGCTGACCCTGGGGAGCACGATCCAGTGGAGAGGGGCAAGCAGAGAAAAGGAATGAGCGCAGAGTCCGAGAAGGAATGATGGCATGTACTTGCTGACCCTGGGGAGCACGATCCAGTGGAGAGGGACAAGCAGAGAAAAGGAATGATGGCATGTACTTGCTGACCCTGGGGAGCACGATCCAGTGGAGTGGGGTAAGCAGAGAAAAGGAATGAGGGCAGAGTACGAGAAGGAATGATGGCATGTACTTGCTGACCCTGGGGAGAACGATCCAGTGGAGTGGGGGAAGCAGAGAAAAGCAATGAGCACAGAGTCTGAGAAGGAATGATAGCATGAACTTGCTGACCTTGTGGAGCATGATCCAGTGGAGTAGGGCATGCAGCGAAAAGGAATGAGCGGAGAGTCCAAGAAGGAATGATGGCATGTACTTGCTGACCCTGAGGAGCACGATCCAGTGGAGAGGGGCAAGCAGAGCAAAGGAATGAGCACAGAGTCTGAGAAGGAATGATGGCATGTACTTGCTGACCTTGGGGAGCAAGATCCAGTGGAGTAGGGCATGCAGAGAAAAGGAATGCGCGCAGAGTCCAAGAAGGAATGATGGCATGTACTTGCTGACCATGGGGAGCACGATCCAGTGGAGAGGGGCAAGCAGAGAAAAGAAATGAGCGCAGAGTACGAGAAGGAATGATGGCATGTACTTGCTGACCCTGGGGAGCACGATCGAGTGGAGTGGGGGAAGCAGAGAAAAGCAATGAGCGCAGAGTCCGAGAAGGAATGATGGCATGTACTTGCTGACCTTGGGGAGAACGATCCAGTAGAGTAGGGCAAGCAGAGAAAAGTAATGAGCACAGAGTCCGAGAAGGAATGATGGCATGTACTTGCTGACCATGGGAAGCATGATCCAGTGGAGAGGGGCAAGCAGAGAAAGGGAATGAGTGCAGAGTCTGAGAAGGAATGATGGCATGTACTTCCTGACACTGTGGAGCATGATCCAGTGGAGTGGGCAAGCAGAGAAAGGGAATGAGCTCAGAGTCCAAGAAGTACTGATGGCATGTAAATGCTGATCCTGGGGAGCATGTTCCAGTGGAGTGGGGCAAGCAGAGAAAGGGAATGAGCGCAGAGTCTGAGAAGGAATGATGGCATGTACTTGCTGACCCTTTGGAGCATGTTCCAGTGGAGTGGGGTAAGCAGAGAAAAGGAATGAGGGCAGAGTACGAGAAGGAATGATGACATGTACTTGCTGACCCTGGGGAGCACGATCCAGTGGAGTGGGGGAAGCAGAGAAAAGCAATGAGCGCAGAGTCAGAGAAGGAATGATGGCATGTACTTGCTGACCTTGTGGAGCATGATCCAGTGGAGTAGGGCATGCAGCGAAAAGGAATGAGCGGAGAGTCCAAGAAGGAATGATGGCATGTACTTGCTGACCCTGGGGAGCACGATCCAGTGGAGAGGGGCAAGCAGAGTAAAGGAAAGAGCGCAGAGTCTGAGAAGGAATGATGGCATGTACTTGCTGACCCTGGGGAGCACGATCCAGTGGAGTGGGGAAGCAGAGAAAAAAATGAGCGCAGAGTCTGAGAAGGAATGATGGCATGTACTTGCTGACCTTGGGGAGCAAGTTCCAGTGGAGTAGGGCATGCAGACAAAAGCAATGAGCGCAGAGTCCAAGAAGGAATGATGGCATGTACTTGCTGACCATGGGAAGCACGATCCAGTGGAGAGGGGCAAGCAGAGAAAAGAAATGAGCGCAGAGTACGAGAAGGAATGATGGCATGTACTTGCTGACCCTGGGGAGCACAATCGAGTGGAGTGGGGGAAGCAGAGAAAAGCAATGAGCGCAGAGTCCGAGAAGGAATGATGGCATGTACTTGCTGACCTTGGGGAGAACGATCCAGTAGTGTAGGGCAAGCAGAGAAAAGGAATGAGCGCAGAGTCCGAGAAGGAATGATGGCATGTACTTGCTGACCCTGGGGAGCACAATCCAGTGGAGAGGGGCAAGCAGAGAAAAGGAATGATGGCATGTACTTGCTGACCCTGGGGAGCACGATCCAGTGGAGTGGGGTAAGCAGAGAAAAGGAATGAGGGCAGAGTACGAGAAGGAATGATGGCATGTACTTGCTGACCCTGGGGAGCACGATCCAGTGGAGTGGGGGAAGCAGAGAAAAGCAATGAGCACAGAGTCTGAGAAGGAATGATGGCATGAACTTGCTGACCTTGTGGAGCATGATCCAGTGGAGTAGGGCATGCAGCGAAAATGAATGAGAGGAGAGTCCAAGAAGGAATGATGGCATGTACTTGCTGACCCTAGAGAGCACGATCCAGTGGAGAGGGGCAAGCAGAGCAAAGGAATGAGCACAGAGTCTGAGAAGGAATGATGGCATGTACTTGCTGACCTTGGGGAGCAAGATCCAGTGGAGTAGGGCATGCAGAGAAAAGGAATGAGCGCAGAGTCCAAGAAGGAATGATGGCATGTACTTGCTGACCATGGGGAGCACGATCCAGTGGAGAGGGGCAAGCAGAGAAAAGCAATGAGCGCAGAGTACGAGAAGGAATGATGGCATGTACTTGCTGACCCTGGGGAGCACGATCGAGTGGGGTGGGGGAAGCAGAGAAAAGCAATGAGCGCAGAGTCTGAGAAGGAATGATGGCATGTACTTGCTGACCTTGGGGAGAACGATCCCGTAGAGTAGGGCAAGCAGAGAAAAGGAATGAGCACAGAGTCCGAGAAGGAATGATGGCATGTACTTGCTGACCCTGGGGAGCACGATCCAGTGGAGAGGGGCAAGCAGAGAAAAGGAATGAGCGCAGAGTCTGAGAAAAGGAATGATGGCATGTACTTGCTGACCCTGGGGAGCACGATCCAGTGGAGTGGGGCAAGCAGAGAAAAGGAATGAGCGCAGAGTCTCAGAAGGAATGATAGCATGTACTTTCTGACCCTATGGAGCATGTTCCAGTGGAGTGGGGCATGCAGAGAAAGGGAATGAGCACAGAGTCTGAGAAGGAATGATGGCATGTACTTGCTGACACTGGGGAGCATGATCCAGTGGAGTGGGGCGAGCAGTGAAAAGGAAGGAGCGCAGAGTCTGAAAAGGAATGATGGTATGTACTTGCTGATCCTGGGGAGTATGTTCTAGTGGAGTGGAGCAAGCAGACAAAGGGAATGAGCGCAGAGTCTGAGAAGGAATTATGGCATGTACTTCCTGACACTGTGGAGCATGATCCAGTGGAGTGGGGCAAGCAGAGAAAACGAATGAGCTCAGAGTCCAAGAAGGACTGATGGCATGTACATGCTGCCCTGGTGAGCAGGTTCCAGTCGAGTGGGGCACGCAGAGAAAAGGAATGAGCGCAGAGTCTGAGAAGGAATGATGGCATGTACTTGCTGACCCTCTGGACCATGGTCCAGTGGAGTGGGGTAAGCCGAGAAAAGGAATGAGGGCAGAGTACGAGAAGGAATGATCGCATGTACTTGCTGACCCTTGGGAGCATGACCCAGTGGAGTGGGGGAAGCAGAGAAAAGCAATGAGTGTAGAGCCAGAGAAGGAATGATGGCATGTACTTGCTGACCTTGTGGAGCATGATCCAGTGGAGTAGGGCATGCAGCGAAAAGGAATGAGCGGAGAGTCCAAGAAGGAATGATGGCATGTACTTGCTGACCCTGGGGAGCACGATCCAGTGGAGTGGGGAGCAGAGAAAAAAATTAGCGCAGAGTCTGAGAAGGAATGATGGCATGTACTTGCTGACCATGGGGAGCATGATCCAGTGGAGAGGGCCAAGCAGAGAAAAGAAATGAGCGCAGAGTACGAGAAGGAATGATGGCATGTACTTGCTGACCCTGGGGAGCACGATCGAGTGGAGTGGGGGAAGCAGAGAAAAGCAATGAGCGCAGAGTCCGAGAAGGAATGATGGCATGTACTTGCTGACCCTGGGGAGCACGATCCAGTGGAGAGGGCAAGCAGAGAAAAGGAATAAGCACAGAGTCTGAGAAAAGGAATGATGGCATGTACTTGCTGACCCTGGGGAGCACGATCCAGTGGAGTGGGGTAAGCAGAGAAAAGGAATGAGGGCAGAGTACGAGAAGGAATGATGGCATGTACTTGCTGACCCTGGGGAGCACGATCCAGTGGAGTGGGGGAAGCAGAGAAAAGCAATGAGCGCAGCGTCAGAGAAGGAACGATGGCATGTACTTGCTGACCTTGTGGAGCATGATCCAGTGGAGTAGGGCATGCAGCGAAAAGGAATGAGCGGAGAGTCCAAGAAGGAATGATGGCATGTACTTGCTGACCCTGGGGAGCACAACCCAGTGGAGAGGGGCAAACAGACAAAGGAATGAGCGCAGAGTCTGAGAAGGAATGATGGCATGTACTTGCTGACCCTGGGGAGCATGATCCAGTGGAGTGGGGAAGCAGAGAAAAAAATGAGCGCAGAATCTGAGCAGGAATGATGGCATGTACTTGCTGACCTTGGGGAGTGTAAGAGGATTCAATTCAGCACTACAGCTAAGTTAACGCCTAGTCTAGAATACTGAATGAAAACCCTTATTGATATATCTTTAGGTCCAGTTCATGCGTTCTGGATGACTACCCCTGTATAACACCCCTCTCTTGGAATCCCCCTGACCCCACTGAGCCAAGAAGTAGTTCTGTTTTGCAAGTTTAAAAGGTTTATTTGATAATTTAAAATAGATATATATATATATCACGCTTTATAATAAATTAATAATTGAATAGCACACTTAATCTGATATGATAAAGATCAACAACGGAGAATCTGGCACTAGCACACTTCTTATAATCACTAATGAGTTGACATGAAATGGATAAGGTAGCACACTGGTAAATAGGAACAAAAGAAGAAGGTGGTACAAAATGCTTTATAGAGTTCAAATGGATGCAAGGTTGAATGAATGAAATGCAGTATAGAAATACTCAATATGATTTCAACAAAACAATGTAATCACTTTTCTCTGGCAATCCCCTCCCCCCCTTGATGCAAGGCAAGGAAATGGAAGGAAGCACACAGTTCTCAGAAATGCAATCAAATGTGATTCAGTTCAATCCCAGCAAGCGTAAAGAAAACAGATAGGAGTTTTGAAAACACAGGCAAATGCTCTGATAGGTGCTAGCAATGAATGAGAAATATGCTAAATTTGCTTTTAATTCCCCTTTAGAGTTTCAGGATGAGTGGTATCTAGTTAATATTAGTCCAGGCTCACACTAGCAATGATGCAGGGATAGTTAGCAGGTTAAACGAATTTCTGGCAATGAAATCAGGCAGCAGCAGTTTTTTTTTACATGTGAAGAAATTGCAAATCGCGGCAAAATTCGCGGATGCGCCGAGCGCTATTACAAAGGAACCGCAAGGACTATCTCTACCGTTTTGGGGTCCTAGAAAAGCCTGGGATCTCAGCTTCCAAATGAAAGTTATTGCAAGTCTCTAGCCCAAACGGTTGCGGAGATATGAGTAATTTAGTAAAGGTCGTTTTTGGTTTTGTAAATTTTAAACGCACACTTTTTCAAAATGACAAGTGACAAATTTTTGCAGCTAGAATGACAGGTGACAGCTAGGAGGCAGTTCTACTTAGGTTAAATAGATTGAATTAGATGAATTTAAACTAAGAGATGTGTTCTGAGTTTTGCTAAGTACTCACAAGAGATTTTGAACAGGAAAGCGACTTGGTCACGGACTTCAGTCTGGTCAGGTCTTTCCGGGTTCTGCTCACAGCGCCTGGCCTCTGGAACTGCTCACAGGGGTCTGGTCTCTGCTAGGCACAGCACTGCTTTCTCTCTAGTCTGGTCTCAGCTGGGCACAGCACTGCTTTCTCTCTGGTCTGGATAGATTGAAGTCTCTAGTTTGGCTTTCTGGAGTTTGATGGAGGTAAGTATGGATTTTTCCGGCAGGGCTTCCAGCGGCAGATGGATTTTGAAAAGCCTATCTGTCCTGTCTGTCTGCTTTTATGTGTTTAGAATGTGGGTGTGTTCTAGCATCACTGACCCTACCTCTCTCTCAGCTTCTAATTGGTCAAACTTCCATTTCTTACTTGATTGGGGGAATGAAATGAAGTGTCATCAGGATGAGGTCTGTTTATGATACAGAGAACCCACCCCTGTCAACTTTACACACAATCTATATCTGACCTAAAAACATATTTGCACAGGTACACATTTGTTTAAATTTACATATACATGGTGTGGCTGAATTTAGCCATGTCTATGTCCAAATCTGCTCATTCTCGGAGCTTGCATTCAAAGAGTGTACATAATTGACTTTTTAACTGCTTTTCCAATTTCCGACATGGACCCAACTTTACATACATGTGTGCAGGGGGTAGGGACATTAACTGATGAAGTTTCAGATTTTTAACATGCACACATTTAGAGTAATATCCACTTTTCCGCTAAAACCCCCCTGAACATACCACCGGTTCCTACCACGTCTTAAACTGTGGGCAGAAAAATCACAAGAATTATGGTATCATTTATAAAATTTTCACATGTCCGCTCTATGAGTTATTCATCTTTTTAAAGTTATGTTCTGGCTCCAAAGGGGTGTGGTTTACCCTCAGCACAAGGTTGAATTTCTGGTTCTTTCCAGTTCTGCCAAGCCAGCTTGCTCTCACAGGCAGTGCTCCTCCCAGCTCCTGCCAAGAGGAAGCTACAATTTACGACTGCGGTAATAAAAACCTTTGCCTGAGTGAAGAGGGCTTTGTTCACTCTCTTGCAGAGCACAGATAATTCAATTATCAGATAGATGGCATATCCTTAACTTGGGCAGCAAAAGGAAGGTTGGCCTGGGAACACAGTGGTGACTCAAGTTTCACTGCTGATGGGTAGTTGCTAGGCAAAATCAAGTTCCTTAAGCCAGACCTCCAGCTAACTTTTTGTTGCTTTTAAAATAACTTGTAATTTTACACATGCAGCTAGAATGCTGATTCTAAGTGCAAAACTATGACATTTCAACAGTTACAAAGGCATGTGACACCAAACATAGGTCACTCATTTAATTTAACATTTTCGATTTTGGTGGTTTTAAATCCAGTTGCAGTTAGGCTTAAGCTGCTGACTCCATAGCATTTTTGTTATAAGCATTGTTTTTGGGCTCTTCATTTCCCAGATTTTGTAGGCACACAAAACTCCATTCTGCCAAATGTCTGCTGGTGTTCAGTGAATATTTTGCACATGTTGCAAGGTTTGAAATAGGCATTTTGCTTGCCTTCAGAAAAACACACAGAGTGGTTTTAAAACGCCGGCTTTTGGATAGTGGTGAGTACTGGTACTGCACTCATTTTTGGGATTTAAGAAATGAATTCCCCACACTTCTAGGTTGCATTTGGCAATCAGCATTGCCATTCCCAATGGTTTCAGACTACTGTGCGGGTAGTCCAATGGTGGTTTTAAAGCGCTTTGAAGCTAACCGGCGCTACTGTTTTTCCTTTGGCAACCCATTTCCCTCATGGCAACCCGGCCTTTCATTCTCGCACTGGTGGGTGGCAAGTGAGGCAACCATTTTGGTGTGCGCACAAACTGCGCAGCTTTCCTGGATTTCAGCGCACATGTGGGTTTTCCGCCATCTTGAATTTCCTAAGCCCACAGCACCAAATGTTGTAGCAGGGTAGCTTAAACGTGGGTCAGGACACCCAACAAGTCCCCCCCACGCGACTGCACTTTGAATTTGAGTCGATGGGGAGTCGCGTGCACAAGGGTTTTGACCCATGCACCGGTCTGTCCGCATAATCTTCTTCCTCTTCTGTAGATGGCACAGTTCAGCATCTTCTTCTCCATCCGGTACTGATCGATCGGTTCTCCTCGCCGGTCCTGATGGGAGTATTGGGCGGTCCACTGGGCCCATTGGATCTCCGTTCCCGGTCTCCGAATCGTCCTTCTTGGTCATCCTTCATGGTTTCATCTCTCCTAGGATGATAAAGCAAAAGCGGCAATATCTACTCATAGGCGATTTTTTCCACCACTGTTGAGATAGTGGGGCAGCATATGCATTTTATCATAACAAAACATTACATTCTTATTTTAATAAAAACAGTATGACTAAGAGACAGTTTCATACAATCACAATATTTTAGAGACTAGATGTGGTATGTTTTATGATTGGAACTGAATTAGTCTGAGACAGTACCCGCTAGGATTCCAGAGGATTCCTCCAGTTGTTGCAGAGTGTGCCTGGGATGGCAACATTTCAACTGGTTTATGTGGACCCACTTGTCTTCCCCCTCTGCCGAACCACCTTTGGGGATGCGGATCTTGTAGGCCACAGGGGAGATCTTATCGACGATCTCAAAGGGTCCCTTCCATGTAGGCAAAAATTTGCGCTGCTTGGCCTGGTTCCTTTGGAAGTTGTATAGATAGACCCGGTCTCCCACCTGATATTCCTTCCTGGAAGTTTTCAGGTCATAATGGGTCTTCATGCTATCAGTCGATCTTTCTAGATTCCGCTGAGCATAAGCAAAAACATGTTGGAGGTGTTTCCTTAAATTCTCTACATACTCATGAGTAGTGGAGGCATTTATCAGTGTCTGCTCTTGGGTCCTGTAGAGCAAATGCTGCGGAAGCACCATCTTGCGCCCAGTCATCAACTCAAATGGTGACATTTTGGTTGCAGATGAAGGGGTAGATCTGATAGCCATTAAGACCAGAGGTAATCGGATATCCCAACTTGGCCCAGAATCTGCCACAAACTTCTTTAATATGCTCACAATTGTCCGGTTATATCTCTCTACTGCCCCAGAAGAAGCTGGTCTATAAGCAATATGCAGCTTTCTCTTGACTCCCAGTATCTCCCACATCTTTGTCATTACTTCACTGGTGAAGTGGCTACCTCTGTCTGACTCAATCCTTTGAGGTAGACCAAAACGGGAAAAGATGTGGTTAATCATCAAGGCAGCTGCAGTTTCTGCCTTGCAGTTTGGGGCTGGGAGACATTCCACCCACTTGGTAAACAAGCATGTCACAGTCAACATGTACTTATTCCCCCTAGCCGAGCGAATCACAGGGCCTACAAAGTCGATTTGTAAATCTGACCATGGCAGTGTCATCCCCCTCTTTTGGAGAGGCGCACGGTGTGTGAGGGATGATGGCTGAAATTGTGCACACACAAGGCAACCCTTCAGGTAGTGGTCGAGGTCCTGCCCCATGTGTGGCCAGTATGCAACCTCTCTTAAGATTTCCAATGTTGTGTGAAACCCCCTATGACCGGCAGTGGCCGCATCATGGGCGTGACTTAACATCAGGCTTCGGAATGAGGTAGGAACCACCCACTGATCGTGGCCAGCTTTGGATTTCCTTACCAACAAACCGTCTTGGATCCGGAACATTTTGGGACATTTCATCAACACTCTTAGGTCCTCTTTCCCAGTGTAATCGGTATCCGTCAGGGGAAAGTTCTCAGGGTCCTCAAGGTGCTGGTAAAATTTACCAATAATTGGATCCCCCTTCTGAGCGGTAATCAAATCAGCATCAGGGGTCTCCTTGCTCCATTGTGCAATTGAAAGGTCGTTGTGAGCATTTGTCTGGGACCTAGTGATAGCAGTGACCTGGATTTCCCCCAACAGGGACTCAATCTCAATTAGATCCCCTTGGATGGCCCCGGTTTTGGCCAGCTGATCAGCTAAGTCATTTCCAGTTTTGTCTGGTCCCTCTACTTTGGAATGACCCTTGATCTTTTTCCAATAGATGGTCATCTCATTCGAGGTGACCAGATCATCAATGTTTTGGATCAACTTCCCATGTTTCAAGGGTTTGTTGTTAGCACATAACATGCCTCTGGTTTTCCAATTAACCAGGTGCTCCACGAACCCGTTCCGTACATAATCCGAATCTGTGATTATGACCAGTTCGTGGAGTTGATGCTGGACAGCAGTGAGGATGGCCTGATGCACAGCCATCAATTCTGCCACCTGACTACTTCGGGGGCCAATTTTGTATCCAGCGGAGGGTTCTGGGGACTCATTCACCCATGCATTCCCTACGCCGGCCACCAATTCTTTCTCCCCGTTGTTGTCAACATGGTAAGAGCATCCATCCACATAGACAGTGGGCATTCCCTCACACTTGTCTTCTTCAAAGACTTTGTGGGGGGAATTAAGGTATGCCTCCATGTTGTCCTTGATTTTTAGACTTTCGTCCTCGAGACAGTTTTCTCTGGCACAATCATGCAAGTCAGCCAGACCTTGCGCGAGGGGACTCTTCTTGTTTTGGCCATATCGGACCTCCACAGGAAAGCCTTGCATTGACAGAATCCAGGAAGTAATTCGGGAATTACTCACATTTCCGGCCCGGATTCTGTCACTTTGGAGATATTGCAGAGGCTGGTGTGGAGTCTCCACTATGATGTGTTCCCCCTGTATAAACGGGCGGTAATTCTTCAATGCCCACACCGTTGCCAGGAGTGCCTTCTCACAATCGTTGAATTTTTCCTCCACAGAGGATAAAGTTTTGCTCGCATAGGAGATTACTTTATTGACCTTGTCATGCTTTTGGTATAATACTGCCGTCAAGCACGTATTAGAGAACCCTGTCTCCAGGAAGAACTCCTTGTTTCTGACAGGGTAAGCTAGGCAAGGCGCTTGTGAGAGGCTTCTTTTGAGTTGTTTTACTGCCTCGGCTTGTTCTGGACCCCATTCCCACTTGACCCCCCCCTTCAGGAGATGAATCAGGGGTCTGGTGATCTCTGCGTAGCCCTCAATGAACTTTCTGCTGTAATTAGTCAGTCCAAGGAGGCTCCTTAGTTCCCGCAGAGTTGTGGGGTCTTTCAGTTTCTGAAGTGCTTCCACTTTCTTTTCCTGGGGACAGAGACCCTGAGGAGTAATCTCATGCCCCAAGAAATTAACACGGGTTCTACACCACTGTGCTTTCTGAAAGGAAAGTTTTGCACCGGCGGCCCTCAACTGTGTCAGAACATAACGGATCTCCGCTATGTGTTCCTCCACAGATGAACTTTTGATGAGGACATCATCTACATAAGCCAGGTTACCCCTCGCACCCAGGTCGGGCATGGCCTTATGTAGGAAAATATTGAATTCATTGCCGGAGTTGAGGTATCCGAAGGGAGTCCGGGTCCATGTGTACTGCTGGCCCCCAAAGGTAAAAGCCAGTTTGTATTGGTCCTCCCTGCTGACAGGCACGGTCCAGTATCCATTGGTCAGGTCTATTGCAGTGAATACCTGTGACCCCTGAATCTGGGCCAGCCCTTGGTCAATGTAGGGAAGAGGCCATCGGGAAGTGTGGACCCGTTTGTTGAGCTCCCTGAGGTCAGCGCAGAGTCTCCACTGGCCGTTTGGCTTCAATATTCCCAGCACCGGATTATTGAAGGTGCTGTGGACTGGACGGATTATTCCCCGGGACTCAAGGTTCTTAATTATTTCAGTAAGGGACTCCATTGATGCGAGAGGCAAACGATATTGCTTCACAAATACAGGAGTCATGCCAGGGTCCGTGGGGATTGTTGTTGTGTGGATGTCAGTGCGACCACAGTCATATGAGTCTACCGCAAAGAGATCTTGGAAATCCAAGAAAACTTGTTTCAACTTTTGCTTTTGTTCCAGAGTCACACAGGCATCAGCTAGGTTGATTCTCTCTTCCACCATCTGCCTGAAGCCTGGAAAGACTTCTGGTTTGGCTATCTCCGCGGCCTCCTCCAGCTGGGTGGAGAAGTCCCTGGTCAGAGTGCTGATTTGGACCGGAGGCTTCAGGTGGGAAAGGCAGCCCTCATGGACCTGGAAAATCACCTCATCCCTCCTGAAGTCACAGGTCACATCTTCCTTACCATAGGGGCAGGAAGTGTACACCAGGAAGTTCCCCCCATGCCGGGTAAAAATCCTGTCTGGTGTTGCGTTGTCATCACTGTCACTGTCAAAACAGTCCTTGGGGATGGGTCCTAACAGTTCATTTACAAGATCAATGGAGAAATGTCGGTCATCAACCGCCATTCCAATAATGGTGCCTGCGGCTAGAGTAATACTCTTTAAGTCGCTGTTATCCACCTCTATTAGAATGGTGTCATGTTCTATGTTGACTAATGGAGTCGGGTTTACCCCCAACCCTTGCTGTTGGAGAGAAGCATTTAGATGTATGTAAGCATCAGGGTTTTTCAACTCTTGTCCCCTTTTAACTTTCACTTCCAGGGAGAATTGTCGGGTCCTTTCTGGGATGGTGACTTCCTCTTTAACCTGAATTTCAACTGCATAAGGTAGCAATTGAGCTGACCTAAATGCTTTTCCTGGATCATCAAAGCCCATGGGATTATCCGCTAATCGGGACCAAGCTTTGAAGTTTATTAGGTCCAAACTAATGGCAAAGCGATTGAGAATGTCACTGCCTAAGTAAAAGGCGGCAGGGACGTCTCGCACGACCCAACAATTGTGGACTATGCTCTTGTTGCCAATGGAGATTTTGAGCATACACCTGCTTGGCAGGAGATGTTTGGAATTAGGTGCTTCCAGGTCCATTTCCCATTTGTCTATCAGTTTGAAGGTGGGAATGGCTGGATCTTTTGGGAGTTGGCGGAACATGGCTTCGCTGATGAAGCTCTTACCGTTGTTCACACACACTCGAGCGAGAACAGAGTCCTTCCCATCATTTAACTGAACAGGGATGAACAACTGCTCTCCAATTTGCTGAATATCAGCCAGGCTTTGAGCTGATTTCACATCTTTCTGGACTATAGGAGTGGGGGTTTCTGATTGTGGATTAGTATAGAATTTCAGAGTGTTTCCTTCCAGCGTGGAATACCACTTTAGACTGGAAGGAAGGTTGATTTTCAGAAATAGAGAGGACCCCCCATCACCAGTCTGTTGTCCTACTGCGATTACTGTCACGTCTGGAATTTGGCTATTCTGGAAGTGAAATTCTACTTGGTCAGATTTTTGTTCAACCATGTGGCAGGTGCCGTTTAAACTAACATGGTTGACACTCTTTTTTAATTTTATTGGTCGGCTAGTCTGGGTCCAGAGGACCTTGTTTACGCAATCTATTAGGGGTGACAACCTTCTCAGGAGGTCATTCCCTAGTAAACAAGGGGTGCCCTCTGGGGTCACAACTATGACCGGGTGTTTCAACTTGTGTCGCCCGATCTTAATGTCCAAGTCTGCCGTCCCCTCGACGGGAATTTCCTTCCCGTCAAAGTTCTGCAGTTGTCCAGGAAGAGAGGTGAGAGGAATTTGGTAATTCTCTCCCCTTCCTGCATTCAGTTCGTCAAAGGCCCTTCTGGACAGAAGGGTAGCTTGAGATCCAGTGTCCACCAGCGCTGAGATTGTACCCTGCCCCTGTACTTGTACCGGGGCATAATATCTTCCCTCCTTCTCCTCAAGGGGGCACAGATAATGTACATTTTTGGACAACTGGTGGGCTAATTTTCTGGTTTTGGACATCGCTAGCGAAGAGATTTGGGCAGAATTCTGTGGAGAGTCTTGGGAATCTGAAAGAAAAATTTTGCAACTGGAGATCAGAGCCATTGTGGGTTCCCCTGGTTCCGGTTCTGGGCCGCCCCCCCCTTTTTGGAGGCAGTCCCCAGGATGGGTTTGGACCAGGGGATTTTCTTGCTGTTGGTTCTGGGATGAGATGGTGGGCGGCGGTAGCTCAGTCTCCACATCTCCCCAGTCTGGATTTGCATTCCTAGGGACCCATTTTTCTTTGGGAGGAGTTCCCCCCTCTCTGAAGGAGAAGATCCTTTTCTCAGGATCCTCTGAGGATCCCTCTCCCTCAAATTGGAAGATCTGTACCTCCTCCTCAAACTGAGTCTGTTTGGGTCTTTTGTTTCTCCTACCCCCCTCTGCTCCTTAGGAGGCAGACATTCAGGGGCAAGAGATTTTGTTTCCGGTTCCTGGGTTTCCAGGGGCTGTTTACAAGTGAGGAAGGAAGCTTCCTCCAAGGCTTTACACCCCCCTTCCCTTTGTGCCTCCTCCCTGGGAACCGGTGAGTTATCGGGGTGCTGCCCCCGTCATTGTTCTGGAGCACAAGGTCCAGAGTTGGGTGCGTTCTGCGCCGGCATGCTGATCTGAGGGTTCTGCTGCGCCCTCAGTATATGACCCATATCCCGCGCCATGTTTTGAACCTGGCGCTCTAACTGGGAAACCCGCTCAGGCTGATACGGGGCCCTGTTTTCTCCCCTGGGCTGATCCCGGGAAGGGTAGCTGTCCCTCCTCTGGTAATACCCCGGGTTGGGAAGATTTGGGTACCCCTCCACCCTTGGCCTCCCCTCTCCCGGATTCAGTGGTCTGGGCTCAGGGAATTGGGGAAAGAAGGATGGATGGTTTTGGGGCTGAAAGTCGGGTGGATATCTGGGGAAAAAGTTCTGCCCAGGGTTTGGTAAATTTCTGCCCTCCTGTGGGAAGTTTGGAGGGAAGTTCCCTGGGTTAGGTGCTTGTCTGGATCCCCCCCCTTGGGCTGGAGGAGTCCACACATAACCCAGGATGGGTCGATTACCTTTGTAGCGAGGACTTACATAGTCAGGAGAGCGAGGGACCCCATTTGTGGGGCTGCCTCCCTGGCTCCCTGTCTGCGACTGGCCCGAGGACCTTCTGGGCCTAGCATTATTAGGTGCAGGTAGGTTTTTAGGCCCCCCCATCTCCAAATCCAAAACGGGGGTGACCTTTACCTCTGCCACCTTGGCAGCAGCAGGGGTGCTGTTGGCTTTGGGGTTTTTCTGGGCATTGCTTTTATTTTCTATGGGCTTCTGCACCTCATAGATGCGGGTAGCCTGTTCAATGACCCAGTCTAAAGATCTTTTCTCGTGAAAATCCCTCACGAGCTGGGTCATGATATATTTGGGCAAGGCATGGAAAAACGTGTTTATAAATTCACGGCTATCCGTGCGCACCCTTCTTGTGGTCTGTGCAAAAGCCCGCTTTAACTCCTGCACAAATTCTTGTGGGGCCTGATCCTCCCCACATTGCAAATTGTAGGCTGCCTTGCGAGCCTCTTGAGGATTTCTGTGAACAGAAAAATGTTTCAGGATGGCCGCCTTATAGGTGGACCATCTTAAATGATTTTGGTCCTCCAGCCCCGCAAAGAAACTGGAGTATTCCGGGGAGAAGGTCCACTTTACATATTGAATGCAGCTTTGGCTGTCCTTCAAATGGAAAGTCTCCATCATTTGTTCAAACAACTCTAAGTGCTCCCAAACAGAATACTTAGCGTTCTTATGGTAAGGCGTGATGACGCTCCTGATCGCCTTAATCTGCTTTAAGGGGTCCTTGAGCAAGGCCCTTTTTGCCTTATTGGCCTTTTTGGTTCGGGTAACCCTTGTCCATTCTTCGTCGGACTCAGAGGCACTGCTCCCAGAGGTTCCCGTCTGTTCTTCCAGGTTTTCCCGGATTCTGCGAGCCTGGGAATGGCTGGCAGAATGTGGGGACCTGGTCTCCTGTGTCCTGCGCAGTTCAGAGGAGTCTTCAGATTCCTCCTTGCTGTCAGGATTTGATGGGTACCCCCTCCACTGACCTAACTGGGCAGAGGTTTTCAGGATGCCCTTAATGGGCCTACTCTCCTGGGGTTCCCCACTGAACTGTATTGTACTTGGGTGCCCATACCCGGATGCCCACCCCTCCATTCCTGGATGGTACTGGCCTATGAGCCCCATACTCTTAGCTGGATAGTAATCTGCCATCCCTGTGGCCCTGTGCTCATGTGCGCCAGGGGACACGGGGGTGGTAGAGTCCAGGGACTGGGGAAGATGAAGGCCCCTGGTGTTAGGGCTCCTGCGGTTATGGTCAGGAGTCTCTCTTTCCCAGCGGACCTCATCTCTATCCGCCCCTGCTCCCTGTTGCAATGCAAGAGCCTGCATTTGTGCTTTCAGTTCCTCTGTTAAGGCCTTACTCGACTCTATCAGTTTCTCCTGCATCGCTACCTGTTGCTGGAGCCTATCATTGTGTTGACAGAGGGCCTCATTTTCCCTCTGTGCTTCCTGGTTGGTCCTGGAGAACTGGGCCAGTCTTTGCTGCAGGAGGGTTACCTCCTGAGCTGTGTCCCTATTGGCCTGCTCCTTTCTTGCTAGAGCATCCTCCACCCTTCTGGTGTGCTCTACCAAGTTCTGGTTTTCTTTTTGGAGGTCACCCAGCCCCTGGTGGGCCAGGTTATTATCTTCCATTTTCCTTTTTAAATGGCAGACTTCCTGGCCTAAGGCGTCTCTTTCCTGACTAAGAGCCTGCATTTGTGCCGCCAGGTCGTCCCTCTGCCGTTGAAGGGCACCAGCTTTCTGGCGCTCCTGGTCAAACTCTGCCTGGGTATCCAGGTCTTTCAAGATCAGCTTGTTGCTCTCTACCTTCACTCTATCTAGATGACTTTGCAGGGTGGCTACCTGCTCCGTGCATGCCCTGTTAAAGTCTAATTGTTGCTCCAGCTTTTTCTGGCTCTGCAGTAAGGAGTCCAAACTGTCTTGGTGCTCCTTCTGCAGGGCCAGAAATCTGGTATCCTGTTCTGACTTTTCCTTTTGCAGCACATCCATATCCTCCTTCATTTTAGTGATGTACAGTCTGCTGTCATTTTCTGACTCCTGGCTCCTCTGCAGCCTCTGCTCAGAAGAGTCCAGATCAGATTGGACCTTCTGTAATGCCATCTGTTGCCTATTTGCCAGATTTTGGCTTTCAGCACATCTATCCTGCATGTCTCCCATATATAGGTACAGGTATGCTGCTATCCTGGCGATCTTATTGTGTTCCTCTTTGGCTTTAGGAGCCATATATAGTTCACTCAGGGCCACATGTAAGGGACCCTGATCTCTATATATATCTGACCCTGTTTCAGTGACCTGTTGTGTGATGGCCTGCAACCACACATCCTGGCCCTGTTCGGTCCATTCACCTCTCACAAATAGCTTATGCAAGAGGTGCTCTCTGGCTATTTTCATGTCTACTAAGGTCGTCATTCTAGAGATTGGTCTCTGTCCTGACTTACAGAAGTTTGTATTTTATTTTTGCAGAACAGAACTTTTCTTGGAGTGTCCCTTTTGAGGAATGCTTCACAGCGTAATGCAGCGTGGTGATCCGACTGGATGTATGTATCCCGTCAGTTAGCACACTGTATTAATCTGCACAAATGGTAAATCTAACCCAACGTCTCGGCTCGAGCCCCCACTTTGTAAGAGGATTCAATTCAGCACTACAGCTAAGTTAACGCCTAGTCTAGAATACTGAATGAAAACCCTTATTGATATATCTTTAGGTCCAGTTCATGCGTTCTGGATGACTACCCCTGTATAACACCCCTCTCTTGGAATCCCCCTGACCCCACTGAGCCAAGAAGTAGTTCTGTTTTGCAAGTTTAAAAGGTTTATTTGATAATTTAAAATAGATATATATATATATCACGCTTTATAATAAATTAATAATTGAATAGCACACTTAATCTGATATGATAAAGATCAACAACGGAGAATCTGGCACTAGCACACTTCTTATAATCACTAATGAGTTGACATGAAATGGATAAGGTAGCACACTGGTAAATAGGAACAAAAGAAGAAGGTGGTACAAAATGCTTTATAGAGTTCAAATGGATGCAAGGTTGAATGAATGAAATGCAGTATAGAAATACTCAATATGATTTCAACAAAACAATGTAATCACTTTTCTCTGGCAATCCCCTCCCCCCCTTGATGCAAGGCAAGGAAATGGAAGGAAGCACACAGTTCTCAGAAATGCAATCAAATGTGATTCAGTTCAATCCCAGCAAGCGTAAAGAAAACAGATAGGAGTTTTGAAAACACAGGCAAATGCTCTGATAGGTGCTAGCAATGAATGAGAAATATGCTAAATTTGCTTTTAATTCCCCTTTAGAGTTTCAGGATGAGTGGTATCTAGTTAATATTAGTCCAGGCTCACACTAGCAATGATGCAGGGATAGTTAGCAGGTTAAACGAATTTCTGGCAATGAAATCAGGCAGCAGCAGTTTTTTTTTACATGTGAAGAAATTGCAAATCGCGGCAAAATTCGCGGATGCGCCGAGCGCTATTACAAAGGAACCGCAAGGACTATCTCTACCGTTTTGGGGTCCTAGAAAAGCCTGGGATCTCAGCTTCCAAATGAAAGTTATTGCAAGTCTCTAGCCCAAACGGTTGCGGAGATATGAGTAATTTAGTAAAGGTCGTTTTTGGTTTTGTAAATTTTAAACGCACACTTTTTCAAAATGACAAGTGACAAATTTTTGCAGCTAGAATGACAGGTGACAGCTAGGAGGCAGTTCTACTTAGGTTAAATAGATTGAATTAGATGAATTTAAACTAAGAGATGTGTTCTGAGTTTTGCTAAGTACTCACAAGAGATTTTGAACAGGAAAGCGACTTGGTCACGGACTTCAGTCTGGTCAGGTCTTTCCGGGTTCTGCTCACAGCGCCTGGCCTCTGGAACTGCTCACAGGGGTCTGGTCTCTGCTAGGCACAGCACTGCTTTCTCTCTAGTCTGGTCTCAGCTGGGCACAGCACTGCTTTCTCTCTGGTCTGGATAGATTGAAGTCTCTAGTTTGGCTTTCTGGAGTTTGATGGAGGTAAGTATGGATTTTTCCGGCAGGGCTTCCAGCGGCAGATGGATTTTGAAAAGCCTATCTGTCCTGTCTGTCTGCTTTTATGTGTTTAGAATGTGGGTGTGTTCTAGCATCACTGACCCTACCTCTCTCTCAGCTTCTAATTGGTCAAACTTCCATTTCTTACTTGATTGGGGGAATGAAATGAAGTGTCATCAGGATGAGGTCTGTTTATGATACAGAGAACCCACCCCTGTCAACTTTACACACAATCTATATCTGACCTAAAAACATATTTGCACAGGTACACATTTGTTTAAATTTACATATACATGGTGTGGCTGAATTTAGCCATGTCTATGTCCAAATCTGCTCATTCTCGGAGCTTGCATTCAAAGAGTGTACATAATTGACTTTTTAACTGCTTTTCCAATTTCCGACATGGACCCAACTTTACATACATGTGTGCAGGGGGTAGGGACATTAACTGATGAAGTTTCAGATTTTTAACATGCACACATTTAGAGTAATATCCACTTTTCCGCTAAAACCCCCCTGAACATACCACCGGTTCCTACCACGTCTTAAACTGTGGGCAGAAAAATCACAAGAATTATGGTATCATTTATAAAATTTTCACATGTCCGCTCTATGAGTTATTCATCTTTTTAAAGTTATGTTCTGGCTCCAAAGGGGTGTGGTTTACCCTCAGCACAAGGTTGAATTTCTGGTTCTTTCCAGTTCTGCCAAGCCAGCTTGCTCTCACAGGCAGTGCTCCTCCCAGCTCCTGCCAAGAGGAAGCTACAATTTACGACTGCGGTAATAAAAACCTTTGCCTGAGTGAAGAGGGCTTTGTTCACTCTCTTGCAGAGCACAGATAATTCAATTATCAGATAGATGGCATATCCTTAACTTGGGCAGCAAAAGGAAGGTTGGCCTGGGAACACAGTGGTGACTCAAGTTTCACTGCTGATGGGTAGTTGCTAGGCAAAATCAAGTTCCTTAAGCCAGACCTCCAGCTAACTTTTTGTTGCTTTTAAAATAACTTGTAATTTTACACATGCAGCTAGAATGCTGATTCTAAGTGCAAAACTATGACATTTCAACAGTTACAAAGGCATGTGACACCAAACATAGGTCACTCATTTAATTTAACATTTTCGATTTTGGTGGTTTTAAATCCAGTTGCAGTTAGGCTTAAGCTGCTGACTCCATAGCATTTTTGTTATAAGCATTGTTTTTGGGCTCTTCATTTCCCAGATTTTGTAGGCACACAAAACTCCATTCTGCCAAATGTCTGCTGGTGTTCAGTGAATATTTTGCACATGTTGCAAGGTTTGAAATAGGCATTTTGCTTGCCTTCAGAAAAACACACAGAGTGGTTTTAAAACGCCGGCTTTTGGATAGTGGTGAGTACTGGTACTGCACTCATTTTTGGGATTTAAGAAATGAATTCCCCACACTTCTAGGTTGCATTTGGCAATCAGCATTGCCATTCCCAATGGTTTCAGACTACTGTGCGGGTAGTCCAATGGTGGTTTTAAAGCGCTTTGAAGCTAACCGGCGCTACTGTTTTTCCTTTGGCAACCCATTTCCCTCATGGCAACCCGGCCTTTCATTCTCGCACTGGTGGGTGGCAAGTGAGGCAACCATTTTGGTGTGCGCACAAACTGCGCAGCTTTCCTGGATTTCAGCGCACATGTGGGTTTTCCGCCATCTTGAATTTCCTAAGCCCACAGCACCAAATGTTGTAGCAGGGTAGCTTAAACGTGGGTCAGGACACCCAACAGGAGTAAGATCCAGTGGAGTAGGGCATGCAGAGAAAAGGAATGAGCGCAGAGTCAGAGAAGGAATGATGGCATGTACTTGCTGACCATGGGGAGCACGATCCAGTGGAGAGGGGCAAGCAGAGAAAAGAAATGAGCGCAGAGTACGAGAAGGAATTATGGCATGTACTTCCTGACACTGTGGAGCATGATCCAGTGGAGTGGGGCAAGCAGAGAAAACGAATGAGCTCAGAGTCCAAGAAGGACTGATGGCATGTACATGCTGCCCTGGTGAGCAGGTTCCAGTCGAGTGGGGCACGCAGAGAAAAGGAATGAGCGCAGAGTCTGAGAAGGAATGATGGCATGTACTTGCTGACCCTCTGGACCATGGTCCAGTGGAGTGGGGTAAGCCGAGAAAAGGAATGAGGGCAGAGTACGAGAAGGAATGATCGCATGTACTTGCTGACCCTTGGGAGCATGATCCAGTGGAGTGGGGGAAGCAGAGAAAAGCAATGAGTGCAGAGTCAGAGAAGGAATGATGGCATGTACTTGCTGACCTTGTGGAGCATGATCCAGTGGAGTAGGGCATGCAGCGAAAAGGAATGAGCGGAGAGTCCAAGAAGGAATGATGGCATGTACTTGCTGACCCTGGGGAGCACGATCCAGTGGAGTGGGGAGCAGAGAAAAAAATTAGCGCAGAGTCTGAGAAGGAATGATGGTATGTACTTGCTGACCATGGGGAGCACGATCCAGTGGAGAGGGCCAAGCAGAGAAAAGAAATGAGCGCAGAGTACGAGAAGGAATGATGGCATGTACTTGCTGACCCTGGGGAGCATGATCGAGTGGAGTGGGGGAAGCAGAGAAAAGCAATGAGCGCAGAGTCCGAGAAGGAATGATGGCATGTACTTGCTGACCCTGGGGAGCACGATCCAGTGGAGAGGGCAAGCAGAGAAAAGGAATAAGCGCAGAGTCTGAGAAAAGGAATGATGGCATGTACTTGCTGACCCTGGGGAGCACGATCCAGTGGAGTGGGGTAAGCAGAGAAAAGGAATGAGGGCAGAGTACGAGAAGGAATGATGGCATGTACTTGCTGACCCTGGGGAGCACGATCCAGTGGAGTGGGGGAAGCAGAGAAAAGCAATGAGCGCAGCGTCAGAGAAGGAACGATGGCATGTACTTGCTGACCTTGTGGAGCATGATCCAGTGGAGTAGGGCATGCAGCGAAAAGGAATGAGCGGAGAGTCCAAGAAGGAATGATGGCATGTACTTGCTGACCCTGGGGAGCACAACCCAGTGGAGAGGGGCAAACAGACAAAGGAATGAGCGCAGAGTCTGAGAAGGAATGATGGCATGTACTTGCTGACCCTGGGGAGCATGATCCAGTGGAGTGGGGAAGCAGAGAAAAAAATGAGCGCAGAATCTGAGCAGGAATGATGGCATGTACTTGCTGACCTTGGGGAGTAAGATCCAGTGGAGTAGGGCATGCAGAGAAAAGGAATGAGCGCAGAGTCAGAGAAGGAATGATGGCATGTACTTGCTGACCATGGGGAGCACGATCCAGTGGAGAGGGGCAAGCAGAGAAAAGAAATGAGCGCAGAGTACGAGAAGGAATGATGGCATGTACTTGCTGACCCTGGGGAGCACGATCGAAAGGAGTGGGGGAAGCAGAGAAAAGCAATGAGCGCAGAGCTCGAGAAGGAATGATGGCATGTACTTGCTGACCTTGGGGAGAACGATCCAGTAGAGTAGGGCAAGCAGAGAAAAGGAATGAGCGCAGAATCCGAGAAGGAATGATGGCATGTACTTGCTGACCCTGGGGAGCATGATCCAGTGGAGAGGGGCAAGCAGAGAAAAGGAATGAGCGCAGATTCTGAGAAAAGGAATGATGGCATGTACTTTCTGACCCTGGGGAGCACGATCCAGTGGAGTGGGGTAAGCAGAGAAAAGGAATGAGGGCAGAGTATGAGAAGGAATGATGGCATGTACTTGCTGACCCTGGGGAGCACGATCCAGTGGAGTGGGGAATCAGAGAAAAGCAATGAGCGCAGAGTCTGAGAAAAGGAATGATGGCATGTACTTGCTGTCCCTGGGGAGCACGATCCAGTGGAGTGGGGAAGCAGAGAAAAAAATGAGCGCAGAGTCTGAGAAGGAATGATTGCATGTACTTGCTGACCTTGGGGAGTAAGATCCAGTGGAGTAGGGCATGCAGAGAAAAGGAATGAGCGCAGAGTCCCAGAAGGAATGATGGCATGTACTTGCTGACCATGGAGAGCACGATCCAGTGGAGAGGGGCAAGCAGAGAAAAGAAATGAGCACAGAGTACGAGAAGGAATGATGGCATGTACTTGCTGACCCTGGGGAGCACGATCGAGTGGAGTGGGGGAAGCAGAGAAAAGCAATGAGCGTAGAGTCCGAGAAGTAATGATGGCATGTACTTGTTGACCTTGGGGAGAACGATCCAGTAGAGTAGGGCAAGCAGAGAAAAGGAATGAGCGCAGAGTCCGAGAAGGAATAATGGCATGTACTTGCTGACCCTGGGGAGCACGATCCAGTGGAGAGGGGCAAGCAGAGAAAAGGAATGAGCGCAGAGTCTGAGAAAAGGAATGATGGCATGTACTTGCTTACCCTGGGGAGCACGATCCAGTGGAGTGGGGCAAGCAGAGAAAAGGAATGACCGCAGAGTCCCAGAAGGAATGATGGCATGTACTTGCTGACCCTATGGAGCATGTTCCAGTGGAGTGGGGCATGCAGAGAAAGGGAATGAGCACAGAGTCTGAGAAGGAATGATGGCATGTACTTGCTGACACTGGGGAGCATGATCCAGTGGAGTGGGGCAAGCAGTGAAAAGGAAGGAGAGCAGAGTCTGAAAAGGAATGATGGCATGTACTTGCTGATCCTGGTGAGCATGTTCCAGTGGAGTGGGGCAAGCAGAGAAAGGGAATGAGCGCAGAGTCTGAGAAGGAATTATGGCATGTACTTCCTGACACTGTGGAGCATGATCGAGTGGAGTGGGGCAAGCAGAGAAACGAATGAGCTCAGAGTCCAAGAAGGACTGATGGCATGTACATGCTGCCCTGGTGAGCATGTTCCAGTCGAGTCGGGCACACAGAGAAAAGGAATGAACGCAGAGTCTGAGAAGGAATGATGGCATGTACTTGCTCACCCTGGGGAGCATGTTCCAGTGGAGTGGGGTAAGCAAAGAAAAGGAATGAGCTCAGAGTTCGCGAAGGAATGATGGCATGTACTTGCTGACCCTGGGGAGCATGATCCAGTGGAGTAGGGCATGCAGTGAAAAGGAATGAGCGCAGAGTCCAAGAAGGAATGATGGCATGTACCTGCTGACCCTGGGGAGCATGATGCAGTAGAGAGGGGCAAGCAGAGAAAGGAATGAGTGCAGAGTCTGAGAAAAGGAATGATGGCATGTACTTGCTGACACTGGGGAGCATGATCCAGTGGAGTGGGGCAAGCAGAGAAAGGGAATGAGCGCAGAGTCCGAGAAGGAATGATGGCATGTACTTGCTGACCATGGGGAGCAGGATCCAGTGGAGTAGGGCATGCAGAGAAAAGGAATAAGCGCAGAGTCCAATAAGGAATGATGGCATGTACTTCCTGACCCTGGGGAGCACGATCCAGTGGAGTGGGGCAAGCAGTGAAAAGGAATGAGCGCGGAGTCCCATCAGGAATGATGGCATGTACTTGCTGACACTTGGGAGCATGATCCAGTGGAGTGGGGCAAGCAGAGGAAAGGAAGGAGCGCAAAGTCTGAGAAGGAATGATGGCATGTACTTGCTGATCCTGGGGAGCATGTTCCAGTGGAGTGGAGCAATCAGAGAAAGGGAATGAGCGCAGAGTCCAAGAAGGACTGATGGCGTGTACATTGTGACCCTGGGGAGCATGATCCAGTGGAGTGGGGCAAGCAGAGAAAAGGAATGAGCACAGAGTCTGAGAAGGAATGATGGCATGTACTTGCTGATCCTGGGGCATTTGATCCAGTGGAGGGGGGCAAGCAGAGAAAAGGAATGAGCTCTGATTCTGAGAAGACTGCTGGCATGTACTTGCTGACCCTGGGGAGCATGATACAGTGGAGTGGGGCGAGCAGAGAAAATGAATGAACCCAGAGTCTGAGAAGGACTTATGGCATGTACTTGCTGACCCTGGGGAGCATGTTCCAGTGGAGTGGGGAAAGCAGAGAAAGGGAATGAGCGCAGAGTCTCAGAATGAATGATGGCATGTACCTTCTGACCCTGGGGAGCATGTACCAGTGGAGTGGGGCAAGCAGAGAAAAGGAATGAGTGCAGAGTCTGAGAAAGAATGACCCTGGAGAGCATGTTCCAATTGAGTGGGGCAAACAGAGAAAAGGAATGAGCGCAGAGTCCAGAAAGGACTGATGGCATGTACTTGCTGACCCTGGGGAGCATGTTCCAGTGGAGTGGGGCAAGCAGAGAAAGGGAATGAGCGCAGAGTCTGAGAAAAAATGATTGCATTTACTTGCTGACCCTGGCGAGCATGTTCCAGTGGAGTGGGGCAAGCAGAGAAAGGGAATGAGCCCGGAGTCCGAGAACGAATGATGGCATTTACTTGCTGACCCTGGGGAGCATGTTCCAGGGGAGTGGGGCAAGCAGAGAAAGGGAATGAGCGCAGAGTCTGAGAAAAAATTATGGCATGTACTTGCTGACCCGGGGAACATGATCCAGTGGAGTGGGGGAAGCAGAGAAAACGAATAAGCGCAGAGTCCGAGAAGGAATGATGGCATGTACTTGCTAACACTGGGGAGCATGATCTAGTGGAGTGGGGCAAGCAGAGAAAAGGAATGAGCGCAGAGTCTAAGAAGGAAGGATTGCATGTACCTGCTGCCCTGGGGAGCATGATCCAGTGGAGTGGGGCAAGCAGAGAAAATTAATGAGCGCAGAGTCTGAGAAGGAGAGTACAGTGAGATAGAGTTACTGGGTAGTGGTCGATTTACCATGAGTGCATGAAGGGATGAAGAGCAGGAACTTAAAGTGGGAGCATTTTGCATCGAGGCCTCTAGCATAGTGATGGTAGGATGAGGTGTGAGGGGGGGATAATAGTAGTTTGGGTGTGTGCAGAAAGTTGAGAACTTTGTTGTGGCGAGAAAACGAGTCGATAGCTGAAAAAGGAACCGCTTGCACAGTAATCCAGTTTTCTGAGCAATAGGGTACATGCGAGAGTTTTATTAGAGCAGAGTGCCATGAGTGAGGGTGTGAAGAGGAAAGGTGATGGGGGAAGGGAGGGTGGGATTAGTGTTGGGGGCTTTCAGGAAATTGCTTTCATTTTAGAGAATTTAAAGCATCAGTCAGACTGTAAGAAAACCTGCTGCGGCACGGAACAACAGAAACATTGACCGTGCCCCTATGTCAGAAAATAGTCACTACTGCTTTCTCAAAGGTAGTGTTCACTGACATTATTTATCCCACACACAAATATCCTAGCAGTATCCTCTATTTAGAGGAACCCTATTCTACCTATTTTCATGAAATGACACATATGACCTAGGTACCCTCCTCATTATAAGGGGCCTCATGGCACTGATGGTGTACAAAAGACGGTCACACAACATCGGCTGCAACCAGTTTGATATGAAAGATATGGTGCACAGATGTGGCTGGGCAGTGAGATAGCACTTTGACTGGCACACTGTTTCTAGAACGTGCCTCCTTCTTCTGCATGGGTCTGTACTGTTTGGCTCGGCACATGTTTTGTACTACAACTCCAAGCAGCCAACCCAGCCTACTCAGTGCAGAGGGATCATGGCACTGGTTGTTTAGAACACCTAGGCAGCCGCAGGTTGCAGACCACTGGCATAGCAAGCATACATCTCAGTAGTTGGTAGGTGCCCGAAATGTGCTACCTCCAAAATTAAATATTGGCCATAGATAAACTGCACAGATACAGGTGCGAAATGTCTGCATGTGTGTCAATAACCAATTAATGTATGTACAAGACGCCTGTCTCCAAGCTCATTCAATTCATAACATATGCATCAGTAATTGTCCACTGGTTTTCTTCTATAAGTAACGCCCCCAACATATCTTTAGCGAAAAGGTTAAGAGTATATTCATACACCCAGACGGTCTGTTATCATCACCCAGTATAAATGACTGATCCCAGTATAAAGGAGACCCATATAGAATCTATGTGCTATCTACATTTGGCAAAACAGTAGCGCTTACATGGCAAGCAAGATAGTCTCAGGAGCCCTTGTAGGGTCCTCTACTAGGATATCATGTAATTTATAAAGCGCCGGTACACAAGTGTTTCTAGGCGCGAACATGTATGGGCACACACAAAGTGTCAACATGCCAAGGACCAGTATCTTAGAAGCACCTTTGGGGCATTCTGATATTGGATCAGATATGAGGAAGCTGCTGAATCATGGGACATTATTAGCAGCTGCTAAACTCTCATCCTACATACATTCATCAATGCCACGAAGGAAAAGCTTTTGGACTCCCTAAAACTCACACTACAAGGTAGCAAATATAATGGGATGAGAGGATACTCTTTGGTGTGGCTGTGTGTTTGTAATTACCCACACTCCTTGTGAAGATTAAGTCTTAATGTTGGCGTTTCCAACGTTTGTAAACTTTAAAAACAAAGTTGCAATTCTATAGTTAATGTTCCATTGCGTTTTCTATATTAAATGGAAAAATACTTCCACTGTGATTTTTGAACCCCTGGATGAAACTTCACTAAATATGGCAACCAACTGGACCTGTATATGTAAGAAAGATGATCAGGGAAAACACGTCCACAGACCTGGAAAACATCTATCTCATATGTAAAAAACAGTCAATTTTATTTCGACAATGTTTTTTATTTTGTGTTTTATTGTGCGTCTGTTCTTATACAGTAAGTCAATTTCGTTTCAAAGTGCCCACAGAGAAACAGGGAGGGAACATGGGATTGATAAAACAATGAATACAGTGGAAGATAAAAGACAAACCTGCTTTTCCTTGTGAATATTCAGAACGTTCAAGTGAAGCGAGAAGAGGGGAAGTGGGTGTGAGGATAGGTGCTGGAATGTCCGTGCTTGTGGGTGAGCAGCAGATTAAGTGCATAGTATGGTAAGTGCTATGCAGCCTGATGTAGCATTGGGTAGACAGTGCAAGCCTCAGAACGAAGGCCGGTGGGTGCCGAGGTAAGTGCTCCGAGGTAGGCAGAGGCTGGGGCGATTGGGTGTCGGAGGCCAGGGCCCCGAAAGATACATAAGGGCCGTGGTCACCAATCATGGTGACTGTGAGATTAGCAGAGGAGATAAGAAGGGAAGGAGGAGGTGAAGAGGAAAGTCTTGAGGAGCTTCTAGAATCTGTGGAAGTCTTGCACAAGACGAAGAGGGAACAGGAGGCTGTTCCATAAGAGGGAGCCAGCTGAAGGAAGTGATCAGCCTTCGCCCCTCTGTTTAGCGAATTGATTTACACACAGATATTTGGTGCCAGAGGGACGTTGATGTCTAGAGGGAGAGTGCGCATATAGTAAATGAAAGTTGCAGATAGCGTGGTGCCAGGCCCAGACAGCCTTGTGGAAGATGCAGAGGGATTTGAATTTAATCCGTGCGGCAACCGGGAGCCAGTGAAGAGTTTTTAAGGCAAGAGAGATGCGGTCCCTGGGCTTTAGGCCAAGTATAAGTCCTGCTGCCCTATTCTGGATTAACTGGAGGGGCCTTAGAGTGGAAGAAGGTAGATTCAGAAGAAGGTTATTGCAGTACTGAAGCCTAGAAAGAACACAGGCTCGGGTAAAAATGAGCTTCTGGGGGAAAGTGAGAAAAGGGAGAATTCCTTTTAGGAGCAAGAGATGAAAGTGGGACTTCTTAGCAATGTTCTGAGTGTGAGGGAGGAAGGAGAGAGAGAGGGGTCGAAGTAGCAGGGGGTGAGCCCATAGAGGATGGCCAGAGTGAGGGGAAAAAGAGGCAGCAGTGGTCCCAATGGGAATGATCTCAGTCTTGCTGGCATTGACGCAGAGATTGTTTGCAGTGCACCAGGACTTGATGGCAGATAAGCAGTGGGGGGTGATTGAAGATGCAAGAGGGTCAGCAGGAAGTTTAAAAAAGAGTTGTGTGTCATCTGTATAGCACTGGAATTGAGGAGTGCCAGTTGAGCAAGATATGTGTTGAAGAGCCAGGGGGAGAGGTTTGAGCACTAGGGTACACCAAAGGTGGAGAAGGAAGTAGGTGAGGAGAAGGTGCCCAAAATGACTTGGGATGATTGGCCAGTCCAGTGCCCGCTCCGAGATTCCAAGGGTATCATGGAGCCATTTTATGAGGACTGAACGGTTGACCATGTTGAAGGCAGAGTAGAGATCTAGTAGGATGAGGACAGCTGGAGAGTTAGTGTTCAGTGATGTAAGCAGTTCTTCACGGGTGTTCAGAAAAGCAGTTTCCATGCCTCTGGATGCTCAGAATCCAGATTGAAAGTCGTGGAGACTCTCAACAAGTTCATTGTGTGAGGTGAGTTGTGGAAAGGCCAGCTTCTCCAGCAGTATCCCATGGATGGGGGTGATAGAAATAGGGGGCTAGTTGGCTGGACAGGTATGGTCTGCTGAAGGTTTTTTCAGGAGGGGCACACAAGGGAGTGCTTGAGGGAAGAGGGGAAAGATCCAGTGGCAAAAGAGTGGTTGCAGAGATCAGCGAGTACAGAGGCAAGAGAGCCAATGTTGTCCTGATGGTTCTGGAGGAGCAAGGAGAGACCTGTTTGGAAGAGACCTTCATGGAGCAGACAACTTGGGTGACTGCTTCAGGTGTGACAGGGGAGAAGGAGGAGAGCGAGGGAGAAGGAGAGTGTGAAGAAGCCAAAGGAGGCAAGCAAATGTGGGACTGGATGGGAGGGAGGGTGGCAAGGGTGCTCAGGATGTCCAGAGTTCTAGTGGTGAAGTGTGTGCCCAGTGCATTGCAGAGGGCCTGGGACGGAACAGGGGAGGAGGAGACTGCGGAAGGGTTGGCTAGTTCCCTGAAGATTTTAAAGAGTTCAGCCATGTTGTTGGATGCACTAAATACCCTGGCCTGGATGTGGGCCCTTTTCTTGGCACGGATGGAGAGTCTGTATTGCCTTTGAAGCAGGCGGCAGGCCAGTTTGTCAGAGGGTGAGCCTGAGGTTTGCCACTTCCGTTCCACAGCTCTGTCCCTCCGTTGCAGGGCTGCAAGTTCAGAGCCGTACCAAGTAATGCGTTTGGAGGTGGGTTTCAGGCAGATAAAACCAATAGCAGCATTTTCAAACACACACACACACACACACACACATATATATATATATATTACATATTATTTATAGTATGCACAACTAATTTGACACCAAAATGTGTAGTCAATCACATTAAAGTGTAAACTAAACAAAAAATCACATAACTAACACATTCACTGCAGGCAGCCGACGCGAGGTAAGAAAGCCCATCCGGGCCCTGCACACCTCTATTGGTGGCAACTAGGCCCCCAGACCCCCGGCGCATCCCTCTCCCACCCCGCACCCTCTTCCGGATTCCCGCTCCCCTCCCGCCTCCCAACCCGCCCATCCCCGCTCCGATTGGGCCGTGAGCCCTGGCCCAAAGGGTCTAGCGACCCTCCTCGCGCCGGCCCCTGCATTCACTGCAGGCAGCCGACGCGAGGTAAAAAAGCCCATCCGGGCCCTGCACACCTCTATTGGTGGCAACTAGGCCCCTAGACCCCCGGCGCATCCCTCTCCCACCCCGCACCCTCTTCCGGATTCCCGCTCCCCTCCCGCCTCCCAACCCGCCCATCCCCGCTCTGATTGGGCCGTGAGCCCTGGCCCAAAGGGTCTAGCGACCCTCCTCGCGCCGGCCCCTGCATTCACTGCAGGCAGCCGACGCGAGGTAAGAAAGCCCATCCGGGCCCTGCACACCTCTATTGGTGGCAACTAGGCCTCCAGACCCCCGGCGCATCCCTCTCCCACCCCGCACCCTCTTCCGGATTCCCGCTCCCCTCCCGCCTCCCAACCCGCCCATCCCCGCTCTGATTGGGCCGTGAGCCCTGGCCCAAAGGGTCTAGCGACCCTCCTCGCGCCGGCCCCTGCATTCACTGCAGGCAGCCGACGCGAGGTAAGAAAGCCCATCCGGGCCCTGCACACCTCTATTGGTGGCAACTAGGCCCCCAGACCCCCGGCGCATCCCTCTCCCACCCCGCACCCTCTTCCGGATTCCCGCTCCCCTCCCGCCTCCCAACCCGCCCATCCCCGCTCCGATTGGGCCGTGAGCCCTGGCCCAAAGGGTCTAGCGACCCTCCTCGCGCCGGCCCCTGCATTCACTGCAGGCAGCCGACGCGAGGTAAGAAAGCCCATCCGGGCCCTGCACACCTCTATTGGTGGCAACTAGGCCCCCAGACCCCCGGCGCATCCCTCTCCCACCCCGCACCCTCTTCCGGATTCCCGCTCCCCTCCCGCCTCCCAACCCGCCCATCCCCGCTCTGATTGGGCCGTGAGCCCTGGCCCAAAGGGTCTAGCGACCCTCCTCGCGCCGGCCCCTGCATTCACTGCAGGCAGCCGACGCGAGGTAAGAAAGCCCATCCGGGCCCTGCACACCTCTATTGGTGGCAACTAGGCCCCCAGACCCCCGGCGCATCCCTCTCCCACCCCGCACCCTCTTCCGGATTCCCGCTCCCCTCCAGCCTCCCAACCCGCCCATCCCCGCTCTGATTGGGCCGTGAGCCCTGGCCCAAAGGGTCTAGCGACCCTCCTCGCGCCGGCCCCTGCATTCACTGCAGGCAGCCGACGCGAGGTAAGAAAGCCCATCCGGGCCCTGCACACCTCTATTGGTGGCAACTAGGCCCCCAGACCCCCGGCGCATCCCTCTCCCACCCCGCACCCTCTTCCGGATTCCTGCTCCCCTCCCGCCTCCCAACCCGCCCATCCCCGCTCCGATTGGGCCGTGAGCCCTGGCCCAAAGGGTCTAGCGACCCTCCTCGCGCCGGCCCCTGCATTCACTGCAGGCAGCCGACGCGAGGTAAGAAAGCCCATCCGGGCCCTGCACACCTCTATTGGTGGCAACTAGGCCCCCAGACCCCCGGCGCATCCCTCTCCCACCCCGCACCCTCTTCCGGATTCCCGCTCCCCTCCCGCCTCCCAACCCGCCCATCCCCGCTCTGATTGGGCCGTGAGCCCTGGCCCAAAGGGTCTAGCGACCCTCCTCGCGCCGGCCCCTGCATTCACTGCAGGCAGCCGACGCGAGGAAAGAAGCCCATCCGGGCCCTGCACACCTCTATTGGTGGCAACTAGGCCCCCAGACCCCCGGCGCATCCCTCTCCCACCCCGCACCCTCTTCCGGATTCCCGCTCCCCTCCCGCCTCCCAACCCGCCCATCCCCGCTCTGATTGGGCCGTGAGCCCTGGCCCAAAGGGTCTAGCGACCCTCCTCGCGCCGGCCCCTGCATTCACTGCAGGCAGCCGACGCGAGGTAAGAAAGCCCATCCGGGCCCTGCACACCTCTATTGGTGGCAACTAGGCCCCCAGACCCCCGGCGCATCCCTCTCCCACCCCGCACCCTCTTCCGGATTCCCGCTCCCCTCCCGCCTCCCAACCCGCCCATCCCCGCTCCGATTGGGCCGTGAGCCCTGGCCCAAAGGGTCTAGCGACCCTCCTCGCGCCGGCCCCTGCATTCACTGCAGGCAGCCGACGCGAGGTAAGAAAGCCCATCCGGGCCCTGCACACCTCTATTGGTGGCAACTAGGCCCCCAGACCCCCGGCGCATCCCTCTCCCACCCCGCACCCTCTTCCGGATTCCCGCTCCCCTCCCGCCTCCCAACCCGCCCATCCCCGCTCTGATTGGGCCGTGAGCCCTGGCCCAAAGGGTCTAGCGACCCTCCTCGCGCCGGCCCCTGCATTCACTGCAGGCAGCCGACGCGAGGTAAGAAAGCCCATCCGGGCCCTGCACACCTCTATTGGTGGCAACTAGGCCCCCAGACCCCCGGCGCATCCCTCTCCCACCCCGCACCCTCTTCCGGATTCCCGCTCCCCTCCCGCCTCCCAACCTGCCCATCCCCGCTCTGATTGGGCCGTGAGCCCTGGCCCAAAGGGTCTAGCGACCCTCCTCGCGCCGGCCCCTGCATTCACTGCAGGCAGCCGACGCGAGGAAAGAAGCCCATCCGGGCCCTGCACACCTCTATTGGTGGCAACTAGGCCCCCAGACCCCCGGCGCATCCCTCTCCCACCCCGCACCCTCTTCCGGATTCCCGCTCCCCTCCCGCCTCCCAACCCGCCCATCCCCGCTCTGATTGGGCCGTGAGCCCTGGCCCAAAGGGTCTAGCGACCCTCCTCGCGCCGGCCCCTGCATTCACTGCAGGCAGCCGACGCGAGGTAAGAAAGCCCATCCGGGCCCTGCACACCTCTATTGGTGGCAACTAGGCCCCCAGACCCCCGGCGCATCCCTCTCCCACCCCGCACCCTCTTCCGGATTCCCGCTCCCCTCCCGCCTCCCAACCCGCCCATCCCCGCTCAGATTGGGCCGTGAGCCCTGGCCCAAAGGGTCTAGCGACCCTCCTCGCGCCGGCCCCTGCATTCACTGCAGGCAGCCGACGCGAGGTAAGAAAGCCCATCCGGGCCCTGCACACCTCTATTGGTGGCAACTAGGCCCCCAGACCCCCGGCGCATCCCTCTCCCACCCCGCACCCTCTTCCGGATTCCCGCTCCCCTCCCGCCTCCCAACCCGCCCATCCCCGCTCTGATTGGGCCGTGAGCCCTGGCCCAAAGGGTCTAGCGACCCTCCTCGCGCCGGCCCCTGCATTCACTGCAGGCAGCCGACGCGAGGTAAGAAAGCCCATCCGGGCCCTGCACACCTCTATTGGTGGCAACTAGGCCCCCAGACCCCCGGCGCATCCCTCTCCCACCCCGCACCCTCTTCCGGATTCCCGCTCCCCTCCCGCCTCCCAACCTGCCCATCCCCGCTCTGATTGGGCCGTGAGCCCTGGCCCAAAGGGTCTAGCGACCCTCCTCGCGCCGGCCCCTACATTCACTTCAGGCAGCCGACGCGAGGTAAGAAAGCCCATCCGGGCCCTGCACACCTCTATTGGTGGCAACTAGGCCCCCATACCCCCGGCGCATCCCTCTCCCACCCCGCACCCTCTTCCGGATTCCCGCTCCCCTCCCGCCTCCCAACCCGCCCATCCCCGCTCCGATTGGGCCGTGAGCCCTGGCCCAAAGGGTCTAGCGACCCTCCTCGCGCCGGCCCCTGCAGTCACTGCAGGCAGCCGACGCGAGGTAAGAAAGCCCATCCGGGCCCTGCACACCTCTATTGGTGGCAACTAGGCCCCCAGACCCCCGGCGCATCCCTCTCCCACCCCGCACCCTCTTCCGGATTCCCGCTCCCCTCCCGCCTACCAACCCGCCCATCCCCGCTCCGATTGGGCCGTGAGCCCTGGCCCAAAGGGTCTAGCGACCCTCCTCGCGCCGGCCCCTGCATTCACTGCAGGCAGCCGACGCGAGGTAAGAAAGCCCATCCGGGCCCTGCACACCTCTATTGGTGGCAACTAGGCCCCCAGACCCCCGGCGCATCCCTCTCCCACCCCGCACCCTCTTCCGGATTCCCGCTCCCCTCCCGCCTCCCAACCCGCCCATCCCCGCTCTGATTGGGCCGTGAGCCCTGGCCCAAAGGATCTAGCGACCCTCCTCGCGCCGGCCCCTGCATTCACTGCAGGCAGCCGACGCGAGGTAAGAAAGCCCATCCGGGCCCTGCACACCTCTATTGGTGGCAACTAGGCCCCCAGACCCCCGGCGCATCCCTCTCCCACCCCGCACCCTCTTCCGGATTCCCGCTCCCCTCCCGCCTCCCAACCCGCCCATCCCCGCTCCGATTGGGCCGTGAGCCCTGGCCCAAAGGGTCTAGCGACCCTCCTCGCGCCGGCCCCTGCATTCACTGCAGGCAGCCGACGCGAGGTAAGAAAGCCCATCCGGGCCCTGCACACCTCTATTGGTGGCAACTAGGCCCCCAAACCCCCGGCGCATCCCTCTCCCACCCCGCACCCTCTTCCGGATTCCCGCTCCCCTCCCGCCTCCCAACCCGCCCATCCCCGCTCTGATTGGGCCGTGAGCCCTGGCCCAAAGGGTCTAGCGACCCTCCTCGCGCCGGCCCCTGCATTCACTGCAGGCAGCCGACGCGAGGTAAGAAAGCCCATCCGGGCCCTGCACACCTCTATTGGTGGCAACTAGGCCCCCAGACCCCCGGCGCATCCCTCTCCCACCCCGCACCCTCTTCCGGATTCCCGCTCCCCTCCCGCCTCCCAACCCGCCCATCCCCGCTCCGATTGGGCCGTGAGCCCTGGCCCAAAGGGTCTAGCGACCCTCCTCGCGCCGGCCCCTGCATTCACTGCAGGCAGCCGACGCGAGGTAAGAAAGCCCATCCGGGCCCTGCACACCTCTATTGGTGGCAACTAGGCCCCCAGACCCCCGGCGCATCCCTCTCCCACCCCGCACCCTCTTCCGGATTCCCGCTCCCCTCCCGCCTCCCAACCCGCCCATCCCCGCTCCGATTGGGCCGTGAGCCCTGGCCCAAAGGGTCTAGCGACCCTCCTCGCGCCGGCCCCTGCATTCACTGCAGGCAGCCGACGCGAGGTAAGAAAGCCCATCCGGGCCCTGCACACCTCTATTGGTGGCAACTAGGCCCCCAGACCCCCGGCGCATCCCTCTCCCACCCCGCACCCTCTTCCGGATTCCCGCTCCCCTCCCGCCTCCCAACCCGCCCATCCCCGCTCCGATTGGGCCGTGAGCCCTGGCCCAAAGGGTCTAGCGACCCTCCTCGCGCCGGCCCCTGCATTCACTGCAGGCAGCTGACGCGAGGTAAGAAAGCCCATCCGGGCCCTGCACACCTCTATTGGTGGCAACTAGGCCCCCAGACCCCCGGCGCATCCCTCTCCCACCCCGCACCCTCTTCCGGATTCCCGCTCCCCTCCCGCCTCCCAACCCGCCCATCCCCGCTCTGATTGGGCCGTGAACCCTTCATCACTGGTCCTCCCAGGGCAGCCCTCTGCCCGGCAGCCCCAGCGGCTAAGGGCCCCATGGCCAAGGGCGGCTCCAACAGAGGCGGCTCTAGGAAGTGTCAGCAGGTGTCCGCAGGGGACGCCAAGGAAGCCAGCAACCAACAGACACCACCAAAACCGTGAGTGTGGAATGGGTAGGGGAGTAGAGCAATCACTCCACTCCAGAAAGCCCACGCCACTCTATCTTACCACCAAATAACATAGATTGCCATAATGTTAGCATGTCCACTCCTAGACAGAATTTGTGAAAGTTAGCATGTCCACTCCTATACGGAATTTGTGAAAGTTAGCATGTCCACTCTAGAACTGTGAAAGTTAGCATGTCCACTCCTAGACGGAATTTGTGAAAGTTAGCATGTCCACTCTAGAACTGTGAAAGTTAGCATGTCCACTCCTAGACGGAATTGTGAAAGTTGGCATGTCCACTCCTAGATGGAATTGTGAAAGTTAGCATGTCCACTCTAGAACTGTGAAAGTTAGCATGTCCACTCCTAGACGGAATTATGAAAGTTAACATGTCCACTCTAGAACTGTGAAAGTTAGCATGTCCACTCCTAGACGGAATTGTGAAAGTTAGCATGTCCACTCCTAAACGGAGTTGTGAAAGTTAGCATGTCCACTCTAGAACTGTGATAGTTAGCATGTCCACTCCTAGACGGAATTATGAAAGTTAGCACGTCCACTCTAAAACTGTGAAAGTTGGCATGTCCACTCCTAGACGGAATTGTGAAAGTTAGCATGTCCACTCTAAAACTGTGAAAGTTGGCATGTCCACTCCTAGACGGAATTATGAAAGTTAGCATGTCCACTCTAAAACTGTGATAGTTAGCATGTCCACTCCTAGACGGAATTATGAAAGTTAGCATGTCCACTCTAAAACTGTGAAAGTTGGCATGTCCACTCCTAGACGGAATTGTGAAAGTTAGCATGTCCACTCTAAAACTGTGAAAGTTTGCATGTCCACTCCTAGACGGAATTGTGAAAGTTAACATGTCCACTCTAAAACTGTGAAAGTTGGCATGTCCACTCCTAGACGGAATTGTGAAAGTTAGCATGTCCACTCTAAAACTGTGAAAGTTAGCATGTCCACTCCTAGACGGAATTGTGAAAGCTAGCATGTCCACTCCTAGACGGAATTGTGAAAGTTCGCATGTCCACTCTAGAACTGTGAAAGTTAGCATGTCCACTCCTAGACGGAATTGTGAAAGCTAGCATGTCCACTCCTAGACGGAATTGTGAAAGTTCGCATGTCCACTCTAGAACTGTGAAAGCTAGCATGTCCACTCCTAGACGGAATTGTGAAAGTTGGCATGTCCACCCCTAGATGGAATTGTGAAAGTTAGCATGTCCACTCTAGAACTGTGAAACTTAGCTTGTCCACTCCTACTAGACGGAATTTGTGAAAGTTAGCATGTCCACTCTAGAACTGTGAAAGTTAGCATGTCCACTCTAGAACTGTGAAAGTTAGCATGTCCACTCCTAGACGGAATTGTGAAAGTTAGGATGTCCACTCTAGAACTGTGAAAGTTAGCATGTCCACTCCTAGACGGAATTTGTGAAAGTTATCATGTCCACTCTAGAACTGTGAAAGTTAGCATGTCCACTCTAGAACTGTGAAAGTTAGCATGTCCACTCCTAGACGGAATTGTGAAAGTTAGCATGTCCACTCTAAAACTGTGAAAGTTGGCATGTCCACTCCTAGACGGAATTGTGAAAGTTAGCATGTCCACTCTAAAACTGTGAAAGTTGGCATGTCCACTCCTTGGCGGAATTGCGAAAGTTAGCATGTAAACGTTGCATTTAGAAAGTGTGCCCTACAGCCTCTCCGTCAAGCTTAGAAATGTGCCCAATAGCCTCTCTGGTAAATTGAATTTAGATGTGTGCCCAAGATCCTCTGTGAAAGATGCATTTAGAAATGAGCCCAATAGCCACTCTATGAAAATTGCATTCAGTAGTGTGCCCAATACACACTCTGGAAAGCCGCATTTAGAAATGAACCCAATAGACACTCTGGAAAGTCCCATTAGAAGTGTGCCCAGTAACCTCGCTGTGAATTTAGTAGTGTTCCCAATAACCACTCTGTGAAAGTTGCTTTCAGAAGTGTGCCCAACAACCCCTCTGTGAAATTTAGAGGTGTACCCATTAGCCGCAATGAGTTACATTTAGAGGTGTGCCCAATAGCCTCCCTGGTAAATTGAATTTAGAAATGTTCCTAATAGCCTCGCTGGAAAACTGAATTTCGAAGTATCCCCAATAGCCTCGCTGGAAAATGAAGTTAATAGTGCGCCCAGTAGCCTCTCTGTGGAAAATTGAATTTAGATATGGGCCCAATATCCTCTGTGAAAGCTGCATCTAGAAGTGTGCCCATTAGCCACACTGTGAAAGCTGCATTTAGAAGTGCTACCAATAGCATCCGTGAAAGTTGATTATAGAAGTGTATCCAATAGACACCCTGGAAAGTCTCAAGTAGAAGTTTGCCCAATAACCTCTCTGGAAAATTGAACTTAGAAATGTAGCCCAGTAGACGCTCTGTGAAAATTTGCATTTAGAAGTGTACCCAATAGCCTCCGCGAGTGTTACACTTAGAAGTGTGCCTAGTAGCCTCGCTGATAAACTGAATTTAGAAACGTTCCCAATAGCCTCTGTATGGAAAATTATACTTAGAAGTTCGCCCGGTAGCCTCTCTGTGAAAGTGATTTTAGAAGTTTGCACATTGAAAGAGCATATAACCATTCTTACCACACCCCACGCTTACTCTCTCCTTTACATCACCACTCAACTAGAACACAGAGATACTATGACACCATTCGGTATAACTGTTCCCATACGAACATCCACCGCTTACTCCACATCATTCTATGTAAACACTGCTGGTCTCACACCCCCAGCCAGGCGTTCTCCTCAGGCCTAACGCAGCCACATCCGTTCTGGATAAATCCTGCCAGAACGAACACATTCTCCTGATCTCTCAACCACCACACCTACCAATAAGAATCAGCTATTACTTTGTGTACCGCACTAGCTGCACACATATCCGGTGCACACACGCACCTTTTGACTCTCCCTACTCTCTCTACTGATCTGAACTTCGGTTCCCAAGGGCGTTCAACCTACCAGCGCCTTCAGACCATACCAATGGTATATAAGGCGCTATATAAGTGCAAAATAACAATACCAATAACAATAACATCAACTGATTCTATGAAACCATATCACATTCTAAGCAGCTAATACATCAATGACCACAGTGCAACCTAATTGCATTCTAACAAACACACAGAAATTTACATTTTGTATCTTCTGCCGAATCTTTCAACATAGAGGTAGTTCTTTTCATCTTATGTACCCTGTGACAATCTTGGGTACTATTATAATCTCACTAACAATTCACAACTGTCTGACACTGTATAAACATGGCACTTTTTGTACAGTGAGAAAGTTAACACACCAGTGTTTCGGCCTCCATGAGCTTATTCACAACTCTAGATTTGTGTGGCCTTCATCAGGACAACAAATACCCAAATCGGTTTCTATATGTGGGTCCCTGTGTTCCAATACAGTGTACAAAGAGACAAAACAGACATTTAAAACAATTGAAAAAGGTTTGTCTGAAATGATTTACAATCAAAAGCAATTATATGTGATCATTTAAATTACACCAAATGCAAATTACCTCGGGCATGAGTCACCCCAGCTGTACTTCTACTTGGTGCTCATCCGTGAGAAGTGACAATGTGGTCCTGTAATAACACATAGACAGGATGCTGGTATATTTCTTATATCCAGATCTATCTTCTAGTTATCATCTTATTTGTGTTTCTCACTATTCCCTTGTGATAACCTCTATCCAGAAGTTACTTCTCTAGACAATATGCATGTCTTTGAATTCCCTTTTCTCAGAGCAATTTCTACACTTTTGTTTGATCGTCTACACAATTTGGTGTTGAATTAGTTGTGTATAGTATGAATAATGTGTAATATAAGTGTTTGAAAAAGTTGCTATTCTTTAAATAAAATTGTCTAAATAAAATTGACTATTTCTGAAACAGGTGTTTTGACAGGTCTGTCTGGTCACATTTGCCCTGATCATTTTTTCTTATATATATATATATATATATATATATATAAGGCCAAATCAAGGTTCAATCCCCTACTCCAACAGGGGGGAAAATAGAAGCCTAAATATTAATATTAATTTAAAGAAAGACAAATCCTAAAAGATCTACAAAGTGTCAAAAGCATTGTCATAAAAGCCTCTGATAAAGGCACAAATGTGGTTATTCAAAAACGCACAGTACATAAAAGAAGCATACAGACAACTGCAGGATATAAACTCCTATGAGCAACTGGAAAGCAATCCAACAGAGGAAATAAAACTCAAAGTGGAGGCTTTTCTCAAGAAATGGTCCGATATGGATCTCCTTGATGAAGACGACTGCAGGTTCCTTTTCAACAAATTCCTAAGTATACCCACCATATACCAAATACTTTCTCCCTAAAGTCCATAAACATCCAACCCGCCCTCCAGGCCGACCTATCATCAATTTGAATGGAGCTTCCCTCGAAAATATCTCAAAATATGTGGATCAGACCTTACTACCGCTTGTATTCACGCTACCATCATACTTGCGGGACACTAAAGATTTCCTCAGCAAGATTGAAGGGATATAGTGGGAGGAAGATTATATGTTTGCCACATTGGATGTCGTTTCGTTGCACACCTCAATTCAACACAATGACGGCAAAAAAACGTGCAAGTATTTTCTTGACAGCAGGTCTCTTAACTATCTTGCACATGGAGAAATGATAATAGAAATGATGGAAATGTGTCTCACCAACAATGTCTTTCTATTCAACAAATTATTCTATAATCAACTTAGAGGGACTGCTATGGGCACAAGCTTTGCCCCATCTTATGCCAACTTGACAATGGGGTGGTGGGAGAAGTTCCATGTATGGACAGAAGGCAACCATCGGTACACTGACCAAGTGGTTTTATGGCTTAGGTTTATCAATGACCTCTTTATCCTTTGGAAAGATGAAGAAAAAGATTGGCTTGAGTTTGTAAGTATGCTAAATGTGAACAATCTAAACCTACAATTTACTGAAACTCATAGTCGGCAAGAAATACTTTTTCTGGATGTCTTGGTGAAGACCAACCATCAAGAAATCATGACTGAACTATATCGAAAGCCTACGAGCTCAAATATGCCACTGTTCACCATAAGTAACCATCCGACATCTCTAAAGTGGAGTATTCCATACGGCGAATGTTAGGAAAGATTTCGTAATTATAGGTAATTTTCCTTCCATGTGGCAACCCCTAAACTTTTTGCTGTTGTTTTTTACCTTGTTCTCGACTTTGCCAGAGAAGTGCAGCCTTCTGCCGCACTCCTCTGGGCTTTCGCTCCATTCTTACGGGGAAACTGACATGCTCTTAAAACAGTCAGTACCGGGAAACACTGTTTTCCGTAGTTTCTTTATCATGTTGCGGCTTTCGTGCAACATGACACAAGCTCTCCTGAACCTGCCAGCGACTGAAACTGACGCGGAGAAGCCTGGGTCTGCTTGCATCGGGGACCGGTGAGTAGCATAGCTAGGAACTGGTTGCCCTCCTGCAGGAGCCCATAGCTTTTCCCCGCTGTGTTAAAACAGCACGCCTTTCCGTACTCGCACTCTGCTTCTGCCCACAGTGGAGGCTGCGCTTGAGTCGCGGAACTGTTCTTCTTCATTTGTGCACTAAACTGAACTGCCTGATTCCCTCGAAGAGACTCCCCTTTTTGCCCGTTGGCACCAGCGTGTGCAGGTACTTTTGAGCACAAGGTTCCACTCTTCGTAGGGCTCGGACTTCCTTTTAGTTAGGTGCCTCTGAAGGCGGACTGGGTCTAAGCATTATTTCGCACTGCCTGTTTTCCTTCCCTTTTAGGTGGACTACACATTTCGTGCATCTAACGCTTGAGACTTGTTTGTATTTGTATATATATTGTATTGGTATGGTATGTGTTGGTTTACTAGAGTTGTATTGTGATTTCTCGCTACAGTCATTGTTTTAAAGGCCTTGGAATAAATGTGTATATATTTTTAATATAACACCTGTTTGGAGTAGTTTGTAAGTGTCCTTGCTTTGTGTGCTCATTGCGGGCTTTCAGTCACCCTCACCCCTCTTGAGACCTAGTCTTGACTGCCGCGATCGCTACCCTGATTTGTCTGGCTTGTCCAGAGGTTACCCTGTTCCAAGTAATTAGGTTGGCCTTCTGAACTTCTGCGCCGCCAGGACAGAGTTCAGAAATCCATCTTAACAATTTGGTGTACAGTGGTGGGATACGACTGAAGGTATCCAGTGTTGCGCACAAACTAAGTCATTTCAAGTTATTCCTACCAGGACACATAGTGAATTGTTGTAGTATAACTTTAAAAAGGCCATAGTCCTATCTAACAGTATGGAAACAAATACCTTGTTAACTTTAAATGCTTCCAAATCAGAAACATTGAAAAAGGTGTGTGCGGAGAGAGGTGTTTCCTCTCAAGGCACGAAATTGGATATGATCCAAAGAATCGTGGCGTGGCAAGAAGCGCAGCTTGACGCTATCACTTCTGAGGACAGTGCGGAAGGAGGTGGGGCTGCTCTCACTGGTAGAACCGACGGTTCTGCCGCTGCACTGATCCACCGCGACCACGAGGACAGGGTGGATGAGATGTCTAATGTTTCATCTGCCAGTGCTGATGGGGAGGCTATGCTTGAATTCAAGAAGCAAGAGCTGTGGTTTAGGCAGAAGGAGCTTGAATTCAGCATAGCCAAACTAAAAATCGAACAGGCAGAAAAACAGAAAGACAGGGATCACCAGTTGGAACTGGCCAAGCTTCAGGTTGCAAATGGGTCCAAGGGTCCTGGACATGGGTCTGGGGCCTCCTCTCATCCACGATTTCCGAAAGATCTGCTCAGTGTGTATGAGGAAAGGAATGACATTATGGACTGGCTGAATGCGTTTGAGTATGCATGCGAAGTTCAACAAGTTGACAATGCTGATAAGATTGCCTGGTTACTCAGCAGACTGCCCCATTCTGGCTGTAGTGCCATTATGGAAATGTCGAAGGCTGAGCAAGCTGATTTCGCAATGTTAAAGCAAACTCTCATTTTAAAGTTTGGGAAGACTCCGGCCCAATATTTGAAACGATTCAGAGAGTATAAGAAGAAAGAAGGTGATACTTGGGTATCTTATGTAACTGAATCCTTAAAAAACTTAACTGGCTGGGACGAAGGTTATAAGGTTTCTACTTTCGAAGGCATGATAAATCTTGTCATGCTGGAACACATTTTTGCATCTTCTTCCCCGGAGCTTAAGCAGCATTTGGCCGATTCGAAGGAGATAGATCCTAAGAAGCTGGCCATTGCAGCAGACTTATGGGTGTCACATCGAGTGTCCCACTAGGACAAAACTCATCCTGGTAAGCAGGAGGAAGGGAAAAAGTCCAAAGATAAGGAGGGTGGAGAATCTGATAAATCTTCTTCTCAAAAGGGCCACAAAAAGAAAAATAAGGGTAAGACACAAGAGAACTCACAGGGTAGTGGAGGTCAGCCTCCGAAACAGAACTCTGGTTACAATAAGCCTCCCTATGTAAACAGACCCACTGGATCTTGTTTTGCTTGTGGAGCAACTGACCACGTGAAGGGGGATCCCCGGTGTAAGGTTAGACCTTTGGGGGTCCACCTCGCTAATCTGGCCTTCTCCTCCTACGAGGAAGAAGAGATTACAGGAGCATCCTTCTCCTCAGACTCGTTTCCCAGCGGGATAGAAGCTGAGGTAGTTTTAGTTTCCCTGGGTTCCTGGGAGCCTAAAGTCGCAGAGGCTTATGCTAGGATTCCAGATAATAACAAAGCACTACTTTAAAGACAGTGTGCTGATAAATGGAGTAGATACTCCAGCTCTTAGCGATAGTGGGTGCAGTCGAACTGTAGTAGATTCTACCTTGGTAGACTCAGAGGAAGTTGCCAGAGCTACTCTGATGCCCACTAAGTTGGCTGACGGCCCACTCCGTATGTTCCCAGTAATACCTGTAAATCTTACTTTAAATGGTACAGCAGTCAGGATTCCAGTGAGCATTCAGAGAAACGTCCCAGGAAAGGTCTTGTTAGGTAATGATCTCCGAGCTTTAGGGCTCGTAGGAGACACTGCCGACAGACCCTACACACGGTCTTAAGCACGGGCAGCATTGGCCAAGACCAATACGCCGCCCCAGCCGAAGGGGAAACCCAAGGTGAAAGGAGTAAACAAGTCAAGTCGAGGGAAAGACAATATTCCCCCGAGCTCGCCTACCACTGCGGTGGAGGAAGTTGGTCAATCGCCCGGTCCTGACGAGGAGGTGGCGATTCCTGAAGTATTTGACCCCAACGACCATCCTGAACTAAAAGACTTGTTAGTAGAAGATGGTCCTGATAGGGACGAATTCAGTAAAGGCCAACGTGAGTGCCCATCTCTGGAAGGCCTAAGGAGACAGGCCTGCTCCCAGCTTGAGGGTGAACCTCCTGGGACGCATCGGATTTATTGGGAAGGTGGACTCCTCTATAGTGAGCCCACAGAGTCTACAGAAGGAGACCATAGGAGGTTGGTGGTTCCCCTTGCTGTTAGGCCCTTCCTCCTGCAGTTGGCGCATGAAGTGCCCCTTGCTGGTCACCTTGGTATTAAGAGGACCAAGCAAAGGTTATCCATGCACTTCTACTGGCCCAAGATGGGGGTGCAAGTAGAAATTTACTGCAGGAGTTGTGCCTCCTGCCAGTTATCTGGTAAGGTTGGCTAGACAATCCAAGCTCCATTGGTACCACTCCCCGTTGTGGGAGTACCATTCGAAAGGGTTGGGATCGACATCGTTGGTCCCCTTGACCCGCAAAAATCCTCAGGCAATAGGTTTATCCTGGTGCTGGTCGACCATGCAACCAGATATCCTGAGGCCATCCCATTGAAAACTGTAACTGCCAAGTCAGTTGCAAAAGCGTTACTTGGCATATTTACTAGGGTTGGCTTCCCTAAAGAAGTTGTGTCGGATCGTGGCAGAAACTTTATGTCGAAGTATATGCAGGCTATGTGGAAAGAATGTGGGGTCACCTACAAGTTCTCTTCTGCATACCACCCTCAGACCAATGGTCTGGTGGAACGTTTCAACAGAACGTTAAAGAGCATGATTGGGGCTCTGGAAGAACCTCAGAGAAGAAAATGGGATCTTCTTTTACCATGCTTACTGTTTGCCTACCGAGAGGTACCACAGGAGGGTGTTGGCTTCAGACCCTTCGAACTTCTATTCGGTCATCCTGTACGGGGACCCTTAGCCATAGTCAAAGAGGGATGGGAGATGCCCACTCCCCCTGGTACTACCAACGTAGTAGATTATGTGCTAGGGCTCAGAAAACGGATGGTACTTCTGATGGGCTTGGCTAGTGATAAATTGAAGGCATGACAAGCGCTGGTGAAACATTGGTACGACCAGAAAGCTTCCCTCATCAACTTTACACCTGGTCAGCAAGTCCTGATCATGAATCCTATAAGGCCTCGAGCTTTACAGGACAAATGGTCAGGCCCTTACACAGTGGTGGAGCCCCTGGGTGAGGTTAACTATTTAGTGGACCTTGGAAGGCCTGGACAGGCTCCAAAAGTGTTCCACGTAAATAGGCTGAAGGCTTTCATCCCAAGAGTCAAAATCGCAGCACTGCTACTGGCTTCAGATGTTGAGGAAGAGGAGTCTGTACCTCTCCCCGACCTGTTCCAAAGCGGTCCTTCAGATAGCTCCTTTGAGGGTGTCCGAGTAGCCCCTCACCTGACTTCTCATCAGCAGGCTGAGGGGAAAAGTTTGCTTAGGCAGTTTTCCCCCCTGTTTTCACTGTCGTCTGGTTTGACACCTTGGTGCAAACATAACATAGACACAGGAGACAGTGTACCTACCAAAAGTAGGGGTTACAGGATGTCAGACAAAGTACGGTCTTATATTAAGACCGAGGTCAACAAGATGTTAGACCTTGGGTTGATTGAACCCTCTAGTAGTCCTTGGTCCAGCCCTGTGGTTTTGGTTCCAAAGGCAGGCACTTCTGAATTGAGGTTCTGCGTGGATTACAGGGCTCTGAATGCTGTCACCAAGACAGATGCACACCCCTTGCCTCGAACAGATGAGCTGGTGGATACTTTGGGTGCCTACAAGTACCTCTGCACGTTTGACCTCACTGCTGGCTATTGGCAAATAGCTTTAGCAGAACATGCCAAGGAGAAGAGAGCATTTTCTACTCCAGACAGCTTTTACCAATTCCGGGTAATGCCGTTCGGGTTGAAGAATGCACCTGCCACTTTCCAGAGGCTTGTGAATCATGTTTTGAATGGGTTGGACGAATCCTGTCTTGCAAATCTGGACGATATAGCAGTTTTCAGTGCCACCTGGGAAGACCATGTGGAACACCTCGGGATTGTGCTCCAGGCTCTTCAGAAAGCACACTTGACCATAAAGGCTAGTAAATGCCAGATTGGACAAGGCTCAGTGGTTTACCTTGGACATGAAGTAGGTGGAGGGAGGATACAGCCTCTTTCCAGTAAAGTACAAGCAGTACAAGACTGGCCTACCTCCACTACACAGACCCAAGTGAGAGCCTTCTTAGGACTCACGGGGTATTACTGCAACTTCGTGGCAGACTATGGCACCATAGCTGCCCCTCTGACTGCCCTCACCACTCCGAAGAAACCCAAGAAGGTAACCGACGAGTGTGAGAAGGCCTTCAATAGCTTAAAAGACTCCTTGTGCCAGGCCCCTGTCCTCAAGGCCCCTGATTATCAAAGACCTTTCATTGTGCAGACGGACCCCTCTGACACTGGGATAGGAGCTGTACTATCACAAGTAGATGAGAAGGGTAAGAAACACCCTATTGGTTTTATTAGTCGCCAGTTTAAGGACAGAGAGCTCAGATGGTCCACAGTGGAGAAAGAATGTTTCTCTGTTGTGTGGGTCCTACGGAAGCTGAGGCCCTACCTCTATGGGACCCACTTCACTGTGCAAACTGACCATAAGCCCTTAAAGTGGCTAATGAACATGAAGGGGGAGAATACAAAGTTGCTTAGGTGGTCCAGAAGTCTACAAGGCTTCGACTTCACTATTGAGAATAGGCCAGGTGTCCAACATAGCAATGCTGATGGGTTGTCCATAATGTTTAACCGATCTGAACAAGAGACTCATCCAGGGGTGGATTAGTTCCCCCTGTCCATAGTCTGGGAGGGGCCAGTGTTAGGAAAGATTTCGTAATTATAGGTAATTTTCCTTCCATGTGGCAACCCCTAAACTTTTGCTGTTGTTTTTCACCTTGTTCTCAACTTTGCCAGAGAAGTGCAGCCTTCTGCCGCACTCCTCTGGGCTTTCGCTCCATTCTTACGGGGAAACTGACATGCCCTTAAGACAGTCAGTACCGGGAAACGCTGTTTTCGTAGTTTCTTTATCATGTTGCGGCTTTCGTGCAACATGACACAAGAGGGCACTGTAAGCTAAGTTACTGCTCTCTTGGGTCTCTAGCCTTCTACAGGCCCTAGATACTCTTTTTGGATTGTAACTGATCGGTGCAAGTGATTCACGGACAGGAATGGTGGCAGCGATCGTTTCTTGTGTTTTGAGCTCCTTTTGGCGTTTTAAGCGCGTTTCTCGCGCTTAGCCCAAAATGGTGGCCTGGCTCCGAAAATGGCCATACCATGAGGCTCCTTTGTCCTGTCCGCTGACCGTCTTGCTCCCTTCACCTTCCCCAGGTCAAGCCGACCCGGGGCCTTCCTTATTTGGGCATGTACTTTCCCGCGAAACACGGATGCTTTCGCGGGCTTCTACAGGCCTTGTGTGTGCCTCCAGGATGTGGCCTGGGATGTCTGGTCCCAATACACATCCTGGGTGCCAGAGAGTCTAGAGTGGTGTGAATGCCTGGGGCCACCGTGGTCCGTGATAGGTCCACGTATGGTGTGAGTGTTGATGAGCGGATCTCGCATTGGGTCCCCTCCGTTTTGGCGCGAAGGAAACCGTGGATAAGAGGGGGCTGGAAACACCACTACCATGTCAATCTCCTGAGTTCTCACGAACGAAGCAATACAGAAGCCAAGTATCCTGCAACCACGAGGCTGAACCGAGGAATCGCTGGTAACCCGCTGAAGGACTGCTCCTCTGCACTGCTGTCGCCTTGTGAAACCCTTTTTACCTCTGATCGAACCAGAAGGCCTGTACTGGTACTTCGACCCTTGGAATAGCGGGGACAGCTATTCTCGGCATCTTCACCATCTCCTGCTAGTAAGCCTTCGGAAGTGTCTCTGGGCCATCCAGCAGACTGACCAGCCTACACAGGATTCTTGCTCTGTAACCGCCGCCAGGTTGTGTAGTATTTCGAGTCCTTGTCACTCTCACACGATTCGTACACTTGGCGTTCCCAGGTCTGAAGTGAGTAGTGTACATTTGGCTCAGATACACACGGCCGCTCCGTTGCCCTGCTGTGGTAACAAACTGTGCGGGTTCACTTCGTTTGGGAAGTCTTTTACTCAACTCTGCTGCTGCAGAATCTACCCGACGACGAGACGTCCCCTGCTTTCCTGAACTTGCCAGCGACTGAAACTGACGCGGAGAAGCCTGGGTCTGCTTGCATCGGGGACCGGTGAGTAGCATAGCTAGGAACTGGTCGCCCTCCTGCAGGAGCCCATAGCTTTTCCCCGCGGTGTCAAAACAGCACGCCTTTCCGTACTCGCGCTCTGCTTCTGCCCACAGTGGAGGCTGCGCTTGAGTCGTGGAACTCTGTTCTTCTTCATTTGTGCACTAAACTGAACTGCCTGATTCCCTCGAAGAGACTCCCCTTTTTGCCCGTTGGCACCAGCGTGTGCAGGTACTTTTGAGCACAAGGCTCCACTCTTCGTCGGGCTCGGACTTCCTTTTAGTTAGGTGCCTCTGAAAGCGGACTGGGTCTAAGCATTATTTCGCACTGCCTGTTTTCCTTCCCTTTTAGGTGGACTACACATTTCGTGCATCTAACGCTTGAGACTTGTTTGTATTTGTATATATATTGTATTGGTATGGTATGTGTTGGTTTACTAGAGTTGTATTGTGATTTCTCACTACGGTCATTGTTTTAAAGGCCTTGGAATAAATGTGTATATATTTTTAATATAACACCTGTTTGGAGTAGTTTGTAAGTGTCCTTGCTTTGTGTGCTCATTGCGTGCTTTCAGTCACCCTCACCCCTCTTGAGACATAGTCTTGACCGCCGCGATCGCTACCCTGATTGGTCTGGCTTGTCCAGAGGTTACCCTGTTCCAAGTAATTAGGTTGGCCTGTTCTGCGCCGCCAGGACAGAGTTCAGAAATCCGTCTTAACAGCGAATTTGTAAGAATAAGACGTAATTGCAGTACAATTGAAAGCTTTGATAAAGAATGCAAATTCACAGCAGCGAAATTCTTAAAACAAAGATACCCGCAAGCAGTCTTAGAGACAGCTTAAACTAAAGCCTGCAATTTAAACCGAAGGACTTTACTCTCAACTAATAAATCAATAGAAGACAAAGAACAAGATGATGCAATAAGACTTATCCTTACATTTGGAACACATGCCAATGTCATAAGAAAGATACTACATCGACATTGGCATGTTTTGCAGTCTGATGAAGCTCTAGCACCGATTCTAAAGGAAAAAGTCAATATAACTTTTAGAAAATCCACATCCATTAAAGACTCGCTGGTTAGCAGTTTTCTGTTGCCCATAAATGAAAGTCAAAATACCACTACGTGGTTACATAAAAACACCAATGGCTTCTTTAAATGCTCAAAATGTAAGGCATGCAAATTTGCCCAGAACAAAACAAACTATATACATCCAATTACAAAGCATTGTTTAAAATTGGGTAGTCACATTACATGCAATACTGAATATGTGGTTTATGCCCTCCTATGCTCGTGTAACCGATGGTACATTGGCACTACCATCGGTAAATTGAAACTTAGAATTCTACAGCATATGAGAGCGATAAAAAACTGTGACCCTTCTTACCCAATGCCAGTCCACTTTAAAGACATCCATGAGAGCAAGTTGGACAGCCTGAGATTCTTTGGATTACATCATGTTCGAGCCAACCCTCGTGGGGGCAACACAGAGCTAGCACTTTGCCAAATGGAGACTAGATTTATTTTGGACCTTGAATTGAAAAAAACTTAAAGGCCATAACCTTGATGAAGAGTTATGCACATACTTAGGAACTTGAGAAAATGGTTTATTAAAACTAATAATTGGTTTTAATTGTTCTTATTGCCATGTGGAGATATTCTGGGTCACTAGTGTATATTAATTTCAGTTCATCTTTTAACTATCAGTTTGTATGTCTACAAGAACTTTAAAAAGTAAGGCTTGGTGGTATAATGCTTTTATTACATCTTACTTAAGATTTTAACAATTTGTGATTAGTGCCTGGTTGTGGTTATATGATTGTCCAATCAATGGTGTTTATATATTTATATATATTACAAGGCCACGGTAGTGGCTGTGTAGTTATGGTTAACTTGCTGTTTCCATAGGAAGAGCACTTTTTGGGTGGCTTATAACTTCGCTCCCCCTGGACGAATCCTCACCAAACTTTGCAAAATAAGTATATGTCCCACTCAGAATATGTTTGGAAAGTTTGGTGAGGTTTGGTCCAGGGGGAGAAAAGTTATAGGTCCCTAAACGTCTTTTTTCCCATATACATAATGGGAAAAAACTTTTCTCACACCTACAGCCCAAACCGCTGGATGGATTTTCACCATATTTATGGCAGGAGCGGTAGGTTGGTCCCGAAAGCATGCTTTTTGTTAATTTGGTGTAAATCCGTCCAGTAGTTTTTTTTTAAAATGACCAAAACATAAAGCAAACAAATTTGTGATATCTATGTCCGCTCCGCGGACACACTTCCCTGTTCGCTCCGAGGACAGGACACGGATTGGCTAATTGACTTGCGTCATGTCCGCGGACACCCAACGTGTTCGCTGATTGGTTGGTGTGAAGCGTGAGGGGTGCCAGATTTTTGGGAACGCCCGCCATCTTGGATTCGTGCACATCGGCCGGTGTCTGCGGACATCGCGGTAAAAACATATTAAAAAACACAACATTGCACTTGTCAATCTTATCAAATAATCTCTGGGGAGGTGAGGGGTGATGAGGATGGGATGGAATATGGCTGCAAGAAGCAAAAAAAGGGTGGTTTTTACCGCGAATATCCGCGAACAGTTCGGATGTTCGCGAACAGTTCTGAAAAGTTTGCAAACACCTCAGCATTACAGGGTTGGTGAAATGCAGTTCTTGGATGGCTTATAACTTTGGCACCACTTACTGGAACTGCATGAAATATTGCATGTATATTCCTGGGCTGATTCTGAGTGAGTATGCAAAGTTTGGTGGGATTCTGCCATGAGGGGGCAAAATTAGAGGGGGGGTCCCAAAATAATGCAAAGGCTTATAAATGAAGTGCCATTTGACAAATCTACTCTTCATTTGGCAAACTGATAATAGATCAAGATATACATGTTTTTGCGAAATTTGGTGGGATTCTGTCGAGAGGGAGAAAAATTAGAGTGTGGGTCCCAAAATATTGTAAAGGCTTATAAATGTGCTGCCATTTGACAAATTTACACAAAGGTTTGCAAAAAGATGATAGATCTAGATTTAGATGTTTTCGTAAAGTCTGAATGGATTTTGCCAAGTGGGGGCTAGGTTATATGACAATTGTATGTGCATACATTTGACACTTTTGAAAAAATAAAACATGGGTGGATTTCCAGCAAACTTGCGTAAGGAGCATTGGCAAGGGCCTACAGCATGGTTTTGCAAATGTGCCAGCGTTTTACTATTTGACAAGTGTCATAATTTAGCTACAAAAAATAGCAGTATACCTTTAGTGACTGAGGGGTAGCCTGTGGCCATGGGCAGTGGCCAGATTGTCCGGATCATGGAATAAGGTCATGATCCACAAGGGACAAAACATAGTGTTAAAGTGGCCATGTCCACCTGGGTCTGGCTTTGTGGTAAAGTTATTCGAAATTAGGATACATTTGAAAGGGAAGAAAAATGTGCTCATGGTAATATGGTCATAGGGTTCTCTTTTTGACTTCTGCAGGCTGATATGGAAAGCGAAGAGGGGCCCTGTATGGAACCCTCACCTTCCCTTTCCATGGTGGCCATCCTGGAAAAGGATTTTCCTTCCTACACCTGGACGCCGCAGGCGTCCCGGTGTTGGAAGAAAAATCCTATTTTTTAGCACCCCGGGTTCCCGCTTTGGGAACCTAGGGTGCTAATGGCCTTCATCCCCCATTTCAGGGGCTGGAATGGGGGGATAATTGTCCAGAGAACTCGTTATCCACCCTCGCTTCGCTTGGGCTGATAACTTGGGCTGCTGGGCCGGTATCCACCGTTCCAGTCCCTGGAACAGAGGATGAATGCCACAATATTCCCATTAGCATAGCACAAAATGCAAATGGAAATGTTGGAAAATCTTATTTAGTCTATGTACTTTACTGAGAAATAGAAAGTAGATGGAGTCTATACATTTTTTTTTTAGTTCTATTTTTTAACTGGGAAAGGTGGTTCCTAAAGGAATATGTCCTTTGTTGTTTTTGGATGTATTTTTTTTGGCAGGAGAGCTGAGAACGAAAGGTGGGGAGGGAAATGAGGGAAGAGCAACCAAACACTAAAATGGAGGGGTAAGTGGACAAGGGAAAATGTTGTGTGTGTGTTATGTCTAAGTTAGGGGGCACTGTTTCTCATGATTGATTACAGCAGTGGTGGTGGCTCTTGGGGAGGAGGGATGGCATTAGCTGATGCCATTTTAAGATAAATAGCAGTTTTGCTAATGGTATGTACTGTGTACTAGCTTGTTAATGGATGAGTAGGAATAGGTGTTGGAGCTGTGCAAGGGAAATTTTGAAGTTGGAAGTTCTTAGATCAGTAGAAAATGCAGTTCCAAACTGTCCGCCAAGCAGAGATCTTATCGCGAAGTGGGACGGGTTCTCAGAGACGTCATCATGCTGCGAGCCAGCGTATGGTCATGCGGCACTAGCCGGAAGGTCCGATATGAAGTCAGATGTTCGTAGACATCTACGGATGCAAAACTAGTTGAAATAGTTGCAAGAAGTGTATAGAAGTGTTAAAAATTAAGGAGTTTTAAGGTGAAACTTTGGAAATTGGACACAAATATTGCTATATTGGGTAAGTATGATATTAGTAAGTTGTAGGAAAATAGCATGCACTGGTAAAAACCTATGAAATTCAATGAAAAAACGTTATTAAAGGGACGTTATGGTTAAGTTGCACTAATAAAAACCTATGAAATTCATTGAAAAAACTTAGTTAAAGGGAGGTTATGGTTAAGTTGCACTAATAAAAACCTATGAAATTCAATGAAAAAACTTTGTTAAAGGGACATTATGGTTACAAGTAAAACCGGAAAACGTCTGAAATTCGGCAGTTATGGTAAGCTAAGCAACCATAACTCGCACCACCACCGTGCACTGCTAAGACTAACATCCAGGACATCAATGATGGCATCACATATCTGGTCCACTTGTTTTTGTTCCTTGACATATATAGGCCAGGTGGTTTTGTTCACTGGCAGTCAGAATAATACATTTAAAAAGGTGCTATATATCTAGATGTTAACCTTGTCATATGTTTTTTAAGTACTTTCCTTAGGGTTTGGTCTCAGCTCATGGGGAAATGAGCAGGCCTCAAACACACAATTCATTTGTATACATAAAGATAAACTTTAATGTCATTAATATTTTGCGATGATGCAGTTTCTTTCTTCCTTACTTTAGTTTCCCTGTATGTGCCTTTGATTTGTATGCATTGTTGTGCTCCATATGTTTTGTTTGTATCAGCACAAGTCCTGTAAGTTTTGAATTGTTAACTAGTTATTAGATGTTTAACATTACTCAAAACTCTGATAAGGGAGCATTCATTATTGTACTATCCAAAATTACAATATTATAAATTGTGTACTTCTATGGTGCATGCTGCAGTCATTGCCTATGTTTATATATAATTAGGTTTCTGTATTAACAACAACACTCCAATACAATGATATTAGATGAGTACATTCTTTAATAGATTAAGTAGTTCATGAGAGGTCTCCCGATCACTCCTGACATCTTGTTATCAACAATATAAACACAACTCCTTGCAGAGACTTTTCATCAAAATGTATTTCACATGTGATGTCATCAGTGATGTCAGCAATGACATTTGTGATGTCATCTTTGATGTCCTGGGTGTTAGTCTTACCAGTGCACGGTGGTGGTGCGAGTTATGGTTGCTTAGCTTACCATAACTGCAGAATTTCAGAGGTTTTTCGGTTTTACTTGTAACCATAACGTCCCTTTAACAAAGTTTTTTCATTGAATATATATGTATATATATATATATATATATATATATATATATATATATATATATATATATATATATATATATATATATATATGGAACCTGGGATATCAGAGATTTAACCAGTCACCTATATATGTTATACTTTAAGCAACTGAACTTCACAGATTCAATTGAGCGTGTATGAGCTAGATGAAAAGTTATAAAAAGTCATCACCACGTGTGTTTTGCTAAATTCACCCCATATGGTCTTTCCCTTTCTGTAATGGCTTGGCAGGAGAAGAACGATAGTCTGGAGGGTTGCCCAGAGCAATAACAGAGGATAAGATTTATTCTAAACCTTCCAGCCATCAACTCTTGTGTTTTGCGAAAAGTGACTTATTCCACGAGGCCAGTTGGCAACTATGTGCACAGTAATACAGTGGTTTGCTCTGTTTTACAGGGACAAAAGGACAATTACGATCATGTGGCTGTAGAATATTTTTACCCATGCCAATGCACCCTACTACACCCATTTGCCAATGGGGGAAAGAATCTGCCAAAAATGGAGGCGCTAACCCCTGTGCACGCCAAATCTGCAAAACTGTGCATGGTTCAGAAATCACAAAGAGGCTGCACCACCTTGCCACACACAGGCAAAGTTGATGTCAAAGCAAGAACTCCCTGTGAGAGAATGCCAGTCGGTGTTGTTACCTGTCACATGAATCAAGGCCACAAAAGTGGGCTAAAATCCAAAAATGCCCTTAAATGCAGCTTCCCAATCAATGGCAACTTTCAAAGTGCTGTTTTGGCGCTAAATTCAGTCATTTTCCAAGTGAATTATTAAAAGGAAAAGTGTGCTGAAATCATAGATTCTCCAGTGCAGTCAGAGGAATCCAGGCCTCACTGACTGACAGCTGCATCAGAAAATTAGCTGTGAAACCCAGTTTAAATGTATTTCTGTTTCCTGATTAAAATGGCAAAATTCACCTATTTAAAGCATATTTGTCAAGGGCTACTTTTTTTTAAATGTCCAAATCCCTTGTAAACTGTGCTTATATTTTATATGTGTGAAACAGGGACATCATTTAGGGGTCTCCAGAGGTCGCAACTGCGACCTCTAATGTCTCCCTTGCAACCTCTTAAAAAAAAGTTTTTTTTTTCTTTTTTTTGTAATGCAAGCTCCTGTGCTGTGGCTATTTACTTCTGAGGTGGCTGGCTTTCTTGTTCAGGCCCCTTAAAAAAAAGAAGAAAAATAAGAACAGGAGTGCCACAAGTCTAACACTTTCAGCACTGACCCTAAATGAGAAAGAATAGGAATACCAAATAATGTGGCTTTCTGGAATTCTATACAATCATTGCTAGGCTCATTAAATGTTTATTTCAGGCACGCATCAGGGGTGAGTCTGATTTAGTCTGTTCTTAAATGCCTCACTCAGCCTTTCATCCTTCTGAGGTCGATAAATGAGTACTAACACAGGTTGGGTGATATTGGGTGTATATTTTTTCTATATAAAGTGCTTAAGCATAAGTGCTATATCATAACGCATCATTATCATTTGGTCATGAACGTCTGATTGCATAGACAGTAATTTGGTAATATGGGCCTATACACACTGATCTTAATGATACATATGGTGATCCATTCTTTTATAAAATGTACATCACATAGTGGTATTGTAACTATATTTTTCGTAGTGTACAATGCTATGTGATGCCACTTCCTGTTTTGTCAATGGGTGAAATGTCGTGTTCCATCGCTACCCGCGGTATCACTTTGGAGCAGGTCAAATGACATCACTTCCTGTGATGTCATCAGGAGGTCAAGGGTCATGTGATGTAATTTCGACTACCCCTGGCATTTTGGTGAAATAACGTCCCTCGTGTGAAATGAAAAGACTTTAATGTAAAGGAACACAGTCTGGAGCTAATCAACTATTTAATTCTGATCTGACAGCCCAGCCTGGGAAAGATTCACATTTCAGCTTGACACTCAACTGCTACAGGAAGGCTAATGGCTGCTTAATGTTTCCCGCATAATGACAACAAGGAGCACAATCAGGCCGCATTAGACATTCGTCTCTGGCTGAGCCAAGACCGATGGCAAGCTGCCGAAATGATCTCTACAGGGGACCTTCCCTCTCCAGGAAAGGGACACACTGCCCTGATCAAAGGACTGGACAGCTGCTGTCTGGGAAGGGGAGGTTACAAAGGAGAACTTTGATGTTAAATCCTTATTTGTGATGAAAGTTTAAAACTCTTTAACTGTGCAACCGAAAGAAAGATAAATCTGAAAATTGGTAGACATTAACCTAATTTCGGGTTTTTGATTTGGAGACATTGATGAAACCTGTACCATTTAAGGAACCAAAGTTATGAAAACATTCTCATTGTAGCAGAACTATTAATGTTTCAAACCTAAGAATGTATGTAAATGATCCACTGATAAGCGCCCAGAGATGTACCGAATTAGAAATCATGAATCCAAATTGTTATGGTTAAAATTGATAAAAATCTGTAGAATGAGATAGATAGCTTGCACAAAGATGGGAGTTGAATGGGAATATAGACAGTCAAACATGTAATGCATGTGTCTGATTTTAGTAGAGGGCATAATTGGAAAAATGTGTATTTAGGCAAAAGTTATGTTTTGGTAAAAATCAATGTGGGAGTTTGTATATAGGATCATAAAGAGGACAGCTCTATTAAGACCACCAACCAGGACAAAGCATGTGCCTGAAGCCACTCAGAGCAGTGGTGGTGTGTTTTGAAACTCTGCCCACTTCATAAAGTTGGGGGATGTCATTTGATAGTATAAATATAGGAACTTCACTACACATAGGACACACTGCTTCCAGAATCTATCAAAATATCCGCGCAGCACCTTCTTCCAGAACCCTTCATCTTGTAGCTGACTCCAGACTTCTTTGAAGATCCAGATTTCTTTGCAGAAGCCAGACTTTAGCATTGCTAAACTCTTGCTAGCTAGACCCATTTTCAAACATCCAAAACCTAAAAGAATAATTCCGATTCAGCTTGGCTTGCTACCATTAAGGCTTGCCTGTTGAAACTTGCATCCTGTAATCTGCCGTGTCCAGTGACCAGAAGGGCCCATCCAAAATCCAGTCTGAGGTGCACTCCAAAATTGACCAGAACCGCGCCGCTGATCCAATCCCTCCAGAAGTGCCCTGCTGACAGTAGACCTGACCCAATCCAATGACCAGAGCTGACGGTCCAATTTAATTACAAACGACTGTAAGTATGTATAGGAGGAACAGTGACCCATAGTATATCTGCATAGTATTATCCCAATCTCAATCCCTCCCATCTTTAAATTCAGAACCCTATTATTGATAGAATCCTTCTTGCACTGATTTTTCTCATCCGTGTTACAAAACCATAACTCCTTAGTGATTTTGAGTAACTAAAGTTAATCCCAGAACGAAATCGAGTATACACCACGTGAATGGTTGCGCTGGCCACGTAGCTGTGAAGATTCATGTGTGGCCTCCTCTTTTTCATAGTCATTAATATAGTGTAATCAAATCAATCTGTCATTTTCAAAACCGCATTTCTGTTTCAATTTTCGCGCCTACTTTGCAAAAACGCCTCTCACTAAAACCTCTGTAACTTCTTCAATTTTAAAGATAGAAATGAAATTTCAACTCTCACTGATACCTAAGACCCTTAGCTACATCAAAAACTAAATGCAGAACAGTGTATTTGACCCATTTTCCTCCAGTATTGCATAGTAAATGTTTGCTGCAAATTTGCCGTTTTCAAAAGTTTACAGGTGTCTTTTTTGCAAAAAATGCTTCTTCCATTCCATCCTGGTCTAAAGTGTGTACTGTTCTTTATATTATAGCCCAAGTGCGTTAGGACCTGTTTAGTGTTGCTTTCCTTAGAATTCTTCTCCATTTAAGCATTTTTGCACCCTTTTGCATTAGTTTACAAAGCAATTGTCACCTGTCAGTTTAAAAGTGTCACTTTCAAAAATGGTCTTCTCTCTTGTTTGCGGAGGGAAGAGTGCAATTAAGCTCTAGACATTATCTTTCATTCCTGAATACCTGCTGATTGCTTACATCTGTGTAGGATTGCTTATTTGTATTTAAAAAAACTTTTCAGGTGGAATATTAACCTAAACGCTATCTGTTCACAAACCCAAACTGTTCATTTTCCTGTATTTTCTATGCTGCATTATTATAAGTCAATTCAATTGCTTGACTTATATTCTGAATTTTCTTATCACTGTTAGGTGATTGCCGCCCCGTATACATATACATATATATATCGATAGAAAGAAGATTCTGGCAAAAATACAGGAAGTGGAAGACCAGTTGAAAACTATCGATCCCAGCGAAGAGGGTAAGCTATAAAATGCAGCATGGAAAAAGGATACAAAACATTTGAAGATGACATCAAGTTGCGCAAACAACGCAAATTTATACGCGACAAGGATGATTATGAAAAGGGAAGGGTATACACCTTCGCCAAACGTTTTGATACCCTGCGACTTAAGCTACCCACTGGTGCACAAGTACCAATCACGGAACTTCCAGCCACCTGCTCGTCTTCTGAAGCAGACACTACAGAAAGCGAAAGTGATCAACCTGCATGTAAAATGAATTTTTTACAAGAGATGCAGTTGCTAGGTATGGATGTACGAAACAGCAACTAAAAACCCAGAGGCAGAGGCCGCGGAAAGACTATGGGACAAAGAGGAGGAAAAAAACAAGGAGGGGCAACAGGCTCAGATTCCGGAGACAAGGGCAAGACGGGAAAGAAGACCCGCTCTGGAACCAAACCCTTGTAGAAACTAATATGGAGCAACAGGATATGTCCATCATTAACCTCTCAACATATCCTCTTACCAATGACCATTTAAAAGTCTTGAAACTCGGCCTCAATTTTTGCCCGACTAGCCATTACAATTATGCAGAAACACGCATAGATTTTGACAGATATATGCGAAAAATCAGGCTAAAAAAGTTTTTTGCCATGAATCCATCAAAGCAACTTGTTCATGAAACCTCAGACGGGTATACTCCTGTTACTATTGAAGACATGGCCACCTTTGGCAATCTCATAAGTCTGGGATCGGACAGTGCAGAATTGGAAGATATCAGCAACCTCGACTGGAATGCCATAAACATACATAGTGATTGGTCAGGCACCAGTCAACTTAGGTACAAATCATAATTCAATCCTATGTTCAATCCAGATGGACACATTGAAGCATTCCAGGACTTAGTGATTCACGACCTGAAACAAATCAGGAAGCCAAAAGGAAGTACATATTGTAACTTGACCCGCAAAGAACAGAATATTCTGCAGCATCTCAGTACTTTACCAGATTGTATCATTAAACCTTCAGACAAAGGGACGAACATTGTAGTGATGAATCGTGTGGACTACATTAAGGAGGCGGCAAGACAACTTAATGACGAGTCATGCTACGCCAAACTGGAAGACGATCCTACCGCAGGTATGAATATGAGACTTTTTGATTTGCTTAACACATATAAGGAGAAAGGACTACTTGAGGATGACATGTGCAAGTATTTACACCCTAAGTACCCTGTCATGCCCACCATCTACTTTCTGCGTAAAGTGCACAAGAGTATGAAAAAGCCACTGGGTTGCCCAATTGTGACGCTATGTGGGGCACTATATGAAAATACTTCTAAATTTGTAGATGAGACCCTGGTGTCCTTTGTGACCACACTTCCGTCTTACTTAAGACACACAAAGGACTTTTTGAATAAAATTGATGGCATCACTTGGGAACCTACATACTTGCTTACCACCCTAGATGTGGTGTCCTTATATACCTCCATTAAGCACAAAGATGGCCTGCGAGCATGTGAATATTTTTTACATACTAGGTCCATGAATTTTCTATCACACAGCCAAATGATAACAGATATGGCCCACCTTTGTCTGACTAACAATTGTTTTCTGTTTAACAGAGAATTTTATGTACAGCTTCAAGGCACTGCCATGGGGACCCCATTTGCCCCTTCTTATGCTAATCTGTTTATGGGGTGGTGGGAAAAGTTTGTTGTGTGGAGGCCAGAGAACAATTGTGATACAGCCAAAATAATTCTCTGGCTTCGGTATATAGACGATTTATTCATCATTTGGGATGGAACCAGCACTGAGTGGCTAGAGTTCGTCAAAAAACTGAACACTAATGAATTAAATCTTCAATTCAGGAGAGCCACAACAAGTCTGCTATCGTCTATCTGGATATTCTTGTTAAAGTGGCTCAGGATGAACTCGTCACAGAACTTTATAGGAAGCCGACGAGTTCGAATATACCGTTACATGCCAAAAGCAACTACCCCACCTCCCTTAAATGGAGCATACCCTATGGCGAATTTATTTGCATCAGAAGAAACTGTTCTAAGTTGGAGACATTTGATATTGAATGTGCACGTATGGCCATGAAATTTAAACAGCGTGGGTACACCCAAAAAATACTGGAGCGTGCCTACCACAAAGCTAGAGACCAAGAACGCTCCTCACTTTTAATAATTAAAGTTTTGCCACTTCAAGAAACAGGTAATAGTGAGACCCGACTTATTCTCACTTTTGTCAACACCTCCCAGCATATACGACAGATCATGCTCAAACATTGGCATGTTTTACAGCTGGATGAACATTTGGGGGCTATTTTGGGAAAGAAGATGAATATTACATTTTGACACTCTTTCTCCCTTAAAGATAATCTGTTCTCCAGCTTCATGAGTCAACCTATTTTATCTACTGACCAAATGTGACGCTCACCTGACTCCCACGGAGGCGCTGGCCTGGTTTGCGCTGCTGTGACCTCTTCTAAGGTGATGCGCAGGGTTCGGAAGATGGACTGGACCGGGCCCCCAAACCTGGCTTGTCTGGCTCGCAGAAGTATCCTTCTGTAGCCGAAAATAGGGGATTAACTGTCTGCAGGGTAATGCAATCAGCCTCCCACTTTCCCCTTTCACCCTCCTCGAAACCCTTCTGTGATTCCTCGTAGCGTCTCACCTTAGGGTCTGGAAGGACGAGCTCTCCATCCTGCTTCTGATGCAGGGGCGCGTTGGTATCCAGTTACTTCACTGGATTTTCAGATTGGTGAGGACCAAACTTGCTTGGCTTCCAGGTAAGTTTTTTGATAAGAGGTTCCCCTTGTGTCCATGCATTAATGTACTAATGCTAGTGTCTTTTTCCCCATAGGGGCCGGGGTACGGAATGCCGGGGAACAGGCACCGACCCGAGATGAGAGGTGAAATCCTTGTAGAAATCAGGTAAGTCTTTAATGAGCATTTTTTAGTAATGTCTTTTCATTCGCTCATTAACGCTGATGTCTCTTTTTCCCCTTAAGGGCCGGGGTCCGGAAATGCCAGGATGCGGCGCGGACCCGAAATGAAGAGGGAATAAATCAACAGGTAAGTCTTAACATGGAGATTTAGCTTTCCCTATTCCCTTCTCTCTCTCACCTTTTGTTCTGGTCTTTTTCTCCCTAGGCGCTGGGGCGTGACTGCGAATCCGGATGGTCGCTGCTGAACATGGAGGCGCTCAGTAAAGGTGAGTGGAACGCGGCGCTGCAGTGATCGACGCGATGAGTTTTTAAATAAAAGTCTTCCTTTTCAGGATTGTCGGCGAGATGTCTCCGGGATGCGGATTTAGCAGGTAAGGACTTTTCCTTCTTCTGTTCTCTTCTTCTCTTCCTTTGCAGGTGATCCAGGATGCTGGCAGGCTTGGCAGAAGTCAGGATGCAGGAGCAGACACGTGAGCGGCCAGCTGCTAGATGCAGAACAACGCAAAGCACGTGTGGCTGTTCGGGTGGGGTTTAAATAGCCTTGGAAGAAGTTCCAGGTATGTATCCTTCCTCCAATCAGGTATGTATCCTTCCCCGACCACGCCCTGATGGTAAATTAGTCCCACAGGTAAAGTAGTTCCTTTCAGGCCTCAAGGAGGCCGGGATCCTGCAGCATAGTCTGCATCAGGTAAGTGCACCCAAGCACATCCATAATGAGCCTGGCGCCTATGGCGCCAGGACTGATGTCTTTTATGAGCTTGGCGCCATAGGCGCCAGGACACTGTCCAAAGGGCCCCTATATGGGATTGCTGGGTCCTACCTTGGGGACTGGATGTCCGCTTTCGGGGACGAAGGGCTTGAACCGGCTCCCCGGGAGCGGCATCATGACACCAAAACTGGCTGAACACATCTACTACAGGCTTTTTTAAGTTCAGGAAATGCAAAGCCTGTCAATATGCCAGCGATCTCTCCAACTATGAACACCCTATTCTAGCCAAGTGTGTTCCCATAAAATCATGAATCACTTGTGATACTAAGTTTGTGGTTTACGTACTCACATGTCCATGTGGTAAGTGGTATGTTGGGAGCACTATAGGAAGACTAAAATTGCGTATGCTCCAGCATATACGGGCTATTAAGAATGTGGATCCAACATACCCCATGGCTGTGCATTTTAAGGAAATTCATAATGGCAATTTGGATGGCTTTACCTTTTTTGGCATCCATGCAATAGCCAAACATCCAAGAGGCGGGAACAGGGAATTGGCACTCAGACAACTAGAAACAAAATGTATCTTGGACTTTGAAACCATAAAGCCTAAAGGCCACAATTTAGATGAAGAACTCTATAATTTTTTAGGTACTTAATGCTTGAGGACTGCAATATGAATATGATTATTGCAGCCATTTAGATGACTTCTATCTTTCTTGAGATACTATGTGTCATATGCCTTTCAATGTGTTAAAAATGTATCCCTATCTTAAAAATCTTGCCCACTATCATGCCTTAGGCTGTACATACTAACATTAACCTTATTTGATTTTATGACAAGTCATCCCTGTACTATTGGTGTCTGTTTTCTCCACTTATGAGAATACGTTTTGATCCCCTCCCTTTACACTTCATTTTCTTTTACTCTTTATCTTCATTTTTTCTTTCCATTTGTTTTGCTTCTCTAGGGTTCTGTTTCGGTTTACGTTGGTTCATTGAGGTTCGCTCAGTTTTGGTGGATTGCCTGTGCTCTTTTAGTTTTGTCAGAGGTTATTTTGACATCTGGATCTCAGGATGGTGTTTAGAGACTATCGCACATAAGACATTTTATGCTAATCCTGTGACAGTCTCTTTGGATGATTTTTAAGTTCAGCTTTTTCTACAGTAATTTGTTATACTGTTTATTTTTGTAAGTACATCACATTAATTTTGTTCCCTAGGTAGTATTTTCAGGTCATTATTTTAAAGGGTTTCATTTTTATGCTGCTCTCCCCTCTATCTATCATTTTTGGTTTTTACAAACTTGGGTCAGACTTACAATAATTTAACGCTGTGCCTTCTCTGTTCATTCTTCTGATACATTAAGATGTAATCATATTTTTTTAGGACTGAATATATTTTTGCAGTTCGAAAATGTGATGAAATATTTACACAATTTTATCTTCATTTTTGGGCTCTGTCTGTGATGGTCTTCGTGCAGGCATAACAGAGATAAAGTCATTATATTTTTGCAGGTTTGCACAAGTCTAATGTTTACATATGATGTTTACAGGCACTATGCACTTTATTGATTTGCAAGGGATACATATCCCAGTCAGATGCTGTTTTGCATATTTGCACAGGTCGAATGTTTACAAAGTAAGTTTGAACTTGCACCATGCACTTTATGGTATATCGGCAAGGTTCGACTTTTTAACATGCTATTCTGTATCTGCACCATGCACTTTATTGACTGAAGCCCATGATAGTCCCTGGATTTCTATACATTAGTATGGCCAGGGTCTCTCTGCAATTTATATTCAGATAGTGGCCATTTATATTTTATATTGTGTATCATCATATTATGTGTCATTAACCTATTTACATATATATTACTTGTTATTGTCATCTATTATGGACATTACAACACAGCGTTTTGATTTTGCGTACATTGCAGGCAACAAGAGGAGTGACACGATTGTGATAGCTGACATGGCTATTATTGATGACCATAGCGGGATAGTAGGCAAATGTGCATACATTATTTTATAAAGTTGCGCACTACGCACAAATATGCAATTGGGGAAAAAAATCTGGCATTTTTCAGTTAATGCTTAAAACAATGCGACCTGTAAATGAAAACATGATCACCAGGTTACTAATGTTCATGTATGTGTTTCTCATCTACTTTTGTTATCTGTTAACCTCACAGAAACGTTATTTGTTGAAAGTGTTAAAATGTCTGCCAAGTTTGATTTGAGAATACTGTCTCGCAAGATGTCTATCGCTGAAAGATTTTCCGTTGTTTGGGTTTTCCTGAACCAATTAAGGGAACATATTATTTAATCTCAGTGATCTGTGTTCAAAGCAATACAGTTTTCAATTGAAATGAACTTTAGATTACGCAAAATAATTATTGTCATTACAATGCTTCCAGTTTCATAATGCTAAAATTCTTTGCATTCGTGAATAATCCAATATTTCTCAATGTCACAATCTTTTCTGATTGTTGCTTTTACAAAGGTTATATTCAACAAAATTTCAATGACATAAGAACCAAAACAACATCACAATGTACGTTATTCAAGTCTTTTAGGTCCAGACATGTTGAAAGGGATTGTTGTTAATGTCCATGCTGTGCTGAGAACTCTCAGATTGGCATCTCATATTAACTGCTTTGCATTTTGGGCAGTCACACCCTTCTTCAGGTAAAGATATCAGGGCTAATTATTCTCTTCTAGAAATAAATATAAATATAAATCAATATTTTGAAGTAAATATGTGGAGTTTTGTTTCTGATATGCAAATAGATGCAAATGGATATTTCCCATCTGTGAAAGGTTCAGTGACCAAAAAGCAATGGCTGCAAACTCTCAAAGTGGGAAAAAACCAAAGAACAGGTTATCATGCCATGTTCTTTCTGGAGAGGGGTGCCTGCTACCTTTATTGAATGTTTCCTTCAAGGAACTTGGGGTTGGTCACCATGAGTTAGCTGGGGGAACCCAAAAGTGGACTGCCTGCTCACTGTGCTCAGAGAGGTACAGCCTCGACTCACTGATGAGGCCCAACAAGCCTGAAACACATGTATGGGGTTGCTGTTGGTACTCTTGTTCAGAAGGGAATTGCCATAGCATTGTGGGTGGGACAAAGACTGGATAGTTCCCATCTGTGAGAGGTACAGTGAGCAAAAAGTGATAGCTGCGAACTCTCAAAGTGGGAAAAAACCACAGAACAGGTTATCGTCCAGTGTTCTTTCTGGAGAGGGGCACCTGCTACCTTTTTTAAAAACTATATAATATCAGTTTTCAATCTAAAGCGGACAGAAGGACAAAAAGAAGAGAGCAGACAGATAAGCTAAGACTGACAACAACAGCGAGCTGACAAAAAAGGAAGGCTCACAATCAAAGGAGAAGATAGATAGGAGACCCTGAGACACTTGCTTGGGACTTCTGCCTGGAAGCTGGGAGCCCTATCTGAGAGAGACCTGTGGCTGGAGGGACCTTGCTGTGAATAGAGACCAGAGGTGTGAGCTGCCTACCTATACCCAAAAGAGGGTCTGAAATCTGACTGTCCGTCTGAGCTGAGAATAGAGATCTCCTATGTAAGTAGGTGCTTTCCCAAAGATATCTATTGTGTTGGGAACTACCTGCCTTAATCCTTTCCATTTAATTGTGGGTGAGGGAGTGAAATTGTGTAGGCCCTTAGCATATTTAATTAAAAGTAATTCAATTAATTCACATATATAACAGATCACAGGATGATTTGGTTACAATTACAAACTAACACATTTCATGCCCAGTGTGTTGCAGCCATTATAGCCAATAAAGTAATTGGGTGACCCTATTTGCCTGTAACGCCTGACTTCCTTACAGGAGAGGGGTGTCTTTAATCCCAAAATAAGAATCCCTAAAACTCTGCCTATAAAGTGAATGTAGTGTGTGCAAAACAAATTTTCCCTTTCATTCTCATTGATTCTCAAATCCGAATACCAAAACCCTGCATTTTATTTGAATGTGTGTTTCCCAAATTATTTTCCATTGAGTTAATTTCCCAAACCTTGCCTTTTAAATCAAAAGTCCCAACGAAATTCCCATTATAGTCCCAATCCCTGTACCTTGCCTTCAATCCAAAGGAGTCATATATAACTGATGCCCGTGGGTGGGAGGTTGCTGGGCGAAAAGAGCATTGTGATAAACCCAGCAATCACTGTGCATTTTGAAAGTTTCCTATCTGTTGATGTGCAAAGAAATCCTCTGTGTGTTTTGGCTTAAAATTCAACCTGTATCTGTTGTGGTAACTGAAAGTCTATGAAGAAATACATGACAGTCAATTGGTTCAAGTAATTTGCATTCGTGATTATTGTGTTGTGCCACGGAGTTGGTGGCTGGTGTTATTGTGATTTGTTTATGTTTCATTGTAGACATGTATATAAATACACAGTAATATTTCTGTACACCAGCCTGGTTCCTAGTTTATTGGTGAAACAGAGGGTATCTGCTGAATGCTGTTATACAGGTTGGAGGCCTAACCAAATTTGAAGCTGCTAAGCGCTTTGTTGTGCAACACCTTGATTGGGGGGGGGGACTCCGTAAGTTGAGAATGACCGTCCAATAAACCGTGCCAACTGTTTTAACCATGTGCAGTCCTGGATGCTTGGAAATGCACTGCCGTTTAACCCCAACAAAACAGTGGTTATTTTACGGGGCCTTAGAAACAAATGTCTCAAGGCAGATAATCTTCTGGAAGTTCCTGCTTTTTTTGACATACCTATGAAGTGTGCCTCCCAAGTTAAACAATCCTGATGTCTATTGACAGCCTGATCTGGTTCTGGACCCTCAGATTAACCAAGTACTGAAAGAACCTTTCTTCAAACTGCGGGTTTTACGCAGAGCCCGTCCATTCATAAAACCTGAGTTTATGGCTGGTATAGTCTACGTCTTAATCAATTCTAAAATTGATTTGTCTTGTAGTCCGCTGGTTGTTCTGGCAGACCAAGTGCTGCTAATAGCAATTCCGTTTGCTGGTATTCTGGTGGATCTATCGCCAGAATACCGGCCAAGTTGGAATTTGTATCTCTGTTTTTCATCTACCTGGTGTCGGCTAGCACTGGTTTTCACGCCTTGATGCAGTTTTGTCTGTCTGTGATGCGTTGTAGATCTAAAAATCAGACTCAAAATTCAAATCACGTTTTCGGTGTCTGTTGGGGCACTGCTGCATTTTCATACTCTCTTGGCGCTATGGGGCTTGAAGCAAAATGGGTTGGGGTTGTTAGTAGGATTAGAGGGTCAATGTAAGAGTGTATTGTTGTTGTGATATTCTGTGCAGAATGGAAGGAACCAGGCTCTGTGTATCGATATTTTTTTCAAATACACATTTAAAATGATCTGCAGCTGGAGCAAAATAATTAATCATTAATCAACATTTTCAAAATGTATGTGCCTTAAAAGATCAATCACAAGAAGTAATGAAATATTTTAACATCACTATTTACAGAGGCAAGATAGGGGAGAAGTTGAAATGTGCCCTAAAAATGAATAGTGCTACAGCCGTGACTCCCCAAGGAAAACAAACTACAAAATAAGATGGCCGCCATATGAACGAGTAAAGTGAGTACATTCCTGTACAATTTCCATGGTTGTGGTTGGGAGCGGGTATGATGACGAGGACGATGCCAGTGCAGAGAGTTAAGAGGGGGCAGGTGGAGGGTGCCGGTCGGTACAAACAGGGGTGTCAGCAGAGAGAGTCTAGAAGTGTGGGGTCGGGTTCAGTGGCCCTGTGAATTAAAAAGGTGCATACAGGAGAGTGGCATGGAGGCTCAGGGGAGAACACAGGTGTTCTCTCCCAGGTTACGCCACTTTCCAGGTGCCCTGATTAGCCGGTGCCTCCCCACCGAACGCGAATGGTTGTGAACCATGCGCATTTTCACTCACCTCTGTAGTCAGGAGCATCAACATTAGCTGGATTGTAATACTCACCTGAGGTGGCGCCAAACCGCTGCAAAGTGCTAGACAACGTAATAGAAGGAAAATTACAACATATTTCTGATTAGTTTAAAAGTTTGAAAGAAGCAAGAAGGCAAGAATGCCATGAAAGCCAGGCATGGAGCAGAATTTCTTATTGCCCATATTGACCACTGCACCTTTTGGCAGTGCTATGTCTCTAACCAACAACACTTTGCATTCTGGGTCTTGATGTTTGATTGTCCATAACAAGTAAGGTGTGCAAGTGCCAACATGGAAAGGGGAGTTCGCTAATTAAAGCGGCCTTCATGAAGCTGCCACTGTTGATATCAGGCCAGATCGAAACACCCATGTGGCTGTTATGGAGCGAAGCAACTACGACCCTACAAGTTCCGATTCTGTGAAACCCACACGCTCCAAATTGACTATAAAATTGCTCTTTAAATGTCAAATTCAAATTTGAAAGGTGGCGGTGGCATGCATCAACCCCCAATGCATTAAAGACTCAATGGGCCTCATTATAAGGTTGCCGGTCCGGTATAATGGTACTGATAAGCTTGCCGGTACCGTTGTTAACAGACCGGCAAACTACGAGTTCCGCTTGCGGGTGCCTTACCGCCCGCCAGGTCTGACCTGGCGGGCATACCGACACCCGCGAGCAGACCTCGACGGATGCACCGGCACCATTCGTGAATGGTGCCGGTGCATCCGGCCTCCCCATTCCCATTGAGTCCAATGGGACTCAAATGGGATTGGGGAGTAATAATTACCAGCACCCGGCAATGGGGATTTACCAGGTCCGCTGGGGCTGTAATGCCCCAGTGAGTCCCCATTGCCGGGTGACGGTAAATTCATGACTCCGGCCGCAGCCGTGCCGGTATTTACTGGCATGGCCATTGCCGGACTCATAATGAGGCCCAATAACTCTTTCGTCAGAGGCAGCAGCTGTAAACAACATGGAAATAAGTGATAGTAATAATCCCCGTGATCATTTTTTTATAGTTAAATTGCAATATACCCAATCTTCTGATATCTGAAAGTGAAAGATAAAATGTAACCAGCGTGTCTGTCCTCAGAATAAGGAACACAACCAACAAATGCATCTACAACAATTGCGTATTATTTGTATAAATCTCATAAACATGTGTAACATGTGACTGTATTTCTCAAAGTATTGTACGTTGCATTGAATTGCGGTGTTTCCACTCTGGTGATTGCTGTGTCGTACTGCGTGGAAAGGGAGGAGTTTTTGATAAAAACCCATTTCTCTACTGAGCGGCTGCGAAGTTGACTGATGAGTTGCAGTCTGCTGCAGTCTTTCCACTCTGGTGATTGCATCTCGAGCTGCATGGTAGGGGCGGAGTTTATGTTAAAAACCCATTTCTCTGTGCAGCGGCCGTGGATTTGGCTGATGAGTTGCAGTGTGCTGCAGACTGTGCATACCAAGAAGGGTAATGGCGTTCGTAGGATGCAGGAAGGTCACAACCTGCATAAGTCTAAGCTCTGCAGAGAAGAAGGAGAACCTTCATCCCTACAAGTGGCCCCAACTACAACCTATCCCTCCAAAGGAGAGACGGCCCATTCTGCAGGTAAGCAAAACAACAGAAAAGCCTCAATGAACATGTCCCTGACTTTAACCCCTATTTCTATCCCCCGTTCCCTCAAATCTAGTAACAACTACTCCCCCAACCCGCTGCTCTTGCTATCACTGTTTCCAGCCACATACATTCCCCCAACAGAAACAGACCATCAGAACAACCTGGAGCCTTCCAGCACCTCAACGTCTTTGGATCCATTTATTTTCGGCAAAGAAAACAACCAGAGCATGAGCCCTACATGGCCACAGACAGGTACGGAGGCCAGGGGACCATTCCACCACACTTTGGATACCTCAGAAACAACGATTTCAATGGCTGCTATTGAAGCGACCCCAGTGGTAACCTTACTGCCCTGCAGCACAGAGAGTCAGGAGAGAGAACGTGGAGCTGCAGGGACGATGATCATTCACCTTTGGCCCACAACGCTACTGTGGCTGATGCATGGGGTTCATATACATCCCGATGGCCCTGCATACTACTTCATCCGCCCTGTTCTCCAGCCTTTAAAACAAAAAAGCCTTGGTGCTGTCCAAGCCTCAGACGCTGGTTCGAGCGGAGGTGCATACCCTCTGCCCTCACGCTCTGGACACTGTTCAGGAGGTACCTTGCTACGACTATTAGAAAACACACCCATGCCTGATTTTGAGTAAATAGTCCACAAGGTGGACCACGAGGAGCCCGTGAACTCTCCTCCTCAAGCCGATATCGGGGATGACGCCTCCCCCAAAGTGCATTCTGCAACTTCCACCGCGGACCCAAAGGACCCTGATACCCCCAAATCAGCTCAAGGTGAGAATGAAAGACCACCCAGGTCTTACAGGAAAAAATTAACAACATTAGATTCAGCAACAGCTCAAATTTAAGCGGACATGATGAAGAAATGTAGAGCCTCCGCATTGCCTGTGAACACTGTCTCCAACCTAACCCATCGAAGAGGGGGCAAACCAACAAACCCACCAAGAATCTATCGAAAGGCAACTTTAAAAAGAAGCCACTCAGCTTTGAGTTTGTCAGTCTTCTTTCAGTCCAAGACAGGGAAAACGATTACTCCTGACCCCTCAGGTGAACTTTCAGATGCAGAAATCCTTGAGGGAGTTGGGGATAGTGCCTTGACCATCCTGGGTGATCCATCTGAGCCCGGAGAAAGTGCCTCAGTGCCTTGAATCATGAGCTGGCACTTCTTATCGACCAGTCATCAACATAAGATCATGCCACCACGAAGAATTTCAATGCAACAAGCCCCGTTAAAAGACAATAAACCCCCATTCTTCAACCCTGCACGAAAGAAAGGAGACCTGGACAAAAGAGGGCTGCAGGGCAGACCCCCCTTAAAGAACCAATTAGTCACAAAACAACTAGTGATAAAGTAATACGTCTGAAGAAAACACAGCCCGATTGTGTTTTGAGCTCTGCTTCGTTTGGAATGGGTGCAGAGCTCACAATAACACAACCAGACGGAACCCAGAGCTAAACCATCGGCTGTCAAGAACGAAGAGGCCGGGTTGGTACAGTGGTCTAGTGACCCCAAACGGCCACCGATAAATATGAGATCTGGACGAGGTACTTTGGAAAGTGACCTACAACCCCAGAAAACCTGGCAAAATTCCACTCATATCTCCTCATTGGATTTCTCCACCTCATATTGCCAGGATAACAATAACCAGCCAGAGCAAACACATCGGCCTACGGAATGGAAAAGAAAAAGAAGAAACCTGACCTACTCACAAAAATGTCGTATCAAACCATCGCTCTGGCACTGTTTACTAAACTATTTGAATCTATAAATGATACCTTAAAGGACTACACAACCTTGATGGTGATGATGCACTCCAAACTCCTGTCCATGGAAGGGTACATCACTGCCAATGAAACAAGGAACCTCGATTCAGGGATAAACCCTCTTCATCCTGAAACTGCAAGAAAAACGATAAAGTACGTCTCATGCACATCGTGCCCAAAAACTACACAGATGTAACCATGGGAAAACATACAAGTCGATCCTCGCTGGTGCAGCAAGAAAAAACACAAAAAATGCTCTGAAAACAAGGAATGAGACCACCAATAATGACACCTCAGTGTGCCACGGGGACCTTATGGGTGATGAAAGGGAACATACCACAGTTGGCTCTATAAAATCGAAGCTAGGGGCCACTGGTATTGGTATCCTAGGAACTCCCGGAGCCTCACTTGAAACCTGTGAGCAGGAACCAAAGAAACACAGAAAGGAAGCCAAGAACCTATCTGTGTAAGCAACCAAGACTTTCTATTTTTGTTCAGAGGATGAAGAAGAAGAAAGACAAAGTCAGGACACCAACATCAGAGCCAGATAAACACGAAAACCCCCTTCTCGCATCTAACATTGAAACTATCCAACTAAACCAAACAAGAAATGTAGTCCCCAAACCCAAACTCAATCGAAGACACAGAGTCCGAATTGGTTATGGAGGATATACGACTCCAGGGCTCACAGCATCAATATCGGGAAAACGGAATGACAATACGTATGCTTACTCCTAGCAGAGAGAGCGCAGGCTCTCCCGCTTTCCTGACCCTTTCTGATAAAAGAAAGAGAGCATTGAGGAGACCTAACCATGGTGACACACTGGAAGATAAGTCACTTAAGTCTGGTGTAAGCTCGACTATGGAACATCTTGGTCATTCTCAACCTGAGAATAGGAGGAAAAGGACCATGACCCCAACTCCTCAAGTCTTCACATCTAGACGGAATAAGAAAACATTAACATCATTACAGATTTCTCCTTAACTAGCAAAACAAACAGTGGTTTGATAGGAGCATTAGTCCAGAGGCGATCTGAGGATGAAGTCATCAGCCCTCGAATTCTGAGAAAACTCAAAACACAACAGTCTACGCTCATTAAAACTCAAGAGAATCCTGGACAAGGGGGACAACCTACTATTAAACAGAAAAACTGTTATGGAATGCTCCACTGTATTCCAAATTTACAACAAGTCTTGCCAAAAGATCTGAAGATCATCAAATTTGGGGACGAACAACGTATGGACAGCATATACCTTCACATATCATCACCAGTGGTAGATGGGATGCTGCTGGACACAGCATACATTCTGATAATGCTAGGCTTCGACCTAACTCCTGTGAAAGTCCCCGTGGACGCTCCGATCCCCCCAAGGGATGGAGAAGGGATGTCGGGGGTCAGAATTACAGTTGAAGGACTCAGTAAATCCATCTCCCTAGGAGCTGCAAGCCAGAGAAGATCGAGGGCGATACAAATCCTTCAAGATCCACTGGGGACAGGTTGCATCCCAGAGGGCCCGAGATTCAACCTGAACATTACATTTTAACCGGATCGGCTTTTGGGCCAAAGCAGAGAGGGAAACATTCCCTCAAATGGAAAGAAACAGGGTCCGGAACAAGCAAATTGGTACTAGTTCCCGGGAGCCCTGGTTCAACGGGACCACGCATAGCCACCCAAGATGCCTCTGTTACTTCTGCCAAAAATAGAACATTGCGAACCCAAAGTGACTTGATTTAACTGGCGAAAGATGGCCTCCTGGAACACTAGGGGTTTCAAACACCTGACAGCACAAAGCGATGTAAACCTGGCACACTATGACTTGTTATGCTTCCAGGAAACCTGATTCAGTGAAAAACCCACTCGCTACGGGTCCGAAGTTGTCCTGAGTCCAGCAGCAAAAGGACAAAAAGGACGACCCACATCTGGCCTACTGACAGCGTTAAGATCTGGTAGCGACCTCAACCTCACTAAAATAATTTTCTCCAACTTATTCGCTCAAGAACGTTTGGTGGGATGGAATCATCCAGTGAACCCGCCAAACCAGGACAAGTCATCCACCACGGTAATCATGAATCTGTACTTTAACACACAAGCCATGTCAAACAAGACCTTCCTGGACATGACTGCCGGCTTGATTGATGATGCATATACTAACCAGCACACCCCTTAAATCATCCTATATGGTGATCGCAATGCCAGATGCATAAAGGGTGATTATGGAAGGGGGGGAGCCAAGGAAGATCCACCTCAGTGGCCAGAGGAATCTCATGGATGTCCCGTATGGACTCACAAGACCTGCATATGTTAAATGGTCAAACTGAAGGGGACGTACCGCCAATGGCGACTTGGGGGAGAGCAGATCATTTAGCAGTAATCGATTACATCTTCGTATCCTAGAACCTCCTGCCCCTTGGGGGATAGCATATCAACTAGCAGTAATTGATTACATCTTCATATCCAGGAACCTCCTGCCCCTTGTCGCATCATTTGAAGTGGTAAAAATGGTTAACAGCGACCGCAACCTGCTGTATGCAAGTGGGTCCACTGCGACGGAACCAGAAAGACAAAGAATGACATAATGAGAGACGGAATGTAATGGAGGCACAGGATTGAAATTGGCTAAATCAGCAATTTATAAACTAACATGGGAATTTATGAAGAATCTAAGATCCGAAGGTATCAAGACAGCTCCAATGTAGATTACATCCTCCTGCTTGAATGCTATCACATTAAAAAACGAGGACCACAGGCTGAGACACCATAAAGAACCCATGTATATGACGCCCTTCTCGTAGAAAAAAGAACGTTGAGAAAAGTAAGATGAATAGCAATCACCCTGATGACAAAGAAAAAGCAACCAAGGCAAGTAAGATCTACAAAAATGGTCTCTTCACGTTTAGAGCAAAAATGTACCAAAATGACTCTGAAAATATTTAAAAAGTATTTGTATTTGTATTTAGTTTATTTGTAAAGCGCACCAGGCCTGAGGGCTTCCGGGTGCATTCCTTGGTTACAACATGGTAAAAGGAGAACAGTACAATAAATTTACATTATAAATTACAGTTATATACATAAGGCACAAAGCAGGATAAGCAAAAGTAATCAGGAAGCTATATACATAAAGTGAGGCTGATGGTTATTGCATGGAAGGAAGTTGGCCAGTGGTGCAGGGTGAGTCATGGGTAGATAGCCAAGCTTTGGTCAGGTTTTTGAATCTGTGGAAGGAGGGTTCCGCTCTTAGCAAATTAGGGAGCGAGTTCCAAAGTTTAGCCGCCAGGACTGGGAAACTGGTGCCGCCTGATCTTTGCAGGTTGTATCGTGATATAGCAAGGCAGTTGGTCTGGGCAGTTCTGCTGGGTCTGTTGGAGTTTAGTAAGGTCAATCTGTTAGCTAGGTAGCAAGGTGCCTGGCTGGCGAGGCATTTGTGGGTGAGAGCAAGTGTTTTTAGGGAAATTCGTTGAGAGACTGAGAGCCAGCGAATATTGCGTCTGGTGTCTGAAATGTGTAGGTTCCTTGGGATGTTAATAGCTGCTCTTATGGCATTATTTTGTATAATTTGTAACTTGTTTAGATTAGAGAGGGCATTGAAATAATCAATTTCGGCAACACATGAGTCCTGGCAAGTGTAATGCAGTTGGCTGGTGATAAAAAGGGGCGGCTAGCTGTGATAAGCTTACAAGTGTAAGCAGCTGCAGAAGCGACTGCATTAGTTTGTCCGGCCAAGGATAGAGTGGCATCGATGTAAATCCCTACGGTTTTGGTGTCTTTGGAGGCCTTGATGGTATTGCCATCTATAGTGAAGGATTTGAATGAAGGGTCTAATTTGGTAAGTTTGTGGGGGGAGCCGAGGATGAGGATTTCTGTCTTTTCGTCATTCAGACAAAGTCCATGCTGTGCCATCCAGTTTTGGATGACTTTGTAGATGGCATTTACAGAGAGAGAGTCGGCTGTGAAGTCTCCTGAGATAGGGATGAGTATCTGGGTGTCATCAGCATAGTTAGTGTATGTGACACCCAGATAATCCAAGATATCGGATAGAGGTTTTGTAAACATGTTGTACAGAGTGGGAGAGATGCAAGATCCTTGTGGTACTCTGCAGGTGACAGGTGAGGATGAGGCTGCTGCTAGGGGAGAAAAGACACGCATTGATCTATTGTCCAGGAATGAGCTGATACAAGTTCTTGCTTTGTCCGAGAAGTGTGCTGCTTGTTTAAGGTGTCTGCACAGTATTTGGTGGTTTACGAGATCAAATGCCGCAGAGACGTCCAGGAGGAGTAGTAGTGCAAGTTTACCCTTGTCACGTAAGTCTTATGATCTGGGTCTTAAGTACGATAAGGGCCGTTTCGGTGCTGTGATGTGGTCGAAAACCCAGATTGCCTTAGTCCCAGTAGTTTGTTGGATTCATGATATTGTTGAATCTGTAAATAGGCAGCTCGGTCCAGGATTTTTAGTAGAAACAACACCGTGGTGATGGTAATTGGTAGGAATGTTGGGGTCCAGGGTAGGTTTTTTTAGGAGCGGGATAACCCAGGCGGCCTTAAGGTTGTCTGGTACAATCCCAGTACTGAAAGATGAGTTAACAAATGTGGTAATGAGGGGAGCTAGCTCAAAGGCGGCCTCCTTGATGATTCGCGCAGGGCACAGGTCCTCCTGGCAATTGGAGGGTTTGAGGCTATTGATAATATTTTCCACTTCAGGAACGGAAAGAGGAGTGAAGCTGAAGGGAATCAATGATTCCGGGATAGGATTATTTATTGTCGGTTGAGAGTTAGGTTGTGGGTTAAGTTGTAGACTAGTTTGTTTGTCATTAATTTTGGTTTGGAGGGAGGCTATCTTGCCAAGGAGAGTGTTTTGAATATTGGTGCACCAAGTGCTATCTTTGGTGCAGGTTTCAGGTGCCGAGACAGGGGTTTCCAGTTCTTTTAACATTCGGAACAGTTCTTTCGTATTGGATTTGGCTTTTTCGATGCGTTTATTATAGGTTTCTTATTTTTCATGGAGTATGGCTTCCTTGTAGTTTAACATTGCTAGAGTGATGCTGGCTTTATTAGCTTCCATGGGGTTGCTTTTCCAATGTGATTCAGAGATTCGTTTTTCTTTACGTAGGGTTCTGAGTTGAGGTGTGAACCAAGAGTTAAGGTGAGCTCGATGTTACGCTCACCTGGTATCCACAGGGACGCCACCCAGCTGCGGGGACTCTGGTGCCCTTCTCAGCCGCTCCCTGGTATAAACAGTGGGGAAGTTCTGCCTGGAAAAAGGTGGGCAATGTTCAAGACTGGGCAACTGGGGTAAGAGCCTCCCAATACCCCGTATGCCCGCAGCCTCTCCCCGGACCTTTCCTCACCTTGTTATGGATTTTGGCGTGCTCTCTGTCCTGCCTTCTTGGCAGGGGTGCGTTGTCCTTTGTGGGCGAGTGCGATCTAGTTACTTCACTGATGCTGCCCTTTAGAGTCTTTCAGGTAGGTCTTATTACTGTTATACTGTTATACTGTAAGCCTTTCTTGAATTCAATAATGTCTTTTCTCTCTCCTTAGGTGCGCGGAAGTCCGCGATGGAACGTTGGCTGAATTTGGACTCACCGGCAGGTGATGGTGTTTCGAGAGCGTCTTGATGCGGTAACTAGGCGCTATGTGCAGCGCTATGATGCCTTGCCTTTGCTAACCTGTTGTCTTTTGTTCCCGTAGGTTGCGGTGCTCACCCGGAGCAAGAAGTCCCAAGGCGGTGCTGGTTGATGGGCGACTTGAGAGGTAAGCTGCCAGGATAATTGTAAATGTCTAATGTCTTGTTTCTCTCCTTTTGCAGATCCGACGGTCCGGGAGGCTCGCTGTTCCTTGGATGCTGTTTGCAGGAGCTGAGGGCAGCTAGCGGTGGAATCACAGGTAAGCTGCTGCTAATAACGATGTCCCTTTTGTTTTTCAGGTGCTGTTCTTCCGAGGTTCGCAGATGCTGCTGAACACGATGAACGTCACGTTGCAGGATTGCAAAGTAACGCGAAGCGTGTTCTCCAAGTCGGGTGTGGTTTAAATAGCATCAAGAAAGTAGTCCAGGTAAAATAGTCCCTAGGCTACCACACCCAAAACACTATTCCGCATAGCTTGGTTCCAAGGAGCCAAGCTATGTGGATGCCTCCATGTTGACTGGCATTGAAATGAAGTAGTTCCCAAGCACAAGTCTTCATTAAGTATGAGCCTGGCGCCAAAGGCGCCAGCACTGGCCCCAAGAGGGCCTAGGCAAAGGATGCCTAAACTTGTTGGGGGCCCGAGCCGAGACCCCTCCTGGCCCATGGGCTTGCCGGGGGGGTTTCAGGAAGTGGGTCGTGAAACTCGAGGTTTGGGTTTTCTTAGTTTAGATGGGGCAATAAGGTCAAGGGCTTTTAACATAGAATGGTTGTAAATGTTAACCAAAGCAGTAGGATCGGTACATGAGAGCCTGTCCATTGAGGGCTGGAAGGGTGAGAGGGAGAGGTTTATCACAAGTTATGTCGCGCTTGTTTCTAGTGGGAATAGCAGGTGCAACATCTGGGGTGGAACTAGAAGTTTTGGCAAATAAGTTAAAAGTGATCAAGTGATGGTCAGTCTAGGCACATTGGTTGGTTAGATTCAACATTGATTTCGCAGTTATGGACGGCTATCCAGTCAAGAATTGACCCCTTGGTGTGTGTAGGATTGTTAATATGCTGAGTGAAGCATATTGTCAATCAGCAGGGCAGCCAAGTCATTAGAGTCGGTGATGCCCAGGTTGAAGTCGCCTAGTACGATCATTTTGGAGCTGGTTTTAGTATTGTTTATCAGGATGTTGGATAGGTCTTCAGGGACGGTGGATAAAGGCCCAGGGGGTCCATATAGTAAGTGAAGTGTGATGGTAAGGTTGGGAGTAAGGGCAAGTTTGGCTGTAAGCGCTTCCATGGAGGAGATTTGATGCACTGATGAGAGACGGAGGTTCGGGGAGTTTTTATAGATGATGGCAATGCCACCACCTTTGGCTTGATTGGTGTTACGGTTGTGCTTGATGATATTATAATCTGTGGGAATGGCTAGCGAGAGTAGAGGCCCAGTGGCAGCATGGAGCCACGTTTCAGTGACGGCCAAGAAGTCGAGGTTGTGAGTTAGGATGATATCGGCTACGTCAAGTGCGTGGGCTGTAAGGGATCTGGCATTAATTAATGCCCCTTTGATCATATTTGTAGTGGTATTGTCAACTTGGGGGGTGGGTGTGTGTGGAAGGGGGGCAGTCCTAGCGGTAGGCTGAGAGTGTTTATACTGATGAAAGGGTATCATGTGGTGATGAGAAGCATGGGTTAGTCTGGAGCCAAGTCTGGTGTTCCTCATAGAGAGTGAGCATGGTTGGTTTGAAGTGGGTCTAGTTGCAAAGTGATGGAGCCATAAGGCAGGGTTGTTAAGGAATGGATTGGTGGTCATGATTATCTTATTATGATGAAGAGAATTGGGCAACGGGGCAGTACTAAGGTTGTGCAAGGAGGTTGTGTGGATGGTGAGATAGAGTATGGAAGCGATAGCTAGTGCAAATAGCTTGGGGAGAGGAAGTTTGAGGGAGTGATTGACTGCCTGAGACTGGAGCATAATGGCAGATCGCATAAAAGCATGGATGCGGCTGCTGTAGTATGATAACGATTGCAAGTTTGAGTGAATGGGCAGAGGATGTAGTTCGGCTGAGGAGAATTCCACCGAGCAGTCTCAGCAGGGTAGGCTAGTGGGGATTCGGTAGTGTGCCTCGAATGCAGTATCAGCTCGATAGGCTCATTGTACAATTCGCAAATACGTACGTATAAATATGCAAAATAAACATTTAGCTAAATACATACTAAAAGGTAGGCCTTGCAGGGTGTGTTCATAGGGATATGGTGACAAAGTGATCTCTGGAAGGAAGGTGAAAGACTTCTGGTCATTGGTTAAGTTAAGTCCACTGCAGGCAATACCATCGAACTGCAGCAGAATAATGTCAAAGAACAGGATTGGGTGACACACTTTTCAAACCTTTTCTTTGAGAAGAAAGATCTTGACACCCAACCCCCATCAAGCATGACCGAACCATGGGACATTCCTCACGATGTAGGGCATATATTGGTGAATTTATGGACGCTAAATGTTTCACGGTTCCTCGGCCCCGATGGATTGACCAATGTTATTTTGAAAGAACATCCAGAGACATGGCGATCTTCATCCACAAACTGATCGAGCAAATCACTGGAACCCACTCGATCCCTAATTCGTGGAGGAAGTCAATTGTCATCCCAATTTTTAAGAAAGGACAAACAGAAAATCCAAAGACTATCGCCCCATCGCCCTTTTGGATGTAATCGAGAAGGTTTTTGGCTCTCTTGTTATACAATGGCTACAAGACTGGACCAGGGCCGTCGAGTGCAACAACGCATTTAAAGCTCGCTTAAATAAGGAGATTGGTACAGCTGCAAACATCTCGCTTTTTAGCACCTTGAAAGGGATGGTGTGGGAGGGCAGACCAAGGATCTTTGTGGCGTTCATAGACTTGGTCCAAGCCTTTGACCAAGTCAAACGACAATGTTTGTCAGAAGCACTGGCTGCCAGAATTGCCCGAATTTCCTCTTGGAACCCCTAATTGCACTCCACTTAAAAACCAACATGAGAGTGCGCCTGAATCTATCTGGTTTATTATCGAGCTGTATTCCCACAGGCAGAGGAGTAAAGCAAGGCTGCCCACTTGCCCCGGCATTGTTCAACTTCTTTTTGGTTGACCTTCAGCAATTTGAGCCCACGATCAGATCTTTCCCACCAACCATAGGAGGCGTCTTCTCTGTGCCGACGATCTGGTCATAATAGACCAAACTCCAGTGGGCCTCTTGCGACAGTTGGACAGTATTCAATAATACATCGACAAGAACGATTTGGAGATAAACACAGGAAAAACAAAAATCACATGTTTTGAAAGAACACAAAAACACAAGGAGAAACTGAAATGGTTCCTGGGCCATACTCCAATAGAACAAGTAAAGTATTTCAAATACTTAGGAGTGTGGCTAAACCACAGCACATGTGAAACTCCAACTTTGGACTACCTCAGAAAAAGAACCAAGACCCTGGCCAGCCAAGCAGTGGCAGTGAACAAGAAATAGGGCTGCTTTTCAGTACTGCCTGTGCTGAACTACTACAAATCAAAAGTAGTTCCCTCGCTGACCTACGGTGCAGAGGCCATGCTAAATATCCCAAAGAAAGTATGGCCTCAGCTTGAGGAACTCTTCTGGAAGAGAGTTTTGGGTGTCCCGACCTCAACACCAATTCAGATCATACACAGAGAGCTGGGTCTCCTCTCTCTAAAAGCTGTGGTGGAATGGAACAGTCTGGCACTGTTCTGAAAAATCATCCTACCTGCCTGGCCGGAAATCTTCCAGATCATCTATAAAGTTCTAGCAGGAGGGTCCACCGTAACACTGGAAAAGTCGGCAACCAATAACAGAGCCAAATTGGGGGTAATTCACTGTACTGAAGATGATTTGAAATCAAGCCCTATGAGAGTAAAAAAGTTGGGAGAGAACAACTGGATAATTACTCTTGCCATTGCCTCTGGTTACCAGTCAACTGTACACTTACCATTGGAAACAAGAAAATGAAACGTACTCCCGGGGTACCTGGCAAAACCTCCCAATAGTTTCTGTCGAGACCAATTTTTACAAACACGTCTGAACCTCTTATCCACAAATGAGATTATTGCAATACGAGCCAAATCTGATCTAAACACATGTCAATTCTGTTAAGGGGAAGACAGCGTCGGAACTTTGAAGCATCTCTTGCTCCATTTCCCAGGTTTAACCGAAGAGCGAACTAAATCACTCGGACAGCTTCTGCTGCAATTTCCATCATTTGACGCAGAGGACTGGTGGGCAGTTCTAATGAGTGGTGAAAAGACTTCATTCGTGATAGCAGTGGTCTCGTTCATGGTCAAAATGCTTTAAAAAAAAAGAGAATAGACGTTCGACCAAAAGATAAGACCCATAATGGATCTCCTCGCTGTCCTTCAAGGATAAATAAGGACATTTATTAACTTTTGTAAAATTTGTATACCAATTAAAGCAATGGATTTAAAAAAAAAAGAAATTGAATTAAGGGATCCCCCTAGCACGTAGGTGGTAATGTTGAAGGTCCCCTGCATGCCATTTACAATTGAAAAAACTAAAGGTGATAGTCTTTTTATCAATCCATCCTTCTGCTGCTGTGTGTTCTAATAATGCCAGAAGGGTAATTTGAATATCTCTAGTGGATCTCGCTCCAATCTGGAGAATATCTTGGTATCACTTAACTGCCTCAAACAATAATTATCTTGAGCTGTCATGTCGCTTAGCACCAATGCTCCACCTTTGCCAGCAGGATGAACGGTAGCACTCTCATCGGAATATGCACTATTGATGAGTGCAAGATCCTGTCCTCTGAAATTACTATATCTTGGTTTCATGTATATCATTTTAGGTAAATCTTTCAGTGCTGTAGATCTGCCATCTTCTTTTAGCTTCATGTATGGTATGATATCTCCAGCTCCCAAATCACTAAATATATAGTCTAATCAGTGAATCAGAGAGCAGCGTAAAAAATAGTAGCAGAAAAAGGCATTGGGGCTCCATCTCTCCGTCTCCAAGTGGGTTACTTTGGCTTCTCATCAATAATCAATACACCTCGAAGACCCCTGCCTCTCCCATGAATACATTCAATCTTAGGCCACTTCATACATACCTGTGATGAAATAATGACGGCTCTGCAGGAGTAAACAGATCTCCTGATCACTCTCTCACCATTGCTACACTCTATCGGCCACCTGGTCAGACTACTTCTTTCCTCTCCAAGTGAGCTGACGTCTCCTCCTCCCTCCTGGCCTCGATCACTCAACTCCTCCTCTTTGGTGACCTCAACATCCACCTGGATGCTTCTTGTCCTCCTCTGGACTCTTTCGCGACCTTTGCGACTCCCTCTCGCACTCTATTCTTCCCTCTGGCCCGACTACGTCTTCAGAGCACACTCTGGATATTCTGATCTCCTCAGTCCTCCCCCTCTCTATTCCTCTCACCACTCCTCTCTCCTGGAGTGATCTCTCTCTCCTTTCCTCCCATCTCTCCCTCTCTACCCCTCAGGCCAAGCCGATTCCAGCACTGCCACCTACCTTCTTGGTTCTTGAGACCCATGAAGCGTGTGTCAGTTGAGGCTTTCACTGCCACTTTCTCTCCCCCCCCCCCTCATCCACTGGCTGACACACATCCTGATACAGCCCTTTCCATGCTCTACTCTTCCATCTCTGATACTCTTGATGTTCCTGCCCCTGTCATGAGGATCCGCATGAAGCCCAAAGACAAGTGCAACTCCTGGTACGAATCTGACCTTGTCCCCCTTAAACACACGTGCAGGGTGGCTGAGAGGAAATGGCTAGCTTCCTGTGCATCCTCTGACAAACTGGACCGTCGCCTGCTCCAAAGGCAACACCGGCTCTCTGTTTGCTCCAAGAGGAGAGCCCACATCCAAGCCTGTGTCTCTGTGGCATCTAACAACTCGGCCAAACTCTTTAAAATCAGCAAGGAGCTGGCCAATCATGCTGCAATCTCTACCTCTCCTGTACCCTCCCAGGCCCCCTGCACTGCCCTGGCTTCTCATTTCATTTCTAAAACTCAGTACATCCTGTCCACCCTCTCGTGTTATCCTCCTCCTCCCTCTACTCTCTCCTCTACTTCTGGACCCCCTCTGGCCACCTCTCCTCACTCCTTCTTTGCCTTTCCTTTGTTCTCCCCTGATGAGATTTCAAGACAAATCCGTTCCATGAAAGTCTTGTCAAAACAGGTCCTTCCCTGTTCTTCCAAAACCATCAAGGACCACATTGATACCCTTGCTCCTGCCCCGGCTGACTTCTGTAACCACTCCTTCACCACCGGAGCCTTCCCTTCCCAGTGGCATAACACAAGATCTGGGGGCCCCCCTGCGAGCCATGCTGAGGGGGGCCCCCCCAACTCGGCAACAAATCATGGGTCGCGCCACTCTCTGAGCCGGCTTAGATTACCACACTAGCGTAATACGCACAAACGTGCTGCTGAAGGGGTATGCCGCACACTGCACTAGGAGAAAGATATAAATATGTGTTTAAATGCAGTATACAGCACACTTTCTAAGTAAAATGTGCTAAAAAGCCAGTGTTTGCTATTGTTTTGGAGGGTAACACCAATCCAATACATGCAAGTCACCAACAGTGCACAGAAACATTAATGCTTTGCTTTTAAAAATGCCATGCCACAATGAAGACATGTCCAACTGGCTGCACAATGTAGACCAGTGTAGACACGTAATAACATTACAGTAAAGCATGCCAGGCCACATTTAGACATACCTAGACTGCTTGCACAAAAATGCCAGTCGAAGGAATAAGACTCATCAAGAAGAGAGCACACATTCAAGCCTGCGTCTCTGCGGCCTCTAACAACACAGCCAAATGTTTTAAAATCTGAAAGGAACTGGCCAATCCTGTTGCAGTCTCTACCTCTCCTGTTCCCTCAACAGGCCCTCTGTACAGCTTTGGCCTCTTGTTTCTCTGCTAAAACTGAGGACATCCTGTCCACTATCTCCTCTTCCTTTCCCTCTCTCGGCCCCCCTTTGGCCATCTCTCCCTCTCCTCCTCCCTTCTCCTCTTTCTCTCTAACACCTGACGAGGTTTCTAGACAAGTCCCATCTATTGAAGTGTCATTGAAACAGGTGCTCGCCCGCTCCTCCAGAATCATCAAGGACCATATTGACACCCTTGCTCCAGCCTTGACCGATTTCTGTAATCATTATTTTGCCACTGGAATTTTCCCCTCTCCCAAACTCTTGGAAATGCTGGCCATCTCCCAGCTTTCTCTCCACACGGAATCTGCTGGTTTTCTCCATGACCATCAGTCTGGCTTCAGAGCTGCCAGAGGCATGGAAACTGCTCTCCTGAACATACGTGAAGATCTGCTTTCTAACATTGATTCCAGCATTCCTTGCAAACGACTCAGTGAGAACCTGGGCATCATGGATCAGGCCCTGGCATTGCTGACCTCCTTCCTCTTGGGCCGCCCCTCCCAGGTCCAACTTGGTCCCTTTCTCTCCACCATCTCTCTCTACCTGTGGCGTTCCCCAGGACTCTATCCTATCCCCATGGTTTTTCAACCTCTACTTGGCCCACCTAATCTCTACCTTCTCCTATAACTTTCAGTGTTATGCAGATGACACCAAGCTTTACTTCAGGCTCCCCTCAGCCTCCTCTCCTCTCTTGCGCATTCCTGGTTTCATCTTTAACTCCACCCTATCTTTCTCTCCTCACATCTCGGACGTCACCAAGAAGTGCGACTACCAGCTGCACCTCCTCAAAGGGATTCTTCCCTTTCTCACTTTCCCCCAGAAGCTCACTGTCTCCAGAGCCCTGGTTCTCTGGTTTACTGCAACAGCCACTTTATCAATCTGCCTTCCTCTACTCTCCACCCTCTGCAACTAATCCAGAACAGGACTGCAAGACTTATCCTTCACCTCAAGCCCAGGGACCATATCGCTCCAGCCAACATGAAATCTCTCCACTGGCTCCCGGTGGCTGCAAAGATCAAGTTCAAGAGCCTTTCCATTGTCCACAAGGCTTTCTGGGGCTGGGGTCCGCACTACATCCAACGTTCTCTTCCAAAATACCTTCCTTCTCGAGCCCCAAGGCTTAGATGCTTCTCCAGGGTTGGAGGCTTCGCCCCTGCTGAACTACCTGTCTGCATTACTAACTGGTTGCTTGGCTACCCTCAGTGTCACTGAGTCCAGGCACTTTCTTGATCAGTCCCCCTTGCACTGCCTCTGGGCCTACCATGCAGTAAAGGGTTGTAACTGTAACCCTACATTCCCTTGTTCTCCTTACACTTAGTCAGAGCATTGCTGCCCTGTTCTACCCTCCCCTCTCCCTTGCACTTTCGCGCTCCCTTTCCACTTACACTTCTCTTTCTTGCACTTGCACGATCTGAATGACACAAGGCCTAGTAAGATCATTTGTCTTGTCCTCCCTTTGTTTTCCTTCCCTTGTCTTGTCGCGCATAAAAACACTTGTGTACAGGTGCGTTATATATGACTTATCATATCATATAATTTTATCATAGATGCCCATAAAAATATGCAATGCCGCAGTAAGAAACGGCTAGACTGGCAGAACCCAAACGCCAGTCTAGCCAGGTAATTACACTTAGCAGGACTGCTTTATCAGAAATGTCCCATTAAAAAAGTCATACCAGACTGAGGAATTACTAGACTGGCTGCACCAAAATGCCTCTCTAGCTACTAATACCACATATCATTCCTGCTTAGTATGGACATGGACGGCCATTATGATTTATTGCACAATCCCGCCCCCCACACATCCCCTCTCCTTCCCACCCCTTACCTAACCTCCAAAATCAGCACATTGGCCCAGAATTACCCCCACGTCCCTCTTCCTTGTCCCAGTGCTTACGTATGAGGCTCCATGCCTCATAGGTAAGTACTGGGATGAGGAAGAGTGGGACTAGGAGCAATGAAGATTACAGGTAGCTAAGTCAGGCATTACCTTCATGCACCTCTAGTTCATCCCAGTTCTTGAGTATGTGGCATAGTGCCTCATACACAAGTACTGCCTCATACACAAGTACTGGGATGAGGAAGAATAGAGCTAGGTGTAATGAAGATTACCAATAAGTAATCAAGGCATTAAACACAAGTAGTGGGGCAACGCCATTGAGCTAAGTGGGCTTCAACACTCCCCCCCTGAAATTGTTGGCTATGTTGACTTGACCTGGCTGACCTACAGGGCAGTTGCCGGACAGAAAATGACACAGATGTTAAACAGTACCTGGGTTTTGCTGTTAACAAGGTCCAAGCCCAGCAATTACTAATGTACAGCATTTCACTGTTAGTACCTGCATTCAAATGCCACATTTTTTAGGCAATTGAAATTGTGATATGGGTTTAATACTTGCGTGCCAGGGGAGTGATTGGAAGGTTTGAGAGGGAACAGGAGACCAGTCATTCCCACAGCAGTCCATAAATGGGCGCTTTCAGACTTAAAGGAGAGAGTTAACTGCTTGTAACATTGAAGCTGCAATAAAAAAGTCTCGTTAAAATGCGTAAAGAAGTTTGATGCCCCCACACAAATATGTTTGTTCCTCTCCCACCACACATGAAGTTAGCGCCTCTCCCAACATTTGAATGGTTAGCCCCCTGAAATGTAGGTTATGTTGCGCCCCTTAACACAAGCATACACACCATTCACCATATATACACACACACACCCAGTGATCCATACATTTAAGTGTGCACTATTACATCATACATGCACACCCAGGCAGCCACCCATACATTTAAGAGTGCACCCTTTAACAATACAGGCACACCCAGGCATCCACCAGTACATTTAAGTGTGCACCCTTTCCTCATACAGGCACAAACACACCCAGGCTCTCACCCATACATTTAAGTGTGCAACGTTTCACCATACAGGCACACCCAGGCAGCCACCTATATATTTAAGTGTGCATCCTTTCACTGTACACGCACACCCAGCCACCCATACATTTGTGTGCACCCTTTCACCATACACTCACACAGACAATAGTCACCAATACATTTAAGTGTGCACCCTTTCACCATACAGGCACACCCAGGCAGCCACCCATACATTTAAGTGTGCATCCTTTCACTGTACATGCACACACGCATACCCAGCCATCCATACATGTGTGTGCACTCTTTCACCATACGCTCACACATGCACACGTCATGGGGTTGAGGGGAGCCATAATACTTCAAAAATAAATTGTTGCTTTTTGAAGTCACTCTGACTTCCTAAGGAAATTATTTCTGTTAAGGATTGAAGCATAACATAAATTGTTTTTTTTTATGAAGGCAGAGTGACTTCAGAAATAAACTATTTATTTTTGAAGTCATAGGGCTCCACCTACACCATGACATGGAGGCCTCCAGCCTAGGGTCTTCATGTCATCGGGATGGGGTGGGGGTCACCCCCCGACTTCAAAAAGAAAGTATCTTTTTGTATTCACTCTGCCTTCATAAAGAAATTATTTCTGTTACAGAAATCATGTCTTTATAAATGCAGTGAATTCAAAAAGAAATGTAAAAAATAAAACGTGAAAACATTTTTTTTTCATTTTTTTTTTTACTTCAAGTGGGGCCCCTTCCCAGGAAATGTGGTTGCGGGGCCCCCCGCATGGCAGGGGCTGCAGGGGCCCGTGTTACGCCAGTGTCCCTTCCCCCCCAAACACTCTCATGTGCGCCCTCTCCTCAAGAAACCCTCTGCTGACCCCTCCTGCCGGCTAACTATCGCCCAATCTCTATCACTCCTTTCCTGGGCAAACTCTGGGAAAAGCTGGCCATCTCCCAGCTCAATCTTCACACTGAATCTGTTGGCTGTCTACATGAACATCAGTCTGGCTTCAGAGAAGCCAGAAGCATGGAAACTGCTCTCTTGAACATCTGTGAAGACCTGCTCTCTAACCTCGATTCTAATCTCCCCCTGTCCTCATCTTACTCGATCTCTCTTCTGCCTCTGACAGGGTCAACCATGTCATCCTGCTCAATCGTCTCTGTGATAACCTGGGTATCACCGATCACGCCCTGGCCTGGCTGACTACTTTTCTCTCTGATCGACCCTCCCAGGTCCAAATTGGATCTTTCCTTTCCTCTATCTTACTCTCTACCTGTGGTGTTCCTCAGGGGTCTAACCTCTTTCCCTGGCTTTTCAACCAATACCTGGCACCTCTTGCCCACCACATTGCTGCTCTCTGCTCCAACTTTCAGTGCTATTGTAACTTCAACCTCCGTGAATTACTAAACCAACCCAGTTTATAGAAAGCCTGAAAAGGTCTTTCTTAATAAACAACGACAAACAAACAAATGAGGCAGTCTGGGAATAGTTCCTACCTTGTCTTAATGAAGACAGGTGCACGATGGGGGCTGCGCTGATCCTGATGAAATAAAGGATCCTCCTGGAACCCCCTACGCGGTCAGCACTACAAAGGCTAGCCCCCGAAGGGAATTCCAGGGAAACCATTGAGGGGGAAAAACCCTGAGCAGAGCTGCTGGGGAGCGTGGATAAACGTTCTCCTTCCCACCGGAATGTTTGGAATAATTCCTGCTTTCCGGTTACCAATGTTGAAAGCTTGTACTAATTATCCCAGCTGTAGATGAATTTAAGAACAATATTAGCTAAAGAATGGAACAGAAAAAGGAAAATAAAGATTACAGAAAAGTTCCCCTGCTCTTACCAAAGTACTAAAATCGAATGGTAATGTAATGATGAAGGTAGAGCAAAGAGTCCGTGTTCAGGGAGCCTTCCAATACTATGAGGAAATTAAAGAAGAAGCATAGATTGTAACAGAGTGTGCCCCAGGAGATATCAGATAGAAATAAGTAAGGGAAGAATGGGTTTCTCCACCTGCAAGAGATGAAGGCTGCGCGACCTCGTCCGTAGAATGGGGAGTGTGCACAAGATGACAAAAAGGATTCTGGGAGTCGTAGTTCTCGAGAGAGAGAGAGAGAGAGAGAGAGTGGCTCTCTAAACCAAAACCAATGCATCTTCCTAAATGAAAATGAACCAACAATATAAACCTATCAAACCCTCCGCCAACTGTCAACACAAGAACAAACTACTCATGACGTTATGCCTACCCGAACACTGTGTAACTGGGATTATGAAGGAAGGCCATGAGTTCAAACATAAGGAGGATCGAAAGAGGTCACCATTCCAAAGCTTAGTTCCTAGCGAAGTATGGGAGAAAAGGTAAGCAGTGATGCAAGTTTGCAAGTATCCAAATGGAAAATAGAAGCACAAAGAAAGATACAAAAAGATCCTGTAGCGTACTCACAGAGCGTCTGACAACATCTAATTGAGTAGTGACGCGACGTAAAATCCGCTCTCCATTCTTTTATCGGATCTTCTTCTGTGGGCGTGGCTACGTCCCCCTGACGTCCGACTGCTTCCTGTGGTAACGTTGTGACCGTAATAACAACTAGACCGTCAACACTTCTTGCAGCTGATGCCGTCTCAGAAAAGCTAAAGGCACGATCATTACACACATCTCGGAATGTAATGGAAGAAACCATTACAAGTATGCCCCTTCTTAGGCGGACTCCCCCCTGGTTTGTCAGGATGGTTTTCATGAAATTTCCTTATCAACCGGGATGCGTGAATATCTTCAGCTCATTCCCATGATCTTTCAGCTTTGGAATACCCTTTCCAGTCTATTAGATACTGAAGTTTCCCGTAATGATATCGAGAATCACATATCCTAGATACTTCAAATTCTGGACCTGTCGATGTCAGAAGTGGAGGAGGATTAACAGTAGTTTTAGGATGAAATTTACTTCTTCTGTCCGGTTTTAATTGTGAAACATGAAAAACCGGGTGAATCCGAGACCAGGAGGTAGGGAGACGCAGTCGAAAGGCTGCTTGACCAATCTTACATATGATCCGTAAAGGTCCAAAATATCGAGGGGACAGTTTAGACGGTACCAGATGCCTAGGGAGAAATCTAGCTGAGAGCCAAACATAATCTCTGATCTTAATATCCGGGCCGGAACTGCAATGACGATCTGCATACTTCTTGATACGCACTTGGGATTCTTGAAGGGTCTTTCGGGCTTCTGAATGATACTTGTCAAGCTGTTTAACAAGATGATCCACATCTGGAAATTGTGAAGTGGCATGACTTGCACTGGGAAAAGATGAGGGATGGAATCCATAAGTACAGAGAAAGGGACTCATCTTAATTGAGGAGTGAAAATAATTATTATATGCATACTTGGCAATAGGTAACAATTCCTTCCAGTCATCCTGAGCTGCGGATACATAAGTTCTCAAATATCCTTCCAGGGTCTGATTTAAACGTTCAGTTTGACCGTTTGTTTGCGGATGGTACCCGGAACTCAGGGCTCTTGTAATGCCCAATTTGAGGCACACTTGCTTCCAGTTTCTCGACGTGTACTGTGATCCTCGATCGGATATTATCTTTTCTGGTAAACCATGAAGAGAAAATATTCTCTCGATGAAGACTCTTGCCATTTCTGATGCTGTCGGAAGTTTGCTCAAAGGAATAAAATGTGCCAATTTTGAGGAATAGTCTACCGTAACCATTATAGTAGCACATCCCCCTGAGGGAGGCAAATCAACAAGGAAGTCTGTCGAGATCATCTGCCAGGGCTGGGATGGTAATTACATTTGGACCAATTTACCCAAAGGGGGATGTCGAGGAGTTTTCATCTGTAAGCAATGTGGACAAGAGTTAACGTATTCTGTGACGTCCTTCTTCCAAGAAGGCCACCAGAAGTATCTGGCTACCAGGTCTAAAGTTGTACTTGTTCCTCTGTGTCCTGATACCTTTGCGTCATGACATAGTTTCAGGATTTCTCTTCTTAAGGAATCAGTAGGGAGAAAAACCTGTTGTCCAGAATAGTAACATCCTTCCTCATGGATCAATTTCCAAGGAATGAGTTCTTTCTTTTGTTGACTTGTCATCCTTTTAGTTTGTTCCTGGATTCGAGTTAGCAAATCCTTAATAACCACCTGATACACTTGAGTTTGCAGAAAGATTGATTCCGATCAAAGCTGTTTTTGGGGCAATATTTCTTTTCGGGAGAGGGCATCTGCCTGCAAATTATTAGTTCATGAAATAAAGGTAAAATTAATTCTAAATGGAGAAAAAAAATGAGCCCAACGGGCCTGTCTACTGTTACATGTCTGTGCTTACTGAAGGGCTCTCAGATTATGATGGTCTGTTCTGACCTCAATGACTTGTTTAGCCCCTAACAGTAGGTGTCTCCACTCTTCAAAAGCCCTCTTTATGGCCAATAGCTCCTTTTCCAACACAGAATAGTTTAATTCAGCCGGAGACAAAGTCTTTGAGAGGTATGCAATCGGGCGTTCCTGGCCCCCGGTGTCTTTCTGAAGTAAAACAGCTCCAAGGGCATAATGAGATGCATCAGTCTCCACTATGAATGAGTTATCCTGATCTGGGGTCATTAATACTGGGGCAGAGGTGAATCTTCTCTTTAGTTCTTCAAATGCCCCTTGAGTGGAATCTGACCAATGAAAAGGAACTCCCTCCTTCAAAAGTGAAGTAAGAGGATGAGTTAAATTGGAAAAGTGAGTTGTAAACCTACGGTAAAAATTGGCAAACCTAACAAACCTTTGGATCTCTTTTACTGTAGTAGGGGCAGGCCATTCTTGAATGGCGGAAATCTTAGAAGGATCCATGGCTATCCCAGTATTTGATAGGATGTACCCGAAATAGGCGACTCAGGACTGGTGGAATTCGCATTTATCAATCTTACAAAAAACATGATTATGTTGTAGCCTAGATAAAACTTCTCTGAAATGCTTCTGATGTTCTGGTAAAGATTTGGAAAAGACCAGGATATCATCCAAATAAACGATGACATAGTGAAGGAGAATATCCGCAAAGAGATGGTCCATAAATCTTTGGAGTACTGATGGAGCGTTTGACAAACCAAAAGGCATCAACTGGTACTGATAATGGCAAAAAGGGGTGCGAAATGCATTCTTCCACTCATCACCCGATCTTATGCGGATGAGATGATATGCCCCTTTAAGGTCCAACTTAGTATATACCATCGCTCCCTTGACTGCTTCAAGAATATCTGGGATTAATGGCATTGGGTACTTGTCTGGGACTGTAATCTTATTGAGACCCCGGTAATCAATGCAGGGGCGTAATTCCTTTGTGTCTTTCTTTGGAATGAAAAATAACAAAGCAGCGGCGGGTGATGTAGATTCTGTTATCAAACCATTTTTGAGATTAGTCTGCAGATATTCACGCAGAACCTCCTTTTCAGATGCTGACAATATGTACATTCTGCCAAAGGGTAATGCTTAAGCCGGAATTAACTCAATGACACAATCATCGTTTCGATGTGGAGGTAACTCTGAGTATTCAGATGAGGTGAATACTCGTTGATACTCATGATACTCCTCTGGTAATCCTGCTATCTGGTTGAGTAAGAGGACCTTTGACGGAGCCAGCATAGATGAAGTCTTTCCTCGGGGTGCCGGCGAATGACTCTGTATACAATGTCCAAACAGTATTCGGACCCCAAGAAAAATGATCCCGCAGACCAATTAATAAAGGGGTTGTGTTTTCTTAACCACGGCAATCCTAGAATCACCGGGTGATGAGCAGCTCTTATGATGTCTAAGGTGAGTATCTCGGAATGTGAAGAGATAATCATCTCGATCAGATTGGTCTGATCTTTGATAGGCCCAGAAATTAGTGGATTACCGTCCACACTTTCAACTGGAATCACAACATTTTTGGAAGATCTGGGAATACCTTGTTCAGTAGCCCATCAATCATCCACAAAGTTTCCTGCCGCACCACAATCAATAAGAGCCGGAATATATATCACTTCTTTGTCGCCACATCTTAAGGAGACCTTCATAACGATCATCCCCGAGTCGATAACCCCCGAGGAAATAGGTACAGGGGGCAGCAAAGCATTTGATGAGGAACCGGTGTCCAGCAATGGTTCCCGGACCGTGGTTCCCCTTACGGCTGTGCGCTGGCTTTTCCCAACTTCCGGAGTGGAGCAATGGGGCAGTCCTGCACTGTGTGCGTATTTGCACCACAGTACATACATAGTCCCAAAGTACGTCGGCGAGACCGTTCCTCAGGAGATAACGGACCCCTAGATGCCGTCACCAATTGCATAGGTTCATCTCCCGAAGAAGAAGGTTTAGATGCTGCAGAAGTTTCTATAGAGGGTCTATAGGTCTGTCCCTTCTTCCTTTCCAATTGTCTTTCTTTTAACCGGTAATCTATTTGTAGAACCAATGAAATAGATTCCACCAATGTTTGGGGCCGGGGTACCCGAGACAATTCGTCTTTGAGATCTTCTGAGAGTCCTCTACGAAATATTGTGGTTAATGCTTCATCTGACCATCTCGTTTCGCCTGACATTTGTTTAAACCGAGTAATGTAAGACAAAATATCTTGGTTCCCTTGTTTAAGATCTAACAAATGTTCTTGAGCGGCCACTGTAAGTTCCTGACGACCAAACATACTCTTTATGCTATTGCAGAATGCAGTGTGAGAGTCAAGAATAGGATTTGAGGTGGTCACCAACGGAGTGGCCCAGGCTAGTGCTGGTCCCGTCATCTGGGAAATCATATACCCAACCATGTCGCGATCTGTATGAAAATAGGTTCCCTTAAAGGCAAATCGTATTGAACAGGATTCTAGAAACTCTTTTACCTTATGGGGGATCGCGTCAAACTGACCCCAGGTAAGGGACCAGGTGGTACTTCCGAACAGTGTGGTGTTCGACTACCCTGTTGCAACTGTAACTGTTGTTGTCTTAATGTGGCAGTATCTTGCTGTTGTCGGAGATTGACATTATCCTGCTTTAATTGTTGAACTTCCGCTGTCAAAGACTGAACCGCAGCAATGAGCTGCTGAATTTGTTGTTGTTGTTGTTGGGGGTCATATTTTCTAAAAATAGATCCCTCTACCAGAGTCTTCAATGGATACAATGTTCGTCACTAACTGTAACTTCAACCTCCGTGAATTACTAAACCAACCCAGCTTATAGAAAGCCTGAAAAGGCCTTTCTTAATAAACAACAACAAACAAAGAAATGAGGCAGTCTGGGAATAGCTCCTACCTTTTCTTAATGAAGACAGGTGCACGATGGGGGCTGCGCTGATCCTCATGAAATAAAGGATCCTCCTGGAACCCTCTACGCGGTCAGCACTACAAAGGCTACCCACCGAAGGGAATTCCAGGGAAACCCTCGAGGGGGAAAAAACCCTGAGCTGCTGGGGAGCATGGATAAACGTTCTCGTTCCCTCCGGAATGTTCGGAATAATTCCTGCTTTCCGGTTACCAATGTTGAAAGCTTGTACTAATTAGCCCAGCTGTAGATGAATTTAAGACCAATATTAGCTAAAGAATGGAACACAAATAGGAAAATAAAGATTACAGAAAAGGTCCCCTGCTCTTACCAAAGTACTAAAACCGAATGGTAATTTAATGATGAAGGTAGAGCAAAGAGTCTGTGTTCCTGGAGCCTTCCAATACTATGAGGAAATGAAAGATGAAGCGTAGATTGTAACAGAGTTTGTCCCAGGAGATATCAGATATAAGTAAGTAAGGAAAGAATGGGTTTCTCCACCTGCAAGAGATGAAGGCTGCACGACCTCGTCCGTAGAATGGGGAGTGCGCACAAGATGACAAAAAGGATTCTGGGAGTCGTAGTTCTCGAGAGAGAGAGAGTGGCTCTCAAAACCAAAACCAATGCAGCTTCCTAAATGAAAATGAACCAACAATATAAACCTATCAAACCCTCCGCCAACTGTCAACACAAGAACAAACTACTCATGTCAAGTTATGCCTACCCAACACTGTGTAACTGGGATTATGAAGGAAGGCAATGAGTTCAAACAGAAGGAGGATCGAAAGAGGTCACCGTTCCAAAGCTGAGTTCCTAGCGAAGTATGGGAGAAAAGGTAAACAGTGATGCAAGTTTGCAAAGATCCAAAGGGAAAATAGAAGCACAAAGAAAGATACAAAAAGTTCCTGTAGCGTACTCACGGAGCGTCTGACAACCTCTAATCGAGTAGTGATGCAACGTAAAATCCACTCTCCATTCTTTTATCGGATCTTCTTCCGTGGGCGTGGCTGCATCCCCCTGACGTCCTACTGCTTCCTGTGGTAACGTCGTGACCGTAATCACAACTAGACCATCAACACTTCTTGCAGCTGATGCCGTCTCAGAAAAGCTAAAGGCACGATCATCACACACATCTCGGAATGTAATGGAAGAAACCATTACAGCTATGCGGATGACACTCAAATTGTTTTCAGGCTTCCCTCTGCCACCTCTTTTCCTTCTCTCATCTTTGACTGTCTGTCCGGTATCCAGGAGTGCTGTGCCGCCAACAATCTCTGCTGTAATTCCAGTAAGACAGAGATTCTCCTCATCGGCACATCTGCACCCTCCATTTCTGTCACTCTCTGGCCGGCCTCCCTTGGCCCTCTTCCTGCTCCCACCTGTGAGGCTAAGAACCCCAGGGTCATCTTCGACTCCACACTCTCCTTTTCTCCTCCAATCTCTGACATCTCTAAGAAGCCAAACTACCAACTGCACCTTCTCAGAGGTATTCTTCCTTTCCTCTCCTTCCCCCAGAAGCTCACTGTCTCCCAAGCTCTGGTTCTCTCTAGGCTGGACTATTGCAACAGCCTCTTTCTGAATCTGCCTGCTTCTACTCTCTGCCCTCTGCAACTCATCTAGAACAGGACTGCAAGATGTATCCTTGTCCTCAAGCCCAGGGATCGTATCTCTCCAGCACTGAAATATCTGCATTGGCTCCCAATGGCTATGAGGATTAAGTTCAAGACCCTCTGCATTGTCCACAAGGCCTTCTGGGGCCTGGGTCCTTAATACCTCCAACCCTCTCTTCGTAAATACCTACCTACTCAAGCTCTTCACTCCTCCACCTCCAACTTCCTCAGGGTCAGTCGCTTCTCTAAGCAATGAGTTGGTGGTAGATATCTTTCTTTGGTTGGGTCCTCCCTCTGGAACAGCCTGCCTGCCTCTCTGAAACTTGAGGAGAACCATCTCTGTGTCCAGAAGCACCGCAAGACGTTCTTCATTGCGTCCGCCTTCTTTCTTCCTCTCCAATGCTGATCGCTGTCTGTTTTGCATTGGGCATCTGGCTACCCTCTGATTTTGGGCCCAGATCCCTTGCCCACCCTGCAACTTACACGCACTGCCTGCAGCAGCCCTTGCACTTGGGTCTGTATCTGCAACCCTACAGTCCTCCCAGTTGCACTTTTTAGACACCCGTTGTCTGCACTTAATTCATGCACTTGCCACCCACTACCTATTGTTGCTTTGATCCTGTGTTTTGCACTTTCCACTCTTCCCCTCCCCTCGCACTTTCCCCTTGCCCTCTCCCCTGCACTTGAACATTCTCAATGTCACTGGGCCTAGTAAAATCGATGTTTTGTCCTCTCTTGTTCCCCTCCCTTGCCTCGTTGCGCCTTGAAACACTTGTGTATGGGCACGATATAAATAAAATATCATATTATATCATATCAAGTAGTGGCTAAACCACTTACTCAACACTCACTCTTCTACAAACTAACAGTGATCCCATTCATCAATCTAAAACAGTCACAGCCAAGAGATATACCCCCTTTGCCTATTGTGGTAACATGGACTGAGTGTAGGCTATACTTGTGTAGTAGCAACCCAAATAGCAATTATACCAAAGTTCCAAAATAAAACATTTCCAATCAAATTCACAGAAAAATATATATACTTTAATTTAACATATCAATCATACAACTATTAATAATGATATAAAACACCCCTGTAAAAATAGACAGGAAATGCAGAACAGGAATGTTTAAGGACTCTATCTAGGAGGAAAACGGCAAGAATTGCAACAATGCTACTCAATTTAGATGTTCTTGAAGAAAAGGGTGCCACGAGGGATTTAACCAGTCACTAAGTCTGCAAAAATTGCCCAGGGACAGGGGCTCTTAATAGTACTCTATTCCACTTGTAAGGCAATTCAACAGAGTTGAATCAGGATTTGAGATGTAATGCTTGCAGGGTCGAACCTGTTTCGAAGGCAGTGAGTTGCGTTGATCTAAGGTGGCGTGGCGAGTCAGTTTGGAGTGGTGCTCTGTGCAGTTTCAAGGCAGTGGAAATTGATGCAGGTCGATGGGTCACCAGGAGCAGTTTCGAAATAATGAGTACCACTGGTTCGGGTCCCACGGTTGAGGGTGAGGTTCAGTGCAAAGTCCTGATGGGTTGATCTGGGTTCCAAGATGAAGCGGTTCAAAGTTGTCTGTCAGTGCGCTGGTGCTTGATCCTGACAACTGATGGGCTCTGCTGGGGAAATACAGCATCAAACAAATTTGAAGGATGCAAACAGAGGTTTGAAGTTCGAGAGTGAGTGCCAAAGGCAGCACCACAGGTCTTGGTGGTTTAAAAGCATCAGACACCGTTTGGTTTTTGTTAGAGGTGGTTTGAATTATGAAAACAGCAGACCTGGCTGTTTTGGCTCCTCTGGATGCTGTGTCACCCACTTCACTGGGATTCCAGGAGAAGGCGAGTCATCTTCAGTCACTGCTCTCCCAGCCTAGGGATTGATGCTAGCAGACTGACAGGAGTTGGTCTTCAGAAATGTTCTCTGGCTCCAAATTAATTCTTCCAGATGTCCTTAAATTAAAGAAGGGGTGCGTGACTCCCTCTTTTAAAGGTAAAAGGTCATATGGATTGGATGTGACCCTGACCAACTGATGTCATACCCAGAGTGCCTTGTTCCACAGGATGTGGAGGGGATAAGCAGTAAAGAGACTTCCCACAGGAAAGCAAGATGAGGGAACCCTTCCTCCTACTCCATTGTATTGTCTGACTGCCCTAATTCCAGCCTTCTCTCAGCCTGCAGATTAAAAGGCTCTATGCTGCTGTGCCACTCCCTAGTGTGACATAGGACTTCGATATGGAATTGCCTCTTTGAAGCCAGACCATCAAGAGATCTCCTGTTGGAAACTAATCTAGCAGGGAGGAGTTACCCATCCTCCCAGAGAGTCAACAGAGGCAGACACCATTCATTTTGTCTCATTCACTGGAATGCAGACAGACAGGCTACCTGGAGTACACATAACATCTCACAGCTAGTCTGAGGTCACAGGGTTGACACTGGCATGATCCAATTGTATGTGGCTTTAATCATTTTGTGAACCGTACCAAATCCTAGGTATGGCTTATATTCCAAGATTACCATGCCACCAGGCAATAGTTTATCAAAAGTATTGAGGTGTTTTCCATCAGATGTGCTAAGGTTATTGCAGCCTCTTCATGCAGGAGCCTTGCACTCCAGCAGCTGTCCAAGGGGCACATGTGACTTTTGATGCTGCACTGTGCCACTGGAGAGCACTTGCTGCGGCTCTGTCAGGAGACTGGTCCAGCAGGGCATATGTGTACACTATGCTTACGCTTTTGGCACAGAGTTTTATGAAAGAAGTGTGTGGTTAGCAGACCACCATTTCTGAGATGGGCTACATGCATTTAAAAACAAATAAGTTAGGGCTTCTATACCCTTGCCAGATGGAAATCCTTCACAATACCTCAGGAACAAAGTACATTAGCACTACATCCCTCTCTGATGCTTGAACACCCTTCCGACAAAAACCCTTAACCACACCTCCCAAATATGTTCCATCATGAATGGAGCAAGTTGCCTGATGGTCCCAGCTCCATGACAATGGAACCCCCGACCTATAGACATGCAAAAAGAAGCCAGGATCAGTGTCTTAAAAAATGGTTTTCCTAATCCTTCCTCCACGAATTTCTCCCAACAAAAAAAGTCCCTCGCGGGGATTTTGGTTGCAGATTTGCTGTATGCAAGCATTTCATTCAGGTATTCATTCACCTTACCATAGACCTGTGGCCTATTTGGCATGCCACGTTGGCTAAAGGTTATATTGTGTTTTCTGCCTGGATAATCCAGTTGTTGCTGCTAAATTCCTGAATTACTTACAGGTAATTGTCATTACTCCAAGTCGTAGGGCCTCATTAGGAGTGTGCCGGGCCAGTAAAAACGGTGCCAGTAATCCTACCGGCACCGTTGTTACCGGACAGGCACACTCAGAGTCTGCGGGCAGCTCTCATCCCACCCGCCAAGGCCTGACCTGGCGGGCGGGACGTCAGCCAATCGCAGACTTTCACGGAAGCACCGGCACCATTAATAACGGTGCCAGTGGATCCTTCATTCCATTTCCCATTGATGGGAATGGGGATTCACATTTTTCCGGCGCCTGACTTCCAGGAACACCGGGGTCGTAATCCCCTGGTGTTTCTGTGAAGACAGGCACTGGAAAAATACACGAGTCCGGCGGCAGCCTCCCAGTTTTAGCGGCACGGCTGCTGCCGGACTTGTAATGAGGCCTACTCTTCCTGGTCACAGTTTCACATTCACTCCCACTTCACCTGTACAGAGCAAACTTTGATATTCCAGAAAGCGGCCCTTTGCTTTTTATACAGGAGGGAAACAAAGAGTAATAACAATAAAGAAGGACTAAACCAACATTGAAACAGCCCTTCTTTTATGTTGTTAATGGGTGGCAGGATAGTGCCTGTGTTGGGGGTAGACACTACTCAAAGTATAAGGACCCTGATAAGGAAGGAGGATGAAGGGGTAAAGGAGTATTTTTGTTTGTTCAAAAATTAATTCGCTATGCCTTGACATCTCCAAATAAATTAAATAAATGACTAAATACATAAAAAAAAAAAACTGGTAGTAAAGTCTTCATGGAGTTTTCCTCAGAGGCTGGGTCAATATTCAGAGCTATGCTCCAGCAGCTCTTCAATCGCATGGTGCACAGCAGTGGTGCAAAGTGATTCGCCGCGATGTGTTGTAGCTGCACGCTGTGATGTATGGCTCCACCGGCCATGCATGATTTTACAGCATCCTCGCTCTCTTCCCAAATCCTCAATGCATTATTGAAAATCTCTTCGCGCAAACTTAACAGCCCAGTGAGTGCATCTAATTTCCCTTCGGAATTAATAGCGCTTTACTTTCGGCGCGGCTCGTCGATAGAGTCCTGGCGGCTTTAGTTAGGCTAATTGACGCTCAGGAAGATTTGCGAGGATTGAAACAATTCCAGCACCGTGTCCGAGGACAGTTAAGTGCTTGCTGGAGTGTGGGGACCTGCCACTGGGCTCGGTGTTCAATACTTTTTCAAGCAGACACAGCTGATAACTAACCCTTTTTGTTTCGGGTAAGGCCACGGGGGACAGGCAAGACATAGAGCAAAGAAAATAATAGTAAAACATGTCCTGCAGAACTTAACGGTCTGAGGTTTTTTTCAAAAAGAAAGAAAAAACAGACAGACACACTAATGCCCGGCACCAGTATGACTAATGGCTGAAACATGTCCTCTTCCAGGTGGCCATGAAGTCCAACTCAGCATGTAATATAAGTGAGGTCAACCATGCTAGAACCGCACCTGACTTAGTTTTGTAAAAACAAACAAGCCTCCCCCCCAAAAAAAACCAAACCCATTGATAAGAAAACATACATTAGTAACTGCTTGTGCAAGTCAGATTAAGGCTGTCGCCAGCTGATATAGGGGTCCCCACAGTGTTTAATTTGTAAAAAAAATAAGTGCCAGTGCCCAAAAAATCTTGGCCCCATAATGACGGGCCCGGAGCCAGCGAGCGCTCAACCGACTGAGCTATCACATCGGCTATAGTAAAATGAGTAATTATTCTGTAGTGGATACCATTAAACTACTAATTCAGATTTAACAGCAGACCAGTAAAGTTCATCTGCAGGTCTGGTACAAAGTTGGCGCATGCCAAGCCTCCATGCATCTACTTTCAGGCTTCAGAGGTTGGCAAAATAGGGAAAGCAGCGCACTCACAGGACATCCCATACTCTGAGCACTACCCCATATATGCAAAGAAACATCCTGCTCCAATCCACTAACCATGCCCGCCCTGGAGGGCCTGTCTGCAAGATAGTGGCCTTCCCCAGCTGTGTGTTAACTGCGAACACACGCACTATTGTGCACCCGAGCACCGCCCTATACTGCCCCTACACACACGTATATATGTACCCCCGCGTACCCTATATGCAGTCTCTCGGCACACACTACAACACAATTAGACAAATTATAACAATGTTGACTAGAAAGTGCCGTATTGTAGACATGTCTACTGTAACTGGGGCATAATAAGCTAAATTCACTCTCAAGAAATACATGACCTGTAGTGTACAACCCATAGCTTCTACTATTAATAACCCCAAAGCCAACATACTGGTATAAACATAACCTATCGTAGCTGTTTCATACCAAGATTCCCCATTGGAGTCATACACCCTATAGTGTGATATACTATTCACCATAGCCTAACATAATATATGCCAACACGCATGCCTGCAGCATATAGCAGGTATCTAACATTGCATTGCGTCCATTTTCCAATAGTTAGCGGGCAGTTCTTTGCCAGAAGTTATCGCAATTGTCACTATGACACTGCTTGAACTTGTCACTGGGTGTTTCCTCACCTGCATTGCCCGTCAGGCTGGGTCATGGCCTCCGCCGCCTCTGGCTCTCCTGGTGCCGCCGCAGCATGTCCGTGTACTTGGTCTGCAGTCTGCCCCCCAGTACCAAGTCACGGGTGTCTACCCTTTCCGGCAGCCCCACCGGAGCTCACGCAGTTTACAGACAGTCTGTAATACAAATCACTGGGAGGGAGCAGGCCGGGCTGAGGCAGCCCCGCCCAGCCCTGCCGCTCCCTCCGAGTGTTTTGTAACACTTACTAATGGCCTGGTGCCATAGTGTCGCAGCCTGCGCCTTCATCAAAAAAAGGTAACACTTCATGATGAAAGCAGCAGGCAGGCGCCGGCGGGGCCGCAAATGATCTGTAAGTTACAGATCCTTTACAATTTAGGCGTCCCGTGTCCGGCGAGGCCTTGGGTGGGCTTCAGGAACCAGCCCCCAGGGCATTGTCATGAAGTGTTCCGGTGCCGAAAAAACAGTGCTGTCTTGGGGGCCGGCAAACACCGGCAGAACTTAAGCACTGGGTCCATATACACATCTTGGAGGGGCTCTTATTCGTAAAGTCTAGTATTATGACCATAGCCAATCGCGGTGGATAACATGTCACCCGGAGAAGCAAACAATGCCTGAGCCAAGGCCTTCCAGGCCACCACATCATCACTCACCTCCTTCAATCCTCTTGGCACTGCCCTACTCGATTCGCATCAGGTCCTTCTTTCACCTTCCAAGCCATCGCAATCCTGCGTTTAGCAAGCACATACACCAAATCCTTCATCCTAATGAGGTGCTGTATGTTTACTACGTCTCAAATACATTCCCAGCAGACAAGCCGCTGGCGGCCACGTGTGCATCTCAATACCACCCCAGGCAAACCTGTCAGCAATCTCCATCCGGTATTTATGGACTACTGGACAACTCCAGAACATGTGCAACATATCTGCCTCCTCATCAGCACACCGGGGACAAGACCTGCTTCACCTCTCCATGAAATTGGGATATTCTATTGGGGGGTCATTTATGCCCTGTGACTAACATACAGCTGAGACAACTTGAATCGGACATTCCTGGAAATCTTTCAGATGTAAAGCAAGGCCCCTGCCCATTCCGTGTCAGTGAAGGACCTGCCCAGATCCCATTGTGTTTGTACTTTCAAATCCCGCCCACTCAATTCGCTCAGGGCTAGTTCGTATACTCTGGAGACCACATGGCACACCTCAGACACATCATACATTGTGTCCTAAACCTGATTTGGTTCCGCACCCTCAAAGGCAGTCCACCGCTTATCAAACTCTTTCAGGTTGTCCAAGTACAATAAAAATGGTCCCGCTGTTTTCCGCAAGTCTGAGTTAATGACTCACAGTCCATTACCTTACTATCTGCCATTAAATCCGTTATTGTGGCCACCCCACTAGTCTCCCAATATCGTCTAACTTATTGGACCCTCTTGATTTTCACTTCCGCCATGGCCACAAGGAGGATGTTCAATGAAGAAGAGTCTTGGGTTCCCAAGAGCCTCCACATCCTCTGCCACACAGATTTTCCCAGTGCTAGAAGTTGAGGCATTTGATATAGCGCACTCTCAGGTATCCACAAGACCTTTTTCAAAAAACATTCTCGAAGTGAGTGCTGCCGTAGGCTAGTATCTAAGGATGGTTCATCTGCCAGCCACTGTATAACAAACTGCCGCTGCCTTGCCAGAAAATACAGCTCAAGGTGTAGGAGTCTGATCCCCCCTTTCATATAATTCCTCTGCAATATTCTCAGTGCAATCCTGTTTAACTTTGATCCTTCCAGATGAAACCCCTAACAATAGCATCAAGCTCTACAAAAAACATTCTCGGGATGTTGTAGGGAATATTAACAAAGTAGTATAACGCAACCATTTTCAGGAGCGCCACGCTCCCTGCCTTTGATAGAAGTCTATTCCAGGGCCTTCAAGGTATTATATACATGGGAAGCATAAACATCATCTCACACACTCCCCACCAGATATCTCAGGGTTTCCATCTCCCAGGCCAAACCCAGATGGGGTAACTGACTCCCCTTGAGATCTCACAGCCTGGCTAATAGGAACAGGCAGGACTTAGCCTTACTGACATGTATACCAGAATAGAGAGCAAAGCGATCTATCACATCAAGAAGGTACTGCAGGTTCTCCTCTGGGTGTGCAACTTAAAGGGGCATGTCATCTGCATACAGTGAAATCAAATGTCTATCCCCATTAATCGGAATTCCCACTGCAGAGTAGTCAGATATCAGATATACCGCGGGATGCTCCAAGGCTAAGATGAACAACATTGGGGACAGTGAACAACCCTGTCTCGTGCCCTTCCTAAATGCCCACCCATCAGAAATCTGCCTGCCCGTTCTTACCCTAACCCTTGGATTTGTATACATCAGGTGAACCCACTGTATAAAGCCCTCGCCGACGCAGTGGTCCCACCAGGGCCATACCCTGTTTGGTCTCGGTGGACCAGGATACCTATCAGTACCTTTAATTGAGCTGCTAGCACTGCTGTAAGGATTTTACAGTCCTGATTGACAATGGACAGGGGCCAGTAAGAGCTGCAATCTAATGGGTGTTTATTTGGCTTTGACAGAGAGATTACAATGGATTTCAGCAGGCACACTGGGCAAGAGTCCTACATCGTAAGCCTCCTGTAGTGTGTCAAGAAGCCGAGATGCCAATATTTCTGTATACTCTTTTTAGAAGTCCATCGGTTCCAGGGGTCTTCCCAGATGGCAGGGCGCGCATTTCAGTCAGCAATTCCCCAACAGTGAGCAGGGTGTCAAGCATCTGCCTTTGCTCTGCCCGAAGACACGGCAATGTTATGTGTGTCAGAGCCTCCTCCATGTCATAGTCACATTCTTCTTTCCCGGCGAGTACAAAGCCTCATAATACCTGGTGACGCCATACTAATCTCCCTCGGTCCATATTTAATGGTCCCTTGGTCATCTCTGATAGCACTTATCACCTGCCTCTTATCCTTCCTGCTACAAAGCCACACCTGTAGCCGAGGAGGTTTGTCACCTTCCGCATGCAATTTCCGTGTGTACTCTGCAAAATCAAATTTTCCCAACCGATCCCATGCCAATAGGCCCTTCTGCCGTAGTTTAATCAAGTCACTCAACTCCCTCCCGGTTTCCGCATCTCTGCGTTCCATCGCCCCGATGTCTGCCTGAATACACGTGTGGGAGTCCAATAACTCTCCAAAGCCCTCCCATTTTGCCTATCACTGCCCCTGCATCAGTACCTTAATGGCTTCCCATAGGGTGCCCATAGGGTGCCCATCCCAGTCACACTACCTGTGTTGGTGTAAAAATAGGTCTCTATGACATCCCCTAAATGCTCTCTGAATACACTGTCCAGTAGTGCCTCCATTCTTAATCTCCAGGTGGGAATCAGTGGCCTGTCCTGTCTTCCAAGCCAGGTAATGAACAACGGGGCGTGGTCTGAGAGGGCTCTAGCCTGATACCATGCATCTTCAAATTCCCTAATCATTTTGCATCCCGTGGAGATATATAATCGATGCAGGTGTGTATTCCATGAGGAGCTGAGAAATGTAAGTAGGAGCGATTCGTCACATGATTCGCCTTCCATATATCTGTCAACTCAAAGTCTGCCGGTAGGCTGCCCAGGGCCTTTGCCGGAGGAGCAGGCCTCTGAAATTTGTCATCTGACCTATCCATCTGCAGGTCTGATGTACAATTAAAATCACCTCCCCATATCCATCGGGCACTCCTCTACGGGGACAGCCTCGAGTAAATTAAGTCAAAGCATGATTCAGTAGGGTGATTAGGAGCATATGAGTTGATAATACATACCTCGCTACCCTCCAGGAGCCCCAGGACCAACACCATCCGCCATCATCATCCCCTCTGTTTTCTAGTAGTTGGAAAGAGACAGCCGACACAATCCATATCAGAACACGTCTAGCATATGCAGAAAAGGAGGAGTCATATAATTGCCCTCTTCATTTCTTAGCCAACTTAGACTGCTAATCCCTCGTGAGATGTGCCTCCTGGAGCAGAGCTATTCCTACCTCTTTCCTGTGCAGGTATGCCATTACCCACACTTTCTTGATATAATCATTTAGACTGCAAACATTCCATGTGGTCACCCTCACCCCGCTAGCTATGCTTCAACATTCTCTGGTCCTGCTCTGTCCCATCGACCGCTCTCCATTCTCCAACATCGTCACGCCAATCTCCATCTCCATCAACCAAACTAGCTCCCCATCCGCCCCACACCAGTCAGCATACATAAACCCAACCATAATCGAACCTCCTTGAACAAGCAAAAAGAACCCCCAATCCCCAAAAGCAAGCTTATGATATGATATGATATGGCATTTATAACGGGTCTATACACAAGAGTTTCAAGGCACGATGAGGGAAGGGAGGGGGAACAAAGGGAAGACAAAGACAACAATCCTACTAGGCCAGGTGAGATTGAGATTGTGCAAGTGCAGGGGAGGGGGGAAAGGGAAAAGTGCAAGGGGAAAAGGGAGGAGGCAGTGCAGAACATACTATAACAGTAAAATAAATAAAAAAACAATAAATAAAATAAATAAGTGCAGCCAAGTGGAAGCAAGTGCAGGGGTAAGTGCAGACATCAGTTGCCAGGTGCTGGTGGGGGGCTGTAGGGATACAGAGAACAGCCCCCAAGTGCAGGGGAATGCCAGGGGGGCAGTGCAGGTATGCAACTGGCTGGGAGGAGACCTGGGCCCGAAAACAGAGGTTAGCCAGGTGACCAGTGCAAATTCAGTTCCAGCCGGGAGTTCAGCAGGGGAGAGGAGGAGAGAAAGCAGAAGCAAAGAGGAAGGTATTGAGGTGCTTTGGGAAATGGAGATGGTTCTCCTCAAGTTTCAGTGAGGCAGGGAGGCTGCTCCAGAGGGATGCCCCAGCCAAAGAAAGAGATCTACCACCAACTCGTTGTTTGGAGAAGCGACTGACCCTGAGGGAGTTGGAGGTGGATGAGCGAAGGGCTCGAGAAGGAAGATATTTAGGAAGAGAGAGTTGAAGGTATTGAGTCCCCAGGCCCCAGAAGGCCTTGTGGACAATGCAGAGGGTTTTGAACTTAATCCTCGCAGCCACTGGGAGCCAGTGAAGAGATTTCAGTCCTGGAGAGATACGATCCCTGGGCTTGAGGCCAAGGACAAGTCTCGCAGTCCTGTTTTAAGTGAGTTGCAGAGGGCGGAGTGTAGATGCAGACAGATTTAGAAAGAGGCTGTTGCAGTAGTCCAGCCTAGAGACCACCAGAGCTCTGGAGACAGTGAGCCTCTGGGAGAACGAGGGGAAAGGAAGAATACATCTGATGAGTTGCAGCTGGTAGTGTGACTTCCTAGAGACTTCAGAGATGTGAGGAGAGAAGAAGAGTGTGGAGTCGAAGATGACCCCAAGGTTTTTAGCCTCACTTGTGGGAGCAGAGAGGGGGCCAAGAGAGGCCAAACATAGAGTGACAGGAAAGGAGGGAGCAGGTGTGCCAATAAGCAGAATCTCAGTCTTATTGGCATTAAGGCAGAGCTCATTGGTGGCACACCACTTCTGGATAACAGACAGACAGTCAGAGATGAGAGAAGGAGAAGAGGTGGCTGAAGGGAGCCTGAAAATGAGTTGAGTGTCATCCGCATAGCACTGAAAGTTGGGGCAGAGAGCAGCAATGCTGTGGGCAAGACATGCCAGGCATTAGTTGAACAGCCAGGGAGAGAGGTTAGACCCCTGGGGAACACCACAGGTAGAGGTAGAGATAGAGATAGAGGAAAGGAAGGACCCAGTTGGACCTGGGAGGGTCGATCAGGGAATTCCACCAGTCAACCACTCTCTCCACCCTCCCAACCAACCAGACTCCCCAATAGACAACATGGAAACTCATGTAGCAGGGCCATCCTGCCTTCATCATTTGTGCCCCTCCCTTGCTGTCCAAGAAATTCTGAAACCCAAGAACCGTAAGCACAACAGCACTCACAAATGAACAACATATCTGGAGGAACCAGGGAGACCCACCTCCCAACTCAAAATTCAAAGACCCTGTAGTGTAAATCCCGCTCAGGCCACACTGTTCCTCACATGCCCCATCCTCCCACATAAGGGTAGCACACAGCAGCTAGATGCCATAAGAACATCTGTCGCAGTGTCCAAGCGTCCAATGCAGGCGCCGCCTCTGCCTCTGCCTACAGAGATTCCATAAACTCTAAACTGACAGCTTCTGCATATTGTTACATAGACATTGCCCTTATGAGGCAGTCTCCTCCTCTACCTCATTGTGACAGTGTCACAGGACATTGTTCCTTCTCTCTGGGAGCTGTGCGATGCCCATAGTGTCCATCCAGGAGTGCAACGCAGTTGTGTCTTCGTAAATGTGGGACTGGCTACTGTTGGTCACCTTGAGACTTGCTGGATAGTTGAGCATATAATGAATATTGGCCCTGCACAGTCGTTCTTTAGTGGGGCCAAACCTAGCCCTGCGCTTCTGTACCAGCATAGTATTGTCAGGATAAATCGCTAGCTTCGCTAACATGCGCACACTGCTCCCCCCACCCTAGAAAGGGCTAGGATTCCTTCTTTATCTTTAAAGTTCATGGTCTTCGCGATCACAGGTCCTGGGGGGTCTCCCAGCGGTGGTCTGCAGGACAGTGAGCTGTGCGCCCTTTCCACTGTGAATCCTTGTGTCAGTGTCCGAGGGCCCACTTCCTGTAAGAGTATGTTTTCAACATAGGTGGTCAGGTCGTTTCCTTCCTCCCCTTAGGGTAGCCCTACGATCCTGATGTTGTTCCTACAGGCTCTACCCTCTGAGTCTTCCACTGGCACACCACCATACTCACTTTGTTCATCAGCTCCATCACCTGTGCCTGGGCAGTAGTGATGTTGAATGTGTTTTCATGCACCTGCATTTCTACCGTCCCAATCCAGTCAGATAGTGCCTGCATGTCCTGGTGCAGCAGTACCATGTTCACTATAACTGCGTCTACTTTATGTTCCAAACTGGATTTCAATGATGCAATAGTCTCCAGGATTTGGTTCTCTTCCTGCTGGTCCAAAGACGTTGTGGGTATGCCACCCTGTGCAGTGGCAGGCCTCTTCTCTGCCCCTGTTTCACCCTTCCAGGCATATGCCTCCATCATTGTTGCTCCCCCTTGCGATGATTATGCGTATCCGGCATCTGTGGGCTGGGCAGGGGCACACACGGCCAAAATGACTCAATCACTATCCTCAGTATTGCACCTTGAGTGCAGTACCAAGTACAATGAGGTATTTTCTGCAGGGTAACGCAGGACCCGCCCCCACTTGGACAAGGGGTGGGCAATAACAATACAATGGTGGGTCTCACTGCACCGCTGCAAAGAAATGTCATCCCACTGACAAATGCCTCTAGTTCCTGCATGCCCTGAAAAATCACTGGCGCTCCTGGGATGCACACCATGCAGCATCAGCAGGGACTACCCTGCAAAATGTCTTAGTATGTATCACCACAGCCCAGTATCGCAACTTCATGGGCTGTCCACCTCCATCAGGTCTCCATCCCAGCTGGGATCCAGCAGAATCAGGGAGGCAGACACCCCTCACTTCCCCGCGCTTCTGCAGGTCCTGCTCCTTCAGTGTCCCTCGGTGCATCTTACCTCTCTTAGCAGGGAAACTGGTTGCACTTCACGACTGGAGCCTGTGTGTGTGGTGTGCTCCAGTGTCACACTGGCATTCCCCTGAACTGCACACAAGCTCTCTTGGCCACCGGCATCCAGATTCCCATCGCTATGCCCCGCTTCTGGGTAGCAGTGCTACACGGCCACTGGCACCGCCGTAGCTTCTCCCACGTTGGTGCACCATCCGTGGGTGTAGCCCCGCAGGTGGCGATGCAGCCAATCCCACAGCATCCTCAGCGCCGCAGCTGGCGTACGATTGCCAGCTTCCCCCAGGACAACCACACTCTCCGCGGCTCATGCCCACTGCTGCTCGCCGTCGTGGGCCGCCACAGGGTGTCTAAGGCAGCTCACTGAGAGACAGCGGACGCCATCTTGGGGGCTTAGGTTGTTCCTGATCTGTTTCGCTGCGCTCACCAGCAGCCGATTCCGTCGTGATTTTGCTGCTGTTTGCTCCAGTTTAGGGCTACCTGCTGTCTGACCGCAATTGCTGCCTTTAAACAATGAAAATGGGCAATCTAAAGCTGCTTATTGAAAGTATCCAGCGGGAGCTCACAAGGAAGGCAGCCTCACTGCATGGCTGCTGGCCACGGCCGCAACCAACCTAAGAGAGTTATGAAGAAACGGTTAGGGTGGAAATGTCAGTTGTTGGACAACGCAGAAGGGTTAAGCCCTGGGGCCGAGAAACCAAAAGGGGCTGGAAGAATGAGAGGTGAAGTGGGGGAGGCAGACCAGGTGGAGGTCCTGAGCCGCCGAGGTGACTGGGGAAGCCTATGGTGAACTGGATCTCGTATTATTTCTCCTGCAATTTTGTCCATTAAAAGAATCAAGATGGACGGGTGGTATATGTCCTGTGGATATATGGAAAGGCTGTGTGTACATTACAGCAAATGATACAAGACTTATGGGAGACAAGCGGAGGGGAGGGTTAGGGTGAGTGGTTATTGTTCTGATTAAAATTGTGAAGTACCATGTAATAATAAAAAAGGCAATAAAAATATACTTAAAGAAAAAAAACAAAGTGTGAATAGCGAGGTCGACTCTGCTTTGACAATACAATGGCCCTCCTCATTATACCAGACTCTGTGGCACACACAAAGAGCTCCCTGCCCTTGCAGATACATTTATTGGCATCACATCTGTTCCTCCCATCTCAATTCATTGTATATTCCTAGCATATGTCCCCCCCTTATCTCTCTGGGAACCGAGGTGCCCATGAATGACGCGATAGCGCACCAATCTTATGTCTGAATTTCACCCATTTATTCGTCCCTAGAATGCAGCGCCTGCAGTTGAAATAGGATGGCCGCTCTTCGGTTGAGGGCAATAGTGCTCTAAGTCTTCGCCAAGCCATTTGGCATCAAAGAACCCCATGCCTTCCTCTCATGAATTTATCCTTCAAAAGGAACATCCATAACCTTCCTCCCTGGACACATTTTCTTCCCAGCTCCTCCAAGCTCTGCAGCTGGACTCAATTAACTGTTATCGACACAGAGCAGCTGTCTGTGACCTTGACATCATAACTTCTCTCTGAGGGGAAGGAAGGGGGACTTGTCTAAGGATTAACTGGACAGAGCCCCAGTTCAACATTCAGCCTGTTTCTAATCCTGTAACATGCCGTAAACTCAAACATGGCGAAATTCTGCTACCTTAGCCCCCAGACCTCGTCTTCACTGCTACACTTCTCTGACTCCATCTCATATGTCTACCTATGTCAGCTACCTTCTTGCACATCCCTTAAAACATAACACCATACACTACCGAATAATATTAATTCAAGATACATCACCCTATCTTTAACCTCTGTTACCGCAATGTGAATACATTGTTGCTCTTTCTGTATGGCTATATGGTGTTTCTAATATGTGTCAAAGCTAACTACAAATGGATACATGCGCATTCTGCTCCGCCCAATGAGAACTGCTAGCACTAGGACGCCTGCTAATATATTTTTCACAGTTAAACACTATTATTTACCTTCTGTTTATAGCCTAGAGGTGCCTGGCTAGCTTGACACTGACAGCTACCAGATTGGTGCCGTATAAACATACCTATGAGACAATGGGCCTCATTACGAGTGTGACGGTAAGGGGATAACGGCGCCGGTAAGGATGCCAGTGCCGTTAACCCCATTACCACGGCATTACGAAGTCCCTTAGCGGGAGCTGCTAAAGGACCAGGGAGCTAATAACGGGCCCGTGATTAACGGGCCCGTTATTAGCTCCCTCCCCATCCCCATTGAGCCCTATGAGGGCTCGAATGGGGATGGGTATTTTGAATGAGGAATTACCGGGTCCTCCAAGGTTGGAATGGCCCGGTAATTCCTCATTCAAGGAACGCGGACCCGGACCGATTTTGGAGGCAGCCATGGCGCTAATAGCACCATGGCTACCTCCAAACTCGTAATGAGGCCCAATAACTCTAAGTGCTTGGGATGGTGTATGGTCTAGTATTAGAACATATCCAGAATACCAGCAAACCAAAATGGGACCCATATAATAGACACATGGTGATAACATGCTTCTGAAGTTAGAATTGCAGCTTGCTATGTAGTAGCTCCTGCTTACTGGGTGATGCCGCACACCAGGGAGCTTCTTTTAGCTCCTGCTAAACCAATCCTTATTACAATCCTTGAGCCACCCAATATTGAGTTTCCAGGTGCCCCTGTGCCACTGTATTCCCAGTGCATATTTCCTGCTTTAAAAAAAGAAAAGGCTTTTCTTTTGTTTTTATGCTAAGCTATCGGAAATTTCCAATAAGATACGTGCCCCCCTCCCATGCTGTTACCGAACATGCTTTCCTCTGAATCCCTGCTCATTTCAATTGAGCTACAGAAGAACATCTTATAGTGCGGGCATTTTGAATTAAGGATGCACTCCTTTAAATAAGGGATCACAGATGTCAGCACCCGGATATTCATGGATGTTACTCTGAGACACCTTTACCTGTCTCCTTCCTTATTCCATTAGTGGCCCCTTTACTAACTACACACCTCTGCCGAGACTTTAAAGGAAACAGTGGCCCGAAAAGGAGGTCTATGACATCCACACCTTACAGAAAAGGGCAAGCAGTGTAATGCATAGCATGGGGAGAAGATAGATGGAGGAGGAAAAGTGGGTAAGTAGTGGCAGAACTTGAGAAGCGGTATAGAGGTGGAAGGACGAAAGATGAAGAGCAAGGCTACAGTGGAAAGTGTGTGGAAGGAGAGAAGGCAAGATAGGGAAGGAGAGTGGAACAAGGAGTGAGGAAGAGCAGGAGAGAACAGAGCTAGTGGGAGGTTAAGGAGAGAAGATGAAAGAACCAAAACATAGAGACTGTGCTCCAGTGATCGAAGTGAGCGGGATCGGTCTGGAGCAGTGTTCCACTACTTTTATTTTTCTCTGTTTACCATTCCTCTACTTTTTACTACCATATTCACCATTATAGTGGATTTGTTCATGCATGCCCCTGTGCAAGTGTAAAGATGTAATATGAGCCTTAGTTACTGGTCACTTAGACTATTTCAATGCCCTGGCTGCAACATCTTTTCACATTTTGCACTAGGCTTCCGCCTACCCTCTTCCCTGCCGAGACCACCGTTCCACTATTTTTTTTTATACACTTCTACCACTGCTGTGTTCCACTAACATCTACACCTGTTGCAAATTAGCTTTAAATAAGAGTAATTTGAAGACGTTAGTAATGAAGTACACCTGGGCATGCATTCTGAATGACTATATCACCAGATTGTGATTGTGTGAATATTTGTAAATCCCAAGTAAAAAATGCTGCCATGTTTGTTGTTTTATCATTTGAAAACACTTTTGTCTACTCCGGGTACACCTACCAAGGTAAAGCTGCTGCCTCTGAGGGTTTGCTTCAGTTCAGCCAGGTGAGACTTGGGATGCCTGCTCTGCTGTGATGAGAGGAAAGAACTGTGTCCTCTCTTAGGACGTGGTTTGGCTCTGGTGTTGAAGTGAGTTATTCATTCTAAAACCAATGCTACGGAGTACGTGCCCTTCATGCCTTATTGCATGTCAAAGCAGACATGGTACTAGACCAAAAGGATGGGTATCCCCTTCATTGTGGACATGGGGGAAGAAATTGAAGCACAGGCAATGTTTCACGGAACAAGAAAAACTTATATTATAGATTAAGGACTCATATTAGCATAAAGGATGGTAGCCAGTCAGGGATCGTAATGATCAATTTATTTCATACTTTATTAAACATATATTCTAAAAAAGATCAATAGTCATATTATCATTTACACAAACACATAATATTGTTTAAAAACATCTAATATGTCACATATTCAATAAACACATTTTGTCAAAAAATGTGCAAAGGGATGTGCAAAACAAGTGCCACAGTCTAGAGTACTATGGGAATATAATTAAAGGCAACCGATTCCCATAGCTTCAAAATGGAACATTGGTCTTGTCCTCTGTAATTGCACTACGGTCCTAAATATCATATCACTAAAGTGCTAATTGATCTTGTCACTAAAGTGCTAAATGTCATAACATTAATGTGTTCGCTGTCGTATCACTAAAGTGCTGAATATTTGTGAAACATGTTGCGCTGAATGATTTGTCTATGTCTTTCCTACTGCAAGCAATACGATTTGCGACATTTTCAACACATCTCTACACATTTTACTGAAGGTGTAAGCAGACCCCACCGTCTCAGGGCATACTGAAAGCAAAATAAAGGAAGAGGCACAGGCGGAAGAAGCAGAGTGTGCAGACAATCATTTTTAGAAGCACTTGCAGCCCTCTGCAGCCTTTCCCACCTGAAAACATGAAAAGGAATATCTAGACCTGGAAGAACACACTTGGGAGTGGGAAGAGAAGATAAGCCTGTGAGAAGAGCATTGGCTTTGTCAACGCTATTCGGAGTTAAAGAGCTCAACATGTTAAGCCTGGCCTCTGGGTAACGGATCCTGGAAGCAGCAGGGTTGACTGCAGGACTGTCATTTGAGGTCACCGTTCCATAAACCGCATTAAACTGTGTACTGTTAACAAGCCATCAGCAAGAGTGTCTCGTCAAGCTCAAGTGCGCGAGGACTCATCTTGCATGGCTGCCTGAGGCAAACTGTTAGTTTTAAAATTAAATATAAGGGTAAAAACCAGCCCTATCAAGGGCAGGGGAGTGCCCTCCTGCTCTCTAGCCCACTCTGCCCCTGGGCATGTCAAAAGCCTCCTCAGAAGGCCTTGTCTAAAGTGATCTAAGAATTTGAATTTGGTGTTGCCAGACACTGGACTGCTTTGAAAATTAATATGAGCCAGATACGTATCCAGGTCTTGGAAGTAAATAGACAACACAATGCCATGAAGATCTTGCAAATGTCTCAACCAACAAGAGACATACTGGATCGACCGGTTGGATTCCCTGAAAACAGGGGGAATGAACGAAGAGATCAATTATATGTGTTTCCTATAGGGGTGCATTATATTTGAACAGACTATTTATTGGACAACATACTACGGGCGAGACAATTAGAATTAACGTCTCGACTTTCTACATTCTACATATGTTCTATAGACATATCACATATAAGACAAGCATGTAACATTGCGGGTACTGTTTATAGCTTCCTGATTAAAGGTCGGCCATACACATAATGATACACAACCAGGTCCCTGCATTTGTGGACACAGACGCATTGTAAAGTTTAACGTGTGTTAATTAACCAGTAGTCGGCTTCCCACAGATGTGCTTCCAAGGGCCTTGCAGGACGGGAGGCAAAGACTGTACGCTGTGCTGCCCCCTTGCCTTGCATTGCCTTCTACATCGTGAATCTGATATTCACTGTCAATAGTGAATGTATGTAGTACCATTAACACAAATCTGACAATGTTATTATTTTGAAAGATCTGAGGTACGATATGTCACCACGTTCAGAGACACGGACGTGCGGTCCCGTAGTAACGTTACCCGGCATCACACATCTTCCTGTTTTAAGTTTTCTTTTTGGCTTACTGCACAAAAACCCAGACTCATTTAAAAGTGGAAAAGGTCGCTTTAATGTGACAGGCCAAAGCTTACAATCAAACGCTTAACTGGCTCCATGGCCTAACAAACTAAAGAGATATTTGAACAACCAATTAAATAACTTAAACATTTTCATTTTCATTTTCCCCCAACAATTAAATAATTAAATAACCAATTTCCTCCCTAATGATCCCTTGGATCCTACCGTCTCCTTGCCCCTTTTCCAGGCGTCCCGCTTTCTCCCAGGGGCCATGCCCCTCCAGGCTCAATACCTGTTCCCCCGGGGTGACCTGCTTGTGCAAACAGCGCCACCCCCTCCTTTCCCGTGTCATTCCCCCATTGTGCTTCCCTCCCCCCACATCAAAAGGGGCCATGCCCCCGGCGCCCCAACCCACTTCAACCCCTTTTAAACTCCCCTCTACACCAAACTCCCCCTTCCTATGACCTGCAGCCAGCCTGACCTGCCACATCAGCAACATATATTACACACAAACTTTCACAATGCCCTGACCTGTCACACAAAACTACCAAACCCTACCCTCATAACAGACCCCAAAAACTCATAAAAAACTCCCCATGACATCTAAAAACCCCCTGCATAATCCCATGAACAATGGACCCCCCTATTCCATAACTGACATTACCCTAAACCAAAATGAAGGGGTGGGAGGGCGGGACAATCACCAAGTCCTAACCGTCGCCTGCCTCCCGAACCTTCCCTGAGCCCTTAAATACCCCACCGGGAGGCGCTCTGCACCCCCACGGCCACTCACTGGCCGTGTGCAGCGCCAAAAACTCCCCGGGGGGAAACGCTTCGCATTCCCCCCGGGGCCCCCCTTTTGGCTTACTGCACAAAAACCCAGACTCATTTAAAAGTGGAAAAGGTTGCTTTAATGTGACAGGCCAAAGTTTACAATCAAACGCTTAACTGGCTCCATGGCCTAACAAACTAAAGAGATATTTGAACAACCAATTAAATAACTTAAACATTTTCATTTTCATTTTCCCCCAACAATTAAATAATTAAATAACCAATTTCTTCCCTAATGATCCCTTGGATCCTACCGTCTCCTTGCCCCTTTTCCAGGTGTCCCGCTTTCTCCCAGGGGCCATGCCCCTCCAGGCTCAATACCTGTTCCCCGGGGTGACCTGCTTGTGCAAACAGCGCCACCCCCTCCTTTCCCGTGTCATTCCCCCATTGTGCTTCCCACCCCCCACATCAAAAGGGGCCATGCCCTCGGCACCAGAAAAACCCTCCCCCGAGGAGTTCTTTCTGCCCCAACCCCCCCCAAATTTTTCTACCTCAAACTTTTTACCCAGTCTCCCAGCCAAGAACCCAAGTCCGCCAGGTAGTGATTATTCCCATACACCGACAAGTGTACCCCAACCTCTCTAAAGATAAGGAAACCCTCATATGTTATTTCCTTATTGTCCATGACCTGCACCGCCACCGAGGCACAACTTTTTACCATTTCCCTGTTTATCCCCTTCCTGGCCCGCTCTATTGCTCCCTCACTTCTCGCTCCCCTCCAAACTCTTTGCGGCAACAACTTAGTCCACACCACCACCGCTTGAGGCCACATATCCCGCACCCACACTAAGTCCCTCTTCATTTTCTTTAGCAGAGCCACCCCCGTATCTCTCACTAGGTCATTCTCCCCCGCATGCAGCATCACCACCTCTGGAACCCCATAGCGTTCCCTCATCCATGCCAATACGGGCAGCAGCTGATCCCACCGCAGGCCCCCCAAACCGTGCCATCTCACAACCACTTCCTTGTTACTGCACCCCAACTGCCTTCCAAACACCCTTTTCTCCACCTCTTTCCCAGCCCACTTCACAATTGAATGGCCAACAATCCAAACTTGTGCCAACTCCCCCTTCTTTTGCGCAGCATCTGAAACAGAAATTACAAAAAATCACTGACAAGTCAAAAATATTACAACAACAACATTTTGCCCACAAAGTCCTCCTCCACCTTTCTTCAACATTCCCCTTTTTCAAAATCCCTGACGTACCCCTTGTATTTCCCCGACCTCCAACGCCCCAATCTTTTCACCTTGTCTTCCGAAAAACCCAGTCTGGTACCCTCAGATGCTGCGCCCATCCTAAAAGAATGAGTCCCAAAATCCTCAGCCTTTTCTCCCACCGTCACCAGCGCCTTCCGCAATACCCCTAGCACCTGTGCCGCTGAAACCGGCGATCCATCCGCATGCTGAAAAACCAAGCCTGACTTACCCCCAAAGCGCTCCTTCCACACCTTGCCTGCCTCAACTGGGCATAAAACCTCGCTCCCTCGACTCAGCAGAACCCAAGAGCCCCTTCCCTTCTGATCCGTCTTGGACCTTTTAATCTTGATGTCTAAACCTTCTTCTGTAATTTGAACATTTTCCCATTGCAGTCCCCCTACCCCCTGTTTTCCCCCGACCAACTCAGAAACCCTGAAAGCCCCAAAGAATAACCATGTAAAACAAGTCGCAAACAGTTCCCCTTCCCATACCGACCAGCAAACTCCCCCCACCACCTCAATCAACCTCTGCAGCAATTCCGCCGATATCGGCCTCCTCTTATCCTTGTCCCTCTTACTCTCCCTTGCCCATCCTTCCAACATCCTACTCGCCATCTCCCCCCCACTTGGTTGAAAACCACAAAACCATTTCCCGTAAAAGGCAATCCCTGCTAGCTTTCCTGCTATCGTTGCCCTTGACCAGCCCCTGTCCATGCACTTCAGGAGGAAATTCGTGACATCATCCCTTCTCCGCTCTTCCACATCCCATCTACCCTTCCAACTACAAGCTCCTCCTCTAATAAAATCCTCCCAGGCCCTCCTGTATGACTTCTTAGATGCCGCGGCCAATGAACCCTCCACCAGAGCAAGCGCTCTCAGCTTCCTATCTTCCACAGCTCCTCCGGAATCTGCTTCCCCTCTTGATCTGCATCTGGAGCCAATCCACGGAATCTCTGCCATTGAAAACGAGATAATGCATCAGCGATGCCATTATCCTTCCCCGGCACATGTGTTGCCTTAAACACCACATTCCATTCGATGCAACGCAGGACAAATTCTCTCGTCAGTCTTGCCACCCTCTGATCCCCAGCTGACTGTCTGTTCACCACATGGACCACACATTCGTTGTCGACATTGAAGTTCACCTTCTTGTTTTGCAACTCCTTCCCCCACAACTCCAATGCCACTAGTAATGGAAAAAATTTAAGAAATGCTATACTCCTCCCTTCCTTCAACCACCTCGCTGGCCACTTTTCCGCACACCATTTTCCCCCCCAAAACACTCCAAAACCACCGGCCCCCGCTGCATCCGAGAGTATCTGAACTTCCCATGTCACCGGGTCTCCCTGCAACCACATTGACACTCCATTGAAACTCTCCAAGAAGCGCAGCCAAATTCTGCAATCCTCCCTCACTGCCCCTGATACTCTTATCCGATGATGTGGGCACTTTGCTCCCGCCATGGCCCTTGCCATGTTCCTGCAAAACATCCGCCCTGGGGCCACCACCTTACATGCAAAATTCAGATGCCCAACCAATCTCTGCATCTCCACCAGCATCATTTTCTTTGCCCCCACTGCTTTTTCCAACAGTACCACCAATTTGCTCACCTTGTCGTGCGGCAAGCGTGAGGTCATGGCCACTGAATCCAGTTCAATTCCTAGAAATGTTAACACCACTGACGGCCCTTCCGTTTTGTCTTCGGCTAAGGGTACGCACAGCTCCTCCATCAGTTCCTGGAACAACCTTAGCATTTCTTTGCAGTCCTCCTCTCTTTCTGCCCCGCTAATGAACAGAAAATCATCCAGATAGTGCAGCACACTCTCCCAACCCGAGCTAAATGAGAAAACCCACTGTAAAAAGGAGCTGAACCGTTCAAACAAAGCACAGGAAATTGCGCACCCCATTGGCAAGGCTTTGTCTATAAAAATGCGGTCCTCAAACTGCAAACCCAACAACCAAAAATCCTCCGGGTGCACTGGCAATAACCTGAATGCCGCCTTGATATCGCACTTGGCCATGAAGGCCCCTCGCCCTTCCTTCCTTATCAGCTCAACCGCCTGGTCAACACTCGCATACACAACCCCACATTCTCCCGGGGCAATGAAATCATTAACTGACATACCCTCCGGCCAGGACAAGTGATGAATCAGTCTGAACTCCCCCAGAGCTTTCTTGGGCACCACCCCCAATGGGGATATCACTAAATCACCTGGCATGTCATCAAATGGGCCCACTATCCTCCCTGCCGCTATTTCCTTGTTCAATTTTTGTCTTACCACCTCAACATTCTCTCTCGCCGACTTCAAATTTTCAGCCCACCGCCGCACCCTTGGGCCCTGGTAACCTAGTCTGAACCCCTGACCAAACCCCTCACTCAAGATCTTAGCCCCTTCCCTATCCGGATAAAATTGCAACCATTTTTCCAACACACCTACTTTAATTGGAGTAAAAGCTTTTCCCCACAACCCCTTTTCCTGAACCTCTCCCCCTCCCCCTGTCTCCCTGTTGGAAACACTGAGTGAGAGGGTGTTTTCCACCACACTTGCTACACTCGTGCCTGAACCTACACAGGGTCCTTGTGCAGCCGTCCTTATTATACCCCCAGCACGCTGCTGAGGACTGACCCCTGCCTCCTCCCCCCACCCCCACGTGGGCGGGGCGACCAAAAAAGGGCCGGAAAGGCACAGGCAGCCCACTTGCTGTGTGCAATGTTGGGGCAGGCCTCGTTGGGGCCATCCTTTGCAGCCAGAGATCCATGTCTATCTCCCCCCTAGACCGCCTGACTGTCCTCTGCCATTCTCGCTCTGAACTCCTCATCGTACCTTACCCAGGCAAAGCCCCCAAAACTCGTGAAAGCCTTCCTTATTACATCCATATATTTAAGCAGGGCCACGCAACGCTCCGGGAATTTTTGACAATACACACTGGCATAAATGATAAACGCCGACGTCCAATTCTCAATAGTCACCGGGATCCTTGGGCGTGAAGCCAGTTCCCTCTCTTCCTCCTTAGACCCCTCTTTTGCTCTCACTTCTCTATGTAGCAATTTAAAGAAATCGACAAATTCCCCCGCCTGAATCTTCTCCCTGGTCGCTTCCATCAAGTGCGCCCCCAATGGTTTTGTTATCCCCATGTATGGCAATTTTTTCTCCTATCCCTTCACTTCAACCTCCTTATCTTTTCCAGCTTGCACTCCGAGCACCAATGGCTCCACCACCTTGTCCGTTTGGACCTCCACCGAGCAAATGCTCTTCTCAACCCCTGTGGCTCCAATGGCCTGCACACCAACTTCTTTCCCTACATCTCACAGTCCAGACCCTTCTTCCTCTGTCCCCCTTCCTGGGACCCCTCTCTGCCATGCAGATGACCATCCCCTTTCCCGCTCACCTCTTTCCACACCTGCCGCCTGTGGTCTGGCGTCCACACCAATGCTCCTCCTCTCCTTCCTTAGAGGGCTCCTACTGCGGGGACAAAACATGTCAGCACACTCACCCAGCCAATAGTTCCCTTGACCCCTTCCCCCCGTCCACCCTGCCCTTCCCTTTCCATGTCCCACATTGACCTTCTTCTCTCCTCCCCTTTCCCTTTCCGCCCTGTAATCTTCCAATTCCCATTGCCCAACATATTCCTCCCATCCAACTTCATCACCCCTTAAATACCATTGCGGATGCGAGCTCATGCCTGAGTTGAGTTGATGATCTTCCTGCGAGCCCGGGGCGTCCGCCCCGCCACTCCTTTGACGTCTTCTCGGCGGTGTTGTGGAAACCCCTGCCTGGTCCTCTTTTCTCGGGCGAGGGGTTCCGACCTCCACCCTGGAATCCTCATTGCTAGGGGCTGTGCTGCGCCCTCTAGGCTCTCCTTGCGTTGACCGAGGAGGGGCTGTAGTGAAACCCTCAACCTCCACCTGACCAGCGGGGGCTGCGCAGCGCCCTCCGCCCTCACTCCTCCTACCCAGGGGGGCCGTTCCGCGCCCCACTCCTACTTCCTCAAGTGACGGTGACCTCTCCCTCCTTCTCCCACCTGCACTCTTCCGCAGGTATTTACCCCCTCTTCCCCTTTGCCCTGTCACCCCCCTCTGCACCCCTTCACCGGCTCCACTCTGATTTCTTTGAGCCCCCTCCATCTGAAAATTCCTATCTTCCCTAGAACTATGACACGCTCCCTCCCTCCATGGCTGCCCACCCGAGATCATTTCTCCCCCTGACGCCCGCCTATCTATCTCCCTCCTCAACTTCCTACCCCTAGTTTCCCAAACCTCCCCTTTTCCCGCCGATGGGGTGCAAGCCACCACTGCCGCGAGAGCCCCATCTGCCGCTGCTCTACGCTGCGGCCTACCATCACTTATCTCCCCTTCCCTCGTGCCCCCTCCACCAGTGACCTCCCCCACTGCCCCCTCTAACTGGGCCCTAGATGCCATACTAATAATTTCCAAAGCCTCCATAAGAGCCTTAGCATCAACCATCCCCTTCCTGTTGGCTCCCTGGCCCACCATTGTGCACTACTAAATTGGTTGTGCACCACAATATATATGCCCCCTGAAAATGAACCTAGCAAACTTAAGCCCCCGAGCCGAAAACTACCCGTGGACCTATCCCACAATTGGCAACTAATAACTATGAAAATAGGATTTTTTTTTTTTAATTTATTTATTTGCCCCCTCTAATTACCTCCTAGATACTGCCCTAGCCCCTGTAGCCCCCTGCCCAGACAACGAAGTGCCACCAGAAAAAGAAAATCCCCAACAACAATAAGCCTAACTAATATAAAGGCCGAGTTTCTTCCCTGTCACACTGCCCCCTGGCGGCGAGTACGCACCACCGCACCTCGAACCAACAAATGGACGAGGCCCCTTTAAATGGGAGCGCACTGCCCCCTCTGTCACCCGACGGACACCGCACACACAATTCCCCTCTCCCCGCCGAACAACACGGGAACGCCAATGCCGTATGCACAGTAAAATGTGCTGTCCCCCACCCGCTCCAGTGCGGATGCGCTTCGTGGCAGCACAATGTTTCTCCCACAACCCCAGCACCACGCCGGCAAGCGAACGGAGCAAGGATGCGCCTAATAAAAAACTCCCCTATTCGCCCACGGCACACCCACGCCCTCGCGCCAACACCTTCCTTCACTTCCCTAACAACGCGGACCAGGAGATACGGTAAATAACGAGGGGTGTCTTATCTACGGCACCCCTAAATACCACTTCACACAAATTATATATATATCTATTTTCTTTTATTTTTTTTTATACTAACCAACTAACAAACTACCTAACCGCCCAATATACTAACACTATACTAACACTCACCTACCTAACCTGATCTACCTCGCACACTCCTAGGCCCAGCTACTACAGGGAAGGCTCGGGAGCAGGCAACAGGACTGACAATCACCAAGTCCTAACCGTCGCCTGCCTCCTGAACCTTCCTTGAGCCCTTAAATACCCCCCGGGAGGCGCTCTGCACCCCCACGGCCACTCGCTGGCCGTGTGCAGCACCAAAAACTCACCGGGGGGAAACGCTTCGCGTTCCCCCCGGGCACCCCCTTACAACATCTAATGGGTTTTCAACTATGAAATGCATCCCTATATTCAGTAGTCAGTAGAAAATGCACACCTTTGGTTTGCGAGGAAACAGAAACAGGAATGGGGCTGCCACATCGGCAAACATGGACGTGCATGCGTCTGTTGCTTAGTAACCGCTGAACACAACGATATTAGTGTTCAGAGAGAAAGATGCCGGCTTCTCAGAGCGGCGCACGTTATACGACACAGAGTGGGAGTTCAGGTAAGCAATGACAAGCTCCCGATTAAGCCAAACGAGTTTTCGAATGACTACACATTAACATAGCTCAAGTAATGAGACACGCTTCCATTAATATTTCCCACACAGAGTTATAGCTACAGCCCATATAGCTGACGCTGGCCTCACGGGTAGGCATCAGTTCTGCATAATCCATAATAATGAAAGACTCAAGTCCTAGTACATTATAACATTTATTTGGTAACTTTAGGTGCGTGACGCTTTATGGATTAAACACCATGGTCACACCCTGTGACGTGACAACCTATTCAGGTACCGACCGCTATGTTCATAATGCAGTAGTTTGCATTGAATATCTGAGGCTTAGAATCACACTTTAACAGACATGCATTTTTGTATTCTTGTACCTTTTCTCCTAATTGAACATCTCCACCATTGATGGATTAATGGTATGTGGAATTTGCAATTATTTTTCAACATATAATATGATTTAATAATGTTTGGAAATCGTTTGTCGGTTTGTTACTTGCTTAAATCTATTGCTTGAACATGTGATTGATTATAATAATGAATTTGATGATGTTGACTTTGATTTTGATAAATGATCTATAGTGCCTTGAAGCCCTGATGACGGACCACGTCTGAAATGCATTGGCAGAGACACATTTTGGCACTGAGTAGTCAGGAACACTTCATGCCTCACACATACATTTTGGAATGTAGTTATACCGCTATATAGACACATTTTTTGACTCAGACCATCATTTCGAACATTAAACCTAAACCTAAACTTGAATTTATATGTAACTCCTTAAGGAGAGCAAGAAGTGAGCGCACTCCGAATCAGATTTAGTTCTGACTCTCTCTTTTGTTCACCCTTTTCTTCAAGAACATATCATTTGTGTAACATTGTTGCAATTCTTGCTGGTTTCCTCACAGATAAAATATTCAGAGCAAGCCCACTGGCACTGTTGTAGCTTCTCCATCGTTGGTGTGCCATTCATGGCTGCAGACCCGCAAGTGGCAATGCCGCCAAGCCCAGAGAGTCCTCAGCGCCGCAGCGGCGTACAACGATTGCCAGCTTTGCCCAGGCTAACTATTGTAAAAGTAAACACGCCAGATGAGTTTACTTAATGTTTTATTGCATGGAAGAAGCAGCACAGCAAAAGACCCCCAACATATCCAAGGTAAGAGGTTCAACTGGCACAGCTCAAGAAACAATAACTCTTGGTTCTGTATTCCAGAATGGTTTGCTTACATGCCCATTCTGGAATAGACTTACATCACTATGCCCTGGCATAGCTAGGTATTTATACAACACACCCCCTCCCTTATAAAAAAAAAAACATTGTAACAAACTTTTCCTATTATTTTCGCACACATGAAAAGTAAATTATCTCTTAATCTTCGCAACCCAGGACATATTCCAAATTTGGCCACTCTCCAACCCAACAGCATTTCTGAAAACACGCGTAACTTTAACAAGGTCAGTGTAAAGAGACTCTCCTTTCTTTGAGATCACAGCTTTTCTTGTTTGGACCCAGTCTCCAACCTCAACCACCGTTTTATTTCTGGGATGCTTTTCATTGACTTTTTTCACCCATTTTTCTTTGCATGCATCCATCCTTTTTCTCACAACATCCACAACTACATCCGTTTCTCTTGCTCTGCCCAACCAGGCAGGAATCACCACTGTATTTGCCTTTTGGCCTCTCATGAGTTCAAAAGGGCTCACACCTGTCTGAAGACCTGGAGCCATGCACAAGGCATAAAACCTTTCTCTCACAGCCACTCTCCTGTCTAGACCACACACATTCGCTCCTCGGATAGCCTCCATGATGCAACGATTAACTCTTTCAACCATACAATTTCCTTGGGGATAATACAGAGGAGTCCTTTTGTGTTCAATCCCACTTTTGTCAAGATACTCTTGAAACATTTTTCCCAAGAATTGCTGACCATTATCTGTGAGAATACTCCTGGGTAGGCCCTCCCTCTCAAAAACGCTTTCCAAGAATTCTATAATGCATTGACATGTGACTTCTCATCATCTTGAACTCAGTCCGCCTTGAGAAAGTATCGACTAGCGCAAGGATAAAACTTCCTCTACCCACACCCATATCTACTGGACCCAAAATGTCTATTGCTAAATCTTGCCACACTCCCTCAGGTGTGCTTGTCTTTCCCATGGGTTGGGACACCGCCAACAAGTTTTTCCCGGATTTTACACAATCCGTACATGCACCAATCACTCTTTCAATTTCTCGGTCGATTCCTGGCCACCAGTAATCTGCTTTTATCACTTCTTTTGTTTTACACACACCAATATGTCCTTGATGAGCAGATCTTATCAGTTTTTCCCTCAGACATCCAGGAACCACCAATTTGTCCCACCGATACAGTAACCTCTCTTTCACCGACAGTTCAACTTTCACTTCCCATAATGACCTATCCTCACCAGACAGTAATCTCTTCTCAGGCCATCCTTCTTTCACAAATGTTGTGATACGTTTCCACATTTCATCACATTCCAAAACTCGAATCCATTCCTGCTTTTGGATAATACCTTCCACAGTTGCAAAAACCATTTCACTCTCACCACACATTTTGTCACCACCTTCACCTACACAGCCTTCCAATTTCACCCTGGAGGCATGATCAGCTTGCACATTCTCTTTACCTGCTACCACCTCTATGGTAAATTTGTGACATTGCAATCTTGTTACCCAACAGGCAACTCTCCTTGATACCTTGTCAAGACCTTTACTTTCAAAAATAGACTTAAGCGGTTTATGATCATTTCTTAACGTAAAATCCTGGCCCCACACAAAATTCTTCAATTTCTCTATGCCCCAATGGCACACCAATGCTTCTTTTTCCAGGACAGAATAATTACGTTCCGCCCCTTTCAACATGCGGGATGCATGCATCACAACCATCTTCGTGCCATCAACATCTGGCTGCAACATCACCACTCCTATGCCAGTATCACTGGCGTCAACCGAAAGAATAGTCTTCTTCCTTGTGTCAAACATCGACAAAGGTTTCGCCATATAAACCTTTCTTTTAATCTCTTCAAATTCTTTCTCACATTCTTTAGTCCAATCAAATTCAACACCCTTTCTTAACAATACTCTTAAACTGGTTACACAGTCAGAATAATTTTCAACAAACCGATGATAAAATTCAATAGTACCAAGAAATGACCTCAATTCTGCCTTATTCTTAGGCGGTTGAGTTTTGATAATGGAATCTACCAAATTCCTTTTTGGCTTGAGTCCATGTTGTGATATCTCATGACCCAGATATTCAACCACTCGAGTCATAAAAACACACTTTTCACCACATAGTGTTATACCCCTTGCCTTGAATATTTCCAGTACCACAGCAAGCCTCCCTTTCAATTCTTCCTCATCCTTTCCACATATGAGAACATCGTCCTGAAAACACCATACTCCACTGACATCCTTTAACAACTTGTCCATAACTTTATGAAATACAGAAGATGCCGATATTAATCTGAAAGGCATGCGCCGAAATTGATATATTCCCTCATACGTAATAAAGGCAGTCAATTTACGAGATTCTGTCTAAATTAATCTGGTGGTAGGCGCTTGCCATATCAAGTTTAGCAAAACATTTTGCACTTCCTATTCTGCTCAACAACTCTCCCATGTTTGGAAGCGGGTGGCGATCAGCTACAACACACTGATTGAGTTCCCTTAAGTCGATGCATACTCTCAAATCTTCGCTACTTTTCTTCACCACGACCACAGGAGAAATCCACTCCACTGCCTTAGCAGGCTAAATGATGCCTTCTTTTTCTCATTTTATTAGCTCCTCACGCACAGCCTTCCGCATAGACAAAGGTAACAGTCTAAGTTTAGCGACCACTGGTTTGCTTTCCTCTTTCCCAACAATCTTGTGCACCATCCCTATTGAGACATCCTACATTATCACTAAAAACATCTGGGTATTTCACTATCATTTCATGGTCTTTAGGGTTGTTTCTATTTGACCCCAGCATATTGGCAACATTGAGAACTTGTTCTTCACTATTAGGATCCAATTTGATGCATAACCCCCTCTGTTCTCTCCATCCAAGCAAAGTTTCTCCCCTTTTTGTGACATAAATTTTCCCATGCGTCATTCTGCCTTTAAACTTGAATTCAGCATTACAACATCCCAACATTTCTATTCTGTCTCCATTGTACACACCAGGGACTTTGTCGGAGGGAAACAAATGTTTTATAGAACCTCCTATCACATTTTCAAACACCACTCTGGACATTAATGTTATTTTTGAACATGAGTCTGCCAAACATTTTAACCCGGTGACCATTCACTTCTATCCAGGCAGAGGGGTGCTCACATTCATCAAGCCCAGTGCACCGTACCATGTGCACAGTAACAATTTCATTCTCCGAAACATCACCTTCCTCTGATGATGCACCGTCACACTCTTCAATAAGTACAGATCCCTTCCCACCACCAATACGATAGTTCTTACAACAATTTTCAAAATTATCCCATTTCTTACATATGCTGCAATTCACATGCTTTCCTGGACATATAGGAGATGTGGACAAGTGACGTCCACTGCCACATCTAAAACACAACCTATCTTCCCTTTTTCTGTTTACTTGCGTGTTATCTTGACGCTGAACACGTCTATTTCACTGGTCACCTCCCCCTCCTTTGCTTTGAGTAGCTTCATAACGCTTGTTGGGCCTGGTTCTCTGTTTCTTTTTTTCTTTAAGAAACACTCCTTTCTTATCACCCACCCTTAAGACCTCAGTGATTTGCGATGGCTTATTCTCTTTAACTGACAATTTAGCTACACACAGTAAGGTATGTTCAATCCTCTTCGCAATGCTTATAACCTCCTCTAGATTGGGATCATCTTTTAACCAACTCTCTTCACAAATTTTGTTATTCGAACAATGTAGGATAAACTGATCTCTTATATGTTCATCTAGACCACCACCAAATTTACAGTTAAGAGACAAATGTCTTAGGGCCGTAATATAATCTTCAACAGATTCACCATCGTTTTAGAACCTTATGCAAAAATGATACCTTTCCAGAACAGTACTTGTTTTGGCTTCAAAATGTTTGTCCAACTTATATAACGCCTCATCAAAATCATTAGATCCCCCTTCCAAGTCCAGTTCAGGAATGTCTGGGAGAGTGTCATATATCCTCTGTCCCTCATACCCTAGAAAATGCATTAACATTGACACTTTCCGTTCCACTGACATTCCATTTCCACAAGTGGCTTTGACATAGTGTAAAAACCCCTTTTTCCAAGGTGCCCACTTGATCTTTGGTGGACCCGGACACTTGGGGACCAGGAACTCCTGAAAGTGCCATGCTGGGATTTCACTTCTAGATATAGAGAACTAAATTAATGTCAAAATGTCAAGTATCCCTTTTGCAGTACTTCGATTTTGCCAACTGTTTTCTCAGTAAACGTTTTTCCAGCAACCACACAAGCAGTTAAAATTACCCCTCCAGTATGACCTTGGAAATAATCAGACGAGTACCTCTGGAGACCTGTGCTTCCTTCCCTGCACAATTTCACCTTGACTGCCACCCTGCCAGTGTGACCTCGGGAATTACCCAGATCAAAACCATTCACTAACTGGGCTTCTTCCCCAGCACGGTCTCACCTCGTTGAATTGTAGAAAAACAACATCCAGGGACCACCTTCCCAAAGGACCCTGGGTGGGTAGATTCGATAGCCTCCTGCGAGGAGAGGTGGGGAAATTTGCTCGCAGCACAACGCGGAATCACTGACTGCCCTGCAGTGCTGCCTGACCTTCACTCACGTGACTCGTCACGTGGTTGGCGCGCACTTGATCGCGCACCGTGACGCGGAAGCTGAAAAGGAGGGCGGGCTGAAATACAAGCCCCGGAGCACTCCTCCAAGGGTGGGAGGGTTCGCGGGCTCTCAGCGCTCCGTTGCCGTACCTCACTTGAGGCACAGCGCCTGCCAACTAGACCGAGCCAGCCACTGCCCCCAATGCCTGCAGCCTTCTCAATCCGGCCCAATGCGTTCCTCGGCGGGGAGCACACACAGCTTCGGAACGAGCAGCCAAAATGCCGCAGTCGCGTAGGCACCGCTTCCCTTTCACGGCGCAGGGCGGTGGCAGTCGTCGGCTCCCAATCAGCTGGCATTGGGAGTCTCAACGTGCGCAATCCTCTGATGAAGCGGGGGCGGCTCCACAGGGACCTTCATCCCATCCTCGTCGCCATTCTTGTAAAAGTAAACACGCCAGATGAGTTTACTTAACGTTTTATTGCATGTAAGAAGCAGCACAGCAAAAGACCCCCAACATATCCAAGGTAAGAGGTTCAACTGGCACAGCTCAAGAAACAACAACTCTTGGTTCTGTATTCCAGAATGGTTTGCTCACATGCCCATTCTGGAATAGACTTACATCACTATGCCCTGGAATAGCTAGGTATTTATACAACACTAACCACACTCTCCTTGGCTCACGGACACCGCTGCTCGCTGTCCTCGGCCGCCACTGGGTGTCTCAGGCAGCCCACAAGAGACAGCAGACGCCATCTTGGGGGCTTAGATTTTTCCTGATCTGTGTCGCTGCACTCACCAACAGTCGATTCCGATGCAATTTTTCTGCTGTTTGCTTCAGTTTAAGGCTAGCTGCTGTCCCACCCCGATTTCAGCCTTTAAACTTTGAAAACGGGCAATCTAAATCTGTTTATTGAACGGATCCGGCGGGAGCTCACGAGGAAGGCAGCCACTGCATGGCTGCTGGCCACACCCCCAGCCAACCTAAGAGGGTTATGAAGAAAGGGGTAGGGTGGACATTTCTGCTGTTGCACAACGCAGAAGGGCTAAACCTTGGGGAGAGAAACTAAAAGGGGCTTGAAGATTGAGAGATGAAGTGGTGGAGGAGGTGGAGGGCCTGAGCTGCCGAGGTGACTGGGGAAGCATATGGTGAACTGGATCTCTTATTTCTCCTGCAATTTTGTCAGGTAAAAGAATCAAGATGGGCGGTTGGTATATCTCCTGTGGATAGATGAAAGGCTCTGTGTGCATTACAGCAAGTGATACGAGACTTATGGGAGACTTAAAGGGAGGGAAGAGAAGGGTTAGGGTGAGCGTTATTGTTTTTTTGTTATTCTGATTAAAATTGCAAAGAGCTATGTGATAATAATAAAGGCAATAAAATATACTTAAAGAAAAAAAAACAAAGTGTGAATAGCGAGGTCGACTCTGACAACGCTATCCAGAGTTAAAGAGCTCAGCATGTTAAGCCTAGCCTCTGGGTAACGGATCCTGGCAGCCACAGGGTTCACTGCAGGATTGTCATTTGAAGTCACCGTTCCATAAGCCGCATTAAACTGTGTACTGTTTACAAGTCATCAGCAAGTGTGCCTCGTCGAGCTGAAGTGTGCGAGGACTCATCTTGCATGGCAGCCTGAGGCAAACCGTTAGTTTTAAAATTAAATATAAGGGTACAAACCAGAAAAGCAGCCCTGCAAGCACCAGCCCTATCAACCTGGCTAGAACATTCCCTCCTGCTCTCTAGCCCAGTCTGCCCCTGGGCATGTTGAAAACCTCCTCAGGGGGCCTTGTCTAAAGTGATCAAAAAATTTGAATTCGGATGTTGCCAGAAACATAATATAAGCCAGATACGTATCCAGGTTCTGGAGTTAATTAGACAACACAATGCGCATGAAGATCTTGCAGACATCTCAACCAACAAGAGACATACTGGATCGACCGTTTGACTCCCTGATACCAGGGAGAATGAACAAAGAGATCAATTATATGTGTTTCCTATAGGGGTGCATTATATTTAAACAGACTATTTATTGGACAACATGTAACGGGCGAGACAATTAGAGCTAACGTCTCGACTTTCTACATTCTACATATGTTCTATAGACGTATCACATATAAAACAAGCATGTAACATTGCGGGTACTGTTTATAGCTTCCTGATTTAAGATGGGCCATACACATGATGATACACAACCAGGTTCCTGCATTTGTGGACACAGACACACTGTAATTTTAATGTGTGTTAATTAACCAGTAGTTGGTTTACCGCAGATGTTGTCACAACTCCTTCTGTCCTTGCTTCCACCAACCTTAAAGCAAAACCACACACACACGTTCCTAGAGCCCCTCATTGGTTATTTGGATCTCTCCAATGTTCATCTAGCACCAGGGAACCCAGTTGGACCAGAGCATGGCGCTCTTGGATCCAATCACAGCTGAACATGGAGGAGATATGAGGCAGCGGTATACTTGGGGGACGCAGTCTAGTCTCTTCACTCCCTGGGTGTGGGTGACTATTAAAGCCACACCCAGGCTTCAATCCAGGCTTTGCGTTGTTTCTGTCTACTGACAGCGGAACGCTCACCGTGTTCCTCCGGCCCCGGCACCATCTCCTGCTAGGCAGCCCCTCGCTTCTGCAACCCGCCTCTAGCCCCCCCCATACTTACCTGGACCTGTCCCGCGAAGGCCCGGCTGCCAGTTACTTCCACGCCAGCAGCAGCCACATCGGATCCGCAGCAGCATCCACGTTGTGTCTGCTGCCCCTCCCGCCAACAGCATCCATGTCAGGTCCGTGGCCCCTCCTGTCAGCAGCATCCACGTCGGGTCCGCGGCCCCTCTATAGGCACGGCCCACCATACTGCTTCCCACGGCTCCGGACAACACCTGAAGAAGAAAGCACAGAGGGCGCACGTTATTAAAGTAAGAAACAGCCACAGACACCAGGCACACTAAGATTAAAGTAAGAAAGGAAAGGAAGCACAAGACAGCCAAGGACACCAGGTGCAACCAGCAAATGCAAGAAAAGAAAAAGCATTAGCAGCCACGGACATCAGCAGAAAGGCTGCAAAGCAAGGTAAAGACAAGATGAGAGAAACACTCACCTTGCCAGTAGATATTGGACAAGACATCAGCCAGCAAATTCTGTCTAGGACACTGTGCAAGGTAGAGTAAAACATTGGGCAACAACGCTTCAAAAGCACAGAGTATCCAAGCCACAGCAAGTCTGAGCAGAACCATTCAGTGAAGCAACTGGTGCAATTGGACAATTGGGCCCCTGCTACAGAGCGAGAGCTGGATGGAGAGCCAGCCCCTTAATTTCCTAAGGTGAGCACATGCATATTGGGGAAGGTTCGCAGAGGAGGGGGACCTAGGAGAGTAGGGAGGGGGTTGCAGTTACTTCAGATCCCGGTTTTCACACAGTTTCACTTAATTCCTCCTGCAGGCGCAGTTCTCCTGGCAAGTAGAGAAGGTTCTGAAAGGAGGCTCCTGATACCCTCACAGAGCTAAGTTGAGCGTGACAGATGTGCCTCCAAGTGCCCTGTAGGACGCGAGGAAAAGACTGCACTCTGTGCTGCCCCCTTGCCTTGCCTTGCATTGCCTTCTACATCGAGAATCTTATATTCACTGTCAATAGTGATGGTACTTAGTAACATTAACACAAATCTGTAGATGTTATTATTTGGAAAGTTCCAAGCTACGATATGTCACCGCGTACAGAGACACAGACGTGCGGTCGCGCAGAAATGTAACCCGGCATCACTCACTGTCCTGTTTTACGTTCTTTACAACATCTAATGGAATTTCAACTGTGAAATGCATCCCTATCTTCAATAATCAGCAGAAAATCCACACCTTTGGTTTGCGGGGAAACAGAAACAGGAATGGGGCTGCCACGTCAGCAAACATGGACGTGCATGCGTCTGTTTCTTAGCAGCCGCTGAACACAATGATATTAGTGTTCAGTTCACAGTGTGGTGCACGTTATACGACACAGAGTGGGAGTTCAGGTAAGTAATGACAAGCTCCCGATTAGGCCAAACGAGTTTTCAAATGACACTACATTAAACATAGCTCAAGTAATGAGACATGCTTCCATTAATATTTCCCCCACAGAGCTATAGCTACAGCCCATCTAGCGGACGCTGGCCTCACAGGTAGGCATCAGTTCTGCATAATCCATAATAATTACCGACGCATGTACTAGTACATTACAACATTATTTTTGGTAACTTTAGGTGCGTGACGCTTTAAAGATTAAACACCATGGTCACACCCTGTGACGTGACAACCTATTCAGGTACTGACCACTAAGTTCATTATGAAGTAGTTTGCATTGAATATCCGAGGATTAGAATCACACTTTAACGGACATGCATTTTTGTCTTCTTGTACCTTTTCTCCTAATTGAACATCTCCACTATTGATGGATTAATGGTATGTGGAATTTGCAATTATTTTCAACATACAATATGATTCAATAATGTTTGGAAATTGTTTGTCGGTTTATCTGTTACTTGGTTAAATCTATTGCTTGAACATGTTTGTGATTGATTATAACAATGAATTTGATGATGTTGATTTTGAGAAATAATGTATAGTGATTTGAAGCCCTGATGACGGAACACATCCGAAATGCATTGCAGGAGAAACATTTTGGCACTGAGTAGTCAGGCACACTTATGCCTGACAAATACATTTTGGAATGTCGTTATATCCCTATATAGACACATGTTTTGACTCAGACCATCATTTCGAAAATTTAACCTAAACTTGAACTTATATGCAATTCTGGAAGGAGAGCAAGAAGTGAGCGCACTCCGAATCAGATTAAGCTCTGACTCTTTCTTGTGTTCACCCTTTTCTTCAAGAACATATCATTTGAGTAACAATGTTGCAAATCTTGCTGTTTTGTTCCCAGATAAAAAAATGAGAGCTAGTACACTGGCACCGCAGTAGCTTCTCCAATATTGGTGCACCATCCGTGGGTGCAGACCCACAGACGGCAGTGCCGCCAAGCTCACAGAGTCCTCAGCGCCGCAGCCGGTGTACAATGATTGCCAGCTTTTCCCAGGCCTACCACACTCTCTGCGGCTCACGGCCACTGCTGCTCACTGTCCTCGGCCGCCTCTGGGTGTTTTAGGCAGCCCACAAGAGACAGCGGACGCCATCTTGGGGACTCAGGTTTTTCCTGATCTGTGTCGCTGCGCTCACCAGCAGCCGATTCTGATGCAATTTTTCTGCTGTTTGCTCCAGTTTAGGGCTAGCTACTGTCCGACCCCGATTTCTGCCTTTAAACCTTGAAAATGGGCAATCTAAAGTTACTTAGTGAAAGGATCTGGCGGGAGCTCACGAGGAAGGCAGCCTAACTGCATGGCTGCTGGCCACACCTCCAACCAACCTACGAGGCTTATGAAGAAAGGGGTAGGGTGGAAATTTCCGCTGTTAGACAACGCAGAAAGGCTAAGCCCTGGGGACAGAAACTTAAAAGGCTGGAAGATTGAGAGATGAAGTGGGGGAGGGGGAGGAGGTGGAGGGCCTGAGCAGCCGAGGTGACTGGGGAAGCATATGGTGAACTGGATCTCTTATTTCTCCTGCAATTTTGGCCGGTAAAAGAATCAAGATGGGCGGGTGCTATATCTCCTGTGGATAGATGAAAAGGCTTTGTGTACATTGCAGCAAGTGATACGAGACTTATGAGAGTCTTAAAGGGAGGGAAGAGGATGGTTAAGGTGAGCGTTATTGTATTTTTGTTATTCTGATTAAAATTGCAAAGAGCTATGTGATAATAATAAAGGCAATACAAATATACTTAAAGAAATAAACAAAGTGTGAATAGCGAGGCTGACTCTCTTTTGATAATACAATGGCCCTCCTCATTATACCAGACACTGTGGCACGCACATAGAGCTCCCTGCCCTTGCAGATACATTTATTGGCATCACATCTGTTCCTCCCATCCCCATTCATGGTATAGCACTAGCACATTACCCCCCCTTATCTCTCTGGGAACCTAGGTGCCCTTGAATGACGTGATAGCGCACCACTCTTATGTCTGAATTTCACCTATTTATCCGTCCCTAGAATGCAGCGCCTGCAGTTCAAATAGGATGACCACACTTCGGGTGAGGGCAATAGTGCTCTACATCTTCGCCAAGGCTCTTGGCATCAACAAACTCCATGCCTTGCTCTCATGAATTTAACCTTCGAAAAGGAACATCCTTACACTTCCTCCCTGGACACAACATTTTCTTCCCAGTCACGTGTAGATAGCTCAGGGGCAACATGCTCACCTTGGAAGCGAGACGACACAGAGCAACGTAGGTTCGATCCCCAGGTCCGCGCTCAGAAACCTCTGGGTATTGTGCATGTTATAAATAACCAATTATATCATATCATATCTTCCCAGCTCCTCCGAGCTCTGCAGCTGGACTCAATTAACTGTTATCGACACAGAGCAGCTGTCTGTGACCTTGACATCATAACTTCTCTCTGAGGGGAAAGAAGGGGGACTTGTCCTAGGATTAACTGGACAGAGCCCCAGCTCCACATTGAGCTTGTTTCTCATCCTGTAACATACCCTAAACTCAAACATGGCGAAATCCTGCTACCTTAGCCCCCAGACCTAGTGTTTACTGCTACACTTCTCTGACTCCATCTCATATGTCTACCTATGTCAGTTACCTTCTTGCACATCCCTTAAAACATAACACCATACACTACTGCAAAATTCAAGATACATCACCCTATCTTTAACCTCTGTTACCGCAATGTGAATGCATTGTTGCTCTTTCTGTATGGCTATATGGTGTTTCTAATATGTGTCAAAGCTAACTACAAATGGATACATGTGCATTCTGCTCCGCCCAATGAGAACTGCTTGCACTAGGACGCCTGCTAATATATTTTTCACAGTCTAACACTGTCATTTACCTTCTGTTTATAGCCTAGAGGTGCCTGGTTAGCTTGACACTGACAGCTACCAGATTGGTGCTGTATAAATATACCTATGATACAATAACGCTAAGTGCTAGGGAATGTGTAGAATCTAGTATTAGAACATATCCAGAATACCAGCAAACCAAAATGGGACCCATGTAATAGACACATGGGGCCTCATTACAACCTTGGCGGAGGACCATGGTGCTATTAGCACCATGGTCTATGCCGCTAAGGTTGCAATTCCGCCATGGTGGATGGCGGAATACCGCCCCATTCCAAGGTGAGTGGGGCGGTAATTCCCCATTCACCAATGGCCCCTTCCCCATTCCCATTTTTGCCCCATAGGGCATAATGGGAATGGGGAACGGTGATAATTACAGCACCGTAAATTACGGTGCCGTAATTATCGCCAAGGTCCCTTTGCGGCATGGCTTTTAACGCCTGCAAAAAGCAGGCGTTAAACAGCCATCCCGCAAAGGGAACCTTGTAATCAGGCGTTAAGGGTCAGCGCCGTTTACGGCGCCGTAAACCCCTTAACGCCTGAGTCGGAATGAGGCCCCTGGTGATAACAAGCTTCTCAAGTTAGAATTGCAGCTTGCTATGTAGTAGCTCCTGCTTACCGGGCGATGCCGCACACCAGGGAGCTTCTTTTAGCTCCTGTTAAACAAATCCTTATTACACTCCTTGAGCCACACAATATTGATTTTCCAGGTGCCCCTGTGCAGGGTATTCCCAGTGCATATTTCCTGCTTTTCCTCTATTTTTATGCTAAGCTATGGGTAATTTCCAATAACATACATGCCACCCCTCCCAAGCTGTTACCGAACACGCATTGTTGCATGACGAGCAAGTACCAAGATTCAAGCAGCCTTCCCAGCCCTAAAGCACGTTACTTTCCTCTGAACCCTGCTCCTTTTAATTGAGCTATGGAAGAGTATCTTATAGTGCAGGCATTCTGAATTAAAGATGCACTCCTTTAAATAAGGGATCACAGATGTCAGCACCCGGATATTCATAGATGTTACTCTGAGACACCTTTACCTGTCTCTTTCCTTATCCCATCAGTGGCCCCTTTACTAACTACACACCTCTGCTAAGTCTTTAAAGGAAACACAGGCCTGAAAAGGAGGGTTATGCCATCCACACCTTACAGAAAAGGGCAAGCAGTGTAATGCAGAGCAAAGGGAGCAGATAGATGGAGGACGAGGAGCAGGCAATTAGTGGCAGAACTTGAGAAGCGGTGGAGAGGTGGAAGGACGGAAGATGAAGAACAAGGCTACAGTGGAAAGTGTGAAAACGGAAAGAAGGCAAGATATGGAAGGAGAGGAACAAGGAGTGAGGAAGAGCAGGAGAGAACAGAGCTAGTGGGAGGTTTGGGAGAGAAGATGAAAGAACCAAAAAATATTGACCCTCATTCCGAGTTTGGAGGTAAGTATCGTCCCTTACCGGCATGGCGCAAATAGCGTGTCCGAGCTGGCAGCAGCCTACTAATAGAGGACTATTACGACTTCGCGGCACAAGCTTTGCGCCATGCCGGTAAGGTACCTAGTGCCATGCCTCAAAAGGGCCCCAAAAAGCCCTTACTGGCATCAATCGCACCGTAGATAACAGTACCGCCATAGTCCAAAGCGGCATTACCGGTGACTGTAAATAGCAGTGACCGTAATTAGCGGTCACCGCTATTTACAGTCACCGCTAAATAGCGGAACCGGAAATAGCGTCATTGCAGAGGAACGGGAAGGAGCACAGCGGCCATCTTTAAAAACACAATCCATTGCCATCCTCAGCACACAGGACCCCTGGGACACTGCAAATCGACCGAAAAGTTCATCCAACCACCCAAGAATGCCAAAAGCACGCATGAAGGGATCTGCCTGCCTCCAAAAGGAGAGATTCAGCCAGGATGAGCTGCACATGCTCGTCAACACCTTGCATGTGCATGCAGGGACAGTGTTCAGCAGCAACCTGAAGAGGGAGGCCGTGTTGCGCAAAAAGGAGATTTGGGCACTAGTTTGCCAGAAGGTCAGTGCAGTGGGCAACACACCCCGCACGGTGAAGGATTGCCGTAAGTGCTGGGATGACCTGCGGCTGAGGGTGAGGAACATTCTATCGGTAAACCGTACCCAGGCCTTGGAAACCAGAGGAGGAACAAGTTCTCCCATTAAGCTCACCCCGTGGGAGGAAACATGTGCGAGCATGATTGGCCCAGAATCAATCGAAGGCGTAGGAGAGATGGAGTGTGGCGCTACGACATCTGCGGATGGAGGTGAGTGTCCAAAGTAAAAACTGGTAAGCCAAATCTGATGAAAGTCAATGCCAATGTCTTTCCAAAGAGTGACACCATGGTCGGCCACACACACACTCCCTGCAAAGTATGCCGAAACAAGTGAGACACATACCGATGCCTGATGCAAGGCCGTAACATACATGACACATACCACACAAAGTAGGAAATTCCATGAGGCACACAGCATGCATGACCTAAATTGTGAGCATGTCAGACAGCACAGTACCTGGCCAACATGAGTGACACCGACATATGGCTGCATTTACCACCCATGTATGAAATGACGTGCCCCTCCCAACACAAATGCCTATTACCCACAATTTTGTGGATGTGCAATTGTACCTATATATGATGCCTATCCAAACATCACTCATGCCGACCCTCTCTTTCACCCCCACAGACAGTGAGCATGACAGTGAAGAGCAGGGCACCACCCCTGAACAGGACACCAACCGTCCATCTACATCCAGGGGACAAGCCAGGGGGTGCCGTGTCCCAGCAAGGAAGCCACCACAGGGACACATACCACCTGCAACACCAAGGCCCATGGAGGGCACACCACCTCCACCCCCATCCCCCACTGTTCTGCCTGCAGACACCTGTCCGACACCCCGTTCGGAGGAGTCCAGTGTGGCTGGGGAGGTGGTAGCCACGGCACCCCTCACAGTTGAAGACAGCCCAGAAGACATCTGGTGCACCATTGAGGATGACTCAGTGGATGTTGTCCACACCCCAACACAATTTGCATCCCCCCAGGTATCCATGAGTGACACCGTTGATACCAACACCCCGGAGCAGTCTGGGCAAGATAACACCCAGGGACATATCAGTCTGGTATACAGTCCCGGGGAGGATGAGCAGGCTGGGCATGCCAGCCAGATCCCCAGCACGGCCACAGGTGCATCCGCAGGAGCACAGCGGGATGACCTGCTCACTGCACTAATCCAGGAATTTGTGCAGGATAACCGTCAGGCCAGGGAGGAGTGGCGCACAGAGTTGACAGCACTGGGCCGGTCCATCACAGAATACACCAACCGCCTCTGCGTGGTGCTAGGGCGCATCGCTGATGCTTTGGAGGCAGGTCTTCATGCCCAATAGCCTCAGCATGAGGCCACACCATCCACCAGTAGCTCGACACAAACCAGCCCACTCCGCCGGTCAGTCCGTGCGCTGCGCCGACGGGACATGCCACCCCCTGGCTCTGGGAGTGCTGAGTGACTGTTCTGGCAGCATCATGTAGGCTCTGTGGACTCTATGGCACTTGTGTGGGGGAGTTGTGGGGGAAGGGTGAGGGGGAGGGTGTGTGGGGGAATTGTGGGGGGAGGCAAAGGGGGGTGAGGGTGTGTGCGGGAGTTGTGGGGAGAGGGGCAGGGGGGTGAGGGTGTGTGGTGAAGTTGTGGGGGGAGGCGGAGGGGGGTGTGGGTGGTGGAGGGTTTTGTCATTCACGTTAATATTGTTACTTTCAATACACTGGTTGTGTTAAAGAAAAAGAATGGATATTCATCATTGCGCATGTGTCATTTAATCTAGCACAGTGCATAGTGTACATGTACCCCCACACCCAGTGCCCTATGTCCAACCAGTATGTCACCCTCTGCTGACATGTATGTCAGAAATATTGTGCGATCACTGACTGGCGCACAGCACGTCCCTCCTGTGCATCGCCACCGTGATGAGGCCCTGCCACATCTTCATCATCCCCTTCATCATCATCATCAGGTGGTAGGAGTTCCATGTTAGGGGGCAGGGGCACGTTCCGGCGAATGCACATATTGTGCAGCATTACACATGCCATGGTAATCTTGGCATCCTTCTCATGTCTGTAGAGGAGTGCCCCACCCGACCGGCTGAGGCAGCAAAATCGTGCCTTCAACAGTACAAAGGTCTACTCAATTACCACACGTGCACGGATATGGGAACGATTGTAGTCCTCCTCGTGCCTGTTCTGTGGGTTTCAGACAGGGGTCAGGAGCCACAGCTTGAAGTGATAGCCACCATCACCTGCTTGAGAGGGGAATGAAGGTAAATGTTCGCACATTCATGTTGGACAACTGTACTAGTCTCACATGCCTGCAGGTAATTGGTGCCCACATGCACATGTCCCTGGATGCATTGACCCCATTTCAGGTCCCTCTATGTATCCTGTGCCATGGACTAATGGTGTGGGTTGCATGTTCAAGATGATTCATGGTGTGCGCTGACATCTTGTTGCACGTGCATCGTATATGCATACAGCAGTATTGGAGGCAAATTAGTGATGTGTTCTGTGAGATTTACTAGTAGGGAGCGTTGGCTGTAGTCTGTACAATATTGGGCATTCTGAGCTGATCATTTCCATGGTGACATGCAGCACTCCTATGGGTGTGCCGATCCAGTGACACACTGTGGAATCCCTGGTTGGCTCAGTTCAATGCAGTCCCAGGGATGATTGTCCTGTGTGGTGATATGCTGGAGACAGCAACATAGTGCATATGCACTGCATGGTGCAGGATGGCCTTATGGTGGGTGAGGGCCGCTGATGAGTGGTGCATGTGTTGTGGGATGTGGGCTGGTTACCTGTTAGTCATGTAGTGATAGGTGTCAACCTTACTTCATCACTGTGGGATTTGGGTGTCATGTACCGTTTCTGATGCTTTGGGGTAGAGTGTTCGGTGATGTGCACATCGTGCAGTGACATCAACATTCCCGCCCAGGTGGAGTATGCATCCCTCCCCCCACATTCCCACCCAGGTGGAGTATGCACCCCCGCCCATTCCCACCCAGGTGGAGTATGCATCTCCCCCCCATTCCCACCCAGGCGGAGTATGCATCCACCCCCATTCCCACCCAGGTGGAGTATGCATCCCCCCCCATTCCCACCATGGTGGAGTATGCATCCACCCACCTCACAACCCCGATGCACTGCCATGGCCCAGTCAGGCAACTCACCAAGCAGCCAGGCACGTCGTCCAGCATGTTGCTCCATGAAGCATGGTAGCGTGGAGTTCCACAGGACCATAGAGTCATGAGTTGATCCGGGATACCGGGCACAGCAATGTGCGATGATCTTGCTGGCGTCGCATACCATCTGCACATTGATGGAGTGGTATTGTTTGCGGTTGCGATACACCACCTCCATGGCATGCAGGCCCACCAACTCCATGTGGGTGCGGTCGAGGGCACCTACACAATTTGGTATGCCTGCCAGTGCATGGAAGGCAACTTTTGTATCGGATATCTCCTGGGGAGTCCGTGGTAGGGATATGTAGTCCCTTGTGTGCTTGAGGAGGGCATCCAGCACTTGGTTCAGAATGGGTTGTGATATGCCATGCATGTGCCCCACTGTGTGCTGGTAGGTGCCTGTGGCAAGGAAGTGGAGCACAGACACTACCTTCAGTAGAGGGGGGATGGCAGTGCGTATTTGTATGAGGCTCACTATGTCATCGTGTATCAGGTCAACTATAGTAGTGATGGTGTCCTGGTCAAGCCGGTACAGGGTGTGGATCTGCTCAGGGGTCAGATTGAATGGACTGGCTCTGATGCGAGGGATTGTGGGCTGCCGGGGTGGTACTGGTGGCTGAACTGGTGGGACCTGTCTCACCCTCCGTCTCCTCCTGCGTCTCCTCTGTGGTGGGGACTGTTGTTGTTGTTGTTGTTGATGTTGTGGCAATGCAAGCAAGTCCTCCAGCTTCAGTAATGCTACTACTATTGGAATCATCTTGGTGTGGGAGGGGGTGTGGTGTGTGGGTGTGCTCCTTTTGCATTGGGGCTGACTCCATTGCCTCCACCTGTGCTGATTGTGTGCACCTGTGGCAGTTTGGGACACTGCTCAGGGCTTTTTACGGCATGTCGGCGATGCCGGTATTTACGCTGTGCCGGTAAGCACTTTTTTCGGCTTCATGAGGCCGTTATTTGCATGTCCGCCGCACTTGTGATCTACTCTGGTATATGGCATGCCGCTAATGTCAGCATTGTGGGTCGCGTGCGCGCGACCAGACCGCTATTAACTACATCGTACTTTAAGATGCCGTTAATAGCGGTCTGGTTGGTCAGAATATGCCGTAGCAGTAATCAAAGCCGGTATTCCTTTACCGGTATCGTTTTTCCCTTTGCATCAACCTCAGAATGAGGGCCATAGACTTTGCTCCAGTGATCAAAGTGAGTGGGAACGGTCCGGAGCTGTGTTCCACTACTTTTATTTTTCTCTGTTTACCACTGCTCTGCTTTTTACGACCATATTCACCAATCTATACAGAGGATTTGCATATGCTTGTCCATGTGCAAGTTCAAAGGTGTAATAGGAGCCTTAGTTACTGGTCACTTAGACTATTGCAATGCCCCGGCCTCAACACCTTGTCACATGTTGCACTAGGCTTCCGTCTACCTTCTTCCCTGCCGAGAAAATAGTTGTACTACTTTTTCTGGTACACTTCTACCACTGCTGTGCTCCACTAACATCTACACCTGTTGCACATGAGCTTTAAATAAGAGTAATTTGAAGACGTTAGTAATGAAGTACACCTGGGCATGCATTCTGGATGACTATATCACCAGATTGTGATTGTGTGAATATTTGTAAAGCCCAAGGAAAAATGCTTCCAGGTTTGCTGTTTTATCATTTGAAAACAAGTTTGTCTACACCAGGTACACCTGCCAAGGTAAAGCTGCTGCCTCTGAGGGTTTGCTTCAGTTCAGCCAGGTGAGACTTGGGATGCCTGCTCTGCTGTGATGAGAGGAAAGAACTGTGTCCTCTCTCAGGACGTGGTTTGGCTCTGGTGTTGAAGTAAGTTATTCATTCTAAAACCAATGCGACGGAGTACGTGCCCTAAAATTCTTATTGCATGTTACGACAGACATGGTACTAGACCAAAAGGATGGGTGTCACCTTCATCGTGGACATGGGGGAAGAAACTGAAGCACAGGCAATGGGGACTGTCTTACAGAACAAGAAAAACTTATATTATAGATTAAGGACTCATATTAGCATAAAGGATGGTAGCCGGTCAGGGATCGTAATGATCAATTTATTTCATACTTTATTAAACATATATTCTAAAAAAGATCAATAGTCATATTATCATTTACACAAACACATAATATTGTTTAAAAATATCTAACATGTCACATATGCAATAAACACATTTTATCAAAAAATGTGCAAAACAAGTGCCACAGTCTAGAGTACTATGGGAATATAATTAAAGGCAACCAATTCCCATAGCTTCAAAATGGAACATTGGTCTTGTCCTCTGTAATTGCACTACGGTCCTACATATCATGTCACTAAAGTGCTAACTGTCCTTGTCACTAAAATGCTAAATGTCATAACATTAAAAATGTTCGCTGTCGTATCACTAAAGTGCTGAATATTTGTGAAACACTTTGCCTTTCCTACTACAAGCAATACGATTTGCGAGATTTTCAACACATCTCTACACATTTTACTGAAGGTGTAAGCCGATTTGCGAGATTTTCAACACATCTCTACACATTTTACTGAAGGTGTAAGCAGACCCCACCGTCTCAGGGCATACTGAAAGCAAAATAAAGGAAGAGGCACAGGCGGAAGAAGCAGAGTGTGCAGAAAACGACAATCATTTTTAGAAGCACTTGCAGCCCTCTGCAGCGTTTCCCATCTGAAAACATGAAAAGGAATATCTAGACCTGGAAGAACACACTTGGGAGTGGGAAGAGAAGATAAGCCTGTGAGAAGAGCATTGGCTTTGTCAACGCTATCCAGAGTTAAAGAGCTCAACATGTTAAGCCTGGCCTCTGGGTAACGGATCCTGGAAGCAGCAGGGTTGACTGCAGGACTGTCATTTGAGATCACCGTTCCATAAACCGCATTAAACTGTGTACTGTTAACAAGCCATCAGCAAGAGTGTCTCGTCAAGCTCAAGTGCGCGAGGACTCATCTTGCATGGCTGCCTGAGGCAAACAGTTAGTTTTTAAAATTAAATATAAGGGTAAAAACCAGCCCTATCCTGCGGGGGTATGGGGAAATGCCCTCCTGCTCTCTAGCCAAGTCTGCCCCTGTGCATGTCGAAAGCCTCCTCAGAAGGCCTTGTCTAAAGTGATCTTAGGGGGCGCTGAAAGGAAGGTGGCCAATAAACTGTGAATTCCAAAAGATGCAATCAGTGACACGTTTTGCTTCATCTTGACCAAAAAAATGCACTTCCTTCCAGGCTCACTAGGGAAGCACCGGACACGCTACTCAATTGGCTCAGAAGCTGATAACCTTTTCAAGCATTGAAGCATTGTAACACTCCCTGTGATGGGGCCTGCAATTAATGTCCCAAAAAAACTACGGAAAGGCAGAAAGGATACGTGCCGGAAGCCGCTGTAACAGGTGAACCAGTGCGGCTTGACACATTTGTTGGGTCCTTTCCTCGAGTCATTTCCACAGTGTTCTCGGTGCTCATAGGTGGAGCGGGCAGTCCAATGGGAGCCGAGAGAGGCGCTGCAAGAGAGCAGAGCTGAGCAGAGTGGGACGGGAGTACCTTTTGTAAGCCCTGCGGTGTACCGTCTCGCACAACTGCATTTCTGCATGTGTATGTGCTCCGATGACTTTGTGAATCGGTAAACACGTTAAGCGCAAGAGCTGTGCCCCGAACTGCCTGCCTTCCGGCAGGGTGGGCCCTTTATTACACCTCACGTCACTGTGCATGCGGGACGTGAGGCGGAGATGACATTCCTCCTTTTTCCCAACAAACAAAAACAAACACAACTACATAACAGTATTCAACATCATCAAAAACTCTTCTGTGCAAATCTAGTCCGGCACAGGTGCACGCTCTCTGCTTTTTCTTTCACCATTCATAGTCTTTTAGACTCTCTGGGGCCTTTGGGCTGCCCTTAGGTTATACCTACTGGGCCTCTGCTGGGGGGCTGTCTCTGTGTTATTTCCCCCCTCTGGCTCACCTCCATCTTCTGGATACGCCTCCTTACATTCTTCTTGCTGCTCCCCTGGCTCTCCACTCTGTATCGCTTCTTCGTCGCAACAGTGACTCGGGCGTGCTGTGACTGCTCCTCGTCTTTGTGCGATTGTCTCTCTCTGTCTGTCAACATCTTCTAGGGCACACTCTTGAACCAGGATGCATTCCTGGCGATTGTCTGCTGTCCTCGTGCCGCTGTCACCATCGTTCCTTCCGTTTGGGTGACTGTTCAGGGAGCGTAGTCATAGCATGTTTCCAGCTTGGACTTGATGGGGTTTCGCAGTGCCAATACATGATCTCAGACTTTGTGCTTTCATCTTCTTGCGTGTCTCCTGTCGCTCATGTGGTTGTTTGCTGCAACTCTCTTTCATTGGGTGCAGTTGCTGTCAAAAAGATCGACCCTTCTGCTGGGGTGGTGTGGTATGGTTGAGTTCACCATGGTTCCATACATGAGTTCTGCCAGGGGTATGTTGGTAGAGCTGTGTGACGTCAACTGGTAGTTCCATAGAAATCTGTACAGGTTGACTTTCCCGGGGCTGTTTTGGGACTTGGATATACGCAACACTTTGTTGATCATCCGCATGAATCTTGCCACATCCCCATTGGCCTGTGGCCACCTGAGTGTGATGTTGTGATGTCTGATATGTAGATTGTCCATGTATTTCTTCAGCTCTGTCCCCTTGTATGGCAGTCCATTGTCGCTCCTAATGCATCTTGTCAGTCCATGCGTTGCTAACATCTTCTCAAGTGCTGATATTATGGTCTCTGCTCATGTCGAGGAAATGCTCTCCACTTCCAGGTATCGTGAGTGGTCATCAATAGCCACCAGTAGGTATGTCTCTTATTGCACCATGCAGCAGTTGATGCTGATAGCGTCCCATCTTGATGACCCGCATTCTGCCGACTGAATTGGCTCAGGGTTTGGAGATGCCCCTGTGATTTGTCAGGGGTGGCAGGATGTGATGACCTGCTCCACCTTAGTGTCAATGTGAGGGAGCCACACTTGGTGTCATATTCTGACCATTCCCTGGTGTAGTTTGGGGCCAAGCACCATGATTCTGTCTGACAGGATGCTGGGGATTACTGGGCGGGTTCCTCTCAGGATCAGCCCTTCGCTGGTGATGGACAGTTCCTGTCGTATTAGGAACATGCTGGTGAGGAACTCTCTGGCCGATGGTGTGCGGTTGTGTACATGGTGGAGGAATGATTTCCAATCACCAGATATGATTGTGTTCTTCATTATATTGCAGCAAGGATCGCTGTGGTTGGCCTCCATGATGTCTTCGATGCCAACCGCCCTGGGCTTCTTGGTGTTTATAATTTGACATATGTGCTTGTCTGTCACCTATGCCTCGCTCACTTCCCCCAGGGTCACATCCCTTGGGTGCCTGGACAGGAAGTCCGCTGGGTTGTCTGTGCCCTCCTGGTAGGTCAGTTTGAACTCATACAGCTGAAGGTGGAGCAGTCACTTCCCAATTTTAGCCAGAGGGTGTGGCGATGACCCTTTGAAGATCGAGATGAGTGGCGTGTGGTCCGTATATGCTCTGAACTTCCATCCATAGAGGTAGATATCGAAATGTCGACAGCCCCACAGAACCGCTATGGCCTCCTTTTCGATGTGTGAATACCGCTGTTTGGTGGGTGTAAGGGCTCGGGAGGCATTTGCGATAGGCTTGGTCTCCCCTGTCCATGATTGTTGGACCAGGATGGCCCCAAGGCCAAGTGGGCTCACATCGACATACAGTTCTGTCATCAGGGTTGGTCATAATAGGCCATTGTTGTTTCTGAAGAAAGCAAAGCTGTTGAAGACATACACGAAGAACGTTATATCTTCTTTCAGGAACTCGCATTTGTCCCGGTGAATGGTAAGGCCTGCAGTCTCCAGCCTGTTGATCACCATTTCTAGGTGGCGCTGAAAGAATAATGAAATATCGAGGCTGAATACCACAAAGGAAATACACCAATCATGGGCTGAAAAGATACAAATGTCTTTTATTACTGTACAGTTTACAAAGAAATAGATAGATATCTGTCCCCAACACCTTGCAGTGTGTACCAGCCGACACAGTGAGGGGAGTGTGGTACTGGACATCTAAATACTGGCATTTTTATACATTTCCTACAATATTGTCCAGTCTCTCTTCATGTTAATAATTCGTGTCTAGAGTTCGTGCCTAGTTCATATGACAGATTTTACAATATTATGCAAAGGATTACACAAATTTACATTTCCATGATAATACAATGGTTGTATAGGTTCCCGGATCTATGGTAAAACTTATGTCAAGAATCTTTCACAATGCAGTTCAGCTAAAACATACAATCGTCGTTTACTCTTCATTGTTTCAGTGATGAGGCTTGTGAGCGCAGGCAACACTTGAATAGCAGTTCATGTGAAGCACAAGGTTTCTTTGTTTTGTTTAAACAGTCGGCTTGCAGACAGACTAAACATTAACAGAACTCAAAGGTCCGTCAGCAAGACGAAAACACAGACCACCATTTTAGAATATGGAACATAAGTGAAAATCAAAATGGCGGATGCATCTTAAAATGGCGGCAAAGTTAAACCCAAAAATCTGAACTTTTGCAACGCGGTTTTCCGTGTAAAGTGATTGGGCTTAGGACAATATTAAATATAAGGAGGCACTATATAATTACGGTTCAACAAACCCTCCTTTTGGCCTAAGCCAATAGCTTTACTAAATATATTTGCTTTATTAGTAACTCCACGTTTCAATGTCCATACATCCAGAATCACATTCATCAGATATATCGATCTCCATTAGATCCTTAGCAGTAATATCCTCCATTACAAAAACTTTTCAGGTGCAAGTATTTTCAGCCCTAATGTGCCTACGGTTTGCGCACAACATCCCCCTAACATCGAACATATGGCAGGAAGACATTGTATGCAACAACAACAGAACAACAACATACCAGGGATTACCACTAACGCTGAAAAGAGTTTACATCCCCAAAACCGTAAAGAGTCCCAGAACCAAGCACTAAGATCTCAATTTCCCTCAGGAACATGTACTTCTGTACTTAGGACGTGCAGATTTTGTATTGCCTTGAATATGGTAGGGGAGGAATCATGTACAAAAACGCAACAAGCAGATCCCACTAATTTACATACTCCACCACGCTCAGCCAGGATGACGTCTAACACCATCCGGTTCTGTAGAGCTACTAATCTAATCACTTTCTGTTCTAACGTCATATTGTAGAGTATGTCAGTGGTCCAGTTGATGGTTTTCTCCAATACTCTTGCTAGTCTCCCAATATCTTCGGAATTCATGATCTGTCCCCAAAATGTCACAAAGGATTTTGCTACAACACCCATGACCTGTGAAGAAGTATCACCGTTCTCGTCCCGCCTTGGATGAGCTCTAGAGACCTCAGAGGTGCTAGCTACAATTACCCCTGTTAGCAAGGTACCTAAATAACAAGTACCCTGCCAATCTCTAGGTAGCCAAGGATAAGCTTCATTACCGCATATGAAATAAACGGGATCACCTACATAGAAAGGCCTGTCCTCACTCATCAAATTTGCAATATTGGTACAAACCTCAAAAGTATCCATTGACTGAGAACCATTCCTTTGTATGCAGAAGGAAACAAAGTGGGGGCTGTGATTAATAGTGTAAGAAGGAGGAGTGGCATCCCTGTTGCCTACAGGCGCCATCTTGAAAGAGATTAACCATTGGAAAGGTCTAGAAAGTCAATCAGAAGGCCTAATAGAAGCAACATTAAGCTTGCTCCTTTTTGCAAATAGAGAAAATCCCAGAGGCGTTAGGACTCGTCTTTCAAACTCATTCAAATTAGTCCCATTGAAATTTCCTGAGATGTTATCATTCTAACAACCAAAGAATAGTGCCCTTAGAGAGGTGTAGCACGCAGTAGTTAAAGGCCAAGGATGAATATACCAGCCCAACCCTTTTTCCCCATGTTGTGGCAAATGCGGACATATCCAACAATTAGTTCTATTCAAAATTGCATGGGTTGCATTCATAATTAACAAAAGTGTATTGTTGTGATAACTCTGTCTATGTATGCAATCCCTAGGATATAGAGTGTGCAGATGCACGAAAGGAGAAGAGGTAGTGGGTACAGTCTCAGTAGGTATAAAACTTTCAAGTGGATGCACCCACTCAATATACCAAAGCCCTAAAGTGATGATTACTGTTAGACCAATCAACAAAATCAAGAGAAAACAATAAGTCCTCAAGGACCATCAATTTTTGTGTCCAATGTCTTTTTTAGCCACACAATCGATCGGTTGCTCCGTATGAGTAGGAGTAGCGACAGGCATTGTTCCTCAAAACTTTGTTCCGGAAGGTGTCTGCGACTGACTCCTTACGTTTGTTCGTTGGTGATCTCCTGATCACGTGATGTATCTTGATTGGAGATAGCTTTGCCGGTCCCAGCCACTTACTCATGTTTCAATGAGAGAGTGGCAAAGGACTAGCTCAACAGTTGTTTCTCGTGAGCACAGCCATGCTGTGCTGTAAGTCTAATGTTGTTGATGCACATTGTACCTTAAGACTCCAGGTACGGCGTAATCTGCGAACAGAGTGTTGTTGCTTCCTGATGGAAGTGGTGAAAAAGAGGAAAGATTGCTCAAGGGTGCAGAAAGATCCGAAGAAGATTTCAAAGACAAAGCAGTCGTCACCCCAGGTCCCACGGGCTCAGGAAGTATCTCTGAAACACCCTTGATGTTGTTCAAGACTGATTGATCACCAGAAACAAGTGGTTTCCTTCTTTTCTTCTTCGTCAAGTGGCAAAGGAAGAGGTATTCTCTTGATGTGTGTCGCGTGGATCCAGTGTCTCCTGCCTGCTACTCGTACAGCAGCCTGTGTGGCCAACAAGACCTGGAATGGTCCTCTCCAGCACGGTCCGAGACTAGATGCTCTTTCAAATGACTTTGTCAGCACCCTGTCCCCAGGTCGGATTCTGTGACCTGGCCCCTCGTATTTAACTGGGAGGGCTTCTCGCACCTGTTGATAAATTAAATACAAGTTTTGAGTTAACTGGTCACAGTATTCATTAAGAAGCAAATGCTCCACATCTTTCAATGCTCTGGGTTTTGGTAGGTTCCAAATGTTAGCTGGTCTCCCCATGACTATTTCATACGGGGAGAGTCCAGTTCTAGTCTGGGGTCGTCCGCATGGACAGTAGAGCTATAGGTAAGGCGACTGGCCATTTCAAATTACTGCTGGCACAGACTTTCGCAAGCTTGTTCTTCAAGATACCATTATGGCATTCTACAAGTCCAGCACTCTGAGCGTGTCTAGCCGAATTGAATCGTTTCACATTCTTGCAAGATTACAGCAGCGATAAAATGTGGACCATTATCCGACCAGATGACGCTCGACAACCCAAACCTAGGAAAATATTCCTTAAGCATGGTTTTCGCTGTTGTCATTGCTGTGGCATTTTTCACAGGGAAGACTTTGACCCACTAGCTAAAGGCACATATAATTACCAAGACATATTTGTAATTGTAGCAGAGCTCCTTCTCGATGAAGTCGAAATGAATCACTTTAGAAGGCATAGAGGGGGGACCAAAATGACCCCTTGGTGTCGTTGTACCCTTCCCCACATTATCCTGTAAGCATATCATACAGCTTTGAACAAAACGGTCATCAGTCTTTGAAATGTTTATGTTCACCCAGACAGGTTCTAACAATTTTCAAATTTTCCTAGCATATATGTGAGTAGGACCATGAGCCATTGTGACCATAGCAGTGACATGTGCATCGGGTAGCATCCATCTTTTCCTTTTGTTGTCCACCCAACAACCTTCCTCATCCAAACTTGCTAAACCCTCCGCCCAGTGTTCAAGTTCTTTTGGAGTGGCATCAGCTTGAATATTCTTAATCGAGTCAATCCCTTCATCTACTGTACAGATATTCATAGTTTCTTTCCTGACATAGATTTCTGAGTAAAAATCAGTTGCGGTCTGTTTAGCTATCCTGTCAGCAAAAACGTTTCCTCTCCCTACATCATCCACTACCTTCTGGTGCACGGCGCACTTCATGATTGCTAGTTGAGTAGGAAGCGCAAGTGCTGAGAGTAGCTGAACTATCAAGGTGGCATGTTGGATTTTTGTTCCTTGTGAGGTCAAGAAACCTCTTTCTGCCCATAGTCTACTGAAGTTGTGGCTATCTGTAAATATGTTTACTCTAAGCCCTTCGGAAAGTTCATAAGCTCGAGTCAGTGCGATAATCTCTGCGGCCTGCGTGGAGTTATGCAAAATTCTCTTGGTTTCCATAATCGTGCTTAGTGTAGTGATGGCATAAGCAGAAGTGGATGTACCACTTCTGTGCTCCTGTATATCAATCACAAATAGATGCTTCCTATTCCCCACCTTCATCTCAACGTAGGGACCTTTCTGATTGACGGGAATTGGCGTTGGTTCCAAACCCTGCTTCGGGCTGTCCTAACGACACAATATATCATCAAAGACAATATCTTCAGAAAAATAGGCAGTTGAAGGAGTATCCAAAATATTTCTGCTATCTATACTAGGTTGCTGATTATCCTGTGGAAATGACTGTTAATTTTGAGAAAACTGGCTTCTACCAGGACTCCTACCCTATAGCCGCCTCTGGATCATCTACCCATTACACCGTATGTGTTATTCAACCTTTGCTGAAGGATCGGGCATTGTGCTCTCCAATGACCCTCTTGTCTACAATAAGCACATTGGTTCACGTGTACAGGACTCAACTGCGCATTACTTTGTGGAACAAACTGACCTCGAAACTGTGTATTCCCACCTCTAGTCCCTCTAACTATCTGTTGCAATAATACTTTGGTTTTCAGGTTTCCCTTTTTCCTTTCAATCCTCTCTTTTTCATTATTAACTTGGTTTTCGTAATATTGAGCCATATGTAATACTTGGACTGCGATTTAGCTTGCCAAGCACTCTCAGAAGTCATGATTTGTGACTGACTATCGGGCAACAATCCACGCACACACTTATCCACAAACAATCTTTTCCCTGACTCAGTGCTTAAATCCTGTCTGCTAAAATCTGAGAATACTTGTTCAAACCGATTAAAGAATTTGGTAGCACCTTCAGATTTTCCTTGGGTGCAAGCAGTGAGTTTGTCCCAAACAATCTTTCTCTCGGGGACCAAAGTTTTTAATTTCACTACTATTCTGTCTGGCAAAGTCAGTATCACTTGTGGTGGTCCCTCACCAGCTCTCCTTTCTCCAGCTATCCTCACCAAGTTAGCCCCTGTGTCACCCAATCCTGCTTGATCATCTTCAGTCCTAATTTGTTTGCATAAATCAACAGGTAGGATCACAGGAAACAATAAGTCTATATCACCCAGAGTGAAAACTGACGAATGCAAGACAGATTCTATTTCTTTGTAAAACCCTATTGGATTTTCCTAATGTCTGGAATTGACTGTCTAATAGCGTTCACTTCCTCTCTAGAGAATCGGACATGAACAAATTGCCATACATGGTGAGCTTCAATAGTAGTAGCTGCTGTACCTGCTGCAACATTAGCTGGAATCTCAACTTTAGGAACAAGTGTCGGAGGAACCTCTCTCATAGGCAACTGAGTAGTAGGCGACTCCGAACGTTTGTTGAGCAATAAAGCCAGATCGAGCGCTAAAGTGGTAGAAACAGTATCGGGTGCAAAGGCTCTCTTATAAATAATCATTAATTCTGCAGGACAACAAATATTTTTCTTTATACACTCATCCTGCAGGTATTCTACCATTACCTGTAATACTTTCCTCTGCATTTCAGCACGGGCAGCCACCAGCCTGTACCCTGCTCCCAAAGTAAAGTGTTGGTTTCACCAGATTATTCCTGCAGGGTAATTGTATGAGTGTCCTCCAACTGTTGGTATCACCGGATTAGTCATTTGAGGATAATTGTATGAGTGTCCCCCAACTGGGTCTTTGTTCCCCTGACTTGCTGCTAACCTGTCCAGAATACGTCTGTATTAGGTTGTTGCCTACCTATAATAACTTTGGGTCATTCAATAAAGTATAACATTGGGTTTTACTTTCCCCTTCATTGTGAGGTTAAAACATTATAGGGGTTTTACTTACCTTGTGTTAGCCATCCAAAAATAAGTTACAAGAGTTAAAGCTTATCTCTATCTGTGTTCCACTGATATCAAAAGCACCTGCAATTGAGTATTACATCCGTAGGTTTTACTCACCTAGTATAACTGTGTGTAATCACAAAAGTAGTTGTAGGTTTTTACTGCACCTGGAATAAGTGTTCCACTATTCACATAAAGTATATTGTCCAGTCTACTGATTACGTGATTTGTACTAAGAGTCATTGTATAACTGGTAGGGTGTCCTGCCCTTGCATTACTGAATGTAATTGTGAAAGTGTGAAAGTAACCATTGGTTTTTTACTCCCCAAGAATAGGTATGACCTATAATGAATGTGTATGAAAAGCTTTTGACTTTCCTAGAACTACTGTTAGGTATTTCAAATAAGGTCTATACTTGGGTCTTTGTGCCTTCAAGTATAGTGTTGTATTTTTATATTGTGATTTCATACAATGGGGTATACTGACTATACGTATCGTATACTTGTATGGGAGATATCGACACATCTGAAATCCTTCTAAGCGCATCCCTTGTGCAAATTCGCATTTCTTCACTTGTTGACTTACAAGGAGGAAGGAACCGCTTCTGCACATAAAGAGTGTCCAAACTATCATCATCTATTTCATTGTCCTGTAACCGTTCCAACTCCCTTCTTAACTCAAAAACCCTCTCGACATGCTCTTTTACTTTCTCTGCAGAATCCCTTGAGTAAGATAAAATATTAAAATCCCTCAACCCTTGTGGGACATCTAGGTCTGTCAAATTATTCCACATTACAGCCAAATGTATTCCCATCCCCTTAATAAAGACATTCTGTTCGGGAATACTTGTTAGATTAAGAAGTGGAGCTAAGACAGTTGATTTTTCATCTTTCTCTATAAATTGCTTAGCCCAAGCATATAATTCTCTCTTCTTATCTTTAGAAACTGCACTTCGAGTCACCACTTTTGATTCAGCACTCGCCCCTTTAACAGCTACAAGCGGAGCAGAACTGCTTGGAAAAGAGAGAGTAGATAGATCCTGTACAACAGGTAGTGGAGATACTACCGCTGGCAACAAAGACAGAATTACTGGAACAGTAACAATCAGTAAAGGTGGAGGTAGAAGCAGAGAAACAACAATAGGAAGAGGAGCAATACCTGGCAGTGGAGTAGCAACGGGAAGAACAGGAATTGCTATGGGAGGAGGTTCGACAGCGGGAAGAGGTAAGACAGCAGGAATAGGTACATAACAAGGTGGTGCAGACGTTCATTTAAGAGTTTAATAATTAGTTCATCTGAAACATGAAAATCTTTAGACTGATATATTTTCTGTATACCAAGTTAAAAAGCCCTATCCATGTTTTTAACAGACTCTGACTGTTCTTGTCGATCATATAATAATGCTTTGTCTGAATTTGACATATGACGACGTGCATGCTTCTCTTTACTCTTAAGTTGCTGCATAGCTTCTCTTTTCCAATTCAAAATTACATCAAATGCTGCATGTCTAGCTTTTTTCTTTAACAATATAGTTTCTAAATATTCTATTCGGGCAATCTCAAAACTACCATTGACTGGCCACTGAAATTCCAAAGCTTGTCTAGTTTGTCTGTGCCAAATATTGTTGAATACTATACTACCAATGTCATAGTTACAGTACATAATACCTGCCTGTGACCCCTCCAGTGGCGCTGGTCGGCCAAATTCCAAAGATTGTCTGTCTCTGCAGAATAACGTCCTGAAACATGCAGACCCTTTCTCAGGCATATCAGATTATTGGTGTTACCTGGCCTTGTTTGTGCTTGCGAGTACAAATCTGTAACCAAATATCAGGATACTTAGGAATCGGGGCACGACTCACCTGATTACAATGGACTAAGGAGGTCCGATCGGATTACAAAGGACAAAGGACCCTCGTGGTTGGTGATTGCAGCAAAACTGCTCACATCGATATGTGGACCCTCGTCAAGGTGCCGTCTCGGACCGCATGCTCACCGTCCAGGGATCGTATCGTGCAGTACTGTTGAGGTATCGCGTCTCATCCAAAAGGGGCCCCCTTTTTCTCACTGTCTGATCCCGGTCTGATAGCCGTGCCTTTCCTTCAACGAGGTGGCATCAATTTTGAGGGCCCCTATTCGGGCACCGTATCCGCTTGTTTCTTTTTCTTGGAGAAAGAATTGGCCTGTTGTGGGTGTGTTTGTGAGTGCTGAGGCTGCCCTGAGGAGTGAGTAGTGGTCCTTCTGGCCACATACTCCACACATGGTTATCTGCGTTGGGCAGTTTATCCTTCCATGACGTGCTCCACTGCACCATTTGCACTCGGTGGGCCCCGGGATTCTCGCTTCCCACCACAGTGAGTTGTTTTTTTCATTGTAATCATCCCTCGGTGCTTGGCGGTTGGAGATTTGTGATAATACTGCTGTCGTCAGCGCCAGTTGGAGTTTCTGCAGTGTGGTGCCCATTTGTGCTGCTCTTGCATACGACGGCTCCCTTTGGCATCCATGTTCCAGGATCCTGGCTAGGGTGATGCATTTCTTGCCCAATACCATTCTGCGCAGTTTCTCTGAGTACAAGCAATTGAAGATCTGGTGCCTTATTTCCTTTTCGATATTGTCGAATTCACAAGACAATGCTAGGTTTCAGAGTCTTGTGTGGTAGGCATCCAGTGTTTCGTCCTCCATTTGTACTGAGGTGCAGAAATTGAAGGTTTCATATGGAATGGGCTGTGACGGCATCCTTGGCTAAATGGTATACGTCCACACCGTCGTCGATGACTAGCGAGTTGAAGATGCACAGCATGTTGTTGCCCACGTTGAGCAAGAGGTGCAATTTTATTTTCCTGGGTGTTGTTCTGTCCTTGAAGTCAATCGCCATATCGAACTTCTCAATCCACAGCATCCAGCGGGGCCCAACTGATAATGGGTCAGTGCAGAGGTTGAAAGGCCTCCGTGCAGACGTGGCGGCTCCATGATGTCAAGGGGATGGCACTGGCAGTTTCAGTGACGCAGCTATTATTGCGGGCGTGCTGGGTCTTGGCGTGGAAAGACCAGTTGCCATGTTGCCCTGATGTTGTGTTCACCCCTGTGTGTGTGGGTAGCAATGGGCTCCTCCTCACCTGTAAGTGCTGGCATATGGGCACAGGACTGTGGCTTCAACAGCTCCTGTGCTCTTCCATGAACTACAAATTGTCCTGTTGGTGGCAGTCAATGTAATTTTTCATTCCGTTTTGCATTTTCATTTAAATAACTTTTTTTTTTGGGTGGGGGATGGTATCGCCACTGTGTGCCCCAAAATATTTGACTGTATCGCGGTTGTGCAGAGCGATTGATTGCCTATCAATTGCTGTGCTCATGCTCCGTTCCGTGATCTCGTCGCCAGTGTTAGATTCCTCCGGCCGGTGCTGCCGGTGGAGGAAGAGAGCAATGGTGGGCCACATTGTAGACCCACTGGTGTGCGGTGCGGGAGCCACAGAGAGACGTGTCACACCAGTATTCATTCGTGCCCCGGATTGCCTGCCTTCCGTCAGGGCAGGCACTTTATCACGCCTCACATCACGCGCATGCAGGAAGTGAGGCTGATATAACACTGAGTGCTGGTAAGAGGGCCACGTGTGTATGTGTTTTGATGCTGTGAGCTGCTGGAACCACCTTTGGCAGAGCATCGTGGGACTAGATAATCATTTTAGCTAGTATTTGATCAACAGGGAGACCTTATATCATTTACTCTCCTCAAACTGAAGAGCAGAGACAAGTACATTCTGGGAAACTGTTCCTCTATGTTGTTATTTTTGACTTTTGACCCTCAATTGTTGAGCCTGATATTCTAGAGACGATGGCAAATGTTTTAAAACCCAGTAACTAAAACTTGTGTCTGCTCTATGGGTGCTCCTCCTCATTGGTACTACAGAAACTACGAATAGTGGGAGGAGGGTGGTGACTGTGGGCCAAGTGCCTTTGAACCACTCACGCAAATTGACAGATTTGACAAATTCAAGGTGGCATGGGCAATTACACGTTTGGAAAGACAAATTCTGTTCAGAGCAGACAAATCTGCTATTGCTTGGATTGGATTTGAGCATAACACCAAGCTGCAATCCAAGCCATGACATTCAGCAGTACCGGGTGCCATTGATTGGTTGTACCTGAAGGATATTCTAAGTACCTTTAATATATATAAATATGCACAACTTGTGCAGCGGCTAGAACACAAATAGAGGATTTAAAGGATCCAAAGGAAATAATTGTAAATCAACCAAATCAAAAACATTGACTGAAATGACATTGCCTGCACTAATGCGAAGTCCTTCAGAAGCCGAGATGGCGGCAGATCTGGGGGAGCAGCAGTTAGCTATACTTGACAACAGTACTACAGCGGAAAAGAACACCCAACCGGATATGGAGGCAGATGTATTCAAGGAGATGCCAACATCACTATATCCTTCGGTAGTGCAGAATAGGGTGAATACAGCTCAAGATCCTCTAACCAAACCAGATACAACTCCTGTGGCCAAACAAAATCTGAGAGGGAAAACAAGACTGTTAAGGAGATCAGAATCCAGGGCAAACCATGAACACTGATACTGCAATATTTTACTAAACCCTGGAATAAAAATGGAACGACCTCCCAGAGCGTATTTATGAATTCGGCTGTTCCTAAGGAGCTTTCTTCCCAGACCCAAGCTCAGGAAGCTGCTTCCACCATCACTAACACCACCACATTATACAGGAAGAATTAAAAGAAAATGAAAGACTTTTTCAAGATGCAGGATGTTCCCTACAATAAAGGATAGCACAGACTTATGCAAGAGGAGGAATCAATGCAAGGTGTGAGTGATGGCAGTATCTTAGAAGCGGTCTCTCATTTAGAAATTGAGGGTGATTTGCAGAGGCTGCGCTTACGTGCCGGCCATGCAGACACGGAGTGCATTGCTAGTGTGCAGAATTATATTTTGGAGGATAACGCCTCCATATTGACAGAGCATCTAACGCTCAGCCTTATAGTATCAGTAGGACCGGAGTTACATCAAGGTCTCCATGAAACACTGAGAGAAATGGATGATCATGTAAAGTTAACAGCCCCCTCCATCTCAGCACTAAACTAGGTTTTAAGCTCATTCGTGAGCTTGTATGAGAATATTAGGGCCAAACTTTCAGCAAACACCTAGCAATTGAGTGAGTATAAAGATAGCTCTACTAACGCGCAATGACTCATCAGAGACAAAAGGCTTTGACACAGCTAGGCTGCAAAGCACAAGTACAATGAGCCTGGAAGGCATTAAGATAAAAGTTAAAGAGATCTCGAGCACTATCGTGGCTAAGATGCTCTGTCAATCAGCTATCGTCCCAGGGCCACTCACTAACCGAAACTTGCCATCAAGGAGGATTGATGACGGGAACGGCACTGGCGCTGATGGGCCAGAAATACTTGTTCCTCTGACCGTGACTATTTCAAATGACCTAACAGTCTTGGAAGATGAACAAAAATGCAGCTCACCAGCAGAAAAAAGGTTTCACTGGAGGGTTATCTAAAACAAAGGAATGTAAAGGTAAAGATGGAAATTTACCACTGATCATGCAAATTGTAAATTCAAAGAACGTAAATAGAAGAGGAAAAAAAGGGAGAAAGAAATAGTTGAAAAGCTCCAGAAAGTTTTTGAAAAATCTGAACATCGCAGAAGATATAACAAACTGCAGAGAGGAGATGCATGGCAAACCAGTTGAGGATCATAGGCTGGAAACGGTGAAGTGTGTTGAAAGAAAATCTCCCCAAAGAGCTTTTGGCACTCAGACCAGGTCAACGGCTTGAACTAACACAGATATAGCTGCTGCAGACATCAGGTACCCTGAGATCAGAAGAAATGATCGACGCAGAGGATCAAAACCCCGGCTCAGCCACAGCAAATGGTCCAGTATCAAACAACCCTAAAACTAAAGATGCTGTTCAGCAAACCGATCCACCAGATGCCCCCAGTGAAATACATGCAACCAAATAAGGCCCCCCACCAATGAAAAACCAGTTGGAATTTTCAAAGGGTATAAACATAAACACGGTGACCCAAAATTTGGAGGTTCAACCCCAACGAAACCAAACGTAGCTAGGGCCTTGGGAGACGATATTTTATTGTGGGAAAAACTCCCATAAAGGCTCCATAGTAAATAAAAATATTGGAGGAGCAAACCTGTTGTCAACTTGTGATAAAGGGGTGGTTCATCAGACTTTGGGGCCTGTTAAGGATCAGATGGGTCCATTCACACTTTCTACAAAGTGTAACATTCAGAGAGAAATAACTCAAAAGAATATGGTTGGAGAGATTGAGATACCATTTGCACTCCCAAGAATGTGGTTGGAACAATTTAAAAAAGAGACAAGAACACAAGCGGCTTTAAATAGGAATGCCATATTAAAAATCACACAAGAAATACCAGACTTCTTCCTCTTTTCATCTTATGCTATTGATTGCGTACACTTCCCATATGATTACTGTACTAATATTGTAGAAATTGGATTAAAGTCGCGTTTGGTGGTTTACGCCCTGCTGGCTGCCCAAAATGACTTTAAGGCTTTGGGTTATGCAATTTTGATCACAAAGTCAGGGGAAAGAAGAAAGGTTGCATTTGAGGTGTGTAATTATAGTCAGGGAACGAAAGTTGAGAAAGAGTTAACGACTCCTAAGGAGAAAGAAACAAACACAAGTAGGGAAGGGGGAGAGGGGCCAGCAATGCTATTGGGGGGGGCATCTGTTTGACTCAAAAAGTAAAGTCTGTTCTCTGCTCCCCGACATTCTTTTACAGGTATTTCAGAAACTGAGGGAGACAAATGTTTCACTCTAGCCAACTCTGGAATTAATATGTTAAGCTGGAACACGAGGGGTCACGGGAGTTTCACTAAGGATTTAACACGATCTGAGATATTTGGAAAATAAGATCGTATTGTTCTGCAAGAAACAAGGTTAACGGTAGGTGTTAAAATAGATTGTTTCACGATATTCGATCAAAAAGCAACACACTTGAATGGAGGCCGCCCTTCCAGGGGCCTGTTGATCGCATCTGGAAAATCAGTAATATTAAAGGTGGAACAACCACTGAGTAAGTGTATTCTTGCAGTGAAACTATGTTATCGGGTCACAGACATTTTGAAACATCTAATATTGCTGAAGCTATGTTGGAACCCCTCGTGTTCAGGTTTGGAGTCTATCTTGGAGGATGTCTCAGATATATTGCTGGAGGCCTTCTCATTTGGATGTCAAATAAGTATTAAACTGGCAGGTGAGTTGAATTCATTTTGTGTGTCATCTACCTCATCTACGCATAAGAATTCAGTTTCCGGGGAAAATGAAAAACGGTTGCTCTCTTTGACGGGTGGGATCTGGTACTGAGAAATGGTAACATCAAGGGAAATCTGCATTTGTCTCCAACATTGAAAAATGGTCAGTCCCAGTCAGTCATTGACTACATAATACTATCAAGAGGCATGTTTAATCAATGTGTAGGTATGGAGGTTAAGACAACCTATAATAGCGAGCACAATATGCTAACAGCAATATTTGTGGTGGGGGAACAGAGCGCAGAGAATAGAAGGCAGGTAAATTCGATGGTGAATGGCAGATGAATTAGACTGTCGAATTTTAAAAGGGGTGGCCACTCATTAAATAAAATTTTGGACAAATAGAGTTAATAACCCCTCAGACACAATTAGAACTGATCTGTCCCCCGGGAACATTTTTGAGACTTTATCTGGGACTTGGAGAAATCTGCAGCAATCCTGGTATCACTGACAATCACGTGTCAGACCAAGTAACATGGGCACATAAAAAGGAGCTACAAAAGAACATCACTCCTCTTAATAAAAGAAAACTATCTAGAATTAATTTCCTCTTGGCTAAGAAAAAGCTGACAGCCAAGTACAGAAACTGCACTCTTAGCAAATAGATACTTAAAACAACAGAGGCAGGGTGAATTAATGTTAAGCACGCTGGTTTCAAACAAAGCACGCAATTTCTGGTCTCTAATAAACCAGGAAAGTGGGACTCAAATCCAATGGCAGAGCAATACGGTGACTGAGGATTTCTGGTAAACCATTTCAGGGACCTGTATAAGAACCCTACGGGGGAGGAGGAATATGTTTTTTTAATGGGCACTGAAAGTGACAAGATAAATGACAGAATAGTTAATAAAGAAGTACTCCCCATCAAGAGCATCAGGGCCGAATGGTTTGACTAACACAATGTTCAAAGCTCATGTTTTCCTATGGTCCCTGGTACTTATGACTTTGTTTAATACCGCAGTCCGGTTGAAATGTATTCCGTCGAGCTGGCGGACTGCTATTATCATCCCAATCTATAAGAAGGGAGACTGGGCAGATCATCTGCCTGATCGCCCTTCTAGAAGCCGATAGTAACTTGTTCGCGGGTGTAGTTTTACTGGAACTAGAACAGTGGGCTGGGAAGGGGGAACATTAGCCAAAAACAAGATAGATTTCAGGGAGGGTATGTCCACGTATTTTAATGGCTTGATTGTAAATATCATACATGACAAAGCACGGATAGCAGGTAATTTACCTCTTTATGCCTGTCAGGATTCCATGGCACATTTACAGATGTTCAAAGAGACATTACACTAGAAAACCTTCATTAAGGAAAGTGAAGTAAACATTTATTTTTTAGACTTCATTAGCACATATTTATGTAAGAGAATGGGTTGAGTGGTGTTTGGAGTTTGGTTCTGATTTACAATTGTTAATATCAAAATAAATTTCCTTAATGATATCATTCAGGAAGTATCTAATTCACCAAGCCAAGATGGAGGTGCATTACTTCAACAGTGATTGGAGGAGCAGAGTTGTGAGGTAGTTTGGAACATTCACCAAAATTGTAAACTGCCTTTCATTCCAGTTTCCTTTGAGGAAGGTTGCAGTATTTTTAGTTCTGAAGAAAATTAACTTTAGTAATCTATAGAGACTTTTTAGTGAAAAGAAAGACTTGAGAGAAGTTAAATCTACAAAAGGAAATCTTTCAAGCAAAAGTCATCAGACGTTTTTAAAGATAAAGACAAGCACAGATGAAGAAAGCTAAGGTATTTGTGAAATACGCTTTTATTTAATTCTAAGGAAAATAATTAATCTTCTATCTGCAAGTCAAGAAGTTAATGTGAAAAGTATTTAGAAACTGTAAATTTCTACAAGTTAACAAACGTTCTTGTGTTCATTTGCGTGTGTTGCTTGTGAAATATAACATTTGTGTCATTAGTTATTGCAGCTGCATTTACTTTAGTATTCCTGAATAATATCTGTTTTTTAGTTCTTGGAACAGTATATTATTAGCGCGTGCTGAACTCGCATAGAATTTAATTAGACAATTCTCGTTTAACAATACTAACTTTGCCGTGTAGTCTTTATTTTGAATTCACTTGCATGCGCCTTCATTTCGTTATTATTAAACATTAGAGTAAAGAACCTGAGCTTATCTGCGTGCGTCATAGTGTTGAGTTTGTTCTACTTCCTGAGTATACGTATGCACGTCTCAGCTTGTGATTCAATTAGTTTGAAGTATATTTGTGTGAGCGGCGGGTTTAGTTTCGTCTGATTTTTGAGTACGCGTCTAATCCAACAGTGAACGCGGCTTTGTGAGTTTCTAAGCTACGGTTCGCCATCTAAGGAGGAGTGCGCGAGTTCCTTCTGTGAGCGCGGCTCGGCTTCGTGTTCACCCAAGCTACAGGTCTTCATCTAAGGAGGAGTGCACGAGTTCCTTGAGTGTGAGCGGTTTCGTGTGCGTTGTTACCTCGTATCTTCATCATTCGGCAGGCGCGGTTTCAGTTTGAATGCGCGGATCTTCATTTGAGTTCAGGTACACTACTTCAACTGCTTTCAGATTGCATGCTCGTAGCGTGACATCCTTCAACAACCATCAGTTCTTCTTGAGAAAAAAGAATAATTTTAAAAACGTTTCAGCATTATATATAAAATGAAGAACTATTCAAACTCATTCAAATAAATATTAATAACAGAAATATTTCCAGAAAGACTTTTGAATCGCAAGTTTTCTGCAGCATCAACATATTTAAAAGCAAAAGACTAAGAAGATTTCTCTACTAAATAATAACGCCTATCAGCAATCTAGCATAGGCTTCAGGTATTTAAACTCAGATAGTTATTATATAGAAGTAGTAGTTAAAATACAGATTAGATTAATACTAATAGTGTTTCATTGTGTTTAGATTTTCACAGACACGGATGACGATCTAGCCAGTAATCCAGTTCCAGAGAGTGTTAAACCAGTTGTCGTGTCTTCAACATTGAAAACCAGTGAAGATCTGCTTTGTTTTGTTCTCCACTCCCCTTTCCCCTTGGGTTTGCCAGTTTGGTAATTTTATTCACTAAAGGAATATTGAGCGGGCATACCAAGGGGGTCTGGTGGGCCAGCATCACTCCTGCAAGAAGATTCAAGACTGGACCTGACAATGCCGCCTTAGTATTTCAAAGATGTTCGATACTGTCATTAGAAGGCCCCTTTGAAACAAATTAAAATCTTGGGACATACCAGCTGGTCTGCTAGCAATAATTGTCCATCTCCATGAGAAATCAACCATCCAGGTTCGTTGGGACGGTCATGGTCATTTAACGAATTCTACAGATACGCAGAGACCTGTGAGGCAAGGGATGCATTCTTGCTCCCTGCCTCTTTAACCTCTATCTGGCTGACCTAAATGAAGCACTTCGAGACCAGGCTTTTGCGATTACAAATGTGGGCAGGCAGGTGCTTTGCTGGATCGTGTACACCAATTTCATTATCCTAATGGACTGCACACCGTGGGGCCTTCAGCTCCTATTGAATACGCTGGGGTCCTACGCAGCTGTAAACCGTCTATTCATTAATCCCGCAAAATCTAACATCCTGCGGTTTATCAGTCCCATCAGGAAACCAGTAAGCGTCAAATGGTTCCTTAATGCTCAACCAATAAACCAGATTAAAGAGCTCATGTACTTGGGTTTTAAACTCCATGCACATCCTAATGTGGCAGTGGTGGAATGCAGACTTACGTCAAAAGTAGATCGACTCATCTGTCAGATGAAGGGAATAAAAGGTAAGCACTACAGATTTTCAATTATTCCCTTAATAAAATTCTACAGGGGAAAAGTAATTCCAATGCTGCTATATGGTATGGATGTGGAATCACAGGCTTGACCCCTAAACTGGGGCTGTTTGGAAGGCAGACTACTGAAGAAAGTGTTGGGTCTTCCCCAATCATTACCTATGGCCACACTACGATAGAAGCTGGACCTGACATTCCTCAGATCTAACTAGGACTGGAGACTCTTCTTATTGTTTCGCACGATAAAACTTCCCCTTAAAAACACCTTATATGAAGATGCACAACAAATGCAGCAAGATGACTCTAGTTGTTTGATGAGTAAGCTAGAGAGGAAGATTGACTGAAATGCTTCAAAGTTCCTCTAGATCAATTGAGGATTTAATTGAAAGTGGTGGTGTAAAGAGAGCTGTTATGTGCTCAGACTGAATTGTGACAATAGACAGAATGCGGGGCTATATAGTTCACAACTGTTTCTCAGTCCTAGACAAACCAGTGGGGGTGTTACCCTCATATCAGAAAAGATTCCCAGACCCTAGATGGAGAAGTGAGTTTTTGAGATTCCGCCTAAATGTAATATCGACAGGCAAAATGTTGGCGACTCGATCTAAAGATCACAGATCCAAAGAAGAAATTTATCTCTGTAAGGACGAATTGACTCAGACACTACGACACATATTGATTCAATGCCCATTGACATACAAACTGAGAGTTCGGCACCTCGATCCATTTGTACATAAATTTGAATGGTTAAATGCTGATGATTTTTGGCTGAGATTGTCCTTGGGTCATGAAACCTTTTTAAGCACGGAAGTTTTGAAATGATTACATGTTTTAGGTTGCATTATATTGCAGGATCAAATAAAACCTCATGTCCTGGGGACTAGTTAGGATGGTTACTGATGAATTTGTCTGCCACGGTTCTCTTCTTTTTGCAATAAGGTATTGAATGTATTGTTTTGTGTCTTTTGTATATATATGAAAAGTCATATTGTTGACTGTACCACATTATTAATTAAACAAATACACAAAAAACGAGGCAACCATGCAAACCTTTTATAATAATAAATACTTTTTACATAAGATATACTAAGTATACATGTACTGGTTCATCCAATGAATGGTACATTTAAACATTCATATCACACACCATGTCTTGCACATGTACTATTACAATGTCATAATACATATGGAGTTTTATCTCTTAGTACATAATCATCAAATAAGGTAAAAGACAATTGTAGTCTTTATGTTGACATGCGCTATGGCTTTAATCATCCAATGCGTTTCGAGTTAGACCAACTCTTCATCAGGGAATGCCATCTGCCTTGACTTCAATGTATAGGACAGTACACCAATTCTGCCTAGTAAATCGTAACACCTTCACTGCGTCTCTGCCACCCCAGGGTCCTGTCCGGCAAACAGTCGACAGGACCCACGCGTTGCAGAGACACATTGAAGGCGTTAAGATTTACTAGGCAGGATGGCAACTGTCTATCAGAGTTGTCAGAACTTTTTAAAGTATATTGGTGAGCAGGGACTACCTTAGTGTGCCCTGCAGCCTGTGTCAGCCATATTTTGAAGCTTACCTGGGAGGATCCTGCCTTTGCTACTCACTGCGGCTGCGTTGACCTTATCTGGACCATTTTCTAAACAGGTAACACAGGAAATAACACCAGAAGAACGACCTGTACCTTGCAACCTCGTTCTCTTGATATCTTAAATTTACCTTTTATTGTAGCCATCGTTTGCATCTAACGTTCTGACTTGAGCAATTGCACCTGAAGGGGCAAACAAGACGAGAAGAAAGTGAGGCAATGAGAGAGCATTTAAAGGAACCCTGAAAAGACAGACTTTTGTCCAGAGGCTAAACTGTTGGACATTGACATAGCGCCATATTAGAGGAGTGACGCTAAATCCCTCTGACTGGACTGGCCTACTCATTGTGGCGTTGAGCAACTACCATAGTCTACAGAACCCACTCTTCCCAGGAAATATTTGTCCAGTGCATCTCACAGCATAGCAGGGTGAGCATCTCTGGACATGGCACCTACTTCACCCACTAACAGGTACTTCTATACCACAAAGGGGGATTGCAGAAGGCAGTGGGAGGGGTTTAGAACTAGTTACTCAACAGCCGCCCCATTTGCTTTAGATCAAGTGGAATTTAGGGAAATCATGAGAATATAACCCAAGACCCAATTTCCCTAAAAAGAAGCCTCATCCACCCAACCCACCCTCACCCCTTGGGGAACACCCTAAGGCTGTGTTTATATCCAGCTATTGGGCAATGTGACGCCCCCGGAAGTGGCCCTGCCAGGTAGGTCATTACATCTGGGAAGGCCTCCCGCTGCCAAGACTAGACATCCACAGAAGTCAGGAAACATAAGTCTTCTGGTAGCTATCATCATGGACTGTGAGTGATATTTCATAACCCTGGGACTCTGTACAGTATTGTAGGGAATCTGGACCTGGGCATTGGGTCCTTTATGGAAAAGGCCTTTGCACCTGTTTTGTGCTATCTTTATCCTGACCCAGATAGTTTAAGCTGTACAATGAAGGTGCTGGATTTGAGTGTCCTGAGTGTTCTGTTGATCTCACATCATCACAGCTCACATTCCCAACCTGGCCATGGCATAGGTCTTGTTTTTTTCAATGACTAATAGTTTAGCCATTAATACCAATGCTATAAGAAAGACAGAATTCAGCAAGGTAAAACCTCATTGCTTCATAAATCCTGTAAATTCTTTTATGCAGCAGTTTTGGAGGAATGTCTAGAGCATATGGGAGCTCAACCAAATCTTTTGCCCCATACTCCCAATGTTTTACTCTCTTACAGTTTTTTGTATTTTTATACTTTTAAAAAGCCTTCATTTCATTTGTAACACTGAACATGTGCAAACCTTTGTTAACAAAACAGGCAAAGTGACTGCACAAAGCTTGTCCAGTACATTTAGGTTGTTTTAATTTCATAAAGCGTGAACCTGGATCAGAGGTTCGTGTAGTGCTGTGCAGCACAGGGAAAAGAACCAATGAAACCAAGATAAACAAATACAGCAAACGTACAGGCTGTACTCTCTCCCCAGCACATTGCTATGTACTCCCAATAAACAGTGTTAATAACGAGAAGACAAATAATCCTACTTCATAATTCCCAGCATTATATTAACCAAGCAACGTACATAAAATGGCCATATCCGTTCACATTTCTACAGGTTCTTTCCTTTTCAACAGAAAAAAACTTTCGATTGTCTCTGGTGTATTCCAATCTTCTAACCAGTTTCTAGTGCTCTTCTTTCCACAAAGGGAGATTCTCGCCTACCTAATAATGTCATTCATTATCTAAAAGTCGTAGTCTTCTAACATGGATCCTCATGTATTCAGACTGACTGAAAAGTAATTTGGTTTGCAGGCAAAAGGGCCTTGGTGAAACAACTACGTAGAAGGAATTAATGTCCAGGAGCAGGGCCGAACACACATTTTTTCATACAGCCATTCATTGTAAGAAGATAACTAGAAGGTCAGATCCAGACCAGAGTTGGCAATATGTCTCTAGAAGAGAGTTGCAGGTACAAGGGGCAGAAAGCAAGAGGACCTATTATGGGAAAGGGATTGTGGTGTTCCATGGAATGTATTGAAGTTTTGACATTCCTGATTTCCACTCACTTTACGATTGGTCTGTGTTGGTGGGATGCAACATCCTGAGCTGCCTCAGGTGTCACCATCCAATCAGGGCAGAGCATTTTTACCAATTGCACCCTGAAGCGTGCCAACCAATGGCAATGAGACATTTCGGGCTGACTATGAAAAAATGTCATGTTTATGGGTGGTATTTTTGGTGGTCACGAGAAAGGTAACTCCAAATGATAATGTTTCATGTATAGTGTTCTTTAGGGGCTTGATGACGAGTAGCCATTGAAATTCGAATTAATGTTGCATTTGGGGGATATGATAATTTTGCTGTTTTCCACATTAAATACTGTAGCCCGGAATTGAAGTGCTGAGATGTTTTCCGGTTCAGTTCCATAAAGCTGTCTGCTTCTCCCAGCCATATTTGCAAACAAAAAGCAATTTTTTCTTGCAAGTTGTGCACTCCATTTTTGATTACTTTCGTGCTATTTTTTGGATTAATGTGGGGGAACTGCACTTTTACATTTGAAGGTCCAAGCAACATCTCCAATATCCCCGAAGAGCGGGGGCTCCCCACAGCACACCTTGGGGACACGGTGCCGGCTTGCAGAGACCAGTTTTGTGTGAACAACCGAGGAGGCAAGAAGACGCTGAGTTGTCCGAAGGTCTGCCTGATCCTTAAGGTGGGCCACTGACCAAGGTGGTGCAGACAGTTGAGTGGGGGGACTCAGCATCGAGGGGATTAGGCGTTCCTGTATCATGTGAGTGTACTCTTGCATGAAAACGCAGTATTGTGGATTTTTGTTGTTTGTTATTATTGGTTTAATTTGTTGTTTAATTGATTAGAAGATTAAGTTGAAAGTGGACTATATTGAAGGGGATCACTCAATTGTGGAAAAGATGATGTCATAAGTAGAATAGAGTTGTGAATTGATGTGGGATCTCCCCTTACAAGGGGAACAACAGTGCTGTGTAGAATTAGGAAGGAATCCCTCCGTTCCTCTGTATGAGGGGCTAAAGGAAGACATTGTAAATATTATTATTTGAATTTTGTTGGAGTGGTTTATTTAGTCTTTTGTGTTAATATGTGGATGATTTTGTTGCAATGAGGAATGTGTAAGTAAGAAGAGCGGAAGTTGATGTGTGAGTGCAGCCACTTTTGAGGAGGAAAAAGAAAACCGGTTTATGATTGGATTTTTTGCAAATTGGTTTATTGTTGGAGACAAAATTGACTTTTGTAAATTGTGTTATTGTGGGGACGCAGAGGCTTTTGAAAATATGAGACTGCTGGAGCAGTGTCAGTAGATATTTAGTAGGGAGGGTTGGGGCTTATTGATATTATAGAGACTCTGTTAGAACATATGTGCAAAAGGCTTCCGCAGTATATGGATAACATATTGAAGTACCACGCATAGTGGGCACAGGGGACCGGAGGAAAATGTTTAAACAGTGACCCGTAGATGGCACGCATGTGAAATACATTTTAGAACACATGTACACATATCTATTGTCAACACACAAAGAAAAAAGGCTGAACAGTAGATACAATATATGTGAATGATGGCGAATGTTTGAGGAAGAAGAAGACACACCTAATGACGAGGTAGTTAAAAAAAATTAGAAGGTTACAGTGCCTTCGATGCTAACCCCGCCCCCTCATGGGTTATTTACGGTGTCCGGTCATTTGGTCAAAAATAAAAGATCGAATGACCATTTGATCGAATCAAAATGGTCGAAAAAAAAAGTTTTTTTTTAAAATTTATTTTTTGTTGTTTTTGTTTTGGTTGCTTAAAAATATTTTTAATAAAGAAAAAGTGGGGTTGGTGGCGAACCCCCCCCATATAAAATTAAAAAAAATAAAAAAAAATTGACCTTTTTTTTCGACCATTTTACTTCAATCAAATGGTCATTCGACCATTTGGTTTTCCACCAAATGACTGGTAACTGCTATTTACACTATAGCCCACTGAAGGATATACCAATCGCTTTTATGCACCTTTAAATGGTTATTAAAGAGGGCAGCCGAAGAAGACAGTAGGAGCTATTAGAAAAACATCAACTGGCACGGTTAGGAATACAACAACAAACACTGTTAAGAACCCAGTACTTTCAGAAATTTGGAAACATGCATGAAGGCAGATAGCCAGTGTATTGAAAGTAGCAGAGGAGTAGCTTGTAAGAGCAGCGCGAGAGCAGGAGGAGTGGTGGTGCACAGCGATGGCAACAGATAAGTGGACATCAGGGACAATTATGTTTAAACTTGATAGTAAACCTGTTATAGATCTCCCTACCATAGGAGAAGTGGATAGCGACTCAATGCGTGGCGAGGTATAGGCAGAAAGCAATGATGGTGGGAGCATAATGGAAGACGCAGGGGACAGGGTATTTTGGGAGAAAAGAAGTAGAATATCATGGCCCAGGGAGGACAAAGATCGGATACATCATGGTCCAGGTGGCTTAGGAAAAGGCCCAAGAAAATAGCTGTAATAAGTACCAAGAAGGAAGAGGAGACATTGCAGCACCAATTGGTGAAAGGTCTTCCTCAAGCTGTATGGGTAGAATTAGTCAAAGTGGTAGGAATTGAGACTGAATGATGGGCAGAGATACAAGCACACATAGTACACCATTGCAGAGCAAAACAGGAAAAGGAAAGAAGCAAAATTGACCAAGCGCAGAAGGCAGATGCAAAATTGGTACAAAAGAAATATTTTCCACAGGGGGTGGCTTTCAAAGACAAAGGGGGAGTGGATTTGGATGTGGAAGAGCAAGACCCAAGCTTGGAGGACTGTGCTATATTTTTGGGAGAATGGGATACTTTGTATGAGAGTGTAGGGCCAGAAATCAAGTACAGTATGGCTCTGGTGATATCCCTACATACCAGATTCTAACATATCCCACAAGGCCACAGATGCAACCACAATAGAATTCCTATTTCCCCTGAATGTCCAACATGTCCCACAGCAGATACCCCCAGTTGCCCATGTCCCACAGCAGGTGCCCCAAGTTACCCAGATGCCTCCAGTTGCCCAAGCCATACAGTGTGTTGTCCAACAGCAGCAGTTGCCCCAATAATCACCATCAAATCCACTCCAAGCACAAGCGCAAACTCCTACTCAGCAATGGGATAAAAAATATATACCCCAAGGTGCAGTACCACACTAAGCAGGAGTGACAGTGTTGGGAGGAAATCCTTTCACATTTACAGTCACAGACAAACATATTCAATAGGATAGTCCACAGGGGGGGCTGACGTGCCCAGTCCTTTCAGTAACTGCAGATCCAGAAGATGAACCATAGTCTACAGTGAAGGTAGGTGACAAAACATTTTCATTTTGGGTCGACACTGGAGCTACCAATTCTTGTATTAGTGAAGGAAGACTTCCTTTGTCGAAGCAACATAATGGACATTCAGGGATTCTCTGGGGCTGTTCTAATGGTTCCTTTCACTGAAGATTTTACTACTCGCCATTGGCACACAAGACGTTGTAGCATCCTAGTTGTACTCAAAAAACACACTGATTAATATATTGGGCAGAGATATCATGAGCAAATTCAACATGACCATTTCATTCTCTGACAAGGGCATAGTGTGTTCCACCCCAGACGTGTATTACACATGGGTCACTGCAATTATACAAGCATTGTGCGCCAACATCGCTCTGTGAGGTGCACCACTCTACCCATAATCCCTTTATGGGGTGCAAATGGGGTCCTTTATGGGGTGCAAATACTGTTAGGTTGGGTGCCCAGACCAGCAGCTCTAAAGAAAATGGTGCCAGTCATCACTATCACAATACACTTAAATGCAGCAATAATAAAGAAAGATAACATGATTTTGCATGGAGCAGGTGATGATGGCATAAAATGGTGCACTGTCTTATCCATCGACCTAGTACAGTGCTTGAGCAACTGGACTGACAAACAGGTTTTTACAGATGATGATGATGTAGGGGAGATGGTGTTTCAGATATGCATACCATGTCAGGTGGTTGTAGAACATAGAGAGGTTCCCCAGAAAATACTTCTCACAAAACACTATAAGCACACTTACAAGAGGGCTTGAACATGGTGCCTAAAGAAATAAGGACCAGCGGCCCCATGATGTGGGTCTCTTGAAAGCAATAGGGGCTGTCCTCATCAAGCTGAAGCCAGGGGCGATATTTCCCTGAGTCCACCAGTACCCCATGTCAAGGGAAGCGGTTGAGGGAATGTGTGACACCATACCAGCCTTGAGATGACTGGGAATCATACAACTATCAGAATCCCCATGTAACATGGCTATAAATCCAGTGAGAAAGCAGAAAGGGGATCTTGGAGAATGGTTCTCGACCTCTGCCCTTTAAACAACATTGTAGGAGCTGAATTCCCGGTGGTGCTAAATCCAGCCCCCATTTTGTGTAAGATACCCATGGAAGCAACGTATTTCACAGTAGTTAACCTTAAAAAAGCATTCTTTCCCATTCCGTTGCACCCAGATTCCCAGTATCTTACCACATTTGCCTAGTGTGTCAAAAGATTCCAACACACTTGTTTACCACAAAGGGATTACGAATCTCTTAACAGGGTTTTACAAATGGATTTAGGAAACGTGCAGGCCCAAAGCACAGCAATACAATATGTGGATGACCTCCTGGTGTGTAGCACCACAGAAGAACAGTGTAGAGAGGTTTCAGTGATGCTCTTGACATTTTTCTGTTAAAAAAAAAGGGGTAGAAGCTTGACAAAGAGAAACTGCATTACTGTCAGAAAGAGGCAGTGTACCTAGGGCAAATAATATCAGTTGGGGAGGCTTACCCGAGAAATGGCGGCAGCGGTACAAAACACACCACAGCCGAGCACAGTGAAGGAGGTACAACAATTATTGGGCCTGTACAACTTTTGCCGGCCATGGATCTTTGATTATTCCAGTTACACCAAGCCCCTCCTGCACTTAGTAATTCACCTGTTTTAGAGACCCCAGACTATAAAGAAAATGTTTTTCTTTCTTCACATTCTAATGGTCAGGTGATGACCGCTGTCCTCACCCAGAATACTTCACAGGGGCACAAGCCTTTGGCTTATTACAGTGATATTTTAGACCCGGTAATGCAGGGACATTTCCCATGTCAGAAAGCACTTGCAGCAGCAGCTTTTGCCATTCAAAAATCTCATCAACTATTGCTGCCCATTGACACTGTGCGTAGAGCATACAGTATTTGCTATACTGGATAAATTGAAATCAACCCTTACCACCCAATGGGCTTTGAGGTATGAGGTGATCCTATCCAAATCCCTCAATTAACATAGTGAGGTGTCACATTTAATCAAGCACCATTTCTGGTAGACCCAGTACAGCCAGGTAACTATATACATGATTAAACTACATATCAGGACACATTAGATGACCTAACACATGTTAAGGAAGACCCCTTAGAGGAAGGGGAGATACTTTTTACTGATGAGTCATTGACAATCCATCAGAACACGAGTTATAGACATACGGGACAGCAGTGGTACGATATGAGGGGGAGCTTGAGGTAATGGTAAAAATGAGACTTCCATTACACTGTTTGGCGCAAGCAGATAAACCTGTGGCACTAATAACAGCTGTTTACATTTCAAAAGGATGTTGTCTCACCATCTATTCAGATTATGCCACATCAACAGTGCACTCAGGGCTGTCCAGATGGAAGAGGAGAGAATTCACAAAATCAGATGGCACACCTGTGCAACATGCAGATTTACTTTCCAGATTATTAAAAACACTGCCCCTTCCTTAAGCATTAGCATTAGTGAAATGTGCAGCCCATACAAAAGGTACAGACTTAATATCTCAGGGAAATGATGGGGTAAATACAGCAGCAAAAGAAGCAGCATATTTACCACACTTTACAGAACACATTCCCATGCTTACACACATTCCACTACAGTAAGTACAAATTACTGAGCCCTACAATACCCTGTAAGGGTGCAGAAGTAGGCTCAAGACACAAAGGTGGCATGCTTGTTAGCAGAAACCTTTATTGAACTGAATAATAAAAAGTACCCCACCCATCCCTATAACTAAGAGGGCTTTCCCTGCCTCAAACAAAACTAAGGGTAATGTCAGACTATCTGTCAAAAGTAAATAATCCACTGTTCTATGTCCCAAACCTATTTCTGTCCCATACACTTCAACAGAAACCTATAACCAAGATGTCTCCTGCTTCTAACAGGATGACTCCCTTCTTTCGGATATTTCAGGCAGTTCATAAATGGTGGGGGAATAGTCTTCTTCCCCTGTCCATCACTAGTCTTTTAATGTGTTGTTCCCTGTGATCGGGGAGGTGGAGTGTCTCTCTCCAGACCTTTACAGCAAAGTTCCCAGTTCCAAGACAATTTTGGGGCTGCGTCCCCCTTTCACAAGCCTTTCTCTGGCTTAGTCTTATTTATCAAAGTGCCATATTCTTTCCAAAGGAGGTATCTCCCTTCCTTTGGACTTCTTGCAACTTGAGTCAAAAAGGGATCTCTTTCCCCCTGTGTTAAAAAGAGATCTCTTCCCCCTTGGACTTTTCTGTAACTGGTGTCCATGAATTTCTTCCCCTTGACATCTCGTGAATTGGGCCAGAGGATCTCTTCCCCTGAACTTCTCGTGTGGGTCCCATACCTCTTTCTCAACTCTTTAATGCATATTTCTTAAGCCTGGTTCACTAACCTGCCAGTCATTCTTTTGTATGCATACGTCTCTTGGTTTCTCAAAATTCGGGTTCAACCCTTCTCTCAGCTTTATGATGTCTCTTGACTGGGCCCCGTCCACTATCCTGCCAGGCCTCTGTTTGGGGTGCTCTTTCACCCCCTCCATTCTCAACTGGTCTCTCTCTTCGGTCTCACTGGGATGAGGAAGATGTCTCTGCACGTCTTCCGAACCACAGCCTCTGGGGTCTCCCTCTGCCTTCCCGGTGCCCCTCTGAGTACCTTTGTCCATGAGGGTCCTGGTCCTCACCTACACCGGTAAGCTTCTGCGGCTTCCGCTGGGCTATCCCGGTCCCCATGCAGCTTTCGACAGCTCCACCACTTTGGTTTCTCACTGTGCGTTGGGTCTCGCCTGGTCCTCTCTCTACTAAAGAAACCCACTCTTGAGCCTGGCACTCTAGGTAACTATTGCCCCATCTTCCATTTCTAGGTAAGATCATCTAGAAAGTGGTAGCTGCACAACTGCAGCAACACTTATGAGGCAGCAAGAGCCAGAATTCCAGGATTGTTTGATTCAAATGTTTTAAATTTGTGGCACAAGTTGTTTTCGACTAAAGTTAAAAAGCCTCCAGCTGGTCTACCCTTCAGGCCCAAATATGCAGGCAATAAGACGGATGACTAGCCATGCAACAAGAGGCAGATGGTCAACCAAACTTGCTGTAGCAAGATTATTCCAAAGGAAGTAAGGACAGGGTAGAGATTACTAGAAAACACCTTTTTGTGGCTACTAAAGAGAGAGAGACTGAGGCCTAGACAGCACCTGAGTAGCCAATAGTGTCAACGAAAACCAAGACCAATCAGATATCGACCCACGTCTACTTGGGAGCCTGCTCAAAATGGACTGAACGCCTCTTGAAAGAAATGGCAAAACATGATATTTTCAAATTGTGATATCACGATTGAACAGGGACATTACATATCTTACAAGGCTTCTCCTCTGAAGTCTATCGCTCTGAAAAAACAAATAGATCACAACTCAATGAAATACATTTTTCCTTCTCTCCTAACATACAGAAATTAAAATAAAGGCCTACGGAATCAGTTTGTCATCTAGAAAAAGAACCAGGTCCATATCGTTAGAATCCAAGCTGCATAATGTTGGAACCCCATATAATAACAATAGAATATTTGAACGGTTCAGCAGTATCATAGGGTTTGATGGGATTAAGGACTACAGGCCCAGTTCTAGGGGCGTCAAATAAGAACAACCATTGTGCTCCACTTGCTTGGGTTTGCACAAGAGGCCTGTTGGAAAGTCAACTGGATTGCAGGAAGACTGCAACCCTTCCTGACCTTGTGAATTGTCTTGAGAGAACATTAGGTCACCAAGTCAGAAGAAGATGATCAAATTGACACATAAAGGTGTGCTGCAGAAGTAACAGAGCAGGGACCTTTCTGTGCAGATGAAGGAGGGAAATAACAAGTAATATGACACTCAATTAGTCGTAAGTCAGAAGTGGTTGGTTGGTCTGAGGAACACATTTTCAGTTTAGGGTTTTTCCTTTGTTTTTTGGGCTTGCGATGAAGCTGAGATGCGTCTGTAAAATCACTTGTTGGGGGCTCACTCGAGATCCCTTTATCTGTTCCTAGAGTGTTAACTATGGTTTGAAGACATTTTTCGAGAGGATTTGTGCTGCTTCACTGGTGGAGTCTTACTCATTTTTCTTTTCTTGGTGCCTTTCTTGATATGGTTATCATGACAATGGGGAGCAGAAGCCAAATCAAGCACAACAATAGTCGCCTCTAACGATGGATAAGCAGATGCCACTTGAGCCAAACTCAGTGGAGACTTTTTTTGTCACAGCTCCTCAGCGTAATTGGGGAATATTTCCAATACTGACTCCACGTGGCCTAGGTCAACTTGAGGTGCCATTGGTCCAGATGTAACCTGCCAATTCTTTTATCGATTATCGAACTGGCACAAGGCAGCTTTGTGGCCTCATACCTCTGATAGAATATTGTCATATAATTGAACCAATGAAGACAGAACCAGGTTCAATGCTGAACAAGAGTTGGGTCCTTGCTTTTAATTGTCCCATAAGGACTCAAACATTTCACATAGCAGAATGTCCTGTGAGGGTATAGAGTTCTCAAAAGATTCATGTTGGTCAGACAACTAGGGTGGCGGAGATATGTTGAAGATCATAAGTAGATAGAACAACAGGGTTGGAAGGAAACACCCCTAAGTTTGTTTCCACCAATTGAGTTAATGAGGAGGGGTTACAATTTGTCTCATTAGTGCTATCTGTGGTACAGTAAGTCTGTAGGTGAGATGAGCAGGAGTGTAAAAGTGGCTGAACATTCGGTACAGATACCTCCTTGGGTATCTCGCCCGATGAAGCACTTATCTGCGCCACGCTCTGCACGGCGCCACGCTCTGCACGGGAATAGGGTTTTTAAGGAAACAGCCTTTCCTTCCTACAGCGATGCGGAACATAGAATGCCAGAGTCAGAAGAACCAAGGCATGTGTAGCAGCAGCTGTTAATAAGGGTCTGCGGTTGGGTGCATGTTGACACATGTCAAATTAGCGCACAGGGATGATGTGCACTGAAAATATATTACGCAGGTAAAGGCAGTGGTTAAGAGCATTTTGAAGTAGAGAGGGCAGCTCCGTAAGTGACACAATAACATTTCACCAAGACTTGCACTGGCAGAAGGGTGGGCTTCTCTGTTGCCTCTGCTACAAGACTTGTTTCTGATAAGTGGTTACTCTCTGTTGTGAGCAATAGCACACCAGGCTAGACTTGCACACAGATTATATATTTCTGCGTGAGTGACACAAGAGAAGAGTCAGTAATGTATATGGAAACGGTCTACTCAGAACCCTCCTCTGCTTGCAGGGCAGGGCCCTTGGGGAGGAGGGGCGGGGTCGAGGCACATGGCATCGGGCGAGGTCATGCAACAGAGTAGAGCCCAGGCTTGGTGATTTACATATACGCAAAGAGCATTATGGGAACATAGGAAAGGTCACCATTTTGTATTTTAATCTTGTCTGACAGTGATTCAGCAACAAATCAATTTGAGGGAATAATGGAAGTTGAACCCTGTTGTTTTCATTACACACAATTCTCACGATAAAAAAGTCTGTAAATTGCAAGACATATTTCCAAATGTGGACAGCTGCTAATCAGTGTGTGAGGCCTTCCTCGTTTCTGCATTCCGCCTCCGGTGACGAGTCTTCAGAGGCATAGGCTGGTGCGTCAGAGCTCGGCGTGGGAACACATCTAGGGGTTTCTTGGGCAAGCACCTGGGCCTCGGAACAGTGCAAGTGCTAGGCAGCACAAGGTAAACCCCATCTTGTCCCAGGCTACGCTGGGAAGAGTGTGTTGAAATGTTCTGATTACTTACCGGTAATCTTCATTACTCCTAGTCCTACTCTTCCTCGTCACAGTACTTACCTCATGAGGCACCCGCCTCCGACACAGGACCTTCTTCTATTTCTTCTTATTTCTATAACTCCTCCCCCACACCCACGTCACTTAGTTTCATATTACCAAGCCGTAGCATGGGACCTTCCCCGCAGTGAGGGTGAGGAGGGTCGTCAGTACTGTGACGAGGAAGAGTAGGACTAGGAGTAATGAAGATTGCCGGTAAGTAATCAGAACATTACCTCCACGTCCACTCTTCCTCGTCCCAGTACTTACCTCATGAGGTATACCAAAGCAACAAACGGGGAAAAAGGTCCCAATGAGACACAGAGTCAAAACAGTGCAGAAACACACACCTTTAATAACTCCAATTTTACATCCCCACAGACAAAACTCCAACCCCGAAGGAACCAACCCCCGAGTGGGAGACATTCAACCTATAGTGGTTGATGAAGGTGCTCTGATGAGCCCAAGTGGCAGCTCTACATATCTCCTGTAGAGAAACCCCCCTAGCATCGGCCCATGAGGCCGCCAAACCTCTGGTGGACCGCCCCTGAACGTGCGCAGGCACAGGCAGGCCCGAAGCCACATAGGCCATGGAGACCACAAGACGGATCCATCGGCTAATGGACACTACAGATGCCTTACGCCCAGCCCCAGCCGGGCCAAAAGTAATCAGAAGACTGTCAGAGCGGCGGAAAGGGGTAGTTCTAGCCAAGTACTCCAACACCGCCCGCCGCACATCAATGCTATGCCAAGCCACTTCCTCTGGCGTTTGCGGATTTTGAAAAAAGGCAGGGAGAACCAGATCCTGAGAGGTGTGAAAACGAGAAACAACTTTAGGGAGAAACTTCGGATCACACCTCAGCACCACCGAGTCTGGCAGAACCCTCAGGAAAGGGGGGTGACATAACAGAGCCCCAATCTCCCCAAGCCTACGGGCAGAAGTTATGGCAATCAGAAAAGCAGTCTTCAGCGCCAGATGTTTCATATCAATTTCGGAAATGGGCTCAAAGGGAGGCCCTTGAAGAAACTTTAAGACAAGAGGGAGATCTCAAAGAGGAAGCCCCTTATAAGTACAAGGACGGGAAGAAGAAAAACCCCTGAGCAACTTCCCCACCAACACCTCCCCATCCAAGTGCCCATCAGAGTCCCCCAAAAGGAATTTTATGGAGGCCCACTGAGAGCGAAGCGTGGAAACCGCCAGGCCCTTGTCAAACCCATCCCGGAGGAATTGAAGGATAGCAGGGAGGCCAGAACGCAGGGGGGGAATCCCAGACCGCCCACACCAGTCCCAGAAATGGCTCCAATGTCTGCCGTAAACCTTCAGAGTGGAGGGTCTAAGAGCATTCATTATGGAATCCACCACAGGACCAGAAACCCCCTGAGATATCAGCCTAGCCCGTGCAACATCCACACTGACCATTGTATCTGGCGGACCCCCAACCGTAGATCCCCCAGAAGGGGACAAGGCCACTTCGGAACCAGCCAAGGCTCCTGGCACCGAAGCTCCAACAGAGAGGGGAACCAACTCCGGCGGGGCCAGTACGGAGCGAACAACAATACAGTCACCCTGGATATTCTGATGCGCTGAACCACCCGAGGCAGAAGAGGAATAGGTGGGAAAGCATAAAGGAGACCCTGAGGCCACTGCACAGAGAGGGCGTCCACCCCCCACGCACCCTCTGTCTGAAAACGAGAGCAGAAGAGGGGAACTTTTGCTGAGGCTGGAGACGCAAACAGGTCCAGAATAGGGGTCCCGAACCTGACACAGATCTCTGCAAACACCTGGATCGAGAGGACCAGTTCCACAGAGGAGGGAAACCGGCGGCTGAGTAGATCCGCCCGAACATTGTCCACCCCCCTGATATGTGAAGCCACCAGGGACACCAGATGTGATTCCCCCCAAGCACCTATCTGAGCTGCCAGGGCATTCAAGGAGCGGCCGGAACCCCCTTGGCGGTTGACATAAGCCAAAGCTGTTGTATTGTCCGTCCGGACCAAAACTGCCCGGCCCATCAGCAACCTCCTGAAGTACACCAGAGCCCAGAGAATGGCACACAACTCTCGCCAATTGGATGTCCGATGGCTCTCTTCCGGATCCCACAACCCCTGATCAGAGAGGACGCCCAAAGTAGCTCCCCAGCCCCTTCCACTGGCATCGGTAGTAAGTGTGGTCACAGGAGGAATGATCAGGGACACCCCCGCCCGTAGTTTCGGAACCCTCAACCACCACTGCAGGGAGACCTGCAGCGCCAGAGACACCGGAATCAAAGCCTCGAAAGCTTGAGATGAAGGGAACCAGTGGGAGAGAAGGTAGGACACCAGGGGGCGTAGATGAAGACGGGCCCAGGGAACTAGAAACACGCAAGAAGCCATGTGCCCCTGCAATTTCAGCAATAGGCGGGCCGGGACATACTGCCTCCCGAGAACCCTGCCCAGAACAGTCAGCAAGCGACGGACCCTCTCCAGGGACAGGAACACCTTCCCCATCCTGGTGCAAACCTGTGCACCAATGAAAACTAGATCCTGAGAAGCCTCAAGTTGGGACTTCTGCCAGTTCACCAGGAAACCCCAGTCCTGTAATGCCTGGCAGACCAATTGGAGATGAGAAATGACAGTCTGCCGGCAGGACGCTTTGACCAACCAATCGTCCAGGTAGGGAAATACCTGAATGCCCCGCAGATGTAAGTGTGCCACCAGGGGAGCCACCAGCTTGGTGAAAACTCTGGGGGCAGATCGCAGTCCGAACGGGAGCACCCTGAACTGAAAATGTCGGGATCCCACTGCAAAGCGGAAGAACTGCATGTGGCAGGGACAGAGAGCCACATGGTAATAAGCATCCTGGAGATCCAGAGATGTCATCCAATCCCCCTTTAATAACATCGGAAGAATGTTCTGTAAAGTCTCCATCTTGAAGTGTTCCTTTTGGACAAAGCAGTTCAGGGCTTTGAGGTCCAGAATTAGACGGTACTTCCCCGAAGGTTTGGGGACCAGGAACACCCGTGAGTAGAACCCCTGACCCTGCACAGGGAGAGGAACGGGCATGATGGCCGCCTTCAACACTAATTCGGAGAGCGCGGCATCCATGGCCAACCTCTTGAGCCGAGACCTGGGAACCACAGTCCGAACCATGCAATGCTGGACAGGAGGAGACGGGAAATGCACTCGATACCCCCATTGTACTGTGTCCAGAACCCATGAGTCGGAACACCACCTTTCCCATACTGGAAAAAACTGCCGGAGCCGCCCGCCCACCGGCAATTCCAAACCATCAGGACTTAGGTGCCGGGCCAGGATGTGAAGAGCGTGGAGGACCCCGACCCCCCCTAGCCCTCCAAAAAGAATGTGATGAGGAGCCAGGAAAAGACCTGCTGGTCATTGGACCAGCTCCAGAGGAAGATTTCTTGGCCGTTGAAGGAGGCTTGCGTCGAAGTTTGTCAGCATGTTTGTCCGCCCTAAAAACTTTGTGCACCTTATCCTCAAGGCAATCACCAAAAAGCCTGGACCCAGTGAAAGGAAGTTTCAGGGCAGCCGCCTTCTGAGACCCATCAGTCTTCCAGTCCCTTAGGTGCAAATGCCTCCGGGCAGATATACCAGCCCCCATGGCCATGGCTGAACCACACACCCCATCAAAAGCCAGATCGGCCAAAAACTCAACCTGTCTCTGCATGTCTGTAAGCAAAGGGGCACAATCAGAGCCTTCATTGACAGCCTTTTTCAACTCCCTGAAACCATTCAACACTTTCAGCTGTGTAGGAACCATAGATATTTGCTCGAAGGGCCAGATGCGCCCCTGCATGAACCTTCTTAAGGCCGGAATTAACTCGGCGGTCCACTAGATCCCGGACGGCCGCCTCCTCGGCCAACATAGAGGAGCGACCCACCAGGCTGGCGAGGATAACGTCGACCTCAACTGGATCAGACAGCAAAGTCTCGCCCTTCAAAGGGTAAAGTTTGGACATGAAGCGGGGCATTGCAATCTTCTCTGGGTCATGCCATTCCCGGAGGATTTTCTCCCGGATATCGGAAACCAATGGCAACCCCTTCCTAGGTGTATGCCTATACTGGCGAATAGAAGGGTCGGCCCCCTCCACCGGCACCAGGGGCTCTGAAAATCCCATGCAATCTCCAACTTGAGCCAGCACCTCCTCCACTCCCTCTCTGTCCAGATACTTCCCTTCAGTATCAGCCAAAGAGGAACAAGAAGAGGCCAATGACTCAGGGCCAGAAGAAGAGGAGGATGAGGAAGACAGACGCCTGCGCTTGTGTCCATGAGTATGTGTGCGACTCCCTCTACGATGCATAAGCAGCTTCTTCAAATCCTTTCTGGTCAGGGAAAAACGCTTAGCCTTCTTCTTTCTCTTTCTGTGTAAATCAGGAGAAGAGGAAGACGAAGAAGAAGAAGACAGGACCAGATGCCTGCTCTTTGCAGAATGTTTTCCCATGTCGAGTAAGCCCAAAAACAGTGACCAAGGAAGCCTGCTTCACCAAAGACCCCTGCACACTGAACCAAGGCTCCACATACAAACAATTGCTAACGTGCCTCTCCCACATTCAAATAGAGGCCAGAAAGAACAACAACCAATAGGAACAACATCAATTAATTCCTATGGCAACATGTCTGCAGCACCAGAGGAGGAGCCCACCCTCCTCCGAAGCACGTGGCTCAAACAAGAAAATGGAGCCTCCAATCTGTGCACAGCCGCCCATGCAGCATGGCCATGCAACAGGAAAAACATGCCCCCCCTTCTCCTTACCTTAACCCGGGTCCGTTCTCCCAGAACCCGGGCCACGATGCCCTGCGCTGGCCAAAGCCCAGCAGAAACCAGGCAAGGCAGCCTGACTCAACCGGGTCCCAAGCCCCGCAGGGAACCCAGGAGTCTTGCCACACCTGAAGGAGCCGAAGGCCCCGCCACACAGCCCCACCAGGGGGCCAGCATTCGGAGCTCCCCAGCGCCCCACGCTGGGAAGAAACAAGCAAGCCCAACCTGCCGGAGGCAGGAAAAATTAAACTAAGTGACGTGGGTGTGGGGGAGGAGTTATAGAAATAAGAAGAAATAGAAGAAGGTCCTGTGTCGGAGGCGGGTGCCTCATGAGGTAAGTACTGTGACGAGGAAGAGTGGATGTGGAGGTAATATACATTACACATGTCTGCGCATTCTCACTGAGAGAAAAGGTAAAGAATGTTTAAGGCCTATCTAGTGATGGAGTCCGCTGATATGCTGTGCTCCGACAACTCCAGTGCATAGGGTAGGCGGTGCTTTAAATGGTCCGCTTCTAACCGGCCCTCAGAACCTGAACTTCTCATTTGTGGCGCCATTGAGGGCCGGGACTTCTCCAAACGTAAGGGCAGTGGTCGAAGTGAGAAAATAAAGTAGCAGAACGATGTCCTGTCTGCGCTGCACTCTTTTCTGTCACCACCCCCATAATCACCATCACCCCCTCCCTCTATCCCCCCCCCCCCGCTCACATTAAAACACCATACCTGGGTTCTTCCTTTCCTCCACCCCACCGTGCAACATTGTGTTATACAATAGTTTTAGTAAGACTGCAAAAAACACGAATGAAGAGGCATTTAAATGGCAACCATTATTGTCATTGTCACCCTCAGTATGCATGCACCTTTAAGCAGCCTTCCCTTCACCACCCACCATTGGCACCTCTTAAAGAACATGCCCAGCCACACCCACCCACCCCTCTCATTGCCTGCAAACAAGGCTGGGCCAGCAGCCAGCAGCCATTCATACGCAGATTGCTGGAACCTGGTGCTATTTTCCTGATGGGAATGGGTTTTACATCCCAAGCAGTCTAACAAAACGATTGAAGAGATAGCTCAGTGTCATGTTGCCTTAGCTTGATGATGGTAGCGCTCAGGTTCCAGTTCCCTGTAGGGGTGAAGTTTAGAAGAGCATTTTATTTTTTGAAGTTGCCGTCCTGCTGCTGCATAAAGTAAGGGAACGATGAAGGATTGCCCCGGTCAGTAAGGGAACGTCGTATCCTTTAGTTCCCACCAACTTTGACCTCTGTATAAGGAGAGTACTCCTCAACAGGAGTTTTTTCTAATTCTAAATGTTTAGGTAATATGCAGTGGTCGAAGTGAGCAGGAGCGGTGCTCCTCTACTTTTTATAATTAAGTTTTAGCGTTCCTATACTTTTATTTGAAAAAGAAACTATTCCCGTCTGGCTTAGTTTTAAAATAAAAGCGCAAGTAGAAGTTGGAACTTGCACTTCAGTCCACTGCACTGATCGTTCCCTTAAACAGCAGATGCCTTTATTTGGGGGTTTGGATTGCACGTGGGAGGGGGGGGGTTTGTGGCCAGCGGGACAGGCCAGCAGGGAACATAGTTCCACTACTTCTTTTCGTACACACGCACACACAGTTCCAGTTACCTACGAGAAACGTGCCTTCTTTCAAGACAAGTCAAGTGAGCACTAAATAAAACTCAATTTTAAAACTTTACGTCCATGATGTGTTTTAGTTTGACTTACAAAAAGAAAGGGTTAGCTTTTATGTGAATATTCACATTTACATAATAACATGCATCATGCTCACATCATGCATTCCATTCGAGAGAAGGCAGTCCAGTACTAGTTTTAACTATGTATTCTGGGGCTTGTAGTCCTGGATTTCCCCATTATAAACCCAGGATTACATATCTCATCTCACAATGAAAAGTTAAAACCAGGAATGGACACCCGTGTCTGAAATGGAATGGGCAATGTGGGCATTTAGGATGCAAAACAACAAGCTGGACGTTTGTGTCAAGCCATTACTTTGGCAGCTTTTCTTATCAATCATTTCTTTTATTGTGTGCCTTTCTGCTGAAAATATAGTGGGGAATTTTTAGGTCTGCATTTTTTTGCATATTGGGACTTTAAGTCTTCTGTTCAGGACATGGAAAATAAAGCTACAATGGTACTCTCCTGGCTTAATATATTTCTGTAGGGATGTTAATATTGTCTGATTGTTCTAATATGTAATTTGTGCACTTTGCAAGTAAACTCTAAAAATTAGTAGTTCTTGAGAGCCAACACCTAAATATTCGTACAAACTAGCGCTTGGAGCATCAAGTTCGTCAATTGCACGGAGTGTTTCACCAAATAGTGTGACCCTGAGCACAAATAAAAAATAAATACAAATGAAAAAAATAAATACAAATATAGTTTAATATCACTCTGCCTTGGCTCAGGGGCGTTTTTATGGGAGGGCAAAAGGGGCACTTGCCCAGGGCCCCTACCTTGGAGGGAGCCCCACAAAACTGATCTAAAGAAGTAAGATTCCGCTGTTCACCAGACTTAAATAGCACACATCGGGATATTGTATGGCATGGTGCTGAGGCTCTAAACCTACTGCCTGTCTGTTTTGGCAAGTACATTCTGCCTCGATCAATTAATCATGTAATGCTTTCTGTGTTCACTGTGGTATATATAGTTTGTGTGTTTGTTCCTCGTGGCACAAATCCTCTAGTATTCTTTCCTTCCTGCGGGAATTATGTTGATCATGTGCAAAAGCCACATTTTAAATGTATATTGGTAAATTGAGTGCCACAATGGTTCAGAAGTTAGCTCAGTGTGTTAAGCTCTCATTGCAGAGAGATGTGTTCCTATGCAAGTTTAGAATAGCACATTCTTGTAAGGCTGGCTGAGCCTTTCGTATGTCTGAAGTTTATAAACCTGCCTGCGTATGTACTTGGTCTTGCAGCACAACAGGTGCTATAATCAGCAATATACCTGTACCAGATGGGGGTTGCTATAAAAACTAACATATCATCCTTATGGTGAAGGTCTAGAAATTGGTTTGTTCAAATGGGGCGTTGTAAAACCTAGGCATTCACCTCCAACGACGAGCATAAACTGTTAGTGCAAGAGATTAATAAGTATCCAAATTTGGAACCAAAGCATTCCTGCTTGTATCCTGGCTTTGCCAGCAGACAATGCAGTGATCCTGTCCAATCATCTAATATCTCGTACATTACTGTACTGTCTTCTGTGAAGTTTGCCTCCTCGCATGCTGGTGGCATCGTTTAACCCATTACTTGATCTTTCTTCTTATGTAGGCCATTTGAGTGGAAGGGGTGGTAGACAGAAGGGAGCGGACCAAATGATGCAAAACTCGGTCAAGCATATTTTAAAATCTGCTCGTTTGACGCAAAAGAACGCTTTGCATTTTTGTAAAAGTCAAAGGTTTTTCTGCACGTTTATAAATGACAATTTCACAAGCCAGTGTTTTGGAACTATGTAAAGCTTTAAAATACAAAAGAGCAACCCGGATTAAATCACACTGATTGGTATGCTGGTACTTATATACTTCTCTTAATGATGGACAGAATGAAGCTAGAATCATTCTGTGCTACAGCCTTCTATAATATTTTGTTTTTAAGAATTGTCATGTTCGGTAATGTGATTGGTGTTCTTTCCAAGTGAGTTTCATACAATGAGATTATTTTAGGTCATGTTAAGAACTGATAATGAAAGTGTTCAAATGCAGAAATTGCAGAGATGGCACAAATCCCAGATGCATCCCTTAACCAGCGTGTGTAATGCTGTGAATCTAATTTAATCTTGTATTGTCTAGCCTCTTGAAATTGCCAGTCCCCGAACCTTTCAAAATTGTCAGCCCTTCATAGAGATTTCCCTCTCAGGGTATGATCTTCAAAACAGCCCCACTCATGGTTTCACTGGCTATAGTGTTGTTTCCACTATAATAGTGGGCATTGATATATTGCACACCACAGGCACTTATTATTTTGATCTCTAATGGCAACACTATTTGGAAACCATGTCTCACTTATAATCTCAGTCTGTCTGGATACCGAAACCTTCCTGGTAGCTTCTAATCTGCACCACTATCCTTGATAGGGTATGTGTAGCTTTTTACTTCCACCCAATTGGTCTTCTCTATCCATGCTTAAGCACGTTTGCGTTTTGTGAGGCAGCAAATCTGAGTTCTCTGTCTATTCTGGGTTACATGTACATTTTACATACAGTTCTGAATTAATACTACAGGCTGCATACCTTCCTGGATTCTATTGATAAAAAGTCTCCTGTATCTATGCTAGAACAGAAGTAACCTCTTCGTAGACTGATATTGTTGGCCTTCAAATGGTACTTGTTTATCATTCTGATTAGAGCAAGAATGCAGAGGGAAGTGGGGCTTAAAGGGACTAAACATCCTTATTTTTAGTGCTGTGAGGCAGCATATCAACCTATGGGTTGTGATTGCGGTGGGGGGGATGGGGCAGCTATTCTTGATCACTTAATTCCTTTGGTTTGGTGGGGGTGGGGGTCCAAAGATGTCTGTGCCCAGGGCCCCAAAAGTGCTTAAGATGGCCCAAACCTTGGCTGTAAAAATTGTGAGTCCTACGACAAAAGCCTCCCTGACAACGGGACAGATTTAGATGGTCAATTTTTAATCGCCCCAAGTTGTCAATAAGGTGTAAAACCATGTGTAAATAGTTTACACTTTTTTAAACCTAATGTCTCACTCCAGGGTTGTTCACGTTTTTGGTGGGCTCGGGTGGGGCAACCTAACAAAATGAATGCTTCCGCCACCAACACCCTGCGCTCCGCTTGTGAAGAAGAAATGCATACCCTCTAGAGTCTGATTTTGATTTGCATTGGCCTTTGGAATCCATAGCTTTTAGCACCTGGTAGGCAGACTACGCAAGACTCTGTGTGAATGCCTTACACCACACACGTGCATGGCAGGAAACAATTACAGTTGCAGAACGGAGTGCAAACAATGCACAGAAACCCCGGTCCTCCAAAATGTCCTTGCATTGTTTGCATTTGGCAGTGTAAACAATCAGATATGCAGGGAGATGATTGCTAACGCATAAGTGCTAGGCTGAGCAGTCAACTCTATGGAACGTGCTGCCCACCAAAGCCTAGGCATGTTATGTTGCCCTCAGTCAAATCTCCTGAGCAACTGAGTATGATCATCAGGTGTGAAGCTGAGTTATACCCCTATCCGCTCGCTCAGGTTTCAATGGGGATTGTGAGAGTTTATGGGTAACTTTTCCCTTTGGGTACGCTCGTTTGCCCATAGATCAGAGCAATTAGTTTAGTATTGGTTGTCTTTTGGTCTGCTTTCTTTTATAATGTACCAACCTTTGTCCCAAAACAGGGCAACATGTGATTGATGGGTGTCGTTGTGGGAAAGCTGCATTAGGCTGGCAGAGTCAAATGAATGACTTAAGAACACACTATTATGCTGGGCTTTTGGCTGGAATCTGTTATTTATGTTTCAGCGTGCTGTGCTTTGAAGGCCCAAGTTTGTCTCGGGAGGATAGCTCAGGGGCAACGTGCTCGCCTTGGCAGCAGGACGACGCAGAGCAACACAGGTTTGATGCCCAGGTCCGCGCTTAGAAACCTCTGGGTATTAAGCGCATTATAAATGACCAATCATATCAAGTTAGGAAAACAGGGACTTCTAGCAAGACTGAGGGAGAGGTTCGTCCACAAACATGATTGGAACGGGGAGGAAGGAGAGCAGTGGAGAGAGAGAAAATAGAAGGGGACACACATGGAGCATGAGACATGAATAGTGAGGACTAAGCAAATAGGGGGTAGACACGGTTTAAGGTTTTTAGAAATGGGTCAGGGAGACCCAGCAGGCTTCCGGGGCAAGAGCAATCTTTGGACCTCTGAGCAGAGCCCGTGCCCACCTAAAGCCCAGGTTAGGGAGTACCTGCACGTCTTTTTTTCTGTTTAAAGTACCGAGAGTAGGCCATGGCACAAGCAACACCTGCAGCAATTGGATGAAGGTACAGTGAGAGGTCACCACTCATGTGGCATTAACGGAATGAGGCACCCATTTGTGAGTATCTTCATCACTAGTCCTTGTGTTAAAAGCCCGTATGAACCGCCTTGAAAAAGATAGTGAACAGTGACCCGCCACTGGTCACTGTTCAGGTCTTACGACCCTGTCACGTGACTCTGAGAAAGTAGAGCTGGAAGCCAATGCTGTGCCAATTATGTTTGCTATGCTGGAGAACCTGGGCATTCTTTCCTTCTTTACATTGCTGCCACTTTTTTGTTGCTCTATGCTTCTTTCTTTCTTTCTTTCTTTCTTTCTTTCTTTCTTTCTTTCTTTCTTTCTTTCTTTCTTTCTTTCTTTCTTTCTTTCTTTCTTTCTTTCTTTCTCTCTTTCTTTCTGTCTTTCTCTCTCTTTCTTTCTGTCTTTCTTTCTGTCTTTCTTTCTTTCTTTCTTTCCCTCACTCTTTTCATTCACTCGTTCTTTTTTTGTTTTTCTTTTGCCTTTTTGCTTGCTCTTTTATTCTTTTGCTCACTCACTCTCTATCTCTTGCTCTTTCTTTTTAGGCCACTCACACTTTTTTTTCACTCACTTTTTACTTGTTTCTTTTTTTCCCGCCTTCCTTTTTCCATGCCTCTTTCTTTCTTTCTTTCTTTCTTTCTTTCTTTCTTTCTTTCTTTCTTTCTTTCTTTCTTTCTTTCTTTCTTTCTTTCTTTCTTTCTTTCTTTCTTTCTTTCTTTCTTTCTTTCTTTCTTTCTCGTAATTAGATTTTCAATGGGGTGGTGGGTAGGGCTATATGTATTAACACAACACGTGTATGTCGGCAATCATTAAAGGGGAGTGTCCTCTTGTGGCCCTTGGCAGGTGCTGGGAGTTGTGCAGTATTTAACAGAGTGTGTGAGGAACAGTTCTTGTCCGCCTGAGAAGAGCTGGACATGGGCCCAGTCCAGGCACAAGCACTCCCTGGATGCGTGGAATATTACCTACAAGAGAGAAATGCATAAGTGTGGGCAACATAGATGATCTTATGGCAGGTGTGGGGGCCAGGGCTTTAAGTGGGGTAAGAAATTGAGGGGGGGGTCCTCGTTTGGGAGCGTGGTTTGCATGATGGGCGTGGCCTGAAAAGTACACAAACCATAGTAAGGTATGCAAACAAATATACATTGTATGTAAGCATTTATATATTTGTATGCATACCTTACTATGGTTTGTGTACTTTGAAAGCAATCTTTTAAAGCAATCTTTTATAAATATAGAAATATGTTGCATATTTCTATATTTATAAAAGATGGCTTGAAAAGTACACATTTAAATATTTATGTGCGCGCCTTAGTATGGTTTGGGTACTTTTCAAGACTTCTTTTTTAAACATAGAACACAGAAATATGTAACATATTTCTATGTGTATAAAAGATGGCTTGAAAAGTACACAATTCTAACCCAAACCGCTAAGCTCACACGCTCCACCTCAGTCTTCCTTCTCACGGTACCCAAATTCAAAAGAACAAATGCCGGGGACGCAGCTTCCCAGAAGTGGCAGCAAAAGGCTGGAACGCTCTACCGCTAGCCATCAGAGCTGGCCTATCCCACTCTTTATTCCGCAGGAGACTCAAGACCTGGCTCCTTACACCCAACCTGTAGTTCTCCCACAGTGGGATTCTGCGCCAGATCCTTGCTTACCATTTTTTGCACAAATGACCTTATCACTGAGAACCTTCTCACTGTAAACTGATGTTGCAACTGTAAACACTGAATGATTGTCAATATGCATTATCTTGTTACCTGTAAATCTTATGTCTTACGGCGTTGCCTGTGGTAACACCTGTAAATTGTACTACCTTGCTTCTCCAGCGCCCAGATACCTATGGGTTAGGTGCGCTCTACAAATGTTAAATAAATAAATAAAATTAAGCTTTGCCAACGAACAAGGCCCCAGGCGTCTTTGTCCGTCAGCAAAGCTTTATAAAATATGGCTTGAATTGTGTACATTTCAAGTCATCTTTTATAGATATAGAAATATGTCACGCAGTCCCCAGGTTCGCCGAGGGGCAAAAAACCCTTGGTGGCCTGGGGAGGGTGAAACAAAAGGACAGTAACTTCCTCTGGTGACCACTCACGCGAGGGATCACCAGAGAAGTAACAGTGAGTGACAGAAGTGCCAGCAAGCCACAGCGACTCTGCGGCTGGCTTGCACTTCTGTCAGCTTGACTGACTCAATGGCGGGCGCATCTCCTCCCGTCACGGCTGTGGCGGGATAATGTGTTCCACATATGATGTGGTAGGATTCGAGGGGGCCCCGCCAGGGCCCCTGCTCAGCCCCACTTTTTGGAGACTGCCCCAGCCCACATAAAGCACTGGTTGTGCCTTAACTTACGCTCGAACACCTGGATTTGATAGAAACCTTTTTAATCACTTCTCAACAAGCACAGATTACCATATACACATGGTATGGTCAGTTGTATTCACTGTCCATTATTGTTCATGATAGTCTCTCTAGTGATTTCCACAGAATATGGTACTGTGCTAGAGGTCTGCTGCATCCCTTGCAATGAGGAGAGCCGGGGTGCTGCTTCTTACTGCACCTCTTTGCGCCGCCTGCCCTGCACGCTCTCCTTGCACTCCCGTACTGACCTCAAGTCTCGTGAGATGACGGCAGAGAATGTTCTCGCAGGACTGTGTCTCTACAGCAGGGCCTGAAACATGTGCACGTCATCTCACATGAGTAGGTTTTGTAGAACAGTATAATATGATGGTGTTATGTGATGCCTCTGTCGTTTGCACATCTGGTGCTGATAGACTGGACTAGTTAGACCTGGTGACATGGGTGCCGACTTTTGATCTTCAGTACGGGGCAACATTTTATGTTATTTGCAATGACCGAACACTTAACCCTAATGCTGCAAATGTTTGCGTGGTTTGTACCCACATCAGTGATGTCATCAATGACATTTGTGATGTCATCTTTGATGTCCTGGGTGTTAGTCTTAGCAGTGTACCATGGTGGCGCGAGTTATGGTTGCTTAGCTTACCATAACTGGCGAATTTCAGGGGTTTTTCGGTTTTACTTGGAACCATAACGTCCATTTAACAAAGTTTTTTCATTGAATTTCATAGGTTTTTATTAGTGCAACTTAGCCATAACGTCCCCTTAACAAAGTTTTTTCATTGAATTTCATAGGTTTTTATGAGTCCAACTTAACCATAATGTCTACGAACATCTGACTTCATTGCAGACCTTCCAGAGAGTGCCACATGACCATATGCTGGTGCGCGGAATGATGACATGTCCGAGAACCCGTCCGCACTTCACGATAAGATCTGTGCTTTGCAGACAGTTCAGAACTGCATTTTCAACTGATCTAGGAACTTTCAACTTAAAAATGTCCTTTGCACAGCTCCAACACCTATTCCTACTCATCCATTAACAATCTAGTACACAGTAAATACTTTTAGTAAAACTGCTATTTATCTTATAATAGAATCAGCTAATGCCGTCCCTCCTCCCCAAGGGACACCACCACTGCTGTAATCAAGAAGCATGAGAAACACTGCCCCCTACCTTAGAAATAACACACGCGCAACATTTTCCCCTGTCCACCTGCCCCCCCCATATTAGTGTCCGGGCCTCTTCCCTCATTTCCCTCCCCACCTTTCGTTCTAAGCTCTCCTGCCAAAAAAAATGCATCCAAAAACAAAATAAATGTTCCTTTAGGAACCACCTTTCACAGTTAAAAAATAGAACAAAAAAAAACGTGTAGACTCCATCTACTTTATATTTCTCAGTAAAGTAAATAGGCCCTCATTACAACACCGGCGCTAAACCATGGCGCTATTAGCACCATGGGTGGTGCCGGTGTTGTAACGGGTCCGCCATGGTTCAATGGGGAATTACCACCCCATTCAAAGGTTGGCGGGCGGTAATTCCCCATTGAACCAGGGCCCTTCCCCATTCCCATTTTCGCCCCTTAGGGCTCTATGGGAATGGGGAAGGCGCTAAGTACGGTACCGCAAATTGCGGTACCATACTTAGCACCAAGGTCCCTTTGCGGGTCCCTACTTAAATGGCTGGTGTAGACCAGCCGTTAAGGTCGGGTCCCACAAAGGGACCTCGTAGTAAGGCGCTAAGTGTTTAACGGCGCCACAGCCTTTTACGGCGCTGTTAAACACTTAGCGCCAGGGTCGTAATGAAGCCCATAGACTCAATAAGATTTCCCAACATTTCCATTTGCATTTTGTGTTATGCTAATGGAAATATTGTGGCGTTCATCCTCCGTTCCAGGGACTGGAACGGTGGATACCGGCCCAGCAGCCTAAGTTATCAGCCCAAGTGAAGCGAGGGTGGATAACGAGGTCTCTGGACCATTATCCCCCATTCCAGCCCCTGAAATGGGGGATGAAGGCCATTAGCAGCCTAGGTTCCCAAAGCGTGAACCCGGGGTACTAAAAAAGAGGATTTGTCTTCCTACACCGTGACGCCTTTGGTGTCCCAGTGTAGGAAGGAAAATCCTTTTTCAAGATAGCCACCATGGAAAGGGAAGGCAGGAGTTCCATACAGGGCACCTCTTCGCTTTCCATGGCAGCCTGCAGAAGGCAAAAAGAAAACCCTATGACCATATTACGATGAGCACATTTTTTTTCCCTTTCAAATCTATCCTAATTTCGAATAACTTTACCACAAAGCCAGTCCCACGTGGACATGGCCACTTTAATCCTATGTTTTGTCCCTTGTGGTCATGGCCAGTAGCCAGATTGTCCGGATCATGACCTTATTCCATGACCCAGACAATCTGGCAGCTGCCCATGGCCAAAGGCTACCCCTCAGTCACTAAAGGTATACCGCTATTATTTGTAGCTACATTATGACACTTGTCAAAAAATAAAACACTGGCACATTTCCAAAACCATGTTTGTAGGTCCTTGCCAATACTCTGTAATACCACAAGGTAAGGTTGGGGTCGCAGACTGCAGAAGCATCAATCTATTTTACAAGTCCACCATTTACGTTTCTGCCTCACCATCTGTGTTGTCACGGAAATAATGCAATCAACTTGAAAATTAGTGAAGGTTGCTTGCTAAAAGCACTGTGCAGAGAAGTGATACAGCACCCACATGTGGTTATATATTTTGTGGGTCGTCCTCGCTTCCCTAGCACTCTGCAATCTGTTTTAAATGTGCCCCAAGCCAGGCTTCCCCATGCTGCTTGGTTTTGCTAAGAGACTGCACAGGACACACACAGACACAAAGCTGCACCCATCATTGTGTTGCACCCAGTCACATGCCGAGGCACACACAGGCACTGATGAACCACCAGATCAGACACAAATGAGAGGGTAAGGATAAATGTTGGGCACAGCCACCGGTTAGAATGACCACCCACCCACCCATGTGCACCCAACCCCTCACCTTGAGTGAATCAAGCAGAGTCCAGGCAAATACCCATGATCAGCTTCAGTGATGCAGATCTGAGAGCTGGAATCTTAAGCAAAACACATCAAACCCCATGTCCCCCTCCCCTTATCTTAGTAAGACATTTCAGACTCCAGCGATCACACCTCTTCCGTTCATCATGTTTGGTAAGACGAACAGAGCCGTAGAAGGACAAGGCACAGAAAATAAATGGTGGTGGCAGCAACACATTTAACAAATGACCGGCATTTGGCAATGTAAAACATGTTATTGTTAGCACCTGCAATCGTATGCATACATTTTTAGGCAATTGAAATAAGATGGGTGTTCATTCTTGCATGTCAGGGGAGTGATTGTAAGTGTAGGGGCAGGAGGCCGATCATTTTCAAAGCAGAGCTTAAGTGTGTGGTTTCTGAGTGGTTTTATAAGTGAAAGAGAGATATAACTGATTGTAACATTGAAGCTGCACTAGAATAGTCTTAGTAGAATGTGTAAAGAAGTTAGATGCCCCCACACAAGTAAGTTTGCCCCTCCCCACTGTCTCTGAAGTTAGCACCTCTGCAACATGTTGGGGGGTGCCAATGATGCTTCCTGTCTGGAGTACAATCTGGTCTAAGACCGGCCCTGTGCACGTGCACAGTAGGAAAAAAGTGGGGGCTGCCCTTGCTCAATGATTGTGGTGCTGCTAAGGCATAGGGAAACTTTGCAATGACAGAATGCGCCCTACTCCAACATTGAAGTAGAGGGTACACAAAAAAGAGTCAAAGTGTTTTTCAAGCAATAGCCCCATCTATGCTTAGGTCACAGACTCCTTCACTTATGTAGCCTAGGTCTCATCCCTTTTGTGGGATTGTAAGGCAATTGTAAAAAGAGGAATAGTTGAAAACATTTTTTACAAAGAGGATACATTTTAACATATAAAATTGATGCTTTATTTGGACACTTCTTAAAAACAGTGTTCATCAAAAAAAGCATTCAATGAACATCTGTTAGTTGGAAAAAATCTGATGGTACTTACCCTCGATGGAATAAATTTGATGGAAAGACATGTAATGCGAGTGATGGCGGTTGAGGCTTATGTCCTAAAATGAGGGTTCCCAGACTCATAATGCGGGGAGAGGGAGAGTGCAGTGATTAGGAGGGGGCACTGCCAACTGGCAGTCGAGGACATGGAGGACCTGCACCCCAGCCCAGGGAATGGGCGTGGATGGCACTCGTTTATTGTGCACAATAGAACAAATGTAAATACAATAGGCGAGCTTTATCAGGGTGCCAGGTGAAGGCATGGGCACTAGATGGAGAATGAATGAGGGCACCAGGAAAGCTTCAGAGAAGTGGTGGGGATGGGGAGCAGGGTCAGTCACGGACAAGAGACCTGTGAGAAGTGCAGGGCTGACAGAGAGATAGCAGCAAAACCATAGAAGAGTGAGGCGGATGGAAAGAAACAAAACGACTCTGAGGGAAAGGGAAAGAGAAGTAAAGTGAAATGGAGAAAGTCAAGGCAACTCAATTAAAGAGAAAGTAGCACGACTAGAGAAAGAGGAAACTACAAAAGGAAAGAAGAGGAGGGATAAGAAAACAAGCAAGAAAGTTACATTAGGAGAATTGTAGTGAAGAATGACAGTAGGGATGACATGTAAGCCAAAAAAGTTCATTGAAGTATGTTTGAGACTAAAAATGCAGCTTGCAGCCCTTGGTCAACTGTGGAGTTGCAGACAGCCCTGTGACAGATATAGATATACACAGGCGGCCCGGGCAAGTGTTCAAGTGATGGACCAGCCACACTTGGCAGTGTGCATTTCACAAGGCACAAGCAGAGGTAGATGCACATGCTTTCAGTGCCAAGTTACTCATGTCTGGGAGCTGTAAAGGCACAGCTGACAACATATGTTTAGGCACAAAGAGCACGGGCACATCAAAGCGCTTTAGCCTAACCCCCCCAATAAAGTGTCAGGTGGTCCTCTGAAGGAGGCCTCCCCACTTTCAAGTGAGCAGCACCTGATCATTTTGTAAGATGCATGCAAACACTTCACACACCCTGGGATGCATGCAAACACTTCACAAACGCTGAGATGCATGCAAACACTTCACAAACGCTGGGATGCATGATGCATGCAAACACTTCACAAATCCTGGGCACGGCAGACGAGGAGTCAGAAGCCCTGCCAAGCCCAGTGATGGCGTGGACAACAACACCTTGCTTGCCTTTTGGGAGTGCCTTCATGCAGAGGCCGCAGAACACACTGCTCAATATCAGGGCTGGGGCAACCACTAGGCAAGGTTGGGTGCCTGCCTATAATGTGAAAATGTTAGAGCGGCAAATACCACCGAAGGCAATAACCACTTGTACATTTTTGTATACATATATTTATTATTCTGTCTCTCGTCATCGCGACTACTTGAAGGCGGCACTCTCAGCACTATCTGCAACAGCAAGCAGTGCAGCAGGCACTGTGGGGCTTGGAGGTGGCCGTGACCATGGTGCTGTGCCGTGGTAGGGCCTCAGACCCCACCTGTGCATTAGCACTGCACGTTCCCTTGTGAGGCTCATGCACATGTTCCTCTTCTGGACTCTTCTGGACGATGTATCCACTAGGAAATATTCTTCCAATAGTGCTGACAAAGCTGCACCATCCTGTGGGGAGGGAGGCATCGCCCCGCTTCTCCCAGACAACCAATCCATACTGGGGTCCATACAGGGAGGCACGGCCCGCTTCTCCCAGACGACCAATCCATACTGGGGTCCATACAGGGAGGCACGGCCCCGCTTCTCCCAGACGACCAATCCATACTGGGGTCCATACAGGGAGGCACGGCCCCGCTTCTCCCAGATGACCAATCCATACTGGGGTCCATACAGGGAGGCACGGCCCCGCTTCTCCCAGACGACCAATCCATACTGGGGTCCATACAGGGAGGCACGGCCCCGCTTCTCCCAGACGACCAATCCATACTGGGGTCCATACAGGGAGGCATGGCCCTGCTTCTCCCAGACAACCAATCTATACTAGGGTCCATAGTAAGGTTCAAATCCCCCCCCACAGATCCAAATCCCTTCTCCCCATGCATCAAACAAGGGCAGAGCTTTGACACAGGATGCCATCTGGCGCTGATTAGGGGCATAAAGTGAGCACAAGGAGACAGCCTTTTGGCCTAACAACCATTTACCAGCAGCAGCCGCCCCTCCATGCCCCTCTTAACTTGGGTCCCCTCCAATCTTAGACCCTTCCAAACCAGGATCCCCACTCCAGCCTTCTTTGTGAGACCCGACGACCACCAGGAACTCCCCAGACTTTCCCCCTCAAGGCATATTCCTCTCCCATCCTAAACCTGGTATCATGTATAAAGAGCACGTCTACCTGCGATTGCTTAAACTCCCTCACTACCACTGAGTGTTGCTGGGGGATTTCAGGCCCTTAACATTTAGGGAGCCCACCACAATCACATGCCAATGTCCCTGAAGATGCTGATGCGCACACCACTATGAACCTCGCTATAATGAGGGTCCTGCCATCAGCTGCCGAAGCCCCCACCCTGTCAATTTGCTTCCTATGTCCCACCCCGCCACCCTCCACTCTTGAACACCACTGAAAATGCCCCTTCCTACACCATTCCCCGCAATACCCTTGTTGTTCACCCACCCCCGCCCATATTTACGAGGGCGAGAAAAGTGAAATCCATGGTCTAACCATAGAAGTTGCCCCAGGATGGTGAGAAAAAGTGGGGCCGCCAACTCAAAGAGGCCCCCCAGCCTGGAACATCCGCGACCACCCTCTCCATTTCTAACATTAACAAAACACAACATCCAACCCAGAAACTTAACTCACAGCTGCTAGGACCCGTCCCCAGGCATATGGGTCCCCCCGAGGCTCAATAATGGGGGACCACCCCAACGAATAAACACATGCTCCACTGCCACTGGCAAATATAACATCGAGACAAACAGTGTGGCCAAGATGAGCATCATGGGGTATTAAACCTTATGAACTTTCTGAAGCCCGCAGCCCTGCCTCTCCTTGTACAAGCAGGCAGGTTCTCCCTGTGAGGGGCTGTTGCTGTTACTGCCTCGCTTCCTTCCGGGTCCGGTCGTCTGACTTCACTTGGCGCAGGACTCCCTCCACCTCGTCCAACAAAGTGACCCTGTAGTCCTCTGCACGGTATTCGAAGGAGAGGGCAAAAGGGAAGCCCCATCTGTAGCATTTATTACTTTCCCGGAGGCACTGGGTCAGCGGGTGGCATTCCCTTGGTTTATTTAGAGTCAGAGCTGAGAGGTCCTGGAAAACCTGCACCGGCGAGCTCTCAAACATGATTTTATCTTTCTCTCTGGCCTTTCGCAGGATGGATGCTGCATGTCTGTAGTAATGGCACTTCACCAGTACCGACCTTGATCCTTTGGTGAACCACTCGCTCAATAAATCCTGTCAAAGTTGATCTCAGGGGTGCTTCCTCAAAGAGGCTGTTTATCAATGACTGCACCCGACGCTCCAAGGAGAGGGTGGATTTCCCCTGAGCCTCTCTCATGCCCAAGATACGAATGTTTGAGCACCTCTCCCTGTTCTCCAGGTGGTCCACCTTGAATTCAAGGTCCCTTCCCTTCAGTCCGAAGTCCTGCATCCGCCCATCCATCCTCATCTCAATCATGTCCCCCGACATCTGGTTATTCTCTAAGGACTCCAACTTCCCCACCTTGTCAACTCTGTGATTGAGATCGATGATAGCCCCAGAGAGACCACTCTTGATTGGCCTGATTTCCTCCAAAAGCATTTGTATGTCGGCCTTAGTGGCCCCTGCTTGATCAGTGGCCGAGGCAGGGGGGAACTCCTCCATTGATATCTGCTCTGTGTTCCCCAAGTTTCTCTGAAAGCTGTGCAGTCTTTCCGCTCTAGCTGGGTCCAGCATATAGAGGTCCCTGGCGCTCCTGGCCAAACCCCTTCTCAGGCACTCGTCACTACCTGCACTCATCTCAGTGGACTCGCCGGGTGCCGCATTTCTTCTGATGCCTCAGTGTAGAGTCAGGGGGCTCATCTGAAGCCTGTGCCCCCCAAAGCTGTGCAGTCAAGGCCTGGCCAGCATCAACCCCTCAGTTTCTAATAAAGTCTAATGCTGGTTCCTCTCCAACTCTCGTCCCACTGGTGGTTTCTCCCATAAGCCTCCCCAGGGCACCCCTCCAGAGTCGCCTGACCAGACCACATATGTGCCCCTCACTACCTTCACAGTTTCAGCTGTCCCTCTACCCTTCTCTGTTCACCAGCAAGTATAGGACTCTCGGGTCATGCGTCCCCCAGCACGGGCCAGGCTCTCTCTTTCCCCGCTCACTGCTGCTCTGTTGAGACCTCTCCCGGGCACTTATCATCACGGCCCCTCACCCCCAGCTCAGGGTTGGGAGCCAACGTCTCTACCTGCTTGGCGCTGCCTATTGGAGCCCCACCACTCCTCTGCTCATCGGGGATGGTGGGTGGGAGGTTCAACACTTGGTCGCCGGGGGAAGCCCCTCACCGGGGGGGAGGGGCAGAGCCGTCTCCAGCCCTGTTGCGGCTACGTTGCCACCAAGATGGCAACCGGGTCGTCTCCCTGACTGGGCTGTGGCGTTTGCTCTGCAGTGCCTCTGCAGCTCTCTGCCCTACCTGGGATATGTGTGGGAGTCTATCCGGGGTTCTAGGTGCTCGCCCCCGCAATCTTGCAGGTGAATGCACAGAATGGACCCTAAGGGGCGGAGAAGACAACACCTTATGCGTCCATGTTGTTTGTGTCCCCTGGCAGTCTCAGGTCACAACATTTTAACATAACTAATGTAGCCTCATGAGCTGGCATAGAACAGACATAATAAAATGTGAAACAAAACTTCCTAATGATCTTCAATATCAAGTGAGAAACAATTATATTGGGCCACAGACCTTTTACAAAAAGCACAACAAGCCAATGCTAAGGTTTGTGGTGCAAATCCTCCAATATGCTTAGTACTGTGCACTGCATCTCGGTCCAAGAGCTGCCCCACTGTCACATGCTATCCTGAATGCATCTGGACTGCGCCAATCAGATTGTGTTCATTTCGCTTTTTAAAAACAACTGTCCAGTCACTCACTAATACTGAATTCCTGTGAATAGTGTTGGTGCCTAGGTTGGCATTTTATTCAACCCTCTACATCACCATTCACCCTTTTGACTTTCCTCTTCAGCATTGCAGAATACTGCCTTTATCTGCAAGCAATCTTCTGAAAGGTAATGGCTTGGCAACATTTGCAAATCAGATCCTAATATAACAGAAATGTCATAAACAAGTGTTGATTTTTAATCAATGTGTGTACTTGCATTCAATTCCTGTTAAAACAAACTTTAGCAAAGGCAATAGTGTCACTATTTTATAGACACAACATAGCGTTTCCCAAGGACTGACATTGTTTGCCCAGGTACTCCCACCATTTGCAAGCTGTTGCCATCTTATCGCCAAGTGGTTCCATTTTGACAGTGCCTGGCAAATGCCTATCCTATAACTTCACATAATCCAACACTGTTGGCTTTGACAATGCTTACATGAGAAGCACAGATTACTGATGTTTCCCTTGCATGAATTTTCGGTGAGCGGTTTCTTTGACAAATAGTTCTTCAAAGCATCCAGTGCAGTGCTGGATTGACCCAAAGGGAACTCTGGAGATTTCCAGGTGGGCCTCTGAACCATGGGCCCCTTTTGTGAAGAATTTGTTATAAAGCTTGCAGTATGTTGTTCCTCACTCTTAAAAAATGTTATATGACATGATTTTCTGTTTTATAAATGTGTTTTAAAATTCACTATTTAGACTCATGTGTCTAAAAGTTATTGTAAGGGAACCCCCAAGCCCTATTTAGAGGGGTTCAGCTTGTTTGTACAGTGTAATATGAGACCCCTATGAAAAACATGTCCACGGCCACTTTTGATTCCCAGTACATCCCTGATCCAGTGTTTCCTAAAATTCTGAAACTGCTGCACTATTAGAACTTGGGCAGAGAAAATAAAATGTGTCAGAGAATGGGCAAAAACAGCTTGAAAATGTGCTTTGCCATACACATGCTGGCATACATTTACTTAAGCATCATGGTTTTCTTTGGGCAAAATAAGAATGAAGGCCAAGGGGGTCAGTATGGAAATATATTATTGTTGTAACTGACTGCCTGATATTCTTTTGGCATTAGCAGAATGATAAAGAGGGACAACCCTGGCATACACTGTTGTGACTGTACTCATAATATCCTTTGGGTGTAAGTAGCATTAGTGAATTAGGCTGTGATGGTATATGTTAATGTGACTGGCTGCATGATATTCTTTGGGTGCACACAGAGTAGCACTTGCGTGTATCGTTCTGGCTGGCCTCATGATATTCGTTGGGCACAAGCAACTTAAGGGGGCAAAATTGGCCTATATTGTTGTGACCGTGTTATGCTTTTGGCAAAATCGTCATGATTGATGAGAGTCAACATTCACATATATAGTTGTGACCGGCATCATAATATTGTTTGGGCGCTACCGGTATGAACTTGCGTTTGAAAGTGCCAATGATGGCAAATATTGCTAAGACAGTCCTGGTGATATTTGTTGGGCACAACATACATCAAAATGTGTTATATCATATATATTGCGGCAAAGGCCCATGGCTTTGTTTGGGGATGGCCAGCATGAAAATGTTTTGCAAAATGCTTCTGTGTACTGTGGGCAACCTGGATTCTATTTAAACATTTCATGTGACCATCCAAAGTACTGATGGCAAATTCTATGGCTTTTATTAGAAAATAAATAAATAAACACATTTAAAAAAGAGAACCTCTGTGCCTGATTATATATAGGTTGTTTATCCAATAAGACAAAAAGTAGTAATAATACAATATTTGGCCACACATAACCCTGTAGCTGCGAAACATAGCTTCATACTGAGCAGCATACCTTCTAGTGTCAGTTGCACTATTGAGACATGGCGGACTGTGTTTTAGGCAATCTGTTTCCAACCACGCACGCTCGGCATTTACATGAAGGCTTGACTTAACACAGCTGGCTCAGGGCAAAGATTGAAAAGCAAGTGGGGGCATTTCTATTCAGAAATATGTCTTCTAATGATTCAGAAAAGAAGTAAGCCTTATGTTTTGTGCATTATGAACTCACTGCATTCATATGGAGATTCCATATTGCCGTTGCACGCACATTCAAGGAACTTTTCAGATAAATGTGTATATATACACCTTTAATACTGCCCAATGAGTTGAGGTTAGTCTTCAAAGGCTTACCATATATATATATATATATATATATATATATATATATATATATATATGCATATATATGTATATATATATATATATATATATAGTATGTATATATATATATATGTATATATATATATTCAGAGAAAAAACTTAGTTAAAGGGACGTTATGGTTCCAAGTAAAACCGAAAAACACCTTGAAATTCGCCAGTTATGGTAAGCTAAGCAACCATGACTCGCACCACCACCGTGCACTGCTAAGACTAACACCCACGACATCAAAGATGACATCACAAATGTCATTGATGACATCACAGATGACATCACATGTCTGGCTCCCTCATTTTTCCTTTACTGACATATCTAGGCCACATGGTTTTCTTCAGTAACAGTCAGGAACTAAAAATTGCAAACATACTATATTTGAAGACTTATCCTTCAAGTAGGTTCTTACAGTAATTCCCTTAGAGTCCAGTCACACCATATGAAACATATACATAGGAGAAGACACAAGCTTGAAAGACAGCAATCCTTTCTGTGCATGAAGATAATCAATAGCCTTATCAGCACTTTTTGATAGTTCTGTTGTTTTTTTATGGTTGTACTTTCCCTGTATATGCTCATATTTGTATACAGTGTACTCACACTACTTTCCTTAGGGTCCAGTCACATCATGTGATACATATACATAGGGTGAATAGCAGCTTTGAAACAGAGCAATCATTTATTTGCATGAAAATAATCAGTTAGGTTATGATTTGTTTCTGCTACTACTTCTGCTTTTTTGCTTACTTCACTTTCCCTGTATATACCCATATTTGTATGTGTTCTTGTCTCTTTGTATTTTGTCTGTAGTAATGCAATTATTTAATACATTGGTTTTATTAGTTATTTATTACATATTTCACAGTACACAAAACTCTAATAAGAAAACAATTATCATTTCATTATTCCACATATCAACATTATGAATATTATACCTTTATCATGTATGCTGCACACCATGCTATGTTTCTGCATGAGTAGCTTAGTATACTAGATAGAACCTCATAATAGAATGCTATTTATATCAATGCAATGTTTAATGCACTAATTAGCTTATGATATTTAGTGCAATGATCCTTGACCCATTTTTATCAACATTATAATAAGGATCCCTTGTACACACATTTCATGAAAAGTAAATACACATGTGATGTCATCAGTGATGTCATCAATGACATGTGTGATGTCATCTTTGATGTCATGGGTGTTAGTCTTAGCAGTGCACGGTGGTGGCACGAGTTATGGTTGCTTATCTCACCATAACTGGCGAATTTCAGGGGTTTTTCAGTTTTACTTGGAACCATAACGTCCCTTTAACAACGTTTTTTTCTCTGAATTTCATAGGTTTTTAGTAGCGCAACTTAACCATAACGTCCCTTTAACAACTTTTTTTCACTGACTTTTATAGGTTTTAAGTAGCGCAACTTAACAATAATAATTCTGACTTTATGTACATGTAATATGGAACATACTGAACCCCCTCTACTGAATTTGATGTCCGCAAACTCTTTTAATGTCCGCGGACATGTTCGGACAACAGCACCACTACCGAAAAACTCTGGGGGGGGGTATGTTTAATTGTTATAGCATAACATATGAACATTTCACAAATTCACAGACCAGCACACATACACATTATATGTAGTAATACATAAGAAGTGTAACTCATATATGTAACACACTAACCGTTCATTTAAATACAATATTTTCTAAAATGGAATATACCAAAAGAAGAAAGAGAGGCTTCCAACATAATTACCTCACAGAAACTCCACAACCAAGAACAACAGCAGATCTACAGACCACTCAGAACACACCTTACCTGAAAAAGTAAGTTTACTACATTTTACTCATATATTTGTAAACTTTCTGTATTAGATACAAAAAACATTGATATTATTTTTTTTTCTCACAGAAATGTCTAGTACTCTGGAGTGGCTAGAGGAGCATTTCCCGCATGTGGAAATGTCAGAAGATAGTGAATCTAATGGTAGACACTTTACAATATAAACCAATTAATGATTATTATTTTATATACATATATATATATATATATATATATATATATATATATATATATATATATATATATATATATTTGTACAGAGCATACCAAAATTGAAAGTACTACAGAAAAAGCTGTAGTGGATAAGACTCTTCACAACATAGAAGAAAAAATGGACCTACTGTTGGCAAACTTTAATAATTTTAAAAACTTTGTGGAGGATCATTTTAAACAAAAAACTACGTACAATTGGCCCACATGTACTTGTCCCCCTTCACCATATCCCAGTCAAATATCCCCAAACCCTCTCCATGAACCAAAACGTTTTGATGAGACTTCCATCCCTTCTTTACCTCTTATAAATCCTGTTGAAAACCCTAATTCTCATGTTTTTGTTTCAGTTTCTGCCTCACCTTCTCTTTCATAAATTTATTATACGTGTAAAATAAAGTAACATTTTTATATTGTGTTCTAATTCATTTCTTGTTGTTTTTTTAAAAAGCAATTTAGGTGTCCACGGACAGCGCGGGTGTCTGGAATGTCCGTGAAGAAACGAAAATGTAGGTGTCCGAAGAACACTATACCTGTCCATACTGTTCGCTAGCAACTTGAAACTGTTCTAAGAACACACGCGGTGTCCTGAAATGTTCGTCAATGGACGAAATGTGGGTGTCCTGACGACGCTGTCTGTATTGTTCGCTAGCAAGATGAAAGTGTTCTTAGAACATATTATGTGTCCTGGGATGTTCGTAAATAAACAAAATGGGAGTGTCCTGAAGACACTATACCTGTCTGTATTGTTCGCTAGCAAGTTGAAACTGTTCTAAGAACACACGCGGTGTCCTGAAATGTTCGTCAATAAACAAAATGGGGGTGTCCTAAGGACGCTATGCCTGTCCGTATTGTTCAGAGGCAAGTTGAAACTGTTCTAAGAACACAAGCAGTCTCCTGAAATGTTCGTCAATGGACGAAATGTGGGTGTCCTTACGACTCTCCGTATTGTTCAATTGCAAGATGAAAGTGTTCTTAGAACATATTATGTGTCCTGGGATGTTCGTAAATAAACAAAATGTGAGTGTCCTGAGGACACTATACCTGTCCGTATTGTTCGTTAGTAAGTTGAAACTGTTCTAAGAACACACGCAGTGTCCTGAAATGTTCGTAAATAAACATAATGGGGTGTCCTGAGGACGCTATGCCTGTCCGTATTGTTCACAGGCAAGTTGAAACTGTTCTAAGAACACAAGCTGTCTCCTGAAATGTTGGTCAATGGACGAAATTGGGGTGTCCGGAGGACGCTGTCCGTATTGTTTGTAAGCAAGTTGAAATTGTTCTAAGAACACAAACTGTCTCCTAAAATATTCGTAAATAAACAAAATAGAAGTGTCCTGAGGATGCTCTACCTGTCCGTAATGTTCGCAGACAAGTTGAAACTCTTCTAAGAACACACGCGGTGACCTCAAATGTTCATAAATAAACAAAATGGGGGTGTCCTGAGGACGCTATGCCTGTCCGTATTGTTCGCAACCAAGTTGAAACTGTTCTAGGAACACAGGTGGTGTCCTGAAATGTTCATAAATAAACAAAATGGGGGTGTCCTGAGGACGCTATGTCTGTCCGTATTGTTCGCAAGCAAGTTGAAACTGTTCTAAGAACACAGGCGATGTCCTGAAATGTTCATTTATAAACGAAATGTGGGTGTCCTTAGAACAGCATACCTCTCCGTACAGTTCGTAGGCAGGTTGAAACTGTTCTAAGAACACATCAAGTGTCCTGGGATGTTCGTAAATAAACAAAATGGGGGTGTCCTGAGGACGATATACCTGTCCGTATTGTTCGCATGCAAGTTCAAACTGTTCTAAAAACAAACGCCTGTCCGTAACTGTTCGTTTGACGTGTGATGCACTTTAATTACTTCAGGATCTGAACAGTGTCCGTAGAACACCAACGCGCATGCGCAAAACACTGTCAGTGCATTTGGTGTCCTGCGGACAGCCGCTCTCTTCGCGGACATGTTCGCGAAGCGATCATGTGACCGCACCCACGCTGATCGTGTGTTCTGATTGCGGACACTGTTCGTGTCCCCGAACAATTTAAAAGTACATTTTCAAGTAATCCACAATATTTTTCAATAAAAACTCACCATAGCACAAGTCCCACATATTAATCCTGAGTTTCTACATACTTTTTGAAACTTTTTGAACCTTTTTTTGTGTTTGATCTGTCCACGGACAGCGCGCATGTCCACGAACCGTGTACAATCACCCCTATAAAAGACCACGCCCTAGACCGTATTCTCATTGTGTTTCTGGTTATACTACAGAGCACAGCAAATGTTACTGCCAACTGCAGATTTCCATCGAGAACCTGATGGCATCCATGGCTGCACAGCTGCCACCTGGTGCTGCATCTGCCTCAGCACCACCCCCACCCCCTCCACCACCTCCACAAGGGCCTGAAGAGGGGAACAGGAGTGAGGATGCAGAGGAGGAAAAAGAGGATGACGAGGGTGATGTGGTTGAACTCCCTTCTACCCGCAATCGGCGTGAGTCTTGGGTGTGGTGGATATTTACCATTCGTGGGAATGGTCCTAAGGCGTGTGCGAACCAAGTCAATTGCAACGAGTGCAAAATGGTACTCAGTCGTGGGAGGCCTGGTTTGTACAGCTTTGGGACCACTACCATGAAGTGACACCTAAAGTCATTCCACACTGGGGCCGTTCACAAGGTTGTACCTTGCGAGGAGCGTAGCAGATTGACTTCCTCTACTTCATCCTCCATTTCTGATCCTGTCACCACAAGGAACACTCCTGTGGGACAGCGTATTCCTCAAGCTGCCTCACAGGCCATACACAATGATGATGACCCTTACCTTTCGAGGGTCACAGTTGTGTGTATGTACTGTGACGCAGTACTCTGCAGGGGGGAGGGAATTCGGAGTGCTTTTGAGACTATCGTCTCAGAGCACGAGAAGATCTGCTCACTACCCAAATAAAACCCACTCTACATCTTCCTCTCTCAGCTCGCCCTTTCTTATCCCTGTGGTTGGTGTCCCCCCTTACCCTCCTTTCCCCTCCTCTCCTAGTGTGTCTTGTATAAAAAACCAAAAGAAATATAAAACAACAAAAATCAAAATTTTCAGAGCCGCCTTTCACAGTTAAAAAATAGAAGTGAAAATAAATGAAGCAGGGCCCTGTGTATTTTTTAGAAGTCCGCGGACATCTAAAATGTTGGGGTGCTGCCCTATCATAACCATTGCAGTTTTATCTGGGAGGAAGTGGCAGCTCTTAAAAGAGCCTTTTGGTGGTGTTTGTGTTTAAAAAATTTGAAATACTCAACACCTACTACAAAATGGATGCTGCAATTCTAAAAAAGGTCGCAAAGCATTTTGTACATTTCTCAGAAAAATCTGATTGCCAGCATTAGTAAGATGGACTCCATCTCTGCGAAAAATGTATGTACTACGAAACATAATATTTTCATTGTGAAAAGAGGAAATGCCAGAATCTCTTAGAAAGGCACAAACAGCCTTATTGACGTTGTGCCTTGCTTTCTCCATTTGTGGACCAAATGAAGAGCGAAGCCACATTTGTCTCTGCACAATCCGTGAAAAAATTACTTGAAAATATGGAAACATGTCCATGACCTTCCCAAGACCTTCTTTCATTGCAAATTGCAAAGAAATTCCAGACACATGTCCTAAACTGTTCCCTCCACAATGAATTACAATTATGTCTGGATGTTGCTCTGTCTCCAAAGTAGCACAGAGAGGTAGCAAGTCCAACCACTTCATTCCACGTACTCCATGCCAGTGCACTTCCACATGTGGGAATCCAAGATCTACAGCTACTCCAAAGCTTTCTGCATGCACCTTCAACCAATGTATCCATGAGTCTCCCAAAATCCAAACAATCTGTTTTCTGAAACACGCAGCCATAGCTATCTGTTCTTCTCTCAGCAAAAAGGGTATCTGAGAAACTCTCTCCTGGCACAACACACCCACTAAACATTCCTGACCAATCCCTTTCTCTGCTCATTCTCATGTGCATGGCTCCCCAACCCAAAATCCCCGGATGTAACACCCGATGTCCGCGGACTACCGCCATGTCCGTGGACATATCGTAACATGGACAATGGACAGCCCTTCTACCATTTCCACTTCACTCTCTGTGCCATTCCCTCATTGGATGTAGCTAAGAAGTCACATGACCATCCACCAATCACATACAAGACCTCTACATCTAACTGCATCATCATAGATCAGCACTGCAAATGTACAATTAATCTCTCTGCGTACAAGTGTCATTTCATTGGAAAGCACCTTCTACAGGAAATACTGTACAAGTCTCCAAGATTTCTACTTGCAGCTCCATGCATATCCATATGCAGGAACACAAACTACAGGTTTTATATTTTCTTTAAAGTACATGTACAATTCTTCTAATTTCATATAAACAGATTAACTGACTTTTAGCTTCTATAATCTCTAAAATGAACTTACTGTCTTTTTCCATCTCCTAAAAGCAACTGTCACTTACAAACCTTTATACTATTTAATTTATTTTTACACACACATATTCAAAGCATGTTGAACTAACATATTTTAAATAAGATATATAGAGTGCATATAGTCAAACAAAATTGCATGCACACACTATGTTCAAATCTCAAACAACAATACTTGTACAATAACATAAACATTTATTTATTTATTTATTTATTTATTTATTTACTTACTTATATTTATATAGCGCAAGCAGCCCATGACATTGAGGCACTGTTACTTGCAAGAGCTTAGTTACACGAATAGTGGTATTCAGTGGTACATTATGAAGACCACAAGGCATAGTAAATATATTTTGTTTGCTACATTTAGTCATTACAATACAGTTTATTCATTAAGAACATATGATATGTATTCAACTGGTGCGACGTATCTTATTTGAATAAGATAGTTTTCATGGTTTTGAGGAAGGCGCTGAGGATGTCAATTAAAACAAATCAATGTCTAAATTAAAAACAGTGCTATATACAAACAAAATTACTAATTTGTTTCTTTTACAGTTGCAGTGAAGACCATTCTCCTGAAAACAAGCAGCCGAATTTGTAGTACAAAGAACAACTAAGAAGAAACCTGCTCATTTTAGAACAAAAGTAAGTTGAATACCACCATAATATTTGTATTATTACTCAAACACACTGTAAGGTTAATTCATGCTATTTCTGTGCCTAAAAATAGAGATTGTGCACCATTCTGTCCAAAAATCCCCATTTCTTAAACAGCGATTTACATCCAGAATGGCCCACAAATTCCTATTTTTCGACACACAAATGACCCAATTCAGCCACTAGAATTTTGATGTTATAGAACAAACAACTGTTTTAATTGTATAGCATTAGATTTACTATTTGTACTTCTCCACACCACTAGCTTACTTTTTTCTGTCATCTGAACCCCAGTTTAGTAGCACATAAATTCAAGAATACACATCCCTACTATTTGTAGTTGCCCAATGCACAATCACACACCATTACATACATCTTTATCATCTTACTCAAACACTCATGCACGCAGCACACATACATTGCAGAACACCCCAACCCATACCTTCTTTATTTTTTTCAACAGACCCTAAAGAATGCCTACCGGTGTTGTGGGCCACCAGGGGGCGCACAGGCGATGGCTGCCTGAAGACGCCGCTCCCGCCGAAACTGGGCCGTATTGAGGGATTGAGTCCCCCCCGCGACCTCCCCACGAAACAGCTGCGGTTCTCAGTGGCGCTGAATCCCGGGAGACCCCTCCGGGCGAAGGAGAGATGCAGAAAGACCCTCGGACGCCTAAGAACGAGGCCCCGCGGCCCAACGAGAGAATCCGTGGGAGGCCCCGTCCGTCTCCAGAGCTGCACGGGGAGTCGCGGTACGCAGTAGCCGTTGAGGCCTGCAAGCGCGCCTGACCACTCCACCCTACTCCGGTCATAGAGCACGCCAGCGCTTCGGCGGGGACTGCACCGTCGGGGCCCCGCGGCACGGGGGGAAGGTACCAACCAATCCAGCCAGAGGTGAGGCAGCCCGCTTGACCTGAGCACCCAATCACGGAGTCGAACAACAGGGGTGCCGGGACCCCGACCAACGGACCCGGGCGAGGGCCATCGGAGCGGTGTACTGCGGACAACAGCGGGACAAGGCCGGTGAAGAAGGTGTGAGACTTATACAGGTGGTGGCCCCTGGGCCCCGTCCCAGGGCGAGTGCCCGCCTGGAGACGAACTCAGAAGAAACATGGCCTAACCAGCAAGCTGTGCCCCAGCTTGCTGGTCCCCGGGGGCCCGGCCTGGACCGTCATCCGATCACAAATTTGATACTCATCGCCGTCACGGGGACAGACGACCACAAGCAGCAGGAAAAAGAGCATGTAGAGAGTGTGAGGCCCCCGCCGGAGACTGGTGGGGCGTGTGCCCGCTCAAAGATAGCCCCATACAGAGCGGTTTTTGCCTGAAGGGCGGTCTCCCAGCAGGATCATTGCTCTTGGCCCCCGAAGACCACCGACCGGAGGGAGAGATAGGGAGATCGGATGAGCTGGCGCCAAACCCTCCAGGGGTATCGCTACCAGGACGCCAGAAGGGAGATTAGTGGCCTGGATCAGACGACTAGAATGTCCCAGCCCGAGACCTCGCCCCCGCCCACCCTTACAATGGAAAAGGGCTTTGACTCGGTCCTGCAGGAGATCAGAGACATGCGGGCGGACATTGCCCAGAAAATGGAGAACATGGACCGCAGGTTGGACAAGGTCGAGGACAGACTGTTGTAGCTGGAGACCAACCGGTCCTCAGCAACGACCCAATAGATGGACATGTCCCTGAGAATAGCTGGTCTAGAAAAAAGAGACAAGGAGAGGGCCAGGCAAATGGACGACTTCGAAAATCGGGAATGGAGGAACAACCTCAGATTCTTTGGGGTGCCGGAGTCGGACGGAGAAACGTAAAGAGAACTGAACCGGACGGTGAGGGACATCATCACCCTCCTTTTCTCGGACGAGATGACGACTGAACCAACGTTTGACCGGGTCCACAGAGCGGGGGGCAGAGCTGGGTGCCCCCAGTCAATCCTGGTCCGCTTTCATTACTACACCAAGAAAGCGAAGGTTCTGGAGGAGGCCTGAAAGGCACCGGAAATAACCTATAACAACGCACAAGTGTCCATTTTCCAGGACCTCTCTTCACACACGCTGGCCAAACGCAGGATGTGCCGCCCCCTGACACAAATGCTAAAAGAGAAGGGGGTGCAATATAGATGGGGGTATCCCTTCTCCCTCTCGTTCGAGTACGAGGGCCAACGGTCGACCCTGATTACAGAGGAGGACATAAGGGAAGCCATCCAAGGGTATGTGTCGGACCCGGCCCCTCGGAGAGAACCCACGGGATTTGCAGCGGAAGGAGCCAGGGAACGCAGGTCACAAGGAGAGAGGAGAAAGAAGACGGGTCCACGGAAATTTAAGAAACTGAACTCGCCGTCCCCGGCGACGGACAGGGAAGATGCCGACCCCGGCCAGGGAGGAGTGGGTCGGTCGAGCCTGAGGTAGCCTGGAAGTACAAAAGGGTATGGGGAAACCGGGCAAAGAACTCAACTCACGATCAAAAACGTCCGGCCTGGCACAAGGACGAGTAGACTTCCAGGACTACAGGGCCTAAGGACATAAGGGGCCTCCCAGCACAGCATGTATGTCGGTTACCTGTGGGAGGGGGCTCAGTGGGGGCGTGGGGGGGAGAAAGAGGGGGCTAAAGGAGGAGTAATTTCCGACATTAGCCCAGCCGGAGGCGGTAGGCTGGTGGGCCGGCCAATTACCAGCAATGGTGGAACAATTTGGCTGAACGCCGGGTGGGGGGTGGGGGGTGAAGGAACAGTTGGGGTTGTTCAGTTCGGGGGGAGGACCAGGGGGCAGTTGGGGACAGGTTTAAGGCCCACTTGGGGGGGCAGGGGGAGGGGGTAAGGGAGATCAGGATGTAACACAAAAGGAGCAGGAAAGGAAAAGTGCCACGAGCCAGCTACCCAGTAAGATCTTGATCATAGACAATGGCTGAGGATCTGCCCGCCCTGGGCGTGGGTTCCCTTAATGTGCGGGGGTTGAACACCCCAACCAAGAGATCCTTGGTCTGCAGGGAATTTAAGAGGGCAAAGCTTGACCTGCTCTTTCTTCAGGAAACACACTGGGCCCGGGGGAAGGAACGGAAAATGCGAGCGGGCGGGATCGGGGAGGTCCTCAGTGTATCCCACAGAACCAAGAAAAGGGCGGTAGCCATACTACTAGCAAGGGATGTTGGCTTTGAAGTGGAAGCCACAATGAAGGACCCAGAGGGCCGATATCTGCTGGCAAAGGGCTCTTTGCGGGGTTCCCCTCTGACTCTGGCAGTTGTGTACGCCCCTAACAAGGGCCAGGCGCAATTCTGGGAGGGAGTGAAGGACAAATTGAAATTGTTTGTTCACGGGATGCTGGTGGTGGGGGGGGATTTCAATATGGTCCTAGACCCAACCGTGGATAGGAAACGCTTGGGGCCGCAGCTCACTAGGGCCGCAGATGAAACCATGGCCCGTACATTCCAGAGGGTCAACGCGGAGCTAGGCCTGGTGGACACCATCCCAACTCCCAGGACAAGCCTCCCCTCCTTCACCTACTACTCAGCAATCCACACATCATACTCCCGTATAGATTATATCCTGGTAGATGAACCCCTTCTCCCCCATGTCTCTGGCCACAGGGTTGACCCGGTTCCTTCGTCCGATCACGACTTGGTCCATACCACTATAGTAGGGGGATGGCGGAGTGGCAGTAGAGGGCGATGGAAGTGTAATGACTCCCTGCTGAAGGACGAAGTTCTAGTACAGGAGATGCAGGACGCCATCTCGGAGTATTTCGAGTTGAACGGCAATGGCGAGGTGGGCACACACGTGCTGTGGGACGCCTTTAAGGCGACCTTACGCGGAGCCCAGAAAAAGAGGGAGGCCCAGGAAAAATCCCTGAGGGAAAAGATAGCCCAACTCCAACCGGGTGACCTCCCGCAGGCTCCCCTGGAAAGAGAGCAGATTGCTACCCTGGAAAACTACAAACTCCAGTTGAAAGACCTCCTGTTACATAAGACCGAACGGAGCCTCCAGCTAGTGAAACAGAAATATTATGAGAAGGGGGACAGAGCTGACAAAATCCTGGCCTGGAAACTCAGAGAGATTCAAAGGAACAGAACGGTGAAGGCAGTGAAGAATGATTGGGGATCATTAGATCACGACACCCCTAACATTGGAGCAGCCTTTCGCCGTTACTATGAAAAGTTATACTTGTCAGAATATGACGGGGATGACACTCAGATAGAGGGTTTCCTGGACTCCATCCAGATCCCTCACCTGGTGAGGGTGTTTAACAGGGAGTTAGAGGGGGGCTCTCTGCCGGAGACCATGATGAGGGCCATAATTGTGGTCCTGCCCAAAGAGGGCAAAGACCCCACTGAATGCTCCTCATATCGTCCAATTTCCCTCCTCAATATAGATGTAAAGATCCTGGCCAAGGTGATAGACAAACGGATGGAGGGGATAATGCCCAAGCTGGTTCACGGGGATCAAGTGGGATTCATAGGGGGCAGGCAAGGCTCTGATAATATCAGGAAGACGATAGACCTAATCCACTATGTCCAAGAATCAGATCTAGATGCAAGTCTGCTTTCCCTGGACTCCGAGAAAGCTTTTGACAGGGTGGAGTGGAGGTACATGCAACTCCTCCTCCGTCGAATGGACTTCGGATCTCACATCAGGAACTGGGTTTCCGCCCTATATGGGGCCCCATCGGCGAGAGTACAGGTGAATGGAGAACTTTCCGACTCATTCTCCCTCACACGGGGGACGCGACAGGGATGCCCACTCTCCCCTTTAATATATGTCCTGACGATGGAGCCCCTGGCCATAGCGGTCTGAGCTCACCCCAACATTAAAGGGATTAAAAGAGGAGAGGTGGAGCTCAAGCTCTCCCTGTTTGCTGACGATATTCTTGCATACCTGGTGGAGCCTGGCACCTCGCTCCCCCCCTCCTGGCCCTGATGACGACCTTTGGGCAATTCTCGGGGCTAAAAATAAACGCATCAAAATAAGTGTTACTCCCTGTGAGGGCTCGGGACCCGGGGCTGGACCACCGGGATGGGTGTGCAGGAATTGTGGTGGGGAAGGACTCCATCGGGTACTTGGGTGTACTCCTCACAAGGGATATCTCTAAACTGGCTTCGGCGAATTATGGGCCCATTATGGCAGAGATAAAGTCAGACCTGAGGAGGTGGGGAGGTATGATCCTGTCCTGGTACGGGCGCATGACAGCGGTAAAAATGAACATCCTCCCAAGACTGCTGTATCTTTTCACAGCACTCCCAACGGGGGTCCCCGACCAGATGTTTTGAGACCTACAGAGGGCAGTCCGAGAGTTTGTTTGGCAAGGGAGGAACCCGAGGATAGGGAAGGCCATTCTAACGTTACCTAGGGAGGAGGGTGGTTTTGGGCTGCCGGACTTCCTTCTCTACCACCGGGCCGCCCATCTAAAGGTCTTGTTGGAACACATGAGGGAGGGGATGGGCACCTACTGGTCTTATCTGGAGGACATGGATGTCCACCCTCTGAAAGTACGCAACCTTTTGTGGCTGCCGCGTAAACACATCCCAAATAAATTGCAGACCCACCCAACCCTGGGAATACTCTGGTCGATTTGGAAGGAGGGACCCACAACTGTGCACCTCACGTCCTGGCCCTCCCCGATGTCTTCGCTCTGGGGCCACCCGTTCAAACTAGGTAGCAGGGGATTCAGGAATGCCCAGTCCTGGTCGGATTGGGGGCTGGAATGGGCGGGGCAGCTGTTCAAAGAGGGCGCGTTCCTCGAATACGAGGAGCTGCGAGAAGCGCTTGGGCGGGGGTCTCTTTCAGTCTTTGAATATCTGCACCTGAAGGGCATCCTCTGTGACCAGACTTGGGGCCTGAATCTGCGGAGACAGCTGACCCCCTTTGAAAAGTTATTAGACACGGCCACAACGAGGAAGGGGGTAGTATCCAAAATGTACCAAATATTGAACACTGTTAACTTGGAAGGGAGGAGAGGGTTTTGTGGGTTCTGGAATGACCTGGCAGGAGAGGCTCTCTCAGAAGACGCATAGTCCAGGGTGTTTAAAATAGCTTTCCATGGGAACCTGTTCACGTCGGACATGGAGCACAACTTTAAGATTTTACAGGGATGGCATAGGGACCCATCTAAGTTATCCAAGATGTTCCCGGGGGTGTCCCCCAGTTGCCCAAGAGGATGTGGCCAAGTGGGGACGAGGGGTCACATGTGGTGGTCCTGCCCTAAGGTACAGGGGTTCTGGGAGAAGGTAAGGGGATGGATGGCGGAGGTCACCGAAGAACTACTCCCACTCAATCCACTGACGATGTTGCAAAACCACCTTCCATGATATCAAAAGGATATCAACACATCATTCAACTATAAGAAATCTAGTCTATAAACTGTACCATGCTAAAAGTCCTGCTTTAGCACTAGCCAATTTAAATAAAATTCTTCTACATGGTACAGCAAAAGACCTACTTGAAGAAATCGACTATATCCAAAAAAATATTTTGGAAGTGAAAGCCACTTACAGAATGAAATAGCTTTAAAGCAAATTAGCAACAATTCTATGCATGGCAACCTTTTACTACACACATACAAAAAAGAAATACTAACATTTAAAAGTACATCAGCTGAAGTACCAAACAATGTGTCTGTATGTTGCAGCAGAACTTTTTATAAAAGTAACACAAAAACTATAGACCTATCATACAAAATAGAAGACAATGAAGATTCTAAATGGTTTGAATTAGCTCTCTACCTTGTAGCGGAAAACAAATACGAAATAACTGACCCCTTAATACGTGTCATGCCTGCGCCATGGGCGCATACATTGGCGATCAATATGGACTAATTGTTATTCTTTTATCTGCGGAAAACTCTTGGATCAACCACTATTCACTTCTTGGACTTTTCCATTTTCAAGACTTTGGTGCTTTTCTATTTTTCCCAACAAACTACACTTACAACAATGCACTTGGCTATAACTATCTATTCCTGGCTATTCCTATTTGTCATCATCGGAACTACAATCCCCAGAAGCCCTAGGGATTAGCTCTGCTTCCACCAGCTCAGGAACAGAGAGGGAGCAGGCAGATTGTATGCAGGTGTGCTGATCCAGGTGCGACCAATTAGCCTGCCTCTGTGCTGGGCAGGGCGGTATAAAAGCTGCTGCCTGCAGGGTCTTAGTCTCTTGCATTAAGAGTCCTTCCTGCACCTTTTTGCTTCGGGCTACGGATCTTTGTATGCGGTTCCTCCTTAGACCTGCTTTGATTCCAGTGCCCTGCCGGGCTCTCTTCATTGCAGCTGATCACGCTCTGCTGCTTTTCAGCCTCCGCCTTGGCCCTTCCAAGCTCCTGCCTTGCAGCCGATCACGCTCAGCTGCTACCTTCCCCCTTGTCTTCCGGGCTCCGGCCTTGCAGCCGATCACGCTCTGCTGCTACCTTCCGTCCTTGTCTTCCAGGCTCCAGCCTTGCAGCCGATCACGCTCCGCTGCTACCTTCCGTCCTTGCCTTCCAGGCTCCAGCCTTGCAGCCGATCATGCTCAGCTGCTACCTTCCGCCCTTGCCTTCCAAGCTCCTGCCTTGCAGCCGATCACGCTCCGCTGCTACCTTCCGCCCTTGCCTTCCTGGCTCCTGCCTTGCAGCCGATCACGATCCGCTGCTACCTTCCGTCCTTGTCTTCCAGGCTCCAGCCTTGCAGCCGATCACGCTCCGCTGCTACCTTCCGTCCTTGCCTTCCAGGCTCCAGCCTTGCAGCCGATCACGCTCCGCTGCTACCTTCCGTCCTTGCCTTCCAGGCTCCAGCCTTGCAGCCGATCATGCTCAGCTGCTACCTTCCGCCCTTGCCTTCCACGTTCCTGCCTTGCAGCCGATCACGCTCCGCTGCTACCTTCCGCCCTTGCCTTCCTGGCTCCTGCCTTGCAGCCGATCACGCTCCGCTGCTACCTTCCGCCCTTGCCTTCCAGGCTCCTGCCTTGCAGCCGATCACACTCCGCTGCTACCTTCCGCCCTTGCCTTCCTGGCTTCTGCCTTGCAGCCGATCATGCTCCGCTGCTACATTCCGCCCTTGCCTTCCAGGCTCCTGCCTTGCAGCCGATCACACTCTGTTGCCTTCAAACTACAGTCTTCATCCGCTGGGCTTCCAGTCTAGCAGCTTTCTACAGTCCTCTGCAGCCTTCTACAGTCAGTGGCCCTGCTCGTCTGGGCTCACTCCTTGCTGCCCAGCCTTCTGGGCTCCTTGCCGTGCAGCCTGCTTCACTCCGCTGCCCTAAGCCCTTTCCCTCTGGGCTCCCTTCCTTACAGCTCTGCTCCTTTGGGCTTGCACATTGCTTTCCTGCTTCTCAGAGCTCTCAGCCTTGTTTCCTTCCGTCCTCTGCTATCCACAACAGTTTACCTACATTATTTACTTTCAGTTATTGCAGTCCCCCTGTTTCCTGACTGCTGCTCCCTTGCTTTCTTCCTTGTTTTCAATCCTCTGTTCTTTATCCCTATCCTATTCTGTTATACGGCTTTCCCTTCATTTCCTTCTGCTAGTTTGCTTATCAACTTCCTTTTTCCTGGATTTGTCTGTTAGTGTCTTCTCTTGTACTGTTTGTAGACCCCTTTGTACAGAGCTTGTCTGTTGGTTTCTGTCAGGCAACCTCTGCCCCTTCCCTTGTCTCGTTTCTGCATTACAGACACCCATAGTTGTTGTTCCAAGCCACGAGCAAACAGCGTGGGCCTCTGTTATAGCAAACTGTGCAGAAGGCTAGAGTTTTTCATAAGGTCCGTGGAATACTCTTTTCCTATATATGCATACACCCTAAGAGGGAATCCATTCTGTTGTACCTTATTTCCTTGCTACTTGCCTACTCTTCGTTCTCTTTAATTTCAGCTGTGTGTGTACTTATCTGTCCACCATACTTCGGCACAACCACGCAAACCCTTCCGGGGTGTCCTGTGCCACTCTTTACAGAGTGCCATCCGTGACAATACGTTGCAGTTACTGCACTACAAAACTTGACAACAACCAAACTCCTTCACGTGCTATCACAAATAATTTGGAATTATATCCACTACCAAAACCCCTACAACAACTTAATTTATATGAGAGCATCATAATTCAAACAGTGCACCAATTTCAAGCAATTATACGCCTTCAACCAAAAACAGCAAAATTACCTCCCTCTGAATTAGTGAAAGGTATTCGTGGAAAAGTAGTGTATTTACCATTAGATCTAAAAGAAAATGTGTGCACACTGTAGGAGTGCAACGTCCAATGGAGCAATCTTTAATTATCTTAGTAAATGGAGTACCTACAAAAGACAGAAAATATGGCAACAGCTGGTAGATTTACATAAAGTTAGACAAGCCTTGCAAGCTCCTGGAGAAACTGGCCATCTCCCAGCTTAATCTAAATGCTGAATCTGTTGGTAGTCTTCATGACCATCAATCTGGCTTCAGAGCTGCCAGAAGCACGGAAACTGCTCTCCTGAACATCCGTGAGGACCTGCTCTTGAACCTCGACTCCAACACTCCGTGTGTGCTCATTCTGCTCGATCTCTCTTCTGCCTTTGACACTGTCAACCATGCCATCCTGCTCAACCGTCTCCGTGATAACCTGGGTATCACTGGTCAGGCTCTGGCTTGGCTGACCTCTTTCCTTTCCAATCGACCCTCCCAGGTCCAATTGGGATCCTTCCTCTCTGACATCTTTTTCTCCACCTGTGGTGTCCCCCAGAGATCTAATCTCTCTCCCTGGCTGTTCAACCAGTATCTGGCACTCCTTGCCCACCGCATCGCCGCTCTCTGCCCCAACTTTCAGTGCTATGCGGACGATACCCAGCTCATTTTCAGGCTACCCTCGGCCTCCTCCTCTCCTTCCCTCATCACTGACTGTCTGTCCGCTATCCAGGAATGGTGTGCCGCCAATGACCTCTGCCTTAATGCCAGTAAGAGTGAGATTCTACTCATCGGCACACCCTCTCCCTCCTTCCCTGCAGCCCTCTGGCCAGCCTCTCTTGGCCCTCTTCCTGCTGCTACCTGCAAGGCAAAAAACCTCAGGGTCATCTTCGACTCCACACTCTCCTTCTCTCCTCATATATCTGACGTCTCTAAGAAGTCACACTACCAGCTGCACCTCCTCAGAGGTATTCTTCCCTTCCTCTCCTTCCCCCAGAAGCTCACTGTCTCCCGAGCCCTGGTTCTCTCGAAGCTGGACTACTGTAACAGCCTCTATCTTAATCTGCCTACCTCCACTCTCTGCCCTCTGCAACTCATCCAGAACAGAACTGCGAGACTTGTCCTTGGCCTCAAGCCCAGGGACCGTATCTCTCCAGGACTGACATCTCTACACTGGCTCCCAGTGGCTGCGAGGATTAAGTTAAAAACCCTCTGCATTGTCCACAAGGCCTTCTGGGGCCTGGGCCTAAATACATTCAACTCTCTCTTCCTAAATATCTTCCTTCCCGAGCCCTTCGCTCATCCGTCTCCAACTCCCTCAGGGTCAGCCGCTTCTCGAAGCAACGAGCTGGGGGTAGATCTCTCTCTCTGCGACAGGGGCCTCCCTCTGGAACAGCCTTCCTGCCTCCCTGAAAATTGAGGAGAATCATCTCCGGTTCCGGAAGCACCTCAAAACCTTCCTCTTTGCTTCTGCTTTCTCTCTCCCTCGCCCCTGCTAAATTCTTCACTGAAACTGCACTGAATCTGCAACTGGGCCACTCTCACTGACCTCGGTCCTGGGCCCAGCCACTCTCCACTTGCACTGCCTCCCGGGCAACACCTGCACTGCGGGACTGTCTCTGTATCCCTACAGCCCCCCTTCCCAGCACTTGTGTGCACTTACCTTGCACTTGCCACCAGCTGGCCCTATTTATTTATTTATTTTTTATTCTACTTACTTTGTACTGCAGTTGCCCCCCTCCCGCTCCCCTTGCACTTTCTCACTTCCTCCTACCCCTGCACGATCTGAATGACACCTGGCCTAGTAGGATCGTTGTCTGTCTTCCCCTTGTTCCCCCCTCCCTGCCTCGTCGCGCCTTGAAACACTTGTGTATAGGCGCGTTACAAATGCCATATCATATCATATCATATCATATCATATCATATCTAAAAGAGAATAATGAATACTACAAAGAAATTAATATTGAAGAAAACTTGAAAGATACAACTGAAATAATTCAAGAGACACAAGAAGCTGGTCAATTTGAGCTCCTAGATCCTGCAACAATATCAAATACTTTAAACCATTATACAATACATCCATTGCACTCTAATGACACCATAGAAGATGCACTAGAAACATACCAAATGCGTCAAACAAAAGGATCACCAATCAGCATATGGGAAAAAAGTATAGAAGCACGTGCTTTTCCTCTACTCTTTCCTACTGGCAAAGGAGGAAGATACGATGATAGACCTGTTCAAATATCAGCATCAGAATACCGCTCATTACGGATGTATTCTGAAGATCCCAGATTTAGACAAAATGTGGAATACATATTCCACCTACTCTTAAAAGTGAACTAGCAACTTTATTTTACGGAGTTGCACATATTTCACAAAAGGTAGCAGGTGCTCGTCTCCAGAGAGAACATGGCATAATAACCGTGTTCTGAGGTGAGAGTTTGCAGCACACGCTTTTTGCTCACTGTACCTTTCACAGATGGGAAATATCCATTTGCATATCAGTCTTTGTCCCGCCCACATGGGCAGCCCAGCACCGAAATGCTATGGCAATTCCACTCTGAACAAGAGTACAGGCAGCAACCCCATACACGTGTTTCTGCTTTGTTGGGCCTCATCAGTGAGGTGAAGCTGTGCCTCAATGAGCAAAGTGAGCAGGGAGACCAAGTCTGGTTGCCCCCAAGTAACTTAGGGTGACCAACCCAAGTTCCTTAAACATATTTCACAAAAGGTAGAAGGCGCTCCTCTCCAGAGAGAACATGTCATGATAACCTGTTCTGAGGTGAGAGTTTGCAGCACACGCTTTTTGCTCACTGTACCTTTCACAGATGGGAAATATCCATTTGCATATCATTCTTTGTCCCGCCCACATGGGCAGTCCAGCACCGAAATGCTATGGCAATTCCTCTCTGAACAAGGGTACCAACAGCAACCCTATACATATGTTTCAGCCTTGTTGGGCCTCACTAGTGAGGTGAAGCTGTGCCCCTCTGAGCACAGTGAGCAGGGAGACCACGTCTGGTTGCCCCCAGGTAACTTAGGGTGACCAACCCCAAGTTCCTTACACATATTTCACAAAAGGTAGCAGGCGCTCCTCTCCAGAGAGAACATGGCACGATAACCTGTTCTGAGGTTAATCAGGATCCCACTTTCAAAATATGTCAGCTACTCAATTATTACAAAAAGTGCAACAAAAAGATGAGGTTTTACAATCAAATATTACAAATCTATTAGCAAATATGCGTGGTACTAAAGAGTACTGGTTTTGATGTCACGTTGTATGATCAGAAGCCTTGGCCCACCCACTTGGTTTGTTACATTAAGTTGTGCAGAATATGCATGGGAAGATTTACATGATTTCCTCCGCTTATCAAACTAAAACAAAACAAACATAGATATACTAACACCTGGAGAACTTTGTTCTTTGGATCCTGTTAATGTTTCAAGATATTTTCACCATCGCTTCATTGCTATGTTACACTTTATTGGTAATAAAACTGTTACTCCCCTTGGAGAAGTGCAACACTTCTTTTGGAGAAAAGAATACCAAGCCAGAGGAGCACCACATATCAACATGCTTTTATGGATTAAAGATGCTCCTAAATTTGGTCAAGACAGTGATGCAACTGTTGTACAGTTTATTGAAAAATATGTCACTTGAGAAATTCCATCAGAAGCCACAAATAGTGATCTACATGCACACATTTTACAATTTCAAAGACATAAATGTGGCAAATATTGTCGTCGCAAATACAAAAACAAAGGGAAATACTACACCAAATGCCGCTTTGCTTTCCCTAGACCGGTTACAAATATAGGTCAAGTGAACAACCTCATGTCTTCAGTTAGACATAGTGTTAAAGGTAAATCACCTAAAAATACATATTACATAAAAAGAACAGAAGAAAAAAAATATATCAATGATTACAATGCAATCATTGCCCACTTATGGAATGCAAACATAGATGTGCAGTACGTTGCAGACAATTCCACTGCAGTTGCATAATATGTTACAGCCTACTTAACCAAAGCAGAAAAAACAGAGCTCCAAGACCTCTGGAATGACCTGTCATCAGACAAAACAGTGTCTCAGAAATGATACAGCTTGGGCATAAAAATGCTCTCCCATAGAGAATGTGGATCCTATGAAGCAGCAGATCATTTAACTGGTACTGCATTGTATGGTAAATCTGAAAATATAGTATGGATAAGTCTTGGTCCTGCCAAATCTAGAAAAAAGAGTTCTAAAATTATACAAAGATATAGAAACAATAGCCAAACATGATCCCAACAGCCAAGACATTTTATTGGACACATACTACCCAAACAGAAGTAATACTTTGGAAACCATGTGTCTACACCACATATCCCAAAACCTCACATAAAAAATAATATAAAACCCGATGAAAAAAAAGGTAAATAGAGTGTCAAATTGTGAAGGTAGCTTAGTAAAACTCAACAAACCAAATGTAATTAATCATATCAAATTGTCATTAAAGACTCCTCAACATAAAGAACTATATTACATGTCCCTGCTACAACTCTTTGAACCATGGAGAAAAGAAGAAGAAATACTGGATAACTATGACTCATATGAAGACGCTTTCAAAGCAAATGAAAGCACTATAACTGATGTAAACGTTACACAGTAGAAAACAATGTTGCACAATGAACAGCAACACGAAGAAGAACTCCAGGCCCAACTAGATAAGGACACTCCTGACAGTAGTCAACCTTCTGTAACAGGAAGTCAAGAACCACTGGGAGAACCACTAATAACAAATGAGGCAGAATTAGCTATGACAGAAGTAGAAAACACCATGTGTCAGTATGAAGATAAAGAAGATTTAACTATATTCCAATCAAAACTAAAGAATGAGCAATGTAGCATTTTTCAAGAAGTAACAAAAGAAATTGCACATGGTGTACAACATGGAAACAAAGAATGCACCTGCAAAAATTACAAACCTATACTATTCTACGTCAGTGGTGAAGCTGGTTCTGGCAAAACATCCTAATCAAAATCATCAGTAAGTTCCTTCAACAATTGACAAACAACAAACTGTCAGCTGTTGTCACTACCCCCACAGGTTTAGCTGCCTACAACATAGGTGGTGTCACTTTACACCAATTACTACTCCTGCCAGTAGAACACCAAAACAAATTAGACTATTACAAACTTTCTACAGAAGCTGCAATGGAACTACGCAGAGTATTAAAACGAATGAAAATGCTACTAATAGATGAAGTGAGCATGGTGTCCAACCTAATGTTGGCTTTGATTCACCTCAGATTACAAGAAGTACTCAAAACAAACTACGAAGAGCTCTTTGCAGGAAAACACATTATTGTTTTCGGAGATCTTCTTCAATTGACACCAGTAAAAGGTGAGCCTATTGTAAAACATTAGGATACAAACTCTGCCGTAAATCTGTTGGCAGCATTGGAAATGTCAACCTTTGGCACCATTTCTAATACAGAGAATTAACACAAAACATGCAGCAATCTGCAGATCTCACTTATGCCAACATCTTAAAACGTATTAGAGTTGGGATACTATCTAAAGAAGCACAAGCAATATTGAAAACCTGACACATTCATGGCGATAATGCATGTGCTACAGATGTTATGGAACAATTAGCCAACAAAAATGTCAATTGTATTTCCTTAATGCCAACTCTTGCAAGCTGTTTCAAATTCAATTAAATAATGTTAAATAAAAAAATACAACCAATAATGGAAATTAGCGCCACAGACAAACAAGATGTACATGGTATGACACTACCCATGTGTGAGCAAGCCACAACAAGACTTAACAGTTTAGAAAATTCAATCTCCAACACAGCTGGGTTGGAAAAGATATTAAAATGATCCTTAAATTGCGGAGTAATGCTTAAACGTAACCCTGACGTGGACCAAGGACTAGTTAATAGAGCACTGGGTACAGTTGTTGGCTTTCAAACATACCCACGTGACAACAAAATTCAGTTTGTCAATATTCTCTTTGACAAACTTTCAGAAGTAAAAAGGATAGGATGCTCAACAGCTTGATTCCTTCACTTCAAAGACATGTATGTACACAGAGAACAATTTTCTCTAACTCTTGCATACGCAGTCACCATTCATAAATCACATGGTCTTACTCGAGACAAAGCAATGATAGACATTGGTAACACAGTCTTTAAAGAAGGCATGAGATACGAAGCATTATCACGCTTACGTACACTTGACGGTCTATTTCTAATCAACTTTGATGCAAGTAAAGTAAACGCTGATATTCCTTGCATTTTAGAATACAATCGACTTCGTTCACTATACACCCCCCATCTAAACACATATTCTGATCCACAAAAAGTAAAACGTTGTAAAAGAAAACTAAATCAAACAGAAATGCAACAGGATGTCACTGAAAATCCTCCAAAGAGAGTAAAAGAAACAAAAAATTCATCAAGTGCCACAAGCATAAAAGAACCAATTAGGGAAAGTAAACCAGGTACTTGATATGATATGATATGGCATTTGTAACGCGCATATACACAAGTGTTTTAAGGCGCGACGAGGCAGGGAGGGGGAACAAGGGGAAGACAGACAATGATCCTACTAGGCCAGGTGTCATTCAGACCGTGCAAGTGCAGGAGTAGGGGGAAGGGAAAAGTGCAAGGGGAAGGGGAGGGGGAAGTGCAGTACAAGTAAGTAGAATAAAGTAAATAAATAGGGCCAGCTGGTGGCAAGGTAAGTGCAGACAAGTGCTGGGAAAGGGGGGGCTGTAGGGATACAGAGACAGTCCCTCAGTGCAGGGGTTGCCAGGGAGGCAGTGCAAGAGGAGAGTGGCTGGGCCCAGGACCGAGGTCGGTGAGAGTGGCCCAGTTGCAGATTTGGTGCAGATTCAGTCGAGAATTTAGCAGGGGAGAGGGAGAGAGAAAGCAGAAGCAAAGAGGAAGGTTTTGAGGTGCTTCCGGAACCGTAGATGGTTCTCCTTAAGTTTCAGGGAGGCAGGAAGGCTGTTCCAGAGGGAGGCCCCTGCCACGGCGAGAGATCTACCCCCAGCTCGTTGCTTCGAGAAGCGGCTGACCCTGAGGGAGTTGGAGATGGATGAGCGAAGGGCTCGGGAAGGAAGATATTTAGGAAGAGAGAGTTGAAGGTATTTAGGCCCCAGGCCCCAGAAGGCCTTGTGGACAATGCAGAGGGTTTTGAACTTAATCCTCGCAGCCACTGGGAGCCAGTGTAGAGATTTCAGTCCTGGACAGATACGGTCCCTGGGCTTGAGGCCAAGGACAAGTCTCGCAGTTCTGTTCTGGATGAGTTGCAGGGGGCGGAGAGTGGAGGCAGGCAGATTGAGATAGAGGCTGTTACAGTAGTCCAGCTTCGAGAGAACCAGGGCTCGGGAGACAGTGAGCTTCTGGGGGAAGGAGAGGAAGGGAAGACAAACTAAAAGAAATCACTCAGATACAGAACTACCTGGTCCATTTAAACTCTCAAATATAGAGTTTACACCATGGTGGTAAAGTTGGTGCACTTAGCACCAAGGTTGTAATGAGGCCCAATGTGACACAAGAACAAATCCCCAATGAACGCTTTGTATATATATATATCAATACCTAATTGTGAATCCATTCCATTTTAGCAACTTGTACAAAATGCAAAACATGGTAGATTATGTTCTACCTGCAATTCGGATAATCGCTCCACCTTACTAATACAAGCACATAGTAAATACGTAATACTAATGCTTCTACGGTACAATGCAAATGGTACCAAAAACATCTGCAAGCTGACTGGATTCACACATGGTCAAGTATCACTTGGTAAGAAAACCTTCACAACAATAGGTATAATCTACCACGCAGGAGCCACAACCAATTCAGGTCACTACACTGCATATGTAAAAAAAAGAAATGTGGATGGTTTGAATGTAATGATAGTACCATTACTCTAAAGCAGAGATTACCAGCAAATCTTTCAAACGCTTATTTAATGTTCTTAAAACCAAAATGTATTAACTAAACTGTACTTAAACCTTAACCAAACTTGTAGTATAAAAATATAAACTGTTAGAATATTCCAACAGGTATCTAATTGCCCGAAGATTCTACAAAAACTAATCAGATAAATGAATACCACTAAATTATATAAAAAAAATAGACAGTTAGAATACGCCAATTGGTATCTAACTGTCCCAAAATTGTACAATATCAAAACTGATAAATCAATACCACTAAATTACATCAGAAATTAGACAGTTAGAATATGCCAACTGCTATCTAACTGCTCCATAATTTTACAATATCCAAACAGATAAATCAATACTACTAAATTACAACAAAAAATAAACAGTTAAAATACGCCAACTGGTATCTAACTGCTCCAAAATTTTACAATATGCAAACAACTGAAAACAAACAAACAAATAGACTGTAGCATAACAAAAAAAGTTTTTTTTTTTAATCCAACATGGATTTTTTTCTCCCACAGACCCAATGATTTTAGCAACAAACACAGAAACTGAGCAAATTGCACAGTACACTGGTTTGTGATCTACTAAATATGAGGGTAAAAAGAAATGTTGATTATTCAATGTTATAAGTCGTTACAAAATACCAATACTAAAATGATCTTTTCTTTTATCACAGAAATGAACAAGAAATACATGTACTCCAGTTACTAAACCAAACAGTAAGTATATTATAATAAGTACAACCATTGCAACATATAACACCCATAGTGGCTTTTAACTTTGTTCCTTATAAATTTGTTCTTGGATCCCAAACTTATAAGCCACTATGAGAGTGATATGCTGCAGTGGTTGTGGCCAGGACATAGAGTCTTGGGTGCATGGCCATATGGCCATGCTCCCAGGACTCTATGCCCTGGCCACAACCACCGCAGCATATCACACCAATCGAGTCAAACATTTTAACTATGCCTTATGAGAACTTTTAATGTCCGTGGACATGATGAGTTTCTTAGAACACTTTCAACTTGCCAGCGAACAATATGGACAGCGTCCTCAGGACACTCCCATTTTGTTTATTTACGAACATTTCAGGACACCGCAAGTGTTCTTAGAACACTTTCAACTTGCCAGCGAACAATAGGGACAGCGTCCTAAGGATACCCCCATTTTGTTTATTTACGAACATTTCAGTATACTGCGAGTTTTCTTAGAACACTTTCAACTTGCCAGCGAACAATACGGACAGCGTCCTCAGGACACCCCCATTATGTTTATTTACGAACATTTCAGGACGCAGCGAGTGTTCGTAGAACACTTTCAACTTGCCAGCGAACAATACGGACAGCGTCCTCAGGAGACCCCCATTTTGTTTATTTACAAACATTTCAGGACACCGCGAGTGTTCTTAGAACACTTTCAACTTGCCAGCGAACAATACAGACAGCGTCCTCAGGACACCCCCATTTTGTTTATTTACGAACATTTCAGGACACCGCAAGTGTTCTTAGCACACTTTCAACTTGCCAGCGAACAATACGGACAGTGTCCTCAGGACACCCCCATTTTGTTTATTGACGAACATCCCAGAACATATGATATATATTCTTAGAACAGTTTCAACTTATCTGCGAACAAAACGGACAGGCATACCGTTCTCAGGACACCCCCCATTTTATTTATTTACGAACATTTCAGGACACCGCAAGTGTTCTTAGAATACTTTCAACTTGCCAGCGAACAATACGGACAGTGTCCTCAGGACATCCCCATTTTGTTTATTTATGAACATTTCAGTGTACTGCGAGTGTTCTTAGAACACTTTCAACTTGCCAGCGAACAATATGGACAGCGTCCTCAGGACACTCCCATTTTGTTTATTTACGAACATTTCAGGACACCGCAAGTGTTCTTAGAACACTTTCAACTTGCCAGCGAACAATACGGACAGCGTCCTAAGGACACCCCCATTTTGTTTATTTACGAACATTTCAGTATACTGCGAGTGTTCTTAGAACACTTTCAACTTGCCAGCGAACAATACGGACAGCGTCCTCAGGACACCCCCATTATGTTTATTTACGAACATTTCAGAACACAGCCAGTGTTCGTAGAATACTTTCAACTTGCCAGCGAACAATACGGACAGCGTCCTCAGGAGACCCACATTTTGTTTATTTACGAACATTTCAGGACACCGCGAGTGTTCTTAGAACACTTTCAACTTGCCAGCGAACAATGCAGACAGCGTCCTCAGGACACCCCCATTTTGTTTATTTACAAACCATTCAGGACACTGCAAGTGTTCTTAGCACACTTTCAACTTGCCAGCGAACAATACGGACAGTGTCCTCAGGACACCCCCATTTTGTTTATTGATGAACATCCCAGAACACATGATATATTCTTAGAACAGTTTCAACTTATCTGCAAACAAAACGGACAGGCATACCGTTCTCAGGACACCCCCATTTTATTTATTTACGAACATTTCATGACACTGCGTTCTCAGGACACCCCCAATTTTATTTATTTAACAACATATTAGGACACCGCGAGTGTTCTTAGAACATTTTCAACTTACCAGAGAAGAATACGGACAGCATCCTCCGGACACCCCCGTTTTGTTTATTTCCGAACATTTCAGGACACCGCAAGGGTTCTTAGAACACTTTCAACTTGCCAGCAAACAATATAGACAGCGTCCTCAGGACACCCCCATTTTGTTTATTTACAAACATTTCAGGACACCGCAAGTGCTCTTAGAACACTTACAACTTGCCAGCGAACAATACGGACAGCGTCCTCAGGACACCTCCATTTTGTTTATTTACGAACATTTCAGGACACCGCGAGTGTTCTTAGAACATTTTCAACTTGCCAGCGAACAATACCGACAGCATCCTCTGGACACCCCCATTTTGTTTATTTACGAACATTTCAGGACACCGCAAGTGTTCGTAGAACACTTTCAACTTGCCAGCGAACAATACGGACAGTGTCCTCAGGACACCCCCGTTTTGTTTATTTCCGAACATTTCAGGACACCGCAAGGGTTCTTAGAACACTTTCAACTTGCCAGCGAACAATAAGGACAGCGTCCTCAGGACACCCCCATTTTGTTTATTTACGAACATTTCAGGACACCGCGAGTGTTCTTAGAACACTTTCAACTTGCCAGCAAACAATACGGACAGCGTCCTCAGGACACCCCCATTTTGTTTATTTACGAACATTTCAGGACACCGCAAGTGTTCTTAGAACACTTTCAACTTGCCAGCGAACAATACGGACAGCGTCCTCAGGACACCCCCATTTTGTTTATTGACGAACATCCCAGAACACATGATATATTCTTAGAACAGTTTCAACTTATCTGTGAACAAAACAGACAGGCATACCGTTCTCAGGACACCCCCATTTTATTTATTTACGAACATTTCAGGACTCCGCGTTCTCAGGACACCACCATTTTATTTATTTAACAACATTTCAGGGCACCGCAAGTGTTTTTAGAACACTTTCAACTTACCAGTGAACAATACGGATAGCGTCCTCAGGACACCCCCATCTTGTTTATTTAAGGACATTTCAGGACACTGCAAGTGTTCTTAGAACAGTTTCAGCTTGCTTGCGAACAACACGGACACATATTGCGTCCTCAGAACACCCCCATTTAGTTTATTTAGAACATTTCAGAACTGCCGTGTTGTCCGCAGACAAATCGAGCACAACAAGAGGGTCAACCACATAAATAAATACAACATTTAACCCATCTCATACTCTCCCACCCTCCCCAAACACTCTTACACACCAACACACTCTACTAAATACAATTTTTCAACCAAGTTTCACTGCGATGTCCGCGGACATCCGCGAATCCAAGATGGCGGGCGCTTCCGAAAATCTGATGCGCTCAACGCTCTGCGCCGTCCAATCAGCGAACACGCCATATGTCCGTGGACATGACGCAGGCCAGTTGGCCAATCGAGACGCTGTCCGCGGAGTGAACAGGGAAGTGTGTCCGCGGACCGAACACAGATATCACTAATTTTTTGTGACCTACTTTTTGGTCATTTTGAAAAAAACTACTGGATGGATTTTCACCAGATCTGCAAAAGAACGCTTTCGGGACCACGCCGTTACTCCTGGTCCAAATTTGGTGAAAATCCGTCCAGCGGTTTGGGCTGTAGGCGTGAGCAAAGTTTTTTCCCTATTCAGTCTATGGGAAAAAAAAAGATTTGGGACCCCCCTTATAACTTTGCCCTGTTCGTTCAGCGGAAAAGATACCGATTGGCTAAGGGGCTGCCGTCATGCACACAGACTCGCAACATGTCTGCCGATTGGCTGCAGTGAGATGTGTTCTGCGTCAGATTGTTTGGATGCGCCAGACATCTTGGATCTGCTGGCAGCGCAGCGGGAACCAGCGGGAACATGCTAACTATTTTGCTGTGTCATAGTGCTTGGGGAGGTTCACAGACTAAGAGATGGGTGAAAACTGTATTTGTTTAGGCTGTAGGTGTTAATGAGGTATTTTCTATGCTTGCCTAGTTCAAAATGTTTGCACTTACAGAAAATGAGGGGTTTAATAAGGGTCGTATTTCACACAGTGCTGTGGAAAGGCACGTTGAAACTCTTCTAAGGACACGCGTGGTGTTAGCGAACATTGAAATTGAGTACATATTGTTACTACACTATTTTTTTCCTATTGGTGTGCTGTTGATTAGTACGCCACCATGGGTGCAGTCAGTGCTGTGCAAAGGCACCTTGAAACTGTTCTAAGGACACGCGTGGTGTTAGCGAACATTGAAATTGAGTACATATCATTATTACACTATTTTTTTCCTATTGGTGTGCTGTTGATTAGTACGCCACCATGGGTGCAGTGAGTGCTGTGCAAAGGCACCTTGAAACTGTTCTAAGGACACGCGTGGTGTTAGCGAACATTGAAATTGAGTACATATCGTTATTACATTATTTTTTCCTATGGGTGTGCTCTTGATTAGTACGCCGCCATGGGTGCAGTAAGTGCTGTGGAAAGGCACCTTGAAACTGTTCAACGGACACGTGTGGTGTTAGCGAACATTGAAATTGACTACATATCGCTATTACAAATGCCGCCATGGGTGCAGTCAGTGCTGTGGAAAGGCACATAGAAACTGTTCTAAGGACACGCGGGGTGTTAGCGAACATTGAAATTGACTACATATCGCTATTATATTACTTTTCCCAATGGGTGTGCTGTTTATTAGTACCCCGCCTTGGAAGCGACATGCTGCGGTGGTTGTGGCCAGGGCCTAGAGTCTTGGATGCATGCCCGCAGGCCGTAGGCCGAAGGCCATACTTCCAAGACTGTAGGCCCTGGCCACAACCACCGCAGCATGTCACACCTAAGGGATACACCTGTTGTATATTGTTGATTAACAATTAGATGGTAGTGGGAAGAACAAACTTGTCAACTCTAAAGTTAGAAGCCAAAATGGATCTCACATAGTGCAGTGGGTGTGGTCAGGAAGTACAGTTTTGGGTGCATGGTTGCAGCCTGTAGGCCACACACCAAAGACTGTAGAACCTGCCCACAAGCAGTGCAGGATATCACATTCATACATCACACTCATACATTCTATTACGTATCTGGTAGGTGTGGGCAGAGCCTTGAGTCCTGGGTACAAAATGAGTACATGCTACAGCTATAATGTATCATTGTATGGGTGTGCTACTCATGTATGAGCGAGCATGGGTGTAATATGCTGCGGTGGTTGTGGCCAGGGCCTAGAGTCTTGGGTGCATGGCCGTAGGCCGTAGGCCAAAGGCCATACTTCCAAGACTGTAGGCAGCATGTCACACCCATGGACACACTTGTAGCATTGGTAATGGGTTAGATGGTTGTGGAGAGTGTGCACAGATTTGGGTGCATGGCGGAAGGCCATGCACCCAAAAACAAAGTTGTAAGCATGAGAGTTATAAGCTACTGCACACCCATACATTGCAATATCTATGGACATACAGGTAAGAGTCCATACTCTCGCCAGATCCAATGCTGCATACACACGTATAGACACATCCGTACTTTTGTACATAACTCAGGTGGTTGTGGGGAGGCCCGGCATTCTTGGGTGCATGGCCAAAGGCCATGCACCCAACAAAAAAAGTTATAACCTCTTAACTTATCAGCCAACATAGGTTTTACATACTATGGTGGTTGTGGGCAAGATATAGACTTTTCGGCTGTATGCCTTACACCCAAGTATGTACACTCTACCCACAACCACTGCAGCATAATATATTCATACATGACACCCATACAATCGACTATGTATGTGGTCGGTGTGGGAGGCTGTAGACTCTTGGGTGCATGGCTGTAGGCTGTTGGCGGTAGGCCATACTTCCAAAGCTTTAGGCCCTGCGCACAACCACTGCAGCATGTCACAGCGATGGGTACACCTGTACTATTTACTATCGCTCATATGGTTGTGGGGAGTGTGTAGAGTCTTGGCTGCAAGGCCGAAGGCCATGCACCCAAGAACAAAGTTGTAAACACTGGAGATATAAGCCACTTCATACCCACACATTGAAATATGTATGGATATACACCTAAGACTTTAGGCCCTGGCACAACCACTGCAGCATATCACAGCTATAGATACATCCGTAGTATTGACCATCAGTCAGGTGGCTGTGTGGAGGGCCTGCAGTCATGGGTGCATGGCCAAAGGCCATGCACCCAACAGCACATTCATACGTAGTGTTGTTAAAAGCACAATGGGTATGCTATGGTGTAGTAGTTGTGGCCTAGATGTAGAGTCTTTGGTGCACGGCCGAAGGGTATGCAGCCAAGAACAAATAAGCACTGCAGATGTAACCCACCATGGATTATATATGCTGAATACGCATACATTGAGAAATCTATGCACTTACAGCCAAATCTGTAACCTGTGGGCACATCTACTGCAGCATATCACAGGTATAGGTACATAGGTACTATGAAACATTATGCAGGTGGTTGTGGGGAGGGCGTATCATTTTGGGAGCATGGCCGAAGGCCCTGCTCCCTAAATCAACTTTATACGTACTGAAATTATATGTCACAATGGTTGTGATATGCTTTGGTGGTTCTGGGCAGCACCTAGAGGCTTGGGTGCATGGCCAAAGGGCAATTCACCCAACACTGAAGTCATAAGCAGTGAGGTTATAAGTGAACATGGGTGTGGTGTGGTGCGGTGGGTGTGTGCACGTTGTAGTGTCTTGGCTGCATGACTGCAGAGCATGCACCGAAAAGTAAACTTAGAAGCAGTGAAAATAGAAGCAGCATGGCTTTAATATGGAGTGATGGTTCTGGGTAGGACCTATAGTCTTGCTTGATTGGCTGTATGGTGTAGGTGGTAGGTTGTTCATCAAAGATGCTAGGCCTGCCTGCAGGCACTGCACCATATTATTGCCATAGAATAGCCGTGTACATTCGCATATGTACGAAATGACTGTTATTATACTTACTCTTTAATTTGTTCAGAATCCATACATGTGTTACATGATTGCAGTACTTTTTTAATTTCTGTTATAAAAGAAAAAAGCATGTTAGTATGTGCATTTTATAAATAATTTTTACAAAGTATAATAGACGGTTCCGTTTTTTTTATTTTGACCCTCATATTTAGTTCACCAACCAGTGTACTGTGCATTGTGCTCAGTTTCTGTGTTTGTTTTTCTAATCCTTGGGTCTGGGGGAAAAAATCCTTGTTGGATTAATAAAAAAACTTAGAGGCCGATTCATGGAATAATTAGCGCGGCGCAAGTGGGCAAAAACGTGCGAATCGCAGTGGAATAGCGAAAATCGCAGTGCAATTGCGAAAATCGCACGAAAAGCAGCGCACGTCGATTCATGGAAGGCCGTGCGCGAGAAAACCAGCGGATGTGCGATAAAAAGTGCGCGGCGCACGTTGGCGCACAGGCCATCTAACAGCGTGCGCCAGGTCCCTGCGAAAATCGCACAGGCCACAGCGAAAATCGCACATAGCGCGGCGCACGCAACAAAAGTAGGCGGAACACGGGCGTAACACTCGGAATGGGGAACAACTTGCCAAAACGTGGGCGTCACGGGGGAAGTACAGGGCACAAGTGCGCGGAACGCCCACACGCTCGCCTACAACACGTATTCATGGAATAGAATAGGGGAAAAAAGCGCACGCTCAAACCAGCGCACAGGCACAAACACGACCGCCACAAGAAAGCAGGCGGTAGCGTCTCTGCGGCTGTAAGAAATGTGCGCCAAAAGGTGCGCCAACAAATCGCACCTATATACTGCCATGATGAATGTCCCATACTGTGGCCCTCCAGGAAAAATGACGTGCAAAGGGGTACCCACAAACACGGACACCCTCTGACAAAAAATACGTGTGCGTGTATACCGGGGTGCGCGGGAAGTCTAACACGCGATTTCAGCAGGGTACGTGCATCACAGGGGTTCGCGTGAAGTTTCACACGCGATCGGTTCTGGGGGAGCGGGCTACGTGTATATCAGGGGTTCGCGTGAAGTTCCACACGCGAACAGCCTGGGCGCGTGTATTTCAGGGGTGCGCGGGAAGTTCCACACGCGAACAGCCTGGGCGCGTGTATTTCAGGGGTGCGCGGGAAGTTCCACACGCGAACAGCCTGGGCGCGTGTATTTCAGGGGTGCGCGGGAAGTTCCACACGCGAATAGCCTGGGCGCGTGTATTTCAGGGGTGCGCGGGAAGTTCCACACGCGAATAGCCTAGGCGCGTGTATTTCAAGGGTGCGGGGGAAGTTCCACACGCGAATAGCCTGGGGGCGCGTGTATTTCAGGGGTGCGCGGGAAGTTCCACACGCGAACAGCCTGGGCGCGTGTATTTCAGGGGTGCGCGGGAAGTTCCACACGCGAACAGCCTGGGCGCGTGTATTTCAGGGGTGCGCGTGAAGTTCCACACGCGAATAGCCTGGGCGCGTGTATTTCAGGGGTGCGCGGGAAGTTCCACACGCGAATAGCCTAGGCGCGTGTATTTCAGGGGTGCGGGGGAAGTTCCACACGCGAATAGCCTGGGGGCGCGTGTATTTCAGGGGTGCGCGGGAAGTTCCACACGCGAATAGCCTGGACGCGTGTATTTCAGGGGTGCGTGGGAAGTTCCACACGCGAATAGCCTGGGCGCGTGTATTTCAGGGGTGCGCGGGAAGTTCCACACGCGAATAGCGTGGGCGCGTGTATTTCAGGGGTGCGGGGGAAGTTCCACACGCGAATAGGCTGGGGGCGCGTGTATTTCAGGGGTGCGCGGGAAGTTCCACACGCGAATAGCCTGGGCGTGTGTATTTCAGGGGTGCGCGGGAAGTTCCACACGCGAATAGCCTGGGCGCGTGTATTTCAGGGGTGCGCGGGAAGTTCCACACGCGAATAGCCTGGGCGCGTGTATTCCAGGGGTGCGCGGGAAGTTCCACACGCGAATAGCCTGGGCGCGTGTATATCAGGGGTGCGCGTGAAGTTCCACATGTGATTTGACAGTGTGGGTCCTCCCAGGTGTACCCTGTACACCCTCCACGGCCCCTGCAGGCAGCCCACACCACAGGGGACTACACTGCATCCCTGGTCATGTCCCGCAGGCAGCCCACCCACCATGGGCATGCCCCCCAGCAAAGGCACATGTCTCCTTGAACTAATGAACACCAACTCATGTCCCCTTGCACCCCCACCCCCCAGCACTGTGGGGCACCTGCCAGCAGGCCCCCACCCATGTCCAACTCATGTCCCCCACCACCCCCACCCCCCAGCACTGTGGGGCACCTGCCAGCAGGCCCCCACCCATGTCCAACTCATGTCTCCCACCACCCCCACCCCCCAGCCACCAGGGTCAGCCTCCACCAGGCCCCCACTCATGTCTCCCACCACCCCCACCCCCCAGCCACCAGGGGCACCCTCCACCAGGCCCCCACTCATGTCTACCACCACCCCCACCCCCCAGCCACCAGGGTCAGCCTCCACCAGGCCCCCACTCATGTCTCCCACCACCCCCACCCCCCAGCCACCAGGGGCACCCTCCACCAGGCCCCCACTCATGTCTACCACCACCCCCACCCCCCAGCCACCAGGGTCAGCCTCCACCAGGCCCCCACTCATGTCTCCCACCACCCCCACACCCCAGCAGTGCAGGGTCACCCTCCACCAGGCCCCCACTCATGTCACCCACCACCCCCACACCCCAGCAGTGCAGGGTCACCCTCCACCAGGCCCCCACTCATGTCACCCACCACCCCCACACCCCAGCAGTGCAGGGTCACCCTCCACCAGGCCCCCACTCATGTCACCCACCACCCCCACACCCCAGCAGTGCAGGGTCATCCTCCACCAGGCCCCCACTCATGTCTACCACCACCCCCACCCCCCCAGCACTGTGGGGCACCTGCCAGCAGGCCCCCACCCATGTCCAATCCATGCCCCCCTGCACCTGGGTCCCAACATTCCCCAATCATGTCCGTAATGCCCATCCTCCCCTGCCAAAAGGCCCAACCAACTATCACACCCACCCACATATCAAAGGCAATTACATGTTACACCCCCAATTTAAATAATGCAATTTAACACATGTCTGTCACACACAATGGCTGCAAGTGAATGACAAAACACCCAACATGACATGCCTGAAAGCAATGAGATGATACAACACATTGAAGATTAAAAAAATAATATGTATTTAACAGCAAGTAGAATGGAAATGAAATAAGAAAAAACACAAAGCAAATCAAACAAAACAAGATGAATGTCCAAGAAAATAATCTGAAAAATTAAAATAAGCCAATGAAGAAGATCATCCTGGGTCCATGAGCCCTACCAAATTAAACCTAACTGACTACTAACTAAAAAGTGAACTATATACAAAAAAGTGGTGCATTGTCCAATCGCAACCAAAAAAAAATCAAAAAAACAAAGGAAACCTAACCCTAACTATACAACTATATACAAAGGCAGCGGGCTATTCGGACGGCTCACTGGTTGTTGTCATGGGCCAGGGCATCATCGAACTCCTGGTCAATGGCTTGGAGGCGGGCATGTTCCCTGGCCCCGAGGTCCCGCAGGGATAACGCAGTGTCAAGCTCAAACTCCCTGCGAAGACCCTCGAGGCACTCAGCCCGCCTCAGCGCCCTCCGCATGGAGTCCTCCGCCCTGACCATCGTGAGCCGTTCCTCCTCTGCCCGCTGCCGCTCCGCACCTATCCGCTGGCACAACCTCTCCCACACGGAAGCCACTCCCATTCCAGGGTTCTCCTGCCCTCCGGCCGATGCCTGCACCCCTGATGTTGATGGCCCCGAGCCATGATGCCTCCCACGTTGAGCCTGCTGCTGCCTCCGACGCAACTGCCTGTGCCAGCACGACGGCATCCAGGCTGATGGAAACCACCGACGCCGTCGTGCACGTGCCCTGCCCGATGATGCCGTCACATCCTCCATCTGCTGGGGTCCAGTTGCTCTGGTGTCCACCCCTGCTGGATCTCTGACTCCCGACTGTGGCAGGGATGGGATCCCCACCGAGCTGGCTGCATTGGTCGGGGCAGGTCCACAGGGGGCCCTGGTGGCATCTGGGCTGGAAGACGGCAAGGAGAACGACTGGTGGATAGCCTGCACAGAGGAGGAGAGGGCCGCCACATTGGCCAACACATGCAGGAAACCCCCGAACATGGCCGATCCCAATTGGGCCACGTCGGCACGGTGCACTTCGTGATGACGTGCGTGCTCCTCCCGGGAAGCACGCACGGCATCACGAATCACAGCCGTGCGCATCGCAACCCCAATCAGGACCTTCTCCGCACGGCCAGGGGTTCCCACGTCCGCAGGTGGAGGGGAGTCAGGTGACATGGACATCCCCTCTACCTGCGGACAGGCCTGGGACGGGGCATCCCTGCTGGTGCATGGTGGTGCACTCACAGGGTCAGGGACAGCGACATGCACAGGCCCCTCCACGGTGACCTGTGCTGCCTCCTGCCCCTGACCCTGGACTGCACCACTTGCACCAGCAGGGATGCCCCCACCAGGCCCCATGTGTGCCCCAGTGGCGGCCTCCTCCTCCTCTGTGCAAACCACCAACCTGGATGGCTCCTCACCGTCTCCCACCGTAGCAGGCCCCTGTGGGGGCTCACCCACCCCTTCCGCTGCAGCCGTGGGGGCATCCCCGCCGCCTTGCTCCACAGCGCCGTCTCCGCCCTCTTCTTCACTAGCCGCTGCGTAGAGGGAGACAAAGAACACAAGCATCAGGGCACTGTACAATGGTCCCCTAGACAGGAAGCAATAGCAGATGAGCACCACTGTCAAAGTACACTTCCATCATGTCCCTCCACAACACATGGGTCAGTCCAGGCAAAACACACACAGTAACAGGCATGGTGCATGCCATGGACATTTCCATGCATGTCCAATGGACTCTTGAAACATTCAATGATATGTAACTCACATGCATCATGGCTCATGCCCATCACATGCACACACTTCACCTCAGTCACATCCATCTGGCCCCAAACACACCAAACACAGCGGATACAAGGGTAATTTGGCTGCTTTACTGAATCTCTGCATTGTCACACACATGTGTCATGCATCCATGGCATGCACAAGTCACAGACACGCAGGTCAGGCACACAGACATGGCTACCATATATGTACTTGGCATCAGCACCCATCCCTCACACCCACCCATGTCCAGGTACAGAGACTGGCATGCTCTCATGTTCAAAATCTGAATAGGGCTCCCCATGCGGCATTTCAACACATGCAACAACCATGTGCATCACACATCACTGGTCGCACATGCATTACCATGATGTCCCTGCACACATACATGCATACATGGCCTATGGCACACATACAGGCAAGTATCATAGAACCAGCACACCGCAACATGCCCTGTCTCACACAGTAATGCATGGACACTTACCGCTCAACTCCAGACGGGCCTCCCTCTCAAGGATCTGGGCGTGGAGCGCTGGGCGTACGCGTTCCAGGACCCTCATCTGGATGGAACTCATGCGGCCCCGGCCCCCCTCCACGAGGCGCCGGGCCTTCACAAGGGTCCTGGACCTCAAGTCCTCCCAGCGCTTCTTGATCTTCAGGACGTCGCGGGTTGCCACCCCCTCCGCGTTGATGGCAACCACACAGTCGGCCCAGATCCTCTGCCGTCCTTCCTTGCTGGCGCGGGACGATCCAAAGAGGGCATCATACTGCCCCAGGACATGCTCCACCAGGACACCAACTTCGGTGACAGTGAAGCTGGTGCCCCTCTGCCCCTCTGGCCTGGGGTTGCCACTGGTGCCAGATGTGGAAGTGCCCGACATGGCAACCCCAGAGGCAGGTGTGGGTGGGCAACTGGGTCCTGGGGCTGGGCTGTGGAGCGATGTAATCCCAGTCGGGAGTCTTCAGTTCCAGCAGGGGTGGACACAGCAACTGGACCCCTGCAGATGGCTGATGTGCAGGCACCAAATGGCAGGGCACGGTGGCAGCAGGCAGGCAGGCAGGCAGGCAGCAGCAGATGGCACGTGGGAGGCTGCTCGGGGCACTGGGGGGCAGTAACTCGGCCTTCTGGGCAGGAGAGTGGGCTTCCGTGTGTTTTCGCGTGGCCAGCTTGATACGGAGTGATTTGGCACGTGAATATCCTGCACGTCAGCGTGAAATCCGAGGAAAGGCCCTTAGCGCGTAAGCGCGTCAGCACGCATACGCGATTCTATTGGACCAGAGTCCCTCAGCGCGTAAGCGCGTCTGTGACGTGACCCGCACGGGTGTTCCCCACTCAGCACGTGATGACGGGGCACACGTGGAGATACTGCACGTCAGAGTGTCATCGCGTGTAATTGGACAAAAGTGCGCGTACACGCGATTGGCCTATGTACGTGTATTTAATGGGTGCGCGGCCACTTACACACGCAAGTACGTCAGCGAACCTGTATCCCGTGGTGCGTTTGAATTTCCGCACGCTATTGGACTGGGAACTGGATTCCAGGGGTGCGCGGGTCACACGCTGTATCCCGTGGTGCGTGTGAATTTCCGCACGCTATTGGACTGGGAACTGGATTCCAGGGGTGCGCGGGTCACACGCTGTATACCGTGGTGCGTGTGAATTTCCACACGCTATTGGACTGGGAACTGGATTCCAGGGGTGCGCGGGTCACACGCTCGCCTAGAACAAGCGCAAAGCATAAAATTGCGGACTTTAACAATAACAAGCTCAGACGCCAGGATGAACATACCGTTCCTAGCAGCAGTGGCAGTGGGCTACCAAAGGAGGAGGAGGAGGATAGTCAGGGCCAGAATATTCACACCCAGAACCAGCCTTTTCGGGATGCCTGATGACCAGGTGTATGGGAGGTACAGGTTTCCACCACACATCATACTGGACCTGGTGAGTGAGTGGGAGGATGACCTCACATCACCCACCCTGTGCTCCCAAGCACTCAGCCCCCTGGAGAAGGTCCTCAATGTACTGCACTTCTTAGCCACTGGATCATTTCAGCGGACAAGTGCCATAGTGGGTGGGGTGTCACAGGCCACCCAGTCACGCTGCCTACACCAGGTCTTGAACATCATGACTGCACGCCCATCAGTCCGCAGGCACATATACCTGCCCAGAACACCTGCAGAAAGGCATGCTGCCGCCCTGGATTTTTACGCAGTGGCACGATTCCCCAAAGTGCTAGGTGCCATCGACTGCACCCATGTGGCTCTACGTCCCCCCAGGGCATCTGAGCACATCTATAGGAACCGCAAGCACTGGCATTCCATCAACGTGCAGGTAGCATGTAATGCCAAGGGAATCATCACCTCAGTATATGCCAACTATCCCGGCTCCACCCACGACAGCTTCATTTACCGAATGTCCACCCTAAGCCGGGACCTAGAAGCTGGGCGGCATGGCGATACATGGCTGCTTGATGAGTATGTATGCCACTGCACATGCATGCATGTTGGATACTGAGCAAGGTCACAACCTCACCAATGATACCAATCCCCACCTCCACAGGGGACAGTGCCTACCCTCTCAGCCCCCACATGATGACGCCAATTCGGAACCCCACCACGCCACCCCAGGTAAGATTTAACACAGCCCACATTACAACCAGGGGCATAGTGGAGCGCACATTCGGAGTGCTAAAGTCACGCTTTCGCTCCCTTGACCGTTCTGGCGGGCAGCTGTTATACGCTCCCCCAGTAGTGTGCAGGATCATAGTGGCAGCATGTGTCCTGCACAACGTTTCAACACGCCGGGGCCTGGCCGTGGACATGGTGGTGGCCCCACATCCCAAACCACATGCACAGCCGCTGCGCATGGGAGGGGAAAGGGCACGGGGGGAGGCAGCCCGTACACAGCTAGTGGCTAATTACTTCACATAGAAATCACACCCCTGTGGAGTGCACACTGCCCTGGCACATTCCATCTGACAATCAATGATGACTCAACCTGACACTGATCCTGAATGTCTGGAGAATGAACCGGGAATTCCATGTCAGCCTGAGATTGTTCACCTGGAAGTGTCACAATGTGTGCATCCCTACCCACACAGACACCACCAATGCAGTTTTGTGAAGTTACACATTGAAGCAGCTAAAATGAATACCCACTTGCAAAATGCAACAAGAGGACAGTGCCATGTCAGCCAACCCAACCCCAGCACTGCCACACGACACACCGTGCCATGTCATGCTAATTGCAGGTAAACAAAGTAATCCCCACAACATGACATCACTCTCACTATGTACAGTGGCACTATTAGAAACCTGCAACACCTGAAATGCTCACAGCAATGCCGGACCAACAACATACTTGAGCACGTAGTACCATTAACATGACATCACAAATGTTACATATTAGTAGTCTCACCACCTGGAAATGCCTGCACTCCCACCACTACCAACTGTGCAGTGTTGGCGCCATGTAGAGTTGTAGGTGCACTGCTGCCAACATGGTCCCCATCTCCAGACTAGAGGTCCTTGTGTGGACTTGAGGAAGGGACCTGCAAATTGGGAGGTAGACACAGAAGAAGAGTTACACATCAATGCAACATGCAGTGTACAACACAACAGCAATATGCACTATGAATGTATACACAGTATTGACTACAGACTGGCCACACAGCTCATGGGAGTCCAACGTCACTGTGTAATTCACTGTCACTTGGGCACACCCTTTGCAAGCCCATGGAAACGGGAAGCAGGAGGGGTGTGTGTGACTCAAACCCAAGCATCTGAACCAAATACATTACAAGCCTGCATTTGCCCAGCCACAATGCAGCGTATGCCCACAGGAACCACGGAAGCCAACAGATCGAAGCCAACAGATCGAAGCCAACACATCGAAGCCAACAGATCGAAGCCAACAGATCGAAGCCAACAGATCGAAGCCAACACATCGAAGCCAACAGATCGAAGCCAACACATCGAAGCCAACAGATCGAAGCCAACAGATCGTCCCAAAAAAATTGGGAATAAAAGAAATCAAAATAAAAATAAAAATAAGAAACAATCAAAAATGGCCATTGATGGGCCCGGGGGGGTTGGGGAGGCCACCCAGGAGGTCCGAGGACAGGATGCACACCAGAACCCACCTGCGTGGATCCTGGGAAGATAAAACACCTCCATGGGCTCATGGCCCACACGGCTACCCTATTGTGGGAGTATCACTGCTGTCGCTATTATCACCCTGTGCAGCTGCATCCGGAGGTGGTTGCACTATGGGAGGCAGCCCATGCAAGGCCCTAGTCTGCTCCTCCATGGCTGCAAGCATGCGGGTGTGGTAGGTCTGGTTCTGGAGGATGAGTGTGCGGAGGTCCCCATGCAACAACTCACGGGATGCCCGGACCTCCGCCCTCGTTGCCTGCATCTCAGCTGAGAGCGTACGGGTGAGACGCTCCAGCTGCTGTTCTGTCCTTTGGTGTGTTGAAGCCTCAAGCTCAACAAGAGTCGTCCTGAGGTGTAGGAGCTCCTGCCTCAGGGCTTCCCTGTGGCCCTGGGACTCAATGGAGATGGCCTCCTGCAGAGTCGCCAGTGCCGCCCGCCTGTCCCTGTTGGACCCCAACATGTCCTCCCTGTGTGACTGGCAGATGGAGTCGGTTGCCTGCTCTAGTCGCTCCATCAGCCTTTCTGGGGGGACAATGGAAGTGGCCACCCTATCCATGGCCTGAGCCATCATCTCGGATGATGCAGCCTGTTGGGTAGCCATACCGTAAATGGATTGCTCCCATGCGGTATTGCCGGGTGGCGTACGGCCACCACGTCGGCGGGCACCACACCTGTCTGGGGCAAGGCGAACTGCGCCTTGCTGTGCCGGCACTGCCTGAGGCTGCAGGACTGCATTCCCCCTCTGATCTGCTGGCCCAGGAACAGGATCAGATGTCGCGGAGTGTGACCCTGCATCCGTAACCACCGAAGGCGTAGCTGCCAACACTGACATCCCCATGGAGGGTACTGACCCTGGTGCAGGTGGGTGAGACAGAACAGAATCCCTCCCTGGAACACTCACCTGCGACGGCACGTAGGTCTCATCCGAATCAACACCTGAGTACAGCTCGGGGGAGGTGCAGCCAGAGACACCCCTTGAGAGCACGACCTGCAGCACTTGTGGGTTCTCCCCCACCACCACACCACGTCCCTCACTGGTGGTTGGTCGGCCCTGGGACACCTCCTGGGTCTGCACCATCTCCACAACCCCAGCAGTATCAGGTGCGTCTTCCCCTGCATAGACATGAAAACAAAGAAATGGAAACAGGCATTAGCACCATGGCACACATTGAGGGCTGAGAAGCAAGAGAACCAGTACTTGATTGACACATGTCCCACATGACTAAAACCCTCCCATGCATGCACCCTCACTGCGTATGAAGTGCAGGCAAATGGCACACACTGATGACACCAAGATGGAAGATGAACAAATTTTCTGCATGCTGCCTGGCAGTGGCATCACACATTGGCCTGTGATTGGCAGGTGAAACACACATGCCATCACACAGATGGCATGTACCATTGCTATTGAGTGAAGATGGAGAGGAGGGCAGCACCTATTCATTCAGTCCAGTTCCCGCATGTAATAGCTTTTCTAATTCTAACAGGTCAGATTTTTCACCTGGAGCTGCCAGTCTGAAATGGTCAAATTGCACAGGGACATGTGTGTACAAATGATATCCAGGTAACAAAGTCACTCCACTTTACCATACCCATGTCAGACATGTGACTAGTGGACAGCGACATGCCTAGTGAAAGTGGTGGAATGCAAACAAACTGACTGAATGAACAGTGAAAAAGAAGCAAATATGTTGTGTCAAGGTGACACTTCAAGGGCAACTGGCGTGCAGTTGTGCTAGATGTCTACTGTTGGCAGAAGGGATACTGCTATGGCCAAATGCAGCTGCGCAGGAAGGATTGCATGAAGCACATGGCTGACCCATACGACTCAGACGCACACACTCTCACCTGGCACCCGAACAGAAGCCCTCACACACACACCATGCACATGGATGACACACACATGCATGTGCACTCACCGGACAATGCCTCGTAATCAGCCAGATCTCCCACGCCTTGGATCTGTTCCTCCGTGACGTAGGTCCCAGCGACTGACTCATGTGGAGTGAGTTCCATGTCTACTACTGGAGACCCACCTCCAGTCACTAGAGTTGCGGCATGACTTGAGGCCAGCTTACTCTTTGCCCTGCGCTTTAGGTCATTCCAGCGCTTATAGCAATCATTGGCTGTGCGCCTCACGATTCCAAGGGCACTTACGATGTCCGCAACGGTCTGCCAGTGTGCCTGGCATTGTGCAGGTGTGGTCTTGGATCCTGCAACAATGACCATCTCGTTGTCATGTCCGGACACATACTCGACAAGTGCATTCAGTTCGTCATCCGTGAAGCTGGGCTTCCTGGACGGGCCGGACTGTGTAGCCGTGTCTGGGGCATCAGCCTGTGCCGGACGAGCACTCTTCCTCTTCCGCTTGGAAGGTGGTGGTGATCCTGAGTGTCCTGCGCCGCTCTGGACACTAGGGGCAGGAGCCCTGGTGGACTCTGTATCAGGAGTGTGGGATTGCACACTCAGCATGGGAGTTGGTGCAGGCATTGGCTCTAGTGTGATGGTGTCAGGGGGAATGTCAGCAGCATGGACTAGGACCGACACTGTCCTGGCTGGGTGTGTGAGGGCTGGGGTGGATGGAGCCGCAGCTGCCCCTGCAGCCTCTCCGCCCTGCCTCCTTGGTGCAGCAGATGACCTTGCTGCCCCAGATCCACGTGGCATGATGGCATCAACGTGCACCAGCGCACGTGTCGTAGCCCTGCTGACCTGGAAGTCAGCCATGGAGTCAGCCAGGTCTGGTGCCACAATGGGCTGGTCCAACAAGGGCTGAGCATGGATGGTGTCAGCCACTTCAGCCTCAACGGGAGGGGGGGAGGGAGGGGAGGGGGGGGATGATGGGTGCCCTTGACTGGTCCTCCACACATGGGGGGACAGGCTCACCCTGCAAGTTACGACCACGTCCCCTACCGGATCCACCACGGCCACCACTTGTGGCTCTTCCACCTTTGCCACCCTTACGGAATCCTCGCCTCCCAGCCATGGCACTGATATTAATGTGCGTATGGGAGTGGCTGTAGACAATTGTCCTGGGCAATTGGGGGTCAAAGGGGTTGGGTACCAGATGGTAATTGTACCCTAGTGCTCTAGCACGGCTGATTGTAACCCCTGGGGAAAGATGACGGGTCACGCAACGCACAGGAGGCCCAAAAAAGGGAGATGACGTGCACGCAACCCCTCCTAGACCACGTGTGCAGAAAGAAAAACCTGCACTACGCTGTGGCACCCAGTAACACAAGAATGAACGTATGCGTGTCACACGCAGCCTAGAATGACCTCTGAAGGGGTAGGCTACACACGGGGCAAGCACAGAAGTTGGATACGTGCGTGACTCACCGTCTGCCAGGTAAAAGAGCGTGAAAAATGAGCGCGTTTGGCTGGCTAAACCCCCGCCAAAAGAAGATGTGTACGCTGTCTGAGAAGACAGGACAACAGTAGAAGGGGACACTGTTTGAGGGAACAGGCCCAGGTAAACCAGTAAAAGAGAAAAAAGAGAAAAAGCTGTCAGAGGTAACAGGGAATACGAACTGGAAACGCCGTGAAGTAAATCGCGTGTGAAACGACAAGAAGTACAGAATTCACCCACTCGCTCTCCACGAAAAGCACGTACAAGGAAATGGTGTTCTACATGTACCTTATATACAGGCCCACACGTACAGCGTCACTTACGCGGCGTGTACGTTCACCAATCACACGCTTTGTCACTCCTGCGTGTAGATCCATTTTCACCAATCACACGCTTTGTCACTTCTGCGTGTAGATCCATTTTCACCAATCACACGCTTTGAAACTGGGACGTGTCACGCAACAATTTCCTGCACGTGCAGGTGACTATAGGCGCGCATATGCTGTTGACGGGTTTACGCGCTAAGGGCCTTTGCTGACGTGTGGGATTTCACTCCCTATCAGGCTGTCCACGCGTTCACACACGAGAGACCACGCTCCTGGCCAGGAGGCCAAATTACTGCCCCCCAGAGCCCTGAGCACGCTCCCACCTGCCATCTGCTGCTGCCTGACTGCCTGCTGGCCACGTGCCCCACAGTGCTGGTGGGTGGGGGTGTTGGGAGACATGGGTGGGGGCCTGGTGGAGGGTGCCCCTGCACTGGTGGGGGTGGTGGGAGACATGGGTGGGGGCTTGGTGGAGAGTGCCCCTGGTGGCGGGGGGGTGGTGGGAGACATGGGTGGGGGCCTGGTGGAGGCTGCCCCTGCACTGCTGGGGGTTGGGGGTGGTGGGAGGCATGGGTGGGGGCCTGGTGGAGGCTGCCCCTGGTGGCGGGAGGGTGGGGGTGGTGGGAGACATGGGTGGGGGCCTGGTGGAGGCTGCCCCTGGTGGCGGGGGGGTGGGGGTGGTGGGAGACATGGGTGGGGGCCTGGTGGAGGCTGCCCGTGCACTGCTGGGGGTTGGGGGTGGTGGGAGACATGGGTGGGGGCCTGGTGGAGGCTGCCCCTGGTGGCGGGGGGGTGGGGGTGGTGGGAGACATGGGTGGGGGCCTGGTGGAGGCTGCCCCTGGTGGCGGGGGGGTGGGGGTGGTGGGAGACATGGGTGGGGGCCTGGTGGAGGCTGCCCGTGCACTGCTGGGGGTTGGGGGTGGTGGGAGACATGGGTGGGGGCCTGGTGGAGGCTGCCCCTGGTGGCGGGGGGGTGGGGGTGGTGGGAGACATGGGTGTGGGCCTGGTGGAGGCTGCCCCTGCACTGCTGGGGGTTGGGGGTGGTGGGAGGCATGGGTGAGGGCCTGGTGGAGGCTGCCCCTGCACTGCTGGGGGTTGGGGGTGGTGGGAGGCATGGGTGGGGGCCTGGTGGAGGCTGCCCCTGGTGGCGGGGGGGTGGGGGTGGTGGGAGACATGGGTGGGGGCCTGGTGGAGGCTGCCCCTGCACTGCTGGGGGTTGGGGGTGGTGGGAGGCATGGGTGGGGGCCTGGTGGAGGCTGCCCCTGGTGGCGGGAGGGTGGGGGTGGTGGGAGACATGGGTGGGGGCCTGGTGGAGGCTGCCCGTGCACTGCTGGGGGTTGGGGGTGGTGGGAGACATGGGTGGGGGCCTGGTGGAGGCTGCCCCTGGTGGCGGGGGGGTGGGGGTGGTGGGAGACATGGGTGGGGGCCTGGTGGAGGCTGCCCCTGGTGGCGGGGGGGTGGGGGTGGTGGGAGACATGGGTGGGGGCCTGGTGGAGGCTGCCCGTGCACTGCTGGGGGTTGGGGGTGGTGGGAGACATGGGTGGGGGCCTGGTGGAGGCTGCCCCTGGTGGCGGGGGGGTGGGGGTGGTGGGAGACATGGGTGTGGGCCTGGTGGAGGCTGCCCCTGCACTGCTGGGGGTTGGGGGTGGTGGGAGGCATGGGTGGGGGCCTGGTGGAGGCTGCCCCTGCACTGCTGGGGGTTGGGGGTGGTGGGAGGCATGGGTGGGGGCCTGGTGGAGGCTGCCCCTGGTGGCGGGGGGTGGGGGTGGTGGGAGACATGGGTGGGGGCCTGGTGGAGGCTGCCCCTGCACTGCTGGGGGTTGGGGGTGGTGGGAGGCATGGGTGGGGGCCTGGTGGAGGCTGCCCCTGGTGGCGGGAGGGTGGGGGTGGTGGGAGACATGGGTGGGGGCCTGGTGGAGGCTGCCCCTGGTGGCGGGAGGGTGGGGGTGGTGGGAGACATGAGTGGGGGCCTGGTGGAGGCTGCCCCTGCACTGCTGGGGGGTGGGGGTGCAGGGGGACATGAGCAGGTGTGCAGGGTAGTCCCCTGTTTTGTAGGCTGCCTGCAGGGGCCGTGGAGGGTGTACAGGGAACACCTGTGAGGACCCACCCAGCCTAATCGCGTGTGACTTCCCACGCACCCCTGTAATACACGTACCCAGCCAAATCGCGTGTGATGATTCCCACGCACCCCTGTAATACACGTACCCAGCCAAATCGCGTGTGATAATTCCTGCGCACCCCTGTAATACACGTACCTGGCCAAATCGCATCCCTGTAATACACGTACCCAGCCGAATCGCGTGTTAAACTTCCCGCATACCCCTGTAATACACGTACCCTGGCCAATCGCGTGTTAAACTTCCCGCGTACCCCTGTAATACACGTACCCTGGCTAATCGCGTGTTAAACTTCCCGCGTACCCCTGTAATACACGTACCCTGGCTAATCGCATGTTAAACTTCCCGCATACCCCTGTAATACACGTACCCTGGCCAATCGCGTGTTAAACTTCCCGCGTACCCCTGTAATACACGTACCCTGGCTAATCGCGTGTTAAACTTCCCGCGTACCCCTGTAATACACGTACCCTGGCTAATCGCATGTTAAACTTCCCGCATACCCCTGTAACGTACCTTGGCCAATCGTGTGTTGAACTTCCCGCGTACCCCTGTAATACACGTACCCTGGCTAATCGCGTGTTACACTTCCCGCATACCCCTGTAATACACGTACCCTGGCCAATCGCATGTTAAACTTCCCGCGTACCCCTGTAATACACGTACCCTGGCTAATCGCGTGTTAAACTTCCCGCGTACCCCTGTAATACACGTACCCTGGCCAATCGCGTGTTAAACTTCCCGCGTACCCCTGTAATACACGTACCCTGGCTAATCGCATGTATAACTTCACGCGTACCCCTGATATGCACGTTACCCGCTTTGCGTTCCTTGTTTGGCAGCCCTGTAAACTGGTCCAGGGTTAGCGCAGCCCTTTGCGATGATTTAGCGATTTTGATGGCTTTTCCTTGCGCGAGGGCGTTCTTGGGGGCGTTACTGGCGCTGCTGCAGGGTCGCTGCGATACTCTGCGCCACGGCTGGTTTGGGAGCCTAAAATCCATGAATACGCTGTGCGCGGAAATCGGTTTTAGCGCACGTGCCTGGCGCAGTCAATCGCACGCGGACACTCTGCGCCAGCCGCTTGCGACACTTCTCTGCGAAATTCTATGAATTACCCTGTTAATTTGCTATGCTACAAACTATTTGTTTGTTTTTTTTGAGTGTTTCCTTGTTCTTTCTGCTCAATGTTATGTTTGTTGCTTTGTTGCTGATTTTAACAACAGCTAGATACCTGTTGGCGTATTCTAACTGTGCATTTATTGTTACAGTTCTGCGGTATTCATTTATCTGTGTCCTTGTTATACAGTCTTGGGCAGTTAGATACCTGATGGCGTATTCTAATTGTTTGTACTTTTTCACTTCGTTTTTTGGTAATGTCTAAGTACTCATTAGTTTTTAAACTTTGGCTTCAAGAAGATTAAATACGCATTTGTAAGATTAGCAGGCAATCTCTGCTTTAGAGTAATGGTGGTATCATTACATTCCACCCATCCACATTTCTTTTTAATGTATGCAGTGAAGTGACCTGCATTGGTTGTGGCTCCTGCATGATAGATTATACCCACTGTTGTAAAGGTTTTCTTTCCAAGCGACACTTGACCGTGTGTGATTCCATTGAGCTTGCAGTTGTTTTTGGTACCATCTGCTTTATAACGTAGCAGCATAAGTATTATGTACTTCCTATGTGTTTGTATTACTAAGGTGGACCGATCTTCTGAATTATACATAGTACATAAAATGCCATGGTTTGCATTCTGTACTAGATGCTGAAATAGAATGGAATCACAATTAGGTATGGATACATACACAAATCGGTCAGTTCCTGTACCACATTGCCACAGAGAGTGCATGTATGTTTCCACATGTATGAAATCTGGAAGATTTCATTTCTAGGTATGCTTTTGTTTTCCAGTACTTGTAGTAAGTACATTAGAAATGTGTGTGGATCTTCTTGTGAGTTTATAGTGAATTTCACTATTCCAGCACAGTAGTCCAATTGTTGTCTTATTCCGTGAACACTGTACGTGTTGTCAGGATTGTTTGTTGTGTTTCTATGAAGGACTAACATTTGTAAACACAATTGGTCTGTACTGTGTAAGTAAATGTTGTTAACAATTGGTGGCAATTGCAATAGAATATTTATTGCTACATTTGCATAGCAACTTACACCAGTTTTGTCTTTCTTCTTTGAAGAAGTATCTGGTTTACGTTCCCTAATAGGTTGTTCTTTCCTTATGGTACTTGACGAACCTTTACCTTCCTTTGTTTTCTTTGAAGGATTTGCTGTGAGATTCTGTTGCATTTCTGTTTCAATTAGTTTTCTTTTACCACGTTTAATTTTTCTGGAACAGGATATTGTTTGAGATGGTGGCTGTACAGTGAACGTAGTCTATTGTATTCTAAAATGCAAGGAATATAAGCGTTCACTTTACTTGCATCAAAGTTGATTAGAAATAGACCGTCAAGTGTACGTAAGCTTGATAGTGCTATGTAGCTCATGCCTTTTTTAAACACTGTGTTTCCTATATCTATCAATGCTTTGTCTAGGGTAAGACCTTGGGATTTATGAATGGTGACTGCATATGCAAGAGTTAGAGAAAATTGTTCTCTACGTACATACATGTCTTTTGAATAGCAGGAATCGAGCAGTTGAGTGGCCTATCCTTTTCACTTCTGAAAGTTTGTCAAAGCGAATATTGACAAACTGAATGTTGGTGTCACATGGGTATGACTGAAAGCCAACAATTGTACCCAGTGCTCCATTCACTAGCCCATGCTCTACGTCAAGGTTGCGTTTAAGCATTACTCTACAATTTAAGGATAATTTGAATATTTTTTCCAACACAGCTGTGTTGGAGATTGAATTTTCTAAGTTATTTAGTCTTGTTGTGGCTTGCTCACACATGGATAGTGTCATGCCATGTACGTCTAGTTTGTCTGTGGCACAAATTTCCATTATTGGTTGCATTTCCTTATTTAACATTGTTTCATTGAATTTGAAACAGCTTGCAAGAGTTGGCATTAAGGCCATACAATTGACATTTTTGTGCACTAATTGTTCCATAACATCAGTAGCACATGCATTATCGCCATGAAGTGCATGAATGTGCCGGTTTCTCAATATTGCTTCTGCTTCTTTAGAAAGTATACCAACTCTAATATTTTTCAGGATGTTGGCATAAGTGAGATCTGCAGATTGCTGCATGTTTTCTGTTAATTCTCTGTATTGGAAAAGTTGCCAAAGGTTCACATTTCCTATGCTGCCAATTGTTTTGCAGCAGAGTTTGTGTCCTAAGGTTTTAAAAATAGGTTCCCCTTTCACTGGTGTCAATTGTAGAAGATCTCCGAAAATGATAATGTGTTACCCTGCAAAGAGTTTTTCGTAGTTTGCTTTCAGTACTTCTTGCAATCTGAGGTGAATCAAAGCTAATATTAGGTTGGAGACCATGCTCACTTTATCTATTAGTAGCATTTTCATTTACTTTAATACTCTGTGTAGTTCCATTGCAGCTTCTGCAGAAAGTTTGTAATATTCTAATTTGTTTTGGTGTTCTACTGGAAGAAGTAGTAATTGGTGTAAAGTGACACTGCCTATGTTGTAGGCAGCAAAACCTATGGGGGCAGTTACAACCGCTGACAATTTGTTGTTTGTCAATTGCTGAAGGAACTTGCTGATGATTTTGATTAAGAATGTTTTTCCTGACCCAGCTTCACCACTAATGTACAGTAGTATTGGTTTGCAATTTTGGCAGGTACATTCTTTATTTTCGTGCTGTACACCATGTAGTATTTGTTTTGTTACATCTTCAAAAATGGTGTGCTGATCTTTGTTAAGTTTTGCTTGTTGTACAGTTAAGTCTTCTATATTTTCTTGATAATGACACATGGTGTTTTCCACTTCTGTCATAGCTAATTCTGCCTCATTTGTTATTAGTGGCTGTCGTAGTGGTTCTTGGCTTCCTGTTACAGAAGGTTGACTACTGTCGGAAGAGTCCTTATCTAGCTGGGCCTGAAGTTCTTCTTCGTGTTGCTGTTCATTGTGCAACATTGTTTTGTACTGCGTAAAGTTTACATCGGTGATAGCGCTTTCATTTGCTTTGAAAGCATCTTCAAAGCAGTCATAGTTATCTAGTATCTCTTCCTCTTTTCTCCGTGTTTTAAACCGTTGTAGCAGAGACATGTAATATAGTTCTTTCTGTTGAGGAGTTTTTAATGACAATTTAACATGATTTATTAAGCTACGTTTGGTAAGTTTAACTAAGCTACCTTCACAATCTGTGATTCTATATCTGCCTTTGTTTTCATCGGGTTTTATATTATTTTTGTATGTAAAGTTTTGAGCTATGTGGTATAGATACATGTTTTCCAAAACCCTACTCCTGTTCGGATAGTATGTGTCCAGTAAATTGTTTTTTAAAATGTCTTTGCTGTTGGGATCATTTCTGGCAATTGTTTCTATGTTCTCATATGATTTCCAAACTCTTTTTCTACATTTAGCAGGACCAAGACTTAGCCATACTATGTTGTCTGATTTTCCATACAAAGCAGTACTAGTTAAACGATCTGCCGCTTCTTAGGTGCCACATTCTGTATGAGAGAGCATTTTTATGCCTAGACTGTACAATTTCTGAGATAGTGTCCTGTCTGATGAAAGGTCATCTCAGAGGTCTTGAAGCTCTGTTTTTCTTATTTTGTTAAGTGGGCTGTAACATATAGTGCAATAGCAGTGGAATTGTCTGCAATGTACTCCACATCTATGTTTGCATTCCATAAGAGGGCAATAATTGCATTGTAATCATTGATGTATTTCAATTCTTCTTTTATTTTTATGTAATACGTGTTCTTAGGTGATATACGTTTAACATTATGTCGAACTGAAGACATGAAGTTGTTCACTTCACCTGTTTCTGTAACTGGTCTAGGGAAACCAAAGTGGCATTTGGTGTAGAATTTCCCTTCGTTTTTGTATTTGCGACGACAATATTTGCCGCATTTGTGTCTTTGAAATTGTAAAATCTGCCCATGCAGGTCACTATGTGTCCGTTCTGAAGAGATTTCATAAGTGACATATTTTTGGATGAACTGCAAAACAGTGGCATCAGTGTCGTGACCAAATTTAGGTGCACCTTTGATCCATAACAGCATGTGAATATGTGGTGCTCCTCTCGCTTGGTATTCTTTTCTCCAAAAGAAGTGTTGCACTTCTCCGAGGGGAGGAACAGTTTTATTGCAAATGAAGTTTAGCATAGCAATGAAACGATGATGGAAATATCTTGACACATTAACTGGATCTAGAGAGCAAAGTTCTCCAGGTGTTAATAAATGTATGTCGGTTTTGTTGTTGTTTGATATGTGTAGGAACTCATGTAAATCTTCCCATGCATATTCTGCACAACTTAGTGTAACAAACCAAGTTGGTGGTCCAAGGTTTCTGATCATACAACGTATGTCTCTGTGCCATCGGAACTAGTATTCTTTTGTACCACGCATGTTTGCAAACAAATTTGTTATATTTGATTGTAAAACCTCATCTTTTTCTTGTACTTTTGTATTAATTGCTTAGCTGACATATTTTGAAAGTGGGTTCCAGATTTCAACATGTGTGCAATTCCGTAACATAGGGTTGCTAGTTCACTTTCAAAGAGTAGGTGGAATATGTATTCTACATTTTGTCTAAACCTGGGATCTTGCAAATACATTCGTAATGAGCGGTATTCTGATGCTGTAATTTGAGTGGGTCTATCATCGTATCTTCCACCTTTGCCAGTAGGAAATAGCAGTGGAAAAGCACGTGCTTCTATACTTTTTTCCCATATGCTCATTGGTGAACCTTTGGTTTGTCGCATTTGGTAAGTTTCTAGTGCATCATCTATGCTTTCATTGGAATGCAATGGATGAATTGTGTACCGGTCCAAAAGAGTGGATACTGCAGCAGGATCCAGAAGTTTCGAATTGTCCAGTTTCTGTTGCTTCTTCAATTATTTCAGTTGTTTCCCTTAAGCTTTCTTCAATATTTATTTCCTTGTAGTATTCGTTATTGTCTTTTAGATATTGCAAGGCTTCTCTAAGTTTATGTAAATCCACCAGTTGTTGCCAATTTCCTTTGGCTTTTGTTGGTACACAATTTACCAAAACAATTAAAGAATGCTCTATTGAACGTTCCACTCCTAGAGTGTGTACATTTTCTGTTAGATCTAATGGCAAGTAAACTACTTTTCCACAAATGCCGTTTACCAATTCAGAGGGAGGTACATTTGCTGTTTTTGGATGAAGGCGTATAATTGCTTGAAATGGGTGAACTGTTTGAATTATGATGCTCTCCTACAAATTGAGTTGTTGCAGGGTTTTTGGTAGTGGGAACAATTCCAAATTATTTGTGATAGCACGTGAAGGAGTTTGGTTGTTGTCTCGTTTTATAGTGCAGTAACTGCAACATATTAGTGGTTTATTTGATATTTATTTTAGGCTAAAAGGTAGAGAGCTAATTCAAACAATTTGGAATCTTCATTGTCTTCTATTTTGAACGCTACGGCTATATTTTTTGTGTTCCTTTTGTAAAACGTTCGGTGGCAACACACACACACATGGTTTGGTATTTCAGCTGATGCACTTTTAAATTTTAGTATTTCTTTTTTGTATGTGTGTAATAGAAGGTTGCTATGTGCAGAATTGTTGGTACTCTGTTCTCCAACTATTGCATTTTGTAAGTGGGTTTCACTTGCAAAATATTTTCACTGAATACGGTCCATTTCTTCTTGTAGATATTTGGGTGTACCATGCAGAAGAGTGTTATTTAAATTGGCAAATTCTGAAGCTGGAGTTTTAGCATAGTATATTTTATACACTAGAATTCTTACATTTGCATGATGTATTGCTATGCTTTTGATATCATGGAAGGTGCTTTTGCAAATAGGTCCAGAAATGCAGGCTAATGAATGTCCTTGTAGTCCTGTATATTTGCGCACTGGACAGATATATAAATATATATTTTGCAGCACTTTAATTTTAATTTTGTCTTCACCTTTCACATACTGATTGAGAAACTGACGTGAAGATTTGAATAATTTGTTAGGAATGGCACACATTGATGTGCACGGCCATTTGTACACTGGACGGTCTGGTTCAGTCAAAGCGAGAGGTAATTCTGAGTTTTCAAGGGAAACTTTTGTAAGCAGTGTTTCTTGTTCCATGCTGCTGTGGTTGATTTTTTCATACCCTCATCCACTGCTATGGATGGCATTTGTGTTTGTTTGATTTTTTTGTATGCTTCTTCATTAAAATATGGTTCTGTGGGTGTTGTGTGACTCCATTCACCTCCACAAATATGTAAGAAGTTATTTTTGTTCACATTCCATTTATTGATAAGTTTCTTTTGTAGTTTGGTACTTAGTTTTGGTAGTGGTTTCATCCTATTTAATACTAATATAAACAGCTTCCTTTTCAGAAGGATTGCACTGTCTGCAAGAGCTTGTAAGATTAACTTTCTACGGTAGATTTTAAGGGTTGAGGATGATTTTGGTCCTCTTCTCATTAGATTCTGAAGGACTCTATGGTGAAACAATTTGGCTAAAATACTTTTTTTATTATAGTTTCTTGTCACTATATCAGGATTAATAGTAATATTGTTAGGAGTACTGGTAGGCGATTTTTTTTGTGAGGAGTTTTGTCTTTCACGCAACATTTTGTTGGAGGAGGTGAAGTTTTGGTAGTTGAAGCTTCCTTTGTTTTGCTAAATGACTGTGCTAGCTGTATTGTTCCAACGTTCTCTACAAACTCTGTTACAGATGGATGGTTAGGTTGGACACTTTTATTTTTATTGGCTCTATTTCTGCGTTCCTTTCTACAGACTTGCTTTTTGGTAGGCATTCTTTGGGGTCTGTAGAAAAAAAGAAGGCATGGTTTGGTGTGTTGTACAATGTATGTGTGCTGTGTGCATGCGTGCATGAGTTTAATGGGGAAGCTCTTTGTGGTGGTGTGTGAATGTGCATTGGTCTCTTACAGTGATTTGGGAGTATATTTTTTCGGTTTGTATACTACAAAAATGTGCTTCAGATGAGAATACAAAGAGGCCTAGTGATGAGGAGATGCATTAATAGTAAACGTAATGGCATTAAATTGAAATAGCTATTTCCTTTCTAGTACTAACATTGTAAGGCGTTTGTATGTTATTTGGGTTCCAAACAGACGGGGATTTGTGAGCCATTCTGCCTGTTAATGTGTGTTTAATAAATGGGAATTTGTGGGTAGAATGGTTCAGAGATCACGGTTTGCCTTGGTGCGCAAATTAAATACATAACCCACACACTCTGTTTCAGGAATAGTTATAATATAAAGGTCGTCCTGTACTTACTTTTTTTGCAGAATGACCAGGTTTCTTTGGATATGTCGTTTGCAATGTAGATGCTGTTGATTTTCAGGACAGTAGTCTTCACTGCGATTGTAAAAAGAAGAAGTTAGTAACTTTGTGTGTTTGAAGCAGTGATGTTACTGTACATGTTAATTTTGCATCTGTCGTCAGAGTATTCTCCTTTGATATTTAACACAGTGCATGTGTGCATTTCAATTCACTATGTGCTGCCTTGGTATGTTACTTGCAGTATGTTAGTTGCAAGTGCTTTAGAAATGAGTACAATTTTAAGATTATGAAAATGCCTTGTTTCTTTTAAGCTGTGTTATGTACAGCAGAGAGGTTTGTAAGCGATAGCTCATTATAGTTGCTGGGAAAAATTTCGCTAGTTTCTTATTATAAGTATGCTTTCGAAAAATCGGGAGACCCTCAGAGGGCCATGTCACCACAGCAATCGGGAGCATTTATTTTTCTCATACGATCATATTGGAAGTAGCATTGATGCAGGCGGTATACAGTAAAACATGGTGCCCTTTTCTAATGGAAAATCGAGTTTCGCACTACGTAGGGAAGGTTGTAACGTATGTATAGGTTATGCGGGAGACAGTAAGAAGTAGTGCGGTTTGTTAATGTACAATTGGACATCTTGCACTTAAAGAGGGAGCGTTGGTATGTATTGGCTATGCAGATTTAATGCCATTAATTTGTTTAAATGAAATCACACAGGTTGTACATGTTCTCTGATTAAAATATGCATATCTGTACTTTATACGCATGCATGTGCGCATCGATGGAGCTGTACGGAGAAATCCGCAACACTTGTACAGTACTTTTCGAAGTAGGTGCTTTGCAATGATATGTGACTTGTACTTAGAGTGATCAATAGTACATTTGAAGTGCGAAATTTTGATGACAGAGTTAGATGTACGGATGTTCAATCTGATTGGGGGATGGTTGTGTGACTGCTTAGCTGTGTCCAATGAGGGAATGGATTCGTGAGTGATGTGGAAAGGGTAGAATGACTAGTTAAGAGTTACGTGCTGAACATGGAAAGGGAACGGTAGCCATCAGCCAATCAGATGTTCCCATTGCTCTTTTGTGTCAAAAGACGGTGCGTACACTGAAGATGGCAGAGGTGCAGAGGGTGAAGGTTTTGGCCGTTGGAGATATTTTTGTGCATGGTTTACAGCACTATGCCGAAAGTAGGAATTTAGCGCACCATTTCGATGTGAGAGGAGTAGAGGTGGTGTGGAGTGCTGAGACTGATCGCAATGTTGCGGCAATTCTACGAGTTTGCACCAAGATGCGTGCGATGACCACTCCTCATGTGGTGATTTTGCACTACGGTGCTTGTCATTTAGGCTATGTCAGTGCACGTACTTTGTTGGACGATTTGGAGCAGTTGGTGCAAGCAGTCACGAACATATTTCCAACTGCGAAATTAATTTTTACTGGGTTACTCCCTAGAGGAAAATGGGACAACAGTTCTGTTTTCTGTACTGATCAAGGAATTGGGAGGTGTATCAACAATGGCGGCATGCATGCTTTTATGTTACGCGCTGGTATGTTTTTCTGCAGCCACTAGAACATTGTTCCCAGTAATGCGGCTTATTTTGAAGGAGATGGTGTTGCGTTATCTTCTTTGGGAAATGCCATGTTCTTTTGGAATGTGAGGCTTGCTTAGGAGAAGGTTCTGTAATGGTTGTATGAGTATAGTAAGAAGAAAAAATATTAAGAAAATACAAAATAACAGATGTCAGAGCCCACCTTAAATGGGAAAAGGGGAATAATATTTAAATATTACGCCGCCGCCACTATGCATTACTGCTGCCACCTCTTTAATAGTACAGGCATCCTTAGCCCTTAGTGCTCCATGCCTCATGACTGCTATTTGGCCGTGCCCTATGGTCGCTAACGTACCACCGCAACTGTGTTGTGCCCTATGGTCGCCTAGACCCCACTTGCATTGTGTTGTGCCCTATGGTCGCCCAGACCCCACTTGCATTGTGTTGTGCCCTATGGTCGCCCAGACCCCACTTGCATTGTGTTGTGCCCTATGGTCGCCCAGACCCCACTTGCATTGTGTTGTGCCCTATGGTCGCCCAGACCCCACTTGCATTGTGTTGTGCCCTATGGTCGCCCAGACCCCACTTGCATTGTGTTGTGCCCTATGGTCGCCCAGACCCCACTTGCATTGTGTTGTGCCCTATGGTCGCCCAGACCCCACTTGCATTGTGTTGTGCCCTATGGTCGCCCAGACCCCACTTGCATTGTGTTGTGCCCTATGGTCGCTTAGACCATACTTGCATTGTGTTGTGCCCTATGGTCGCCCAGACCCCACTTGCATTGTGTTGTGCCCTATGGTCGCCTAGACCATACTTGCATTGTGTTGTGCCCTATGGTCGCCTAGACCCCACTTGCATTGTGTTGTGCCCCATGGTCGCCTAGACCCCACCTGCATTGTGTTGTGCCCCATGGTCGCCTAGACCCCACTTGCATTGTGTTGTGCCCTATGGTCGCCTAGACCCCACCTGCATTGTGTTGTGCCCTATGGTCGCCTAGACCTCATTCGCATTGTGTTGTGCCCTATGGTCGCCTAGACCCCACTTGCATTGTGTTGTGCCCTATGGTCGCCTAGACCCCACTTGCATTGTGTTGTGCCCTATGGTCGCCTAGACCCCACCTGCATTGTGTTGTGCCCTATGGTCGCCTAGACCTCATTCGCATTGTGTTGTGCCCTACCTATAACGCCTATGCCCCCTTCACGCCACTCCCCTGTACATTACCTTAGCCCCAGCATGCTACTCTGCCTGACTGCGATCATGTTCCCTTTCTGTGTCATGCAAAGTAACATACCCTGCACTGGCAACAGTTACCTAGCCTATAATAATGGTTTAGTCAGACCCGCCTGCCCAAGACACCACCCGATCACCTGCCCTACACCATTCCTGCCCACCACACCAGCCTTCCCCCCGGATACCAAGTCCGCCCTTCCCACCCATAGACATGCACACGTTCCGCATGTCGCAGCTAACACACACCTAGCTGTCTATAAGCAGAACCCCATCAACACGAGAGCATCTTGCCCTACCATTGACTACAACACCTCTACATTAGCTAACCCAACCAACTCCCGTAACACTACCCTCATCCCCTCCGATCGGAATTCTAGACTTGGCGCTAGAACCCACTACAGACCTAGCAAAGGCCCTACTAAATCACTCAATAAGATCAACCCTCACACTGTAACACCCATCAACACTATCCATCCCAGTCTTAAAGGAGCTCTCCTAAATGTCAGATCATTAGTCGCCCATGCCTCAGAAGTCGCTGACATCATTCTAACAAACAACCTGGACTTCCTTGCGGTAACCGAAACATGGCTGCACGATGCTGCAGGTCCATCTCTTACCCTAGCCATACCTGATAACTACACCATCCTTAGAGCAGATAGACCGAACGCTCGAGGTGGCGGCGTAGCTATCATCTTTAAGTCCACGCTTGACATCAGACTATCCTCTGCTCCCCCACTCAAATCCTGTGAACACATTACAGTCAAATTTCAAACCTCCCCTAAAAGTACTATTACGCTGCACTTAATTTACCGACCCCCGGGCCCTCCTGGCTCATTTGAGGAAGACATCACTTCACTAGTTGCTGAAAGTTCCAAACCATCAGCACAATTGATTATACTCGGAGACTTTAACCTTGGGTTTAACGACCCCCTAGACACCCCAGCCACTGCCCTGGCCATGGCATTAGAGGAGCATGGCCTCCAACAACTTTGCTCCAAACCTACCCACTCGAAAGGCAGAATCCTTGACTGGATAACTACCCTTAACTGCAACATTACTACGAAAGATCCCACACAACTTATCTGGACTGACCACCACCTCCTCCCGTTTGACATTCTTACCAGCAACTCAGCACATAAAAGGCCTATCATGGCACCTGCCTGCCCTACTAGGAAAAAGAGCAATATCACAGCGGAAGCCCTAATACCTCTGGTGATCCCTACTTTAAACGCACTACCCGCCACAATGGACTTGAACCAACTGGTCAACGCCTACAATGAGTCCATGGCCAAAGCCATTGACATCATTGCCCCACTGAAACTGCGCAAAGGAATACCCAAAGCGCACCTGAACACATGGTTCACCCCGGAGCTCAAAACCCTGCGTCAACAAAAAAACAAACTTGAAGCACTCTGGAAATCAGTGCCTTCTATAAATAACAGAACCAATCTCACCAACATCTCCACCCTCTACAAAAATGAGATTATACGGGCCAAGAAAGAATCTCTCAATACTAGGATCTCCCAGGCAAGCTCCAGTACTAAGGAGCTCTTTAACATACTAAAGGAATTAGAAAACCCCATTACCCCCACTGACTCTTGCACTAAGGATAAACCCTGGTGCACAGGGATCCAGAATGCCCTAGCTAACAAAATCTCAGGGCTCCAAACTAAAATCAACAACAAACGACAACAACTCACTCTCGATCCCACCTCCTTCCCCACGCCCCCTCCACCTACTGCCACTAATTCAGGCTTCACCTTCAAAAAGGTATCCATATTGGAGGTTCAGAAAATTATAGCATCCCTTAAACCATCGAATTGCAAGGGGGACAGCTGCCCCGCACAGATCATAAAAGATGCAGCTAGGGATCTCTCCCCATTTATCACCAAATTAATAAACCTGTCCTTCGCCAACAACATGGTCCCCAGCAATCTGAAACAGTCCTGGGTCCTACCGCTACTAAAAAAAACTACTCTCAACCCTGACATCCCCACGAATTACAGACCCATTACCACCGTCCCATTCCTACTAAAAATCTTGGATAGAGTGGCTTATTTACAAATCCAGGACTACCTTGAGGCCAATCACCTACTAGGAACTCGCCAATCTGGCTTTAGACCACAACACGGGACAGAAACGGCCCTTGTTGATCTCAAATGCCAGATAGACGAACTCAAAGACAAAAACAAGGCTGCCATCCTTCTACTCCTTGACCTCTCCGCTGCCTTTGACCTGGTCGACCATAAAATCCTGTGCAACCATTTATCTCTGGCAGCAAACTTCTCCCACTCTGCAGTCACATGGATCCAATCTTTCCTGGACAACAGAACCATGCGGGTCTTCTCCCCCCTAGCAGCGGCTGACCCCATCCCCATCACCTGCGGTGTCCCACAAGGATCCTGTGTCTCACCTACCCTTTACAATATTTTCACCAAGCCCTTATTCGACAAGCTGGACAATCTGGGTGTCACCTATACTAACTACGCAGATGACACCCAGATACTCCTCACCTTATCAGGCAACTACAACAAGGACGCCAAATGGATCAATGAAGTCTTTTCCATCATTCAGGCATGGATGGCCACACATGGCCTATGCCTGAATGATGACAAGACTGAATTGCTTCTTGTCGGCTCACCGAACACTATCAGTAAACTCTGTCCCGGCTACACTAGCTTCACTATTGACGGTAACACCATACCCATTGCCAAGAGCGTAAAAACCCTCGGTTTCTACCTAGACACGAACATCAACCTAGCTAAACAAATCAACATGACCGCCTCAGCCACTGCCTACACCGGTAAACTTATCAGGGCCTGCAGACCACTGATCTCCCCTAGCAACTGTCTCATCCTAGCCAGAGCACTCATTCAATCTAAACTGGATTACTGTAATAGCCTCTATGTAGGTGCCAACAAAACAGTAATCAATAAATTGCAAGTTTTACAAAATAACGCACTCCGTGCCGCCCTCAATATTCCTAGAAGGGAACACATCTCCGCCACCAGAACTGCCTGCAAATGGTTGTCCATCCAACAGAAAATTGATTTGAAAACCATATGCCTTACTTACAAAGCCCTCAATCATCTTGCCCCACCCTACCTCTCGAACAAATTTACACTAAGACAGAACACTAGAACCACCAGATCGTCCAACTCATTACAACTAACAGTTCCCAAATACTCCCTCAAAAGAGCTGGAGGATCCAGCTTCCCAACCTTGGCATCACAACTCTGGAATTCCATCCCACTGGATATTAAATCCACACCTACTTTCCAACCTTTCAGAACCAAGGTCATTTCCTGGTTAACCAACAAATAACTGTCCTACCACATATATATGCACTCCGAATGTCCAATTTTATGTATATTGTTTGAATACTATTATCTATGCCCTATCAATACTGTACTATTGTCTTTTACCTGTAACCTGATGTTCAAAGCGCATATATACCCCCGGGTCAAGAGCGCTATATAAATAAATAAACAAACAAACAAACAAACAAACAAATGTACAGTCCTCACGCTCTCATCCTGTACGTGTCCGCGAACATGACGGTAGTTTGCAGGCGGCGCCGATTGTGGGGTGGAGACGCATGCAAATGAGAATGTGCGAAGCTAGGGATAGGTCAGTAAAGTTCAGTGGGTGTGTTTTGTATGGAGACATTTAGTGAGAACGTGTTTTCCCTGACAGGAGTCCTGACAGCCATGGCTCTGTGTGCTCGAAAACAGATTATCTGGATTATGGGAGACTCATGCATTCATTGGTTGAAGGTGCATGCTGAAAGTTGTGGTCTATGTGCAGATCTTGGATTTCCTAATGTAGATGTGCACTGGCATGGCGTGCGTGGAATGAGGTGGCTGGACTTGGTACCTCTCTGTGCAACTTTACAGACAGAGCATCACCCGGACATAATTATTATTCATTGCGGAGGAAACAGTTTAGGCCATGTGTCTGGAATTTCTTTGCAATTTGCAATGAAGGAAGGGCTTGCGAGGGTCACAATATTGTGACCCTCGAAAGGTAAGGATCAACAGCATTGTGAATGGCTTGTGAGGAAGCTGGAGGGATGCGCTCCACCACAGGAGTGTCTCTTGTGGTTAGAGGATCGGACACAGAGGATGCTTTGGAGGAACTCAATTTACTACGTTCTTCACATGGGACCACCTTGTGAATGTCCGCACTGTGGAACGAAGTTAGGTGGCGCTTCATGGTTGTCGTACCAAAGCTGCACGCACCAGGTCTCCCGTTACTGAGCACCAACTGGCAGCGATTACACTTGACAAAGTTTGCACGTGCTTTCGGTACGTTCCCTAAAACGGAAAATATCCGTCACACCCACGACTCTCGCCGAATGTTAGTAGTGCGGAGTTCCTCCACCACATTCTCTTCTTCCTCCATCTCTACATTCTCACCCGTATATCCCTCTGCAGGCCCTTGTGGAGGTGGTGGCGGTGGAGGGTTTGGGGGTGGTGCTGAGGCTAATGATGCAACAGTAGCCATGGATGCCATAAGGATTAGTTACCTAATGATCCTTACAGTAGTAAAGGCAGCACACTTCTAACAACTATAGCTAGAAGCAATATGAAGATGAGCTGGGGGTGTGGCCATTTATAGGGGTGGAGGGGTGCACCTCGTGACCATATTTATCACTCAAAAGTGCTGCAAAAATTCTAAACGACACATTCTCAGGTACATCTACTACATGCGACATGTTAACTAGTGCTTTTCTACTGTCAAATATTTTCTTATATATGTATAACTTCTTTTGCAATGTCGCAGAAGCAGACAAACTGCGGAAATTAGTCCACACGCTCAGCGTGGATGCGGTCACATGATGAGGTCCTGAACACATCCGCGCGGGAAATGCCTACCCGCCGGACAGCAAATGCAGCGTAACAAACGTGCGCATGCGCGCCAATGTTCTATGAACAGTGTTCGTATCCTGAAACTAATTAAAAGTGCGACACAAGTGAGACGGACAGTTAGGGACAGGCGCGATGTTCGCAGTACTTATGGGTGTACTGCGCATGTGTGTACATGATCTGATGACGGTGAAATCCCTTTAACCAAGTTTTTTCATTGAATTTCAAAGGTTTTTATTAGTGCAACTTAACCATAACATCCCTTTAACAACATTTTTTCAGTGAATTTCATGGGTTTTTACCAGTGTGTGCTATTTTCCTACAGCTTACTAATAGCATACTTACCCAATATAGCAATATTTGTGTCCAATTTACAAAGTGTCATCCTAAAACTCTGCCATGTCCCACCTTCTAGAACCATTTTTAACACTTCTATACACTTTTTACAACTATTTCAACTAGTTTTGCATCCGTAGACATCTGCGAACATCTGACTTTATTGCGGACCTTCTGGACAGTGCCACATAACCATACGCTGGTGCGCGGCATTATGACATGTCCGAGAACCCGTCTGCACTTCACGATAAGATTGGTGCTTTGCGGACAGTTCAGAACTGCATTTTCTACTGATCTATGAAGTTTCAACTCCAAAATGTCCCTAGCACACCTCCAACACCTATTTCTATTCATGATCCATTAACAATCTAGTACACAGTACATACTTTAAGAAAAACTGCTAGTTATCTTAAAATGGCATCAGAGAATGCCATCCCTCCTCCCCAAGAGCCACCACCACTGCTGTAATCAAGGAACATGAGAAACACTGCCCCCTACCTTAGAAATAATACACGCACAACATTTTCCCCTGTCCACCTACCCGTCCATATTAGTGTTTGGTGCCTCTTTCCTTATTTACTCCCCTTTACAAACCACCTTTTACAGTTAAAAAATAGAACTAAAAAAATAACTTAAAGACTCCATCTACTTTATATTTCTCAGTAAAGTACATGGACTCAATAAGATTTTCCAACATATCCATTTGAATTTTGTGTTATGCTAATGGTAATATTGTGGCGTTCATCCTCCGCTCCAGGGACTGGAATGGTGGATACCGGCCCGCAGCCCAAGTTATCAGCCCAAGTGAAGCGAGGGTGGATAACGAGGTCTCTGGACCTTTATCCCCCATTCCAGCCCTTGGATGAAGGGCATTAGCACCCTAGGCTCCCAAAGCGGGAACGTGGGGTGCTAAAAAAGGACTTTTGCAAGATAGCCACCATGGAAAGGGAAGGCAGGGTTCCATACAGGGCCCCTCTTCACTTTCCATGAAAGCCTGTAGAAGGCAAAAAGAGAACCCTATGACCTATTACCACATTTTTCTTCCCTTTCAAATCTATCCCAATTTCGAATAACTTTACCACAAAGCCAGTCCCAGGTGGACATGGCCACTTTAACCCCATGTGTTGTCCCTAGTGGTCATGGCCAGTAGCCACATTGTCCGGATCATGACCTTATTCCATGACCCAGACAATATAGTCACTGCCCATGGCCACAGGCTACACCTCAGTCACCAAAGATATATCACTATTTTTTGTACCTACATTATGACACTTGTCAAAAAATAAAGCATGGGCACATTTGCAAAACCATTCTTTCAGGTCCTTGCCAATGCGCCTTACACAAGTTTGCTGGAAATGCACCCATGTTTTATTTTTTTTAAAGTGTCAAATGTATGCACATACAATCGTCATATAACCTAGCCCCCACTTGACAAAATCCATTCAGACTTCAAGAAAACATTTATATCTAGATCTATAATCGTTTTTGCAAACCTTTGTGTAGGTTTGTCAAAGGGGACCACATTTATAAGCCTTTACATTATTTTGGGACCCCCTCTAATTTTGCCCCCTCGTCACAGAATCCCACCAAACTTCACCAAAACATTTATAACTAGATCTATTATCAATTTGCCAAATGAAGTGTAGATTCGTCAAATGGCACCTCATTTATAAGCCTTTACATTATTTTGGGATCCCCCTCTAATTTTGTCCCCTCTTGACAGAATCCCACCAAACTTTGCAAACACATTCAGAACCAGGTTAGGAATATAATTCATGCAGTTTCATTGAGGGGTGCCAAAGTTATAAGCCATCCAAAAACTGCCCCCAAACATCTGAAGTGTCCCCGAACTTCTCAAAACTGTCTGCGAGCATCTGAACTGTTTGTGGACTTTTGTTGCAAAACCACCCGTTTTTTTGCTTCTTGCAGCCATATTCTATCCAATCCTCATTACCTGTCACCTCCCCAGAGATTATTTGATAAGTTTGAGAAGTGCAATGTTGTGTTTTTTAATATGTTTTTACCGCGATGTCCGCGGACACCGGCTGCTGTCCGTGAATCCAAGATGGCGGGTGTTTCCAAAAATCTGACGCACCTCACGCTTAATGCCAACCAATCAGTGAACACGTTGTGTGTCCGTGGACATGACGCAAGTCTATTAGCCAATCGGTGACCTGTCCGGGGAGCGAACAGGGAAGTGTGTCCGCGGAGCAGGCATAGATATCATTAATTATTTCGCCTTACCTTTTGGTCATAAAAAAAAAAACACTGGGCGGATTTACACCAAATTAAAAAAAGCACACTTTCGGGACCAAGCCGCTACTCCTGCCACACATTTGGTGTAAATCCGTCCAGCGGTTTGGGTTGTAGGCGTGACCAAAGTTTTTTCCCATTATGTCTATGGGAAAAAAATAATTTTGGGACCCCCTCTATAATTTTGCCCTCCCCTTGACCAAACCTCACCAAACTTTTTTTGCAAAGTTTGGTGGGGATTGGTCCAGGGGGAGTGAAGTTATAAGCCACCCAAAAGTGCTCTTCCTATGGGTTTAGCAACTTAACCATAACTACCTGGCCACTACTGCAGGCTATGATGTAATATTACACGGCCACGGTAGTGGCCGTGTAGTTTTGGTTATGGTTAAGTTGCTGTTTCCATAGGAAGAGCACTTTTTGGGCGGCTTATAACTCCGCTCTCCCTGGACGAATCTCACCAAACTTTGCAGAAAAAGTATATGGCCCACTCTGAACTTTTGCAAAGTCTGGTAAGGTTTTGTCCAGGGGGGGCAAAGTTATAGGGGGGTACCAAAACGTCTTTTTTTCCCCATAGATATAATGGGTAAAAACTTTGCGCTCGCCTACTGCCCAAACTGCTGGACGGATTTTCACCTAATTTGAAGCAGGAGCAGTAGATTGGTCCCGAAAGCGTGTCTTTGTTAATTTGATGTAAATCCATCCAGTAGTTTTTTTTTAAATGACCAAAACGTAAGGCAATCAAATTAGTGATATCTATGTCTGCTCCGCGGACACACTTCCCTGTTCACTCCGCGGACAGGACAGGGATTGGCCAAAGGGCATGCCTCATGTCCGCGGACATGTGATGTGCTCTCCGATTGGCTGGAGTGAAGCGTGAGGTGCGTCTGATTTTTAGAGACACCCACCATCTTGGATTCTTGTCCGGTGACTGCGGACATCGTGGTAAAACATATTAAAAAACACATCACTGCACTCATCAAACTTATCAAATAATGTTTGGGGAGGTGAGCGGTGATGAAGATGGGATGGAATATGGCTGCAAGAAGCAAAAAAACATGTTAACTATCCGAACACGAAGAAAGCACGTAGCGGTGTAGACCACGCTCATGCAGTAAAGCGCACCTGCACTACCACTTCACCCGCTTTTGACATATACTGCACCAGTCAAAATGCGCAGACACTTTCTTTTTCAAACTTGCACGCGCGCCTCATCTGAACACGGACACGCATTGAAGAAAGCACGCAGAAATTATGACCGCGCACAGGAGTTAACGGAAAACACGTAGCAGTGAAGACCGCGCACACGCGCTGTAGAAAACACATAGCTGCAAAGACTGCACACACGCGATATAGATAACACATAGCTGCGAAGACCACGCACACGTGCTGCAGATAACACGTAGCGTTGAGTGAAGCACGCACACGCGTTGAATGAAGCACATAGCAGTGTATCTTTTTCAAACTCACATGCACTTAACAGATGAATCCAAGCTCACACGCGCCTTATCCGAACACGCACACGCATTGAAAAAAAACAGACAGAAATGAGATGAATCCCAGCTCACATGCGCCTCATCCGAACACGCACATGTGCTGTAGAAAACACATAGCTGTGAATACCGCTCACATGCGCTGTAGATAACACGTAGCTGCGAAGACCACGCACACGCGTTGTAGAAAACACATAGCTGCAAAGACTGCACACATGCAATGTAGATAACACGTCGCTGCAAAGACCACACACACGCGCTGTAGATAACACATAGCTGAGAAGACCACACACATGCGTTGAATGAAGCACGCACATGCGTTGAAGGAAGCACGTAGCAGTGTATCTTTTTCAAACTCGCATGCGCGCTTTTAACAGATGAATCTGACCTCACATGTGCCTTATCCGAACACGCACACACGTTCAAGAAAAACACGCAGAAATGAGATGAATCCGAGCTCACACACGCCTCATCCGAAAACGCACACGTACTGTCGAAAACACACAGCTGCGAAGACCGCAAACGCGCGCTGTAGATAACACATAGCTGTGAAGACCACGCACACGTGTTGTAGAAAACACGTATCTGCGAAGACCGCACACACGTGCTGTGGATAACACATAGCTGCGAAGACCACGCACACACGCTGTAGATTACACGTAGCTGAGAAGACTGCGCACATGCGTTGAATGAAGCACGTATCAGTGTATCTTTTTCAAACTCGTACACAGGCTCTAAACAGATGAATTTGAGCTCACACATGCCTCATCCGAACATGTACACGTGTTGAAGAAAAACACGCAGAAATGATGACCATGCACTGAAAACTGCGCACGCGTGCTGTGGAAAACACGTGGCTGCGAAGACCGCGCACACGTGTTGTGAAGTGAAGAGGGGACCTGTATGGAACCCCACCTTCCTTTTCCATGGTGGCCATCTTGGTAAAGGATTTTCCTTCCTACACCGGGACGCCACGGACGTACCGGTGTGGGAAGAAAAATCTTTTTTTTAGCACCCCGGGTTCCTGCTTTGGGAACCTAGGGTGCTAATGGCCTTCATCCATTTAAAAGGACATTATGGTTAAGTTGCACTAATAAAAACCTATGAAATTTAGTAAAAAAACTTTGTTAAAGGGACGTTATGGTTAAGTTACTCTACTAAAAACCTATGAAATTCAGTAAAAAACCTTTGTTAAAGGGACATTATGGTTCGAAGTAAAACCGAAAACCCCCTGAAATTAGCCAGTTATGGTAAGCTAAGCAACCATAACTCGCAACACCACCGTGCACTGCTAAGACTAACACCCAGGACATCAAAGATGACATTACATCTCACTGCACATTGCCTAAAAACATTGTGAGTTCTCAAAGACTGTAATCTTTTATACATAACAATACCATTGTTAAAAAAGGACAGAATCAGTTTGTGATTGATGAATCTCTTTGAGCATTGGGTTGCAAATGTTTTAAAATATAGAGTGGCTGCACACACCAAGCATAGTCGAAAGCAATGACTAGTGGTTTGGTAGTGTTCGGCCGTGCCTACCCGCCACGGCCCAAGATCTGGTAGCATTTTAAAATGGACAGTGGCCACAGTCAATGGCAGTGCCCACTGACCATTGCCAAAGACCATGCTAGTGGTCTGGAAGCATTCTAAAAATCTATGCAATAAAAACAACCTTGAAACGCAAGGAAAAAATGTTTGTTGCAGGTACGTTAAGGTGAGAACTTTATGCAACAAAACTGTTGAAGTTCACTTTAAGCCACCTTAACTTCACACCCCTTGTTGCGCAGCCTATGTCCACAGTAATGATATCACAGATCACATCAACAATGATATCACTAATTACATTACAACAGTAACCGGCATTAAGGGTGGCCTTCAGCCATGGTCATTGTGCATGGCCAAATATATTTTAACACATTCATGGGTACTAATCACGGCCTTCAGTCATGGACAGTGGCCACGGTCTTCACCCATGTGCACTGTATATTTTAAAACACTAGCAGGCTACCAACCATAGATTGTGTCCTTTACCAGTGGATAAGCTTTCAACCGTGTCCACTGTATATTACATTCACTGATCAGGCACAAACTATCAACTTTTGCACAATATTGGCCAGTGGACACAATCTTTGGCTGTACCCACTATATATTCAAACAAATAAATGGGCCACTACCCATGGCCTTTGACCTTGAACAGTGTGTACATCTTTTGGCCATGTCCAATGTATATTTTAAAATAATAAAATGCAATAAGCACTGGCCACCAGCCGTGCCCACTGTGTATTATACAACATGAACCAGCCACTAGCTATTGCTTTCGGCTGTGCCCACTGTATATTATGTACACTAGCCATCCACCATCCATGGTCTTCAACTCAATACTAGCCAGTGGCCACGGCCTTTAGCTGTGCCGACTGTATATTCTAACATATTAATTGGCACTAGCAAATGCCTTTAATCATGGCTACTGACTACAGCTTTCAACATTGCCCACTGTATATTTCAAAACAGTGATGTGCTACTAGGCATGACTTTTAACATGCACATTGGTATTTCTGAACACTAACATACCACTAACTATGACCTTTGGTGCTAGCCAGTGACCCCAGCCTTTCTCATGGCCACTGTAATCAAAGTTGTCATGAGCTAACTTATAAACTATGTTATGTCTAATTCCATTATTGATGTAGTTAGTTATATACAATGTAATTAGTGTTGTCATCAGTGATGGCATCAGTGATGTGATTTATAATGTCATAAGTGTTCTCATACAACATGTAAATAGTGATGTCATTGGTGATGTCATCTGTGATGTTATCATTGTGGTCATAGGCTGCGCAACAGGAAGTGCAAAGTTAAGGTGGCTTTAGCTGAATTTCAGGGGTCTTGTTCTCACAGCGTCCCTGCAAGTGAAGAATTTTCCTTCAATATATATATATATATTCAGTAAAAAAAACTTTGTTAAAGGGACGTTATGGTTAAGTTGCGCTACTAAAAACCTATGAAATTCACACAAAAAAACGTTGTCAACGGGACGTTATGGTTCGAAGTAAAACCCAAAAACCCTTGAAATTCACCAGTTATGGTGTCAGGAATAGAAGTTGGAGTGTTACATTATGAACGATGAAGTGCATTGGAGAGTTGGGGAAGCAAAGACTACATTTCCCAGCAGAATTAGCAGCCACTTGTAGTCTTGGGTTGCGTGGACGTTGCCAGCTGTCTCTGATTACTCACAGCTTATTAACTGGCAACAGCACCAGACATGAGCGAACAAATTACTCATGTTCTTTTGGAAGAATTATTCTTTATTTATTTAAGCCAGACAGGTGTGGCTTATTTTGGTTTGATAGGTGTTATGCTGTTGGAGGAAGCAGGAGTTCGGGGTGCTGACGGTTGGAGGACTGGCGTTTCAGCAGGAGGACAGACACGCTGCCGGCTTGCCTTTTTTCTGCAGAAGTTCACATCGTCCGGGTAGTCCCGTGGGGCTGCCGGACTAAAGATAAGCATGGGAGGGAACTGTGATATACTACAGCCCTTGACAGACAGACTAATGCATTGCCATGGCGGTCTTGGGAGATGGGGCTTATGTCTAGTTGTTGGGTTATAATCACCCTTGATGGAACTTGTGTAATTATGAATGTTCAACTGCAAAGGGGCCAGTGCCACAAGTCATTGTTGGTTAAGTCACAACAGTTCCTGGAATCAGGAAGTTATGTGTGTTAGCAAAACTAGTGCTGTTAACTAGAGTCTGCTACTACATATGTTTTAAGTTCTGTTACATGTTGCTTATGCTTGCCCATGGGGCCATGTGTGTGTCTTATCATGCTGGGAAACTTCCCATTTGTTTTCTTCATCTCGCTTATGGCAAAGTGTTCGTGATGTGTTCATGTTGAATTTCCATATACATGTAGTAGGCAGGATTAGGAGGCATGTTGATTAGGAAATATTTGCATAATGTGTGTATGTGTTAGTTCTACAGGTATCACGTATCTGAATATGTATGATAGGGTTGTGTAGGTCAGGTTTTACCTTGTGTTTCCCCAGTCCTTTCCAAACTAGGTATTTCCTTACCCTCGTTCTGGTGTTCTTCATTCCCCCACCCTATCCACAACCTTTCCCTAGTCCCTCTTCCCCCCATTGGCTGCCACGTGGTGTCCTGTGTATATCTATATCAGGTACCTGTGCCAACCACGGTGGGAGGGGTCGATTTATTCGGCTTCTGTGGTTCGGGAGAGAGTGTCAAACTCTCTTCCCCTACAAAGTGTGATTATGACAGCAAGCTAAACAAGCATTACTCGCGCCACCACTGTGCACTGCTAACACTAACACCAGGACATCAACGATGACATCAGAAATGTCATTTATGACATCACTGTTGACATCACATGTAAATTTACTTTGAATGAAAACTCTGTAGAAGGTGATGTTAACCAAAAAGTGTCAAGGATCATTGGAATAAATATCAAGTGCTAATTAGTGCATTAAGAAATGTGTTGATATATGTAGCATTCTATTATGAAGTTCTAGCAGTATACTAAGGTACTCATGTAGAAACATAGGCATTGTGTGCAGCATACATGATGGAGGTGCAATATTCATAAGCTTGCCATGTTGAACAGTGAAATGATACCTGTTTTCTTATTAGAGTTTTGGGTACAGTGAAACATGTGATAAGTAGGTAATGAAAACCACTTACTACATAATGGCATTATTATAGACAAAACCTAAAGAGACAACATCACACACAAATATGAGTATATACACGAAAATTGAAGTAAGGAAAAAAACAGTGGTAGTAGCAGTAAGTGTTCATAACCTAACTGATTATCTTTATGTAGAGAAATGATTGCTCTGTTTCAAAGGTGCTACTTACCCTATGCATATATATCACATGATTTGACTGGACCGTAAGGGAATTACTGTAAGAACATACTTGAAGGATAAGTCTACAAATATAGTACCTTTTATATTTTTAATTCCTGACTGTTACTGAAGAAAACCATGTGGCCTAGATATGTCAGTAAAGGAAAAAAGGGGGAGCCAGACATGTGATGTCATCAGTGATGTCATCAATGACATTTCTGATGTCATCTTTGATGCCCTGGGTGTTAGTGTCAGCAGTGCACAGTTGTGGCGCGAGTTATGGTTGCTTAGCTTACCATAACTGGCGAATTTCAAGGTTTTTTCGGTTTTACTTCGAACCATAACATCCTGTTAACAAAGTTTTTATTATTGAATTTCATAGGTTTTTAGTAGGGCAACTTAACCATAAGGTCCCTTTAACAAAGTTTCTTTACTGAATTTCATAGTTTTTTAGTAGCGCAACTTAATCATAACATCCCTTTAACAAAGTTTTTTTGCCAAAGTTGATCGGTTTGTAGTAGTAGCATGTAACCATAATGTAAAGTAACATGTGACTTCATTGCACACCTTGCGGAGAATGCCACATGACCATATGCTGGCGCACAGCACAGTGACGTGTCTGAGAATCCGTACACACTTAACAATAAGATGTATGCCTCGTGGACAGTGTGGAAATACATTTTTTACTGATGTAGGAACTTCCACCTTCAACATTTCCCTTGCACAGTTCGAACACTAATTCGTAGTCAAGCATTAACAATGTAGTACACAGTACATACTTTTAGCAAAAGTACTAGTTATCTGAAAACGACATGAGCTAAGGCCATCCCTCCTACCCAAGAAACAGCAGCACTGATGTAATGAAGGAGCATGAGAAACACTGGCCCTACCTTACAAATAACACACGCACAACATTTTCCCCCGTCCACCTAGCCCCCATATTACTGTTTGGTGCCTCTTTGCTCATTTCCGTCCGCAACTTTCCTTCTTAGCTGTCCTTCCCCAAACAAAGCCATCCGTAAACAATCTAAATGTTCCTTTAAGAACCACCTTTCACAGTTTAAAAATATTTTTAAAAAATCGCATACACTCCATCTACTTTATATTTCTCAGTAAAGGACATAGACGCAATAACATTTGCCATTCACAATCTAGATTTGCAAAGCAGTAACATGCGCTACTGAAAAAGAGGATTTATTTTCCAAGATGGACACCATAGAAAGGGAAGGTGGTTGTTCCATAAATGGCCCCTCTTCGCTTTCCATGGCAGCCAGCAAAAAGCAAAAAGGAAACGCTGTTAACATATTACCACCACCACTTTTTTCCTCCCTTTCAAATGTATCGTAATGTCGAACAACTTTACCACAAAACCAGTCCCAGGTGGACATGGCCACTGTAATCCTATCTTTTCTCCCTTCTGGTCATGGCCAGTAGCCACATTGTGCAGATCAAGATCGTATACCATGACCCCGACATTCTGCCCACTCCCCATGGCTGCAGACTACCCCTCAGTCAATTAACGTATACCGCTACGTTTTTTAACTACATTACGACACTTGTGTAATACGAAAAGACTCCCACATCTCGTCACATAACCAACCCTAATGATATTGCACACTTTTTTGGATGATGTTCCTCTCCAGCATAGCCAACTGCGCCCATAAGCACCTACGCGCCATGAAGCAGAACCTGCAAATGAACACACAGCGATGTACAACGTAGCACGTTATATTTTGAAATAATAAACTGTTTTCTAAAGGAAAACATTAACAATTTTAGAATTTGTAAAGTACTTTAATTTCACAATAAACTGTCTGAGGCCATCGGACTATTCCCATTTTCAATCAAATAGTAACTTTGTTTGTGCGATCGTCATCGAAAATGTTAATTGTGAAGCACACGTTGATCTTTTCGCATACACCAATTATTCGCTTTCGATAAAGCAACCGTTTCGGTCGCACAGTGATTTCCAAGATGTCGGCATGAACTTTGGCCTACACCACCATAAAAGATGTTATGTTACTCCTAATGGCCAATCCAGCATATGGACAAATGGGGCCGGGCCGGTCGTCCCACAATACAGTGACGGTTAGGCAGCCGGTCACGAGTATGTGCATCTGGTGTGCAAAGAACCTGTCACTTGGCATCTGGAATCCACTGCAATCACAGTACGGCAGAATGTAGCTGTTCGGAAAACGTAACAGAAAATACGTATAAATACCCAACCTTTACCAAACAATGTCAAAAAAGACAAAAAGAATGTGGAAACTGATACACAAATAGATGTGGTCATACATGACATTTTAAAGAAATAATAGCGTTGAACAGGGGTGAACCTAGTGATAGCCTACAAACGGCGAGAATCTGCACTCTCCATAAGTTTAAAAAAAAATGACCACTACACAGAAAGATAGTACCTCAGTTATAATGGCAAAATTATTGTTCTGGTAATAAAAAATGTAAACTTGTTCCGGTGTAGAGTCGTCAAAAGTAAACTTACACGATATTTACCATCTCCATTGTCTTCGTTAAACCCATACAGCGATGTACTTGCAGCACAGATTCTTCTTCAACTGATATTACATGTGTCTTACAAATGTTTTGAATACATAACCTTATCAAATGGTATTTTTCCAAACTTGCACTCCCTGCATTCTTACTGAATTTTCCCTTTCGCTCAAGGTCAAAAAACAATTGACCCTTATGGGCTCAGTGGGATGCGTGGGCCTACTGAGCTCGCAACCAAAAAAGCAAACCAAGTGACCTTCACTCACAATGAAAATACATTCTGACTTTGCAAAACATGTCTGAATGCATGCATGAGAACTGCTACTCACATACACTAGCAGAACCGCTGTTTCCATCAAACTGTACAGGTGCCTGCCTCGGTTAAGAAGTGCAATGGTGTGTTGTTTTATATGTGTTGCGGGGATGTCCGCGTACACCAAAACACGAATGAAAGATGGCGGGCCAGCGACAGAATCTGATGCACTTCACGCCGTTCAACATCCAATCAGTGAACGTGTCACATGTCTGCGAACATGATGCTATGGATTAGCCAATCGGTATCTTGTCCGCGGAGAGAACAGGGAAGTGTGTCCGCGGAGCGGACATAGATATGACTAATTTTTTCAGACATACTTTTTGGTTGTTTTAAAGAAAACCACTGGATGGATTGACACCAAATTTACAAAAGCACGCCTTCGTGACCAAGCTCCTGCTGCAGATTTGGTGAAAATCCATCCAGCGGTTTGGGCTGTAGATATGCGCAAAATTTTTCTACCATTCAGTTTATGGGAAAAAAGACGTTTTGGGACCCCCCCTATAACTTTTCCCCCCCTGGACCAAATATCACCAAAATTTGCAAAGAAATTCACAGTGGCCCATACACTTTGCAAAGTTTGATGCGGATTCTTCCAGCCGTGTAATATATATATATATATATATATATATACATATATATGCGTTATTCTCACCTGGCTCCCACAGGGGCGTCGATCTGACCTGGACAGCTGAGGTCTCCACCAATGTGACGCGTAGTGCCGAGATGACGGACTGGACTGGCCCACCTAGCTTTGTTTGCTTGGCCCGTAGGAATATTCTTCTGCAAATGGAGAAAGGGAATTAACCACCCGTGGAGTTGAACGTTAACCCCCTCCCACTCCCGCTGATCTCCCCACTGATCACCTTTGATGTCCCGTCTTAGAGTCTAACCTGATGGTTTGGAAAGATGAGCTCTCCATCCTGCATTGAGCGCAGGGGCGCGTAGATAACCAGTTGCTTCACTGGCTCGAAGGAATTGGTGAGTTCCAGAACAATATTGTCTCTGAGAGTCCCGGCAAGACGCCGTAAGTATGTAGTTCGTAAGAGTTCAAATGTCTGACTTTCACTCTGTCCGATTCCTTACAGGTTGCAGCTTGACCCTAGCGAAGAGTTCCTCGTGGCAACCGGTAATATTGAGGTAAGGATTTGTATTATCCAACACAGTTCGATAAAATAATGTCCATATATAACCTGTTGCTTTCTCCCTTATTCAGGCGCTGAGAGAAAGTATGAAGTCTCAGGGAATAATGCCTCTGGCGGTAAAATCAGGTAAGTCTATTGTGGTGAGGAGGTTTCCCCTTGTTTGTCCCTTTGTTTCACCTTGCTGTCCTTTTGTTTCCCCTTAGGGGCCGGGGTTTGGCGAGGATGCAGTGGAAGCTGCGCCGACCCGTGAAGAGGAAAAGTACCCCTGGTGGTAAAATCAGGTAAGTCTATGGGGGGGTAACTAATATTGCCTCTGTGTATTCCCTTGGCTCACCTTGCTGTTCTTGTCTTCCCCTTAGGTGCCGGAGTGCGGCGGGAACATGCAGAAGGATGCGGTTGAATGTGAAGATGCTGCGAAGGCCGGTGAGTTCAGCGCGCCGCTGCAGCAGGCGAGGCGACGCGCATAAAATAACTTCTTTCTTCCAGCTCGAAGGCGCGATGGATCGGGAATTCAGGTAAGGATCAAAGGTATTGCTCTTGTTCTTACCTTTTCTCCTTCTTTCTCCCTTTTTCTAGGAGCTCCAGACTCGAGGCGGGCGTGGCAGAAAACTGGATGCAGACTTGCAGGCACGGTGAGCGTTACACTGCTGGAGTAAAACAATAGTCCCTAGGTAAAGTAGTCCCTTCCAAGCCTCTTTTTGCTTGGAGCTCTTGCAGCATGCTCTGCATCAGGTGAGTTTGCAGCATGGTCTGCATCAGGTAAATTTTAATCTATGAGCCTGGCGCCTATGGTGTCAGGACTGACTCTCCATATGAGCCTGGCGCCATAGGTGCCAGGACTTCACCCAAATAGCCCCTAGCAGGGGTTGTTGGGCTTGCTTAGAATAACTTGATGCCTGCTTCCAGGGTTGCTGGACTTGGTCTGGGTCCCCGGGGGTAGGCATCATGAAAATATGTATACATATTTTAGGGCATGGGTGCTAAATACAACAAATACAACAATGCCATTATAGATACATCTGAGCCACTACAAGATGGCAGACCAGGAACGCAAACACTGCATGGTCCTTGTGAGCATTTGAAGATGGATACTATATATAGTACCCATTCCAAAGGGCTCCGTTGTAGCAGCCGAAGCGAACAGACTTCTGCCATTCGTGTCTTTGGAATCTAAAACAGAAAGGTTAGCAAGTACATGAGTGAATCTTCCCCACCTCTAAATTAGTAAAAACTAGTTTATGCTTCTCTTTAATGACAAAAAAAAACCTCCAACTGACAGTCAACTGCTAGAAAGTAAACTAGAGACTACTTGTATTGTAGAAAGGAGACATCACTGCTAACTAAAATATGAGACAGTGACAGTATGTCCTCTCTCTCCCCTGTCTCATTGCAGGTTTACATCAAGGCTGAGGATTTAGCAGCTTTATAGTGACTCGCCACACAAGAAGTCACGCGTCTGTTTGGGTCCTGAAGAAAGTGGGACAGACGTGATTGGTATCCCACTGAAACCGGTCAACCATTTTTATTGCAGAATGTCTGAATACCAACCAGACGTCTTGGGTGAATTAACCAGTTTATTGCTGTTTTAAAGTTGTATCAAGTGAACAGATGAGTAAGGGGTGTTAAAAGCAAATTACACTCCCTTCTGTGCGCCTTGTTACAGTATTTCCAGATTTTAGTATAGTATGGAATTTGTTTTCTACACACTATTTGTTGCACTTCTCTGAGATTGCTGTCTCAAATAAATTAGGGCAGCTTTATGTGTAACCCCTAACCCTAGATTGGCGGCACATCAGCTCCCACTAGGAACAGTCATCAAATGAGGGCTACCTCGCTATGGCTGGAGCACCAGCTTTAGCTAAGTCAGAAGGCTTCTAAAAATATTTGAAATAATAAAAAGTCACCTAGACTTTTATGTGTATCCTTTATTAATTTTGCAACAGCTATGATTAGTGAAGGTTGGTTTCCAACAAACACCCTCTTCCAAAAGACATCCGGATTAAAATATGTGACGTTAGTAATGAATGATCTAAGATAAAAGCAGCCTAATTTCCTTACTACTTTATATTAGACAAACATATGATTCAGATTTACTTTTGTTTGTAACTTTCAGTATCTACAGATAGGTTGTGAGCTCTTTGGCCCTTTCCTGACATTGACGATCTCGCCTACCGGTAAGGTATTCAATTTTTATCGCAGTAATGCATCTCTGAGCCCCATTCTAGTAGACTGCACCAAGTTTCTTGGAGGCACAGTACGACTTAGTTCAATTGGTGCTGAATTCTGGTAAAGATTAAAGTTATAGATCGCAGTTCTTGTTTCTACCCAATCCCATTCCCAGAGCTTGTACTTTGGTTGGTTACAAAGTCCCTGGTAAAGACTCCAAATTGCATCAAGGTGTTCTTTAAATGTTTGCATGAATTCGCAAAATTCCTAATGAGAGCCATTCATTATCTGTGAATTTAAATCCACAACCATTTTGTTGTTAGTGTTTTATGGTATAGTGACAATGCATTCCATTTCAAAGATGTGTTCAGTGTGGTCCGGCCTAGTTCGTAGCTTATGGCAGTAATTGAAAGGCCATTTGGTAGAGATAGTGCATGTCTCCATAGTAGGCCTTCCAAAATGTTAGTTTTTTTGCCAATTCCCTAGATTCAAATTTCCAAACCATAGGTCAGGCCATGTATGACCTTCCCCTTTTAAAATGTTGGCAGCGGATTTAAGGAGAATTGGCAATATTTCTGCTTTATTTGCTTAATTTGGTCAGCCTAGTATACAACTTTGGATGTCAAAAAGCAGTATAAAGTGCCTAAATTCAGGTCTCTGAAAGAGTTGAAATCCCAGATATGAAAGCTGATGGGCTACTTCCAATTTCAATTCCCCTATGCACAACATTACATACTTAGCTTCTGAGAGGATCTTGTAAAATGAATTATTTTAGTTTTGTTTACATTTATTTTGAGTTCATTTACGAATATACAAGTGGCACACCCTTTTAGGAGATGCTGCATTCCCACTGGGGTTCGATCCATAAACAAAACATCTTCATCCTATGCAAGCCATGTTAAGTCAAGGTTACCAACTCTGGGAGGAAAAGAATGGAAGATTGCCAGGTTCGAGGCCAGATCTAATATGTATACGTTGAACAGGAAGGGTGCGAGTATGAAACGCTGCCTCAATCCTCATCTCGTCTTGATTTTCTCTGACCAGGCACCTTCTGTGTTCAATCGAACTAATGACCCAATGAGTTCTTGGGTACGAGATAGTTCTGATCTGAAATTACCTGAGAGCTAGCGTGGTACCCTTACATAGGTTGATTATAGAAATGAAATGACTGCAGTACTGCTGTGACATGACACATGCCCACCATGCACACCAGAGTTTTGCCACAGCGCTGTAGATGCAGTGCTGATTGTGATAGCGTAGCAGCTTCCTGATGCACTGTATTTTCCCAAAAGCCTGGGGAGGGGGGTTCATCCATTACCGCGCGTGATGCCTGTTTGGTGCTGCACATGACTGTCAAAATAAGTACCTCAATCACTGCGCAATGCCACCTCAAAATCAAGTGCGACAGTGTTGTTTGCCATGATGCTCTTGCATGACAACCTAGCAAATAAGAAATACAGCACAACTGGCACTTTTGATTACAGGAGAGGCGCTTTACCATACAGTGCCTTTTTCCACAATGCCTCAAAATCCTGGACACGTGTTCAGTGATACATGCAGATCTATGAACATTCATTGCATTTTTTGGCAAATTATTTTTGGCCGATTCTAATACTTTTTTTTACCACAAAAAGCAGAGGGGGACCCGCCTGTCCAACATTCACTCCCCTCCTCCCCGTTCCTCTATACCTTATCCAAAGTTACCTTCTATATTTTGCCCAAGTTAAAATTATGCCCTCAGCATCAAAGGTATTGAATGCTGCATGTGTGGCTTCCTGCGCAGTAATGGTGAAAGGGTGAAAGGGAAACTCCCCGCCCCCTTGAATCCTGTGTGTGTGGCTTCCTGCACAGTTGTGTCAAGTGGAGAAGTCCCCAGTGCCGCACCACAACCTAGAATCATGCTGTCCCCCATGCCGATGGACACAGAGCAAACTCCTTGAGGTCTTGCCTATATACAGCTGGGCACACAGAGAGAAACTACCAGAGGCAGACACAGGGCTGCTTCCCTGCACATGAATCAGGGGTCTTCAACCTGCCACTCTCCAGATGTTTAGGACTACTCCTTTCATGATGTCTCACCATTGACTATGCTGGCTAGGGTGGATGGGAGTTGTAGTCCAAGGTTTGCAGACCCAATAGTCCAGGAGAGGGTGAAGAAGGAGCCCAGACAGATGTAGACGTTTATGCAGATTATGATATTAACTTTAGACGGCTCTTACCGTACACAGCCTGATTAGACAGTCTCTTCAGTAGCTTCTGCTTTCACACCAATGGTACTGCTTTAAAATGCAGCCCGGACGCAGGTTCCCACCGCAGTTGGAAAAATTGAATTAGGATACTGTAGTCAAATTTAATGTATTTTAAGATGCAAGGCAAACCTAAAAGCAATTTTTGCTGTGCCAAGACTAAACTATTGAGGATCAATGAATGATGCTGAAGAGCAGGCAACATTTGTTTGAATAAATATAAATGCATTTAGACTTTATGTACCAATAAGTGCATAGAAAGCAGTGCTTGATCTGTTGGGTTGCTTGCCAGGGCTCAGCCCCGGCACTTATTTCTGAGCTCTGGCACTTATATCTGAAACCAGTTTGATTAAGTTGTGGTATTTTGGCAACTTTATTATTTTAATTGTTAATCATAGTAACACAACATGCAACAACAGTATGGCATAGTTAGGCAGGCTGTGGCTAATTATCAATTCTCATGAATAACGATGAGTTGGAAGGCACAATGCTGGCAACTCATGCTAGCCATGCCTGCACACTGCTCCACTCAGCCTGCATGACATTCGTGCAAATTCTCTACTTTAATAACCAGCAGCACTGCCACAGCAGGGTGACTTGGCATCAACAGGACAGTCACCAATGACCAGCGCCAACACAGGGACAAGGTCAGTGAAAAGGCCAAAGTCGAAGAGGAGTGCCTATACAAGAAGACCTTACTGCACTGTTAGACAGGAATGTTATGAGTTCTGTAATGATTGTGGGCCTCACAAGTCCAGCGCTAACCCTTAAAGTGGCGTTAACGGAATTGTGCCGCCAATACCGCTCCGCTATTACAGCCAGTGCTATTACAGCAGGCCACACCAGGCACAAATATAGCTGCATCACAAGTCCATGTACGGTGGTATTAGCGCAGAAAACTGGTGCTAATACTGCTTAATAATGCCGAAAACACTGCGCATATGAACACAGTTGCCTGAAATGAAGCCACAGGGGATCCCAATCCACTCCAGAGGGCTACATAAGGCAAACCCCTACCCCAAACACTGTTTCCAACACCATGCTGCCACTAGCCACTGTGAGCTGGGATAGGCAGCTCCTCATGCTGCGCCTGGTAGCAGAGAGGCAGGACAACAAGACCAGGGCACAGGTGGTCAAGGGGGGTGGTTGAGGTGGAGGAGGAGTCCAAGCAGGGCGTGCAAAGATCCCCACAGTCATGCCCTCACCATGGACCCTCACTGACAGCCAGTTGGCCACCCTGTACCGCCTCAACAGATAGACCATAACAGAGCTACTCACCACAATACAGGGTGAAATAGGGAGCAGGATCAACATCCGGACAACTGTGTCCCCACTGCTTAAGCGAGTGTCTGTCCTACAATTCCTTGGAACTAGCACCTTCAAACACTCTGAGCACTCTGTGGCCATGATGTAATGCATGGCATAGCCCACATTCTGTGCAGTGTTTTGCCAGGTGCTTAAAGCCCTCCTGTGACAAGTGCAACACCACATCTCACTGTCTACCACCCCAGCCCAGGTCAATGCCATGAAGGCACAGTTCTATGCCGTTGCCCAAATGCCAAATGTGATTGCTGCATTGGACTGTACACATGTTGCGTTGGTGGCCCATGAAGCAGTGTACCGTAACCACAAGCACTACCACACCCTGAATGTGCAGGTGACCTTCAATGTAGCCAAGGAAGGGGGTGGAGGAAGGAGGTAGGGAAAAGAAGAGTCTTGAGAAGCTTCCGGAACATAAGGGGGCCTGGCTCAAGTCTGAGAGGGGCAGAGAGGCCATTACAGTGGGGAGCACCTGCCAAACAAAGAGATCTACCCCCACTCTCTGCTTGAAAAACATCTGATTTGCAGAGAGTTGGAGCTAGAGGACTGAAGGGCTCTAGTAGGGAGGTATCAGAGGTATTTAGGGGGAGAGACTTGGATGTAGCGGGGTCACAAGCCCCAGAAGACCTAATGGATGATGCAGAGGGTCTTGAATTTGATCCTTGCAGCCACTAGGAGCCAGTGGGGAGATTTAAGGCCAAGGATAAGTCTTGCAGTCCTATTCTGGATTAGTTGAAGAGGGTGGAGGGAGGAAATAGGTACATTGAGGAAGAGGCTGTTGCAGAAGTTCAGCCTAGAGAGAACCAGAGCAGACGTGAGTGGTGTCCCCGCTGGTGTGTCACAGGCATGCTAGAAAATAATTGGGCCCTAGCACTTATTTTCTTACAAATTAAGCATTGGTAGAAAGCAATTTATAGCACTTTTATGGAGGAGCAATATATGCCTCGAGGGATCCAATAGACAATTCATTTTGTAGAGTGCACTTTGCAAATGTGATGTCATGTCGCCCAGCGCTTCTTCTAGGGCACAAAATGTTCTGGTCGACAAGTAAATGTATTTCGTGCTGTTGAAGAATCATCTTGGGTGCAGTGGCAAGCATTAAGTATTGGATTATTTCAGAAGCATCTCTCCAGCCTGTATCTAAAAGCCACGGATTGTTTTTGAATAGAAATGTGCTTTAAAATTCACTGTTCGCTCTAATTTATTTGAAATAGGTCTTGGTGCTTGACTCGGTGACTCTTTGCAATTCGCAGCTCCTTTGATTTCAGTGAAATGGCACAAGCAATCCAAATGCCACCATATCATTCCTTCTTACAACCTTTTAAGTTATGTAAAGACATGTTTAGACTCTGCCAAATCAGCACGGCAGTGCCTAAGCCTGTCCACGGGGCTTTCCAGGTGGAATTCTGTGAAAGCAAAGGGAAATGATAGCGAGAGAGAGCAGGGGGGTACCAGGTGAACAGGGGAACAAGGCAGAGCACCCTGGACGAGGTAAAGAGGCAAGGGGTCGTGATTATGGAAGTTTGGAAGCATTGAACGTCACGGAACAGTGCAGATTTGCATTTTGAGGCCCTTGAAATATCAAACCCTTCCTGAAATGCTCACGTGAGATCCTTCCTCTTCACGTGGTGAGTCCTTAGCTGACCTTTCAGGACTCCTTGTAGCAACAGCACCCTGGCAGAGCAGCCCCCAGTGTTAATCATGGAGATTGGAGCATGAGGCTAAGTGCTTTGAACTCGATGATTCCCTTGGCTTTGCCGCCTCTCGCACTCTGGCGCTCGCGCGAGGAGGCGGCTGTTGCGGGGCCATCGTCGTGTGTTCAATCAGCAGCAGGTATTGATTCTTCTGCGGTGAGTGCTTTACTTACGCACCGGAGTTCACTGGGGGCACGCGCAAGGCAGTGACAGGGGGAAGCAAAGTCGCTGCCCCACCCACCCCGAAGGTTTGACGAGGAGCTGTGTCCCTGCTGATAATAAATGTGGCGATGTGGTGCCCGAGCGGTGATATGGTGGCGGAGCAGGGATATGGTGCTGGAGCAGGCATGTGGTGCTGCAGCGGGGATGTGGTGCCCGATCGGGGATATGGTGGCAGAGCAGGGATGTGGTGTCGGAGCAGGGATGTGGTGCCGGAGCGGGGATGTGGTGGCGGAGCAGGGATGTGGTGCTCGAGCAGGGATGTGGTGCTGCAGCGGGGATGTGGTGCCGGAGCAGGGATGTGGTGCCGGGTAGCCACGGCGCAAGCATTCGCATCACTTACCAAGAGAGGCGATTTTGCTATTTTTCATGTGGTGGACCCTGCTGGTGGAACCCTGGGTGACTACACATTACCACCTTAGCTTGTACCCACACCGCAAGCCCACCACAACAGCCAGTATTGCATGAATCATACCTAAGATTTTTTATAAAGTGTTTTATGCCTGATTCCTCCCACTTCCAAGCGCTACAATGATATTTATTTATTTATTTAATTTATAAAGCGCAAAAGGCAACCCATAGGCATTGAGGCGCTGTTACAAGTACAAGTCAGGTAAGCGAAGATAGATTTTATTATGATGTTACAAGTTTATAGTAATGAGTTTATTGACCTGGGAGGCTAAAGAGCTTTTCATTTTGTGGCCTGCAGGTCATACATTGACATCAAGAGTGAGCGCTTAACACAATGAGCTATCCTGTTGGCGAGTGGCTGATGGCCTATGTCTACCCAGGACAGAATGTATGAACCTTAAAAGGCATCCACCTGTTTTCACAATCTTCTCCCTGAATGTAGAAGGGTGCATTTAGGGGAGGGGGCATCAATGGGATTCAATAAGTTAGCATTTGTATGCTGGCAGGGGCGGGCTACGTTGTGCTGGTGGGTGGCAAGAATGATGATGTGGGCACCCTCATCTTATCAGAGAGTTGGCTAAGACTTCCTTTGCAGACTGTCGCAGAGCTCCAGGATGGCAGAGTCACCCTAATCCACGTAAGCCGTGCCATGTGCAAACAATCCCTATCTAACTCTAAGACATGTGGGAGTAAACTCCTACCAAAAGAAACACATCTACCACACTCGAGGTTACTTCACCATAAACCCCTATGTCTACTTATATATTTACTTTCACAAGGTAAGCTAGCTTCCTCTGAGAAAAAAAAACACGGTTTTTGAAATATTGCAGCGAGAGCAACACACCCCAGCTGGCTGTGTTCAAAACAACACCTTCCAAGGAGACATGAAGCTCCACTCAAGTGACAACTCAGACCCTCATAGAGGTAATGGGCCTCCTTACGAGTTTGGTGGTAATTTGACAGTAAATCTGCTGAATTACTATTATTGCTATCTCCACTTGACAGGATCGCAAGTGGTAGTAGGGCGGTGTAATTCGCTCTTTTTGGAGTCCATAGGACTCCATGTGGATTTCGTCAGAATTAACGCGGCAGTAACTCCACCATGGACATTCTTCTTTTTTTGGCAATTATGTGAAAGATTTACCTCTAGCTTTTTGCTGGAGGTAAATCTTCCACAGTATCGCCAAACTCGTAGTATGGCAGTGCAGTAATGCGGCGGTAAAGTGCCAGTCACGGAATTATCGGCACTTTGCCTCCACTTTTACCAGCGCCTCAGTGCTGGTAGCGAGGCCCAATGAACTTTCCCAATAGTGCACCAAAGGGAGGACGGATCCTTGGCCTTATTACCCCAAAACTGTCAGTCCTTAGACACAAACCCCCATTTGCATGGACTAGGTTGATCATCCAGGTACTTTTCACAGCTACAAATGGCTGGGCAACCAGTGAGGTAGAAGAGCTGTGTTATATATGCAAGCAAATGGCTCTCATCATCAACAGAGGTGGGCAACCCAAGAGGTACACAGGGAGAGTCAAGCCAGAGCCGAGCCAGGAAGTGCTGCTTGGCCTTAAGAGCCAAACCACAAGCCGAGCCATTGGAAAAAGGCCTGTGATTCAGACAGCCTGATTTTCTGTAAATAATACAAGATCTGTATTTCTCATCACCATAATCTACTATAAAAACTTTCGATTTTCGTTACCTATAAGCAAAACTGGACTAAAAGTTCCCTCAAGATTGATTAAATATAATCATACCTATTAACCACTTGCACTGAAAAAGCATTCAAGCGCAGCAGAACTCTGGCTCCCTCTTTGCAATGAATGGAGTGGCGTGTACACGCGCTGTAAACCTTTTGGAAACTTCAACAATTGTAATATACTGGCAAGCTCATTTTCAATAAATGAGTAATTTGTCAGTGGAGCACCGTTACGTTGCCACTGCAACGTAAAAGGCTCTCAGCCGCGGCATAAACGTGTGTTCGCCAACTTTTGCCCTGCATTTTTGCACTTCGCTGTACAAAGTGAATAACACTGCCTGAAATGCCTGCATACATGGCAAGTGGTGCTCACAATTACAATTAAATCCTCCCTGACATGCTTGAATGTCAGGGAGGGTTTAATTTGAATGGCGAACACTGCGTGGAGTGAATGGAAGGCGTTAAAACCTTACTCAAGGCTTTTACATCTTCCATTCATGTTAGGGCTCAGTGGAACAAGAGCCCCTATATATCTTGGCCTGTAGGAGGGGTGACTAATGCCTGTCCTCTGCAGACTCCGATCGGTCCCATGCATGTCCCGGGCAGCCATTTTTCAGTGCCTGGCTGTGTGGAGTGTGCCTCCTCCTCTCCTCTCCTTCTTTATGTCTCTTGCACTTATTTTGTTTTAGTGTATTTTACCCCACACCAGCCTCCCCTCTCTCCTTTGTTGATGTTTAGCTCTTGCAGTTTGTAACGGCCGTCAGGCACGTGCATTACTCCTGTCACAGGTTGTAACAGTACAGTATTCCTCCTGTATTATGTTGTACCTCTAAATGCATTGCACTTGCCCATTCTGAATATCCCAATGCTTAGTAAGCATGTTCATTACTTGTAGCCTTGCGTTGGAGCGCATTGAAACGCTTGTTTAAGTGTATAGGCGCTATATGAATGCCCAACAAATAAATACATTAATACATAAACAGGAATCAAAGAGCAGCCCCTGCACAAAAGGATTAGCCTCACACCAGGGCGTTGCATACCAAAGGCTCCTTGATGTTGTGAGTCTGGGAAAGGGGAAAGAGTTAGTGTAGTAGGGGGGAGCTCAATACAAGTGGGGAAGGGTTCTGCCATCTTGGTTCTCTCTGTACCACTCCTTCCTTCATGTCTCCTTAACTTCCTTTAGCACAAATAATTTTGGGTATAATGCAAGAAGGCCCCCTTAAAGCAGGCATGCTTTTGTCCAATCACCTGTGGACTTTTGCCTATGAAAGAAGGGGTCTCCCTCTTCTCTTTGATTCATCGCTGGACTTCAACACTTCAAGAGGAATTTGCCTGGACCCTGTTGGGAGAGCAGTATTTTCCAAAGTCCTCGGGTTATGAAATTAAGACATGTTTTCCAAGGCAGAGGGAAGCTCTGCTCCCTAACTGCCCCCTGGGCACATTCAGTGTAACCTTCTGCTGGAGTAAGACCTGTTTTCTGCCAGCTGCATTGGTGCTCAGGGCCTCACTGCAGATGAAGAAACCTTGTAGGTGTTTGCCAGCCTCCCATGCGGAGGCCTTGCTAGGGGGCAGCTGAGGGGGCTATAGCCCCTGATCTTTTGGTTATAGCCAAGGATAGAAGGTCAGGGGCTACAACCAAAGGCTAGCTAGCCCTGAGTCCCGAAAATCCCAAAATAAGCGTAGCCCCGGATCTATTACAAATCTAGCAACACCCCTGCCCCACGTGCTTGGGAGAACAAGAACAAGGCCTTATCTTGTCAGTGAAACCCTCGTTGGGACTCGCAGCAACCTATGTGCAGATCAGCCAAGGTCCCTTCTCTTCTTCATCAAACTACTTTGAACTGCGCTTCGAGCATCTTTGACACAAGTAAAGACCAGGGCCCTCCAGTGTTTCTTTTGGCATTCTCTTGCTCTCGGAACTGCTGGCACAGCACTGGGAAGAAGTCTGGTTTGATGCTGAACCCCCAAGAACAGTGAGAAGGTATTGCTGACTCTTGACTCACTCCCCCAGTGCAACTTTGGGCCGTAGAGACTGGTTAGGTCACTTTTGATCTGTTTTTCTTACAGAAGACATATCCTTTTATGAACATTGTGGTTTTTTGATTGCCATTCACCCCAATTTCATTCCCTAGAGTTCTGCATGCTTCTATCTTTTCATGTTGTGTGTTCTTTCCACAGGGGTGGGTTTTTGTAGTGTTTTTCTATTTAGTTATTATTGCGGTTGTTGTGTTGAAATAAACTATATATATTTTTAAAGAACCTTGATTGGACATTTCTTCTTTTTGGACTGTTGTACTTTGCTGTTTGGGTTGCAACTGTTTCACATTCAACTCCTCTTCTTTGTGTAGCCTGCCCACGTTACCACAAAAGGCAAAGCACGAGGCTGTTTCCAAGCATACTTTGCAGTGAAAGTTTGGACCCCACGTGTACACAGGTCCTGGGAACAGTTGCCCACTGTGCAGCTAAAGCACTTTGCCTAGTTGATTGTAACGAAGACGGCAGCATGCAAGTACCCTGTTATTGAGTTCATATGATTAGACTTGTCTGTAGTGATACAATAACACTAGCAGCCAAGAAGACTGCCCTGATGAAGATGGCCATTATGTTGATAGGCCATTGAAACCGGTCGACACTTGCAGTCTGGGGAACCAGTTCTTAAACAATATGAACTAGACTGTCTTTGTTGGAGAGAAAGTGATCTCTCCTCCTTTTATGTCTTCATGAGAGATTGTGCCTTCGAGCTAATACGCATTGGGTGAAACACATGACTTTTAATAAATAGTGTGGTATGATCCAGGGGGAATACATTTGTTAAATACTAGTCTTGAGACATTCACACGCGTGGTGCTTCCACTTTTTAGAAATGTTTCTGTTTGTTTTATGGCCTCTACTCTAAAGCCCAGGTGGTTATAGATTACGACACCCTGAATTTTAGGAATGTGTGACCCAGGACGTGATAACAACTCTCTGTGACCTAATCGACAACGACGGCCGTTTACCTCCTTAATCTATTCTTTCATAGATAAGCGTCGCACCACCATCTGCTAGCATCGGGGGTGGTGCTCTAGGGACATATAGAGGTGTGTTCTATCCCTTCTTTGCTCAATCCCTCCCTTTGGGATTGGCTGTCCTTGACCATTACCATTATATGAGTTAAGAGTGTACTAAGTCTGTGTAACTACTGAATGTTGTGTAGATTGGTCTGTCCCTGTTGGTTGTTATATGATGTACGTTTGACAGACTCTACAGTACATAGAATTAGGTCCTCCTAAGTATTCCTTGCGTAGCGCACAATAGACATCAGATGCCACTGTCTTGGTGTATAGAATTATACATATAAAGCTGGGGCTGTTGGAATAATCAGTGATGGCATTGCCTCATTCAATTAGCCAGTCCAACAGGTGTAAAAGAGAATTCCGGCAGGTGGAAATTGTGCTCTTGTAGTTGTGCTGTGGCAACCTTTAGGACACCTCCAATTGGTGCAGCACATTTCTTGCATTGTAGCCCCAGCTGAATTGTGAGATGATTTTCTGGGTTACAGAAATCATGTCCCTCAGCAGAAGGCGTGAAGCCATGATCTAAGGTTCAAAGGAATAAGCAGGAAGTTAAGAGATTATCTTTAAGTAAAGTCACTTGGTGTGTAAATAACAAAACAAAAACAAATCAGTCCTCTCTACAAGACTGCGGGTCTCAGTCCTTTCTTTTTTCCCTTAGACCCAACATTTCTTGATGGGCATGAAGTCACACAGAGTCACTGGGGTTTTAAGTGTCCACTGTGCTTCTTTCTTGGCAATTGAAGGGGCTTGTTTGTCTTTCATTGATGTTGTCAGGTTGTTGCACTTCTTCAGCAAATCCTGCATCATCACCTCTAGGTCTTCGGTTCGTCAAAACATGAGTAAGACATGATATATGTTATGATTTCTGCAAGATCTGTTCGGTCCCTGGGGTTGTTAGGCTTAACTCCTCGGCAGGCTCAGAAGATCTGGGTATAACTCCTTAACCAAGCTGAGAGTCTCTCCAGGACTCTGGGTCATGACTAGCCATGCATTATGGTTCCTCTCTCTTTGACCACCACTTCATCCATTTACTTCCTATTTACTCCTCTCTGGCATTCATCTCCTCACTCTCCGGCTTCTCTCCACCTCAACGCTTTAACACACTCTTGTCTGCTACTTCTCCTCCTCCCACTTTCTGTTCCTCTCTTTCTGGTTTCCTCTCTCCTCCTCTCCTTTTTGATGCTCCCCCGAGCTTTACTCTGCTCCCGACCACCCCTCTCTTTCATCTTATCTCTTCACCTCCGCCCTTATTTGCTCTACCATTCCTACTATCTCGCATCCTTTCTGCACCTCCATTTTCTCTTTTGACCAATTCTCTCCACCACCTTAATACTTTCTTCCACCTACTCGCTTGCTGGCCCTCCCTCTCTCTGATGTTCTTGCCACCTCCTTAATGGGCCTCTTCAGCTCCTGCCTCTCTTCATCAGAAAAGGAAGGATCTCTCCTCCTACTTTCTGGCTCTCTATAACCCCCTGCTTCCTCTATGCATCGCTTTTCCTTGCAGCTACACCAAACACTTTTCTTAAACTCATTCTATGTGTTTCACCTTCCTCTTTATACATTGGTTCAATTTACCACAGGGTTGGCAGGTGTGTGTGCCGTTTTGCAGTATGCGATTACTTCTATGTGGAAAGCCATCTTTGATGCTAGTTGTTTTTGCTGTGGTTGTGGATGCTCTGCAGGTTCTGAAGATTCTTGCTTTTGTGATGGGTATGTGAGGAATTTCTTTCCTTGCACTGGCCATTGGTATATTGCTAGTCTGGGTTTGTGCAGGCAAGCACAATTTCTGATTTCTGCTCAATCCTTTCTTTGAAACCAGTCCTCCATATCAGTCTCTTTCTGCAGACATTTGCCAGAGCATGGTCCATGGTCAGTATAGGCCAAGACGCCAAATATCTGTTATGTGTCACATGTGCTGTAGTCTAGTATTAGCAGCAAATTCCCTCTGCATTCATCCAGTGGACTTTCTCCTCTCAAGATCTGCCTTTCCAGGGTTGGACCTACTGGGTTCAAGAAAATCAGTAACTCCTCTATGACGTGCATGATGGCCTTCCAATCCAAAGGATAATGCCTTTTCCTGGGTTGCTCAGGGGTTCAACTGGGCTAGGGTTTCTTCCTGCTGCACAGGGATCTGTAATCGACAGTCATACCTTCTGTAACAATGGAGAGGATCACAACAGGTTCCTTGAGCTACCTGTTGACACATAGTTTTTGTTACTTTGTTTAGACCACTTCTCATAACATCTGGGAAAGTTATCTTTCAGAGGCCAATCCTCCTGATTTACTGTCTTCTGAGGTTGGCCAATCTTGGAAGGTCAAGGGTCATCAAGGTTGCTGGACAGGCCTATGGACGTAAGGCTGGTGTTGGACTGGGGTGCCTGGGGATCCTCTGTGAACTGTTCTCAGGACTTGCACTTGCTAGTGGGTGGTGGCAACAGTGGGACCCCTGAGATCATGCTAGTGCCATTACTCAGCCTCCAGCATGGGACTTTGACACGAACAAAGAGGCAAAGGACATGTGAAAAGCAAGTGACATGCATGGGCTTGCCAATCCCTAGGGCATCAAGGATAGTCAACTCATTGTCTCCAGCATGCAGCAACTAAGCCAAGCCTTAGGTGTCATGGTCTTTTCCACTATGCCACCACTGTGTCCACCTTTTCTTAGATGCCATCTTCCCAGTTTTCTCTGCCCCTAAATATTTGCATACACAAAGGGGCCTGGTGCTGAAGCGTGTGCACCTGTTGTCTTCCAGGATTACCTAGGAATACAGACCCTTCTTGGCCGGCAGAGGAAGGAAAGATCAGTTACATGACATCAAAGTTCTGTCCGCGGGCCCACATATGCATGCTAAAGTGAACTTCCTGGCCCTTTAACTTTTCTGGTGCCTTTTCCACCTTATACAGTACACCCTCATACAACTCCAGTGTAGCCTTGCATGAAAAGTAGCATTGTCTGGGAACCTAACTGCATTGATCAATTTTACCCATGAACCATTGGAAAACCGGGTTTCTGACAAACGAGTACAGCAAGAGGTCAACGATCAGCAATATCGCCAGCCCAGCAGCGAGAAAGCACCCTTTGTGTTGTGCCCTCTGATATTTGTGCTCACGCTCAACCTCCCACGTTACACTTACCTGTCACCTAGTGGTAGTATCGATGCAGGGAGCAGGGCTGGGGCTCAGTGTCTGGAAAAATGTAGGCAAATCAACAATAGGTTCTGGGGTGACAGTACAGGCTAGAGGTGGTATAGTGACTATCTGTTGGGGAGGGCTGCAGTTGAAGTTTTGCATGCTTCCTGAACTCTTGAGTGCTGCATTATGGGAGGCTGCAAACATGTGGTACCCATCTTATTCCAAGGCTTCTGCCAGTGTGGGATGTTTTTATCCATGCATCCAAGCCCTACCTCAAAACTGTGCAGTACTGACATGGAAAACATCATGATGGCCAGAGCTTCCCAGAAAATGCCCAGGGAAGCGCATGAAGAATAGGCTGCCACCCATTTTGCAGATGTTATGGGCACAGAAGGGCACAGCCTAAAACCACCATTGGACTACCCACACAGTAGCCTGAAACCATTGGGAATGGCAATGCTGATTGCCAAAAGCAACCTAGAATTGTGGGGAATTCATTTTCTTAAATCCCAAAAATGGTTGCATTACCAGTACTCACCACTATCAGAAAGCCGGCGTTTTAAAACAACACCAGACATTTTTCTTTTTTTGTGTAAAACCGAATAAATGAACCCAAAGCATGCCAAAGAAAGACTTACTGAGGGGTGGATACAATGTAAAGTTATATTCTGAAGTGACTTGAAGGTTTATAACAAGACTGGCTGAGCTGTGGATTTCAGAAGTTTAAGTAAATTTGGACTGAAAGACACTAAAAATCTAAATGTTTAAAAGAAATGAGTGACCTACTTTTGAGTGTCACATAGGTTGCAATTGTTTAAATGTCATAGTTTTAAACTTATAATCAGCATTCTAGCTGCATATGTAAAAATGGTTCATTTTATTTGAATGAAGGAAACTGGGTAACTAAAAGTGACATTAGCTGGGGCCTGGCTTAAGGAACTGAATTCTGCCCACCAGCTGCCCCCGACAGGAGATGAGACTTGCACAACAGCTGTGTTCCCAGGCCTAGCTGCCCTTTTGCTGCTCCCACCAAAAGGGATATGACACTTCCCTGATTGAATTACCTGGGCTCTGCAGGAAATTGAACAAAGCCCTGTCCTGACTCAGGCAAATGTTTTATTATGGGGGCCATAAAAAGTGGCTTCCTCCTGGAAGGAAAGGGGAGGAGCACTGCCTGTGAGAGCAAGCTGGCTTGGCAGAACTGGAAAAACCAGAAATTCAACCTTGTGCTGGGGGGAAACCACACCCCTGTAGCCAGAATATGGTTTTAGAAAAAGATTAATAACTCATAGTACGGACTTGTCATAATTATTTAAATGATACCATAATTCTTGTGATTTTTCTGCCCACATTTTAAGAGGTTTTAACAACCGGTGGCATGATCTGGGGGCAAACTAGCAGTTAAGAGGGTATTACTTAAAATGTATGCATGTTAAAAGTCTGATACTTCATCAATTAATGCCTGCATGCCTTGCACACATTTGGGTAAATTTGAGTAAGAATCTGATATTGGTAACCTGACCAAAAAGTGAAATATGTTGCCATTTCTGAATGCAAGCTCCCAGGAAGAGCAGATTTGGACAGGGTATACCTCCTGTGATATGTGATGGGTGCATGTAATTTTAAACAAATGTGTACCTGTGCAAATATGTTTTTTGAGCAAATATAGATTGTGTGTAAAGTTGACAGGGGTGGGTTCTCTGTATCATAAACAGACCTCATCATGATGACACTTCATTTCATTCCCCCAATCAAGGGGAACAGGATGAAGTGGCCAATGACAAGTGGAGAGGGGTAGAGCCTAGTGATGCTGCACACACACCCATTTTCAAAACACATAAAAGCAGACAGTCAGGACAGATAGGGACCTTCAAATCCATTTGCTGCGGGACGCTCTGCCGGAAAATCCATACTTTACCTCCTTCAATCTCTAGAGAAAGCTGTGCAGAAAGATCCAGACTTCAAATCTATCAATATCCAGAACCAGAGACCCAGACCAGACCAGCAGAGCAGAGCTGACCCAGATCACTGTGAAGTGCCGAGACCAGACCAGAGTCCAGTCTAAAACCTGACCAGATCCGTGGCGAGGCCCATTCTATTTCTAAATATATTGTGAGTACCTAGCAGAATGGTGCAGAACCAATCTCTTAGTTAAACTAATATAATTCAATCTCTTTTAATCTAAGTAGAACTGCCTCCTAACTGTCACCTGTCATTTGCAAAGCTGTCACTTGTCTTTTTGAACTTTAAAATTTCAAATCAGAAAAACGACCTTTACCATATCGCTCATATCTCCGTGACCGTTTGTCCTAGAGACTTGCAGTAACTTTCCTCTGAAAGCTTAGAATCTAGAACCGCATTCCTACCCCCGATACTTTTGCCGCAATCGTGAAAAACACACTCGCAAATTCACCGCGATTTGCAAATTTCTCCACGTGTGAAAACAGCAGTTTCCTTGCTAAAAATGTGTTTGCCTCTTAAGAACCATCCCTGAATCATTGGTAGAGTGAGCCTGGACTAATATTAACTTGATACCACTCACCCTGAACCTCTAGAGGGAATTAAAAGCATTTTAGCATATTTTTCACTTCATTGCCAGCACATATAAAAGCATTTTGGGCCTGTGTTTCAAACTTCTGTAGTCTAAGCTTGCTGGGGTGAACTGAATTACATTTGATTGTATTTCTGAGAACTGTGTGCTTTCCTTCCATTTCCTTGCATTGCATAAAAGGGGGGGGGGGTGAATTGTCCAAGAAAGTGATTACATTGTCTTTTGCTGAAATCCTATCAAGTTATTTTCTGTGCTGCATTTCATTCCACATTGCATCCATTTGAAACCATCAAAGTATTGTTGCTATATTATCCATCCTATAACCACTCATCATTGATTATAAAGAAGTGTGCTAGTGCCAGACTATCCATTATTGATTACTGCTCAGATTAAGTGTGATATTCAATTATTAATTTATTATAAAGCGTGATATATATATATATTGTTTAAATTATCAAATAAACCCTTAAACCTGCAAAACAGAACTACTTCTTGGCTCAGTGGGGTCAGGGGGATTCCAAGAGAGGGGTGTTATATAGGGGTAGTCATCCAGAACGCATGAACTGGACATAAAGATATATCAATAAGGGTTTTCATTCAGTATTCTAGACTAGGTGTTGACTTAGCTGTAGTGTTGAATTGAATCCTCTTACAAATTGGGGGCTCGTGCCGGACGTTTGGATTAGATCTATCACTTGTGCAGATTAATACAGCGTGCCAGCTAACCAGATACACATTTCCGGTCGGAGCACACGCTGTGTTACGCTGTAAAGCACTCCTGAAAGGAACGCTCTAAGGAAAAGGTCTGTTTTGCAAAAATATAATATAAACTTCTGTAAGTCAGGACAGAGACCAATCTCTAGAATGACGACCTTAGTAGACATGAAAATAGCCAGAGAGCACTTCTTACATAAGTTATTTGTGAGAGGTGAGTGGACTCACCAGGACCGCATGGTCTGGTTGCAGGCCATCACGCAACAGGTCACGGAAACAGGGTCATATATATGGAGAGATCAGGGTCGCTTACATGTGGCCCTGAGTGAACTATACATGGCTCCTAAAGCTAAGGATGAACAAGACAAGATGGTTAGGATAGCGGCATACCTGTACCTATATATGGGAGACATGCAGGATAAATGTACTGAAAGCCAAGATCTGGCGAATAAGCGACAGATGGCGTTAGAGAAAGTCCAATCTGACCTGGTCTCTTCTGAGGAGAGGCTGCAGGGGAGCCAGGAGTCAGAAAATGAGAGTAGACAGCACATCATTAAAATAAAGAAGGATATGGACATCCTGCAACAGGAAAAGGCTGACCAGGATACCAGATTTCTGGCCTTGCAGAAGGAGTACCAAGAAGGTTTGGACTCCCTACTGCAGAGCCAGAAAAAGCTGGAGCAACAGTTAGACTTCAATAGGGTATGTGCTGAGCAGGTAGTCACCCTGCAAAGCCACCTAGATAGGGAGAAGGCAGAGAGCAATAAACTGATTCTGAAAGACCTGGATACCCAGGCAGAGTTTGATCAGGAGCTGCAGAAAGCTGGTGCCTTCCAAAGGCAAAGGGACGACCTGGCGGCACAGATGCAGGCTCTTAGTCAGGAAAGGGATACCTTAGGCCAGGAAGTCTGCCACTTAAAAAGAAAAATGGAAGAAAATCACCTGGCCCACCAGGGACTGGGTGACCTCCAAAAAGAACACCAGAACTTGTTAGAGCACACCAGGAGGGTGGAGGATGCTCTAGCAAGAAAGGAGCAGGCCAATAGGGACACAGCTCAGGAGGTAACCCTCCTGCAGCAAAGACTGGCCCAGTGCTCCAGGACCAATCAGGAGGCACAGAGAGAGAATGAGGCTCTCTGCCAGCACAATGATAGACTCCAACAACAGGTAGTGATGCAGGAGAGACTGATAGAGTCTAGTAAGGCCTTAACTGAGGAACTGAAGGCGCAGGCGCTTGCATTGCAACGGCGAGCAGGGGCGGATAGAGATGAGGTTCGTTGGGAAAGAGAAACTCCTGAGCATAACCCCAGGAGCCCTAGTACCAGAGGCCTTTATTTCTCTCAGTCCCTGGACTCTGCCACCCCCATGTCCCCTGGCGCACATGAGCACAGGGCCACAGGGATGGCGGATTACTATCCAGCCAGAAGCACGGGGCTCATAGGCCAGTACCACCCAGGAATGGAGGGGCGGGCATCCGGGTATGGGCACCCAAGCACAGTGCAATTTGATGGGGAACCCCAGGAGAGTAGGCCCATTAAGGGCATCCTGAAAACCTCTGCCCAGTTAGGTCAGTGGGGGGGTACCCATCAAATCCTGGCAGCAAGGAGGGATCTGAAGACTCCTCTGAGCGGTACAGGACACAGGAGACCAGGTCCCCACATTCTGCCAGCCATTCCCAGGCTCGCAGAATCCGGGAAAACCTGGAAGAACAGATGGGAACCTCTGGGAGCAGTGCCTCTGAGTCAGAAGATGAATGGACCAGGGTTACCCGGACCAAAAGGGCCAGTAAGACAAAAAGGGCCTTGCTTAAGGACCCCTTAAAGCAGATTAAGGCAATCAGGAGCGTCATCACGCCGTATCATAAGAATGCCAAGTATTCTGTTTGGGAGCACTTAGAGTTGTTTGAGCAAATGATGGAGACTTTCCATTTGAAGGACAGCCAAAGCTGTATTCAATATGTAAAGTGGACCTTCTCCCCGGAATACTCCAGTTTCTTTGCGGGGCTGGAGGACCAAAATCACTTAAGATGGTCCGCCTATAAGGCGGCCATCTTGAAACATTTTTCTACTCATAGAAATCCTCAAGAGGCTCGCAAGGCAGCCTACAATTTACAATGTGGGGAGGATCAGGCCCCCCAAGAATTTGTGCAGGAGTTAAAGCGTGCTTTTGCACAGACCACAAGAAGGGTGCGCACGGATAGCAGAGAATTTATTAATACGTTTTTCCATGCCTTGCCCAAATACATAATGACCCAGCTCGTGAGGGATTTTCACGAGAAAAGATCTTTAGATTGGGTCATTGAACAGGCGACCCGGATCTATGAGGTGCAGAAGCCAATAGAAAATAAAAATAATGCGCAAAAAAACCCCAAAGCCAACAACACCCCTGCTGCTGCCAAGGTGGCAGAGGTAAAGGTCACCCCCGTTTTAGAGTTGGAGATGGGGGGGCCTAAAAACCTACCTGCACCTAATAATGCTAGGCCCAGAAGGTCCTCGGGCCAGTCACAGACAGGGAGCCAGGGAGGCAGCCCCACAAATGGGGTCCCTCGCTCTCCTGATTATGTAAGTCCCCGTTACAAGGGAAATCGACCCATCCTGGGTTATGTGTGGACTCCTCCAGCCCAAGGGGGGGATCCAGCCAAGCACCTAACCCAGGGAACTTCCCTCCTAACTTCCCACCGGAGGGCAGAAATTCTCCAAATCCTGGGCAGAACTTTTTCCCCAGGTATCCACCCAACTTCCAACCCCAAAATCCTCCACCCTTCTTTCCCCAATTCCCTGAGCCCAGACAACCGAATCCGGGAGAGGGGAGGCCAAGGGTGGAGGGGTACCAAAATCCTCCCAACCAGGGGTACTACCAGAGAAGGGATAGCTACCCTTCCCGGGATCAGCCCAGGGGAGAAAATAGAGCCCCATATCAGCCTGAGCGGGTTTCCCAGTTAGAGCGCCAGGTCCAAAATATGGCACGGCATCTGGGTCACATACTGAGGGCGCAGCAGAACCCTCAGATGGGCATGCCGGCGCAGAACGCACCCAACTCTGGACCTGGTGCTCCAGAACAATGATGGGGGCAGCACCCCGATAACACACCGGTTCCCAGGGAGGAGGCACAAGGGGAAGGGGGGTGTAAAGCCTTGGAGGAAGCTTCCTTCCTCACTTGTAAACAGCCCCTGGAAACCCAGGAACCGGAAACAAAATCTCTTGCCCCTGAAAGTCTGCCTCCTAAGGAGCAGAGGGGGGGTAGGAGAAACAAAAGACCCAAACAGACTCAGTTTGAGGAGGAGGTACAGATCTTCCAATTTGAGGGAGAGGGATCCTCAGAGGATCCTGGGAAAAGGATCTTCTCCTTCAGAGAGGGGGGAACTCCTCCCAAAGAAAAATGGGTCCCTAGGGATGCAAATCCAGACTGGGGAGATATGGAGACTGAGCTACCGCCGCCCATCATCTCATCCCAGAACCCACAATACCAAAATCCCCTGGTTCAAACCCATCCTAAGGACTGCCTCCAAAAAGGGGGGGGGGCGGCCCGGAACCGGAGCCAGGGGAACCCACAATGGCTCTGATCTCCAGTTGCCAACTTTTTCTTTCAGATTCCCAAGGCTCTCCACAGAATTCTGCCCAAATCTCTTCTCTAGCAATGTCCAAAACCAGAAAGTTAGCCCACCAGTTATCCAAAAATGTGCATTATCTGTGCCCCCTTGAGGAGAAGGAGGGAAGATACTATGCCCCGGTACGAGTACAGGGACAGGGTCAATTTTGGCACTGGTGGACACTGGATCTCAAGCTACCCTTCTGTCCAGAAGGGCCTTTGACGAACTGAATGCAGGAAGGGGAGGGAATTACCAAATTCCTCTCACCCCTCTTCCTGGACAACTGCAGAACTTTGACGGGAAGGAAATTCCCGTTGAGGGGACTGCAGACTTGGACATTAAGATCGGGCGACACAAGTTGAAACACCCGGTCATAGTTGTGACTCCAGAGGGCACCCCTTGTTTACTGGGGAATGACCTCCTGAGGAGGTTGTCACCCTTAATAGATTGCGTAAACAAGGTCCTCTGGACCCAGACTAGCCGACCAATAAAATTAAAACAGAGTGTCAACCATGTTAGTTTAAATGGCACCTGCCACATGGTTGAACAAAAATCTGACCAAGTAGAATTTCACTTCCAGAACAACCAAATTCCAGACGTGACAGTAATAGCAGTAGGACAACAGACTGGTGATGGGGGGTCCTCTCTATTTCTGAAAATCAACCTTCCTTCCAGTTTAAGGTGGTAGTCCACACTGGAAGGAAACACTCTGAATTCTATACTAATCCACAATCAGAAACTCCCACTCCTATAGTCCAGAAAGATGTGAAATCAGCTCAGAGCCTGGCTGATATTCTGCAAATTGGAGAGCAGTTGTTCATCCCTGTTCAGTTAAATGATGGGAAGGACTCTGTTCTCGCTCGAGTGTGTGTGAACAACGGTAAGAGCTTCATCAGCGAAGCCATGTTTCGCCAACTCCCAAAAGATCCAGCCATTCCCACCTTCAAACTGATAGACAAATGGGAAATGGACCTGGAAGCACCTAATTCCAAACATCTCCTGCCAAGCAGGTGTATGCTCAAAATCTCCATTGGCAACAAGAGCATAGTCCACAATTGTTGGGACGTGCGAGACGTCCCTGCCGCCTTTTACTTAGGCAGTGACATTCTCAATCGCTTTGCCATTAGTTTGGACCTAATAAACTTCAAAGCTTGGTCCCGATTAGCGGATAATCCCATGGGCTTTGATGATCCAGAAAAAGCATTTAGGTCAGCTCAATTGCTACCTTATGCAGTTGAAATTCAGATCAAAGACGAAGTCGCCATCCCAGAAAGGACCCGACAATTCTCCCTGGAAGTGAAAGTTAAAAGAGGACAATATCTGCAAAACCCTGATGCTTACATACATCTAAACGCTTCTCTCCAACAGCAAGGGTTGGGGTTAAACCCAACACCATTAGTCAACATAGACCATGACACCATTCTAATAGAGGTGGATAACAGCGACTTAAAGAGTATTACTCTAGCCGCAGGCACCATTATTGGAATGGCGGTTGATGACCGACATTTTTCCATAGATTTCGGTAATGAACTGTTAGGGCCAATCCCCAAGGACTGCTTTGACAGTGACAGTGATGACAATACAACACCAGACAGGATTTTTACCCGGCATGGGGGGAACTTCCTGGTGTACACTTCTTGCCCTTATGGTAAGGAAGATGTGACTTGTGACTTCAGGAGGGATGAGGTGATTTTCCAGGTCCATGAGGGCTGCCTTTCCCACCTGAAGCCTCCAGTCCAAATCAGCACTCTGACCAGGGACTTCTCCACCCAGCTGGAGGAGGCCGCGGAGATAGCCAAACCAGAAGTCTTTCCAGGCTTCAGGCAGATGGTGGAAGAGAGAGTCAACCTAGCTGATGCCTGTGTGACTCTGGAACAAAAGCAAAAGTTGAAACAAGTTTTCTTGGATTTCCAAGATCTCTTTGCGGTAGACTCATATGACTGTGGTCGCACTGACATCCACACAACAACAATCCCCACGGACCCTGGCATGACTCCTGTGTTTGTGAAGCAATATCGCTTGCCTCTCGCATCAATGGAGTCCCTTACTGAAATAATTAAGAACATTGAGTCCCGGGGAATAATCTGTCCAGTCCACAGCACCTTCAATAATCCGGTGCTGGGAATATTGAAGCCAAACGGCCAGTGGAGACTCTGCGCCGACCTCAGAGAGCTCAACAAACGGGTCCATACTTCCCGATGGCCTCTGCCCTACATTGACCAAGGGCTGGCTCAGATCCAGGGGTCACAGGTATTCACTGCAATAGACCTGACCAATGGATACTGGACTGTGCCTGTCAGTAGGGAGGACCAATACAAACTGGCTTTTACCTTTGGGGGCCAGCAGTACACATGGACCCGGACACCCTTCGGATACCTTAACTCCGGTAATGAGTTCAATATTTTCCTACATAAGGTCATGCCCGACCTGGGTGCGAGGGGTAACCTGGCTTATGTAGATGATGTCCTCATCAAAAGTTCATCTGTGGAGGAACACATAGCGGAGATCCGTTATGTTCTGACGCAGTTGAGGGCCGCCGGAGCAATACTTTCATTTCAGAAAGCACAGTGGTGTAGAACCCGTTTTAATTTCTTGGGGCATGAGATTACTCCTCAGGGTCTCTGTCCCCAGGAAAAGAAGGTGGAAGCACTCCAAAAACTGAAAGACCCCACAACTCTGCGGGAACTAAGGAGCCTCCTTGGACTGACTAATTACAGCAGAAAGTTCATTGAGGGCTACGCAGAGATCACCAGACCCCTGATTCATCTCTTGAAGGGGGGGGTCAAGTGGGAATGGGGTCCAGAACAAGCCGAGGCAGTAAAACAACTCAAAAGAAGCCTCTCATAAGCGCCTTGCCTAGCTTACCCTGTCAGAAACAAGGAGTTCTTCCTGGAGACGGGGTTCTCTAATACGTGCATGACGGCAGTATTATACCAAAAGCATGACACGCTCAATAAAGTAATCTCCTATGCGAGCAAAACTTTATCCTCAGTGGAGGAAAAATGCAACTATTGTGAGAAGGCACTCCTGGCAACGGTGTGGGCATTGAAGAATTACCGCCCGTTTATCCAGGGGGAACACATCATAGTGGAGACTCCACACCAGCCTCTGCAATATCTCTAAAGTGACAGAATCCCGGCCGGAAATGTGAGTAATTCCCGAATTACTTCCTGGATTCTGTCAATGCAAGGCTTTCCTGTGGAGGTCAGATATGGCCAAAACAAGAAGAGTCCCCTCGTGCAAGGTCTGGCTGACTTGCATGATTGTGCCAGAGAAAACTGTCTCGAGGACGAAAGTCTAAAAATCAAGGACAACACGGAGGCATACCTTAATTCCCCACACAAAGTCTTTGAAGAGGACAAGTGTGAGGGAATGCCCACTGTCTATGTGGATGGATGCTCTTACCATGTTGACAACAACGGGGAGAAAGAACTGGTGGCTGGCGTAGGGAATGCATGGGTGAAGGAGTTCCCAGAACCCTCCGCTGGATACAAAATTAGTCCCCAAAGTAGTCAGGTGGCAGAATTGATGGCTGTGCATCAGGCCATCCTCACTGCTGTCCAGCATCAACTCCACGAACTGGTCATAATCACAGATTCGGATTATGTACGGAACGGGTTCGTGGAGCACCTGGTTAATTGGAAAGCCAGAGGCATGTTATGTGCTAACAACAAACCCTTGAAACATGGGAAGTTGATCCAAAACATTGATGATCTGGTCACCTCAAATGAGATGACCATCTATTGGAAAAAGATCAAGGGTCATTCCAAAGTAGAGGGACCAGACAAAACTGCAAATGACTTAGCTGATCAGCTGGCCAAAACCGGGGCCATCCAAGGGGATCTAATTGAGATTGTGTCCCTGTTGGGGGAGATCCAGATCACTGCTATCGCTAGGTCCCAGACAAATGCTCACAATGACCTTTCAATTGCACAATGGAGTAAGGAGACCCCTGATGCTGATTTGATTACCGCTCAGAAGGGGGATCCAATTATTGGTAAGTTTTACCAACACCTTGAGGACCCTGAGAACTTTCCCCTGACGGATACCGATTATATTGGGAAAGAGGACCTAAGAGTGTTGATGAAATGTCCAAAAATGTTCCGGATCCAAGACGGTTTGCTGGTAAGGAAATCCAAAGCTGGCCACGATCAGTGGGTGGTTCCTACCTCATTCCGAAGCCTGATGTTAAGTCACGCCCATGATGCGGCCACCGCCGGTCATAGGGGGTTTCACACAACACTGGAAATCTTAAGAGAGGTTGCATACTGGCCACACATGGGGCAGGACCTTGACCAATACTTGAAGGGTTGTCTTGTGTGTGCACAATTTCAGCCCACGTCCCTCACACACCGCGCGCCTCTCCAAAAGAGGGGGATGACACTGCCATGGTCAGATTTACAAATCGACTTTGTAGGCCCCGTGATTCGCTCTGCTAGGGGGAATAAGTACATGTTGACTGTGACATGCTTGTTTACCAAGTGGGTGGAATGTTTCCCAGCCCCAAATTGCAAGGCAGAAACTGCAGCTGCCCTGATGATTAACCACATCTTTTCCCATTTTGGTATACCTCAAAGGATTGAGTCAGACAGAGGTAGCCACTTCACCAGTGAAGTGATGACAAAGATGTGGGAGATACTGGGGGTCAAAAGGAAGTTGCATATTGCTTACCGGCCAGCTTCTTCTGGGGCAGTAGAGAGATATAACCGAACCATTGTGAGCATATTAAGGAAGTTTGTGGCAGATTCTGGGCCAAGTTGGGATATCCGATTACCTCTGGTCCTAATGGCCATCAGATCTACCCCTTCATCTGCAACCAAAATGTCACCATTCGAGTTGATGACTGGGCGCAAGATGGTGCTTCCTCAGCATTTGCTCTACAGGACCCAAGAGCAGACACTGATAAATGCCTCCACAACTCATGAGTATGTGGAGAATTTAAGGAAACACCTTCAACATGCTTTTGCTTATGCTCAGCGGAATCTAGAAAGATCAGCTGATAGCATGAAGACCCACTATGACCTGAAGACTTCCAGGAAGGAATATCAGGTGGGGGACCGGGTCTATCTATACAATTTCCAAGGGAACCAGGCCAAACAGCGAAAATTTTTGCCTACATGGAAGGGACCCTTTGAGGTTATAGACAAAATCTCCCCTGTGGCCTACAAGATCCGCATCCCCAAAGGCAGGTTGGCAGAGGGGGAAGACAAGTGGGTCCACATAAACCAGTTGAAGTGTTGCCATCCCAGGCACACTCTGCAACAACTGGAGGAATCCTCTGGAATCCTAGAGGGTACTGTCTCAGATTAATTCAGTTCTAACTTAAAATATCCTACATATCGCCTATCAAATTCTGAGTTTCTCAATGTGGGTGTTTTCGTTTTTGAATGAAAAAAGAAATGTGCATATCCATATGTTTTGACTATAAATTTATATGCCACCCCACTATATCAATGGTGGGGGAAAAATGTCTATGAATAGGTATTACCGCTCTTCCTTTGTCGTCCTAGGAGAAAGAAAACCTGGAGACGGGCCAAGGAGGACGATCCGGAGACCGGGAGCAGAGACGCAAGGGGCCCAGTGTACCGCCCAATACTCCCATCAGGACCGGCGAGGAGAACCGATCGATCCGACCGGATGGAGGAAAAGTGCTGAACTGTGCCATCTATTGGAAGAAGATGAGGAAACATCCCAGGTCTTGCGAGTCCCATCAGTGAAACAGAATGGCCATCGCAAGAGGGGGGCTTGTGGGATGTTTTTATCCACGTTTTTAGAACCGGTGGCATGATCTGGGGGCAAACTAGCAGTTAAGAGGGTATTACTTAAAATGTATGCATGTTAAAAGTCTGATACCTCATCAATTAATGCCTGCATGCCTTGCACACATTTGGGTAAATTTGAGTAAGAATCTGATATTGGTAACCTGACCAAAAAGTGAAATATGTTGCCATTTCTGAATGCAAGCTCCCAGGAAGAGCAGATTTGGACAGGGTATACCTCCTGTGATATGTGATGGGTGCATGTAATTTTAAACAAATGTGTACCTGTGCAAATATGTTTTTTGAGCAAATATAGATTGTGTGTAAAGTTGACAGGGGTGGGTTCTCTGTATCATAAACAGACCTCATCATGATGACACTTCATTTCATTCCCCCAATCAAGGGGAAGAGGATGAAGTGGCCAATGACAAGTGGAGAGGGGTAGAGCCTAGTGATGCTGCACACACACCCATTTTCAAAACACATAAAAGCAGACAGTCAGGACAGATAGGGACCTTCAAATCCATTTGCTGCGGGACGCTCTGCCGGAAAATCCATACTTTACCTCCATCAATCTCTAGAGAAAGCTGTGCAGAAAGATCCAGACTTCAAATCTATCAATATCCAGAACCAGAGACCCAGACCAGCAGAGCAGAGCTGACCCAGATCACTGTGAAGTGCCGAGACCAGACCAGAGTCCAGTCTAAAACCTGACCAGATCCGTGGCGAGGCCCATTCTATTTCTAAATATATTGTGAGTACCTAGCAGAATGGTGCAGAACCAATCTCTTAGTTAAAATAATATAATTCAATCTATTTTAATCTAAGTAGAACTGCCTCCTAACTTCACCTGTCATTTGCAAAGCTGTCACTTGTCTTTTTGAACTTTAAAATTTCAAATCAGAAAAACGACCTTTACCATATCGCTCATATCTCCGTGACCGTTTGTCCTAGAGACTTGCAGTAACTTTCCTCTGAAAGCTTAGAATCGTGGCTTTTCTTCGAACCTAGAAACGCATTCCTACCCCCGATACTTTTGCCGCAATCGTGAAAAACACACTCGCAAATTCACCGCGATTTGCAAATTTCTCCACGTGTGAAAACAGCAGTTTCCTTGCTAAAAATTTGTTTGCCTCTTAAGAACCATCCCTGAATCATTGGTAGAGTGAGCCTGGACTAATATTAACTTGATACCACTCACCCTGAACCTCTAGAGGGAATTAAAAGCATTTTAGCATATTTTTCACTTCATTGCCAGCACATATAAAAGCATTTTGGGCCTGTGTTTCAAACTTCTGTAGTCTAAGCTTGCTGGGGTGAACTGAATTACATTTGATTGTATTTCTGAGAACTGTGTGCTTTCCTTCCATTTCCTTGCATTGCATAAAAGGGGGGGGTGAATTGTCCAAGAAAGTGATTACATTGTCTTTTGCTGAAATCCTATCAAGTTATTTTCTGTGCTGCATTTCATTCCACATTGCATCCATTTGAAACCATCAAAGTATTGTTGCTATCTTATCCATCCTATAACCACTCATCATTGATTATAAAGAAGTGTGCTAGTGCCAGACTATCCATTATTGATTACTGCTCAGATTAAGTGTGATATTCAATTATTAATTTATTATAAAGCGTGATATATATATATATATTGTTTAAATTATCAAATAAACCCTTAAACCTGCAAAACAGAACTACTTCTTGGCTCAGTGGGGTCAGGGGGATTCCAAGAGAGGGGTGTTATATAGGGGTAGTCATCCAGAACGCATGAACTGGACATAAAGATATATCAATAAGGGTTTTCATTCAGTATTCTAGACTAGGTGTTGACTTAGCTGTAGTGTTGAATTGAATCCTCTTACACCAGCAAGCAGCTTTCTTCCACACAGTTCAGGTGGCAGGATGTTGCAGATCTTTGTCCTGGTTGACAACATTCCACACTCTGCCTTTTATTGGTTTGCCGAGATAAGGAGTACTATGTACATCTGACTGTGAGGGTGGTGTTTGGGGCAGCTGGTTGTGGTGCTGTAATATGTGATCTAGGTACCTCACACAGAGGATTTGCAGATCCAAATCAGAGTGCATTAGATGCACTGTCCAAAGATGGATGAGTAGCTGCGTCCTTTCTTCCCATCCCAGCATTTTACTTTCCTCCTCCTCTTCAATATTAGTGATTTCCAGAACTGTAGTCCTCATTATTTATTATTATTTTATCATAGTTTTTTTCTGGAAATGTGCCGGTGATTCAGTGAAACCGGTATTATCATTTCCAAAAAAGGCAACCACAGAATCACCGGCACATCACAAACCCACAGAAGCGCGCAATCCGGCATGCCGGTAACAGTGCAACTGGCATAACGGAAACACTGTCACCGACCACTAAAATCAGTGGCACTGTTACCGGCATGTATCCGACGGAAACACGGTGACCGGAAACAACATCATCGCAGGAACTGGAAGCTCACCGGTGGCCATTTTGAAAAACCCAATCCACATAAAATCACCAAATTCCTGGTTCCATCCGGTCACTCTGATACCGGCATCCTGACTGCAGCCATGAAATCCAGAGTTTCTTATGTGCGCCATCTATATCCAAGCTTCACGGAGCAATAATTGACCATAGAGAGACAGACCATATTGCATAATGCAGAGGAACTCTTCGCCATTGACACACAGGCAGAGTAGCAAACCCTGCAAAAATGCCATATGGTAGGAGATGGCACAAAAGGTGTCGGCCGTCGGCCCCATTCGACACACCCAAAAAGACTGCCGCAAGCGGTCGGATGACCTCTGCATCAGGGACCGCAACTTGCACTTGGCCCATAGGCAGGAATGCATGGTCACTGGAGGTGGGAGAGCCTCTGAAATCAAGCTGATGCCATGGGAGGTGAAATTCAGCAGTTTGCTGCACCTCGAAGAAGTCGAGGGAGTGGGAGCGACAAAGGCTGGTGCAGGGACACATGCAGAGGGGGTCGTGAGTAGAACGTGCCACACCAAAACAACAATACACAGTGGACAGGGAAATGCAGCACATACTACATGGAGACATGTCCCACTGCATGCCACCAAAACACATCCAGGCCAAAGTATGGCCAAAAAATCAATGGCCATTGCACAGGGGTACCCAAGCATTGCCCCCAAACATCGAAACACACATGTCGCCACATTAGTACTGGTCATGTTGAAGCGGAGTAACAACCAGAGGTTGACTTCGAGGGCAATCCGCCATGCCCAAGACGGAGGAGTCCAGAAATTTGACAAATAGCTGCTTTTATTAATACACGTTGAAAAGCAGGGATAGGCTCACAGATTTCCACAGCTTCCAATGCACTCTTGACTCATTACAGGCTGGGAACAGGGGTTCATTCCGTGATGACATCACAACCAAAAGTTACATTCCTGGACCTTAGATGGAATGTCATTGGGTGAACCATATAGACAGATTTACATCCTGTAGGGGACAGATGATCTAATTGGCCTGGTCATAGCGGGTAGCTCTGCCTGGCACCACCCACAGAAGGCCAGTGTGAGCCATCTCAGCTTGGGAAAAGTATCATGTGAGCACAATGATGGGTAGAGAGATTGGCTCCAGAGTACCACCTGTTTCCCACTAAGGTTTCCACTTCTTTGATTGTCTGCTTGCATTTATGAAGAATTTCAGCTCCCAGTTCTTGCAGGTATATCATCTTTTCTGTTGATTCAAAACACTCTCTCCCAGTCTCCCTGGCAAGGTTGGGCACAATAACTGCACAGCCAGCTCTGTCTACGTTTCTCAGGGAAATCAGTGTTTCAGGCCTCTTGCTGTGTTCAGAGCCTTTCCAATGCCTTGCATTCATTTGAATGCAGCTGTGGTTTCATTCTTTATTTTCGTGGCTGCTCATGTTTGTTGCTTTCAGGTGTCAGCAAGCAGTTCATGTGTGTTCTCTTGCAACTGGCTAATGCCTTAATGTGTGTTCAGTCATGTTGCCTCTTCATGATTACTTTGGTAATGTCATCCAATGATGTTCTCTTGAGCTGCTTCAGTGCGTTGCATCTGCCATCTTGGCGGTATGCTGGGGCAGGGGGGGGGGGCTTTGAGGCCTCCACAACAATGTGCACAGAGTGACGACATGATTAGCAACACATACATAAGGCACACACCACACCAAGGTGGCGTGCCTTCACCAAGAGCAATATGCCCCTGTACTACACACACATGTATGCATCAAAGCTGTCCTGACGTTATGACTCCATGCACAGGCATCATGCCACACAAAGTTGAAAATGCATGCTGCAAGGCCATAGGATGTTACAGAGGTGAATAACGGCATGCCCATCTCACCCCACAGGCATCTTGTCTGGCAGCGAGCATGGTGGGCCGAGTACATCCCAGCCACCGACTCAGAGGGGGAGGCCGACACACTGTACAACCACTGCCAGAGCCGCACCAGCCCCGCCAACTCAAACTACGGGCCCTGTGTCCAGCCAGCTACCTCTGCAGCTGCACCATGTTATGGAGAATTCTCCAAATGTGCTAATTTCCCTTACCTTTTGAGACCCCCAGCAACTTTGCTGGACTTCTAGGATTTGATGTTTTACCTAGGAAGAGTGTGAGCCCTTTTTTCCCACTCTTCCATGTATTTTGTGTGTGTTTTACTTTTGTGTTCTTTGGAAATGGAGTTTTTAAATAAACTCTGTGGCATCATCTGTTTCTGTGTGTCACACAGCACCTTCACTGCAGTGGCACAGGGGTGTCTTTCAGACTCCCCAATGTTTAAATTCCTTTCCTGGGACTGACTACTGTCTCCCAGGGCATGTAAAGTTAAATTGACTTTAGTAGTCTCTTTAAATTTACTGACCCAGCACACATATCTTACTATAGAGTGCTGGGGGAGGGGGTTGCTTAGCTTCCCCTGAGTCAAAACACTCATGTAACAGTAGGATGTTACCTTTTGCTATTTTAAATGGCTGGTGGCAGTGGTTTAGATCAACTACCGTGATTTTCTGCGACCGCTAACAATGGTAGCTCAAAATCATGGGTAGCCATGTTTTTCAATATGGCGCCGCAGATCTATCTGTAAAAACAGACTCTGGTCATCTTTTTTGCCATTTCTTTTAGGAAAAGTCCTTGTGTTTGTCTTTGCGCACCAAACCAGGTTTGGTGCCTTTGTTCGTGCCCTTTGGCGGGCTTCTGTGCTGAAGCCCTCCTCTGGTGCCAGAGTGTCTGAGGTGGACAGGATGTGAGGGAGGTGCCCGAAACTCCCTGTACTTAGTCTCCTAGGAGATCTGAATGCACTCTGGTGTGATTGGCCGGCTGGGTGAGTGACAGCCAGGCTGAATGAATGGGGGGAAAACTGTTTAAAAGCAGGTCTCTGGGACTTGGAAAGCAGAGTCGACCACTGGAACGAAAGAACCGAAGACGAGCTGAAGGAAGAGGACTGCTGCAACTCCTGGACAACCGGTCAAGCCCTGCTGGAGGTCCCAATTGCCTGAAACTCCAATCGACAGAGAAGCCCTTCAAGGTTAACTTCTTCCCTTGAGTTTGGTGGGAAAAACCAATTCGCAAGCTGCCTGGACACCGTCCTATTCTGGTCGACTTTTCTTCAGAGTGCTGTTGAAAACCGGATAGCCAGGGGGAAGGAAACCAGGGGGACTAAGACACTCACACCTTAAACCGAAATCTCGCTACAGCTTTTGGCCTCTTCCCTGGGCAGTGCAGGAACCTCTCGACATCCTCCTTCTTGTCCACATGACTGAAGCTCAGGAACAGCGAGATCTGCTCGAACTGCCAGGAACAACTGCCTCAGCTACAGCTTTCTTCATTTAAAAGGTACTGTGCAAACGCGGTCCGGAAATCTTTTCGGCCATCGAGAAAGTGTGTGAAAATGTCCTCAACTACGAAGGCTTGTCCTTCCCTAAACATTTGTCAAACTTTTCACCTAGCCAAATCCTTTCAAGATCTGTGGCAAAGACTTAACCGTTACATACCAGAACTGTGCTATCCTATACAAGAGACTCTGAACCATTGACTTTGGCCCGGGCCTATTGGGAAGAATTGCTGGTTGTATTTAACTGAAACCCTTTGCCCTGCCTATGAATTTGGTCTGTTGATTCTTATAACCTTGTCTTTTCCTCCCTTTTCTAAGTATCTGAAGTGCCATTTTGCTCCTACTTCATTTTTGAGATAAACTTGTTCAGTTACTCACCGGTTGGATTTTTGTGGTGTATTAGTGTGGGATATTGAGCTGCTTGTACTAGTGTAATGTTTTACAAATGATTGAGTAAATAAATGTATATTCTTTTACTAAGAAACCTTGAGTAAGTGTTTGCTTGAATCACTGTATTGGTTGGTCCTTTTTGTAAATTGTTCTACTGCTCACTTAAACTCTTGAGATAAGTCTGGCTGCTCAGCCATCGCTACCACTTTACTGTGTAGTACAGGCTTGTACCAAAGGTGAAATTGTGCTTACACCTGTAGTCCTAATTACCTGTAGTGTTTCCAAAGGGTACTGCAGGTGATTCTGCCTAACATACCAACACCCACAGAGGCACAGCCAACTGCCTCTGCAGCTGCACCATCACCCATGGTGGCACAGCCGTCTGCCCCAGACACACGTCTCTGTGGCCTGTCAAGATGGCCACTGCCCCCCCACCACCCTCCCACATACTTTGCCACATCCAAAGATGACAATGCCATACAGGAGGGTGGGGACAGAACTGACCACACCCCCTACCATCGTCCTGCCTTCAGCCCATCGGACCTCCACAGCCCACCACCAATCCCCAGTATCTGTGAAATGGATGCGCGCATCCGGAGGATTGAAGCAAGGCATGAGGAGATGGATGGACACATGCGGCAGCATTTTGAGGAGATACGTATGATGCGTGAAAGTGTCCAAGCCAATGGCCGCCGCTGTGCCCGAGCCCTGGGCCGCTCCACCTGCACAACGGTCCTGCTGGCACAGAGGACCCTGGAGGGGAATTAGGCCATTAATGCACTTGCTGAGTCCCTCACCCTTTCCCTGCAGGTGGCCCTGGAGTGCAGGGGTAGAGCTGGCTCTGACCCCCCCTCTACCATCACCACGCCTGCCAGCTCCCAACAGAGCTGCCCAAGGCACCGCTCCCTGTTCCTGTCAGAGTCACCAAAAAAGGGCAAGTCCAGTGACAAGAAGCCACGGAAGTGACCCTGAACAACAGCACCCTAGGGTGTGTTTTGGGGAGGATGTGTTTGGGAGGGGGCGGTGGGGCATTGTTAGTTGGGGAGGGGGTGATGGGGCGTATTAGTTGGTGAGCAGGTGGTGGGGCATGTTACTTGGGAAGGGGTGATGGAGAGTGTTAGTTGGGAAGTGTTAATTGGGGATGGGGCGGTGGGAGTGTTAGTTGGGGAGGGGGAGGTGGGTCACACGTTTTGTGATGATTGTTTCACTCTAAATACATATAGTCGTGCAAAGGCATTTACATCTGGGCATTCATTTTGTGAAGTGGTCTGCTTTATTAATGGCGCTGCATCACATGCAGTGTGTGCCATGGGTTCTTTGCAGTGGATGAGTGCTCAAAAGTAGTTCTCAATGAGATCCTGGCAGGCTGCACACCCATCCCTGACATCCCTGTGTTGGTGTTGTTTGAATGTCTGCAGCTGCATCCCTGCCACCATCATCATCGGCGTCCGCTAGAGGCATGTCTATGTACGGGGGTTGGGGTATGTTCCGCCTGATGCACATATTGTGCAAAATTGCACAGGCCAGGGCTATCTTCCCCACCTTCACTGACCTGCACATTAGTACCCACCTGTATGGTGAAGGCACCGGAAACATGCCTTCCACAGTTCAAAGGACTGCTCGGTTGGCGTCCGTGTTCGGATGTGAGCGCGATTGTATGCTATTTCCTGCTGAGTCTGGGGGTCCCTCACAGAGGTCATCAGCCATGGTAGAAAAGGATAACCAGAATCACTTGCAAGGAATGGAACACAGTGAGGGCCATTAGATTCAAGTTACTGGACAGTGCATACAGCTAGGGATGTGAGTGAGTGACATATGCATATGGGTCTGTGCACTTGCGGGCCCTCATTCGCCTTGATGCACCCTGTGACAGGCAATGCTGGTCAGGCCATGTGTAGGGTCTGTCTCCCAAGGACGGGTTGATGGAGGTGGGTGTGGCTGAGTCGGGATATGCTGGGTATTGTGACATGGCAGTGTTGCTTTCTGGTACCTGTAGTATTGGATGTGAATGTCCATCCTTGCCCAGATTGTGATGGTGTGTCCATCCGTTGACACATGTGGTAGATGCCAGTCGTGGCCACCCACTGTTGCATGCCGATTGTGTTCCTGAATTGGCATGGTGGCTGTTGAACATGCACTGGTGCCAGTGGACAAACCCCCTGTGCCCTCGTTCCCATTCAACTAGGTGTGTGTGTTTCACTCAACCAATAGCCAGGTCTGCTGTCCCCCATAACGCAGCATGTATGCAGGCAGGGTGCTGTTCTCCAGGACTATGGAGTCATGGGTTGATCCCGGGAAGCGGGCGCAGCATTGGGTGATTGTTAGGTCCGCATCACAGATGACCTGCAGATTCATTGAGTGGTATTGTTTCCAGTTTCTATAACCTCCTCTGTGGCGTGGGCAACCACAAGCCCTATATGTGTGGAGTCCACTACTCCGCCACAAGCTCTATAGGTGTGCATTCCACTGCCCTTAATACATTAGGCATGCCCGCAAGTGCATAGAAGCAGTCTTGGTGGCATTGACCTGTGCCTGTGTGGTTGGTAGGGCGATGTGCCGGGACACATGGAGAAGGAGGGAATCCAGGATGAAGACAGAGTATTTCTATGAAACCGTACACCTATTCTATAATTGATATTGGCAAACCATAAGTCTGATACCAGCATACGTACTAGCAAGAATCACCTGAAAAGATTACGCGCCACTAACGAGTACATGTACTTAAAAGAAGATTGCCTTGATAACGACTCTTTGTCGAAACACGTGTCAGCTGACATGAAATTACAACATTAAAACAGTGTTGACTACATTTTGATCACTAATCAATGTTCATGTGATTTTTTGAGGGATTATTGATAAAAGAAAAAACGTTTTTAAGGGAAGAGCGCGACAGGCGCGTCATATTTTTATATCAGTTACATGCATGTAATCACCTCCTGCCTCAAAAGTGATACATGTGTGGACTGGCCACCAAAAGACAATGGTCTAGAAGTCACCAAATGCATTTTCTTGCCAACAAAGATTTCTAAGACTTTTCATTGGCAAAAAGATTTCTTAGATGTTTTTACTCAAGTAGCAATTATGCACACTGACTTCAAAATAGGACATAAACGCTTGCAGCCACAAAATGCTATTTCCTCCTACCTCCCAAGAGTTCTAAGACTTTTATATGCAAGCATCAGGTATGTGGATTGGCCATAAAAAGGCAATTATTTTTGTCTGCCACTGAATACAGTTAATGTCAAAGAGATTTCTAAGATTTTTCTACACAAGCATCAAGTATGAGGACTGCTCAACAAGTGTGAGGATTGCTCAGGAAATGGCAACATACCCCGTTACAGACATTCAATGCATTCTCATCCTGCCTTACACCAAATGTAAGACTTTTCTTCACAAGCGACAAGCATGTGGTGTGGCCACAACATTATGATACTGTCAGTTACAGCAACTGAATTCACTCTCTTGCCTAGAAAGATTTGCAAGACTTTTAATTGACAAAAAGATTTCTAAAACGATGATTTGGCAAAAAAAATTCTCAGACTTTTCTACATAATTATCAAATGTATAGATTTGTCACACAAAGAGGACACAGTTGCAAAAACTGAATGTAATCTCTTGCATGCCACTGCCTTCAAAGATTTCTGTGGTCCTGTTCTCTTTGATCTGACATTTAATAGCGTGGTAGCTGCAAAATTGCCTATCCTATTTCAGTTTTCTATCTCTCTTTTCAGACTAAGTCCTTATTTAGATAGTTTCAGTAGCTTTCACCTAAAGCCCATTTTGATTTTCTCCCTCAACTAAATCCTTTAAATTATCGGTCTCGCCTGCGACTAAATACTTACAATGTTCTACCAATCCCTCAGCTGAAGCCTATTCTCTCAGCTGCTACCTCGGTTTATACAAGTCTGATTTTGAACTTTATCCACACGCCCTCAGTTATACTCTCCTTGATCTACCCACAAAGTTTTGAAAAATCTGTTCTTCTGGAGGAAAGGCCAACAAATCAGATGACTCGGTTCATTGCTGAATATGTTCTCCCAGGCTTAGTGGCTGCCACCTTTCTTTTCCATGATCATAGGGTAGAGAGAAGAGACAGGGTAAGCCGTGTGTACGAATTCAGTTAATCATGGAAATATGTTGTGAGTCAATCCCACTCGAATATGGACTTATCTGTATTTCAGGCAGTGTCAGACATAATATTTTCTGCTCATTTTCTGATTGCAAAAACAGCAGGGCCATATTAGTACATTGTCGAGCATAACCCAGGTCAAAGCAAACTGGAAACACGTGATTTATGACCAGTAGAACTGTGCACCTGCTTCCTTTCTATTAATGTTTGCATGACAAACATTCAAAACCAGGGTAAAAGCCACATTTTTCTGTGTACATTATAAGCAGGACAAATCAGGAGAGAATGTACATCTTCCTTCATGTGTGTGCAAATACTGGTGGGTAACAGCTGCAATTTGCAGGGTGATAAACTGTACCTTGACATACAGGGATGGATTCTCAACATTTTGTTAGCGCATATGACATGATTTGCAAGCGCATTTCAATACATTCGCTAACAAAAATATGCCATGAGCACAAACGGTCCCTGTATGTGCGCACCATGGATAATACATGCAACAGCTAGCCCTCCTAGCCTCACACAACATCCACCAATATGCCAACAACACACAGTTATACCTCATGATCGACTCGATCAAGGACATCCATAGGCTCAAAACTTGCCTCTCTCTGATCCACTCTTGGATGTCCAGTGCATACTTGAAGCTCAACCCCTCCAAGACCGAATTCTTACTCCTCACCAACAACACCAAACACCTAGACATACACACCTGGCCATCAACCATGAACTCTCAGGGCTTCACACCCGAGCTCACATCCTGTGCCAAGTCCCTCATGCTCCACATTGACAAACACCTCTCCTTCAATACAACCATAGCTAAGAAAACTCGAACTGCTTGGTATCAGCTCTGCCTCCTGCAAAAAGTCAAGCCCTTCCTCCCTCCAGACAGCTTTAGATCCTCCGTTCAAGCACTGGTCCTATCCCATCTGGATGGTGGCAATGCGCTCCTCGAAGGCATCCCATCGTCCTCCCTTTTTCCCCTGAGAAATGTCCTACATGCGACCACACACCTCATTAAGGGTCTATGTGGATACAACCACATCACCCCAGACCTCATTGACCTTCTCTGGCTCCCACTGCACAAACAAATCTCCTTCAAGTCTTGCTGCATCATCTATAAGGCAGTCGCACTCAAGTCACCCAGTTACCTTGTGGAGAAGCTCAGCATCTCCGATAGACAGCGCACAACCAGAAGCCAGGACACATGCAGACTTGTAATCCACTGCTGCAAAAAGGAAAGGACCATAAGGCAAGCCTTCTCTGCCTATGCCCCAAGACTATTGAACCTCCCTCCTGTCAGCATCAGACTCGCCCCCACACACCTACAATTCAGAAAATAACTCAAGGCCCATATCTTTAAGGAATCTCTCCGCCTTAACACCTAGGCCATTTTATTTTATGTATTGGACATTTGTATGGCACCTATACAAAAGTGTTTCCAGGCGCGACAAGACAGGTTGGGGGGCAGACAAAGGAAAGAAAGTAGAGCAACAAAAACGCTTATATTGGCCTTGTGACAATCCTACCGTGCAATTGCAAGACAACGTCATAAGTGCGGGGGTGGGGGGCTAAAGGAAGGGGGTGGGCAACAGCTGGGGTGCCAAGACGGCAAGTGCCAGGGGAAAAGAGAAGGGGAAGGGAGGATGAGTGTGGTGAACAGGGTGGACCAGGTTAGGGCTAGTCTGGGGAAGGGAGCCCAAGGGCAAGTGCCTGCAAGGGATGCTGGAAGGACTGGAAGAGGGGTGGTCTGGCCCCTTTATGACTGTGAAGGGACCAGGCCCCAGTCACAACAGCAGAGGGAATGTTAGCAGGAGGGGGAGAGGGTAGGAAGAGGAGAAATTGAAAGTCTTGAGAAGTTTCCAGAATTTAAGAAGATCCAGCTAAAGCCTGAGGGGGGCAGGGAGGCCGTTCCAGAGGGAGGAACCAGCCGAGGGAAGGGATCTGCCTCCCACTCTCTGCTTGGAGATTCGTTTGACCTGCAAAGAATTGGAGCCAGAGGACCGAAGGACTCTGGCAGCGAGGTATTTAGGGAGGGAAAGCTATATATAGAGAGATCCCAGGCCCCAGACAGGCTTGTAGATGATGCATAGGGTCTTGATTTTGATCCTTGTGGTCACCGGAAGCAAGTGGAGATATTTTAGGGCTTGAGAGATGCAGCCCCTGGGCTTGAGCCAAGGATAGGTTTTTCAGTCCTATTCTGAATTAGTTGAAGGGGGAGAAGGGAGGAAAGAGGCAGATTGAGGAAGAGGCTGTTGCAGTAGTCCAGTCTGGAGAGAACCAGGGCCCTGGAGACATTGAGCTTTAGGGGGAGGTGAGGAAAGGTAGGTGGAGCTGAATGTTGGACTTCTTGGCAAGGTCCACGATGTGTAGAGAGAAAGAGAGAGAGGAGTCAAAGATGATCCCAAGGTTTTTGCCTCACAAGTGGGTAAGGGGAGGGGACCCAGGGAGGCTGGCCAGAGAGTGGGGGAGAAACAAGGAGCAGGTGTTCCAATGAGAAGGATCCCATATTACTGGGATTAAGGCAGAGATCATTGGAAGAGCACAATGCTATAGTAGTAGTCAGTCAGATATGAGAGAGGAGAGGTAGGAGGTAGAGGATGGCAGCTTGAAGGAGATCTGTGTGCTATCTGCCTAACACTCGAAATCAGGGGAGATGGTGGAGATCAAGTGGGCTAAAGAGGCCAGGTAGATGTTGAAGAGCCATGGCGATAGGATAGAGCCATGAGGGACTCCACAGGTAGAGAGTGAGGTGGAATACAGAATAGGACCCATTTGGACTTGGGAGGGTCTGTTTGAAAGGAAGGATGTCAGCCACACCAGTTCCCTGTCTGTGATGCCTAGGGTATCATGGAGACGGTTTATGAGGATGGAGTGATTGACTGTATCATAGGTAGAAGAAAGATCAAGGAGGATCAGAACAGAGGAAGTGTTCATCTTCCGTGCCTCTGGATGCCCTGAAACCGCACTGGTGGTCATGGAGGCAGCCAGCCATTTCAGTGTGGAGGGTCAGTTGGGGATGACCAGTGTTAGTTGGGTTCCTGGCCAAGCATGACACTGACACCAGTGTAGGAACAGGACACATCTTTATGAAGCTCCAGCTCTGGGTACAGGGTACAGGAATACATTTAGGCCACATCAGGTAAGCTATTAGGACAGACATCCACCAGCATTCTCTCTCGGTCAACCCATCTTCTCAACTGCACATTCACAGAAACATTCAGAACATAACATTCTCACACACAACATTCTATGTCAGCCACCCCTAGCAATTCATGCATACAGGGCAGGGTGCAAGGAAAGTCAAGACACAACAACCAGCTTCTCCATGAATTCGCCCAAGCAAAGGGTGATAGGGATAGGGCGATAGTTAGCCGGGCCTGGAGGGTCAACAGACGGCTATTTTAGCAGAGGGTGCACAAGAGAGTGCTTAAGGGATTGTGGGAAGGAGCCAGTGGCAAAGGAATGGTGGGGCGAGAGGCGAGAGAGGCAATGTTGTCCTTGGTGGTTCTGGAGGAACAGGGGAGCACCTGTTTAGAGGAGATTTTTATAGAGCGGATAACTCTAGAGATCTCATCTGATGCAATTGGAGAGAAGGGAGCTAGTAGGAGGGGTAGAGGGGAGCCAAGCAGGCAAAAGAAGGGGTGGGGTTTGAGGGGCTGAGCAGATGAGAGAGAGGACAGGATGTCCAGAGTTTTGGGGGAAAAGTGGGTGGCCATACAGTGCAGATGGGCCTGGGATGGAGAACTAGAGGAGGAGACTGCAGTAAGATTGGCAAGTTCCTTGCAGATTTTAAAAATGTTCAGCTATGTTATTGATGGCTCTAGAGATGCGAGCTTGGACATGAGCCCTCTTCTTGGAGCAGATGGCGGGACGATTTTGCCTTTGGAGTAGGCACCAGGCCAGTTCCACTTCCACTCTGCAGCTTTGCACATGCATTTCGAAGCCCCAACTGACCCTCCACACGTTTCAGGGCATCCAGAGGCACGGAAGCTGCTCTCCTGAACACCTGTGAAGATCTGCTCTCTAACCTGGACTCAAACACTTCCTCTGTTCTGATCCTCCTTGATCTTTCTTCTACCTATGATACAGTCAATCACTCCATCCTCATAAACCGTCTCCATGATACCCTAGGCATCACAGACAGGGCACTGGTGTGGCTGACATCCTTCCTTTCAAACAGACCCTCCCAAGTCCAAATGGGTCCTTTTCTGTATCCCACCTCACTCTCTACCTGTGGAGTCCCTCATGGCTCTATCCTATCACCATGGCTCTTCAACATCTACCTGGCCTCTTTAGCCCACTTGATCTCCACCATCTCCCCTGATTTCGAGTGTAAGGCAGATAACACACAGTCAGAGTCATACCAAGAGTTGCATTTGGAGGCAGGCTTCATGCGGATCCTCATGACGGGGGCAAGGATGTCCAGGTTGTTAGAGATAGAGAGATGGAGGTTAGCTAGAACAGAGTCAGACCATGATAGAGGGGTACTAAAAGGGTTGGAGAGTGGGATGTCAGTTGAGATGAGAGCATCCAAGGTGTGATTAGTAGAGTGAGTTGGACCAGAAGGAAGGATAGTGAGGAAAAGAGAGTAGCAGAGGTTGTGAAAGAGTACAGGAGCCACATCTGAAAAGTCAAGATGGATGTTAAAGTCCCCAAGGAAGATACGTTTGGGGGAGGAGGCAGAAGAGAGGAGGACAGGTTCACCCATTCAGAGAGGAAGAGAGTGCTCAGTCTGGGGGGCCTGTAAATGTTAGCGAGAGTAAGAGAGAAGGTAGGTGAGACAGATAGCCTGCAGACTAGGCTTTCAGAGGATGAGTAGGTTTGAGTGGGGATGATGGAGGCAGGAACCCACTCAGGGAAGATCAGAGCCACTCCGCTACCAGGCCCGGGGGCCTTGAGATTGGACGGATCTTGTAGCCCTCAGGGAGAAGAGTTTCAAAAGCAGCAAAGGAGCTGGCCTTGAACCATGATTCAGTGAGTGCAAGGATGTCAAGGTCATGGTCTTCAAGGAGGCGACAGGTGTCAGAGGAGTGTTTGATAGCAGAGCGAAAATTGAAAGTAGCTAAGTGGAACTGGATGCCTCCTTTAAATTATTTGTGAGGGGGGCACAGGGTTGGGGTGCCACCACTGGGAGGGGGGCAGGGAGGGATGAGGGAAGGAGGTGTAGCCGGAAATGGGGGAAGTTGAAGAGGGATGGAAGACACCTGTCAAGAAGGAGGAGGTTGGGCTGAGAGCCCTGGGCCAAGACAGTGCCATTGTGATAGACATTAATGGTGCACTTGGAAGATGCAAAGTGAGCCAAGAGCACTTCCCATCTGGATTGACTGGTAATGATTGAGGAACAAAAAGGGGAGAGGACAGAAACCATATGGGCAGTCCATAAATCAGAAGAAGAAACAGCAAAGAAAATGTCAGTGATAGTCTGTCTGGAGGAAGCATTAATGTAGGTGTCTGCAATGGGCAGACCAGGGTTGGAGCACAGGAGAGACTTTTTAAATGACTTCCTTCCAGACTTCGTAGGAGAAGGAGGATAGGTGATGAAGAAGCAATTAGAATAGATAGGAGAGACAGTGAGCATCACGGGGCAGAGACAAAGAGAGAGGGGAGAGTTGGAGGATAGTCGGGAGATGGTTAGAAGCACTATGCAACAGTAGAATCTCACCAGGCGGCTAAGCAGACAAAATCAAAGAGCAAACTAGAATGACCAGATTCAATGATCATTAACAAATTGATAAGTGATTCGAAAGCACTAAGAAGCAGAACAAAATGGAGGATGGACAGTTGGAAAGTACACCTAAATTCGAATTTGCCAGAAAGCACTAAAAAGCATTACAAAATTGGAGGATGCACAATCAAAATTGAATTTTACATTTTTTATTTTTGAAGTAGGGCGTTGAGTAGACAGCAGAGAGCATTAAGAAAGAGTTACAACAAGATACATGATTCATTTGGTATGGAGATTAGAGTTTATAGTTAGGCAGGTTGGGAAAGGAACAGGAAACAACTTAAGCAGTCTCAGGGCTTCATTACGAGGTTGGCGGTAACCCGCTGGTGCGACTGGCTGGTTTCCGCCAATCCTGTAACACTGCATACGGCACCTGACTTCCCGGTGCCAGCGGGATATTACAAGTCCTGTCGGCATGGGAAGTCAGGTGCTGGATTTTGTAACTCCCCATTCCCATAGAGTCCAATAGGACTCAATGGGGGTGGGGAGATGGAAGAACCAGCACCGTTGCTAACGGTGCCTGTACTTCCATGAGAATTCTGCCTACCAGGGCTGCCGCCCCTGGCAGGGCCAGTCCTTGTGGGCGATGCAGCCCCAGCAGGCAGACTCGTAGTGTGGCTGTAAGCTTACCAGAACCCTTCTTTCCAGACCGCCACACTTGTAATGAGGCCCTATAGTGTCCAAGGGAGGTGCGTGGTCAAGACCAATGCAATCCATGTTGCTTACCAGAGCAATTGGAAAAACAGCATTTTGTTTGTGGTCAAAAGTGTGCAGTGGTCCCAGTCATTGTGAATCATTTTGGAATGTTGCCAAGAGGCAAATGATCAAGGAGTGGCAGGAGGGAGAGGTGCTCCCTCCAGCTCTGGAGAGGTCCAGACAGGGGCCTTAGGAGAGGGCATTGGTGAGCCAATCAATGCAATGGTTGGAAGGGCTGGACAGGCACTCCTTTGCTTGTGAATGTGGCAGCCATACTGGAAAAGTCAAAGAGGCCCATGATTGAATAGGGCCCAGCAGAGCAATGCCAAGGGTGCATGCAGGTATCCATGAAGCAGCAGTGACATGCTGCCACAAGGACCCTCGTACCATCAGACTCAATAGAGGCTGCCTGCCCCTCGCCTCCAAGCCACCCGATACAACTGTAACCCTCCTCTGTGCTCCTCTGAATCCCAGCCCCTGCTGCATGTCTGTTCTGTTGTTACCTCTGAAAAGCGCTCCGTTATGCATCTGTACTGTTGTATACCTCTATAAAGTGCTCTATTATGTATCTGTATTGTTGTATACCTCTGCAAAGTGCTCTGTTGCTTCTCGACATTAGGTCTACACTCAATATATACAATAATAATAATAATAATAAAAAATAATAACCGCTAATAAGTTGGTATTTCTGTGCATTTCAATCCACATCCCAAATGCAAAAACAGGGTGCCTACTGAAATGCGCAGAAATGAAACATATTCCCCTGTGCCTCTTTGGCGCATTCTCAATGATGTCATGTATTTTCTTTTAAGTGTCACCTTCAGGCCCTTCATTGTAAAATGCGCTCCCTGCACCCATGCGGCCATTGGTAGCCAATAATACATTAATGTCAGGTGTACAATCCCAACACAAGTGCATGTAAGAGGCTGGCGAGCGCAGCTTTTTTGTTGCTGCCCAGCCCCACTGAAATGCGTAGGTAACTGTTGAGAAGAAGGTGACGTGCATATTTCTCAAACAGGCGAAACGAATGCACTTTTCTTAGATGCACTTTTTTTGACAATCTGTCGAAAAACAACAGTGACTGAATCACAACGAGGTCACCCTCTAGATCCACCGAGCATTTATCCTCCAGAAAAAACAGGGACTGCCCCAGCACTTGTTCACCACACCAGATAATGCCCTGTCGTGGAAAGCCTCTTTGATTAACTGATGGGCTTTTGCCCCATTTCTAGTGGGGTGTCCTAAGGTCATGGCAGATCAGATTTCAGTAATGTCTGTATATTATATCAAGCTATGTTGTAATTTTATTTGTAAAGTGCCTGATGATACGCCACAGCCACTTTTGACTCGTACCATTGACCCCTAGCTACACTTGCTTCTTGCAGGCCATAAGAATTGCAGATACAGGTAAGCATCCTTATTATGATTTGGCCGTACCAGAAAAAATGCTGGTAATTCCAGAACCAGAATTGTTTCTGTACCAGCAAAACACAAGCTTGCCAGTGGGGGCCACGGATCTCCGGCAGGCCTGACCTGCCGGTAAATCAGGCCCTTACCGGCAAAGAAATGCCTGAGGTGATTTAGGCAATCCCATCACATTGGTTCCTCCATGGAATGTGAATTTACTATTGTCTCCACCGGCCATAATATCCTTGTAATACCGGGATATCCGACGGCGGAAACGCTAAAGCAGGGATACCGGCGAAACTGTAATGAGGGCCATGGTCTACTAATACACAAAGGCCATAGGGGTAGGATTTTCCTCAAAAGCAGAGGCGGTTCTACCCCCTCCCAGACCTGGGTAAATCCACCAATACATGACATGTGAATGGGTTCTCCAGCCTTCTGTAGTGATATGTAGATACCAGCATCATACACTGCAGTGTCCCGAAGGGGGATTATTCAAAATAGATCTTTTTGATGATTTCTCAAAGCACAGACCTAGCTCCACAAAGCACCGTTGTGCTTAACAAAGAACATGCACTCCAGCAGCAACATCTGGAGCCGGGGAAGGGTTTAGAACAGTATGGGGTGTGGGTTTCAGATCATGGAAGCGCGGCTAGAGGTCTGGGAAAATGTTTTTGGGCAATACTGGACAGCATGACTTTCGATTGGTTTTATATCTTACATTACACTTAATTACTACAGTTCAGGCACAGTGAGACTAGGTGATTTGTCCAGAATCACACAACGGCCTCATTACGAATTTGCTGGTACAGTAACAACTGTACCGGTAAAATTGCCGGTACCATTGTTACCGTACCAGCAAACTACGAGTTCTGCTCGCAGGTGCCTTTACAGCCACCAGGTCTGACCTGGTGGCGTACCGGCACCCGCGAGCAGAACATGACGGTAGCACCCTCCCCACTACCGCCCTCCCCAATCCCTTTGAGCCCTATGGGGCTCAAATGGAAATAGGGAATCATTTTTTCTGGCACCCAGAAAGGGACAATTGTCGGGTCCGCCGAGGTCGTAATGACCCGGTAATGGACCTTTTCTGGGCGCCAGAAAAAAATGAAGATCGGCGGCAGCCGTGCGCGTACCGCCAGCCTCTTAATGAGGCCCAAATGTGCTGATCAAGTGCTGAAGCCAAGAATGAATCCTAGGTCTCTAGTTTCCAAAGTCAGCAAATTAGATGCAAAGTGCCTGATTCACTGACATTTTAGTGCAGTGCAAAGTCTATTCATGCACTGCAAAGTGACTTTGCAATGCAAAAATACACTTTGCACCGCTCTGTGAATCGGGGTGTTTATTGGCAGTGCAAAGTGACTTTGCACCAGTGCAAAGTGACTTTGCAATGCAAAAATACACTTTGCACCGTTCTGTGAATCAGGGTGTTTATTGGCAGTGCAACGTGACTTTGCACCAGTGGAAAGTCACTTTGCACAGCGCTAAACATTCCATGAATCAGGCCCAAAATCACTTCTCCTTTTACAGTGACTAGGTAAATAAACATACATGATATAATGCAAATAACCAAATATATCCTGTTTTAAAAGATTACCAGGTGACTCCACAATGTCCCAATTCCGGTCTTTCATTTTTCCAGTCGTGGGTCACTTGTAGTGAAAATAATTGAATGCAATTGACTAAGGTAAATGCAAAGCCCAGGACTGGAATAGAGTGTCCCTGTAGCATGAAGTCATCTGCTAAACCCATTTTTCTTGTCACGTGTTGAGGTGCTGGGAACGTAAAACATCTTAGCAAATCATGAAAGTGACAGTAAAATCCTATATAGACACTGGACGCACACCCAGAAGAAGATGGTGAGCTTTTGTTATGGCAATTATCTGTACACAAGGAAAGTACAGGAGCCAGCAAGCAGCCACACCCCTCATCTCGGGAGGATAGTTCAGGGGCAATGCCCTGCTTGGAAGCAAGACGACGCGGGTTCGATACCCTGGTCATTACAATTACTCACACGTCCATGAAAATGTTGGCTCCAGAAATTCGAATGATCAAGGATTTATATTTTATAAGAGCTGCTTTCGACACCTTACCTAGTTCTTTGTTCTCAGTATTTTTCTTTTTAATTAAGAAGGTGCAGTCCTGACATTTCCTAAAACATCAAATGAACATTAAACATGTTTATTATTATTATTATTATTATTATTATTATTATTATTATTATTATTATTATTATTATTAGGGTATTTATTGAGCGCGGATCTAGCTTCAGGAAGCAACAGAGATTTACAACACAGCAAGGACGAGGGTATTGATAGTGAACTATGGACTAATATTGCTAGTGCCAGGCAGAGGCCTCCTTGGCAACAGCAACATGAATTGCAATAAACATCCACAGCAAGGACAGGGAAAGTGGCATTAGTATTAATCTCTGCAGAGCACATACCTCAAAGGGTGGTTCAAATACATGGAACATGACATGGTTCTGCGCTGTCGCTTTCCTAAGTATGTGCATCATTTTAGAAGGTCAGCAACTACCAAAGCCTCAGTAGTGCCATGCTGGCAAATAATACTCGCGAGTAAGAATGACAACAACCCTTCTCCTGCTAGGCACTACCAGCAAGGTTCCCAGGGCCAGACAGAAACGCAGTCCAAACTACTCTTCATGTAGGGAAGAAAACACAGGTTGGCCCAAAACAAGAAAAGTCTCAATTCCAAGTGAAATGAAAGTGAGCAAGTCTTCTCCTGTCAGTTGGCTGGCACATGTTCGGGCTTAAAGGTTGGGTGGTTCTAGCACACTTTACCACCCTTCTACTCAAATCAGACAAAAAGAGTTTCCCGACCCCTTCTTCAATGTGTTTCTTGGGAACACGGCTCCTGGTTGCCAGTTCTTGGTTTCAGGGGTTCCCTCACCCTTTTTCGCTGGTCTTTTCTGGAAACTCTTCACATTTGTTCTCCGTTTTGGGGTTAATGGGTTCTTGCACCTTTCTTCAATGTCTTTCTTGGGAACTCTTCTCCTGGTTGCCAGTTTCAGTTTAAAGGGTTCCCTCACCTCATCTTCACTGTGGTTCTGGGCTGAGGTAGTTATGGTTCTGGCACTCTTCTTCACTGGTCTTCTCTGGGTCTCTCTCTCTGGCTCTTTATCTTCTTTAATGAGGCAATAGCATTTGCCTTGCTGGGATTGTCCCAGAAGGGCTTAGGAGGGTCTCTGTAACATGCCTCCCTGTGTCCTAACTCCTACGCACTTCATCTCCCCTTTCCTCCTGTTTTGGTCCTGCACCTCCTTGATGTCCTGACCCATGCTCCTTCCTCTTCCCACTGTGGACCTGACCTATTTGGGTATTACACATGCCCCTGATCTTGGTCAAGCCTTCCTTCTCATGTCTTCCCTTAAATTGCTAGCAATGCCCTCTCTTGCCTCTTGTATTTGTTCTTGGTGTTCTCTTCCAACCTCCTCCAACTATTCTCTTTCTTAGGATTAAACCAACCTCTTTCTGTCTTAAACGTGCGTCCTCCTGAGGGCTCAGCCAAATTCCGTCTGCTTTAACCCAATCTCCTCCATATGACTCCTTCCATACTCATTCTGTTTTAGCCCAACCTCCTCCAAATGACTCCAAGCAACTTCCTTCTGCGTTTACCCAATCTTCACCACATGACTACAACCAACCTATTTCTGCTTTAACCCAACCTTCTCTAGATTGTATCAGGTAATAATATCCCTATATATATGGTCGCCTTATATAATGTTGCTGGGAAAAGGTTGTGGCAACATAATATAGGTGACCATATATATAGGGACAGGGGCAGGTGGGGGTTGCAGGGATGTCCCCCACTCCCAATGAAAAATAAAAAAGGGTTTGAGGGTTGCGGGGGTGTCCCCCGCATGTTCCATGTAATAATGTCCCCACAAAAAACGTCAATTTTTCCGCGATTAGTTTGCATGGCGATTTTTTGAGCAGACATTATTACATGGAACCCTCTAAATGTCTTAACTAGGCTCCTTCTGCATTTACCCAACTTCTTCCAGATCACTTATTTCTGCACTCACTTCTCCAAACTCCACCAAACTCATTCCTTGCTCTCCAGACTCCTCCAAACTCTTAATTCAGTCCCAAACACCGCTCCAAAGACCTGCCGCCAGCCCCTAATCCAAATAGCCAGGCCTCCCGACTGAGACTGAGTTTATCTAGCTGTGTAACCACTCCACTGGTAATGAGCTCCCTCTGATGTTCTGCACCAGTGTGTGATAACATCTAATTAGATCACCTGTGTTTTCTTTAGCACTTTGCGATAGGGACAAGCTGTCCAAAGGCTAATCCACAATTTTGGATTTGGAGTTGACTTTCATTAATGGTGGGGATGCTGGTGTTACTGGGTGTCACGACCCTCGCCCAAAACGCCCTCTGGCAAACCCATTGGCCAGGTGGAGTCAGGACTCGGGCCTCTAGAGCTTGGCATCCTCTTCAAAAGCCCTCATGGGGCCAGTCCTGGCGCCTATGGCGCCATGCTCATACACCATGAACAAAAATGTGCTTGGGAACTACTTTATTGTATTGTCAGCCAACATGGAGGCATCCACATAGCTTGGTTCGCTAAGAACCAAGCTATGCGGTCTAGTGTTTTGGGTGTGGCAGGCCTGGAACTACTTTCCCTGGTACTACTTTACCTGGGCTATATAAACCACACCCTGACTGCAGAATATGCTTCGTGTTACTTTGCAGCTTGCAACGTGACGCTCACCGTGTCCAGCTATTCCCTCGAACCTCGGAGAAGCAGAACCTGCAAGGAGACAAAAGGAACATCATTAGCAGCAGCATCTTACCTGCAGTCTTCATCTTTAAACACTCGCAGCTACTGAGAACAGCTTCCTCGAATCTGCAAGCCTCCCGGACAGAACAACCTGAAAGAGGAAGATAGAGGCAACATTAAAGAAAGCTGTAGAGACATTTACAAATTATGAACTGCTCAAAAGGCTTACCTGGCTCTCGGCTGGCACCACTTCGGACATTCCACTTGCACTGAAGAACACAGCGACCTACAAGGAAGGAAAACACAGGTTAGCAAAGGCAAGACTTCGCAGCGCTGTGCGTAGCGCTTACTTACCGCATCATAGCGCTCTTAATGCGCCATCATTTACCAGCGGGGCTCAACCAAGCCAGTTTGCAGCGCTGAAGCTCCGCATACATTTCTTCGTGCCTAAATCGCCCGAGGCACCCGATCCCACACTGCGCTGCTGCCTGCCTGACCCTCCAAAATGGCTGGCGCAACGCGGCATGAGAGCGAGGCTCTCGGTTGCTAGGCAACCCTACAATACATCTGCGATCCCGCCCCACCGGCAGGCGGAAGCCGGCGGCGGAACAAGGCCAGGATAAAGGCCATCGCTCCCTGTTTGCCCCTGTTCGCCATCGTGAGCCCACCAGAGACCCTCCGACCTCGGGAACGATCAACAATCTCACATCATCAGTTCAAACCACAGAGGACTTGAAACACAATGGTAAGGTTCACCTCCGAACCCAAACTAACCCTAAAAGGACTAAGCAACTCTGCCCTACTGTTACACTAGTGTGTGCTTTAGCGACACACCACAAACACTATGCAATTCCGCACTATACTACCGCTTGTTTTACTAACGTCTAACTCTCCCACTACGGGATTTAACTCTACAGCCGCCTAGGAGGATGTAGCCACCCTCCCTCCCTCTTTCTCCTTCATGTACATGTTCCTCCGGTAAGGCTGCCGCCTTGCAAACCACCAATGTTCTTGCAACGTAACCATGATTCCTGTGATATAGCTAAAATCTACTACCATAATGTAACTAAGTAAGCTGTCCTATGATGTAACTAAGAAAGTATGCCTGCCGTGCAATTACAAAAGTATTCTTGTAAATGTAACAAACTGACCATTATCATAACGTCAATGAAAGGTATTCCTGTCCTGTAACTAAGAAAGTATTCATTCATGCGATGTAACCAAAACAGCATTGCTGTCATGTATCCCTGTTACCCCTCACTGTAACTAAGATCCCTACAAGTAACAGCACCACAATGCCTGAGGGCTGCATGTGCGCTATACAAATTTAAATAAATAAAATAAATAAATACCTAAGGGAGAAAAAAGAGACATTTTAAACAAAGAAAGGCATGCAGGATAGCAACAAAACTAAAGAACAGCAATAAGACCTACCTGAACAATATCAAACGGGCCGGCATCAGTGAAGTAACTGGACCGCACTCGCCCATGAAAGACAACGCGCCCCTGCAAAGAAGGCAGGACAGAGAGCAGACCTAATTCTACCACAAGGTGAGGAGAGGGCGCCAGAGGGACTGAAAGCATACGGGGGTGGAGGGAGGATACTTACCCAAGTCGGTTAGTCTTGAACACAGTCCTCCTGCATTTTCAGGCAGAACCTTCCCCGCAGACCACATCAGGGCATAGCTGAGAAGCATACCAGCGAGTAACCCGGCTGGGTGGCGTCCCTGTGGATACCAGGTGGGCATAACACTGGGTGCTTAGAGAGCTGGCTTCACTCTGTACTTGTGCTCTGCGGGGTCATCGACGTGAGAGCACTTTGAAATCTGTCTCTGTTTCCCTGCATGTGCTGTTGATGTTCGCACTGCACAGAAATTGATGTGGCGTTCATGCCTGAGGTGGACACACTGTGCAGCTGCTATTGGGAAGTGTGGGATACATTTGGTGTTTAAGTGACTTTGTAGCTTGAGTGCCGGATGAAAATGATGCATGTTCCTGATGTGGGAGTGGGCTTACGGAGCCAATGCCGTAAGAAAATTGGATGTGCCATTGATGTCTGATTCCCTTGCTGCATGATTTCTTTTGCTCAGGGCATTCAGTTCTCTTAATAGGTGAGTGCCTAACATAGTTTCTGCTCCAGGAGGACATAACATTCTTTCCATTGGCTATGAGAAAGTTAAATCTGTCAAAATCTCCAAGGAGTCCAGAAATAGGTAATTGCACTGCCCTACCATCACTCGTAATTTCGTGGTAAAGCCTTGGGATTGAGTGGCAGTAACAGTAAACAATTGTGGCAGTAATTTGGCAGTTTTACCGCCAGATTCGTAATGAGGCAGCATGCCCTGAAATAGCCATCTGTCAGCCTCCTGGTTTAGTGCACAGACTAAGTGTGGGTGACTAATGGATCCTCTGCGTACTACTCCTGCGCCGTGCATCGACTACCTCAGCGAGGCACCCTTGATCATCGTATTCAATGTCCGTAGGGTCAGGCAGAGAACTCTGTCACAGAGTCTGAATCTGCATCCAGACACCCACTGGGCTGGCTCGTTCCCTGAAGTCTGCCAGGTAGGACATGAAGCTACGATTCTTGATGAGACACCTCTTCAGTCGTGGATCCGGGACCCTGGCAGTCAGTGGCGGAATTAAGCCAAAGGGCTCCTCAGGCAAGAATGCAAAAAGGGCTCTGGGTGAGATATATGGGTGGGGCAGTTGAGAGGGTGGGACTTAGGGTGGGCAGAGTTGGATGTGTTTTGGGAGCAAGAATGGTGAGTTTTAAGGGTAAATATGGGCATAGTTCTTTTTAGTTTATTTTATTCTGTTATGGTTTAATTTAATGGTTTCATTAATTCGCAAAACACACAGGTGCACAGTTTGAGTTCACAATTATATCATAAAGAGGGACAGTAAATATAAAAACACAAATATAAAAACACAAATAATGCTAAAACTCCTAATGGTACATGACCAAATCAAGGTCCCTAGCAACATACCATCATATCTAAAATGTCTTCAATGCATCAAATAGACGCCAATATCAGTCCAATGGAACGCCCACTCAAAATCTGCATCCAAAAAACATCATGTTCCAATAATCTATATTGTCGCACAAAAGGATAGACATATTTACAAATGATTTACCTAGTTTGTGAACAAAGTAATAGAAGATCTTCAATTATTTATATCCTTCCAGGGGCTTTACATAGCCTACAGAGTCCAGAAGATCGATCAAGATCATTTCTTGACAGAACTTTTTAAAATTCATAATTTTTTCTCTTTATAAAACCATTGGTCAACTAGCCCGGATATGACATCTTTATATATAATAATTGTTTAATTATACCACAGCTTAATACTCAGAGGCTTCTAAGGGACCCGGGGATCAAACCTGCGTTGCTCCATGTCGTCTTGTTTCCAGAGGATATTGCACTAATCTGAACATCAGCTGAGATATCGAAGATATGAATGAAGTACACATCGACCCAAACAGGCAGGGCACAGATCCTGTAAGCGATTTCAATCTGGCATACACCCAGGTCAACGCCTAGCATGTAGTGCACAACTGAAATCCTTATTTATTTTTGTCTAAAAGTTCTTTATTCTGAACGATATACCACTCATATCACGCCCTTCTCCTGGAACCCGCCAGTCACACTGAACCAGGAATCAGGCTGGTTTGCAAAGGTAAATATTTATTTATTTATTTAAAATGTTATCACAATAGGTCTTAATAGGTACACAACAATCACCAATGGGGTGATGTAACACTAAATGATCTCTTTAATACACAAGGAGTAGCAGTGAGCAAACAATTCAGCACAGAAAATAATACTTGTAAGTGGTTTCAGATTGGATAGCACTGTGGTTAAAGGCTCCCCCTGCAGACCCCTCAACCCCCCAATAGTCAATGTACAGAGATAGGAGGGGAGCGGGTATTCAGGACAGGCAAAAATCAACAGAATATCAATCCCACTTTCCCCCTTTCAAACACAAGATAAAACGGAATTGACTGTCAAGCTGTCAGAATGGCTTTTAAAGTTATCTTTAGAATGGACTGGGCAAAAACACCAAATATGGTCAAAATTGCTGAAATTGTTATACATTCTTATGGGAGCCGCTTTGGATAGTTGCACATGAACACAAGCAATGATCTAATACCAAGAAACAATTTGAAATCTTAAAACTCAAGTTGGAAGCAATCAAAAGCTGTTTTACACGTGTAAGAATTTCCAAAAACAAAATTTTGTGGCAAACTTTTCACTGCACAATAATCGCGATAACGGGAGAACCGTATGAATTTTGTGGATGTTAGCTACAAGCATAAGTTGACATTTTGTTTCTAGCACAAAAACGGAGGGAGTTATGAACGTTTTAGTCGAAGTCGTTTTTTGTAATAGGCACAAGAATGAAAAACAGGAATGCACTTTAAAATGACAAAAAGGTTTCTTACACTAGAGGATGACTATGAACAAAACGAATACCATGTAGGAACACAGCCACTTGATCAGAATGACTGCCTGTGGAGGAAACTCGCCTTCTTCAGATGAGAAAAGATCAGCGCAGAGATAATATTAACAGTACTAGTACAGGAGGAAGATAGGATGGTTTCAAGATAGGATGGGTTTAAGATAGGGATTGACTATGCAAAATACATATGCCAGTGACACAATTCTTTCTATAGATACTTGCTGGATATGTTTTTAAATGGAACCGTCAGGATTCTGGTCAGGGAATTCTGGTCAGGTTTAGGACAGACGGCTGGGCACATCAGACTGGATCGGATCTGCAAGGCCCTCTGCTCACACCACGGCACAGGATTGGATTGCATTTACAAGGCCCTCTGGTCACAGCACGGCACAGGACTGGATTGGATCTACCCTTCTTGGTTCTGATGATTTTCAGCAGGCAAGCAGTAACAGCACAGCCCGGCTGTATTATGTTGCTTCACCTTAGGTTTGTGGGGTTCTGGTTCTGGAATTTGAGGTCTAGCTGAAAATGGTGCAACTATGCAATGGTTTTGTGCTTTGCCAAGTTTCTGGAGTCTGGAGCAAGGAAGATGTAGAGGTTCAGCAGCAGGGTGCTCTGCCATCATCGGGATAGTAAGTGAATCTGTGTTCCTTTTGTGTGGTGATCTGTGTCTATTTATGCTATGAACAGATGTCATGACTGGTGTGTGTGGGCTGGTTTAGCCTAAGCTTGCCCCTTTTGACAGTCTACTTTCTGCCTTGATAGGAGGAGAAAAACAGAGTGTCACCTTTATGGTGTGATTTTATAAGGCTGAGAATTCACCCCTGGCCCCTGGAACACAAAATCTAATTTTGGCACAATACATATTTACACATGTGCAGCCTCTATAACAATCACATATACGGATTACATATTTCCATAGCAGCTACTCCTCAAAACCCCATAGCTGTGGGATCTTGTCTCCGCTTTTCACACAATTTTGCCCTTTTCATCCAGAAAATAATGTCCAATGTTTAAGCAAATTTGTACAAGTGTGCGCGTTTAACATGGGCATACGTGTATAAAGTTTCATACTTCTAGCAGAAACACATTTTGAGTAAAATCACATTTCTTGCCATTTCCTTCCAGAACATGTCACACGATTGTGCCGCCTCTTGAAAAGTGCAGCCAAAATTTAGATTCACAAATCTGTTACTTTTATATGTTTCACAATTTTGACTGGCAAGTTATAAGTCTTTTAAAAAAATGTTCTTTGTTAATGTACAGCCACAGATGGTTGTTTGGGTCCTCCTCTTTTTGTCTCCCTGCAGTCCAGTAGCAGTCTCCTCCCTGTTTGCTCTTGGCAGAGGCCATTTACGACTGTCTTCACACCTCAAATTTCCTTAGTAGCAGCTGGTCATTGTTCTTCATGCCTCTGGAGACCAGATTCTTTCCTACCCCATACTTAGAGCTTTTGTGTGATTTCCTGCTGGGGGAAAGACCTTCCTTCTGTGAGAAAACCTGTTATTCCAGTTTGGTAGCTTTAGCCAAGCTTATTTAACTGTTAATTCTGTTTAATTTTTCCTTAGCTTAAAACAAACTTGTTGTATCAAATCACAGCTCGAATACTAATTCAAGATTTTAAACCATGGCATCAAAACAATTACAATATGGGTTAACATCAGTAACAGGCCTCTTAGATTGCAAACATATGATTTCAGTTTATACATGTTAAAGTTTAATCAGGCAGGCTCCTGACAGCTGTCATTCAGGCAGGCCAGGGTACTGCACCCAGAGATTTTTGACAGATCCAGAGACAGGCCACTTTTGCTGTGGAAATCCCTTTATGCTTTCAGCTTTTCAGGACTTTGTAAGTTCACAATGATTTCTTAAACTAAGTGAATTGTAGCACCCAGCAAGAATTTTGGATATTTGAGGTTGTTCTGTACCAGCATTCTGCAGTTTCAGCAACAAAGAAAAAGGGATTTAAAGCAAGATTTGGGGGTTTCATTTAGCAAAGCACGTTTTTTTCCTTCTGTACTCCATTTTCAATTGTTGTGGAGCCCAGTGACATATTTCAGGAGTGAGAGCTCTGTTCCACCACTAACAACATGCGTGGCAGATTGGCAGCCATATTTTTGTGCATTGCAAAGCGCTATTTTCAGAGGTTTTGGCGTGCACAAGGGTTTTGCTGTTTTCTGGTGCCATCATAACACAGTGATGCAGTATAGCAGAGCAAAAGTGGGTGAAAACATCCCACAATCCATCGCTACACAGACTATAGAGGTGCTCAAGCATGGTTTCATGTTACAAACTCAAAGCCACACAGAAGGTATTCTTTTTTTTTTTTTGATTTAGCTGTAAAATACAGCCTTTCAAAAGAAGAAACAAAAGAAACTAGAAAAGAATTATACATTACATCATTAAATTACAATATACAAAAGTATTTGATATTCCCAATTATTATTAAAACATATAATAACATTAGAAAATTAGGAAGTTCAATTTAGCAGCAAATCACTAAAACATGTCCACATCAATCCATTTCATTATGTAATACCACACATTGAAACAGCATGTTGGACCACTTGTGTCATTAAAATTCAAATTAAAATTGTATCACTTTAGAGTTGAGATTAGTAGTATCACTTCAGTCCGACAAGGCTAGTGATTCAATAAACATAACACTTGCAATGTTCAATTTAGCAGATTGACTATTAAACAAGATCTTCCAGAACATGTCTTCACTCAAGCTGGACTCACTCTCGAACAAATGTTTAAACATTTTACATCTTTGTTGTAATAAGGCAGGACATTCAGAGAATAAGTGTTTTAGTGTCTCCATTGCTGTTGTAACAAGACAAAATCCACAATTGGCATTGGCTGTTTTCTTTCTCATGAATTTCACTTGATTCGTATGGCAAATATTTAATCGTATTCTCATATATGTATACCTGGATTTGGCATCTGGGAACTTTGTTAAGTAGTTTTCCATTACATGAGGTTTTTTGGTTGCAAAAGTTTGTTGTGTAAACACTCGTAGTTTATACATGCCTCTCGAGTTCTTATCCAATCAAACAATTCATGTTTCATTTTTGCCCTCTTTGGGTTGGTAATGAGTAGCTCAAGATCAATACCAGATATATTCCTTAGTTCTTTTACCCACTTTCTCCATTTCTCAATTTTGGGGTTCACTGATTCTAACATATGTCCTCTCATTGTATACATTATTCCATTTTCTCTAGTAGCCATGTTATATTTACGATACAGCATCAAGATTTTCCATGTATAAATTGCATACAATGATACTAGACCAAGTTCATGTCGTATTAAACACATAGAGGTAGACATTGGAAGGCCACAGATTTTTTTCCAATAACGACCCTCAAGTTTTAGCCATACATTCTCTGGAACGGTCTCTCTTGTTTCAGCACCATAGGTTATTATCGGTGTGACCTTTTGCTTATAAAATGTGATGGCTGGAAGTAATGAAAATTTGCCAAATTTGCCTTGTATTATCTTAGACTGAGCTATACCAGTATTAACCTTGGTTTCGACTTCACAGAAATATGGTTTGTCCTGTTGGTTATTGCTAATTGTCACTCCCAAGTACTTGTAATCAGAGATGACACCTATATTCACGTTCTGGATTTGCCATTTTCTGGTTTTGGAGATTATTTTTTTTTTCTTTGGCTCAAGTATCATGATTTTGCACTTGCCTTGATTAATTGTAAGCAAGTTTGCGTCAACATAATTGCTTAGTGTATCTAGGAGTGCCTGCAAGGCCCGTGGTGTCTTCGAAAGCAACACTAAATCGTCAGCATAGAATAGCCAGGGGACTGCATGCCCTCCCAAACGGGGAGCGTCAGATGTTGTTTTCAAAAAATCATATTGCACTGCCGACATAAAGATGTTAAAAAGGGTACTTGCCAAGATGCATCCTTGTTTTAGTCCCCGAAATGTTTCAATTAGGTCCGATAGGGTGCCATCTAAGGCTAATCTGATTTGTACTGTAGTTTTAGAGTGTAATTCGTTGATCCAGTATATAATATAATTCGGACACTTTGCTTCCTGTAACTTATTTATTAGCCTTTTTCTACATACTGAATCAAAGGCAGCTTGAAAATCAATAAAAGCCATGTATATTGCCTGCCCCCTCTGGTACTCTTGTTTCTTTAATACTTCCAAAATATGCAGATTAATGGCTGTCCCCATTCCTGGCATAAAGCCAGTTTGATTTGGGTCTCTAATTCCCACCCCATTCAGCCAATTATTGAGGTCTCTCAATAATAAACGGGCAAAAATTTTACACGGTATATCCATGAGAGATATAGGTCTATAATTCTTAGGTTGTTGATTATCCCCTTTCTTGTGGATAGGGATAGTTATGGATTTCCTCCATGAATCTGGAATGGAGTGAGTTGACACAATTTACCTAAAGATGGTTATTAGAATTTGTGCCCATGCAGTTGGGATGTAGACAATTTTGCAATGAACAGTAAAATGTTGTCAATGTCAAAAACAAGATTCTCTGTCCTGCTTGGTTCAAAATTCTCTTGATCTGTAGTAGTGATAGTGTCAGCATATAAAGTTTTATAAAAGGTAGACCATACTTCTTGGGGAATAGGGTTCATTCGGTTCACTATGTGAACTTTTATCTGTGCCTGTTTTAGAAGTGACCATATTTTAGCTGAATTTTTCTCCCGAAGATAGTTTAACATAACCTCTGCATCGTGTTGATACATGAGAGCTTTCCTTGCTCTTATCCAATTCTTGTGTTTGCATTTTAATGTATTCAGTAGTCGTGAGCAGTCCAGAGAATTTTCCTTTATGATTTTCCTTCTATCAGCCCTATATCGAGATTTGTGACTAGCTACCTCAATGTCAAAGGTGTGAAGATTTTTAGGCTTGCTACTATATTGATCATTTCTCTTAGTCCTGAAGATCTGCATTTCTTCGACATAAATAGGAGTTGTAAAGATGCTGGAGTCCAATGAAATCTATTTTGAGCTGAATTAGTCATTAAGTTACAAGCTAGAGATGGATCGTATAGTTTGTCATCAATTTCCCAGGTCCATTTTATGGACTGGATGTCATGATCACTTATTTTCTGGGATATAATTCGAAATTCAGTTATATAATTGAACAGGTCTCGGTTTACAAAGGTGTAATCAATTGTTGCTGTTTGTGAACCTCTATGCCACGTGGTGTTAGATGGAATATCACTTTTTTGGCACCATTTAACATTACAAACATTCGTTCCGCCATATAAGCGTTCCATCTTTTAGCTATCGGCATCAGAGGTGTTCCCATTTGGGTTATACATGTTAAATTCAAATCCCCAGTTATTATTACATGCTTGCAAATCGGATCTAGGATTGTTAGATTTAATGTTTCGTCCATAGCTTCAAAGAAATCAGATTCGGATATTCCGGAATGATTCCAGTAGATGTTTAATAATCCAATATCTTTGGTCTTAAATTTAATCCTTACCAATTGTAAAAAGCTGTTAGGAGAAAACCAATGTTCAATTTGCATATTGGGGGATGTATTTATAGCTACCATTAAACCTGCCATAGGTCTACCTCTGACTGGCATGATAGCAGGATTCAAAATTAACACATGATTGTCCCACACTGGAGCCTTTGCGAGCCAAATTTCCTGGAAAGCCAAAACGTCATAATTCAACAATAGGCTATCTTTGGATTTGGTAAGATGCTTAAAGCCTCTTGTACTCCAAGAGGCTATCGCTAGGGTTTTTAGATTTTGGACTAGTTAATTGCTATTCATTCTCAGCTCTCTCTCCTCTACCATTTGCCCATTTGAACTTGAGACATTTGATCGTGAATTACAACTTTGGCCTCTCTGGTATACATTTACTTTGGGCACAGACTGGTTTCTTGGGATAGGTGGTTGTTGTTGTTCCCACAAGGCTGGGTTTATCAAAATAAAACCCAATTCATAGAGATCATCTCGTGCTTCCCATACTGCATTTTTGACAAAGCTGGATTTCATCCATAGCTTTACCATGGACAGATCGTTTCGGTGAGGGAATTCTATCTAGTCTATGTCACATGAACTTATCCCTTCAAGAGTCTGAATCTCAGCAAATATATTTAGCACAGATTGCCTATTTAGGTCAAAACTTTGACAAGGCTGAGGTCGACATTGCATTATCAGACATTTTGTAATAACGTCTCTGCCTGGCATTCAATACCCAGCTTTAGTTATGTAGTGTGTTTTAGGCTGAGGTTGATTGTGTCTTACGATGTTACTCACGGGTGTATGAACTCCCCCACCCAAACCAGTTCCCATTGGATTCTCATTCATATTTGCTTGAGCAATTATTCTTTTCAAGGATTGCTCTATTTCTGATTTCCATTCTGACATAAGTATCAGCTTATCCTGCTGCTGTTTTGTAGAGTCATTACATTCAACCCCATTGCTAGCCTTATCCTGTTTCTCTCTTATAGGCTGATTCTCAATGTTAGTCAAGCCATCATTGATCTGGTTCGCTGGTTTATTTAGTACATCACTTGCTTCACTACTACTCACCTCACATAATATCTCCTTATTGGCATTGCAAATTTCAGCTTCCTTTTGCTGATCAGCCATTTGAATTAGATTATTTAAAGGTTCATATTCTGCGTGCGTATTTTGTGTCATTCGTCCTTGGCTCGCTTTTTGGGAAATCGCTTTCCGATATTTATTTGCGATAGCCGTGCGAGCTACAGCTGCCGCTGTTTTCGGCAAAGTTAGGGTACGTATAAATTGCTTTGTTCCTGTGATTTTAGAGTTACCAACGGTGGGAACATTTTTTGATTTCTTTGTAGTAATTTTGACATTCGTGTTGGATTCTTTCTTTCTTGTGTCAAAGATGTTATACACCTGCGTATTTTCATTTTCTGCTACCCCTGTAATAAGTTGAGTTTCACTATTTTCTTTCTGTATTAGGGGATGCTTGTCAGAGATCTCTAAGATTTTTGCCTTGTCTTTCTTTTTTTTGGAGCAGAATTGTCCAACTATGCACTCTTCTTTTTTTTCTTCCATACTACTTCTCATAGAGCTTTCCTGATCGTCCACATTGATTAATTTATCAATTTTATGTTCCTGCACTAATTCTGTTGAACTTCCTGCCTTTGTATTTTTATTTTTGTTTTTTACCCCTAATTGTAATGCAGACAATTGATCTTGAGTACAATCAATTATAAGTTTATCATCAACCTGTAATTTCGTATCTTCTGTTCTTGATTCCAGACTTATCATTTGATTGTTGTGTCTGTTCTTTTCCTTCTCGCAGCATCTACAACCGGACTCTTTTGCTGCGGTTTTTTGGAGTAATTTAATTAAAAGGGAGTGTTGGTCGTTAATTTTCATATCTAGTGTATCATAGACGCGTGTAAGTGAAAAAAGAGCTGCATTCATAGTTTGCAAAGAGGTTTCAAGTCCTATAACAAAGCTTCCCGGTATTGCCTGAATCTTTTCATTTGGGGCAGGGTGATTTCGCCGCGGGGTTGGTTGAGCAAAGGAACAGGAAGAGACAGATGAAGCATTATTTGTTGGAGAAAACATCATTGGTGACTGGTATAGCTCCTGCCTATCTATGCTAGCATTTAAGTCCCGTTTAAAGTCAAAAGGCTGGTTTGTTTCTGGTGAGCTAACTTTATTTCTATTAAGTGTGTCATCTAAACTCACCACTTCAATATTTCCATTCTTCGTATTATCAATAAAAACATCTTGTTCTTTTTCATCCTTACTTAAGACTGGAGTGATTTGTAAGCCCAGTACACTTTCTACCACCTTGATTTGGGGTTCCACCCTCCCCTCTCCTTGTTGGTCAATTACATCCAGTAAACCTGCCGCAATTAGCGAGTCAGGTAGGGGCACATGAATTTCCTCACAACTCTCTTGAGTATCTTTGTCTGTTAAATCCAGTTTAGTTGACAATTCATCATGCCCAACTGCTTGAGCACTCTCACTATTACTTCCACTTTTATTCCCTATAGCACAGTATTTTCTAATATCGGCTACTGCCGAACAGGCTCTCAAGCTAGATGTTGATTTGCTAACCTGTGCGAGATTTATCGTTCTTGAGGACGTTTTGGGAGTAGAAATGGCATCATGCACACACACGGTAATGGCTTCCTTTGACGGCATCCCGGTGCGCAGCGTCATTACCATTTTATGATCAATATATTATCTTATAACAGTAATATCTTAGTGTTAACTTATGACAATTACTTATGTATGTCCCCTTTTTTTTTTTTTCCACAAGAATATAATTCACTTTCAGAATAATATGTGCAAATCTATCATTCACTGCATGTTTTTACCTGAAAAATGACAAATTGCAATTGTAATTGTCTGTAGCCCCCAGCCCTCAGACCCTCAGCCAGCAGACAGCCGACAGCACTTCACAAATGCACTTCCTCCAAATGCGTGCGCGCCAAATGCGCGCGGCCCGCTGTTTAAGAGGATTTTGGGAAGAAGGGGCGGGGCTTAGGCTCGTTACTGTGGAAATAAGTAGAACAAGAGGGTATAAATAACAACTGGCACTAGAAATAGTGTCCTTAATAAGTCTCTTCTTTCCCAGTATGTTTACCAAGTTGAAGTTTGTAGTTTCTTGTCCACAAAAAAAACGGGCATTCGGGCTCCTCCAAGGCCGACAGCACTTCACAAATGCACTTCCTCCAAATGCGCGCGAGCCAAATGCGCGCGGCCCGCTGTTTAAGAGGATTATGGGAAGAAGGGGCGGGGCTTAGGCTCGTTACTGTGGAAATAAGTAGAACAAGAGGGTATAAATAACAATTGGCACTAGAAATAGTGTCCTTAAAAAGTCTCTTCTTTCCCAGTATGTTTACCAAGTAGAAGTTTGTAGTTTCTTGTCCACAAAAGAAACGGGCATTCGGGCTCTTCCAAGGCCGACAGCACTTCACAAATGCACTTCCTCCAAATGCGCGCGCGCCAAATGCGCACGGCCCGCTGTTTAAGAGGATTTTGGGAAGAAGGGGCGGGGCTTAGGCTCGTTACAAGTTGAAGTTTGTAGTTTCTTGTCCACAAAAAAATGGGCATTCGGGCTCCTCCAAGGTCGACAGCACTTCACAAATGCACTTCCTCCAAATGCGCGCGCATTCACATTCAATACGGTGGACAGATGCTATTGCACTAATCTAAACATAGGCTGAGATTAGAAGATATGAATGAAGTACACATAGACCTATAAAAGAGGCAGGGCACAGATCTGTTGCCACACAGACAGTAGAAGTGCTCAAACATGGATGCATGTTTCATACTCAAAGCCATGCAGAAGGTATTCACATGCAATACCGTGGACACAGGATAATGCGCTAATTTCAACATGGGCTGAGATTAGAAGATATGAATGAAGTACACATAGAACTATCAAAGAATCAGGGCACAGATAAATCACCACGCAGACTGTCGAAGTGTTCAAGCATGGATGCATGTTACAAACTCAAAGCCACGCGGAATGTATTCACATTCAATACGGTGGACAGAGGACAATGCACTAATCTGAAAATATACTGAGATTAGAAGATATGAATGAAGTACACATAGACCTATCAAAGAGGCAGGGCACAGATCTGTTGCTACACAGACTGTAAAAGTGCTCAAGCATGGATGCATGTTTCATACTCAAAGCCATGCAGAAGGTATTCACATTCAATACGGTGGACAGAGGACAATGCACTAATCTGAAAATATGCTGAGATTAAAGGATATGAATGAAGTACACATAGACCTATCAAACAGGCAGGGGACAGATCACCACCAAGACTGTAGAAGTGCTCAAGCATGGATGCATGTTACAAACATTGCCACTTGGAAGGTATTTACATTCAATACACTGGACAGTGGATAATGCACTATTCTGAACATAGGCTGAGATTAGAAGACGGCCAACATCAATGTGGCCTTTCCACGGATGGGTCAAGAAACACATTATGACTGTGGTGTGCAATGTATGAAAGGTCACTATTGTTGTACATAAAGCAGGTCAAACAATACCTGAGGCTATATGAAGACCATAACCTGATAACTGAATCCCTTTTAGTTACTGACAATTTTGAAATATTTAGGAACCAGCAGTTTTTGCATGTTAGGCATCATAACATTAAATGAGCCACAGAGGATTGGAAACCTTAGTTAATTGTTTAAGATAGGATTTTTACCCAGTCTGTATTTTTGTCTCTTGAGCGAATTGTTGTCATAGAGCAAGGTGCAATTATTTGTGAATGTTTGACCTCCATGAACTTAAATATGACTCATTTGTATAGAGCTGAATTGGAAAGTACTGAAGGATTATGTGGAAATCAAATAATAAACCAACATGACAATAATGTAATAAAACATCCATATAGAAACATATTCTGCCAAATAAGCATGATTTCACCTTATTTTTTTAAAATCACAAATGGACCAATACAAGTAGCAGAATATCATATGATGTTTACTACTGTATTTTAAAGATTTAAATACACTCACAACAGAAACTGAATGATAAAATCACAGGCATATATCCATTCTTTAACAGAGACATGCAGATAAGTCAAAATGAGAAGAAACACATTTGGAATTCTAGAAGAAAATAAGCCACTTTGTGTGTCAAGCAAGCTTGCTAGAGTCAGTGGAATTGTTTTGCTTATCTCCTGTCTAGGGTCCCTTCCACAGAAATGAACTACACGAAATGGAAAGGGAGGCGATGGGCTAAAGCGTGCTACGAGAATGTCAATTTGAGAAAGCAAACCTTTTCATGGAACACAGCTGTGTACTATGCAGTCAAAGAAGATGATCAATTTTCTATTTCTATTTCTAATTGCCATAGTCAAGTCGCACAATTCTTGATTTTAACCACATAGATTTAACAAAACAAATACGTCTTCAAAGATTCACAAAATACCAAATCGTTTTTTGATCTTCCTAAATCAGGGTAAATCATTCCATAGGTGCGGTCAACCCTAGTCTTGGATGGGGATCTTGGAATTTCAAGATACCATAGATGTTTGGAGCCGAGGGATGTGCACAGCCTGTATAGGCTTATCTTGGTTTGCAATTACGCTGGGACCCTCCTACGTATTCATGTAAAGCCCATACAGAGAATCTTAAACTTAATTCTGCATTTTACTGGGAGCCAATGCAAAGAGCACTGGGTAGCAGATACAGACAAATATCTAAGAAGGCCCAAGGCCAATCAGACAGCAGCGTTCTGCACTCTTTAAAGGCACAAGAGCTGATACTAAAGAATTCCCGTGTAGGGAGCTTCACAACAATCCTTTCTGGAGTTGAGTAATGCTCCAATAGCAGTATTTGCAAGCTCATCATTCAGATAATGAAGGATGCATTTTATCAAGTGTAGTTTGTAAAAAGAATTTGTGACTTCTCCAATATAATACTTTAAATCAAGATTAGATTGCCAATAGACTCTTGGATTCTTTATTTTGTCTTTTAAAAATGAGCAGGGATACAAGAAGAATCAATGCAATTTACAATTGTTCGGCGTGAGAACATTTTGATAAGAACCTAGAAGATTAATCTTATAGTTCATAGCACTACCGGCAAAGAATTGCCTCAATCACTGACACTGCCACCACCGGTGCCGGCGATTGGGACATACCCATTCTGTGGAGTCATATGGCATGGGAACTTACCGCTAGTAACAGCAAGGAGAGTTTGCCAATGAAGGCAAGTGCCTTTACGCTTACACAAGAAAGAATACAACCCTCTAGGGAAAAAGACCAAGCAATCGCTTGCCAGGATAACAAGGTTTAATTGTACAAAAGGCAAGGGTGTCAGCAGAGGACTATGCTACTTGAGAACGTTCTGGTAGAATCCTCATGTACAGTGCATTATAAGAGTTCACAGCGTCACTAATGACGTCATCCAAAGGGTCTAAACCTGCACAGCTCATTGGTGAGACCATATACAATGTCCTGCTCCATAGGGGATGCCAGGCTACAATTGGTTCCTTTCTTCGCCGTCTGTCTGTTTCCACGTTGATCAGCTGGGCTCATCTCTCAAGAGAGTGAATGTCAGGCTCCTCACATGTTGCTATTCCAAGGTCACTATTGTAAGCTAATGCTACTACTAAATCATTATGGCATGCACCTCGGAGGCAAGGAAACTGGCACCAAAGGGAGGGAGTAACACAATAATGCTCACCCACATATTCTGTGCTCTGTTTATATCGCACTCCTCGCACCCAAGGCTTCTACCCTCGTTTTGATCTATAATTTATCTCTCCCTGTACCTTGTACGACAAAGGGTGTATTTATGGAAGAGGTGAAATGGTCACGCATGTTCAGATCTTTTATGACCATTGGTTTTATCTCTGGTGGGCTGGGGTCAGTCACTGTCGTGGAATGCAGGTTTTTTTTGACTGGGTCAATGGTGGGCGCAATCATTCCTGGTTGGCTGGGTGGGGGTTATAGGTCTGCTGTTGGCCTGGCTGTGATGAATTGGTGCCACAAGGAGCCTGGTGCTGTCTCATGGCCTTGCTGGGCACATTCCTCTCTGCGATACTAAATAATTGCAACAGTTAAGGGACAAGAGGAAGTTTCTGTGAGAACGAGCCATGCTGGCTTATCCCTCCTCAGCGTTCTGGGCCTGTTCTGGTTTCTCCATTGAGCTTTCATTTTAAAGCGCGGCCATTCAGGGCTGTGCATGTCTACCATAACTACAAAATGGCGTCTCTATATGCGCACACTAAAACCATGCATCTATAATTCCTGCAATGTTGTATCCGTGCCGGGTTTCTTAGCACAGTCCTTTCCCCCCTAGCACATCGTATGGCTACCTATGGGATTTGCCTCACTCTAAAGCGTCTAGGGGGGTGGGTTGGACTAATTTCCATCCCAACACCGGTAACCCGCAGATACTACATGAATCCGGATTTATTGTGTGCAAACAAGACAACCAGGCAAAGCTCTGAATGTATGGTCATTCTGACTAAATCCGGTCAGGTGGCAACTCTAAATGCAATGCCATAGGCTGGAAAGTTGGCTGGATTCGCCGGCATTAGCATGCATTCCACCTAGGCCTGCTGATGCCTCTCCTTGGTCCGTCATTTTTTCTTGCATCCTTTCCTCGACCACCTCCACAAGTGGCAACCACCCCCATTTAATTCACGTCACTGCTCCAGTCCCTCACCACCCCATTCCATTCCTCTGAGATTGATGACAGTAACATAGAAAAGGGACGTGCGCACCCTTTTCTATTTTACATGTCGGCCATCTTGTTTTGCAATTATTATTTAAAGGAAATGGGTCTAGCACTGTAGGCGCAGACCGAATTCTTTTAAAATATAAAGGCACATTCAGGACGGCACCCCAGGGTGCTAATAGCGTTAAGAGCCTCGATGGAGGTGAACTTGGCCGATATCAGCCCTGAACCTTCACTGAGATTTATGTCTCTTGTGAGATGAAGGGCCAATTTTCAAGACTCAGGAGCCAGGGGGGTATTTGTATTTTTATTTGTTTTATTATTTTACTTTATATAGCACCTTTTTCCAAAGCGCTTTACATGAGAAAAGGTCATTGGTACATAAAATCAGTAATGCAAATCAATGAACAAATACTGCCAGTGACAATCAATCAGGGGACTGAAGCAAGTGTGTTTTTAAAGAAGAACGGAACAGAGAATAAGAAGTAATGGAACAAAGAGAAAGGGCAAGCTTGTTCCAATGAAGAGGAGCAAGGAGTTGAAAATAACAAAAGCGGGATTGAGCACAGGGAGGACGGGGAACATTCAGTTTAAAAAGAACTGAAGAACAGAGAGAGCGAGGAGGAGAATAGAATGTTAGAAGAGATGCAAGATAGCTGGAGGAAAGTCCGTACAGAGATTTTAAAAATAAGCAAAGAAAATTAAATTTAAACTGAGAATGGAAAGACAGCCAGCTAAGTGAGGTGAGCGAGGAGGAGATCGAGTCTCGGTAAGCAAGAAGGCAGAGTGAACGAATAGACGAGTGATAGATTGATTCAAGAGGAGCAAGACGCGAACAAAGAAGACCAAAGAATGCAACAGAACAGTAGAATAAACGAGAGAATATTAGCAAAGAGATAAGAAGTTTGGTGGCGTGAAAAGTAAGAAAATGACAAACTCTACGAATATTGCAGGGATGAAATCGACAGACACGAGATGTAAGGGAAATATGGTGAGCAAAAGAGAGATTAGAATTGAAATAGAGACCAAGATTGCGGGCAGTGGGAGAGATGGATAGGCTGGAGGGAGGAAAAGAAATAAAAGAGGGAGGAGACTGTAACAAGAGAGTATTAGCGAGAAAGAATAGGATGTCAGTCTTTCCGGCGTTTAAAGGCCATCCAGAATTTAATAGCAGAAAGACAAGTTGAGAGAGTAGAATGAATATCAGGCGTAAAAGATGAAAAGGATAGAAACAGTTGGGTGTCATCAGTGTAAAAGCAGTGTGATAGTCCAAAAGAAGAAATTATAGGAGCAAGAAATGAAGTGTATAAGGAGAATAGAAAAGGACTGAGGACTGACCCTTGAGGAACACCGTGGTCAAGAGAAAAAGAAGAAGAGGTGTTACCACCCCATGAGACAACAAATGTACGGTTAGATAAGTAAGATGAGAACCATTATAGAATAGAACCAAGGACACCCAAAGAGGAGGGAGTGGTCAGAAGCAAAGAGTGATCCACAGTGTCGAAAGCAGCAGATAAATCAAGAAGAATAAGAACATAGGAGTGTTTAGAATATTGAGCCGTGAGAATAGAGTTAAGTACATAAGTCAGAGCTGTTTCAGTGGAGTGACGGGACAAAAGCGAGATGGGGTAGGAGGAAAAAGTGATAGATCAGACACGAATGATGAGATTTGTAAGTACACAAGATGCTCAAGAAGCTTAGACAAAAAAGTAAAAGAGATATAGGGCGAATGTTTGAGAGAAGAAGGGGATTATCGGTAGGCTTTTTTAGAATAGGAATAATAATTGCGTGTTTGAAAGCAGAAGGAAAATTAGAGGTAGAAAGACAGATGCTAAAGAAGGAAGTGAGAAAGGGTATCAAAAGCGGATAGATTTTCGGAATGAGTAGTGAAGGAATGGGGCCAGTGGGGGCAGCAGTGGGGTGGACTTTGGCTAAGAGAAGAATCACCTCAGACTCAGAGACTGGGGCAAAGTTAGAAACAGTATTCGACGGAGTAGGAAATAGTGAAGGAGAAGGGTTATAAGAAGGTGAGGATAGAATGTCCTGACGTAGAAAGTGAACTCTAGAGGAGAAGAAATTTGCAAGATCAGATGCTGATAAGGATGATTTAATGGAAGGGTCAGGTGTGGGAGGAGAGAGAAGCCGGGTTAATGTTTGGAAAAGGCGATGAGGGTGAGTAGATTGGCTATGGAGAAGATCTGAGAAATAAGAGCATTTAGCAGAGTTAATGCAGTTGTTGTAGAGAGCGTGATAGGAAAAGTAGGTAGCGTGGTTAGCAGGGAATCGAAGTTTGCGCCAGCGCCTTTTGAGACGATGAAGAAGACAGTGCATAGAACAAAGATGGGGAGAACGCCAGGGTTGGACAGGTTTGCGAGTAAGTTCAAAAGAAGAAAGGGGATAAAGTTGGTCAAGATTAGAGGCAAGAGAAGAGGAGAGGGTGGACGTTGCTTTGTCCACAGAGAGAGTGGAAATGTTTGCAAGCGGTGGGAGAGAGGTTGTGCAAGTATCACAGAAGAGTGAGGAGTTAAAGTTGCGTAGGTCGTGCCTACAGAATGTATTAGGTGAGGAAGAATTAGAGAAACTGGGAGCGGTAGGTGGGAGCAGAGAGGCAGAATGTAAGGAGTGGTCAGATAAGTAGACAGGTAAATTGCAGAAGGTGGCCTGTTGGGTAAAGTGTGCATCAGTCAGAGATGAATGGGTTTACTGCAGTGTTCCTTGGAGCTGTGATTTACAACACCTTTGTCAGATAAGGGCTGCCCAGTGGGCAGCAATTCAGGGAAAATGGGTCATTGTCAGGTTCACCTTCCGTGGACTTTTCATTTGCAAATCTCCAATTCTTCAAACTAAGTGCTAATGTTTGGGTTCTTCATTTTGCTGCCCGATATGCATTTCAAAAGAAAGTCCAGACAACAGCTCTCCCAAGATGTTTGGTTTGTGAACTAAAAGGTTACTGTATATTTACAGAAATCTACAAAGCTGCCTGCTTGTTTGAAAGCAAAACTGAACATTTGAATTACACCTATGCAACACACTATGCTGAAAGCCTGGTTTCAATAATGGAAAAAAGTCTATTAATTAAGCAATGTGACCAGAGCGGCGGGGGCATTACGGACTCAGGTAATCCCCCGGAGCCCATAGTTACAGGCCCGAGCGAACGGAGGGCCTTAACGAAGGCCCCGGGGCATTACCAGATTTGGTAATGCCTCCGCCGCGAGGGTCATATTGCTTTTAGTACCCCGGCCCGCATTATATGCGTGACCAGGGCACTAAAAGCATTTTTTTCTGTCCCGATAAGCCGTGGCGTTTCGGGACAGAAAAAAAAAAAGAAAAAACGACCAACAAAATGGCCGCCGGGAAAGGGAAAAAGGGAGTGCGTTTTCTCTTTGCATGGCGGCCTTCGGGAGCGGACGCGCTGGAAACACAAGTGTTCCCAGCGTGGCCGCTCCCCAAAAAAAAAGAAGCAGAAGGTAAGTGGGTTTCAGGGGAAGGGGGGAAAAAAAAAAAAACGCCAGGGGACGATGGAAGCCTCCAGCTGTGTGGAGACGTCTCCACACTGCTGGAGGCTGCCATCGTCCCCCACCAGGGACGCAGGGGCAAGAAGGTAAGTGGGGTGGGGTAGGGAGGAGGGAGGGAAGGGAAAAAAAAAGCTTAACCGAGTCCCCAGCGGGGGGCGGAGGCAGCCTCTGAGCCGTGGGGAGGCTCGGAGCGGGGATGGCCCCGCTTCGAGCCTCCTCATTGGCTGAGGGGCTGCCACGCCCCCCGCCGAGGACAAGGCAGCTGGAATCCCAGCGGAGAATCGAAGGATTCTCGGCCGGGTAAGGACCCGGTGAGAGCCAATCAGAATGCTTGTTGCATTCTGCTTGACTCTCGCCGGATACTAATAATACATACAACCCACAGCAGATTTCCGACAGCTCAAGTTGTTGCACTGTCACGTGTGGATAGGGCATCCTAGGTCTGCCTTTTCTTTGCATTGTGTCATTTACAGTTCTGCAAGGCCGAATGAACAGCAAAACTGTAGCATCACCACCAGAATGTAGAGGAACACTTACCACACGAGAAACCACCCGCTCCTGACTGAAATTGCATGACGGAATATACATTTCTACTTCACATCCACCAAATACAGTAAGGCGGAGCAGTCAGTGTTTACTGCTTGCCCAGTGCCAACCTGCATTCACATTGCGGCACACATATTTGGGAAAAACCTAAACTAAAAGCCCCAGAATGCAAAGCACTGTTGAATAAACAGCCACGGCTGGATAAGAAGCGACAGACATGTTATGGGACAACTTCTCAATGCTTGAAGCTTGTTTGGAATTTAATCTCCTCTCTTGGATTTGTCTAGCTGACCAATTTCAAGTGAGAGTTGCACAGTTCATGGCTTCGAAGCCAACATCAACCTTCAATCTGCTATTTATAGAGCTGCATTTCCATCAGGAAAATTAACTTTCATTACCAAGACCGTCCAGGATATTGCAGCATGAAATTGAACTTTTTGCGGCATGAAAAAAGCACATTTTGCAGAACAAAATTGCAGAATCTTTTTTATTGACTGGAGGGTGCAAGAGAGGCAGGTGGCTAGAAAGAGACATTAAGTGAAACCACAAAAGAGCCGGATTGTCTTTGTTTGCCCCTTTTCATGTGGTTTCATCTTTCAGTTTAGAAGTCGCGAATGCCCCTGGCTTTACAGAACAGTGCTTGCTTTGCTCTACATGTTTAGTTTAATGTGTGTGCCTATTTCTGATTATTAACTTAATCCATTGCTAACAGTTGTCACGGCGCAAATTTTCCCCTTCTCTGTTCTCCAATTCCCCATCCCTCGCACTCATATATTCTCCATCACAGTTTACATTCCCAAACCACTCAATATGCCAGTGATGCACAAACTCACGTGCTCTGCCGCATAGCCAACTCACTACTTGCACTGCCCAGTCCCTGCTACACTCCCAACCGTGCTCTCAACTCACACATTACCCTCTACAGCTCCTCCTGCAGTCTAAAGTCCTTCCAACTTACACATTTCTTCTGCATATTGCAATCTTTCTCCAAATCTACTGTGCTTTCCCCCATCCTTTCCCTGTTCTGGATCTCACTTCTGCTTTCACATCTCCCTCTCCTTCTGGCGCACTGTTCTGTGCTCCCCCTCTGCCACCTGACCCACTTCTCCCCCTCTGCTTCCTGTCCCTCTGCTCCCCCTCTGCTTTCTGACCCCGCACTCGCACTCTTCTTTTTCCGACGACTGCTCCCTCTCTGCTCCACCACTCCCTCTCTTCTTTCTGGCCCAAACCTCCCCCTCTGGCCCAGCACTCGCTTTCTGCTTTTTGTCCAACCGCTCCCTTTCTGCTTTCTGGCCCATGGTCCCCCCTCTGGCCCACATCTCCCCCTCTGGCCCACTGCTCCCCCTCTGGCCCACTCCTCCCCCTCTGGCCCACTCCGCCCCCTCTGGCCCACTGCTCCCCCTCTGGCTCACTCCTCCCCCTCTGGCCCACTGCTCCCCCTCTGGCACACTCCACCCCCTGTGGCCCACCGCTCCCCCTCTGGCCCACCGCTCCCCCTCTGGCCCACCACTCGTTCTCTCCTGATCGGGCCACTACTCCCCCTTTCTCTCCTTTTCGCCCTCATAAGGTGACTACTTCTTTTATTTGTTTTTAATACAGATTTTGTATTTTTTTTTAAAGGGAGGATTGTGCAGTATTTCTAGTGATCACAATATCACTTTTAGCGGCGGGGGGGTCTAGTTATTGTGTGAGGAATCAAGATATCTATGATGGTGCTGTATTATATTCTTAAGTGCAACAACCAAGATAACATGGGGAAACTTAAAAACGGGCCAGTTTCTGTGAAAGGCCAGGAGGTACTCGGAAAAGTGAGTTGCAAGTCAGTGTACATGGCTTAACCTCTTATCTCATCTGAGAAAATGAATCCAATTCTAGTGGAAAATAGCTGGCAGGATATTATGACTGGCCTATACTGCTAAAATGTTGTTAGGAATTGGGAAGAGCCGCTTAATGCTAGATGTGCCTAAAACGGATTTTAAACTTTCTTGCCCCTATAACAAAATTGGTTGGGCAATAATGACAATGGGCCTCCAAGTTGGACGGTACAGGGTTAAAGTGCTGGTAATAACGTTTGCCAGCACTTTTACCGGATCGGCCAAATACAACTTTTCTGGTAGGGGTTAAGGATTTTCCTCCAGCTAAGAAATGGAGGTAAATCTGACTTCTACCAGCCCAAAACTGCCTTCATTACCGGCACAGCCAGTAATAGTGGCAGAATCCCCCCCATGGAGTCCTATGGGACCCAATGCGATGGGGATTAACCACCCGCATTGCACTTGTAATCTGTCAATTATTCTAGCAGACAAAGTGCCGGTAACGGCAATTCCGTTTGCCGGTATTCTGGCAGAATTACCACCGGGATACCGGCAAACTTGGAATGAGTCTCAATGTTTTTTGCAAATTGCAAAAAAATATTCTGTTTTTCGTATGTGCTTTGTAGAATGGTTAAAGAATAACTCTCACATTTTCTACTCATGAGATTCTTAAGGAATGTTGGCTTGGTGTGTTAATGTGCCCGCCGTGGCCTTTTGTGTGAAACCTGTATCTGGAGTTCTGCTGCAGGTTCTTAACCTACTGAGCCATTGCAAGAATTCACTGGATTTCAAACATTCAAATAAACTGTATAGGAATGTTAAATGATCAGTGTCATTTATTGACCTGGCAAGTGGGTTAATGCACATCCTGTTAAAATCTGAACAGCTTGACAGCCACTGGATCCAAATTTGGAAAAAAACAGATCTGCTTTTTATTTTTACTAAGACAAAAAATGTTTGGTGCATCCTTGAGCGAAATCTCATTTTCAGCCGCATCATGTTTTATTTTAACAATGCAGAATGCTTATTAAAACATAAATATGGGCACAGTCAAAAATAACTGCATGCATGATTCTCTTCTCTCCCTTGCTATTGTACTAGAGTTTTCAAATCTATAAAAGGAGCATGGTGAGGGAGTGGGGCTTCTAAAAATGGGCGGCCCTGATTGCTGGTTTTTGTTTCAAACAAAGGTGGCAACCCTAATTGTGTGGCACCTTTCCCCGGGGAATACATGTGGTATTCATGTCTTGTGGGCCTGAGGCACTGGGCCCTTTTGCCCTCACATTAACACGTCTCTGAAGGCAGCCGAAAACCTTCATTGCAACTATTTATTCAAAATCTTCTAAGTAGTAGTAGTGTGTCATTTATATAGCACCTTTATCCCATTAGTATGCCCTCAAAGCGCTCTGTGGTGGGAACGCCCACGGCAAACCGAAGTCCAGGTATGGGACCGTTGTCCGAGGATTGGAATGCGTGTATGCATTTGGTCAAGATAAGGAATTGGGTGGGCTGGCCGAGCTCCAGTAAAGTTACCCATGAAGGTCAGACTTTTGGATAGGTGCAGAGGTGGGCAGGAGAATGCGTGCGTGCAAGAGACTTGATTATGTGTCCAGCTAGATCACATTTTTTGACCTAGGTTGTTGCTGCATTCTGATGGCAGAGGTGTTGTGCGTTATATTAGCTGGCGTATGGACGTGAGTGCATGTGGGTGGGCAGCCGTGCCTGCGGTAGGTGTCCATCGAAGTGGTGCGTGAATACGTACCTTGAAGCTCGGAATGAGCTTTCCTTTTGATGTAGATGCGTGATCAGATCTTCTGTACAATCGGCGGGTTCCCCCCAGAAACTTTCTAAGTGTAATAGACAAGCTATCCCATGAAACTTCAAGAGCAGCGGAGAGGCTATCCTCACATATCTTCCAAGTGCAGTACACTGGCCACCTCAAGAATCCTCCAGGTGCAAAAAGACACACTACCCTTGTGAAGCCTCTATGTGCAATTGGACAGGCTGCCATTATAATCCTCTAGGCGCGCTAGGCTGGCTGCCGTAATAAATCGTCTCGATGCAAAACAGGCCACCCTCCCGAATCCACTGAGTGCAGTTCCAAGGCCACCCTCATATATCATTGAGTGCAACAGAAACATCAGTTGTTATCATCATGAGTCTTCTAAGTGCAATAGAGAACCTGCCGCAGTACATCTTCTAAGCACGGTGTACAAGCTGCCCTCACACATCTATGAAGGGCAGTAAATAAGCTACCATCATGAATCTTCTAAGTGCAATAGACATGAAGTGCGAGTGGGAGGACGTGCCTGCGGCTGGGGTTCGCCGACGTGGTGCGTGACCCCTTAACCTTGAGGCTCAGCAGGAGCTTTGCCTCTGAGGTTGCTGTGTGATCAGAGACATGCAGTCTGCTCCGCGATTATACCTTACTGTGCTCTCTCGAATACATTAGGGGGGGCATTGAATGCGGCACGGAGTATGTGTAACTTTACCGTTTTACAGGGGGCCCGAAGGAGCACTCCTAGACAGAAACAGTGAGGAGCATGAGCGGGGGAGGGACGCCTTCTGACCTGACCACTGTACAATGCAGAAGGTAAGCAAATGGAGAAACGTGCTGGGTCTTCTCCTGGGCACTTGGCATTTACCCATCGTGCCGCATCTGTTTAATCCGATGCAGCAAATGGATATTTCAGCACATGTTTTACTGTATTTTTAGCCTAGCTGCGGGGTCAGGGAGTAAAAGGGATTTTGAGGGTGGGTGGTAGTTGCGGGGGTGGAGGGGTGTTTGGGTGGGTGGTACAGAAGGGTTATCAGAGGTTTCCCTCCCATAACAATGCAGCAAAACATGAGATGAATTGTCCCCTGCGCCCATATGTCCCAGATCCAGCTGCAAGGCTGGGAACAGAAATATGTTCAATTAAATGTGAATCTTTATTTGCAGCATAAAGAATGGTCTTCCCCTTAGCATTCGGAAATGACATGATTTACTGAGCTCTCTGTTACTTGGTAACAGAATAGACACTACCCCGCCCACATGGCTGAGGAGATAAAAATGGACTTTTGGAGGAAAACACTCTCCCTTGGTGCCTTTCTGTTAGACTTCATGCAACTTTCAGGGTACCTGTCCCTGCAACTAGGATCAGAAAAGAGTTCTCAGCAACATGACCATCCTTACTTCGCCACTCCTCAACACCTTCGTCGAAGACCTAATGTCGACTGGCAGCCACGGTTGCTAGAGAACAAGGCTTTTTGTCTAAAGCCTGAAGCTCTCGCTCAAGTGCAGAGAGGCTTTAGAAAAAAAATCATTTTCTCCATAATGGTGGTGCCGGCACCTGACAGGCCTCCCTGTAAGCAAGACATGCCTTCGGCCCAGTGCCACCATTATGGAAGAAAAGGTGAGGCCGCAGAAACCCAAGTACTTTTTTCTAAGGCCTGAACCTCCCGCTCATTCAGGGGAGCTTCAGGCTTTAGGAAAAAAGGCCTGGCTTCCAGTATCCGCACCTTTTCAGCCTTAACGATGGCGCTACCCCTCCACAGGAATCCCTTTAGCTAAGAGATGCAGCGATCATGTGATCGCTGCATCTCTTAGCTTGAGGGATGGCTGACGAGGGGCAGCACCACCATGGAAAAAAGGCCTGGCTTCCAGTATCCGCACCTTTTCAGCCTTAACGATGGCGCTACCCCTCCACAGGAATCCCTTTAGCTAAGAGATGCAGCGATCAGGTAATCGCTGCATCTCTTAGCTTAAGGGATGGCTGACGAGGGGCAGCACCACCATTAAAGCTGAGAACATGTGACCTGTCCTCTGCCAGGCATGCCGTTAGTTAATAAATGCAGAGATCATCAAAGTGCTGCCTGGCAGGAGTGCCTGTAGCCCATTCGGCCAGGGCTCATTAAGGGGGTGCGGCCTAACGAGCTGGCAGGCGACCCCTGCCGTTAGGCCATGCCCCCTTGTTGAGCCCAGGCTCGTTTTACTGTGCCGCGTAAGGCACTGGGAGGGACCCATTTTCAACATGATGGTTGGGTCCCCCCTTGCTTAGAGCAGAAAACAGTCTGAGGCACATGTGGGGTGAATTCATTATAATGGAAACAAAGAAATGCAGCCGGGGGTTAATACCCGCCAATTACCATAAGATGGGCAGCCAGCAGGGAGCTGAAACACTAAATGCCCACTGAAAAGCTACAAATCCTCCTTTGTCAGCAGTGGGCTGATGTGGTGGAACGTTGTTATAAGGCAACGAGGGGAAAGCACGTCTGTATACCCCGAGGGAAGTGACAGTCGGAAGGGCTTCAGCAAGCACAGCTCGCAAGGCGAGCACTACAAAGCGCACATTTAAAGCCCCATGACGAAAGTAATCTAGAAAGTAATGTGTTGCTGTGTTATAAGACGGTTGACTGGCAAAATAGGGTCAGTTTCTGGTCCTCCCTGAGACTCAAAGCCCATTTCAATAAAAAAAAGTTGAAAGGCCCCTGCGCTGTCCCTGGTGGCAGAGCAACACTTTCCCAATCCATTAGCCGCAGAAAGTGTTTATATTTTTCTGTATGCACTTGCATATTTGGCCTAGTTGCAGTCTGCAGCGGCCCGCTTGTTAGCTGATCTGTCTAGGCATTTTCTGGGCAAGCAATCCTATTCTTCCCAGCGGCGTTGTGCCCTTAGGTTATCTGCCATCTTGAGTCTCATTGCAGGGGTTGAGGGTGGAAGTAAGTCCATGTATGTTTTCAATACATGCCTAATGCCTAATCGTCAGCTAGATCAGCCTCGGCAGGTCTACTCACTCATGGTTCCTAAATGTAGACTTAAAAATTGGGGTGGACGCTCTTTTTTTATGCAGGTGGCAAAGTTATGGAATACCTTGCCCACTCCTGTCTACGTTTTCAGGAAGATCATATGGCTTTTAAGCAAACTTTGAAACCTTTCTTTTTCCTAGGTAACTGCTCAGGTCGGTCAGCGTCTAAGTTGCAAAGGCTGCGCCTTTCTGGCCCTGAAGAAGCGAAATGAAGCGCGTCACACAATCAACGCATACAATATAGTTATCACCCAAAAAATAAACATGTACCTGTTTCCACGCTTTCATATCACTATTACTGTTATTATTAGGGCCTTGAATTAATATAAACGCCCTCCAGTACATAATGCTGCTGTGTACTGGGGGCCGTTTGCATTAGTTGTAGGCCCTGATAAATTGCAAAGATGATTTTAGATGTGTGACTTGTGATGAAATGCTGCTATGTAATTTGGGATGGTGTATTAATTGTATGTTGGATGAATTGTAAAGATGATTTTTAGATGTGTTTTATTGAGGTTTGAACTAGGTAGAATGTTTTATATTATATGTGTAATTGATATTGATATTAACGTGCTGTCCAATACAGAGTATGTAATATGTGTTGCTTGTCTGTATACAAAGTTACTTCGCTGTAAGTATACTAATAATATATGACGATGTTGCCTCCTTGACCCAGGGTCCGGATATTTGTGTGGTCTGAAGGGCCATGTACCACCGCCACTAGTGGAGGGGGGATACAGTGCACCCTTACTGGGATCCTAGATAGAGCCAGCCAATCACCACATGCCCTTCAGAGATCCCATTGTTGTCTATGGGGGAAAGGACACAAGCAAAAGCGGAGAGAATATAATGAAGGCCAGGGAAAAACGACCCGTTGAACCCCCTGGGGGCAGGCACAGGTATCAGCCTCTTGAGAGTAGTTTCCATTGACCCTCTCTATGTTAGAAAAGCTGTGCCCCGGCTGCATGGAGGACAAAAGGGTGATGGACCCGTTAAAGGGCTGTGTGCAAACGTCGCACTCCAGAGTGAATGGTGTCGGCATTCAGCGAAGCGAAGCTCTGAGGGAAAATTCAATGCAACATGTCATTGAATTATTTCATAGAAAGATAAACAACCCAGTGCGATTAATGAACCTGGCTGACTAGTGGGTTATATGCTTTCTCTAACAGTAAATTCTACGTATGCGTTTTGTGAACCCGCCTCAGTCATAGTTAAGACATGGACTCTAACAGTGTGGGCTACCAGTGTGGTTTGTGAACCTGCCAGAATCTTTTAACACTAATACTTTATTACTTTCAGCGCGGTTCAAAGAACCTGTGAAGATACAATGGGCCTGATTCGTGGAAAAGTGCGCATTGATCCTGCAAAGTCGCCATGCCGAGAATGGCTTTGCGCGTTCCTGCGTGCAGGAAATGTTGTGCATGCTCCAAGTATTCCTGGAATGTCTCCCGTAAAGTAACCCTATGCGCAATTAGCGGCCGGAACGCCCCCAACACACCCCCATACAAAGGAAATCCAGCCACATACACCTACCTTTGCAAGCTCCTTGGCCGCAAACTCATGCACCCTGGTAATACTGCGTGGGGTCCCCTGCTACCAAGCCAGCACACCGGCGACATCACATAGTGTCCCCCGTAACTGTTACCAACACTGCGACAACATGCGTACCATTTTCCATAACCGGGTAAATCTCCAGTCAATGTGTGTGCAAATCCCTGTAAACCGCAGCTGCACCCCGCAATTCTGTGTACGCGCACCCCAAAGTGCGAACGGCAGCCCACCTGAATGTACGCACCCCCAAATCCCTGAATGGACCTTACCTTTGCGTAATGATTCCTTTGTGATTGAGGCCTTCCACCTGCCTCACATGGCGGTGTGCTCGGGAACTTTGCGTACTGATTCTCGCCGACGAGATGTTGCGCAGTCAGATCCATGAATATGCTTGGTTTCTCGCAGTGCTGTGCGTGCAATTTTCTCATGCAGGCCATTCCCTCGACACGCCCATGCTATGCCTTGTTCTTCCTCATTCTGCGTGGATTATGGGTATTATGCATGTTACGCCCCTTTTTAATTCTCTGCGCTGCCCATCCCACACTCGCGCTCGACTGCTCGCAAAGGTGTGCCGGACCTGCTCGGAGTCCTCCAAAGTTCAGGAAAAGTCCTGCAAAGTCGATTTCATGAATTGACAAAGGGGATTTGCACGCAGAATGTCCCGCAAAGTCCTGATTGTCCCAGAAAAAATCCCATAAATCAGGCCCAGTGTATCTCACCCATTGTTCCTCTGCAGAAGTGAATGCCACAGGAGATAAAAAGGTGCAAATCTCTCACAACACAGCTTGCAAAGTTCAGTGGATCCCTCCAGACTCACTGACTATCTCCTAACTACTGACACAGTGAAGGTGGAGACAAAGGGACCTAGGGAATGGCACAGATCCTCATAGGTATCCGGAGAGAGGTCTTCCTCACAGGACAGAGCTCCCTAAGAAATCCTAGTTTGTGGTAGGTCCTTATATCACCTTAGATCACGACCCTCACAGGCCACCTGACCCAAGGCACATGGACCAATCAGAAAACTGGCCCACCCACGTCATTAAAGTGCAGCAAGCGTCCCTGTGCTCCACCTTAGGAGAGAGGTATTCATGCTTTCTGACGAGTCTTAGCCAGACTCTCGTTCTGCGAGTTTAAGAACGAGGTGTAGAGTTTGGGAGAAAGTGAAGCAACAGTGGAGTATTTAGGAGGAAGGAGGTTGTTGTAAAATGCTTCAGACATTAAAGAGGAAACTGGCAACATTATTTGGTAGATGTTCCCTTGTTCCCCTTCCATCCGCTTGCAGAACATTGTGATCTGTGCTTTGTTACTTTTTGGTAGCTCCGACCACTGCTTTGCCATTCCGTTGAAGTCAGAAACTTTCTCTGCACTTGTCTTCTACTTTTTCCTGCTTCTTCTCCTTTCCTTGCCTTAGTCTCTCCCTTTCTCCTGTCCTGTCTTATCCTGCCTTTGAAGTCTCCTGTAGGCTCAGTTTTCACGCTTAGCTGGCATGTGTGCCTTGTGTCTTCCTTGGTACTCTTCTGATAAGTAGCACCTCCTCTTTGACACAATGCATCCTATGCGTTCCTACTCCCTTCTTGCACTGTCTTCAATTCTCCCCTGCTCCGTACCTCTGGAATGTGCCCAGAACCACTGCATTCCACATTTTAATAAGTCTCTTTGTGACAGTCTTTCCTGCAGTTTCAGGGGTTTCTCTACCTTACCCCTGCACTAGGAGATTGAGGGTGTAGAAGGAGGACCTTTTGAGGTCCCTGCTTCTGACCTGCCCTTGTCTTGTATATCCCTTCCCCTGGGCAGTGGACATGTCTTGCTACTAGACCCTAGAGCTCTTGGGCGAATGCCACACACTGGAGCTCTCCTGGACAGGGTGTCACGATTTGCTCCCTTTGCTCCTGTTCTCACCACTTGGGGGTATAATATGGGGTTTATTCCTGACTGGACTTTCCTTCCAAACCTTATGCTACAGTGCCGTGGTGAATTGGGAGCGCAAACTCCTTATTTTCCATGCTACTTCCCTTATGGGTCCATTCCAGGCTTTTGGCAGCCAGCATGCTGCTTTAATCAAAAGACTATGCTTCCCAGAATGGCTGGCCCACTGCGTCATCCCCGCCCTTGCAGGACAAGGCTTGGTGGAGGATAAGCAACACTTGTGGCTGACAGGTGCAGCAGGCAGCACACCTGGGGCATGTGCTCGTTAAGCAGCTTTAAAAGCCTCCGTTTGCTTCAGTCCAGCGCTGGTCATTGATGCAGTGTTCCTGTTTGGGACTGGCCCCTTGTTCCTGGTTCTTAGCTTACTGTCTAATTCCTAGTTTCTATTTTCTTGTTCCTTTCCCCTGGATTTCAAATTTAATGTGCTTATTAGTGATTTCTGCTTCCTGGATTCCCTTTCTGTCTTCCTCTGTTTTGCAGGCAGCACTTCCCAGTGCTTTCCTTTTTCTATCCAGCCCAGTTTGCCCGTGTTCTATATTTCTATGAGTTTGCCCTATTCTGCTGTGAAACCTTGATCCTTATGTCTCTCCTCGTTCCTAGATTTAGCATTTTGCTTTTCCTTCCCTGGGTGGGGAGGGGGAGGTTTTGCCTCTGTAATTTCGTTTTCCCTGCTCCAGTTCCTTTACTTTCTCTTGGAATCTATTCCAGGTTTTCCCTTGCACTTCTCCATTTGTTTACTATTGATTAGTTGGTGTGGTGTGCTGTTGTAACTAGCTCCTGTGTGAATGCCTATGTGTTCCTCACTATTCTGTAATCACTATTCCTACCTGCCCCTTGTCATAAGTCTTATGTATTAAGTTATGCTCCCATTGCTGTTCTAGCCTTTCTGGGTCCCTGTTTGATGAACAGGGTTTGTGGGCTTCGCAGACTTTTCAGGTGGTATTTCTCATCCTCGTGAGCATTGTCTTTCAGTTATCTCATACAATACCGTGTTAGCTTAAAGATCCTGTCGTTGCTTGCCCTGTATGTGGGTTTAGCGCTAACAGTACCTGTAAAAGAAATTGTGGGTAAGGAGCATGCCGACTTTATTTGTAATCATAAGGAGCTTCTAAGTGCTTACCCCGCATCCCTTTTTATATATTTGTATTTTATCACACTCTACTTGCACATCATGAGTTTTAGTGTACATGTGTCTTGGTTCCTGTGTGCATGTTGTTTGACTCAAAGCTATTCACTGTGTGATCTTGTGCACATTTCCCTTTCCATATTCACTGCCTTTGTCCTCTCATGACACAGGGGAGCTCCAGTGTGTGACAATCTCACAGAATCCTTAGGGTCTAGTAGGAAGAAAGGGTTGGCATCCAAATCTACAGAAGCTACCATCTAGTTATAACACCAGATTACTCCCACAACCCTAGTAAATTGGGAGTTTCCTATAGCCACACTGATCGAGGGAAGATCTTAGAGATGGGAGGAAGTATGAGTTGGTAGGTCAAGGTGTGCGAACCAGACTCTCTCAGGACTGGGCGAATCCTACGGAAAAGATCACTAGAGTAGATGGAAACAAGAAGCTGTGCCACCCACCGAGGCTAGCCCAGGCTTGCCCGAGTTCCAGGAAAGTCAACGCATTGTCTGCGTACAGCAAGGAGAGACCAGCTGGTAAGCAGTGACATCAGCCAAGATTGACTGGTGATGACCGCTAGACCTAACCAGACTTCTCCTCGAAGAGGGGTTGGAAACTTCATAATCTACAATGTAGAGGCACCGGAGTTAGAGTCTGTGAGACGTCCAATGGACCCCGGGTCAGGTGGCATCAGGGACATAAGCGATCTGGTTGTCCCTCCCAAAGACTTGAGAGAAATTGTTGTGCTCTGGCATCCCAGGGACTGCTGAAAGCCAGAACGGGATACTAGGATATACTGGATATAGGTGTGAGCATGTGGGCCCACCTTTCCCGTGAAGAACTAGCTGCTATCCTGGGAGTAAGAAAGCCAAGCCCACCAAACTTTGGGTCACTTGGAATCCGCTTGCCATTCCCATACCACTTGCATTATTTATTGTTATATGATGAGCAAATAGATTTCACAATGGTGTTAATTATATATTTTGTATATGTACATGTAAGGTTGCAATAGTAACCATACAACACATACATAAATAAATAAGAATTCCCAAGGGATTGTTTGATCCAGTGTCTCAGTGGCCATTTATTTTAAAGGAAGACATGATAATCACCTTCACAACAGTCTCTCACAAGCAACCATTATCTAAGAGCCATATTATAAGACCAAACACAGTGATGTTTCATTACTATTATTATCAGGGTATTTATTGAGTGCAGAACTAGCTGCTGGAAGCACAGAACACTTAACAATTATAGGGGGGAAGAATAAGGTTACGGAGCAGAGAAACAAGGGAGTGGGAATCTAACAGGGTAGGGAGGTCAATAGGCAGCAATGGGTCTACAAGTAACCAGGGGAGGAAAGAGTGGGGATCGGATCACCCAGTCTCAGGTAGGGTATAAAGTGGATGGTGCATGGACCGAGGTGTTAGGGAGGAGCCATTCCTTGAAGGGGAAGGTCTTGAGCTCCTTCCTGAACTGTATATGTCGAGTTTCTCAGAGAGGTAGCTTGTGGACTTCGGGGAGACAGCCTTGTAGTCGATGCAGCAGGATTTGAAAGTGATACAGGCTTGCAGCGGAGCCAGTGCAGTTCGATGACAGTCTGGGTGATCTGGTCGAATTTGCAGTGTCCTTTTATGTATTGTGCTGCAGCATGCAGGAAACATCTCAGGGGAGCCTGGGTAGTTGCCCGGAAAGCCTTCCAAAAGGGCATTGCATCGATTCAAGTGGGAGAGGACCAAGGGTCAAACAGCAGATATGAAGTTGTTTTCTGAGAAGAAGGGCTTGATTTTTCACAAGAGAGAAAGTTGGTACCAAGCCGTTTATGCTTTCCTCGATATGTCCTTTATGAAGGAGAGGTGTCTGTCAATGTCAAACTCAATGGACTAAGTGCAGGTGGCATTATAACTGCTTACCAGATTGAACTTGATTGGTCTGTGAGTTACGACATTTAAGTACCATGGTTATATCCATATATGGATACACCTTCCTCAGTAGATAGCGAGATGCTGTAGTTCAGCCGGCGAGAGATATCCCTCCTGAACATCAAGCATTCACTGACGTGTTCTTGCCGACAGAATCTGACAAACGATCCCCACACTTCCCCTACGACTGTTCGATCAATATCATACCTGGTCATAAGTGTCCCAAAGACTTATGTGGAGGAATCCATGGCGAAGTGCTCACAGACCAAAAACATCTGAAATTCTTAAAAGAAAACTGAAATCTGAATGGACCTATGCCCGCTGGATGCCACTGTTACCCAATTCAAGCACACCTTTGTCCTTTCACCCGAGTTCAACAAATTTGAAAGTTGATTCCTTGTCCCACCCCAGTTCTAACACCATTAAACTGGAGGATCCTTAACCCATTCTTCAACCTGTTCAACCAATCATCATTGAATCCCTGCCAGGACTATACAAAATGAAGGATAAGGTTCAGTGTTGTTTTTGGTGGCCTCACAGGCAAAGGGTATTGAAAAACATAAAATCGAAATGGTTTGCCACTCAAGGATTGCGCCACATTAAGTTGTTTAAAAAAAACACATAAAGCCCTCTATTCATTGTTTACACGTGTTTCAGCTGCTCAAGAGCCTTTCTCAAAACAGATAGGGCATTCACAAAAGACCAATCATATTCTGTATAGAATATTGGTTGAGGACATTCATATGTTAAACCCCACAGAAGAACATAAAAAAAGAAAGATGGAGGGTTTTGAAAAATGTTTCACATAGTTTGAAAAAGTAGGCATAACAACAAAATATGTTACCAAGAAAACATAAATCAAAATATTTGTCAATCATATCGAACAAACATAAAACAAAATAAAAGAAAGAAAAAATATAAGAAAGGCAAGAATAAAAAATAAAAAACAGGGAAATAAAGAAAAAGATTGTTTTAGTATAATTATTCTCAAATAGTCCTCCGAGGATCATAATCGATACCTTCACAGCAATAGTGCAGCATAAAACCAGGCCCAGTCTTTCACAAACACCTTTCCAAAAGTTTCTTGTTTTAGGATAGGCCCAGATTAAATGATTTAATGAGCCCATCGCAGATTTGCATTTCCAACACAGGTCATGGAAGTTGTGGAGGGTTTTGACCCATGTGGAATCATTAGACGGGGTAAATGTGGGGATTAAGCTGTCGCTGCCCATCATTTTACCCCAGAACAAAAATAAATCATTGGAGTGGGTAAAGATGGGGATGCGCTGTCGCCGCCCATCATTTCATCCCAGAATCCAGGAGAGCTGCGCAGTTGTGCGCACACCAAAATGGGTTGCCAAAGGAAAAACAGTAGCGCCAGTTAGCTCAAAACAGCGCTTCAAAAACCACCCTGGTTTCCCTGAATGCAAGCTTCAAATGCCCATTTTAAACATTGCACATATGCAAAATGTTCACTGAACACCAGCAGACATTTGGCAGAATGAAGTATGTGTGCATACTAAATCTGGGAAGATGAAGAGCCCAAAACAATGTTTATAACAAGACTGGCTGAGCTGTGGATTTCAGCAGTTTAAGTAAATGTGGACTGAAAGACACTAAAAATCTAAATGTTTAAAAGAAATGAGTGACCTATTTCTGAGTGTCACATAGGTTGCAATTGTTTAAATGTCATAGTTTTAAACTTAGAATCAGCATTCTAGCTGCATATGTAAAATTGTTAGTTGTATTTGAATGCAGAAAACTGGGGAACAGAAATGACATGTAGCTAAAAACTGGCTTAAAGAGATTCCAATTTTGCCTGGCAACTACCCCCATCAGGAGTGAAACTTGAGTCACAGCTGTATTCCCAGGCCTATCTGCCTTTTGCTGGCCACACTAAGGATATGCCATCTCTCTGATAATTGAATTAAGGGGAGCCCCCACAGAATACAGGAGCTCTGAACAAAGCCCTGTCATGACTCAGGCAAATGTTTTATTGGCGGGAGTCGTAAATGGAGCTTCCTCCTGGAAGGAAAGGGGAGGGGCACTGCCTGTGAGAGCAAGCTGGCTTGGCAGAACTGGAAAAACCAGAAATTCAACCTTGTGCTGGGGGAAACCACACCCCTTTGGGGCCAGAACATAACTCTAAAAAGATGGATCATTCATAGAGCGGACTTGTGAAAATTATTTAAATGATACCATAATTCTTGTGATTTTTCTGCCCACATTTTAAGACGTGTTAGGACCCGGTGGTATGTTCAGGGGGGTTTTAGCGGAAAAGAGGATATTACTCTAAATGTATGCATGTTAAAAATCTGACACTTCATCAATTAATGTCCATACTCCTTGCACACATGTGTGTAAATTTGGGTTAATGTCCGATATTGCAAAATCAGTTAAAAAGTGAAATATGTGCCATTTGTGAATGCAAGCCCCCAGGAAGAGCAGAGTTTGAACAGGGGATACCTCCTGTGATATGTGAGGGGTGCATGTAATTTTAAACAAATGTGTACCTGTGCAAATATGTCTTTTTTTTATCAAATATAGATTATGTGCAATTTGACAGGGGAGTGTCCTCTCTGCAAGCCATAAAAATGACATCGCTCTGACTCACAGTTCCTTCCCCAATCATGGGAGAGGGGAGAATTGGGCCAATGGCAAGTGGAGAGGGGTAGGGTCTAGTGATGCTGCACACACACTCATTTTAAAAACAGATAAAAGCAGACAGACAGGAGAGATAGGGACATTCATTTCCATCTGCTGCGGGACGCTCTGCCGGAAAAATCCATACTTTACCTCCATCAACCTTCAGAGAGCCAACCTAGAGACTTCAATCTATCCACCTTCAGAGACCCAGACCAGACCAGAGGCAGAGCAGAGCTGACCCAGACCGCTGTTAGCAGAACCAGAGAGCTGAAACGGAGTCCAGTCCAAAACCTGACCAGATCCGTGGCGAGGCATATTTCTAAATATATTGTGAGTACATAGTAGAACTGTGCAGAACCAATCTCTTAGTTAAAGTAATATAATTCAATCTATTTTAATCTAACCAGAACTGTCTCCTAGAAGTTGTACCTTGTCATTTTGCAAAACTGTCACTTGTCACTTTGAACTTTAAAATTTCAAATCTGAAAAACGACATTTACAAAATCGCTCATATCTCCGCGACCGTTTGTCTTAGAGACTTGCAGTAACTTTCATCTGGAAGCTGAGATCCTAGGCTGTCCTAGGACCCAAAAACGATAGTGATAGTCCTTGTAGTTCCTCTGTAATCGCGCCCGGCGCACTCGCGAATTTTACCGCGATTTGCCAATTTCTCCACGTGTAAAAATCTGCTGCTGCTTGCCTTCCGTTGCAAAAATTCGTTTGCAACCTGACAACCATTATAGAGCATTGCTAAAGTGATCCTGAACTTATTCAAAGCATATACCACTCACCCTAAACCTCTAGAGGGAATTAAAAGCATTTTAGCATATTTTTCACTTCATTGCCAGCACATATAAAAGCATTTTGGGCCTGTGTTTTAAACTTCTGTAGTCCAAGCTTGCTGGGGTGAACTGAATCACATTTGATTACATTTCTGAGAACTGTGTGCTTTCCTTCCATTTCCTTGCATTGCATAAAGGGGGGAGGGGATTGACAGAGAAAAGTGATTACATTGTTTTGTTGAAATCATATTGAGTATTTTCTGTATTGCATTTTCATTCAACATTACATCCATCTGAACTTATATAAAGCATTCTCTACCACCTTCTTCTTCTGTTCCTATTCACAAGTGTGCTAGTGCCAGACTATCCATTATTGATTACTAATCAGATTCAGTGTGATATTCAATTATTAATTTATTATAAAGCGTGATATATATATATATTGTTTAAGTTATTAAATAAACCTTTTAACTTGCAAAACAGAACTACTTCTTGGCTCAGTGGGGTCAGGAGGATTCCAAGAGAGGGGTGTTATATAGGGGTAGTCATCCAGAACGCATGAACTGGACATAAAGGTATATCAATAAGGGTTTCCATTCAGTATCCCAGACTAGGCATTGACTTAGCTGTAGTGTTGAATTGAATCCTCTTACAAATTGGGGGCTCGTCCGGGATGTTTGGGTTAGATCTACCATTTGTGCAGATTAATACAGCGTGCCAGCTGACCAGATACACATATCCGGTCGGATCACCACGCTGTGTTACGCTGTAAAGCACTCCTCAAAGGAACGCTCTTAGGAAAAGGTCTGTTTTGCAAAAATAAAATACAAACTTCTGTAAGTCAGGACAGAGACCAATCTCTAGAATGACGACCTTAGTAGACATGAAAATAGCCAGAGAGCACTTCTTACATAAGTTATTTGTGAGAGGTGAGTGGGCTCACCAGGACCAAACAGTCTGGTTGCAGGCCATCACGCAACAGGTCACGGAAACAGGGTCAGATATATGGAGAGATCAGGGTCCCTTACATGTGGCCCTGAGTGAACTATATATATCCTCTAAGGCCAAGGATGAGCACAACAAGATTGCCAGGGTAGCGGCATATTTATATTTACATATGGGAGCCATGCAGGACAAATGTGCTGAAGGCCAAGATTTGGCGAGTAGGCAACTGCTGGCATTACAGAAGGCCCAATCTGATCTGGACTCTTCTGAGCAGAGGCTGCAGAGGAGCCAGGAGTCAGAAAATGATAGTAGGCAGTATATCATTAAAATAAAAGAGGACATGGATATACTGCAACAGGAAAAGGCTGACCAGGATACCAGATTTCTGGCCTTGCAGAAGGAGTACCAAGAAGGTTTGGACTCCCTACTGCAGAGCCAGAAAAAGCTGGAGCAACAGTTATATTTCAATAGGGTATGTGCTGAGCAGGTAGTCACCCTGCAAAGCCACCTAGATAGGGAGAAGGCAGAGAGCAACAAGCTGATTTCGAAAGACCTGGATACCCAGGCAGAGTTTGATGAAGAACGCCAGAAAGCTGGTGCCTTTCAAAGGCAGAGGGACGACCTGGCGGCACAAATGCAGGCTCTTAGCAAGGAAAGAGACGCCTTAGGCCAGGAAGTCTGCCATTTAAAAAGAAAAATGGACGAAAATCACCTGGCCCTCCAGGGACTGGGTGACCTCCAAAAAGAACACCATAACTTGTTAGAGCACACCAGGAAGGTGGAGGATGCTCTGGCAAGAAAGGAGCAGGCCAATAGGGACACAGCTCAGGAGGTAACCCTCCTGCAGCAAAGACTGGCCCAGTGCTCCAGGACCAATCAGGAAACGCAGAGAGAGAATGAGGCCCTCTGTCAACACAATGATAGGCTCCAAAAACAGGTAGCGATGCAGGAGAGACTGATAGAGTCTAGTAAGGCCTTAACTGAGGAACTGAAGGCACAAATGCAGGCTCTTGCATTGCAACAGGGAGCAGGGGCGGATGGAGACCAGGTTCGCTGGGAAAGGGAAACTCCTGAGCATAACCTCAGGAGCCCTAGTACCAGAGGCCTTTATCTCTCTCAGTCCCTGGACTCTGCCATCCCCACGTCCCCTGGCGCACATGAGCACAGGGCCACAGGGATGGCAGATTACTATCCAGCCAGAAGCATGGGGCTCATAGGCCAGTACCACCCAGGAATGGAGGGGCGGGCATCCGGGTATGGGCACCCAAGCACAGTGCAATTTGATGGGGAACCCCAGGTGAGTAGGCCCATTAAGGGCATCCTGAAAACCTCTGCCCAGTTAGGTCAGTGGGGGGGTACCCATCAAATCCTGGCAGCAAGGAGGGATCTGAAGACTCCTCTGAGCACCACAGGAAACAGGAGACCAGGTCCCCACATTCTGCCAGCCATTCCCAGGCTCGCAGAATCCGGGAAAACCTGGAAGATCTGACGGGAACCTCTGGGAGCAGTGCCTCTGAGTCAGAAGATGAATGGACCAGGGTTACCCGAACCAAAAGGGCCAGTAAGGCAAAAAGGGCCTTGCTTAAGGACCCCTTAAAGCAGATTAAGGCGATCAGGAGCATCATCACGCCTTACCATAAGAACGCTAAGTATTCTGTTTGGGAGCACTTAGAGTTGTTTGAGCAAATGATGGAGACTTTCCATTTGAAGGACAGCCAAATCTGTATTCAATATGTAAAGTGGACCTTCTCCCCGGAATACTCCAGTTTCTTTGCGGGGCTGGAGGACCAAAATCATTTAAGATGGTCCACCTATAAGGCGGCCATCTTGAAACATTTTTCTGTTCACAGAAATCCTCAAGAGGCTCGCAAGGCAGCCTACAATTTGCAATGTGGGGAGGATCAGGCCCCACAAGAATTTGTGCAAGAACTGAAACGTGCTTTTGCGCAGACCACCAGAAGGGTGCGCACAGACAGTAGAGAATTCATTAATACATTTTTTCATGCCTTGCCCAAATACATAATGACCCAGCTCGTGAGGGATTTTCACGAGAAAAGATCTTTAGACTGGGTCATTGAACAGGCTACTCTGATCTATGAGGTGCAGAAACCGGTAGATAGCAAAAGTAATGCCCAGAAAAACCCCAAAGCCAACAGCACCCCTGCTGCTGCCAAGGTGGCAGAGGTAAAGGTCACCCCCGTTTTAGATTTGGAGATGGGGGGGCCTAAAAACCTACCTGCACCTAATAATGCTAGGCCCAGAAGGTCCTCGGGCCAGTCACAGACAGGGAGCCAGGGAGGCAGCCCCACAAATGGGGTCCCTCGCTCTCCTGATTATGTAAGCCCCCGTTACAAGGGAAACAGACCCATCCTGGGTTATGTGTGGACTCCTCCAGCCCAACGGGGGGGGTCCAGCCAAGCACCTAACCCAGGGAACTTCCCTCCCAACTTCCCACAGGAGGGCAGAAATTCTCCAAATCCTGGGCAGAACTTTTTCCCCAGGTATCCACCCAACTTTCAGCCCCAAAACCATCCATCCTTCTTTCCCCAATTCCCTGAGCCCAGACCACTGAATCCGGGAGAGGGGAGGCCAAGGGTGGAGGGGTACCCAAATCTTCCCAACCCGGGGTATTACCAGAGGAGGGACAGCTACCCTTCCCGGGATCAGCCCAGGGGAGAAAACAGGGCCCCGTATCAGCCTGAGCGGGTTTCCCAGTTAGAGCGCCAGGTTCAAAACATGGCGCGGGATCTGGGTCACATACTGAGGGCTCAGCAGAACCCTCAGATGGGCGTGCCGGCGCAGAACGCACCCAACTCTGGACCTGGTGCTCCAGAACAATGACGGGGGCAGCACCCCGATAACTCACCGGTTCCCAGGGAGGAGGCACAAAGGGAAGGGGGGTGTAAAGCCTTGGAGGAAGCTTCCTTCCTCACTTGTAAACAGCCCCTGGAAACCCAGGAACCGGAAACAAAATCTCTTGCCCCTGAAAGTCTGCCTCCTAAGGAGCAGAGGGGGGGTAGGAGAAACAAAAGACCCAAACAGACTCAGTTTGAGGAGGAGGTACAGATCTTCCAATTTGAGGGAGAGGGATCCTCAGAGGATCCTGGGAAAAGGGTCTTCTCCTTCAGAGAGGGGGGAACCCCTCCCAAAGAAAAATGGGTCCCTAGGGATGCAAATCCAGACTGGGGAGATGGGGAGACTGAGCTACCGCCGCCCACCATCTCATCCCAGAACCAACAGCAAGAAAATCCCCTGGTTCAAACCCATCCTGGTGACTGCCTCCAAAAAGGGGGGGGCGGCCCAGAACCGGAGCCAGGGGAACCCACAATGGCTCTGATCTCCAGTTGCCAACTTTTTCTTTCAGATTCCCAAGACTCTCCACAGAATTCTGCCCAAATCTCTTCTCTCGCCATGTCCAAAACCAGAAAATTAGCCCACCAGTTGTCCAAAAATGTACATTATCTGTGCCCCCTTGAGGAGAAGGAGGGAAGATATTATGCCCCGGTACAAGTACAGGGGCAGGGTACAATCTCAGCGCTGGTGGACACTGGATCTCAACCTACCCTTCTGTCCAGAAGGGCCTTTGATGAACTGAATGCAGGAAGGGGAGAGAATTACCAAATTCCTCTCACCTCTCTTCCTGGACAACTGCAGAACTTTGACGGGAAGGAAATTCCCGTCGAGGGGACGGCAGATTTGGACATTAAAATTGGGCGACACAAGTTGAAACACCCGGTCATAATAGTGACCCCAGAGGGCACCCCTTGTTTACTAGGGAATGACCTCCTGAGAAGGTTGTCACCTCTAATAGATTGTGTAAACAAGGTCCTCTGGACCCAGACTAGCCGACCAATAAAATTAAAACAGAGTGTCAACCATGTTAGTTTAAACGGCACCTGCCACATGGTTGAACAAAAATCTGACCAAGTAGAATTTCACTTCCAGAACAACCAGATTCCAGACGTGACAATAATAGCAGTAGGACAACAGACTGGTGATGGGGGGTCCTCTCTATTTCTGAAAATCAACCTTCCTTCCAGTTCAAGGTGGTATTCCACACTGGAAGGAAACACCCTGAAATTCTTTACTAATCCACAATCAGAAATTCCCACTCCTATAGTCCAGAAAGATGTGAAATCAGCTCAGAGCCTGGCTGATATTCAGCAAATTGGAGAGCAGTTGTTCATCCCTGTTCAAGTAAATGATGGGAAGGACTCTGTTCTCGCTCGAGTGTGTGTGAACAATGGTAAGAGCTTCATCAGCGAAGCCATGTTACGCCAACTCCCAAAAGATCCAGCCATTCCCACCTTCAAACTGATAGACAAATGGGAAATGGACCTGGAAGCACCTAATTCAAAACATCTCCTGCCAAGCAGGTGTATGCTCAAAATCTCCATTGGCAACAAGAGCATAGTCCACAATTGTTGGGTCGTGCGAGACGTCACTGCCGCCTTTTACTTAGGCAGTGACATTCTCAATCGCTTTGCCATTAGTTTGGACCTAATAAACTTCAAAGCTTGGTCCCGATTAGCGGATAACCCCATGGGCTTTGATGGTCCAGAAAAAGCATTTAGGTCAGCTCAATTGCTACCTTATGCAGTTGAAATTCAGATCAAAGAGGAAGTCACCATCCCAGAAAGGACCCGACAATCCTCCCTGGAAGTGAAAGTTAAAAGAGGACAATATTTGCAAAACCCTGATGCTTACATACATCTAAACGCTTCTCTCCAACAGCAAGGGTTGGGGGTAAACCCAACACCATTAGTCAACATAGAACATGACACCATTCCAATAGAGGTGGATAACAGCGACTTAAAGAGTATTACTCTAGCCGCAGGCACCATTATTGGAATGGCGGTTGATGACCGACATTTTTCCATAGATTTAGGTAATGAACTGTTAGGGCCAATCCCCAAGGACTGCTTTGACAGTGACAGTGATGACAATACAACACCAGACAGGATTTTTACCCGGCATGGGGGGAACTTCCTGGTGTACACTTCCTGCCCCTATGGTAAGGAAGATGTGACTTGTGACTTTAGGAGGGATGAGGTGATTTTCCAGGTCCATGAGGGCTGCCTTTCCCACCTGAAGCCTCCAGTCCAAATCAGCACTCTGACCAGGGACTTCTCCACCCAGCCGGAGGAGGCCGCTGAGATAGCCAAACCAGAAGTCTTTCCAGGCTTCAGGCAGATGGTGGAAGAGAGAGTCAACCTAGCTGATGCCTGTGTGAATCTGGAGCAAAAGCAAAAGTTGAAACAAGTTTTCTTGGATTTCCAAGATCTCTTTGCGGTAGACTCATATGACTGTGGTCGCACCGACATCCACACAACAACAATCCCCACGGACCCTGGCATGGCTCCAGTGTTTGTGAAGCAATATCGTTTGCCTCTCGCATCCATGGAGTCCCTTACTGAAATAATTAAGAACCTTGAGTCCCGGGGAATAATCCGTCCAGTCCACAGCACCTTCAATAATCCGGTGCTGGGAATATTAAAGCCAAACGGCCAGTGGAGACTCTGCGCCGACCTCAGGGAGCTCAACAAACGGGTCCATACTTCCCGATGGCCTCTGCCCTACATTGACCAAGGGCTGGCCCAGATTCAGGGGTCACAGGTATTCACTGCAATAGACCTGACCAATGGATACTGGACTGTGCCTGTCAGTAGGGAGGACCAATACAAACTGGCTTTTACCTTTGGGGGCCAGCAATACACATGGACCCGGACTCCCTTCGGATACCTCAACTCCGGCAATGAATTCAACATTTTCCTACATAAGGCCATGCCCGACCTGGGTGCGAGGGGTAACCTGGCTTATGTAGATGATGTCCTCATCAAATGTTCATCTGTGGAGGAACACATAGCGGAGATCCGTTATGTTCTGACGCAGTTGAGGGCCGCCGGAGCAAAACTTTCCTTTCAGAAAGCACAGTGGTGTCGAACCCGTGTTAATTTCTTGGGGCATGAGATTACTCCTCAGGGTCTCTGTCCCCAGGAAAAGAAAGTGGAAGCACTTCAGAAATTGAAGGACCCCACAACTCTGCGGGAACTAAGGAGACTCCTTGGACTGACTAATTACAGCAGAAAGTTCATTGAGGGCTACGCAGAGATCACCAGACCCCTGATTCATCTCCTGAAGGGGGGGGTCAAGTGGGAATGGGGTCCAGAACAATCCGAGGCAGTAAAACAACTCAAAAGAAGCCTCTCACAAGCGCCTTGCCTAGCTTACCCTGTCAGAAATAAGGAGTTCTTCCTGGAGACGGGGTTCTCTAATACGTGCTTGACGGCGGTATTATACCAAAAGCATGACAAGGTCAATAAAGTAATCTCCTATGCGAGCAAAACTTTATCCTCTGTGGAGGAAAAATTCAACGATTGTGAGAAGGCACTCCTGGCAACGGTGTGGGCATTGAAGAATTACCGCCCGTTTATCCAGGGGGAACACATCATAGTGGAGACTCCACACCAGCCTCTGCAATATCTCCAAAGTGACAGAATCCGGGCCGGAAAGGTGAGTAATTCCCGAATTACTTCCTGGATTCTGTCAATGCAAGGCTTTCCTGTGGAGGTCAGATATGGCCAAAACAAGAAGAGTCCCCTCGCGCAAGGTCTGGCTGACTTGCATGATTGTGCCAGAGAAAACTGTCTTGAGGACGAAAGTCTAAAAATCAAGGACAACATGGAGGCATACCTTAATTCCCCACACAAAGTCTTTGAAGAGGACAAGTGTGAGGGAATGCCCACTGTCTATGTGGATGGTTGCTCTTACCATGTTGACAACAACGGGGAGAAAGAACTGGTGGCCGGCGTAGGGAATGCATGGGTGAATGAGTCCCCAGAACCCTCCGCTGGATACAAAATTGGTCCCCGAAGTAGTCAGGTGGCAGAATTGATGGCTGTGCATCAGGCCATCCTCACTGCTGTCCAGCATCAACTCCACGAACTGGTCATAATCACAGATTCGGATTATGTACGGAACGGGTTCGTGGAGCACCTGGTTAATTGGAAAGCCAGAGGCATGTTATGTGCTAACAACAAACCCTTGAAACATGGGAAGTTGATCCAAAACATTGATGATCTGGTCACCTCGAATGAGATGACCATCTATTGGAAAAAGATCAAGGGTCATTCTAAAGTAGAGGGACCAGACAAAACTGGAAACGACTTAGCTGATCAGCTGGCCAAAAACGGGGCCATCCAAGGGGATCTAATTGAGATTGAGTCCCTGTTGGGGGAAATCCAGGTCACTGCTATCACTAGGTCCCAGACAAATGCTCACAACGACCTTTCAATTGCACAATGGAGTAAGGAGACCCCTGATGCTGATTTGATTACAGCTCAGAAGGGGGATCCAATTATTGGTAAGTTTTACCAACACCTTGAGGACCCTGAGAACTTTCCCCTGACGGATACCGATTACATTGGGAAAGAGGACCTAAGAGTGTTGATGAAATGTCCAAAAATGTTCCGAATCCAAGACGGTTTGCTGGTAAGGAAATCCAAAGCTGGCCACGATCAGTGGGTGGTTCCTACCTCATTCCGAAGCCTGATGTTAAGTCACGCCCATGATGCGGCCACCGCCGGTCATAGGGGGTTTCACACAACATTGGAAATCTTAAGAGAGGTTGCATACTGGCCACACATGGGGCAGGACCTCGACCAATACTTGAAGGGGTGTCTTGTGTGTGCACAATTTCAGCCATCATCCCTCACACACCGCGCGCCTCTCCAAAAGAGGGGGATGACACTGCCATGGTCAGATTTACAAATCGACTTTGTAGGCCCCCCATTCGCTCTGCTAGGGGGAATAAGTACATGTTGACGGTGACATGCTTGTTTACCAAGTGGGTGGAATGTCTCCCAGCCCCAAATTGCAAGGCAGAAACTGCAGCTCCCCCGATGATTAACCATATCTTTTCCCGTTTTGGTCTACCTCAAAGGATTGAGTCAGACAGAGGTAGCCACTTCACCAGTGAAGTAATGACAAAGATGTGGGAGATACTGGGGGTCAAAAGGAAGTTGCATATTGCTTACAGGCCAGCTTCTTCTGGAGCAGTGGAACGCTACAACCGGACACTTGTAAGCATCTTAAAAAAGTTTGTGGCAGATTCTGGGCCAAGTTGGGATATCCGATTACCTCTGGTCCTAATGGCCATCAGATCTACCCCTTCATCTGCAACCAAAATGTCACCATTTGAGTTGATGACTGGGCGCAAGATGGTGCTTCCTCAGCATTTGCTCTACAGGACCCAAGAGCAGACACTGATAAATGCCTCCACTACTCATGAGTATGTGGAGAATTTAAGGAAACACCATCAACATGCTTTTGCTTATGCTCAGCGGAATCTAGAAAGATCAGCTGATAGCATGAATACCCACTATGACCTGAAGACTTCCAGGAAGGAATATCAGGTGGGGGACCGGGTCTATCTATACAATTTCCAAAGGAACCAGGCCAAACAGCGAAAATTTTTGCCTACATGGAAGGGACCCTTTGAGATCATCGACAAGATCTCCCCTGTGGCCTACAAGATCCGCATCCCCAAAGGCGGTTCGGCAGAGGGGGAAGACAAGTGGGTCCACATTAACCAGCTAAAGTGTTGCCAACCCAGGCACACTCTGCAACAACTGGAGGAATCCTCTGGAATCCTAGAGGGTTCTGTCTCAGACTAATTCAGTTCCAACCATAAAACATACCACATCTAGTCTCTAAAATATTGTGATTTGCATGAAACTGTCTCTTAGTTATACTGTTTTTTTTTCAAAATAAGAATGTAATGTTTCGTTATGATGAAATGCATATGCTGCCCCACTATCTCAACAGTGGTGGAAAAATGTCTATGAACAGGTATTGCCGCTCTTCCTTTGTCGTCCTAGGAGAAAGAAAACCTGGAGACGGGACAAGGAGGACGATCCGGAACCGGGAGCAGAGACGCAAGGGGCCCGTTGTACCGCCCAATATTCCCATCAGGACCGGCAAGGAGAACTGATCGATCCGAGGAAGATGCTGAACTGTGCCATCTACAGAATAGGAAGAAGATAATGTGGACATACCAGCGCCAGGGTTCAAAACCTCCCTTGCAACCGACTCCCCCTCGACTCAAGTCAAAGCGCAGTCGGGCGGGGGGGTTTGTGGAGGGTTTTGACCCATGTGGAATCATTAGACGGGGTAAATGTGGGGATTAAGCTGTCGCTGCCCATCATTTTACCCCAGAACAAAAATAAATCATTGGAGTGGGTAAAGATGGGGATGCGCTGTCGCCGCCCATCATTTCATCCCAGAATCCAGGAGAGCTGCGCAGTTGTGCGCACACCAAAATGGGTTGCCAAAGGAAAAACAGTAGCGCCGGTTAGCTCAAAACAGCGCTTCAAAAACCACCCTGGTTTCCCTGAATGCAAGCTTCAAATGCCCATTTTAAACATTGCACATATGCAAAATGTTCACTGAACACCAGCAGACATTTGGCAGAATGAAGTATGTGTGCATACTAAATCTGGGAAGATGAAGAGCCCAAAACAATGTTTATAACAAGACTGGCTGAGCTGTGGATTTCAGCAGTTTAAGTAAATGTGGACTGAAAGACACTAAAAATCTAAATGTTTAAAAGAAATGAGTGACCTATTTCTGAGTGTCACATAGGTTGCAATTGTTTAAATGTCATAGTTTTAAACTTAGAATCAGCATTCTAGCTGCATATGTAAAATTGTTAGTTGTATTTGAATGCAGAAAACTGGGGAACAGAAATGACATGTAGCTAAAAACTGGCTTAAAGAGATTCCAATTTTGCCTGGCAACTACCCCCATCAGGAGTGAAACTTGAGTCACAGCTGTATTCCCAGGCCTATCTGCCTTTTGCTGGCCACACTAAGGATATGCCATCTCTCTGATAATTGAATTAAGGGGAGCCCCCACAGAATACAGGAGCTCTGAACAAAGCCCTGTCCTGACTCAGGCAAATGTTTTATTGGCGGGAGTCGTAAATGGAGCTTCCTCCTGGAAGGAAAGGGGAGGGGCACTGCCTGTGAGAGAAAGCTGGCTTGGCAAAACTGGAAAAACCAGAAATTCAACCTTGTGCTGGGGGGAAACCACACCCCTTTGGGGCCAGAACATAACTCTAAAAAGATGGATCTTTCATAGAGCGGACTTGTGAAAATTATTTAAATGATACCATAATTCTTGTGATTTTTCTGCCCACATTTTAAGACGTGTTAGGACCCGGTGGTATGTTCAGGGGGGTTTTAGCGGAAAAGAGGATATTACTCTAAATGTATGCATGTTAAAAATCTGACACTGCATCAATTAATGTCCATACACCTTGCGCACATGTGTGTAAATTTGGGTTAATGTCCGATATTGCAAAATCAGTTAAAAAGTGAAATATGTGCCATTTCTGAATGCAAGCCCCCAGGAAGAGCAGAGTTTGAACAGGGGATACCTCCTGTGATATGTGAGGGGTGCATGTAATTTTAAACAAATGTGTACCTGTGCAAATATGTCTTTTTTTATCAAATATAGATTATGTGCAATTTGACAGGGGAGTGTCCTCTCTGCAAGCCATAAAATGACATCGCTCTGACTCACAGTTCCTTCCCCAATCATGGGAGAGGGGAGAATTGGGCCAATGGCAAGTGGAGAGGGGTAGGGTCTAGTGATGCTGCACACACACCCATTTTAAAAACAGATAAAAGCAGACAGACAGGATAGATAGGGACATTCATTTCCATCTGCTGCGGGACGCTCTGCCGGAAAAATCCATACTTTACCTCCATCAACCTTCAGAGAGCCAACCTAGAGACTTCAATCTATCCACCTTCAGAGACCCAGACCAGACCAGAGGCAGAGCAGAGTTGACCCAGACCGCTGTTAGCAGAACCAGAGAGCTGAAACGGAGTCCAGTCCAAAACCTGACCAGATCCGTGGCGAGGCATATTTCTAAATATATTGTGAGTACATAGTAGAACTGTGCAGAACCAATCTCTTAGTTAAAGTAATATAATTCAATCTATTTTAATCTAACCAGAACTGTCTCCTAGAAGTTGTACCTTGTCATTTTGCAAAACTGTCACTTGTCACTTTGAACTTTAAAATTTCAAATCTGAAAAACGACCTTTACAAAATCGCTCATATCTCCACGACCGTTTGTCTTAGAGACTTGCAGTAACTTTCATCTGGAAGCTGGGATCCTAGGCTGTCCTAGGACCCCAAAATGATAGTGATAGTCCTTGTAGTTCCTCTGTAATCGCGCCCGGCGCACTCGCGAATTTTACCGCGATTTGCCAATTTCTCCACGTGTAAAAATCTGCTGCTGCTTGCCTTCCGTTGCAAAAATTCGTTTGCAACCTGACAACCATTATAGAGCATTGCTAAAGTGATCCTGAGCTTATTCAAAGCATATACCACTCACCCTAAACCTCTAGAGGGAATTAAAAGCATTTTAGCATATTTTTCACTTCATTGCCAGCACATATAAAAGCATTTTGGGCCTGTGTTTTAAACTTCTGTAGTCCAAGCTTGCTGGGGTGAACTGAATCACATTTGATTACATTTCTGAGAACTGTGTGCTTTCCTTCCATTTCCTTGCATTGCATAAAGGGGGGAGGGGATTGCCAGAGAAAAGTGATTACATTGTTTTGTTGAAATCATATTGAGTATTTTCTGTATTGCATTTTCATTCAACATTACATCCATCTGAACTTATATAAAGCATTCTCTACCACCTTCTTCTTCTGTTCCTATTCACAAGTGTGCTAGTGCCAGACTATCCATTATTGATTACTAATCAGATTCAGTGTGATATTCAATTATTAATTTATTATAAAGCGTGATATATATATATATTGTTTAAGTTATCAAATAAACCTTTTAACTTGCAAAACAGAACTACTTCTTGGCTCAGTGGGGTCAGGAGGATTCCAAGAGAGGGGTGTTATATAGGGGTAGTCATCCAGAACGCATGAACTGGACATAAAGATATATCAATAAGGGTTTCCATTCAGTATCCCAGACTAGGCATTGACTTAGCTGTAGTGTTGAATTGAATCCTCTTACAAAGTCAATGGCCTCCTTTTGTATTTATGATTGGGTGGATGAGCTGTTGACCATATCCACATATGAGAAGGCCATTTACAAGCAGTCTGGAAACTCTGATAAGTTTACAGATATTTGGGGATCATTTATTGAAACATACGGATGAAATGTGATCAAATGTAACTAATATTGTTTACTGTGTGCTTTTTTCCCTTTATTTACTATTTTTGTTTTCTTTCCTTTTGCTTTCTCTATCTTATACTTCTCCTGTTTCTTTTTCCTTTATTTACATGCCCTAGCATGTTTACCCAGATTTATTATCTGTAAACCCAAGTTGACTGTTCCCAATTTGATGTTGTAATGTCCTATTTGATGAGTTTCTTGTGACTTGTTTCTGATGTACAAAATAACAAAAATGTAAACTAAGAGAACGTATTGGAAACACAACAGTGTCAACTGTATATCACAATATGCCTAGCGGCTGAATCCCCAGACTCTCTCTATCACCACTTGGCCCAGTTGGATGGCATAAACCTAGTAATACATTTTTACAAGGGCTGAGGCAATCTGCTACAGGGCACATGGCATTGATAAACTTGCAAGTAGTTGAATTGAGGAACATAACATAAACATAAAATAACAGGCGTACATATAAAGCACATGTTCACCCCCGAAGGGGCATCCTGGTGCTAATAACAGATGTTTAATGTTACCCAACCTAATGGTACTCATTTTATCAACCTCGGAAGGATGAAGGGCTGAGTGGACCTGCCAAGCTTTGAACCTGTGACCAGGAGGTCGAACACAGGCCCCTGTAGTGGATGCATTAGTCCACTGAGCCACAGAACCTCCCTAATTGGTTAATAATATTAAAAAAGAGAACAAACACCTAGCTGTGGCCAACAACTTAGATTCCCTGGAAGCTAAATCGATGTATGCAGAATACTGTAGAAAGTATTCAGGGGGCTCCATGTCAACAGCTACTTGGTCAAATATTGCCCAATTCTGATCCAAAAATGTATAACCTATCTCCAATTTACTATGTTACCCACTTTGGAGGCAATGGGGCGGTGGAAAAAGATCCCCAGTGAAAAACGATTGTGTCCTATGGGTGGGAGAGAAATTGAGACTGCCCGCCAAGTATTGACTCAATGTAAAAAGATGTCCAAATGTTATGACAAGGGCTACGCACAGTTTCTTGCAAATTCACAGCAGAGAGAGGGAGAACAGTTCTGGAGCTCCAGTATGGGCGTGGAATCTGTTGTAACTATGGCCGCTTTGTTTTATATATGGAAATGTGTCAATAACTGTATAAATTATTTCTTGACCCTTGAGTTTTTTACAAATTTTAGTGTTCACATTAAGTGCACGTTTTTAATATTTATACGATGATTGTTGTCAATAAGTGTTAGGAAAGATTTCGTAATTGTAGGGAATTTTCCTTCCATGTGGCAACCCCTAAACTTTTTGCTATTGTTTTTAACCTTGTTCTTGATTTTGCCAGAGAAGTACAGCCTTCTGCCGCACTTCTCTGGGCTTTCGCTCCTTTCTTACGGGGAAACTGACATGCCCTTAAAACAGTCAGTACCGGGGAACGTGGTTTCCCGTAGTTTCTTTTATCGTGTCGCAGCTTTAGTGCAACACGACACAAGAGGGCACTGTAAGCTAAGTTACAGCTCTCTTGGGTCTCTAGCCTTCTACAGGCCCTAGATACTCTTTTAGGATGGTATTTGATCGGTGCAAGTCATTCAGGGACTGGAATGGTGGCAGCGATCGTTTTGTTTATTTTGAGCTCCTTTTGGCGTTCTGAGCACGTTTTTGCACTGAACCCAAAATGGTGGCCTGGCTCCCAAAATGGCCAGGCCGCGAGGCTCCTTTGTCCTGTCCACTGTCCGTCTTGCTCCCTTCACCTTCCCCAGGTCCGGCGACCCGGGGCCTTCCTTATTTGGGCATGTACTTTCCCGCGAAACGTGGTTGCTTTCGCGGGCTTCTACATGTCGTTTGTGTGCCTCCAGGGTGTGGGCTGGGATGTCTGGTCCCAATACACATCCTGGGTGCCAGAGAGTCTAGGGTGGTGTGAATGCCTGGGACCACCGTGGTCCGTGATTGGTCCACGTATGGTATGTGTTTTGATGAGCGGATCTCCCATTGGCTCCCCTCCGTTTTGGCGCAAAGGGAACCGTGGATAAGAGGGGGCTGGAAACACCACTACCATGTCGATCTCCTGAGTTCTCACGAACGAAGGAATACAGGAGCCAAGTATCCTGCAACTACGAGGCTGGACCGAGGAATCGCTGGTGACCCGCTGAAGGAATCCTCCTTTGCACTGCTGTCGTCCGGAGAGCCCCTGTCCTCCTTTGATCGAACCAGAAGGCCTGTACTGGTGCTTCGACCTTTGGAATAGCAGGAACAGCTATTCCCGGCATCTTCAACCATCTCCTACCAAGTAAGCCTTCGGAAGCGTCTCTGGGCCATCCAGTTGACTGACCAGCTTACCAAGGAGTTTGGCTCTGCAACCGCCGCCAGGTTGTGTTGTATTGCGAGTCCTTGTCCCTCTCCCACGCTTCGTACGCTTGGCGTCCCCAGGTCTGAAGGGAGGAGGGTTCATTTGGCTCGAATACACACGGCCGCTCCGTTGTCCTGTGCGGCAACAAAACTGTGCCGGTTTCGTCGATTGGGACGTCTTTTTGCTCTACACGACTACAAAGCGTTCCCTGCTCTTCTGAACCTGCCAGCTGCTGAAACTATCGTGGAGAAGCCTGGGTCTGCTTGCTTCGGGGACCGGTGAGTAGTATATCTAGGATCTGGTCGCCCTCCTGCAGTATCCCATTGCTTTTCCCTGCTGTGTAAAAACAGCACCCTTTTGCCGCGCTCGCGCTCTGCTTCTGCCCGCTGTGGAGGCTGCGCTTGAGTTGCGGAACCTGTTCTTCTTCTGCTGTGCACTAACGTGAACCGCCTGACTTCCTCCGAAGAGCTTCCCCTTGTGCCCGTCGGCACCGGCGTGGCAGGTACTTTGAGCACAAGGCTCCACTCTTCGCAGGGCTCGGACTTCCATCTAGTTAGGTGCCTATGAAGGCGAACTGAGTCGAAAGCATTATCGCACTGCCTGTTTTCCTTCCCTGGCAGGTGGACGACATATTTCGTGCTTTAAACGCTTGCGACTGTGTATTTGTATATATATTGTGTTGATATGGTATGTGTTGGTTTAATATTGTGATATTGTGATTTTCTCGCTACGGTCATTATTTTAAAGGCCTTAAAATAAATGTGTATCTATTTTTGATATAACAACTGTTTGGAGTAGTTTGTTAGCGCTCTTGCTTTGTGTGCTCATTGCGGGCTTTCAGTCACCCTCACCCCTCTTGAGACCTAGTCTTGACCGCCGCGATCGCTACCTTGATTGGTCTGGCTTGTCCAGAGGTTACCCTGTTCCAAGTAATTAGGTTGGCCTTCTGAACTTCTGCGCCACCAGGACAGAGTTCAGAAATCCGTCTTAACAAATTGGTGTACAGCGGTGGGATACGACTGAAGGTATCCAGTGTTGCGCTCGAACTAAGGCATTTCGGGTTATTCCAAACAGTACACGTAGTGAATTGTTGTAATATAACTTTAAAAAGGCCATAGTCCTATCAAACAGTATGGAAACAAATACGTTGTTAACTTTAAATGCTTCCAAATCAGAAACGCTGAAAAAGATGTGTGCGGAGAGAGGTGTTTCCTCTCAAGGCACTAAATTGGAAATGATCCAAAGAATCGTGGCGTGGCAAGAAGCGCAGCTTGACGCTATTACTTCTGAGGACAGTGCGGAAGGTGGTGGGGCTGCTCTCACTGGCAGAACCGACGGTTCTGCCGCTGCACTGATCCATCGCGACCACGAGGACAGGGAGGATGTAATGTCTAATGTTTCCTCTGCCAGTGCTGATGGGGAGGCTATGCTTGAATTCAAGAAGCAAGAGCTGCGGTTTAGGCAGCAGGAGCTTGAATTCAGCATAGCCAAACTAAAAATCGAACAGGCAGAAAAACAAAAAGACAGGGATCACCAGTTGGAACTGGCCAAGCTTCAGGTTGCAAATGGATCCAAGGGTCCTGGACATGGGTCTGGGGCCACCTCTCATCCACGGTTTCCAAAAGATCTGCTCAGTGTGTATGAAGAGAGGAATGACATTATGGACTGGCTGAATGCATTTGAGTATGCATGCGAGGTCCAGGAAGTTGACAATGCTGATAAGATTGCGTGGTTGCTCAGTAGACTGCCCCATTCTGGCTGTAGTGCCATTATGGAAATGTCGAAGGCTAAGCGGGCTGATTTCGCAATGTTAAAGCAGACTCTCATTTTAAAGTTTGGGAAGACTCCGGCCCAATATTTAAAGCGTTTTCGAGAGTATAAGAAAAAGGAAGGTGGTACTTGGGTATCTTATGTCGCTGAATCTTTGAAAAACTTAACTGGCTGGGTCGAAGGCTATAAGGTTTCTACCTTCGACGGCATGATAAATCTTGTCATGCTGGAACACATTTTTGCTTCTTCTTCCCTGGAGCTTAAGCAGCATTTGGCCGATTCGAAGGAGATAGATCCTAAGAAGATGGCCATTGCAGCAGACTTATGGGTGTCACATCGAGTGTCCCATAAGGACAAAACTCATCCTGGTAAGCAGGAGGAGGGGAAAAAGTCCAAAGATATGGAGGGTGGGGAATCTGCTAAATCTTCTTCCCAAAAGGGCCACAAAAAGAAAAACAAGGGTAAGACACAAGAGAACTCACAGGGTAGTGGAGGTGCGCCTCCGAAACAGAACTCTGGTTACAATAAGCCTCCCTACGTAAACAGACCCACTGGGGCTTGTTTTTCTTGTGGAGCAACTGACCATGTGAAGGGGGATCCCCGTTGTAAGGTTAGACCTTTGGGGGTCCACTCCGCTAATCTGGCCTTCTCCTCCTACGAGGAAGAAGAGATTACAGGAGCATCCTTCTCCTCGGACTCATTTCCCAGCGGAATAGAGGCCGAGGTAGTTTTAGTGTCCCTGGGTTCCTGGGAGCCTAAAGTCGCAGAGGCGTATGCTAGGATTCCGGATAATACCAAGCACTACTTTAAAGACAGTGTGCTGATCAATGGAGTGGATACTCCAGCTTTTAGGGATAGTGGGTGCAGTCGAACTGTAGTGGATTCTACCTTGGTAGACTCAGAGGAAGTTGCCAGAGCTACTCTGATGCCCACTAAGTTGGCTGACGGCCCCCTCCGTATGTTTCCCGTGATCCCTGTAAATCTTACTTTAAATGGTACAGCAGTCAGGATTCCAGTGAGCATTCAGAGAAACGTCCCGGGAAAGGTCTTGTTGGGTAATGATCTCAGAGCTTTAGGGCTCGTAGGAGACACTGCCGAAAGACCCTACACACGGTCTCAAGCACGGGCAGCATTGGCCAAGTCCAATACGCCGCCCCAGCCGAAGGGGCAACCCAAGGCGAAAGGAGTCTACAAGTCAAGACGGGGGAAAGAGAATATTCCCCCGAGCTCGCCTACCACTGCGGTGGAGGAAGTTGGTCAATCGCCCGAGCCTGACGAGGAGGTGGCGATGCCTGAAGTATTCGACCCCAACGATCATCCTGAACTAAAAGACTTGTTAGTTGAAGGAGGTCCTGATAGGGACGAATTCAGTAAAGACCAACGTGAGGGCCAATCTCTGGAAGGCCTAAGGAGACAGGCCTGCTCCCAGCTTGAGGGTGAACCTCCTGGGAAGCATAGGATTTACTGGGAAGGTGGACTCCTGTATAGTGAGCCCACAGAGTCTACAGAAGGAGACCATAGGAGGTTGGTGGTTCCCCTTGCTGTTAGGCCCTTCCTCCTGCAGTTGGCGCATGAAGTTCCCCTTGCTGGTCACCTTGGTATGAAGAGGACCAAGCAAAGGTTATCCATGCACTTCTACTGGCCCAAGATGGGGGTGCAAGTAGAAAGTCACTGCAGGAGTTGTGCCTCCTGCCAGTTGTCTGGTAAGGTTGGCGCGACAATCCAAGCTCCGTTGGTACCGCTCCCAGTTGTGGGGGTACCATTTGAAAGGGTAGGGATCGACATCGTCGGTCCCCTTGACCCGCAAACATCCTCGGGCAATAGGTTTATCCTGGTGCTGGTCGACCATGCAACCAGGTATCCTGAGGCCATCCCATTGAAGACTGTAACTGCCAAGTCAGTTGCAAAAGCTTTACTCGGCATATTTACTAGGGTTGGCTTCCCTAAAGAAGTGGTGTCAGATCGTGGCAGCAACTTTATGTCGAAGTATATGCAGGCTATGTGGAAAGAATGTGGGGTCACCTACAAGTTCTCTTCTGCATACCACCCCCAGACCAATGGTCTGGTGGAACGTTTCAACAGAACGTTAAAGAGCATGATTGGGGCTCTGGAGGAGCCCCAGAGAAGAAAATGGGATCTTCTTTTACCATGCTTGCTGTTTGCCTACCGAGAGGTACCACAGGAGGGTGTTGGCTTCAGCCCCTTCGAACTTCTGTTCGGTCATCCCGTACGGGGACCCTTAGCCATTGTCAAGGAGGGATGGGAGATGCCCACTCCCCCTGTTACTACCAATGTAGTTGACTATGTGCTAGGGCTCAGAAAACGGATGGTACTTCTGATGGGCTTGGCTAGTGATAAATTGAAGGCAGGGCAAGCGCTGGTGAAACATTGGTACGACCAGAAAGCTTCCCTCATCAACTTTACACCTGGTCAGCAAGTCCTGATCATGAATCCAATAAGGCCTCGCGCTTTACAGGACAAATGGTCAGGCCCTTACACAGTGGTGGAGCCCCTGGGTGAGGTGAACTATTTAGTGGACCTTGGAAGGCCTGGACAGGCTCCAAAAGTGTTTCACGTGAATAGGCTGAAGGCTTTCGTCCCAAGAGTCGAAATCGCAGCACTGCTACTGGCGTCAGACGTTGAGGAAGAGGAGTCTGAACCTCTCCCCGACCTGTTCCAGAGCGGTCCTTCAGATAGCTCCGTTGAGGGTGTCCGAGTGGCCCCTCACCTGACTTCTGATCAGCAGGCTGAGGTGAAAAGTTTGCTTAGGCAGTTTTCCCCCCTGTTTTCACAGTCCCCTGGTTTGACACCTTGGTGCAAACATAACATTGACACAGGAGACAGTGTACCTACCAAAAGTAGGGGATACAGGATGTCGGATAAAGTACGGTCTTATATTAAGACCGAGGTCAACAAAATGTTAGACCTTGGGGTGATTGAACCCTCTAGTAGTCCTTGGTCCAGTCCTGTGGTGTTGGTTCCAAAGGCAGGCACTTCTGAATTGAGGTTCTGCGTGGATTACAGGGCTCTGAATGCTGTCACCAAGACAGATGCCCACCCCTTGCCTCGAACAGATGAGCTGGTGGATACTTTGGGTGCCTCCAAGTACCTCAGCACGTTTGACCTCACTGCTGGCTATTGGCAAATAGCTTTAGCAGAACATGCCAAGGAGAAGACAGCATTTTCTACTCCAGACGGCCTTTACCAATTCCGGGTAATGCCGTTCGGGTTGAAGAATGCACCTGCCACTTTCCAGAGGCTTGTGAATCATGTGTTGAATGGGTTGGACGAATTCTGCCTTGCATATCTGGACGATATAGCAGTTTTCAGTGCCACCTGGGAAGACCATGTGAAACACCTCAGGATTGTGCTCCAGGCTCTTCAGAAAGCCCACTTGACCATAAAGGCTAGTAAATGCCAGATTGGACAAGGCTCAGTGGTTTACCTTGGACATGAAGTAGGTGGAGGGAGGATACAGCCTCTACCCAGTAAAGTACAAGCAGTACAAGACTGGCCTACCCCCACTACGCAAACCCAAGTGAGAGCCTTCTTAGGACTCACAGGGTATTATCGCAATTTTGTGGCAGACTATGGCACCATAGCTGCTCCTCTGACTGCCCTCACAACTCCGAAGAAACCCAAGAAGGTAACTTGGACCGACGAGTGTGAGAAGGCCTTCAATGGCTTAAAAGACTCCTTGTGCCAGGCCCCTGTGCTTAGGGCCCCTGATTATCAAAGACCTTTTATCGTGCAGACGGATGCCTCTGACACTGGGATAGGAGCTGTACTATCACAAGTAGATGAGAAGGGTAAGGAACACCCTTTCGGTTTTATTAGTCGCCAGCTTAAGGACAGAGAGCTCAGATGGTCCACGGTAGAGAAAGAATGTTTCTCTGTTGTGTGGGCCCTAAGGAAGCTGAGGCCCTACCTCTATGGGACCCACTTCACTGTGCAGACTGACCATAAGCCGTTAAAGTGGCTAATGAACATGAAGGGGGAGAATCCAAAGTTGCTTAGGTGGTCCATAAGTCTTCAAGGCTTCGACTTCACTATTGAGCATAGACCAGGTGTCCAACATAGCAATGCTGATGGGTTGTCCAGAATGTTTAACCGACCTGAACAAGAAACTCATCCAGGGGTGGATTAGTTCCCCCTGTCCATAGTCTGGGAGGGGCGAGTGTTAGGAAAGATTTCGTAATTGTAGGGAATTTTCCTTCCATGTGGCAACCCCTAAACTTTTTGCTATTGTTTTTAACCTTGTTCTTGACTTTGCCAGAGAAGTACAGCCTTCTGCCGCACTTCTCTGGGCTTTCGCTCCTTTCTTACGGGGAAACTGACATGCCCTTAAGACAGTCAGTACCGGGGAACGTGGTTTCCCGTAGTTTCTTTTATCGTGTCGCAGCTTTAGTGCAACACGACACAAGAGGGCACTGTAAGCTAAGTTACAGCTCTCTTGGGTCTCTAGCCTTCTACAGGCCCTAGATACTCTTTTAGGATGGTATTTGATCGGTGCAAGTCATTCAGGGACTGGAATGGTGGCAGCGATCGTTTTGTTTATTTTGAGCTCCTTTTGGCGCTCTGAGCACGTTTTTGCACTGAACCCAAAATGGTGGCCTGGCTCCCAAAATGGCCAGGCCGCGAGGCTCCTTTGTCCTGTCCACTGTCCGTCTTGCTCCCTTCACCTTCCCAGGTCCGGCGACCCGGGGCCTTCCTTATTTGGGCATGTACTTTCCCGCGAAACGTGGTTGCTTTCGCGGGCTTCTACATGTCGTTTGTGTGCCTCCAGGGTGTGGGCTGGGATGTCTGGTCCCAATACACATCCTGGGTGCCAGAGAGTCTAGGGTGGTGTGAATGCCTGGGACCACCGTGGTCCGTGATTGGTCCACGTATGGTATGTGTTTTGATGAGCGGATCTCCCATTGGCTCCCCTCCGTTTTGGCGCGAAGGGAACCGTGGATAAGAGGGGGCTGGAAACACCACTACCATGTCGATCTCCTGAGTTCTCACGAACGAAGGAATACAGGAGCCAAGTATCCTGCAACTACGAGGCTGGACCGAGGAATCGCTGGTGACCCGCTGAAGGAATCCTCCTTTGCACTGCTGTTGTCCGGAGAGCCCCTGTCCTCCTTTGATCGAACCAGAAGGCCTGTACTGGTGCTTCGACCTTTGGAATAGCAGGAACAGCTATTCCCGGCATCTTCAACCATCTCCTACCAAGTAAGCCTTCGGAAGCGTCTCTGGGCCATCCAGTTGACTGACCAGCTTACCAAGGAGTTTGGCTCTGCAACCGCCGCCAGGTTGTGTTGTATTGCGAGTCCTTGTCCCTCTCCCACGCTTCGTACGCTTGGCGTCCCCAGGTCTGAAGGGAGGAGGGTTCATTTGGCTCGAATACACACGGCCGCTCCGTTGTCCTGTGCGGCAACAAAACTGTGCCGGTTTCGTCGATTGGGACGTCTTTTTGCTCCACACGACTACAAAGCGTTCCCTGCTCTTCTGAACCTGCCAGCTGCTGAAACTATCGTGGCGAAGCCTGGGTCTGCTTGCTTCGGGGACCGGTGAGTAGTATATCTAGGATCTGGTCGCCCTCCTGCAGTATCCCATTGCTTTTCCCTGCTGTGTAAAAACAGCACCCTTTTGCCGCGCTCGCGCTCTGCTTCTGCCCGCTGTGGAGGCTGCGCTTGAGTTGCGGAACCTGTTCTTCTTCTGCTGTGCACTAACGTGAACCGCCTGACTTCCTCCGAAGAGCTTCCCCTTGTGCCCGTCGGCACCGGCGTGGCAGGTACTTTGAGCACAAGGCTCCACTCTTCGCAGGGCTCGGACTTCCATCTATTTAGGTGCCTATGAAGGCGAACTGAGTCGAAAGCATTATCGCACTGCCTGTTTTCCTTCCCTGGCAGGTGGACTACATATTTCGTGCTTTAAACGCTTGCGACTGTGTATTTGTATATATATTGTGTTGATATGGTATGTGTTGGTTTAATATTGTGATATTGTGATTTTCTCGCTACGGTCATTATTTTAAAGGCCTTAAAATAAATGTGTATCTATTTTTGATATAACAACTGTTTGGAGTAGTTTGTTAGCGCTCTTGCTTTGTGTGCTCATTGCGGGCTTTCAGTCACCCTCACCCCTCTTGAGACCTAGTCTTGACCGCCGCGATCGCTACCTTGATTGGTCTGGCTTGTCCAGAGGTTACCCTGTTCCAAGTAATTAGGTTGGCCTTCTGAACTTCTGCGCCACCAGGACAGAGTTCAGAAATCCGTCTTAACAATAAGTATTTAGCAATTAATTTAATCAGATGCATTTTCCTGTATCGATATAGTACTCTGTATTTTGTATTTATTTTTGTATTTTAGATTTTTTCTATAATGTTGTTATTAGTAAACGTGTATAAGGTTTATTTTAACCAATATTGCACAGTAAAAAAAAAACATGTACATTAAAGCACCAATTGTGCTAAGCAGAGGAATACTCGCTTCTGCTGTGGGTGGCAGTACTTGACAAGACTGTGAAGGGTTGTCACTGAGTTGCCTTCATCACCTAAGGTTATTATAATCTGAGCAGTAGTCAACATTTATTCCAAGATGGAACATTTCATTCCACTCACAGTTCTACCCTCAGCTGAAAACCTGCCCCACCTATTGATGAAACCTGCTGTTCACCTTCATGGCTTGGCTGATTTACAGAATGGTCTTGGACAGGGGAGCTCAGTTTGCTGATGAATTCTGGCACGATATGGTTGACCAGCTATGCCTCAAGGTGCACCACTCCACTTCCTTCCACCTGAGAACTAATGAGCCAACATAATGAGCTAATCAGGTGATAGAATGTTATCTTTGCTGTATTGCATCCCAATCCAAAGACAACTGGAGCAAACGCCTTCCATTAGCCACATCTGCCTCTGACAACCATCATTACATATTGGTATGTCCCCTAGCCTGACATGTTGTCGCCCCCACGTATTCCCTGCCCCGCTATCCAAAACCGTCCTGTCCCTGCAGCACAAGAGGACCCAAGTAGTTGGTGTTGATAGGTAAGGAGGCTATGGACACTACAAACCCATTGCCTATCCTAAGCAACAACTGTCTCCAGATCTTGTAGTTCACCATCAAGTTTGCCTGACAAAATAAAATCTCAAAATGTCCAGCACCCGCAATGTCACCGCAATATTACTGCAAGCTCAACCCCTGCTTTGTTGATCTCCTTAGGATTTTCAAACTTGTTATCCCTGTAGATGCCAAACTTCCTTAGCCTTGGTGCGTTCTTCCCATTGTATTTGAGTCCTTCCTCAAGCCTGCTCATTGTGCACATTAGTGAAGTAGCTTCTCTCCGATCATTGTTTCTGATTCTTCTGATGCAGCATGTTCTTGTTTCCCACTGTCTGAAATACCTAGTTGAGATCTATACTCGAAAAGAGGTCCAGGGATCTTCTATTCTGTCTCTGCGACTCCAACTGCTAATTCAACAGTTCGACACCTGTGACCCTGATACGCGGGTCCTTTGGGTAGGTGAGGAAATGTCAGGAATCAAGAGGTCTTCTTGCAGATCACTGACTGCACAGGTGTTAGTCCTTCCTGGAAAGACGTCAATGGTTAACTCCCTTTGCTTTAGCTCAGCTATCAGAAGAGGCAAGTCAGCGGTTTCATCAATGGCAGCCTCCAGAACCATGCTCTCTGCCAGAGCCTTTTGCCACGCTGCTTCGTTCTTCATCGTATCTCGTCGGTCTATTGTGATCCCAGTGAAAGGCCTCACATGCCTCAGCCTCGTCTTCATGATCTATCCTGTCTGCTGCCTTCAGACAACTTCATATTTTCATACCCCAGTTCCTGCCTGCCAGCCAGTGTTTTTTCATGAGCCAACCAGTGTTACTAACTGTTCGGCTGTCCCCAATTTGATGAATAATGACTATTTTGCATTTGTGTTTGCAGTTAGGGTTCTATATAGAGCAAACCTAGCTAGTAGCAATGTAGACTGGTTGTTCATGATAACTTATGAGGTAAGGCGATGGAATTCCAATATGTGGCATGGGATGTTCCGGCCATGGGGATGAGAGAAGATGCAGGAGCACATGAATGTAGATGGTACCTAGCTATTGACTGACGAGTAAGGCCATGAGTCCCTTCCTGAGCTGCAAATGCATCAACACTGTCTGTATTGCCACCAGGATAGTGTGCCTGTAGACAGGGGTCTGTAAGCAACTTGCACACTTGGGGAAGAGGAAGACACTAGGCATGTCCAAGTACTAGTTTCCTCTTGTCTCTCCCTCCCCCTTCCCCTAATTGCACTCTGCTGCTGCCATCCCAGCCCGCCCTGCTTCTATATCTCTTGCTTGAGGGACAATGCCCACTCCTGTTCATCCTAGGTCATCCCGGGCCCTCTTGGTTCTATGAGGCACCGGATTATCTCTCGGGGGTAGGGTGTAGAAGCTGACAGCATGAATTCCTGCCTACATCAGTTCTTGCGTGTTATTGGTGAGCCAAAGCCTCACAATATCTTGTACACAAACTAGAGACCTTGGCCTTAAAATGGGCCATCGCTGGGACATTTATTTACTGCCTCTTCAGGAGCTTGTTCACAGTGTGAACAAACAATAACCCACTCACCAATGTAATTAAGATTGCTAAGTTTGATGCCACTGGACATTAGTGGTTCTCTGCATTATAGGCCCACAACGTCCATCTTATATACTTATACATGGAGGAAGTGACACTGATTCTCTGGCACTGTCAAGATGGCCGCATGCAGCTCATAAGGATTGTGAGCCAGACTGGACTGAGCTTCCTGCAGTTGGAGTACAAGCTATCTGATGGCGTGCCTTGATGTGAACACCAGACAAAACCAGTAACATAGATTGCTTTGGGCTAACCCATGAGATGCCCCCCCCCCATATTCTGCAATGTTATAGGTCTGCACACCCCAGATCATTCAGGACTAATCAATCAAGATTCATCAGAGCCCATTAACTGATCCTGGACAGAATTCCTGAATGCAAGTGGCAAGAATTCCTGAATGCAAGGTAAGCAGGAGTAAAATGCACTTCTTTAACTCAGAGGTAGCCCTGAACAGTATGCCCACCTAAGAGTCAAAGACCCCGATGTTGAAGAGGGGAGATTTGTACACGGAAAGACACGTGCAAAACTGTCTGCTTCACAGTTTCTCTCTCTGTATTTGCACCCACCCAGTCCTACAATTATTACAGCATTAGAATGGACACCTGGAGACAGACTGTACCCACACACATGTACAAACTCATTTTAATGGCCGTAGCTAGGTTGAGATTTAGCTCAATAAGGCTAAAATGTGGCAGATAACTCTCCTGCAGGGCAGTAACATGACCACATGCCTATATTTAGCACCTGGAGAGCATTTGATCAATGTATCATGTGTGCATAGACTTCCTTTATTTAGAAATGGACAAGAGAGCTTCCCAGAACATTCTCATAGATATAGATGAGTAAACAAGTTGAGCCCTGGCCTTTAACGCTAAGGATCAGATGGCCTCAATTGTCACAAACATATTCTGAGAAAAGTACTTTGGGTCGCATTATAAATTAATCTGTTGAAAGACCGTCCATCTGAATTACCGTTACTGCCACTTCGTCCAGCGGAATTACCGCTGCGGTAATTCTGCAGATTCTGCCAATTTTTGGGGAAAGCAGGAGGATTTACCTCCAGCATTATGCTGGAGGTAAACCCCCACTCCAGGGCCATACTCATAGTATGGCGTGTGGGAAAAGTGCTGGTAATTCAGCTACCTCCAATATTTTCCCACACTGCCATACTTGTAATGAGGCCCTTTGTACCTTATGAAGCCCACTCATATTCTCTCTGATCAGCGGCCTGATTTTAAGCCTTCATTTGTTAAGCACATTTCATAACTAGTGGCAGTATGCAAAACCGGAACTTGACCGTACCACTCTAAAGAGGTTGCTTAGACTGATTAATTTAATTGCACACTAGTTGGCATGCTGGGCACTCCAAAGAGTAAAACCACTGGACCAGGCATGTCCCACCTTTGTGCACTCATATAACTGCACAAAAAATGATTCCACAGGCTACTCCCCATATTTCCTCATTTCTGGGTGAGATTCCAGACTGCAAGAGTTTTGTATTTTAGGGATAACCCCAGCGGAGAATGGAGTTGACAACCACCTGAACTGTGTAAACCTCTCCGCCAGCAATTGGGCCAATCTCACCAGCTAGCCCAGGCTGTGGCAGAGCAGAATGCTGGAGGAAACAATAGCTGACTTGAGCAGAAGGTGCCTTCCCAGGCTTTGCAACCAGGAGACCATGTAATGTCCTGGAGCTTGGGAAGTAGAGAAAGAAACAAGTGGGAGTCAACATCATGCACTGTAAATTACCATCATCAGATATATCGACTTCAGAAAGAAGGGAAGCCATGCATTTGCCAGACTCTACCAAGAAATGACATGTTACCCATTGCAGAAGAAGTACAAGCAGCACCTCTGAAACCCGTAATGACGAAACTCCAAATGGACCGCAACTAGGAAGATCCTGCACGAGAATAAATGAAGACAGCTCCCTGTCCATTGAAGAATCTAGCACACATTCAACTCTAAACGAGAAGGTCCTGTGGAAGAAATGAACTATGCAAAGTTCAATAGTTCTTTGTACAAAATGGGAAAAAACACATAAGAAGGAAACACAAGAGCATGCAATGATAACAGAGAACCTTCCATTGTGGCTTTCACGGGTGGAGTCAAGTCAGAGACATCAGTGCAGCCTTGGACATGGCAGAGAATGATTTGCAGACTGCTCCACAGGGTGTACCCCAGGTGGATAAAGGCTATTTCCCACAATCCTCTCCTGCATTACACTACAGATCGGGCAGAGAGAGCCTCCAGTACAAAGACATAGTGGGTCATTCCGAGTATGGTGGTAGCCATGGAGCAATTAGCTCCATGGCTGCCTCCCATACCGGTACTGACTCCGGTGTTGTTCAATGGGGACTTACCGGTCCATTCCGACCCTGGAGGGACCGGTAAGTCCCCATTGAACAAACCATTCCCCATTCCCATTTGAGCCTCCATAGGGCTCAATGGGAATGGGGAATTAGCTAATAACGGTACCGCAATTTGCGGTACCGTTATTAGCGCCCTGGTCCCTTATCGGGACCCGTAAAGGACGTGTGGTCCAACCACATGCCCCTTACGGTTCCCGCTAAGGGACCTCGGAATTGGGCGGTAGGGGATTACCTGCACAGGTCTCCTTACCGGTGCTCGGTATCCCCTACCGCCCACCTCAGAATGACCCCCATAGTTATGAATCTTGTGAGGTCCAGTGCAAAATGCCAAGGCATTGGGCATCGAGATCCTGCTCAAGTGTCTGCTTGAGGAGCACACATGTATCCATAGGATCGCACAATATCTGCCTTGGGGACTTCGGCCCTCACACTTTTGGAAGCACACACGACACAAAGGCACCCCAGCCTATAGATATCGTCATAGATAATCATATTTTGAAGAGAGAGAATGTACTGCACAGTTTCACACAGGGTCATGAGCAGCAATTAATGATAGTAACAGTGATGAGCAAAGGTTGGGAGGGACCTCTTTTGCTCATCTTGTAATGCGGAAAGTAAGAGAATAAAGAAAGGTTTTATGTCTCTTCCTGGGCATGGCCGCCAGTGAGTTGCATTGACCCAGAACAGAGATATGTTCAATGAAATGCTTACGGTATGTATAAATATGCAGCAGCGCTGTAAATAATGGACTAGACCTTTGCAGGGAGAAAATAAATGATTTACATACTACCCCATATCCTTATAACAGAATGGACTCTACCTCCACCTACATAACCGTGGAGACAAAAGCAGACAATTTGAAGGCTTTGCTTTTCTTGGTGTCCTCCTGATGGACTGGGCAGAATTGTCAGGGAAATGTACCTGCATTCAGAATAATCTACTCTACCGCTTTCTCAAGGCCCTGCAGTCAGAAAGTTCCTTCACTACCATCTCCAGACAACTGAGGACACCCACATTGTTGGAAGAGTCGACACCTAGGACATTGTGCACTCCAATAGGATCATTGCCACCATTCTGGTAAGGTAAGGTGAGCGTCTCTCTGGGGAAAGCCAGATTGTCAGTGGCCTGGTGACACTCCAGGATGGAGGAGAAATTCTGTGTCAGGTATGTTGTCCATGCAGTAAAGAGTCTGTGCTCTAGCACCTTTAAGCATCTTTTGCGCTAGATGGAATTACAAATAATGATCTCAGACCAAATAATCGGACAGACTCAATGAGTATGGCAAAGTACTACTTTATTCTCATTTAATAAAGTAGGGAGACCTCACAAACATGGACTGATGCATGCACACTCACACAGTAGCTTGATTACATAGAGGTTTTATACCCCAATATGTGTCATCTATGATGTCATTCTATGAGGAAAAATACAAAACCTATCGAGGGAAGGGACTGGTTAAGGGAACATAGCTACGTATAGAACATATAAGAATTAGTGCATCATTGGCTACCCCTGATCTGCAGGGCACACCTTGAAATACCTCTAGATTCGTATAGTACTGATTATAGCGGACTAAGTAGCTCCTTAGCAGCACGTACGTGAAATGAAACTTAGGTGTTTGAACCCCATCAGACTGTTCCCCATTTTCCCAATTAGTCCATCATCTCTCATCGGTCAGCCATAAGCCAAAGTCTTCCTTTTGTAGTTGACCTTGCAGCCTTCTCACTGTCCTGGAACATTGAAGGGAGTGTGAGCACACCACTATCTTTGTCTAAGGCTTAATGAATATCTCTTGTTCTCTTCTATGAAATTATGTGTAAGCAAACCACAAACTTGTCCATTTCAACCTTCTATTTAATTCTATTTGATTCAATTATGCAGGGTGCACTTGCTCATCTTGCTCTCTAGAGACTTGCTCACTCTATCTCATTTGAACTTTGCACACTTTTAATTGACCAACAGTTGGCTCCTGCTGATGTTTGCTTCTTCCATTTATGAAGAAAGTCCCACATTCAGAGCTTATCCATGTAACTCCCTTTGTGCACTGTGCTTATTCCTTAAAATAGCATCCTTAATTCTGAGTCAACCTTGACTAAGCATCGGTTCTGCACACGGTCAATGATTAAAGAATATCGAGGCTTAATACCACATAAAATAAATACACCAGTCATGAGTCCAAAGGTACAATGTACTATTTATTAACAGGCAGCTGTCTGGCTCTCAACACCCCACAATGTGCGCAAGCAGACACCGTGAGATGAGAGAGTGCTGGACATTTCAAAAACACAAGTATTTATACAGATTTTCCACAATCCCAGACACATCGTCGAGCCCCTCTTCGTGTACTACATTTACCTGGGGTTCATAGCCTTTCAACATAACTAATACATGCTCAAACATCTTTACATAGTTCGTTGTTTTCCTTTAACCATTTCACATGTTTTCCAAACTGATGACACAAAGGTAACATACCTTATTTTACTCACTTATATTTGTCTACCATTTGTTCTTGAGCTTAAAGTCAGTTTAGTTTCAAGGAGAGAAAACAAAGATTTCTGCAAGAGCACATGTTCAGCTATTCATAATTCTATTTTGCTGTTTGAACGGGGAAGACCGGGTTGGTACAGATGGTATCTAAATTACTGATTAGGATGGCTTTTGTTTAGCTTCAAGGTTCCTCAGTGTAGGACAAACAATCCACCTTAGCAGCTTCAACATGTTTATCTATGTGGACATTATGAAACAGTACAAAGTTCATTTTGCTCTGCTGGAGCCAAAACACAAACTCTAACATGCGACAGAAAGCAAGAGGCAATCAAAATGCGGGTAACTTAAAATGGCGGCGTAGTCAGGGTGTTTCAGGTTCATTTAATGCGGTTTACAGTGCGATGCAAATGTGCTTATTCCAATCGTTTACTATTAGGCGGTGTTCATGCAAAATATACTTTTACAACGGGACTATTCTTCTGTGTCTCCTAATTCTACAGCCTTGGCCTGTCTATGAGGTAGCTTGGTTGAATTCAACATGAGCCATCGTCTTTTTTCTATGATGGCTGTCCTTGCCACGGTATATATTGCTCTATAGCAAACCTCTATATGTTTTTTTTCTACCTTACGTTACTGCATATTTACAGCTATTGGCCAGTAAGTTACTTCATCTGCTTTGTATTCATGATTACTTTAGCTTTAGGTACATGTTTCTCTTGGTGCTTCAGTTACATTGTTACTCTTAAGTATTTTCATATTGTTTCAGCATAGGTTCACATATCTTCTTCATGACATCACTCTGCTCTCGTCAGATTACTCTTAACATTCCATGATGTCCATAGGTGTGTGCTGACATCTTTCGATGTAGCATCCTTGCACACCTTCAGTGTGAGGGTACATTTTATATGGCTGTCTGAGTGCATAACATCTCTCATACACTCCATATGATATAGGAACCATACAGGGGGTCCCAGTTACTGCTCTACTCCGACTATTCCAGTTTGATGGCAGTGAGGGGGTGGGAACTAGTGAGAAAGCATCCACCTGCTCCTCTACAAGACAGACGGAGAAAGAATGATCCCTGCACTCCCCATGCCGGGGACTGAGATAAACGAGAGGTAGTAGCCAAAAAAGAGAAGCCCCAGCCCTGAAACTGTCATCCATGGGCGGGTGTCACTCACTGGGTCAAGATCACCAAAAACAAGAATCCAAGGAGAATCTGCTTCCTGGGAACCTGCTGTGAGAACCAAACCGGCAACTCGCAGAAGTGCCTCATTATGGAGAGGGCTACTGTACATGCATGGTAGATATCAAAGGTTTTAAAATCTGCAAACTGGCTCTAAAGTTTTTATTTTGTATACACACTTCACTTTTGGGCTAGGACGGCGTCTGCAGATGCTTGGGCAGTTATATAATCTGTCCAGACATTGTTGATCTACCCGGTCACTTTGTTTCCCACACCATTTTGCCCTTAGGTTTCCTGCCATTCTGAATTTCACTAATTTCATTGCTATTGTTTCAAAAACGGATATTACCCCTTAGAGCTGTCCTCCCTATCTGCTTCTCTGCACATGTGCACCTCCTTTCCTCTGAGCACTCCGATCACTTGGCACATCCCTTCTGGACAGAGAAGCCCGCAACAGCGGCATGGATACCAATCCTGTTCCTGGAAGTGTGTTGGCATGTACAACCTGGGTTTGGTGACTCTTTGCAGACAGGATTGTAGTCTTCTCACTGCAAGGCGAAAATGTGATATTAGTAAGTGAATAGCCTGTTTCCTTCCTCATACAGCTGTTATCCAAATAAAAGTGCACTTCTACCAAAGCAAAACAAGCCTTTCCACCTGTATTTAGAGCCGTGCAAAGTGTTTTTACAACGTCGTGATGGTGTGACGATCCTGCACAGCACAAAGTCACAATTTGTCATATTGTTTCTGCTTATGATGGCAGTGAAATGTATTGGCCAAACCCTTACTTTAGCTGCTGAAATATCCCACCAACTTCCTTTGCAGCTAAAAATCATTGCACAGGTGTATGTGCATAAAATAGTTCACAACAATGCAGTTGTGCTGAGTGAGAACTGAGAAACGTGTCCCTATTGGTGTATTACTTGCCAAGTAGGCTCACTGCAAAATAAAACATGCATACCCATATTTGGGAACTCTGTTACTAGCTAAATTACCTTTCTTAAGAGGCGTTTGCGGACGGGTATTCAGGAGCAATTTGCATGACGTAGGCAGAAGTAGAAATGCATGTATGCAGACAGCACATGGGCGTCTCAGAGCAGCCTGGCAACTCCTGCTCTCGCTCTCTTGGTGATTGCACTGGGAGGTTTGCATTTCTTTTTTGGGAGCTGGATTTCTACTAGGAACAAAAGGATTAGAGAGGCGGGTGTGGCTGCTCTCTCGTGCTGTGCGTCATTTTACATGCCTCGAGTGCTGCAGTGGGCTGGAAGGTCACTCCCACCGCAAGAAAGAAAGACCACGTGGGAGAAGGTGGCCACACGCAGGAAACTGAGGACTGGCCTGAAATGCAGCCCTAAAATGCTTGCCTTCACGGGGTAGATGTGCTGTGCTGTGAACCAGGCAGCTTGCGAGCATGCGCAGTCAGGTACAGGAGGATGTTAAACCCATGACAGCAACAGCAGCAGAAGGTGTTGGTAAGTGAGAGCAAGTGAATTGTAAATCTGTGTCTTATTTAATGTTTAACTTACTTTTAAATTCTGAACTGTACATTTTGAAATCTGAACTCTAAACTGTAAATTCTAAATTATACTATGTAAAATAAATCATTTCATTTCATTTCAAAGTACTCTTATCTGCTATACTATACTATCATATGCTATAACTATAGCATACTGTACTATACGGTATCCGCATGAATACTATACATATGACCCATTGCATATGCTGTAATGTAATGACCAAATGCATAAGCTGTAATGATAGAATTATGTCTGTAGAATGTGTAATATCAACGACTGCTACTATTCCTGTACCTCTGTAACTAAACTCTTACAAGTAACAGCGCCTCAGCCCCTGGGCTGTCTGTGCGCTATATAAATATAAATAAATAAATAAATAAATAAATAAATAAATAAATAAATAAATAAATAAATAAATAAATAAATAAATACTATACTATGCTATACTCTATATTCATACTAAATACTCTGTACCTGTTTACTTTTCTCAGCAGGGGACATAGCCAGGATTGTCCAGCGGCATGGGGAAGCCATTGTGGCAGACCAAATGTACCTTATGAAGAGACAGCAGTCACCTGCGACCCCTAAAAGACACACCTGGCACCACCAAGCCATCAGGACCTCACTCAATGCCACACCTTTCAGGCACTCATGTGTAAGGTCATGAAGAAGCGACGTTGAGGCAAATGAAGCCCAGTTGGATAATTCAAAGGTCAGAATTGGCTCTTTGGAGGAGAGGCTAATCTGGGCCTTGTGCATGGGTGGCAATTTATAGTTCCCTTGTTTCATGTTGTTATTTATTGAAGACTGGACATTCGGACACTTTTCATTCTTGTGCATTCATGTTTGTGTTGTGAGGGAACAACTGTTATACTTTCTTTTGTCATCGAAATCTGTTTGCTGCACTGGAGCCGCTGAATCAGTTTCAGGGTGTCTGGGAGTGGCGGCAGGATGTATGGGTGATGTGAGGGCCTAGGGCATGTGGGTTACTTGGCTGCAGTGGTGGTGCATGTTGGCCTCTTTTTCTTTAGCTATTAAAAGCTGTCATTGTATGTCAGTCAGTGTTTGACTCATATTTTTCATTTCTGGACAAAGTTACTGATGGGTGAAGTGCAGTGTCCTGTCAACAAAATAAATTGTATGATAAACAGAGTACACGAGAGTCCTGAAAAAGTCCCGAGAATGGAAGACAAAGAGGCGTCCTCTGGTAGCTGGTCTTCTCTTGTTATTGTGCTGTGGTGTGTGCAGTCATTCTAAGAGTGTCATTATTAAACTGTTTCCGAACAAGAATCCACCCCTTCCTGGAAGGGAAATGTGCAATATGCAACTATCATTTTTGGAGAAAGAGTTATTAACCCCAATCTCCCCAGTGCAGGGTGCTTAAGCAAACCCAAGTAGCACTAGCGGATGAGGGTGTTGTCCTCTGTATAGCTATCATCCGAGTCAGAGGTATCAGCAGGACCATGTACAAAGTCTCCCAGTCCTGCAGATGTGCATGATCCAAACCCTCATCATCTGGAACGCCATATGTGTTCACATTCAGAAATATTAGGATTCTTACATTGGTGGTTGACAGACTTGCCCTGCTGTGTCAGATGATCAATCCCCAATGCACGTGTAACACGTACAGAGCTGATACTGACAGCAGGGCACACATGATATTTGAGTCTGCCTCGTGTTGGCCACTCCTATTTTATTCTGTGCCTAGTAAGGAGAGGCTCATCATCTATAGTTGGCTGTATATTGGCCCATAGATGCTGCTGAAGCATTTCCTCGTATCCCCTTCTTTATATGCGCCTTTGTTCTGTTTGCTGTGTTTTGACTCTAAATTTGGCTAAGCCTTTTCAAATAGGGTTCTGTTCTCTTGACAGATGTTGGAAAGCACCTGTAGCAGGAGAAACACATTACCATGCGTAGCTCAGCTAACACGTAACAGATGGAGACTTTGAAAGTGTAATGACTTCCACTGTCCGGGGGGTTTTGGCAGTAATGGGGTTGGCGGTAGTGGCGTGCATGCCTCTTGGGCTACTCTATGTTGAGGTTAAGGAAGAAGGCATTTTTTCAATTCTTTCCTACAGTGGTTGCAGGGTACCTTGTGCTAAAACATGGTTGCAGACTCCCCTGAGTTGATACATCCCATAGAACAGGTAATTTGAGCCATGTTCATTCTTAGTAGAGGGGCTGCCAAACCTTTGCCCAAATTGGGGTTTCACTCAAAATTATTAAGTTTAATCCAGATGTAGACCCCTAGGTCACAGCGCCTTACAGAGACACAAGAAGGCTCAAGCATGTGTGTGCGGTTACTGGTGGTACTCTTGTCGAGAGGAGAATTTCCTAGCATTCTGGGGCTGTAATGGTATGCAAATGAGTATTTCGCCTTTGTAAAGGGTTAAGTGAGTCAACATCTGGTTGTAGACCCTCCTGAGTGGGAACCTACCCAGAGAACAGGTTATTTGGCCCTGTTCATTCTCAGCCGAGGCCTCCCACCCTTTAGTAAAAAATGGGACCATTCCCTCTCTTGCGTTGCAATTCCATACAGTATCCAAGTTTTGTACTTTCTCATATCATCCACTGAAAATGGCAAAACAGCAGATAATCGAGATCTGTGTGGTGGACTTATAATTGTGGCACAGATAAACAACTATGAGCCAACTCTGTGTGTGTTGATCGTAGCGTTTGTTTCTAAGTGCTGGTTTATGCTGTTTGCCAGGCCTAAACCTTCGAAATCCTCTGCTTCCCGAATTTCCTGGCCCATCATCTTGATCTGGTTTGTGAGCACATGAAACAGAGGGATCATCTCACTGATGGTAGTGCCATCAGTCTTGTTACCATATTCAAAAGTCAATAGAAGCTCTATGTGCTTTTGCATGATACCACAATGCTTAGGTGTCAAAGACATGGCCAGGGTTCGAAATTGAGGGGAGCTGGGAGTTACTTAGCTCCTGCTTATAGCACAGTAGCACCTGGTTAGCTTGAAACCAACAGCTACCAAGAGCTACCTTTGGCTCCTAAGGCCAACTGGATCCTTTCAAACATGTAAATGTGACATTAACTTTGAGTATTTGAGAATGTTAATAAAGAAGAATTAGAACACATCTAATGCACATGTAAACACAATGATTCATGCAAAATCGACATATAGTCAAAGGAGCATCTCTTGTAGCTACTGATTCCCGTGCAGTAGCTCCTGCCTGCAGGATGATGCCTGACACCTAGGACCTGGTTTAAGCTCCTGCTCATTGAATCTCAATTTCGAACCCTGCATGGGGCACCTTGGTTCCTCTTTGTGTTGCATTACATCTGGCATGGCAGGAGCTACAACTAGGGTGCAGTGACCAGTCGGAGCTGAGCCTCTTTTCGTTTTGTATCAGTACCCAAAGGGATGCTGAGGCCCTGAAGAAAGTGGTTTAACAAAATAAACCACTGAAATCGTCCCACCAGCACTGTCTAGGGCCAGGCACCACACAAGGGATTAGATAGTATGGTTGGAGGGCAAGTCATTTTAAGTTTTACACTAGATTCAAAACCCATGTGACCTGTACTATGAGGTTCAAGCAGTGTGCAAAACAGGCATGATGTAGTAATCCCCATCAGTCATTGAACGCACAATAATGCTATGATTATCACTCATATACATCTAATAGTCACTACTTTTCGTCTAAGCCATTTGGAACCAAAAATATAGAAAACTGCCAGGGTGTTTGCTGCTGTGTATGCCTGCTTCATGGCAAACATAAAAAAGGGTTGCTAGGTGGCAAAGTCCTTGCAGTATGGCAGTAGAGGCATTGGCCTTTGAATGGCCAGTGTGTAAACACAATGTCAGTGATGCACGTATAGTTTGTTACCTGCCGGCTGGTCCGGAAGTCTCTTTGCACATTAATGGCACATTAGTAGAGAGCTCAGTGGACTCCAACAGTGCTTTTCTGATTGTGCTAAACACCTTCTGTGAAGATCAGGCACTGCAACCGTGGAAACGTGTGTGCAGCTGCGTATTTGATATTTTGTACAGACAGATATAACACATTTCCAAGATTTCGGCAAGGAATTAGGTAAGAGCTGAACTGCCAACATTTTTTGAAAGATCCCTATTGCAAAAACGTATGAGGTAATGGTTTCTGTGTTCCTTTGTAGACTTGGTTAAAAGAGTTTTGATACTAGGTTGTACAAGAATCTCTGGAAATGTTCTACCAGTGCCAGTAGGAAGACTTATCTTAGTGATGTGCCCTGACAATTTCTTCAACATCACCCTGTTCTTCTTTGATCACGAGCACTGTCCCGTCAGAACAGGTTCCAGCAGTTGATAAGCAAGAACTTCTCCTGAATGACTGTTTTTCAAAGAACTCTGCAGTCACCCAGTGCCATAATGCGTGCTCTTATCAATGGTGACAAAATCCCACTGCTTTTATGGGGCCTTTTTCACACTGGCAAAGTCAATGACTGAGGTTACTATTTTGGTGGTGATGCCAGCAAATTTGGAGTGACCACAGAAGACCCTTCAACCCTCTGAGCTCTCAGACAGCTGTCAGTTGCTTACACGGTGCTTCTAGTTATAATTGTACTACATACCCTCGTTGGGCTTAATGACTTTCTTGGGGGCAATAAATAAGCCTGATGATTCATGTGCTGCTTGCTGGCTTTGTGCTGTCTTTCTGCCTAACCTCATTTTCACTTGCGCACGCAATGTCAGGGCTAACAGCAGCATGGCTATCATAATCATCACTAGAGTGTGCCATCAACTCTTTCCTTTTCTCTTTTACCAAGACCTGCACATGTGTATAGAGGTTCACTGGTATCATCTTCTGAAAGGTGTAATGGTGAAGAATGTCTGCCCTGGTTCATGCCATCACTTTTACAACTATTCGAATTGGCTTGCCTGCAACCACAGCTGGACCTTCGTGGTTTGTTTTGTGCATGCTCCTCCTTCTGTGACTGCATCTCGTAATCTAAAATTGTCTCCAGCGTTACACCAGTCAGAAAAGGCACTTTCTCGCCCATACGATTCAAATCGGATGACACCTTGTGTTGTGTCAAGTGCACCAGATGGTGGTTGCTGCAGTAGACTTCTTCCAAAGAATTGGGACGGTTTGTTCACAGACTGAGCCACACTGCCTGCTTTCTTGGAGATGATGTCCAATTTCTTTTCAGTTTCAACTTGGCTTCAATGTGCTTCCTTGGAACACTTTTTCAGTTTGGTTTCTCAGAAAATGGAATCTTTATTGATTGCTCTACCTGCATGAAACAGAAAGAAAATATGGGTTTGCATGTACAGGGCAGTAGTCAGGGTATATTAAGTATGGAAACATATATTGATATTTTAAATTGGCTTATTGATGAATTACAAATGATGGTGAATCTGACTGAGCTTCTGGATCAGGCTGGAGCAAAGGTTGTGTGAAGCTGAAATTGATACATTATTGGCTGTGCCAATTGCTGGACAATGTACACATTGTTACATTTTACAAAATTGACCAGGTATGATGATTTGTTTTTCTTCTTTGTCACTTTGATTTACAATCACAATATAATCTTTTACAATGTTCTTCTAATCTCTTCCCTTGTTGTTCCTTTCACGAGATCCATTCCTGTCTGCAAAATGTAACTATTGTTTTTAAATAACAGATACAAAATAAAATAATAGAAAATAGGATTAATATTGAACAGAAGTGATAACCCAGATAAATATACAAATTGCATCAATTCACAAAATGTACAATAGTAATAAAACTATATTTTAAAATAATTTGAAATAGTTACAAAAAATAAAACTAGCATTGATTAGAAATAATAATCAAGAGTACTATATCAGTGTCAATGATTCATAAAAAGACCAATGGTAATATAAAATAAAAGTAATACTATGCATACATAACAACCATGATTAACTAAAAGTGGTATTATTCATGAATACAATAGTAAAACAATATATATATTGATAACAAATATCAGTCACACTTAATAAAAAATGTAAAAAACAATATTAGTAAAAACTAAAAGTAATTTGGATAAGAATGAAGAAATAACTCAAGATTAAAAGAATTGATTGAAATAATTCACGTACAGACATCATGGTAATGAAAAATGCATTACTATTGATCGGAAATAATGCTTAAGATGAATAACAAATGTGATAAGACATGAACACTGCAAAGAAATCATAAATATATTTCATAAATAAACACCATAGCAAATCAAAATACATTAATGTTGATCAGAAATACTAATGAAGATTAATTATGATTGTGTAACAATTCATGAAAATACAATGATTACTGACCAGAAGTAATCATCAAAATTAATAAAATAATTAAATATAATTGCAGTAAAGAAAATGAATATATGATTAACACAAAATAGAAGTAATATTAATAATCAATAAACCAATAAATAATAAACAAAACGTAGTGTTTTACTTTATGGGAACAGGATCAGTAAAAATGAAAATTATTTAAAAAAATGCAAAGTGTAAAAGGTCATATGTATTATAAATACAATGTATTTTACATTAAACTCACAGTTTAACTTAATGTAAATATGTACGTTGTTGTGGTTGTATTTCTTTTAAAAAGTCCAAAATCATAAAATCTATACAATTTGGATTATTCTATGTTTAATTGTGATACTGCTTTTAATTAGTTTTAAAACGTGGTTTCCATTAATTTAAAACCACCAAGGCCTTCCCATTCTCCTCAAATGGAAAACACCCACAAGTGACTAGCCTGCCAGCACACTCAACAAAAAAAGGCTAAAAATACAAAAAATGACTCCCATTTCCAGCAGCCCCAGTAAATACATCATCTTCCCTTCCCCGCTGCTTCCCCGCCCAGAGCCCTAGACATAGCCTGCCGTTGCCGCTCCATCTGCCTCCTCTGTTGTGCAGTCACAACCCACAACTCATACAGTGAAATAACAAGATCTCATTAAATCAATGACTTTTGTGGCCCCAACCTCCTCCACCCGTACCTTCCATCCCTCGGGGAAAAAGTAAAAACGTTCACCAATTAGTTAAAATAAATAGGATTGCTATGTATATGTGTTTCAATATGAAAACAATGTGAGCTTTATGCAGTAGACCAAAAGATGCATTCAGATTCTCCCAGCCACAAGGAGGTATTGCATCATCACTACAGGGCAGGCCCAAGAGAACCGCAGGAGGGGAAGCCGCATACTCTTTGATTGCTGGCTGCAATGCATGACATGCTCATCTACTGCCTGGATCTTTCTATGCAAGTCCAGCCTTAGTTACAAACGCCTGCAATGAGAAAAATATTCCCTTAAACTCTCACCGTTAGAGAAAAATCCCTTCCAATCTGGAAGATCACAATACAAATGATCATAATGAATGATTGAGTTAAATTGAAACTTTGAAGAGTTCTACACCCGAGTCCATGCTCCAGTTCACCAATTATGCATCTGTTTGTGATTATATGGCTATGGGCTTTCTTTAGGTTAGGATAGGGGGGCTCAGTGGGCACCCCTATTCTTTTCACCGTATTTGTCTTCCTACTTCCACCTCTGCCATCAACCATGATGTTATCTTGAACCATTGCCTCCCTTTCTCTTAGATTTTCATGCATGTAATGTTCAAATCTATAAGATCTGTAAATGTGTCAATTTCTATGTTTCTCGTCCAATTTCCTTATCCTGATATTTTTCAAGTCTTAACTATTTCTTGTTTCTCTCTCTCCCTGCTTGTGCTCTCTCCCCAGTCCTATCTACTTTTTAATTCTCCTTCTTAGCGTCTCTTTCAACTTCTCTCGTTCCTGGATTTCTCTACATCTTACGGTTCATCACTGACTTCTCTTCCCAACTTGACACCAACTCTGCTCTCTATTGCCTGCAAATCTTCCCAATTTAACACCATTTCATCTCTCCATTGCCTGCAAATATGACCTTGAGACAGCTTTAGGTAGGCCAGGAGTAGCCGGGGCTCAGCTCTGGCAGTCTCCAAAGTACAGGAGAGGCTATACTGAGGCTATTCGACGAAGCTTCCCCAACCAGATTTTCTAGTTCGCTAAAGTGATAATACTGATCTTTCGCAGGAGATGTCACTATCAGCCCTGTTTAAAATCACATAATCAGTTAAAGACATTTCCCATTAGATTAGGTTGTAAGTTGTGTACAACTGATGGAAAGGGAAGTGTAATACAGAGAATACAATGTTTGATTTTTTGAACATATTATATATTGAAGACCTGTCAGCCAAAGCATTTAATAAAATGAATATATAGGAATCATACGATTCCTTTAAAAGAACTGTGGATGGCGGGCGGACCGGCACCCGTGAGCAGACCTCGACGGATGCACCGGCACCATTCATGAATGGTGACCGGCACCAGTCATGAATGGTGCCGGTGCATCCGGCCTCCCCATTCCCATTGAGTCCAATGGGACTCAAATGGGAATGGGGAGTAATGATTACCATCACCCAGAAATGGGGATTTACCAGGTCCGCCGGGGGTGGAATGCCCGGTAGGTCCCCATTGCCGGGTGCCGGTAAATTCATGACTGCAGCGGCAGCCGTGCCGCTATTTACCGGCACAGCTGCCGCCCGACTCATAATGAGGCCCATTGTCTTTTAAAGGTTCCTTAGCAATCTTTGCGCCACACACTTCTTAGGTCTACCCCTAAATATTGTTTCATGACATGTTATGCCCACTCCTTTAATCGCTGGCCCGCTCTCTGTCTCCTTCCTTGCTTTCCCCCTTTATCCGCATAAACACTCCCTCCCGCCCCCTTTGCTCTTCGTACCAAATTCTACTTTCCGTTCCTCGCTCCCTCTGGTCCCTATACCGTTTTTGGTATTTCTCTCTTCTAACTCCTGAAGTCTGGAATTCCGTTCCCCTCTCAGCTCGCTCTGCTTCTAAACTTGCAACTTTCTGTGCTCTACATTTAACTTTTCTACTTTGCTCTCAACATCAGCAATTGCTGCCTCATGATTTTATGGCGAGTTGTCATTTTGTGTTTTCTGCACAGTTTTCAGTACTTTTGCGGAAGTGCTTTGTGAATTCAACTCTTGTTGAACATTTCTGGTATGTCCCCTGGTACCAACATGCATCACCAGTTGCTGTAAGCTTACACCTCTTCACTGTCAGGTACAGGCCCATGATTTTCTGATACCCCAAAAAAGGGCCTGCCTTGGGCACGGGCTGTCTGGGCATCCGCCCCAGGTGTTGAAAACTCTAAATGTTTCCCCCTCTAATTCTTGTGTTGATTTTATTTTTCTCTTCACAGCTGACTCCCTTGGACGTGTCCCAGAGAGGCACTGGCATCTGATAATCTATGGGTCCCGCCTCCCATTCATTTGTTCAGTTTAGACTCCTGTGCAGTGGGCTCACCTGTCAGGTGTTATCAGCTCTTGATGGTGGCACAATTAAATCCTATGAAGCTGTGCGCAGCCACAGACGCTGGGAGCAGGATTTTGCAAGAGTGGGCCCCTTTTGTTGTCAAATGTAGAGTAGTTCATCACCTCTATTGGAATCTGGAAATATGCATTGTTTAATGTCTACTGCTTTAACCCAACTATTTGACTGCAATGCCTTCTAGGGATCTGCATTCTCTCTTGCCCTCATTCTGCCTCTAAAAGTGAGACATGCTTGATTTGTCCAACATGTTTCTATGATAACATCTTGTGTTTTGTCTGGTTCCCTTATGAGCCATGTGTCTATGATTAAGAGGTCAAACACATGATAAGACTACACTGTTCGGTGGATGGGGAGAAGCCCTGGAGGGTGGGTCTCTGAAGAGTAGCAAAACAGGTGACAGATATGGTCATTACACAGATAAAACAAAACAATCAAAGTAATGGCAATCCTTTCTACTCTATGCATATTACATTTTTGGAGGGAGGCCTATCGTGGTTCTGTGATATCACTTTTGTTTTTACAATTCATATTTGTGTCAAAATATCACTTTTGTTTTTACAATTCATATTTGTGTCAAATTGTTGTAGACACAGGAGTATAGTTTGTACCTTTCAAAGCTGGGTTTCGCACAACACAAAAACGGTGTGATCCTGGGCTTATCACCTTCTCTTTGTACCTTATTTAACTTAACTGCCAACATTCTTTGCACATAAGCCAGTGGCCACCATCCATAAGCAGTGCTACATAATAACTAAACACGTGAAGGCAAAGCCAATCGTTTTTGCTTTGGTATAGACTTTGCAAAGATGGTGTGCGATGAATGGGGTAATGAGGGCCCGTGAGGATTAAGGGAATAGGGAGAAGAGAAGGAAGGGTGGTGAAGTAAAGATATAAACATAAGTGTGGAAAAGAGGGTAGTGATTAGCAAGTGAACAAGTGGCTTTTGCGTGGCTCTGTCTGACAGGCCAGGGAAATGAGTGTGGTGCTGCGCATAGTGATGGAGGAAAATCACTAAACGTTTCTTTATATAAGTTCAGAAGATATGCAAAATACCATATGTCAATAACTGGATCCAGTAGAAATAACTTGGAAATAGACAAGTGGAATACCCAGGACGACACCCTGGCCCTCATTACGACCCTTGCGGAAATCAACCGACCGGACCGCCATAGCGTAAATAGCGTTTCCGCCATTGCACGATGGAGCAAAGTGCGGCTCATTCCGACCCATCGGGCACGAGCACCACGCCATGGCGGAAGTGCAAAGTCCGCGATGGCGGAAATGACCCCAAAACGGCCCACACCGCCGCCGTACGGCGCCCTAGGTGCAATACCGCCACCCATCTCAGCGGACACCGCAGTGAGCGCCAACCGGAAAGTACGGTGACCGTAAATATACGGAAACGGAAGTAAAAGCATGGTCCCGGAACGGGAAACATCCCGCCGTACACCTATAAAACCACAAATTCCACACAACCATTAAAAATACTACCCTGAGACACATCCCAACCCGTCATCCACCCTAGTGAAACCAAGAAAAATGGGAAAAGTAGCGAAGAAAGCGTGCGACCGCAAGCGGCAGGTCCACTTCTCCCGTGAGGAACTCACCGTGCTCACGGAGACCCTCCAGGAGAATGCTGCCGCCGTCTTCTCCACGCAAATGACCAAGACGGCACTTGCGAACAAGAAGGCCATATGGGCCCTGGTGGCACAGCGGGTAAGTGCGGTGGGGACCGCACCCCGCAACCCACAGCAATGCAGAAAGCGATGGGACGACCTGCGGATACGCGTCCGTAGCATACTTTCTGCCAACCGCAACATTGCCACAGCTACCGGGGGAGGATCGGAATCACCCATCAAGTTGACCCCCTGGGAAGAAATATGTGCCTCCACCATTGGAATGGAGAGCATAGAGGGAGTCGGAGGGATGGAGAAAGGAGTGCAGACATCCGAAGATTCAGGTAGGTGTCCCAAATAAAACAATGCCAAAACCACAACGTCCAATCATGTGAAGTACCACGTGCCCACATAGTGCAACAGGAACACATGTCCAGGAGAACGTCCACATACATAGGCCTGATAGCACACTTTAAAACTCACATCAAATACATAAATAATTAAAAATCCTAAAAACACCCTCTACATGTGCAGCAGGCACACCCTAACTGCAGGCTGCCAAACAACTGCACCCACACTCCACACACAAATGAAACCACCTCCAAGGCCCCGACCCAAATCACCCTCAGGTACCACCCCAATGCATGTGATACATTGCCATTCCAATTCCCACAGACCCATTAATAACGCTTGCCCTCCTTTACTCCACCACAGGGTCCGATCCAAACGACGAGCTCCAGGACACCCCTACCAGCACACCTGCAAAGAGGGCCAAGACCAACGGCCAAAGACCCTCCACCTCAGCTGCACGGATCAAGACACGGCAGCAGCACAAATCAAGTGGCAGCACACAGGAGGGGACTTCAACAGGCACCCCAGCAGCCAGCATGCCCACAACACCACCACCACAGGTCCACCCAATGGATGCCACAGTAGGCACTGCTTCTGGTGGCAGCAGCACCATAGGTGATACTGCATTAATGGCAGCATGCTCCGACACAGAAAACGGGGATGTCGAAGTTAGATCCATCCATGACCTGTCTCAATCCCCCTGTCTGTTCCATCCCGTACACCATGAGGATACCACGCAGGGGCACCCACAAGACGACGACTGGCCATCCCCCACAAGCCCTGTGGCAAGGCAACATGAGGTGACCAGCCCCTCTGTGACACCACCGCAAATGGCCATGGCCCAGCAGAGGCAACAGTCCCTCGACCAGGTAATCGTGCAACAGCAGCAACTGCCACGCTCCTCAAGGACCATGCCGATGAATGTGGGGGCACTAAGGCAGACATAGAAACATCAACTGAGACACTTAGGGCAGAAATGGAGAGAAGTACAGAGACACTAAGGGCACAAATGGAGAGTAGCACCGAGAGCCTGAGGGGGGAACTGCATGCGACGTCCAAAGACGTATGTGCCGAACTTGCCGCAGTGCGCCGTGTGCTCACTGAGCTCTCACAAACCCTTAGGGACATGCATGGACGTGAGCAGGCAGAGACATCATCCGTTGCAAGTTCCGTCCAGGGCAGCCCCCAACGTAGATCTGGGAGGAACCTGGGCTCCACAGGCAGGGGTGCCCCTGATACCCGCAGAGGGGGCTTGCAATAGCGACTGCCCACTGACAATGAGCATCTTTGGACACTGGTGTTCGGGGGGGAGGTAGGAGGGTGGAGGGGGTGTGTTGGGCTCACTTGGGTGGCGGGTCGATAGGGTGTTTAACATGATATCACATATGCCATAAACAATGCACGATCATGCAATGAGATGTGTGGACATTGATCTTTGTGTACGAGGCCATTATAGGCGTACAGTCCATATTGTGCATGTTCCAGACACACACAGTGCCACGAGTCCCGTGTCCATGTATCAGCCACCAGGCGTGAGTGCTAGAAGCATGCATCTATGAGATGCTGACGAATGTCACGGCCCTCCTGTGCCTCGCAGACTCCTTGAGGTGCTGCCACATCCCCACCCTCATCATGACCATCATCAGGTGCTTGCAGTTCTGCATCAGGGGGCATGGGCACATTTCTACGTACGCACATGTTGTGTAGCATGACACATGCCATGACCATCTTTGCAACCTTCACATGGCGGTACAGGAGTGCCCCGCCAGACCTGCTGAGGCAGCGGAAACGAGTCTTCAGTAGGCCGAATGCCTGTTCTATGACTACACGGGTACGTGAGTGGGCATGGTTGTAGTCCTCCTCATGCTGGTCCCGTGGGTTCCGGACTGGTGTGAGGAGCCATCTCTTCAGTGGATACCCGGCATCACCTGTATGTGGACAAGTAAGGAATTTTGAGGAATGCCATTGCTACGTACGCACCCCCCCCCTTCCTGCCAGGTCATTGCCGCATCACATACCCCACATCATCATGCATGAAATGAGACTCACCGAGTAGCCAGGATCTGTTCCCTGCGTGTCGCTCCATGTAGCGTGGTATAGTAGAGTTCCTCAAGACCATAGAATCATGGGTTGATCCAGGAAATCGGGCACAACAATGTGTAATGATCCTGTTGGAGTCACACACCATTTGTACATTCAGAGAATGAAATTGTTTTCGGTTGCGGTACTGGGCCTCCATGGCATGTGGGACGACCAATTCCACATGGGTGCAGTCGATGGCACCAATGCAACCCGGTATGCCGGCAAGTGCATGGAATCCCATTTTTGTGTTGGTAATTTCCTGCTCCGAGCGTGGTAGAGAGATGTAGTCGTCTGCGTGCTTCAGGAGGGCATCGAGCACTTGCAATAGTGTCCGTGAGAACAGTGGCTGTGATATGCCATGCAACTGTCCGACTGTGTGCTGGTAGGTGCCTGTGGCCAGGAAGTGGAGTACAGACACCACCTTCAGTAGGGGTGGGATGGTGGTTGGGCTATCTATCATGCGGTGCTGGACTGCCCCAGGGCAGGACAAATACTGATATGTTTAGGATATTTCTTCTCTGTGAAAGATAGTGAGCTAAAGACTCTGGGTAAGTCTCTCGCAACCAGGACTAATGTCTGGCAGAGGGACTCCCAGGACCCCCCTTGTTAATTTGCATATGCAAGTAACTTTGGGTCTCACCCTAAGTTACTAGGGGAATCCAGACGTGGACCCCTTGCTCACTATTCTTAGAGAGGCACAGCTCCTCCCTACTGATGAGGTCCAACCAGACCGAAACACGTGTCTGGGGATGCTGTTGGTACTCTTGTTCAGAGGAGAATTGCCTAGCATTTCGGTGCTGGACTGCCCCAGGGCAGGACAAATACTGATATGTTTAGGATATTTCTTCTCTGTGAAAGATAGTGAGCTAAAGACTCTGGGTAAGTCTCTCGCAACCAGGACTAATGTCTGGCAGAGGGACTCCCAGGACCCCCCTTGTTAATTTGCATATGCAAGTAACTTTGGGTCTCACCCTAAGTTACTAGGGGAATCCAGACGTGGACCCCTTGCTCACTATTCTTAGAGAGGCACAGCTCCTCCCTACTGATGAGGTCCAACCAGACCGAAACACGTGTCTGGGGATGCTGTTGGTACTCTTGTTCAGAGGAGAATTGCCTAGCATTTCGGTGCTGGACTGCCCCAGGGCAGGACAAATACTGATATGTTTAGGATATTTCTTCTCTGTGAAAGATAGTGAGCTAAAGACTCTGGGTAAGTCTCTCGCAACCAGGACTAATGTCTGGCAGAGGGACTCCCAGGACCCCCCTTGTTAATCTATCTATCATGCTGACAAGGTCAGCCTGTGTCATGTCCACAATGGCGGTTATGGTGTCCCGGTCCAAACGGTAGAGGGTGTGGATCTGCTCATCAGTGAGGTTGAACGGATGTGCTCGGAGGCGTGGGATTGCGGGCTGCCTGCGTGGTGGTAGTGGCTGTGCTGGCGGCCCTTGCTGGCCCTGCTTTGCCCTCCTCCTCCTCCTGCGTCTCCGCCGTGCGGCCGGTTGTAGTTGGTGTTCGTCTTCTTCTTGAAGTTGGAGTACTTGCAGTGCTATCAGGTCCCCCAGGGCCAACATAGCTAGTCCTGCCGGTAGCATTTCGGAGTGGGTGTGGTTGTGGGAGGAGACTGGGTGTGCAATTTATGTGTTTTCAGGCTGTATGGCCTCCACCTGTGGTGATTCATTCCACCTGTGCAAGCTGCACTCCCCTTTGGGCGAGCACGTCCCGCACACAACGCTGCAATTCGACGAATGGCATCTTGCTATTGCAATCATGTATTTGTACCCGATGGCAGTGTAACATTGGTTGATATGTTCATTCGGCTATGGTCCCATTGTTCCACATACTATCTTTGCAGTCGCGAACAGACTTGTGAAGGGTCAGTGGAACGTAGTACTCGAGTAACGGTGGACCCTCATGCAACACTGTACCGAGCTTCACCGACGGGCGGGGCGTCCCATTTGTGAGTGAAGGCAGTTGCCATTTTCACACACAGCCGCACTAGATGGATTAATTTGTGATTTCAAGCGGCCACAGATGCCTTTTCGACGTGATGTTGCAAATGAGGAATTCGAAGGGCGGCGCTTTCGGTTTTCAGCTAGCGGCGAGGAGATGCCCACAGGTCTGACTGCAAATATAACGTTCTATTGTTCAATGTCCTTGGGACAGGGGCCATGGCGAGGATGCAATGATTGATATGAATAGTTTGGGATGCGCAATAGCGACGTGGGCGATGAGGCTGGACGTTCCCAAATACATGTTACTTCACAACACTGGAATTACGGGCTGGGGCACAGTGGATTTTGCAGGCTGCATAACGCACAGACTCAAAGGAAATTTCACATGTTATGTGAGTATGGAAATAGGCGTTTTCATTACGGGATGAGGGAATGATGTATGGATGCATGGACAGATGATTTAATACAGAGTTAGCCATGTACAGGGCTTCTTGGAATCTATCCGCCTCCCCTGCGCTATGTGATGCAGGGCTGCCATAGTGGGACCATCGTCTATCTGGCCTTGTTGAGCCCTCCCTGTCTCGACGCGCCTTCAGACACTTGTGTCTATGCACGTTACCAATCCCATCAGATGGATTCTGTTTTAACAGACGCATGCACAGGTACACTCGTTTGTGATAGTGTTTTCACCTCGATATAGATAGTTATGATTCGCAAGTGGTTTTTGGGTGGTGATGATCCTTTGGAGTGGGCTAGCATGCATATGGCTGTGGATTTGGTGTGATCATTGAAGTGAGGAATTCAAATGTAGTTCTGATGGCCATACTATTCTTTTTCATTTCATTTGGTTGACAGGTATCTCCTCCCCTTTTGCCACTGCCATCTGTATGCCACTCCTGCAGATGGATTTTACTCCCGACACCTGCTGCTTCGTGTTAATCAGTGGAGCAGCATTACGATCTTATGGGACGATCGCCAATGGGCCACATGCCCTTACGCAGTACTAGTGGCTAGGAGCAACATTTCGGCCTTTCAGCTGGACTAGTGCCTCCCTATTGGGACGGCCCTGCGGTTCTAGGCGCTTCCATGTTGCCTTTTCGTACGGGAATGTAGCCCCTGTGTACCATGAAGGAACAGGGCGTCACACAAGAAGAAGCTGGTCATTTATTGCGGATGCAGCCCACAATAATGAAATATATTTTGGAGTTCATGGCCTAATGGCTGTATGGGCTTGGAGAATTTGTTGTGCATTAAATTTCTATTCTGATATGAACCGTGTAGCGTTCTTCTTTGCAAGTGATGTGGCATATTACTATTTGGGGAGCGATGTATTGTGAGGAGATCTGCATTGGGTTCCAGCTTCGGGGTATAGTTGCGTGGTACTGTGCTGGGCGCGTTTGCCTACGAAGCCCAGTGAGGTCAGGGATGAGGGCTGCCATTATGACTGTTTTGATGATGTCATGCTCAGGGGCGGGGGATTAGCTTTTGTGTAACAGATGCCGGTCAGCCAGTTGGATAGGTGGAATGATGTGATTATCGGAATATTGCTGGTCACAGGTGCCTGTGTTTGCGTGCGTTTCTTGGTGGGAGACTGAGGTCATGTCCATTTGTATGGCTTCTGTATTCGTGCCATCTGTGCCCTGCAGCTCCCATTGGGCCCTCTTGAGATTCATTTGTTCGTTGGCAGGCATGGATGACTGGTACATTTCACTGGTTGCATTGTGTGACTTCATTGCACCTACGGGGGGTTGTACAATGTGGCCAGGGAGCGGTGTACAAGCACTCAGTAGGGCCGTTTACGGTTGGTTCGCGATGCCGTACTTCTCACCATGGCGGAATGGTACTTTCCGCCGTGCTTGATGGCGTTAGGTGCATGTCCGCTAGGGTCGGAATTCGCGTACCGTTGCGCCATGGTGCTAATTACGGTTTGGCATGGCGCGCGCGCGTACTTGGTGCAGTTAGCGTTGGCGTTCACTACAGTGTCGCTAATGGCATCGTACTTTGCGGTGACGGGTCATGATCGCACCGAGCGCTATTTGATGGCGGTATTGCATTTCCGCCATCGTTTTTCGATTTCCGCCAGGGTCGTAATGAGGCCCCCTGTCTTTAAGTGAAAATACTGCATGTGCCAGGGCGTATCCCAATCGGTACTATGCCCGCTGTGACTACCTCATGCTAGTGAAACCTCCACTTGACATCTAAGCCATGGTTTCGACTGGATCCAGGTGCAGCAAGTGGGTTATAACAACGCAATTCCCCTGTTGAAATAAAATCCCTCTTGGAGCGTTACTGATAGAAATCTAGCAGATGAATAGACACTAATCTGAAAGCAACTTGTTCCAGTAGAAAGGAGAAGCCATTTGGAAATAATCGACTGAACTGTACATGCAAGTACCCTGCCTTCAGGTGCAAAGCTTGAAACAGCATTGGATAATCAGAGGAAGGGTGGGATATTGCAGACGGATTTACTGGATCCAGGTGCTCGCATTCACGCTGTTTGACAATCAGGAAACCGGTTCAATGGCAGAAAATGTATAGCCACCAATGTTTGTACACAGTCACAAACACATGTTGTGAAATCCGAAACATTCTCACTTTGTTCTATAATTGCATAACACACACATGGGCATAAGAGCTTGGTCAATGCACCATCAAAAGGCATTTTTATTAACAAAAGACTTTGGACCTTGTTAGAAGCTCTGTGGTGTGGTAAAAGGAAATAGCATGCATTCGGTTATATGTGATCTTATAGATGGGAATTCAGAGTGGTACATTTCATCGCAACCAAAATACCGAATTCATTTTCGTTTGGGGGGTGTATCCTTCAACTCCTGAATGTCTAGCCTTATAACGCCACCCCATCCCCATCCCGACCCATTTCAACTCCTTACCCCTCTACCCTATATACATTTATTTAATATTTTCAATATTTTTTGGTATTATGGTTTTCGGTGAAATGTATCACTCTGAATTATTTTCAATAAATTGGCTGGGTACCCATTCGTTGCAGTACTGCAGCTTTCACCACACTGATGAATTATACTTTTGGCAGTGAAGAAAAAGCCCAAGAGAATTGGCAAGACGCTGTCGGCAAACCCTTCAGTTCAAAGCCAAAAATATCCGATTTACCCGAGCAGAGTTACTGATTGTGGTAAATCCTCCTGCGTCCGATAGAGTCCTGCAGACTCCAAAAATGAGGACCAAAACTGCATTATCACCACTCGTAGTCCCACAGTAAATCCGTGCTGTAGAGTGTCAGTAACGGTAACAAAGCTTGGCGGTTATTCTGCAAACTCATAATGAGGACCATTATATTTAAGCGACGTCTTCTTCACAGTTTAGTACCCAGTTTACTAAATGTTTTTTGATAGCACCACTCGAATTAAATTGAGTCTTGCAGGTTTTTTGTATGAAATGCAGCATAATACAAATTTGCATATCTATAGGCTACGAATCCTCAGGCATCTGAGCGCGGCTTATTATTACCCACGGTGTGTGGTGCTCATTTATCAATCTCGGATGGATGAAAGGCTGATTTGGCCCGCCCGGGATTCGAACTTGCGTCCGAACGTCGAAGCGAGCGCGCTACTCACTGTGCTATCTGAACATCATAGGGAGGCAAACGGAAGGAAACCATGGTTTGTCATGTTGCTATAGAGTGTGACATGAGGATGTGTATGAGTGTTAAGATATTGTTTTGCGTGGGGGAGGGGTGCCAAATAGGTTTCGCAGGCACTGTCACAGCAAAGGCTGGCCCTGCCCCAAATAACAGAAGTGTCACACGGTCACACTGCCTTGTTGTGTTTCCCACACACTCTCAAGGCAGGTGTTGGGCGTGCAGAGAGCTTTGCCCGCTGACAGCCAACGCAGATTGCGTCCTGGATGCGCGCGGTGTTCAGTAGAGCGCGCTATCCCGTGCTGCAGGTACAGCGTGAACCCGGATCTCACCTCTGTAAGGACTTTGTTCGGCCTCACAGGCTACAATTAATACAACAAACAATCCAATCTGAGAATTTGTGAAGTGACCTCTTATCAGCACATTAGTTCCCTGATTAATGATTCAAATGGGTGCGCTGCTCTTTGAGCCATGAACTCACATGTCCTGCTATTTGCATTGCTTTCTGCAGAGTGATGTATTCCCAAAGTGAAATTAGTGAGCGGTGAGTCCTGATTAGTAGCAGGGAGGTGGGCGTAGGTGCTCAATGACTTGCCCAAGTCATCAGTCAACTGACCCACCTTGCTCAGCTTTGGGAACAATCTCACTTTTAAATCCAATGCTGGAATTTGTGAGTACTTGTTTTGTAGTGAGTTATATCTGATTCAACTACCACTAACTTTTTTAATATCATTCTTGCTAACCTGGACTTTCCAGTTTTGCAAGAGTGTTCCGCCAGTGGAGCTGACAGAACATGAAGAAGCATTCTTCGTCTCGCAGAAGACTGGGTGTGCAATGCTAATATGTCTCCTAAACATTGTGGAAGTTTCAGCTTCACGCCATAGAACTTTATGGAGCTGACATTCGGGCAGTGAAAGCACATAACCTGGGCATTTGGCCATTTGTTATGCCACATTACATTACCAATTACTCATTCGCTTGTGCCCCTTTCTTTCCCCTCCAGTAAGGTGCAGGATGAGACATGTTTTCCTTTTGGCATAAAAAGGCTGCAGATTTATTTTCACATATAATAACCACAGCAAACAAATAGTGAAAAGGTGTTTCTGGGCTGGGGCAGCCCCGTTTGTTGGGGGAAGCTGAGCCATCATTGCTACCACCAGACGCCCCCCTCATTTTAGGCTCCCAGGAGGCGCTGGTCCGATCGAGCGAAGACCCTTCCGGCTTAGCAATGGCTCATTCCTAGTCTGTCGCTTACCATTGGTCGCCAAAACACTGCCTCGCCGTCCCGCAACATCGACAGCCAGGCCTGCCGTAGCTGTTCCTCCTGTATGGTGGGTGGGTCGGAAAACAAAATCCTCTCCTCGATGGCGGGCATCCGGCTGCTGGGAAACTGGAAGTCCTTTCTAACAAGATGCCTGCCGCTTATATGGGGCTTGCCCCACCCCTTCCTTTTGTCCGCCCTTCACAGGCTTTCTGTGCGCTTTGGCACTCTTTGGGCTTCAGACCTCTCCCCCTGACCCCGAGTGGGGGTAGGGGGAGAGAAGAGGACGGAGGCCCCTGCCCCGGTTATTGGGGTGCCTCCTCAATTTTGGAGATCTCCTTCCGTCATCACCTTCATAACCTGGGCATTTGGCCATTTGTTATGCCACATTATATTACCAATTACTCATTCGCTTCTGCCCCTTTCTTTCCCCTCCAGTAAGGTGCAGAATGAGACATGTTTTCCTTTTGGCATAAAAAGGCGGCAGATTTATTTTCACATATAATAACCACAGCAAACAAATAGTGAAAATAGCTCCAAAGGTGCAGCGACTGCTCCAACAACCTGCTTCCCCCATTTTCTCCAAGTCCATAATAGGCCCAACTCCCCCAAGCCCTTCGTGTCTGAGAACTGCCTGCCCCTGCAGGTGTTTCTGGGCTGGGGAAGCACCATTTGTTGGGGGGAAGCTGAGCCCTCATTGCTACCACCAGACGGCCCCGTCGTTTTAGGCTCCCAGGAGGCGCTGTTCCGAGCGAAGACCCTTCCGGCTTAGCAATGGCTCATTCGGAGTCTGTCTCTTATCATTGGTCGCCAAAACACTGCCACGCCAAAGGTGTGTTACCGCCCACTGCTGATCCCCCCTTTCCTATTTCGTAGTTCCAGGAGTTCAATGTACTTGTGTACATTTTTCTTTTTGTACACCTCCCTGCCCCTTGCTGCCCAGCGCACTTCCTTCTATCCTTATTCAACCAGGGATTTCACCTTTGACAGGTTGTGCCTGATCTAGGGGCCACTTCCGCCCCATCCATATTTCCTTCCTCCTTGACCTGCTCTCAGACCACCGCTGCCGTTTCTACCACAGCTTTGAGGCCAACTGCCTCCCCTTTCTTCCAACCATCTCCTTAGTAGGCACAATTCTCCCAACCCTCTGTGCCTGAGACCCGCCTGCCCCTGCAGGTGTTCTTGGGCTGAGAGAGCGCCATTTGTTCGGGGGAAGCTGAGCCCTCGTTGCCACCACCAGACGCTCCTGACGTTTTAGGCTCCCACAAAGTGCTGGTCCGACTCCACCCCTTGCATTGTCTGCTTGGGACTCTGCCTTAACCAGAGCGAGCCTGCTCTGGGGAACACATCTGCCCCTGCCACCATTCCTTCATGCTTCGGCCTGATTCCGGACCACTGGTTTCTGGTTTTTCCCAGCTGTGAGGTCAACTCGTTTGTCATAATTTTTCCTTATTAAGTTCCTCTCCGCGTCTTATTAGGCTAGATCTCCCCACCACCTTGTTGATTCGCTTGTCCTTGCAGGTGTTACCTTGCTTGGGGGAGCACCGTTACCCAATGGGTGAAGTTGAGCTTCATTCCTTCGTTACCGTTGACCCCAATTTCGCCTTCGCTTCCCTCTCGCATCAGCCTTTTCCATATTACATCAGGCTAAACTCAGCCAACCACCATGCTCCTAGGCCTGCGCCCCCTCGCCGGAGCTCTTGTGCTAGAGGAGTGCCCTTTCTGCCGGGAGAAGCTGTCCTTTAAACCCTTCATTACCGGCCCTGATGGGCTTCCAAGGGAAGCTCTCGTTACCATTTCCTTTCATCATGTCTGCTATCTACCAAATGCATCCTCCTCATTGTTATTTGTTAAATGCTCCTCGAAGGATGAAAGGCTGAGTTGACTTTGCTGATCTGGTAATCTAAAACCCAGATCCCAATGCCAACCTCGCACCTAATGCATTGCTTACCACCTTATTTTAGCGAATGATGCCTTTCCTACTTCCCCTTGTAACCTGTTAACGCCTGACTCCTGGCCCCACGTCATATTTTCCACAATCTAGCCACCCCTTGGGTCAGCCGCCATGCATGCGTTAACTTTTCCCCCAGTCCTGCGTGCTACAATGCCATTCAGAGCCGTACTCTTAGTGTGAACTGGTGTACCTCACCCATGCTACACCCCCACACCTACCCTGGCATCATAGTCCTTGTTTTATCCTCTTTACAAGGCATCGCTCTCCCAGTTGCGGAACTGGACTAAGAGCCTCACTTCCCCAATGTTAGCTGCCTCCCCTTCACCGCTGTTTAACGCAACACACCCCTTTCGGGCGAATGCCTTAATATAACATCCTCTTAATGCCATCCTATGTATCCCAGCGGATCTCCTTAGCCATTTCCCAAAGGCATCCTTATCATATTTTCCGTTAATCCCAGTTTTGAGCCCCTGTGGGAGCAAAATGCCTCTCTCGGCCATCGCTCCAGCGCTCTATTTACTCAATCATTTAACCCTGACATTCTTCCCATTATAGTTCCTTAACCATACTAAGCTCAAGTGCCCCTTCACCCCTGCATATACCTCTGTAAGCGGTAAACTGGCCAGTCACATTACAACTGTAATATGCTTGGTGATCCCCTGATCTGCTGAAACAAGTTGGGGGGCACTCCTTCGCGCAACATCGCGCCTTAAAACACTTGCGTATAGGTGCGTTACAACTGCCGTATCATAACATAAGAGGTCTACACGTCCGCCGGTACTACTATAAGCACGCTGCTGCAAGCGATACAATAGCCAACTACATCGTTCTTAAATTAGGCTTGGTAATTCCTGGAGCTGCAAAAGTGCCCCTGAAACACTAGTGTATAAGCGCGTTACAGGTGCCCTATCCTAATTTAAAGTACGGTTTAAACTTAAGCATCTCTGCCCTCTCATACACGCACCTGGATTGTCAATTCCCCGCACTTCGCTGTCAGGTGCCTGCCAAAATTCTTAACCAACAAATGCAATATCTGTGCCCACGTCGCGCCATCATGTATAATAAGCGGACCTACCATCTTGCCTCGTGATGCTCCCACACCCAATGAAAGGAGTCCAGCCATACTGCTTATAACGCCATTTTGGCATCCCTGCTCCCTCGTGGCGCTCCCCCAAATGTTGGAAAGCGTCATGCCATAATCCTTATAGCGCCACTTTGCACTACCTGCCTCGTGGCACTCCCACACTTAACGTAAAGCGTCATTCAATACTACTTACAGCGCCATTTTTTAATACCTGACCAGTGGCATTCCCACACCCGTTGGAAAGAGTCATGCATTAATGCTTATAGGGCCATTATGTCGTACTTGCCCAATGGCAATCCCACACCCAATGGGAAGAGTCATGCAATAACGCTTACCGCGCCAAGGGGTGCCTGCCATTACCTCATACATCGGTTGCCAAGTTGGTAAAACGTGTTCTACGCTCCTGTACGTGCCAACCTAAGAGCTTTGATGCCAGAACTCGCAGCCTGCTATGACCCTAACTCTATCACGGCCATTGTTGTACAGCCAAACCTTGGTCCCATTAATAGACGTCCCATATTAAACACTGGCGTCGAAGCTGGTCTTTCCAAAACCAACATGCTTACAAACTCAAAGTCCCTAAAACCACTTCTCTTGCTGAGAAAAAAACCCTTGTAACAACCAACCAAGGTCAACGTGTACCGAAATGAACCTGCCGCGCAAAGGCCATAAATCCCCCAATGCCATACCAAACCCTATCGCAAGAACTCCTAACATGCAACGTGCATCATACTGGACGTGCGGCATCCCCATGCCTGACTGGGGCAACCGTACGCTGCGGCAATAATCCGTAATTGTGTTTACTACTTACTTCGAGACAGCCACCTCCCCAAAGGAGCTGTCCTACCTCGGTCGGCCCAACGACTGACCCCGCATGTCCCTAAAAGGAACAAGCCGAATAATGTAAAAGCGCCTATTGTCCCGTATTATTTCGGTGCATACGGTTGCCCCTAAGGTCCTTCCAAATTAGCAGTCCTGTTGACAAGCCCGACCGCTTATAACTGTTGTTGCCGAATAAACCTGCGCACGGTGCTAAGGCAGTGAGCTGCACACCCTTGTGCACTACAATTTCGAGTAGAAATCCGTATGTCACCAACACACCCTGGTGCGAGCAGTGCCCTTGCTATCCTCCGCTCCCGCCATGCCTTGCCTAGAATTTTGTTTCCGCCCAAACTAGTAGTGAGCCCACCTCATCGCCTAACTATATCCACATAGCCATGTCAATTGTGGTAGCCTCGCCACAGCCCATGGAAACCGCCAGCCCTAGGATCCTGGTGCGCGCCTACATCATAGCCATGTCAATTGTGGTAGCCTCGCCACAGCCCATGGAAACCGCCAGCCCTAGGATCCTGGTGCGCGCCTACATCATAGCCATGTCAATTGTGGTAGCCTCGCCACAGCCCATGGAAACCGCCAGCCCTAGAATCCAGGTGCGCGCCTACATCATAGCCATGTCAATTGTGGTAGCCTCGCCACAGCCCATGGAAACCCCCAGCCCTAGGATCCTGGTGCGCGCCCTCTTCAAATCTTAGAATGTGCAATAGCGGGGTAACAGTAAGCATTTCACATAGACACCCCAACACCTTTATGCCATCAGCTACTGCATCCTCCCAAGCTGAATCCTGCGCTCTGGTGCGTTTCTGCTGCAAAACCCAGCACATCCTACTTGCGGTAAGCCTCTACCACTCCCGCATCACCAGAAATACACGTTCCACGTGGAAAGATCAAACCAACTGTGGCGCATGCATAATGTAAGGAACTCATGCCTATATAACATAAATGGGGTAACTTCTTGAGTCCGGACACTGCTTACCAATTTAAATTGCTGCTGTATTAGCCCCCCTACAATGCACTAGTGAGTACACACATGCCACCGGCTGCTCATCTTTCCTTAAGCCACATATCTGCATACACAAGTGCACGGTCTCACGGATGGGCACCATGCATAATGGGTAGAATTGCTGCTCTCGTTTCATCACAGAAAAGCATTTGGAAATGTGTTTATTTCATGGCTGTGCTGCGAAAACGGAAAGCAGTGAGAGGCTTGAATGCGAGGCATTTACTGAGGCCCGGCAGGTTGTCTGTCCAAGAGACACCAGCAAGAACCTATTTTATATCAAATTGAAACAGTAGTTCTAATCTTTGACAGGTGCCACTTAAACCCGTCAGTGATAGAAGTGTACCAAAAAAGCAGTGGAACTGTGACTCGAGCGGGGGACAGAGCACAAAGGAAGGGAGCACCGTGCAACACTGGGTTGGAGTCATGCAGGTTGACAGCCCCTTGAGTTGAAACAGATTTAAGTGTAACTGTAACTGATCAAATGGAGAAGTCTGCTTTAACTTCTCAAAGAACCGTTTCAATAACGAGTGTAGCTGTTAACAGTAAAAAACAAAAGTAGAGGAACACTGCTCCCGACCGTTCCCACTTACTTCAACCACTGATCCCCTGTTAATTCAGCGCCATTTCACTCGACATGACATTGACCTGTTTAAAGCTCGCTTGGGTAGGAATAAGACAGTACCCCTTCTGCGCGCACCCCAGTGCTTACTTCGCTCCCTGAGCCTGATTCCCCGTCCACGTGCCATCTGGGATTGTGCGTTCCCTTCCATATTGCAGTTACACGCGTTTCTTTGCATTCTAGCCGGCACCCGCCTTGCTGTCATTACAATTACCGTCATTTTTAAAATTGCGCCGCTAACCAAAAATGCGGGCAAGAAAAAGGCAGAACCAGGCTGCCGCTATCCGCCCCTCCTGCGTTACATTTCCAAAAGCGCCTCACCAACACTAAACAGCAGCAGTCCGCCCCCCCCACCAACCACCCCATATCACAGGACGCGCGAATTGGCCATACCCTGCTGCCGCCAACCAGTCCCCGGATAACAGCCACTCAACCTTTCTACACTAACATAGAACAACCTGCCGGCTTTTTAAAAGGCTGCGACCGCTGCAAAGGGCCCTCTACACTTTTACAAGCAAACCATTACCAGTACCTGCTCTAACCCTTGGATCACCTTCTCTTCTGATCCGCTAGAACCGAGCCCCGCTTTCCCCTCTCTGCTAGCCCTGCTCCTTACCCGACGCCCATTCCTGGCTGCCGCCAAGTTCCTCCTTGCTGGAACCTGCACCACAACTGGAAACCCTCTTCCCCTGGGTCGGGAACACTACACGCCATCAGGACCAGCACCCCAACTGGAAACGTTCTACCTGGGCACATGAACAAAACGAATATATGATAGTTTATTTAAATAGCTCCTATACACATTGTGTTTCAAAGCGCTTCAAGGCAAGGGAGGGAACAAGGGAAAATACAATGACATTCTTACAGGCTATAAAGAGTAAGGATGTGAAATTAACTATCGTACTTGGACTGATGACATTTCAGAGCTAAGACACAGATAAGGAAGGGAGGGGGAGAGTGGAAAGGAAATGGAAACAGACGGGCAACTACCGTACTAGGCCTGACAACATTTCTGGTTGAGCCGGAGAAAACAAAAGGTGAGGGAGGGGGGCGCAGAAGGGGAGAGGAAGAACAACACAAGCGACTATCGTACTAGGCCTGAGGACATTTCAGATAGTGCTGAAGGTGGTGGGGGGACAAGTAAAAGGAGGGGGAGGAGACAGACGAGGTTGCTATCATACTAGGTACAGGGACACTTCTGATAGATTAAGTGCATTGAAGAAAGTAAGGGGATGAGGGGAGGAGATAGGAAAAGGGAGAAAGGGAGAGGAGGAGAGAACAGAGAGTAAGCAGTCCAAAAGAGTGGAGAAGCAAGAGGGGAGAGCGAATACAATTCAGAAGTCAGTAGTAACACATAATGTTGCCAGCCAGGATACAAGATTAAGATGGGAACAGCATGATCCAGGGCCACCATGAGTACAAGATTCAAAGGTAGTCCAGCATGAGAGTTGAGAAAGGGTGACACACCGTGACTCAATGAAGTCCATAAAAGTCAAATCCAGTATTGGTCACAGACTCCTGCAGAAGTAGGCTGGAGGGGGGCAAAAGGGGAGGGGGAGCAGGGTAGAACATTCAAGCAAAACAGGCTACCCCTGTGTGTGAGAAATTCACCTCTGTTGTGCCTGTCTATGGGCTAATCTACAAAGAAGCAATGTAATGTAATATAATGTACTGAGCGCACACCAAGGCCACAGAGGCATCTGGGCGCCAGCCAACAGGTAAGCGAGAGCAAAGGAGAGCCTCCCCAATCTCAGAACAAAAACATCTTAAATGCTGTGCAGAAAAGGTAAGTGATCCGAGATCTCTCTCGGTGAAACTGGAAGGGAATTCCATAATGTCAGAGCTAGCACCGAGAAGGAACGCCCTGCAGCTCGAGCCTTACAAAAGCGAGGCACTTCCAGCAGGTTGGCAGAAGATGAATGCAAAGGATGTGTATGGAGGTAACGGGACAATTTAGATTAAACGAAGGAGGGTGCAGTGTGTAAAAAGGCATGATGTGTAATACAGGGTTTCGACAGGAAGACAATGAAGTTTGTCCAGCAGCAGCGAGGCAGGCGACCGGCTTGGAGCATTCAGTGCCAGGTGCGAAGCAGCATTCTGCAAGATTTGAAGTCGGTGGGCCAGAAATTCAGGTTGGCCCAGGTAAATGCTGTTGCAGTAGTCCAGCGTGCCCATGATGTAAACTGTGACTACATTTGCACGGAGCTGCAGAGGCACAACAGCAGCACTTTTCTGAGCAGTCTCAATTTACTGCAACCCGAGTTACAAACTGCCGCAATCTGCCCCTCTCTGGACCCACAGGACAGGAGTTTAACTCCTAAACTCTTAACCGAGGGGCTAAGGTGGGACTAGGTTACAGGACGTCGGGCCAAAAGTCCGAATTCCAGAAAGAGTGAGCATCAGGAGGGCCAACTATCATAATCTTGGTTTTATTGCCATTGAGCTTCAACCAATTTTAGGACATCCAACAGTCGATCTATTGTAGGCAAGATTTAATTTTGGAGGTGGGATCTAATGCCAGAGTTTTCCATTTGAAAATCAATTGTGTGTCATTGACGTAAGTATAGAAACATACGCCACACGACTCAATTAAGTTAGCCAGGGGGCGCAAACATAAATTAAATAGCAAAGGTGAAAAGGAAAAATCCTGCAGCAGAGTAATGACCAAAAAAACAAAAAAGAAAATAACGACGACTGAAAAGATCACGTTTTTTAAGTCAAATTTTTGTGGGATTTTTGCTAATTTTTATTAAAAAATAGATGGGGTGGGGTAAGGGTATAATTAAAGAAGGAGGATGTGGGGGGACTTTATTAAAAAGGAAGTGAAACCCCCCAAAAAATGTTTTCGCAACTCAGCCTCGTTATTTTTCTTACATTTTTTTCACATAGATCCTGCGACACACCACACATGATTGGCGTGGACGGTGCAGGGAAACCTGAAAGGGGACACCGTCTGAATGCAGTCCCTCAAGAACGAAGAAAACCAGATCAGAACTGGGCCTGGCAGTCCTGCATGTTCCAAGAGTTGCAGATGAATATTAAGGTCAATAGTATCGAACGCTGCAGAGAGGTCAAGGAGAATCAGAACTCCAACCTCCCTGTGGTCCTGGATCCAGGCGAAGTCATCCAGGATCGAAACCATGACCGATTCAATCCCCATGAGTGCAGGGCCATCTTAAGCATTTTTGGGACCCTGGGCATGGATATCTTTGAGGCCCCCCTCCACCAAACCAAAGGAATGAAGTGATCAAGAATATCTAGTGGCACCCTCCTCCCACCGTGATTATAACCTATAGGTTGACATGCTGCCTCGCAGCATTCAAAATAAGCATATTTACTTCCTTTAATTCCCCTTGCCCTCTTCCTTCTTGCTCTAATCAGAATGATAAACAAGCAGCATTTGAAGGCCAACATTAGCAACCTACAAAGAGGCTACTTCTCTTCTAGAATAGAAACAGGATACTCTTTATCAATGGCATCCTGGAAGGTATGCAGGCTGTAGTATTAATGCAGGACTGTATGTAAAAGGTACATGTAACCCAGAATAGGCAGATAACTCACATTAGCTGCCTCGGAGAATGCAAAAGTGCTCAAGCATGGATAGAGTAGACCAATTGTAAGGAAGGAGAAAGCTACACATAGCATAGCATGGATAGTGAATGCAGATTAGAAGCTACCAGGTGTCTCTATCCAGACAGACTGCAATTTGAAGTGGGACATGGTTTTCAAATAGTGTTGCCATTAGAGATCAAGGGAACAAGTGCTTATGGTGTGCAGTATATCAATGCTCACTATATAGCTTTGCACCCTGGCAAAGCAACCCTATAGCCAGTGAAACCATGAGTGAGGCTTTTATGAAGATCATACCCTAAGAAGAAAATCACTCTGAAGGGTTGACAATTTTGAAAGGTTTAGGGACTGGAAATTCTGAGAGGTTGGGCAATAAAAGATTAAATGAGTTGCCAAGTATCACACATTGCTTAAGGGTGAAGCTGGGATTTGTGCCAACTATGCAATTTCTGCATTTCAGCACTTTTTTTCCAGCTCTTTCCATTTACTAAAACAATCTAATTTTATAACGCTGACTTGCAAAGTACACAAATCACATTTCCAAACCTGACAATTTTTAAAACCAAAATGTTACAGAAGGGTGTTACGCAAAATGGGAATGATTCTAGCTTCACTCTCTCCATAATCAAGGGAAGTATGTAAGTACCAGCATACCAATCAATGTGATTTAACAGATTATGTCTTTTGTACTTTTAAGATTTAAATACTTCCAAAACAATGGCTTGTGAAATTGTCATTCATAAAGTGCAGAAAAACCTTTGACTTTTATGCAAAAGCAAAACTTTTTTTGTGTCAAACGAGCAGACCGTAAAATATGCTTGCCTAAGGCCTACAACTTCTGGTCCGCTCTCTCCTGTCTGCCACCCCTTTCACTCACATGGCCTACATAAGAAGAAAGATCAAGTAATGAGCTAAACGATGCCACCAGCATGCAAGAAGGCAAACCTCACAGAAGACAGCACAGTAATCCAAGAGATATTATATGATTTGACCAGGATCACTGTATCATCTGCTGGCAAAGTGACGATACAAGCATGAACACTTTGGTTCCACAGTCTTGAATTTGGATACTTATTCACCTCTTGGAATAATCAATTATGCTCATTTTTTGAGTGGATTGCCTAGGTTTTAGAATGCCCCACCTGAACAAACCAATTTCTAGACCTTCACCATACGAATGACATGTTAGTTTTTATAGCAACCCCTATCAGGTGCAGGAACATTGCTGATAATAACACCTCTTATTCTGCAAAACCAAGTACATATGCAGGTAGGTTTATAAACTTCAGACATAGGAAAGGTTCAGCCAGCCTTGCTGGAATGTGCTCTTCTAATCTTTCATATCAACACATATGTCTGCAATGAGTGCTTAACACACTGAGCTAACTTCTGAACCATTGTGGCACTCAATTTATCAATATGAATTTCAACTTTGGCTATTGCACATGATCAACATAATTCCCACAGGAAGGAAAGAATGCTACAGAAGTTGTGCAGCAGTGAACACACAGACTATGTATACCACAGTGAACACAGAAAGCATTTCATGATTAATGGACCAAAGCAAAATCTACTTGTCAAAACAGACAGGCAATAGGTTTAGCGCCTCAGCAGCATGCCATAAAATCTCCTGGCGTGTGCTATTTAATTCTGGTTTAGATCAGGCAGCATTATGGGGACCACCTCTAAGGTGGGGGCCCTGGGCAAATGCCCCTTTTGCCCTCCCATAAAAACATCTCTGCATGACTGGCCTGAAACCAGACTGAAAAGGAGGCCGCCATCTGTTGTTCTCCAGAAATCTTCAAAGCTGAGGAGTGACAATGGCTTCCATAAGCTTCATAATGGGCCAGAGAAGAGGGATCACGAGCTGGCAGGGGACAGAGAATCCAGTGTCGGCTTTTTTCAACAATGGTGTAACAATGGCATTTTTCAAAGAGGCCGGGAGAACCCCACTCTCAAAAGACTGATGGAGCACAGCAGTGAAAAGTGCAATGGTGTCCAGAGGCTGTGACTGAAGCAGATGCAGTGGAATAGGTTCAGACAGAGAACATGATTTAAGTTTACACGTGGCTGCCAACACCATCACATCAGAGAAAGGCTGAGGAGAAGAGAAGATTCCACTCCTGAGGGGGGCTTCAGGGTGGGACTCAATGATCCCTAGTGCGGTCGACATGATCAACGTCTTAATCTTGTCAATTCTTTCAGCAAAAAACAAACTAATCGCGTTACAACTAGCTTGAGAGTGGGGGAACGATCAAAGCGGGCAGGACTGGAAGCCGAAAACTCCTTTGTCACTCTAAACAATTCCCGTGATGTACAAGACACGATAGTTATACGATCTGCGCGGTGCTGAGATTTTGCGTATTTCAGCGCCAATTTATATTGAGATGGGGTCTGTTTATAATCCACTCTGGCTAGTGGCTCATAAGAGACCGCCATTTGCATTGCACCCCGCCACACTTCTGCTTCATGGCTCTCAAGTCTAGCGAGAACCAGGGAGCTGAAGGTTTCAGACGGCACACTCCTCTCTTCAGGGCTTCCAGCAGGTCAGCTTTGAGGGACATGGCTGATATTAGTGCTCCACAAGCATCCATTTGGTTTCCCATAAGAACTGTTTGAACATTAGGTTTGAAAGCATCTGCGAGTAAGCCCAGTGACGACAGTTAGCATATATTTTGGATGGTGTCGGTCTTTGTGTGGGCAGGACAACGAGGAATGGGATCAGGAAATGGTCAGACCAGACAACAGGTAAAGGGTGAGATGTGATCTGCGTTCCTCATGTGGTAGGGCAGGCATCCAAAGGGATTCTTGTGCTGCGATGTCAGAGGCTACACTGGTCATTCCGACGTCAGCCACACAACCTCCTTTGTGCTGTGGTCCTACTTGTCAAATGCTCCCATTTCATGCATGATGCCTCTAGAGAGTTCTGGTTTCACGCATTGCATGCTGGAATGTGTAGTTTCTTTGGCCCATTGATATATGTCTGTATTGTTGTTTTATATGGGACCATCCCAGAATGCAATTGTTTTGTAGTGCCCTAAGTGAAGGATGGGAGGGGGAGGGGAGAGGCTAGGAAAAGAAGGGTCTGGCCATTCCCAGCCATGGGGCATTCCAGATCGGTTTCATGAAAGCGGTAGAGAGAAATGGGAGAAGTGCCAGCAATGCGAAGAAAGCTATACATGGAGCCCACAAGTCCCAGCACGCCATGCACAAAACCAGGACCGGCTAAAGGCAACGCACATGACATGTGGCCACTTGCTAGCTATTTGTGCTGTCATTCGTAACATACAAAACATGGTATCTCCGCCTCTAGTTAAGCTGTTGCGAATAACCCCAAACTAGTGTAGTGGGTGTGTGCTCGCTTCCCTTTAATTTTCTTTCTTCTACTCCTCTGGTTCCCATTTCCTCTGGTTTTTCTGCACCTTCCCTATGCAGTCATCCCTTCTTCTTTTTCCACTTTTCTTTTCTCATTGATCATTTGTCAGCCTCAATGCCTTTGTTATCCTCCCATATTTTCAATACCTCTTTCTCAAGTCCTTTTCTTGCTGCTTGGAAGACTATGGGCCTCATTACGACCCAGGCGGTAAGTTACCGCCTGGGTCGTACCTTTACCACCATGGCGTAAACTATGTTTACGCCATGGTGGTTGGCGGACTTACCGCCCCATTCCGAGGTTGGCGGGGCGGTAAGTCCCCAATCCCCATTTACCCTTCCCCATTCCCATTTTTGCCCCATAGGGCATAATGGGAGTGGGGAAGGCGTTAATTACGCCACCGTAAATTACGGTGGCGTAATTAACAACAAGGTCCCTTAGCGCCATGGATTTTAACACCTGCTAAAAGCGGGTGTTAAATCCTCCATGACGCTAAGGGACCTCGGAATCAGGCGGTAAGGGTCGGCGCTGTTTACGCCGCCGTAAACCCCTTACCGCCTGGGTCCTAATGAGGCCCTATTTCTCTGAAGAATTTTGTGGACTATTTCATAGTTAGTTATACATTGGTTTTACGTTTAACGTCCCGTTGACATTTATTGTTTCTTTTTTCTTGTTTAATTCAGAGAGTATCTGCTTGGCTCTGCCCACTACCCAGAATCCACTATATATATTTGGAGGCGCGTGAATTGGCGCGTGCACATTTGCTTGGTTCGCACCAGCAAAAGCCCTTTAGCTCTACCCCCAATATTGTCATGTTACCCGCTGCATAAGGAGTATTCTTGTGAACCTTGTCTCTGGGAAGTACACGCAGGTATTAGTAGCGGTCATTCTTTCGGAGAAGTGGGTGTTGATGACTGCTAGCATGTCCAATGTGTATGAATGATGACACTTGACTCACTTGTTACCCTTAGCTCTGCTGGTGAAATTAGGGCTACCAGTAAGTGAAAGTGAAACCAAAAATATCAGTCCTCTCTTCTAGCATCCCTGCTCTGTCTCCACCCGGAGGGTTCCATGTGTTGAAATCGCGGCAAAAATGGCTGTGGACACAAAATATTGTGGCAAAAAGGCAGTGGTTTTGCTGCCGCCATCCATGTAAAGGATGCGGGGGACACCCGCGCAAGCCCCGATACCCTTAAATGGTGAAATGCGGTACACCTTTAACGGGTCAAAGCACAGCATTTTTGCTGCAATTCTTTGTACAGGTGACATTTTTTCCGCGATTTTATCACTGCATACCACCCCCGAGCTGAGCCGCTGCTTTGCCGCTGTTTGGTTCGCGGCCGTTTACTATCCCTGCGGGCTTGCACAAGACCTTCAGTGAAACACAATAGGTTAATTCGGTGTGACTGATGAAAGTACACCTATTTTTCTCTTGTGACCTGTTGTCGTGTGCTGTGAAGAGTGTTCAAACCTCTATCCCTTCATGACCAACCCCGAAGCTCCTAACATATCAAACGATCTTGCAACTGTGCAAGAGGAACATAAACTGCTGCAGCGCTGCCGTAGAGTATGCCTGTCAAAAACTATAACCCAGCCACACGTCCCCCTACTGAAAACCAGAAAATTGACCACCTACTTTCCTAAAATCCCTAAACCCCCCCTCCCGAACACACTAGTTGCAACACAGGTGGCGAATGCCCTGACGGCAGACCTCAATGTCTCCCTCAGCGGCTTAGGAACGAAGCTTGTTAATAATTTAATAACCATACCTACCAAGAATGTCGCCTCTAATCTGACTCAGTGCGCGGGTCCCATTGACCGTGAGTGTGTACAGTTCTTTCCCCTTCAGTGCTCCCTCCCCTCTGCACCGTCCCCTCTGTCGGCTCGGTCCAGACTCTCCGATCTGGTCGAGTTGCCAAACACCCCCTCTCTTGACCCTATCTCAGCCGTGACTACTGTACTAATAGACCGCCACCTCCTTTTCCCCCCTGCTACACCAAACTGCCTAGATGTGCCATCTGACACAACTGATATTGAATATCTGGGCGCGGACCTAAATACCTCATACCCCTCCAACCTTCCCTGTGCCCCCCCAGTCCCGGCCCGGTGTGTGTTGCGCTGTTAGGCAAGTCCCATCACCCAAATCAGAGGCCCCACCATTCTCTTGGGTAATGGTGACCCTGATGTACTAGACACCAGTTGTCTTCCCACATATTCTGGAGTAGTTTCCACCTTCTCTTCTGCACCGGTGCCCATTCACCTCAAGGTATAAGTCCTACAGAAGGTGTCTTCTTGACAGACGCCCCTGGAGTTTCTAAGGTCGGTGATGTGGATTTGAATGTTTGCTCAACCTCCTGCCCAATCATGCAACAGCCACAATTGAAATGGATAACATAAGTCATTCTAGTATGTCCTCAAACGAGATGTTCATGGCCTTTGAATGTCTGCTGACCTCTCTGGCTGAAAAATGTGAGAGGTTGGAGAATAGGCTAGACATACAGTCTATCGTTTTGCACAAAAGCATATATCGCAGACGGAAATCAGTGTAAGATCAAGCCTCAAACACAGATCACCCCGTGTTGGATACGCTTAAACTTGGCTCAAGCAAAGGCACATCATTTATCGCTGCTATGATCCCTCCCCCTTTCACAAATGTCCCCCTGCTGGTATACAGCACCGTCCCACTATTAAAATTGCTAACATGAAACGAAAAAAGAAAGCTATCTCACAAGCCTTCATGTACGCAAAAAAAGATCTCGACCTTGTAAGAATCCATGTGTCAAAACTGAGCACAGTGTGAATGGTAAGAATATTGTTTCCGAGATCATGGGGTTTCCACCCACACTCGCATTGACGCATCCTGATCAATCTGATCCTGTTGCTCCTATGCTGAACAATGGATTCTCTCAGTGTGAGGTTTCTGTGATGGTCGTTTTACCGCCAACCCCTACCCCAACCCCTCGAGGTGGAGTGGGTGTGCCAGCTCCTTGCCCACCCTTGGCTCTCTCTAGAGTCCCAGGTGCGCCAGTAGGCAACCAAGCTAAACGGACAGACATGTGGGCCCCATCGCCCCCTAACACTCCCACAGCTATCCCTGTTAAACTATAGCAACCCCAAGACCCCACTATAGTTGAGGAATATAAAACTCTCCAACTTCAATCAGTACCCAGGGAGCTTCACCTCCCGCCCCTTAATCGTGAGGCTTTATTAAGGTGATTTCACTCCGTAGCCCCTCTTAGCGTCATTAAATCCGACGACATCTACATCGTAGATCAAGTAGAACACATTGCCACCAATATATCAAATGTTTGGTTTGAATCTGAATCCTTGCTGGACTATGTACTCAACCAAGAGGATGCTTTATTTAAACTGGGATATTTGTGTAAAACGATATTGATATCGCAAATTAAATTGAGACCTAGATAGGCACCAGATACATCCGGCAATAATAAACCGAGTCGAGCTTTCCCTCTAAATGGTGAACCATGAGCAAAACCCAGACTACTGACTGTGTTCCCACCTCTTGCTGTCATCAATCCAGCTATGATGCTAGGGCAGCTTCCGGTTGCCAACAGTCCAACTTGGTTATTAGTGCATCCGTTATCTCATGTACGCCACTGACTCAACCCCGTTGAGGACTGCACATCCAAGTGTCCTCCAGAGTAGCCACTGGCTCAGACGATGGTTACTGGCAGTGGCTGCCCTCTATATTTAAATCTCATTTCACTACAATGTCTCGATGACACTGACATACTCTGCTCCTGGAATACACAGGGCTCATCACATCTTTTTAGCGATGATGGTCTCCTATCTAACATAGACCTGTTTGTCATCGTCGCCCTACAGGGGACCTGGCTTACTGAAGTATTGGAACTAGACGGACACTCTACTTTACAGAGATTAGACTCTAAAGAGCCGATTGGTTGACCAAAAGGTGGTCTCTTGATTTCTGTACGACAACCCTGGGCTCTTGCAGATCTTGAGGGTTCGACCTCTATGGTTCAAGTGGTTAACCCTCAGCACTACCAGCAGAATATTATCCTCATTAATCTCTATGACCCACCTAATCGAATAGCTACCATCAACAATGTGTCAGCAGTTAAACATATCTTAGATACGTATCATCACAAGTTGCTGATATGGTTAGTTTGTGACTTTTAATGCTTACATTGAATTATCTCCCCCAGATTACTTTGAGACCCATGTATCTATGCCTATGTCTTCTGGCGTGCCTGTCACTGCCAAGCGTTTAGGCAAAGCCTGGGTTGCGCTCCTTGAGGATTATGGCTTCATCCGTCTTAATGTCTTATGTACAGGTGATTCGCAGATGGCATATATACGCGTGTATGTCGAAAAAGTGCATCCACCATTGACTATATATTTCTGTACCAGCGGGGAATGTCATTGGTTGAGGATATGGCCATGATACCTCGAGATCAAAGCGACCATCTTCAGCTTTGTCTACTGTTTACTAACTTGGCTGGTACTCTAGCAACTAGACCATACGATTGAAAAGGTGATATATACGTGTACCCAACGGGTAGTCGTATTTGATGGAACAGATCGAATCTAGCAAAGGCAAAAGTAGTGTCTGACTGTGCTCTACCAATTTTTATATCACAATTTGATACCACCCATCCAGATGCCGCCTCCCCAATTGTCAGAGTCTTTTCGACCATGATTGCCCAGATCAAAGAATCTACCAACCAGTGTAGGATGTACAAAAGTGTGTGTTTGAACGCACACATAAGATAGTTACAAAGCGGATGAACTTTGACACCGATATTGCAGCTGCCAAGAAACAAGTGCGCGCCTCAATCTCTCCAGTCTTATACCCCTGCCTAGGTATTTGCTCTTCATACACGACAAACTTGTACGTTAAATTGGCCATCAGAATGGCTTAAGGAGTACAAGCTAAAGTGCGTAGTTGATAAATGGTAAGAACTTGCTCATTCAGCGACTCAAAAAAACTGCACAGTGATTTGGAGTGCAATTAGAGGTAATGAAAAGTGGACTTTACCTATAAATTGTGTAGCTGAACCTGCTTGGATTGACCATATTGCCTCTACTCTTGGTGCTGCGCTCCCTATTGTAACTAATTGTCCCCCTCCAGATACCACATGGGTTTGTAAGGCATCAATTTTGGATATTGTTACCATAATTGAACGTCTAATTAACTCCTGAGCCGCTGGTCCGGATGGGATCTGCAACTGTCTTGTTAAATTATCTCCGGGTATGTGGGCTTGCGCGCTGCATTTACTCTTTATTCATATAGGTACATTTGGTGTTCTTCCACATACGTGGCGTGAAAGCCACATATTGGGGGTCATTACAAGGTTAGCGGTAAGGGGTTACCGGTGCCGGTAAAGGTGCCGGAGCCATCAAACCCTTACCGCCCCATTACGAGTCTGCTAGCGGGACCCGCAAAGGGCTGTTATTAACAGGCCCGTTGTTAGCACCCTCCCCATTCCCATTGAGCCCTATGGGGGCTCGAATGGGAATGGGATGGGTTCCTTGAATGAGGAATTACCGGGCCCTGCAAGGTTGGAATGGCCTGGTAATTCCTCATTCAAGGAACCCGGACCTGGTAAGGGGGTAGCCATGCGCAAATAGCGGCATGATTACCTCCTACTTCGGAATGAGGGCCATTACCTGTTTACAAAAAAGGAGCATGGAATATGCTGGGTAACTACAGAATGTTAGCCATGTTGGACATCCCAGCCAAGATCTTCGCCAAAGTGTTACTCTTAAGGCTGACCGAATGGATCGCTGACAACAACATTATCCCTCCTAAACAGATGGGTTTTATTGAGAAAGCGTCGACCTCTCATAACCTGTTAATCCTCATGTTAATCCTCATGTCCTCTGTGGAATATGCTTGGTTATGTAGAGAGTGCTCAACGTCTTGTGCGTTTATTGATTTCACAGCGGCCTTTGACTTCGTCATGCGAAATAAATGGTGGCAAAAAATTACATTATCGAACATTCCACCTACTGACAGTACTGTCAGGATACGACTTGATATGGAGAGTAAATTATCCACCGCTATTTCGCCGCATCGTGGTGTCGAACAAGGGTGCATTGCCTGGCGTTGCCTACGTGCCTGACTAGATCATGCAACCACTTGATTTAACCTGATAGCCTTGCGCTGCCTACATGTCTTATACTTGGTAACCAAATCCAAGGGTGGATACCTCTATAATACTGGCACTGTGAGGTGAGAACAATTACAAATAGAACAAATGTAGTGCAAGATAAGGGGAAGAGACTGGTGAAATAGAGACTAGCGCTGTACAAACGGATTCATTATATTTATTTCATTTCATTCTGATTGTAAAAAAGGGTAGAACTATAAATTTCAATATCAAAAACACACTCATTCATACTGCATACATCCCTTTCAAATCTAAAAAAGTTCATTGTTCAAAGACTTTGAAATGTTCATATAAACTTATTCAAATACAATATATTCATAACACAACAGATAGGGCCTCATTACGAGTCCGGCAGTAACCGAGGTGGTAAAACCGCCTGGTTACCGCCGGACTCGTATTACCATTCCGCCTACGTGATTCCCGTAATTACCGGGGCATTACAACCCCGGTTTCCCGGGAATCACGGAGGCGGAATGGTGTTAATCCCCATTCCCATTGAGTCCTATGGGACTCAATGGGAATGGGGATCATGGAAACACCGGCAGCATCTTGTGATGCTGCCGGTATTTCCTCGTCTGCCTGCAGGTGGGCGGTGTTAAACCCGCCAGGTCAATCCTGGCGGGAACATCACCTCCCGCCTGCAGGAGTCGGGATCAGGCGGTCCGGAAACAACAGTGGCGGCGGGTTTAACGCCACCGTTATTTCCGGACCGCCTGATTTGTAATGAGGCCCATAGTGTTTACTGATGAATGTCCACATTATAAACATTATCGATTATAGGTCTCCTCATTGGTAATTCTCTCATTTATGAAGGACTTCCACTGTAACAATAGTTTCGACTTCAACAGTGTCTGGTAGGTTTTCTCGAGACCAAAACTGTATGTCTTCTTCAGGATATGTGAACATATATTTTCTAAAAACAAACATAATAACATTCTATTAAAAAACATTGGCCCAGGCCTATTGATTTGAATCCTCATTGTAGCAAGCCTTTTCTATATTGCCCTGCCTACTTACTTGTTGGTGCTGCTTAATTTTGTATAACCTTGTTTTTCCCTCCCTTTTAAATTGCTGGATATCCTCATATCTTTGCAGTGTGTGGATGAAGCAAAGGGATTTGCATCTTTAATTATGGAGTATGTCACTGAAACTGTCTTGATTGTAGCAAAGGGCAACGGTGGAGGGTTCCCTGTCTGTTTGCAACAACTTCGGCTGGGGCCTCCCTCTGGAACAGCCTCCCTGCCACTCTAAAACTTGGGTAGAACCATCTCTGGTTCCGGAAGCACCTAAAGACCTTCCTCTTTTCTTCTGCCTTCGCTCCCCCTCTCCCCTGCTGCTCTGTTCTTTCTAGGCACCGTGCACCTGGCCACCCTCTGTGCTCTGGGCCCAGGTACCTGCTCACCCTGCTACCCTTCTGCACTGCCTCCTGCCCACCCCTTGCACTGGGGTCTGCATCTGTGCCCCTACAGCCCTCCCTTTTTCTTCCTGCACTTATCAGACCTACCCTGTCTGCTGCCTTAAACCTAGCACTTGCCAATTGCTGGCTGCACTACCAGTTTGTTGCCTTTATTATTTATTTATTATTATTTGTCTGTTTCTCCTCTGCTTCGCACTTTCCACTTCTCCCCCCTTCCATGCACTTTTCCCCTCCCTTCCATGCACTTGCGCGTTCTCAGTGTCACTGGGCCTAGTAAGATCGTTGTTTTGTTCTCCCTTGTTCCCCATCCGTTGCCTTGTCGCGCTCTGAAACACTTGTGCACGAGCGCGATAGAAATGAAATATAAATATCAATACCAACCACAAGCATATGCAATGCGCCGTCGCGTGGGCACTCATGGCTGCAGAATGTCGCCTGTTGCATCTTGTGGCGGGCACCAGCGTTGGTGAATTAGGGTCGTAGCTGCTAACCGGACCCATGCCCTGAAAATCACCATAATCTTAATCTGTTTATTTTTTATATATATATCCAGCAGCAGGATGCATGCTGGGAACTTGTAAACCCACTCTAGCAATGGGAAAAGCCGCAGCATGCAAAGCGCCTTCGGCTACAAGTTTGGCATTGGGAGAAAGCGTCTGTTATGGCAATGCTTGTCGGTTGTCACGAATGCAGATAGCATTAACAGCATTACAATCTTTATGCTCAAAGTACATTAAAACAAATATGAAAGTCAATCATAGAAGGTTAAATTGACGTTAGAGTTAAGACATTCGAATTAAACGCTTCCATTGCAGCAGAATTCTGTGTAGCCCTCTGAAAAACAGAAATTGTGCAAACTCCCGCACCTCCTTTACATATCGCCGTGTCTGCGCACCTGTTTGGCAATTACCTCTAATCAATAGTTCTCTGGATGCATGCGGTTCCAGCAGCTTCCCTTGCGCTGTCCGGTTAGCGGGGTTTGTTTGAACAAGACCTGGTACAGTATGTACACTCTGTTCGGGAGGAGGGAGGGACTGCGGGCTTGGAGTCTTGCGTTTGCTTCTCAGCAAACTGAGCAAACATTGTAATCAGAGAGAGCCGAGAGAAGGGAAACGGCCTGCCTTCGAGGGGAGGCCAACACGCTCGTTTAAAGGAAAATATCCAGGCCGCACTGTCTCCCTGGATAATCTTCTGCACACACAGGAGCACAGCCTATGCAGGGAGCAGAGCCGTCTCTCCCGTTTTAGACTTGAGGGCAAGAGAGCTTTGTCTCTCTGGGTCTATTCGCCAAGCGCAATATGCTTGCATTGAAAAACAGGGCCATGCGTGACATGGGTTCCATCCCTGAATATTAATGGCAATTCTGATTATTATAGCGCTTAGAAACCGGAAGAGTCCAATATGAAGCACTGTATGAAATCACTACATTATTATAAAGAAGGCATACTTGTTAGGTTTGGATAGAGAAAACATTAGCACTCTGCCACAGTTCTTGATGATGCAAATGAGAGGGGCCTCTGTGCCAAGCATCTGCTCTGTGATGCAGTACTTTATTTATTTATTTTATTTAATTGTTTTTTTATAAAGGTCTTATTACCTGAGTTTGGTTTCTAAGCGCGGAGATTGGAACATCTGTTGGCCTGTATGGTCTTGCTTCCCAGACCATCACGTTGCCCCTGTGCTATCCTCCGCTCACTCACTCCGCAGTCCCAATGCATCAGGCTAAAAGCTCTATGATGAGAGGCTGCCTTTTTGCAACAGGGAGTGCAACTGTCGGGGAAAGAGTTGGTGAATATTGCTTTTAAGAGCTTGTTTTGTTTCCATGCTGCTTGGTACAGTGACGTGTTTTCCATGTTTGTGTGGCATTACATTGTGTTTGTTGTGATCATTATTTGATTATTAATGCCTACAGATGCTGATGGTTGTGTTGTTAAAGAATGCAGCCATGATAAATTGGGAACCTGGCATGTACATCTCTACAATGCTCCCAATCCATCATGGCCTCCAATATAACAACAAAGAGGCATGGCCTTTAAAATGAAGAGAGGTGTTTTTTTAAAATAAATCTCCAAAAAACACAAAGGTCTTACTCTCTACCTTTGAAAAGCTGGACATAGTGGCTTTGCCAATGCTTGTTTGTCTTTAGTTCAGATATCATTTGCCACTGGTGTGAGCCTCAGAAGAAGGAGAATCTGAAATTGACGTGGGCTGTGCATTGCTTTTTAGAGTTACAGCTCGGATGCTCTCAGTGGATTGGCGGGCAAGCCTAAGTCACATGATGCCATACGTTGCCATTTTCAACAACCTCGCAATACAAAAGACACACTTAGCATTAAAAGGTACTGTTAGGCAGAATCATAGGCAGTACCCTTTGGGAACACCACCCACAATTAAGACTACAAGTGCAAGTACAAATTCACCTTTGGTACAAGCCTGTACTACACAGTAACGTGGTAGTGATGGCTGAGTAGCCAGACGTATCTCAAGAGTAAAGTGAGCAGTATCAGAAGTTACACAAAGGACAGCAAATAATATGGTTCAAACAAACACTGACTCAAGGTTTCTGAGTAAAAAAGTATACATTTATTTACACATCAGTTGTAAAACAATTCACTGAGTAAAGCAGCATAAAAATCACACTCTTAATATACTACACAACACCTGATGAAATTCTGGACAAGTTAAGCTCAAAATGAAGTGTGAGCAAAATGGCACTCCAGCAATTTAAAAGGGAGGGAAAAACAAGGTTATACAAAATTAAGCAGCACCAACAAGTAAGTAGGCAGGGCAATATAGAAAAGGCTTGCTACAATGAGGATTCAAATCAATAGGCCTGGGCCAATGTTAATGGTTCAGAGTCTTTGCAGAGGATCACACAGTTCAGAGTAGTTTGCGTTTAAGTCTATGCCAAGAGTTCGAAACGAAGTTGGTCGGAAGAAAAGTTACTTAAAAGTGTAGAGAAGGACAAGCCCTCGGATTGGCGAGATTTCAAACACTTTCACCGCGGTCGGACAGAACGAACAACCGGGTTAGAGCAGTACCTTAAATGAAGAAGAAGGCTGTTGCTGAGGCAGAAGTTCCTGGCAGGTTCTGCAGGCTCACGGTTCCTGAAGCGACTGTCGGACTGACATGAAGTAGGAAGACTGGAGAGTCCTGCACTGCCCAGGGAAGAAACCAGCAGCAGAGCAAAGCAACAAATAAAAGGTGCGTTCCTTAAAACCCAAACAGGGTCCGAGCCTCCTGGCTAACCGGTTCACTGCAACGATGTACAGCAAATTCGACCAGGGGAGGGAGGCCTTGCTTGGTGTTTGGTGAACTGGTTGGTCCCACCAGCTCAAGGGAAGACGATTCCGTATAGATCTTCTCTGTCGTCGAAGTTTGTATATTCTGACCCGCAGCAGGGCTTCACCTCTTCTTTCAGCTTCTCTTCGGTTCTCCCGATCCAGTGGCGAGTCTGCCTTCCTAGTCCCAGAGACCCGCTTTTTATGCAGTTTTCCCCCATTCACACAGCCTGGCTGTCAATCACACAGCAGGGTGGCTGTCCTGGCGGGACAGTCACCACAGCCAATCATACACAGTGCGACATGGGTCTCCAAGGAGACCCTGTGAAGGGAGTCTCAAACCCCTCCCTCACATCCTGTCACCCTCAGACATTCAGGCGCCTAAGGAGGGCTTCTGTGCAGAAGCCCTCAAAAGGACGGTGAACAAAGGAACCAAACCTGGTTTGGCGTGCAGAGTAAAACATGAGAAAGACCTAGACAAAAAGAAATGGCAAATAAACCCAGCCGGAACCAAATAAAAGTAAATGGGGTCCAGAGGATTTAAGTTCGAGGCTATTAACTTAGCCTAAAACAGTACCAAGACTATGTAAATAAACTGCGATAGGGACATTTTGGTAGATATCACTGCCACCAGCCAAATCTTAAAGAAAAGGGAACAAAATAATGTTCCATAAGAGACAGACAAAAAAGGGATAACTATTAACCCTTTCCAGAACTCTATGTAAGATAGTTTGTACTGGGTCTATGAATTTAAAAAGATTAATAAAGTCAATGGCAACTTTACATGTTCTGGAAGACAATAGTCAGTCCCAGAAAATGAGTTTGAAGTGGGAAGTCTGAAAAAGACAACCCTGTGTCACTGCACTTTAAGATGATGCCTTTGAAGTAGGTGAAGCTCCACAGTCTATGAACACAAAAATGTTAAACACACACAGCAAAACACATGTAAGAGTGGGAAAAAAGGCTCACACTCTTACCAGGTGAAACAAATAAATCCTAGAAATCCAGCAAAGCTGCTGAGGGACTCAGTAGGTAAGGGAAATTAGCCATCTGGAGAATTCTCCCTAAAAAGTACCAACCGTGAATAATGTTCTTTTTTTTTACAGATGAATACTTATGCATCATTACAAATCCCAATTCCCCACCCTGCACTGTATAGGGCAGGTATGATACGATATGATATGGCATTTATAACGCGCCTGTAAACAAGTGTTTCTAGGCGTGACAAGACAAGGAGGGGGAAACAAAGGGAGGACAAATCAATGATCTTACTAGGCTTTCTGTCATTCAGATCACACAAATAGGGAGAAGAGGGAAGGGGAGAAGTGCCAGGGGGGAGGGGAAGGGAGAAGTGCCAGGGGGGGAGGGGAAGGGAGAAGTGCAGATGGATCAATAAGTGCAGCCAGCAGGTGGCTCATAAGTGCAGAGAGAAGGGACTACAGGGTTGCAGGAACAGACCTTTAAGTGCTGGGAGCGCCCAGAGGCAGTTCGAGGGCAGCTGGACAAGCAGGAACCTGGGCCAGAGTTCAGAGGGTATCCAGGTGATCAATTCGGGAAGCAGTCAGGTACATCAGCATGGGAGATGAAGAGGGAATGCGGAAACGAAAAGGAAGGTCTTGAGTTGCTTCTGGAAACAGAGGTGATTTTGCTGAAGTATGAGAGAGGCACAGAGGCTGTTCCAGAGGAAGCTCCCAGCCGAGGAGAGCCATCTGCCCCCAACGTTTTGCTTGGAGAAGCGTCTGACCCTCAGAGAGTTGGAGGTGGATGAGCGCAGAGCTCGAGAAGGAAGATGTTTTGGAAGAGAAAGTTGGAGGTAGAGCGATCTCAGTCCCCAGAAAGCCTTGTAGACGATACAGAGGGTCTTGAACTTGCTGGAGAGAGACCTTCCTGGGGCTTGAGGGCAAGGACAAGTCTTGCAGTCCTGTGCTGGATACGTTGTAAAGATCGAAGAGTAGAGGCAGGCAGATTTAGAAAGAGGCTATTGCAGTAGTCCAGCCTAGAGAGGACCAGAGCTCTGGAGACAGTGAGCTTCTGGAAGAAAGTGAGAAAAGGAAGAATACCTCTGAGGAGGTGCAGCTGATAGTTAGACTTCTTAGAGATGTCAGAGATGTGAGGAGAGAAGCAGAGGGTGTAGTTGACGATGACACCAAGGTTCTTAGCCTCACAGGAAGGAGCAGGTGTCCTGCGACCAGAGAGAGAGAGGAAAGAAGGGAACAGGTGTCCCAATGAGGAGGATCTCAGTCTTACTAGCATTAAGGCAGAGATCGTTGGCGGCACACGATTCCTGTATTGTGGCCAGACAGTCTGGTATGGGAGAAGGACCAGAATTGGCTGAGGGGAGCCTGAAAGAGAGCTGGGTGTCAGCCACATAACACTGAAAATTGGAGCAGAAAGTACTAATGCAGTGGGAAAGAGGTGCCAGGTATTGGTTGAACAGCCAAGGAGAGTGGTTAGACCCCTGGGGAGAACCACATGTAGAGAGAGAGATAGAAGAGAGAAAAGACTGCAGTTGGACCTGAGAGGGTCGGTCACTGAGAAAGGAGGTCAACCAGGCCAGGGCTAGACACCCAGGTTGTCATGGTGGTCTCATTTATAGAAGATTGAATCTAAATGTTTCTTTCCACATTTTCCCCATGAGATTACATACACATAATATAATCCCACACCTCAAATCCCACACACTTCATGCAGTGTTTCCTTAGCTAGGTCATAACACGTGCCTCTTATTGTTTTATGGCTTTTTGGCCATAACACTCAGTTGTCCTGTATCCCACAACGTTTTGGCAACATTACTCCCTGGGAATAAAGTTTTAGCATGATAAATGGACTCCTTCCCCATCAAATTTCCTTTTGCACGTTTTATTAAATATGGGTATCGCAGGTATTTTACACTAATGAGAATGCTAAATGTTTCTGTTCCCAACATGTGTAAAATGCAGAATCTATGTCATTACTGTGCCCCCCAGAACTGCGACCTCCGAAAATGCCAACTTTGTGTTTTTTTTACCCCCTTCACCATATATATATGCGGGGGGAGAACCCCTGCAGCCCCTCATACTTGTATTATATACCATACCCCCCTCCCACAGATATATGTGGTGTAAAGAGGGTAAAAAGAAAAGTCGCCATTTTCAGCAGTTGCAGTTCTGGGAGCGCAGTAATGGTATTATTCCTAAAATGCATGCAAAGACATTAAGGTGAATTTATCTATGTTTACACTCTGTTTTTGCACACATTTGTTGAAATGTGCACAATTGCACGGGAGAGACCCAACAACACAAACATGCTAATGTGGGCAGTCCCCTTCATGCAGTCACCACTTTTATAAAACAATCCCCAATGTGTTTTTGCGCCATGGCAATGATTGCCTTAAGACTAGTCCTTTGCCATGCTGCAAAAATGCATACTAGTAATGTTTATATGTGCTAATTGCACTTGCAGCAATACGATGTTTCTCTACTGTTATTCCCTCTGCAACCAGTGCAGTATTGTTGATTTTTGACCTGTATATAAATATGCCAGAGTCTCAAAAAGATAACATAATATAGGTCATGTTCATTGACCATGTAAATTGTACGCTTCCATGTGCCCTCATTTCCACTAAACATAGGTGAAATTGCCTTTACTCTTCTCTTTTATTTATTTATCTTAATTTGATTTATTGTGCATCTGTTAGGCGCTTACACAGTAAGTTAGATCTGTTTCAAAGTGCCCCCAGGGCAACCGGGAGGGAACATGGGATTGAAAAAACAATGAACACAGTGGAAGATAAAGACAGACCTACACTACCTTGTGACTATACAGAACGTGCAAGTGTAGGGAGAAGAGTGGAAATGTGTGGGGTGGGTAAGTTCTGGAATGTGGGTGAGCAGCAGATGAAGTGCATAGTATGGTAAGTGCTATTGGGTAGAAAGTGCAAGCCTACAGAAATGAGGCCTTGGGTGCTAAGGAAAATGCTGAGAGGTAGGCAGAGGCTTGGGCGATTGGGTATGGGAGGCCAGGACCGGGAGGGGTCCACGATGGTGGAAAAGTGTAAATGCTGCCTGCGAAGTATGCTTTGCAGGCAGCATTTACACATTGGATTCCTATGTAATCTGCTTACTTTTACATGGGGATAATTTCAAGCGGAATCCATAGGAATCCATAGCATTAAAGCCAGCATGAAAATCCATACTGGTGTTAATGCATCTGCATTTGAATGGACACATTAAGTTCTGTACCACCCCAAACCTGCTATGCAAATGTAGGCAGAAAGAATATCAGTAAACACATTATCTGACATTTTTGCAGATTGTCTTTACCTGAAAAATGGCCCCCTGGGGTGCAAAAGTAAGGCATAAAAGCAAGGTGTTTATTAGTGTCTTCATTTTACGCACTAGGGTATTTTAGTACCTTTTCGAGGCAGAAAAGGAGCAGGAGATGAATTAACATTTCCTCTGTGCATTCTTCTTCTGACTTCAAAGGGCATATGCTTTCACTTCTGCATGTGATTTTATTTAATAGGTTGCTCTGGAATCCATCTATTTTAGCAGCTCCTAAAAGCAGGCAGATTCCATAGGAATTCAGTGTAAATGCATTATTTAGATAATTTACAAAATGGGGCCCAACAGCACATAAGTGTTAATGTTGGCAGTTCCTTAATTGCAATTAGCATTGTTTAGTTAAATGATACCCACCGTGTGAGAGCACGACATGGGTTGACACCACAGAAAGAAAGTGACCTTCTGACTACTACTGGAAGTCCGATTACTTGGTAGACTCGTAGCCAAAAAGGAAATTGTTAAAGAAGCTTTGGTGAGAAAGGCCATCCACCATTTCATTCAGCAGTATGCAGCTGTGTTCAGGGTTGCATGGAAAAGAAAAAAGAAAAAAACAGCTTCAGGAGCTAGGCTAAGGATCAAGAGGCAGACAACAGTCTGTGGCCCCTACAGCACCAGCCCTGCAGTTCCACAGGCCAGTTGAAAAGGTCACATATGCATTCCTGACAGCTGCTGGAACACAAAGTCACAGCGGGTCAGATATGGCTTTTTAACTGTCTGCACCTTTAATCATTTTATACCAGACTCAGCCCAGTGACACGTTACATTTGAAATATAACCCATGCCTGGTTTCAAAATGGTGGCTACTAGGATCACAAAATTATGCAGCCACAACAAGTTGATATCATAATTTAATATAATTCTAGTGACTTTATCAGCTCTGTGCGCAGGGCCCAACTATAGCACAGAAATGTGTCTGGCCTGGATGTTTCCATAACTGCCATGTAGAAAATTGCAAGGGTGCTGCCTCTTGGAAACCCAACAGGAAGGCCAACACCTATCTCCAGTGCACAGGAACACTGGATTTTCTGGAAACCAGTGCTTCAAAGGCAGCACTGAAAAGAAAGCCACACTAACACATGGCTGCCGGCCACTGTAGTTCTTTTGAAGTCAGCAGACATGGAAAAGGGCTGAGGTAGAGTAGCCAAAGATAAGAGAGAGGCTGAGAGAGGGGTTCCACCATCTTGGTTGAAACTAGGGCTATCTACAAATCCCTGTCCCCCCATTTCATGAAGGATAAAGCACTCTGTGAATGAAGTCAGAATACATAGAGCACTTGTTATAACAGGCTGGATTGGGTCCCTTGCAGCATGTTTGCTTTGGATTAGTCCCCCATGAAATGTTACCTTTGTAAGGAGGAGGGACCCCTCCTTTGATTCATATTTGGTCTTTCAAGACAAGATGAAGGATTCTCTCTATCTCTGTTGGTGATAGAGCCTACATCAAAGTCCTTTGCCAAAGAGGTGAAAACAGAAGTTATCCAAGGAAGAGGCAAGTTCTACTCCCTAACCATTCTCAGACAACAGAGGTAGTGTACTGCTGTGGACCAAGGCATCTCTGCTGGCTGCACTGTAACCAGGAGCTTGTTCAATGGAAGTGAAGGACCCCTTGTAGGTGCCAGCTAACTTCCTGGAGTGGAAGAGCAGAACTTGTCTTGTCCTGGAGACATGGAATTGGGTCTCCCAGCAACCTTGAAGTCCAGAAGCAGCTGGAATCCTGTTTGGCACCTCACAACATTTTTGAGCTGGATCAACCATGTCCGTTGCCCTTCCAGCTGCCACAGGACCTACAGTGCTGCTTTTGGCCCTCTTTCCAAATTCAAACCACCTGCTGCACTTTCAGACCTACAGTTGCCGGCTTGACATATTAAAGTGGACTGACTTGTCTCGACTTGATCGCAGGCTTGACATCATGGGAGCAATGGATTGAAGCACTGACTCAACTTTTGGAAGCCAGCGATTCACACGTCCCGAATACCGTCTCAATACAGCAGAACCATTACTTCACTGCTTAGTCGACTGATGCCTGAATAGTTGGAAGCCATAATTTCAACCATCTCGAATGCCGTTTTGATCCAATGGAAGCCCGCCCCTTCACACCAATCAAAAGTCAACTGCCAGTGGGATTGCATTGACTTGAACGTCTCAACATTGAGTCAACTGCAGCAAAAGTGCCTAAAAGCCCTGCATAATGCTGTTGAGCACCTAAAACAAGATTGAAAGGTACTACCAAGAGGCCCTGGCCCTCTAGTGCACTTTTTGGAAACATAGTGTTTTTTAAGTTGTGCATTCTCTGTGTTTCTTTTATAGTGATGGGCTTTTATAGGTTTTAGCTAGTTTGTTTGCATTGATTGAAGTACACTGTTGGGGTTGCTACTCTTATCTACTCAAACCCCTCCTGAAGATATAACCTGCCCTTGCTCTGCGCTATCAAAGCGCCAAAGGAGGTATAACTATTGGGCTGTGCCGGCTACAACTTTATAATTGGGATCACTGCTGATTTAGCAGTAGTCACTAGTCATCCCTGTGCACCTGCAGGGCAGTAAAAGTTGTGTCACACTGGTGGGCAGACGTTGGATTTGATACAGCCCGCTTTACGGATCTACGTGATTTTACCGAACCGAAAAGTTTGACCCCCAAAAGTCTGTTTTTTTTCCTTCAATTTTCCACAAATATATATGTGGGGGGAGACCCCCCAGAAGCTCCCCCCACCTTACCCCTATACATTTTGTATTCACTTTATCCCCCCCCCACATATATATATGCAGAAAATTGGGGGTAGGACTTTTGGGGGTTGAACTTTTGGGAGTAGGTCATTTTGTACAATACCTGCTTTACGACTAAGTGATCCAAAATAAGAGACTTCACATTTTCCATTAGAAACACTGATATGCATATTTTTTGGTTTTGCACAATGGAGCTGGGAATAAGCTCAGCGAGGGGCAAGGGGAATCCCACATGTCTGTAAGGTTAAACCTAAAATGCTTAAGAAACTCCAAGCTCTTGGAGAAGTTAGGGTGGCAGAAGATACACAGGGGACCAGTAGTTATCTGAAGTCCTCAACACAGGTACCCATTCAACTGCGGGGGGCATCAAAATGGTTGGGGACAGTGCTAGTGACAGTTGTTCTTACCGTTCTTTCCAGAGGGAGGGTACTGTGTTCTCCCAGACATTACAAGTTTCAGAAAAGTCCTGGACTTCCACGAGGCACCCAAACCTCAGTCACATACCAGGGTAGTATCTCTGGGCAGGAGCTGACAGAGATCATTTTAGAGGATTGGACGATGGCCATAGAAGAGAAGTGGTAGAGGGATTTAACAGCACTTGAAAAAAACAAAGGCAGAAGGCTTTTGTAATGTTGCGCAATTTGGAACTGGAGAAACAGAGGGTGGCACCTTCATTAGGGAAGCGAGTATTTCCAGTGGCGGGACCCAAGGAGAGCATAGGTTCCATATCCCCAAGTACCTATTCCAAGTATATGAGGTGGGGAAAAGCTTGTTCGAAGCCCTGGAGCTAGCCTTTCGAGCTCCAGGAGGTGGAAGAGGAATGTTGGGGTGCAGCCTCTTGTGCCAGCAAAATCGTGAGGAAAAAGTCCCCCCTGTGGTGTAGGCTGCCTGCGGAGCATGCCCAGGGGTGAAGGGCTGCCTGAGTGGTATGGCCAGGGGTGATGGGCTGCCTGCGGGCATGCACAGGGGTGAAGGGCTGCCTGCGGGGCATGTTCAGGGTGGATGGGCTGCCTGCGGGGCATGGCCAGGTGTGATGGGCTGCCTGCTGGGCATGCCCAGGGGTGAAGGGCTGCCTGCGGGGCATGCCCAGGGGTGATGGGCTGCCTGTGGGGCATGCCCAGGGGTGAAGGGCTGCCTGCGGGGCATGCCCAGGGGAGAAGGGCTGCCTGCGGGGCATGCCCAGGGGTGATGGGCTGCCTGCAGGGCATGGTCAGGGTAGATGGGCTGCCTGCGGGTCATGCCCAGAGGCAAAGGGCTGCCTGCAGGGCATGCCCAGGGGTGAAGGGCTTCCTGCAGGGCATGCCCAGGGGTGATGGGCTGCCTGCGGGGCATGGTCAGGGTGGATGGGCTGCTTGCAGGGCATGCCTAGGGGTGATGGGCTGCCTGTGGGGCATGCCCAGGGGTGGAGGGCTGCCTGCAGGGCATGCCCAGGGGTGAAGGGCTGCCTGCAGGGCATGGTCAGGGTGGACGGGCTGCCTGTGGGGCATGGCTAGGGGTGATGGGCTGCCTGCGGGCCATGCACTGGGGCGAAGGGTTGCCTGCGGGGCATGCCCAGGGGTGAAGGGCTGCCTGCGGGGAATGCCCAGGGGTGATGGACTGCCTGCTGGGCATTCCCACAGGTGATGGGCTGCTTGCGGGGCATGCCCAGGCATGATAGGTTGCCTGCGGGGCATGCCCAGGGTTGAAGGGCTGCCTGTGGGGCATGCCCAGGGGTGAAGGGCTGCCTGCGGAGCATGGTCAGGGTGCATGGGCTGCCTGCGGGTCATGGGGAGGGTGGATGGTCTGCTTGTGTGTATACTGGGGGTGTACAGGGAGATTTACATGCAATTTTCCTGGCGCGAGCCCGGTACGCATATTCCGAGGGGTGCGCGGGGAGTTTTCCACGCATTTTCGCTGGCACGAGCAGGTACGCGTATTCCGATTTGTGCACGGGGAGTTTTCCACGTGTTTTCACTGGCGCAAGTAGGTGTGCATATTCTGAGGGGTGCGTGGGGAGTTTTCGACGCATTTTTGGTGGCGCGACCGGGTATGCATATTCCAGGGTGCGCGGGGTGTTTTACACGTGATTGGGCAGTGTGGGCCCTCCCGGGTGTGGCCCTCCTCCCCTCCCCATGGCCCGCAGGCAGCCCATCACCCCTGGGCATGCCCCGCAGGCAGCCCTTCACCCCTGGGCATGCCCCGCAGGCAGCCCATCACCCCTGGCCATGCCCCACAGGCAGCCCATCCACCCTGCCCATGCCCCGCATGCAGCCCTTCACCCCTGGGCAGGCCCCGCAGGCAGCCTATCACCCATGGGCATGCCCCGCAGGCAGGCCACATGTCACCATGCACTTGGGAGGCCCGACTAATGTACCCCACCCCAGCCCCCATTGATAGGCACCGGCCAGCTGGCCCGACTCATGTCCCCCCAACCAACCACCCACCCCCCATTGACCGGCACCTGCCAACAGGCCCTGACTCATGTCCCCCCACCCACCCAGCCAACGACCCACCCCCCATTGACGGGCACCTGCCAGCAGGCCCCAACGCATGTCTCCCCATTAACCCACCCACCCACCCCCCATTTACGGGCACCTGCCAGCAGGCCCTGACTCATGTGTCCCCAACCACCCACCCACCCCCCATTGGCGGGCACCGGCCAGCAGGCCCTGACGCATGTCCCCACGAACAACCCACCCACCATTGACGGGCACCTGCCAGCAGGCCCTGACTCATGTCCCCCCACCCACTCACCCACCACACAATTAACGGGCACCTGCCAGCAGGCCCCGACTCATGTCCCCCAAAAAGCCACCCACCCCCCATTGACGGGCACCTGCCAGCAGGCCCCGACTCAAGGCCCACCAAACACCATGTCATAACAAAACAGACCCATGCCAACCCAAATCCTCCCTGTCCCCAGTACAAGCATGCAACCATCCACTGCACCCACTCCCAAATTACCCATGCTATGAGAGTCTCAAAAGAACCAGCATGGCCATGCATACATGTACAACAGAGCCAAACAGTGGTAACACATGACTGAGTCAATGCTCATAGAGACATGCACAAAACCAATGAGAGTACACAACACCAATAATGAAGATATATGAAATGTATTAAAAAACATAATGAAATAACATAGTGAAAATGAAACTTGCAAATTAAGAAATAATGAAAGCAATACCAAAAATCCACAACATGAAAAATGAAAAGTGGTCCATCGCCAATGTCCATATTAAGGAAATAAAAAAATAAAACTAAACACCATTGATCCATGGGAAGTTGAAATAATGAAAGTATGTGCAAGTCGAACTATTTACAATGCAAGTCCAAAGTGTCCATGATCCCAAAACAAAAGGAAACCTACCAAAAATCCTATCAATAAAAAACTATATACATAAAATGGAGCAAAGTCCATGAACTCCAAAACAATATTTAAAACAAAGGAAACCTAAGCCTAAAGAAATATGTACAAAGGCGGCAGGCTAGTCCAACGGCTCACTCTTTGATGTTCCGGGCCAGGGCATCATCGAACTCCACGTTGATGTTCCAGAGGCGGGCCTCTTCCCTGGCCTTGAGGTCTCGCAGGGATGCAGCCATGGCCTCCTCCAACTCCCTGCGAGTTGCCTCGAGGCACTCAGCCCTCCTCAACACCCGGCGAATGGAGTTCTCCGCCCTGACTATTGTGAGCCGTGCCTCCCCTGCCCGCCGCGGCTCCGCATCTATCTGCTGGACCAACCATTGCCACGCGGAAGACAGTCCCAATCCTGGGTCCTCCTGCCCTCCGGCCGATGCCTGCCCCTGGGATGTTGAAGGCTCCGAGCCATGATCACTCCCACGCTGAGCCTGCTGCTGCCTCCAATGCAAATGCCTCTAGCACCATAACGGCCTTCAGGCTGATGGAATCCTCTGCCCTGCTTCATGATGCCTGTACGTCCTCCATCTGCTGGGGTTCAGTTGGAGGGGTGGCCACCCCTGCTGGACCTCCGACTCCTGACTGTGGCAGGGATGTGTCCTCCACCAGCCTGGCCGCTGGCTCAGGGGCAGCTCCACAGGTGGCCCAGGTGATACTTGGGTGGGAAGATGGCACGGAGGACAACTGGCCCATAGGGGGTTCAGTTGAGGAGGTGGTCGCAAGGAGTTCCAGTACATGGTTGAACCCAGTGCCGACGATCTGTCCTAGTAGGTCAACGTGGCCAATGAGGGATACGAAATGACGTGCATTGTCCTGATGAGAACCCTGCATGTCATCCTGAATCCCATGTTGGTGCAACGCCACCCAGCTAGGACAGGCTCAATGCGGTCACGGATTGCAACGTCGGCAGGGAGACGAAGGCCAGTTGTTGTACACACATGCCCTCCCTGAAAACAGGTCTGGACGGAGGCATCCCTGCTGGTGTCGGATGATGCAGTCACAGGATCAGGGACAGGATTACACACAGGCACCTCTGCGGCGACCTGTGCTGCCTCCTGTCCCTGTCGCTGGACTGCACCATTAGCACCAGTGGAATCCCCCCTCCAGGCCCCGTACGTGGGCCTTCCGCAGTCTTCTTCTCAAACAAACACCACACCAACCTGGATGACTCCGTGCCATTTTCCTTCATAGGCCCCTGTGGGGGCTCAGCTGCCCCTACTGCTGCTGCGGAGTTCACCTCCAAACGCCGCTTCTTGGACGTACCATCGGCAGCTGCGGCCACGGACGCGGCACCAGACTCCTCACTTCCGAAGAGATGACTACCCAGGAGGGGAGCTGGGCCCTGCATCTCCGGCTGGCAGTGGGATCCCTGCCGCTGTGCTCCACAGCACCGTCTCCGCCCTCTTCATCAGTTGACGCTGCAGACAGTGAGAGACAGAACACAGGCATCAGGGCACTGTATAATGGTCATATACATACATGACAGTTGCACATGAGTAGCAGTGTCAAACTTCACAGATGGCATAACACTCGCCAACACACATATCATTTGAACCCACACACATGCACAAATTGACAGGAATGGTGCATCAGGCAGCAGCATCCATACACACACAACAGCATGAACATCCAAAGGTCAGCCTGACGTCACAAGCAACACAGGGAGTGCCAAACACATGCACACACGCCACCAGACAGACATGCATCTGTACATCTCCACCACCTGTCACAGTGCAATCACCGGCAACTATGTCACATCTGCCAATCGGCTCACTACATGTCTGTGTCACATGCATCCATGGCATATCACAGTCGCACACAAGTCAAACACACACACACACACACCCCTAAACCGTGCACGTGCATGAACGTGGAACCAGCATCCATGTGTCACACCCAACCATGGCATAGTACATACACAGAAATGCTAACATGTGTGCGTCTCCACATGAATTTGTGCATCATGCTTTGGAACACATACACCATTGATGTGCATCACACATGACTGGACTCACATGCGGCAGGCTCATGTCCCTGCACATACACATCCACACATGGGTCTTTCCAGACATATGTCCCATGCTGCACACTCCTGGCGCACCTCAACATGCACTGCATACAATCAGTAAACATGCACACTTACCGCTGGACTCCGGAGGGGTCTGCCTCTCAAGGGCCTGGAGGTGAAGTGCTGGGCATATGCATTCCAGGACCCTCATCTGGTCGTCGGTAAGGCAGACCCGGCACCCCTCTGCATCTGCTGCGTCCAAGAGGCACCGGGCCTTTCTCAGGGTCCTGGACCTGAAGTCCTCCCAGCGCTTACAGACGTGTGGTAGGTCGCGGGTTGCCACCCCTCCGCATTGAAGGCAACCACGATGTCCGTCCAGATCCTTCTCTGTCCATCCTTGTCGGTGCATGTTCTTCCGAAGAGGGCATCATAATGCACCAGGACTTGCTCCACCAGGGTGCCAACCTCTCCTGCTGTGAAGCTGGCAGCCCTCTTCTTCTCTGGCAGGGGGTTGCCAGTGGTCTCTCATGGTGTTTCCCCCGACATGGCAACCTCCCGAGGCGGGTGTGGGTGGGCAACTCGTTCCTGGTGCTAGTTTGTGGAGAGATGGAACTGCAGTCGGGAGTCTTCTGTTCCAGCAGGGGTGGTCACAGCAACTGGACCCCTGCAGATGGCTGATGTGCAGGCACCAAATAGCAGGGCACGTGGCCAGCAGGCAGGCAGGCAGCAGCAGATGGCTCGTGGGAGTTGGCTCGGGGTTCTGGGGGGCAGGAAAATGGCCTTCTGGGCAGGAGCGTGGTCTTCCGTGTGTTGTTGCGTGGCCAGCTTGATACGGAGTGATTTGGCACGTGAAAAAACAGCACGTCAGCGTGTAATTAAAGAATAAGGCCCTTAGCGCGTAAGCGCGTATGTGACGTAACACGTGCAGGTGTTTCCCTCCCACAGGTGCATAGTGATTCAGCACGTGAAAGAACTGCACGTATGTGTGTTAAGGCGTGTAATTTGAGGAAAGGGCCTAAGCGCGTAAGTGACGTGACGTGCACGGGCGTTTTCCCTCGGCACGGATTAAAGGTGAGCGGGGACAGCTGTTCACTATACGTGCTTTTCGTGGGGACCGACACGTGTGTTGCTACTTCTGGTTGTTTCACGCACCATCACTACTTCACAGCGGATCAAGGACATATCTCTTCTTTTGGCGGGGGTATTGGCTACGCTTGTTTTTCATTACCACGCAAGTCAGATGGTGAGTCGCCCACGCTATTTTTCCCACTGCGGGTCCCCCTGTGTATCACGTACCCGTTTTCGAGGTCATAGTAGCCTGCGTGTCCCACGCGTACATTTTTTTTATGTCCCTGGGTGCCACCGCGTACTGCAGGAGGTTAATTCCACACACGTGGGCTACCGGGGGTTGCGTGCACAGTTTTACTGCAGTTTTGGGGTGCCTGAGCGTTGCATGACCCGTCACTTTATCACCGGGGTCACATACAGCCTTGCAGGTGCACAGGGGTGCTGTTAACATCTGGTACCCAACCCCCTTCACCCCAATTGCCCAGGACAATTGTCGTGTAGACCTCCCATTGGCACTACTACTACATCTGTGCCCGCACTGCTACATCTGTGCCGTGGTTGGGAGGCCACAAAAGGTGAGGGGCGCCTCAGCTGGACGTCCTCCATGTGGGGGGCGTGGTCAAGGATGTAGCCGGGGTGACCAGGGAGTAGGGGGACTCCAGGTTGTCCAGGGTGGCTGCAGAGGGGAAAGAGGCATGGGTGCGCCACTTCGGCAGGATGTTCTGCCATGTGTTGGTGCAGTCATGCCACCACACCCTGTGGTTCTGAGAGATGCAGCTCTTGCATCTGACACTGGCACCCATGTGACCCAGCAGTCCATTTCATTGACTGCCACAAGCCCAAGGGTAGTGGTAGCTGCAGGTGCAGCTGTGTCCACCACCACCCAGGCTCAGGGTCAGCCAGCGCATGGTATTCCGGAGAGACTTTATTGCCTCGGTAATTTCCTCTTGTGAGATGGATGCGTTCAGCGGTTCCCTTAGTTCTTGGATTACCCAGTACAGTTCGGTATCGTTGAGGTAGCTCTGAAGCGCCTCGGGACTAGTGGCGTTTTTGGAGCTATATAGGTCCTGGTAGAATCTGTGGAACATGTTCACTATATCTTCTTCAGTATAAGCCAGATTCCCATGTGTATCACGGATGCGTTCCACACGAGTGGGTGTTTGATCAAGTCTTAGAAGGTGGGCTAGGAGTGCTCCAGGTTTCTGTCCCTCTCCATACTGCCTGACTCTGTGTCTGCGGCCTAAAAACTTCAGCTCACGTTCCGCTGCTTCCTGAAATTTTGATAGTTCTATTCTTAGATCGGCCTGGGACTGCGAGTCTGGGGATGTTGTTTGTTTAATTTCGAGTTCTTTCAGGCATTGTTCATTGTCTGCTAGCTCGCGCCATATCAGTTTTAGAACGCCATTTTCTTTGGCCATGCACATACCTCGTACGTAGCATTTCAGCGTCTCCAATAAGGTGCCGGCCGAGGCCACTGATTCCTGATTTATTTCGAGGAAGGTAGTGATCTCCTGTTGGAGCTCAGACATTCAGACAGGGTCCGAGAGCGAACCTGTTTTAAATCTCCAGTTAAGGGGGGTCTTCTGGGTATCGGGCAGCATAAACTCGAGTGTGACCATGGAATGGTCAGAGAGGGACCGTGGTAGAATTTGACAGGATCCCCAGTTGTATGGACTATGGGTTGTTACCAAGATATAGTCAATGCGTGAGCTGGTGTTATGGACCGCCGAGTGAAATGTGTATTCATGTGAATTCGGATGGGTGTATCTCCAAATATCGGACAACTCAAAAGTCTGGCAGATCTCCACTACCTGGTGACTAGCTTTGGAGATTCTGTTATTTACGCTGTGAGATTTGTCAATTTGGGGGTCCAGAGGAGTGTTGAGGTCTGCGCCCCAGATGATTGTCGCTGAGGTGTACGCTCCTAGATGGGACATGACCCAATTAAAGTTATTCGGTCCATCAATGTTAGGAGCGTAGGTATTCACCAAAACTATTTAATTCCCAGCAAGTATACCCCACACCAAAAGGGTCCTGCTCTCCCCGTCTTTCTTAAAGTCGATCAGGCTAAAGTTGGCTTTTTCGTCTATTAGAATTGCGACGCCTCTCGTGTAGGAAGAGTGTGAAGAGAAGCATCTGTGGCAGCCCCATGAGCGGGCCCAGTGTTGTTCTGCAGCTGGCAAAAGGTGGGTTTCTTGTAACATAGCAATATTGATCTTGTGCCTGAAGGACCCTCCTGAGTTTAGCAGGTTGGTTGCCACCTCTGATGTTCCAGGTGGCGATCTTAAATGGACCCGTTCTGAGGAGATAGAAGGGGGGGAGGGGCTCCGTCCTGTCTTTGCGGTTCAGATAGTGTTTAAGCATACATGAGGAGTTGTTGAGGTTTGCAGGTTCTGAAACGGGGTTCTGTAGTTGCTTTGTGATTGAACGTAGCTGACCAAACGAAGGTAACGTAATAAATTTAACATCCCTCCCTTGCATGGGCAACCCCCAACTGGCCCACGATGTACCCCCCCATAACATCAGAACTACAGGCAGTGCTGCGCTTGGGGCATTAGTAGCCCAACAGGATGTAGTGTGGCTCTGGATTCATTAGGTTTTGAAACTCTGTGGTGAGTAGCATATGTCATGATGACACTGGAATGGTTTCCCTGCTGCTCATTGCCGAGATCGAGGGCTATGGTGGGTCTCTCCGCATGCGATCTTCACGTCGTGGGTTTGGGTTGTTTGGGGCAGGTCTACATCCGGTGCGATCTAGGTATTCATTGGCCTCCTCTGGTGTGGTGAAGAATTGGGCTTTCCCGTCGTGCTGAATGCGGAGTTTGGCGGGGAACAACATGGAATAGAGTATGTGGTTATCTTGTAGTCTCCGCTTAACTGACGTGAAAGAGTGCCTCTGTGCTTGTACTGTTGGTGAGAAATTGGAGTTTCCCTTTTTCTCTGGCTGCTTTGAGTATTGCGTCCCGGTCCTTATAATTGAGTAGTCTGGCTATATTCGGACACGGGTTTGCTCCCGGAATTGGTCTGGCAGTGGGAATTCTGTGTGCTCTTTCTACGATAAATAGTTGGGAGAGCACTTCTGTCTCAAATAGTTCGGTGCAGATTCGTTCTGTCTCAAATAGTTCGGTGCAGATTCGTTCAACGTGGTCGTCCATTTTGGTCTGAAGTTGTTGCTCTCTGACTCCGATAATTCTAATATTATTCCTTCGGGAACGGCCTTCCAAATCTTCGTTCTTGGCAGAGACGGCTTTCATTCGGGATTCTAACATGAAGACCCTGGTGGTCAGGGCTGCCGTGCCGTCATCTAGATCTGATACACGTTGCTCCACGCTGTCTAGCCTATCTGCATGTTGGTCGAGGCAGTGTTGAATTCTATCCACTTTGAACGATAGATTGTCCAATTTGTTTCCTAAATCCCCGATTCCTGCTTTCAGGTCTAGCAGAATTTCCCTGATGTCGAGGCCTGGTGTCTGATCTGCAGCTGGGTCGATGTCTCTTGCGGGGAATGCTGGTCTACTGGTGGTGTTTGTCGTCTTGCCGGAGGAGCTAGCCTCAAAATTCAGTTTTTTCTGCGACTTGTCAGGTTTCCCCATGGTCGGACCAATCCGGCCCACACACTCTTGGTGATAGTCGTTGTTCGAGCACGGGTTGTGACGACATGACACAAGTCGCAGTTCAGGATCTAATTTGCCGATGTTGTTGGTGGTCTATGAAGGGTTAGTCAGTAACTTATTGGGTTTGGTCTAAATAATCATGGGGTGCTTTTATCATTCAGCAGGCGTTTTCAAATTCTTGCAAATGGAGTGCTGGCCGTGGCTGTCTGAAGAAAGTTTCAGGGGTTTAGCGGGATTGCCTGATGTATGACCGTTCGGCGCTGGGATGTTTCAATCAGGGTCAGAGGGGACGCGTTTCCAGCGGTCTCTATGGAATATGGCACTGTTCTCTGCATGCGAGCGCCCTACCGGCTGTCTTTTGGCATGGTTTTGAGACTGTAGAATGTCGTGTGACAGGCTGCTTGTGCCTGTCTGCGGTAGTTGGCTTTGCTAATATGTGGCACTGGTCCCAGAGGTGGGGAACTGGAGTGCAGTAGTATGGAGTACGTTGATGCGGCCCAGCCCCTAATCTATATTCACACAGAACATTTCCCAGTCGTCCTGTCAGCACCGGGATGCAGGTATATTCTTAGCGGATGTGCCGCGCGCAGGCCTTTACATTCAGAGGGCCATGGGAAGGCCTCATATATGTGCAATCCCTGCAATGCAGTCAACAGTTCAGTTTCTTTTTATATGGCACTGCAGTGCAACGCCGCTTGAGGGTCAGGGCGTACTGTGTATTTGTAACTGGAGGGTCGTGGCTTGCTTCCACTTTGATGGAGAGTGTCTCAAGGGCGCCGCGATGCTCCTCAGCTCACCCGGCGGGGTCGGCTGCCACCCGGGGGAGGCGTGTGATGGATGTCCGTTGGGAGTGCAGATGATCGTTCCCCCGGGGCATTCTGACAGATGCCGGCCCCCGCGGCTTCCGCTGGCAGCGCAAGCTGTATGGGGTCGGGAGGTTCCCAGGTCTGCCGGGGCACAGGATAAGCATCACGTACGCCTGGCTGGGCTCCTACCTGCATCTCTGGTGGGGCCGCACAGCAGGGCGGGCTTCGAGCCACCGCAGGGATGGAGACAACCGTGTCTCTGAAAGCGCAGAGGGTGCGCACGTCAACCCGCCTCTTCGAGATGGCTCGGCTCCTCAGAGATGGTGTGTTTGCACGCTTGTGCTGGGCGTTCGTGGGTGGTGACGGATTGGGCACCGCGAGGGCTCCTCCTTCTCAGCTCGTGGCCTTGCCCACCACACGGTACCAGCTCACTCGAGTCGGCGGGCCGTAGGAATCTGCCTGTAACTTGGCCAATATTGGGGATCTTGAGACCAGTTTGGTGTCAAAATGTTCAGCTCGGCTTCGGGAATCGGTGCAGCGTTGGCTGCGGCGGAATTGGGCACCACAGAAGGATGGATGAGACAGGATTAATTCAGAGCCACACAGAGCTCCCTAGGAAGCCGCCATCCCGTTCGGCTCTCTAGCGCCCCCCACGCAACATTGTGCAGGGCGCATGCTGCCACAATGATCCTGCACACTACTGGGGGTGAATATAGTAGCTGCCCGCCAGAGCGGTCAAGGGAGCGGAAGCGTGTCTTGAGCACTCTGAATGTGCGCTCCACTATGCCCCTGGTTACAATATGGGCAGCGTTGTATCTTACCTGGGGTCAGTGGCGGCCGCTCACATAGGGCGGGGGGGCGTCGCCCCCCCACCCAGAGCCCCCCCATAGTGTGCTGCAGAGTGCAGACACTGAACAAGTTCTGTGTATTTTATTCTTTTTGGGGATTTTCTTTTTACAGCGCTGCATCTCTGTGGCAGCAAAAAAAAACGAAAGCATAAATAATGTGACTGCTGAGAGGCCCAAAGCCCAATCATTAACATTACAGAGCACGGTATGACTCAGAGCGCTCTGCAATGTTGATGACTGGGCCTGGCCTACAACAACACAGGGGCGCGTCCACTTTTACGCATCTTCAGTTGTATTGTAGATGCATGGAGCTCGTAGCTCCACGCATTCTACGTTACATCTCACAATATAGGAGACTGGCAGGGCGCTAGAGGGGTGGCCCCGCCAGTCTATAATCTGTGCGCAAATAGCGCACCACCAACAAGCCTCTGACTTGGGCATAGCAACAGGTATTTCCTGAATGTCATTGGCTGTTTGCCAGCCAATGACATTCATGTGTGGGTGGGGCTGGGGGTGATGGATGGGTGCCGGCGTCTGGGTGACGTCGGTGTTGCCTCGTTCCTTCTAGAACTTCTCTCAGGCTCACACTTGACTTTGTGCTGACTGAGTATTTGGGAAGAGGCTCAGCTGCCCAGCCAGCCGGACCACAGAACAGGAGTCTGGACAGAGGGCCGTCCAACAGCCTATGTGTGCTGGTAACTGCGGTAAGTAAAAGGTCGACTCGAACTCGGAAAAAGACTGTGCCCGGCCTGGGCTGGCCTTCAATCATTCCCCAGGCCAGGAGGACAGTGCTCTCCTGGAGCCCTGCCCTGGGGAATGCAGCAGGGACAGGGAGGGCCTAGTGGCTGTGTCGATGTCAACGCCATAATACGCCCTTGATGCATCATGTCCTCCTCCTCTTCCATTCTAAGAGGAGTGGTCGTGGACATGATGCAGCAGGGAATAGGCGACATCGACACGACTGAGAGGGGGACATACAGTCACGGTGGATAATTCCTTTGCGGTCGAGATATTGTGTCCAGTGGACAGCTGATTTTAGTTTATTAATTGTGTTCTTGTTGGTGCCGTTTAGTCCCAAAGTCTGTTTTTATGCTTTGAATCGTTTAAAGGTTTGACAACAATGAAATGTATGGGCTGAATGCCTGGATTGAATTACATACTGTATCCACTTTTACTCCACATCACAGTACACATGCTAATTACCCATACTTCCTGGCCAGCAGGGCTTTGGCTGCAGATGAATTTTTGGTAAAAGTGAAATGGGAGCAATGCTGGGTGGGAAGTTACTTTATACAGTAAAAGGGCTGGGGGAAGGGCCAGGTAATGATTCTGTAGTGGGAGGTGGAATTTGCCTCATTATGAAAAGACTGGTGATCAGTGGTAAATAATCTAGGCAGTCACTCAAGCTGAATATTACAAACCTAACCTGCTTAGCATTTTGCATTTTTTGTTAGATTCTCCAGAAAACCGACCTTACTGTGTCTCTGCTGATAGTCAATAACACATAGAAGGAACTCTGCTAGTAACTGCTATCCGTTTCCAATGTGCAAGCGGCATATGCATTCACCTTTTGCATTTTCAAAGAGTTGACAAATCAATGCCACTATGGTTGTCCACAGTCTCATTAATTTGTCAACGCATCTACATTCTGAGAAATACACTAATCACTTACCACAGAACTGCATCTCCTGCGAAGTTTGGTTTTTGTTAACCTCCCTCTCCTACAGCTGACGCACCACTGAGATCAAGTCCCACGAATGTTATCATTTCTGGCCTTTCTGGTGTAATGGCCTAGTGTGCGGCCCTGGGAGCGGGCTGCAGCACTAGTTTGCACTGAGAACAGGTCACACGGATATTATAATTTCTGGCATTTCTGGTGTAATGGCCTAGTGTCGGGCTGCAGCACTATGCAGCTCTAGTGTACCATCTGCGAGCCCCCCTCCGAACCAATGAGGCACTAAAAATCCACACTGCCGACGCTGAGAAAAGCATGCTCCTATTTTGACTGTGATGTTTAAATTGCAGAGAGTGCAGCCCCGGGATGGCTCAAAGTACAAGCAATATCTCTCTTTCTATCTTCATCTCTTCAGAAGGTTCCTCTTGCAGCCTACAAAATCACTGCCCTGGCACAGGGCCGTTTTCTAGCAATTGCAAATGTTAAAGCCGAGCCCACACAAGCGTAATTGTCCAATTACACAGTCGCGGTACATGTATTTATCATGTGATTGGTGTGTCCTTTCAAAATACATTTTTTGCTAGTGATCATATTAATGGCATAGCCATGCATAATACAGCACCACATGAGCAATACATGTAGAGCAATGCCGTGTGTCAGACTCCAGTCGTGAGCATTAGAATAATTGCCAGGCGGAGACAGAAAACCAAGCAATGCTCTGGATGGTGTCCATGCATCCCCTGGTAGAGCACTGATCTTTAGGGTCACCTATTTGAAATAGGGTTTGTGCCCCATAGTGACCCAACACAGCCTGTGATTGACAGGTATGAGGTGTGGTCTCCAGAAAGAAGGAAGCCAGTCGTCCAGATCACAGAATAGCATTGCTGCAAGGCTGCAAATTACATGGGCATTGCCTGTTTGAAGCACGACAAATGGAAAAAGAACAATTTGAAGGGTTCTTCTTTATAAAATGGGAAATTACAGACACACACAAAAAAGTCTGTTTTGAAATCTGCTGCTACAGGCGAACAACTGCCTAAGGCCATATACAGACAATGAAATAGTGTCCCTCTATTATACATTGGGACATGAAGGAGAAATTGAACTGTTTCCTTCTTCTTGACAGATTAAAAATAATGCATGTTCGGTTAAACAAAGATATTATTCAGTCTCGTCTTCTGCAGGTCCACACTGCTTGTCACTCTGAAGTACAGTACATTCAATATAGTAAAGTATATTCCTTGGCTCTGGTGTGTGGTTAGCTTGCCATATCTGTCCCTATTCTGGAACGAGGTCCTAAAACATGCACTTGCCCTGCCTATGTAGCTTGCATGCATTTACGTGCGACTGTTTCGCGTGCACCATGATGAAGCTACCAGTGTATCCCACTTAGCTCTAGGCGACTATTCCCAAGCTCCCGATTCCCCTAAGTTCAAAACTATAAATTACATATCATCAGATAACAAACCCATATTAAATAATATTAATTTGCAGGAATTGTATGGCATTAGCAGATCCTTTAAAGTCTGGAACAAGGAAAAAGAAAATAATTTCACAGGCTCCATTTCTCCTTTCCCTCGCTGCTCACATTTCACCCCATTTCCAGGAGATTCACACAAGACACGGCTCTTTACTTTGCATATAAGCATAAAGAAGTGTCTACAGACTTCAATGTTCATGTGCTAAATGGACATTTGCATTGGGCTAGCATAGAACCGAAAAAGAGCCACAGCCCCTCCTGCAGTGAGAACTGTACAAAGGAATGACAGCTGTGGCAGTGCTGAATGGACAGATGACTCTCTGCATCTCTACTCTGATCCAATTACATTGCACATCCCTCTGAAAGACCCAGCAGCTTGAGTCTGACTCCAGTGTTTGAGGAAGGACAGTATTGATCTCTCAGGTCATAGTATTTAGGTACAAAGAAAGGTGCAAAGGGTTGCCTCTAAATGCTCTAAACTTGAAGAAATCATATCATAGCAATATGACACCCCAATCATAATTACGGTCCAGACTGGAGGCAGACCTGGTTAAGACATTTTCATTACACCCGTAGCCGGTTTCCAACTCCAATTAAGTCATTAACTCTCAGAAGACTGCTTTCATAAAGCACTGCTGGCAGGCACATTTTAGCACAAAGTTTGATGGCAAGCTCAGAGTTCCAGTGAGGAGGTGTTTTGTGCGGGGAAGGGCAGGAACTGTGGGGGAATGGACCATTAGCAGGCAATGGGTGGCCAAATAACAAAACAACAACTACAGGCTTTGTGACCCTCCTCATATGCCATTTCATCATATGCCATTTCTATGTTGTACAATACAACATAGTACCAGCTATTCTCAAATACAAGCTGCTGTAAAATACACCATCACACTTGCACACATAAGAATAATATAACACCATTAGTATGTAAAACCTAATGCTTTTTATATCATATTTCTGTGGGTTTGGACAGTAAATTGGACATTTTGCAAGCCATTTTACAAAAGATTTCTCGTCGAGGGACAATCCCCCCCACCCTTGGTGTGGGTTGGGCTTGCTCACTGCGCTCGCTCACTACCAAATTCGGACCCGCAAACTTACGCCCCACCACCTTTTAAAGTCACCAGCCGCCACTGCCTGGGGTGGTGTGGTTGGGTTCCGTATTGGCGTCATCATGTGGTTGCTCAGCGGGTAGACACTGTCCCCTGGGGAGTTGAGCATGGTTGTTATTAGTTGGGTTTGTGTATTTGTCTGTGTGTGGCATGCATGCATGTGCACAGACATTTGTACTCACCAATGAGCCATGTGTCACCATGCTTCCCAGCTTCCAGGTCCCGGCTCAGGGCGGATATTCTGTATATGAAACTGTCATGGGTAGACCCAGGATAGTTTCCATAGACAGAGGTGATGATTCCATGGGCATCGCATACAACCTGTACGTTGATGGAATGCCAGTGCTTGCGGTTTCGATAGATGTGCTCAGCGGCCCTAGGAAGATGTAGTGCCACATGGGTGCAATCTATGGCACCAAGCACTTTTGGGAAGTGTACCACCCTGTAAAAGTCCTGGACCATGGCCTGCCTTTCTGCTGGTGTTCTGGGCATGTATATGTGCCTGCGGACTGAGGGGCGCGCAGTCATGATTGCCAACACCTGGTGTAGGCAGCGTGACTGCGTGGCCTGTGAGTCACCCCCAACTATGGCAGTTGTCCGCTGAAATGACCCAGTGGCCAGAAAATGCAGGACATTGAGCACATTTTCCAAGGGGCTCAGTGCTTGGGAGCACAAGGTGGGTGATGGGAGGTCATCCTCCCACTCAGTGACCAGGTCTAGGATGATACGAGGTGGAAACCTATACCTGCCAAAGACCTGGTCATCAGGCATCCCAAAAAGGATGGTCCTGGGCAAAAAAATGCGGGGCCTGGCTATTCTCCTCCTGCGGTGTCCCACGATCAGTGCTGCGAGAAATGGGACATTCATCGCACTGTATATACGTGATTGTTGTTTGCGCGCACTGTTCTAATGCACGGGGACGCTTCCGCCTGCCTTCTTGTGGCGGATGTGTTTACACCTGTGGTGTCTTTTGGCGTGCGCTGGTTTTCTGTATTAGAATCCATGAATACGTGTTATTTGCGCGCGTGTGGGCGTTCCATCTATTTCCCAGCAGTACTTCCCCAGTTACGCCTTCATGTTCACACGTTGTTCTCCATTCCGCGTGTACCACCCCTTTTTGGTGTGTGTGCGCTACACGTTGTTTGCTTTCGCTGTGCGCGTCGTGCACAGCGTTCGGGATGTTGAAGTGACATCCAGGGGAAAACACGCGCAGGGCCTTCCATGAATCGCATGCATGCGCATGCTCTTGCTTTTTCACGCTTGCGCCAGCTTGTGCCACAATTTTTGGCGCACATTTGTTCATAAATCAGCCCAATAGTCTATAGAGGCACCTTCTCCTGCTGGAGGGAGCCTAGTGCCCTCTGAGTTGCCAACTGAAGTGATACTGAATTCAGTAACTGCAGCGCTGCCTACAGGCATAGATCCAGAACCCTAGATGGAGGGTATGGTTGCTTCAGACCTCAGAGACCTACCAAAACTTAGTGAGTTGTCCACAGCTGGAGTCCTAAATCAGGTTGACTTTTTCAGGACACAGAGAGAGACTGACACACTCTAGCTGATCTGCATGAGCAGTCAGAGAAACAGGCTAAGGCAGAAGCCTCTGGAAAGCCCAGGTTGCACAGAGAGAGCATGGTAACCTGTACAGTGAGCCCAAGAAGGATGAGGCAGGGGCTAACTGGAAGTTGGCTGTGACCCATTTTCACAGGAGGTTCCAAAAGGACTCTGCTCATGACTTTTCTTTGGCGGGTCATTTAGAAGTGACCATGTGTAAAGACTCGAGGGGGGTTATCTGTACTCACGCCCTCTATATGGCAGAGGTGAAGCACAGAGCACCCCAGCCAAGGTACTCTATGTGATAGCAATGGACAAGCAACCAAGGCTTAAGCTGTCAGGAGGTGATGTGGCCTGGTTCCTAAGTACAGTGAATTCCCCAAGCCCCCCACAAAAGAATATCCACACACTATGCTATCGGCTAACACAGTTCTTTATATAAAAAAATAAGGTTCAATATATATACACAATTAATAACACACTTTGTACTTAGGCAAATCTAATATGGCAAATATGTGCAATATCTATGGGGTACCACTCTAAACTATTGATCACTTTAAAATTCACCAACTGCTGATAATTTCTAATGGCATAATGTGTGTCAGCATAGGAAATAGGAAGGAATGCAAGTTGGGTTAAACAATGGCAGAATAGTACTTCAGCTACTAAGACACAGTTCTGTGTGAGGATTCCCCCACCTGGGCAAACTGTAATAAAGAGTATTAACAAACCCAGTCCATTAATGTTTAAATAGTCTTGTTTCCTGGCCAACAATGTTCCACTACCCCAATGTACCTGAGTTAGCAGAGTTTTGTCTATCTATCTATCTATCTATCTATCTATCTATCTATCTATCTATCTATCTATCTATCTATCTATCTATCTATCTATCTATCTATCTATCTATGTTCTTGAATTGCGCCACTAACCCAAAGGCCTCAGGGCGCACCTGACAGATGTTGACGGATCTCTCATGCGTGAACCCCCTTTAAAGCCGGTGCCACAGGGCGTTGAGAGTCCACGAAGAAAGGTGAACCTCAGCGTCGAGAGTCCTCGAAGAAAAGAGTTTGGTGCTGCAAAGGGGACTCAGTGAAGAACATAGGTCCAGCAGTGGGTGTCGGATGTCGGTGTCGACGATCAGGACTCGACTATGGCTGGATTTTGGATCTTCCCTTGTCAGCGTGTTTGTGGACTTCGGGTGGCAGGAATACCACAGGTGAATTCTCCTCGGCCGTCGACGACCTCAACTTTCTCCAGCGGCACAAAGCGGACAAGAGCGCTGGCAAGGGATCCCTTTGTTTAAATGTTCTTAGGCAATGGTGGAGTGTTGCGGCTCCCGTCGTCCAGCAGCACAGTGTCAAGCTGTCCCTTCTTCTGGGCAACACGAATCAACGGGCTTGCAGCGGTCACGGCAATCCTCCAAACCCCAGTCGAAGGCAATGGACTTCAACTGCCTCGATGTCCTGGTGCTTTACTTCAAGATTTCTCTATGGACCCCGTCTCCGGTCATCAGCCTTTCTGGACTGACTTCCAGGGTGCCTCGATGAAGATCAGCTTCTGCACAATGTTCCCTTATAGCTCGGGGAGAGGTATCCTAGTCAGGTCCTCTCTTGGATCAGTCCTCGACAGACTTGAGAGCTTTCAGATCAGGTCTAAGGAAAGCAGCAGCAATTCTTCTTCTCCCAGCTGAGCTTCAAGGATAAGCAGCTTCAAGTTTCAACTTCAGCTTCTTAACAATTTGGTAAGTGAGAGGTCCTCAGATATACAGATCTGTCCCTCATTCACACTCCTGAGCCAAGCTGAGTCAACCAATCAGTCAGAAGGGCATTCATGCAGGCAGGCAGCCAATCGGGCTCACAGTGCATTCGGGCCATTTGCTTCCACCCAGACACCCATAACAAGGAATGTAGATTGGGGTAAGCACCCAGTCTTTCAACACACTACACTGCATTCATGTCAGTTTCAGGCAGGGCTGTCTCATCCTTTGTGTCACAAACACAGATACCAGACACCCATATCATGGAATGCATATTGGTGACACACTCCATTCACCCAGGTCCCACCCCAAGGGTTTACCCAAAACATACAGCCACTGGGAAGGCTCCAGTCAGACTGGCCTGGACTTCCCCACAATACCATATATGTTTTTTTCACCGAAAAGCTAGTCAGGGGAAGGGACAGAGTCAAGGCTTCCCCTGACTTTGGAAAAACAAGGTAACAGGCAATAGAAACCAAGATGCCACAGAGGCCATCTTGTGTCCTATCAGGAATCAACTGATTCCTATGGCATGGCCTCGGTACTGCAAAATGGAGGATACTCAGAGCACCTGTCAAATTCAGCATGGAGCTGCCACCAGCCTATGCCCTGCATTTGGGCAGGACACATGTGCCCAAAAACATACACTAGGGGTGGAGGGTTGTACCCCCACCCATGGCTGCCATAAGGGTTTCCCAAGAGTCTCTGTTCACCACAACCAAAATGAGGAAGAGCTGCACTGCTAGGAGTTCCATATAGACTCCTGTGCAGAAAACAACACAGAACACACAGGACAAGGACATGGAGGTCCTGTCCCTCCAATGCATTTCCAGCAACACACCAACACAGCAGATAGGCTGTCTGCACATTTTTTACTAGCCGCATATGGGTGTAAAAGTAAAGAAATTGGTCCTATCCTGCCATAATTGCACTACCAAAAAATGCAAAGTAGGTATCGGGACTCAATGGGAATGGGGATGTACCCGGTCCGGGTCCCGCAAATGGGAATTACTGGGCCCGCAAAGGTCAGATTGGCCCGGTTATTCCCATTTTGCGGGACCCGGACCCGAGTTTGGGGTTAGCCATGCCAGTATAAACGGCATGGCTACCTCCAAACTCGTAATGAGGCCCTGTGTCTTGTATCGGCGTAGGCCCAGGTGCCTGGAGAAGGTAGTGATGTAACTTGAGTCGCAATGTAGTTTTAACTGGTGGTACCCAGCGTTTAAGTCAATTTTTGGAAACACTTTCGCCCCTGTAAGGTCCGTAATGATTTCATTCAGCGTGGGGGTGACGTGCCGTTCTCTTTTGATTGCCGCATTTGGTAGGCGCATGTAAATGCAGATTCTTACTTTCCCTGGCTGCTTCGGCTTCTTTGTCACTACCGTGGGTGACACCCACGGCGTCAGCCCTGTGACCTCTTCGATAATTCCAGCCTTTTCGAGTTCTCACAGTTCCTTTTCAACCAGGTCCCTCATATGGAATGGGGTCCTTCTGTGGCGTACTGTCTGGGCTGTACTGTCTGGTCGATGTGGAGCTTTATGAGTTTTCCTTTTAAGCATCCGATGCCCTTGAGGATGCCCGGGTACTTCCCCAGGAGGCTGGAGATGTCCATTGAATCTGTGCCGTCGCACATGAAACAGATAAATCCCAAGTCTTCCGCTGCATCCTTACTGAGTAGGCATTCGATTCCTGCATTAACAACGTAAACCTTTGACTGGAGAACTCGATCACCCCTGCTTAGTGTTGTTCAGAAGCATCCTGCTACTAGTAGTGGGGTCTTGCATCCGTAGGCATATAATCGTGTGTCGGTTGGCTTGAGGGCAGGACGGGGACACAATGTTTGGAACTTTGTTGCCGGCATTACGTTTATGGATGCTCCAGTGTCGATAGTCATTTGCGTCTCCTGGCCCTGTATAGACACTACGTATTTAGGTCTTCTCTGTTTCTTCGTCGACTCCACGCCTGTGTGTTCAAGTGCCGAGACCAAGTAGACTTTCCTTCTTCTTCTCTTCTGTCCACTTCCTGAATCCTTTGCTGCGTCACCATCGTCATCACCGGATTTGTCAGTTGACAAGTTAGCAGTTTCTACGCGGCGGGTGTTAGCTTGCTTCTTCTTCTTGGGGAGGCATTTGTCTTGTTGCAGTTGGGGGTGTTGTGATTGCCCTGATGATCTGCAGACACGCGCGTAATGGTCCTTCCGGCCACCTGCCCCACATGTGGTTCCTTGTGCTGGGCATGTTCTTCTACCGTGACGTGCCCCTCTGCACCATCCACACTCGGTGGGTCCCAGGATCCTTGGTTGCCACTGTAGTGAATTCTTTGTCTCGTTGAATTCCTCCCTCAGTGGTTGGCGGTTGGCGATTTGAGCTATTGCCGCTGTCGTCAGCGTTAGTTGAAGCATCTGCAATGTGTGCCCATGTGTGCTGCCCTTGCGTGCGACAGCTCTCTCTGATGCCCATATTCGAGGATCCTGGCTAGGGGAATGCCTTTCTCACCCAACACCATTCTGCGCAGTTTTTCGGAGTGCAATCCATTGATGATCTGGTGCCTTACCTCCTTCTCGACATTGCCGAATTCACACGAGAGTGAACATTTCCTGAGTCTTGTGTGGTAGGCGTCGAGTGTTTCCTCCTCCATCTGAATTGTGGTGCAGAAGATGAAGGTTTCGTAGTCCGGGTTCAGCTGTGGCATGAAATGTGCTGTGAGAGTGTCTTTGGCCAGTTGGTAGATGTCTGCGCCATCGCCGATGACCAGCGTGTAGAAGATGCGCAGGACGTCATCACCCACGTTGAGCAGAAGGTGTGACTTCATCTTCCTGGTTGTTGTGATGTCCTTGCAGTCCATCGCCATCTCAAACTTCTGGTTCCACTGCATCCAGAAAGGGCCCACTGACGATGGCTCGGTTTATGGGTCGAACGGCCCCAGCACAGCTGTGGTCCCACCATGAGGTCGAGGGGACGGTGCCGTAGGCATCAACGTCGCTGCAATTCTTGATGATGTACCGGGCCTTGATGTTGAAATGCCAGTCGGCTTAGGTTCCGGTGCTGGATTTACCATGGTGGGTGTGTGCGTGCCGATGGGTCTCTCCTCACCTTCGTGTGTACTGGTGCTTCTTGTGTCACCTGGCATGAAGGTTGAGGAGCAGGCGAGCCAAAAAATGTTCTCAGCTACCACCACTGTTGTCTTTTTTATGTACTCTGTGGATGTTGAAGCATTGTAGGGGAAGAGAGCAAAGAAAAAAAAACATTTTTTTTGGGTGGGGGATGGGTCCCCACCGTGTCTCCAAAAATGTGCCCTCTCCGAGGGCTTGTGGGCCGAGTTATGGCTTAGGAAGCTAGTGTTTACTTGATCCGTCCCTCGTCACCAGTGTCTTGTCCCTCCCTGTCGGTGCTGCCAGCAGAGGGAGAGAGAATCAGGAACTGCATGGATCCGGGCTGAGGAGCCGAACAAAGTGGCACAACACGCTTAGTGTATCTCGTGCCCGGAAATGACCTGCCTTCTGGCAGGGCGGGCGCTTTATTACACTGCATCTTACGTCACTGCGCTTGCGGGATATAAGGAGTACATAACACCTGACATTGGGGTGGCTTGGACTCCCACTTGGGGGAGAGAGGAAGAGGCACGGGGGATTTCTAGATGTGGCACGGCCAAGGGAGAAAACTCCTGTCTGGGGGAGACACTCCTGACTGGGGGAAACGCTCACGCGTGGGGGAGCCTAGATGTGGCACGTTCAAGTCTGATGCCTGCTGCAACTCCTGCTAGAGGGAGAAAACTCCTGCCTGGGGGAGCCACTCCTGAATGGGGGAAACACTCACGCCTGGGGGAGCCTAGATGTGGCATGGCCAAGTCCACTGCCTGCTGCAACTCCTGCTAGGGGAAGAAAACTCCTGCCTGGGGGAAACACTTCTGACTTGGGGAAACACTCATGCTTGGGGGAGCCTACATGTGGCATGGCTAAATTCGTTGCCTGCTACAACTCCTGCTAGGGTGAGAATACTCCTGCCTGGGAGAGACACTCCTGACTGGGGGAAACACTCATGCCTGGGGGAACCTACATGTGTCATGGCCAAGTCCACTACCTGCTGTCCCTCCTGCCTGGGGGAGACATTTGTGCCTGGTGGAGACACTCCTGTCTGGAGGAAAAACTCCTGCCTGGGGAGCCTAGATTTGACGCGGCCAAGTACGCTGCCTGATGTAACTCCTGCCCGGGGGATCCCGAAATGTGGTGCGGTCTCAACCCCTGCTTCCAGCTTCCTCCGCCCAGATAACCTAGGCCTCATGGAGACACACAGTGGTACCAACACTGGACACTCACCGCAAGCACCCTACGCTGCAGATGTGACTGCCCGCGTGGGGTGCGCGCTCCATCCCTGTGACAATGGACTACTAATATAATAAATGTATACATGTGTTATAATATTGGAGCCTGATTGTATCCAGAACAGTGAATTATAAGCACAAACTGTGATCCTGCATATCTCGTATGCTGAAAATGGGCCCAGTAAAATAGCATGTCATCCATGTTTGTCAGAACGGCCCGGGTGCCAAGTAATTACCTCCATCACTCACGAGCTAATAAACAGTACAAATGTTGATGTTTGACCCCCTGTACATTGTATATATGGTAATGTCCACAATGTCCAACGAGCCCAATGTCTGTTTCTCATCTGTTATAAGAATCCATGCTATTTGATGTCGCTGTTATAGTTTAATTGATGTGTCTTTACCATTCGCATGGGATGTTGTGACTTCCACACAGAGCCACATGTGACTATGTGACAATGTTAATAAAAGTGGCGGAAGGCTTCCCGCCCCCCAGTCAATACCAACAGACCCTTCCTTGACGGGTGATGTGTGGCACTGCGCAAGTGCCATCATGCAGACGTATGGGCCTGCCTGCAAGCCCCCTCATTACTGTGTGGCCGTGCTGGCCGGTCCCATAACATACCCCCGAGTCCAGGCTGGGTTACTAGAATTCACTCTAGTGCATACGGGCATCGAGGCACAGTGCTAGTCCCTTGCATCACAGGAAACCCTAGTGGCGGCATTACAGCACACTTTGCACCACTCAAAGTGGCATTAGCTCTGTGTCACACGCATTCCCTAGTGCACATTTTATTTTGCAAAATGGCAACGTTTGCCCCAGTTCTAGTCATTTGCGCTGGTGCAGAAAAGCATTGAAAGCATACGTGTTTCAGGGTCGGACTGGGCCATACAATTCTCTCTGGCACCAATGAAAAAGTGGCCCACAATTGCAAATGGCAATTCATTCCTTTTGTGACACTGTTTGAATAGTAAGGGGGAGTTTTTTTGATCACGTGTGATGCAAATTGTGCATTTTAAATCATTTTTTTCAGCAACACTGCTCAAAACTACTAGCCGCAGAGTGAATTAACTCATCAAATTGGCCAGAAAAGTGGCCCACACCAGCATTTTGTGTTTTTGGTTCGGCCAGGGTCCTAAGGCCCTATAGGTCAGTCCTAGCCTGGGTCCTGACTCTCCTGCTGGACACTTGGTGTAACTCTGGGTTCATGCATTTAGGGGGCTGGTGTTCCCCGCTGATGACCCAGATGGGTTATGAGTTATGCCCCCATGCGCTGTCATTGACAATCCCACAGACCGCAACTCTCTAACCCAGTGTGCATAACTTATCTAGTGCCTAACATTTCACATAGCACTATAGTGCCGCCACTCGTCCACTTGGGAGAGCAGGGCCTCTCCCTCAGTGATGCATGTGGTCAGGGGAGTTGCTAGGTCTGGAAAAGACCCAGGGCTACGCTGATGTCGGAACTGTTGGGACTGGGGGCTAGCAAGTCTTTTGGCTGTAGCTCCTGAGATTCTATTCGGGGCTACAAATAAAAGATCAGGCAAGAGGAAAGGGCAGGGCCTAATGGATCCCTGTAGGAGACTGGCAGATACTGGCCTTGGGGTTGGATCAGCCGAGTTCTGATCTCTGTGGAGGATTTACGATGACCGGCCTTGGTGAAAGAGGTTAGCCGCAGCTGCTGATTGGTCCTTCCTAGCTGTGCTGTAAGTGCAACGGACAGGCATTGAGAGGGAAAACAGATGGGAACGGCTGCATTCAGGTCAGGTGCTTAGTGGCGACCTACCGTGGACGGGCCTTGACCATTCACACACCCACAGGGGATTCCTCTTCTTAAAGCGCCTGGAGGCATCCTGCCAGGCTATCCCTGCTGCCAATGCTAGCAGAGAGGTCGCCCTGGCTCTGCATAACAAGGCGGTCCTCGGCCCTCAAGCTTGTCACAGGCCTATACCCTATCTGACACAGGAACACTTAAGGGAAACGCTCTGGAAGAACAAAGCCCAGCCACAAATCTCTCTGATGTCAGGGTCGTATCCCTTTCCCAAATCAGGACACTCACCTGGACTGGCCACTCTACCTTTGGGAATAGACCAGGCTGTGCCTATACTTATTCTGCCAGGCTGTCGTTGGGGGAAATGACATCACACCATGATGTGCAATAGAACATTTTGTGGGACAAAATTACTGCCATTCACTTACATGGGACATAGGGTGGGCGAAATTACTGCAGGTGAAAAGGAATTGGCGAAATTCGCCAACACTTCTACTGACTGGGTGATTTTTTTGTGTGGGAATTTCGTTTTTTCCCAAAATTAATTTTTTGGGGGGTCCAAAAAAACAAATGAACTTGACAGTACCAGGAAAAAAAGAAATGTATGGGGCAAAACACCAGAAATTTCGTTTTTCAAAAAACAACATTTTGAAAGAATACGTTTTGGTTGGAGAAAACAGCCACAAACTAACCATTGTGATCTGCAGGCGAAATTGACGAATTGGGCAGATTTTGCCTGAAGCCCTCCTGTGGGGTGTCACCCCTTTAAATGTGGTGTGCTGTCTCTTTAAGGACACGAGTCATGACTTTGTCATGACTCGAGCCAACAAAAGGGGCCTCTGCTTGCACGTGCAGGCACTGCAGCAGAGACCCAGGAAGTGGCAACTCTGTGTCCGTGTTGTTTCTGAATAGTGTGCCTGCCGTGTGCCCACAGCCTGTGTTGAAGCCTCGGCCTGTGTGACCAGAGAGCCGAGGTTAACGTGTGGTGGGTGCTCCCAGTAGTGGATTCGGGTCAGGAGATCCCAACCCCCGCAGGGTGACCCCTGCCCTGCAATCCGCTGTGTGATTGCTGCCCTCCTGTCATCCCATGTGATCCCGGTGCACAGTGTGTCCCGCTTTGGTGACTCGCGAGTGGAACACCACAATGCCGACAAGGACATCCGGTCCTCCATGCCCATTGGTGGAGGTTGCAGGCTGAGTGCTGTGCCGTGCCTGCGGAGGAGGCGGGGAAGCTGCATTGGCCACGAACAAAGAACAGGCATGGTCTGGGGAATACCGGGCCCACCGGCGTTGAAGACAAGAGGAGCGCTGCATGATGGCTTGTCCCAGAAAAGCAAGGTGTGAAGGAGCTGCATGTGTTTGCTCGCGCCTCTCCCCCAAGAGGTGCGTGCTGTTGAGGAGCCGCATGTCTTTGCTCACGCCTATCCCCCAAGATGTGCGCGCTGCATGCTGGAGCCTTGACCTGTGGCTGCCAACAGTCCCTGGAATAAGGGGACGGTAGGAAACACGTGAGGGCCTACATCCCTCATTTGCTGTACACGGAGCAGCAGTACAAGGACAACCCTTCACAGCCACTCAACCGCCCCCAGTGGTGTGTTCCTCTGTGCTCTGTGTCAGAGCAATCCTGCCGGGGAGAAGGCCCCACCCACTGTGGCACTGGAACTGGTCAGTAGGGCACTGCAGGAACATCCTGAGGAAGTTGTCAATCGTGGGGAAACCCAGGAACCCAGAAGGCTTTGCCGAAAATAAACTCCTTCCCAAGATCATTCTTGAACATCCGGACATCTTTGCTCCACTATTTACTAGAATTGTAAACACTTCTTTCCGTGACCAAAAAGTACTGAATAACATAAAAAAGTCACTATCACACCTCTAGTAAAAAAAGCTACTTTAGACCCATGTGACCCGAACAATCTAAGACCCATCACGAACTGTAACTTTACTGTTAAAGTTATGGATAAAATTGCAACTGCCCAACTTCAGGAATACGTAGAAAGTCACGAGATTCTAAACCCACAACAATCTGGCTTTAGAGCTGTACATAGCACCGAGACAGCAATGCTGGACCTAGAAACCAAAATGCTGGAAATTATGGACAAGGGAAAAGCTGGCCTACTAGTCCTTTTGGATCTCAGCGCCGCATTTGACCTGTTAGACCACCAGCTACTACAACAAGCACTTGAGAAAGTCACAAACTGCTCCAACGAAGCAATAAGCTGGCTATCTTCCTTCCTCGAGAACAGAATATCCCGAGTACATTGAGGAGACAAATTCTCTTCTGAATTCAACATCTTCTGTGGGGTACCACAGGGAGCTAGTCTGTCCCCACTGCTCTTTAACTTGTACATGCGTTTCCTATGTGAGCTACTACAACATCTTCAGGGGGTCTTTACCAACTACGCTGATGACACTCAGCTGGTCCTGGAGCTGAGTGGAGACTACGCGAAGGACAGTACGACATTAAACACACTCTATAAAGAATATTGAAGAGTGGATGGATAACAACTGGATGTGGATAAACAGCAATAAGACCGAGCTAATGGTCTTTGGATCCACCCAGGCATGAGCTAAACTCGCCTCTATCAGGCTTTTCAAATCAAAGAATCCCATATCATAGTGGCGGGTAAGGTTAAAACACACGGCATGACTCTAGAAGCATCCTTTAATGCAGATGCTCAAGCCATGTATGTTAGCAAAAAATGTAACTATCACATCAGACTACTTAAAGCAATTAGACCCCTACTTAGTGAAAACAACTGTGCTACAATAGCCAGAGCTACCATCTTGTCGCGTCTGGATTATGGAAACACACTTCTTGCAGGAGCAAGTAAGCAAAGTATGCACAAATTTCAAGTGGTCCAAAACAATGCGATCAGATGATTAAACAAAAAGCAAGAAGTGAACACATCAGTGAAGCCAGATGGGCTGAAAATGGAGGACCGAGTGCAATTTAAGTCCCTATGCCTAACACACAAGTGTCTTTGCGGCAAAGCACCAGCCTATCTGAAGTCTAAACTCACTTTCTACAACCCTGCCAGGTCTCTAAGATCAGAAGCTAAGGGATTTATAACAATCCTGAAACATAAAAAAGAGCTTGGTATGGGTAGAGCTTTCCCCAACCGTGCAGTGTGGGATGCATTGACCCACTAGGCTCTGCCCTGCGACATCACTGTGTGCTGCTTTCACCAGAAACAACAGAATGGCCGCCAAAAAGCCCTATGCGTGCTAAAAACCTCTGAGAAGTGCGCAGGGAAACTGGAAAAATAGGCTGCCAATCTACTTTGCCTCTGTCAGTGGTAGAACAGGAGACCACACTGCCAAAACCTGTCATTGGGCTGTCCACAGAGTGAAATGGAACTACCTGAAAAGGCAGTGCTTCAGGGCCAGGAAAACCCAGAAGTGCTCTAAAATCCATTTTTCCTTGGCTGTGGAAATTGCAAAATAATGGTTCCCAAACATCAAAAAAGATCCAACATCCTTGTTGGGTGTTACCCATCACCTTATTTAAAGAATCCACCTAGGCACACAACACGAGTCAGGACTTAGTCATGACTAGGCACAATGTCAGGAGAAGCAGATTTCATCACAAGAATATCCACATTAAAAAAGGTGCTTGCCTGGGAAAATCTGTCAGACATGGGCGCAGTACCGGTGGCCGCCTGTGTCAAAGCTGTAATTTACTTACACTGGGAGTTTAAACTTGTACATTAAAACCAAATGGTTTGAAAAGAAGAGACTTGCCATCAAAAGCAATATAGGTTGCTACTATTCAATTTCTATGTTTTAAAAAGACTGGAATTAGAGATCTGTGGGTCTACTTTTGAAAATGTAAAGTCTATTTTAGCAAAAACAATTTTAAACAAAGTGTTTTAAAGTGAACTGATGCCAGCCACAGAAATTCAAAGGCTAATTCCACAGCGTGCCCCAAACAAAGGTGCCTTCCTTTTGCTCTCTGCCCAGGAACTCTAAGTTAGATGCTAATGAAAGGGGGAGGAGATTTTGCTGTGTGCCCTGGGGAGAGACAATAGGCTTCCTGGATTGAAAGGGAATGCAAATTCAAGTGTCAACACAAATTACTGCCAGCAGGAAGAGAGGCCTGGATTGCTCTTGGCCCAGCAAACCCTTGGGGGCGGGACCAGACAGATATGTGTATCTGTAAACCACAAGAAAGTATCTTTTTGAAAAAGACTCACAGAGAACTGTGCAAAATTTGTAAAAATCTGTAAAATATAGGGTTGTTAACATGAAAGTTCTGCTCACATTCTGAAACTACTCTATGTTCGGAGACAGGACTACAGAAATTGTGATTTTGTAGCAATTGTGATGATTTTAGAAATATGCAACTTCACAGGATTATGTCCAGATGTCATGCGCAGATATGTAGAAAAATGTGGACAAATCTGACATTGGGTACCCAACCAAAAGCGTGAAAAACGGTCAAATCTGAACTAAAGCTCTCACTGAGATGGGACTCGGACGGATACTTGCTTTACTAAATCTGTGATGTAAATATGTATTGCTAGCAAGTTGGTTATATGGTAAATATGCTTTATGTGAAAAATAGATTTACTGTACAGAAACAAAGGCGAGGTACTCCCTGGATTGTAAAATACAGCATCATCATGGCACCAGAGTTCCTTCTCAAATCAGGAGAGACAACAGACCCTAACCAATAGGATTCCTAGAGGGTGTGCCTAGTATAATTCAGCCAATCCACGCCTTAGGGAAATACATATATAGAGACAGCTTAGGACCTAGAGACACACACAGATTCACCCATTAACTGATTACTGGCGAAGCACTCTGCAGGAGAAACCCATATCCAAGACTCCAGAACTTTTGAAAGCAGAAAGGCCCATTTCCAAAGCTGAACCCTTCTCAGCTTGGCCTTTAAAATCTTGCAACCTGATTTTACCCCAGACTTCCAAGGGGCACAGCAAAAAGAACAGCCTGGCGGTGCTAATTGTGCTTTCTCGCCAAGGACTCTTGCTAGAATCCAGAGATCCAAACCTGTAGAGCAGAGCTGTAACCTGATAGCTGCAACCCGGAACCAACCCGTCAGATCCAGTCCAGAGGCCGTGCAGTGTCCAGAGTACCATGCTGAGTGCAGAACGGAGCACCCAGAATATTGTCCGGTGGGCTAGCAGAATTCCAGTCCAGAAACCTTTGACCAGATCCTTGACGGGCGTATTCCAAACAGTAGTTGTGAGTATCTATAGCATAGAATTGTCCCTAGCCAATCTCTTATCCATAAGTAATCCTATCCCAACTCTTCCATCATATCCAGAACTGCATTGTAGAAAATCTCTTGTTCTCCTGAATCTTTCCCTCATCCATATAGTCCTTTGATAATAGTAGTGATAATATCATCTTTGCGCTAATATATTTGATGAAGAAAGACAAGCGTCTCGGCAGGTAGAAACCATCCAGAGACGTCGCTGGATTGGTGGCTGTGCTGTCGTGTAGCTTGTGGCTTCATGTCCTCCCTAGTGTAAAGAAATTCTTGTTTGTAATTCAAAAGCGCAGCTTTCATTTGAAAATCTTGACTTTTTCTGAGGAAAACTGACCTCTACTAAAACCTCTGCAACTTCCATACTGTGTATGCTAGAAACGAAATGTAAGTGTCAAATTGAAGCTAACATCCTCAGCTTTCCAACAAATCCAAAATCGCATTGCAACTCCTTCTAGTTATTCCGCAGTCACGATTCTCGTGTGCAGAAAAGTTTGCCGCAAATTTTTCGTTTGGCTCAATTTCATCATGTGTAAAACAGCTGTTCTTTGCATCCGACCTCAGAATTCAGTTTTCAGTCTGCTATTTATTCAATCATCATTGCTAGTGTTTATCTGAAACTATACAAAGCGGCTCCCACTAGTTTTGAATCCAATATAGTGAATTATGTCAATTTTTCAGTGTTTTTAACCATTCATTCAAAGCCACATTCAAAAGCATTTGACCTGTTTGCAATCATTCCTGTTTCTCTCTCTATGCTTGCTGGGGGAAATTGGGATTGAAACTTTATTGTTGAGTGGTATTCCTGAAACCTGTTTTCTCTCCTAACATCTCTATATTGCATATTGGGGATTGAGTAGTGTGCAGGGGGAAATAGTGACATTGCATTTGACTGAACCCACACAAAGTATTATTCTATGCTGCATTATTGTTCCTATCCATACTCCTTCTGATTAAAGAGATTGTTGATTGTGACATCACCCCATTGGTGATCCTTGTATAAAATATTAAATAGTGTGATATATATATATATTGTTCAAATCCATAAAATAAATCTTTTAACTTTGCAAAACAGCCTGCTTCCTGGTTCAGTGAGACCGGGGGGGATTCAAAGAGAGGGGCGTGATATAAGGGTACATCATTCAGAAATAAAACAACTTATAGACACAAATATATAATTAAGGGTTCCAGCTGTGCATCACACGCTAGGCATTGACTTAGGTGGAGTGCCGGGTTGAAATCACTTACAGCAGCAGTTAACTGGAACAAACTGCCGAACTGTCTTAGGTTAGAGACCAATCATTCCACCTTTCGTAAAAAGCTTAAAACTTTGATTTTCAAGTAAACTACATTGCAAGACCCTCTGCCTTGAAAATGTCTCATCTCCACCTGTACTGCGAATTGTCCTGTTTCATTCTGTGCCACCATTCATTTGTCTTTGTCTCCATGTATGCCCCCGATGCCTGAGGGCAGTCGGTGCAAAACAAATAAAGAAATAATAATAATAAAGGTAGCGGCTCCCCAGGGAGTGCTTATGCACCCTTGTGACAAGGCACCGTGCAATGTCAGGTGCCCATCATGGGGGATGAGGAGAATGAAGCCCAAGGGGTATATCGGCAGAATGGACAGCTTGCGCCACTGTATGCCTTTGATGTGGTAGGAGCACCAGCCAGTCTAGGACCTTGTTGGATAGTGTGGGTGGAGAACCTCAAGCTGTATTTTGAGGCAGTTGAGATCAAAGAAAGGGTAAAACGGCCAACTCTGCTATACTCAGCAGGCCCAGCAGTCCAGAAACTGTTTAAGACTTTGTGGCCTAGAGACCAAACATATGCCACAGCCATTGCTGCGCTGAGTGAATACTTCATGCCCACGATCAACCGTGACTATGAATGGTTCAGGATGAGATGCGCGAGACAAGAGGAGGGGGACAAGTTTCATGGAAAGCTTTTGAATAATGTGCTGTCCTGTGCTCTGTGTAACTTTGAGGATGCCGAGGTCAGGGCTCAGATAATTTATGGCTGTAGCTCTGCCAAGCTGCAGAAGCAGGTCCTCAGGGAGCCTGGGATGACCTTGGACCGAATCCTAGAACTGGGAAGTGCCCAGGAGCTGGCGGAGGTGCGTGCCTCAGCCATGGACATCTCCAGGCAGCAGCTCAAGCTGGAAGGCTGCATGTAGCGGTTGAAATTGGAGGATGTGTGAGTCATGGGCAAATGGCAGGGAAGTAAGCCGGCAAGAAAAGAGGAATGGCCACGAAAGGAGACGGATGCAACGTTATGCCCTCAGTGTGGATGGGGCCTGCCACACGCACATGAGTGCCCAGCCAAAGGACATACGTGCGGGAGGTGCGGGAAAGAAGATCATTTTGCAAGGGTCTTTCCAGACCCATCACCTGCCAGCCCAGTGGGGCCAACAGCAGGGAGCGTGTGAAGGGAGGAAATGAGACAAGCTACGGGCAGGAAACCGCCCAAAACAGCCACGCTCCAGGTGGCAGAGTAACAGAGAAGGCAGTTTGACTACAGAGGATGATTAAGATGAGGGTGCAAGTGGCCAGGGGCATCTCCAGCAAGGGCTGGACCGGAGTATTACTTCCTGGGGAGGACAGTTTGATCCAGGAATATAGGGCCGCTGGGTTTCAAGTGGGGGCGCAGACTGGAAAGCACCAAAGTTTGCTGTGGTTAGATACATGTGTAATAGTACTGGTGTGTGGACTGGCAGGCACCAAAGTTGCGGGCTCAGTTGTAGGGCCATTGTTTGAAATGAACTTGGAAACGCCTTTGTGAATTTACCACTTGACAGTTTCAGACACGAGTAAATCAGTGAGTGGGGGACCCTCTGATGCCCGCTGCTCCGAAGGGTGTGGGGGCGGAGGAGCTTCTCCACAGGCGACTTTATTTTGCAGCTCTGCTTTCCCTTAACGTTAGGCTGCACCCTGTCTGAGCCAATCAGATGGGGCATGATTACGTTACAGAGGAAGGTTATTTGGTTTACTGTCAATATGTATAATTACCCGGCCTGTATTTTGGAATCCTGGAATAAATAATCATTATTTGGGGTTCACAGTCGAGCAGCAGTGTTTATGGATCAACATCGGGAGCCATCGTTATGAGCGATGGACCTAATAAGCAGGCGTGCAGCATGTTTTGCGCTCCTGAAATTACTGCTTATCAAAAACATGCGTCTTTCTGTGTGTCTACTCAATGGCGTCCAAGCTGTTTTTGATAAGAGACTGAAGGAGCAGCTGTGCAAACATTTGAAGGGACTCTGGCTATTTAGGGGAGAGAAATGAACTTTGGAGTGGAGAGCACGGAGAGGGTCATTATCTAATTCCTAGTGCGGAAATACGTGTGAAAACGGGGCGTAAATGGGTGGCACTAAAGTTTACAACTCTCAGGGAGATTTTCTATTTGTTTTGCACGCGAGGTGAGAGGAGGTATACAGTTCTGCAGCCCCTTCCCACTCCGCCTGCAAAGCCACCTGGTTGTATGCAGTGTGAGATTTTCGTGGGGGGAGGGCTAAAAGAAATGGATGTGTATAGAGTCTGTCCGTTATTAGCACCTGAAAGCAGATGGATTCCGTAGGAGTGCATTGTAAATACCGTCAGCCAAGAGTAATGGCCGACAGCATTTACACTGTTTGTAAAACGGAGACGAAAAACAAAGCATGCAGGCCATTTCACGTGTTTGTGCACCGTAGTGCTACACTACATATTCCATGGAGGTGTGCAATAGCACCTGGAGCTTTCCAAGTGCCGAATGGGATTACCACCATAAATGATTGCAGGCCCAAATAACCGGGGATCTACGTGATATTACCGCGGCTGCATTTCCCGCAACGGAAATGTTTGCATGGGAAATGCACAAACAGAAAATGTTGGTACATTTCCCAAGCGAACATGCAGGGGTTTCCCCAGCAACCCCTGCTCACTATACTATGCAGTATAGTCAGAGGGATGTTGCGGGGGACACCTACGCAGCCCCCTTTTTTAAAATGTTATTTTGGGAGAGTTCAGGGTTGTCCCTCGCAAATGTCGCTCACTGTAGTGAGCGGGGTGTTGCGGGAGACACCCCTCAGCCCCCCGCAGCCTTTAAACATTTTTTTTCATACCGCCCCCACCAAAACACCTAAGCACATACCGCGAAAAGTTCAGACTTTTGGTAGTTAGAACTTTTTGTGGTGTGTGTTTTAGGTCTTTTTGTGGGGTCGGTCATTTTTATACAGACATTTCGTCCTATTCCATAACCGGACAGACTCAACGAATATGGCAAAATACTTTAAAGTAGGGAAACCTGGTGAACAAACAGATTGCAGCTCACACACGCTCAATGCATTTCAGTTACACAAAGGGTTTATTACCTCGATAGACCTCAGCTATGACGTCATCCTACGTGGCTAACAGTAGAAACCAATTGGGTGGAGGGACTGGTTAAGTGAAACGTATACTTATAGTTTGTGTTGGTGTTAGTATCATCATTGGATGCCTCTTATATGGTAGGCACGCCTTGGACTACCTCTAACTACATAAAATATAGCTAATTCCAAAATACCAGCGGCGGATAGGCTTCTGCAACAATGTATGGTCCACCATTGCATAGGCCCTCATGATTGGTTGGCAATCTCTTACCAACCTTGGACATTTGGTTTGTTAGCAGCACATAAGCAACAAAACCAGGGGCAGGGAAACAACGTCAGACAACTGCTTTTCATATCTAATTAGCCTACCATCTCTCATCCGTTGGGCCCTAAGCCAAGGCTTCTTCTTTGTAATTGCCCTTGCTGACTGTTCTCTTCCTCTGAACTTTAAAGGGAGTGAAGGTACATTGTTATCTTCATTTGGAGCCTTATGCAATGGCCTTGTTTTCCAATCTTGAATCATGTGTGAGGAGACCATGATTTTGTCCATTTTGCCCTTCCATTTAATATTATTTGATTCAATTATATTAGGTGCTATTACTCTTCTTGGCTTCTGGAGACCTGGTTGCTCCATTCTACATGTGCTTTCTGCATCTTTGATTGAACAATACTTGACATTCGTAATTGTTCACTCCTTTACTTAATCTAAGAGAAATATGTCCTACAAATGTACCTTATCCTCTTCGACTCCTTTCAAGCCTTATAGATGCTTCTTGCTGTGGCATCCTTGATTCTGAGCCAAGCAAATACCCTTTGTTCTTGTACAAATCTGTATTCCATTGCCAGTCTGCTCTGCAACCTTGGTCTTTCTCTTCTCGAGGCTTCTCGCTTACTATTACATGATACCAATGTCCATTTTCTCATCATAGCTGCTTTACCCGCATTCTATTTCCTACTTTAGCAAGCTTCTACATTGTCTTATCTACTTTGCATTTCTGCGTACATACATCTACTACATCCCTTGTCACTTATCTTCTTAGGGTATATGATTCTTATTCATATTCACATATATGCTTACTTTGTTGCTTCAGTCACATCCTCATTCTTTAGATGTCCATACATTGAGTTCATTGCGTCTACGTGTCTTCTCTTCTTCATGACGCGACTTTACATCTGAAGAACTTCACTTTTCATTCTTCTATTTCCAGGGGTATCTGCAGACTCATGTCAACCGCATCAGTTCAGGGGTACATTCGATACGGCTGTCTAAGCACATAATGGGCCTCATTACAAGTAGGGCGGTAAGGGTCAACGGTCACTTGTAACAAGACCGGTGCCGTTAAACTCTTACCGCCCTACTACAAGCTCCCTTTGCGGGTCCTTCCTTAACGCCTGCTTTTAGCAGTCGTTAAGGACGGGACCCACAAAGGGACTTTAGAGCTAATAATGGTACCGTAATTTACGGTACCGTCATTAGCGCTTTCCCCATTCCCATTGAGCCCTATGGAGGCTCAAATGGAAATGGGGAAGAGCCCTGGTGAATGGGGAATTACCGGTCCCACCAACCTTGGAATGGACCGGTAATTGCTCCATTCACCAGGCGGAATCGGAACGAGTTTGGAGGCAGCCATGCTGCAAATAGCGGCGTGGTTACCTCCAATCTCAGAATGAGGCCCAATGTCTCTCATATCTCGATGTGGTATTGGGATGATACCAGGTGTCATGCACAGTGCTTTCTTGCTATTCTTCGAGTATGATGGAGATGAGGGGGTGGGCTCTATAAATTATGAGGATGTCTGCCTTTCTACAGAGGGGACCCGACAATATTTTATTTTATTATTTTATTATTTTAGTGTGCTACAGTTCAATTGAACTTTTCATTCATTACAAACATAAAACTGTCATCACAGTGATCATAATTCCTCATTTTTAAAATATGTAAAAATGTCATATAAAAATGTCATATTATCACTCAAAATAAACAATATGTTACTGCCGGCCCCCTCCAGACACTCATGCAGCCATTAGCACTTCTGGTAAAAAGACCCCCATGAGTGCACCTTCTGCTCGAACATGACTGACAGCAAAGGAGAGGTGGCACCTGATAAGTGGGCTTATGCCAAACACTGTCCCTTAATGCACAAGCCTACAAAAAGGCCTCATAGGCATTAACACTAGGTAGAAGAGAAGTGTGATGGATGGCCATTTGAGGGATATTTGCCTTGCTGTATGCTCAATTGTGGAAATTGATGGAATATTGGTGGCCATTGCTGAGGTCACAAGCTAAACAGTCTGATTCTCCCAACCACCCCACTCCAGTACAGTCTATGGACTACACGCTCACTGAGACCAAATTTCCCACACAATTGTTTTTTCATTTACTTTATTTGATTGTTTAAAGTGCAAAGCAAGCTCAGAAGCAGCGGAGCACTTTACACCGTGATTGTGGCAGAATTGGGCCAGGGATTTTATACAGAAACACAGTACTGTTAGTGGAGGGAGGGAGGGATTTTTATTTGTCATGTATTGTTGAAAGATCCATGCTTTCAGGGCTTAATTCACAGAACGTTTTCCAATGGGGTTTTGCCATTGTAAAATGCTTATGTGAATTAGTGTTTTGTGGAAATGGAGGATGGAAGGGGCATTTCGAGCCGGTCCTGGGATTGACATCCAGATGGTTGGGGTGTGGCGGGGGAAGGACTGCGTGCAAGTCTTCTGTTTGCAGGCTAGGTTTGCCTCCAACATTTTGATAGTTTTGCTACATGACATGCGAGAATCTCCAGAGATGTGGAGTTTAGTGACAAAGTAAGTTTGTGTTCCATTTGAGATGACTTTGTTGGGGATACATGCAGTTTGAATATGATCCTGGTGGGGATGGGGAGGCAGCATAGTGTGGACAGTGTTGGAGAGATATGGCCAAATTTGCATCAACTATAGAAGCGTGGTGTACTGCTTTGAGGGGGTGCAGCTGTGTAGCTGGAAGCCCACTGAGGGGGGTATTTCCCCCATTGATGTGTGAGAAAATGAGGGCTTGAACCACCATAGAGAATTCGTTTGGGGGAAGGAAGCGTTTGATTTTGCGGACTGTGTGTATCTGCAGCCATACAGTGTGTGCATTTTTGGAAAGAAAGTCTAGTATAAACAGTGAAACCCAGGGATTTGGCTGAATTTGATGGCTGATGCGTGGATGCTTCCAGGCACATGTCATCCAGCCGTTATTGCACAATTAGCTTTTTGGTGGGGGAACCAATCTGGACAAATTCAGTCTTGATCAGGGTCAGTTTAAGGTAAGAATTTGACATTCATATTTGGATAGTAGCAAGGCATTTGCAGATGTGTTCAATGTCCTGGCAGCCTCAGATTATAAGATACATCTGAGGGTAATCAGCATACTGATGGATGGCTATCCTGGGGTCATTTAGCAGAGTTCCCAAGGGTTCAAGGTAAAAGAAAGTGACTCAATATTCCAACGTGAAAGAACAACTTCTGCAAAGAAAAACATGCACTTTTACCAGAAAAGCAAGTTTATTGCATGCTAAAGATTAGGAGGCACTAGTCAGTTACTTGGAGCTGAAAACTAACCCACTTCTTTCAGAATTACAACAAAGTTACCATTTATATACCCAGCTAAACAATTTACCTAATCACAAATAATTTGTTACATCCATCCCCCAACCCTGCATTGGCTAACTCTAATACAAAACAACTTAATCCTTCTAGCTCTAAAACCCCATTGGAAACATTCATAAAGTACAACACCTTAGACATGTGATCTTCTTTCATAGTCCGTTATGACATACGCCACATAATACATTTATCATTCATGAATAACTCTGTTTATTATTCAAACAATGTGACAGAAACCCATTAACCCAAATGGTGATTGTGCAAGGCTTTCCATTAACACTTTAAGGCATGGGGAGAGAGAATAAAATAAGAATGCCTTTGAAGCCGCAGTAAAAAGTCTTATGCTCACAGATTTTCCAGGCATTCCATACCATTTCCGCTGCATTCTTTCACATAATCCTATTTACGACTGCCATCTCAAGTCATACAGGCTTCGGCATACATTCTACTTATTTCCATGAAAGCCTGTAAACCATCAGCTCTCAATTTAGCCCTCCATCTAAATAGACCTTTCTGGTCATCGATAAACAAGCCTTCATGCTCCAAGGGAAATTACACTTTGCATCTACGAACCCAGTCCGGCGATAAAAATCTAACAAATGGCTTTCTATTCCATTCTCGCCTTAAGCTTTTTGCGATGTTATCACAACTGCACTTTTGCGGTTCGCTTCCTACCGTCTTCCGTGACCGAGGTCATCCAGCTCTCCAAATCAATCAAAACAACATCACACCAAATCCAGAGACACTACAGCCTACTAATACTTCCACCTAGGTAAAGCCTGCATTCTGCAATCTCTCCATGTTCCCACAGTGAACCCCATATTTCCCAGTGCCCTAAATGTGTCTGCAATCTAAACCATTGTTGAATTACCACATGTTAGTTTCCCCTTCAATTAACTCCTTACTCGCATGCTTAAATCTCCAACTACATACTTCTCAGGCTACAAATTTTACATTGCACAACACATTGTATACCTGCTACCGCTACTCATGTTACTGCCTACTGAATCTCTAAAATATTTCCAACCAAAACACAAAGTAACACTCATTTCAATTCTTCTAACTTGTGGGATGTTTTTATCCACGCATCCAAGCCCTACCTCAAAACTGTGCAGTACTGACATGGAAAACATCATGGTGGCCAGAGCTTCCTAGAAAATGCACAGGGAAATGCATGAAGAATAGGCTGCCACTCATTTTTGCCGATGTTATGGGCACAGAAGGGCACTGCCTAAAACCACCATTGGACTACCCACACAGTAGTCTGAAACCATTGGGAATGGCAATGCTGATTGCCAAAAGCAAACCCATGACTGTTGGGAATTCATGTTTTTTTCTTAAATCCCAAAAAGGGGTGCAGTACCAGTACTCACCACTATCAGAAAGCCGGCGTTTTAAAACAACACCAGATTTTACTTTTTTTGTGTAAAACTGAATAAATGAACCCAAGGCAAGCCAAAGAAAGACTTACTGAGAGGTGGATCCAATGTAAAGTTATATTCTGAAGTGACTTGAAGGTTTATAACAAGACTGGCTGAGCTGTGGATTTCAGCAGTTTAAGTAAATTTGGACTGAAAGACACTAAAAATCTAAATGTTTAAATTGACTGAGTGACCTACTTTTGAGAGTCACATAGGTTTCAATTGTTTAAATGTCATAGTTTTAAACTTAGAATCAGCATTCTAGCTGCATATGTAAAAATGTTTAGTTTTATTTGAATGCAGAAAACTGGGGAACAGAAATGACATGTAGCTAAAAACTGGCTTAAAGAGATTCCAATTTTGCCTGGCAACTACCCCCCATCAGGAGTGAAACTTGAGTCACAGCTGTGTTCCCAGGCCTATCTGCCTTTTGCTGGCCACACTAAGGATATGCCATCTCTCTGATAATTGAATTAAGGGGAGCCCCCACAGAATACAGGAGCTCTGAACAATGCAACCCCCTTCACCCAGGCAGATGGTTTATTGCAGATGTCGTAAAACAGCTTCCTCTTGGCAGAAGCTGGGAGGGGCACTGCCTGTGAGAGCAAGCTGGCTTGGCAGAACTGGAAAAACCAGAAATTCGACCTTGTGCTGGGGGGAAACCACACCCCTTTGGGGCCAGAACATAACTCTAAAAAGATGAATAACTCATAGTACGGACCTGTGAAAATTATTTAAATGACACCATAATTCTTGTGATTTTTATGCCCACATTTTAAGACGTGTTAGGACCCGGTGGTATGTTCAGGGGGGTTTTAGCGGAAAAGAGGATATTACTCAAAATGTATGCATGTGAAAAATCTGACACTTCATCAACTAATGTCCATACTCCTTGCGCACATGTGTGTAAATTTGGGTTAATGTCCGAAATTGCAAAATCAGTTAAAAAGTGCAAATATTGCCATTTCTGAATGCAAGCTCCCAGGAAGAGCAGATTTGGACAAGGGTATACCTCCTGGGATATGTGAGGGGTGCGTGTAATTTTAAACGAATATGTACCTCTGCAAATATGTATTTGGTTCAAATATAGATTGTGTGCAATTTGACAGGGGAGGATCCTCTGACCCATAAAACCTACAGCATCACTCTGACTCACAGTTCCTTCCCCAATCATGGGAGAGGGGAGAATTGGGCCAATGGCAAGTGTAGAGGGGTAGAGCCTAGTGATGCTGCACACACACCCATTTTCAAAACACATAAAAGCAGACAGGCAGGACAGATAGGGACCTTCAATTCCATTTGCAGCGGGACGCTCTGCCGGAAAATCCATACTTTACCTCCATCAATCTCTAGAGAAAGCTGTGCAGAAAGATCCAGACTTCAAATCCATCAATCTCCAGAATCCAGAGAGAGAGCAGACCCAGACCAGACCGCTGTTAGCAGAACCAGAGAGAGCTGACCCAGATCACTGTGAAGTGCAGAGACCAGAGTCCAGTCTAAAACCTGACCAGATCCGTGGCGAGGCCCATTTATTTCAGAAATATAGTGTGAGTACCTAGCAAACTGTGCAGAACCAATCTCTTAGTTAAAATAATATAATTCAATCTATTTTAATCTAAGTAGAACTGCCTGCTAACTGTCACTTGTCCTTTTCTAGTTGCTAGCTGTCACTTGTCTTTTTGAACTTTAAAATTTCAAATCTGAAAAACGACCTTTATTTAATCGCTCATATCTCCGTGACCGTTTGTCCTAGAGACTTGCAGTAACTTTCCTCTGAAAGCTGGGAATCGTGGCTTTTCTACGAACCTGGAACCGCATTCCTACCCCCTATTGTTTTGCCGCAATCGCGAAAAACGCACTGGCGAATTTTGCCGCGATTTGCAAATTTCTCCACGTGTGAAAACAGAAGCTTCTTGCTTTCAGTTGCCAAAAATTCGTTTAACCTGCTAGTTACACCCTAGATCCTTGCTAAAGTGAGCCTGAACTCATCCCAAGTATATTTCACTCACCTAGAACCTCTAAAGGGAATTAAAAGCATTTTAGCATATTTTTCACTTCATTGCCAGCACATATAAAAGCATTTTGGGCCTGTGTTTCCAACTTCTGTAGTCTAAGCTTGCTGGGGTGAACTGAATTACAGTTGATTGTATTTCTGAGAACTGTGTGCTTTCCTTCCATTTCCTTGCATTGCATAAAGGGGGGAGGGGATTGCCAGAGAAAAGTGATTACATTGTTTTGTTGAAATCATATTGAGTATTTTCTGTATTGCATTTTTCATTCAACATTACATCCATCTGAACTTATATAAAGTATTCTCTACCACCTTATTCTTCTGTTCCTATTCATAAGTGTGCTAGTGCCAGACTATCCATTATTGATTACTCATCAGATTAAGCGGATATCCAATTATTAATTTATTATAAAGTGTGATATATATCTATATTGTTTAAATTCTCAAATAAACCTTTTAACTTGCAAAACAGAACTACTTCTTGGCTCAGTGGGGTCAGGGGGATTCCCAGAGAGGGGTGTTATATAGGGGTAGTCATCCAGAACGCATGAACTGGACATAAAGATATATCAATAAGGGTTTCCATTCAGTATCCCAGACTAGGCATTGACTTAGCTGTAGTGTTGAATTGAATCCTCTTACAAACTACATTGAAGACATATTTAGTTGCAACATTGCATCTAATCCAGTCATACCATGGCCTAGTACAGTTTATGTAGTGTGAACCTCTTTCTTGTGTTGGGACCTAAAATGTCTACCCCAACACATGTATTCATTAAAGATGATTGGAATCTTGGGGGACCCCACACATGACTGGGAGTTGGTGGTATCTGAAGTAGCCCATCTGTACGACTTGGTGCCAACTGGATAAGTAGGATGCAAACCATTTTATGACCATTCCAAAGAAGACCATCCTGTTGGTGAGAAGGAAGAGGAGTATTTGGTGATCAACTGTGTCTTAATATGAGAGGTCTAAGAGGACTCGGAGACATGATTAGTCACTGACTGTGATTCTGAGCACATCAACCACCACTTGGATGATAGCAGTCTCAGTGCTGCACAGTGGGTGGAAGCCAGACTGGTAATTGTGGAGGTGGTTAGCATTGAGGTGACTGTGCTTGTGGTGGACATTGCATTTTGCCTGAAAATTCTGTCTGAACGGGGCCCTTTGTTCTTCTGCTCGATTCACACCTGTCATCACTGAAACGCATGGATGCAGATTGCAGTATCAAGTATTAATTACAGGCCTTGGGAGGATGCAGCCTTAGTGGATCTCATGTCCGGACTATTCTTTGGACCAGTGGAAATTGACCGTAATTAAGACAGAAAATAGACAAGCATGGCCCAGATATTATTACTATGAGAGTAAATACTGGAAAATAATGTTTTTATTTTATTTAGAAATAAGGGGAGAAGGAATTGGAGACCCTCTGCTAACTCAGAATGTGGGCTTGCACAGGTGAACAAAGGTCCCATTCTGCGGACCTAATTTTTTCATCAATATTATACCTATGTATGTACACACATTTATATATGTGAAAGCAGCCCAGAGGATATCTGATCCTCCTCCTTCAACATTAAACATCTATGGTGGGTGGTGGTCCAGGAGCAGATTTCACTCAATGGGCTTTAGGCTGCTGAGGTATTTCCCCAAATACCATATGGTGTACCATGGTCAAGAGCATAAAAGAAGAACATTTGGTGCTGGAGCGCTGAGAATACTGGATGCAATGGTGCACACCATGCATTCTGAAAAAGGACATTGCATGTAATCCAGTGCAAAAAGTCCTTTCTGAAATGCATGGGAGGGGACAGGATTGGCTGTGCTGGCAGAAGAGAATGTGAGTAGAGTGTGGGTACATGTGCTGGGAAGGGCGTACACAGAATGAAAGTGGAGGCCCCATAGAAGGGGTGGGTGATCTGGGTTGTACCCCAGATTAGGCAAATAGAGGCGTAAAGAAATGGGTGGGAATTTCATGGATGTCTCTGGAGTGGCAGGAGTGGGACGAGGGGGTGGATGGGTGGTCACAGTGCAAACATTAATCAATTTCACAACTCCCATTATGCAAGATTCCAGGTGCCATGGCAGTTGTGAAATGGTTGATGTTCCCGGGTGGGGCTGTCTCATTGTGGTCACAAGTTTTATATGTCCACGTGATTGACCCTTACAAAGTTTCCTACTATGAGAACAATAATAATGTGATCAGGAAAACAGTTGTACCGGTCATTCTCAATCCCCCATCTAACTGACAGATCCCCAGAAGCATTAGGGGCAATGGTTTGACCTTGACAGAATGTAGCCGTGAGTTGGAGGAAGGTTGTCGCACATTCCCCCCTTGTGTGCACTTATTACCGACGGGATAGGAGAAAGCTGATAGAACCTCTCCTGTTAGTGAATGGACTCTCCGCCAGGAGGGAAGCCATGATGTTGTCAGTGTCCTCTTATGACCTGGTGGTGGTGTATTAATCTTGTTGGGTGGATTCGTATTTGGCAGGAAGGTTGGATGGAAAATGCCATGAGAGGCATCTAGTCCCAGATCAATAAAATTCCAAGATGTTTTCTCAGTATCCTATGATGATTCCGTGCCCTCCAACCCTGGAGAGGAAAACATGTGAAGACATTGCTTTTCAATAGTTCAGATTGCTAATGGATTTCTGTTATATGTTTGATTTACTTGATATTCATGAAATCTCGATTTTCATAGGTATTGTTAACTTGGTGATGTATTTTGTATAGTGTTGAAAAATAAAAAAATAAAAAATAAAAATGAAAAAATATTGATTTTCTTTTCATGCCATTTGACAAAGTTTAAAACTGTCAGAGCATTGAGTTTTATCCGAATTTTAGCAGTTTATGATTACCATTAATGACTATTGTGTCTGTATTCTTTAACAATGCATTATTGCTGTCTCTCTCTCTCTATGCCAGCTCATCACTCTTGAGATCCTACAGTATTTAATTTAGTTCTGACATTGTCTTCTTACTGCCCGCTTGCTCTGATGTCAGAACTAGACTCTAATGTTGAAATTATGAAATGTTTGAGTTTTAGGTACCAATCGCCATATGCACTAAGCTCGATAGCAACCCCTGTGTAATTGGGGCCAAAGCAATAGATGTAAGTGGAAACAGCACCCCAGAATAGCACCAAATAAACACATTCTCTGGGTTTTGCTTAGGCTACAGATTTACCTGGGAATGCCCTGTATTCTGTCTTGTAGGATATAAATAAGGATAGACGCATGTTATGACCTTACAGGACATGGCTCAAAGGCATATCCGTGAATACATCCACTAGCTAGCCCTAGCTGACTCAACGGATCAACACCTACAGTGTCCTCGTGTTAGACGCCTTTAGGGTGTGAGCGATGAAACATAACACGAGCACCACGTTCAGTGTGCATTATGTGCTCTTAGTGATTGAAGAATACAACACTTCAATCAATGACATTTCTGTCAAATAAGAAGATCTGTGGTCAATCTTAAATTGCCAAATGCTCTTTGATTTCATGCAAAGCAGGCTGGAACCCTCATTTGTCCTCTTCCCCTTTATAATAAGGACACATTAAAAGAGTGCAGCAAGAGTGTATCAAACCTACCATCTTCAAATAATAACATTTTATCAAAAAATGTATTTATATTGTTACTCTAGGGTTTTCATGAAGTGCTTTGCTCAGTAAGACTTTCTGATAGGCTGGAAGTGGTCATTAGAAATACACATTGTAATTTTTTTAAAAAAGAAACAGTCCACAATGTTACTACAATTAAATAATTATATTTGTTGATAGCTACTTTTTCATAAAGTACACAAAGAGATATGTTCTTTTTTCTCTGGTCAAGCAACTGTCATCAATGGTTGGGGTGGCACTAGAAAACGTGCACCTGACTACACGTCTCTCTCCAACATATAAAGAGATAGAGACATAGCATGAGACAGAGGGAGTGCGAGAGCGGAGAGACAGAGAGAGGGAGAGAGAAAGCTATACAGAAAGAGATGGAGAGAGAAAAGAAAGATAGGGAGTGTTTAAGCTGTGCATGATAACACCAGTACAGCTTGCTATATGTACAGGATGAAGAGCCATTTCTTGCCCACATAGCGAGCAAAGCCATTTTCAGTTCTGCTGAATTCAAAACAGCATGGATGAGATATAACAAGTGTGATGCTGGAAATGCTTTTGGGGACATATCCCCCCTGTCGTTAACCTACTACTTGCCTGGTGTGTGTTTTCTTATATTTCCTGCACAGGAGTCCAGTTTGGACTCCTGGCAGTGCAGCTCTTCATTTTCTTATTGTTGGTGAAGAAGACTCATGGGACACTCCTATTGCACCCATGGGTAGGGGTTCACCTTGGTACCGCAAGTGTGTGTTTTTGTGCACCTGTGTGTTGCTCCAGAGAGGAGGGTATGGGCAGGTGGCAGCTACATGCTGATTTTGCTGGGATTCTGGGACTCCCCCATTTTGGGACACCCACGCCCTGCCATAGGAATCAATGGATTCCTGAACAAAGGCGCAATGGCCACTGTATGCCTCATGGCTTTTTCCCTTTCCTTCTTGTTTCTCAGAGTCCTGAGAAGCCCTTTCTCTGCTCCCTTCCCCTGACTGGATGTTGGGTGGAAGGACCATGTATGGCTCTGAGTCTGCCCTCTGCCTACATGCTTGTTTTGGGTACAGCCTAGCGGGTGGCACATAACTGAATGGAAAGAGGAGTCAACTCACATTCTGTGTTGTGGGTGTCTAGTTTTGGCCGTGTGTCACAATGCCTGTGGTTTGCCTGAGCCAGCCCTGTCTGAAACTGGAGTGAATGCACTTTCTGTTCTGAAAGGCTGGGCGTGGCCCCCAATGCACAGTCGCCATTTAGAGTGTCTGGTTTTGGGTGAAGGACCTGAATGACTGTGAGCCTGATTGGTAGATGCAAAAATGCACCAGTGTGATTGGCTGACTGAGCGTAGCTCAGCCTGAGTGAATGGGGGGATTTGTGACTCTCAGAAGACTGACTCTCAGAAGACCCCTGACTTACCTTTCTGCCAGAAGCTCAGAGTTTTCCCTGAGACGTATCCTGAATCCAGCTGGAGGAAGAAGTGTGCTGCTGCAACTCTTCAATTGATTCCAAAGGCTGCTGTGCTGATTCAAGGACTGATAATTGAGGACCTGGACAGGCAACCTCTCCCCATAGCTACAAGGAGACATTTTGCAACTGCTGTTCTTCACCCAAAGTGTCCCAGAAGCCAGTCCTGAGTGCCTGATGTCATGCAGAGATATCTTCGTGGGTCCAGAAGAAGAGTGACCATTCATCTTGAGCCCAAGAAGTCCACCAGCATTGTCCAGGGTCCGGAGGTTGTCTGTGACCATTGAAAAGCCAGATTGGAGTGTATCGCCGAGAAGAGTGGGTACCCACATAGGGTTATAGGTCAAATCCCCCCAATCCCTCTTTTTTGTGGTAACAAACATTTTTTTTCCAAAACAGAAACCCAAAAAAATATATATTTGAAAAAAAAAGAAATCAACCCTTTTGTTTTAGGTCAAATTGACTCGACCCTATGGCATTCGATCCTTTTGGATTCGAACCTTTGACCGGACACCCCCGCAACTGCTTGAAGCTCGGAGCTTGAAACATTCCAACCAACTGAAGAAATCTTCAAGGGGCACTGCAGATCCGATATCTGTCCACTTTTCCATGGCTGAGCAAGTCCAGTATCACCACCTGCAAAGAAGTGCCCACCGTTGGGTTTCCCGCCACTCTGCATTGAGTGACAAATCCTGAAGATCCAAACCTGGTGATGGCCTGCAGAGAAGTCCACTGTTCAAGTCCAAGTCATCAGCAGCTATCCTGTTATCTGTGCTGTTTCTGTAGCACCAAAGAATCAAGCAGCGGCAAACTGGAAACTGACAGTTGTTCCTCGCCGCTCTCAACTGAGCTTTTTTGAGTTCTACAAGTGAAATGCAACGTCTTGAAGTCTTCATCCAGCTTTTGCCACATAGTCGCATTGTCTACGCAATCTCCCCCGAAATTCGGGAAACACGAGACTGGGGAAGCAAGAAAACTGAAACTCTACAGCCATCTGTCCACCAGTTATAACAAGTGGATTTTTGGATCAATATCATGTCTAATGAATTGAACACGAGAGAAACAGGATATTGTCTCTATAAATCTTCCTTCTGTCCTGGTGAAGACCAGCAATTTACCAGCACAATAGACCAGCACAGAATTGGCCGAAACACTACAGTGTCAACGTTCTGCTGAGTGTTCAGCATAAACACTGTCACTGTTGTAAATTTATTTACACCAACACTGTCTCGCATGAACCAGATCGACTGACCCAAGAATGTCTCCTGGGGCTTTGTTTGTTAATATGCTTGTCTTGTTCAATTTGGATGGACTAAAATGTCATTCCCCAATATGTGGGCATTTCTTCCACCTTTTTTCACCACTGCTTGTCCTGTATACATGCTTTCTATACGAATGTACATGTTTTGACATATGTGGTTATAACTAAAATTGATTTGCCTAACCAAAACAATGCATTCAATTTGATGACTCAATGAATATTAAAGTGTGTTAGTGCCGTTTTGTCACCATGATCATTTTGTTGTTGTGATTAACCGACAAAACCTGACACCTATTTCTGTCACTGCACCCGCTGTCACAGAAGCTCATCGACAGAAACCAAAGGACTCATCTTTACCTCCCAAGCCTTGTTTTGGTCCACAGTCAGTTTCATCTTTGCGGGACATCCACAGCTGGCGTTGCAACCCAACCAAGGAGAGCACCGCGACACACACCGCCCTGCTGCCTTTCCGACACTGCTTTGTTCCCTTCACCTGCTCGACCACGACCAACCAGTGACTTCTTCATTTCAAGGTGGTTCCTCCTCGAGGGGTATCCTCGAGTAAAGCTGAGAGACTCCACCACATTGGATTACATGGCACCCAAGGCACTGTGATGAGGAAGAGGGGCTTCCTCTTGCAGGGGTAACACAAGGGTCCTGGATTCATCTAGCCATAATCTCCCTCATCATGTCCAGGATAGACTATGCCAACAGCCTATACCTCGGAATGCCAGATTATCTACTGAAAAAACTGCAACATATACAGAACGCAGCGGCCAGACTTCTCCTAAAACTCTCACAAAGGGACCACATCACACTTGTGCTAAAGATGCTACATTAGCTGTCAATCAAAAAATGAATCACATTCAAAACAATGTGCAAAACGCACAGAGCAATCCACGGCCATGGAGTAGAATTCTTACTAAAGAAACTCACCATTTACCAGCCGACCAGAACTCTCAGATCGAGCAACAACATCCGCATGGAACTTAAACCGTACACAAGGAAAAAACGTGGTGGATCAGCATTCTCTTGCCTAGCAGCAAAAATGTGGAAATCCCTCCAGAGAGAAATACAAAACACGAGGACCATCTAAAATTCAGAAAACTCCTAAAAACCTAGCTCTTCAACTCAGAACCAGCTGGAAACAAATGAGCAAATCCCACACCCCTCAGACTGAACACACATATGACAAGACGGAGGACTAGACCGTACCATGACAAGTGCAGGGAGGTGGAAAGACCTCTGAGTGGGAGGGAGACCTAGGTACACCCATTCCCATGGGGGGGCCCTACCGGTGGCTAATGAGAGAGATGGGAGAGTCCTATGCTGAATCACAGACAGGGTATAAGAGTTGAAGGGGAAAGAGTGTCGACCAAATAGATAAACCACAGGTCCTAGGTAGCACAAGGGCACAGGGAAGGCCCCCTCCCTTTCAAGAGGCCCAGGGCGGCGATGGTGGTTGCACACCAGGATATGCTAGGGGCCAAAGCAGTGTAGACATCTTTTAGTCTGAACATAGGGGGTTGGGACGGTGGAGGTGGCATCACCACTAAATAGCCCTGCAGACAAACCGACAAACCATAACACTGCACAGCATATAGGAGGGATACCCCACAGCACACCACAATACACAACACTGGCAGGGACACGTCGCACAGGTGGCCAAAGCTGAGGAGGTGCGATGGAGCACCACCACTAATAAACCGCATGCACACTGCAACAACGAAACAAACCACACATAGCCACCCACAGCAGCACAACAACAACCGACTGAAAATTCACACCTACGCTCAGCGAACGGTGTAAACTGAACTGAAGCTGCCAACAACACATCACAGCTCTCTTGCGCTTTTCCCGCTCAGTCCTTCTAAGTTACCCTGCCCTCTTTGCTTTTCAGAACCGCCAGAGCACAAGGGGACCACTCTGGAGGCGACAGTGAACTGTATAAATATCCTTTAATTAAGATAACATAACAAAACCATGTCAGGTGGTCTGCCAACAGGATGAAACCTTGCAATTGGACCTGCACACTTACGATTGGAATGTTTTGTTGCTAAACGTTTGACAGGTTGATCCAGTGCAGACAATTGTCTCACTAAACTTCAACACAATGTTCTGTTTCTTGACGTTTTTTTATAGCCCTCGGTGGTGTCATTGTTCATTATTGTGCTTTTGTGTAGAGTTGACTCAGGGCGAGTAAATCCCTCAGATGGTAAAGGGGCAGCACAAAAGGTGAAGGGGCCGCTCAGAGAGCTGAGGTGTGCAAGGGAACTAGGGGCATCCATTTCAGTTCAACTGCTTCAAAGAACTGCTTTTATGGGCCATTTCCATTCAAGCCATCCTATTGATTTTGAAGGTTTATTTTTCCTTTTTTTCATCTCTGTAGTTATTCTCTTCCCGTTATATATAAAAGGCCAGAAACCTCTATTTTCCTTCTTTTTTTCTCCAAATGACCGAGCCGTTCATTTACATCAATTTTCTTCATTGTTTATTTGTTTTCTTCTTCCTTGTTGTTTGCCCTTACTGTTTAATATAACCATATTTACACTTTATTAAATGTAATCTGCTTCTTTTCTTAAATATGTCTTTTTCCATTTTGGTTGAGTTTTACACTTAATTTTTATGTGTGCGAGATTTTGAAAAAATAAAAAAGGTGCGCAAATCTGAGATGCACTACAAATGCACCACAAATGAGCCAGAAATAGAGGTGCCTCATTCACAGAAGTGCACATCTCATAGATGCACCAGTTCATAGCAGGAGCGCAAAATGTGCATAAGAGATGTGCAAAGTCAGTGGAAAGCATGCAAATACACCAAATGAAGCATGCAACGGGGGAGTGACGACAGAAAGTGAGCAAAAAACCACCCACATCCTTATTACCAAAACCTGACCATCAGATTTGCTCCAGAAAAAACCTTTCAACCTTTGCTCCTAACACAATGTGGAGCAAGTGACACAAAAAAGGATGCAGCTGATTTGTCTAACCACAGAAGCAAACAGTGCGCCCAAATCACAGACAACAAAGTACAAACGACAGCACAGAGAGACAGGTTCACATCACCAAAATGGCTGTTCTAATAGGTATTATGCTACTGCACCAACTGATGAGGAGGAGGGTGAGTGTTACATCCGCTCTGCGTCCCGCTACGCGGTGACGCCGGGCGCACTAATAAAAGCCCTGCCCCCGAGCACGGGAGGCAGTTCCGGGCCAACACTAATCCTGTGTGCACGCGTGTTCTTTCGCTCCGGCTGGAGCTGCGCCACAAAGGCCGCGCGGCCTTCCATCACATCACTCCGGTCTCCCCGCGGAGGCCGGATGTAACAGTGAGGAGGGAAAGCCTACATAGGAGAAGGATCACCTTATTTTATCTGGCGGATGAAGATGTCAACCAGAGGTACCGCTTCCCGCTCCATATCATACTGGTGATGGTTAGTCCTTTGAAGGGGCCCATATCCCACCCACAATGGGAGCCCTTTCCATACCACAACTAGCCAAGGTACTATCAGCCTTGTATTTCCTTCCAGAGGACCTGTGGCGTCACAGTGGTGTAAACCTCTCATCCACAGGCCCTTGACAAGTTCCTCAATGAGCTCCTTGCATCTGTGATGGTATATATAAGCATGTCTCATTATACATGCACCAGTGTAGGAACAGTTGGGGTATTTTAGGACATAGCCGGGTTCTCTGCATGTGGAGTGCCATTAATTGTGCTGATGTGGCCCTGATCCACCAGAGGCTATAGAACACTTATGCAGATCGATGGTCACCACTTAATCAGGCATCAGGCCAGTTCGTGCACATGACATGTAAGTGTCCTCAGAGGTCTTCTGGCAATACATATAGACTGGGGTGATAGAGCAGGATAGAGGGTGACAGAGCTGCAAAAACAAGAGTGAGAATGCAAAATATAGGGTGAAGGAGCTGCATAGACTGGGGTGATAGAGTAGGATAGAGGGTGACAGAGCTGCAAAAACAAGAGTGAGAATGCAAAATATAGGGTGAAGGAGCTGCATAGACTGGGGTGATAGAGCAGGATAGAGGGTGGCTAAAGGGTGCCAGAGCTGCAAAAAGATGGGTGGGAACACAAGAAACAGGGTGACAGAGCTTCATATACCGAGATGACAGAGCAGGATAGAGGGTGACAGAACTGCACAAACAGGAATAAGAATGCAACACATAGGGTGATCGAGCTGCAGACGGAGGCGAGAGGTGAGGATAGAGGGTGACAGGCCTGCAAAAAGAGGAGTGGGAATGCAACATACAGGGTGACAGAATTGCATAGACCGGGTTGATAGAGCAGGGTAGAGGGTGACAGAACTGCACAAACAGGAATAAGAATGCAGCATACAGGGTGATCGAGCTGCAAATAGAGATGAGAGGTGAGGATAGTGTGTGACAGAGCTGCAAAAAGAGGGGTGGGAACGCAACAAACAGGGGGACAGAGCTGCATAGACTGAGATGACAGAGCAGGGTACATGGTGACAGAACTGCACAAGCAGGAATAAGAATGCAACATACAGGGTGATCGAGCTACACAGACAGATGCAAGAGGTCAGGCTTGAGGGCGTCGGAGCTGCAAAAAGAGGGGTGGGAATTCAACACACAGGGTGACGGAGCGGCATAGACCGGGGTGATAGAGCAGGGTACAGGGTGACTGAGCGGCATAGACCGGGGTGATAGAGCAGGGTACAGGGTGACTGAGCGGCATAGACCGGGGTGATAGAGCAGGGTACAGGGCGACTGAGCGGCATAGACCGGGGTGATAGAGCAGGGTGCAGGGTGACTGAGCGGCATAGACCGGGGTGATAGAGCAGGGTACAGGGTGACTGAGCGGCATAGACCGGGGTGATAGAGCAGGGTACAGGGTGACTGAGCGGCATAGACCGGGGTGATAGAGCAGGGTACAGGGTGACTGAGCGGCATAGACCGGGGTGATAGAGCAGGGTACAGGGTGACTGAGCTGCATAGACCGGGATGACAGAGCAGTGAGAGGACGAAAGATCTTGATAGACAAGGAAGAGCTGCTATTCACATTCAGTACTATGAGGATTTCTATGAATGTGCTGATGTGTATTGTATTCTGTCCCGTTTACTTTCTTTTTCTTTTTGCAAACGTGTAATATCTCACCTGCCGCACAGCACGCGACAGATGGTCCATACACCACACGGTCCCATAGATTCATTGTTATAGCGAGGGAGACCCCAGACACCGTTCCGCTCACGCCCTGGACAAGGACCCCACTGATTGCAGGGTGAGGTCAGACATTGCTCCTTCACCATGATCTGCCTGAAGAGTCTTGCTCGGGGATCATTCCACCAGGATCTTGAAACCTTTCCTAACATGTCAGCGTTGGCCGGTTTGGAGAGCTGAGTAAATGCCGTCCAGAGTAGGGTGTGACCGCCTGTCATTGTACATTGTGATTTGCTTGAAGGTGCGGTCCTCTGGGAGCCAAAGCCTGATAAAGGGGAAAACAAGAGTTGGTGTTTCAGACCTTCTCCATCACCTAAGCTAGTACTGTCATTACGGGCATGCCTCGAGATGCAGAAGGTTATCTGAGTATGGGTGCATGGTTGTGGTGTTGTGTATGACTAGAGGTCATGCCAGATTAATAGCTGTCTGATTTGGTTACCTCTGGGATTTAATGAGGTGGCGTTTGGTATTTTAGCATTGTGGGCCTCATTCCGAGTTTGGAGGTAGCCATTGCGCTATTTGCGCCATGGCTGCCTCCAAAACCGGGTCCAACTCCGGTTGAGATGGGGACTTACCGGTCCATTCCAACCTTGGAGGGACCGGTAAGTCCCCATTTACCAAACCATTCCCCATTCCCATTTGAGCCCCGTTAGGGCTCAATGGGAATGGGGAGGGTGCAAATAACGGCCTGGCGCAAGGCCGTTATTTGCGCCCTGGTCCCCTAACAAGAACCGTAAGGTATGTTTGGTCTGACCAAACGTACCTTACGGGTCCCGTTGGGGGACCTCGGAATAGGGCGCAAAGGGATTACCGGCACCGTTGTCCTTACCGTTTCCCGGTATCCCTTTGCGCCAGGGTCGGAATGAGGCCCTGTGTGTTGTTATTTTTCGAGTCTGTGGAACCGTGGAGAATGATCTGAGTAAAGAGGCTTTAGTGATATGTAGTATATTACTGAGGTCATAGCACATTTTGATAAGCTTTGCTGTTTTGTAGCATGTCACTTAGGTCATAGCACATTTTGATAAGCTTTGCTGTTTTGTAGCATGTCACTTAGGTCATAGCACATTTTGATAAGCTTTGCTGTTTTGTAGCATGTCACTTAGGTCATCGCACATTTTGATAAGCTTTGCTGTTTTGTAGCATGTCACTTAGGTCATAGCACATTTTGATAAGCTTTGCTGTTTTGTAGCATGTCACTTAGGTCATCGCACATTTTGATAAGCTTTGCGGTTTTGTAGCATGTCACTTAGGTCATAGCACATTTTGATAAGCTTTGCTGTTTTGTAGCATGTCACTTAGGTCATAGCACATTTTGATAAGCTTTGCTGTTTTGTAGCATGTCACTTAGGTCATAGCACATTTTGATAAGCTTTGCTGTTTTGGAGCATGTCACTTAGGTCATCGCACATTTTGATAAGCTTTGCTGTTTTGTAGCATGTCACTTAGGTCACAGCACATTTTGATAAGCTTTGCTGTTTTGTAGCATGTCACTTAGGTCACCGCACATTTTGATAAGCTTTGCGGTTTTGTAGCATGTCACTTAGGTCATAGCACATTTTGATAAGCTTTGCTGTTTTGTAGCATGTCACTTAGGTCATAGCACATTTTGATAAGCTTTGCTGTTTTGTAGCATGTCACTTAGGTCATAGCACATTTTGATAAGCTTTGCAGTTTTGTAGCATGTCACTTAGGTCATAGCACATTTTGATAAGCTTTGCTGTTTTGTAGCATGTCACTTAGGTCACAGCACATTTTGATAAGCGTTGCTGTTTTGTGCCATGTTACTGAGGCCATAGCACATTTTGATAAGCTTTGCTGTTTTGTACCATGTTACTGAGGTCAAAGCACATTTTGATAAGCTTTGCTGTTTTGTAGCATGTCACTTAGGTCATAGCACATTTTGATAAGCTTTGCAGTTTTGTAGCATGTCACTTAGGTCATAGCACATTTTGATAAGCTTTGCTGTTTTGTAGCATGTCACTTAGGTCATAGCACATTTTGATAAGCGTTGCTGTTTTGTGCCATGTTACTGAGGCCATAGCACATTTTGATAAGCTTTGCTGTTTTGTACCATGTTACTGAGGTCAAAGCACATTTTGATAAGCTTTGCTGTTTTGTAGCATGTCACTTAGGTCATAGCACATTTTGATAAGCTTTGCAGTTTTGTAGCATGTCACTTAGGTCATAGCACATTTTGATAAGCTTTGCTGTTTTGTAGCATGTCACTTAGGTCATAGCACATTTTGATAAGCTTTGCTGTTTTGGAGCATGTTACTGAGGTCATAGCAAATTTGTACCTGCCTCATGTGGATACATACACACACGCGCACACGCACACACACACACCTGTAACACTTACCTCTTTTTGCACTTTTTTAACTTCAACGATGCAAAAAAGAAACTAATGCTTCATAAATGGGAAAGATGCCTTGGCATACAAGGTTGACTAATTCAATGTTTTTTTAGAGGGGCTGAAGCATTAAACTCCTTAGTGCAAGTGGCACTGATGGGACCTACAGGCCACAAAGTATGTCATCCTTAGGGTCTCACATGTGTCTTTATCTCCCTCACCCCATTCCCCCGACATCATCAGGATCGTAATGAACATTGGCCTCATTATCTGGGTTGCACACATTTCGGCCAATCATTATAACTCATTGCCAACTGAGTGCTACTGTCTATTGATTGTTTTAACATATGTTTTTTTAGACGACTTGTTAATTTGATTTGCCAATATTTATTATTATCTTCAGTTATATTCAGTGTAAATTATTTTTTGTGTTTATATGATTGTTTTATTTGTGTAAAACTCATTGAGCGATAGCACAATTATTATTATTATTATTATTATTATTATTGTTATTATTATTATTATTACACAATGCCGTACTCAAGATATCCCTCACAAAAGGCCTGACAGTCAAACATTTCTTTTAAAACGTTAGAAATCTATAGAAAACGTATGAAAACTACTTCTGCAAGGGGCCACACAAAGCTGCACATAACTTAGAGTGCTCCCCCATTGATCAGAAGTGAGCGTACCCCACAATGCACTAATGTGACCTGGAGAGGTTACACTGTGAAAACACAGTTTTAATGCTAAACCCTTCTTCTATAGGTTATCAGGGAAATAATCATAGATCGGCAAATTTGCAGTACAGCATGCGCTTATTTGTCTTTTTTATAGACCCCCAAAGTGGTCAACAGGTCTTTTGCTTGAGCTCAATTGCTCACCCCATCCAACTGCTTGAACTCTATTATGTCCTATAAGCGGTTGTATATTACCCGGTATCCAGTGATTATATCTAACAAAAAATAGAGAGCGATATTTTAACGAATACAAAAAAATACTGAAAAATTACTGAATTAAAAAAGAAGATATGTGGGGGTTAAATCGGTTGGAGAGGGGTTTGTGGTGAGGTATGAAACATGGGGAAACAGGGAGCTTGCCCCCCCAAAAAAAAGAAATTCAGTGTTTCTTTCTGTATTTGTGGTTCATTAGCATTTCATTGTCTGTTTTTGTGTTCGATAAAATCACATAGATCCAGACCCCAGGTGGTCGACTTATTCAACTGCTCATTCTCGCTCCCAAAACCTAATCCCTCTGCCTCCACTTCTGCACTCCTAGCTGTTCCCCAATACCCTCCTTGTTGTCACCCCCACAGGCCACTTTCCTTTTCCCCATGGCTCCACCTGGAGTCCTTCACCCAGTACCCCCAAGATTCCAACCCTCTACCCTAACCACTATCACGCTCTGAAACCCTTGTGTAAGAGCCCGATATAAATAAAATATTAATATCAATATCAATATCCCAAGCTCCCTCCCTCTCAGATCATTTCTAGCGGTGGGTGTTACTCCAAATTACCTGTTACCCAATTCCCTCCCCAGGCCTTCCCATCCCTCCCCACCTTACATGCATAAACTCCACAATGCATTCACCTCCACACCAGCCCTCTCCTTACATTGTAGGGCTGGGTCCCTGCTCATCACTAAGTGGTTGATCAGGTGGACAGGTCGGCCTTTTTAAAGTGTCTATGACTCTAAAGTGGTGACTCCAAATAGGAGGTGGAGTCAAGCGAAAGACCTGGTAGCTAGAATACTCTATAACCTCCATATAAAGGTTGACTAAACCAGGGACCTCGGGGGCATGTGAACTGGTCAGGGTTGTGTATCCCCACCAGCTGCCCTTTATCACTTTTAGGATACAGAGAAGAACCTAGAGGACACGAGTAAGAATTTGATGCGGTCCAATCCCGCCAAGGTGGGAGGAGGAGGATAAAAGATCACAGGTTCTTCCAGTTGAAGTTAAGGTGAGCTCTTGTACGCATGTGTATATATTTGTATTTGTAGAGCATGTGTGTAGCTAGATAGCAGCAGAGTGGTCTAGTTTGGGAGGGAGGACAACAAGATGGTGTACATAACAGGAGAGAGAGTTTGTTGATGTTCCCTGGGCTCTGCGGAACTGGATGCTTAATGATGGCACGTGATGAGCTGTTGATTGAAGCAATGTGGATTCAACTCCTTCCTGAGTAGTCAGAGGGTTGGGGCTAGTGTGATGTGTAACAGAATGTTGTTCTGGAGTCTGGGTGCATAATTTGCGAAGGCTTGTGTACTGGGATTTCTTGATTCCAAGTCAGCTATGTCATGCGGCAGGTGAAATGTGCATTGGTCCTGACCTTTATGTATGGATCCAGCTGACCTTGGATATGACATGGTCTTGGAGGGGAAGCTGGAGAAAGTTCCTAAGGAGGTCATACTTTTGATCCCTTTGTAAAGAAAAAAACAACCCTCTGAAATACCTTCAAAATAATGGCATACCGGGTCCAAAAACCTCTGTTTTATATCATCAGATCAGATGGTTTTAAATAACAAACTATTCAAACCTCAACAACATTGTGGATATCATACAAATACATTTGTTTTTAACTAAGACAACCTTCCTTTGGATTAGAGCTATGTTGGCAAGTTAGATTAGGAGCAGTTCTTAGTGATGGGTGTTCAACCATTTTGGTAGATGGACTCCGTTCTGTGGAGTCGGTCGTCCCATCCGGGCATCAGCGAGATTATTTCTCATCGTGGTTGCAGTGCAATCCAGACATTAGAGATATTGCAGAGAAACTGCCAGGCCAGTTATGTCCATATGCAATGAATGAACATTGTTGCATTGCAGCTTCTATTGCACAGTTAGACTGGAAAGTGAGGTGTGATTTAGAGAAGCTGTAGAGTGTTGCAGGAGTTGACATCTCAGATGCGATACCGCCAAGGTCAGCGGCTTGAACTCTATGGTTGAGGTTTTAAGGGTCACCAAGCAGAAGGGTGGTCTTGGGTGATCAACCCCATTTTCCCCCCATCTAGGGGCACATGAAGCTCCCTTCTGCAGACTTATGCCTCAAATTCTCTCACCACAAATCACCTACAAACATACCTGCACAGAGAGCGTAAATACATCCGATCTGCATGCATCAACACACCAGAAAAGTAATCTCGCATTGCCCCCTCCTGTGCTACAAACACACCCAGTTGGCTTTCCATGCAGATGTTCTAGTGTCAAGAGACCATGCAAATGGCAGCAGTCCATTGTATACCACCCAATACCATAACTTAACATAATATATCAAATGACCTTGCAGTAATTAAATGCGCTGAAGTGATTCAGTATGGATATAGAACACAAAAAACTCAATGAATAAATTAATAAATACATTAGAAGGTTGATGTATATGGAGGGTTCAGCCACGGAATCGCCAGGTTCAGGAGTTCCTTCTCGCACTAATACTGGAAAGACTTTAGAGAACGTTGATTGGCATGCTTTATACCCTGGTATGCTTTGTACCCCCACCCAGATAAGTAGATTGAGCCTCATTACAAGTGTGCCAGTCCGGTAACAATGGTGGCGGTAAGCCTATTGGCACCGTTGTTACCAGACCGGCACACTCCAAGTCTGCCTGCCGGAGTTGCTGTGCATGGCAGGTGTGACCCTGCTGGGCACAGCGGCTATGGTAGGCAGACTTTCACGGAAGCACCGGCACCGTTATTAACTGTGCCGGTGCTTCCGTGGTCCCCATTAAGTCCTGGGAATGGGGATTTACAATTATCGCGCCTGACTTCCTGGAGTGCCGGGGCTGTAATGCCCTCGTGTTTCCATCAAGCCAAGTGCTGGAAATATCCGCAAGTCTAGCGGCAACCTGCCGGTTTTACCGGCACGGTTCCACCGGACTTGTAATGAGGCCCATTGAATAAATCCCCTTTAGGCTGCATTGAAAGCATGACGAATGTACCGGGGCATGCGTAATTCAATCTGGCCGAAGCTACGAAGCAGGGTTGGCTGATCACTCCTCTCCTCTTTGCTGATAGAGCCCCCATTGCTAACATTCTGGATTTCAGAGAGTATAGAGGGCATAGTGTCACAGAAAACACAAACAGAACTCTTGACATATTTAGGAGATATGCTCTTCTCCATTAGACGTCCAGATGAGGCTCGAGAGACGGATTCAGACTCCTCTTCGGAGACACGATCGCCACAACAAGACAGGGCAATCCCTGGCACGTGGCATAAGCGCTGTATGGGCCTCAGAAACCCTGTCAATCACTCAGGTATTTAAGGGCAGAGCTGACTAGGGGACTGTGTTACCCAGTGGCTGCAAACACTTACCCTTTGATAAAATAAAGAAAACAGGCCTAAAAACGTGGGGCAAATTACATCTATTCCTAATGGGTAAAATGGCCCCCATGGCACAACAGAGACATCTCTTCTTAACACTAGGTAGTTTATGACACTTGCTAATTGGTCTAGGCACTTTTGATGGACAGGAAACAATCCTCGGCTCAACCTGAGGAACGTGCAAGAAGCCAGAAATGCACCACGCTTGACCCTGGTCAACTCGAACATTTAGGCATGAGCCTTCCAGGTGGAACAGATTTTCAAGCAGGTGGCTCTGAAACACAGGAGGGTGAGCTATGCCACCGCATGTAATCATGAAATGGGGTCCTTGTCTACGCACTGCAAGGAACTAGGGATGGCAATCTCTCACTCTAAGAACCTCTCAGAGGGTGAGTATTCTGCATTCATCGAGCACCTAGATCGCCTGCGAAATGCAGCACTGCGCCTTGTTCATAGATGGAACCCAGGAAGTCGACATTGTTGTTCGCAGAGCTAAACCATTTCTCCACTCGCACACCACACCTTCACAACTTAGCAGGAGGCACAGCCTCACTCCACACACCCTGCACTCACATATAACACAAGCACTATTGCACATCACTTCTGCTATAAGAATGAAGCTACTTTTAATTACAGAAATAGGAACTGTAGCTCTCCACATAACTCTCTATCTTCCTAAAAACAATCCCTGCCCCCTTTTAGTCCCTAGTATACCTCTTCTGTGCCCATACACACTCCATTTAGACATGGGCGACTACTAGGGCCTTGTTCTGCCCCGCATAACGTTAATGGCTGAAATGCACACACCATAATAGCACCTTCACAATGTTCCCACATATCTGGAACCCGGTCCCTCCAAAGGTGTTCAAGCAAAAGCATCTGGGAACATAACTATGTTGAAAGATGCTATAACAAATGAAATGAATGAATGAATGAAATGCAAAGCAAGTTCAGAGGAATGTTCTCTCTGAGTCCACGTGGAGGTTGCGGTCCTGGCCATATTCACTACATTGATGAGGTGACCCAGTCCATTTATGGATCTTACACATGACCAAGCCCAAGGGCATCTGTAGTGGTCTATAGAATGGCAATGATACTCTGGCATATATGATCACATTTGACAGCCAATGTGCTGATGCGGCAAAACCCAAGCATTAAAATAGGAGGCATGACCTATGATGGAAGATATGGCACAGTAAAGTGATCACTAGTCTGCATGATATGCTTCAAAACTGAAAATCATTTTTGGACCTAAAATCTGGATGTTGACTCAGTAAGGCAGCATTTTGGAAGTATCTACAACGTCGAAACTGCTTAGGGAAATTCCAGCTAGTCCTCAGAGGCACTCCTGGGACACCCTATTAAAGAGGTTCAGGAAATGTCTAGGCAGGCTGAAGGGATGATAAAGGCTAGGGGACATGGCAGTGTACATTTACTTCTTCCTAATAACCTATATTCATTTTCACAATATTTAGGCGAAATTTGCACCAAGCACATTCACTTGGGTTATTACTGTTTTTGCAAATACATTTGTTTTGTATCCTGGATAAACCCACCCAAAAAGTATATTGTCGTCATGTAGGACTGGTTCATTTTCTTTAGAATATAAAAATAGACCGGAAAATTGAGAAGCTCGATTGGCCTGGTGACCCTTTTCTGCTAACACATTCTATATATCTGTGCTTCTCATTACCCTGAGTATTTTTGATCCACTGGTCAAGGTGTGTGATTATTGTCCACAGGCGCCCCCCACCCTCCCCCGGGAAGACAGCATCATCTCTCAAAGAAGGTAATGAAAACAAGCTGGTCTTCTCCAAAGATCTCTTAATGTTCAACCTGTATTTGATAGATTCATGATCTAACCTATCCAAAGCCACATAGATTTCCAGCTGTATGGGTCCACCCAACTAGAAGGCTGTGTCAGTACATTAGTATCCAGTGTGGTCTTGGTCCTTTACAGAAATGTATGGGGGAGGGGCAGAAGACCAGTATCTGCAACGCTGCACAACTTATCAACAAAAGATCATGTAATTTGAATGAACGGTCCCCTAACCTTTCTGCATGGGTTTGCCTTCTAACGTAGTGATTTGCCTCTTTATTTCTTAAGTGTCATATTTGCCTGTGGGGGATGGGTTAACAAGTTTTATTTACAATTGGAAGGTAACCTTCCATCGTAGGCTTTGCCCAAGGTGAAATTGAACCATGTTTTTGAAAGGATACATTCAAGAAAAGTATTGGAATGTTGGAGAAGATGCTTATTGTGGGAAGCACACCATGTGTCATTTAATTAGACTTTTGATTAACCCGTTGATGGCACCCCCCTGCATGAAAATCATGGCAGTAAACACTCATGAGCTGGCTGCAGTTTTGCAATGGTTGCTCTTAGCCCTTGTGACCAGGGTTTGAGAGCACATACTAATCTAGCCAAAGGGAGTACCCTGCAAGCCTTCGCCAGCTCACCTATCGGTAGCTGTGGTGGAACAGTTATTGTCATCTGGTTGAAGGGGAGGTTACACAAGTGCAGTGGAACACACTATTACTCTGAATAATGGAAGGCCCACACAGATGGAATAAAACTATGCTGTGTATTTACATGTTGAGAGAAAAGTTGGATACAAGATAAATATGCAAAGTCTTGAGTGCCTGTTTCACATTACCCAAATAACTGCAGTTCTTTGCAGGCACGGATGACTTGCTGTGACTCAAATAAGTCATTACAGGAATTGCAAAGGAGCTGTGTAGACCGCACAGTGTGCTGGATTATACTACCCTGGATGTCAGCATAACTTCCATATGCAGACTCAGACAGTTAGGTATATAGTGTTTTGGTGAATTCATGCTTTCATGACCACTGCCAGCTTAGTAACTGACGCAGGAAAGACTTCCGGCAAGCAGGAGGATGGAAACAACCCACTTCATTTCAGTTCAGTGTGGTTCCAGTGTTTCATAAATAACCACAGTCCACAGACCCTGCTGGTTACTGGCACTCAGAGTTGCGATGACTCCTCCTCACCATGCAGGATAGACGTTGAGACAGCAGCATGGCTCTCGAAAGGGAAGAGCTGGTGACCTGGCTGCGCTTGCCAAGTAGAGGGTAGAAGCAGGACTTACTTTGGTCAAGGTAAAGAAGGCGAATGTTGGTCAAACTCCACCATCAGAAAGTATTTTGAAAGGAATCAGTCTGGCAGAGCATCTGGACCATTCTTGCTTTGGGGGCCTCTTTTCCATTCTTTGGGATACGCTCCCAGGATTGACAAAGTATGGGTGCAGATCTTTGGATTATAAAGGAAAACAGAAAGTCAAGAGCCTTGGCTCCAAATGAGAGGTTTACATCTTTTCAAAAAAAGCTTTAATTTTTTTTATTGGTATCTGGTTAAAATAAACGACATTTAACCTTTAACAATTTAAAACAATCCATTGTTACAGAAATGCACAATTGAAACATAGAAAAGGATTATCGGTTAGTTACACAGTATCATCCAAACTATCAACTCTCAATGGCCCTCATTACGACCCTGGCGGAAATCGCGGTGCAAAATGCACCATGGAGCACGGCGGAAAGCTGCCGATAGCGCCATGGGGGTTGGCGGATTTTCCGCCCCATTCCGACCTTGGCGGGGCGGTAAATCCCCATCCCCCATTTTACCCTTCCCCATTCCCATTTTTGCCCCATAGGGTATAATGGGAGTGGGGAAGGCGTTAATTACGCCACCGTAAAATACGGTGGCGTAATTAACAACAAGGTCCCGTAGCGCCATGGATTTCTCCGCCCGGAAAAACCAGGCGGAAAACGCTCCATGGCGCTACGGGAACTCGTAGTAGGGCGGACGGATCCGCCGCGAATAACGCTGGCGTAAACCCACTCCGCCAGGGTCGTAATGAGGCCCAATGCCTTTAAAAAAAGCCTGTAACCGCCGCCACTAGTGCTACCAGCTAGACAATGGTTTCGCACCACTCGCTCAACGAAAGCAATACCAAGAATCTTTTCAGGAAATTCCATCTCATACCCTTGACCGCCGGACAGTACACCAGCAGGTGTTTTAAGGTTTCAACTTTGTCTTTGTTCTCACAAAATCTACAGTGGACTGGATCCAAAGAATGCAGAGACTATCTAGCCATTATCACCTTAGTTCGAACCAAATTCCACCGGAAAAATGAAGAAACTCTTATCGAGGTAGATCTCTAAGTAAGGTGCCAACGTACCCAGTGTTTTGTGATCACCAGAGAGATGATTTAAGGAGGCATCTGTGTGCATAGCCTCTGTCATCAGGATCCAATCCAAACTGTATAATAGGCATCTAACCTTGCTACGGTTCTCAATCAAATCACATAAAGAGCCTCCCATTTTACTGAGTAGTGCATTGCATAACTCACCAAATTCCTGTATCCATCTGTTTCCCTTCTCGAGCAAGCTGACTTTAAGGTCTACGTAAAGGGAACCAGAAGATGGGCACATGATCTTTCTGAACATAGAAAGGTATCTCCAGTGAGCTCTCGCTTCTAGAGAAACCAGGCCCAGTTAAATCGTATGGCCTGAAGAGAGACGAGCAATGAATACGCATTGCTCTTTTCCAAATAAAAGCCTCAAGGTTGGGGATGTATCCTAAAGTCGACAGAGGGTATATTTCAATCCAATAGAGAATCTGGGGTACCACTTTACGCTCTTAATAACGAATACCTGGCAATAATGAGAATTTACCAAATCGGGCATCAACTGTACACAGCTGATTCTCTAGGGGTGTTGCTCAGGATTTTAACCAATAACATAATTGCAGCGTACAAGGTTTCAAAGTGATCAGAAAGCCCAGACCAATGAATGCGTCAACCTTCTCCAGTGTATCATTTCCTACCCACCAGAGTACAGTCGAAGCCCCTGGTATTTTAACTTGTAGTCATTAGAAATATGTTCTCCTGCAATGGGTTCACAAAGGTGATGGCTTCTAATTTACTCAGAGGGTCTGTTCCACAGGGTGTTTTGATCTGTGAGCCTATTGGGTTTTCATGATAAAAACAAAGAAAAACAAAGCTTATTCATTCCAGATGGCCCATCCGAATCTCCAGAGAAACCATAAACCTCCCCCACATTGGATCATGAGTTAAAAGAAGAAATTCGTTTTTGAGAGACTCAACTGGAGAGCTGTTCATAATTGCCAGAGCCGAATCAGAACATCAGATGGTTTGATATGCATGAAGGGCTTATTTACTTCTATTATCATGGTGTAAGCCATTCTTAACAAATTCACTGACCTGTTTCATTTGTGTTCAACATGATCTAAATAAGGATTATTAGTCAATTTTAACACTGCCGATAAAACAGAAAAATGGTACACTGTGCCCAGGATGCCAAAATAATGTCATTTACAAATGCTGGCAGAGACTTTATAAAGCTCTCTCTTGCTGGCGTGACATCGGCCATGGCGCCCTATATAAAATCAAGGCTCCCCATGATGGTGCTGCAACGGCGTCCTACATAAGTGAAAAGCTCTTCCCACCCTGTGGTCAGAGCGTTTCACTAATGCTGGGCACCGCTGCTGCACCAGCATGGGGGAGCCTTTGAAAAGCCTTAGAAAAGCTTCCCGAACTGGCATGATAGCACCGGCCCAGCCGCACTCTATTTCAATTAAAAACTCCTCCCCCTGTGCTGGTGCTGGGAATGCCAGCATAGCGGGATCAGCTTTTCTCTAACATAGGGCGCAGCTGCCACGCCAGCTGGTGGGAGCCTTTGAAAGGCTTTGGTGAGTTGGCCTAGTGGTGGCACTCTTTTTAAGAGAAAAGCTCTGACTCCCATGTTAGCGTGGGAAGCTTTCCACTTGAATAGGGTGCCACTGCCTCACTGTAGCATCTCAGCTGCAGGAAAGGAGATATGCCTGACTGAGGAGAGACATGCCTGGCCATATTATGGCTTCACATGTTCTACTCTTGTGATGTAGGGCAAGCACGAGCTATTGGATGGTGCCATGGAATGTGGAACCCTGTTCGAAGTTAAACACTATTTCAGCTCATGCAGGATGAGCGACCTCCCTCCCTTTTCCCTGTATATGTATACTTAAATAAATTCGTTATTTTTGTATATACATTATTGCCCAGTGTCCTCTGTCCAGCCTTCCCCCACACTACACACACCAGCATGGGGGAACCTTTGAAAGTCTTCCCTGAGCTGTGGGGTGGTGCTGCTCTATTGAAGTGAAAAGCTCCATGCTCCAGTGCATGGGAGAATGGAGCTTTTACTTGAATAGCGCGTCACTGCCACACCAGCATGGGGGAACCTTTGAAAGTCTTCCTTGAGCTGTGGGGTGGTGCTGCTCTATTGAAGTGAAAAGCTCCATGCTCCAGTGCATGGGAGAATGGAGCTTTCACTTGAATAGGGTGCCACTGCCACACCAGCATGGGGGAACCTTTGAAAGTCTTCCTTGAGCTGTGGGGTGGTGTTGCTCTATTGAAGTGAAAAGCTCCGTGCTCCAGGGCATGGGAGAATGGAGCTTTCACTTGAATAGGGTGCCACTGCCACACCAGCATGGGGAAACCTTTGAAAGTCTTCCTTGAGCTGTGGGGTGGTCCTGCTCTATTGAAGTGAAAAGCTCTGTGCTCCATTGCATGGGAGAATGGAGCTTTCACTTGAATAGCGCATCACTGCCATGCCAGCATGGGGAAGCCTTTGAAAGGTTTTCATGAGCTGGTGTGGGGGCCATGGCCTTGTTAAGGCCACTGGTATGGAAGCGCACCAGCACGGGAGCAGGAGTTTTTCATTTGAATAGGGCATCACTGCAGCGCTGGTAATCAAACAAATGTACTCTGGGAACCTCATTATTGGAGAGCGGGTGGACCCCTAGCGACCTGGCCCCAGGACAGGTTATACAACACAGTATCTCTTCATGGAATAAAGCCTGACGATTTGCATAAAAGCAAAGAGCATTTTGGGAACATAAGAATGCACACAATTTAAAATTTGAAACATGTCTGTGGTAGTGATTCCGCAAGAAACTCTTTTGAGTGAGTAAATGGAAGCTGCACTCTGCTCTTTCCATTGGTGTGTGCCTAAGTGTTTAACTTGCAGGGTGGGTTATATACCTGCGTCACTGTTTAGCCACACTATTTGACCCTGTGCAAATCATGTAAGCACACTCTAACTTAACTAAACAAATTGGAGTCCTTGTAAGTGATTAAATTCGCACTAAATGAAAAAGGATGCTATAACAATGAGTCAGATTTAGGGATTTTAGGAACTAAACCGTGCCTCCTCATCCTCCTCTCTTAGTGGCCCAAGAAGCTGCCACCTAGAATTGCATTATCTTTGCATTGTCCCACCCTCACTCTCATATTCATTTGACAGGAATATATAAAGTCCTAGCAGCCATTCAGTACACCAGAAATGTGTGTATAGCGGGGAGACTGCAGCAGAACCAACTTTGGGAGTGGGTCTCACATTACCATACCTGCTGTGACCTCTGGGAAGCTCTTGTAGGTGATTTCCATACCACCATCTCTGGCCGTTCATCATAATACACTGCATGCAATCTTTCCAAACATGGCTATAAGAGCAGTTTTTACCAACTGGTAATCTTGTCTATCATCCTCATTCAACTCCATCACAGCCACTCTGAGGGAGCCTAGAGATTTCCCGTGGAACAAATACACTCTCACATATTCCTTGCACCTTACATGTAAATTCAAATGTACCCAGCCAATCCAGAATATCGGTTTTTGCATCATACACACTCACCAAATCAATTGCGAGACATGGCTTCCTGGTCTGCCAGAGAAGACACTGAAACTGAAGCGGAGTCAAGAGATATTTTCATATCATACTCATGCTGCATCGCTTTCTCTCTGAGTTGCAGTTCCTTCCTTAGTTCCTTTTCTTGCATTTCAGACTGAATCTCCAGCTTTCGAGATTCAAGCTGCATTTTCATTTTCTCTCTTTCTAGGACCAGCTCAGCTGATATGTTAGACACAGGTAGGGGTGAGGTTACGAGATTTGTAGGTGGATCAAGAATCACATTAACATCTACTTCATCATCTACTGCACTGCCTGGAAGATGAGGGCTAAGAGCTATACTTTGTCCATCATTATTATCCAGATCAATTCTGGGAGTAGGGACAGGCCTATCCACAGTCACCTGGTGATCCAACAAACTGTGGATCAATTCAGCTTTCTTTCTTTTAATACTAAGGCATTTTTCTTTGCACATTTCTTTTAGTTTTTCAACAGAAAGATTAACAAGAGATTCTGCCTTATAGTTTTCAATGGTGGTCATGATTTAGTACTTTACAGTATTGAAACTGGCCTTGTGGATGGATTATTTGAGCAGAACAAAACCAGGAGTCAATATAATCAGACCTACACAAACCCCACCAACTGTAACACCAGTGTTATGGGAGTTTTCCTAATGTCCACTTGAGTTAAGACTTCATAAAACTTTCCCTATGGCATACAAGTCCCCAACTCTTAGTATAAGCTTGTACTACTCAAGGAACCTTGGTAGAGTGGCAGAGCAGTCAGGCTTATCACAGGAGGAAGATGTGAGCTGTAGGTAAGTACACTGAACACAGTTAGTGCAGTAGTCCAATTAAACACACAACTATTGTTATATTAAAATATATATTTATTATATTTACACAAGAATGTTGTAAAATACTTAGATCACTTAACCAACACAGACAGGATTACTTATACATACTTTTCAAAGGCCACTGCTTAGTTGGTATTTGCTTGCGGTACAATTGTTTCAGAGTTTCAAATTAATGACAATTCTACTGTATTATCGGTACGACTGTGCACTCAAGTTAAGACAAAGATATGTGCTGATTGTATTTAGTTAGAAAAACCTAAGATAAAGTATTTTAGGAATATATGATATGATAGGATATCATATGGCATTTTTAACGAGCCAGTAGACAAGTGTTTCTAGGCTGAAGGTAAAAGGTTGGTTAGCTAGTCGCAGCGCTTAAGGTTCTAGAGGCATTTAATCGGCAGACTAAAGCTTTTAAAGTCCGATCCCTAACTCTATGCAAAAGTCAATTAGGAGATGGCTCAAAGTCTTACGAAGCAGCAGAACAGCAAAAGTTCCTGTGGATACTTTCAGTCTCTAGGATAAGATGCTACAAGAGTTAACACAAAGATGGAGACCCTGTAAAAGGACTCACAATAGGAACACAAGCTGGCAGCTTGGGTCAGAGGTAACAGTGGACACCCTGGAGACCTCTTCATGCACTCCAACACTCTGGAGCGACTTCTTGATTTAAGGTAAGCAATACCTTTCACCCCACAGTACCTTAGGTTAGAAGAAATGTTTGTGGCTGGATTCTTCACTGCGTAGCAGCGACGGTCCCGGTCTCCAGATTCCTCGAATGGTGACGAGAAGAGAAGCATTGATGGGGAGGTCTCAGCAGCCGTCTCAAGAGAATAACCTTGTCATGGATTTCTTCAGCTACTTTGGCAAGTCTGTGGTTTTGGCGTCTTTTTCTCAGCACCAACAAAGGACAGTATTTGCCCGGTCAATCCTCTTTGATTGCTGGAGTCCTGCAATTCGGTGGGGACAGAACCCACACTGTTACCTTTGGCACTCACATTCAAACTTTGAACCACTGCTTGCATCCTTCAAACCGGTTTGACACCACATCGCTCATGAAGAGCTGCTACCTGTCTGGCTGGATTGGGATGATTTTACCGTGTCATAATTGTTTGCGGTGTATTTGACCGTAGTCAATTTTGCCATTAACCCAATTTTGCCGCAGACAAAATCATACCAATCCATCCCTCTCCCTCCTCCGTCCCCCAATAAATCCCCACCTCCATCCCCCTCACCTCCCCACAATACATCCCCACCTCCCTCCCCCCCACTTACCTTTCACCGTCCGCTTTACATCTGACCCTACGGCGTTAATTCCGTCCCTGCAACGTGGGTCGGAACTGATGCCGCAGGGTCCCCTACACGGTTTTGTTTTCTTTCTTTTTTTAAAGTGCCCCACTTCCAATGTCCTGGAAGCGGGGGACACCCCCACAACCCCTGTTCCCATTATAGAGAGAAAGCAGAGCAGGGGACACCCTCGCAACCCCTGTTGCCCTTGTGCACTATAATGGAACCGTATGGCCCCTTTCACCAAATCTTTGGTAGTACAATCATTTCGTACAACCTAAATGCGGTCAAATGGGCCATACGGTCAAAATAATTCAGTCAAATTGGCCAACACTGTCTGGCTAGATCACCAGTGAACAGTGTAAAGAACTACAAACATAGACTTCTTCAAATCAAGCATCGAATCACCAGGATGTTGCATCAGGCCACTGGAGCATTGCCTTATTCATCAGCACCAACCAATGGTACTCATCATTTAGCACCGTGTTCAATCATCCAACCGCTCCTGGTGTCCCATCGACTTGCATCTCTCAGCGCTGCCTTCAACCCGCATGGAGCATTTCTTTGAACCCGACTCACCACCTTCAAACCCAGTTTGACCCGCAAGCAGGGCATCTCAAAGCCTGGTTTGACCCCATCAAACCACCTGAGAACTGGAACTAGGTGCTATTGAGAGGCTCTGCCCTATTGGTCACTCTTTGAGGCTTTGGTGATAGGTTAAATCCCTTCGTACACATTCTCCTGACGAACATATCCTTCAAATAACATATCCTTTGTAATTCTTGCCTTTTTTCCCTCCCTGCTAAAGTTCCAGAATGCTTACACATACCTGCTCTGCATTGTCTGTCTTCTTTTACAGGAGTGGGTTTTTATAATGTTTTAATAGTTACTTGTATTATTGATTTGTTTAATAAAAGTAATCAATACTTTATAGAACCTTGATTGGCCATTCTTTTATTTTGAACTACTACTATGTGGATTGCTGCTGCCTCACATTTAAACCCCTTCCAAGACTATAGCCTTCCCTTGGCCCATGTAAGCAAAAAGGGCAAAGGAGGCATATCTCTTGGCTGTGCCTGTTTTAAATCATGATTGGGATTTTTGTTGGTTTGTAGTAGTGTGAGGGCCGAGTATGGGGTTTAGTCACTACTGAGTCTTATACTCCCACAGAGCAGTCGTCATTTCATCATTGAAAAAGCTGGAGGTAATCTTACACCTTACCACCAAAACTCATTGTACTTAGAATGTGGTATTACCGCTGGCTGTAAATCTGTTAAAAAGCCCCATGGAGTCCTATGGACTCAAAAATGGGGACCAACACCAACAAGCCACCACTCATAATCCCATGGTAAATCCACAGAACTGAGTGGTAGTAAATTAGCAGATTTACCACTGCTTTACCACCAACTCATGATGAGGCCCATAGACAAGACCGATCCAATAAAATGGAAGGATAGAAGTAGGGTTGCTCCCTGCTGAATAGTGTATCATTTCATGTTTTTGGCTGATATAGGAATTCTTTCAACCTTGCTCCGAAATGGTGGATGAGCTCCAGGTCGACCTAAGACACCATAAAGGATATTTGCAGTTCAGGAAGAACCTAATGACATTTCGTCAGGGCATGCCATCTCTCACCCGACTTCAGGTTCCACCTACAATCCGACTGTAGTCATTAGGGCAACCCGGCAGCTTCACCCCATTCATTTATCTTCATTTTATTCTGTTGTTTAGAGCACAGACGTAGCAGAGGAGCGCTGCGCAGGGGGTGGTTAGCAACCGATTGAGCTTTGACCTTTTAAGAGGAGCGCAGTACTGTGAGTTGCGGTCTCAACTTCGGACTGTAGGTCCATTGGGATTAGTCCTTGTCAAGTGTTGTTGAAAAAGCCACATTTTTAGAGATTTGTGAAATAAGAGAATTGTTTAGGCATTCCGGGCCAATGCCGGGATCGAGTTCCACAGGGTGGGTGCGTGATATTTTAATGTTAAATTATTACTTGGCCTTAATTTATGTGGCGTCAGATATGATCAAAAGATTTCACTGACAATGCATACTGAATAAGGTTAGAAAGTTCTTGGAATGTGGCCATTTGTAAAATGAATGGGCTCCTGGCCAACTCTGCTCCATCCCTTTCACCTTCCTTCTTCTACTGAACTCTGAAGAGGCCTGTCATTAAACTCTAGTGAGTAGAAAAATACATATATTTAGAAATGCAATACTAAGATTAGAGTTTGGGCTCTTAAACGTAAATTATCTCTCCAAATAGGTCTTTTTTTATTGTGGCTTTAAATCGCAGTTATGAGTCATTTACTAAAGTTTGCAAGTGTTTCCACAGCAACATCTCGTATCTTTCCTGAAGAATCTATAACTCAGGTGTTCTAATTTTGAATAACCAGTTAAATCCGAGACTTTTTTTCACTGATTTCATTTGCATTTAATCATTTTATTTTAAGAAGCAATCCTTTGGAGAAAATTCCATTGACCAGATGAACATGAATTATTACTAAATCAAAATGCGCTCAGAAAAATCGTGTTATTGCGAAGCATACATGAGGAAACACAGTGCACCTGGACGCCTGGCGTATGTTGTCACGCAAGACAACACAACCACTACTACAATTCCTTCTGAGGAACGCTTACAGCATTGTCCAAAGGAAACATATCTTGTGTTAAGTTAGTTTTCTGGGAACACAAAAAAAGATATGCCTTTGGCGCATTCACATTCCTGTCACAAGAACTGAACACTTGGCCTCCTCTTGCTGTAATTAAATCCAATGTGGCCGCCTCAGGACGAAGAAATGCAATTCTTGGATTACCAACTTGAATGACGCAATTAACTATCAGAGTACGATTAACCACTTTTTAAATAAAAGGTCATAGGGTTTTTATCTGATAAGATTTCATGTTCATCTTTCGGCTTTATTCCGGTCGTAGCCAGCCCAAGAGCAGACATGATCATGCTGGCGCGCGGCTTTCTATCAGCGCCTGAAGGCAAGTTCTGAAGCCTTTGCTGCAGCAAAGGAATGGGTTTTCGGAAGAGCGTGCAAACTATCCAGAAATGCAGTGAGATAGAGTGCAGAATGCTATTTCTATTTGTTGTTTTGTTATTTGTGGTATTGATAAAGCAAAGGTGAAAATAAAACTCGCGCTCCGCACTTGGCCAGTAAAGTTCACAATAATGGTCAGGATACAAAGTGTCCCAAAGTCTTCAACTGCTTGGTATTCCACGCGGAGCATCTGTGAAGTGGCTCCATACAAGACACTTCACCAAATCTTTGACTGCAACGAGGGGGACGGCTGGCTTTAGCATTATCCATATCATTTAATACTTACTTCAAAGGAACGCTCCAATCTACTTATTCATAAATTATAGACAAAACCCATTTGGGTAATGCAGAGATACCCATTTGCCTTGAAAAATACTTATTAGTCCTGCTAACTTAAATAACAGACAATACACTGGAATATCAAGCAGTTGAAGACTTTGGGACACTTTGTATCTGGACAATTATTGGGAACTTTACTGGCCAAGTGCTAAAAGAGTGTATTCTCTATTTGAATTTTTAGATCATCGTGAAGATTCACGTTTGAAAGAAAGTGCCAGTTCCAGCTCCTGAAGAAGGAACTGATGTCCCGAAACACGTAGAGCAGACATTTCTATTGTTGTATTATATTGTATTCATCATTTGTATAGCACCCTATCCCCATTTGTATGGCCTCAATGCACTTTGTGGATGGAACGCCCTCAGTGACCGCAGTCCATGTGCAGGAGGTTCTAAGAGTTTGAATTAAAGATGCGTGCATGCATTTTTGCTGGTTTAGTGCTTAGGTTGGCTGGCTAGGCTGCAGTATGCAGCCCGGAGGTCAGGCACATGGGTGGGTGCTGTTGGTGTTTGAGGATAGGGTTCTAGTGTTGAAGATTCAATGTGTGTGTCCAGGTAAACCGAATTTGTTTTTGTTGGTTGTTGCTGTATACTAATGGCAGAGGTGCTGAAGTACGTCAGGGGTTTCAGTGTGGGTGGCTATGTGTGCTGCTAGGCCGGAATAGCATAGCTGTAGCTGCATTCTAGGGTGCATGGATGGGTGGCCGTGCCTGTGGCCTGTGTCCACAGACGTGGAGTAAGAAATACATACCGTCGCCTTGGCTGTAGTTTGACTTCTCTCTTCTTCTTCTTCTTGGTCCAGTGCGATTGGCTGGTGTCGCTATTCATTGTCTGCATGGAATGAAAGTCTGGGAAGTGGGAGAGGGCCCAGAGGAAAGGCGGGCTAGTGTTGAGGGAGGGCAATAGTTTGATACGGTGTGCCTCTGGTGTTGTTGTGTTTGAGAAGAAAGAGTTTGTCACGGTGTGCCACTACGACCACTGCCGGAATCCATGGGGTATTGGTGGGTATGAGTCTTGTGTTTGGGAAGGAAGAGTTTGTCTCAGTGTGCCGCTGCAAACGCTACTGGCATCCATGGGGTATTGCCGGGTATGAGTCTTGTTATGTTTGGGTCTGCGTTTATGTGGCCTATCGAGAGTGTAGAGTGGAGGAGGGTTTCAAGAAGAGGGAGGGGAAAGTCATGTGATTAAGGGCCTGTCTGAATGCCCTTGTCAATATTGCGAATGTGCTGGGGTTGGGAGTTCCAGATGGTCGGTGCTTGGATGGAGAAAGAGGATCCGCCGAGTCTTAAGGAGTTGCACTGTGGGACTATGAGGACAGATGCTGTGCCAGATCTGAGAGTTCTTGAGGGGTGGTAGTGAGTGACTGTCTTGAAGGAACTCCGGTCTCGTGTTGTGGATGGCCTGGAGGGTGATGCGCATGTTAAAGAATATACAAATATACAAACTGTGTGTACTGTACAGAATTTTGTGTAACTATTTATGAATAATTGTTCATAATTTACGCTTTATTCAATAGCAAAACAAAAAGTATGGCTGAAAAAAACAAGTGAAAGAGTTTCTTTTGCATGATTTATTAATATTGACTCTAAATTGTTATACAATAATACCAGGTGGGCAGAGGACGCGAGTGTTCCACGGACGGTGGACACTGGTTTGTTTGCTCTTGTCACTATGCAACCCAGTGTCAGAGCTGTTTGTCTCCCCGGCACCCTCCTACTAATATACACACCCTTCGCTTATTCTATAACGCCGGTGTGCCGCAGACTACTGGTTTCATGCAAATCTTCATTAGATCGTTCTGCCATTGGGTAGATTTATTGTGAATATGGACATGAAATATGAGTTGCTGCCCATATCAATTTATTTCTCATCATCTGCTGTTGGATTGCTTCTGTTCGGTTGTCACGTTCCATCGCTAAAACAGATAAACATTAACACGCCGAACCTAACACAAAGGCAGAGGCAGAAAGCGTAGAACTATTTTTTTAAACTGCATTTTTCTCCCAAGCAAAGTTCCGATGAGCATAGATTCATTTATCTAAAGGCCACGAAGCATTGTAAAAAGTGCAGGTGCAAAGAACACAACAATGTTCTTTTTTAAATGGACTACAAGTAATATATCGAATGTGATACGATCAGCATAATTATCCATTTCCGTTTCATAGGCTTTGTATCGGTTTAAACCATAAGAACATCGATAACAACAAATCATTCATCATAAACCAAACATAGGAAAAACTTCCAGTGAATTTGATTATATACGATATATATTTTGGTCAAAGCATTTTTTTACGAAACAAATACGTCGAAAATCTCACAGATTTAAAAAAAAAATATTTTGGGGGGGCCCCTCACCAACCCCCCCATTTTCCTATGTTGTTAGCTCCACCCCAAAACCCTCCCCACCCGTTTTATCCCTTTACCCCCCCATACATAAATATCAAAACGAAATCAGTGTTTTTTTTCGTGTATGTGTTTCGTTAAATAATGCCTCGACCAAAAATGTTTAGTTAAAATCACTGGATACCCCTGTTTCACATGCTTGAGCCTGGATACCCCTGTTTCACATGCTTGAGCCTGGATACCCCTGTTTCACATGCTTGAGCCTGGATACCCCTGTTTCACATGCTTGAGCCAGGCTGGGACTTTGTCTCCCTCCAATAACAGTATATGCACAAGCGCTTCCCTGTACTTTTCCAATTCAGTGGTCCCCCCAGATCTTGGGGGACCTACATTAGTGGCTTAAAATTCACTAGGTCTGTAATGGGTCTCTGGTCACACTCCATATGGGCTAGGGGGATGGGGGTACTCATAGGAAGCAGGGGCTATCTAACGGTGCCATCATGTGGTAGCATCACGCAGACACATCTTTCTCAGTTAATGCATATTTAAATTGTCACAACACATTCCAAGTATGTATACGGATGAGGGCATATTTGTGTAGTTTGGATGAATATTCTTAACATCTTCGATCAATACATTCTTTTAATAATATGACCATAGAATCGTTTCAAAATGGCCACACCGAACGAGGTGACGTAATGACATCCCTGCACAGAACGTGTGCGTGTTGAGTACATTTAAATACCGGTCGCCATTTTGAATTGGTGGTTTTCTTGTGAACGGACATGCAAATACCCTGTATCGCGCGACTATCATATCCAACTGTTGTTTCCAGGTTAAAAGTAGCTTCTTCATATTATTTTTAGGAAAATTCTATTGCTATATCATTTTTGACATTAGGTTTCTTTTTTATATGTTTTTATAGACTCGGATTGCATTTGAGATATACTGGCAAGTTAACACCAGATTGGTGAATGTACATATCACTATTTAGAGTACAGACTTTGAAACTAATGTATCTTTATGGATATTGATCCATGTTTACCAAACAAGGAAATATGTATATATTTTTCGTTATTAACGGATTAACTGATTTATCAAACTAATCCTCCTGATAAGCCACTAGATAGTGTAAGGGTCACAATATTGTTAGAAAGAAGAGGACTCAAAAAATCACAACAAAATTACAAACAAATAAAAAGTTTATTTTTGACCCTCATTAAGTCTAATAAGGTGCTTTTGTCAAGCAATTATCTGGATCTTCGATGTTTAGGTTTTGCTTTGGGCAGACATAATCATTTTAGGGTGGATGCCAAGCAAATAGACAACAACAATCTCAGAAGTATTATCGCCCAAGAGGATAATGTATGTCTGCAAATTATTTGTAAATTTACCATTCTAAAATACCATAAGGCCATTTTTTAAACAAAAATAACATTTTACGGAATTATGATCCTAAGGGATGCCAACTCTAGCTGGGAACTGTTTTCAATAAGGCGTGTTTTTATCCCCAGAGCACTTGCCAAAAGATGTGAGTCCTGTTGAATGGTAAACCAGATTGCCTCTGAAATTCACAACCCCATAGGGTATGAGTGAATACAGAGGATGGGGGAAACCACACCAATCTAGGCCAGGAATCCTAATGGTAGAGACCCCTTCAAAGAGGGGACTGTAGCCTTAATGGAACTAGGCAACCCCATCCTAGCTTCAGTAGACCCCATTGCGAGTTGGGTATATGAGGGCCAAGCAGAAAAGCTCTCTTATGGTATTCAGGAAATCATGGCAGCTTTGTTGATAGGTGGTCGCTTCCCCCGCCGCCGCTCCAAAATCTGGACCTGGAACATCCTGATGGATATAAACCTTAGGCTGGAATCAATGCTCCCTTTAGGAAATAGAAGTAAGGTCTCCTTAGGGGTTACCTCATTTGGAACAGTCGTCCGCTGTTTATCAAACCTGGAGAAAGCCCTCACCGAATTCAGAAACCATTTAAAGACTCATCCCTTCGAGATAGCTTACACTGAAGTCTCATTCCCCATCCTGGATCATTGCCACCCTAGCAGGGGCAGCTACCGCTAGTCTCAGAAGAGGTGGGCTGACTGACCGGTAGCATTCTGCTGCGAGGGATCTTTGACTCTGTGAGTACAGGGTCAGCCGCATGGAACCGGTGTAGTTACTTGAGAATGGTGCTTGCGTGTTAGAAGTGAGAGTGAGTTCTGATCAATCTTCGTGAAAGTGCGTGAGGATTACTACTTTGCAATGACAAGCGAACGGGTATCTAAATTCCCCAAGTCTCAATCTTTAACTTTTGTAGTATAGCAACACAAGCTTTGACATGCTGACCCATGTTGAATTTGCAGTTGATGCATGTCATATGATTGTAATGTAGCGTGCTCGAAGGAATGGGTGTAGATAGAACGTGTTCTGTCTTTTAGGAAATAGGACTGAAATGCTGTGCAAAAGGATGTCTACTTCCTACACCCTGTGTACATGGGTAAGGGTCTATGCAGCTATTACACCTGTGTGTATTAACACTGTTTTGCTGGATATATTTCGTGGTTACGCAGTACTAGTGTAATTTGTGTGTGTATATTTACTCTGAGGGCAGAGGGCATTGTGGCATGGTCGTACCTTCTGTTCTGCATGTATGTGTTTGTATGGCAGAAGGGTCTGTGTCTACATGTGTTTGTATGGCAAAAGAGCCTGTGTCTACAAAAGAGCCCAAAGCGCAAACTGTTGGCATTGGCAATGCTTGTTTAATGATAGCTTTTCTCTTTCTCGGTCCCCAAGGTCTTAATGCTCCAAGAACTGAGACTGGCCTTTGTTGTTGCCCTCCTGCCATTTGTCTTGTTGACCCCCTGTACACATTGGCGTTCCAGGACCGAGCAATAGGAGTTACTCAATTTCTAGATCTGTCACCCCAGAACCACCGCCTTTGGAAACCGGAATTGCTACCACCAAAGGAGCTACTAAACACAAAAAGAGAGACTCAGGGTTTTCACTTTGAAGGGGTCATCCCCGAAAATACATACAAAAGACAATGCAGACCCATTGAACATAGCATAGTGTAGGTGTGATTCAAGAATTCGAACAAATATTAATTCAAATTTGAGTTTCAAAACAGACTGGATGCTATTGTTTAGGCTTATTACCATAATTGCCATACCATAATCCCAGACTCCAGAAAAGGTACTGCTAAAATATATATTTTATTCTTATTCTCTCTTTGTATCTCTCTCTCGTTCTCTCTCTCTCTCTCTCTCTCTCTCTCTCTCTCTCTCTCTCTCTCTCTCTCTCTCTCTCTCTCTCTCTCTCTCTCTCTCTCTCTCTCTCTCTCTCTCTCTCTCTCTCTCTCTCTCTCTCTCTCTCTCTCTCTCTCTCTCTCTCTCTCTCTCTCTGAAACCCTTTTCCTCCTCAATGGCTATTGCTCTTACTGTACCATTCACACTTGCAAAAGGGCCTCTCTTTGTAAGCCTCTTCCTACTTCAGAGTTGTTATTTTGGGAATCCTCTGCATGGGATACTGTTATTACCCTGGTTTTCACACTTCCAACAGTCTGTAACACTCTTCCCCATCAATACTCATCTCCCCCATCCTTCTGTGCCTTGCTTTCAAAAGACTTCCTTTCTCTGCTCCACCTCCCTCGTTTCTTAGTGCGCTCATAGGCTACACGCCTTCCCTAGCTCTGAGTGTTCCCTCTCCTCTGCAATCTCGTAGGCTGCACTAACAATCCATGGTCCACCACATTCTTACATCCCTGCTCTGTGTCCATTTCAGGTCATGGTCACTTGGTCCATCACCCTTACTGTATCTCTTCGGGGTGTGGTGATTCTGCTGCGGCTTCTGCTTTCTACCATTCGTTTCTCCTCTTCGTGGTTTCACCCAATCGAAAGGTGCGCTAGCTCTTAAGAACTTGGATGGCAAAGCATGTACTTACCTCAGAATTATTTGGATGCTATATCTTCTCCAGGTGGATGTGATCATAAGGAGGGATATCCTTGAAAATATGAAAAACAGAATCTGCAAAGAATAGAGGCAGCGGACTCCCTTTGTAGGGCGAGTTAGCATGGAAAGGTCTACCCCAGTAGAATATCTTCTCTGTAGGCCCTTCCAGAAAATGAAATCCAATGTTTACTGTCATTAACACAGACATGCAGACAGAAACACACACACACACAAAGGCACATACACGCACAAATGGACACACACACACACACACACACACACGCACGCACACACACACACACACACCCACACACAGACACCCATCCATCCACTTGCATTAGTGAGCTGCAGATTTGTATGGTATGACAGTCATTCAATTATTAGAAAGAGCAGATAACAGATGAGTTTTAAGATTAGACTGACAAATACAAAGAGAGGAAGAAGAACGAATAGGAACAGGAAGGGCACAAGAAGTGCAAAAGACCGGAAACGAGAAGAAGCACATGGAGGATTAAGGATAGAAAGAAGAAACTGATTCTGAGAGCGCAGAGGCCGGGACGGGGAGTAGGGTGACATAAGTGAAGAAAGATAAGGATATGAAGGAAATTATAAAGGAGACGAGACTCAAAAGGAAGAAGCGATATAGAAAGTAAAGGAGGTGTGATCGAAGATCGAGAAGAAAGAGAGAAAAGGAGATGAATGGAAGAATTATAGATGTAGCGAAGGAGTAGAATATTAGAAGCAGGAAGACCAAAGAGGAGGGATGAGCAATCATTGATATGAGAGAAAAACGAGCAGGAGAGGAGGCGCTTAGTGGCGTGAGAAGAAAGATTGGGGCTGAGCATGATGAATATTAAAATATTAATAAGAGCACCTGTTGTTAGTGTGTGCCAGTGGATGATGAGCGGTACAGTACATATACTGCACCAGTAAAGGGTCTCTTCGATCAGTATTATGTTAATTTAGGATTTTTGTTTTGCACTTCGTGCTGTTTGCATAGCAAGAAGCGCAGAATGGTGTCTACTGCTGCTCCAGCCCAGTGGCATGCTTGCATACCCATTCACCTTTTAATGCAATAGATGAGCGCGAAGAGCGGGGGGCCAAAGAGCAGTTTGCAACAGATTGAGACAAGCCTTGTGACTCCTGCACCGTACCTATTTGTGACAAATTGTTTCAGTGGGCGTGCCTTCAGCCCAGCAGTATATACTTCTCCACACAGCACGGAGCTCGGTGTGCATGAAGAACGGGGAGCCAAAGAAAAGTTTTCAGCAGATTGAGAGGTGGGGCTAAGGGGGCTATAGCCCCTGATCTTTTGGTTGTAGCCCCGGATAGAATCTCAGGAGCTACAGCCAAAAGGCTAGCTAGCCCCCAGTCCCAACAGTTCCAACATCAATGTAGCCCCAGGTCTTTTCCAGACCTAGCAACTCCCCTGCTTTTGACTACAGAATCGTACCTGTTTGTGGTTGATTGTTTCAGCGGGCGAGCCTTCAGCCCAGCAATATATACTTCTCCACACCGCGCTCTGCGAGCATGAAGAGCGGAGCGCCATAGAGCAGTTTGCCGCAGTTTGCAGCAGTTTGCAGCAGTTTGCAGCAGTTTGCATCAGTTTGCAGCGGAAGCGGGCAGGGCCGAGCCGGTAAGACTGCATTAATTTACCTGTCTGCTTTGGATTAAGCTTGAGGGCTACCCGTGTTAATGACCATCTTTATCTAAGTATCCCAGACCGCCCAACTCCCTGATCTGAATCTGTGAATATATCCTGGTGAGAGTATGCCTTAGAACTACACGCGTAGTGAGAGAGTTCAGAGGAAGTGAGAGAGTTCAGAGGACAGTGTGGTAGCTTTACTTAGCTCTGGACTTTTTTTAATCACATTTTAAAGAAACGACACAATAAAGCAGACAACACATTGCCACCTAAATGTCTTGCATGTACAACTTGTGCAGTGGGGCACAATCTTTGAAGAAGTCAAGAAATCAAGAAATGTCGCCATTTCTATTAATTATGGCTATTGACCTTCCCCTCCCTCTTTCTCCTGGGGAAGGCACATCGGGCCGCCAATACAAGTATCTAAGTTCCACGGAATGTGCATGAAATTGTGATGTGCGCAAAGGATGGCAAGACCTACACTCCAAAAGTAACAACATGTTTCAATATAGCACAGCCGGAGCTCTTGGAAGGAGTTTCTGCTAAAGGCCGGCCAATTGAACGGCATCCACTGAACCTTCCTCCCAGTTGCACACTGACATATGAAGTGCTCTTGAGCATCCCGGATTATCAGTGACCTTCATCTGAGTATGACTGTCTTGACCACACCCCCACTTGTTGCACATGTCAATGCATGATTCTGATCCATCGATCACCTCCAACGTCTCTACATCGGGCCCAGTCCCACCTAGACGTTTATCCATCCTACTGAAAAGGGTGGATAATAAATGTGTGAGAATAGCATAGAGGAGCAAGAGGGTTTACTTTTAGAAGTAAATCAAGTACTAGTTGTGTTGGTTTCCTTATATTAAGGCTTGAAAACGGACTCTAAAATTCATTCTACCCTGTTGGAATCCTTGCTATTCAAATGTGAGCATGTTGGGGTGCAAAGTAAGATAAAGGAGTTCCTGTGGGTCAAGAAGGCTCACGACTGTATAACCCAGCAAGGCGGTGGCAACAGTGTACAAGAATGAAAGAACCAGGTTGGGAAAGGAGTCGACGTTATCCACTTAGGTGGTCGTGTCGACAATGTTCTGACTCTTCCGAACTCTGACAGGAGCGAAAATGACCTGCAGCAAAATCTAACAGCTTCTGCGAACCCAACTTTAACTGAATGAAATGAGTCTCTGAGCGTGATGGAGGTAGACACCTCAGAAACTGCGGGGGCGGGGCAGGTAACTGCACTGGAAATGGAAAGAACCAAGGAGGAAATTATCTGTGTATACTCCGATTCCCTTGAAGAACCATTGTCAAAGGGACTAAGGTTGAAAGCCTTAAAACAATTAAGGGGAAAGGCTTCTAAGAAGTCCTTGCGTACATTTTTTAGAAGCCTGGTGAATCAACAATCAGTTGCCGCTATTCTTAAGAAGTCGCCTGCTGGGAAAAGTGTAACTAATATCTGACGCTCAGTGGGGTGACCTTGTTATGGACGTGGAGTCATCTATTGACCTAGTGCCTGAGAAAATCATTACTAAAAAAAACACAGGGGCTAAAACCATTCAAAACGACTTTTGCACGATGCCTGAAAGTTTCTGGCAAGTACCCGTGAAGCCACCAATCATTCTATCAGAAACAGATTGAGATTTTGTCCTATATAATCACACCAGTGCGATTCGGCGTGCGATTCCGACTAATTCACAACTGGTAGCTGATAGTCTGTGAGTCCAACATTTGCCAGTGCAGTAGAACAATCTCAAACAACATCTGTTTTGCAACTACCTGTGGGTTTCTCAGCAAGGATGGCAATGAGTCCTGATCAATATGCTCCTATATCTATATCCACAGCATTTAACTCTTCTGAACAAGCTCAAGCCATATCTTTATATCCTGAAGTACGTATCTGACATAGTTTTTTCGAAACTGATAAAAGAAAGAATCAAAGAGTAGCCCTGAGTGTTTTGAAAAACTCTAAAGGTCCAGACAGGATGTATGACTGGAAACCATCGCTGCTGACTACAAGATCTGGTCCTGTTGGCCCGTTTACTGGAAATGAGGACGCTCAGCTTTGTTGACAAGGGGACCATTTAAAATCCTTGTGGAAAGCTTATTACCAGAGAACCATGATATTTTACTGAACAGATCATACATCAGGCGGCTTATGAGTGAAGTTCCTAATCTTCGGGCTCTGTCATCAGAGGATATCAACAGAGTGGACTTCATTGATTTGCATCGAACCGACTGTGCCATCATGTACATCAATTCGAAAATTGTCATTGATACCATCATAAAAGAAGGACATTTCTTGAGGCAATTGGGTTTCGATGTCTCTATGTACTCAGATGTCGATAACAGAAATGCTAATTCGATGAAGGCGTCAGTCCCCCTCCCAAGTGAGGTTTTGGTCTCAGCAGACTGTAGAGGAAACATGCGAATATGGATTTGTCTGGTAAAGAGTAACGTCGCTAATATGGGTCATAATGGTCGTGATTAACGGGAGTCTTTTTACAATCTGGAAAGGATGGCCAGTCGTAGCCCAAATTATATGAACTCTTATTCTTATCCTAGAATTCCAGGGGACATCGAAAACTATTAACTAACGATGTATTAGGAATTTTTTTTTAAATGCCATCTAATCTGTCTCCAAGAAATATGGTTAATGGATAAACCTTTGTTCGATGGCTATGTGTCCCACTGGCAAGCAGTACAGAAAGGAGCCCGGGCCATCCCTCAGGGGGTCCACTTCCACTAATAAAATCCTGTATGTGCTTAATAATTATAAGTATGACAGATATTTCGCTAGGCTTTTTTGTAACGGTGAAATAAGGGACGCGAAAGCATGATTTTAAGTTCATAAACATGTACTGGCAGAAGGGGGTTGCTGAGTTAGATGTCAAATTGGACAAATTAAACACCTTTGCTAATGGCTGGTGCAATGAATTTAGAGGTGGCTGTCCAATTGTATTGGGGGGTTTTAATGCCCATTGCATAGATTTTGATTTAGAGACAGATGTAATTCCTAGATTGGGCAGCTCCAATTTACAGGCCGATTCATGGAATAATTAGCGCGGCGCAAGTGGGCAAAAACGTGCGAATCGCAGTGGAATAGCGAAAATCGCAGTGCAAGTGCGAAAATCGCACGAAAAGCAGCGCACATCGATTCATGGAAGGCCGTGCGCGAGAAAACCATCGGATGTGCGAAAAAAAAATGCGCGGGGCACGTTGGCGCACAGGCCATCTAACAGCGTGCGCCAGGTCACAGCGAAAATCGCACAGGCCACAGCGAAAATCGTACATAGTGCGGCGCACGCAACAAAAGTAGGCGGAACACGGGGCGTAACACTCGGAATGGGGAACAACTTGCCAAAACGTGGGCGTCACGGGGGAAGTACAGGGTACAAGTGCGCGGAACGCCCACACGCTCGCCTACAACACGTATTCATGGAATAGAATAGGGCAAAAAAGCGCACGCTCAAACCAGCGCACAGGCACAAACACGACCGCCACAAGAAAGCAGGCGGTAGCGTCTCTGCGCCTGGAAGAAATGTGCGCCAAAAGGTGCGCCAACAAATAGCACCTATATACAGCCATGAAGAATGTCCTATACTGTGGCCCTCCAGGACAAATGACGTGCAAAGGGGTACCCACAAACACGGACACCCGCTGACAAAAAATTACGTGTGCGTGTATACCGGGGTGCGCGGGAAGTCTCACACGCGATTTCGGCAGGGTACGTGTATTTCAGGGGTGCGCGGGAAGTTCCACACGCGATTGGCCCAGTGCGAGCAGGGTACGTGTATTCCATGGGTGCGCGGGAAGTTCCACACGCGATTTCAGCAGGGTACGTGTATTCCATGGGTGCGCGGGAAGTTCCACACGCGATTTCAGCAGGGTACGTGTATTTCAGGGGTGCGCGGGAAGTTCCACACGCGATTTCAGCAGGGTACGTGTATTTCAGGGGTGCGCGGGAAGTTCCACACGCGATTTCAGCAGGGTATGTGTATTTCAGGGGTTCTGGGGAGTACTACACGTGAATTGGCCGTGTGGGTCCTCCCAGGTGTACGCTCCACAACCTCCACGGCCCCTGCAGGCAGCCCACACCACGGGGGACTACCCTGCACCCCTGCTCATGTCCCGCAGGCAGCCCATCCACCATGGGCATGCCCCCCAGCCAACCCACATGTCACCTTGCACTACTGATCAACAATGCATGTCTCCCACCACCCCCACCCCCCAGCAGTGCAGGGGCAGCCTCCACCAGGCCCCCACTCATGTCTCCCACCACCCCCACCACCCAGCCACCAGGGGCACCCTCCACCAGGCCCCCACTCATGTCTCCCACCACCCCCACCCCCCAGCAGTGCAGGGGCAGCCTCCACCAGGCCCCCACTCATGTCTCCCACCACCCCCAACCCCCAGGGGCACCCTCCACCAGGCCCCCGCTCATGTCTCCCACCACCCCCACCCCCCAGCCACCAGGGGCACCCTCCACCAGGCCCCCACTCATGTCTCCCACCACCCCCACCCCCCAGCTGTGCAGGGGCACCCTCCACCAGGCCCCCACTCATGTCTCCCACCACCCCCACCCCCCAGCAGTGCAGGGGCAGCACCACCAGGCCCCCACTCATGTCCCCCTGCACCCCCACCCACCAGCAGTGCAGGGGCACCCTCCACCAGGCCCCCACACATGTCTCCCACCACCCCCACCCCCCAGCAGTGCAGGGGCAGCCTCCACCAGGCCCCCACTCATGTCTCCCACCACCCCCACCCCCCAGCAGTGCAGGGGCACCCTCCACCAGGCCCCCACTCATGTCTCCCACCACCCCCACCCCCCAGCCACCAGGGGCACCCTCCACCAGGCCCCCACTCATGTCTCCCACCACCCCCACCCCCCAGCTGTGCAGGGGCACCCTCCACCAGGCCCCCACTCATGTCTCCCACCACCCCCACCCCCCAGCAGTGCAGGGGCAGCACCACCAGGCCCCCACTCATGTCCCCCTGCACCCCCACCCACCAGCAGTGCAGGGGCACCCTCCACCAGGCCCCCACACATGTCTCCCACCACCCCCACCCCCCAGCAGTGCAGGGGCAGCCTCCACCAGGCCCCCACTCATGTCTCCCACCACCCCCAACCCCCAGCAGTGCAGGGGCACCCTCCACCAGGCCCCCACTCATGTCTCCCACCACCCCCACCCCCCAGCCACCAGGGGCACCCTCCACCAGGCCCCCACTCATGTCTCCCACCACCCCCACCCCCCAGCAGTGCAGGGGCACCCTCCACCAGGCCCCCACTCATGTCAACCCACCACCCCCACCCCCCAGCAGTGCAGGGGCAGCACCACCAGGCCCCCACTCATGTCCCCCTGCACCCCCACCCCCCAGCAGTGCAGGGGCACCCTCCACCAGGCCCCCACTCATGTCTCCCACCACCCCCACCCCCCAGCAGTGCAGGGGCAGCCTCCACCAGGCCCCCACTCATGTCTCCCACCACCCCCACCCCCCAGCCACCAGGGGCAGCCTCCACCAGGCCCCCACTCATGTCTCCCACCACCCCCACCCCCCAGCAGTGCAGGGGCAGCCTCCACCAGGCCCCCACTCATGTCTCCCACCACCCCCACCCCCCAGCAGTGCAGGGGCACCCTCCACCAGGCCCCCACTCATGTCTCCCACCACCCCCACCCCCCAGCAGTGCAGGGGCAGCCTCCACCAGGCCCCCACTCATGTCTCCCACCACCCCCACCCCCAGCAGTGCAGGGGCAGCCTCCACCAGGCCCCCACTCATGTCTCCCAACACCCCCAACCCCCAGCAGTGCAGGGGCAGCCCCCACCAGGCCCCCACTCATGTCTCCCACCACCCCCACCACCCAGCCACCAGGGGCACCCTCCACCAGGCCCCCACTCATGTCTCCCACCACCCCCACCCCCCAGCAGTGCAGGGGCAGACTCCACCAGGCCCCCACTCATGTCTCCCACCACCCCCACCCCCCAGGGGCACCCTCTACCAGGCTCCCACTCATGTCTCCCACCACCCCCACCCCCCAGCCACCAGGGGCACCCTCCACCAGGCCCCCACTCATGTCTCCCACCACCCCCACCCCCCAGCTGTGCAGGTGCACCCTCCACCAGGCCCCCACTCATGTCTCCCACCACCCCCACCCCCCAGCAGTGCAGGGGCAGCCTCCACCAGGCCCCCACTCATGTCTCCCACCACCCGCACCCCCCAGCAGTGCAGGGGCACCCTCCACCAGGCCCCCACTCATGTCTCCCACCACCCCCACCCCCCAGCAGTGCAGGGGCAGCCTCCACCAGGCCCCCACTCATGTCTCCCACCACCCCCACCCCCCAGGGGCACCCTCCACCAGGCCCCCACTCATGTCTCCCACCACCCCCACCCACCAGCCACCAGGGGCACCCTCCACCAGGCCCCCACTCATGTCTCCCACCCCCCCACCCCCCAGCAGTGCAGGGGCACCCTCCACCAGGCCCCCACTCATGTCTCCCACCACTCCCAGCCCCCAGGGGCACCCTCCACCAGGCCCCCACTCATGTCTCCCACCACCCCCACCCCCCAGCAGTGCAGGGGCAGCCTCCACCAGGCCCCCACTCATGTCTCCCACCACCCCCACCCCCCAGGGGCACCCTCCACCAGGCCCCCACTCATGTCTCCCACCACCCCCACCCCCCAGCCAAAAGGGGCACCCTCCACCAGGCCCCCACTCATGTCTCCCACCACCCCCACCCCCCAGCAGTGCAGGGGCACCCTCCACCAGGCCCCCACTCATGTCTCCCACCACCCCCACCCCCCAGGGGCACCCTCCACCAGGCCCCCACTCATGTCTCCCACCACCCCCACCCCCCAGCAGTGCAGGGGCAGCCTCCACCAGGCCCCCACTCATGTCTCCCACCACCCCCACCCCCCAGGGGCACCCTCCACCAGGCCCCCACTCATGTCTCCCACCACCCCCACCCCCCAGCCACCAGGGGCACCCTCCACCAGGCCCCCACTCATGTCTCCCACCACCCCCACCCCCCAGCTGTGCAGGGGCAGCCCCCACCAGGCCCCCACTCATGTCTCCCACCACCCCCACCACCCAGCCACCCTCCACCAGGCCCCCACTCATGTCTCCCACCACCCCCACCCCCCAGCCACCAGGGGCACCCTCCACCAGGCCCCCACTCATGTCTCCCACCACCCCCACCCCCCAGGGGCGCCCTCCACCAGGCCCCCACTCATGTCTCCCACCACCCCCACCCCCCAGCAGTGCAGGGGCAGCCTCCACCAGGCCCCCACTCATGTCTCCCACCACCCCCACCCCCAGCAGTGCAGGGGCACCCTCCACCAGGCCCCCACTCATGTCTCCCACCACCCCCACCCCCCAGCTGTGCAGGGGCACCCTCCACCAGGCCCCCACTCATGTCTCCCACCACCCCCACCCCCCAGCAGTGCAGGGGCAGCACCACCAGGCCCCCACTCATGTCCCCCTGAACCCCCACCCCCCAGCAGTGCAGGGGCAGCCTCCACCAGGCCCCCACTCATGTGTCCCACCACCACCACCCCCCAGCAGTGCAGGGGCACCCTCCACCAGGCCCCCACTCATGTCTCCCACCACCCCCAGCCCCCAGCAGTGCAGGGGCAGCCTCCACCAGGCCCCCACTCATGTCTCCCACCACCCCCACCACCCAGCCACCAGGGGCACCCTCCACCAGGCCCCCACTCATGTCTCCCACCACCCCCACCCCCCAGCAGTGCAGGGGCAGCCTCCACCAGGCCCCCACTCATGTCTCCCACCACCCCCACCCCCCAGGGCACCCTCCACCAGGCCCCCACTCATGTCTCCCACCACCCCCACCCCCCAGCCACCAGGGGCACCCTCCACCAGGCCCCCACTCATGTCTCCCATCACCCCCACCCCCCAGCTGTGCAGGGTCACCCTCCACCAGGCCCCCACTCATGTCTCCCACCACCCCCACCCCCCAGCAGTGCAGGGGCAGCACCACCAGGCCCCCACTCATGTCCCCCTGCACCCCCACCCCCCAGCAGTGCAGGGGCACCCTCCACCAGGCCCCCACTCATGTCTCCCACCACCCCCACCCCCCAGCAGTGCAGGGGCAGCCTCCACCAGGCCCCCACTCATGTCTCCCACCACCCCCACCCCCCAGCCACCGGGGGCAGCCTCCACCAGGCCCCCACTCATGTCTCCCACCACCCCCACCCCCCAGCAGTGCAGGGGCAGCCTTCACCAGGCCCCCACTCATGTCTCCCACCACCCCCACCCCCCAGCCACCAGGGGCAGCCTCCACCAGGCCCCCACTCATGTGTCCCACCACCCCCACCCCCCAGCCACCAGGGGCACCCTCCACCAGGCCCCCACTCATGTCTCCCACCACCCCCACCCCCCAGCAATGCAGGGGCACCCTCCACCAGGTCCTCACAATCCCCAATCATGTGCGTCATGGTCAGCCTCCACAGCCAAAAAGCCCTACCAAGTAACCCATTCACCCACATGGAAATGGAAATTACATGTCACACCCCCAATGTTCATGAAGCTAATGAACCCATGTCCGTCACACTCAATGGTTGCAATTGAATGGGAAAACACCCAACATGACATGCATGAAACCAATGAGATGATACCACACAGTGAAGTATGAAAACAAAATTGTATTGAAAAAAAGAAAGAATGCTAAAGAAATGAAACAAACTACAATGGGAAGTAAAAAATAATTAAGCTGCATGTCCGTATAAAAAAATGCAAATCATAATCCAAAAAAATGTCGTCTATCCAATTAAGAACTATGTAAAAAACTCGAAAGGGTCCATGAGCCCAACTGAACAAAGGAAACCTAAAAAAAAACCTAACTAAAAAGCAACTATATACAAAAAGTGGAGCAGTGTCCGTCGACTCCAAATCATAAGAACAAACAAAGGAAACCTAAAACTAAAGAACTATATACAAAGGCGGTGTTCCGGGCCAGGGCGTCATCGAACTCCTGTTCGATGTCCCGGAGGCGGTCCAGTTCCATGGCCCCGAGGGTCCGCAGGGACGACGTCGTGTCCTCCTCCAACCCCCTGCGGATTGCCTCGAGGCACTCGGCCCGCCTCAGGGCCCTCCGCATGGAGTTCTCCGCCCTGACCATTGTGAGCCGCGCCTCTTCCGCCCACCGCCCACCGCCGCTCCGCACCTATGGCGTGGCCCAACCGCTGCCACACGGAAGACACTCTCTGTCCTGGGTCCTCCTGCCCTCCGGCCGGTGCCTGCCCCTCCGATGTCGAAGGCCCCGAGCCTTCATGGCTCCCACCATGTTGCTGCTGCTGCTCTGCCTCTGCCCGTGCACTGTCTCCTGCTGCCTGCACATCCTCCGCCGGCCGGGGTGCAGTTGTTGATGTGGCCACCCCTGCTGGATGTCTGACTCCCGACTGTGGCAGGGATGCCTCCTCCACCAGCCTGGCCGCACTGTCAGAGGCAGCTCCACAGGGCACCCAGGTGACTGATGGGTGGGAAGATGGCACAGAGGACGACTGGCGCGTAGGGGGTCCAGTTGAGGAGGGGGTCGGAGCAAGCCCCATCAGACGGAGGAATCCGGTCTGGGTGACCTGTCCCAGCAGGCTGACGTGGTCAACGAGCCATTCGAGATGACATGCAGTCTCTCCATGAAAAGACTGCAGGTCACCTCGCATGGCCCGTTGACGCAACGCCACACCAGCCAGGACAGGCTCAACCCGGACCTGGATAGCCACGTCCGCAGGCAGAGGAAGGCCAGTTGACGTCAGCTCATCCCCTGCCTGAAAACGGGTCTGGACGTAGGCATCCCTGCTGGTGCAAGATGATGCAGGGACAGGATCGGGGACAGGATTGCACACAGGCACCTCCGCGGTGGCCTGTGCTGCCTCCTGTCCCTGGTCCTGGACTGCACCACTAGCACTAGTGGGATCCCCACCTCCAGACCCCGTCTCTGGTGCTTGCATGGCCTCCTCCTCCACCAAAACCCCACCAACCTGGATGACTCCGTGCCATCTTCCCCTGTTGGGCCCTGTGGGGTCCCAGCTGCCCCTTCTGCTGCCGAGGAGTCCAACTCCAACCTCCGCCTCTTGGACCTCCCCCCGGCAGCTGCGGCCTGGGACGCGGCACCGGACTCCTCACTCCCCGACGAGATGACAACACGGGAGGGGAGCCGGGCCTTGCGTCTCCGGCTGGCGGTGGGATCCCCGCCGCTGTGCTCCACAGCACCTTCTCCGCCCTCTTCTTCAGTTGACGCTGCAGACAGGGAGAAACAAAACACAGGCATCAGGGCACTGTACAATGGACACATACACACATGACAGTTGCACATGAGTGGCATTGGCAAACCTCAGACATGTCATCACAATCCCCAACACACATGTCATTGCAACTCGCACACATGAGCCATACCACAGCCATATCGCAACTGCCACCACCATCCATACACATACAACAGCATTAGCAGCCAAAGGTGAGCCAGACATCACATGCAACACAGGAAGTGCACCACACATGTACACACACCACCACACTTGCATGCATGTGTATACCTCTGCCAAGTGTCGCACTGTTCAGACGGGCATCCATGTCACATCTGCCAATCAGGCTTCCACATACCGCTGTCACATGCATCCATGTTGCATCACTGTTGCACCCTTGTCAAATACACACACATGCACATGTACACAGTGCTCATACATGCGTGACATCACGGACATGTCTACTTACATAAACATTCATCCAAACATGTGTGCACACACAACTGCATTTGGCATGCAAGCCTACACACACAAGCACCATCCATGTCTCACACATTACAGCCCTCGCATGTGTCAGCCCCACGGCCCTGGACACCCCCACCCATACTCGACCGCATACAAACAGATGTGCAACCTGCACACTAACGAATAATCACCACACGCACTGCTCACAATCAGGATGCATGTACACTCAACGCTCGACTCCAGACGGGTCTGCTTCTCCAGGACCTGGACGTGGAGCGCTGGGGATATGCGTTCCAGGACCCTCATCTGTTCTTCCGACAAGTGGCCCCGGCGCCCCTTGGCATCCGCTGCCTTCAAGAGGCGCCGGGCCTTGTTCAGGGTCCTGGACCTGTAGTCCTCCCAGCGCTTCCTGACATGTTGTAAGTCGCGGACTGCCACCCCCTCCGCGTTGATGGCAGTCACGATGTCAGTCCAGATCCGAGTCCGTCCTTCATTGTCGGCGCGGGAACTTCCAAAGAGGGCATCATACTGCCCCAGGACTTGCTCCACCAGGACACCAACTTCGGTGGCACTGAAGCTGGTGCCCCTCTGCCTCTCTGGCCGGGGGTTGTCAGTGGTCACAGATGTTGTTTGCCCCGACATGACAACCCCAGAGGCAGGAGTGGGTGGGCAACTGGGTCCTGGGGCTGGGCTGTGGAGCGATGGAATACCAGTCGGGAGTCTTCGGTTCCAGCAGGGGTGGTCACAGCAACAGCACCCCTGGCTGATGTGCAGGCAGCAAATGGCAGTGCACGTGGGCAGCAGGCAGTCAGGCAGCAGCAGATGGCAGGTGGGAGCGTGCTCGGGGCTCCGGGGGGCAGTAGTTCGGCCTTCTGGGCAGGAGCGTGGTCTTCCGTGTGCATACGCGTGGCCAGCTTGATACGGAGTGATTTGGCACGTGAAAAGTCTGCACGGCAGCGTTAAATTCGAGGAAAGGCCCTTAGCGCGTAAGCGCGTCAGCACGCATACGCGATTCTATTGGACCAAAGGCCCTCAGCGCGTAAGCGCGTCTGTGACGTCACCCGCACGGGTGTTTCCCACACAGCACGTGATGACAGAGTACACGTGGAAAGACTGCACGTCAGAATGTCATCGCGTGTAATTGGACAGCATGTCAGAGTGTCATCGCGTGTAATTGGACAAAAGTGCGCGTACACGCGATTGGCCTATGTACGTGTATATCAGGGGTGCGCGGGCACTTACACACGCAAGTACGTCAGCGCACCTGTATCCCGGGGTGCGCGGGAATTTCCACACGCTATTGGACTGGGTACTGGATTTCAGGGGTGCGCGGGTCACACGCTCGCCTACAACACGCGCAACGCATTAATTTGCGCGCTAACAAAATAACAAGCTCAGACCCAGGATGAACATACCGTTCCTAGCAGCAGTGGGCGTGGGCTACCAAAGGAGGAGGAGGAGGATAGTCAGGGCCAAAATATTCACACCCAGAACCAGCCTTTTCGGGATGCCTGATGACCAGGTGCATGGGAGGTACAGGTTTCCACCACACATTATACTGGACCTGGTGAGTGAGTGGGAGGATGACCTCACATGACCCACCCTGTGCTCCCAAGCACTCAGCCCCCTGGAGAAGGTCCTCAATGTACTGCACTTCTTGGCCACAGGATCATTTCAGCGGACAAGTGCCATTGTGGGTGGGGTATCACAGGCCACCCAGTCACGCTGCCTACACCAGGTCTTGAACATCATCACTGCACGCCCATCAGTCCGCAGGCACATATACCTGCCCAGAACACCTGCAGAAAGGCATGCTGCCGCCCTGGATTTTTACGGTGTGGCACGATTCCCCAAAGTGCTAGGTGCCATTGACTGCACCCATGTGGCTCTACGTCCCCCCAGGGCATCAGAGCACATCTATAGGAACCGCAAGCACTGGCATTCCATCAACGTGCAGGTAGTATGTAATGCCAAGGGAATCATCACCTCAGTATTTGCCAACTATCCCGGGTCAACCCACGACAGCTTCATTTACCGAATGTCCACCCTAAGCCGGGACCTAGAAGCTGGGTGGCATGGCGATACATGGCTGCTTGGTGAGTATGAATGCCACTGCACATGCATGCATGTCAGATACTGAGCAAGGTCACAACCCCACCAATGATACCAATCACCACCTCCACAGGGGACAGTGCCTACCCTCTCAGCCCCCACATGATGACGCCAATTCGGAACCCCACCACGCCACCCCAGGTAAGATATAACACAGCCCACATTACAACCCGGGGCATAGTGGAGCGCACATTCGGAGTGCTAAAGTCACGCTTTCACTCCCTTGACCGTTCTGGCGGGCAGCTGTTGTACGCTCCCCCAGTAGTGTGCAGGATCATAGTGGCAGCATGTGTCCTGCACAACGTTGCAACACGCCGGGGCCTGGCCGTGGACATGGTGGTGGCCCCACATCCCCAACCACATGCACAGCCGCTGCGCATGGGAGGGGAAAGGGCACGGGGGGAGGCAGCCCGTACACAGCTAGTGGCTAATTACTTCACATAGAAATCACACCCCTGTGGAGTGCACACTGCCCTGGCACATTCCATCTGACAATCAATGATGACTCAACCTGACACTGATCCTGAATGTCTGGAGAATGAACCGTGAAAACCATATCAGCCTGAGATTGTTCACCTGGAAGTGTCACAATGTGTGCATCCCTACCCACACAGACACCACCAATGCAGTTTTGTGAAGTAACACATTCAAGCAGCTAAAATGAATACCCACTTGCAAAATGCAACAAGAGCACAGTGCCATGTCAGCCAACCCATCCCCAGCACCGCCACACGACACACCGTGCCATGTCATGCTATTTGCAGGTAAACAAAGTAATCCCCACAACATGACACTAGTGTCACAATGTAGAGTGTCCCTAATTGAAACTTGCAACACCTGAAATGCTCACAGTAATGCAGGACCAACAACAAACTTGAGCTGGTACTACCATTAACATGACATCACAAATGTTATATATTAGTAGTCTCACCACCTGGAAATGCCTGCACTCCCACCACTACCAACTGTGCAGTGTTGGCGCCATGTAGAGTTGTAGGTGCACTGCTGCCAACATGGACCCCATCTCCAAACTAGAGGGCCTTGTGTAGACATGAGGAAGGGACCTGCAAATTGGGAGGTAGACACAGATGATGAGTTACACATCAATGCAACATGCAGTGCACAACACAACAGCAATATGCACTAGGAATGTATACACAGTATTGACTAGACTACCCACACATGTAGTGGGAGTCCAATGTCACCATGTACGTCAATGTCACTTGGGCACACCCTTTGCAAGCCCATGGAAACGGGAAGCAGGAGGGGTGTGTGTGACTCTAACCCAAGCATCTGAACCAAATACATGACAAGCCTGCATGTGCCCAGCCAAAATGCAGCGTATGCCCACAGGAACCACGGAAGCCAACAAATTGTCCCAAAAAAATTGGGAAAAAAATAATTAAAAATAAAAGAAAAAAAAAAAATAAATAAATAAATAAATAAAAAATGGCCATTGATGGGCCCGGGGGGGGGGGTTGGGGAGGCCACCCAGGAGGTCCGAGGACAGGATGCACACCAGAACCCACCTGCGTGGATCCTGGGAAAAAAAAACACCTCCATGGGCTCATGGCCCACACGGCTACCCTATTGTGGGAGTATCACTGCTGTCGCTATTATCACCCTGTGCAGCTGCATCCGGAGGTGGTTGCACTATGGGAGGCAGCCCACGCAAGGCCCTAGTCTGCTCCTCCATGGCTGCAAGCATGCGGGTGTGGTAGGTCTGGTTCTGGAGGATGAGTGTGCGGAGGTCCCCATGCAACAACTCACGGGATGCCCGGACCTCCGCCCTCGTTGCCTGCATCTCAGCTGAGAGCGTACGGGTGAGACGCTCCAGCTGCTGTTCTGTCCTTTGGTGTGTTGAAGCCTCAAGCTCAACAAGAGTCGTCCTGAGGTGAAGGAGCTCCTGCCTCAGGGCTTCCCTGTGGCCCTTGGACTCTATGGAGATGGCCTCCTGCAGAGTCGCCAGTGCTGCCCGCCTGTCCCTGTTGGACGCCAACATGTCCTCCCTGTGTGACTGGCAGATGGAGTCGGTTGCCTGCTGTAGTCGCTCCATCAGCCTTTCAGGGGGGACAATGGAAGTGGCCACCCTATCCATGGCCTGAGCCATCATCTCGGATGATGCTGCCTGTTGGGTTGCCATACCGTAAATGGATTGCTCCCATGCGGTATTGCCAGGTGGCGTACGGCCACCATGTCGGCGGGCACCACACCTGTCTGGGGCAAGGCGAACTGCGCCTTGCTGTGCCGGCACTGCCTGAGGCTGCAGGACTGCATTCCCCCTCTGATCTGCTGGCCCAGGAACAGGATCAGATGTCGTGGAGTGTGACCCTGCATCCGTAACCATCAAAGGCGTAGCTGCCAACCCTGACATCCCCATTGAGGGTTCTGACCCTGGTGCAGGTGGGTGCGACAGAACAGAATCCCTCCCTGGAACACCCACCTGCGACGGCACGTAGGTCTCATCCGAATCAACACCTGAGTACAGCTCGGGGGAGGTGCAGCCAGAGACACCCCTTGAGAGCACGACCTGCAGCAGTTGTGGGTTCTCACCCACCACCACACCACGTCCCTCACTGGTGGTTGGTCGGACCTCGGACCCCTCCTGGGTCTGCACCATCTCCACAACCCCAGCAGTATCAGGTGCGTCTTCCCCTGCAAAGACATAAAAACAAAGAAATGGAAACAGGCATTAGCACCATGGCACACAATGAGGGCTGAGAAGCAAGAGAACCAGTACTTGATTGACACATGTCCCACATGACTAAAACCCTCCCATGCATGCACCCTCACTGCATATGAAGGGCAGGCAAACGGCACACAATGATGACACCAAGATGGAAGATGAACACATTTTCTGCATGCTGCCTGGCAGTGGCATCACACATTGGCCTGTGATTGCCAGGTGAAACACACATGCCATCACACAGATGGCATGTACCATTGCTATTGAGTGAAGATGGAGAGGAGGGCAGCACCTATTCATTCAGTCCAGTTCCCGCATGTAATAGCTTTTCTAATTCAAACAGGTCAGATTTTTCACCTGGAGCTGCCAGTCCGAAATGGTCCAATTGCACAGGGACATGTGTGAACAAATGATATCCAGGTAACAAAGTCACTCCACTTTACCATAGCCATGTCAGACATGTGACTAGAGGACTGCGAAATGCCTAGTAAAAGTGGTGGAATGCAAACAATCTGACTGAATGAACAGTGAAAAATAAGCAACAATGTTGTGGCAAGGTGACACTTCAAGGGCAACTGGCGTGCAGTTGGGCTAGATGTCTACTGTTGGCAGAAGGGATACTGCTATGGCCAAATGCAGCTGCGCAGGATGTATTGCATGAAGCACATGGCTGACCCATACGACTCAGGCGCACACACTCTCACCTGGCACACAAACAGAAGCCCTCACACACACCATGCACATGGATGACACACACATGCATGTGCACTCACCGGACAATGCCTCGTAATCAGGCAGATCTCCCACGCCTTGGATCTGTTCCTCCGTGACGTAGGTCCCAGCGACTGACTCATGTGGAGTGAGTTCCATGTTTACTACTGGAGACCCACCTCCAGTCACTAGAGTTGCGGCATGACTTGAGGCCAGCTTACACTTTGCCCTGCGCTTTAGGTCATTCCAGCGCTTATAGCAATCATTGGCTGTGCGCCTCACGATTCCAAGGGCACTTACGATGTCCGCAACGGTCTGCCAGTGTGCCTGGCGTTGTGCAGGTGTGGTCTTGGATCCTGCAACAATGACCATCTCGTTGTCATGTGCGGACACATACTCGACAAGTGCATTCAGTTCGTCATCCGTGAAGCTGGGCTTCCTCGACGGGCCGGACTGTGTAGCCGTGTCTGGGGCATCAGCCTGTGCCGGACGAGCACTCTTCCTCTTCCGCTTGGAAGGTGGTGGTGATCCTGAGTGTCCTGCGCCGCTCTGGACACTAGGGGCAGGAGCCCTGGTGGACTCTGTATCAGGAGTGTGGGATTGCACACTCAGCATGGGAGTTGGTGCAGGCATTAGCTCAAGTGTGATGGTGTCAGGGGGAATGTCAGCAGGATGGACTAGGACCGACACTGTCCTGGCTGGGTGTGTGAGGGCTGGGGTGGATGGAGCCGCAGCTGCCCCTGCAGCCTCTCCGCCCTGCCTACTTGGGGCAGCAGATGACCTTGCTGCCCCAGATGCATGTGGCATGGTAAAATCAACGTGCACCAGCGCACGTGTCATAGGCCTGCTGACCTGGAAGTCAGCCATGGAGTCAGCCAGGTCTGGTGCCACAATGGGCTGGTCCAACAAGGGCTGAGCATGGATGGTGTCAGCCACATCAGCCTGAACGGGAGGGGGGGGATTATGGGTGCCCTTGACTGGTCCTCCACACATGGGGGGACAGGCTCACCCTGCAAGTAACAACCACGTCCCCTACCGGATCCACCACGGCCACCACTTGTGGCTCTTCCACCTTTGCCACCCTTACGGAATCCTCGCCTCCCAGCCATGGCACTGATGTAAATGTGCGTATGGGAGTGGCTGTAAACTATTGTCCTGGGCAATTGGGGGTCAAAGGGGTTGGGTACCAGATGGTAATTGTACCCTAGTGCTCTTGCAAGGCTGAATGTAACCCCTGGGGAAAGATGACGGGTCACGCTACGCACAGGAGCCCCAAAAAAGGGAGATGACGTGCACGCAACCCCTCCTAGACCACGTGTGCAGAAAGAAAAACCTGCACTACGCTGTGGCACCCAGTAACACAAGAATGAACGTATGCGTGTCACACGCAGCCTAGAATGACCTCTAAAGGGGTAGGCTACACACGGGGCAAGCACAGATGTTAGATACATGCGTGACTCACCGTCTGCCAGGTAAAAGAGCGTGAAAAAGGAGTGCGTTTGGTTGGCAACACCCCCGCCAAAAGAAGATTTGTACGCTGTCTGAGGAGACAGGACAACAGCAGAAGGGAACACTGTTTGAGGGAACAGGCCCAGGTAAACCAGTAAAAGAGAAAAAAGAGAAAAAGTGTCAGAGGTAACAGGGAATACGAACTTGAAACGCCGTGAAGTAAATCGCGTGTGAAACGACAAGAAGTACAGAATTCACCCACTCGCTCTCCACGAAAAGCACGTACAAAGAAATGGTGTTCTACACGTACCTTTTATACAGGCCCACACGTCCAGCGTCACTTACGCGGCGTGTACGCGCTAGGGCCATTTCCACCAATTACACGCTTTGTCACTGCCGCGTGTACGCGCTAGGCCCATTCCCACCAATTACACGCGATGACACTCTGACGTGCTGTCCAATTACACGCGATGACACTCTGACGTGCAGTCTTTCCACGTGTGCTCTGTCATCACGTGCTGTGTGGGAAACACCCGTGCGGGTGACGTCACAGACGCGCTTATGCACTGAGGGCCTTTGGTCCAATAGAATCGCGTATGCGTGCTGACGCGCTTACGCGCTAAGGGCCTTTCCTCGAATTTCACACTGACGTGCAGACTTTTCACGTGCCAAATCACTCCGTATCAAGCTGGCCACGCGTATGCACACGGAAGACCACGCTCCTGCCCAGAAGGCCGAACTACTGCCCCCCAGAGCCCCGAGCACGCTCCCACCTGCCATCTGCTGCTGCCTGACTGCCTGCTGCCCACGTGCACTGCCATTTGCTGCCTGCACATCAGCCAGGGGTGCTGTTGCTGTGACCACCCCTGCTGGAACCGAAGACTCCCGACTGGTATTCCATCGCTCCACAGCCCAGCCCCAGGACACAGTTTCCCACCCACTCCTGCCTCTGGGGTTGTCATGTCGGGGCAAACACCATCTGTGACCACTGACAACCCCCGGCCAGAGAGGCAGAGGGGCACCAGCTTCAGTGCCACCGAAGTTGGTGTCCTGGTGGAGCAAGTCCTGGGGCAGTATGATGCCCTCTTTGGAAGTTCCCGCGCCGACAAGGAAGGACGGACTCGGATCTGGACTGACATCGTGACTGCCATCAACGCGGAGGGGGTGGCAGTCCGCGACTTCCAACATGTCAGGAAGCGCTGGGAGGACTTCAGGTCCAGGACCCTGAACAAGGCCCGGCGCCTCTTGAAGGCAGCGGATGCCAAGGGGCGCCGGGGCCACTTGTCGGAAGAACAGATGAGGGTCCTGGAACGCATATCCCCAGCGCTCCACGTCCAGGTCCTAGAGAAGCAGACCCGTCTGGAGTCGAGCGGTGAGTGTACATGCATCCTGATTGTGAGCAGTGTGTGTGGTGATTATTCGGTAGTGTGCAGGTTGCACATCTGTTTGTATGGGGTCGAGTATGGGTGGGGGTGTCCAGGGCCGTGGGGCTGACACATGCGAGGGCTGTAATGTGTGAGACATGGATGGTGCTTGTGTGTGTAGGCTTGCATGCCAAATGCAGTTGTGTGTGCACACATGTTTGGATGAATGTGTATTTAAGTAGACATGTCCGTGATGTCACGCATGTATGTTGTTTTCGGCTGCATGTATGAGCACTGTGTACATGTGCATGTGTGTGTATTTGACAAGGGTGCAACAGTGATGCAACATGGATGCATGTGACAGCGGTATGTGGAAGCCTGATTGGCAGAAGTGACATGGATGCCCGTCTGAACAGTGCGACACCGGGCAGAGGTGTACACATGCATGCAAGTGTGGTGGTGTGTGTACATGTGTGGTGCACTTCCTGTGTTGCATGTGATGTCTGGCTCACCTTTGGCTGCTCATGCTGTTGTATGTGTAGGGATGGTGGTGGCAGTTGCGATATGGCTGTGGTATGGCTCATGTGTGCGAGTTGCAATGACATGTGTGTTGGAGATTGTTATGACATGTCTGAGGTTTGCCAATGCCACTCATGTGCAACTGTCATGTGTGTATGTGTCCATTGTACAGTGCCCTGATGCCTGTGTTTTGTTTCTCCCTGTCTGCAGCGTCAACTGAAGAAGAGGGCGGAGAAGGTGCTGTGGAGCACAGCGGCGGGGATCCCACCGCCAGCCAGAGACGCAAGGCCCGGCTCCCCTCCCGTGTTGTCATCTCGTCGGGGAGTGAGGAGTCCGGTGCCGCGTCCCAGGCCGCAGCTGCCGGGGGGAGGTCCAAGAGGCGGAGGTTGGAGTTGGACTCCTCGGCAGCAGAAGGGGCAGCTGGGACCCCACAGGGCCCAACAGGGGAAGATGGCACGGAGTCATCCAGGTTGGTGGGGGGTTTGGTGGAGGAGGAGGCCGTGCAAGCACCAGAGACGGGGTCTGGAGGTGGGGATCCCACTGGTGCTAGTGGTGCAGTCCAGGACCAGGGACAGGAGGCAGCACAGGCCGCCGCGGAGGTGCCTGTGTGCAATCCTGTCCCCGATCCTGTCCCTGCATCATCTTGCACCAGCAGGGATGCCTACGTCCAGACCCGTTTTCAGGCAGGGGATGAGCTGACGTCAACTGGCCTTCCTCTGCCTGCGGACGTGGCTATCCAGGTCCGGGTTGAGCCTGTCCTGGCTGGTGTGGCGTTGCGTCAACGGGCCATGCGAGGTGACCTGCAGTCTTTTCATGGAGAGACTGCACATCATCTCGAATGGCTCGTTGACCACGTCAGCCTGCTGGGACAGGTCACCCAGACCGGATTCCTCCGTCTGATGGGGCTTGCTCCGACCCCCTCCTCAACTGGACCCCCTACGCGCCAGTCGTCCTCTGTGCCATCTTCCCACCCATCAGTCACCTGGGTGCCCTGTGGAGCTGCCTCTGACAGTGCGGCCAGGCTGGTGGAGGAGGCATCCCTGCCACAGTCGGGAGTCGGACGTCCAGCAGGGGTGGCCACATCAACAACTGCACCCCAGCCGGCGGAGGATGTTCAGGCAGCAGGAGGCAGTGCACGGGCAGAGGCAGAGCAGCAGCAGCAGCAACATGGTGGGAGCCATGAAGGCTCGGGGCCTTCGACATCGGAGGGGCAGGCATCGGCCAGAGGGCAGGAGGACCCAGGACAGAGAGTGTCTTCCGTGTGGCAGCGGTTGGGCCACGCCATAGGTGCGGAGCGGCGGCGGGCGGAAGAGGCGCGGCTCACAATGGTCAGGGCGGAGAACTCCATGCGGAGGGCCCTGCGGCGGGCCGAGTGCCTCGAGGCAATCCGCAGGGGGTTGGAGGAGGACACGGCGTCGTCCCTGCGGACCCTCGGGGCCATGGAACTGGACCGCCTCCGGGACATCGAACAGGAGTTCGATGATGCCCTGGCCCGGAACACCACGGAGTGAGCCGCTGGACTTGCCCGCCGCCTTTGTATATAGTTCTTTAGTTTTAGGTTTCCTTTGTTTGTTCTTATGATTTGGAGTCGACGGACACTGCTCCACTTTTTGTATATAGTTGCTTTTTAGTTAGGTTTTTTTTTAGGTTTCCTTTGTTCAGTTGGGCTCATGGACCCTTTCGAGTTTTTTACATAGTTCTTGATTTGATAGATATTTTTTTACATTTGACTTTGGACGACATTTTTTTGGATTATGATTTGCAGTTCTTTATTTTTATACGGACATGCAGCTTAATTTTCTTTACTTCCCATTGTAGTTTGTTTCATTTCTTTAGCATTCTTTCTTTTTTTCAATACAATTTTGTTTTCATACTTCACTGTGTGGTATCATCTCATTGGTTTCATGCATGTCATGTTGGGTGTTTTCCCATTCAATTGCAAACATTGTGTGTGACGGACATGGGTTCATTAGCTTCATGAACATTGGGGGTGTGACATGTAATTTCCATTTCCATGTGGGTGAATGGGTTACTTGGTAGGGCTTTTTGGCTGTGGAGGCTGACCATAACGCACATGATTGGGGATTGTGAGGACCTGGTCGAGGGTGCCCCTGGTGGCTGGGGGGTGGTGGGAGACATCAGTGGGGGCCTGGTGGAGGATGCCCCTGGTGGCTGGGGGGTGGGGGTGGTGGGAGACATGAGTGGGGGCCTGGTGGAGGCTGCCCCTGGATGCTGGGGGTGGGGGTGCAGGGGGACATGAGTGGGGGCCTGGTGGTGCTGCCCCTGCACTGCTGGGGGGTGGGGGTGGTGGGAGACATGAGTGGGGGCCTGGTGGAGGGTGCCCCTGGTGGCTGGGGGGTGGGGGTGGTGGGAGACATGAGTGGGGGCCTGGTGGAGGCTGCCCCTGCACTGCTGGGGGGTGGGGGTGGTGGGAGACATGAGTGGGGGCCTGGTGGAGGGTGCCCCTGGTGGCTGGGGGATGGGGGTGGTGGGAGACATGAGTGGGGGCCTGGTGGAGGCTGCCCCTGCACTGCTGGGGGGTGGGGGTGGTGGGAGACATGAGTGGGCGCCTGGTGGAGGGTGCCCCTGCACTGCTTGGGTGTGGGGGTGGTGGGAGACATGAGTGGGAGCCTGGTGGAGGCTGCCCCTGCACTGCTGGGGGGTGGGGGTGGTGGGAGACATTAGTGGGGGCCTGGTGGAGGGTGCCCCTGGATGCTGGGGGGTGGGGGTGCAGGGGGACATGAGTGGGGGCCTGGTGGTGCTGCCCCTGCACTGCTGGGGGGTGGGGGTGGTGGGAGACATGAGTGGGGGCCTGGTGGAGGGTGCCCCTGGTGGCTGGGGGGTGGGGGTGGTGGGAGACATGAGTGGGGGCCTGGTGGAGGGTGCCCCTGCACTGCTGGGGGGTGGGGGTGGTGGGAGACATGAGTGGGGGCCTGGTGGAGGGTGCCCCTGGATGGTGGGGGGTGGGGGTGGTGGGAGACATGAGTGGGGGCCTGGTGGAGGGTGCCCCTGCACTGCTGGGGGGTGGGGGTGGTGGGAGACATGAGTGGGGGCCTGGTGGAGGGTGCCCCTGCACTGCTGGGGGGTGGGGGTGGTGGGAAACATGAGTGGGGGCCTGGTGGAGGGTGCCCCTGGATGCTAGGGGGTGGGGGTGCAGGGGGACATGAGTGGGGGCCTGGTGGTGCTGCCCCTGCACTGCTGGGGGGTGGTGGGAGACATGAGTGGGGGCCTGGTGGAGGCTGCCCCTGGTGGCTGGGGGGTGGGGGTGGTGGGAGACATGAGTGGGGCCTGGTGGAGGCTGCCCCTACACTGCCGGGGGGTGGGGGTGGTGGGAGACATGAGTGGGGGCCTGGTGGAGGCTGCCCCTGGTGGCTGGGGGGTGGGGGTGGTGGGAGACATGAGTGGGGGCCTGGTGGAGGCTGCCCCTGCACTGCTGGGGGGTGGGGGTGGTGGGAGACATGAGTGGGGGCCTGGTGGAGGCTGCCCCTGGTGGCTGGGGGGTGGGGGTGGTGGGAGACATGAGTGGGGGCCTGGTGGAGGCTGCCCCTGCACTGCTGGGGGGTGGGGGGTGGTGGGAGACATGAGTGGGGGCCTGGTGGAGGGTGCCCCTGGTGGCTGGGGGGTGGGGGTGGTGGGAGACATGAGTGGGGGCCTGGTGGAGGGTGCCCCTGGTGGCTGGGGGGTGGGGGTGGTGGGAGACATGAGTGGGGGCCTGGTGGAGGGTGCCCCTGGTGGCTGGGGGGTGGGGGTGGTGGGAGACATGAGTGGGGGCCTGGTGGAGGCTGCCCCTGCACTGCTGGGGGGTGGGGGTGGTGGGAGACATGAGTGGGGGCCTGGTGGAGGGTGCCCCTGGTGGCTGGGGGGTGGGGGTGGTGGGAGACATGAGTGGGGGCCTGGTGGAGGGTGCCCCTGGTGGCTGGGGGGTGGGGGTGGTGGGAGACATGAGTGGGGGCCTGGTGGAGGGTGCCCCTGCACTGCTGGGGGGTGGGGGTGGTGGGAGACATGAGTGGGGGCCTGGTGGAGGGTGCCCCTGGTGGCTGGGGGGTGGGGGTGGTGGGAGACATGAGTGGGAGCCTGGTGGAGGGTGCCCCTGCACTGCTGGGGGGTGGGGGTGGTGGGAGACATGAGTGGGGGCCTGGTGGAGGCTGCCCCTGGTGGCTGGGGGGTGGGGGTGGTGGGAGACATGAGGGGGGACCTGGTGGAGGCTGCCCCTGCACTGCTGGGGGGTGGGGGTGGTGGGAGACATGAGTGGGGGCCTGGTGGAGGCTGCTCCTGGTGGCTGGGGGGTGGGGGTGGTGGGAGACATGAGTGGGGGCCTGGTGGAGGCTGCCCCTGCACTGCTGGGGGGTGGGGGTGGTGGGAGACATGAGTGGGGGCCTGGTGGAGGGTGCCCCTGGTGGCTGGGGGGTGGGGGTGGTGGGAGACCTGAGTGGGGGCCTGGTGGAGGGTGCCCCTGGTGGCTGGGGGGTGGGGGTGGTGGGAGACATGAGTGGGGGCCTGGTGGAGGGTGCCCCTGGTGGCTGGGGGGTGGGGGTGGTGGGAGACATGAGTGGGGGCCTGGTGGAGGCTGCCCCTGCACTTCTGGGGGGTGGGGGTGGTGGGAGACATGAGTGGGGGCCTGGTGGAGGGTGCCCCTGGTGGCTGGGGGGTGGGGGTGGTGGGAGACATGAGTGGGGGCCTGGTGGAGGGTGCCCCTGGATGCTGGGGGGTGGGGGTGGTGGGAGACATGAGTGGGGGCCTGTTGGAGGGTGCCCCTGCACTGCTGGGGGGTGGGGGTGGTGGGAGACATGAGTGGGGGCCTGGTGGAGGCTGCCCCTGCACTGCTGGGGGTGGGGGTGGTGGGAGACATGAGTGGGGGCCTGGTGGAGGGTGCCCCTGGATGCTGGGGGGTGGGGGTGCAGGGGGACATGAGTGGGGGCCTGGTGGAGGGTGCCCCTGCACTGCTGGGGGGTGGGGGTGGTGGGAGACATGAGTGGGGGCCTGGTGGAGGGTGCCCCTGGTGGCTGGGGTGTGGGGGTGGTGGGAGACATGAGTGGGGGCCTGGTGGAGGGTGCCCCTGCACTGCTGGGGGGTGGGGGTGGTGGGAGACATGAGTGGGGGCCTGGTGGATGCTGCCTCTGGTGGCTGGGGGGTGGGGGTGGTGGGAGACATGCATTGTTGATCAGTAGTGCAAGGTGACATGTGGGTTGGCTGGGGGGCATGCCCATGGTGGATGGGCTGCCTGCGGGACATGAGCAGGGGTGCAGGGTAGTCCCCCGTGGTGTGGGCTGCCTGCAGGGGCCGTGGAGGTTGTCGAGCGTACACCTGGGAGGACCCACACGGCCAATTCACGTGTAGTACTCCCCAGAACCCCTGGAATTCACATACCCTGCTGGAATCGCATGTGGAACTTCCCGCGCACCCATGGAATACACGTACCCTGCTCGCACTGGGCCAATCGCGTGTGGAACTTCCCGCGCACCCCTGAAATACACGTACCCTGCTGAAATCGCGTGTGGAACTTCCCGCGCACCCCTGAGATACACGTACCCTGCTGAAATCGCGTGTGGAACTTCCCGCGCACCCCTGAAATACACGTACCCTGCTGAAATCGCATGTGGAACTTCCCGCGCACCCCTGAGATACACGTACCCTGCTGAAATCGCGTGTGGAACTTCCCGCGCACCTCTGAAATACACGTACCCTGCTCGCACTGGGCCAATCGCGTGTGGAACTTCCCGCGCACACCTGGAATACACGTACCCTGCTGAAATCGCGTGTGGAACTTCCCGCGCACCCCTGAAATACACGTACCCTGCTCGCACTGGGCCAATCACGTGTGGAACTTCCCGCGCACCCCTGGAATACACGTACCCTGCTGAAATCGCGTGTGGAACTTCCCGCGCACCCCTGAAATACACGTACCCTGCTCGCACTGGGCCAATCGCGTGTGGAACTTCCCGCGCACCCCTGAAATACACGTTCCCCGCTTGGCGTTTGCTGTTTGCCAGCCCGGTGAACTGGTCCAGGGTTAGCGCAGCCCTTTGCGATGATTTAGCGATTTTGATGGCTTTTCCTTGCGCGAGGGCGTTCTTGGGGGCGTTACTGGCGCTGCTGCAGGGTCGCTGCGATTCTCTGCGCCACGGCTGGTTTGGGAGCCTAAAATCCATGAATACGCTGTGCGCGGAAATCGGTTTTAGCGCACGTTCCTGGCGCACACAATCGCACGCGGACACTCTGCGCCAGCCGCTTGCGACACTTTTCGGCGAAATTCTATGAATTACCCTCATGGGGTCTGGGCCGGACCTAAATGGGTACAAGCTCTTAATGGTTTAGGGCTAAAAATGTTTAATGGTCCGTCCCTGTCGATATTCCCCACAATTATAAGTGGAGTAATGAAATTCAGTTCTCCACTATAGATTACATATTTTCGCCAAATTGGGTGCTTAACTGATGTACTTGTTTGAAAACACAACCTCTCATATTAAGTGACCATTGTATGTTGCTTGCAGAGATTGCACTAGGGATCTTGAGTGTGAGCCTAGATGGGCCCTGTGACCTCTTGGTAAACCCAGCGGGCAACAAAATACAGTGGATTCCCAAAAATGTTAAATGGGTTAACGAGACAGTTGCACTTGGCTTCGAAGATTCTTCTCTAAAATGGAAAATAGACACTTTTTTAATTGATGCTTTTTAAGCCCTTTGTGGGGGAATTCTTGAGCTCCTTTTTGGGTCATTCATCTAGGAACAATAGGACTAGGTTAAACACACTCATGTTTTCGACCAAGAGGTGATTGACAGAAAACAACAAATGAGAAACAAACAAAAACCCTGCAGCATTTTGGAGGATGATTAATGATGATGTTACTTTTCATCCCAAAGTTCAAACAAATCCTGTATCTGAATCAGATTGGGTGTCTCATTATTCAAGTGTGTTCCCAGAGAAAGAACCTATAATCTCATCGTTCTCCTTTGAACATCAATTTGTTGACTCCCCATGCTATAGTCCAATAAATCAGGAGATTGTAGAGGGAATCCTAGCAAAGATGAGCTCTTCTTGAGCCCCCAGCCCTAATACATTTTCAAATGCATTGTTCAAAAGTGCCAAACAGGAGTGGTCGATTATTGTATCTATTCTATTTGAGCAGATCCTGGTGCGTCATCAATTTCCTGACTCATGGCGGGTGGCACATATAGTTCCGATTTACAAAAAGGGCCCAAGGTGCAACCTGAAAAATAATCCACCAATATCCATATTGGATGCAGACAGTAAAGTCTCTGCCGCCCTGATTCTGGGTCATCGTGAGTCATGGGCGGCTGAGTCTGGAAGATTGCAAAAGTAGCAGACAGGTTTTTGCACGCAAATGAATGGCACCTTAAATGGTGTACTATTGAAATGTATTCAAACTTTAACCTGGTCTAGAAAACATAATTCTATTTTTGTCTCCACTATTGACCTGTCTGCCACCTTTGGTACAATCGATAGAAACCTACTTTGGGCAACATTTTAGAAATGGGGATTACCTGAAGGACTACTACAATTAATTATTGGTTTCCATGAACAATTGCTAGTCCAGGTGAGACTAAGTGGTGGGGATGGCTTGTCCGCCAAGTTACCAACATCTATGGGCATTAGGCAGGGACGCGTCCTTGCCCTGTGTCTTTTTAATGTATGTATGTCAGATATAGGAGATTATCTCATGCCCGCAGCACTAGCCCCACATAAACTTTATCTGGTTGAGTTATGCTGATGACATTTTAATATTTGATTGCACTGAGATTGGACTTAAACGTCTTTTAACTGCTTTTAATATTCTTGCAACTAGCCATTCCCTAAAAATGAATTCTAGCAAAACAAACGTCATGCACGGGCACTTTAAAAAAGCACCTGCCCACTTTCAAATGGTCTGTCCAAAATTAATTCCTCGAAAGAGTTCATAGCTTCATCTACCTTTGCTTCCCCATTATCTCTGAACAGCACACATCTGAAATTAAAGGTAGGTTGCGTGCCCAGGTCTCTGCATTGGCTAACCAGTCAATTCGGTTAGATGTCTGATTTGGAAGATTTTCCATACTTCCCATCTCAAAGTTCTTTGAGGGAAAAATCATCCCAAAGATCTTATGTGGAATTGAGATCCAGTCTTTTGGGTGTTGGACATTCTACCCATACTAGAGGGAAATTATTACTGCTGTGTACTTAATAACATCCTGATCTCAGTGCGGGTGGCGGTGATTCAATATGAACTTGGTGTCAATTCCCTAACTAGCAGAGCCAATTGGAGACTATTAAATTTGTGTTGGGACCTTGTTGAGCCGGTTGCGGTATATGCAGATTTGGCCAATATAGTCAAAGATATAAAATTCCAATATCTGAATAAATTGGCCAGTTGGAGTGAAAATGTGTTGAGTAGAATTTAATCATCAACAGATGACTTGATAACTAACCCAGAAAAAGTCAAGTTGCTTTCGTACCAACATGATGGGTTAAAATATTGGATAAACTGCATGGCTACGAATCTCTAGACCACCTAGTAATGGACCGAAAAAGGCGGCGAACGGTAGCCCTGTATTTGTCAATCTACCCAAGCCGCCGAGTAAGGAGGGCCTTTTCAAAATTTCGCTCGAATTTGTATTATTCCAAGCAAATAATGATAAGAAATGGTTATTGTCCAGCAGAATTATCCAACTGTAGATATTGTGCCCTCCAGGACTCGGTGGAGGATCTTAAACATCTGTTGATTATGTTTCCTGTACTAATGGGGAAGCGTACGCTCTACTTTAGAAAATGTAACAATGTCCAAACTGAAGTTGGCAAGTAGAACTACGTCAATTGTATTAGCTGTGGTAGGTTTTTTAAACTCTTTCGAGCTAAATGATGGTGCCAATGTTAGCATTTTTTGACTCCTTTGCACTTGATCTATATGCTGAAACTTCTGTTTATTTCTATGCATTTTTTCAGAATTTTAAATAATGTATAATATTTTAGGATGATTCAATTCAGATATGTTAGTCTTATTGTGGAATTAATTTTTAAGTTGTATATTGATCATATTGTTCATGTTTGTTAAAGACAATCCTGCCAAATAACAATACAAAAACAAAAAATTAATGCAATGACTGGAAATCGACCTAGTCAAAGTTTGGTTAATCCGTTCTTGAAGAAAAGAGGTGTTACTCAATACTGAGATTGTATTCTTGTCCCTGATATTAACCTTCTTTCATGTTAGCTCATTCTTATGTTGTAATTGGCTACCTCCTCTTCGGTCAGTTCCTTCTAGCCAGCAAACACCCAACCTAATTCTTGGATGGGAGATCCGATGAGTGTTCCCGGAATATCTCAATGATTCAATAGGCTGCACATTTCTTCTATTTTGTGGCCTGGACCCATAGAATCTTCTGATTTTCAGCTCAGGGTCAGATCTTATGCAATACCATCCCACAGCAGACATGTTTGTTGTTTATCTAAAAGTGAAGGAAATGGAATTTTGGGTGTGTAGCAATGTTATCTGTCAGGTGTGTGCTTATGTATTCTAAATATGCAACTGTGGTGCGCATCTTTCTTCCAAACATTCTTTGGTGCACAGATTTATCAATGGGAACAGGGGTGGACTGGGAACTAAAAGAGGCCCTGGAAGTAATTACTGGGGACCAAAAGAGGCCCTGGAAATAATGTTCAAAGGGGCCTCATATGACACATTTTCAGCAAGCCCAATGCTTTTCCTATGATAACATTTGGAACTACCACACAAAAGAGGCCCAGGGTGCAGAGGCCCAGCGGGAAATCTCCAGAGTTCCCTATAGGCCAGTCCACCCCTGAATGGGAAGGTTTGAGGTCCCGGTTGCAGCAACCAGGGATTTCTCCCGATACGCTTATGAGGTTGGCTTGAATGTTGACCAAACTTTGGTTGATGATTAAGAAATCATGTATGTGCTGTAAAAGCACTAGTTCAGGTTTGTTGTGCTGATGGCTGGATAACAGTGTTTGGAAAATGACAAGATCAGATAATCAGACCAATGACTGCATTGTACTGTGACAATAAGACCCGAGGCAGCGGGCCAATATAGCCCCAGGTAATGCCCCCGGGGCCGTAGTTACAGGGCCAAGCGTAGCGAGGGCCTTAACGAAGCTGCGGGGGCATTACCATGGGTTGTATTGGCCCCCCGCCGAGGGTCTTATAGCCATTAGTATCCGGCCCGTTAGGCCAGGGTACTAATGTCATTTTTTTCCGAAAAATAAAAATAAAAAAAAATGTAAAAGTTGAAAAAAATGGCCACTGGGAAAGGGAAAACGCAGTCCGCTTTACCCTTCCATGGCAGCCATCGGGAGCGGACACGCTGGGAACAGAAGTATTTCCAGCGTGTTCGCTCCGAGAAAAGAAGAAAAAAGAAGGTAAGGGGGTTGGGAGGGTGGTGAGGGGATAGTTTGCGGGGGAGGTCATGGAGGGGATAGTTTGCGGGGGAGGTCCTGGAGGGGAAAAAAAATATGTGAGTCCCCGGCGGGGGACGAAGGCAGCCTCCAGCCATGGGGAGGCTCGGAGCGAGGATTGCCCCGTTTCGAGCCTCCTCATTGGCTCAGGGGCTGCCACACCCCTCTCCGGGAAGAGAGTACCAAGCATGCACGGCGTACACAGGAATACCGTGTGGTATGGCTCGGAAGAGAGCCAATTCACACATTGTATTCTTGTTGCGCAGCACGTGCCGGGTACTAATGATTCATCACTCATCCGAAAGGTGTTTCTTTATCGTAACTAGACAGACAGATACGCAGCTTTTCTTTTATAGTGATTGTTTAGTAACACAATCTGGCTGGTATTTGCCTGAAATGGTTCTGGTACTTTTAAGAGAGTATTTTTAACGTGTGCAATCACTGTATCATTCTTCTGGTACTCTGGGAAGCGAGTTATAAACCAAAGGTTTTACGGTCATAGCAGTTCTCCAAATTTCCATCATGGAATTGACTCCCCTTGACCTCAAGGAATACATCGCTTTTCCCCACTTGCAAATAAGGTCTGAAGAAAGCCCTCCTCCACCCTGATGAGCAGCCAGTGCACAGGCCTGTTGCGGCCACGCTGCACTCCAAACATGCGTGGGCTAGCCTACACCTCTGATTGGGGTTCTTTCTGATGAGGAGGACTCACCCCGATGGACTCCCAAACTGACACCCAGACAGCAAGTCACAATAGGTGTATGCGTCTGTTAAAAGATGCCAACCCCTAAAGCTGGCTACCCACAGTGTGTACAGAGCAGTGGTCAAAGTGTAAGAAAAGAAGTGGTGGAGCTATGTTCCCTGCTGGTCTGCCCCCACCCGACACAAACCGCATCACTTCACCCCCTTCCACGCACAATACAAACCCCCAAACACACACACCTGCTATTTAAGGGAATGTTCAGTGCAGTGCACTGAAGTGCAAGTTTCAACTTCTTCCTAAACTTGCCTTTTAAAAGGAAACCATTTTTAAACGGTTTTAAAAAAAAGAGTATAGGGACAGTAAAACTTTGAAAAAAAATAGTAGAGGAACACCGCTTCCAACCGTTCCCACCCACTCCGACCACTGGTATAGAGCTCTGCTGTTCTCGGTCTCTTCTCATTTGCCTTTCTCATGCTCTCTCAGCCAGTCTACATTCTCACCTTCTCCCCTGCTGTGTTCTGCCACCTGCTTCTTAAACACATATGCCACAAAGAGAGGTTAAATAAATAACTCAATACATATGATGAATACAATATTATGCTCGTAACAAGTGGTATATTTACTATTTGGCTTGTCAAGGAATGTTCCAAAACCAAATACTTTAATAACAAAATCTTGATAAATACTTTTTAACAAATCATGATATGACTCATTTGACTATTTGCCTCTTTTAGCTTGCTCAGACTTAAGAATCGAAGTCAGAAAATCATGTGAGAAAAAACCTTTGTAGCCTTAATCCATGAATCCTAGAAAAGGCAGACGAATGTTAAGCGATACCAGGTGTTCTGCATTAGCACAAAGGCGCCTACAATGACGCTCTGAATAAACATGTCCAGCAGCACTGAACACTCCTTCACTCTCAACTCTCGCCGGAGTAGCTGCTAGACACACACATGGGCGATACCTACTTATTGTGGGAACTGTTCACTTTTAATTTGCTATAACAGCACCCCAGGGCAGCAGTGCCTCAAGCAAAACAGATAGTTCAGGGGTTCCGGGAACGGATAGGCCAAAGGTCTGCAACATGTGACTCCGAGGGCTTTAGACTGTGTTGGGGGTTGGTCATTGCCCCCACTCGCGATGCCCGTAAGCCCCCAGCACGTACAGACTCACACACACACGTCTGTACTGCTCGGGCTTCCCGGTCGCACTCCCGCGGCCGAGAACGCCCCTTTTATTTATACTGCATGCAGCATGCGCCTCCCTTCAAGGGGCAGCGCCACAGACTGTAACTCTCACAATCCCTCACCATTGATTATGCTGGATAGACAGCCCAGTGTTACAGACCCCTGTAGTAGCCTGGCTTGCACCACCAGCAGTAGACGGCTGTACAACACCCTCATTAGAGTCATGGACATGCCAGGTGGAGGAAACCTAGTTTGCGTTTTGATCATGAAATACCTCTCTCAATGATGTTTGTACTGTCCAGGGCTTCATATAAACAAATAGGTGCCAGGATCCAAATATTTTCTAGCACACCTGTGACACTGCAGTGAGGGCAGCTCCCAGCCACTGTCACCACCACCCACAGCTGCTTCCCACAGTCAACATCTGTGTCAACACACTTGTGGTTAGAGCTGCAACTCGCACCTGGGGTTGATGGATGCACTGACTATGCCACACACAGGGCCGTCACGAGGGGGTTCATGGGGGGAAAACTGCCCCAGGCCTCACGCTTGCGGGGGGCCTCGCGACTCCCTCTCCTAAGCAGAAGGCTGCACAGTCCACCCGTGTCCTTTATTCACACGGGGGACTGTGCTGTCTACTCTATGCCCCTGCAATGGTTTTGCTGTTTGTTGCAAGCCGTTTGGCTCCGCAGCAAACAGCAAAATAATGGGAGACAGCAGGGCTCAGAAGTGAGCTCTGCTGACTCCCGTTATTCAGCTGACAACTTGGACATGCTGAATGACAAGAGAGGACTCCTCGCCTGTCAGTCAGTGTGTTCACGTTACTCAGTGCGAACACGCTGACTGATGGGAGAGGAGTTCTCTCCTGTCAGGCAGCATGTCTACGTGTCGGCTGCGTGGATGCTTTATGAAGGGTGCATGGAGGTAAGGTAAGTGTTTTTTTATTTTAAATTAAAAGTGTATATATGTGTATTTAAATTAAATTAGTATTTGTATGAATGCATGCATGCATGTTGGTGTTTATGTTTGTGTCAATGCTGTGTTTGGTTTTATGTATGCATGCATGTAAGGAGTTGTGTAACTGGTGGATGAATGCATGGGTGAAAGTGTTTTATGTGAGTGTGTGTTCAGCCCCACCCCTAAATGTAGCCTCCCTGGGGCCACCTCTTTCAGGGGTGGGTTCATGGCATCAGAGGTGCACCTAGGCTACAATGTGGGCGGGAGGGAACTAACACTTCAAATGTTGGGAGAGGCGCTAACTTCAGAGGCTGCAGGGGTGGGTGCAAACTTACTTGTGTGGGGGCATCTAACATCTTTCCACATCGGAATAGGCTGTGAGGGGGGGGTAAACTTATGTGTGTGGGGGCATCTAACATCTTTCCACATTGGAATTAAACTATCCTGGTGAAGCTTTAATGTTACAAGCAGCTAACTCTCGCCCCCATTTCTGAAACGTCACACTTAAGTACTTCTGTGAGAATGAGATGTCTCATGTCACCACTTCCCTTCTAATCACTCCCCTAGCATGCAAGTGCTAACCCCACATCACAATTTCAATTACCTAAAAATGTATGCTTATGAATGCAGGTGCCAACAGTGAAATGTTTTATGTTAGTAATTGCAGGGCCTTTAACAGCAAAGCCCAGGCCCCGTTTAATGTCTGTGGGGGTCATTACGAGGTAGGAGGTAACCATGCCGCTATTAGCGGCATGGCTACCCCCTTACCGGGTACCAGATCCGGGTTCCTTGAATGAGGAATTACCGGGCCATTCCGACCTTGGAGGGCCCGGTAAATCCTCATTCAAGGAACCCGGACCCGGTACATCCCCATTCCCATTTGAGCCTCCATAGGGCTCAATGGGAATGGGGAGCATGTTAACAACAAGCCCGTTATTAATAGGCAAGTTGTTAGAATGCTGGGCTCTTTGCGGGACCTGCTAAGGCCGCCTGGTAAAACCAGGCACCTTAGCGGGTCCTGCGAGGAGACTCATAATGAGGCGTTAGGGGGTTAACAGGGCCGCAGCTCTACCGGCCCCATTATCCCCCTACCGCCAGGTTTGTAATGACCCACTGTGTCTTGTTCCGTCTGGCCACGCTCTGTTGGTCAACCCGGCAGGGGCTGGGTGACAGCTTTGAAAGCGGATAGTGAGTGGGGCCAACAAACCCATTGCGCTGTTGGTCTCCCCACTGAGGGATGCAATCTGGCCCTTTCAGCTTTTAGTTTCCCCCATATTGGCAGTCTTATAACACAGAAACCTACTGATAATCTGCAGCTTTTAACCACCTTGCTGCATTATTTTGACTTAATTGTTGATTTAAGCACTCCACCGGTGCCTTTGACTATTTTTCCAATCAGTAAGACAAGGGTGACCCCCAAACATCAAAAAGAAATGGGCCCCCACCAGCCGAGAAAAATCTTCAGCCAGCCCTGCTCCCACTTCTCTCCGAATTCCCTGAGCCCAGCTAGGAAGCCAAATAGCTATTGTACCTTCCGTTTGGCCACTAGTCGTACCTTTCACCTCAATTCAGAGGCTGTTTACTTTCATTATTGCTATGCTAATCTCTGGAGAGGTGGGCTATCTAAAAGCTGAGGCCAGAAGTTAAGACTTTGGTTTTATCAAAGTGAGTCTGTTGATATCGCATGGATAGGTTTTTGTGTTCTGCATGTTTGAAACTGATGCCGCTCCTTAACGATCTGCTCAATGGTGTTGCGCCACTGCACAGCATTCTTTTTGTTTGGGTTATTTGGTGTGCCACCAATAAGTCAAAACTATTGCTTTAGCGAACAGACAGAGGTGGAAATAGACTTTTTTTCTGGGGCATCCCTCCTACCGCAGTGAACGAGGGTCCCGCGACGGGAGGATTAGGAGGGTGTAGGGCAGGTATTTTAGTCACCCCATGAACATTTGCCTCTTCCCCTCAGAGGATTTATCATCAGCAAAGTTCAAAATCTGCACCCCTTTTAAACCTGAAAAAAGCACATCAATTTTTCCCGTACAGTGCAACATTAACAAGTGATTTAACAGGGCTCCGGCTCGGACCCTCAAATGGTTTTATGGGGAAGTGTCTCACTTTGGGACCTAGCAACCATGGTTCAAATCCCTGCTCAACATAGTTTGAAGCACGAACACACCACAGCATTCTAAAATAAACATATAGTGCACATAGATTTCCCAGATTGTGGAGCTGTATATGAGATCTGGTGAGTAATTTTTTGCGAGATCCTGGATCTGGGAAGATCCGTCGTAATGACAGGATTGAGTACAGATAGTAAGAAATGGCATATGAGGAGGGACACAAAGCTTATAGATGTTGTTTAGTTATTTGCCCACATATTGACTTCTCATGGCCATGCTAATCCCTATGGAAATTCTCATCCAGTTCCTGCCCTCCCCACCCAAAACACCTCCTCATTGGAACTCTGAGCTAGCTTTAAACAAGCCTTGCCATCAAACTTTGCCCTCAATGTGACTGAAAGTGTTTTCTCAAAGGAGTCTTCTGAGAGTTAATGACTTCATTGCAGTTGTAAACACAGAACTGGTGTAATAAAAATGTCTTGATCAGGTCTGCCTTCGGCCACTCTATTTAAAAGCACCCTGCATGTCTTTAGCTGAAGTCCTGTTAAAAACAAGCATTGGCAAAGCCAGCATTTTTGGCTTGTGTATAAGTATTAGGCATTTTCCAGGCACTGCTATTAGCTGCTCAGGTACTCAAATCATTTTGCCCCTGGCACCATCAATAGCCAGCTAATACCAATACAAAGTGCCTTTCCCATGCCTACACGAAAGCCCAAACTGTTAGCATTGCCAATGCTATTTTTGCTTTACCCTTGATGCACAGGACTATACATCAAGGTTAAAGCAAACATACTAATTGGCTAAATTGGCCCACATTGAATTTAGGCCAATATAGCCAGTAATAACACTAAGGGTGCACAGTTAGCCTGGACATACTTTCTGTGGTTTGACATTTTTACTGGCTGGGAATTTCTGTGGCATGGCATTTCTACTGGCTGGGAGTCCGCACATGGTAATAATGGCACATATTAATGCAGCCTGCATGGACATACATGAATATATTTTTATACTAGCATGTGTTGTGTGGAAAGGTGACATGAAATGTATTAGAACATGTTTTTGTGCACGGTTTGTGATTTGCAACTATTGGGATTTTCCATGTGATTCCATAGAAAACCAATTGCAAACTGTATGGATTTCTACCCAATTTTGCAAAGAAAGTGCTGTAAAATGCATAATTTTCACCCAATGTTTCAAACATGTTCTTGGGAGTGAGAACCCCCCCTCAAGCAACCCTTGTTTGGTTTAGTCTCCCTTACTGTGCTCTTTTGATCCTGCATAATTGGCACAAACATTTAAGCCTCAAGTTCAGAAATGTACCAGCCTCCACTGTACATCATTTATCACTGTGTATCATGTGTGTTTTAATGCGCACACAGGGGCAGTGTGCTCCTTAATGATATGATATGGCATTTATAACGCACCTGTACACAAGTGTTTCTAGGCACAACAAGGTAAGGAGGGGAAACTAAAAAGGAGGACAAAACACTGATCTTAATAGGCCTTGTGTCATTCAGATCGTGCAAGAGCAGGGAATGGGGGAGAAGAGAAGTGCCGAGGGAGGGGTAGGATGCAGAAGTGCAGGAACGAAGGAGAAACACGAGTGCAGCCAACGGGTGGCAAGTGTGGGTACTCATAAGTGCAGCCAATGGGTGGAGAATAAGTGCAAGAGAGGGACTGTAGCGTTACAGATACAGACCACAATTGCAGAGGAGCCAAGAGGCAGTGCAGGATTGCAACAGGACAGGCAGGGACCTGAGCACGAATTCAGAGGGTAAGCAGTGCATGGATCAGGCAGGTGATCAGCAAGGGAGAGGAAGAGAGAAGGCAGAAGGCAGAAGCAAAGAGATAGGTCTTGAGTTGCTTCCGGAACCGGAGATGGTTCTGCTCAAGCTTTAGACAGGCAGGCAGGCTGTTTCCAGAGGGACGCCCCAGCCGAAGAAAGAGATCTGCCCCAAATCTTTGCTTGGAGTGACTGATCCGCAGAGAGTTGGAGGTGACAGAGCAGAGAGCTCATGTCATCCTATATATATGTATGCATATGATACAAAAGTTAGAGTTAGTCTGCCATAAACCTTTCTTCAGTAGAGAAATCTAACTTTGCTGTATTTGATTTGCAGTTGTAGTAATAAATCATATTTGGGAATCTGCACTCAAATTCAAGGACCTATTTCTCGAGTATCCTGTTTGCGTAGGTGCTGCTGCTGGCCCGGTGCAAAATATTGTAAGGGGGCCTCACCAAATGTTTTGCCCCGGGCCTCACCACATCTTCTGACAGCCCTGGCCACACATGCGATTTGCGAATATCAATCAGCACACCAACAAAAATAACTTAACTTATCAGTGTCTTTAAATGAGACATGGTTTAGTGCTACTTCAAACCCCTAATCATCATTAACATTTTGCTGAGATTCTGTAGGTGGCAAGAGGAACTTATTTACTATCTAGCCCCCGTAAATAGTTCTTTGGGCCAATGGTAAATTGATGGACAAATTCAGGCTAAATAATTTCTGAACTGATCTGTTAAACACTGCAGCAAGATCTTCTTGTGTGGGTTGGCAGTCAGGACAAGCACCCCTCCTCAGCAGTGGTCATTTCCTTGGCATTGCCCCAGCATTATAATTTCAATTGTTTTTTTATACCACACTTAATTCTAAGCGCCGACCTGGGATTTGAACCTGTGTTGCTCTGCATGGCCTTAGACGAGTGGCTTGCCACTGAGCTCTACGACCCGTGCTGATGGTGCTGCTGGCTCTCCTGCTGTTGTTAACCCACCCTGCTGTAGTATTGCTGCGGCTTATCGGAGTAGCAGAGCTGCAAAATTCTGATGCAGGCAGACTGAAGCAGTGTGTGGGCATGGCCAGCACGAGTGTCGAGCATTGCTACCTTCCAACACATTGAACGTGCATAAGTAGCCCGGCTGCGCCAGAGCGGGCCCTCAGGCTCATGAATGCCTATGAGCTGGCCCTGCAGGGACACATGGCCGGTGCACTCTGGTGTTGCTTGTTGTGTGATTGCTACTGAGTGACAGATGAGATGATAAAGTCACCAAAAAACACTTCACAATCAAACTCTGTCTGAGACAAAAAGTGCTGTGGCTCAAAAATACGTTCAAGGGCTGAGCCCGGGCAAACACCCTCACAAATAATTAAGCACTCAGGCTGTCACCTAAATTGATGTATTTGGTATTTTTCACGGAGACTCATTTGTACTAGGGCGTCTTCCAAATGAGTTGCGCTCTTTATCGCTTTTACGATGTTAAGTGGAAGGCCCATTTTTGCTATTTGTTATAAAATCTGTGGTAAAAATAAAGTTCTCTTTGACTTGAAACGACGATGAACACAGATGGATACTCAATACACAGCCATCTATTCAATATCCCAAAATGTGGCAGAAGTTGTCCTGAGCAGCTGTGCTTTTAAGTGCTTAATTGTGGTGTGCTTCAGAGTTCAGGTAGGTGCATAAACCTTTCTCAGCTGCGCCCACAATGGAGGTGCTGACTGCGTGGGAAAAGGGCTTCCTTTGTTAGCTCAGAAAGTGAGGATTAGAAAAATATAATTTCCGGCCAAAACCCACTGAGAGGCTAAACAATAGATCTTCATCACATGTGCACTGATGTGGATTTATATGCGTGTGTGTGTGTGTGTGTGTGTGTGTGGTGGTAGAACACACCAACAAATAAATGAAGCCTGTCTATAAACACACCTACTTCGGCTGTGTTACTTGACGTGCTGGTATGAGAAACGTGTGTTTGCCAGATTTTCAGGGAAAACAAGATCTATTTTACATATAGTGCAAATTAATTCTAGCAGCATGGGAATGTTTGTGATTTCGCACAAACATTATTTGGAGCGGGTTCTGAAAGAACCCATTTTTTGGTGTTGGTGTAGGTTATTACAAGCACAAATTACTCCAGGGTGTGCTCATAATTTACATCTCAAAACTCATATTCAAATCAGGTGTAAATTACTACTGTTGGAAAAACTCTAGGGCTCAGTACGAGTTTTGCGGCTTGGGAAAAAAGCGGCGGCACCGGAATTACTGCCACTTTTCCCGCCATGCCATTCTACGAGTTCGGCCGTGGAACAGGGGATTTACCTCTAGCCTCATGTTGGAGGTAAATCCTCCCACTTTCCGCTGAAAAACCTGTGCAATTACCACAGCGGTAATTCCGCCAAAATCTCCAATGGAGTTGTATGGACTCCAAACAAATGGGTTCTAACACCGCCACCACCACTTGTAATCCGGCAGTAAATCCAACGGTACAAGTGGCGGTAACGGGAATTCGCTCGGGCGGTATTGCAGCAGATTTACCACTGGAACACCGCCAAACTCGTAATGAGGCCCAGTGTAAGTTGCACCTGATTTACAAAATAGTTGGTCTGATGTGGTAGAACATGCTTCTGAGTAAGGTACTCTCAAAGAGCAAGAAAATTAAAGGTGTACAAAAAGCCTTCATACACATTTATTAAAGGTGCACAAAAGACCTTTATAAACCTTTTTCTTTAACTCCAGAATATTTTCCCACCCTTAGTCCACAACTACCACACATTTACATACAGTTTCCTGTCTCACATCCAAAACACACACCTGACAAGCTCACTTGTTACATACCAGTATTGTCAAACTTTTCTAAAACGATTTTGAAGTTCAGTGAATGCATGTAACCCATGTTCGGGTGTTCAGACACGCACCCCGGCAGCCCCCTTGATAGACTCACAACTCTTTATTTAACAAGCTCCTGGTACAGCGCCTTTTGCAAAACTTGAAAAATCCACAATACTTGTGGGTGTCACTTGTACATTCTTTTGCGAATTCAAAGTGACTTTCGCATGAGTACTTTCTAACTTTATTTTAGAAGTGGGTCAAACTAAAAAAGCTTTGTGAATTGCCACATTTGTCTTTTATCAGACATTATTTTAGACACAGACTGCCGAAACTAAATCCACTCCTTTGTGCAAAGCTTCAGGGTATTCTATACCATAATTGCACTTGTATAAGGCGTTTAATACCAGGCAGTGGTTTCTAAGCGCTGGATCGGGATTCGAACCTGGGTTGCACTGCGTTGTTTTGCTTCCAAAGCAAACACGCTGCCGCGGGGCTATCCTCTTCCTCCCCACGTGTATGCAAAACATCCTGAACGAGCACCTGTAAATGATTTATGCATATTTGCGGCACTGCCTTACACAAAGAAATGCACTTAAGAATGGGCAAAGCCTTAGTTCTGTACCATAGCCTGGAAAGCCAACGATGTTTTTTGCACAGTTAAGGAACCTGTCGAAAGTTTCACATTGCAAGAACACACACTTGTTAAATGCCTGCAAGATTGTATAGTGTTTTCTGAGACCCAAAGGGTAATGGAGATGGCTTTGACTCAACACATCATACTCCAGCTTCTATTTTCTGGCACTCTTTCTAATTTATCATTTCCACAAAACCCACACCATGCTTATAGAAAATGGCTGAAAGTCCAATGCAAGCATTACACCATTGCTAGTGAACACAGTATGAAAAGGATCTGTCCTCGGAGCAAGCTGGCTACCTTTCCACACTTACTACAAAGGTAAACTGTAGCCCTCCTTTTCATCACTTCAATTGCACTGCAGACTTCTCATCGTGACTTTTTTTCTGCTTTCTGTGCTCAGTTTCATTGGAGTGTTTTGAGGCTAGATCGTATTAGGTGCTTGATATAGCGCCAACCCAGATCCAAGGATATCAGTGGACTTTACAGAGGACATGTGTATTTCAGGAAGGGCATCTCAAACATGAGCGGATGTAAACAGATGAGAGTGGGCTGGTTAAGAACTGATTTCAAACACTCGGATGTCGCCTTGTTGTACATAGTTGGGAGAATGCTAGAGGGCACAGGACTATTCATTGGTTTTCCCAGAATCACACAATATTATTTTGTCAACTGCAGTATCTGGGATTAGAACCCAGCATTATAGGAGCCACAATCTGTAATGTAGTCAGTTCACCTTATCCCCTGCAGACTATTAGATAATGCTGATGAAACCCTTTTTCTCTGGATGTCCTTTTGGCCCATGATATGATATGATATGGCATTTATAATGCGCCTATACACAAGTGTTTCAAAGCGCGACGAGGCAAGGGAGGGGGAACAGAGAAAAGACAGAGACAACGATCCTACTAGGCCAGGTGACATTGAGATCGCGCAAGTGCAGCGGAAGGGGGGGAAGGGAAAGTGCAGGGGGGCAAGGGTTGGGACAGTTCAAAACATAGCATCAGCAGTAAAATAAATAAGACAAATAAAAGCAGTAGGTAAATGTGCGGCTATCTAGTGGCAAGTGCAGGGGTAAGTGCAGACATCAGGTTTCAAGAGCTGGTGGGCAGTGTAGGGATACAGCAACAGCAGGCAGCGCAGGAGTGCATCTGGCGGGGGAGGGGACCTGTGCCCGAGATCATAGGGTAGCCAGGTGACCAGTGCAGTTTCAGTCAGGAGTTAGGAATGGGAGAGGAGGAGAGAAAGCAGAAGCAAAGAGGAAGGTCTTGAGGTGATTCCGGAACCAGAGATGGTTCTCAAGTTTCCTGGAGGCAGGGAGGCTGTTCCAGAGGGAGGCCCTAGCCGAAGAAAGAGATCTACCACAATCTCGTTGCTTGGATAAGCGACTGACCCTGAGGGAGTTGGAGGCAGATGAGTGAAGAGCTCACGAAGGAAGATATTTAGGAAGAGAGAGTTGGAGATAATGAGGCCTCAGGCCCCAGAAGGCTTTGTGGACGATGCTGAGTGTTTTGAACTTAATCCTTCTTGCCACTGGGAGCCAGTGCAAAGATTTCAGTCCTGGAGAGATACAATCCCTGGGGTTGAGGCCAAGGACAAGTCTTGCAGTCCTATTCTGGATGAGTTGCAGAGGCGGAGAGTAGAAGCAGGCACATTTAGAAAGAGGCTATTGCAGTAGTATAGATTAGAGAGAACCGGAGCACAGGAGAAAGTGAACTTCTGAAGGAAGGCGAGGAAAGGAAGAATACCTCTGTGGAGGCACAGCTGGTAGTGTGAACTCTTAGGGACGTCAGAGATATGAGGAGAGAAGGAGACAGTGGAGTTGAAGATGACTCAGAGGTTTTTAGCCTCACAAGTGGGAGAAGGAAGAGAGGCGGGCCAGAGAGTGACAGGAAAGGAGGGAGCAGGTGTGTCAATGAGGAGAATCTCAGTCTTACTGGCGTTAAGGCAGAATTCGTTGGTGGCTCACCACTCCTGGATAGCGGACAGACAGAGATGAGCGAAGGAGAAGAGGTGGCGGAAGGGAGCCTGAAAATGAGCTGGGTGTCGTCCGCATAGCACTGAACGTTGGGGCAGAGAGCGGCAATGCAGTGGGCAAGAAGTGCCAGGTATTGGTTGAACAGCCAGGGCGAGAGGTTAGACCCCTGGGAAACACCACAGGTAGAGATAGAGATAGAGGAGAGGAAGGACCCAAGTTGGACCTGGCAGGGTCGATCTGAGAGGAAAGGGGTCAGCCAAGCCAGGCCCTGATCGGTGATACCCAGGTTATCATGGAGACAGTTGAGCAGGATGGCATGTTTGACCGTGTCAAAGGCAGAAGAGAGATCGAGTAAGATGAGGACACAGGGGGTATTGGAGTCAATGTTGGAGAGCAGGTCTTCATGGATGTTCAGGAGAGCAGTTTCCATGCTTCTGGCAGCTCTGAAGCCAGACTGATGGTCATGGAGACAACCAACCAATTTAGTTTGGAGATTAAGCTGGGAGATGGCCAGCTTTTCCAGGAGTTTGCCCAGGAAAGGAGTGACGGAGATTGGGTGGTAGTTAGCAGGGCAGGAGGGGTTGGCTGAGGGTTTCTTAAGAAGAGGGTGCACAAGGGAGTGCTTCAGGGGGGATGGGAAGACTCCAGTGGCGAAGGAGTGGCTACAGAAGTCAGCCAAAGCAGGAGCCAGCATGTCAATGTGGTCCTTGATGGTTTTAGATGGTTTTAGAGGAACAGTGGAGAACCTGTTTTGATGAGACTTTCATAGCTCAGACTTGTCTAGAAACCTAGACCCTGCTGAATGGGAAGTGTATTATACAAACATAATTGAAGTGGTTAGATGTTTCTACATTCTGATAAAAACTGTGGAGCAGTTCAAATGTTTCTCTATTTTAATACAAATTGAGGTTTACAATATACCTCAAATGGGATGTTTTAGGCTACCAGTTTTTCCTTGATTCTAACTAACGGTGAATTAAGGTTTTAAGACAACAAGTGGCCTGTCAGCATATACAGTCTATATCTATATTTTAACCACTCAAGATTTCTCTTGTTTTTCTTCTAGTTTTGTTTAATTCAGGGCCTCTATGTGATGGCCACTCTAGGCTTTCACACCTGTCCCAACCCAGGGTTCTTCTGCACAATTTATGGCCTATGTAGTCTACTTTATTTCCAATTTCTTTCTTTTTACATAGATTTACTAAAGACTGGTTGTTATTTTTCGACATTAATATGTATGAATGACATAGCCTGAAATGTTTTGCACTACCTCCTTGTAGAGGTCTTATTGAATAAGGAATAAATTATTTTTTACGTCTTATGAATAATCATCACTAGCCTGTGTGTGATTTTTTCTGGCACTTTAAATGCAATTTGGCATTGATTTATTCATTATTTGAATAATAGGTTGAATAAGGTCTGGAATGTGACTCTTCCCCCGTATGTAGCTCGCTTACAAGAAGAGAAGCACTGTGTTCTGTTCAACAAAGAAAAGATGTCTCCACACTTGCAAGGTTGCATATTGTTGCTAGAATAGATATTTGAAGGTGTCATATTCGTCGAAATTGTCCATCATCAAACCGAGTTCAAAGAAACTCAATAAAGGGGGGTGTTAAACATGTCACAGCTGATTAGATGATATGCATTTTGTATATATGTAACTGATGCACATAATTCATGTTCTTGCGTCCCTCTAGGTCTAGATATACACGTTGCGGGGCGTGAGACCGAGTTGGCCAACTGAGACTATTTGCTTTGCAATAAACCCTAGCTTTGGGAATACAACCTTGTGTCTGGTGTATCTATCGTGTGTGGTGACTTGCCTTGTTTCCATAACGCAAGGGACCCCTAGGGGCCCCTTTCAATAGGGCATAATGGGAATGGGGAAGGAGCTAATTACGGTACCGCAAATTGCGGTACCGTAATTAGCACCAAGGTCCCTTTGCGGGTCCCAACTTTAACAGCTGGTCTACACCAGCCATTAATGTCGGGTCCCGCAAAGGGACCTCGTAGTAAGGCAGTAAGGGTTAACGGTCACCGGACCCTTACCGGTGACCGTTAACCCTTAACGCCTTCAGTGTAATGAGGCCCTTGGTGTGAAAATATATGCCTCTCTTTCACCAGACCTCCAAATTAGCTCCAGATGCAGTACAGGCTTTTTCAGTTAAACACTTAAAAAAAAGGTGATTCCCTTTGTACCCGTCGCCTTGAGAATGTGGCAATGGGAATCCTTGACTACAGTAATGCTACCCTGCTGGCTCAACCCAAATGTTTTTTTTTTCTGTGTGTGTATATAGTTCAATCAGAATTTTACACATAATAGAGAATAATAAAAAATAGGAATACACATTAATTTACATCATACTTTAAAATATATATATAAAACAACTTCAAATAAAACTTCAACTAGCCTGCAAGTAATACATAGTATGTATCTGATATAGCAAACAAAGTAACATCCCAGAAAACATTAGAAAGAAGAAAAAGCGTACAAGAATGAAACATTGGATGGAAAACATATCATGAATAGAGGGAGCAATAGATAGAAGACAAATCATCATGACTACTATAGTACCCCGAATTAAGGTTAGCCACAATCTCTACAACTTCTTCAAAGCTCAGCAGAAATGTTCTCACACATTCCCGTGCTTGTGTGATAGCAATAGTTAATCCACAACTATACCCTGAAACACATCTGAGACAAAATATTTTGCTAGCAATATCTTCAAGATTCTCCACATAATTACTCAGATAACATTCATAATGAGCCATCATGGAGGACAAGAAGTAAAGACATGTCTAGCTGGCTCAATAGAATGTATGTCATTACAGATCCTACAGGACCGCTTTTCCAATGGAAGACTTATTGAGGCTGCCCTTGTCAGAATAAAAAGTATATCATGCCTCTTATTGTAATAAATATATTAATATTGGCCTACGCCAAGCTGCTCGAAAGTCACTTGCGAGATCTGTGTTGCAAGGTCCTGACCTTTAATCCATGTAGGCCGCCATTTTTAGGTCAAACCGCCATTTTAGGATTTATGTGGAAAAGTCACCCTGTGAGCTAAAATGGTGGACAATGTCATTGCAAAATACAACATGGCCGTCTTGACCTCTGTACATCGCTAATGTGTAATCTGCCTGCAGGCTACTTGTTGAGGTCATGTACTAAGACCTCGTCCTACATTGACCTATGTGTAAAAGGATTACTCGCGCAATGAAACCAATCCACGAGTATATATTATGATAATGTATTTACACATTAGACAAAGAACATCTGTTTTACTATATTGTATTAATGTTTAATAAGACCTGCAATACGAAACTTAGAATACACAGTTAATGCATACGCTTATTGTTACATGTAATAAAGAACAAACCAGTTAGATGCAGTTATTTGAGACTCAGCAACGAACCCTAGAATTGGTGATGTATAAAGTAGAATATTAACCCGAAGAGGGGTTGGCCATAGCACTCACAAAATGTAAAAAAAGCGAATGCATTCTAATGTACAGTCTCTCACTGAACACACTGAACCACGCTGGAGTTTGTTGTGTTGTACTGAGGGCCAATAGCTATTTGACTTTGCACTGTTTTGTAATTGTATTCGATAGAGAATAAAAGTACTTTGTATGTTCCATTGAAACCTGTGTTTGGTGTATTTCCTTTTGGGGTACTCAGTCTCGATATTTTGTTTGTCTTTTCACAGTTGGCGCCCGAATAGGGACCCTCAAGATTGATGCCGGATTGTTGAAGGTTGACACTTGCTATCGGACCGGGATCGGATGGTGTAAAAAAGTAAGGGGCCCCTGGATGAGACGCGACACCTCAGCAGTGCTGCACGATCCGATCCCTGGACGACTAGCCTGTGGTCTGAGATGGCATCTTGACGAGGGTCCACTCATCGAGGCGGGCAGATTTGCCGAAATCACCATACACAAGGTAAGATTAGTTAGGTAAGATTCTTAGAAGTACCGATCGGTCCTCCTTAGGTTTGGCCAGGTGAGTCGTGACCCGATTCTTAATTTAACCCTGGCACTTTGAATTTTGGCGCATTGTATCTGCAGACACAATTATTGACCAGGTAACACCAAGAATTTGAGATATGCCTGGGAAATTGTCTACCTGCTTTAGGGCATTATTCCGCAGTGATAGACAATCTTTGGAATTTAGCCGTCCGGCACCAGAGGAGGGGTCGCCGGCATGTACTATGTACTGTAAGCATGGCATTAGAAGTATAGTATTTAATGATATTTGGCACAGACAAACCAGACATGCCTCCGAACTTCAGTGGCCAATCAATGGTAGTTTCGAGATCCTTCGCATTGAATATTTGGAGTCAGTATTGTTAAAGAAAAAGGCTAGACCTGCAGCATTTAATGTTTTACAGAATTGGAAAAAAGAAGCGTTACAACAGCTTAAGAGTAGAGAAAAACATGCTCGCTGTCATAAAACGGTTGCCGAAAAAGCATTATTATATGATCAGGATAAACAGTCTGAGTCGGCTAAAAATATGGAAAGGGCTTTCTCACTTGGTATCCAGAAAATCTATCCTTCTAAAGATCTTCATGATTCTGATGAGTTTCTTGAGAAAATATTAAACGAACAAAGGCCTGTTGCCTCTGCGCCACCTCCGCATGTCCCTCTTCCTGCTGCTGTACCTTTTCCTGCTATTATTCCTACTCTTCCTGCTCAACCTGTTGTTCCTATTCCTTTGACTGTTGTCCTTCCACCTGCTCCTCCGCCTCTTCCTGTCGCACCAGTTATAGCTCCTCCATCGGATTTGCCTATCCCCTCTCTTCCAAGTGGTCTTGGGCCGCTTGTAATCGATCATGGTGCAGGCTCGAAGGTTGTCACTCGCAGTGCTGTCCACAGGAGAAGAAACGTGAGTTAATTGCATAGGCTAAACATTGTATGGAGAAGGATGATCAGGCTAGTTTTTTTTCCACACTTTCTAATACGGATAATTTTCCTGAGAAAAACGTTTTTATTGAAGGTTTGGGGATTCAGTTATGTAGAATGTGGGGAAGATTAAATAATACGGATGTTCCGCAAGAGTTAAGGGATCTAAATACTTTAGCACTTTCCAGAGATACTGTGGAGAAGGTAAATGAGCGTGTCAAAAGGTTATTTGAATATAGAAAGGAGTTAGAAAGGATACGGAATGAGGATGATGAAGAGGAAAGTATGTATGTACAGAAACGGTACCTTCCGTGTCGTAAACCGATGTCGTAGGAAATGCAAATTTGTAAGAAAGATGCGATTAGATGGATTTCAGACATATCGATAACTCCAGTTGAGGTATGTGACACAAATAGTCAATATACATTGGAAATGCAGAGAAAAGTGATACAAGTAATGGTAGAGTACCTGCAAGATGAATGTGTAAAGAGGAAGATTAGTTGTCCCACAGAGTTATTGAATATTTATAAGAGAGCTTTTTCGTTTGACAATTCTTCGACTGCTCTACCACTTGATTTGGCTCTGTTGCTTAGTAAGTGTTCGGAGTTGCCTACATCTCAGTTGCCTATGAGAGAGGTTCCTCCGACATTTGTCCCGAAGGTTGAGGTTGCGGCCGATGCTGCACGAGATATAGCCGCTGTGGACATTCCCGCACATTATGTATCACAGTTTGTTCATGTCCCGTTTTCACGACAGGAAGTGAACACCATTAGACAGTCCATTCCTGATATTAGGAAAAATCCGACAGGGTTCTATAAAGAGATGGAATCCGTTTTGCAATCCTCAGTGTTCACCTTTGGTGACATTGATTTGTTGTTTCCACTACTCCTGCCCGAAGATTTGTGGAAACAAGTTAGAACTATTGACGATGTCCCGGGTTGGGAGATAGATGGGTGAATTTAACTAGATTTGATGGGGAAAGACCAGCTGGTGAAAGACCACAACAGGCGATATTAACCTTGCCTGATAGAATCATTGCTAAATTAAAAACCATAATTCCCGAAAAAAGAATTATATGGGACAAGCTTACGGCCTGTGTCCAAGGAAAGTCTGAGGGTGCTACCAAGTTCTTTAATCGGTTCGAACAGGTATTTTCAGATTTCAGTGGACACGACTTAGGCACAGAGTCCAGGGAAAAGGTTATTTGTGGACACATTTGTACGTGGATTGCTGCCTGACATCCAGTCACAGATTATGTCCTCTGAGAGCGCTTGGCAGGCGAAATCACAATCAGAAGTACTGCATATGGCTCAGTATTATGAGAATCGTGTCAACAATGAAAAAAATAGGATTGAAAAACGGAAAGGTGATTTAAAAACAAAGGTGCTATTGCAGCAAATTGTTAGAGGCCCCAGAGGGGGTAACTCTCAGGTTAGAGGTCAGTATGTCCCACAGGGGAATGTGCCCTTTGGTCCTGTGAATATTAATCAATGTGCTTATTGTCGACGAGAGGGTCATTGTCGAGCAAAATGCCCCACCCTTCAACAGAGGTCGAATAATAATATGGGTAGGCGATCTAGAGGTCGCCCGGGCATAGGGGGCCCTGGTAGAGGTCAGTTTACACAGGACCCTCAACAGCCTTTTTCAAAGGATAATCAGACTCTGAGTGTGGATACTAGGAACATATTCGATCATCCTTCCGCTGCATATTTATCTGAAGAGCTTCTTTTTGACAATATTCTGTTTCGTTAGGATTGCCCGAAGCAGGGTTTGGAACCTACACCTATTCCCGTCAATCAGAAAGGTCACTACATTGAAATGATAGTGGGAAATAGGAAACATCAGTTTTTGATAGACACTGGAGCGCAGAAGTGTTCCATTGATCGTTCACGGGTTCCAAACGTTCCCTGTCAGGGCAAACCAATGTTTCTGTAGGGTTTTCCGGTACTCCAGTTATTTGTCTGGTCTCTATACCAGTACCTATTTCTTTGGGTCCTTTTACGGACCAGTGTCCTTTTCTATTGACCTCGGATTGCGGGGAAAACTTGCTGGGATTGAACTTGTTAAAAGAATTAAATGCAGTGATTTATTGTTCTTCTGATGGAATAAGCTTGACAATTTCACCGCAGCAATCTTCCGTCTCGCAATTTCTGACTAGACCTTTGCCTCCAGAATTCATTGATGTACCAGAGAGCTTATGGGCTGTTGACGACAATGATGTCGGTGTTTTGCAGATTGAGCCTGTTAAGATAGTTTTGAAACATGGAATTGAGCTGCCACGCATTCCTCAGTATAAGATTTCGGTTGAGGGCGAGCAAGCTTTGAAATGTATTGTTTCCGATTTTGTGCACCGTGGTGTGATTGAAGAAATCTCAGGAAGTTTGTGTAATAGTCCGATTTTACCAGTGTACAAGAAAGGCGATAATGTAATTCCATTTCGTTTTATAATTGATTTACGTGCCATTAATAAAGTTGTGGCACCGCAGTTTCCAATTGTGCCTGATGTGATGACGATCTAACCATGATTCCAGCTACAGCTACTTACTTTAGTGTTGTGGACCTAAAGAATGCGTTCTTTAGTATTCCTATACACAAGGATAGTAGATATTTGTTCGCGTTCCCCTTAGGGGGACACTCATTCACATTTACTTGTGCACCTCAAGGGTACACAGAGAGTCCTAGTATTTATAGTAGGGCTTTGAAAGAGCAACTTGATACCCTTGAATTGCCCTCTACTTGTACTTTGCTTCAGTACGTTGACTATTTGCTTCTGGCTGCAGACTCTGAGAGTGCCTATAAGGAGACCACCGTGTTACTACTTATTCATCTAGCTAAGCATGGTCACAAAGCTTCACTTAAGAAATTTCAATATTGTTGCCAGGAGGTCACCTATATAGGCTATCTCCTGTCAAAGGAGGGAAGAAGATTGACACCTGAAAGAATAAAACACATTTCTGGCATGTCTGTCCCAAATACGCAGAAGGAAGTTAGGGCCTTGATAGGTATGGCTTCTTACTGTAGGTTGTGGATCCCAAATGTTTCACTAGTGATAAAACCGATGTTGGCCTTGACGAAGAAGGGCATTTCTTCGCCGTTGCCATGGACTTCGGAACACCAGCAATCTTTTGACTTGCTTAAGACTGCACTATGCTCTGCACCAGTTTTGGGCACACCAAACTATGAAAAGGCCTTTGTATTGTTTGTGCATGAACGTGATGGATGTGCTTTGGCTGTATTAACGCAGGAGCATGGAGGGAAGAATAGGCCGTGCGGTTACTATTCCTCCGCCCTTGACCCTGTAGCATGCGCTTTGCCAAGATGTTTGCGCGCTGTCACTGCTGCTGCTGCGTCTGCAAAGCAGAGTGAGGGAATGGTCCTAGGCCATGATTTGACCCTGATGGTGCCTCACTCTGTAGATGTTCTATTGAACTGAACTCAAATGCAACACCTCACTTCCGCATGGTTGACGAGATAGGAATTGATCTTGTTTGCCCCTCACATTCAAATTAAGAGATGTTGTGTTCTCAATCCGGCTGAACTCCTACCTTTCCCGCAAGATATTACTTGTGGCGATGAAGACTCACATGATTGTTTGTATATGACCGAGCAAGAAACAAAGGGCAGGATTGATTTGAAAGATACCCCTTTGGATAATATGCAAGGAGAGTTGTTTTGTGACGGCTCCTGTTTTAAACTTCCAGATGGTACATCCACAGCCACTTATGCAATCACTACCTTAAGCACGGTTGTGGAAACTAAGAGAATTACGCATAATTCTGCACAGGCCGTAGAGATTATAGCCTTAACCCGAGCTTGTGAACTTTCCGAAGGGCTTGCAGTGAATATATATGCTGATAGTCAGTATGTCTTTGGGGTGGTTCACAACTTTGGGAGACTTTGGTCGGAAAGAGGATTCCTAACCTCGCAAAGTATATCATGCCTCCTATTGTAATAAATATATTAATATTGGACTACGCCAAGCTGCTCGGAAGTCACTTGCGAGATCTGTGTTGCAAGGTCCTGACCTTTAATCCATGTAGGCCGCCATTTTTAGGTCAAACCGCCATTTTAGGATTTATGTGGAAAAGTCATCATGTGAGCTAAAATGGTGGACATGTCATTGCAAAATACAACATGGCCGTCTTGACCTCTGTACACCGCTAATGTGTAATCTGCCTGCAGGCTACTTGTTGAGGTCATGAACTAAGACCTCTTCCTACATTGACCTATGTGTAAAAGGATTACTCGCGCAATGAAACCAATCCACAAGTATATATTATGATAATGTATTTACACATTAGACAAAGAACATCCGTTTTACTATATTGTATTAATGTTTAAGAAGACCTGCAATACGAAACTTAGAATACACAGTTAATGCATAAGCTTATTGTTACATGTAATAAAGAAAAAAACAGTTAGATGCAGTTATTAGAGACTCGGCAACGAACCCTAGAATTGGTGATGTATAAAGTAGAATATTAACCCGAAGAGGGGTTGGCCATAGCACTCACAAAATGTATAAAAAGTGAATGCATTCTAATTTACAGTCTCTCACTGAACACACTGAACCACGCTGGAGTTCGTTGTGTTGTACTGACGGTCGATAGCTATTTGACTTTGCACTGTTTTGTAATTGTATTCGATAGAGAATAAAAGTACTTTGTATGTTCCTTTGAAACCTGTGTTTGGTGTATTTCCTTTTGGGGTACTCAGCCTCGATATTTTGTTTCTCTTTTCACACCCTGACCTCAAAACCTCCAATCTAATCAGTCATAAAAGCATGAATATCCTCCGTGTTGCCCGAGAGGCCAAAAGCCTTAGATAATTTTGGGGCTTTTTATAAGTGAAAAACATCCTAGGGAATGTACTTAGGGACTTCATACTGGCCACTTTTTCATGACTCCTCACCCAGTCCCATTTTTCAGCACTGTTTTTATGTGCTTTTAGAACCGCACATTCACCATGTTACCAATGCGGTTGCCATCCAATCTTGGCAAAGAACTTCCAATTTTTTTTTCTTACATTTCTGCAAAGTATCACACTTATTATTACCAATTTCAGAGAGGACAGCAGAGAATTTGGATTGGAAAACATAATTTTCATGTTTAATTTTCCTCTGTTCATATCAACAAGAGTGTATCGGGATATAGGTCCCATCTCCAATATAGCTTCCACAGGCGTACAGTTGGTAATTCCCAGAATCCTTCTCTGAACTCGCCCCTCCAAACCATCAGACCAATTACCCTATTCTTCATAAGTTGATTCCAAGGCATAGAGAAAGGCTGCACATAGTTTCTGCTTGTAGATATTTAAGATTCTAAGCAGACTATAATCTGCAGTCCTTTTAGAAAAGGTTGTTACAGCAGCTGCTATAGATAGCACTTTAGCCCTCTTGTTTTGATGCACCACTTCATTTTTTTTTAAATTTCAGATAAAAGATAATAGCCAAGATATCTCCAACTGACTGTACTATTAATCTGTCCCAACAGGCTGTTAATGAAAGCCATATTACTACATTGTATGCCTACTGCCATAAATTGTGTTTTGTCTAGGTTTATTTGTAAGCCATTTAGTTCTGCATATTTGGCTGTCGCCTGGGCACTGTGGGAGATTCCTATGAAGGTGTTATTCATAATAATCACGTCATCTGCATAACCAATCCATCCCACTTTACAGCTTTCTATTTTTGGGAAGGCATTTAACTTTTCTATAAATATACTACCAAAGTCCGCAAGGAACAAGCTAAACAAAATTGGCGCGAGAACGCACCCCTGTCTAACTACCTTTTTTTTGGGTATCAATTTAGACATTTAACCGAAATTATGCAACCTGACTCTGGCAGTATTCATTTCATATATCATTTAGCATGCATAAACAGATGTTATAGCATACTCATATTTTTCAAATTCGCCCAGAGTTTAGATCTATCCACTGTATCAAATGCAGAAGAAAAGTCTACAAACAATAAATATAGTGGTAACTCGTCTTTACATTTGGCTTGTTCTAGAAGAGTGTTTATGACAAAAGCTTTAGTATTGGTAGAGCAGCCCTTTCTAAAACCAGTCTGAAACTTACTGATGTTTTCTTTGGCTATCCATATGTTGATCTCCTTCAAAATTATGGCACAGAATATTTTACTTGCAGCATCAGTTAATGCTAGAAGATGGTCATTTTCTGGCAGTGATCTAAAACCTTTCTTAAAGACCGGTACAAAGGAGGTTCTCCATGATTTAGGTATAGCACCTGTATTTATTATCTTCCCATACAATGTCACAAGGAAATCAGACCAGAAGTCTGGGTTATCTTTAATGATTATATTACATAGGCCGTCAGGGCCTGGAGCCCTGTAGGATTTCAGCCTCTTAATAATAGCTATTACTTCATCATGGTCTATGTTTAGATTTAGTATGGGGTTTTTTTCTAATGGAGTATCACACCAGAAAAGTTCTCGCTGAGATAGTTTACCCATATATTCTCATCGATGCTGCATATCAGCTCATCCTGCCCATTAATGGTGACCCTTTTATAATAGGCCCAGAATTATCCTCAGATGCTCTTTATCTTTTAAGCCAGTTTCTGTACTCATTTTCTATTTTCCATTTTTTTGGAAAATGCTTCATCCGAATGCCTATTCGCCCGGTCAATAGATCTAATTTCACAGTGTAGCTTTTTCTTTTTCATGCCTATGATCTTATCATAGGGTCTTTCTGTTTTCCATCCCTGATTTATAGATGAAAATGTACACATAGGCGTAAAGCCATGCATACATGTGGACAGCCAGACTACAATCTCATCGGCAGTCTCCATATCCCTATGTTAACCTCTCATTCCTCTACTCCAGTTTCTAGCCTTGTCCAAGTTACTATCAGACCTGCCTAGTCTATTTCCACTTTTAGTCATATTTAAAGTACCAGCCTTATCATAGTACAACACCTTCTTATTAATAGCAGCATATCTAAGGGCCGGCCAAGATAGCACATGATCACTAAATTCGTTAAAAGAGATTTGCATATCAGTTATCAAAGTATACATCTTTTCATCAGCAAAAAAAGAATCCAAAGTAGATGAGCATAACCCATTACACCATGTAGGACCTGCTGGCATATCACCCCTTACAGTCCCATTCACAATCCTTAAATCGAGGTCTGCAAAAAAGGTTTTCCATCTCATATTTTTTTAATAACTTTTCATTAGTGCACCATTATTGACGTTTGTTCTTCCAGCGTCAAAAAGACCCTTAGCATTGAGGTCAAACCCCACTAGAAGGTGAACATTTCTATCTTCTGTATACTTGATAATTACTCGTACAAAAATATGTAACTGGATCGCCAGAGTAAAATCATCACCGTGAGGGTCATATATATTAATTATTAAGATATTCTGTTCCTTTTCCAGTTGTATTAAAACCATTAACACGTTCTGATCTGACTCACACAGAGGACATTCCTTCGAATGAATATCATTGGCTACCAATATCACCAGGCCTCCAAAGGTCTTCCTTTATCACCCCTATTAGTATGTCAGAAGTCAGAGGTGTAACCATCAAATTGGGCCGAATCCAGCAGCCAGGTTTCTTGCAGAAGTATAAATTCTGCTTTATTAAAAAAAAAACTATTTGACCCATTACGGCCAAAAAGGTGTTCATGTCCTCTGGTGTTCCAGGGGATGATTTGTACATCACCTCACTTATGAGTGAGAATTGGGGGTAAAAAAGAACAGAGCCACTCCCAGTGCGATTTCACAGTCGCATCAGATATATCATCAGGGTCAGTTCTAGCTAATTGTCTTTCCTTTCCAAGCTTCTTCCAATCACACTTATCAACTTTCTTTTCACACTTATTCAAGACATGTTCAGTACAGTTATAGTCCAGATCACAACCACGTCTATTCAATTCTGGGGCATTATCCCTAATTAAACATACCACATCTTCAGATAGGCAGTGAACCTTTGTTACAAAATTGTGACACTGTTCCCAAATTTAAAGTCACTGCTTTTGATAATCCTCAGTGGTAGGAGGTGGTTAAGTATCTCCAAAAGACTACTTCTGTTTATAGACTTTTTCTTCCTATAATTTGAGTTCGAAATGGTGAAAATTTTTGGTGGTAGTTGGCGTTTTGTCACAGCCAGACCTTTCTTCTTTTCCCTAGGAAGAGAGGTTTCACAATAGGCGCTGGCTCATCTTCAACTCTGGTCACATCTCCAATATTCTCGTTGTCAACAGATTCCGTGGAAATTACACTGCTTTCCAATGAGGAATTAGTCCCATCTCTAGAGCTTCCACTTAATTAATCTTCAATTACTTGGTACCAGACTGGCTTTGTCTCTCTGTGAATTTGAACCAATGAGCCAATTGGTTAGATTACCAGTTGTAAGTGCCATTCTTTTCATTATTCGTGCAGGTTTCTTTCATGCTCATTTAAATGAGCGTTTTTGTTCACCATCATTTATATCCTTTGCTTCATCACTTAGTGGCAATTAATTTAATCGTAATTCCAGTTCTTGGTTGCTGTTTCCTTCTCCTTTCCCTTTCAGTGAGCTGACAGTCCTCCTCTTCCTCATCATCACTCCCTACCAGGACCTCTACCTTAGTAGACACCAGATTCTCAGGGTCCTTGACCATTGGGATAGATTTAAGTACTACCGAAGAGATCGGACCCTGCACTTTCGGGCTCACATATGTAACTTTAGTATCAGGTCGATTCAATCTCCCCAGATCCGACAATAGAGTAGCATTTTTTTGGACTTGGCAGGAGATGTTGTGTCATAGCTTTAGCAAGATCTTCAATGCAAAGCTCATAGCAACACTGTGTGCCTCCAGATCTTCACATTTCTAACTGCACATGCTTTCAACACCTTCCAAGTTGTCCAGGGATGTAGTATGCGTTTGGCAGTCCAAATCCCTATGGTGGGTTTCGCCAGCAAGTCCCCTAAGGCAGGGTGAGCACGATAAACGCTGTGGTGCTGCACCTTTACGATTTATAGAAATGTAATTTGTTACATTCCTCAATGAATCAGAATCCCTATTGCCTGTTCCAGATTGGGTATTTGACCTTCCAATCTGTAACATAAGTTCAGCAAAGAGGTGTTATTGTCGAATTCCACAATTGTGCATGCACCTTCATTAATAAAGGGACCATTAGGTTCCGGCTCCTCGTGTATTTCAATTACAGCATTCTGACCTGAAAAAAAGTCAGTGATTTTATTAGAACTTGCAATCACCAGTTGCAGGGGATTTTCCACTGTATTCACCTCAAAAATCTCAATGCCTTTTTTTTTGTTATTGGCTTTTTGTTTACTGCGCACATTCATAATAGGAGGGAGGCACTCCGTACCAGTGAAAGGGAAGTGGATCTGCGTGAGAGCAAATGATTACAGAGAGTCCTAATGGTTCCAAAACGACCAACAGCAGTCACCACTAAAGAATCTAATTATTCACAGCTCAGCAATAGCCAGTAATCATATCACATCCATACAAAGTTCCAGTACGGGATAACACCAGTGACCAAGCAGGTTCACATGCGGTCCACAATAATTCAATATAGAGAGAAGCCCCTAGTGGCGATCACGAAATCTCAAGTCCAAGAGACTTCAATGGAATGCCTTACAGGTAACTTCAGCGGTAAGCCACTAATGGTGAGTTTGTGTTTCTGCTCAGGCGATTTATCAATCATGGTTTCCAAACTGCCTACCTGCTTCCAACAGAGGGGAAGATATCGGTAGATGATTGTAGAGACCCGCTCAGGCCATCACCACATCGGCTCAAAGGCACCTACGGCCCACAGCCACCGCCGTGATGATTAGTCCAACTTACAATCCTCACTTTTTTTGTTAGCCAATTGCGAGAGACTATATTACCACAGATGAAACAGCATACCAGACACAAGGACAGATAAGACAAGTCACTTATCCACAAGTCAGAAGTATTTCATACCTAGGCGCTGCCTCACGTCCCGCGGACTGCAGACTGCAATCACTTTACAGTAACTTTGCAGTCCATTTCGCGGTGCCCGCAAGGTTAAGTAGATTCAGGGGGTGGAGCCTCCAGTAACTCCGCAGCAGGCAGATGGACCACAAACAAAGCACTGGCAGCAGGTTCAGTAGATTCTGCAGACTGCAATCACTTTACAGTCACGTCGCAGTCAACACAAATATCATATTGAGAGACTTAAAATCCTGGAAAACTCAGCAGCTCAACTGGTTACTGGCTACCAAAATATGCTCATATTTTGGGGGTATTGAATAAACTTCACTGGCTTCCAGTTGAGTGCAGAGTCAAGTTTAAGACCCTTAGTTTGGTACATTGGGTGTTGCATGGGCAGGGGCCCTTATCTTAGTGAGAAAATGATCCCCTATTTTCCTCTTAGAAAACTCTGCTTGTCCAACCATAATCTTCGTCTGCTTCCACGGGTCAAGAAAGCAACTGTTGGCTGCAGGCTTTTTTTAGTTGCATCCTCATCTCTCTGGAACTCTCTTCCCTTGGCCATACGGCATTTGGATGATCATGCCAAGCTTCAGAAAGTTCTTAAGCCATTTCTTTATTCTTATAGTTTCTAAGGAACTTCTTCCTGTTTTTTCACCTTCCGTGTGGTTTATTTATGTGTGACTTTTTGGGCTTTCTTCATCAGAGCCAAGATACATTAGGGTGGTAGTGTGCTTTACAAGATTTGCTAACATAACATATGCACATAGGCAGCTTTACTACAAAGGCAAATCAACCTGCCTATGACATTCTTGCTAAAATCAAATACACACACATTAATTTCACAAATTAACTAATCATAGCTCTGAGTATCTAATTCTGATAGAATTACCTGATTTCTAAAAAATACAGTCTAATACAATACTTAGATTACCACTTATCGGCCAGTATGTTTAAACATTTTGCAAACAAATATACATCAAACTGACTTTTTTGTAAATGACTGTGTATAAAACATACTTCATTTTATAAATATGAATAATAAGTATTGGTACCAGAGAAAGGTTACACAAAACATATATTTGCTAGATATTTCACATTAGCAAAGTGCTCCCATGTACAATGTGATGTGGTTGGTTTTTTAACATTCACATGTAAATGGAATGTAAGCTCTGCTGTGCCACATCCCAATGCACAGGTCTGTGTTTTGGGAAGATGTATCATCTCTTTAGAACACACACAATGGTGCAACAGGCTGATGTCAGGGGAGAAAACAAAATGGACTATAGCAACTGTAAAAATCTTGAAAAGTGCATTTGAATTAATTTCCTCAAAAACTTCGATGATGACCGACCACAAGGTCCCTGATGTGGAGCATGGACTTTAACAGGGGAGATTGGACGGCCAGGGATAAACCGTCTCCCGTCAGAGCTTCAACTGTCTGACTGTTGTATTTTTCATTTCATCGTGTGGCTCTTGTAAGATGACCAGCATCACTTTTGTAAAAATTGCTAACACACGAATAAATAAAAATAAAATAAAAAAAAAAATTGACTTATCTACATTATATATCCACCCAACATTATGATCTTCTAAAGGACAATAACTATTGTCCCAATTCATTTGAATGATTTGGGTGTTGGCTTCCACTCACTTCGACACAATGCTATTGGTGTGATTTTACTGTTCATTTGAAATTGCATCTTTTCTAAGTAAATGGAAATGGCCTATCTCCCTTTAACCCCAAATGTGTCTTTTTAAATACCTATGGCTTTCACAGGTCACAATTTATCAATCAACGAATTGTGAAAATTGAACACCCTTTCGCAAGTCGAATGTCAGACTATGTAACATTTACCTGATGCCCTGCGGGAGCGTCCATCCTTCTGATGTCGAGTGTGTGCCCCAAACCACTGCTCCCCCCGCAGCTATACAGTAGGTGGAAATAGCCCTGTGCGCAGTGCGGTGGGGAGTGGTTGAATAAGATTCCCTCAGTGTTCGGTAGGTCTCAGTGCTGGTGTTGCAAAGCCGAGGTTTGGCTACGATGTGGAATATAGGGGCAAGATAACAAGTAATTACTGTACATTCTCACCTTAATAAACACCTCCTCCCTTCACCCCTGTGTCCTCTGGTTGTGCTACCAGACTGGCTCACCTCTTGGTTTGTTGAAATGCACCTAAGTGTGCAGGATTATGCACCAGACCAGTTCCTTCACTGGAGATGAGTGGCCCAGACCTTCTGAGACTTGCGTGGTGCTGTGGTAGGATGCCTTCCTTGTCTCACTTCTTCTTCTGCTCTTTAAAGTCTCTAGTCTCTCTTCTTATCTTGCTCTTCAAAGTCTCTACTCTCCTCTTCTCTTGCTCTGTAAAGGCTCTTGTGTAATAGTCTCTTGTAAATGTATTCAGTGCAGTGCTGCTTTCTTCTCTTCCGATGTCTCTTCTTATACACAACGCAGTGCTGCTTTCACATTCCTTTGATGTCTATTCCTCTGTTATGTGCCGCTTCTAATGTTCTTGCATTTTCCTTTGCTCGCAGGTGGACTTACTTGCTCTTGCTGATATGCTGACTACCACCGAGGGATGAGGGATGGAGTCCGGAGAGTGGAGTTTATCGGGTAAGCACAGTGGGAATATGGGAAGCAAAATGCTCTCTGTGAATGCGCGGCCTCACCAAGTTGTTTCTTTTGCAGGGTATATGCCAGCAGAACTCGGGGGAGGAACAGGGCTGATCTGAGGCAAGATCGGAGGTCCGGCGGAATTAGGGACAGGTGGAGCATAATCAGTAACCTGTGGCAGTAGCTGTAGAATCAACACAGAGCACAGAGTGTAGCCCAGGGCGTTGTTTTATAGGCCCGGGTTGCACCCTGTGCATCTAGACCGCTCAGCCTCTTCAAACATGGGTATGTCCGGGGGCCATGTTGGTTCCTGAGTTGTGCCCGTGTCTGGTGGTCATCTTGGTGGTGGTCAAATGATTCATTGGCCATGAGGTGCCTGCACCAGCCAGTAACCAGGGTTCTCCAACCCTCCCCCATGTCCTATGCCTCTGGCTACATGTTGTGCCCCAAGGGGTCATGACAGACTACACCTGTGAAATCACATGGGTTGGATTTTAGTTGGCTTTCGTTAAAACAATGATGCACTTTCTATGCTGGGAAATGTTGTCTATGCTATACTGTGCACACAGCACCGAAAAATGCAGAAAACTGCTTATTTACATATAATCTCACTCAGCTTGGAATGTGCTCAGAAAGCAATTAGATTACATTTCACACAAACATGCTAACAGATGTTATTTGATTTCTTTTGGTTGTAGTTTATTGGCCACTGCGTGCTGTGCACAGGGACATTGTTATTTATTGTACAACAAATTAGATTTCACTTGGCTTTAAATATATTGAAAAAAGCTATTTTGAATTTTGCACTAAAATGTTAAAGCCTTCAATTTGGGAAAAGTTTCCACCATTAGCATCCCCCAGTTCCTTCCTCTCCAGGGACTTAGCAGGGAAATGATTCTAATGGATTTATATCTAATTGTATTGGGGAATTTGTATAATCACTTTGAAAAATTCTTTAAAGTCACAGAACTACTCAGAGTTTCCAGGAAATTACCCATTTACTAGTCCCCTCTGGTCTGTTTCAACTGCTTCTAGGAAATCAGGTGTGTCTCAGGTAAAATTTGCTTCAGACTTCCTCATGAGCAAGGCCCATGATAACTCCAGATATTATCCATGCTTAGCACTCATCCATTTAGGACAGAGGTTCCCTTTTATGCAGCCTTTAGAATCCCAGAGCTCTTCCTTTCCCCTGTGTGTATCTGCTTATACAATCCATAATATTACCATTTGATGTCATAGAGATATCACACTTTTTAGTTTGTCAACCCTTTCCATTGGTTGCTTTACAGGTTGACACTCCCAGAGAATACATCTCTTAATTTCATAGTTTGATCATATTTCTGCACATTGTACAGCGTGGAATTAAACACTTTGGAGCCAGAACCATATGTCTTCCTTATCTCCTAGTAGCAGCATAATACATTGATTAAATATGCATTTCTAGATACACCTTTTCCTCATGAATTCAGGGACATGGGAAATAAGTTTGTAAGGTGAAATATGAGGAAGCTATTACATGTATGATTGTATTTATTATTCATAAATGTCAAAATATTGTATCTACTCTCCTAGCATGTGGGAGAATCTCATTTTTTTTACTCTAATTCATTTTGTTGAGGTTTGTCAAATAGTGTGTTTAAATTGTCAGATTATTCACATAGAAACCTGTGGCTGACCTAATAAGTCATATAAACCTCTCTCACGGGATCCTTTGTAATGCTTTCAGCCAATGACTAATATGGTTAGCTGACAGGCATCTTTTGTTTGAGTTTCCATTAGCACAGCAGATGGTAGATTTGTATTACTATGCTAGTGTCAAGAGGTGGAACCTTAAGTGCATTCTAGGCGATGATGCTTCGAAGATGAACTCCAAGGCCTCTACAACAGATGGCCAACTTAGATTTGTATCAGCGGAAGGACCATTGATTTGACTATATTGGAAAATATTCCATTGTAAATATAAGCTATGTTCCTAAACTTTGAACACATTCTTGAAGTGCACTAAACCTAATTTGTTTATTTGATGAAAGATAACTATGTTTATCTGTAGATGGCCAAACAAATCTCCTGGGGTTTCAGCACTATCACATTTGCAAGGTATACCAGGTATGCCCTGATTTAAAAGACTCAAAGAATATTCAACTAAAACCACCTGGGGGAAAGCCCCACAATAACACCACTCTGTTGTCAGGGATGTGATGAAACCCTTAAAAGCTGCTGACCCCACTGACCTCCTGAAGCAGGCAATGCACACCTACCTCATTCACAGCTATGCATTGGTCACCCCAGACTAAAAGGGCAATGGGACAATATAACAAACCAGACTCTTTCTCGCTCTCTCTGTGTTCTCATGGGGCAAACCCGATATCAACGTTAATTGGCTTAATCTCTACTAACACTCTGTCTCCCCTCTGAACTGAACATACCACTGCCAAATGCCTAGAGATGATACAGCTGAGCATTTCTACAGTTTTCACCCGCAATAAACTCTGAATTACAAAGTATTTACCTTCGCTCACTTACTCTGTTACTTTTGCAGTTCAATTTGAAATAAAATCTGAGTTTTAATTTTCAGACCTGGCTACTCTAATCTAATATAAACCCTAACTATCTATTTACACTCTTTCACTCTTCCATTGTATTGGCTCTTCCACATATACTGATGTCTTAATATACATTTAACCCTCCAGCTTGTTTTATACTTTCTGAAAAATACAGTGTTTTTGTGTTTCTTTTTCTTTTCAGCACTCTGTACAATGACATTGTTTCTCGCTCTAAGATGCCTCCTGAATATCTGCTCACATGCAGAATGCAGAGCAGAAACAGTCCATCACAAGATAGCGTTGAACTGGGGACATACAGATTAAAAAGTAATGTATTACTGCTTTAAATCTTTACATATAACTAAAACATTGGATACATTTACAATAGGCTTTTATTTGCATTTATAAGTGCTATACAGTATTTTCCTTACATGTATTCATGAACAGTCCACTTGGTCTTGGCTACTGTTGAAAAAAGAAACACATGACATTTTGGTTTATGAAATGACAGGTACATACATTGAGCTCTCTTTTAATGCTTGACAGTATTTTACAGCTAATCTAAGAACTGGCAATAATTCTTTCACTATCTTGCTCGCTGCTCCCCACTTATTGTAGGGAGTGGTTATTTATTGTCCTAGATGAAGTGCTGGTCTACATTTCACAAAGCTGTGTAAAGTACATTGTTTCTGTCATGTAAGGTACATGTTTTTTGATAAAAGTTTAATTTTTGGAAAGTGGCCTACAAAACATTTTATCATGGAGGTTGAAACTCTGCAGAACGCATGTTCAGATATGCAATTCCATGAACATTCATTTTGCATCGAAATTCGTTTCATATGTGGATGCTGTCTCTCAGGCGAGAAAGTAACTACCTGCATTTTACAGTTGCACCTTATCCTGGTATCTGAAGAAAAACAAAACACACATAAATGAATCAAGGCATAGTGCTGGTTAGATAGCTCAACCAGTTGAGTGCTCACTGCTGCAGTCTGTGTGTGACCTGCAGATTGGAGGTTAAACTACCAGCAATGCCAACTCAGCCTTTCATCCTTCTGAGGTCATCAAATGAGTACCAACCTTGGTTGGTTGGTGATTGTATGTACATATATTCTATGTACAGTGCTTTGATATGATGTGATATGATATGGCATTTTGTAACGGCATTTATAATGCGCCTATACATAAGTGGTTCAAGGCGCGACGAGGCAAGGGAGGGGGAACAGAGGGAAGACAGACAGCGATCCTACTAGGCCAGGTGCCATTCAGATCGTGCAAGTGCATGGGAAGGGGGAAGGGACAGTGCAGTACATAGGATAATAGAATAAATAAGTAAGTAAGGTGCACCCAGCTGGTAGCAAGTGCAAGGGTAAGTGCAGACATCAGAGGTAAGTGCTGCTATTGGGACTGTAGGGATACAGAAACAGTCCCAACTGCGGGGGTGACAGGAAGGCGGTGCAGGGGTGCGACTCATGGGGGAGGGTACCTGGGCCAGAGAATAGAAGTTGGCCAGGTGCAGATTCAGTTTCAGCTTGGAAGTCAGCTGGGGAGAGGAGGAGAAAAAGCAGAAGCAAAGAGAAATGTTTTGAGGTGCATCCGGAACCGGAGATGATTCTCCTCAAGTTTTAGGGAGGGAGGTAGGCTGTTCCAGGGAGATTCCCCAGCCGAAGAAGGAGATCTACTACCAACTCGTTGCTGGGAGAAACGACTGACTCTGAGGGAGTTGGAGATGAGCTTGTGAAGGAAGGTATTTAGGAAGAGAAAGTTGAAGGTATTGAGGCTCCAGACCCCAGAAGGCCTTGCGGACAATGCAGAGGGTTTTGTACTTTAACCTCACGGCCACTTGGAGCCAGTGCAGAGATTTCAGTCCTGGAGAGATGCCATCCCTGGGCTTGAGGCTAAGGACAAGTCTTGCAGTCCTGTTCTGGATGAGTTGCAGCAGGCAGATTTAGAAAGAGGCTGCTGCAATAGTTCAGCCTAGAAAGAACCAAAGCTCTGGAGACAGTAAGCTTCTGGGGGAAGGAGAGGAAAGGAAGAATAACGCTGAGGAGATGCAGCTGGTAGTGTGACTTCTTAGAGACGTCAGAGATGTGAGGAGAGAAGAAGAGTGTGGAGGAGAAGCCAGCATGTAATTAACAAATCATTATCATTCCGGCACTGCTTGCTTTAGATTCAGTCAAGCTCCATTTCAATGCTGTCCCCTACAGAAAATAGCCAATTCAGCATGCTGTCTGAGCTTGAAAAATGTAAAGCCGGACCAAACAAATGTACACACAACAGGTACGTTGAATGTTCACTTGATAGGTCTGTTGCCAAGAGCATTTCTACTTTAGGCTCTACAACCAGACCACAGCTTTACAACCAGGACACGATACTCGTGGCTTCGTGGAAACCAGCAGAGTGTGTGTGTGTGTGTGTATCACTGGCTCTTTCCTGTATGATCATACAAAGGGTCTTCTCACCTTCGTGGGCAGCATACCATTAGCACCACCACTGTTCTGGCTGCCACTCTCCTTACACCAGCCGAATCTCCGGCATACTTTTCCTCCACTCTTCTCACAGGCAGTCTTCACAACAGGGTCCTGTCTGGGGCTCAAGGAAACATTGCTCCCTACAGGAGTCCCTACATATCTGATGGGCCAACACATCTGGAGAGCTGCAGTTCTCTGTGAAGCAGCCAAGAGAGCATGTTCCTGGCTGCAAGGTACTTATATCCCCTTAGTCGTGCAGGCAGAAGAGTGGTCCACTTTCTTCCAGATCCATGGGGCTTCCTTGGCCTAGGAGATGCTGTTCCCCAGCAGGAATATTCCAAGTAACAAATATTCCTGAATGTCATCACCCTGGATCTGCCCCCCCCCCGAGCAAAATTTGGGCAGGCCAGCTCCCCCTCAAAAATGCCAAATGGACAACTTTGTACAAATGGCTATGAACTATTGCGTTCCATCACTGCACCCTACTCCCATTATAGTCCCTGGGCTCCCCCACCTGCTCCCATCACAGTCGCTAGGCTCCCTCATCCCACTCCTACCGAGTCCCTGGGCTCTCCCGACCCATCACACACCCTGGGCTCTCCCCACCCTGCTCTCACCACTATACCATGGTTCCCGCCCATCCTGCTCCCACCACAGTCCCTGGGCTCCCCCTATCCCGTTCCCAACACATTCCGAGGGCCAGTGGCGGCTGGTGAATTTTTTAAGTGGAGGGGCATAACTATTTCCCCCAAAAATGCAAATAGCGACTGAGCGCAGTGAGGAAGCCCGAACCAATCAAGAGGTTTAAAATGTTTCATTGTGGAGCATACTTAAAAAAAAATGGGTAAATAGCCAAACAGTTTGCAATTGGTGCTGGGGGGCCCAGGGGGAAGGCATGACATTTTTTTTACTGGACATCTATCATAGATGTCCAGTAAAAAGATACCATCCCTGTCCCCTGGGCCCAACTGGGCCTAACACAGTCAACATGATTATGTGTGTATGCAAGGTGATAGGGTGCCAAGGGGGAAAGCATGGTATTTTTGACTGGACATCTGTGATAGAAATCCAGTAAAAAAAATACCATCCTTGTCCCCTGGGCTCCACAGCGCCTCAGAAGGAGCGCTTATTTTGGCAGGTGGGTAGGGGGATTGTGTAACAAAGGCATTAGGTATTTTTAAAATGCCATTGTTGTCCAACCCTCCTTCCCCCCTCTATCCACCACTTGCCAAAATCAGCTCAATGGACCAAAACAAACTAACACACACACACACACACTCATTGATACAGCAATATTAAGGTTAATGTTAAAGGATATTTCTACCGCACACTATCACCAACGGAGTGGTCCCCTGGCGGTCTGCCGGATGTGAAAAGGTAAGAGAGTGGGAGGTAAGTTAGTGGGAAGGAGCGGGATAAGTGCAAGAGAGCAGTGATGTGCTGTTGGCAGCTTCAGTTCGGTTAACACTGTTCACTGAGCTTGGGGTGCTTTACGGTCGGTAGCCATCGTGTGCTGTTGTACGAAACTTGTTTTTTGTTGTCGTGGCATAGTGAGGTTTGTGCAGTTTGTTGTGCTTTAGGGTTGTGGATGTGTTTGGTTAGAGTTTGAGAGGTGTATGCAGAGGGATGAAATTGTTAGTGGGTTGGTTATTGGCCTCGCTATCTAGAAGTGATTTGTGCTAAATTTCCACATTCTTTCTAGATGTGGTACATGAATATCTCTGCATTTATATCTAGATCTGGCACTGGCTAATATTCACAATCCTGTCTATATATGACGCACGCCAATATTCACAATTATATCCAAATGTGCCACTGGCCCACCTTAAAAATCCTGTCTAGATGCGAAGCAAGCTAGCATTCCCAATTCTATCTTAATGTAGCATTGGTAATATTCCCAATCCAGTCTAGATGTGGCATTGGCTAACATTCACAATTCTATCTAGATGTGGCACTGGCCGACATTCACAATCCTGTCTAGATGTGACGCAGGCTAATGTCCACAATTCTATCTAAGTGTGGCACTTGCTAACATTCACAATTCTATCCAACTGTGGCACTTGCTAACATTTACAATTCTATCTAGATGTGACGCAGGCTAATGGTCACAATTCTGACTAACTGTGGTACTTGCTATCATTCACAATTCATTCTTGGTCCTGTGCAGGCTAATGTTCACAATTCTATCTAAATGTGGTACTTGCTAACTTTCACAGTTCTAAGTGTGGTACTTGCTAACCTTCACAATCCCATCTCGATTCTCATCAATCTATCATTCACACAAGCATCCATCACCATACACTCACTCACAACACAAGCATACACGCATCCATACACATGTTTAAATTAAAAAAAAATGAGCATAAACATACCTTCTGCATTGGCCTGCATGTGGGTGCTGAAACGCCCTGTTCTAGGCTTCTCTGTCTGTATGTGCGAGGAGGCGCAGGAGCTCCCCCTCGCACATACAAACATGCAATGCCCCAGCCAGCATTTCCAATGAGCTATGCAATGATGGTGAAGCAAAACGCCCCAGCAGTTGCATGGCTCAGTGAGCATGTACGGCTGGGAAACTAAACTGAACTGTCAAAGGGAAACAGTGTTTCCCTTTGACTGTTCTGCCAGCCCAGGAGCACTCCCTCGGCTGGAAAAAAACAGCTGAGGGAGTGCTCATTGTTTCACTGAGCTGGTTCGTTAGCTCCTCCATAATAGGTGGGGGGGCCACTGGGTGAGTGCCCCCTCACCATTATGGATGAGCTGCCAGGCTCGGGCTGGCCTATAGGGCAATAGGGCAATGCCTGTACCAAAAATGCAAAATTCTAGCGTGGGCCTGTCAAAATGGGCCACCTTTTTGGCCAATGTGGACCAGTTTGATGAGTTTCTTCACTATGCAGTTTGTAATTTGACCATTGTTGCTGAAAAAATATTCTTTAAATATCACAATGTACTTACTTTTTAACACTAAGCTCCCCCTTGGGTACTATCTGTGACTAAAGGAATGAATATCCATTTACAACTGCGGGCCACTTTTTCATTGGTGCCTGAGACAGTTTCTTGCTTCAGCCCAACCATGTGAGCCGCCCCAACCCATTTCTTCCAATCTGATCTAATTTTATTTTTTACATTTCATGCTGGGCTCTCATGGCCCCCCTGCATTAGTATAAATCTAACATGTTGATTGGTCGTTCGAAATCAGGCCCCTAAAGAATATGCTATAGATTGACAAGTCTAACTGTGGGTTTCCTTTCATGTGGCAAATAAACATACCACCCCTTGAACATTACCTAATGCGATAGTCAGCCCAAAACTTTGCACTTTGGTTGCCATTGTTCATAGCCCAAGTTGATAGAATGCAAGGTGCTGATTGGGCAGTTGTGTTGGAGACAGCGTCAGACAATATCATCCCACTGAGTGGAAAACAGCGAGGGCAAAACCTTCCCCAGAACACTGCAATCCTCTCACCATGATTGGCTCCCTTAGCCCCTCGCCCCGTGCACCTGCTACTTCCCCACTTCCCGTGTCGATACACGTTGTAAACTCTGGAGCCAACCTTCTAGTTATCTTCTCATGCTGAACAGCTGCATAAAAAGAATATGTGCGCGGCCTTGCTGCCAGAAATGAATTCCTTCTACCTATTCGTTCTACCACACACTTTTATTCCCAAACCAAATTCTCTTTGGTCAGTGGGGGTGCTGTTGCTCCCTTCCTAGTTCTTTATTTTGGCCGCGCTGCGATATGAGCCACCTCGTGCATTGTACCATGTCCTCCACAATCACTGTGTATTCATTCTTTTATCATCTGGGAAAGCACCTGCTGCCTGGAGAGCAACTTCATACCCATTAGAAAATACTCCCTTGCAACAATTAATTGGACTCTGTTTGGCATCCCTTTCCATCCTGACCTTCGTTTATGAGCTTCTCTGCTGAACAGTGAAAATAAAATTCAATGAAATGGATACTGCGGCCTTTAGCTAAACCATGACACGCTGCAACTTTCAACACTGACTGCCTCCAATATGGCCATACTCTGGCTCCCTGCAGCAACTAACAACGCTACTTGATATAGTTCAACCTATATAATAAAATCAAGCCCCACCTACCTGCCTTTTTACCTAATAATATAGGTGTACTCACCCAAGTTCCCTCTAAAACTACCCCTCTGCATGTGTGTTTTTCTGCACAGCCTCCAACCTAACAGCCCCCTAATGTGCGGCACAACTAAATGTATATTCCTATTACTCTGTGACGTCACCAAACAAAGGAACCACTGCGTCACTACCCTGGCCTAAGGCCTTGCTAAAGTAGTTTTGGTAGCCTGTACTTGCGCCCCCCCACCCCTTTGGGATGCTGATCTGCAATGAATGAATTATAATGGGCTTCCTTTCTGAAGGGGCAGCATGTTTCTACACGGTGCAAGATCCTGATTCTGGTAAATACAGTCATGCCTCCATGTTTTTTTGGGGAACAAAATTGGCGCACAAAACAATTTGTAAGAAGTGTTTGTGCAAACTCTCAGGAAGATGCACGAAAGTGAACACGAATTGCATTCATCAGAGCTCTCAAATTGTCATCCGTATGGTTTGTGCTGCCAATCCTGAGTTTTAAGTCTATGCGACCTTGAACAAACCTGTATGTATGGCATGAAAAGTCAATCTAAAAGTACAGAAACACAAAGGCCTGTGGTCTTAATTACCGACCAGACCATTTCGCACCGAGAAGATGGGCAGCTGTGACTTGCTGCGAACGGTCTTCATACAGTGCTTGCTGCTACTGCCTGTGAACGTTTTAGCTTTGAAAATAATACCTTCTTATCCACATCAGTAACAATATTTTGCCCAAGGTCCACCATGACCTACACGTGGCACGGACGTATTTGCAGCAGCTGCAGTTACCCACTGATCTATCTTGCTACATTCATAGATTTAATACACAGATATAAAGAGCTTTCGTAATGATTGTTTTTTATTTATTTAATTACTGCATGCCGAAATTCTAATTTTCCCACAGACCAGGGCATTATTTTATTCGGTTCCACCTCGAAGCATCGCAGCGCTGCCTCAAACCCAGACAGGCCTTTGAGCTTCCACTTTCTTTCAAGGCCTCGTCTGCTGCTGTGCTTCCACAGGACAAGCACCCATCACCGCCGCATCTGACCGGGCAGCACCAGATCAGATGGTGGAGTGGAGCCAACTTATCATCTGCAGACTGCAGTGGTGTGGAGGGGGTGTTACTAGTCAGGTCAGGTGCACGGTTTCAGCTTACTCCAAGTTTCAGGGATGTACATGGGGGCACAGGGAGACCTTGAAGACATGGCAATGCAGCATCATCTGCTAAAGAGACGATCCCGACTTCCTCCTTAGCTCAATCTTTCTCTGGTGGTGCATTCCTTGAGATGTGATCACTGCTATCCTGCCCCAACTCCGCCGAAGCTGCTATCCTGCCCCAACTCCGCCGAAGCTGCTATCCTGCCCAAACTCCCCCGAAGCTGCTATCCTGCCCCAACTCCCCCGAAGCTGCTATCCTGCCCCAACCCCGCCGAAGCTGCTATCCTGCCCCAACTCCGCCGAAGCTGCTATCCTGCCCCAACTCCGCCGAAGCTGCTATCCTGCCCCAACTCCGCCGAAGCTGCTATCCTGCCCCAACTCCGCCGAAGCTGCTATCCTGCCCCAACGCCGCCGAAGCTGCTATCCTGCCCCAACTCCCCCGAAGCTGCTATTGTGCCCCAACTTCCCCGAAGCTGCTATGCTGCCCCAATTTCCCCGAAGCTGACTCAACCTGTCGCTGTACCTTCTGGCTGCACCAAGCAGGATAGCTCGAGTACCAAGGACAGCACGGTGCAGCACCAGCACATTGAGGGAACAGCCAGCCAATGCACAGGCAATGCCAATGTTTCAACGCGGTGTGCAGCCGTGGTGGGTAAAATCACACCCTCTCTAAGTGCCTCTTTGCATGCCGGCCTGGATGAGGTCATTGAGTAGAGATATAAGAAAGGGTGAGTGACTGAGAGGGCCACAGTGTCCAGGATCAGGTCACAAGAAAAACATACTATAAATACTATCCATATATTTGATGATCATGGCACCCTGTAGGACTACATGAAGGTTCTACTGCTGAAGTTAGTGTAGCGGATTTGGGTACTGAAGAGGGGGCATCTGCATTGGAGATAGTAACGCAGACGGTCGCTACAGAACCTTTTTTTAGAAAGAGGGCCCCCTCCTAGACAGGGGAGGAAGCAACTACCCGTTCGGAAGCAACCTCCGCGCAGGACTTGAGAGTGAATCTGCCTAATGATAAGCTTACTCATTTCCAGAGACAAACTTTGACGCTAATTCTATCATTTGTACCTACGTTTTATTCTACTTTTCTGCAAGAATTGATTGATTTCCAGGCATAGGCCAAAATGACCGCACCAAACGTTCCGACCTATACAAAACGGTCGTAAATGCAGGCCACCAAAGGTTCAAACACCAAAAGTTCGACCCTTTGGTGGCATGCATTTTAGGTAGGTACAAAAAAAAAAGCCTGCTGGGGGTGCCCCCCTTAACAACCCGCTCACCATACTATACAGTATGACGGGAAATATTGGCCTAAAAGGCAAAGGATGTGCTATACCAGCTTGAACCCCTCATTTCTGTGTGAAATTAGCTTTTTGTAGTAAATGAATGTGACTAAGACTGAGGCTGTTAATGATCTGTTTGGGACTAACAGATGAACACAATGTATTGCTGGATTTGTTGTAATGATATTTATGTTTAAATCAGATTTACTACTGAGGTCTGGTAATGAGTCATATAACAGTAGTTCTTGAGTTTACACTGAGATAAGTGTGTTTCTCGCCTTGTTTATTTTGTGATGCCCACCTATCCTACTCATACATATGAAACAGACTAAGACTCCCAAGCTTGATGTAACTTGCTCAAGATCCCTAAGATTCATGTAACTGCCTAAGATTCCCATGTTATTTGTAACTGTTCAATATGCCTATGATGCATGTAACCTACACCGTGACACCTAAGGGTTTGGGTGTGTAATCAAATGCAATAAATAAATAAATAATACAATACATAAATAAATATGTTTACATGAAACATCCTGTGTTTAATTTAAGATTTGGTGATAACTTATTTTTCTTTAAAATGTTTCTTAGCGTTGTAGAACCTTCTGTTCACACATCGTGGGCGAGTGCTAGGGGTGTTCTGTGCTGCCGTGGGCCAGACATTAGGGGATGTATATCTCATTGAGGGTTAACCTCTAGTACCACCCAGAGATTTTCTGTCATTTACATGTATTTTGTTGATTTCTTTTTAACTTTGAACTCCAATTTGATTAAATTAGAGTGCAGTCCCCATTCCCTGATCCTGCCCAGCATGGACAGCAGACCCATAATTAGTTCATGTATCCTTCCCCACAAAAAAAGAAGTCCCATGTCAAGAGGCCTACCGGGAAATCTCTCGGTATCCAGGTGAGCCAGTACAGCCCTGAGTGTGAGTATGGAGCACGGCTTATGTGTGTGTGTGTGTACAATGTGCCTGATTCGTGGGTGCTTCTATGGTACCCATGGCATACTCGGCCTAGTCCTGGTCCCTCATCCGCCTGCTCCCAGCACCAACTCTAATATATTATTTGGGACATGCAACATGTGGCGCTGTTATGCAGAGTTACATTATTATCTGTCTGGTATGCTACGCTATACCATGTTTTGCGAAGGAGTTGTGACATGCTGCCCAGTGCTACTAGTGCTATGCGTAGCCTTACTTTCAAATACCATGCTTTCTTAGGTTTGTATTTATGTTATTCTGAGTCATGTCATGTTAAGCCATCGCGACATGCTATGCAAAATGTTTCTTTCAGGATCTATACTTTTGGCCCAAATGATCTTTGCCAAGAATGTCAACATGAAATTGTGCTCTTTGATATACACCCTTGTTTGCTTTTAGAGGGAGATTCGCTCCATCCCCTGTTGGGCGTCCATGCCCCCCCTAAATTCTACTGTCCCTAGCCCTGTACCACCAATGTGATTTTTATTTTCCCCTTCCAATTTCGATTTTATAACCCAACAGCATTGTTTTTAAAGGAATCGTGCCCCTTTCTCTTTTATTTGTTTATTTATTTACCTTCCCTCCTTCATATTTGTGGCCATAAAGTCGGTTTTGTTATACTAGCTGTTTATGTATTGTTATGGCAGGTGTTTAGTAAGTTCTGTTTTGTCGATTTGTTTCACTTAAGCGTAATGTTGCTTTCTAGAAGGCCGCAAACTCTTTGAAACGACGGGAATGGGACATGTAGAGGGGACATGTAGCACTCGACCAAACACCCAAGTAAATAAATAATACAAGCAAGTGGCATTTGATTCATTAAAAGGGCTATGAAGTACAAAGTGGATCTTGTACATGTAAGCTGGCCTGTTGATATGCATTCCCCATGCTGCCTTCTTTCAAGAGGCGAGGAACATTCAGAGCAGGTCAAGAAGGGCAGACAAGGCTGATCAATGCAGAATAACCCCCAGAAGCCCCCAGTCCAATCCCAAGGTGATTTCTGCCTCCCGCATCATTATAACCATGCCATAAAACATGCTTGATGCATTTCATTGCATGGCATTCCATTTGCTTTTCTTTAAGCATGACCCACCAGCTCTGGACATGTCACGTTTTATGATCCTCTAGGTCTTCATGCACGTTAAGCATTGATATTTCAGGGTTCTTCTGATATTGAAGAGTATACGCTACCGTGAACTGACAGCCTATTTGCAATTAAGTCTATCGTCGTCCTATTGGGAAGCACGTATGGCTCTTGGAGGATCTGACTTGTACCGACCTCCCTGGCCCTCTTTTTGTTTTGTGATCCCTGCATTCACCTCTACACAGCCAACTACTGGTTCCGTCACTCATGCCAGTTGTCTCTGCTCTACTAGAATATTTCCTTAGTGATCATGTGGGGACATATATACAGCCATGTGCTGACTAATCCTACAATCCATACAATGTTGTACTAGAAAAGAACTTCACAGAAAATAATCAAAATTTTGTGCGGGTTGTATTCCCACTTTTCATGATTCGACATTCAATTTGATCAATTACTAAGGACTACATGAGCATCCCTTCTACCACAATCAGACACTCACCTCTCAACCCCATTGTACCTTTCCAATTGTTGGTCTGCACTTTCCTATTCTACTCCCGCTGCACCTATCTTCTTACATCTTTGCCCTCTTCCTTTACCCCAAGGAACATTCTTTGCGTATCTCTTGCCGGGGCACAATGCACACCTATTTGGACAACCTCAGCACTGTAAGACCTCTACAGTGGTGAGGGGTGCAGTACAAAAGCTCATTAACATAACTGCATCAGTGGCTTCAACTGGATGCCTACAATTAACCATTCAGTACTGCAGAATAGGAGCCAAATCAGACACTAAGGGATCCCATCAGCTCTTTGTCTCCATTGGCCCCTGGTCGCCCAATCAGCCACCTGTTCCTTGAGCAGCCATTCAGTTCCCCATTCAGCCTCCTGCTCCCATCACTGTCAGCCATTCAGTGAACCTAGGAGCCGCCTGGGCTGCATCAGTAACATGAACCACCATCAGCTTCTCAGTTACCCCAAAGGCCACTGAGTGCCCCAATTGACGAGGGTGTCTGTGGCCGAGCCCTGGAGTGGGTGTGATCTGATTATTTTGGGGAATAAGGGATCTGGCATGTGTCCCTATTTGGCACTCATATGTGCATAAATTGAGGGGTGGTGGACTCAGAGACCAGAGGCTACTATGGGACCAGGACTGACAGTCCCACATGTATGACGTGAGGTAGGTCAGGGACATTTTGCGAACTGCAAGGGCCAATGCCCTGTAGCGTCTCTTCAGGATCAGGTAGTGTATGGAGAGGCAGGAAGACCTGGGGTACAGCAGTGTACAGTCTTATGTCGGTGCCCAAGGTGAGAGGGAGAGCAAGGCTACCCAGAATGATAAGCCTCCTCCACCTGGCAGAAGCTTAGGCTGAATCTACTGGGTGAAAGACTGATGCTTTGTTCCCAGCTCCCAGCCTTGCTCTCACACACTGGGGATCTCCAGACTGTGCCGAGGTTGAGCACTCACTTCAGCCATTCAAAAAGGGACCAAATAAGCGAGAAGGGGCAAACAGGGGCAAACAGGGCCATGAGGGAAGAGAACATTGTAACTTGCATTGACCTTCTATGCGCCATGCAAACCTCTTTCACTGGCTCCAGGCTGCGAACTGTGGGAACCAGCGTCACATAGATAATTTCCCGCTGAGCAAAGTATGTTATGCTGTGTTTTGGCGCAGCGCTTTTTCCACCGGCCGTTCCAGCGTGGCATCTAGGGCACAGGTCCCTTTTAGGTGTGCCCTGTTGGCTGTAGCCATCAAGGCTCACTGACCTGTATTTTCCTCTGTCTCTCTTCCCCTCATGTCTCCCTATTGGCTTGCGTGCCTCCCTTCAATACCTAATGTATTGATCCTTTGCTGACCCAGGCACAGCAGAAAATGTTTGCATTTATGGGCCTCATTACAAGGTTCGCGGAATGGGTTAACAGGCTCCGCTAATGGAGGCGGACCCGTTAATCCCATCCCGCAAAATTACAAGGTCCCCTCGCGGGACCCGGTAAGGACGCCTGGCAAAACCAGGTGTCGTTACCGGGTCCCGCGAGGGGAAGAGGGAGCAAACAACGGCCCGCTCGTAATCGGCCCATTGTTAGCTCCCTCTCCCATTCCCATTGAGCCCTATGGGGGCTCAGATGGGAATGGGGAAGGCATGGGCACGGGTTCTCAGAGGGAGGAATTACCAGGCCCTCCGTACTCGGAATAGCCCGGGAATTCCCCATTCTGGGAACCCGCTGAAGGAGCCCGCTTTGGCGGCAGCCATGGTGCTAATAGCTCCATGCCTACCGCCAAACTCGTAATGAGGCCCTATGTCTATTTACTCGGCTTGATGTCTTCCCGTCTATGTCACATTGCGTTCTGTATGTTCCCTATGCACCTTGCTTTCAGCACTTTTGTTTTAAGAGATTGATTCTCGTTCTATGACATGTAAATAGACTACGTGTAAGATTGATTCAACAAATCGCTTTATGAAATGTACAGAATCATCTCTTTTTGAATTAACTTCAGTCTCCCATAAAAGGCTCATGATTGGCAGCTGAAACTTTCCATTAATTGGTTATTTTAATCAGGGCCCTGTTTTGAAAAAGTCTGCTTTGTACTCTGCTAGGAACACCTTTCTTATATTGGGCCTCATTACAAGTTTGCCGGTCTGGAAAAAAAGCCGGGAACAATGCTAGTAATTCTGGCATGTTTCCCAGACCGGCACAAGTTTGTCGATTGGGGCCAAGATCTACAGGCAGGCCTGACCTGCCGGTAGAACAGGTCAAAAACCAGAAAATAAATGCCTGAATCAGCGGCACCGTTAGTAAAGGTGATTCAGGCAATCCCATCCCATGGAATCCTGTGGGACCTATGGGAATGGGAACTTACCGGCTCTCCGTCACCCGTAATATTCTGGTAATACCGGGATATCTGGCGGCGGAGACGGTAAGGGCAGTTTGCTGGTATCCTGCCGGTAATACCTGCAAACTCTTAGTGAGGGGCATTGTTTCTCTACTATCCCACACATCGCCCAGGCTGATGTCCTCACCCATCGAGCGCCTCCCTCTGTTTCCTGTTGTCTTCCAAATGATCTCCAGAAATATAGGGCATATAATACGACCTCAGCATCGAAGTTGGAATCCTGCATTTGAAGGATGTAATTGTTAATCAAGATGTATGTTCTTCTGTAGCATGCAATTCTGCGCTTAGCCGCTTTTCTTCATGACTAGGGGCCTCTTTATGCATTGGCTGATATTGACTGCGCAAATATATCTTAACTCGATTACCATGACGGCAGGTGGTAAAAAAAGAGGTTAGCGTCTGATTTAGAGTTAGGGTTACTCCCCATTCTGAAGTCCTATGGGTGTTCATTGGGAATTCGCAGGATCACCTCATGCCGTAATAACATCAACCACTACCGCCACAATTACCACCTGTCTGTGCAGGCAAACCACCGCAATTACCACCTGTCTGTGCAGGCAATACGTCCACTCACAAACAGGAGCTTCTTCTGTATTTGGGATTCAAAGCCCATCATCAGGTCGAGTTCTAAAAAGGGTCCTATTTTGAAATACTGCCTCTTTTGCAGCTCCTGCCAATTCTTGGGGCCCTAAGTCTGTACCGTTTCTGAGTCCAGAGTGCACTGCCTTAGCCATCGCCCTATTGGCAAATAATAATGTGGAGTGTTGGTTCCTTGCTAGCTGTCCCTGGAAACCCAAGCTGCACCTCACTGGCAAGCCCTAACAATGTGAAAACATGTCTCTGTTTGCTGTGCTACCATGACAACGGGATGCAGCCCAGCAGTGCGGGATGGGCTGCTCCATTTGTCAAGTCCAGTAACTTGTGCTACAAGCTTCAAATGTTAAAGCAATCCCGTTTTACAATATCAGTAGATTCTGCCTTTTTTTAAAGAAGGAATGCGCCTCTCTGACAATAGTCATGATGTTATGGCTTTTGCTTAAAAAAAAAAATCAAAAGGAGGCGTGCAGGTCATTAGGAAATCAAGACCCTTTCCCCAAAATATTAAGGTTATTACCCAGAGATGTCTCCGTAGATGGGCAATCGAGACATGTGCTATGTACCCCAAACCTGGTGGGGGGCTGGAGGGTGGTGCGGGATGCTACACCTGACTCCCCGATGAAAGAGTGCACATCTTTTACAGAACATAAATGACATGTCACGATGTTCTATGGAGCCATGCAGAATGTCTTGTCCTGCTTTACATTAGATTGTTCGAGACAACAAAGTGAATCATGTAATGTGTTCTGTGTTCACTATATCATGCAGTCTTTTCACCTTTCTTTGTGAAATGTATCATTCACATGCAATAATGAAAGCTGAAATGGGTATTTATAAGTGTGACTGCTGTAATGGTTAAGGTTGTGTTCGGTAAGATTTTTATTTAATTGCTAAATCCCCCTCACCTGCGAGACCCCCAGAACTTTTTGCTGGACTTGTGGATTATTTTTTCTTCTCATTGAGTGAGTGGAAACCTTTTTCCCAACTCACCCTTTCTTTTACTCTTTTCATGAGTGTAATTTTTTAGACTCTCCATAGTGTATTTTTAAAACTATCCTTTTCGATATCTTGTTTCGTATCTACATTTTATTGTTAGAGCACACAGCACTTTCTGTGCAGTGTTGCTGGGTTGGTTTTTGGGCTTCCCTTTTTATTTGGCCTGCCTTTCCTTGTGTGAACTACTGTTCATTGCCTTTACATTTTATTTTGCGAGACCAGCACACCCCACCTTATGGGGAGTGCTGGAGAGATGCATTGTATCCACTTTCTCACTGCTTAAATGTTACTGGGATAAGCATACCATTATGGCTGGTGGCAGTGTATCTACTTTTGTTCTTTTTGTGTAATTTTTACTTTCAGGCTGTCAAACCAGCCGCAGGAATGTATAGAATGGTGGCTTCTTTCTTTTTTCGTCATTTTTAGTGTGCTTGTCCTTCCTTGGTCCTTCTTCTGTCGTCCTAGTTGGGGGAGGGCCTGGTTTTCAGAGTGTCTCTGAAGGCAGGAAATGGGGGAGGAGTCTGAAACTCCACAGCCCTTTCTTTTCAGGCATGCCTGCCTGGAACTAGTTCCAACTGGAAGGCTGGAGGTTTGAATGTTGCAAGTCTGTTATTGCTGGGTTCCAGTATAAAGTACAGATTCTGGAAACTGAAGAGGTAGTCAACCACTGGACCTGAATCCAAACAGGAAAATGAAGAAATTACAATGGTGACCGGAGAGTGTGCTGCGTAACCAGAGCCTGATGTGACCCTTCCTTCCAAATGACCAGTGAGTCCTCAAGGCGATGACTCCTACCAAGAGACTGCTGAGACTCACTAGCCTCAGGAAGACCTGCGTTTAGAGCCATCCCTCGACGTACTGCGACCTTGCGGGTTGCAAAATGCCAATACCAGGAGATCTTGAGCCAATGTGCGGTGAATGATCTTCTGAAGTCCCATTCTCATCAAAACTTTGGTTGACTCCGGCTGGACCTCCAGAAACACAATTTGAATCCTTGAAGTCCCCTCACTAGAGTGCTGGACCAGATTAGCAAAGAGAATCCAATCAGCACTGAACGTCCTTCATTTGGTTCCTGTAAAAGGACACCAAATCCACAGAGCATTAAAAAGCCTTGAAGAATCCTTTGTAAGGAGCCTTCATTATCGATCCCTGCTGCAAGTTCCCATTCAGTGTCCTGTCTTCAGTCACCACGACCAAAAATCCAAGGACCGGGTCCTGTGCTGCTATATCCTGAAGGCACCCATCTGCAAACTCCTCTTCTCTGCTGACGTATTGGCTTGGGTAATACTTGCCTAAAGTCTTGTCTGAATCCTGTGTAGCTTTGGGGGTGACTTGTGTGTTTGGGAGTTTGCCCATGCCGTTCGCTCAGGCCTGACGCTGGAACTCGTATAGGGTGCCTTCTAAGAAGTCCCTGGACCCTTTGTACTAACTCTGAAGTGAACACTTACTTGTTGGAAGACATATCCGCTGGAACTCTCACTTTTCTGCATCCTGCGCCTATCCTGACCTGCATAAAGTTAGCCACTAGACCACTAGTGTCCCCCTTCTGCCACTGAGAACATACATGCTACTTGTAAATGAGTTGGTATGGTAACTGTACCACAGTGCGGCTTGACTCGTTGACTTGCTAGGTCCCTTCCTCTAAAACTCTAAACTCGAGCGAGGAGCAAGAAACGAGTTGCAAGGACACAGAAAATTGGCCCAGAACAGGGGCTTGGTCTGCTGCCAGGTGGCTGTTGCTAGGAGTAATCTGGTGTAACTGGGACTATTGGGAAAAAGCAAGAAACGAGACCTGCGCCCCTGCGCTGCCTGCCCTAAAGGTGAGGTGAGGTGAGGTGAGCAGTGAGGTGACCTGCGGGTCCGTAGCTCGGCAGTGCTGTGGTTGTTGTTTTTCCAGAAAGCGACAGTTGAGCTCCGGCGCACTTTTTCTTTGAGAAGCTTGCCGTGTTGTGGTGCCCGCACTGGAGTTGCAGTGCCGGGCCACATAGTATGAGTGGAGCTATTCTCTGGGTGCTGTTGGCTTTATGTTATAAGGATTATTAGTCCTATGTTTTGAATTGAAGGGCTGGTGACCCAAACTGAAAGAAGTTTGGTTTTGTGAAGGGTGGCTGAGAGTGTCACAGTGACTGCGGGCTTTGCCTTTGAGCTTTGACACCGGATCTAAACACTCTGTGGACATTATTGCAGACGTGACATATATGCAGTACCTTTCCTCACGGTGAGCATTACAACCGGTGAGTTTTTTTTTTAGCATTTTTCCTTTTATTACCCCTCTCCTCCATCCTTGAAGTGAGTCTAGTAGTTGACTCTTTGTCATCTTCTGTGATACCACTAACGATATCTGAGACAAATTCTATTCACAATAAGATGACCAAAGTAAAAGCCTCTAAATCAGGATATAATCTACGGAGAGGCAATGCTGAGAAAACGGTAAAACAGTCCTCCAAGCCCTCCAAGAAGAATTTTAGTGGTGGAGGGGGGGGTGAGCTGGATCAGGGGACAATCCTGGCGATGTTTTCTAAAGCTATTCCCAAAGGGTTCCCTCCTTTGGACAGCAGTACTACAGAGGGAGTGGTGCCTCCACCTACACATAACAGCATTGAGACATTGGATGTCACAAACTATAATGACATTGATAACAACTCACTCCTTGATTTATGTCTATCAATTCAAAAGTCTATGGCGGCAAACAATAAACCTGGCACCCCTATGAAGATGAATACAATGACTGTGGAGGCCCAGGTCCTTAACGCCTCACAGAATGAATGAAATTGGTGGTTACGGAGACAACTAACCCAAAACAGTTGGCCAAATCTGTGTCTGATACAGCGAGAGATCACTCCAATCATCCAACTCCTATCTCCCCAGTGGTCCCTACAATGGGACGTCTGTCAGCTTCACCCGACTTATATATTGATACGGGTGATCTGGAACAAGTTGATGATGAAGGGAATGGGGTGGTCGACCAGGGTAATAATACAGCCATAATTGAACTGCAGGCATCTATGGCCTCCATGCAATTTGCACTTAAAATCCTATTAAAATTTTGTGGTAGGATTCATACTAACTTTATTATACAATTGGGGTTACCTAACCCGAAGATGGGGCTGGAGAATGAGCAGAGGGAGTCTGTGTCACCAAGGATGGCCCAGAGAAAGGTGACATCTATGGGGAACAAAAACTCTGCCGGTTTTAAAGAAGTCAGCCCGGCCCCTCCTCTGACAAAAAAGCAGCAGCGTATGTTAAAGAGGGCGGCCACCAATAAGGCGGTGGTTGAAATCGCTTTCCCTCTACCAGCTACCAATGATCCAGCAGTTAAATCTAAAAAAGCTAATAAGAGGGGTCGGAAAACAAAGAAGTGCATGGGCAAAGGGGCTGGAACATTGACAAGCTGGGTACTACCGGAGAAGAATAATGACTCAATAAATGAGGACATTGAGGACTCTGAATCTGATATGTCTGTTTGCTCTGTTGGGGACACAACTAAGTTCTCAACACCATGCAGGAAAGACATGTCAAGAGAGGAGGATTACCAAGCTCAGGCAATTACCACTGAGGCCGATGACCCTATAGCAAGTAAAATGTGCATTATCAAAAATCTCAATCAGAATAAAAGAGATCACTGGTTACCAAGAACGGAGGTTTTGGCTAAACATCACCTCATACCCCAACTACGCGTCACACGCTCAGAGGATTTTTCGTTTGTCGAACCATTGAGGGTATGTAATCCTAATGTTTCAGCTCTCCATTGCAGGGTCCTGACATCGGCCCAACTGATTCAGGCACATAAGAAGAACCTCATGCAAGTTGGCCTAGAGGTAGATGCTTGCAAGGAGAAGGAAGATCCCTCCCTCCCTAGTGAGAACATCTTATAGCGGAGGGACGTATCCCAGCTTCTTGGCAGGTTGCTATACTTATACGTGTGTTTATAAAAGGAAATAGAACCGAACCTGGGAACTACAGACTACTGTCCATGTTGGACTGTATGGGTAAGATGTTTGCCGCATTCATCCTTAGGGAATTACAGAAATGGGCAGAGGATGCGGGAATCCTGGACCGCTTTCAATGCGGTTTCAGAACTGTGCATTATCAAAAATCTCAATCAGAATAAAAGAGATCGCTGGTTACCAAGAACGGAGGTTTTGGCTAAACATCACCTCATACCCCAACTACGCGTCACACGCTCAGAGGATTTTTCGTTTGTCGAACCATTGAGGGTATGTAATCCTAATGTTTCAGCTCTCCATTGCAGGGTCCTGACATCGGCCCAACTGATTCAGGCACATAAGAAGAACCTCATGCAAGTTGGCCTAGAGGTAGATGCTTGCAAGGAGAAGGAAGATCCCTCCCTCCCTAGTGAGAACATCTTATAGCGGAGGGACGTATCCCAGCTTCTTGGCAGGTTGCTATACTTATACGTGTGTTTATAAAAGGAAATAGAACCGAACCTGGGAACTACAGACTACTGTCCATGTTGGACTGTATGGGTAAGATGTTTGCCGCATTCATCCTTAGGGAATTACAGAAATGGGCAGAGGATGCGGGAATCCTGGACCGCTTTCAATGCGGTTTCAGAACTGTGCATTATCAAAAATCTCAATCAGAATAAAAGAGATCGCTGGTTACCAAGAACTGAGGTTTTGGCTAAACTTCACCTCATACCCCAACTACGCGTCATACGCTCAGAGGATTTTTCATTTGTCGAACCATTGAGGGTATGTAATCCTAATGTTTCAGCTCTCCATAGCAGGGTCCTGGTATCGGCCCAACTGATTCAGGCACATAAGAAGAACCTCATGCAAGTTGGCCTAGAGGTAGATGCTTGCAAGGAGAAGGAAGATCCCTCCCTGCCTAGTGAGAACTTCTTGGCAGCTAAGAATAAGGCCGGTAGACTGGTCCAACCATCAACAAAGAAGGTGCAGATTAGCGATATACAAAGCACTTTGAAATGGCTAGCGGATGCCCTTCCTATGGTTCTACAATAACCATGAGATTGTTCTTTACTCAGTTGGAATACTCATGGCCACCAACATTTTCTAACAACCAAGGGATCCCTCTCACTTATTAACAAGCATTCCTTTTTCTTTCTTCAAGAAACATGGTTGCTCTTGCCTATTGCTATGGATGGTTGTACTTTACATCATATTCAAGCATAAAAAGGAGAGTGGGGCGACCATATGGCAGGCTTATTATAGGGATCATTAAGGAACTCCTGAGTACCATGATCTCCGTGGAAGGTGGCAATTTCATCTGTGCTGTTGAAGTATCTCTGATGAACAAGAATACTCAGAAAAAAATGCTGTTAGTCAATATATATAATCCACCGGGGGCTAAATATGGCGACCATATTCAGGAAGACTTGCATGGACTACTGGCCAGATGGAGATTTGAACATGAGAACTATTTTGTGATTGTGGCCGGGGATTTGAACTGTCAAATTTCTGGAGGGGGAGGTACAAGTAATAATCCACACTTGAGTGCGGCCAATCTTTGGAATAATATGTTTCCAGATCCCGAAGGGAATTGTTGGTCTAGGTTTTTCGAGAGGTGGGACCTTGAGATTATTAATGGTCGCACCAAGAGTGACAGACCGGGAAAAATCACCTGGAGAAATGGGCGAGGGGGGAGCGCCCTTGATTATATTTATGTCAGTGCTGAGGTTGCTTCTATTGTCAAGGACATGAAGGTTTGGGAAGCTGAATGGAGTGATCATGACCCCCTTGTCCTAAACCTGAGCAGCTTCTCCCCTCAGTTGACGTGTTCTAACCTAGGAGATGTGGCAGTTAACCATACTCGAAGTTGTATCTCCTGGTCTGAGAAGAATGTATTAAAAGCAACCATGGTCAGTGGTGCTTGGGACAGTAATGAGGTTCATAGATTTGATCAGATGCATCCTGATCAGATAGAGAGTTGGATTGGGGACTTCGCTGGAATACATGCCTCCTGTAGAGCGCAGATCATTGCAGGGAAGCTTCCGAAGGATGCTACTTATGACCGTGCCATCAGAGACAGAAAACGGAGGCTCAGGTCAGATATCCACAAGGCCAAATATGAGGTTTCTTCCTATGAGGCGATCGCTAAAAGTATCAGGAAATTGAAGAATTCATATCGTACCTGGTTAAAGCTCCATAAAAAGCACAGGAAATTAGAAAGATGGCAGTGTACTGTTAAAACCCTGTGTGGTAGAAATTCAAGAAGCATTTGGTCTGTGTTGGGGGAGGCCAAGGGGTGTAAAATCCCTCATATGATTACCCCCATCGGTATTAGGGAATGGACTGCTTATTTGAAAAAACGCAATGGTAATGAAAATGTACAGGTCTGTGAATTCAGAAACATCAAACCCACGATTCCCCCTTTTGAGGTCTCCTTGGAAGAACTCCAATTTAAAATTAGTGAGCTAAATTCTTCCTGGGCCCCAGGCCCCAACGGTCTATCTAATGTTGTAATGAGAAATAATCCGCCTTTCTGGGCGGGTCTCTTGAAAATCTTATTTGAAAAAATTAGAGCGGAGGGACGTATCCCAGCTTCTTGGCAGGTTGCTATACTTATACGTGTGTTTAAAAAAGGAAATAGAACCGAACCTGGGAACTACAGACTACTGTCTATGTTGGACTGTATGGGTGAGATGTTTGCCGCATTCCTCCTTAGGGAATTACAGAAATGGGCAGAGGATGCGGGAATCCTGGACCGCTTTCAATGCGGTTTCAGAACTGGGTATTCCACATCCCATAACCTATTTATTATGAGTTCTCTGAGAGGGAGAGCGCTTACAAACTCTTGTCCCCCGTTATATGCTCTATATGTGGACTTCAGGGCCGCCTTCGACTCGGTCAGCAGAGCATTACTGTGGAGGAAATTAAGAACTATGGGATGCCCGGAGTCATTGCTATATTATCTAGAACGTTTACACACCAACACAACGGTTCAACTTAGACTTGATAATACAGGGACCCTGACTGATTCCATTCCACAGCTGAAAGGTGTAAAACAGGGTTGTGTTACCGCTCCACCTCTATACAACCCATTTGTCTCTGATGTCCCTAAATGTCTTCATGGGATAAGGAATTGTCCTCCCAAAGTTGGTTCCACCCATTGTTCTGTTCTGGCATATGTGGACGATCTTGTTATATTAGATCATACATTCAGTGCAGCTCTGGTGATACGCTGAGGTCAACAAATTGGTTATTAACCACAGAAAAAAACGGACCTCTTACTATACACTGCAGGTAGGGTGGCCAGGCTGCGTATGATGATTAATACCATCATAATTGACTACACTTATACTTATAAATATCTTGGTGTGGAGTTTGACCACAGGGGTACGTATACCTCGTGTAGACAGGCGCGTAAAATCAAGGCTGCCCAACTTACAGCACTAATACACATTGTGATCAGAGTGGTTTCTCTATATGGGCCGCCCGCCAATTATATATCCAATTTTTGGTACCCATGGTAACTTACGGCCTTGATCCTTTGATTAATATGAACCTGGGATGGTTGCAGCTGGTCGAGGGTAAGTTCTGGAGGAGGATCCTTGGCCTCCTCCAGAGCATCCCTATGGCCATGATCAGACTAGGGTTAGGAATTCCATCTCTTAAAGCCATTGGCCCTCATTACAAACCCGGCGCTAAACCATGGCGCTATTAGCACCATGGTTGGTGCCGGTGTTGTAACGAGTCCGCCATGGTGGAATGGGGAAATACTGCCCCATTCCAAGGTTGGCGGGATGGTATTTCCCCATTTAACCATGGCCCTTCCCCATTCCCATTTTCACCCCATAGGGCTCAATGGGACGTGGGAAGGCGCTAAGTACGGTATCGCAAATTGCGGTACCGTAATTAGCACGGAGGTCCCTTTGCGGCACCCTACTTTAACGGCTGGTAAAACCAGCCATTAAGGTCGGGTCCCGCAAAGGGACCTCGTAATCAGGCGTTAAGGGCTTAACGGCGCCGACACCTTTTATGGCGCCGTTAAACCCTTAACGCCAGGGTTGTAATGACCGCCATTGTCCTTAGGAAGAGAGTGGAACTGTACATTAGGATTAAAAACAATCCCACTAATAAGCTACTCATAGCTGTTAAGGAGGACGTACGTGCTGGGAAAGAACAGAAATTTGATGCGCAAATGAATACTCTCCTTGAAGAAATTAGCTGGTCCCCAGAGTGGGGACAGGATAACGCTCGCCTCTTCAAAAGCATGAAGAAACGCTTATATCTATGGGATTGGCAGTGTAATTTCATCTATTTAGAGGGCCTGAAAAGCTACAAGTTTATTACATATATCTTGTATACTTTTAAAAAGTCTCAACTATATTTAAATCTCTGTCCCTCAGATTAGTTGAGGCGTTTTATACTGCTTCTCCGCATTAATCATCTGCCAGTTCTGGCCTCAAGAGGCCCCGAAATGGGCCTCTTGGAATCAGAAAGGTATTGTAGAATTTGTGGGTTGCGCACTTGTTAGGAAAGATTTCATAATTGTAGGTAGATTTCCTTCCATGTGGCAACCCCCAAACATTTTGCTGTTGCTTTACACCCTGATCTAGACTTTTCCAGAGAAGCGCAGCCTTCCGCCGCACTCCTCTGGGCTTTCGCTCCAATCTTACGGGGAAACTGACATGCCCTTAAGACAGTCAGTACCGGCAGACTTCGTTTCCCTTAGTCCTTTCCTCATGTTGCAGCTTTTGAGCAACATGAAACAAGAGTGCACCGTAACTTACATTACCGCGCTCTTGGATCTCTCGTCATTCCAATGGCCCTAGAAACTTTCGCTGGACTTCTCTTGAAATGTGCAAGTATGTCACGGACGGGACTAGTGGCAGCTATCGTTTCTTTGTGTTTTTAACCCCCTTTTTGCCATGTTAACCACGCTTCCCGCGTTTGGCCCAAATGGGTGGCCTGGCCTCCAAAATGGCCATGCCACAAGGTTCTTTGTCCTGTCCGCTGACCGTCTTGCCCCTTCAGCTTCCCCCAGGTCGAGCTGACCCGGGGTAATCCTTTTTTGGTCATGCACTTTCCCACGAAACACTACACTTTCGCGGGCTTCTGCATGCCTTGTGTGTGCCTCCAGGATGTGGGCTGGGATGTCTGTTCCCAATATACATCCTGCGTGCCAGAGAGTCTAGAGTGTCCTAAATGCCTGGGACCACTGTGGTCCGTGATAGGTCCACGCATGGTGTGAGTGTTTGTGAGCGAATCTCCCATTGGGCCCTCTCTGTTTTGGCGCGAAGGGAACTCTGGATAAGAGGAGCCTGAAAACCCCACTACCATGTCGATCTCCTGAGTTCTCACGAACAAAGAATAAGGAGTCAAGTATCCTGCAACTAAGAAGCTGAGTCGAGGAATCGCTGGTGACCCGCTGAAGATTTGGCACCCTGCACTGCTGTCGGCCTGCGAGACCACTCGGCCTCTGATTGGACGAGAAGGTCTGCAAAGGCGCTTCGACCCTTTAGAATAGTGGGAACAACTATTCTCGGCATCTTCACCAAATCCTGTACGTAAGCCCTCGGAAGCGTCCCTGGGCCATCCAGTGGACTGACCAGCCTACACAGGAACCTTGCTCTGTCACCGCCGTCTGGTTTACTGCTAATCCTGTGTCCTCGGCACTCTCACACGATTCGTACACTTGGCGTTCCTAGGTCTGAAGTGAGACATGTGCTTTGGGACCGGAATACACGCGGTTGCCGAGTTGCCCTGCTGTGGTAACAATCTGTGCATGTTCGCTGCATTTAGGGCCACCCTCGACCTTGACTCCTGCTGTCGCGGAATCTACACAGCGTCGAGACATCCTGCTGATCGCATCTGAACTTGCCAGTATCGAAACGGAACCAGAGAAGCCTGGGTCTGCCTGCATCAGGGACCAGTAAGTAGTCAATACCCTAACAGGCCGCCCTCCCACAGGAGCCTGTGGCTTTCCATCGCTGTCGTAAACAGCAACCCTTTTCCGCACTCACGCCCTGCTTCTGCCCACAAGTGGAGGCCGCGCTTGAGTAGCGGGGAACTGTTCATCATCGTTTTGTTCACCTCTCTGAACTGCCTGATTTCCCTGAAGAGACTCCCCTTTGCCTGTGGGCACCCGCGTGTGCAGGTACTTTTGAGCACAAGGCTCCACTCTTCGTAGGGCTTGGACTTCCTTCTAGTTAGGTGGCCTTGGATGTCGAACTGGGTCTAATGATTACTTGCACTGCCTGTTTTCCTGCTCATCTAGGTGGTCTGCATATTTCGTGCTTCTAATTCCTTAGACCCCTTGGTCTTGTATATATATTGTATTGCTTGGGATGTTTTGGTTTATTGGAGTTTTGCCATGATTCTTTACTACGGTCAATGTTACAAAGGCCTTGTAATAAATGTGTCTATATTTTTAATATAACACCTGTCTGGAGTAATTTGTAAGCGTCCTTGCTTTGTGTGCTCATTGCGGGCTTTCAGTCACCCTCACCCCTCTTGAGACCTAGTCTTGACCTCCGCAATCGCTACCCTGATTGGTCTGGCTTGTCCAGAGGTTACCCTGTTCCAAGAAACTAGGCTGGCCTTCTGAACCTCTGCCCCTCCAGGACAGAGTTCAGAAATCCATCTTAACAAATTGGTGTACAGCGGTGGGATACGACTGACGGTATCCAGTGTTGCGCACGAGCAAAGGCATTTCAAGTTATTCCTAACAAGACAAGTAGTGAATTGTCTTAGTATAACTCTTTAAAGGCCATAGTCCTATCGAAACAGTATGGAAACAGGTACCTTGTTAACTTTAAATGCTTCTAAATCTGAAACATTGAAAAATATGTGTGCTGAAAGAGGTGTCTCCTCGCAAGGCACAAAAATGGAAATGATCCAAAGAATTATGGCGTGGCAAGAAGCTCAGCTTGGCGCTATAGCTTCCGAGGACAGTGCAGAAGGAGGTTGGCTGCTCTCACTGGTAGAACTGACAGTTCTGCCGCTGCACTGGTCCACTGCGACCATGAGGACAGGGAGGATGACATGTCCAATGTTTCCTCTGCCAGTGCTGATGGGGAAGCCATGCTTGAATTCAAGAAGCAAGAGCTGCTGTTTAGGCAGAAGGAGCTTGAGTTCAATATGGCCAAATTCCAGGAAGAGCTTGAGTTGAATAGGGCCAAGCTAAAGATCGAACAGGCAGAAAAACAGAAAGACAGGGATCACCAGTTGGAACTGGCCAAGCTTCAAGTTGCCAATGGATCCAAGGGTACTGGACATGGGTCTGGGGCCTCCTCTCATCCACAGTTTCCAAAAGATCTGCTCAGTGTGTATGAGGAAAAGAATGACATTATGGACTGGCTGAATACATTGGAGTATGCATGTGAAGTTCAACAAGTTGACAATGCTGATAAAATTGGCTGGTTACTGAGCAGACTGCCCCATTCTGGCTGCAGTGCCATTATGGAAATGTCGAAGGCTGAACGAGCAGATTTTGCAATGTTGAAGCAAACTCTCATTTTAAAGTTTGGAAAGACTCCTGCCCAATATTTAAAAGGATTCCGAGAGTATAAGAAAAAAGAAGGTGGTACTTGGGTATCTTATGTAACCGAATCCTTAAAAAACTTGACTGGCTGGGTCGAAGGTTATAAGGTTTCTACCTTTGAAGGTATGATAAGTCTTGTCATGCTGGAACATATTTTTGCATCTTCTTAACCTGAGCTTAAGTAGCATTTGGCAGATTCTAAGGAGATAGATCCAAAGAAGCTTGCCATTGCAGCAGATGTGTGGGCGTCGCATCGGGTGTCCCATAAGGACAAGACTCAGCCTGGTAAGCAGTAGGAAGGGAAAAAGTCCAAAGATAAGGAGGGTGGAGAAACTGATGAATCTTCTTCTCAAAAGGGCCACAAAAAGAAAAATAAGGGTAAGACACAAGAGAACTCACAGGGTAGTGGAGGTCAGCCTCCGAAACAGAACTCTGGTTATAATAAGCCTCCCTATGTAAACATACCCAATGGATCTTGTTTTGCTTGCGGAGCAACTGACCACGTGAAGGGGGATCCCAGATGTAAGGTCAAAACCTTGGGGGTCCACTCCGCTAATCTGGTTTTCTCCTCCAACGAGGAAGAAGAGATTACAGGAGCATCCTTCTCCTCAGACTCCTTCCCCAGTGGGATAGAAGCTGTGATAGTTTTAGTTTCCCTGGGTTCCTGGGAGCCTAAAGTCTCAGAGGCTTATGCTAGGATCCCAGATAACACCAAGCACTACTTTAAAGACAGTGTGCTGATCAATGGAGTAGATACTCCAGCTCTTAGGGATAGTGGGTGCAGTCGAACTGTAGTGGATTCTACCTTGGCCACCTCTCATGTTCCCAGTATCATACTATGTATGATGTATGGTTTGGATGCTGCACCATGAATGTCTGATGAGATGGATTTATTTTAGCCAAGTATTTTGTTCACCCATGTTGTCGTGTTATGTGATTAATTGATGTTCATCAAAGTAATATGTCATTAATTGACTTTTTCGAATTTTTTTTATCATGGTAAATAAAAACATTTTGATACTTTTGTAAGCAACATTCTTGCCCTCTGGACATTTCTTCAGTTTCTCGAAAACATAACATAGACACAGGAGACAGTGTACCTACCAAAAGTAGAGGATACAGACTGTCAGACAAAGTACGGTCTTACATTAAGACAGAGGTCAACAAAATATTAGATCTTGGGGTGATTGAACCCTCTAGTAGTCCTTGGTCCAGCCCTGTGGTTTTGGTTCCAAAGGCAGGTACTTCTGAATTGAGGTTCTGCGTGGATTACAGGGCTCTGAATGCTGTCACCAAGACAGATGCACACCCCTTGCCTCGAACAGATGAACTGGTGGATACCTTGGGTGCCTCCAAGTATCTCAGCACGTTTGACCTCACTGCAGGCTATTGGAAAATAGCCCTAGCAGAACATGCCAAGGAGAAGACAGCGTTCTCAACTCCAGACGGTCTTTACCAGTTCAGGGTAATGACGTTTGGGTTGAAGAATGCACCTGCCACTTTTCAGAGGCTTGTGAATCATGTGTTAAACGGGTTGGATGAATTCTGTCTTGCATATCTGGATGATATCGCAGTTTTCAGCACCACCTGGGAAGACCATGTGAAACACCTCGGGATTGTGCTACAGGCTCTTCAGAAAGCACACTTGACCATAAAGGCTAGTAAATGCTAGATTGGACAAGGCTCTGTGGTTTACCTTGGACATGAAGTAAGTGGAGGGAGGATACAGCCTCTACCCAGTAAAGTACAAGCAGTACAAGACTGGCCTACCCCCACTACACAGACCCAAGTGAGAGCCTTCCTAGGACTCACGGGGTATTACTGCAACTTCATGGCCGACTATGGTACCATAGCTGCCCCCTGACTGCTCTCACCACTCCGAAGAAACCCAAGAAGGTAACTTGGACCGACGAGTGTGAGAAGGCCTTCAATGGCTTAAAAGACTCCTTGTGCCAGGCCCCTGTTCTCAGGGCCCCTGATTACCAAAGACCTTTTATTGTGCAGACAGCTGCCTCTGACACTGGGATAGGAGCTGTACTATCACAAGTAGATGAGAAGGGTAAGGAACACCCTATTGGTTTCATTAGTCGCCAGCTTAAGGACAGAGAGCTCAGATGGTCCACAGTAAAGAAAGAATGTTTCTCTGTTGTGTGGGCCCTACGGAAGCTGAGGCCCTACCTCTATGGGACCCACTTCACTGTGCAAACTGACCATAAGCCCTTAAAGTGGCTAATGAACATGAAGGGAGAGAATCAAAAGTTGCTTAGGTGGTCCATAAGTCTGCAAGGCTTTGACTTCATCATTGAGCATAGGCCAGGTGTCCAACATAGCAATGCTGATGGGTTGTCCAGAATGTTTAACCGACCTGAACAAGAAACACATCCAGGGGTGGATTAGTTCCCCCAGTCCTTAGTCTGGGAGGGGCGAGTGTTAGGAAAGATTTCATAATTGTAGGTAATTTTCCTTCCATGTGGCAACCCCCAAACTTTTTGCTGTTGTTTTACACCCTGATCTAGACTTTGCCAGAGAAGCACAGCCTTCCGCCGCACTCCTCTGGGCTTTCGCTCCATTCTTACAGGGAAACTGACATGCCCTTAAGACAGTCAGTACTGGGAGACTTCGTTTTCCTTAGTCCTTTCCTCATGTTGCAGCTTTTGAGCAACATGAAACAAGAGTGCACCATAACTTACATTACCGCGCTCTTGGGTCTCTAGTCATTCCAATGGCCCTAGAAACTCTTGCTGGACTTATCATGAAATGCGCAAGTGTGTCACGGACGGGACTGGTGGCAGCCATCGTTTCTTTGTGTTTTGAACCCCCTTTTTGCCATGTTAACCGCGCTTCCCGCGTTTGTCCCAAATGGGTGGCCTGGCCTCCAAAATGGCCATGCCACGAGGTTCTTTGTCCTGTCCGCTGACCGTCTTGCCCCTTCACCTTCCCCCAGGTCGAGCCGACCCGGGGCAGTCCTTATTGGGTCATGCACTTTCCCGCGAAACACAACGCTTTCGCAGGCTTCTGCATGACTTATTTGTGCCTCCAGGATGTGGGCTGGATGTCTGTTCCCAATACACATCTTGGGTGCCAGAGTGTCTAGAGTGTCCTGAATGCCTGGGACCACCGTGGTCCGTGATAGTTCCACGTATGGTGTGAGTGTTTGTGAACAGATCTCCCATTGGGCCCTCTCCGTTTTGGCGCGAAGGAAACTCTGGATAAGAGGAGGCTGAAAACCCCACTACCATGTCGATCTCCTGAGTTCTCATGAACAAAGGATAAGGAGCCAAATATCCTGCAACTAAGAAGCTGACTTGAGGAATCGCTGGTGACCCGCTGAAGGTTTGGCACCCTGCACTGCTGTCGTCCTGCGAGACCACTCGGCCTCTGATCGAACGAGTAGGTCTGCAAAGGCGCTTCATCCCTTTGGAATAGTGGGAACAGCTATTCTCGGCATCTTCACCAAATCCTGTACGTAAACCTTCGGAAGCGTCCCTGGGCCATCCAGTGGACTGACCAGCCTACACAGGAACCTTGCTCTGTCACTGCCGTCTGGCTTACTGCTAATCCCGTGTCCTCGGCACTCTCACACAATTCGTACACTTGGCGTTCCCAGGTCTGAAGTGAGACGTGTGCTTTGGGACCGGAATACACGCGGTTGCCGAGTTTCCCTGCTGTGGTAACAATCTGTGCGTGTTCGCTGCTTTTAGGGGCACCCTCGACCCTGACTCCTGCTGTCGCGGAATCTACACGGCGTCGAGACATCCTGGTGATCGCATCTGAACTTGCCAGTACTGAAACGGAACCGGCGAAGCCTGGGTCTGCCTGCATCGGGGACCGGTGAGTAGTCAATACCCTAACCGGTCGCCCTCCCGCAGGAGCCTGTGGCTTTCCATCGCTGTCGTAAACAGCAACCCTTTTCCGCAGTCACACCCTGCTTCTGCCCACAAGTGGAGGCCGCGCTTGAGTAGCGGGGAACTGTTCATCATCGTTTTGTTCACCTCTCTGAACTGCCTGATTTCCCTGAAGAGACTCCCCTTTGCCTGTTGGCACCCGGGTGTGCAGGTACTTTTGAGCACAAGGCTCCATTCTTCGTAGGGCTCAGACTTTCTTCTAGTTAGGTGGCCTCGGATGTCGAACTGGGTCTAACGATTACTTGCACTGCCTGTTTTCCTCCCCATCTAGGTGGTCTGCATATTTTGTGCTTCTAATTCCTTGGACCCCTTGGTCTTGTATATATATTGTATTGCTTGTGTTGTGTTGGTTTATTGGAGTTTTGCCGTGATTCTTTACTATGGTCAATGTTACAAAGGCCTTGTAATAAATGTGTCTATATTTTTAATATAACACCTGTCTGGAGTAATTTGTAAGCGTCCTTGCTTTGTGTGCTCATTGCGGGCGTTCAGTCACCCTCACCTTTCTTGAGACCTAGTCTTGACCGCCGCCATCGCTACCCTGATTGGTCTGGCTTGTCCAGAGGTTACCCTGTTCCAAGAAACTAGGCTGGCCTTCTGTACCTCTGCCCCTCCAGGAGAGAGTTCAGAAATCCATCTTAACAGCACTGAGCTTGAAACCGCTTGCCATGTATTAACTAAATGTCGGGAGTTGAGTAGCTGTCGAGGGAAACATCTTGGGAAGTTTGTCCATAATTTGGAACACCTAGAGCAAATTGACTTCTGGCATCAATGTGTTAATACATTAAACTCTTCTTTGCATATGACGCTCTTCCAAGTCTAGCGAGAAACCTCTATTCGTATGCATTGCTGTACTAGAATTAGCATTGTACCCAGATGATTTCTTTAGAAAAATAACCATACATATGGGAAATGAAGGTTCATATTGCAGCTGATCAGTCATTAATTTTGTACATTGATGATTATACATGCCATTTGTTGCTGTTGCTGTAGTATTCTGATCCTTTATATTAGTGTATTTGTTAGGTATTGTTTGTTCGACTGTCTTAGATAATGTTTTATGATATGATATATATTTCTTTTTCTTTTTCGTATTTTGGGTACTATACTGAGCTTGTTTGCTGTGTTTCGGTATTTTTTTAAATTTTGTTTTATTTCTGTAATTTTATGTGATTATGTGTAAAGTTTTCTACTTTGTATAAAATTGTATCACATTAATAAATTATTAAATAGTTGTGATAAAAAGGTATCAGTGCCATCAAGGGAGGTGAAAATGTATGCAGTACCTTTGATTAATAATATTATACAGCAATCAAACATAAATGGTAAAACACATGGTAAAATCAGTACGCCAAAGCAAAGGAGTGATATATTAAATAAAACAATATCAAAGGCTGCTTACACTATCTTCACTGACACCAAATTTGCTAACAAAAAACAGCAGCAGCAAGTAGTTTCTCAAACAAAAAAATCTAAAAATCAAAAAATGGTAAAAGATCCGTCTACCTCAGCTACAAAACAATTTATTAAGTCCATAACTGTACCCAAAAAGAGCACAATACAAGCTTCCAAAGCAGTCTCTAAAAAATATCATCTGCAAATAGAAGCAAGAAAACTGGCTGTGAAGGCAAATAATATTATACCAACTCTTGCCCCTTTAGATGCATTGGTTGAAATAGCTGCCTCATACAAAGACCTTCATACGGAATGTGGAGTCGATCAAACAACAAAAAACAAACCACAAGCTATCGCGACCCAGGCATTCAATTTGGAATACCAATCCTCAGAGATGCATCGCCAGGAGATTAGGAAAGCGGTGGATGAGTATATGTCTGCACATCCTGCAAAAAAGGTTTTAAACCTATGTCCTATTAAACCTGCACCTGACAGAATTTTACCTGCAACAGTAAGCTTCCCAATCAACTGACCAAATTACAGAAAGTGTCTGACAATACCACAGACATTTTAGCTGTCCCTAAACCAAGCTCTCATATAGAGCTATTGAAAGCCTGTGTGACTACTTCTTCGGAAGAAACCGTGATTAACTCGATCACACCTTAGCTGTTGAGACTATTGGGAAAAACCCTAAAAATCAATGAAAGTCTAATAGATTCTAAAGCCCTTGCACCCATGGTGAACACGGATCGAATTAATGTTTCAAAAATAGCACCAAATCAGCAGAAAAATCGTCCTGCTGTTTATTCATTAATATTGTCTTGTAGACCACATCCATACAGTCAATATGATCTAAACAGACATTCAATAATGGCTATCTTTTCTGAAATTCCTCAACTGGAAGACATCATTCTACTGGCATAGATCTTGTTGAATTTACCCATGACAAAAAATTAAATTCAGTAAGAATATGGATGAATTCCTGTGTTAAACAGAACACCATTTGAGCTGCAAAAAATCACTTGTACGCATTGGGGTTTACATTGCTCACAGAACCACTTAATTCATTAGATATTCCCGTGGCACAACCAATGCTTGAACAAGTTCCTGGAACATATACTGGTCCTATGACCTCAAACGTGAGACAAATGCAAAATACATCTAAATGTGTTTGTAATTGTAATGTACAGCAAAATTAGCAAAAAGCTGCGATATCCTCTTCTGAAATAACCTTAATGAGTTGGAATAGCAGAGGGCATAAACATTTTATGAACAACTCAAAAATGGACCTTGGTGATTATGATGTGCTACTGCTGCTGCAAGAAACTTGGCTGACCTCATCCCCAGTGCGGGATGATCATGATATATACTTGAACTCTGCCGTCAATGCAGCTTGTGGAAGACCCTCTTCTGGCCTAATGATATCCATTAAAAAGTAATCGTGGCTGAAGTCTGAGTTTTGGTCATCTCCGAACTCTCATATGCAAATGATTAAACTAGCCACCTCACAATATGTTTATGTCTTGATCAATATATATTGGAATGTCATGAGAATATCTGATGATCAGTTCTTCACAGATCTGAACGCACTGATGGACATGATTTTAGTTGACAACATTATTACATATTTCATTCTTGCTGGAGATCTGAACCTCAACTGTCTAAAAAGTGCTCCTAACAACAGGGGGAGGCTGGGCTTATGGCAGAAGTTTGCTAAATCTGTCATGAACTACAGAACACGTCCCTTTTGGACTTCCTGGTCCTTGTCACAACAGGGCTTGCACTCCATAATACTCCCAACATGGTCGTCCAGCGTGAAACCCCTTTCTCGCTCCACGCGCTGGACGTAACGTATTCTATTAATAGACCATGCCTTCTGCGACTCCACGCGTCTCAATGCTATTGCAAAGTAGCGATCCAACGTGTGTCCCGTAGCTCACGGTATTATTCCCTTGTACCTGTCCATCTACCCGTTCCTTGTCCCTTCCTTTCCTCCTATTTCCTGGACTCGTGTGCTAGTTGTACCTTTCCTAGTTCCCTGGATTCCTGGACCCGCGTCCCGGAAACTGAACGCACTCTGGAGTCGGAAGAGACTCGGGCAGCCTTGTTCAAAACCAGGTCCGTCCGCAAGAAGGCAGCGACCAAGGACTACAGCAAAGAACGGACCCAGGTGAGAAGGGGGGAACTCCTTAACAGTTTGAGACGCCACCCGACCGAACTCGATAGCGACATGGAAGCTGCTATTCAGGACCTGATGCGTGGCATGCAAGAACTATCAACCGAGGTCCAAAATCTAAAGGCGGAAAACGCTGCACTCATACAATTGGTCCTATCCCGGGATTCGGCCACAAAAGTAAGCGTCTTTTTGAACGGCATTGTTGAAAAATACGATGGGTCGGCAAAAACCCTTCGTGGATTCCCAGATTCATGTTTGGTCCACTTTACATTTAAGCCTTATTACTTTTCGACTCCCAGGGCTAAGGTGGGGTTCATAATTTCCCACCTTTCCGGGAATGCCTTAACCTGGGATACACCCCTCGTTAACTCCGGCGATGCCCTCCTAGATGACTATGGTGGGTTCATACAGGCCCTTAAAAACATGTTTGATTGCCCTGTGCAGGTCTTTAGTGCCCAGGAACGTCTGTTAGACTTTCAGCAGGGTTCCCAGGATATGCTCACTTATGTGACCCGATTCAAACAATTGGCCAAGGAAGCTGATTGGTCCTCTAAGGCGAGTTTCACCCTGTTCAGGAGAGGACTGAATGATGAGATTAACGATGAGTTGGCCAGAGTGGCTCGACCAAACTCATTCCAGGCACTAATGGACCTTGCCATGAAAATAGACTTCCGTATCCAGGAAAGAAAGGCTGAAAAGAAGAAATCCAGGGGAAATCCTTCCAAGGTGTCCTTTGAGAGCACCGTCAGAATGGCCACAAACCCAGGCTCAGTCACAGAACCAGAACCCATGCAGATAGGAGCCTTCCGTGGACTAATATCCCCGCAAGAAAGGATGAGAAGGATTCATACGGGGTTGTGTATGTATTGTGCTTCGGACAAACATTTGGTTAGGGAATGTCCTCTAGCCCCCCTCGGCGTTCGGGAAACGCCAGCTCCCGATCCTAGATGGAGCACAGCTTCCGGAGAGAGATGTTTGCCCCACATCAATTCCATCCTTGAACTCTCCTGGACAAAACACATTGGTCATACTACAGGCATTTCTATCACCCTCCAAGAGCAAGACCTATCCCATTTTGGCCTTGGTAGACTGCAGAGCTATGGGGATCTTCATTGATCATGATTGGGTTCCTAGTCACCAGATTCCGTACGAGACACGAAGTACCTTGCAGCCTGTGGAAGCCATCGACGGAAGACCCCTCACTTCAGGGCCCATAAGCCTGCAGACCAAAGAGATCCAGCTTTCAATAAATCACCATCAAGAGCTGATTAGGTTCGACATCAAGTCAGCCCACTACCCCATGGTATTGGGTATGCATTGTTTACCAAAACATAATCCGTATATCAACTGGACAGCAAGATCATGTCTCACTGCCTATTCCTGGAACCTTCATTAACACCCCTTAAGAAACCGCATAAAGACCAAGAAACACCACTCATGGTTTCCAATATCATACAAGTCCCTGAGGCCTACCAAGGTTACGCTGATGTGTTTTCGACTGCCATAGTCCAGGCCTTACCCCCACACAGGCCTGAAGACTGCGCAATAGAAACAGAACCCTCAGCAGTGATTCCCTTTGGCAGGATGTTCATCCTTTCTGAACCCGAGAAAAAGGCCCTCAAAGAATACCTGGATACCAACCTTGAAAATGGCACCATAAGACCTTCAAAATCTCCAGCAGGTGCTTCGTTATTCTTTGTTCCCAAAAAGGATACCCAGGAACTCAGACCCTGCCTCGATTATCGTGGCCTAAATCAATGCACCCTCAAAGACCGATACCCACTACCCTTGATTTCAGATATCCTGGAAGCTGTAAGAGGCGCGGTAATATTCACCAAGTTGGATCTCCGGGGTGCCTATCATTTGATCTGTATCCGGGAAGGAGACAAGTGGAAAACCGCCTTTAGAACACCCTTTGGCCATTACAAATACCTGGTCATGCCCTTTGGACTAGCTAATGCCCCGGCAGTCTTCCAACGTTTTATGGATAGGGTGTTCTCTGACATGTTGTTCCTCTTCGTCATTGTATATCTGGATGACAAATTGATCTTTTCCAAAGACCCTCAAAAGCATGAAGAACACGTAAAGGCAGTACTACAAAGACTCAGTGAACACCAACTCTTGGCCAAACCCGAAAAATGCTTGTTTCACGTTGCCTCTGTTCACTACCTAAGATTTATCCTTAGCCCAGAGGGAACTGGTATGGACCCTTCAAAGGTAAAGGCCATTCTGGCATGGCCTGCTCCCACGTACGTGAAACAAGTTCAATCCATCCTGGGGCTTGCCAATTACTACCGAAAGTTCATATCCACCTTTTCCGAGATTGTTCAACCGATCGTTGCTCTCTTAAAGAAGGACACCCCTTTTATTTGGTCCACACAGCAAGACACAGCGTTCCAGCATTTGAAGACCGAGTTTACACAAGCTCCTATCTTAGCCCAACCCGACATAAGCCGACCATTTCTAGTGGAAACGGATGCCTCTAATTACGCCATAGGAGCAGTGTTGAAACAGAAATTAGAAGATAAGCTGGAACACCCCATTGCTTATCTTTCACAAACCCTGACTCTGAGTGTAACACACTACTCTGTCCTGGAAAAGGAATTGTTAGCCATCCGCCAAGCCTTCACTGAATGGCAGCATCTACTTCTGAGAGCTAGACATCCAGTCCAAATCTGTACTGACCATCGGAATCTTCAGATTCTACAGTCATTGGAATGTAGAAATAGTCGTCAGGCGCGTTGGGCCTAATTTTTTGCCCAGTACCAGTTCCACATCACTCATGTCCCCGGATCACATAACCTGATTGCTGACGCCTTGTCTCGACGTCCTGACTACGTAACCACTGAAGATAAGGCATATCCTTAGATGTTTTCCCCCGCGATCTTCGTAGCTCAAGCAGTCAACCTCCTGGAAGAAATCTGAGCGCAAACCCAATCCTCTGAGTTATGGAAGCATATGTCAAGGAAAAATCAATGGAATCTAAGAGCCAAGGAAGGATATTTATTCAAGGACAATGCACTGCTCATTCCTACACAGAAATTACAACAGAAAATAATAAACCTCTGTCATGACACACTTCACTCCGAGCATCACCAATACCCTCTGTCTTATCCAGAGCCTAAACGGAGACTGACGTACAGCACTACGTCCAAGCTTGTCTGTGCTCAAAATAAGCATGATAACAAGAGACCGGCGGGTCTTCTACTGCAACCAACACTGACAACTAGGCCATGGGAATTCATCGCTACAGACTTCATTGTGGAACTACCACCATCTCGAGGATACACTACTATCATGGTTACCATAGACTTGTTCAGTCATATGGCTCATTTTACGCCCCTCAGTAAACTACCATCCTCCTCCGAACTAGCTGGAATCTTTCTGGAACACATATTCCGCCTGCATGGACTTCCTTCCAAGATCATATCTGATAGAGGACCTCATTACGTCTCACAATTCTGGAAACATCTCTGTCGAATTCTGGGAATTCAACGTGCCCTCTCCTCAGGGTATCACCTCCAAACCAACGGAGCCAAAGAACGTGCGAATTAGACCCTCGAACAGTATATTCGATGTTTCGCCACCAAGGTCCAGGATGACTGGTCACTTCTGATACCTGTTGCTGAATTCGCCTACAACAACTCCGAACATTCAGCGCTCAAAACCAGTCCTTTTTATTGTGGTCAAGGATTCCATCCATCGGTTTTACCCTCTGTTCTTCCTCATTCTACACCAGTACCTACTGTTAACTCCTGGATCGAAACCCTCGTCAACATACACCAGGAGGCCAAGGAATACTTAGAGAAGGCCAGAACGCAGACCAAGAGATATGCAGATTCCAAAAGAAGACCAGGCCCCTCTTCTGCAGTCGGTGACCAAGTATGGTTGTCATCAAAATTACTACCCCAACAGCTACGACCAAACAAATTGGCCCCCCGGTAATATGATCCATTTCCCATCAAGGAAATTATGAACCCCGTCTCATACCGCATCAAACTACCAGACTCCTGGAAGAAAATGAATCCGGTTTTTCATACCTCTTTATTGAAAACCTACATTCCATCCTCCCGGAAATCCTGTAGACCTCCTCCTCTGCTGGTCGACAACCAACTGGAATATGAGGTATCCCGGATTTGCTATTCCAGGTATAAACGGGGTCAGCTTCAATACCTGGTTGAATGGAAAGTATACCCTCCTAGTGAAAGAACCTGGGAACCGATTTCTAATATCAAGGCCCCTCGGTTGCTCAGGAGATTTCACCTCATACACCCAGGCAAACCTGGAGGAAAGGGTCTTCGGAGGAGGCATGCTGTCATGAACTACAGAACACATCCCTTTTGGACTTGCTGGTCCTTGTCACAACAGGGCTTGCACTCCATAATACTCCCAACATGGTCGTCCAGCGTGAAACCCCTTTCTTGCTCCACGCGCTGGACGTAACGGATTCTATTAATAGGCCACGCCTTCCACGGCTCTGCGCGTCTCAATGCTATTGCAAAGTAGCGATCCGACGTGTGTCCGGTAGCTCGCGGTATTATTCCCTTGTACCTGTCCATCTACCCGTTCCTTGTCCCTTCCTTTCCTCCTATTTCCTGGACTCGTGTGCTAGTTGCACCTTTCCTAGTTCCCTGGATTCCTGGACCCGCGTCCCGGAAACTGAACACACTCTGGAGTTGGAAGAGACTCGGGCAGCCTTGTTCAAAACCAGGTCCGTCCGTAAGAAGGCAGCGACCAAGGACTCCAGCAAAGAACGGACCCAGGTGAGAAGGGGGGAAATCCTTGACAAAATCTTGCAATTCACAGATGCTAAATGGCACATTTAAGGATGACATTCCTCAATGACCCACTTGGCGGAGAGGGACCTTATCTTCAACAATAGGCTATATTTATGTTGATAATACCATGATCTCATTGGTTACTCAATTCTGTGTCAAAAGGACTGACCTTAGTGATCACGACATGCTCACCATGAAATGGGTAGTTGCAAGTTCGTACTTAGATGAAATACCTATGCATGTTGTGGGTTTTGCAGCACTTAACCCAAGACTGAATAGACTATGATGGTCGGAGAATTCGCTACAACTATTCAGCACACAATTAGACAAAAAAGTACAGCAATACATTCAGGGTATGGATATTGGGGACATCATTTACTGTGTTCTAATGCAATTATATCAACCCAATAGCCATAATCATTTTCACAAAAAAACAAAATGACATGTCTATGATCATGACATCAGACTAAGAAAGGCCATGTATAGATCTCAGAAGTGAGGATCATTGAAGTTACCACGTGTCGAAAGACAATCAGCACTAATCAACATTAAAACAAAATACAAAAATTGGTTAAGAAGTAGGAAATATATAACCTATCAGAAAGATGGAGCCGCATTTTGGGTGCAGTTCAAAACAAAAATACTGCAAAAACTTGGCTAATATTAAATCAAACCACTAATGGCAATCAAATTGGTAGCCAGTCCAATGCGGTTACAGATAAAAATTGGATTACACACTTCACACAACTTTATGCTTTACCAACAACTCTGTGACAACCATTAATTCAGTAATTCAAGGGAAATTTTGGCTCAATTTTGATAAAGAGGACATCTTATATTATATAGGGAAAATAAGCAGCTCTAGAGCACCTGGACCTGATGGACTTTCAAATCAGATCTTCAAACAACATCCAGGGCATTGGGTGGAAATTTTATACAATCTTTTTAGATATATCAATCTCAGTCAAAACTTACCTCAATCTTGGAAACACTCCATAATAATACCGGTGTTCAAAAAAGGTGACCATGAAAAACCAACCAGTTACAGGCCAATTGCTCTGCTAGATGCTCCCGGGAAGATCTTTGTTCGCATCATCCTCAAAGAATTGAACATGTGGCTGTCAGAATGTCAAATCGAGACCCGTTCCAATCAGGATTTGTCTCGTGCCTAGGTACCTCATTTAACATTATGACAATTAACATGTTAAAATCAATTTGTGCAATGCAACAAATACCTTTTGTACTTGTCCTTTGTAGATTTCCGGGGGGCATTTGACTCCATCGATCAAGCAAAATTATACGCCAAACTCACATTATACGGATGTCCTCCCTCCTTGCTCTCGCTAATTGCATTGTTGCATACAAACACCACCATGTGGGTTAGGTTCACAATGGAAGGACTATTATCCACTACTATCCCAACAGAACAAGGTCTCAAACAGGGATGTATTTTAGCTTCAACCCTTTTTAATTTCTCCATTTTAGATATGGGAGAGTCCTTCTTGAACACTATTAGTGATTCACCTAAGCTTGGTGATCACAAAATAGCTTGGCTTTTATATGCGGACGATATCGTCCTTTTATCTAAAACTCCATCTGGTCCACAAAACCTATTAAACAGATTGGATATCTATGCACAGGATAACAACCTGGTCATAAATACAGAGAAAACACAGGAAGTGATTTGCAAGAAAGCGGGGAAAGGTAAATCTTTATGACACACATTTTGACTTGCTTATGCTGAATTGGAGATTGTGTTACAGTATAGATACTTGGGCATGAACATAACTAACACAAATTCCGATGATTGTTATTCTCAATCGGTAAACTCAAAACTGCAATCTCTGATATCACAAGCCAGAATCATGGTGTATAAATATGGAAAGTTTCCTTACAGCCATGTAATGCTGTTTTACAAACAGAAATTTATTCCGATTCTGAGTTATGGAGCAGAAACAAAAATCCCAAAATTACGTAAATAGTGGGATCCTCTGGAAGCAAAATTATGGAGACAAATTCTAAAGCTTCCCAAATGCACTCCTTTCCCGATTATATGCCATGAATTAGGCTTACTATCATTACATTCCCAAATTTTGTGGAAAATGTGTTCTTTTTTGCGAAAATGTCTGTTGGGAAGAGATGTGAATAACATTCTTAGTGTGATTGCAAATGATCTTCTAACCTCTAATCATGCCTTTACTCACCATTGGCGTACTTATACAACAAACGCCTTACCTGATGCCTCAATCACACTCGATCTGCTAATAGAGAACCCAGGGCGTGCTACGATAAAATTGTTTCAATATGATTGGATTTGCAACCAAGCCAATTGCAACAGATACAACTTTAACATACACCTTTTTGGCAGCAAAAAATACCAAAGATGTGCAGGCAAGATGACAATTAATTCCTATTGATCAAAACATCTGTCGATTTTGTTTGAACCAATTTCAAAAAGAAACATTACAGCACATAATTGTTGATTGCCCTGGCTTATCCACGCTGCGAGAACATTTTTTTATTAAAGATCTTATGATATCATACTGTCCGATGGACTCTGATGGACTCTGATCAGATATGGCAAGCCATATTTACCTCTACTAAACTCGCTATAAGAATTGCTGTAGTGCAATTCTTAGACATAGCTTTGCCCAGATCTAGAGAAGAAAATGATAAGTAACTGTTCACAAACATTCTCTTAATCAAGGAATGCAAGCAAATTAGGTTCCACTTATAATTGTATATGAATTGTGTTTTAAATATTAATCATGAATTTAATATTTTCTTTTTGTGCATTAATATTCCTGGTATTGTAGTGGATGTTAAATTTTGTTTTTGTGTACATTCAATGTTTTTTAATTTAATTTGGAACTATTATGAATGTTTAAGATATGATGGTTTGTGTAATGAAATGTGTTTGAAAGGTTGATTTTATCAACTAACCACATAAAAAAACAAAACAAAAAAACAATCTTCATGGGGTTTTGCTTACCTTGAACTGCTTTAGAGCAGTTCAAAAATAGTGTATGGCGTTATTGCTCACCTTAGTCTGTGTTCATCGATCTGAAAAGCAACATGGGTATAACTGAAATAGTTTATTGCCAAATAGGTTTCACTCACCTTGTACAACTTAAGGTTATCCTAAATGTATTGTTGAGTTCTTACTTATCCAAGAAGTGCTTATTGCCCCTCAGAAATATAATTCACAAGTTATTGCTGATCTTAGAATTGTATTGTACTATTCTGAAAAGTTATCTAAAATGTAACTGTATCCAGTCTGTAAGTAGAATAAATCACATCTGTTGCAAGGTGTATACCTCTAGCACTGTGGTATAACTGTGTATTCTTGCAACTGGATAACACCAAAGATTATGACCATTAGGGTCTACTATTCTAGAATTACTTATAATATTCAAAAAGTAACTAATGTGGTTTTACGCCCCATGAATAGGTGTTTGGTATTCTCAATATGTTATATTAGGTTTAACTTACTTTGAATTACTGATTGTTCTTCTAATTAAGGTTTATGCTTTGGTTTGCATACCATAAGCATTGTGGTGAGTTTTTAGAATGTGTTTATGATTTATGACTTAGTACCTACTTTCCCCCAAGATTTATCTTGACCTATTTGTATTTAAAATAAACCTGTATCTTTAAACTTATTGTGGGTGTTTTTTTTACACCATATGTACACTACAGGTTGTATGTACTTTCCTACAGCCCTCTCTCCCTCCCAAGATAAGCCTGACTGCTCTGTCTATGCTACCAAATGTCTTTAGGTGGTACAACCTTAGACTAAGAGTGGAGTTTTGCACTAACTCAGTTTTATAGAGCAGCTGTTGGATGGACTTTAGAAAACTGCTCCTATCAGTTGGTAGCTCAGGGTGTTAAGCACTTGTTTCAGAGTTCTATATCACATGCCAGATCACAATACCAAATCCCTGAAAGGCTGACTCAGCGTTTGATACATTTTAGTACATGAACTTTGGTGATAGTAACACCTACTGTGCTACAAAAGAGCAAACTTGCACCAGAAATCATTGGTTGTGAAAACTGAAATAGCATCAGTGTAGGGAAGGTCTGGAGCTTACTCCCTCCAAACGAGGATTATAAAAATTGGGCAGATGGGTCTAACATGGCAAACAATGTACCACAGCCAATGAAAAGCATAATTCGGGAAAGGTGGTTAGTTAACATAGTTGGAGACAGTGAAACCAAAGTATTGCGGCCCAAATCACAGCTTTGCCACTGGTGATCCTGAGCACATCATCTTATCTGATACTGTGGTACTGTGCCACTTTCTGTGACAAAGTTTCCCTTCTCCCATTCTCCATCCCATTGCCTGCACTTACTTTCATGTGGGTTCCTTTGAGTGGAAGGGGCCATAGACAGGAGAGAATTCACCAAATGTCACAGGCCTCTGCAAAACTTACTTTTTAGATCTTCTTATTTCTTTTAGAAACGATTCTGGAATTTCAAATGTTCTTCACATCATGAATAAGTCTTTGTCAAACAATGACTATAAGTAGGTGACTGTATTACATAGTTTGCTTTGTATGAGGAATTTAAATATTTAAAATACATTATCTAACCTCATTTTTTATAGGCAACCAAAAATTAGTATTGTGGACCAATCTTGCTCATATTGAAAGTTTATGTAACATTTTGTAGTTTATTCATGTTGAGTTATTATGTGATTTTTATCCATTCCAGATCTGAGCTGAGCTACAAAAGAGGCTACTAATTTAGCTCTTGAAAGTTGAACGGCCACACATAATGGCATCAAGTTATGTGAAAATAATGGGGAAACAATGGGCCTCATTACAACTGGGGCGGTAAGGGGTTAACGGCGCCGGTAAAGGTCCCAGCGCCGTTAACCCCGTACCGCCTCATTACGAGGTTCCCTCGCGGGACCCGCTCTGGACGTCCCCGTGAGGGGACCAGCATTTTAACAACAGGCCTGTCATTAATGGGCCCGTTGTTAGCATGCTCCCCATTCCCATTGAGGCCTATGGGGGCTCAAATGGGAATGGCGATGGTCCGAGTACGGGATCCCTGAATGGGGAGATACCGGGCCCTCCAAAGTCGGAATGGCCTGGTATTTCCCCATTCAGGGACCATGGCTGCCTCCAAACTGGTAATGAAGCCCAATGTGTTGAAGTGCAGACTGGGATGAAATCCCAGTTTCACCATGCAAACAAAATGTGTGATCTGCAGCAACAAATGTAATCTCATAATGCCCAACCTGTCGATATTGCCAGACAGTAAATAATTCAAAATAGTCAGTCGCTATACGTGATTTGTTTCTTTTAAAAACACCAGTGGTTTAACATACTATAGTGTTGCCTCATATAATAATATGGCCATTCATAAACTGCACACCACAACAATGTGTCATGTTTTAGTTATGGCAACAGCACTTGAAACCATGCCTTCTTCTAAACCCAGTCCAAGCTTGGACATGTGCATCTTCCCGGCAAGCTCTAAAATATCTCCTGTAACTATGCCATGCTATGTGTACCTTCCAAGGTGCTTGTGGATTTAAGCTTTCATTTCGCTATGGTACATCATCTGATTTAACAACCTCTAATGCACAATCCCGCACCGCAATTCTGGGACAAGAAACAGGCTATATTTGCAGATAACTCTCTAGTTTATTTAATAAATGGAAACCCTACCATTTATCAATGCAGATGAAACAGCAATATATTCCCTGAATATTTCCCAGCAGTCTACCATGTAATTATGGACATTTGATACATTTAAAATATGTTTTGCTCATTATAAACCTCAAAGGTGTTGGAAACAGAAATACTGTTTGTGTTTAACATGTAAGCACACTTCTGAATGAGAGACACATGACCAATATTTATGGTCATAAGAAGTAGAATAGAGCTCAGATGCATTTTCTTTTTCTTCATGTATAATTGCAATGCATCCCTCTCATGGAAAATGTATGGCAACATTCCCAGATGCTGTTCAACAAAATGCCAGTCCTTTGACTTTCTTGCATTTTGGCATGTGCAGTTCAATTAATATTTATCATTCAAAGTTTGTGGTGAGCTTCACAGTATTTGTAGAGAGCAGTGTTAGAAATTTCCTAGAGGAAATGTTGGTCTGCATTTCACTGGGTCCATATTTCCTGTTTGTAGAGTTCTGTATTAGGTTTTAGTGCAGTAACCTACCATGGTTGTGCTATGATTCTGCCAGTCTCTATCTTGCTTTTGTTTTCCCATACAATGTGCACTTTCCTCCTGGTTTCTAACCCCTGTCCTGTATTTGTGCTAGAATAAATACATCTTTCGCATGACTCCCAATCTGTGTTCTGTAGACATGCTTGGCCTACATTCCTTCTTCATGGCTGCAAAACCCATAATTCATACCTCAAACATATGTCTGGTAAATGTACCTTCTTGTAATATTTAATCTGAGTTCTTCACGAATGGACGTCTATCACAGTAGTACAATGATTAATAGAGACTTAATCATCTACTCAATTCTCACAAGTCTACACAATAAGAATTAATGCAATCATGAAGGTAAAACAGGTACAGTTGAGAGGTGTACCTCCTTTGCCTCTTGTGAGAACATGGGCCGAGGGAAGGTTGCATTCTCAAGCGGGGTGTGAACGTGATCCAGTAGCAACTCAAACAGCAAAATATAACAGTCCAAAATAAAGGGAATGTCCAATCAAGGTTCTAAAATACATATATACATTCATTAAACACACCATCTGCAATAATAACTGAATAGAAAGCCTACCCCTGTGGAAAGAACAGAGGATATGCAATATAGAAAGATGCACCTTTTAATAATATGATATTTTATTTGTATCACGCTCGTACACAAGTGTTTGAAAGCGCGACCAGGCAAAAGGAGGGGAACAAGGGTGTACTCAGGAGCCCCCCGGCTGGCCCATATAGCCGAGGTTTGCTCTGAGAGTACTTTAAGATGACATATCTGCACCTTGAGATGGATGGGGGTGCAGATTTATTACTCCAACACCAATCAATAAGGACAACTCAATGGTTTGGCAAAGGTCGTCCGTTTAATGACAAGTACAAAAAACGGGGAGTCATGGCAATCAGCAGTGATGCGATAGTCCGTCTCGCTTCAACTCCAATGAACTTCATAGAAAAGACATCATATATACTGAAAATTTGTCATAAGTGACGTGTAACACTCAAAAGTTAATAAGCATTTCTATTGTTTCGGAAAAGGTATTCTTTAATATAGATGCTATATCTGTATATGGTAACGGAGTGAGGGGATTGAGTAAATACTGTCAGGTGGGCGTCTAAGCCCTTCCTTCAAAATGACTACTGTAGACTTCACTAAAAGTACGACGTCCCATTGGTTGTACTACTATAGGACCCTTGATTGTGTGGACCATTGTGATTGGGGTGGCACCAACCCCATGCATAAATGTCCACTTTATTTAGCAGCACGCAGAATTGTCAGCCAGGTGCAGGGTGCCCCCTCAGCTACCCGGCCTTCCTCCAATTAAGGTTACAATCAATCATCACTTCAACAACAATGGGGGTCATTCAGAGTATGGCGGTAGGGAGTTAACAGCACGGATAAGGATGCCGGTGTCATTAACTCCCTACTACCGCATTCCGAGGTCCCTTACCAGCCGCCCTTAGCGGGACTCGTTTAGGGACCATGGAGCTAAAAACAGGCCCACTATTTGTGGGCCTGTTATTAGCTCCTTCCCCGTTCCCATTGAGCCCTTTGGGGGCTCAAATGGGAATGGGGAATGGTTTTCGAAATGGGGACTTACCAGGTCCGCATAGGTCAGAATGTCCCGGTAAGTCCCCATTCCGACACCACAGACCTGGACACGGGTTTGGAGGCAGCCATGGTGCTTTTTGCACCATGGCTGCCTCCAAACTCGTAATGACCCTCAATATGTCAATTATGTTACTGTGGTTGGCCTCGAAACGGCATCTTCTGTCTGGGAAAGTTCCGATATCTTCTCCTGGGCGGACGCCACGCGTAGCTATGAACTCGTGCTTCTCCTCGCTCGGATGGTCATGTGATGCAGACACCATGAATTTTCCTAGGTTCTCTCAATTCGTGCATTTAATTCTTATTCGGTTTGCCACCTGCCTACGCTTCCTTATCTTGACTTTTCAGATGCAGGATATTCTGTTCAATTAGATGTAGCTACTGTTCGTTCCTTCTATTGGTACGACCTTGGCTCTCTTGCATCTGCTGAGTTTCGATTCAGCAGTCTCTTCTCATTTTGCTAGAATATGAATCTTGTCTTGTTTGGCCTCTAGTAACCTGAGTTGATTCTGCTTTCCGTGTAAAGTGGAATCACACTTATAATAATGTGCTTCATTTTGAGGTAGATCATGTACAATGGCGCTTGCCGCGCAATTCTTCTTCTTAGCATAGCAAGCCACACTGTTGTCTTAGCTTTCTTGTGGTTTCAAGCATATGTACAGGCATTAGCTGGTTGAAAATCTTCATCCTGCGTACAGCTTAATTCTCTTACTGTCATGATGCCTACCTCCAAGGAGCCAGGTCTGACCCAGCAACCCCAGAGGCAGGCATCATTTCCCCCAAGGGAGTGCCAGCGGGCCCAAGCTGGGGCCCTTTGGACGCAGTCCTGGCACCTTAGGCGCCAGGCTCATGTTGGACCCCTGTCCTGGCGCCTTAGGCGCCAGGCTCATAAAGCTAGACATGTGTTCAAGTGTTTTAATGTGCACTTACCTGATGCAGACCATGCTGCCACATCCAGGCCCTCTTGAGACCTGAATGGAACTACTTTACCTGTGGGATTACTTTCCACCCGGGTGTGGTCGGGGAAGGATACATACCTGATCGGAGGAAGGATACACACTTGGAACTTCTTCCAAAGCTATTTAAACCACACCCAATCAGCAACTCACGGTTCACGTTGTTCTGCTCCTCGCAGCTGGACGCTCACCGTGTCAGCTCCTGCATCTGGACTTCAGCCACGCCTGTCAGCATTCTGGGTCACCTGCAAAGGGAGACAAGAGACCTTACCTGCTAAATCTGCACCACAGAGACTTCACCGACGATCCTGAAAGGGAAGACATTATTTTTAAAAGCATTTCGTTACGATCGCTGCAGCGCTGCATTTCACTCACCTTTCCTGGGTTCCTTCATCTTCAGCAGCGATCATCCGGATACGCAGCCACTTCCCAGAGCCCAGAGAAAAAGACAAGAATAAGAGGTGAGAGAAGGAAGGGAATAAGACTTACCTGTTGGGTCATTCCCATTTCATTTCGGGTCTTGCCGCTTCCAGGCATTTTCCGGACCCTTATGGGGAAAAAAAGACAAAGACATTGAATGAGCGTATGCAAAGACAGTTCCCGAGCGCTCATCCAGAACGAACCTGCCATTTTCTGGAACTGGAACTGCATGTTTCACTTCAGGTCGGCGCCATATCTCCGGCAACACCGAACCCCGGCCGCTAAGGGGAAAAAAGACATAAGCATTAGCGCTTGCTGCAAAAAGACAATGGGCGTCATTCCGAGTATGGCGGTAAGGGATAGCGGCCACCGGTAACGAGACCGGTGGCGGTATTCCCTTACCGCCATACTCCGAGTTCCCTCTGCGCCCTCGCTCTTAACGCCTGCTTTGAGCAGGTGTTAAAGTCGAGGGCGCAAAGGGGCCTGCAAGCCAATAACAGTGACCGTAATGAACGGTCACCGTTATTTGCATCTTCCCCTATGGGGGCTCATTTGGGAATGGGGAAGAGCCTTGGTGAATGGGGAATTACCGCCCCGCCAACCTTGGAATGGGGCGGTGATTCCGCCATCCACCAAGGCGCTGCCGTTCCGGGTACGGCGTCAACCAAGGCGTTAATAGCGCCATTGGTTAGCGCCGTACTCGGAATGAGGCCCAATGAACATTATTATTAAGCTTGGACTTTTGAACTTGCAACAGAACTTTTACAGAGCCTTACCTGAATAGTCAAGCTTACCTGAACTCCCATCAATCCTCAATCCAGTGAAGTAACTGGGTTTCAACGCGCCCCTGCATCAGAAACAGGATGGAGAGCTCATCCTTCCTGACCCTAAGGGGAATATTCCTGCGAGCCGGAGAAGCCAGAGTAGAGGGCCCTTCCTGTCCATCTTCAGAGTCCTGCGCTTCACCATTGAAGAAGCATCTGCACTCGAAGCCAGACCTGCGCCTCCGTGGGAATCAGATGAGCGTTACAGAACGTGAAGCCTACCCACAATTTCCCACCCGGGCCCTATGGAGACTTCCGAGACTGACCAGCTGGCCCAGCTTTTGGGGGAATTACGGGAAGAGGTGCACTCAGCCTGCCAGGAGACTAACGCTCTCAAAAGAGAACTGATCTTATCCAAGGAAAGAACAGATGACCTAGCCAAAAGGTTATTACAGGCCCAGGCAGGGCACACTCCTTTACCTAATTCCGGAGACATTTCCACATCAATGGGTTTGAGTAACCCGGTACAAATTAATCTACCTGGACACATGCCTTTGGCTCCGCCTGAACGTTTTGCGGGGGGTCCCAAGAAATATGCCTTCTTTATGAACCAATGTCGTTTACACTTTCTGTGCAGACCCGGAGCCTTCCCTAACGATCAGACCAAGGTAGCCTTTATACTATCTTACCTCAGTGGCAGTGCTGCTGATTGGTCTATTCCATTGGTAAATCAGGATGATCCCATTCTCCAGGATTTTCAGGGCTTCCAGGCCAGCATGGAAAGATTGTTCACTCGACACTCTCAAGGACAGGCCCTTGATAACGAACTGCTATCCTTACGACAAGGTAATCAGGATCTTCTGTCCTACATTGCCACCTTTAACAGATTGGTTGTGGAAACTGGCTGGCCAGAAAACAACAGGATCACATTGTTTCATCGAGGCCTGCGCGGAGAGCTAAAGGATGTTCTAGCTCAGATAGTAAACCCACCCCAGGTCTGCGCAGACTACATAGACTTGGTGGTTCAACTTGATCACAGACTTCAAAATAGACAAGCAGATCGGTTCAAGTATGAAAACCGAGTACCGATCAAAACCCACGCTAACTCCAAGAGTACCAACGTATCTGAATCTATGCAAATCGGTGGCGTTAAAGGACCATTAACGCAGAAAGAACGAGAGAGAAGGCGGCAAATGCAACTTTGTCTGTATTGCGGGACTTCCGGTCACTTTCTTCGAAATTGTCCAGTTAAACCACTTAAGAAGGTGGTTGGAGCTACTGATAACGAATTATTGACACCTGATTCCGGAAACGACCTAGCCCGACAAGCTTAGGGGTCCGCTTGCCGAGCTTGAAAACTAACTCTTTGACCTCGCATTTTGTCATGCCAATGGTGCTCGTGAACCCAAAACAGCCTCAGCAGTTGCATGCTATAAAAGCATACATCGACAGTGGAGCTATTGGAAATTACATAGACCGTGAATTGGCTTCCAGGATCAAGCTTCCTCTCCGCCCGAAAGTAACCCAAGATGTCATTACTACAGTAGATGGAACCGAAATAGCCTCAGGGCCAGTAACGCATTCCACTGTTGAAGTGACTCTGGTGGGTCAGGATGGACATCGGGAAGCAATCGTGTTTGATGTGATCAAGGCCCCACAATTTCAAGTAATTCTTGGAATTCCTTGGTTAGAAACACATAATCCCAGAATTGACTGGCGAGCAAAGAAGATAAGTTTTCCTGATTGTGAACCAACTTGTTATTCAAGAAATCTAGCTATGGGTCTAACCTCAGCAACTTCCACCCCTGTACAGCTACCGTCAGAATACCAAGAATTCCAAGACGTTTTTCAGAAAGAACAGGCTAACACGTTACCTCCCCATCAGTCTTATGATTGCCAAATCGATCTGGTACCCAATGCTCAACTACCTTGTAGTAGGATGTATGCTCTTACGGAACCTGAGAACCTGCATTTGCGTCAGTATTTAGATCAGTACCTAGCCAATGGTTTTATTTGCCCGTCCAAGTCTCCAGTCTCTTCAGCTCTGTTTTTCGTGCCGAAAAAAGAAGGCGACCTTAGAACGTGTATAGACTATCGCGCCCTAAATCAAATAACGATTAAGAATCGTTATCCTCTGCCCTTGATCCCTGAGCTTATCGACCAGGTGAAAGACGCTTGTGTGTACACCAAGTTAGATCTCCGAGGAGCTTATCACCTGGTGCGCATAAAAGAAGGCGACGAATGGAAGACTGCATTCCGCACCAAATTTGGGCTCTTCGAGTATCAGGTGATGCCCTTCGGGTTGTGCAATGCACCTGCCGCCTTTCAGTACTTTATGAATGATGTTCTTCGGGAACTTATCGATGTCTGTGTCATTGTTTACATTGACGACATTCTGGTGTACTCTTCTTCAGAATCTGATCACAGAAAACATGTTAGGGCAGTTCTTGAGAAATTGCGCCAGCACAGACTATTTGCAAAACTCGAAAAATGCGTTTTTCATACCACAGAAGTTGAGTTTTTCGGATTCATCCTGACACCTCAAGGAGTCCGAATGGACTCGGGAAAGGTGGACGCCATCCTCAAATGGCCATCTCCTAGCTCGGTAAAGGGAGTTCAGAGCATGCTCGGCTTTGCCAATTTCTATCGAAGATTCATCCCGGAATTTTCCCAAACAGTCCAACCCATCACCGCTCTCCTAAAGAAAAACAAATGCTTCGAATGGACTCTTGAAGCCGAACAAGCCTTCCAGGACCTGAAAACCAAATTCACCTCTGCACCTGTACTGAAACACCAGCACCCAGATATCCCGTACATAGTGGAAACCGATGCATCCAGTTCGGCCATGGGAGCTGTCCTGTCACAAAGAGACCCAAAAACTAACCAACTACACCCAGTGGCCTTTTGGTCCAGAAAGTTTTCTCCTCCTGAAATCAACTACACAATTACCGATAGAGTTACTGGCCATCAAATCTGCTTTCAAGGCTTGGCGTCACTATCTTCTCGGGGCAAGACACACCATTACCGTAATTACGGATCACAGAAACTTACAGTATTTAAAGACGGGCAAAGCTCAATCTTCACGACAACTCCGATGGGCTCTATTCTTTGCGGAATTTGATTTTGTAATTACCTATCGCCCTGGCTGCAAGAATGGAAAAGCGGACGCCTTATCCCGGATTGGCATGGAAGAACCTAATTCGAGTTTAGAACCTGTTCCCATCATACCTGAGCAAAGAATCTTAGGCTTAACTTCATTGCACACTATTGAGGACATCCAAACGCAAGTAAAACAACTTCTAGACTCTTCAACCTTACTGGAATGGAGTCAGAAGGGTCCTCATTACACCGTTAAGGATGACTTACCCTACTTCCAGGAGCGGTTGTTTCTGCCAAGTAAAGAATTGCAAGAACTTGTTATTGCCCATCATCATGAATCTTTAATGGAAGGACATCCTGGTATCGCTAAAACGGAGGAAAAAATTAAACGTCACTTCTGGTGGCCTTCTTGGAGAAAAGACATAAAGTCTTTTGTTCTGTCTTGCGGAATTTGCGCCCAAAACAAGGCTCAAAAGAAAAGGCCAGCTGGCCTACTTCAACCCTTGGATATTCCACCGGCACCATGGCACACCCTGTCAATGGACTTTATAACCGACCTGCCTCCTTGTGCTGGTTACAACACAATCCTTGTAATTGTGGACCTATTCACCAAAATGGCCCACTTTATCCCTTTAAAGGGTTTGCCTTCTGCTTCCACCTTGGCCAAGGAATTCCTGGAGAATGTAGTTCACATACATGGTTTCCCTTCCATATTAGTCTCGGATCGTGGAAGTCAATTTATCTCCCATTTTTGGAAGAAGTGTTGCCAACTAGCACAAATAGATGTGCGGTTATCCACCAGCCATCACCCCCAGACCGACGGACAAACCGAGAGAACCAATCAGACTCTCGATTAATATCTTCGGTGCATGTTACACCAATCCGAGTTAAATTGGAAAGACATCCTTTGGATCGCAGAATATGCATACAACAATTCAGTGCATTCTGGAACCGGACAAACCCCCTTTTATACTTTGTATGGTCACCATCCTCGGACCTCTGACCTTGATCCACCTCTGACCCTGGAAATGCCTGCAGTAAATCATCTGCATTCCACAATGACCCGAGCCTTCAAAGAAGCTGCAACTCATTTACAGCAAGCCAAGAAAAAGTATAAAGAAAACACAGATTTGCACCGGAGTAAAACTCCGCCTTACCAAGTAGGAGACCAGGTATGGCTAGCAACTAAACACTTATCCCTCAAGGGCCCGCAAACCTTCAATCCCAGATTCATAGGACCTTACCCCATCAAGGCTTTAATCAACCCAGTGGCATTTAAACTGGATCTACCGTCCAACATGCGTATACATCCAGTTTTTCACGCATCACTTTTGAAGCCCGTGCAACCAGGAACCCGATTGTCCAAGCCTCCAGATGCAGTTCAAATTGAAGGGGAATTAGAATTCGAAGTTAAAGACATTTTAGACTCCAAGGTGGTAAAGTCGAAACTCTTCTATCTTGTTGACTGGAAGGGATATGGACCTCAGGAGAGATCGTGGGAGCCTAGTGACAATGTCCACGCACCTCGATTAGTACAAAGGTTTCACCGGAGATTTCCGAATAAGCCAAAACCCCCGGAGGGAGGAACCTTGGGAGGGGCCTTGAGGGGGGGTACTGTCATGATGCCTACCTCCAAGGAGCCAGGTCCGACCCAGCAACCCCAGAGGCAGGCATCATTTCCCCCAAGGGAGTGCCAGCGGACCCAAGCTGGGGCCCTTTGGACGCATTCCTGGCGCCTTAGGCGCCAGGCTCATGTTGGACCCCTGTCCTGGCGCCTTAGGCGCCAGGCTCATAAAGCTAGACATGTGTTCAAGTGTTTTAATGTGCACTTACCTGATGCAGACCATGCTGCCACATCCAGGCCCTCTTGAGGCCTGAATGGAACTACTTTACCTGTGGGATTACTTTCCACCCGGGTGTGGTCGGGGAAGGATACATACCTGATCGGAGGAAGGATACACACTTGGAACTTCTTCCAAAGCTATTTAAACCACACCTGATCAGCAACTCGCGCTTCACGTTGTTCTGCTCCTCGCAGCTGGACGCTCACCGTGTCAGCTCCTGCATCTGGACTTCAGCCACGCCTGTCAGCATTCTGGGTCACCTGCAAAGGGAGACAAGAGACCTTACCTGCTAAATCTGCACCACAGAGACTTCACCGACGATCCTGAAAGGGAAGACATTATTTTTAAAAGCATTTCGTTACGATCGCTGCAGCGCTGCATTTCACTCACCTTTCCTGGGTTCCTTCATCTTCAGCAGGGATCATCCGGATACGCAGCCACTTCCCAGAGCCTAGAGAAAAAGACAAGAATAAGAGGTGAGAGAAGGAAGGGAATAAGACTTACCTGTTGGGTCTTTCCCATTTCATTTCGGGTCTTGCCGCTTCCAGGCATTTTCCGGACCCCGGCCCCTATGGGGAAAAAAGACAAAGACATTGAATGAGCGTATGCAAAGACAGTTCCCGAGCGCTCATCCAGAACGAACCTGCCATTTACTGGAACTGGAACTGCACGTTTCACTTCGGGTCGGCGCCATATCTCTGGCATTCCGAACCCCGGCCCCTAAGGGGAAAAAAGACATAAGCATTAGCGCTTGCTGCAAAAAGACAATGAACATTATTATTAAGCTTGGACTTTTGAACTTGCAACAGAACTTTTACAGAGCCTTACCTGAATAGTCAAGCTTACCTGAACTCCAATCAATCCTCAATCCAGTGAAGAAACTGGGTTTCAACGCGCCCCTGCATCAGAAGCAGGATGGAGAGCTCATCCTTCCTGACCCTAAGGGGAATATTCCTGCGAGCCGGAGAAGCCAGAGTAGAGGGCCCTTCCTGTCCATCTTCAGAGTCCTGCGCTTCACCATTGAAGAAGCATCAGCACTCGAAGCCAGAATTGCGCCTCCCTGGGAATCAGGTGAGCGTTACACTTACGCTTTGATAGCTTCCTATCACTTTAAGCTCACAATCTCTTTTCTCATGGCGTTTCATTTCCTTGTGTCATTCTTGGTTCATATTTGTTTTATCTGTGAGTCCGTACAGGCTCTCGCGACGTCACTATTCGTCTTCCATTAAGACCTTTTTGGTTTCTTTCGGGATGGTACTTAGGCAATCTTCATTTCGTCTCATTTGTTGGTAGGGTTTTCTCAATGGATACCTTACTGTCCATGGTTGTCTGGTTATTGGTACTTCAATAGGTGTTGTTCTTCTGATGGGTACTGGGCAGAGCCCTACTGCGGCTCTCTGCTGGTTTATTTGCTCATCATACGTCACATATTTCGGTGTGAATGTTCCTGGTACTTCAAAATGGGTGATGGGAGTGCAGGCTTTATTTGGGACCTCCTGTACAAGGGAGAAACAAAAACAACAATCTTACTAGGCCCAGTGACATTAAGAAAACGCAAGTGCATGGAAAAAGGGAAACAGGGGGAAAGTGCATGGAATGGGGAGAAGTGGAAAGTGCAGAACAGAGAAGAGAACAGAATAAATAATAAGTAAAATAAATAATAAATAAAACCGATGAACCGTGTCAGTGCAGCCTGCAAGTGGCAAGTGCTAGATTAGTCAGATAGGGTATATCTGATAAGTGCAGAAGAAAAGTGGGAGGGGGACTGTATGGGTAGAGATACAGGCCCCAGAGCAGGGGGAATCGGAGGCAGTGCAGGAAGGTGGTAGGGTGAGCAGGTACCTGGGCCGGACAGAAAGATGGTGGCCAGGTGGACAGTGCCAAGAGAGAAAACAGATCAGCAGGGGAGAAGAGGGGCAAAGGCAGAAGCAAAGAGGAAGGATTTGAGGTGCTTCCAGAACCGGAGATGGTTCTCCTCAAGTTTCAAGGGGGCCGGGAGGCTGCTCCAAAGGCGGCTCAAGCCGAAGACAGCGATGTACCCCCAACTCGTTTCTAAGAATGACTGACCCTAAGGGAGTTAGAAGTAGAGCAGCAAAGGGCTTGAGAGGGAAAGTATTTACAGAGGGATAGCTCAAGGTATTTTGGACCCAGGCCACAGAAAACCTTGTGGACAATGCAAAGGGTTTTAAATTTAATCCTTGCATCCACTGGGAGCCAATGAAGGGATTTCAGAGCATGAGAAATAAGATCTTGAGGCCAAGGACAAGTCTCGCAGTCCTGTTCTGGATTAGTGGTGAAGGGCAGAGAGTGGATGCAGGTAGATTTAGAAGAGGATGTTCCAGTAGTCCAATCTAGAGAGAACCAGAGCTTGAGATACCATGAGCTTCTGAGGGAAGGAGAGGAAAGGCAGAGTACCTCTAAGGAGGTGCAGTAAGAAGTTTGACTTTTTGAAGACATCAGAGATGTGCGCACAGAAGGAAAGTGTGGAGTCAAAGATGACTCTGATGTTCTTTGCCTCACAGGTATGGGTATGAGGAGGGCCAAGGTAGGCTGGCCAGAGAGTGAGGTTAAAGGATGGAGAGGGTGTACTGATGAGGAGGATCTCAGTCTTATTGTCATTTAGGCAAAGATCGATTGCAGCACACCAATTTTGAATGACCGTTAGGCAATCAGAGATGAGGGAAGGAGAAGAGGTGGCTCAAGGAAGCCTGAAAATGAGTTGGGTGTCATCAGCATAGCACTGGAAGTTTGAGCAGAAAATGGAAATGCAGGAGTTTACCCAAAAAGGGAGTGGTGGAGATAGGGCGGTAGTTGGCTAGACAAGAGGGATCGGTTATGGGTTATTTGAGGAGAGGATGCATGAGGGAGTGTTTCAGAGGGGAGGGGAAGGATCCAGCCCTTGCAGAAATCGGCAAGGGCTGGAGCGAGGGTATAAATGTGATCCTTAATAGTTTTAGAGGAATAGGGGTGGAACTGTTTTGAAGAGACTTTCATAGATCGGACTTGTCTAGCAACCTCATCCGGGGAGAAAAGAGGAAAGGAGGGGAAAGGGAGAGGGGGTTTGGCTGAGGGGGGTCAGCAAGCCAGGAGGGAGAGGGGCGAAGAGGGGATGGACAAGATGTCCTGGGTTTTGGAGTTGAAGTGAGAGGCAAGGTCATTGCAAAGAGCCTGGGAGGCAATAGGAGGGGTGGAGACTGCAGCAGGGTTGGCCAGCTCCTTGCAGATTTTAAAGAGTTTGGCCGAGTTGTTAGATGCCGCAGAGATGCGGGCTCGAATGTGAGCTCTCTTCTTGATGCATTGAGGCATGTTAGGTTGGAGTCCTTTTAAGGTATTAATTAATTTCATGTTTTTTAGACATACTCACAGCTGCATTTACCTTTTACCAATACAGGATTACATCTCTCAAAATGCATAAAGCACCCATCACATTCATCTTGAGATTTCAGTAGATTTTAGGAAGGCATGACATACACTTCAAAAGTGATGTTGTGCTGAATCTTCCCTCCTCTTCCTCCCCTCCCCATCCATTTATACCTGGCTGACTGCTGAGTGCCGAGCTCAGAGAAAAGCGTGAGCCTCCCCTTGCTCCATATGCAAGACGACCCATCAAAGGCACTATGCATTACAAAAGAGCCTGGCACCTGACGCCTTACCTTGCCTCCATGCACCACAATATATTTTAATGGACTGTTGATCCCTACTCACCACATGCTCTTCCCAAGACACTGTCCAAAGTGAGATGATACAGACATATCATATATAAAAGACATACACATTACATATTTGTCACTGCCCGTTTCCTTTTGAGGACCACTGTCAGGACCATTTTAATATGTGCAATTGTTCTGCGGCAAATGACAGGTCTATGTACTTGAGCCCAGAACTTATAGAGGCCAGCACATAGCTCTATGTTGTTCACGGGTTTCTGAACAGGCTTTACATATCATTTAAGGAGCACCCACACAATTTCAATCTCATTCAGGTCCAAAGATTCAAGCAGAGTTTATACCTGAACAAGACTTTGATCTCCTCTATAAATCCTGAGGCAGAGGAATATTTAGGTTCATTGCCCAATATTTCTGGTATCTTTGGGATAAAAACGTTTGCACGTGTGAGACCAGCGATCCACCAACATTGTCCATTATGTCCCCAATAGATTACTATGGGATTTGGGTCATCCTTGGAAGCCCTTGCAAGTCAAACTTTCACAGGATGCTTAGGCTGTAGGTTGGGAGCCAGGCGCCCTCTCTTCTGAAACACCATCTGGCTGAACCACTGATGAAGCAGGCTGGATATCTTATCTGCAAGCGGTCTGCAGTCAAAATCCTTCCTTCCCTTGATGTACTGTTTTGCATGTAGCACTCACTTCTCCTTGTTAACATCTACATGTGACAGCCTAGAACATAATAGAAAAACACCATTATTATTTTCACACCCAGACAAATAATGCAAGTCAGTAATGCAGAAAATATAAGGTTCCTTTTTGCTCCACCCAGGTTAGAAATGCACCCATTATAAAACCAGAACTTCACAGAATGCAATGTTAAAACCAGGATTTTCTGAGTAGCTATAGACTGGAGTGGATGATGTTGGCATGTTGGAATGGATGATGTTGGCATGTACATTATGTGTAGTGTAGCAACCCTTTGCATAAGCACAGCACACACCAATCCCACTTCCTCCCTCAGTCAAGGGCAACTGTAAAGTGTAAATCAAGTTTCAGTCCATTATTTTCAACCAAGAGCTTCCTGAGCATGAAGATGACTCCATATGTAACTTTTTCCCCATGATTACAGAACAGCAGAGCTTTGATCTGGGTCACAATTTTCGCATATTTTTCTGTAATAAGGGTGTCATTGATATCACACAGACACCAAAAAGTAAAGGAAAAAAGTAATGCACAGGAATGTTCTGAAGCACAAAAAGGTTTTCTTCAAATTGTGTGCGGGAACCTGGGAAAACTGCATGTGCTCCTTGACTTTCATTTATGTGCATCATATTTTGGAGTCAGAAAGGAGGGAAACCACAAATCAGGAGGGTGCACTGCAACTATAAGTAGGCATGATTGGCATGTATGGGCACCCTGACCTCCCACATCATACAGTACAACTTCCAACAGCACCCTACCTGCTACAGTATGCCATATAACACTTACCCATACTGATACCTGGTTATTCTTTATCCTGGGTAGGCTTTCTGTCTGCAGTGATGAGGCATTGAATGATTTTGGTAAAGAAATACTGGGCAAAAAGGCTCCCTTAGCTTGGTGCTCATCTCTGGGCTGATGATTTAAGGCATTGCATTTGTGCGGCAGGTACAGCAGGTGATGCCGCTCATGAGTTGGCATGCACCATGAATTACTTTGCAGCCCTCTTCAAAATGGGTTGTTTAAACGGTATATGACAGGAGGAGAAGAGGGTACACAATAAACATCTATGGTTTAATTATTGAATTGAGTACTGAGTTAATTACTGTGTTAAGTAAAGCCGTGAATGTTGATGATTTACTCAACACCACTTGGCATTTTGAATCCTGGCTTGACTGCAATTTTCCAGGTGAAAAGGTGCACACACCTTTTGAGAGGCTGGAGGCAGCATTGGGCACCCAACAGAAGGTTATCAAGTCCCTATCAGTGGGGTGCCCTCACCCCACAACAACTCGGCCCAAAATGCAAAAGAAAGATAATTAAAACAGGATGCCCTAAAAATATCATACTTGTCCATGAAGAGATACCATTAGTCCATACAGAAGTATGTTTTACTTAGCAAGTGGTAAGGGAGCTGCTGTAACCCAAAATCACAAACCCAAAATTCAAAGGAAATAGATTTAAAAGCGAAGCACACATTTAAATAATGACTATTAAGTAGTGCAATGTGCTAAGCAAGTTGCACCCAAATTGCACAGAACCAAAGCACAACCAAAAAGTGTGCATTTAAATGAAGAAGTGTGCTTTAGTAGAAATGCACTCATGTGATCTCTTGGACTCTACTACTAATCAAGCAGTATTTGATGAATTTGAAAAGATGTTTCCCTATAACAATGCAGAGGTCTAGCATCAAAAGAACCAATGTTTCGAATCATGAATATATGGAAGTGAATGGGTCTTGTAAATGAGGAAGCCTGAAGCAGATTTGACTTGAGGCAGACCTGATTTCCTAGTGTCAGGTGAAACATACCAGAGGGGCCTCACTGTCAATTGCCAAAATATTCTGATGGTCTATGCTGGCACTGTGACATTAATTAATTATTTCATTATTCAAAGTGAGTATAAACATCCCCCAATATAATTAGATATAAGGCTGCATGTTATGTCCATGGGGTAGGAGGAAGCAGGGGAAGGGTAGAAGGGGGGGTGCACTAGTGAACAATCATCCCAAACCATGCTTTAACATTTTAGTTTTAAATTCAACATTACTTTCTAACTACATTTAAAGCCAATAGAAATCTAATTAATTATAGAACAAATATCATTTTTCCTGTGCACAGCATGCAATGGCTAATAAACTATTCCCAACAGATTAGGAATATTATATTCTAGCTTGTTAATGTGAGAAGTAGCCTGATTTCACTGGATTCAAAGCTGTGTGAGATTACACTTAAGTAAGAACAAATAGCATTGTTCTGCCTTTCTCTCTGCTGTTTGTGCAGTGTAGTACAAATAACGTTTCCCTGTGCAGACAGAGCAATATTTTTTTAAATCATAGATAGATAAACTGCACACTGTGCTTTTTACACGTCTAGTCTGACACTGGATTTGTGTAATGGTGTAGAACATCCACATTTCCATGATTGATTTATAAATTATGAACTGTGAAGTCCATAGAAATTTAAAAAGACATACTGGGTTTAAAAGAAGCTTAGTTGGGCCATTTCCATTTCCACAGAAAAGCTGCAATTTCAAGTGAACGCTAAAATGTCACCAATGACATTATGTCAAAGTGGGTGGAACCCAAATTAGATGCTACCAAATCATCCAAGGGATTTGGGAGGGATAGTTGTCCTTTCAAAAAATCATAATTGTGGGTGGGTACATTGGGATTCATTAAAAGGCACTGTGAGGAATTGCAATCCGGCAAAGGTGCAACACCCTGGCTTTTTTATGTATTAACTTAATTACTGCTACTTTTCATCTGATATCTCATCCCGCTTAGAAGTGCCACAACAATTTTAAACTGTTTTTATAGTTTTGGATGTTTCCCCTTTTTCTCAGCATCTGGCATCCACAGATATTTTTCCTGACTATTGATAGGGTTCAATCCAAGTAAGCCTCCCATTTCTTATCTTCATTTCTTCTGCTTTGGACTTTAAAGTCTAGTCTTCTAGGACACTGTGTTGACAATGGCAGTGGCCAATTTACCCTGCCACTGAAGATGACCAGACTCACTAACCTCTTTGCACTGTTCATTATATTCTGCATGTATACATGCAGCAATTTATCCAGTATGAGCTAATCACAGAACTCAGAGGCAAGAGTAACAATGCAGACTCAAATCAAGTATCATGTATTGATCAGCATCCAAGTAGTATTACAATATTTACTTTTTATAATATAATATATAATATAACATAATATAATATAATACAACATTGGTATGCCTGTGAATGAACAGTAGCCTTTTTTGACATTTTGAAAACATATTTCACCCCATTCAGACCACCTCTCATCCACTTTTTGGTTGTTTTATGGATGGCACTTGTGTAATGTTCTCTTTTTCAAACTTTTTTTAGTGTGCTGTCTGTGGTGTTGCTTGAATGTCTGCAAAAAAACATTTTGACCTTCCTTACATTTCCTTATTGACCAATCATCTCCTTACATAATGTTGACAAACACAATACGCTTATCTAATTGGTTGAGAAATATCTGTGCACCCGAACACCTGGAAGTATATGTCCATGGACCAAACGCAGCTATCTCAAATTTTATTTTACCTACTTATTGGCAATGGTTTAACACCAAATTTGTAAAAGCAAATTTCTTCACTACTTCTCACAAACTTTTGGTGCAAATCTATCTTGTGGTTCGGGCTGTAGGCATCACAGAAATGTACTCTATTGCAAGTGAATGGATTTTCCAAAAATGCTGAGACCTCCCTAATTAGTTTGCCCTCTGCACCACACAAAAAATGCAGTCGTTCTATTTTTTTTGGTAAGGTTACAGGCAGATCTGGTACCCAGAAAGTGCTCTGTCATTGGAGATTTAACCATAATTGCAGCGTTACTAAAGTTGACACAGTAATATATTGGGATCTAAAATGAATTGCTCAGTTGAATGAGAATGTATAGATACATGTGGCAAATGAATAAGCATTTTAAGCAAAGTGGCTATACACAAGAAATAATAAACACCATTAAAATGAAAGTGCACTGTTGAGGACAAAAGAGCAAGCGTCTGTACCAAATAACGGCAGATATGATATTAAATGGCATTTATAATGAGCCTATGCACAAGTTTTTCAAGGTGCGACAAGGCAAGGGAGGGGGAACAGAGGGAAGACAGAGACAGTGATCTTACTAGACCAGGTGACATTGAGATCACACAAGTTCAGGGGACGGGGAGGGGGAAAGTGCAGGAGGAAAGGGGGAAGGGGCAGTGCAGTACATAGGATAAATAGCAAAATAAATAAAACAATGAATAAAAAGTGCAGCCAGCTGGTGGGAAGTGCAAGGGTAAGTCCAGACATCAGGTGTCAAGTGCTGGTAGGGGGCTGTAGAGATACAGAAACAGCCCCGTCTGTAAGGGTTGCCAGGGGGGCAGTGCAGGTGTGCAACTGGCGGGGAGGGGACCTGGGCCCAAAATCAGTTTCAGTTTCAGCCAGGAGATCAGCAGGGGAGAGCAGGAGAGAAAGCAGAAGGAAAGAGGACGGTCTTGAGGTGCTTCCGGAACCGGAGATGATTCTCCTCAAGTTTCAGAGAGGCAGGGAGGCTGTTCCAGAGGGAGGCCCCAGCCGAACAAAGAGATCTACCACCAACTCGCTGCTTGGAGAAGCGACTGACCCTGAGGGAGTTTGAGGGGGATGAGCGAAGACCTCAAGCGAGAAGGAAGATATTTAGGAAGAGAGAGTTGAAGATATTGAGGACCCAGGCTGCAGAAGTCATTGTGAACCATGCAGATGGTTTTGAACTTAATCCTCGCCACCACTGGAAGCCAGTGCAGAGATTTCAGTACTGGAGAGATACGATCCCTGGGCTTGAGGCCAAGGGCAAGTATCACAGTCCTGTTTTGGATGATTTGCAGAGGGTGGAGAGTACAGGCAGGCAGATTTAGAATGAAGCTGTTGCAGTAGTCCAGCCTAGGTAGAACCAGAGCTCTGGAGACAGTGAGCTTCTGGGGGAAGGAGAGGAAAGGAGGAATACCTCTGAGGAGGTGCAGCCACAGATGTGTCACTACCTTTAGACAACAATATTCCAAGTCTACTGGTATTCTAAGTAAACATCGGAATTTTGCAACACAATATTGCATTGCTTTCATTGATTCAAGAAAAACCACAGATTGGTTTCAAATAGAGTCAAAGCGTAGTAGATATTATAATGCAGCAATCACTGCACAATAGTTAAATTCAGTATGAAGTACCATAGGAAACCCGAAAAATGAATTGAAATTAACTTTTGACTCATACAATGGATTTGACTGAAAGTATACAAACAAAGGTGTGCTTGCGGGGCCCCCAGACTGGACATTTTGGGAAAGATCTGTTAAAAACTTAAAGACGTTTTTAAGAAAACCAAAAAAAAAAACGTTTCGGCCTAGTCCCCCTTAATTTTCCCATGGAGTAAAAGGAGCAATTTTTGGTGGAGCACACAGTGAAAAGCACTGTATGGAATGGGACCAGGTACGAAACAACTTGGGCTGGAAGCGTTGGCTCAATTTCCGGTGGGTGGGGGTCTGAGGTTATTGCATCTATACGTTTTTCAAATATTTGATAGTGAAGGGGATGCCCCTTTCGCTCAAACCTACAGTGATTTCTCCCACGGTGCTTTGCAGCACAGAGGCTGACAGGATTTTCAGAAATGAAGAAACAGCCATGTTTTCACAAATTTCTTTTGCAAATAATGTTTGACTTGCTTGGGGGATTTGGATGAAATTTTCAAAACAAAAAGTTTGTCAAGGATCCCCCAAACTGCACATTACGTTAAAAAAATTGAAACATTATTAAGAAAACAAAACACTACAGTTTAGCAGTTTTCAGCCCATTAATGGGCCCATAGAAAAAAAGTGTAGTTTGTGAGCAGCCATAGAGCAGAAATCTCTAGGCAGATTTGGACCAAATAAGAAACAACTTGGGGATAAAGCGTTGATTTAAATGTCTTGACTGGTTTGGGGTAAATCCATCCAGGAGTTTTAAAGACATTTGACAGAAAAGTGGGTGTCCCTTCTCCTTAAAAACTTTATATCGGCCTTGGTGCTTTTGACAGCAGAGAGGCTGAGCGAGGTTAATAACATTTCACTAACTGGTTGAGTCGGATGACATTTTTCAAACATTTGATCAAGAGCCCAGCTTTGGAGTGCCTCACTGCAGGATACTCCCCCCATTTCTCCATTGTGGGATTAGGCGTGAGCTTTTTCCTTGCTAACCTGATGACTACATCTACCAGAAGCCCTTGCAGCAGAAATCATCATTGATTATCATCACCTGCACTTGCTGTGACCTGCAAGTTAAGACAGCCTCCCTGATGACGTGTATTAGCACAGAAATGGGTCGGAGGAGAACACCAGTGGCTTAGAGGTTGTGCAAGGAACTGGAGTGCGCCCCTCTCCTCGTTTTGCCATGTTTCCAGGATTTTGAAGGGTGGAATCTTCAAGACCTGATAGGGTGCTGCACCAGGGTGATACATGTCCGGCTTTGGAGTGCCTCACTGCAGGCTACTCCCCCCTTTCTCCATTGTGGGATTGGGCGTGAGCTTTTTCCTTGCTAACCTGATGACTACATCTACCAGAAGCCCTTGCAGCAGAAATCATCATTGATTATCATCACCTGCACTTGCCGTGAGCTGCAAGTTAAGACAGCCTCCCTGATGACGTGTATTAGCACAGAAACCGGTCGGAGGAGAACACCAGTGGCTTAGAAGGTTGTGCAGGGAACTGGAGTGTGCCCCTCTCCTCGTTTTGCCATATTTCCAGGATTTTGAAGGGTGGAATCTTCAAGACCTGACAGGGTGCTGCACCAGGGTGATACATGCCCGGCTCTGGAGTGCCTCACTGGAGGCTACTCCCCCCCTTCCTCCATCGTGGGATTGGGCGTGAGCTTTTTCCTTGCTAACCTGATGACTACATCAACCAGAAGCCCTTGCAGCAGAAATCATCATTGATTATCATCACCTGCACGTGCTGTGAGCTGCAAGTTAAGACAGCCTCCCTGATGATGTGTATTAGCACAGAAAACGGTCGGAGGAGAACACCAGTGGCTTAGAAGGTTATGCAGGGAACTGGAGTGCGCCCCTCTCCTCGTTTGCCATATATATATATATATATATATATTCAGTAAGAAAACTTTGTTAACGGGACATTATGGTTAAGTTGCGCAACTAAAAACCTATGAAATTCAGTGAAAAAACTTTGTTAAAGGGACGTTATGGTTCCAAGTAAAACCGAAAAACCCCTGAAATTCGCCAGTTACGGTAAGCTAAGCAACCATAACTCGTGCCACCACCGTGCACTGCTAAGCCTAACCCCCAGGACATCAAAGATGACATCACAAATGTCATTGATGACATCACTGATGACATCACATGTCTGACTCCCCCTTTTTTCCTTTCCTGGCATATCTAGGGCACATGATTTTCTTCAGTAACAGTCAGGAACTAAAAATTGCAAATTACTATATTCGTAGACTTATCCTTCAAGTATGGTCTTAGAATAATTCCCTTATGGTCCAGTCATATCATATGAAACATATACATAGGAGAAGTCACAACCTTGAAAGACAGCAATCCTTTTTGTGCATTAAAATTATCAGTAGATTTATCAGCACTTCTGATACTTTTGATGTTTTTTTTATTACTGTACTTTCCCTGTATATGTTCATATTTTTATATGTTGTACTCACACTATTTTCCTTAGGATCCAGACACATCATGTGATATATATATATAGATAGGGTAAGTAACAGCTCTGAAACAGAGCAATCATTTCTCTGCATAAAGGTAATCAGTTAGGTTATGAACACGCTCTGCTACTATTGCTGTTTCTTTTTCTTACTTCAATTCCCTTGCATATAGTCATATTTGTATGTGGTGTTGTCTCTTTGTGATTTGTCTATAATAATGCAATTATGTAGTAAGTGGGTTTTATTACCTACTTATCACAAGTTTTACTGTACGCAAAACTCTAATATGAAAACAATTATCATTTCACTATTCAACATGGCAAGCTTATGAATATTGCACCTCCATCATGTATGCTGCACACAATGCCTATGTTTCTACATGAGTACCTTAGTATACTGGATTGAAGTTAATAATGAATGCTATTTATATCAATGCATAGCTTAATGCACTGGTTAGCACTTGATATTTATTCCAATAATCTTTCACACTTTTTTTTATTAACATTACACTAAGAATCCCTTGTACAGACTTTTCATGAAAGGTAAATGCACATGTGATGTCATCAGTGATGTCATCAATGACATTTGTGATGTCATCTTTGATGTCCTGGGTGTTAGGCTTAGCAGTGCACGATGGTGGTGCGAGTTATGGTTGATTAGCTTACCATAACTAGCGAATTTCAGGGGGTTTTCGGTTTTACTTGGAACCATAACGCCCCTTTAACAAACTTTTTTTCATTAGCACGCAGACAATATACAAAGATGGAGTGTAAAAAGCAATTTCTCAGGCTTTACACAGAAATTTGCAAAGTAAGAATTTATGCTTGTTCACAGTGAAGGTCAGCTGCTTCCATTTTTTGCTCGCAGGCCGGAGTGGCCCACGACTCGCACTATAAGGTTCTATTGTTTTTTTACCTTGACAGACAGGGATCGTGCCAAAAGACTTCTTTTGAAGGAGGAGTGCAAAAACGTAAGAGACGATAAGGATGAAATTTCTGAAACGAAACCACTTTTATATATTATATCACTATGAGAAAGATCGTTGGCACAGACAGAGTCGTATTTAGGGACTGCATTACGCGTAGACAATGGAAAATGCCAATATAATGTAAGTTACCCTTTAGATTATTTTATACCGGAATATAATAACAATAGCGTGGCGTTAAAGCCTGGTTAAGTTGTACTTGTTCGTTCAATGTGGCATATTGTTTTGTACCATCACCGCCGAAGTGGTCGCCCGGTGCTCAGACGGCTCCGTAAAAGGCATAGGAGAGAGGGTGGGTTAGTGGGAATAAGTTAACATACTCCGTTGCACTATCCTCGCTAGCAAATAGTTTCACGCCCTAATAAACAAAATGAATATTTTTAATGAAGTTCGGCTCGTGAGACTAATTTATGTTTTTAAAACAGGTACATCCTGCCCTACTGTCAATGCCACGAGTTTCAGACCACGGCCGACGGATTTTTTAACTGCCAGGTGCAGCTACTTCTAAACAACTTCATGACCCTCACCATTTTATGGGACAATTGCCAAAGACCAATATGCCCTTACGCGGTACTAGCGGCTAGAAGCAACATACCAACCATTATGGTGGTCTAATGCCTCATTGTTGGAACAGCCTTCCGATTATCAGTGTGACCATAGTGCTTCTTTTATCATAAACCAACATCCTGTGTACCGCAAAGGAACAGCGCGTGACTCAAGATGAACTTTTGCGGATCGACAGCAAAGACAAATGCAAATCGCTGAATATTCTCTAAACATTTGATGTCAAATAAAAGTACTTAGGAAATGTACAATCTTGCTGTTTGCTTTTAAATCACAGTTTCATATTCCGAATTGTGGCGCGCTGTGTTGTGAGATGATCTGTATTGTTTTCCGGGTTCTGTGTAAAGTCGCGTAGGACTGGAGACGACTGGGATTTATGCGGTACTAGCGGCTAGAAGCAACACCCCAACCATTATGGTGGTCTAATGCCTCGTTGTTGGAACAGCCTTCCGATTATCAGTGCGACCATAGTGCTTCTTTTATCATAAACCAACACCCTGTGTACCGCAAAGGAACAGCGCATGACTCAAGATGAGCTTTTGCGGATCGACAGCAAAGACAAATGCAAATCGCTGAATATTCTCTAAACATTTGATGTCAAATAAAAGTACTTTACGAAATGTACAATCTTGCTGTTTGCTTTTAAATCACAGTTTCATATTCCAAATTGTGGCGCGCTGTGTTGTGAGATGATCTGTGTTGTTTTCCTGGTTCTGTGTAAAGTCGCGTAGGACTGGAGACGACTGGGCGCGTTTGGCTACGCACCCTGTAATGTCACGGAGAGAGATGGGGAATATGAATGCTTTGATAATGTCAGGCTTAGGGGCGGGAGATATGATTTAGTGTCGCAAAAGCAGGTCAGCCAGGTCGATGGGGCAAATGATAGGATTATCACATAATGTCGGCGCACAGCAGCCTTATTTATCGTTTGTTTAGTGGACAAAAAGTCAGGTAAGACCCATAGGAAATTGTAATGTCAACGGACATAATGTGGGTTCTTAGAACACTTTCAACCTGACAACGAACAATACGAACAGCGTTCTCAGAACACCCCCATTTTGTTTAATTGCAAACATTACCTCCACGTCCACTCTTCCTCGTCCCAGTACTTACTTCATGAGGCCCCACCTCCGACACAGGACCTTCTTCTATTTCTTTATATTCCTATAACTCCTCCCCCAAATCCACATCACTCAGTTTCATATTACCAAGCCGGAGCATGGGACCTTCCCCGCAGGGAGGGTGAGGAGGGTTGTCAGTACTGTGACGAGGAAGAGTAGGACTAGGAGTAATGAAGACTACCGGTAAGTAATCAGAGCATTTCAGGACACCGCAAGTGTTCTTAGAACACATTCAACTTGGCAGAGTACAATATGGACAGCGTCCTCAGGACACCCCCATTTCGTTTATGTACGAACATTTAAGGACACCGTGAGTGTTCTTAGCTCAATTTTAGCTTGCTTGCGAACAAAACGGACACATACTCCGTCCTCAGAACACCCCACCAGTTAGTTTATATAGAACATTTCAGAACAGCCGTGTTGTCCGCAGACAAATCGAACACAACAAAAGTGTCTAGCATATAAAAAAAAACAGAACATTGAACCTATCTCATACTCCCCCACCCTCCCGAAACACTCTTACACACCAACACACTCCACTAAATACAATTTTTAATCCAAGTTTCACCGCGCTGTCCGCGGTCTTCGCCCAATGCAAGATGGCGGGCGCCACAGAAAATCTGACGCGCTTCACGCACCACGCCGTCCAATAGCAAACACATTGCATGTCCTCGGACATCACACAAGCCACTCGGCCAATCAGGGCACTGTCCGCGGAGCGAACCGGGATGTCCGTCCGCGGAGCGAACGGAGATATCACTAATTTTTTTGCCTTACATTTTGGTCATTTAAAAAAAAATTACTGGACGGATTTACACCAAATTTACAAAAGCACGCTTTCGGGATCAAGCCCCCACTCCTGCTGCAAATTTGGTGTAAATCTGTCCAGCGGTTTGTGCTGTCGGCGTGCGCAAAGTTTTTTCCCATTATGTCTATGGGAAAAAACAAAAGTTTAGGGACCCCACCTATAACTTTGCCCCTCCTGGACCAAACCTCTCCAGACTTTGCAAAATAATTCAGAGTGGGCCATATACTTTTTTTGCAAAGTTTGGTGAGGATTTGTCCAGAGGGAGCGAAGTTATAAGCCACCCAAAAAATGCTCTTCCTATGGAAACACCAACTTAACCATAACTACATGGACGCTACCGCGTCCACGTTATATATATATATATATATATATATATATATATATATATATATATATATATATATATATATATATACACACAGTTATTATGTGGCCCCAAAAGTCACAGAAGGTTGGCATGTGGCACAGGTATAATATGTAGGATGGTTTTGTAATTATATAATTTGGAAATTGAGACCATGAAGTGGAAGTTTTTTAATAGCGTCCATATGGATTGTAATACAGCATTTTCCATCCAGGGTCTAATTTACCCTTGTCCAAAACCCTACCTTAGGAGCATTATTACAAAGGTTTTGAGAATTAGAATATCTCTGCACCAGTAAAAATAGAGACCACAATTACCCAGTCGCTAGACATTTTGTGGAATGTCTAGATAAGGAACATAACCTCCTGAGATCGGTAGTTCTTAGTATTAGTATTATTATTATATTCACTGCAAAATGCCAATGGGTTTGTGTACTCAACCAAAGATAGTTATATATTTTGTCTCCTGGAGTCATACCAATCATACCAGTTATACCAATCACAGAGCCTTTTGTGATGTTTACTGGCTAAATAACATCAAAAGATGTTGTACCACGATGGTGTAATTTCATGTCGAACTTACATATTTAAGTCTTTTGTGATCTCATCTGCCAAACATGTAAAAAGATTGCTTTTTTGCAGCCATTATGGTGTACTTTCACAATATATTTGTATTTATTTGACATTTATATAGTGCTTTCCTCCAAAGCGCTGCACAGAACACATATACAGTACAATAAAATTAGGTTTGCACACTATACAGAATTTACAAAGTCTACATCAAGAGTGGAGGAGATGGTTCTTAAGAGTAGTGCGACATACAGAGTAAAAAGTAGTAGAATGAAGAGAGATGGGTAGATCATTCCAATGGGGAGGAGCAAGCAAGGAGAAGGAGCAAAGTCATGGTTGCGCACACAGAATAATGGGACTGATAATAAAAATAGAGACTGAGAACGAAGAGAGTGAGAGAGAAGATAAAAAGAGACAAGAGACCAAAGACTATAAGGTGCAAAGCCATTGAGAGATTTAAACACAATACATACATGTTTTAGATGTTTTACTTGATGTTTTCAACATCATGGCTAATTGGCATATTAACATATTTTTAAAAGGTATTGATTTATAGACGTTAACCAATATAATACAATTTTGCAAGGAGCAATTATTTTCCAAAATTTGTATTATTTCCAAATGGTCATTTATTGAGCACAGAATGTTATAAATAAAATCCTTTCAGTGGCTCATTTAAAACATAGACTTGTTTCTATAAGAGTATTTCCATCAATCTGTATGTACTCTAACTACATACGTTTATCTTTAGTTGTATTTATAAAGCACACACTTGTTTCCAGTGCTCATGGGAAATGTATTTCTAGAAGGTGATTGGGCAGTTTGAACTTTTGACAAAGGCCTTTTGCAGCATTTTCATAAACCATGATATACTGCGGTAAGTGGTGAAATGTCAGTTATGTTATGATGCTGTGCTTTTAAAAAAGTAGACAAAGGAGTTTTAAGAACATTTCCAGCATTAGCGGTACTTCTTTCTGACGGATGTGCTACGTTCTGTGCAGTGGTTGCCTCGTAGAACTCATCCAAAAATGACAAAAGTAGTCAAAAAGGAGTGTACCCCGGTGCAAGAAGTAACGCACATTTATTCAGGGCCACAGACGCAGCTGGGATAGCAAATTCAAACACAATGCGGAACAGAACTGCATGAAAAGGCGCTGTCAAAGAACCACTCCAAAATAAAGATTTTTATAGAAAGCAGAATAATTAGCATTTGTGATCACGCACTATGCACTTTGGAGCCTTCTAGAAACATATACATTGTGATCAATCTTTGGGTCCATGAACCTTCCCACACTGCGCTCAATTACAGAGTTGTGACATCTCAATCCACCCACAATTCCCAAAACACAAAATGATGTGATAGAAACATTTGAGTTGACCAGGGGACTTGACTATTCTGCCCTGGTTCCCTCTTCCTGCCTCTCATCAGAACGGCTACTCACCATGACACCATCAGAGCCTTGAACCACAGACATACTGCTGCATAAATGTTGCATATTAGGAACACTCTAACGCTCTTCCCAGGGAAAATGGTCTACAGGCGGTTTGAAACTGCTGTGGTTGCCGGCTCCATTCGAACATTTCATGAATGATTTTAAATTATAAAATGGTCACATATTCATTTTTCTCTGGCGGACCTTGTGAGCTCTAATCAGGTGAACAGAGTATAGCACATTCATAGAAATCAGAAAGATCCCCTCTCCCCTTTTATAGTGCTACTCTCGCAGCTTGTAAGTGCGCTCCTTCATACCATGCTCAACTTGCATTTTTAATACAGTTCTATGGCAGTGGTTTTCAAAACGTTTTCATACTGAAAAAAAAATGTCCCTCCTTCCTCATTCCCCACAATTTATAACTGCTTATATTTTCTATTAAAAGTGACCGTAATCCTTTTTTTTAATAGAACCTAATACCTCCCACCCTGCCCACATTCCCTGGCGTACTTCCTTCGGGCCCCCCTAGGAGGGTTAGCCACAAAGTGAACAGACAACTGGTGTATGGTTAACTTCAATAGAACGACTTTAGTGTTCCCATCGTGATATGATAGGTTATTTATAACGCTTAATACCCAGAGGTTTCTCAGGGCAGAACCGGGGATCGAACCTGTGGTGCTCAATGTCATATTGCTTCCAAGGCAGCATGATGCCCCTGGGCTATCCTCCCGAGATCATGCATTACACATTGGAAATGTAAACGAAGAGGCGGAGCCAGATTCATGTGCGAGTTCCTGCATGCCGCACACGTGGTTTTCATATCACTGCACATACAGTTGTACCATGTCAGCATTTTTTACCACATTCTCTCAACTGTGCATGAGGACTGAAAAGGGGTGGGGGTGATTCTTAACCAAATGTCACTTGATTCTTTTTTTTTAAATGGCACTTTGCGTTAAATGTGTGTTCTACTGCATCCTTCAGTGAACAGTTCAGATCCAGACTGGCAGTCTCTCAGAACAGCATCACCCCTGCGATCAAGAATGGGCACCACCTGGAATGCTTAAAGATGAAGGATCAGAAGAAATTCACGTTTTATGGATACATACACTTTACAATTGCTATTAATATTTATTTAATGTGTTATAGTTTACATACGCTTTGCTACTGTGCAAAAGCAAGGCTCGCTGCTCAGAGAGGCGATGGCTCAGGCATCCTGTTTCCTAGCTGTTACAGAGGCTGCTGAATGATGTGCTCTGATAAACTGGCTGGCAGAACCTAGAACGGAACACCTGCATGCAAGCAAGTCACAGCTGGACCACGCGCCCACGTTTCCCCTCCCAGAGTAGGGGGCTGTGAGCCAAGGCATCCAGAGGTGCAGCTGAGCCACATTGAATGTCAGCGGTGGGCCTTGGCTCAGCGAGCCCAGGGGAACTGTGTTCCACGACGCGCTGCACGCATCCAGACAGGACAGCCCTTCGGAGAGCACTGAAGCCTGCAGCCACTCCTGCTGCATTTTCTGGAAGCATGAGAATATGTTGTGAAATCAGCACAAGCCTTTGTTGTTGCTGACCTTTTCCCTCATCCAAGTTCTGGAAAATCCCCAAGGAGTCTAAAAGAATTATTGAATCAATATGGCCATTATTAGATGAGTGTAAATTTATTTCTGTAAGGTAATGTCGTCTCAGGAGGATAGCTCAGTGGCGACGTGCTCGCCTTGGAAGCAAGATAACACAGAGCAAAACGGGTTCGATCCCGGGTAGGCACTTAGAAACCTCTGGGTATTAAGCACATTATAAATAACCTATCATATCATATAATGATAGTATGTGATGTTAACTATGATACTATGGCATGTCAAGGAGGCTTCCTATTATGCTGCTCAATTTTTATTCTTCGATCTACAACAGTAAGAGTTTGCATAACAAAAAAGAACTACCATAACCACAACCCCTCAACAATTCCATCAATTCTTCTTGTATAACATCTCGTTCGTGAAGTAGTCCTTCTTCTTTTTTGACTGCGCACAGGTTAAGCTCCTGCATGCTTCTGGGTGAGAGGGGGCACTATGGGTATGTTTTCTTCTTTTGGGCTGCCCTAATGTTCCTAGCACACAGGTGATTGGGTATTTCAGGCCGAGCACCATGCGTTATCTTGACTAGAGTGAGGCGTCTGCATTTACATCGCGTGGTTCGTCCAGGGCGGGAGAGCTGGAGTCAGGGCTCAAGTTGTGGGTACGCGGGTGGACGGAGTCCCCAACTTTTTTCAGAGGGCACCTTGATATGCTAATTTCCAGTGACGCCACATTCAGTTGGTATGCTAATGAGTCCCGTCATTTTTATTTTAGGACTTGACCCCTGCAGTGCAACATGGTGAGGTTGGAGAAAAGCACCCGTGGGCAGGGGGAGCGTCCGTCCGCTCTAATGACATAGTTGCCAACATGACCCGTTCCAGTCTGTAGGTGCTTATACAGATGTGGTTTTGTCTTTGCATTATGGGACTTGTAGTCCGAGTTTTATAATGTGAAAAGTGAAAATATACGTTCCATAATGCAAAGAAAAAACCTGGACTGAATAAGCACCTACAGATTGGAATGGGTCATGCTGGCAAGTATAATTTAATTCGTTTTAGGTTTGCAGTTTAATGTGTGTGCTTGTGGCGATGCAGGTGGATGAGTTTGTGGTGGTCGTTGTTTTAGTTTGTGACAAAAGCCTATGAGGATAGGGAAGATCTGCCTCTCATAAGAGGAGGAAGTCGAGGTCCTCCTTGAGAAAGAAACTTGACGGAACCATTTTATTTCTTTTGTAAACACTTCCCTGTCTTAGGCATTTGACAAAGCCTTTGAATAAAAACCCTTTATCTCAGACCATTCAGGCATCGGTTTCTGAAGTGCTGGCACTGGGAAAACCCAGTTCATCCCAGTTTAGTCAGGCATCAGGGGCTAGGCAGGGTGACATGGGGTTAAGACCATCTGAAGCCCCTTGTAAGAGGTTCTCCTCTGCCTGGTAACACTGGGATGATAGGTCCTTCTTGGTGGAGTTGCTCCAAGCATTCACGAGACCTTTAGGTCAGGCACAGGTCCAGAAGCAGGCCAAAAGAGCTGTACTTATGACTCTAGACCTGCCCCCAGGTCATGTAATTCCTGCAGAGACCCAGACAGGCCTTCTTCGCTCAGAGGGCCCAAGGTGGAAGAGGTCATGGATCCAGAGGAGGTCGAGGAAGTAGGTGTAGATTTCCCAATCAATTTGGTGGCCTAGTTGGGTGTTGGTTGAGATTCTTTATGAGAAACTGGCTTCTTGTTTCGTGAGACCGGTGGGTCGTACAGACCACTCAGAGGTTTCAATTTGAAATCCACCAGTACCCCCATTCAATATTGTTCCAGAAAGGTGGATTTTCTATCAAAAGGGAATTGAGGTTTGGCTCATCAGGAGATCAGGTGCTCCTTGCTGGCCAAGGAGGTGGTGGAAACATCGCTCATTAATCCCAGGGGATTTATCAGCAATATATTTTTGGTCAGGAAGAAAGACAGACATGGGGGTCCAATCAATAATGAATCGCTGAGAATTAAACCAGTTTGTGCTATATAGTCATTTCAGGAAAGAGATGATTGCCACACAGCAGGACTTTCTCTAGCTAAGAGACTGGGTTGTGAGGCTGGATCTCAAAGATGCATTGCTCACAGCATCCGTCTTCAGACCTCCCAGGTGATTTTTTGCAGTTTGTTTGGAACATGCTACCAGTTTTCTGTCCTCGCGTTTGGGCTCTCATTCGTGCCTTGGTGCTTTACTAAGTTGCTCAGAGCAGGAGCAGAATATCTCAGACTAAAGGGGGTGGGAGGGTACAGGGGATGATATAGCTGGATGATATTCTTATGAGTGAGTCAAATTAAACTGTCCGATCCCATGCCTGCCTTTCAGTAGACCTTCGTTAGGCTTTGGGATTTGTTATCAACCTTCAGAAATCAGATCTGGTTCCAGCCCAGACGGTGCAGTTTATGGGGTATTAATAGATTCCAGGGCAGCGACCCTCAGATTATGATCGAGAAATTGACTCTCCCCAGAATGGAACTGAGGTGGGCTTCTCAGCCAGACATTTGACAACCTTCATTGACCTTCTGTCTTCCTCCATTCAGGATGTTACCGGACTCCCCATTCATGGGTTTCTAATAGACTGAAAATTCAGGCCGTCTCACAAAGGCATCAATTGTATCGACTAGATCTCATTTTCCACCGATGCAATAGAAGAATTTCTATGTTCAGGAAAACTCCTAGACGTGTGGCAAGACAGGGATATGTTTTCCACCCCATAGTCTGCAATTAGAATCCATTGCAAGTCCCAAGGCTGGAGCGAATGGTGTGGCATGACCTTGATGGAGGGAAATGGTCTTCTCAAGAGTCATTTTGGCCGATAAAATGATAGGAGATGCTTGCCAGTTCCATGCGGTCAGGTGCTTCACAAAAATATTTTCTCATTGTATGGTGTGCCTGTTGATGGACAATGCAGTGGCGGTGTGTTGCATCAACAAGCAGGGTGGGCCGATCATGGTCAGACCTGGCGTTGACATTTTGGGAGTTTTGTCTTTGGCAAAATATTTACTGGAGGCTCACAATGTGGTGTTATATTTGTGCCGCCAACATTTGGTGGACTACGGCGTGAAGTGTCCATCAGCAGTCGTTTCTGGGGCTTCAGAGAAGATGGGGTCTGCTCAGATTGGACCTGTTGTTGTCCAAACTGTAAACTCAGTTGCTGGTGTTTTGAGGCTGGCACCCAGACACTGTTTTCACATTGACAGATTAGGGTTCGAGGCAGCATTGCCCATTCCCTCCATTCTCATTGATCACACACACACTTCTACATGCCTAGCTCCATGGCACGGTGCTGGTGACAATGCCTGAAACACACACACACAAAAACACACACACACACACACACGCATACACAGGCAAACACACACACACACTCGCTCTCTCGCTCGCTCTCTTCGTGACAGCTCACAATACACAGAATGCAATGCAGCCTGTTTACTCCACCCCCTTCCACACCAGGCTTCTCAAGGTAATTTCATGCGCAAGGAAAACACAAGATGGGTTCTCAGAGCAGAACCACAGTAGAAAATGAATGCGTCCTTCACACTTGTAGGCAACAGATGAAGAGTCATGGTGACCAGCCAGCGAGAGGCACACAGAGGAGAGGAAGTGACATGCTGCCCGGCAGAGGGAGAGCACGCAGGAAAGCAAAGACCGGGCAGGTGACAAATGATGGGAGCTTTCAGACAGAAGGTGACAGCTGAAATTACATTACACTAATACATGAATAATACAGGTTGCACACACCCCTTCTGCCCTCTACAATGGTCCCTATTGCACCCCTTTGGCGGGGGCAGCCTTAGTTCCCCTTGGTACTGCAGAAGTCCATGGCTCCACCAGGAATCCTCCCTGTCTTCTCGGACCTTCTTCTGGATCCAGGACGATGTCCTCATCTACTGGTTCTGGAGGGGTCTCTGCAGCTGGTGGCCTGGCTGGTGTCCGGAAGCGATGGTTCCCCAGGGGCCTTTCACGAGCAGCTGCAGCACTGATTCATCACTGTTGTGTGCCCAATACTATCAGATCTTACAAGGTGGCCTGGAAGGGAGGGGCATGGCATCCCTGGTACACTCCACAGCTTTAACATTCTTTTCATGCTGGGGTTGTCTAGGTTGTAATATTGCAAGCTGGTTTGGCTCCTTCTCTGTCTTGTCATACTGTCCATGTGAATCCATCTGCTGTCTTTTGAAAACATGCTCTGGTGGGGGGCCTCATTGGGGGTACACCTGCTGGTCTGCAGACTTCTAAAAGGTATTCCGGTGTCTCACCCGCCGTCCAAGTCCAAGGTTTCCTGTTGTTGGGATGGGAAATTGGTGTTATTGTTGATCAGGAACTGGCCTCCTACTGATCTGTCTCTACAGACTCTTCCCATCATGTTGCTGATGCTGATGTGCTTGGTGTCCTTCTGAAGGGTGGGGACACACGATCATTGGACCTCTCAGTTGGTTCTTCTTCTCTAAGGGGGTCAAATTCCACGTAGGACTAAGTCGGGCACTTTATTCATTACTTTTGCTGCCATCTCAGATTGTCTGCAGATTTGTGTGGTTCCATGTCTCTGAGGATAGGAGTTCTGGACCGTGGGTGTCAGAGGCTTGGCAGATGAACTGTTTGTTTCATATTTCAAGCCGTACTTGCCTGTTTCTTCTCCCACTTTGACTTGTTGGGTATGGTGGGAGCCACACGATGGAGTTGATATCTCACTCTTTGGTGCTCCTGCTTTTAGGCGGGGGTTATGGCATGTAAGGTTTTTGGGTGGGGGCTAGGCTAGGCTTGAGAATATCCTGAGGGCTGGCTGGCTGGTCTAATGTATGAACGTTTCAATGTTTTTATTGCAAGCCTAGTGTGCACACTTCCCGAGCTGTTTTGGCAGGGCTCTAGACATGTGTAATAGGGCGCATCCGTGCCATGCCGTAGAATGTTGATTGCTCCTAGCTTGTGACGAAGCGTTGGGATTCTCTTAATGTTAATGGCACAGAGGCAAGTGTTATCCCGCCCAGGAGTTCCCTCCCTAATGATTGTGTCTGTGTCCTCTGAAAGAGGTGTTCTCCTGACAGAACCTGGTGATTGGGAAAGGTTTATCTGGTTCTGGTCATCCTTGCTGTTGCCTCTTTTCGTTCCTCAGAGATTGCAGATAGACTGTTGATTGTGTTGTATTTGGAAAGAGGAAGGATTGTTCACAAAGGGGGTTTATACAAGAAGGACTGATGGTATTCATGAAGGGGGTTGCAGTGGGGGTTACCGGTTATGGTAGCTCTTTCTTGTTATTTAAAACTGCCATGGGTTTTCCCCCTAGTGCCAAGGCCTTTTTTGGTGATTTTGGTATTTCGCCATTCAATGCCTTCTAACGTTTTCTGTTTGGGATACCTCGCCATTGGGAACGTTACTGCAATAGAATCCACATTGAGGTGCAATTTGTAGACAAAGCTGATTTAAATAAATTGTTCATTTTTTTTACATACCGTACTGGTTTCTAAGTACGAATCTGAGATTCGAACCTCTGTTGCTCTTGCTATCAAGACCAGCCGTTGCCCCCTGTGCTATCCTCCGATCTGCACAATAAGGCTCTTTGAGGCAGTTGCCAAACACGGCGTCACCTGAAGAGGCACACTTATAGTCACCATATTGGCCCTAAAAAAATGCAGTTGGCTCCCAGTAGACTGCACAGTATCTTAGGTGCACTTTTGCTGACGTGGCATAAATCTTTGCATCAGCCCTGGTTGTCCAATGACCTCACAGAGACAAGCATTGTGCCCATATCTTGACACCTGGTGGTGGTGCTGTGTGCATCTACATGGCGGCCGGTGAGAGGTCCGCCGACCACTGCCTCTGCAAGCCATGTCATTGGAAAAACAGTTATATAATCAAAATAATAATAATAATAATAATAATAATAATAATACTTGTCATAACCATCTGTGGTTTTATATAGCTCTTCATGATGGAGTCTCTAAGCGCTATACTAACACGTTATTCTTGAACCATCTTTCAATGCCAATTGGCGGAGATGGGGGAACACCATTCAAAGCAAGACCAGTGCTTTGCTAATCATATTCTCAATTGTGTTTGGGGTCTGCCTATGGAACCCACGCCCTGCTACTCCTATTCTAAGCACTGGGTGGACGCTACACGTAGAACTTCTCCAGGGTGGCCTAGTCTGATGTCTGCCCTGTACCAACTGGAGAACAAAACATAGATAGATTCACGAAGTGGAAAGCAGGGTGGGCGCCCATTTGAGCCCCAACGTATGTAAGTAACCTTAATCTGCATCTAATTTATGTTTTGCAGTCTAGTGACCGAAATATACATAAGTATTTTTATGGATGCGTTTTTATCGCATTTGTTTCTTGAATGTTTGTAAATTGGTATGTGTTTCTAATTTCATATGTTAAAAACATAGGAGATATTTTCTTTTCACTTTTATAGTGATTGACTGGTTAGCTGCAATTTAATAGTTAACGCACTGAAAATAATTTGAAAAAACTTTGAAAAACGATCTTCCTTTGCATAGAAGTGAAAGCTGATCTAAAATACCTTTCTATAGGGCCTCATTATGAGTTCGGTGATGTGGCCCAAAATTGTGGTAATGCAGTGGTAACAGAGTTACCACTGCATTACCACCACATGACCACACCACGGAACTATGGGTTTGGCGGTAAGGTAGAGAAAACACCTCCAATAAAATAGATAATTTCGCCACGTTACTGCCAAAAACTGCCAATTTTGGCAGCCCGCCAGTGTTAATTCTGCCTAACACCGCCATTGCCACTTGCAATCCTGCGGTAATTCTGCTGGACCAAGTGGCGGCAACAGCAAATCTGCTTGGTGGTACCTCGGGACATTTACTGCCAAAATACCACCAAACTTTAAATAAGACCCATTTGTATTGAATGATGTCAATTTAGTTTTTTGCCCGTCCCTCCGAGGACAGAAGTAAATTGGTATACAGGCAGCGCTGGTCATTGGGCCCGATTTTCCCCGATCCGGGATCCGGCAAACTATTTCTCCCTTGATCCCGGAAAACTATTTATTCCCTGCAAGGGTTTCCTTGTTTTTATCTTGGTTTTGTTGTTGCCAAAGCTGGGAAATCAACACAGGTTCTTAAAAACAAAGGAAACGGAGTAATTCACAGTAGTTGAATTTCGTACTTGGGTTTCCGGAAGGTTTTAAGTGCAGAGGCACGAATATAGACAGCAAGAAGAGTGTCCTAGACTCATGGACACTGGCGTCCCCGGCACACTGTATGTACGGAGAAATATCAGTCAAATATCACATGTATATACACTGATTAACTGATTAAATCAATACGATATTCAAGAATAAGATCATTATGTTGACAATAGAAATTTGCTATACTGATGTGACAGGTATTATTATTATTATATTTTCCTTTTCCTTGTATTGTTTTTCTTTATTCTCATTTTTAATTTTCTCTTATTCTGCTTGGTAATGTTTCCTTTACTCATTAAATGTAGTGTAATAGAATAACTTGTGTTGTATAATGAACAAATTGTATGCATATATGTTGAAAGGTTTATTACTCAGCCATACCAATAAAATAAAAAAAAAACGATATTCTTATTCTTAGTTTATGCATAGTTTATGCATAGAGCTAGATTAATTTGTATACAATTGGTCAGTGACTCTCGAGTACTTTTGCAGTGACGACACACAGAGACCCTACTAATCATGCAATTGAGAGTACAATAATCAAGAAGCAAGTCTTGGAAAGGTGATACTATTTGAACATTGACTGTTTACTGTAGATTAATTCTGAATGAGGTCAGAAACAAATGACTCACTAAGGTTTTTTGTTCTTATGTTATAGAACAGAAGTGAAGCTCTAATTTATGCAACACATGAAACTGATTAATTTACCGCTCCTGATGAAGGGATCATAATCCCAAAATGCGTGGAGCGCAAATTCTTTTTGCTATTCTAATATTGTTATAAATGATACGAGAGTTTACCTAAAAAAATAAAGTACTTGTGTTATTATTTACAAGTGTCATTAAATGTAAACAAATGAATCTAGCTCTAGGCATACACTAATAATAAGAATATCGTATTAATCTGCGTATATACATGTGATATATGACTGATATTTGTCAGTACGTACAGTGTGCAGGGGGTGCGCGTGTCCATTAGTCTAAGACACTCTTCTTGCTGTCTATAGGAACACAGGCCTTCAGTATGAAAGTCTAGAAACGTCCCCACTAGACTACTTGAACGTCTTGCGAGTATGCATGTGAATATCTCTGTTTAGAGTGCAGGCTGAAGAAAATATTTAAGGAATCATTGCAGGTTTAAAAGGTGTGCACCTTTTATACATGCTTGCAGCATCATAGGAAACACTCTTCTCTTGGGTTATTTACCAGGTTTTAATAACTAATTGACCTCCTGAAATGGAAATCTGTAGTGATGATCCCACAGTAAATGATGTCAATTTCCAGCACTGCATACAGGTGTTCAATTACATTGGCATCACCCTGGCTGGGCCTGCCTGATAGACATTCCCTCTTGTTTCCATTATCCTCCCGTCTCATTTCCATAGTCCAACGAAAACGTGAGGAAAAGCCCTGCGTATTTGTCACTTTCTTTGACTTTTGTGTGACTAACAAGGACACGGAAGTAGGAACACGGGCTTGGAAGTATCTCCGTGTACTCCTGATCAATACTTGCCAAGAATGAAGGATTTTCGTAATACCATGTGTGATGCTAATTTAAATACTTGTAATTAGCATTATGGACATTGGTAAGATTCTCTCAGAAAAGACTCTGTGGCTGTCAGAACATAAACAGTACCTTCTACTTTGCCCTTGTTATATGGCAATCTTTCCAGTGAGGGCTTGGGCTCAGCTAAATTAGGTCAGATGCCTTTCTTAGCCTCTTTTCAGGCACTCAGACACGTATCCCTCGGGCTCCCTGTAGGTAGACACCTCAGATCGGTTTGGATGCCCAGGTATCGGGCATTGGCCAAGCCAACAGTTTGGGTTTTGTGTAAGTATGTCATCAGCATTTCACAGGCAGTGCCATAATTGTATACCTTGCCAAACGATGACAACAGCTGGTAAATGCTGCTAGTAGCTGTACCTAGTATGATAGTGCCTGGCAAATGCCTATCTAATGCCTATACATGAATCAAAACTGATGGATTTGCTGATGCTTATTTTAAAAGGAATTGAGTGCAAAGAACACATACAAGGACAAACATACAGGTTAAAATCAAGTGGCAGAAGGCACACTTGGTTGACCCATTTATTTGACACCAGGTGCCGTTTATTCTCCTATATAGCTGCATTAGGTTTCAGAATGCTAGCTCAAAGGTGATCCCAAGGGGGATGTGTTTTGGTGCGGTGGGGCAAGTACTGGGTGGGAATGACCATAGGAACTGCCATGGTCATTGGCGGCCAATGTGTTAGTAAAAACCCATACAGAACCTACAGGCTGTGTGTCTCTCCGCACATCCCATCTCTCTCCTAACTTTGCTTTCCATTGCAATCGTTTTGCTTTATAGACAATGGTTACAGGGCCACCTAATAGCCAAAACAAAGCAAAACACCTGGCAGGCGATTCAGGAGGACCTGAGGCATTTTAAAAGCTCCCTGACTGATCCTGGACGAGCTTATAACTATTTAACCGTGTCTGCCTGTGTCGCTATATCATCAGCAAACATAGCCAACACATATGTGTTCTAAGAACACACAAGCTGCCTTTCTATCATCTGCTTTAGCTGGCGGGGATACCTTCCACCGCTGACATTTGTTTTGAAAGCTGTTAAATAGTCGTATATTACACTTGAAGTTACGAGCTGTAAAATGCAGACCTTCTCTCCCATTTCTTCTTTTTATGAACTATTCTAATTTCCCTATTCAAGCTGACATCCATATTTGCTTCTTTCTTTAGTCCATACCCTTTTATTATTTTCTTTGACGGCCACAATTCCAGCCAAAGGAAAAGTCAAACACCACACATGTACAGTGCTGCCTTGCTTCTCAAATGTGGGACTCCGCTCAATAAATACAATAATAATAATAAACCAGAACTGGATACAGACATTGGCGGAGACAAACTCTATTATTTTTCATAGCACCACCTGCAAGCCAACACTTGGTATCGGTGTACAGATGACAGGGAGATGGGATGTGAGGAGGGGCACACAGGCCGTGGATGTTTTTTTTTATTTTTTTACAACCCTATTGACTATGGCCATGCAAATCCATGTTGCCCACTGCCTCTCCTCCCCTTCCTAAACTCATCATCGCCCTGGAATTTAATTGCTCTATCACTGGCAAGCAGTAACATCAAACCATGTGCCGCTATGGGGCTGCCATTTTGCAGTCTTCTGAAAGGTTATGGCTTAATTGCATCTGCAAAGCAGATCCTGGTGACAGAAAAAATACACAACCAAGTGTGCTTTCATCCACCTGACTTATATGCAATGTTTCCTACGAGAAGTTTAAATCTTCAAATGCCTCCAATGTTATTTTAATGACACACACAACTTGTTACTGTTTAATGCATACAAGGGAAGCTGCAGAAACAATGTCAATGTTGTATTGCAGTACAAAATAGTTTTATATTTGATAGGCCTGTCCCATTTGTTCCGCACATCTCGCTGACTTTCAGTTTGCATCACTTGCCAAAATGTCATGTTCCTGTATGATTTCTTCCTTCCTCTTTGGCTGTGAATTCTAGGTTTAAGTTTATAGAATAATACATTGAGCAGCAACTTATAAAGACCAGTGTTTGCTGCTCATGAAATGCTCATCATTCACACTTACTAGTGCCTGTAGCTCCTAGATAAACTTAGGTGTTTGCTGAATGTCTATCATCATCCTGTTTAAAGTTTAGTGCTTGAGCCGTGGCACACTTATAGATTTTAGAGTTTAGCACCATGGGCACAAGAGCACTTTCCCTGCAACCGGCAATGCTAAACGATCAGAAGTCAATCTGCAAGATGGGACAAAGTGCTAATATTCCTTCCCCCGTTGGAGAAAGTATGCCATGAAATGCAGAAAAGGCTGAGGGGAGGTTGGCATTTCTTAAATTGGCACAAGTTCTGCACCCAGGTTCCTGCTCCATGTCATGGGTAGTTTTTCCCTCCCCCTCTCTGAGTGTTTAAAAAGTTCTGAGTGGGGTTATCCTGCTGATGTAGAACATTATCTTTAATCCAGGGGTCTCCAACCTTTACATGATTCAGCATATACCAAGTTTTGTTTTGTCAAAGAATAAAGAAAAGCACTGCCAGTTTAGCATATCCCTAATTCTTGGAAATTGCTCACATGCCAGGTTAAAGAATTCAGCCAAGGAAAGTAAGCCAAAGCCGACTTTGTTTTTCACCGTTAAAAGTTGCTATGTCAAAATAATTGGCAAGGTTGACAAAATGAACATGTGGTAACCATGTGATCCAGTTATATGCAAATAAGTGAGAATCACAGGGGTAAAATAATATTTTGTTTTATAGCGACGACTTGAAATGTGCATGAATCATTTAACAACCCAACCAGACAATGGGCCTCATTACAAGTGTGGCGGTCTGGAAACAATGTGTCGGTATTTCCAATTACAGGCATTCTTTCTGGACCGCAGCACTACGAGGTGAAATGCCGGTGACAATGGTGCCGGTAACAGAGTACACTGTGCTACCGTTGCCGGAAGTACAGTGAACCAGAAACAGCAGGACCCTTCCGGAAGCAGTGCAAGAAACACTGGCACCCCAGAAATAAGGCTGAATTACGACAGCGGTTTTCCCAAAAACACAGGCACGAAAATGCCTGCTGTCAGAATGTTGACATCAACGTGTCTGGATGGCACCAGGAAGTAGGTGATTTTATGTGAATTGTGTTTTTCAAAATGGCTGTTGTTGAGCTTCCAGTTCCTGCGGTGATGCTGTTTCCGGACCCGGTGTTTCCGTTGCCGGTCTGTCCCTCTGATACATACTGGTAACAGTGCCCCCAGCTTTTTTGATGAAAATGACACTGATTTTAGTGCATGGTGACATGCTTTCCATTATGCCGGTTGCACCGTTACTGGCATGCTGGATTGCATGCTCCCGTAGGGTTGTGTTGTTCCGGTGACTTTGTGGTTGCGGTTGCCGGAAACAGTGCCACCGGCTCCATGGAATCGCTGCCACATTACTGGCAAACTCATAATGAGGGCCAATGACTAATCCTCAGTAGGACTGATTGCTACTCAGGGTCCCACATTATATGGGGAATTGTTTTGTTTCTGTTTTTATTGGATATAGTGCAATAGATTTGTTATGAGGGAGGTTTCTCTTACAGTTGTGAATAAATATTAGAGTGAAAATGCTATTACGAGAATCCCCCCACATGACTATTAATGAACTAAGAATAGAGATTATTTCATGTGAATAACCTCCACCGTCACTTGCACTGGAGTCTTTCAACTTTTCTTTGATGTTCAATGACAGTATAATCCTTAGACAAGGGAAGGATTTCTTGCTATGCCTATTAGACAGGCGGTACACCACCCGCACAGGGCCAGGGTGTGCTTCTGAATATGGACAGTATTTTAGGTGTGTGTTTTTTGAGAATTTTGTAAGTTATGCCTAATACAGATATGCACTCCAGTATTCATTCTTCTGTGATATAAAATGAGGATAAAGGACAACATCAAGACATAAAGAAAGTAAGACAGCAGAGAGAAGCCTTTTGGATTGACCGAATAGACACAATGATGCCCAACGGCATGAACGAAGATAGGTTCTTAACTGTTTTCTGTAACTATGACCGAGGATCTTGGGACTTTGGAATCTTTTCAAGATTGATGATGTCAGTAATGTCTGATACATCTAGCAAGCACCACCAATCAATACAAAAGGAACATTGGGAAAATAGTTAAAATATGACCCGCATGTTTTCTTTATTGACCACTGCTTATTGAGATTTCAGTTTGCATAACTGTTTGACCTACATGTATTCTGCATTGACCGTTGCATATTAAGCATTCAGTTCACATAATTTTTGAAAGATTTCTTCACTACTTTGTGATTATATATTATGTGAGTTTTTTGTTCTTCCTTTACATGGATGAACACACAACATGCGGTTGACTTTAGATACACACATAGAGATAGAGTGACAGCTGGTATTTTACACTCCTATTCAGGACGTGCTATTCATTCCAGAAGACAGATATTAATTTAGCAATTTAGAGGCACTTGTCAGTAAGATGAAGATCGAATGTTTACAGTTAAGTGGAATATGTTAAACCACTTAAACAGGTGAACATGAGATTTATATTCTGAAAAGGACACACCAGTAACAGTCGGTTCTAATGGCATTTGTACACCGGCTAAGATTAGATATAACAATACAATGAGGTATAATATACATAAAGAAATGCGAGTACTGTTAGGCAACATTTTTGAGTTACTAACATACCGTCTAATGGAACATCTGTCCATAATTTGATTATGAAAGAAATAGATAACAGAGTTCCTCACTCAACATTACAGATTAGATACAACACAATAAACCATCACAAGATGGCAGACACGGTCACAGTTTAATGGCCATCTTGTCAGGCATTGCAGCATGGTCATCCCCATGACAACATAAGTGGCTAAGAAGGAACAAACACGGCAGCTCGGTCTGTTACCACGTATGCTGTCGTGCACCATGCTACTACAATCAGATACCAAGGTAAGCTTAACAAGACTTGCAGAATACGGACAAATCACATACATATTATGCTTATTATACTTATATTCTCCCATAGATTGTGTAGTACACAGCCATATTGGACATACGCTCCATACTGTTGAATACAGGTCAGTGTTCTTGGACCATTGCAAGACCACGTAGTTTAGACAACAATACTAATGTCCACTGACATGGATAGCTGAGATTTTAACGGACATGCACACAATACCAATGCCCACTGGCACAGATAACTGAGACCTTTAAAGATATGCACACCTAACTATATGTAGATAGGAACTCTCCTAAGTCGCAGAGCCAAACAATGATTAAGTGCACCACCTTAAGTATTGGGTGAAAGGAAGAATGACAATCTGGATGTTTTGATGCATATTTTTTGCGACATGATGATTGTGGATTAGTTCATTAACACTATTTGGTGATAGCATCACAATAACACTGGAATAGCCCATACAATCCCGCTATGAAGGAGACTTACACAATCCTTTGTGGTTCAGATCCTTTATTTGAGTTACAATGATGTAGACGACCCCAAGCTGAAGGCGAGTCAACTGCTCCCTTCTCTTGCTCAACCGCCTCTCAAATCATCCTCTTTCCAGAATCACATGATGTCAACCATGTTCCATGGTTGTCATGGAATAAGAATAATAATGAAACTATGTACATGGATACAATGCATAAGCAATGAATTGATGATGACACCTCTAGTAATAATGGAAGATACTTATAATTCCTAAATGGTGACACACATAGTAATAATGGAACATGCTTATCATTCCTAACATCTCCTCTTCTTATAATTAACACACATTGTAATAATGAATAATAGAAAAGTACTTATCATTCACCACCTGCTTAGGTTCTGAAAACACTGAAGCATCTTTTCGTACTTTGGTAGCTAGTTTGATTTTGAGCCATTCACCTTCATTGACTCTGAACTCTCTGCAACAAATATTTTTTCATCATACCTCACTTTGGCTTTGGAACCAAATTCAATAATCCTCTCTCTTATTTTCTCCAGGTCTACCTCCACGCTCCTGGATTTTCCCGTCCACCCAGGACACATATGTGAGTTGGGTTTTCTTCCCTGCAACACCTCAAAAGGAGAAACACCTGTCACACTGTGGAGTGCAAGCCTGTACTGAAAAGTTCTTTACATTACTGTCCTAACCCAATCAGCACCTGTAGCCACGGCAATTCTGATGGCCTCCATAAGAGTTCTGTTACAGCGTTCAACGCACCCGTTACTCTGGGGATGATACAGTGATCAAGAAAACCTCTAAACTCTTTAGACACTAGTTGTGACCCATTGTCTGATAAACATCTCTTGGGGAATCCTTCCCTCCTTGCCTCCAAAAAACCTGCTCAAGAAATTTGATAATGCTACTGATGGAATTATCCCTCAACACGCAAACCTCGGGCCACTTTGACAATAAATCCATAACCACCAACACGTTATTATCTCTTCCTGTGCTGTTCTTCTGTGTCTTTGTCCACTCCCGGCCTCCAAAATTCTTCTCTTACCAAACCTTTTGTCCTTGCGACACCTAAATGACCAACATGGGCTAAATCCACAACTGATCTTCTCATCCTATTGGGAACCAACATTTGATGACCCCTATACAAGTAATTGTTCTGAACCCACAATTCATCCACAATTTACCTTGGCATAACCACACAGGTCATCAGAGTAACTCTTTACCTTACCAGCCTTCACCAATGTTAAAATCTGTTGATACACTGTATCTTCTACGCAAGCCATGTCCCACTCATCCTTCTTCAAAGCATCATGGACTTGGAACATTTCTGTCATTTCCTCTGAACACAAGTTCGACTCACTGAACTCTGTTTCTTTCTCCACCGATCTGGATAAAGCATCCGCAACCGCATTACTCTGACCACATATGCGGAGCATCGAAAACTGTAAACCTTGAAAAGCAGTTACCCACTTCATAATGTTTCTTGAGATTCCCTCCAAACCTCCTTTTGTAAAAATTCCAACTAACGGTTTATGATCAGTACAAATTGTGAATTCCCTGCCCCACAAAAACCTTTTAAATTTCTCCACACCCCAAATGCATGTTAGAGATTCCTCCTCCACAACAGATCACCTACTCTCTGGACCTTTCAAAGATCTAGAGGCAAAGGCTACTGTGTGCAGACACATACAATCTTCCTGCATGAGAACAGCACCAATACCATAGTCACTGGCAGCCACGAAAACTAATGTGCGTTTCCCTTCTTCAAAAAAGTTAAGAATAGGAGCACTGACACTGGATGAATTTATCTGCTCAAATTCACTCATGCATTCTCCATTCCACTTGAACACTGTTAAGACAGATTTCTGAACTATGTCCTGGTGGCGCAGAAGTTCAGAAGGCCAACCTAATTACTTGGAACAGGGTAACCTCTGGACAAGCCAGACCAATCAGGGTAGCGATCGCGGCTGTCAAGAGTAGGTCTCAAGAGGGGTGAGGGTGACTGAAAGCCCGCAATGAGCACACAAAGCAAGGACACTTACAAACTACTCCAAACAGGTGTTATATTAAAAATATATACACATTTATTCCAAGGCCTTTAAAACAATGACCGTAGCGAGAAATCACAATACAACTCTAGTAAACCAACACATACCAATACAATATATATACAAATACGAACAAGTCTCAAGCGTTAGATGCACGAAATGTGTAGCCCGCCTAAAAGGGAAGGAAAACAGGCAGTGTGAAATAATGCTTAGACCCAGTCCGCCTTCAGAGGCACCTAACTAAAAGGAAGTCCGAGCCCTACGAAGAGTGGAGCCTTGTGCTCAAAAGTACCTGGACACGCTGGTGCCAACGGGCAAAAGGGGAGTCTCTTCGAGGGAAATCAGGCAGTTCATTTTAGTGCGCAAATGAAGAAGACCAGAGTTCCGCGACTCAAGCGCAGCCTCCACTGTGGGCAGAAGCAGAGCGCGAGTACGGAAAGGCGTGCTGTTTTGACACAGCGGGGAAAAGCTATGGGCTCCTGCAGGAGGGCGACCAGTTCCTAGCTATGCTACTCACCGGTCCCCGATGCAAGCAGACCCAGGCTTCTCCGCGTCAGTTTCAGTGGCTGGCAGGTTCAGGAGAGCAGGCGACGTCTCGTCGTGTTGAGTCTGCAGCAGCAGAGTTGAGTTGAAGATGTCCCCAAACGAAATGAACCCGCACAGTTTGTTACCACAGCCGGGCAACGGAGCGGCCGTGTGTATCTGAGCCAAATGTACACTACTCACTTCAGACCTGGGAACGCCAAGTGTATGAATCGTGTGAGAGTGACAAGGACTCGAAATACTACACAACCTGGCGGCGGTTACAGAGCAAGACTCCTGTGTAGGCTGGTCAGTCTGCTGGATGGCCCAGAGACGCTTCCGAAGGCTTACGAGCAGGAGATGGTGAAGATGCCGAGAATAGCTGTTCCCGCTATTCCAAGGGTCGAAGTACCAGTACAGGCCTTCTGGTTTGATCAAAGGTAAAAAGGGTTTCACAAGGCGACAGCAGTGCAGAGGAGCAGTCCTTCAGCGGGTCACAAGCGATTCCTCGGTTCAGCCTCTGGGTTGCAGGATACTTGGCTCCTGTATTCCTTTGTTCGTGAGAACTCAGGAGATCGACATGGTAGTGGTGTTTCCAGCCCCCTCTTATCCACGGTTCCCTTCGCGCCAAAACGGAGGGGACCCAATGGGAGATCCGCTCATCAACACTCACACCATACGTGGACCTATCACGGACCACGGTGGTCCCAGGCATTCACACCACCCTAGACTCTCTGGCACCCAGGATGTGTATTGGGACCAGACATCCCAGTCCACATCCTGGAGGCACACACCAGGCATGTAGAAGCCCGCGAAAGCATCCGTGTTTCGCGGGAAAGTACATGCCCAAATAAGGAAGGCCCCGGGTCGGCTCGACCTGGGGAAGGTGAAGGGAGCAAGACAGTCAGCGGACAGGACAAAGGAGCCTCGTGGTCTGGCCATTTTGGGAGCCAGGCCACCATTTTGGGCTAAGCGCGAGAAACGCGCTTAAAACGCCAAAAGGAGCTCAAAACACAAGAAACAATCGCTGCCACCATTCCCGTCCGTTAATCACTTGCACCGATCAGTTACAATCCATAAAGAGTATCTAGGACCTGTAGAAGGCTAGAGACCCAAGAGAGCAGTAACTTAGCTTACCGTAGAAGTATATGACACGTATAGCTTACAGTGCCCTCTTGTGTCATGTTGCACGAAAGCCGCAACATGATAAAAGAAACTACGGAAAACAGCATTTCCCGGTACTGACTGTCTTAAGGTCATGTCAGTTTCCACGTAAGAATGGAGCGAAAGCCCAGAGGAGTGCGGCAGAAGGCTGCACTTCTCTGGCAAAGTCGAGAACAAGGAGAAAAACAACAGCAAAAAGTTTAGGGGTTGCCACATGGAAGGAAAATTACCCACAATTACGAAATCTTTCCTAACAAACACCACACCTTTACGAGTAAGCATCCTCATGTTCCGTGATATCTGTGACAAACCCTTAATGAATTTTCCGTAAAAATCTACCAGACCAAGAACAGATAGTATGTCTGCTTTAGACTTGGGTGCTTCCATCTTCTTTATGGCTTCAATTGCTTCCTCATTGGGTTTAACACCCTCTCCCGAAATTTCATGGCCTAAGCAAACTACTTTATTAGCCTTAAATGTACATTTTTCCATCGCTACCGTGAGACCTGCTTCCTTCAAGATTCTCACAACTCTCTCCAGACGTTCTTCATGTTTTGTTTCATTACTTTCACACATTAGCACATTGGGCCTCATTCCGAGTATGGCAGTAAGGGATAGCAGCCACCGGTAACGAGACCGGTGGCGGTAATCCCTTACCGCCATACTCCGAGTTCCCTCTGCGCCCTCGCCCTTAACGCCTGCTTTTATCAGGTGTTAAAGTCGAGGGCGCAAAGGGGCCTCCAAGCCAATAACGGTGACCGTAATGAACGGTCACCGTTATTTGCATCTTCCCCATTCCCGTTGAGCCCTATGGGGGCTCATTTGGGAATGGGGAAGAGCCTTGGTGAATGGGGAATTACCGCCCCGCCAACCTTGGAATGGGGCAGTGATTCCGCCATCCACCAAGGCGCTGCCGGTCCGGGTACGGCGTCAACCAAGGCGTTAATAGCGCCATTGGTTAGAGCAGTACTCGGAATGAGGCCCATTGTCTTGATAACGCTTCAACACATTTACTCCATTCTCCCCTCCCAGGATTCTATACATAATGCTTTGAAAGATGCTCGCTGCTGATACTAACCCAAATGGCATGGGTATACATCTGAATAGGCCAATTGGAGTGATAAAAGCCGTAAAATCCCTAGATTCAGGATGTAATTCAACCTGATGATAAGCAGACTTACAATCTAGTATAGAGAACACTTTGGATCCAGCCACCCCCACTAATAGATCATCTATTCTCGGAAGAGGAAATGTATCCGCTACCACCATACTTTTTAATTGTCTCAGGTCAATGCATAATCTTAAAGACCCATTGGATTTTTTAACTACAACTATGGGACTAACCCAATCTGATGCTTCAATTTTTTTAATTACTACATGCATTTCCATTCTCTTCAATTCTTTCTCTACATTATCCTTAAATGCCAAAGGAATGGTGCGAAGTTTGGCAATTTTATGTACCACATCTTTTCTCAACCATATTTTATGCACAAATCATTTTAAACACCCCAATTTTTCCTTCACTTGAACATCAGCATTCTCCACACTCCTCACAGACTACTTGTTCTGGATGGCTTGCCTCAAACTGTATTTTTAACTCTGCCGGATCGCTCCAAGACAGTAACTCTCCACCTTTCTTTGCAACATGTATGGTTCCAAAAGCTTTTCTAGCTTTAAATTGTATTTCACCTTCAAAACTTCCTATAATCTCTATAGGAGTTTCCCCAGATGCATTTGCTCTAACCGAGTTCTCCCACAATGTGCAACAGTCAAATTTCTCCCCAGTTTGTACACTGATTAAAGTGTAATCTGTAGGTAGGATTTCCACGGATACATACAATGGCATAAGGTTTTTTTTCTTCACTTTCCCATCCACCGCATTTACAGTATACACCACCTGTCTGGACACTTCACTTCCACATTCATCGTCATACTAAGCAGTTACCTCATGCACTTGAGACATACTAGTACCAACATTTTTACAACATCGGGCAAGATGACCTTTCCTGCCACAGTCATGACATATTATATGTATTGCAAAACAATCCTTATCAGATGCTAAATGAGAGAACCTTCCACATCTGTAACATCTCCGTCCAGAAACTCCTCTGTAATTCTTGCAATATCCAGTATCTCTGACAGGACTGGTCTCCTTTGACCCTCCCTTTGAATCCTTTAATGGTAACCATTGGCGTCCACAGCCTCTGCCAGCTGAAGGTTTATTCTCATCTTGCACCTCAAACTTTTTGCCAGAATAGTCTGCCCGCCTTGTTGTTGTACTTGACCCTTGTCGTTGGACAACCTTTGAAACTTTATGCACTGTCCCTTCACTCTCCTCATGTTTGGGTTTTTAACTAGATGCTTCTGCTTGAAGCATCTTGATACACTTATCTGTGTGTTCTATAGCCTTGGCAATCTCAATGGCTCGGTCTAAAGAAGGATTCCTCTCCTTCCATAACTCTTTTCTAATACTGTCGCTGGAGCATTTGATCATCAATTGATCATTGATATGTTAATCTTGACAATGGTTAAATCTGCACTTTACAGCCAGACCCCTCAAGGCTGTAATAAAATCCTCTATGCTTTCACCATTTTTCTTCTTGTGGCAAATTCATATCTTTCTAATATGATATTCTCCTCAATGCGAAAATGTTTGTCCAACTTAGCCAGAGTCTTTTTATAGGGACCTACATCGGTACTGTCACTTGGTTCTAGGAGTTTTTTTTAAACTTCCTGACCTGTAGTGCCCAGGCAATGAAACAACAAAGCCTCCTTGCGTTCGTTTGAAAAGTTAGCCCCAAACACAGCTAGGGCATACTTGTTGAACCCCTCTTGCCCATCTGCCCATCTTACTCTGGGCTCACCCGGGTTTGGAAGAAAAAACATAGGAGCCGGGACATTTGCCATCACTAAAGCCTTAGTTTGTGGTCACACTAGGAGCAGGGTTACTGCAAAGTCACTACATGTGGGAACCCCAAAACCCAATCTACACAGTTTAAACTTGGATACTCAGACTCACCAGTGTTGAACCTCCGCTGCAAAATTAACCTAGGATTCGCTGAATGATGAAGAATTCGCCACAGCCAAATAACAACAATGGCCACGTAACGCAGTTGGTTGCGTCCCGTTAACACCCTGTTGCAGTGTTTCCAAAATAATTTGAACTGTTCCTCTTGAGGTAGAACATAATACGATTTGTATTCTATATTACTTTAATCACGGCACCAACCCATACCAAGATGGCCACCACGTCGCTGTGTCCTTTCCTCTGAAGATGTGATGACGTTGTACGTTGGGCCCTCATCAATTGGCTGAAACTTCTCGTCAGCTGCTCGCGTGCAGAAACGTCTTCGTCTCCATGAACTTTCGAAAAGTTACAATCAGCAACCAGATGATGCGGGTGCTGAAATATGCTCAGCCAGATGACGCGCTGCTACCCAAGCTGGTAAACGTCTCTAAGCAATAAATGTCGAATGTACACACCACTCCGCTTGAGATCGTGCCCACGTCCATGTTCCTACTTCACTGTTGCAATGCATTGGCACAACTCGTAAAATATATCAAAGCACACGTAAGGGAACTTCCAATATCTATGAACTGAGTACACTCCCAATGTCCATGATCTGAGTGCACTGAGTACACTCCCAATGTCCATGCTCTGAGTGCTCTTCCTTGTTTCCACTGCTTGGCGAATGTAGATGAACTGCTTGGTAGAAGCCAGTCATCTTCTTGCCGGTCAGAATGCTTTCTTGCTGCTATGCGTACTCCCGAAATTACTGGTCCAGTTCAGACTGTAGTCAATCCAGTCACATCACGTACCGCGGCAAAAACTCTACTCACAACTGGGGGTTGTGCGGGCCTTTAAATCCTCATTGCCAATTGTTATGAAGGAGACTTACACAATCCTTTGTGATTCAGATCCTTTATTTGAGTTACAAAGATGCAGACGACCCCCAGCTGAAGGCGAGTCAACTGCTCCCTTTGTTAGAACAAGAAAATATCGAGGCTGAGTACCACAAGGGAAATACACCAATCACGGGCTGAAAAGATTCACAAATCTTTTAATAATGTCCAGTTTACAAAGTAACACAGATAGCTATCTGGCTCCCAACACCCCGCAATGTGTACCAGCCCGACAGAGAGAGGTGAGAGTGTGCTGGACGTCTAAACATTCATGCTTTTATACAATTTTGAGTAATATTGTCCAGACCCTCTTAATGTTAATAATTTGTGGTCTAGGGTTCGTGCCTAGTTCACATACGGTTCATACAATATTATACAAAGGATTACATTGGTTTGTATTTCCGCGGAGGCACAATGACGATGTATGTTCTCAAATCCTACAACAAGCACCATTTATGATTCTCTTACAATTGAGCTTGGCCTGTGTCCATGCTCGAGGTTTGCTTTACATTGTCCCCAGTGTGTATTCACAGATGAGTCTTGTGAGCGTAGACAACACTTAAAAACAGTTCATGTGCAGTGCAAGGCCTCGTTACCTAGTCTAAACAGTTGGCTCTTGGATAGTCTAAACATTAATAGAACCCAAAGGTCAGGAAGCTTGTTTGCAAGTTGAAAACATAGTCCACCATTTTAGAACAGAGAAAGCATGAGTAGAAATCAAAATGGTGGATGAATCTTAAAATGGCGGTGAAGTCAATCCAAAATTGGAACTTTGCAAAGTGGTTTTCCTCGTGGAGCGACTAGGCTTAGGCCAATATAAATATAAAGGAGGCACTATACAATTACCGTTTAACAAACCCTCCTTTTGGCCTAAGCCAAGAGTTTGACTAAAAATAATCGCTTTACTCGTCACTCCACGTTTCAAGGTCCATACATCCTGAATCACATTCATCAGATATATCAATCGCCATTAGATCTGTAACAGTAATATCCTGCATCATGAATACGTTGGTCATGTTTCCAGGTGTGTGTACCTTTGGTCCTAATGTTCCCACAGTTTGTGCACAACATCCCCCTAACATTGAACATATGGTAGGAAGACATTGTATACAACAACAACAGAACAACAGAATACCAAGAATTATCATTAAGACTGAGAAAAGCTTCCATCCCCAAGACCGTAAGAAGTCCCAGAACCAAGTAATAGGATCCCAGTTTCCCTCAGGAACATGCACTTCTGAGCTCATGACGTGCAGATTTTGTATTGCCTTAAATATGGTCGGAGAGGAATCAGGTACGAAAACATAGCAAGCTGACCCCACTGATTTGCATACTCCTCCACGCTCAGCCAAGATGACGTCTAATTTTTTTTTTTTTTTTTTTGTGTTTAACTGTTGTTAGCAGTTTTTACAAAAGTGGAGTGATTCTCATCACAAAAGTGGAGTGATTCTCATCACAAAAACGGGCTAAGTCTTTTAAGGGCTCTCTGAACCTTCCCCTATGGCGTCCAACTTCAGACTGTGTATAAAGTTTACCACCGCGATGACCGGTCTGCGACTTAGCCCGTTCATCAAGTGCGCCCACCAATAGTCCTCGTCCATCTTTGAAAAATTTGAGTAAAGGTGGTCCAGGTGGGTTTTCCGTTCGCTGGCAGTCCCTGGGCAGTGGATGATCAGGTGTCTTAGACTTTCCTTTAGCTCGGGATTCCGGCAGAATCTACAGCCATCGGATTTGGATTTTCCTCTAATTTTCACTATCTCGTTGGTCTTTAGAATGTTTAATCTTGCTCTTAGGAAGGTGGCTCGGTGGGTCTTATTCGGAAATTGAAGTAGGTAGCCGATAGGTTCATTCAATTTTTGGGCAAACGCCGGCAAGTGGGCTACTGATTTGTAGTTTGCTGATGTTTGTTGGGTCTCACACCAATCTAGATCTTTGAGTTTTTTTGCCGTTCTCTTCGGGTTTGCCAAAAGCTCCAATTGTAACAAGAAGCTTTTGATTTTTTTCCCACCAGGTTTTGAGAGTTTTGTTAGACCCTTTTCCAATTTCCTCTCGAATCAGTGCATATATTTTCTCCGCCGATAATCTGACTTCTCTATAAAACATCAAGGTGTTGATGGATACTATTCCTAGTAGAGAAGTGAGGCCCAATTCCCTTCTCATCAAGGCTATTGGAATTGAGGGTGGTAAACGGAGCACTTTTTTCCAGAGTGCGCCTTCCAATTTGGGCCATGTTGAATCAGGAATACCAAAGAATGCAGCTGTCCCATAAGTAAGTGCTGGCACCACTTTCATCTTGTAAAAATTTGTCGCCGCTTTTATTGAGAACCGTCCAAATTTTTTGTCCACTATAATCAGTTGATTTAGTAAAGTTTTCTGTTTGTTGGACAGTAGGTCTAGCATAGGTTGCTCGTTTCTGTTGTTGCTGAACATCGTACCCAGGTATCTGAAGGTGTCGACTTCTTCCAGCCGAATGTTTTTAAAAAACCAAGCCTTTGAAGTTTTGCGTTTGGCCGCTTTCATTAGTCGCATCACTTTAGTTTTTGTGGTATTGCTCTCGAGGTCGTTGATATGGAGATATTCATTCAGATTGTCCAGCTTTCGCTGTAGCCCTATCCTTGTCTGGTCAATAAGGATTATATCGTCCGCATAGAATAATCTGCTGACTTTCTCGGATCCTATGGAGGGCGGGAAAGCTTTAACGTTCTTTTCGGCGTGTTGGTAGTCACCAGTATAGGCGTTATAAAGTGCCGGTGCCAGAGGGCATCCTTGCTTAACTCCGCTAGATGTTCTTATCACTGCCGATAGTAGCCCAGTGCCATTCAGTCTGACTCTCATGGATGTTTCCGAGTAAAGTTCTTGAATTGGGTCTAAAAGGTTCTCGGGGCAGTTCCAGTTGGCAAGTTTTATCCAAAGTTTTTCTCTGTTTACCTTATCAAAGGCTTTTGATAAGTCGATGAATGCCATGCAAAGGGGAGGAGCTCCTTCCTGCACTTTGGCTTTCAAGATGTTAATGATGAAAATGTTCGCCATGGTGTTCAAGTTTTTCCTGAACCCTGTTTGAAAGTTATCCCATCCTTCAGAGGACTCTATCCAGATTTTAAAGTTGTCCAGTAAAAATGAACCGAAGAGTTTTCCAATGCAGTCCAACAATGCTATTGGGCGATAGTTGTTGGGATCGCTTCTGTCTCCAGATTTATAGATGGGGACTACATTGGCTGTTTTCCAGGACTTCGGAACAGATGTAGAGTTTGAACAGGATTTGAAAATTTCGGCTATTAACGTTGACCAGACTTTTGGATTAGATTTTAAATCCATGTTCGACAGACCATCAGGACCCGGAGCTCGTGATGATTTAAGACTCTTAATTTTATCTTCAATGCTGAGTGGGTCAGGTTCTATTGCCCATCGGTTAGGTCTATTTTTCCTGGGTTTTATCTCGTTGTCCACTGGGCCAAAAAGAGTGGCGAAGTGTGTTATCCAAGCTTCTTCTGTAACGCTTGATGTTAAGGCGTCTTTGCTTGATGAGGTGTTAGAATTGACCAGCGACCAGAATGATTTTGTTTGCTTACCGGCCAGCACTCGCAGCATTTGTTCTGAGTCCTCTTGATGGAGTTGTAGTCTAAAGCCTTTCAACCAGGTCTTATAGGCTTTGGTGGCTTTCGAAGCTATTTCGACGTTAACGCGTGATGGTGAGCTCCTGGCCATTCTCACAGCTCTTCTCATCTCCCGTCTTTTGTTCCTGAGGGTTTCGTTGTTGTAATGGTTGGTCTTTACTTGTTTCCTGTTTCCCGTCTTTTTAATGTAATATGGTTGGAGTAATGGGCAGTAGTCCATAAGAAGTTCATCTTCTTTTGCATTTGCCTGTGCTTTTATTTGGCAGTAGTTAGAGGTTAGTGTCATTACTGCTGCTGTGTTCATCCTTAAGCGCGTGGAATTTGCACAGGTCTCCATGTTGGTCGATCTCAGCGCCACGTCTCTCTCGTGCTTTTTGAAGCAATAAGCTGACCATGTCAGTTTCAGGAGGTTGTGTTCACTATTAAGAGTTCTTGTGATGTCAAAGCCCTTGACCATCGGGAGGAGGTTTCTGGACAGATAGATGTGGTCTAGGGTGGCGCTCCTTCCGGCTAATTCCCAAGTCGGGATAGTCGGTTGCGATGCTTTTCCCAAGAAGTGTGCGTTGTGTAGATCGTTGTTGTCCATCAAATTTGACCATTTGTTTCCTCTGTCTTGTGAGTTTTCCGGCAATTGTGGCCGATTTGGTTTTGTTTGGTAGGACTCCTGTCCATTCTTCTTGATGTTGACGTTTAGGTCTCCGCAAATAACTATACTTTCCACTAGGTCGTTTAATAAGGCGTCTTTTAAAAGGTTTTCGATTTTCAATAGAAAGGTGTCTGTTTCACATTCTACCGGGTTCCAGTATAAGTTAATCAGGAGGTATATCGTTTTTTTTCTTTTATCCTGATTGTTTTGGTTGTTACTTCTCTGTATCAATGTTGCCAGGATGTGCGGCTCTGTCTTTAACACTTTGAGAAGGTGAAGGTCAGCTCCGATTCTTATTGCTGTGAGTAAGCCTGCTCTTGGTCTCCCCGATGTTCCTTTCAAGGCTGGTGAAAAAGCAATCGTATAACCTTCTATCGACGGTTTATGTTGGATCCAGGTTTCTTGTAGGCACCACATGTCTGCGGATCCTAGGTTAACGTCTGAGGAGTTCATCAAATGGGAGAAGCCTCGGGTGTTCCACGAACCTAGGGTTATGTTAATCTCCGAATCTATGTTCAGTAAGTGGCCTGAGTACCTCTTATTTAGCTGGCGTTTGTTTAATTGCTATTGATTGTAGTTTTTTGCTAATACTTTGGGCAGCCCTGCCCAGCGATTGACTTCTTCCTTTGTACTTTGCTGCTTCTTCTCCCAGTTTAGCTTTTCTTTTCCTTTTAGCGGAATATCTTGCTCAATTGTGATGAACCAATTTTTTTGGGGGCCCGAGGGTACCCTTTCCAATTCTATAGAGCTTGGTCGGTGGAGCTCTGTCTGCTTTCGTGTAGTCGATCTTGGAAGGTGCTTGTCGTTCAATAACGGGGTCTGGTCATTCCGGTGTGTTGGTTCGCTCTTTACATGATCTTTCGTCTTTTTCTCCTGGGGGCGTCTCACTGGGTAGGTTGATGGGTCTTGTTTAGAATCAGTACGCTCGTTGGGTCTTATGTAATCTGTAAGATCATAGCCTAGCGCTCTCAGTTTGTTTTTTTCTTTAGTTAAAGCCGATTTGATGGCTTCAGATTGAATGTGTAAGTAGACGCTGTCCACTCTTTTTTTTCCCCTGAATTCCACAATTGTAATGTCATCTGTGGATAGAGTTTTTAAAGCTGGGACTAGGTGTAGTATTTTTAGAATCGTTTTTCTGTTTAGGATGAATGATGGATCTTCCTTCCAGATGCTTTTCAGAGTGAAGGAGCGAGTCTTTGTAGACCCTATCAGTCTGTTTATGAGGTCTCTTCTTCTTCGGTGGTCCTTACTTTTACCCCTCTGTGTAGGAGGGTGCCTCTGGTTTCTGCGTCCTCTGGACCTTGACGAACAGTGGCTGTTTGATGGGGATGAAGATCTCGGTCTGTATTCTAGTTTATGGAGTCTCTTTGGACTTCTTGTTTTTGAGGGTGGACGCTCATCTTTTTGTGAACTTTTGTGCACTCTGGAACGCCAACGTGAGGTGAGCGCTAATGGTCATTCCTGTGATGTATTATTAGCATTCTGGCTCGACGGTTGCGTCCTCCTAGGAGGAGGTGATCTACAGTTGTCCCGTGCTCGGAGCGTTTCCATTTTCTTTGTAGACAAGTACTGGGAAGTTTCTCTATATTTATTTTTTTCCAAAAGTTTTAGTTTTTTTTCCTCCAATGTCAGAAAAATTGGACTTACTGGCTCTTGAGCTGATGGTTTGTTATTTCTTGAAATTTTTCTGTTTTCTTTTTTTTGTTTCTCATCCAAAGGGTCGGTCAGAACCGCTGGGGATTGACTATTTGCATTTCTCTTTCTTTTTTTCACCGGCATCTGGTCTTCCTCTTCCCAATCCTCACACATTTCTCTTGTGTTTAGGGCTACGTCCATCAGCTCGCTTTCAGTAAATGAGCACACGGTATCTTCCACGGCCTTCTTTTCCTCACTCGGTATTGTCGGGGACTTCGGTGGAAGGAGAGTAGTGTGGTCAATTAGTTTTGGCTCGAAATGTAGGTAAGATTGTTTAAGGAAAGCTGGCTGGTAGCTTTCGTTGGTTTTTAGTCTGGTTGTAGGCTTACTCGTTTTTCTCTTCGCGGTGCCTCTCAAAGCGGGGTCATCTTTTTGAATGAATCCGTCCGCTGACCCAGATGCACATCCGTTTTTTGAGTTGGGATCGGGTCTTGTTTTTTTAATAGTATTATTCGGCTTATTTTCATGGTCTAACTGTAGTTTGATGTTCGAAAGGTTTGTTTTTTCTTTTTGCTTCGTAACCCGAGGCTTGTTTATAGTGACATTCTGTGTTGTACTTGTTGGCGAGTCTAGTAAAGCCTTTTCATCACTGTTATAGTGGTCTATCGCTGTGGGTATGGCCAAGGCCCCTGTGAAGTTAAAGGTTTTGAAAACTGGTGCCTCAGTTTGGATGGATCTCGAGCACTTTGGGCGATCTGTGAAATTGTCTAACTGCTGTAGGGGTTGCTTTAACGGTTGGTGGGTACATTCCTTTGCTGTTATATATCCTTCAATAAAGGTGAGTCTCGTTTGTATATGCGCCAGCATAGATGCTTGGTCTTTTGTTGAGTCGTTCAGTGCTTCATACAATTTGGTAAACGGCGCGAGTGCTATTGTTAAGGATGACATGAGGGCCAAGAGATCTGTTTTCTTTTTTGATTGTGAAGGTGGTAGTCCAATTGTAGTTTTGGTAGTTAAGGATTGATTTGAGATTGTATCATTTGCTGAGTATTGACAAGCGTTAGTTGTGAGACAGCCACTTGGGAGGTTTTCTTGTTGTGGTTTCTCGGCAGGTGGAATTTCTTTCCTTATTTCTAGGATAGTAGAGTTTTTTTGCACTTTATTCAAAGCTTCCTCTTGGTGTCTCTGCTTTTCCTGATCGTCCAGGTGTCCTGGCGCCCGCGCTTCGTTAATTTTGCTGGTGATCGGGCCAAGTAGACCCTGAGGTGGCTCCGAGTGTGCGGGGTCGTTTCTCGTTGTCCGATTGAGGTCCGTAATTTTTAGGGAGTCTCCTGATTTGGGTCTTTGTGCTTTTATATGCCATCTTTTCAGGAAGTCAAGCTTACGTAGGGAGTCTTTGTCATTTTCTAGGTTCTGATCTAAATGGGATCCTTCGAGTAGTTCTGCGTCTGATATTTCAACTGTGTCTTTCTCACGTAGGACTTTGTTCTTTATTGCAAAAAAGTTGGGTATAGATCCTTTTGTAAATGTTTTTTTACCTTTAAGGGTCCGTGGGGGTGTGTTTCCTTTTATCGGCAGTTTCCTACACATTGGCTCTACCGTAGAGGTGGCGACTGACGTTGAGCATGACTGAGGCTTAGGTTTGGTGATACCTGCATTCATAGAATTTGTGCATTTTGTAGGATTTGCTGCGATCGGGGTTGAATGAGTTTCTGAGAAGTTGAGTCTTAGTTGAATTGTAGGAGATTTAGTCGCTTCTTCCAGCTCGTCTTCCGAGTAGTCGACAGTCGAGTACGAATTGTCGCTGTTGTTGTTTTCCGTCGGTCTGTTGGTTTCTATGCTGTTGGCTTCTTCGTAACTTGGCGGGCGATGAATTTGTGCTCTGACTATCTCTTTTTTCTCCTGGGCAACTGTTTTTTTTGGCAACAAAGTTGTTAACAATGGGTTCTGCAGGATTGATGCTTTCAAGGGGGTGGTTTTGAAGTCGAACACCTCCCGCTCTAGGAGTTCATTTGGCTTAGGTACTTTCTTGGATTTTGTATTCCTTGTGGGTGTGGTACTTTGAGAGGGCTCTCCGTATTTCTTACAGGTCTGTTCCAAGATTGCTGGCGTCCGGAACTGTGGAGGATCCGGGTGCCGAGGGGTCCACGGGGCAAGCCCGTTGGCCACAGTTGTCCATTTTGTGCTTTCCTCCTCTTTCCACTCCTGGCATGTCTCTTCGACCTTTTTTGCAGTTTCTCCCTTTCTCTGGTCTCGGCGAGGCTCATCGGCAGCAGGGCTCGTCGCCTCCGCAACGAGCTCCCGGCCAGAGACTGCACCCAGTTGAGGGGGGAGAAATCCACTCTGGGTGATCTGGCGGTCTCCAGGGCTTAGGCCGGCGTCTTCGCTCGCGGGCTCTCCAGCCCACCTCTCCACAACGACTCCGCCTGGGGACCGAGTGGACTGGTCCTTCTTCCCATGGACCTGCGGGCTGGTAGGTCTCCGTGTTGGCTTTTCACTATAGCGTAATAAGGCGAGTGTTGATGAAGTGTGGCTCGGAGGAGTCTGTTGCTTAGACGGAGCCTCCAATACTTCCTTTGGCGGCTGGTTATTCGGTTCCCTCTTTAGTGGTTCGATATCCTTCGTTGATTTCGCAGGTGAGAGTTTCTGGTCAGTTAGATTTGTTTTCGAGTCATCTTTGCTTTTGTTTTGGGGCATTTGGAAAGGCGCTTTAAGTGCTTTGGGTTTTATCGTGGCTGCCGAGTCTTTCAGCGAGTGAGGTTTTCTCAGGTGGCTCGCCCGCTTTAAGGGGCTTCGTCTCTCTAGGCCACTGTCTTCGCTTTTCGTTCTCTGGCTTCGCAGCCAGTGTCCTTCCCCGCTGGCCTCGCCCTCGTGCATTGCGATGTCGGATGGGCCGCGGGGCGGCCGCGGACTGCCGTAGACTGCGAGCACCTCAGCGAGCAGCTCCGCGGCCGCTCCGCGGCCGAGTTGGTTATTTCAAGTCTGTGTGGCTCCTCCTCTACGCTGTGTAGCCACTGTAAGCAGACTGGAGTCGATCAGAAACTGGAAAGGAAAATGCCGGTGGGGTGCCGTAGACTGCGAGCACCTCAGCGAGCAGCTCCGCGGCCGCTCCCCGGCCGAGTTGGTTATTTCAAGTCTGTGTGGCTCCTCCTCTACGCTGTGTAGCCACTGTAAGCAGACTGGAGTCGATCAGAAACTGGAAAGGAAAATGCCGGTGGGGTGCCGTAGACTGCGAGCACCTCAGCGAGCAGCTCCGCGGCCGCTCCGCGGCCGAGTTGGTTATTTCAAGTCTGTGTGGCTCCTCCTCTACGCTGTGTAGCCACTGTAAGCAGACTGGAGTCGATCAGAACCTGGAAAGGAAAATGCCGGTGGGGTGCCGTAGACTGCGTCTAATACCATCCGGTTCTGTAGAGCCACTAATCTAATAGCTTTTTGCTTTAGTGTTGTAGAGTATGTCAGTGGTCCGGTTGATGGTTCTCTCCAGTACTCTTGCCAGTCTCCTAATATCCTCGGAATTCATAATCTGCCCCCAAAATGGTACAAAGGATTTTGCTACATCACCCAGAACTTGTGAAGGAGTATCACCGTTCTTGTCCCGCATTGGACGAGCCCTAGAGATCTCAGTGGTACTAGCTACATATACCCCTGGTAGCAGGATGCCCAAATAACAAGTTCCCTGCCAATCCCTAGGTAGTCACGGATAAGCCTCATTACCGTAAACAAAGTAGACAGGTTCGCCTACATACAAAGGTCTGTCCTCAATGGTCAAGTGTGCAACACTGGTACAACCCTCAAAACCACCCATTGACTGAGTGCCATTCCTCTGTATGCAGAAAGAGACAGAGTTGGGGCTATGATTTACAGTGTAGGAAGGTGGTGTGGCATCCTTGTTACCTATAGGAGCCAGCTTGAAAGAGATAAGTGATTGGAAAGTCGGGAGAGTCTATCAGAAGGCCTAATAGAAACAACATTAAGCTTGCTCCTATTTGCAAAGAGTGAGCATCCCAGAGGCGTCAGGACTCGCCTTTCAAATTCATTCAAGTTAGCCCCGTCAAAGTTTCCAGAGATGCTATTATTCCAACAACCAAAGAATAGTGCCCTTAGAGAGGCATAAGATGCAGTAGTTAAAGGCAAAGGATGAATATACCAGCCCAACCCTTATCCCCATGCTATTCAAAATCGCATAAGTTGCATTCATTATTAACAGTAGTGTATTGTTATGATAGCTTTGTCTATGTTGGGAGTCCCTAGGAGATAGAGTGTGCAGGTGCACAAAAGGTGTAGACATTGCAGGAACACTCTCAGTAGGCAAGAATGTTTCAAGTGGGCGCACTTCTATATACCAGAATCCAAAGGCAATCAATACTGTAAGACTGGTTAACGCAATTACAAGAAGACGATACGTCTTTAAAGACCATGTATTTGATTGTCCAATGTCATTGTTGGCCACATGATTGATCGATTGTTCCGCACGAGTAGGGACAATAACTGGCATTGTTCCTTGAAGCTCTTTTCCGAAAAGTTCCTGCGAAAAACTCTGTAGTCCGTTTGCTGGCGATCTCCTGATCACGTTGTTTCCTGATTGTAGATAGTCTTTCCCAGTCCCCAGCCACCTACTTCTTCAGTGCAAAAAGGTGGCAAAGGACATGCTCTATGACCGTTCCCCTTATGGGCACAGTCGTATTTGTGCAGTGAGACTAGTGCTAAGGATGCAGATTGTACCTTGTGACTCCTGGTACCATGTGATCTGCGAACAGTGTGTTGTTGCTTCCTGATGGAAGTGATGAAATAACAACAGAACTGTGCAAGGGTGCAGAAGGATCTGCAGAAGTCACCCCAGGCCCTGCGGGCTCAGGAAGTGTCTCCAGAACACCCTTGGTGCTGTTCAAGGCTGATTGATCGTTGGGAACAGAGCAAGTAGGTTTTTTCTTGTCTTCTCCGTCGTGTGGCAAAGGGAAAGGTTTCCTCCTGACATGCGTAGTGTGGATCCAGTGGCGTTTCCCCGCTACTTGTACAGAAGTCTGTGTGGACAACAGGACCTGGAAAGGTCCTCTCCGGTGCATTGCGAGACTGGATGCTTTCTCAAATGACTTCATGAGCACCCAGTCGCCGGGTCAAATTCTGTGACCTGGCCCCTTGTATTTAACTGGGAGGGCTTCTCGCACCTGTTGATAAATCAAATACAAATTGTGAGTTAACCGCTCACAGTACTCAGAAAGAAGTAAGTGCTCTACATCCCTCAAGGCTCTTGGCTTGGGAAGATTACAAATGTTAGCTGGCCTCCTCATCACAACTTCATAAGGGGAGAGCCCAGTCCCAGTCTGTGGGGTTGTGCACATGGAGAGGAGCACTAGCGGTAAGGCGCCTGGCCATTTCAAATTGGTGCTGGCACACACCTTAGCAAGTTTATTTTTTAGAATACCATGGTGACGTTCTACCAGTCCAGCACTTTGAGTCTAGCCAATGGATCCGTTTATCGATCTGTAATCCCGCACATACTTGCAGAATAAGAGCAGCGATAAACTGTGGACCATTATCTGACCAGATGACCCTCGGCAAACCAAACCTAGGAAAATATTCCTTAAGCATGGTTTTTGCAAGTGTCATTGCTGTGGCATCTTTCACAGGGAAGGCTTCAACCCATTTACTAAAAGCACAAATAACTACCAAAACGTATTTAAAATTGTACAGCACTCCATTTCAATGAAGTCAAAGTGAATTACCTCAAAAGGGACAGAAGGTGGACCAAAACTACCCCTTGGTGTCAATGTACCCTTCCCCACATTATGCTGTAGACAGACCATACAACTCTGGACAAAATGCTCAGCAGTTTTCGGGATGTTAACATTTACCCAGACCGATTCTAACATTTTGCAAATCTTCCTAGCGCATATATGATTTTTACCATGGGCCATTGAAATCATCATAGTAACATACGCATCGGGCAACATCAATTTCCCCTCTGAGTTATCCACCCAACACCCGTCTTCATCCAACCTCGCCAAGCCCTCATCCCATTGCTTGGTTTCTTCTAGAGTGGCATCTGCTTGAATATTTTTTATAGAATCAATCCCTTCATCTATAGTACTAATATTTGTGGCTTGCCTTGTAGTGTACATATCTGAATAGAGGTCAGTAGCAGTCTGTTTGGCAATCTGGTCAGCAAAAGTGTTCCCTTTTCCTACATCATCTATGATTTTCTGATGTGCCGCGCGCTTCATAATTGCTAGCTGAGTGGGAAGTGCAAGCGCTGAGAGTAGCTGAACTATGAAGGTGCCATATTGGATCTTCATTCCATGTGAGGTCAAGAAACCTCGTTCTGCCCATAGTCTACCGAAGTTGTGAACTACCCCAAAAGCATACTGGCTGTCAGTATATATATTCACTCTAAGCCCTTCGGAAAGTTCACAAGCTCGAGTCAATGCAATAATCTCTGCGGCTTGCGTGGAGTTATGCAAAATTCTCTTGGTTTCCACAATCGTGCTTAGTGTAGTGATGGCATAAGCAGCAGTGGATGTACCATCCGGAAGTTTGAAGCAGGAGCCATCACAAAACAGCTCCCCTTGTGGATTGTTCAAAGGTGTATCTTTCAAATCAATCCTGCCTTTGGTTTCTTGTTCTGTGGTATAAAGGCAGTCATGTGACATTTCGTCACTGCAAGCAATATCTTGCGGAGGAGGTAACAATTCAGCCAGATTTAATACACAACATTTTTTAATTTGGATATGCGGTGCAAACAAGATCAATTCGTATCTCGTTAATCGTGCGGAAGTAAGATGTTGTGTTTGCGTTCTGGTTAATAGAACGTCTACAGAGTGAGGTACCAACAAGGTTAAAGCATGGCCTAGGACCATACCCTCTCTCTGTTTTACAGACGCAGCAGCAGCGACAGCTCTCAGACATCTCAGCAAAGTGCATGCAACAGGATCAAGGGTGGAGGAAATGTAACCGCACGGCCTATTCTTCCCCCCATGTTCCTTCGCTAACACAGCCAAAGCACATCCATCACGTTCATGCACATACAACTCAAAGGCCTTTTCATAATTTGGTGTGCCCAAAACCGGTGCTGAGTAGGGACCCGCAAAGGGACCTTGGTGCTAAGTACGGTACCGCAATTTGCGCCTTCCCCATTCCCATAGAGCGCTATGGGGCGAAAATGGGAATGGGGAAGGGCCATGGTTCAATGGGGAATTACCGCCACGCCAACCTTGGAATGGGGTGGTAATTCCCCATTGAACCATGGCGGACCCGTTACAACACCGGCACCAACCATGCGTAATAGCGCCATGGTTTAGCGCCCATGTTGTAATGAGGGCCGTGCCTTCCTTGCAAGTACTTTCTGAATCTGCAGCCAAAAGAAGATCATCGGCATATTGTAGCAATGTACAAGTAGTAGGAAACTCAAGGGCGTCGAGCTGCTCTTTCAAAGCCCTACAGTAAATGATCGGACTTTCCGGGTAGCATTGTGGCACATGGGTGAATATAAACAAGCGTCCCTGGAGGGTGAACGCGAACAAGTATCTGTTATCCTCATGTATAGGAATGCTAGAGAAGGCATTCTTAAGATCCATGACACTAAAATGAGTAGCAGAAGCTAGAATCATCGTTAATATCGTCGTTACATCAGGCACAATTGGAAATTGTGGAGCAACAATCTTATTGATAGCGCATAAATAGATAATTAAACAAAAAGGAATTGCATTTTGCCCTTTCTTATACACAGGTAAAATCGGACTATTGCACAAACTTCCTGCAATTTCTTCAATTACCCCACGGTGTACAAAATCAGAAACTATACACTTCAAAGCTTGCTCACCATCAACTGAAATCTTATACTGTGGAATTCGTGGCACCTTTACTCATGGTTTCAAAATGATTTTAACAGGCTCAATCTGTAAAACACCAACATCATTGTTATCAATCGTCCATAAACAAATACAAATAAATAAATAAAAACACTCCGGAACGTCACTAAATTCCGGCGGCAAAGGTCTAGTCAGAAACTGTGAGGCAGAATATTGCTGTGGTGAAATCGTCGAACGCACTCCGTCCGAAGAACAATTAATTACCGCATTTAATTCCTTCAACAGATTCAACCCCAACAAATTCTCTCCACAGTTCGATGTCAAAAGAAACAGACAGTGATCCGTGAATGGCCCCAGTTAAATCAGTACCGGCAAGGAAACCGGACTAACCACTGGCCTACCAGAAAACCCTACAGAAACATTAGTTTGCCCTGATAGTGGAATGTCTGCAACCCGTGAATGGTCAATGGAACACTTCTGTGCTCCTGTATCTATTAAAAATAGATGTTTCCTATTCCCCCACTCATTTCAATGTAGCGACCTTGCTGATTAACGGGAATAGGCGTTGGTTCCAAACAATGCTTCAGGCAATCCTAGCGATACTATATATCGTCAAAGGGAAGATCTTCAGAAAGATAGGCAGTAGAATGATTATCCAAAATATTTCTGCTATCCACACTTGGTTGCTGATTGTCTTGCGAAAAAAAGACTGAACATTTTGAGAAAACTGGCTTCTACTAGGACCCCCTGCCCCAGGGCGGCCTCTGGATCGTCTACCCATGACACCATATGTGTTATTCGACCTCTGCTGGAGGATCGGACACTGTGCTCGCCAATGAACCTTTTGTCCGCAATAAGCACATTGGTTCATGTGGACAGGACCCAATGGCACATTACCTTGTGGAACATAGTGTCCCCAAAACTGTGTACTGCCCCCTCTAAGTCCTCTAACTATCTGCTGCAACAATACCTTAGTTTTCAAGTCTCCTTTTTTCTTTTCAATCCTTTCCTTTTCATTATTGACTCGGTTCTCATAATACTGAGCCATATGCAATACTTCAGACTGCGACTTAGCTTGCCAAGTGCTCTCAGAAGTCACCATTTGTGACTGGATATCAGGTAACAATCCACACACAAATTTGTCCACAAACAATCGTTTTCCAGACTCGGTGCTTAAATCTTGTCCGCTAAAATCTGAGAATACTTGTTCAAATCGATTAAAGAATTCGGTAGCGCCTTCAGATTTTCCTTGGGTACAAGCAGTAAGTTTGTCCCAAACGATCCTTCTCTCAGGAATTAAGGTTTTCAATTTTGTCACTATTCTATCAGGCAAAGTCAGTATCGCCTGTGGTGGCCTCTCACCAGCTTTCCTTTCTCTATCTTGCCTAGCCCAACTATCCCATGTGTCACCGAACCCCGCTGCATCGTCTACAGTCCTAATCTGTTTCCATAATCAGATATTCAATAATTCTGCGGGACAACAAATCTTTCTTTTTATACATTCATCCTGCAGGTATTCTAACATTACCCATATCACTTTCCTATGCATTTCTGGAGTATACTGACTATACGTGTCATATACTTCTACGGGAGATATCGACATGTCTGAAATCTATCCAAGTGCATCTCTTGTGCAAATTCGTGTTTCTTCACTCATCGACTTACAAAGAGGAAGGAACCTTTTCTGTACATAAAAAGCATCCAAACTATCACCATCTATTTCATCATTCCGTAACTTTTCTAACTCCCTTCTAAACTCAAAAAACCTCTCGACGTGCTCATATAGCTTCTCCACAGAATCTCTTGAATAAGCTAAAACATTCAGATCGCTCAACCCATGTGGGATATCTACATCGTTCAGTCTGTTCCACATTACAGTTAAATGGATTCCCATCCCTTCAATAAAGACATTTTTCTCAGGAAAACTTTCTAGATTAGAGAGTGTAGCGAAAACATCAGATTGTTCACCTTTCTCCATTCATTGTCTAGCCCATGTATTCAAGTCTCTCTTTCTCTCTTTAGAAACTGTATTACGAGTTACAATATTTGATTCAGCACCCGCTCCCTTATCAACTACAAGCGGAGCAGAACCACTTGGAAAAGAAAGTGTAGACAAATCCTGTACAACAGGCAATGAAGGTGCTATTTTTTTTTTATTGATACAACTATTTCTAGTTTTTACAAGTTTGCCGCCTGATTAAGAATTTGTCTTTTTTTTGTTTTTGTTTTTTTAATTATTTTCCTTCTTTCCCTTGTCCTTTTTTTGTTTCCTTGAAAGAGGTCAAATCAGAAGTAGTTGTCCTTTAATTACAATCAGCTCGTGTTTGAGCTATTTTGAATCCAAATTAAGACTTAAAAGGAAGTTCCCCACTGCTATGACTGGTTTGGTTCTTCTTCCAGACTACAGAAGTAGGTGTAAAGGTGGCAAAAATGGGTGTTTCTGGTAGTTGATAGACCTTTACAGTTAAGGAGCAGATGTTTTAGGGTTTCCACCATTTGAGGCTCCTTACAGTATCTGAAATTGTTGGATTTGGTTTTGTCCCAAATCGCTTGAATTTTCATTGTTTTTAAGATATTCAACCTGGCTCTCATAAAAGTCGAACACATTTTTTGTTCGGGAATTTCACCAGATAAAATACAGGCATGTTTAGTTTCTGAACTGGTATAGGTAGATGAGATGTCAATTTGTTTTTCCTAGCCATCTCCAAAGTTTTACACCAATCCAATTCTCTTAGTTTTTTTGCAGTTTTCGTTGGGTTTTCCTCGAGCTCTTTCTGTGAGCTGCTAATTTCCCCCAAGAGCAGCAGATTTTTGCGGACCCATGAAACCAGCATCTTGTTGTTCCCTTTATTTATTTCTGTCTTTATCATTGATAGCTTTTCTGGATTGGGACTCATACTTTCCTAAACAGCATTAGACCATTAAGGTCCACGATGGCTTTTAATGAAGTTGAGCTTAGCTCCCGCCTAATTGATGCTATTGGTGTCGAGGGTGGTAAATGTAGTGTTTTCTTCTAAAACAGGCCTTCTATTTTGGTCCAGAATTCTGATGGAATAGCTGGCATTGCTTCAGCACAGTAGATTATTGCTGGTGTTACTTTCATTTTATAAAAGTTGATTGCTGCTTTGAGGGAGTATCGTCTGAACCTTCTGTCCATCATCTGTGTTTGGATGCTTAAGGTTTTAGTTTTTTGACAAATTGATTCCTGCATGGGCTTTTCTTGTGCACTGGTACTGATTGTGACACCTAGATATTTAAACGCTTGCACTCTTTCTAGTTTTTCATTAACTAGGTGCCATGTTGGTGTTCTTTTCTTTTTTGAGGTTGTTGGTCTTTCTATAATCATCACTTTAGTTTTTGTTTGGTTTATCTCGAGATCGTTCAATGTAAGATAGGCCAAGAGGCTGTCAAGTTTCCTTTGTAGCCCGACGGCAGTCTGGTCAATCAAGATAATATCATCAGCGTAGAGGAGTCTGGCGATCTTTTCCTCTCCCAGTGATGGAGGGAAGGTTCTGATATCACTTTCTGACATTTGAAGGTCTCCAATATAGGCCTTATAGAGAGTCGGGGTGAGGGGGCAGCCCTGCTTGTCCCCTCTATATGTTGGAATGCTTCGGGAAAGGAGTCCCATCTTGTTGAGTCTTACTTTCACAAAGGTATCCGTGTGAAGAGCTATAAGGGGTGCCAAGATGGAAGGTGGACACCCCATAAGGAAAGTTTGTTCCTTAGTTTGTCTCTATTTACCTTGTCAAAAGCCTGAGAAAGGTCTATGAAGGCTAGCATTAGACAAGGTGAACCTTCTAGGACTTTTGCTTTTAGGATACTGATTATCATAATGTTGGCGGACGTTTCTACATTTTTAGTGAAGACAGTTTGGAAATCGTCATGTCCTTTTGAAGAAAACGCCCATGATCTAAATTTTTCAAGCAGGAATGCTCCAAAAAGCTTGCCGATGCAATCCAACAGTGTGATGGGTCGATAGCTGGCCGGGTTTCCCTTGTCCCCCTTTTTATATATCGGAACGATGTTAGCTGTTTTCCAGGACTTTGGTATCGTTTTGGTCTCCTCGCACATTCTGAAGATTTCTGTGATCAAGGTTGCCCAGGCTTCAAGATTTGTTTTTAAATCCATGTTTGACAACCCATCAGGGCCAGGTGCTCTGGAACGTTTTAATTTGTTGATTTTGTTCATTATGGATTCCTTGTCAATTTCTGTATCCCATTTTCCATCCATAGGGACAGTTTCTCAGTTGTTGGTTTGGAGTTTATCGAAGAGATTCGAGAGATAAATAGACCACTCGTGTTCACTGATACTGTTGGATAGCGTGTCTTCGGTCTCTCTTTTATCTGCTGAGATCAAAGACCAGAAGGCTTTGGCCTGTTTCCCACTTAGTGTTCTTAACATGTCTTCCGAATCTTTCTGAAAAAGACCGATCCTATAAGATTTTAACCAGTCTTTGTAGTTCCTTTTTGCGATTTTGGCCGCTTCTGATATGTGAGTGGAAGGATGTATCTTTGCGTTACGGGAAAGGTGCCTCATTTCCAAACGTTTCTGTCTCAGGGTTTGATCATTTGAGTGGCGATGAGCCATAGTTGGATTTGGTCTTAAAGCCGTTCGCTGGTAGGGAACAAGCAGAGGATGGTAGTCTGTTGTTGGATTTGATTTAGTTGAGGCAGCTTGATCTTTATTTGTTAAATACCTCCTTGTTATTGCCTCAATTGCTTCATCGGTTAACCTCAGCCAGGTACCAGCTAGGTTGGTCACCACTCTAGCCTCCATTTGATGATCCTTTGACGGCGATTTTGGTATCCCGTTTTCCATGTAGTTTTCAGGAGATTGTGGTCGCTGTTCTGTGTACGTATTACCTCAAAAGCAGTTACGTTTACTAGTAGGTTTCTGGAAGTATAGATATGGTCAAGAGAAGCTTGTTTTCCTGCTGGCTCCCATGTTGGAATTCTTGAATCTTTCTCGGATATCAGCCAATGAAGATTGTGGAGTTTCCAAGAATCAATAGATACACTCCATTGCATCCCTCTAGCTGTTGATTCAAGGTCAGGATGAGGTCGATTTCTTTTAATTTTATTGGAACAAACTGAGGATTGGGCATTGAACTGCCCTAACAATTCAATTGTCACTTTCAGGTCTCCGCACAAAATGATGTTCTATTGAGCCGTCTTCAATTTGGTCTTCAAACAGGGCATCGATTTTGGTAACAAAATAATCCACCGAAAAATCTTTGGGATTACAATAAAGATTGATCACCAAGTAGATTTTAGGTTTGGGCTTGTTGCTTCTCATAGTTTTAGGGTGCCAAGAGACTGAGGTGGCAAGGATGTGTGGGTCTCTTATTAATGTTTTTTCTAGGTGGAGGAGGACCCAGACCTGACGGCAGTCAAGAGTCCAGCTCTCTGTCTTCCAAGTGGGCCTTTTAGTCCAGGGGAGAAAGCAAGTTTGAAGCCGTCGAGTGATGTTTTGTTTCTCATCCATGTCTCTTGCAGACATAAAAGGTCAAAAGAACCTAAGTGTATGTCCGAAATGGACATCAGGTGTGAAAAGCCCCTCATGTTCCATGACCCCAGTGTGAAAAGATTATCTTCCCTTGACAAGGTCCCTAGATAGCACTTGTTGAATGAAGGTGCTATTACTGTTGAATGAAGGTGCTATTACTGGTGCCAAAGACAAATCTACCAGAACCACAACAGCTGGCAAAGGTGGAGGTACAGGTGGAGGAAAAACAATAGGAAACAGAGCAATAGCTGGCGGCGGAGGAGCAATAAGAGGAGCAGGAATTACTACTGGAGGAGGAGCAACAGCAGGAAGAGGTAAGACAACAGGAATAGGTACATAAGGAGGTGGTGCAGTGGCACCAGGCCTACGTTCATTTAAAAGTTTATCAATCAATTCATCTGATGCATGAAAGTCTTTAAACGGATATACTTTCTGCATACCAAGTTGAAAAGCCCTATCCATGTTCCTAGCTGACTCTGACTGTTTTTGCTGATCATACAATAGCGCTTTTTCGGCGTTTGACATATGTCGACGCGCATGTTTCTCTCTACTTTTAAGCTGCTGCATAGCTTCTTTTTTCCAATTTTGTAATATATCAAATGCTGTAGGTCTAGCTTTTTTCTTTAACAATATAGATTCTAAATACTCTACACGAGAAATCTCAAAACTACCATTGATTGGCCACTGAAGATCGGAAGCATGTCTAATTTGTCTGTGCCAAATATCATTGAATACTATACTACCAATGCTGTACTTACAGTACATAGAACATGCCAGCGACCCCTGCTGTGGTGCCGAATGGCCAAATTCCAACGATTGTCTGTCTCTGCAGAATAACGCCCTGAAACAGGCAGACAATTTCCCAGGCATGTCAGATTACTGGTGTTACCAGGCAAGGATTACGCTCGCGAGGACAATACTACAACCAAATATCAGGATACTTAGGAATTGGTGCACGACTCACCAGATTCAAAGAACTAAGGGAGGTCCGATTGAATTACTAAGGACAACAAAGGACCCTTGTGGTTGGTGATTTTGGCAAAACTGCCCGCCTCGATATATGGACCCTCGTCAAGATGCCGTCTCGGACCGCAAGCTCACAATCCAGGGATCGGTGCAGTGCTGTTGAGGTGTTGTGTCTCATCCAAGAAGGGGCCCCCTTTTTCGCCGTCCGATCCCGGTCCGATAGCCGCGTCAACTCTTCAACAAGATGGCATCGATCTTGAGGGTCCCTATTCGGGCGCCATCTGTTAGAACGAGAAAATATAGAGGCTGGGTACCACAAAGGAAATACACCAATAACGGGCTGAAATGATTCACAGATCTTTTAATACTGTACAGTTTGCAAAGTAACCCAGAGAGCTATCTGGCTCCCAACACCCAGTAATGTGTACCAGCCCGACAGAGAGAGGTGAGAGAGTGCTGGACGTCTAAACATTCATGCTTTTATCTAATTTCGAGTAATATCGTCCAGCCCCTCTTCACGTTAATAATTTGTGGTCTAGAGTTTGTGCCTAGTTCACATACGGTTCATACAATATTATACAAAGGATTACATTGGTTTGTATTTATGCGGAGGCACAATGACGATGTCTGCTCTCAAATCCTACAACAAGCACCTTTTATGATTGTCTTACAATTGAGTTCGGCCTGTGTCCATGCTCGAGGTTTGCTTTACATTGTCCCCAGTGTGTATTCACGGATAAGTCTTGAGCGTAGACAACACTTAAACAACGGTTCATATGTAGTGCAAGGCCTCGTTACCTAGTCTAAGCAGTCAGCTCTTGGACAGTCTAAACATCAATAGAACCCAAAGGTCGGGAGGCTTGGTTGCAAGTTGAAAACATAGTCCACCATTTTAGAACAGAGAATGCACGAGTAGAAATCAAAATGGCAGATGAATCTAAAAATGGCGGTGAAGTCAACCCAAAATTGGAACCTTGCAATACGATTTTCCTCGTGGAGCGGCTAGGCTTAGGCCAATATAAATATAAAGGAGGCACTATACAATTACCGTTTGACAATATGTGGGGGGTGGCTTTAGTGGAATAGTTAAGGTAAGGCGTATAAGGGGAGGGCTGCAAGGGGTCTCCCCCTCGCATATATATGCAGCAAAAAGACCCAGACAAAGAAAATCGAGATATTCCCTACGAGGAAATGTTTTCGATCAAATCAACCCAAATCAAATAAAGGTGGCACAGAAAATGATTTGATGAAATTAGGAAAAGCGCTAAAAGGAAAGCACCAGAGCATGAGGTCATCTCTAATAAGAAGGAGCGCGCGGTACCTGGAGAGAGTTCCAAATCCTTGATGGTAGGGGTAGTTATTTCCAAAAACAGAGATCAAACAGACACGCCACATGAAGCAGTTCCACTCAAGGTCGGATTGGGTCAGAAAGTTGTCTCAGCCTCAATGAGAAAGTGTCCCACAGTCAAATATGACAATGTATTACTTTCAAGACCGATTGTTTGTTTAGTGCCCAAGATCCTGGGGTATTTCGGGGTGGTGGTGTAAAATATCTTGCAAATAGTACATTTGGAAGAATATTTTATCAGTAACACTGGTTAAAAATACCAGGTGTACAGTGAAGAAAGTCATCAAACTGGCCCACTTTGGCCAAAAACTCGGCCAGTTAGACCAAAACAACTGACTCACACTAGCAGGTTGGGCCTGAAATTCGGGCATGGCCCTGTTGGCCTAAGGGTCAGTCCAAGCCTGATTGCACTGTGAGCAAGATAGGCCGCTCTACTCGCCTTCCAGTGGCTCTGCATGGACCCTGACTACCCCTAACCCTTGACACTAGATATTCACCAGACCAGAATGTTTAAGTTTGGAGTAGAAACAGTTTGGGGGCATGGAGAGGAGACTCAAAACACATCCCTGGGTAAAAGTCAGACTCCTGAATATCAAAGACGAACTGCATGTGAGAAACTTTAAACAATACTTTGTCAAGATTTCTCGGGGTGTCAAGGTTGGCCCTTGTCTTTGGCTCGAGTTTCCACTGGTCTGGTTGATTCAATTTGTCCTGGGTTTTAAGCTTCACTTTTCCAACACGCAGAGTGTTTCTCCCAGAATAACAATTCAAATCCCCATCCCCAACTGCAACGTTTTTGCAAAGGAATAAGGTTTAATTTTGCTGTGGGTTTTAAGATTAATCTTCCCAGCATGCTCCTGTGTGTTGAATGAGTAAGTATTCAATCTTGGCTTTAAGATTCACTTTGCCTAGTGTGCCTTTTTTGGTAAAGGAATAACGATTCAGTTTGCTCTGGGCTTTAAGGCTCACTTTCCCTGCATGCAGCAATTCAGGCAATAAATGAGGAATTGATGCACTCTGGCATTTAAGACTTCTTTTACCCATCCTGCAGTGTTTTGTTTAATGAGCAAGGATTCTGTTTGTTCTGGGCGTTCAGACTGCCTTTCCCCCAGCACGCGGCATTGTGCTCAAAGAATAAGGGTTGTGTTTGCTCTGGTCTTTGAGACTCACTTTCCCCACATGCATTATTTTGGAAACTGACAAGATTCAATTCCATCTCTGAGATTTGAGACTCACTTTGCCCAGCATGCAGCATGTGTTCAAGGAATACAGATTCAGGTCTCTCTGGCTTTAAGACACACTTAAAACACACACTCGGGAGGATAGCTCAGCGGCAACGTGCTTGCCTTGGAAGTAAGACGACCCAGAGCCGCAGGTTCGATTCCCCCAGACCGTGCTTAGTAACCTCCGGTTATTACGCACGTTATAAATAACCTATCACATTTACAAGATGCATCATTTTGATCAATAGAGAAGGATTCAGGGCCCTACGACTCACTTTCTCACAATGCACCATTTTGTTCAATTACAAATTATTCAGTTTGTTCTAGTCTTTGAGCTTCACTTTCCCTTTCATGGAGTGTGTTCATCAAGAAAAACGGACTCAGTTCTCCGTGAGCTTTAAGACTCACTTTCTCAGCATACAGTACATTGCTCATTGCAGATGCCCTCAGTTGGTTATGAGCTTTAAGACTCATTTTCCCAAGTATACCATATGTAGGTCAATGACTAGGAATTCAGTTCACAGTGTGGTTTAACATGGACCCTGGCAGCATGCAGCCTCTTTTTCAAGTTCAGAAAGATTCAGTTCCGGCTGGGCCTTTGGACTGCCTTTCCAAAGGTGTTTCGAGTACCTCTTTACCCCCCACAGACCCTCCACTTCGCAGCTTTACACGTTAGTGTCTGATGGCTTCTCTCTTGCTTTATCACTGACTCTCTGGGTCTTGTCTTGGTCTGGCCCAGTTTGTATTGGAATCCACAGGCGGGTTTCTGTCAATCCTTCCAGTCATGCTCTGCTCAGCACAGATTTCCACCTGTCTTCCCTAGAATTCACTGTCTCTTTGTTTGACCGCAAACTGCCCCTTTGCCCCCTTTGCCACCGGTTTCCCTTTCCATTAGCTCTCAGAGTAACCAGCTCTGTGGGATCCCTCTCTTTGCCGGGGCTGTTACGGGTCCCGCGCTCCTCCACTGCCCAGCTACCGCATAGATGTTTGTCCCTCTGGCCGCCGTGCGATGATGCCCCATACCACAAAAAGAATAGAGTTCTCTAACATTGCCACAAGGAGAAATAACAGAACAAAACTGCACCCACCCATCATCAGGGAATCAATTGAGTAATATGTATTGTGCAGCAACACATTTGAAAAAGAGTTGGGTTCAGTGTCCACAAAGGGATACCTTATTTTTGTCACGTGCCTCCAAACAAGCCACGAGGGCCAGTGGAAGGAAAGTCTTGATGAACTAAATAATCCAGCGAAAAAACAAGTAAGGAGCAGCACACAATGACATGCTTTGTATGTGTCTCATTGTGTAAGGGATTCCGTGTAGGCAAAGGAAAGCAAGACAACTATACACTTTACTCAGATGATTAAAGACCTTGAGAAACCCCCTAATCAACGCTTCCCTAAGCGTGGCTCGGTTCCTGGTCTGTGCTAAGGACCACAGGTTTCACAATGCACTGTTCCAAAGTTGAGGTTAGGCGGTTAGCTGACTATTCTGACTGCTCGGCAGACAATTAATTAGTTGCATACTGCAGTGTAAAAAATATATGGCCGGCTCAACAAATGGGGGGTCATTTTTATGTATCTTAATAGGTACCCCATGTTTGAGAGTCGGCATGAGAACTGTTGCGCAGAACTTCCCAGCTCGGGGCACTTTCACCAAGCACGATAGTGCTCAGGGGATCCTCAGAAATCACCGCATGGAGTCTGAAATGCCGAAGACAGCACTGTTGATGGTCCTGGTGTAATTGGAATAACACACAGCCCAGCTGCTTTCATACAGTCTCAAGTTACTAAAATGACCATTATCCCTTGCGTAATAAAGAAGCACGTGACATTAACCAGCAAGATGCGACACCTTTGCTATTTCCTGGACGAGTCGGAGCTGGTGTTTCTCTTCCCTGCTCTGGGTCCAACGCTGAATTGTTCAGGTGCCAATGTGTGTCTCTGGAAGCAGGTGATTCTCAAGTGGGGCACTTGAGACTGATTGGTTCACATCTGCTGCCAAGGACGACGAGGGCGGGCATTGTCCTTGAGGTTGACGGTGTCATCAGCAGAGGAGCAGAGAGTGGAGACTTTGCTTCAGAGAAATAATGGAGGCCCTGTCTTTTTGCAGATAAGAACCAAAGGTTTATTTAAAGAAGGGGCTCCATCCAATGGCCACATGTTTTATTATGTGGGCAGACACATGCTTCATTTATCACATTCGGCCATGTTTTCTTCAGATTAGGTATATAGATATGATATATTTGAGCTTTAGTTTCCACTATTGTGCATGGACTTATTTTCCAAGTATTGTGTCCTTAACAGGTTAAGCTGTCCACTACTTCAGGGTGTGTGTTTGTTTTCTTATTTGTAATGCGCACCAGACCCGGGGTAACAGGGCACAGGAGAAACAAGACAATGTTCAGCTTAAGTTACAGAGCAGTACAGAAATATGCAGTAATATATATCTATATATACAGACAGGATGTAATGAGCAAGTTCTATACAGATACAGTCGAGTAGTAAGGAAGTCCTAGATGTTATATACAGATGTTATATAGATGTTACATACAGGCAAATTAGAGAGGGATAACAATATAGTATTACAGAAACACAGAGCTATATACAAAAACAGGGTGTAGGGAGTGAGCAGGTGTGTGCATGTACTTTTGATCCGAAATGTTCTTGCAATATTCTATGATTTTTAGTTTTGTTATCCAACTGTATAAACCATCTTATTCTCCATCAACATGTTTCAACCCATACATTTCCTTCAGAGTTTCATCAGGATGAATTCAAGTTGCCACATATTTTAAAACAACCATCCACTAAATATGAAGAAAAAAACATGCTGAAACTGTGCTTTCTTTGTTTCTCAGGATATCCTATTTGATTATTTTTTGAATGTTTTTATTATTATGTATAATCCAGCCGATTAGGGATTTTTATGCATAGTTAAAACTAATACACACAATTATAAAAGTGAATAACATAAGGTATTGATTTATAGACGTTAACCAATATAATACAATTTTGCAAGGAGCAATTATTTTCCAAAATTTGTATTATTTGCAAATGGTCATTTATTGAGCAGAGAATGTTATAAATAAAATCCTTTCAGTGGCTCATTTAAAACAAAGACTTGTTTCTATAAGAGTATTTCCATCAATCTGTATCTACTCTAACTACATACGTTTATCTTTGGTTGTATTTATAAAGCACACACTTGTTTCCAGTGCTCATGGGAAATGTATTTCTAGAAGGTGATTGGGCAGTTTGAACTTTTGACAAAGGCCTTTTGCAGCATTTTCATAAACCATGATATACTGCGGTAAGTGGTGAAATGTCAGTTATGTTATGATGCTGTGCTTTTAAAAAAGTAGATAAAGGAGTTTTAAGAACATTTCCAGCATTAGCGGTACTTCTTTCTGACGGATGTGCTTCGTTCTGTGCAGTGGTTGCCTTGTAGAACTCATCCAAAAATGACAAAAGTAGTCAAAAAGGAGTGTACCCCGGTGCAAGAAGTAACGCACATTTATTCAGGGCCACAGACGCAGCTGGGATAGCAAATTCAAACACAATGCGGAACAGAACTGCATGAAAAGGCGCTGTCAAAGGACCACTCCAAAATAAAGATTTTTATAGAAAGCAGAATAATTAGCATTTGTGATCACGCACTATGCACTTTGGAGCCTTCTAGAAACATATACATTGTGATCAATCTTTGGGTCCATGAACCTTCCCACACCACGCTCAATTACAGAGTTGTGACATCTCAATCCACCCACAATTCCCAAAACACAAAATGATGTGATAGAAACATTTGAGTTGACCAGGGGAACTTGACTATTCTGCCCTGGTTCCCTCTTCCTGCCTCTCATCAGAACGGCTACTCACCATGACACCATCAGAGCCTTGAACCACGGACATACTGCTGCATAAATGTTGCATATTAGGAACACTCTAACGCTCTTCCCAGGGAAATGGTCTACAGGCGGTTTGAAACTGCTGTGGTTGCCGGCTCCATTCGAAAATTTCATGAATGATTTTAAATTATAAAATGGTCACATATTCATTTTTCTCTGGCGGACCTTGTGAGCTCTAATCAGGTGAACAGAGAATAGCACATTCATAGAAATCAGAAAGATCCCCTCTCCCCTTTTATAGTGCTACTCTCGCAGCTTGTAAGTGCGCTCCTTCATACCGTGCTCAACTTGCATTTTTAATATAGTTCTATGGCAGTGGTTTTCAAAACGTTTTCATACTGAAAAAAAATGTCCCTCCTTCCTCATTCCCCACAATTTATAACTGCTTATATTTTCTATTAAAAGTGACCGTAATCCTTTTTTTTAATAGAACCTAATACCTCCCAACCTACCCACATTCCCTGCCGTACTTCCTTCGGGCCCCCCTAGGAGGGTTAGCCACAAAGTGAACAGACAACTGGTGTATGGTTAACTTCAATAGAACGACTTTAGTGTTCCCATCGTGATATGATAGGTTATTTATAACGCTTAATAGCCAGAGGTTTCTCAGGGAAGACCCGGGGATCGAACCTGTGGTGCTCAATGTCATATTGCTTCCAAGGCAGCATGATGCCCCTGGGCTATCCTCCCGAGATCATGCATTACACATTGGAAATGTAAACGAAGAGGCGGAGCCAGATTCATGTGCGAGTGCCTGCGTGCCACACAGGTGGTTTTCATATCACTGCACATACAGTTGTACCATGTCAGCATTTTTTACCACATTCTCTCAACTGTGCATGAGGACTCAAAAGGGGTGGGGGTGATTCTTAACCAAATGTCACTTGATTCTTTTTTTTTAAATGGCACTTTGCGTTAAATGTGTGTTCTATTGCATCCTTCAGTGAACAGTTCAGATCCAGACTGGCAGTCTCTCAGAACAGCATCACCCCTGCGATCAAGAATGGGCACCACCTGGAATGCTTAAAGATGAAGGATCAGAAGAAATTCACGTTTTATGGATACATACGCTTTACAATTGCTATTAATATGTATTTAATGTGTTATAGTTTACATACGCTTTGCTACTGTGCAAAAGCAAGGCTCGCTGCTCAGAGAGGCGATGGCTCAGGCATCCTGTTTCCTAGCTGTTACAGAGGCTGCTGAATGATGTGCTCTGATCAACTGGCTGGCAGACCTAGAATGGAACACCTGCATGCAAGCAAGTCACAGCTGGACCACGCGCCCACGTTTCCCCTCCCAGAGTAGGGGGCTGTGAGCCAAGGCATCCAGAGGTGCAGCTGAGCCACATTGAATGTCAGCGCTGGGCCTTGGCTCAGCGAGCCCAGGGGAACTGAGTTCCACGACGCGCTGCACGCATCCAGACAGGACAGCCCTTCGGAGAGCGAGCGCTGAAGCCTGCAGCCACTCCTGCTGCATTTTCTGGAAGCATGAGAATATGTTGTGAAATCAGCACAAGCCTTTGTTGTTGCTGACCTTTTCCCTCACCCAAGTTCTGGAAAATCCCCAAGGAGTCTAAAAGAATTATTGAATCAATATGGCCATTATTAGATGAGTGTAAATTTATTTCTGTAAGGTAATGACGTCTCAGGAGGATAGCTCAGTGGCGACGTGCTCGCCTTGGAAGCAAGATAACACGGAGCAAAACGGGTTCGATCCCGGGTAGGCACTTAGAAACCTCTGGGTATTAAGCGCATTATAAATAACCTATCATATCATATAATGATAGTATGTGATGTTAACTATGATACTATGGCATGTCAAGGAGGCTTCCTATTATGCTGCTCAATTTTTATTCTTCGATCTACAACAGTAAGAGTTTGCATAACAAAAAAGAACTACCATAACCACAACCCCTCAACAATTCCATCAATTCTTCTTGTATAACATCTCGTTCGTGAAGTAGTCCTTCTTCTTTTTTGACTGCGCACAGGTTAAGCTCCTGCATGCTTCTGGGTGAGAGGGGGCACTATGGGTATGTTTTCTTCTTTTGGGCTGCCCTAATGTTCCTAGCACACAGGTGATTGGGTATTTCAGGCCGAGCACCATGCGTTATCTTGACTAGAGTGAGGCGTCTGCATTTACATCGCGTGGTTCGTCCAGGGCGGGAGAGCTGGAGTCAGGGCTCAAGTTGTGGGTACGCGGGTGGACGGAGTCCCCAACTTTTTTCAGAGGGCACCTTGATATGCTAATTTCCAGTGACGCCACATTCAGTTGGTATGCTAATGAGTCCCGTCATTTTTATTTTAGGACTTGACCCCTGCAGTGCAACATGGTGAGGTTGGAGAAAAGCACCCGTGGGCAGGGGGAGCGTCCGTCCGCTCTAATGACATAGTTGCCAACATGACCCGTTCCAGTCTGTAGGTGCTTATACAGATGTGGTTTTGTCTTTGCATTATGGGACTTGTAGTCCGAGTTTTATAATGTGAAAAGTGAAAATATACGTTCCATAATGCAAAGAAAAAACCTGGACTGAATAAGCACCTACAGATTGGAATGGGTCATGCTGGCAAGTATAATTTAATTCGTTTTAGGTTTGCAGTTTAATGTGTGTGCTTGTGGCGATGCAGGTGGATGAGTTTGTGGTGGTCGTTGTTTTAGTTTGTGACAAAAGCCTATGAGGATAGGGAAGATCTGCCTCTCATAAGAGGAGGAAGTCGAGGTCCTCCTTGAGAAAGAAACTTGACGGAACCATTTTATTTCTTTTGTAAACACTTCCCTGTCTTAGGCATTTGACAAAGCCTTTGAATAAAAACCCTTTATCTCAGACCATTCAGGCATCGGTTTCTGAAGTGCTGGCACTGGGAAAACCCAGTTCATCCCAGTTTAGTCAGGCATCAGGGGCTAGGCAGGGTGACATGGGGTTAAGACCATCTGAAGCCCCTTGTAAGAGGTTCTCCTCTGCCTGGTAACACTGGGATGATAGGTCCTTCTTGGTGGAGTTGCTCCAAGCATTCACGAGACCTTTAGGTCAGGCACAGGTCCAGAAGCAGGCCAAAAGAGCTGTACTTATGACTCTAGACCTGCCCCCAGGTCATGTAATTCCTGCAGAGACCCAGACAGGCCTTCTTCGCTCAGAGGGCCCAAGGTGGAAGAGGTCATGGATCCAGAGGAGGTCGAGGAAGTAGGTGTAGATTTCCCAATCAATTTGGTGGCCTAGTTGGGTGTTGGTTGAGATTCTTTATGAGAAACTGGCTTCTTGTTTCGTGAGACCGGTGGGTCGTACAGACCACTCAGAGGTTTCAATTTGAAATCCACCAGTACCCCCATTCAATATTGTTCCAGAAAGGTGGATTTTCTATCGAAAGGGAATTGAGGTTTGGCTCATCAGGAGATCAGGTGCTCCTTGCTGGCCAAGGAGGTGGTGGAAACATCGCTCATTAATCCCAGGGGATTTATCAGCAATATATTTTTGGTCAGGAAGAAAGACAGACATGGGGGTCCAATCAATAATGAATCGCTGAGAATTAAACCAGTTTGTGCTATATAGTCATTTCAGGAAAGAGATGATTGCCACACAGCAGGACTTTCTCTAGCTAAGAGACTGGGTTGTGAGGCTGGATCTCAAAGATGCATTGCTCACAGCATCCGTCTTCAGACCTCCCAGGTGATTTTTTGCAGTTTGTTTGGAACATGCTACCAGTTTTCTGTCCTCGCGTTTGGGCTCTCATTCGTGCCTTGGTGCTTTACTAAGTTGCTCAGAGCAGGAGCAGAATATCTCAGACTAAAGGGGGTGGGAGGGTACAGGGGATGATATAGCTGGATGATATTCTTATGAGTGAGTCAAATTAAACTGTCCGATCCCATGCCTGCCTTTCAGTAGACCTTCGTTAGGCTTTGGGATTTGTTATCAACCTTCAGAAATCAGATCTGGTTCCAGCCCAGACGGTGCAGTTTATGGGGTATTAATAGATTCCAGGGCAGCGACCCTCAGATTATGATCGAGAAATTGACTCTCCCCAGAATGGAACTGAGGTGGGCTTCTCAGCCAGACATTTGACAACCTTCATTGACCTTCTGTCTTCCTCCATTCAGGATGTTACCGGACTCCCCATTCATGGGTTTCTAATAGACTGAAAATTCAGGCCGTCTCACAAAGGCATCAATTGTATCGACTAGATCTCATTTTCCACCGATGCAATAGAAGAATTTCTATGTTCAGGAAAACTCCTAGACGTGTGGCAAGACAGGGATATGTTTTCCACCCCATAGTCTGCAATTAGAATCCATTGCAAGTCCCAAGGCTGGAGCGAATGGTGTGGCATGACCTTGATGGAGGGAAATGGTCTTCTCAAGAGTCATTTTGGCCGATAAAATGATAGGAGATGCTTGCCAGTTCCATGCGGTCAGGTGCTTCACAAAAATATTTTCTCATTGTATGGTGTGCCTGTTGATGGACAATGCAGTGGCGGTGTGTTGCATCAACAAGCAGGGTGGGCCGATCATGGTCAGACCTGGCGTTGACATTTTGGGAGTTTTGTCTTTGGCAAAATATTTACTGGAGGCTCACAATGTGGTGTTATATTTGTGCCGCCAACATTTGGTGGACTACGGCGTGAAGTGTCCATCAGCAGTCGTTTCTGGGGCTTCAGAGAAGATGGGGTCTGCTCAGATTGGACCTGTTGTTGTCCAAACTGTAAACTCAGTTGCTGGTGTTTTGAGGCTGGCACCCAGACACTGTTTTCACATTGACAGATTAGGGTTCGAGGCAGCATTGCCCATTCCCTCCATTCTCATTGATCACACACACACTTCTACATGCCTAGCTCCATGGCACGGTGCTGGTGACAATGCCTGAAACACACACACACAAAAACACACACACACACACACACGCATACACAGGCAAACACACACACACACTCGCTCTCTCGCTCGCTCTCTTCGTGACAGCTCACAATACACAGAATGCAATGCAGCCTGTTTACTCCACCCCCTTCCACACCAGGCTTCTCAAGGTAATTTCATGCGCAAGGAAAACACAAGATGGGTTCTCAGAGCAGAACCACAGTAGAAAATGAATGCGTCCTTCACACTTGTAGGCAACAGATGAAGAGTCATGGTGACCAGCCAGCGAGAGGCACACAGAGGAGAGGAAGTGACATGCTGCCCGGCAGAGGGAGAGCACGCAGGAAAGCAAAGACCGGGCAGGTGACAAATGATGGGAGCTTTCAGACAGAAGGTGACAGCTGAAATTACATTACACTAATACATGAATAATACAGGTTGCACACACCCCTTCTGCCCTCTACAATGGTCCCTATTGCACCCCTTTGGCGGGGGCAGCCTTAGTTCCCCTTGGTACTGCAGAAGTCCATGGCTCCACCAGGAATCCTCCCTGTCTTCTCGGACCTTCTTCTGGATCCAGGACGATGTCCTCATCTACTGGTTCTGGAGGGGTCTCTGCAGCTGGTGGCCTGGCTGGTGTCCGGAAGCGATGGTTCCCCAGGGGCCTTTCACGAGCAGCTGCAGCACTGATTCATCACTGTTGTGTGCCCAATACTATCAGATCTTACAAGGTGGCCTGGAAGGGAGGGGCATGGCATCCCTGGTACACTCCACAGCTTTAACATTCTTTTCATGCTGGGGTTGTCTAGGTTGTAATATTGCAAGCTGGTTTGGCTCCTTCTCTGTCTTGTCATACTGTCCATGTGAATCCATCTGCTGTCTTTTGAAAACATGCTCTGGTGGGGGGCCTCATTGGGGGTACACCTGCTGGTCTGCAGACTTCTAAAAGGTATTCCGGTGTCTCACCCGCCGTCCAAGTCCAAGGTTTCCTGTTGTTGGGATGGGAACTTGGTGTTATTGTTGATCAGGAACTGGCCTCCTACTGATCTGTCTCTACAGACTCTTCCCATCATGTTGCTGATGCTGATGTGCTTGGTGTCCTTCTGAAGGGTGGGGACACACGATCATTGGACCTCTCAGTTGGTTCTTCTTCTCTAAGGGGGTCAAATTCCACGTAGGACTAAGTCGGGCACTTTATTCATTACTTTTGCTGCCATCTCAGATTGTCTGCAGATTTGTGTGGTTCCATGTCTCTGAGGATAGGAGTTCTGGACCGTGGGTGTCAGAGGCTTGGCAGATGAACTGTTTGTTTCATATTTCAAGCCGTACTTGCCTGTTTCTTCTCCCACTTTGACTTGTTGGGTATGGTGGGAGCCACACGATGGAGTTGATATCTCACTCTTTGGTGCTCCTGCTTTTAGGCGGGGGTTATGGCATGTAAGGTTTTTGGGTGGGGGCTAGGCTAGGCTTGAGAATATCCTGAGGGCTGGCTGGCTGGTCTAATGTATGAACGTTTCAATGTTTTTATTGCAAGCCTAGTGTGCACACTTCCCGAGCTGTTTTGGCAGGGCTCTAGACATGTGTAATAGGGCGCATCCGTGCCATGCCGTAGAATGTTGATTGCTCCTAGCTTGTGACGAAGCGTTGGGATTCTCTTAATGTTAATGGCACAGAGGCAAGTGTTATCCCGCCCAGGAGTTCCCTCCCTAATGATTGTGTCTGTGTCCTCTGAAAGAGGTGTTCTCCTGACAGAACCTGGTGATTGGGAAAGGTTTATCTGGTTCTGGTCATCCTTGCTGTTGCCTCTTTTCGTTCCTCAGAGATTGCAGATAGACTGTTGATTGTGTTGTATTTGGAAAGAGGAAGGATTGTTCACAAAGGGGGTTTATACAAGAAGGACTGATGGTATTCATGAAGGGGGTTGCAGTGGGGGTTACCGGTTATGGTAGCTCTTTCTTGTTATTTAAAACTGCCATGGGTTTTCCCCCTAGTGCCAAGGCCTTTTTTGGTGATTTTGGTATTTCGCCATTCAATGCCTTCTAACGTTTTCTGTTTGGGATACCTCGCCATTGGGAACGTTACTGCAATAGAATCCACATTGAGGTGCAATTTGTAGACAAAGCTGATTTAAATAAATTGTTCATTTTTTTTACATACCGTACTGGTTTCTAAGTACGAATCTGAGATTCGAACCTCTGTTGCTCTTGCTATCAAGACCAGCCGTTGCCCCCTGTGCTATCCTCCGATCTGCACAATAAGGCTCTTTGAGGCAGTTGCCAAACACGGCGTCACCTGAAGAGGCACACTTATAGTCACCATATTGGCCCTAAAAAAATGCAGTTGGCTCCCAGTAGACTGCACAGTATCTTAGGTGCACTTTTGCTGACGTGGCATAAATCTTTGCATCAGCCCTGGTTGTCCAATGACCTCACAGAGACAAGCATTGTGCCCATATCTTGACACCTGGTGGTGGTGCTGTGTGCATCTACATGGCGGCCGGTGAGAGGTCCGCCGACCACTGCCTCTGCAAGCCATGTCATTGGAAAAACAGTTATATAATCAAAATAATAATAATAATAATAATAATAATAATACTTGTCATAACCATCTGTGGTTTTATATAGCTCTTCATGATGGAGTCTCTAAGCGCTATACTAACACGTTATTCTTGAACCATCTTTCAATGCCAATTGGCGGAGATGGGGGAACACCATTCAAAGCAAGACCAGTGCTTTGCTAATCATATTCTCAATTGTGTTTGGGGTCTGCCTATGGAACCCACGCCCTGCTACTCCTATTCTAAGCACTGGGTGGACGCTACACGTAGAACTTCTCCAGGGTGGCCTAGTCTGATGTCTGCCCTGTACCAACTGGAGAACAAAACATAGATAGATTCACGAAGTGGAAAGCAGGGTGGGCGCCCATTTGAGCCCCAACGTATGTAAGTAACCTTAATCTGCATCTAATTTATGTTTTGCAGTCTAGTGACCGAAATATACATAAGTATTTTTATGGATGCGTTTTTATCGCATTTGTTTCTTGAATGTTTGTAAATTGGTATGTGTTTCTAATTTCATATGTTAAAAACATAGGAGATATTTTCTTTTCACTTTTATAGTGATTGACTGGTTAGCTGCAATTTAATAGTTAACGCACTGAAAATAATTTGAAAAAACTTTGAAAAACGATCTTCCTTTGCATAGAAGTGAAAGCTGATCTAAAATACCTTTCTATAGGGCCTCATTATGAGTTCGGTGATGTGGCCCAAAATTGTGGTAATGCAGTGGTAACAGAGTTACCACTGCATTACCACCACATGACCACACCACGGAACTATGGGTTTGGCGGTAAGGTAGAGAAAACACCTCCAATAAAATAGATAATTTCGCCACGTTACTGCCAAAAACTGCCAATTTTGGCAGCCCGCCAGTGTTAATTCTGCCTAACACCGCCATTGCCACTTGCAATCCTGCGGTAATTCTGCTGGACCAAGTGGCGGCAACAGCAAATCTGCTTGGTGGTACCTCGGGACATTTACTGCCAAAATACCACCAAACTTTAAATAAGACCCATTTGTATTGAATGATGTCAATTTAGTTTTTTGCCCGTCCCTCCGAGGACAGAAGTAAATTGGTATACAGGCAGCGCTGGTCATTGGGCCCGATTTTCCCCGATCCGGGATCCGGCAAACTATTTCTCCCTTGATCCCGGAAAACTATTTATTCCCTGCAAGGGTTTCCTTGTTTTTATCTTGGTTTTGTTGTTGCCAAAGCTGGGAAATCAACACAGGTTCTTAAAAACAAAGGAAACGGAGTAATTCACAGTAGTTGAATTTCGTACTTGGGTTTCCGGAAGGTTTTAAGTGCAGAGGCACGAATATAGACAGCAAGAAGAGTGTCCTAGACTCATGGACACTGGCGTCCCCGGCACACTGTATGTACGGAGAAATATCAGTCAAATATCACATGTATATACACTGATTAACTGATTAAATCAATACGATATTCAAGAATAAGATCATTATGTTGACAATAGAAATTTGCTATACTGATGTGACAGGTATTATTATTATTATATTTTCCTTTTCCTTGTATTGTTTTTCTTTATTCTCATTTTTAATTTTCTCTTATTCTGCTTGGTAATGTTTCCTTTACTCATTAAATGTAGTGTAATAGAATAACTTGTGTTGTATAATGAACAAATTGTATGCATATATGTTGAAAGGTTTATTACTCAGCCATACCAATAAAATAAAAAAAAAACGATATTCTTATTCTTAGTTTATGCATAGTTTATGCATAGAGCTAGATTAATTTGTATACAATTGGTCAGTGACTCTCGAGTACTTTTGCAGTGACGACACACAGAGACCCTACTAATCATGCAATTGAGAGTACAATAATCAAGAAGCAAGTCTTGGAAAGGTGATACTATTTGAACATTGACTGTTTACTGTAGATTAATTCTGAATGAGGTCAGAAACAAATGACTCACTAAGGTTTTTTGTTCTTATGTTATAGAACAGAAGTGAAGCTCTAATTTATGCAACACATGAAACTGATTAATTTACCGCTCCTGATGAAGGGATCATAATCCCAAAATGCGTGGAGCGCAAATTCTTTTTGCTATTCTAATATTGTTATAAATGATACGAGAGTTTACCTAAAAAAATAAAGTACTTGTGTTATTATTTACAAGTGTCATTAAATGTAAACAAATGAATCTAGCTCTAGGCATACACTAATAATAAGAATATCGTATTAATCTGCGTATATACATGTGATATATGACTGATATTTGTCAGTACGTACAGTGTGCAGGGGGTGCGCGTGTCCATTAGTCTAAGACACTCTTCTTGCTGTCTATAGGAACACAGGCCTTCAGTATGAAAGTCTAGAAACGTCCCCACTAGACTACTTGAACGTCTTGCGAGTATGCATGTGAATATCTCTGTTTAGAGTGCAGGCTGAAGAAAATATTTAAGGAATCATTGCAGGTTTAAAAGGTGTGCACCTTTTATACATGCTTGCAGCATCATAGGAAACACTCTTCTCTTGGGTTATTTACCAGGTTTTAATAACTAATTGACCTCCTGAAATGGAAGTCTGTGTTTATGGTTGCTGCGTGATGATCCCACAGTAAATGATGTCAAATTCCAGCACTGCATACAGGTGTTCAATTACATTGGCATCACCCTGGCTGGGCCTGCCTGATAGACATTCCCTCTTGTTTCCATTATCCTCCCGTCTCATTTCCATAGTCCAACGAAAACGTGAGGAAAAGCCCTGCGAATTTGTCACTTTCTTTGACTTTTGTGTGACTAACAAGGACACGGAAGTAGGAACACGGGCTTGGAAGTATCTCCGTGTACTCCTGATCAATACTTGCCAAGAATGAAGGATTTTCGTAATACCATGTGTGATGCTAATTTAAATACTTGTAATTAGCATTATGGACATTGGTAAGATTCTCTCAGAAAAGACTCTGTGGCTGTCAGAACATAAACAGTACCTTCTACTTTGCCCTTGTTATATGGCAATCTTTCCAGTGAGGGCTTGGGCTCAGCTAAATTAGGTCAGATGCCTTTCTTAGCCTCTTTTCAGGCACTCAGACACGTATCCCTCGGGCTCCCTGTAGGTAGACACCTCAGATCGGTTTGGATGCGCAGGTAACGGGCATTGGCCAAGCCAACAGTTTGGGTTTTGTGTAAGTATGTCATCAGCATTTCACAGGCAGTGCCATAATTGTATACCTTGCCAAACGATGACAACAGCTGGTAAATGCTGCTAGTAGCTGTACCTATTATGATAGTGCCTGGCAAATGCCTATCTAATGCCTATACATGAATCAAAACTGATGGATTTGCTGATGCTTATTTTAAAAGGAATTGAGTGCAAAGAACACATACAAGGACAAACATACAGGTTAAAATCAAGTGGCAGAAGGCACACTTGGTTGACCCATTTATTTGACACCAGGTGCCGTTTATTCTCCTATATAGCTGCATTAGGTTTCAGAATGCTAGCTCAAAGGTGATCCCAAGGGGGATGTGTTTTGGTGCGGTGGGGCAAGTACTGGGTGGGAATGACCATAGGAACTGCCATGGTCATTGGCAGCCAATTTGTTCGTAAAAACCCATACAGAACCTACAGGCTGTGTGTCCCTCCGCACATCCCATCTCTCTCCTAACTTTGCTTTCCATTGCAATCGTTTTGCTTTATAGACAATGGTTACAGGGCCACCTAAAAACAAAGCAAAACACCTGGCAGGCGATTCAGGAGGACCTGAGGCTTTTTAAAAGCTCCCTGACTGATCCTGGACGAGCTTATAACTATTTAACCGTGTCTGCCTGTGTCGCTATATCATCAGCAAACATAGCCAACACATATGTGTTCTAAGAACACACAAGCTGCCTTTCTATCATCTGCTTTAGCTGGCGGGGATACCTTCCACCGCTGACATTTGTTTTGAAAGCTGTTAAATAGTCGTATATTACACTTGAAGTTACGAGCTGTAAAATGCAGACCTTCTCTCCCATTTCTTCTTTTTATGAACTATTCTAATTTCCCTATTCAAGCTGACATCCATATTTGCTTCTTTCTTTAGTCCATACCCTTTTATTATGTTCTTTGACGGCCACAATTCCAGCCAAAGGAAAAGTCAAACACCGCACATGTGCAGTGCTGCCTTACTTCTCAAATGTGGGACTCCGCTCAATAAATACAATAATAATAATAAACCAGAACTGGATACAGACATTGGCAGAGACAAACTCTATTATTTTTCATAGTACCACCTGCAAGCCAACACTTGGTATCGGTGTACAGATGACAGGGAGATGGGATGTGAGGAGGGGCACACAGGCCGTGGATGTTTTTTTTTATTTTTTTACAACCCTATTGACTATGGCCATGCAAATCCATGTTGCCCACTGCCTCTCCTCCCCTTCCTAAACTCATCATCGCCCTGGAATTTAATAGCTCTATCACTGGCAAGCAGTAACATCAAACCATGTGCCGCTATGGGGCTGCCATTTTTATTTTTGAGCAGTCTTCTGAAAGGTTATGGCTTAATTGCATCTGCAAAGCAGATCCTGGTGACAGAAAAATTACACAACCAAGTGTGCTTTCATCCACCTGACTTATATGCAATGTTTCCTACGAGAAGTTTAAATCTTCAAATGCCCCCAATGTTATTTCAATGACACACACAACATGTTACTGTTTAATGCATACAAGGGAAGCTGCAGAAACAATGTCTATGTTGTATTGCAGTACAAAACAGTTTTATATTTGATAGGCCTGTCCCATTTGTTCCGCACATCTCGCTGATTTTCAGTTTGCATCACTTGCCAAAATGTCATGTTCCTGTATGATTTCTTCCTTCCTCTTTGGCTGTGAATTCTAGGTTTAAGTTTATAGAATAATACATTGAGCAGCAACTTATAAAGAACAGTGTTTGCTGCTCATGAAATGCTCATCATTCACACTTACTAGTGCCTGTAGCTCCTAAATAAACTTAGGTGTTTGCTGAATGTCTATCATCATCCTGTTTAAAGTTTAGTGCTTGAGCCGTGGCACACTTATAGATTTTAGAGTTTAGCACCATGGGCACAAGAGCACTTTCCCTGCAACCGGCAATGCTAAACGATCAGAAGTCAATCTGCAAGATGGGACAAAGTGCTAATATTCCTTCCCCCATTGGAGAAAGTATGCCATGAAATGCAGAAAAGGCTGAGGGAAGGTTGGCATTTCTTAAATTGGCACAAGTTCTGCACCCAGGTTCCTGCTCCATGTCATGGGTAGTTTTTCCCTCCCCCCCTCTGAGTGTTTAGAAAGTTCTGAGTGGGGTTACCCTGCAGATGTAGAACATTATCTTTAATCCAGGGGTCTCCAACCTTTACATGATTCAGCATATACCAAGTTTTGTTTTGTCAAAGAATAAAGAAAAGCACTGCCAGTTTAGCATATCCCTAATTCTTGGAAATTGCTCACATGCCAGGTTAAAGAATTCAGCCAAGGAAAGTAAGCCAAAGCCGACTTTGTTTTTCACCGTTAAAAGTTACTATGTCAAAATAATTGGCAAGGTTGACAAAATGAACATGTGGTAACCATGTGATCCAGTTATATGCAAATAAGTGAGAATCACAGGGGTAAAATAATATTTTGTTTTATAGCGATGACTTGAAATGTGCATGAATCATTTAACAACCCAACCAGACAATGGGCCTCATTACAAGTGTGGCGGTCTGGAAACAATGTGCCGGTATTTCCAATTACAGGCATTCTTTCTGGACCGCAGCACTACGAGGTGGAATGCCGGTGACAATGGTGCCGGTAACAGAGTACACTGTGCTACCGTTGCCGGAAGTACAGTGAACCAGAAACAGCAGGACCCTTCCGGAAGCAGTGCAAGAAACACTGGCACCCCAGAAATAAGGCTGAATTACGACAGCGGTTTTCCCAAAAACACAGGCACGAAAATGCCTGCTGTCAGAATGTCGACATCAACGTGTCTGGATGGCACCAGGAAGTAGGTGATTTTATGTGAATTGTGTTTTTCAAAATGGCTGCTGTTGAGCTTCCAGTTCCTGCGGTGATGCTGTTTCCGGACCCGGTGTTTCCGTTGCCGGTCTGTCCCTCTTATACATACTGGTAACAGTGCCCCCAGCTTTTTTGATGAAAATGACACTGATTTTAGTGCATGGTGACATGCTTTCCATTATGCCGGTTGCACCGTTACTGGCATGCTGGATTGCATGCTCTCGTAGGGTTGTGTTGTTCCGGTGATTTTGTGGTTGCGGTTCCCGGAAACAGTGCCACCAGCTCCATGGAATCGCTGCCACATTACTGGCAAACTCATAATGAGGGCCAATGACTAATCCTCAGTAGAACTGATTGCTACTCAGGGTCCCACATTATATGGGGAATTGTTTTGTTTCTGTTTTTATTGGATATAGTGCAATAGATTTGTTATGAGGGAGGTTTCTCTTACAGTTGTGAATAAATATTAGAGTGAAAATGCTATTACGAGTATCCCCCCACATGACTATTAATGAACTAAGAATAGAGATGATTTCATGTGAATAACCTCCACCGTCACTTGCACTGGAGTCTTTTAACTTTTTTTTGATGTTCAATGACAGTATAATCCTTAGACAAGGGAAAGATTTCTTGCTACCCCTATTAGACAGGCGGTACATCACCCGCACAGGGCCAGGGTGTGCTTCTGAATATGGACAGTATTTTAGGTGTGTGTTTTTTGAGAATTTTGTAAGTTATGCCTAGTACAGATATGTACTCCAGTATTCATTCTTCTGTGATATAAAATGAGGATAAAGGACAACATCAAGACATAAAGAAAGTAAGACAGCAGAGAGAAGCCTTTTGGATTGACCGAATAGACACAATGATGCCCAACGGCTTGAACGAAGATAGGTTCTTAACTGTTTTCTGTAACTATGACCGAGGATCTTGGGACTTTGGAATCTTTTCAAGATTGATGATGTCAGTAATGTCTGATACATCTAGCAAGCACCACCAATCAATACAAAAGGAACATTGGGAAAATAGTTAAAATATGACCCGCATGTTTTCTTTATTGACCGCTGCTTATTGAGATTTCAGTTTGCATAACTGTTTGACCTACATGTATACTGCATTGACCGTTGCATATTAAGCATTCAGTTCACATAATTTTTGAAAGATTTCTTCACTACTTTGTGATTATATATTATGTGAGTTTTTTGTTCTTCCTTTACATGGATGAACACACAACATGTGGTTGACTTTAGATACACACATAGAGATAGAGTGACAGCTGGTATTTTACACTCCTATTCAGGACGTGCTATTCATTCCAGAAGACAGATATTAATTTAGCAATTTAGAGGCACTTGTCAGTAAGATGAAGATCGAATGTTTACAGTTAAGTGGAATATGATATTTGATGTTAAACCACTTAAACAGGTGAACATGAGATTTATATTCTGAAAAGGACACAGCAGTAACAGTCGGTTCTAATGGCATTTGTACACCGGCTAAGATTAGACATAACAATACAATGAGGTATAATATACATAAAGAAATGCGAGTACTGTTAGGCAACATTTTTGAGTTACTAACATACCGTCTAATGGAACATCTGTCCATAATTTGATTATGAAAGAAATAGATAACAGAGTTCCACACTCAACATTACATATTAGATACAACACAATATACCATCACAAGATGGCAGACACGGTCACAGTTTAATGGCCATCTTGTCAGGCATTGCAGCATGGTCGTCCCCATGACAACGTAAGTGGCTAAGAAGGAACAAACACGGCAGCTCGGTCTGTTACCACGTATGCTGTCGTGCACCATGCCACTACAATCAGATACCAAGGTAAGCTTAACAAGACTTGCAGAATACGGACAGATCACAGAATCTGTTTTAGCAGAAACATACATATTATGCTTATTATACTTATATTCTCCCATAGATTGTGTAGTACACAGCCATATCGGACATACGCTCCATACTGTTGAATACAGGTCAGTGTTCTTGGACCATTGCAAGACCACGTAGTTTAGACAACAATACTAATGCCCACTGACATGGATAGCTGAGATTTTAACGGACATGCACACAATACCAATGCCCACTGGCAAGGATAACTGAGACCTTTAAAGATATGCACACCTAACTATATGTAGATAGGAACTCTCCTAAGTCGCAGAGCCAAATAATGATTAAGTGCACCACCTTAAGTATTGGGTGAAAGGAAGAATGACAATCTGGATGTTTTTGATGCATATTTTTTGCAACATGATGATTGTGGATGAGTTCATTAACACTATTTGGTGATAGCATCACAATAACACTGCAATAGCCCATACAATCCTGTTATGAAGGAGACTTACACAATCCTTTGTGGTTCAGATCCTTTATTTGAGTTACAATGATGTAGACGACCCCCAGCTGAAGGCGAGTCAACTGCTCCCTTCTCTTGCTCAACCGCTTCTCAAATCATCCTCTTTCCAGAATCACATGATGTCAACCAGGTTCCATGGTTGTCATGGAATAAGAATAATAATGAAACTATGTACAGGGATACAATGCATAAGCAATGAATTGATGATGACACCTCTAGTAATAATGGAAGATACTTATAATTCCTAAATGGTGACACACATAGTAATAATGGAACATGCTTATCATTCCTAACATCTCCTCTTCTTATAATTAACACACATTGTAATAATGAATAATAGAAAAGTACTTATCATTCACTCCTAACATCTCTTCTTATAAATCCTAATCTGAACTTTGGCTTTAAAAATTCACATTCAACACATAACATCACACCCTCACACTCCTCTCTCCAGATGTCCTAAGCACCACCACTCTCTCTTTATTCCAAATGCCACCACCTTTGACTAACACCGAAGAACATACGTCCTTCACCACCTGCTTAGGTTCTGAAAACACTGAAGCATCTTTTCGTACTTTGGTAGCTAGTTTGATTTTGAGCCATTCACCTTCATTGACTCTGAACTCTCTGCAACAATTATTTTTTCATCATATCTCACTTTGGCTTTGGAACCAAATTCAATAATCCTCTCTCTTATTTTCTCCAGGTCTACCTCCACGCTCCTGGATTTTCCCGTCCACCCAGGACACATATGTGAGTTGGGTTTTCTTCCCTGCAACACCTCGAAAGGAGAAACACCTGTCACACTGTGGAGTGCAAGCCTGTACTGAAAAGTTCTTTACATTACTGTCCTAACCCAATCAGCACCTGTAGCCACGGCAATTCTGATGGCCTCCATAAGAGTTCTGTTACAGCGTTCAATGCACCCGTTACTCTGGGGATGATACAGTGATCAAGAAAACCTCTAAACTCTTTAGACACTAGTTGTGACCCATTGTCTGATAAACATCTCTTGGGGAATCCTTCCCTCCTTGCCTCCAAAAAACCTGCTCAAGAAATTTGATAATGCTACTGCTGGAATTATCCCTCAACACGCAAACCTCGGGCCACTTTGACAATAAATCCATAACCACCAACACGTTATTATCTCTTCCTGTGCTGTTCTTCTGTGTCTTTGTCCACTCCCGGCCTCCAAAATTCTGCTCTTACCAAACCTTTTGTCCTTGCGACACCTAAATGACCAACATGGGCTAAATCCACAACTGATCTTCTCATCCTTTTGGGAACCAACATTTGATGACCCCTATACAAGTAATTGTTCTGGACCCACAATTCATCCTTTACCTTGGCATAACCACACAGGTCATCAGAGTAACTCTTTACCTTACCAGCCTTCACCAATGTTAAAATCTGTTGATACACTGTATCTTCTACGCAAGCCATGTCCCACTCATCCTTCTTCAAAGCATCATGGACTTGGAACATTTCTGTCATTTCCTCTGAACACAAGTTCGACTCACTGAACTGTGTTCTTTCTCCACCGATCTGGATAAAGCATCCGCAACCGCATTACTCTGACCACATATGCGGAGCATCGAAAACTGTAAACCTTGAAAAGCAGTTACCCACTTCATAATGTTTCTTGAGATTCCCTCCAAACCTCCTTTTGTAAAAATTCCAACTAACGGTTTATGATCAGTACAAATTGTGAATTCCCTGCCCCACAAAAACCTTTTAAATTTCTCCACACCCCAAATGCATGTTAGAGATTCCTTCTCCACAACAGATCACCTACTCTCTGGACCTTTCAAAGATCTAGAGGCAAAGGCTACTGTGTGCAGACACATACAATCTTCCTGCATGAGAACAGCACCAATACCATAGTCACTGGCAGCCACGAAAACTAATGTGCGTTTCCTTTCTTCAAAAAAGTTAAGAATAGGAGCATTGACACTGGATGACTTTATCTGCTCAAATTCACTCATGCATTCTCCATTCCACTTGAACACTGTTAAAACGGATTTCTGAACTCTGTCCTGGCGGCGCAGAAGTTCAGAAGGCCAACCTAATTACTTGGAACAGGGTAACCTCTGGACAAGCCAGACCAATCAGGGTAGTGATCGCAGCTGTCAAGACTAGGTCTCAAGAGGGGTGAGGGTGACTGAAAGCCCGCAATGAGCACACAAAGCAAGGACACTTACAAACTACTCCAAACAGGTGTTATATTAAAAATATATACACATTTATTCCAAGGCCTTTAAAACAATGACCGTAGCGAGAAATCACAATACAACTCTAGTAAACCAACACATACCATACCAATACAATATATATACAAATACGAACAAGTCTCAAGCGTTAGATGCACGAAATGTGTAGTCCGCCTAAAAGGGAAGGAAAACAGGCAGCGCGAAATAATGCTTAGACCCAGTCCGCCTTCAGAGGCACCTAACTAAAAGGAAATCCGAGCCCTACGAAGAGTGGAGCCTTGTGCTCAAAAGTACCTGGACACGCTGGTGCCAATGTGCAAAAGGGGAGTCTCTTCGAGGGAAATCAGGAAGTTCAGTTAAGTGCGCAAATGAAGAAGAACAGAGTTCCTCGACTCAAGCGCAGCCTCCACTGTGGGCAGAAGCAGAGCGCGAGTACCGAAAGGCGTGCTGTTTTGACACAGCGGGGAAAAGCTATGGGCTCCTGCAGGAGGGCGACCAGTTCCTAGCTATGCTACTCACCGGTCCCCGATGCAAGCAGACCCAGGCTTCTCCGCGTCTGTTTCAGTCGCTGGCAGGTTCAGGAGAGCAGGGGACGTCTCGTCGTGTTGAGTCTGCAGCAGCAGAGTTGAGTTGAAGATGTCCCCAAACGAAGTGAACCCGCAAAGTTTGTTACCACAGCCGGGCAACGGAGCGGCCGTGTGTATCTGAGCCAAATGTACACTACTCATTTCAGACCTGGGAACGCCAAGTGTATGAATCGTGTGAGAGTGACAAGGACTCGAAATACTACACAACCTGGCGGCGGTTACAGAGCAAGACTCCTGTGTAGGCTGGTCAGTCTGCTGGATGGCCCAGAGACGCTTCAGAAGGCTTACGAGCAGGAGATGGTGAAGATGCCGAGAATAGCTGTTCCCGCTATTCCAAGGGTCGAAGTACCAGTACAGGCCTTCTGGTTTGATCAAAGGTAAAAAGGGTTTCACAAGGCGACAGCAGTGCAGAGGAGCAGTCCTTCAGCGGGTCACCAGCGATTCCTCGGTTCAGCCTCTGGGTTGCAGGATACTTGGCTCCTGTATTCCTTCGTTCATGAGAACTCAGGAGATCGACATGGTAGTGATGTTTCCAGCCCCCTCTTATCCACGGTTCCCTTCGCGCCAAAACGGAGGGGACCCAATGGGAGATCCGCTCATCAACACTCACACCATACGTGGACCTATCACGGACCACGGTGGTCCCAGGCATTCACACCACCCTAGACTCTCTGGCACCCAGGATGTGTATTGGGACCAGACATCCCAGTCCACATCCTGGAGGCACACACCAGGCATGTAGAAGCCCGCGAAAGCATCCGTGTTTCGCGGGAAAGTACATGCCCAAATAAGGAAGGCCCCGGGTCGGCTCGACCTGGGGAAGGTGAAGGGAGCAAGACAGTCAGCGGACAGGAAAAGGAGCCTCGTGGTCTGGCCATTTTGGGAGCCAGGCCACCATTTTGGGCTAAGCGCAAGAAACGCGCTTAAAACACCAAAAGGAGCTCAAAACACAAGAAACGATCGCTGCCACCATTCCCGTCCGTGAATCACTTGCACCGATCAGTTACAATCCAAAAAGAGTATCTAGGGCCTGTAGAAGGCTAGAGACCCAAGAGAGCAGTAACTTAGCTTACAGTGCCCTCTTGTGTCATGTTGCACGAAAGCCGCAACATGATAAAAGAAACTACGGAAAACAGCGTTTCCCGGTACTGACTGTCTTAAGGGCATGTCAGTTTCCCCGTAAGAATGGAGCGAAAGCCCAGAGGAGTGCGGCAGAAGGCTGCACTTCTCTGGCAAAGTCGAGAACAAGGTGAAAAACAACAGCAAAAAGTTTAGGGGTTGCCACATGGAAGGAAAATTACCCACAATTACGAAATCTTTCCTAACAAACAGCACACCTTTGCGAGTAAGCATCCTCATGTTCCGTGATATCTGTGACAAACCCTTAATGAATTTTCCGTAAAAATCTACCAGACCAAGAAAAGATAGTATGTCTGCTTTAGACTTGGGTGCTTCCATCTTCTTTATGGCTTCAATTGCTTCCTCATTGGGTTTAACACCCTCTCCCGAAATTTCATGGCCTAAGAAAACTACTTTATTAGTCTTAAATGTACATTTTTCCATCGCTACCGTGAGACCTGCTTCCTTCAAGATTCTCACAACTCTCTCCAGACGTTCTTCATGTTCTGTTTCATTACTTTCACACATTAGCACATTGTCTTGATAACACATCAACACATTTACTTCATTCTCCCCTCCCAGGATTCTATACATAATGCTTTGAAAGATGCACGCTGCTGATACTAACCCAAATGGCATGGGTATACATCTAAATAGGCCAATTGGAGTGATAAAAGCCGTAAAATCCCTAGATTCAGGATGTAATTCAACCTGATGATAAGCAGACTTAAAATCTAGTATAGAGAACACTTTGGATCCAGCCACCCCCACTAATAGATCATCTATTCTCGGAAGAGGAAATGTATCTGCTACCACCATACTTTTTAAGTGTCTCAGGTCAATGCATAATCTTAAAGACCCATTGGATTTTTTAACTACAACTATGGGACTAACCCAATCTGATGCTTCAATTTTTTCAATTACTACATGCATTTCCATTCTCTTCAATTCTTTCTCTACATTATCCTTAAATGCCAAAGGAATGGTGCGAAGTTTGGCAATTTTATGTACCACATCTTTTCTCAACCATATTTTATGCACAAATCATTTTAAACACCCCAATTTTTCCTTCACTTGAACATCAGCATTCTCCACACTTCTCACAGACTACTTGTTCTGGATGGCTTGCCTCAAACTGTATTTTTAACTCTGCCTGATCGCTCCAAGACAGTAACACTCCACCTTTCTTTGCAACATGTATGGTTCCAAAAGCTTTTCTAGCTTTAAATTGTATTTCACCTTTGAAACTTCCTATAATCTCTATAGGAGTTTCCCCATATGCATTTGCTCTAACCGAGTTCTCCCACAATGTGCAACAGTCAAATTTCTCCTTCCAAGTTTGTACACTGATTAAAGTGTAATCTGTAGGTAGGATTTCCACGGATACATACAATGGCATAAGGTTTTTTTTCTTCACTTTCCCATCCACCGCATTTACAGTATACACCACCTGTCTAGACACTTCACTTCCACATTCATCGTCATACTAAGCAGTTACCTCATGCACTTGAGACATACTAGTGCCAACATTTTTACAACATCGGGCAAGATGACCTTTCCTGCCACAGTCATGACATATTATATGTATTGCAAAACAATCCTTATCAGATGCTAAATGAGAGAACCTTCCACATCTGTAACATCTCCGTCCAGAAACTCCTCTGTAATTCTTGCTATATCTAGTATCTGACAGGACTGGTCTCCTTTGACCCTCCCTTCGAATCCTTTAATGGTAACCATTGGCGTCCACAGCCTCTGCCAGCTGAAGGTTTATTCTCATCTTGCACCTCAAACTTTTTGCCAGAATAGTCTGCCCGCATTGTTGTTGTACTTGACCCTTGTCGTTGGACAACCTTTGAGACTTTATGCACTGTCCCTTCACTCTCCTCATGTTTGGGTTTTTCACTAGATGCTTCTGCTTGAAGCATCTTGATACACTTATCTCTGTGTTCTATAGCCTTGGCAATCTCAATGGCTCGGTCTAAAGAAGGATTCCTCTCCTTCCATAACTCTTTTCTAATACTGTCGCTGGAGCATTTGATCATCAATTGATCATTGATATGTTAATCTTGACAATGGTTAAATCTGCACTTTACAGCCAGACCCCTCAAGGCTGTAATAAAATCCTCTATGCTTTCACCATTTTTCTTCTTGTGGCAAATTCATATCTTTCTAATATGATATTCTCCTCAATGCGAAAATGTTTGTCCAACTTAGCCAGAGTCTTTTTATAGGGACCTACATCGGTACTGTCACTTGGTTCTAGGAGTTTTTTTTAAACTTCCTGACCTGTAGTGCCCAGGCAATGAAACAACAAAGCCTCCTTGCGTTCGTTTAAAAAGTTAGCCCCAAACACAGCTAGGGCATACTTGTTGAACCCCTCTTGCCCATCTGCCCATCTTACTCTGGGCTCACCCGGGTTTGGAAGAAAAAACATAGGAGCCGGGACATTTGCCATCACTAAAGCCTTAGTTTGTGGTCACACTAGGAGCAGGGTTACTGCACAGTCACTACATGTGGGAACCCCAAAACCCAATCTACACAGTTTAAACTGGGATACTCAGACTCACTAGTGTTGAACCTCCGCTGCAAAATTACCCTAGGATTCGCTGAATGATGAAGAATTCGCCACAGCCAAATACCAACAATTGCCACGTAACGCAGTTGGTTGCGTCCCGTTAACACCCCGTAGCAGTCTTTCCAAACTAATTTGAACTGTTCCTCTTGAGGTAGAACATAATACGATTTGTATTCTATATTACTTTAATCACGGCACCAACCCATACCAAGATGGCCACCACGTCGCTGTGTCCTTTCCTCTGAAGATGTGATGACGTTGTACGTTGGGCCCTCATCAATTGGCTGAAACTTCTCGTCAGCTGCTCGCGTGCAGAAACGTCTTCGTCTCCATGAACTTTTGAAAAGTTACAATCAGCAACCAGATGATGCGGGTGCTGAAATATGCTCAGCCAGATGACGCGCTGCTACCCAAGCTGGTAAACGTCTCTAAGCAACAAATGTCGAATGTACACACCACTCCGCTTGAGATCGTGCCCACGTCCGTGTTCCTACTTCACTGTTGCAATGCATTAGCACAACTCGTAAAATATATCAAAGCACACGTAAGGGAACTTCCAATATCTATGAACTGAGTACACTCCCAATGTCCATGATCTGAGTGCACTGAGTACACTCCCAATGTCCATGCTCTGAGTGCTCTTCCTTGCTTCCACTGCTTGGCGAATGTAGATGAACTGCTTGGTAGAAGCCAGTCATCTCCTTGCCGGTCAGAATGCTTTCTTGCTGCTACGCGTACTCCAGAAATTACTGGTCCAGTTCAGACAGTAGTCAATCCAGTCACATCACGTACCGCGGCAAACACTCTACTCACAACTGGGGGTTGTGCGGGCCTTTAAATCCTCATTGCCAATTGTTAAGAAGGAGACTTACACAATCCTTTGTGATTCAGATCCTTTATTTGAGTTACAAAGATGCAGACGACCCCCAGCTGAAGGCGAGTCAACTGCTCCCTTTGTTAGAACAAGAAAATATCGAGGCTGAGTACCACAAGGGAAATACACCAATCACGGGCTGAAAAGATTCACAAATCTTTTAATAATGTACAGTTTACAAAGTAACACAGATAGCTATCTGGCTCCCAACACCCCGCAATGTGTACCAGCCCGACATAGAGAGGTGAGAGTGTGCTGGATGTCTAAACATTCATGCTTTTATACAACTTTGAGTAATATTGTCCAGCCCCTCTTCATGTTAATAATTTGTGGTCTAGGGTTCGTGCCTAGTTCACATACGGTTCATACAATATTATACAAAGGATTACATTGGTTTGTATTTCCGTGGAGGCACAATGACGATGTATGTTCTCAAATCCTACAACAAGCACCATTTATGATTCTCTTACAATTGAGCTCGGCCTGTGTCCATGCTCGAGGTTTGCTTTACATTGTCCCCAGTGTGTATTCACAGATGAGTCTTGTGAGCGTAGACAACACTTAAAAACAGTTCATATGCAGTGCAAGGCCTCGTTACCTAGTCTAAACAGTTGGCTCGTGGATAGTTTAAACATTAATAGAACCCAAAGGTCGGGAAGCTTGTTTGCAAGTTGAAAACATAGTCCACCATTTTAGAACAGAGAAAGCACGAGTAGAAATCAAAATGGTGGATGAATCTTAAAATGGCGGCGAAGTCAATCCAAAATTGGAACTTTGCAACGTGGTTTTCCTCGTGGAGCGACTAGGTTTAGGCCAATATAAATATAAAGGAGGCACTATACAATTACCGTTTAACAAACCCTCCTTTTGGCCTAAGCCAAGAGTTTGACTAAAAATAATCGCTTTACTCGTAACTCCACGTTTCAAGGTCCATACATCCTGAATCACATTCATCAGATATATCAATCGCCATTAGATCTGTAACAGTAATATCCTTCATCATGAATATGTTGGTCATTTTTACAGGTGTGTGTACCTTTGGTCCTAATGTTCCCACAGTTTGTGCACAACATCCCCCTAACATTGAACATATGGCAGGAAGACATTGTATACAACAACAACAGAACAACAGAATACCAAGAATTATCATTAAGACTGAGAAAAGCTTCCATCCCCAAGACCGTAAGAAGTCCCAGAACCAAGTAATAGGATCCCAGTTTCCCTCAGGAACATGCACTTCTGAGCTCAGGACGTGCAGATTTTGTATTGCCTTAAATATGGTCGGAGAGGAATCAGGTACGAAAACATAGCAAGCTGACCCCACTGATTTGCATACTCCTCCACGCTCAGCCAAGATGACGTCTAATACCATCCGGTTCTGTAGAGCCACTAATCTAATAGCTTTTTGCTTTAGAGTCGTGTTGTAGAGTATGTCAGTGGTCCGGTTGATGGTTCTCTCCAGTACTCTTGCCAGTCTCCTAATATCCTCGGAATTCATAATCTGCCCCAAAATGGTACAAAGGATTTTGCTACATCACCCAGAACTTGTGAAGGAGTATCACCGTTCTTGTCCCGCATTGGACGAGCCCTAGAGATCTCAGTGGTACTAGCTACATATACCCCTGGTAGCAGGATGCCCAAATAACAAGTTCCCTGCCAATCCATAGGTAGTCACGGATAAGCCTCATTACCGTAAACAAAGTAGACAGGTTCGCCTACATACAAAGGTCTGTCCTCAATGGTCAAGTGTGCAACACTGGTACAACCCTCAAAACCACCCATTGACTGAGTGCCATTCCTCTGTATGCAGAAAGAGACAGAGTTGGGGCTATGATTTACAGTGTAGGAAGGTGGTGTGGCATCCTTGTTACCTATAGGAGCCAGCTTGAAAGAGATAAGTGATTGGAAAGGTCGGGACAGTCTATCAGAAGGCCTAATAGAAACAACATTAAGCTTGCTCCTATTTGCAAAGAGTGAGCATCGCAGAGGCGTCAGTACTCGCCTTTCAAATTCATTCAAATTAGTCCCGTCAAAGTTTCCAGAGATGCTATCATTCCAACAACCAAAGAATAGTGCCCTTAGAGAGGCATAACATGCAGTAGTTAAAGACAAAGGATGAATATACCAGCCCAACCCTTATCCCCATGCTATTCAAAACGCATGAGTTGCATTCATTATTAACAGTAGTGTATTGTTATGATAGCTCTGTCTATGTTGGGAGTCCCTAGGAGATAGAGTGTGCAGGTGCACAAAAGGTGTAGACATTGTAGGAACACTCTCAGTAGGCAAGAATGTTTCAAGTGGGCGCACTTCTTCTATATACCAGAATCCAAAGGCAATCAATACTGTTAGACTGGTTAACGCAATTACAAGAAGACAATACGTCTTTAAAGACCATGTATTTGATCCTCCAATGTCATTGTTGGCCACATGATTGATCGATTGTTCCGCACGAGTAGGGACAATAACTGGCATTGTTCCTTGAAGCTCTTTTCCGAAAAGTTCCTGCGAAAAACTCTGTAGTCCGTTTGCTGGTGATCTCCTGATCACGTTGTTTCCTGATTGTAGATAGTCTTTCCCAGTCCCCAGCCACCTACTTCTTCTTCAGTGCAAAAAGGTGGCAAAGGACATGCTCTATGACCGTTCCCCTTATGGGCACAGTCGTATTTGTGCAGTGAGACTAGTGCTGAGGACACAGATTGTACCTTGTGACTCCTGGTACCATGTGATCTGCGAACAGTGTGTTGTTGCTTCCTGATGGAAGTGATGAAATAACAACAGAACTGTGCAAGGGTGCAGAAGGATCTGCAGAAGTCACCCCAGGCCCTGCGGGCTCAGGAAGTGTCTCCAGAACACCCTTGGTGCTGTTCAAGGCTGATTGATCGTTGGGAACAGAGCAAGTAGGTTTTTTCTTGTCTTCTCCGTCGTGTGGCAAAGGGAAAGGTTTCCTCCTGACATGCGTAGTGTGGATCCAGTGGCGTTTCCCCGCTACTCGTACAGAAGACTGTGTGGACAACAGGACCTGGAAAGGTCCTCTCCGGCGCATTGCGAGACTGGATGCTTTCTCAAATGACTTCATGAGCACCCAGTCGCCGGGTCAAATTCTGTGACCTGGCCCCTTGTATTTAACTGGGAGGGCTGTTGATAAATCAAATACAAATTGTGAGTTAACCGCTCACAGTACTCAGAAAGAAGTAAGTGCTCTACATCCCTCAAGGCTCTTGGCTTGGGAAGATTCCAAATGTTAGCTGGCCTCCTCATCACAACTTCATAAGGGGAGAGCCCAGTCCCAGTCTGTGGGGTTGTGCACATGGAGAGAAGCACTAGCGGTAAGGCGCCCGGCCATTTCAAATTGGTGCCGGCACACACCTTAGCGAGTTTATTTTTTAGAATACCATTGTGACGTTCTACCAGTCCAGCATTTTGAGCAAGTCTAGCCGAATGGAACCGTTTATCGATCTGTAATCCCGCACATACTTGCAGAATAACAGCAGCGATAAACTGTGGACCATTATCCGACCAGATGACCCTCGGCAAACCAAACCTAGGAAAATATTCCTTAAGCATGGTTTTGCCAGTGTCATTGCTGTGGCATCTTTCACAGGGAAGGCTTCAACCCATTTACTAAAAGCACAAATAACTACCAAAACGTATTTAAAATTGTACAGCACTCCATTTCAATGAAGTCAAAGTAAATTACCTCAAAAGGGACAGAAGGTGGACCAAAACTACCCCTTGGTGTCAATGTACCCTTCCCCACATTATGCTGTAGACAGACCATACAACTCTGGACAAAATGCTCAGCAGTTTTCGGGATGTTAACATTTACCCAGACCGATTCTAACATTTTGCAAATCTTCCTAGCGCATATATGAGTTTTACCATGGGCCATTGAAATCATCATAGTAACATACGCATCGGGCAACATCAATTTCCCCTCTGAGTTAACCACCCAACACCCGTCTTCATCCAACCTCGCCAAGCCCTCATCCCATTGCTTGGTTTCTTCTAGAGTGGCATCTGCTTGAATATTTTTTATAGAATCAATCCCTTCATCTATAGTACTAATATTTGTGGCTTGCCTTGTAGTGTACATATCTGAATAGAGGTCAGTAGCAGTCTGTTTGGCAATCTGGTCAGCAAAAGTGTTCCCTTTTCCTACATCATCTATGATTTTCTGATGTGCCGCGCACTTCATAATTGCTAGCTGAGTGGGAAGTGCAAGCGCTGAGAGTAGCTGAACTATCAAGGTGCCATATTGGATCTTCATTCCATGTGAGGTCAAGGAACCTCGTTCTGCCCATAGTCTACCGAAGTTGTGAACTACCCCAAAAGCATACTGGCTGTCAGTATATATATTCACTTTAAGCCCTTCGGAAAGTTCACAAGCTCGAGTCAATGCAATAATCTCTGCGGCTTGCGTGGAGTTATGCAAAATTCTCTTGGTTTCCACAATCGTGCTTAGTGTAGTGATGGCATAAGCAGCAGTGGATGTACCATCCGGAAGTTTGAAGCAGGAGCCATCACAAAACAGCTCCCCTTGTGGATCGTTCAAAGGTGTATCTTTCAAATCAATCCTGCCTTTGGTTTCTTGTTCTGTGGTATAAAGGCAGTCATGTGACATTTCGTCACTGCAAGCAATATCTTGCAGAGGAGGTAACAATTCAGCCAGATTTAATACACAACATTTTTTAATTTGGATATGCGGTGCAAACAAGATCAATTCGTATCTCGTTAATTGTGCGGAAGTAAGATGTTGTGTTTGCGTTCTGTTTAATAGAACGTCTACAGAGTGAGGTACCAACAAGGTTAAAGCATGGCCTAGGACTATACCCTCTCTCTGTTTTACAGACGCAGCAGCAGCGACAGCTCTCAGACATCTCAGCAAAGTGCATGCAGCAGGATCAAGGGTGGAGGAAATGTAACCGCACGGCCTATTCTTCCCCCCATGTTCCTTCGCTAACACAGCCAAAGCACATCCATCACGTTCATGCACATACAACTCAAAGGCCTTTTCATAATTTGGTGTGCCCAAAACCAGTGCTGAACACAGTGCAGTCTTGAGCAGATCAAAAGCTTTCTGGTGTTCCAAGTTCCACGGTAGTGGCAAAGAAATGCCCTTCTTTGTCAATGGCAACATTGGTTTAATCTTTAACGAAAAATTGGGGATCCACTGCCTACAGTAAAAAGCCATTCCTATCAAGGCTCTAACTTCTTTCTGTGTATTTGGGACAGACATGCCAGAAATGATTTTAATTCATTCAGGTGTCAATCTTCTTCCCTCCTTTGACAGGAGATAGCCTAAATAGGCGACCTCCTGTTGACAATATTGAAACTTTTTCAGTGAAGCTTAGTGTCCATGTTTTGCTAAATGAATAAGCAATACACAGTGGGCCTCATTAGGACCCTGGCGTTAAGTGTTTAACAATGCCGTAAAAGGCTGCGGCGCCGTTAAACACTTAGCGCCTTACTACAAGGTCCCTTTGCAGGACCCGACCCTAACGGCTGGTCTACACCAGCCGTTAAAGTAGGGACCCGCAAAGGGACCTTGGTGCTAAGTACGGTACCGCAATTTGCGCCTTCCCCATTCCCATAGAGCGCTGTGGGGCGAAAATGGGAATGGGGAAGGGCCATGGTTCAATGGGGAATTACTGCCACGCCAACCTTGGAATGGGGTGGTAATTCCCCATTGAACCATGGTGGACCCGTTACAACACCGGCACCAACCATGGTGCTAATAACGCCATGGTTTAGCGCCCATGTTGTAATGAGGGCCGTGCCTTCCTTGCAAGTACTTTCTGAATCTGCAGCCAAAAGAAGATCATCGACATATTGTAGCAATGTACAAGTAGTAGGAAACTCAAGTGCGTCGAGCTGCTCTTTCAAAGCCCTACAGTAAATGCTCGGACTTTCCGGGTACCATTGTGGCGCACGGGTGAATATAAACAAGCGTCCCTGGAGGGTGAACGCGAACAAGTATCTGCTATCCTCATGTATAGGAATGCTAGAGAAGGCATTCTTAAGATCCATGACACTAAAATGAGTAGCAGAAGCTAGAATCATCGTTAATATCGTCGTTACATCAGGCACGATTGGAAATTGTGGAGCAACAATCTTATTGATAGCGCATAAATAGATAATTAAACGAAAAGGAATTGCATTTTCCCCTTTCTTATACACAGGTAAAATCGGACTATTGCACAAACTTCCTGCAATTTCTTCAATTACCCCACGGTGTACAAAATCAGAAACTATACACTTCAAAGCTTGCTCACCATCAACTGAAATCTTATACTGTGGAATTCGTGGCACCTTTACTCATGGTTTCAAAATGATTTTAACAGGCTCAATCTGTAAAACACCAACATCATTGTTATCAATCGTCCATAAACAAATACAAATAAATAAATAAAAACACTCCGGAACGTCACTAAATTCCGGCGGCAAAGGTCTAGTCAGAAACTGTGAGGCAGAATATTGCTGTGGTGAAATCGTCGAACGCACTCCGTCCGAAGAACAATTAATTACCGCATTTAATTCCTTCAACAGATTCAACCCCAACAAATTCTCTCCACAGTTCGATGTCAAAAGAAACAGACAGTGATCCGTGAATGGCCCCAGTGAAATCGGTACCGGCAAGGAAACCGGACTAACCACTGGCCTACCAGAAAACCCTACAGAAACATTAGTTTGCCCTGACAGTGGAATGTCTGCAACCCGTGAATGGTCAATGGAACACTTCTGTGCTCCTGTATCTATTAAAAACAGATGTTTCCTATTCCCCCACTCATTTCAATGTAGCGACCTTGCTGATTAACGGGAATAGGCGTTGGTTCCAAACACTGCTTCAGGCAATCCTAGCGAGACTATATATCGTCAAAGGGAAGATCTTCAGAAAGATAGGCAGTAGAACGATTATCCAAAATATTTCTGCTATCCACACTTGGTTGCTGATTGTCTTGCGAAAAAAAGACTGAACATTTTGAGAAAACTGGCTTCTACTAGGACCCCTGCCCAGGGCGGCCTCTGGATCGTCTACCCATGACACCATATGTGTTATTCGACAATGAACCTCTTGTCCGCAATAAGCACATTGGTTCATGTGGACAGAACCCAATGGCACATTACCTTGTGGAGCATAGTGTCCCCAAAACTGTGTACTACCCCCTCTATGTCCTCTAACTATCTGCTGCAACAATACCTTAGTTTTCAAGTCTCCTTTTTTCTTTTCAATCCTTTCCTTTTCATTATTGACTCGGTTCTCATAATACTGAGCCATATGCAATACTTCAGACTGCGACTTAGCTTGCCAAGTGCTCTCAGAAGTCATCATTTGTGACTGGATATCAGGTAACAATCCACCCACAAATTTGTCCACAAACAATCGTTTTCCAGACTCGGTGCTTAAATCTTGTCCGCTAAAATCTGAGAATACTTGTTCAAATCGATTAAAGAATTCGGTAGCGCCTTCAGATTTTCCTTGGGTACAAGCAGTACGTTTTTCCCTAACGATCCTTCTCTCAGGAATTAAGGTTTTCAATTTTGTCACTATTCTATCAGGCAAAGTCAGTATCGCCTGTGGTGGCCTCTCACTAGCTTTCCTTTCTCTATCTTGCCTAGCCCAACTATCCCATGTGTCACCGAACCCAGCTGCATCGTCTACAGTCCTAATCTGTTTCCATAATCAGATATTCAATAATTCTGCGGGACAACAAATCTTTCTTTTTATACATTCATCCTGCAGGTATTCTAACATTACCCGTATCACTTTCCTATGCATTTCTGGAGTATACTGACTATACGTGTCATATACTTCTACGGGAGATATCGACATGTCTGAAATCTATCCAAGTGCATCTCTTGTGCAAATTCGTGTTTCTTCACTCATCGACTTACAAAGAGGAAGGAACCTTTTCTGTACATAAAAAGCATCCAAACTATCACCATCTATTTCATCATTCCGTAACTTTTCTAACTCCCTTCTAAACTCAAAAAACCTCTCGACATGCTCATATAGCTTCTCCACAGAATCTCTTGAATAAGCTAAAACATTCAGATCGCTCAACCCTTGTGGGATATCTACATCGTTCAGTCTGTTCCACATTACAGTTAAATGGATTCCCATCCCTTCAATAAAGACATTTTTCTCAGGAAAACTTTCTAGATTAGAGAGTGTAGCGAAAACATCAGATTGTTCACCTTTCTCCATTCATTGTCTAGCCCATGCATTCAAGTCTCTCTTTCTCTCTTTAGAAACTGTATTACGAGTTACAATATTTGATTCAGCACCCGCTCCCTTATCAACTACAAGCGGAGCAGAACCACTTGGAAAAGAAAGTGTAGACAAATCCTGTACAACAGGCAATGAAGGTGCTATTTTTTTTTTATTGATACAACTATTTCTAGTTTTTACAAGTTTGCCGCCTGATTAAGAATTTGTCTTTTTTTTGTTTTTGTTTTTTTAATTATTTTTCTTCTTTCCCTTGTCCTTTTTTTGTTTCCTTGAAAGAGGTCAAATCAGAAGTAGTTGTCCTTTAATTACAATCAGCTCGTGTTTGAGCTATTTTGAATCCAAATTAAGACTTAAAAGGAAGTTCCCCACTGCTATGACTGGTTTGGTTCTTCTTCCAGACTACAGACGTAGGTGTAAAGGTGGCCAAAATGGGTGTTTCTGGTAGTTGATAGACCTTTACAGTTAAGGAGCAGATGTTTTAGGGTTTCCACCATTTGAGGCTCCTTACAGTATCTGAAATTGTTGGATTTGGTTTTGTCCCAAATCGCTTGAGTTTCCATTGTTTTTAAGATATTCAACCTGGCTCTCATAAAAGTCGAACACATTTTTTTGTTCGGGAATTTCACCAGATAAAATACAGGCATGTTTAGTTTCTGAACTGGTATAGGTAGATGAGATGTCAATTTGTTTTTCCCAGCCATCTCCAAAGTTTTACACCAATCCAATTCTCTTAGTTTTTTTGCAGTTTTCGTTGGGTTTTCCTCGAGCTCTTTCTGTGAGCTGTTAATTTCCCCCAAGAGCAGCAGATTTTTGCGGACCCATGAAACCAGCATCTTGTTGTTCCCTTTATTTATTTCTGTCTTTATCATTGATAGATTTTCTGGGTTGGGACTCATACTTTCCTAAACAGCATTAGACCATTAAGGTCCACAATGGCTTTTAATGAAGTTGAGCTTAGCTCCCGCCTAATTGATGCTATTGGTGTCGAGGGTGGTAAATGTAGTGTTTTCTTCTAAAACAGGCCTTCTATTTTGGTCCAGAATTCTGATGGAATAGCTGGCATTGCTTCAGCACCGTAGATTATTGCTGGTGTTACTTTCATTTTATAAAAGTTGATTGCTGCTTTGAGGGAGTATCGTCTGAACCTTCTGTCCATCATCTGTGTTTGGATGCTTAAGGTTTTAGTTTTTTGACGGATTGATTCCTGCATGGGCTTTTCTTGTGCACTGGTACTGATTGTGACACCTAGATATTTAAACGCTTGAACTCTTTCTAGTTTTTCATTAACTAGGTGCCATGTTGGTGTTCTTTTCGTTTTTGAGGTTGTTGGTCTTTCTATAATCATCACTTTAGTTTTTGTTTGGTTTATCTCGAGATCGTTCAATGTAAGATAGGCCAAGAGGTTGTCAAGTTTCCTTTGTAGCCCGACGGCAGCCTGGTCAATCAAGATAATATCATCAGCGTAGAGGAGTCTGGCGATCTTTTCCTCTCCCAGTGATGGAGGGAAGGTTCTGATATCACTTTCTGACATTTGAAGGTCTCCAATATAGGCCTTATAGAGAGTCGGGGTGAGGGGGCAGCCCTGCTTGTCCCCTCTATATGTTGGAATGCTTCGGGAAAGGAGTCCCATCTTGTTGAGTCTTACTTTCACAAAGGTATCCGTGTGAAGAGCTATAAGGGGTGCCAAGATGGAAGGTGGACACCCCATAAGGAAAGTTTGTTCCATAGTTTGTCTCTATTTACCTTGTCAAAAGCCTGAGAAAGGTCTATGAAGGCTAGCATTAGACAAGGTGGACCTTTTAGGACTTTTGCTTTTAGGATACTGATTATCATAATGTTGGCGGACGTTCCTACATTTTTAGTGAAGACAGTTTGGAAATCGTCATGTCCTTTTGAAGAAAACGCCCATGATCTAAATTTTTCAAGCAGGAATGCTCCAAGAAGCTTGCCGATGCAATCCAACATTGTGATGGGTCGATAGCTGGCCGGGTTTCCCTTGTCCCCCTTTTTATATATCGGAACGATGTTAGCTGTTTTCCAGGACTTTGGTATCGTTTTGGTCTCCTCGCACATTCTGAAGATTTCTGTGATCAAGGTTGCCCAGGCTTCAAGATTTGTTTTTAAGTCCATGTTTGACAACCCATCAGGGCCAGGTGCTCTGGAACGTTTTAATTTGTTGATTTTGTTCATTATGGATTCCTTGTCAATTTCTGTATCCCATTTTCCATCCATAGGGACAGTTTCTCAGTTGTTGGTTTGGAGTTTATCGAAGAGATTCGAGAGATAAATAGACCACTCGTGTTCACTGATACTGTTGGATAGCGTGTCTTCGGTCTCTCTTTTATCTGCTGAGATCAAAGACCAGAAGGCTTTGGCCTGTTTCCCACTTAGTGTTCTTAACATGTCTTCCGAATCTTTCTGATAAAGACTGATCCTATAAGATTTTAACCAGTCTTTGTAGTTCCTTTTTGCGATTTTGGCCGCTTCTGATATGTGAGTGGAAGGATGTATCTTTGCGTTACGGGAAAGGTGCCTCATTTCCAAACGTTTCTGTCTCAGGGTTTGATCATTTGAGTGGCGATGAGCCATAGTTGGATTTGGTATTAAAGCCGTTCGCTGGTAGGGAACAAGCAGAGGATGGTAGTCTGTTGTTGGATTTGATTTAGTTGAGGCAGCTTGATCTTTATTTGTTAAATACCTCCTTGTTATTGCCTCAATTGCTTAATCGGTTAACCTCAGCCAGGTACCAGCTAGGTTGGTCACCACTCTAGCCTCCATTTGATGATCCTTTGACGGCGATTCTTGGTATCCCGTTTTCCATGTAGCTTTGAGGAGATTGTGGTCGCTGTTCTGTGTACGTATTACCTCAAAAGCAGTTACGTTTGCTACTAGGTTTCTGGAAGTATAGATATGGTCAAGAGAAGCTTGTTTTCCTGCTGGCTCCCATGTTGGAATTCTTGAATCTTTCTCGGATATCAGCCAATGAAGATTGTGGAGTTTCCAAGAATCAATAGCTACACTCCATTGCATCCCTCTAGCTGTTGATTCAAGGTCAGGTTGAGGTCGATTTCTTTTAATTTTATCGGAACAAACTGAGGATTGGGCATTGAACTGCCCTAACAATTCAATTGTCACATTCAGGTCTCCGCACAAAATGATGTTCTATTGAGCCGTCTTCAATTTGGTCTTCAAACAGGGCATCGATTTTGGTAACAAAATAATCCACCGAAAAATCTTTGGGATTACAATAAAGATTGATCACCAAGTAGATTTTAGGTTTGGGCTTGTTGTTTCTCATAGTTTTAGGATGCCAAGAGACTGAGGTGGCAAGGATGTGTGGGTCTCTTATTAATGTTTTTTCTAGGTGGAGGAGGACCCAGACCTGACGGCAGTCAAGAGTCCATCTCTCTGTCTTCCAAGTGGGCCTTTTAGTCCAGGGGAGAAAGCAAGTTTGAAGCCGTCGAGTGATGTTTTGTTTCTCATCCACGTCTCTTGCAGACATAAAAGGTCGAAAGAACCTAAGTGTATGTCCGAAATGGACATCAGGTGTGAAAAGCCCCTCGTGTTCCATGACCCCAGTGTGAAAAGATTATCTTCCCTTGACAAGGTCCCTAGATAGCACTTGTTGAATGAAGGTGCTATTACTGTTGAATGAAGGTGCTAATAATGGTGCCAAAGACAAATCTACCGGAACCACAACAGCTGGCAAAGGTGGAGGTACAGGTGGAGGAAAAACAATAGGAAACGGAGCAATAGCTGGCGGCGGAGGAGCAATAAGAGGAGCAGGAATTACTACTGGAGGAGGAGCAACAGCAGGAAGAGGTAAGACAACAGGAATAGGTACATAAGGAGGTGGTGCAGTGGCACCAGGCCTACGTTCATTTAAAAGTTTATCAATCAATTCATCTGATGCATGAAAGTCTTTAAACGGATATACTTTCTGCATACCAAGTTGAAAAGCCCTATCCATGTTCCTAGCTGACTCTGACTGTTTTTGCTGATCATACAATAGCGCTTTTTTCGGCGTTTGACATATGTCGACGCGCATGTTTCTCTCTACTTTTAAGCTGCTGCATAGCTTCTTTTTTCCAATTTTGTAATATATCAAATGCTGTAGGTCTAGCTTTTTTTCTTTAACAATATAGATTCTAAATACTCTACACGAGAAATCTCAAAACTACCATTGATTGGCCACTGAAGATCGGAAGCATGTCCAATTTGTCTGTGCCAAATATCATTGAATACTATACTACCAATGCTGTACTTACAGTACATAGAACATGCCAGCGACCCCTCCTGTGGTGCCGAATGGCCAAATTCCAACGATTGTCTGTCTCTGCAGAATAATGCCTTGAAACAGGCAGACAATTTACCAGGCAAGGATTACGCTCGCGAGGACAATACTACAACCAAATATCAGGATACTTAGGAATCGGTGCACGACTCACCAGATTCAAAGAACTAAGGGAGGTCCGATCGAATTACTAAGGACAACAAAGGACCCTTGTGGTTGGTGATTTTGGCAAAACTGCCCGCCTCGATATATGGACCCTCGTCAAGATGCCTCCTCGGACCGCAAGCTCACCAACCAGGGATCGGTGCAGTACTGTTGAGGTGTTGTGTCTCATCCAAGAAGGGGCCCACTTTTTCGCCGTCCGATCCCGGTCTGATAGCCGCGTCAACTCTTCAACAAGATGGCATCGATCTTGAGGGTCCCTATTCGGGCGCCATCTGTTAGAACGAGAAAATATAGAGGCTGGGTACCACAAAGGAAATACACCAATAACGGGCTGAAATGATTCACAGATCTTTTAATACTGTACAGTTTACAAAGTAACACAGAGAGCTATCTGGCTCCCAACACCCCGTAATGTGTACCAGCCCGACAGAGAGAGGTGAGAGAGTGCTGGACGTCTAAACATTCATGCTTTTATCTAATTTCGAGTAATATCGTCCAGCCCCTCTTCACGTTAATAATTTGTGGTCTAGAGTTTGTGCCTAGTTCACATACGGTTCATACAATATTATACAAAGGATTACATTGGTTTGTATTTATGCGGAGGCACAATGACGATGTATGCTCTCAAATCCCACAACAAGCACGTTTTATGATTGTCTTACAATTGAGTTCGGCCTGTGTCCATGCTCGAGGTTTGCTTTACATTGTCCCCAGTGTGTATTCACGGATAAGTCTTGAGCGTAGACAACACTTAAACAACAGTTCATATGCAGTGCAAGGCCTCGTTACCTAGTCTAAACAGTCAGCTCTTGGACAGTCTAAACATCAATAGAACCCAAAGGTCGGGAGGCTTGGTTGCAAGTTGAAAACATAGTCCACCATTTTAGAACAGAGAATGCACGAGTAGAAATCAAAATGGCAGATGAATCTTAAAATGGCGGTGAAGTCAACCCAAAATTGGAACCTTGCAATGCGATTTTCCTCGTGGAGCGGCTAGGCTTAGGCCAATATAAATATAAAGGAGGCACTATACAATTACCGTTTGACAATATGTGGGGGGTGGCTTTAGTGGAATAGTTAAGGTAGGGCGTATAAGGGGAGGGCTGCAAGGGGTCTCCCCCTCGCATATATATGCAGCAAAATGCCCCAGACAAAGAAAATCAAGATATTCCCTACGAGGAAATGTTTTCGATCAAATCAACCCAAATCAAATAAAGGTGGCACAGAAAAAGATTTGATGAAATTAGGAAAAGCGCTAAAAGGAAAGCACCAGAGCATGAGGTCATCTCTTATAAGAAGGAGCGCGCGGTACCTGAAGAGAGTTCCAAATCCTTGATGGGAGGGGTAGACATTTCCAAAAACAGAGATCAAACAGACACGCCACATGAAGCAGTTCCACTCAAGGTCGGATTGGGTCAGAAAGTTGGCTCAAGCCTCAATGAGAAAGTGTCCCACAGTCAAATATGACAATGTATTACTTTCAAGACCGATTGTTTGTTTAGTGCCCAAGATCCTGGGGTATTTCGGGGTGGTGGTGTAAAATATTTTGCAAATAGTACATTTGGAAGAATATTTTATCAGTAACACTGGTTAAAAATACCAGGTGTACAGTGAAGAAAGTCATCAAACTGGCCCACTTTGGCCAAAAACTCGGCCAGTTAGACCAAAACAACTGACTCACACTAGCAGGTTGGGCCTGAAATTCGGGCATGGCCCTGTTGGCCTAAGGGTCAGTCCAAGCCTGATTGCACTGTGAGCAAGATAGGCCGCTCTACTCGCCTTCCAGTGGCTCTGCATGGACCCTGACTACCCCTAACCCTTGACACTAGATATTCACCAGACCAGAATGTTTAAGTTTGGAGTAGAAACAGTTTGGGGGCATGGAGAGGAGACTCAAAACACATCCCTGGGTAAAAGTCAGACTCCTGAATATCAAAGACGAACTGCATGTGAGAAACTTTAAACAATACTTTGTCAAGATTTCTCGGGGTGTCAAGGTTGGCCCTTGTCTTTGGCTCGAGTTTCCACTGGTCTGGTTCATTCAATTTGTCAAGGGTTTTAAGCTTCACTTTTCCAACACGCAGAGTGTTTCTCCCAGAATAACAATTCAAATCCCCATCCCCAACTGCAACGTTTTTGCCAAGGGCTAAGGTTTAATTTTGCTGTGGGTTTTAAGATTAATCTTCCCAGCATGCTCCTGTGTGTTGAATGAGTAAGTATTCAATCTTGGCTTTAAGATTCACTTTGCCTAGTGTGCCTTTTTTGGTAAAGGAATAACGATTCAGTTTGCTCTGGGCTTTAAGGCTCACTTTCCCTGCATGCAGCAATTCAGGCAATAAATGAGGAATTGATGCACTCTGGCATTTAAGACTTCTTTTACCCATCCTGCAGTGTTTTGTTTAATGAGCAAGGATTCTGTTTGTTCTGGGCGTTCAGACTGCCTTTCCCCCAGCACGCAGCATTGTGCTCCAAGAATAAGGGTTGTGTTTGCTCTGGTCTTTGAGACTCACTTTCCCCACATGCATTATTTTGGAAACTGACAAGATTCAATTCCATCTCTAAGATTTGAGACTCACTTTGCCTAGCATGTAGCATGTGTTCAAGGAATACAGATTCAGGTCTCTCTGGCTTTAAGACACACTTAAAACACACATTCGGGAGGATAGCTCAGAGGCAACGTGCTCGCCTTGGAAGTAAGACGACCCAGAGCAACAGGTTCGATTCCCCCAGACCGTGCTTAGAAACCTCCGGGTATTACGCACGTTATAAATAACCTATCACATTTACAAGATGCATCATTTTGATCAATAGAGAAGGATTCAGGGCCCTACGACTCACTTTCTCACAATGCACCATTTTGTTCAATTACAAATTATTCAGTTTGCTCTAGTCTTTGAGCTTCGCTTTCCCTATCATGGAGTGTGTTCATCAAGAAAAAGGGACTCAGTTCTCCGTGAGCTTTAAGACTCACTTTCTCAGCATACAGTACATTGCTCATTGCAGATGCCCTCAGTTGGTTATGAGCTTTAAGACTCATTTTCCCAAGTATACCATATGTAGGTCAATGACTAGGAATTCAGTTCACAGTGTGGTTTAACATGGACCCTGGCAGCATGCAGCCTCTTTTTCAAGTTCAGAAAGATTCAGTTCCGGCTGGGCCTTGTGACTGCCTTTCCCAAGGTGTTTCGAGTACCACTTTACCCCCCACAGACCCTCCACTTCGCAGCTTTACACGTTAGTGTCTGATGGCTTCTCTCTTGCTTTATCACTGACTCTCTGGGTCTTGTCTTGGTCTGGCCCAGTTTGTATTGGAATCCACAGGCGGGTTTCTGTCAATCCTTCCAGTCATGCTCTGCTCAGCACAGATTTCCACCTGTCTTCCCTAGAATTCACTGTCTCTTTGTTTGACCGCAAACTGCCCCTTTGCCCCCTTTGCCACAGGTTTCCCTTTCCATTAGCTCTCAGAGTAACCAGCTCTGTGGGATCCCTCTCTTTGCCGGGGCTGTTACAGGTCCCGCGCTCCTCCACTGCCCAGCTACCGCATAGATGTTTGTCCCTCTGGCCGCCGTGCGATGATGCCCCCTACCACAAAAAGATCTGTTGCCACAGTGAATAGAGTTCTCTAACATTGCCACAAGGAGAAATAACAGAACAAAACTGCACCCACCCATCATCAGGGAATCAATTGAGTAATATGTATTGTGCAGCAACACATTTGAAAAAGAGTTGGGTTCAGTGTCCACAAAGGGATACCTTATTTGTGTCACGTGCCTCCAAACAGGCCACGAGGGCCAGTGGAAGGAAAGTCTTGATGAACTAAATAATCCAGCGAATAAACAAGTAAGGAGCAGCACACAATGACATGCTTTGTATGCGTCTCATTGTGTAAGGGATTCCGTGTAGGCAAAGGAAAGCAAGACAACTATACACTTTACTCAGATGATTAAAGACCTTGGGAAACCCCCTAATCAACGCTTCCCTAAGCGTGGCTCGGTTCCTGGTCTGTGCTAAGGACCACAAGTTTCACAATGCACTGTTCCAAAGTTGAGGTTAGGCGGTTAGCTGACTATTCTGACTGCTCGGCAGACAATTAATTAGTTGCATACTGCAGTGTAAAAAATGTATGGCCGGCTCAACAAATGGGGGGTCATTTTTATGTATCTTAATAGGTACCCCATGTTTGAGAGTCGGCATGAGAACTGTTGCGCAGAACTTCCCAGCTCGGGGCTCTTTCACCAAGCACGATAGTGCTCTGGGGCTCCTCAGAAAGCACCGCATGGAGTCTGAAATGCAGAAGACAGCACTGTTGATGGTCCTGGTGTAATTGGAATAACACACAGCCCAGCTGCTTTCATACAGTCTCAAGTTACTAAAATGACCATTATCCCTTGCGTAATAAAGAAGCACGTGACATTAACCAGCAAGATGCGAAACCTTCGCTATTTCCTGGACGAGTCGGAGCTGGTGTTTCTCTTCCCTGCTTTGGGTCCAACGCTGAATTGTTCAGGTGCCAATGTGTGTCTCTGGAAGCAGGTGATTCTCAAGTGGGGCACTTGAGACTGATTGGTTCACATCTGCTGCTAAGGACGACGAGGGCGGGCATTGTCCTTGAGGTTGACGGTGTCATCAGCAGAGGAGCAGAGAGTGGAGACTTTGCTTCAGAGAAATAATGGAGCCCCTGTCTTTTTGCAGATAAGAACCAAAGGTTTATTTAAAGAAGGGGCTCCATCCAATGGCCACATGTTTTATTATGTGGGCAGACACATGCTTCATTTATCACATTCGGCCATGTTTTCTTCAGATTAGGTATATAGTTATGATATATTTGAGCTTTAGTTTCCACTATTGTGCATGGACTTATTTTCCAAGTATTGTATCCTTAACAGGTTAAGCTGTCCACTACTTCAGGGTGTGTGTTTGTTTTCTTATTTGTAATGCGCACCAGACCCGTGGTAACAGGGCACAGGAGAAACAAGACAATGTTCAGCTTAAGTTACAGAGCAGTACAGAAATATGCAGTAATATATATCTATATATACAGACAGGATGTAATGAGCAAGTTCTATACAGATACAGCCGAGTAGTAAGGAAGTCCTAGATGTTATATACAGATGTTATATAGATGTTACATACAGGCAAATTAGAGAGGGATAACAATATAGTATTACAGAAACACAGAGCTATATACAAAAACAGGGTGTAGGGAGTGAGCAGGTGTGTGCATGTACTTTTGATCCGAAATGTTCTTGCAATATTCTATGATTTTTAGTTTTCTTATCCAACTGTATAAACCATCTTATTCTCCATCAACATGTTTCAACCCATACATTTCCTTCAGAGTTTCATCAGGATGAATTCAAGTTGCCACATATTTTAAAACAACCATCCACTAAATATGAAGAAAAAAACATGCTGTAGCTGTGCTTTCTTTGTTTCTCAGGATATCCTATTTGATTATTTTTTTGAATGTTTTTATTATTATGTATAATCCAGCCGATTAGGGATTTTTATGCATAGTTAAAACTAATACACACAATTATAAAAATGAATAACAGAAATTAATGTACACAGTTTTTCATAAACTGTCTGCATACACATACAGTTTAAGAGCATAAGATTTCTAACAAGTAAAAACACCGTGTGAAGCTAGTTTTAGCAGTTATCAACTTCCACCTGTCAGCCTAACCACCCTCCTACTGCATTATCAGAGTTGCCAAACCTAAACAAGATAGTATTAACAGATCAGCGCATCCAACACACATTTAATGCTGAGCCACATTTTAGTCAAATGGTACATTATTACAAAATCATTTCCTTGAAACTATGTAGCCCATAGAAGCTCAAGATCGAGGGAAATAGCTGGGGGTCCATTAGCCCTGTGCATCGTGTGCAGGGTTGGACTGGAACAAGAAAAAGGCCCGGTCACCCAAAAAAAAGTGGCCCACCCCTCACCTCAAAAAAGTGGCCCATCCCTTCCTCACGACCCTTGACCTCTAATTAGCATTGTTCCTAAGTTCACTTAATTACTGTGAATCCAAGCAGACGTCCAAGGCCAAATGATAACATGTTATTGTATAGCACTTAAGCTTAAGCTCTTTTTTATAGAACAGATATGCATACAATATCACCCAACCTGTGTTGGTACTCATTTATCGACCTAAGAAGGATGAAAGGATTTTTGAAAAAAAAATAAAAACATGGGGAAAAACATTCTTTTTTATTTCTTCCACACTAGCACAGGCATGGCCAGAAACCGGCCCCACTCCCCAGGGATGATTTCGGCCCGGCCACGGGCTGAAAGGCCGAGGGGCCAATCCGACCCTGATCGTGTGTAGGCTTTCACATTTGAACATCAAGGGCCCGATTCATGGAATATTTGCCCGGTTCAAAGTGAATTTGCACTGCTGAAAAGTGACTTTGCACTGCAGACACAAATCCTGATTCTTGGAACCGTGCAAAGTGTATTTTGCTTTGCAAAGTCTGGGGAAAGTCAGTGCATAGTCATTTTTGCAGTACAAAATGACTTTGCCCTGCAAAAATACACTCTGCATGGTTCCATGAATCAGGGTTTGTGTCGGCAGTGCAAAGTCACTTTTCAGCAGTGCAAATTTACTTTGAACTGAGCAAATATTCCATGAATCGGTCTGCAAGCGTTTAGATGTTTCCAGGATTCCTTCCCCGCATAGGCGACGGCCTCCAGCATTAATATTGAGGCTCATCTTGGAGCCCAATACTTGCAGAGTATTGACCAGATTGAACTTCAAGTGGAAATACTCATGCAGTCACTAATTATTCGGGTAAGCAGTCAAATACGCGGCATAGGTAAAAAAGTCTAGAGGGATACAAAACTGGTCAAATGAAGCAAAGGTGGGATCTATGGGTTCATAGGGATACGGAAACTGTTGACCCTAGAAAGGATGGGTTCATGCAGGGAAGGAGAATATGATAACAGCAGAAAGAACGGGTCTGGGCATTCTCTCTAGAGACTGGGAATTTTGCCTATACGAAAGATGTGTGTCTGAGGATTTACCCTGGGGAATTAGAACCAGTCACATGCAGAAAGAATGTTTTCTGGTGATTGCACATAAAATGTAGCTTTGCGAGTTAAGCACTTGCCTCAGGCATTTTTAGTCCAGCCCCGTAACTTATCTTATCCAAACGTATAAAGCGCAGCGTAAGCCCAAAGGCATCATGATGCTGTTGCTACAGAGGAAAGGCCAACCTAGGCAGCAGAGGACAGAAAAGAAAAGTTTTCAAAGCCTGACGAAAAGGCAGATGGTCCTCAATGGTATGCAAAGAGAGAGGAAGAAAATTCCAAGCCTTTGCTGCCGCCACCGAACAGGCACGACCACCCACCCGAGCAAGTCTAGCCCTAGGGGGCTGGAGGATCTTCAGAGCTTGCGAGCGAAGAGGCCTGGCAGGTTTATAGATGCAGAACTTCACTTGAAGAAATTCTGTTCCAATTTTATAAAAAGCTTTGCGAACCAGACACAGGAATTTAAATTGTATGTGCTGCTCAACAGGGAGCCAGTGGAGTTGATGCAGAAACTGAGTCATGTGAGCACCAAACAGAGGATGAAGAACTGCTCTAGTTGCCATGTTCTGCAGTAGCTGAAGACGTTGAAGCAAATGCAGCGGGATAGCAAGATATAAGACATTACAGTAGGCAAGGGAGGGGGACAAGGGAGAACAAAAACAACAATCTTACTAGGCCCAGTGACATTGAGAATGCGCAAGTGCATGGGAGAGGGAGAGGGGTAAGTGCAAGGGAGAGGGGGAAGAGGTGGAAAGTGCTGAGCAAAAATTAAAAAAGTATATAAATAAAACATGAATAGATATATAAATAACAAAGGCAACAAACTGTGGTAGTACGGCCAGAAAGTGGCATGCGCTAGGAATAAGGCAACAGACAAGTGTGTCTGCATAAATTCAGAAGAAGAAAAAAAGGGGGTAAACAATATTACTGATAACCAGTGAGGATACCACCGGAGCATAACATTTCGAGGGGATGCAGGGGAGTACTTTCCGTAGGGTCCACAATTTGAAATGTGCTTTTTGCAAACAAGAGAGACTTGATCGACCATAGACAGTGAGGCCGAGATTTTGAAACCCAGGTCCTTCACCGAAGAAACCAGAAGGGGAAGGGACCAAGATTCTTGGGCCAGAACTCAGGGGTCCAGAACAGCGAGGGCAACGCAGTGCCCACCACCAACACCTCTCTTTTCTCCCCGTTCAGTTTAAGCCAATGCAAGGCCATCCAATCACCAACTGCCTTTAAGCAATTCATCAGCCTCCCGCCGTCTCCGGTTGAGTTAAGTCCAGCCGGACAATAATTTGCATATTGTGGACATAGGAATAACACAAGAAGCCATAGGCATCAATTATGCTCAAGAGGGGTTGAATGTACAGATTAAATAGAGTAGGAGGGAATGGGGAGCCCTGGGGAACTCCACCCGGCAAAGGAAGCTAGTGAGAGCAGAAAGGGGGAAGAGACACAGATTAAGAATGCCGTGCCAAGAAAGAAGAGAACCAATCAAGAACTTGACCAGAGAGGCCAGCTGAGGAGAGCTGGGCAATCAGGGTAGGGTGGTCAGCGGTGTCAAATGCTGCTGACAGATCAAGCAAAATCAGGGGCCCCACCTCGCCCTGTTCAACCTGGTCATCCACAACAGAGACCAGCACTGACTCTGTGCCTCGGTTGGGACGAAAAGCTGATTGAAACGGGTGAAAGAAGCCGGATGACTCCAAGAAGGTACGGAGAAGGGGGGCGACCAAGGACTCAAGCAATTTCATAAGACAGGGGAGCAGGGAGACGGGACGAAAATTAGACATAACTGCAGAGTCCAAACCCGTTTATTTCAGCAACGGGATGACCAGAGCATGCTTGAGATTGTCAGGAATCACCACGGAGAAGAAGTAGTCATCAACGGCCTTAGAAAGCCACGGGACAATATCATCAGAAATGTTCTTCAAAAGTGACAGCGAAATAGGATCACTGGGCGAAGCTGATTTCAAACCGTTAAGAGCTGCCAAAACCTCCTTGTCAGAAAACACTGGAAAAGAGGACCAGGAGACAGCCAGAGTATCTGCAAGGTAGGTGGGCTGGGAAGAAGCCCAGACTGCCCCCCCTGAGAAGGAAAACAGGGAATGAAAAAGTTCCTGAGAAGGCAGGATAACAGACTGGACTTAGCCTGCACAGTTAAAGACTGGGCTATTATGCAAGTCTATGCAAATAGGACAAACATACTCCTAATCAGCACTTAAGAGGTTAGAGGGCACAGTTTCAAAGCCCTGCAAGGCCAACTCAGCCCTTCTCCAGTCAGAGATCTATAAACTAAGTACAATTACAATGGCTGATAACAACATCTATTATTACAGGGCTTAGAGGCTCAGCAGCAGGAAGTGATGCACACGACATTATGTTTAACCTGGTGGCAGAGGACCTGTCAATCAACATAGACCTCTAGAATTAGCACATTGGTACAGAGCTTCACATTTCTCAAGTTGGATGGTCCAGGGGGCTGTCACAGCGACGCCAAGGCTACCCCTGCAAGACAGAAAGGGCTGAAGTGGCTATCCCAGGGATGCAGAGCAGGTCAAGAGGATGTATACGTATAATAACCCTGCAAAGGGGCAAATGATTTAACAAGGAAACAAAGCCTTCTATCCCTCAGACTTGATGGATTCAGAGCTGCTCCTATGCGGTTTGGGAAATTGGCAAAGGGATTGATATCCATATCATCAACACCCTTAATTAACAGTGAATATACTTATTGGAATTGCATGGGTTGCCTAACTCAACACCCCACCATTTACAAGGTTCAAGACAGGGATTGACCAGTCGTGTGCTTCTTGACCTGTTTCTGGAGGCCTTGCATTGAGATTGCTGAATGTACCTGATCTCTCTAAAAAGGCATGAAATCTTGGAGAGAATATGGGTGCTATGCCAATGCATTACCTGGCTTGTTACTGTAAATACTCCTCTTTATTCATGCCCGTCCAGTTTTGCTCCTCTCTCTGGAGAATTCCCAAACCAAAGGCGTGATGCACACTCTATTTCCTCAAATATCTTTTTTTATTTATTTTTTTATTAGCATCAATTAGTTTTCAAGAAAACTTTAAATGCGAATAATTCATTAATTAAAGCAGAAAAGGAGAATTGACAAACTAAAAATTACACATCTATATAGGGAGGAAAGTTTGAGACCAGAGGGATTGTGTGTCTAGATTTGAGAGAATATCTCTCACAAAGTTCAACAGTGCCAAAGTCAAAGATACTTTTCCTCCCCATCTTAAAATGGTCCACCTCTTGTGCGGAGAATTCGTCTCGAAGTTCTTGAAGTGATTTCCCAACCATTTTTCTCTGGAGGCCGAGAGTGGAACACAACTCATTACCAAATGCTGTAAAGTTTCTACCTCCAAACCACAGCATTGGCACAGAGTTAGCCCATCTTCCCTTTTTTTGGACCTTCTCCCCAGCACCTCCCTAGTTGGGAGAAGGTTCAAGCGAAATCTCAGAAAGAGCTGCCTTTCTGAGTAAGACGGGAATTTTTCGAGGTATGGGAGCAGTGTACCTCTGCTATAGTGTTCATCGGGTCCCAGGGTTATGGATGGAAGTAGACTGAGCCTGTCCTGGGTAACAATCCAATCCCAGTCCAACAGTTTGTTCTTTACCCTGGACGGATTTTCCAGTAGCTTGTCTACATTTTCGGCAATAACTTCCAAGATGCCTGTACATGTATTCTGCCATGTATTTAAAGCTGGTATCTGGTTACCAGACAGTGCTTCTTTTATAGCCATGAAACCACTTCTTTCCGGAGGAACCAAACATTTGCTGTTACGGGTAAGTGTTTTCCAGACCATAGCGATATACAAGGAGGTAAGCCCCAGTTCTTTCCTCACGCATTCGATTGGAAGAGATGAAGGTAGGCTCAGTACCCTTTTCCAGAACTGGCTTTCAAGCACACGCCAAACCTCTGGTGCAAGGAAGAAGTTGGCCTCAGCTGCGTAAGTCAATACTGGAGAAACCTTGAGTTTGTAAAAATCAATGAGGGGACGAAGTGAGAAGGAACAGTAACGTGACTTAATAGAAGGGCTTGAGATGCCAAGTTTTTAACTTTGCTTCTTAGCCTAAGAACACCCGGACCATCTTGGATGCTGTCGTTGAGTGTGATGCCAAGGTAGATCATGGACGAGACCACTGGAACGACTTCCCCTGTTAGATGCCACCTAAAGGTCTTAGTGGAGTTCATTGTTCCTAACCCCATGATTTTCGATTTCTTTGGGTTGATTCTCAGTCCGTTTTCCTGAACGTACAGTTCCAAAGCTTTCAGCTGTCTCTGTAGACCTATCGCAGTCTGATCTAACAGAAGAAGGTCATCCGCAAACAACAGCCTACCCACAGGGGTCCCCCCAATTTTTGGAGGGAAGCTTCTTACTGCCTCAAATGCTTCAAACATATCTGATATAAATAGGCAGAAGACAGCTGGTGCCAAACGACACCCCTGCTTCAGCCCATTTTCAGACGCAACTTTGTTGGATAGGGTTCCTTTTCTGTCCAGTCTAATCTGAATGGTTGTTCCTGTGTGAAGAGCCTCCAGTGGTTCCCTCAGATTGTTTGGGCAGCCCCATTTCCTTAGTTTGTTCCACAAGAGGCCACGATCAACAGAATCAAAAGCCTGTCCAAGGTCTATTGACGCGATATAGATGGTTTTATAGGTTTTTCCCTTGACCATACATTTTAGTATGTTAATGATTAGGGAAGTTCCAATTCCCTTGCGGAACCCCGACTGCCAGGGATCCTGGTGATGTGACCTCCAACTCCAAGTGTTCAGATGGTTGAGGAGCACTGCAGTGAATATTTTGCCCACTACATCCATTAGGGCGATAGGTCTGTAGTTCCCAGGTACAGATCTGTCACCCTTCTTAAAGATCGGTACAATTATAGACCTGGTCCAGGAGTTAGGGATCCTTTTGAGTCTAATTATGTTTTTGAACAGAGTTGTCATAAATTCAGCCCATTTCTCCGGGTCTCTCTTAAGGATGTCGTTTGTGAGACCATCCGACCCAGCAGCACGGGATGAATTTGACTTGTTGATGAGGTCCACGATGTCTTGTTTGTCGAATTTCAAATCCCATGGTTTGTCCGATGGTAAGAATTTGTGGGGGCCGCTGGTGTTTCCTGCGGAGCAGAGGTTCTGATAGTGCTCCTCCCAGGCCTTAGGTGGAATTGGGTTTACAGTTTTTGAATCGACAGGGATGCATATCTCGTTAATTAATTTCCATATACCAGAGATGTTTTTACTGGTGATTAGTTTAAACATCTTCTCACTATCTTTTTGCAGTGGGAGGTGTTTATGTTGGGTGAGCCAGTTTCTGTAGCTGTTCCTGGTATCTTTGTACAGAACTAGGTCACTAGGCGTGTTGGATTTTTTAAATTGCCTCCTGGCCCTCTGAACGGCTTTTTTTTTGGCTACAATTTGGTGGTCATAGGCATGCCTATATGTAGTGGTACCACTCCTATTCACAACTTTTATGTGGAAGACCTTCAATACCTCGATGTATTCTAAGGGATTTGCGTTTTGGTCTCGCTCGACCGATTTTAGCCCCAGTAGCTTGTCCAGTATTGCTCCCATATCTTTTCTCTGGATCCTGATTCTGTTTCCACCGGGAGTCAGGTCGAGTTGATATTCCGGTAGGTGTTGGACAGTCTGGGAGTGATCTGTATTCCATTCCTCAGTTTCAAGTTCCAGGATATTGTGATCGCTCAAGTCTGTTTGGATCACTCTCAACGTTTTTAGTTTCCCCATCAGTGGCTCTGTTACAAATATGTAGTCCAATGTACTGCCTTGGTTTGCCCGTTTGCATGTAGTAGCAGCAGGTAGGTCGCCTATTAGGCTTCCGTTTACCATTAAAATGTTTCTACCTGCTAATTCTTTGTCGAGGTCAACTCCTCTTGATATATTGTTTGTGGAGTGCAAGGACAGGAACTCGATTTTTCTCCCCTTTTTGTCAAAACATTCCATGTTGAAGTCTCCACAGTGGAGGACCTCCAGATTTGGACGCGAGATCCTGGCGTCATCGATCGCTTTAAGCAAGGCTTCCTTGAAGTTGCCCTGTTGTCTTTCCGTGGGTCTCCAGTAGATGTTACAAATGAGCAGGTTCCATTTCACCAGGTCAGACCCTGCCTTGGAGTTTATTTGGACTGTGGTTAGTTGTATCCAAGGGTTATGATTTATGGACGAAATCACCCTTAGACCAGATGTGCGTTTAATGCCCAGCAGGAGGTCCGAGCTAGGTCTACCTTTAAGGCCCTTAATGGCCGGGTTCAGGAAAATTTCATATCCGTCTAGGAGGGGTAGGTCGGACAGCCACGTTTCTTGTAAGAAAAAGAGGTCGTATTTTTTTAGGTCCCAGGCTTGTTTGCCAATCAGATGGGTGAACCCCTTGTGTTCCAACTCATGTTTGTTTTTCCTTTAGCCAAGGTGTTTCGTGGAGCACAGGAGGGGGCCGGCTGGCATTATGATTTTGCCGCTAGGAACCCCGCCAACCACCTCCAGTCGTCCGGGCTGCTTACAGAGTTCTCCTCGAGTGTGTTTGGGGAGCTGCGCGTTGGAACCCCTCGGACGTCAGCCTGTATTTCGTCCTGGGCCCTTTTCACCAAATGCGATGGACGACCATGTTCCAGTACTGGTTTGTACTTTTGAGATCCTTCGTTGACGTGGTCCCTGTCCTTGATGCCTTCAGAAGAGGTACGCTTGCCATCCTCCAACTCCTTAAGCGAAAACCCACAAAGATTGAGTTTGGGGCCAGGTTTGACGAGTGCAGATCTTGTGTTCCATTTCCCCATATGAAGGATCACACTATCGTGGCGCTGCTCATTGTGGAATTCGATCAGATCAATGTCCTTTGATTTCAAGTTGTCGGGTGAGTCAATTGAATGTACAAGACGCATGACATTGTTTCGATTCATAGTGAGGTTATCTTCGTAACCAAGAGTTCTCTCTAGAAGTACTCTATAAGGGCCCTTACCACCCTTTACATCCGGTCCTTTGTCTTCGTTTTTGTTTTTCGGCCCCGATCTTAAGCCCGTATCAGTATTTTCGCCCCAAGACACTGTTCTTCGTGTGTTCTTTACGCACTCATTTTGGGGTTTGGAGTTTGTTTCTTTTCTTACGTTCTTCGTTTCCAGTATAGTCCTCTTGCTCTCAAGGGTCTTGAAGGCCATGACTCCAGAAGTGTCCTTGATCTCCCCCTCCTGTACTGGGGCACGAGCCTGGCTGACCCTTGGAATGTGGACTCTGGATTTCCACAAGAAGTTCCTAGCTGAGTCAACTCCCTTTACATTCAGTTTTATTGCCTGGAGGATGGGAGATTCAGCTAGGACGTTTCCAACTTCTTCGGACCTTTTGTTGGCGCCTTCCACCTTTTGAGCTGCGTCATTGGGTTCTGATATTGCAAACAGTTCCTCTTTCTCTGGACTAGATTCGGGTGCCATAGATGCTGGGCCCACCTCTTCGATCCAGGAATCATTCGAGTCTGAGTAAACTGATAAATCCATGAGAGAGCTGTTCATGCTATTGTTCTGCCTCTCATTGTCTGAGAGGTAGTCGTTCTCTTCGATAGGGACCTTTGATTGTTTAGTGAAGGCCCCAGCGGATTTCCTTGAAGTTCTGTCATAGATTAAAGGTTGGTCAGGTAAGACCAAATTTCTGGGTAGAGTTAGCCTGGTTGTAGCTTTTGGCCGAACTGGTGCTTTTCGTGAGGTGGATGGCGCAGAGCCTGACTGTTTTGTCGACCCAGAGGTCGGTTTTCCATAATTTCTGTCACCTTTTTTGTTAAGTTCTAATTTTTCACTGGCCATCAGATTTACTCCTCTGTTTGGTTTTATGAACAGATCGTATAATTTAACTCTGTCCTTAGGTTGGATCGGTCCAGTTGGCACAATGGTCACTGGAGGTAGAGGGTCCACCACCATTGGGGTAGTTGACTTGAGTCTTTATGAGAAGTACTGCCCCTCGTCTCTGTAGTGGGTTCGGTGCCAGTGGATTTGTCCTGATGTAATGGCGAGTTTAAAGGTTCCTCAGATCCTTTCCCAAATGACGGTGTAGTCTGATTTAAAGTCTTTGCTGGACTCACCATGCCCACCTGGGCGCCACCCTCTCCTTCTGGAAGAAGACTCAACCTCTCTGATCTCCTAGTTTCTCTGTCCTTGATTATTGGCTCAATGATACTCTTTAGGATTTCTGCGGTCTGATCAGCACTTTTGTCCAGGTTTGACTGGATCGCGGTAACGAATCCTTCTACGAAGATCATTTTAGAGTATATCATGGCGATGGTAGTCGTATGATCCCGTAACTGTTCATTTTGTGACTCAATTAGTTTCATATATGAGGCCATAACAAGCGCAAATGCTGTGATCATTTCTGTGTCTATCTTTGGGACGTTTTTGGCAGGTTCCTCCACCTGAGTGGTGGCCAAGATCATTAAGAGATCTTCATCAGTCGGTGAAGGTTGTCTTCTAGATCGTTTACTAGGAAACGGGGCCTGCTGCGGAGGAAGTCCTTTGTCAGTCCTCAAGGGGTAGCCTCTGAGTCGGTTTTTGTCTTGGTGTAAGATGGCTCCCCCATCTGGGGGTGTTTGGTCCCCATTTGAGCACTGTGCTAGGGCGCGTGCCTCCAGTGATCCACGGATCGTGGGATATCTAGAATAGCTGGATCAGTTTGAAATGAGATTCCTAAAGGTTTCCAGCCTCGATTTAACCTTTGGTTTTGGTGCTGGGTAAAATTTGTCCTATTGTCTATTCCAAAGACAAAAGGGGCGCCATCATGGGCATTGCTGGGCTTTTGTAGAACACTGGAATTGTCATTTGCCACAGATTGTTCCTTTTGAGGACTGTTGCAAGTTTTTTGAGGCGCCTGGCTAGGTACCTTAATTGGCAGCTCTTTTACCATTGTGTCCTTGTCGGAGCTCGTAGAATCGCCACCCACCACTCCAGAGTGGAATGTATTATTTGAGGGTTTTGAAGATGGCTTCGGTTCTAGGTGGTGAGTGTCCGCTTGTTTTATCGGGCTAGTCTCTTCAACGCCCTCCTCCGTTGTTTCTGTTTCAGATTGCAAGGTGTTAACATGCGACTTAGTTGTACCAGTGATTTCCACTTGGGATAAAGTTCCCGGACAAGCCTGTCCTTTTTTTCCTGTGGGACAGAACTGTCTTCCATTATGAGTGTTAAGATGTCCTTTTGCTGGTAATTGGGGGGTGGAGTGCCTAGAGTGCTTAAAGGAATAATTAGCTCCCCCACTAGATCTATTTGGCCTATGTCCTGATGATCAGTAAACAGTTTGAAGTGCCTGAAGCAACCCACCACAAGGTTTGCTGGTTAAGTGTAAGCCGTAAACAGTGTGAATTAGTAGTGAGGTTTACCTTCCAGCCTTCGTAACTCGCTGCCGTGGGCTGTTGTTGCTGCAGCTCCTCTTGTGAACTGACAAGGGTTCACCTTTACACCAAGGCACAAGTGGTGATTAAATTCTAGAGGGATCAAAGAGGGTAAGCCTCCACAGTCTCCCAACTGAATGTAGCACCACCTGCGCCAAACAGCCTCAAAACAGTCGGCGCCCTTTGCACCTATCGGGCTTAGCGCCACAAGGGTAGTGGCCTCGGTGTTTTATTGTCCCAAAGAAGTCACGTGCAGGGTCACGTGACCATCCCAGCTCCGCCTCCTCCAGAAAGCGTGTAACTCCCGACAAGAGCCCTCCAATGGCTCGCAATGTCGGCGTTTGATTTGTGCTGCAGTCGCTTTCCTTTAGAAAAAGTTATACATCGCTCTGCTGGTGGCCTCAGTGTTTTGTTGTCCCAAAGAAGTCACGTGCAGGGTCACGTGACCAGCCCAGCTCCGCCTCCTCCAGGAACCGTGTAACTCCCGACAAGAGCCCTCCAATGGCTCGCAATGTCGGCGTTTGATTTGTGCTGCAGTCGCTTTCCTTTAGAAAAAGTTATACACCGCTCTGCTGGTGGCCTCAGTGTTTTGTTGTCCCAAAGAAGTCACGTGCAGGGTCACGTGACCAGACCAGCTCCGCCTCCTCCAGGATGCGTGTAACTCCTGACAAGAGCCCTCCAATGGCTCGCAATGTCGGCGTTTCATTTGTGCTGCAGTCGCTTTCCTTTAGAAAAGTTATATATATATATATATATCCCTTTGTATTCCCAACCGTGGGACTCCTTCCTCCATCTCCTTCACCTTTTCCAGCATTTTCCCTACTCTTCTTTCTACCCATGCCACCAATGATCCACTTCTGTGATGCATCAGCATTACTCTCCATGATCTTACCCACTCTAATCTGGTTAAGTGGCAAGGATCGAATAACTGCAGCACTTCATCGTAACAGTCTTGATCGGTGGGCATAGCTCTTGCTATGCCTGTGGGCAATATACTAGCTATGGGGTTAGGGACACCATGGCAGAAACACACGAAAAATAAAAAACAAGAACATCATATCACAGAGACGAACATGGTCTCATGCTACAAAGCATTCGTCTCATTGTTTCCAAGTGGGCGAGACACTCGGCTCATGCACTGCATTTTAGCGATTAGAATTTGAGATGTGTTTATTTCAACTCGAGAAGGGATTGACGTAGGAAAGCTGGGACTGTAGATGGCTCGGCTCCCTGGTGCCTTAATGTAGTGTCTCACATTGCCTCTTTCTCTGGCTTAGTGGCCTGGCACTGCAATGATGGGCACACTAAGCACCTGGGCAAACAGCTCGAACCTGCATGCCAGCAAACAGTGCTGCATGACCCTGCTCGATTTAGAAACATTTGTATCCATTTTACCTAGGCCAGGCTGGTGCCAAGGCAGCCCCTGAGTAGCATGTTGTATGTTGAATAAACTAACAGTCAACTGTAGCAGATGAGGCCCAAGAAATAAAACAGCCATCATAAGTCAAATATAGGCAGAGTTGACTGTGCTATCATCAGGCCAGATTGATGTCTGTCAAAGGCACAAAATAAGGGGCTACCCCCCAGTTCTTCTGATGTGCTGCCCAAAGATGTTTAATCCATGCTACAGACTGCATGGCCAACCTGGGCCATCTTGCATGTGCATGGTGAAAGACGTTAGTGTATATGCATGTGCTGGTGAAAGACGTTAGTGTATATGCATGTGCATGGTGAAAGACGTTAGTGTATAAGCATGTGCATGGTGAAAGAGTTAGTGTATGTGCATGTGCATGGTGAAAGACGTTAGTGTATATGCATGTGCATGGTGAAAGACGTTAGTGTATGTGCATGTGCATGGTGAAAGACGTTAGTGTATATGCATGTGCATGGTGAAAGACGTTAGTGTATAAGCATGTGCTGGTGAAAGACGTTAGTGTATATGCATGTGCATGGTGAAAGACGTTAGTGTATATGCATGTGCTGGTGAAAGACGTTAGTGTATATGCATGTGCATGGTGAAAGACGTTAGTGTATATGCATGTGCATGGTGAAAGACGTTAGTGTATAAGCATGTGCTGGTGAAAGACGTTAGTGTATATGCATGTGCATGGTGAAAGACGTTAGTGTATATGCATGTGCTGGTGAAAGACGTTAGTGTATATGCATGTGCATGGTGAAAGACGTTAGTGTATAAGCATGTGCATGGTGAAAGATGTAAGTGTATTTTTTTAACTAAACCTTACATCTTCCACTGAGCTTAAAAACAAGGAGTGGAAGTTCCTTCCCCTTGGAGCCTAAACTTACCAGTCGTCAGTGTGTGTGGCTAGTAACATTATTATGTGTATGTCAGTGGCAGAGGCAGCTTTTAGCTTTTGGTGCTGTGGGTGGGTGGATCATGAGGGCCACTGGTATTGTTAATGATTCAATGTTACAGGCGGGAGGTGAATATCTACTAGTGCAGGGCCATCAACATCTCCCACCAATTAGCGCAAGCACTGAGCATAGCGAGTTAGCCTTATGTCATTTAGAGCGGGGTTCAGCTGGGTTCTGCCCCTGACAACATTTTAAAAATAATATGTTCAAAGGGTGTATTTTACAGTACTTTCATAGAAAAATGGGGTAAAAGGGTTTACAGTCTGTGTGTTCTCTATGGGTGAAACGGGAAAAAAACGGTAAATGCAAAATTGACAGGGGGTCTTACAAAGGCGGTTGAGGCTTGATGAGCGTTGCTAAGGAGAAGAGTGGTCCTTGTCCCAAACAATAAATCATGAGACCCTGCAAACATGCATTTTGGGTCACGCAGCATGATCTCTGCTGGTCCTGTTGGCATCCATCCTGAATTTTGTAAATACATATCTTCAGCTCATTTTGTAAGTAAATCACTGTTGTTCTCTCACTCAGTATATAAACAATTTAATCAGACAGGCTCATTTTGTTGAAAGTGGTAATTGCATGCAGGTGACGGCCAACATTAACACTTATGTGCTAGTAGGTTCGTTTCACACTCTTTTCCACTATTACATAATGGGGTGCAAAAGCAGAGTAAATACAGAAGAAATCACGTTTACTCTTTCATTTTCTAAAAAATGTATGAGCTGCCAGGCAAAGATGGAGTGCATAATGTATTCCAGAGTAAAGCATCTGCGTTCAGCATGTGTTATATGCAGGCAGATGTGGCATGAATCCAGCAGTTTCATGCCTGCACGAAAATATAATGTAGTCATAAAACTAGATGGTTTTGCAGGCAGAGCAGGAATGAGATGATGGACATGTATTTCCTCTCCTATTTCCCATTGCTCCTGCAATACATGTTTAAAATGTGTTGGAGCAGTAATCAGATGTAAACACTGGTGTAAGTCTTTTGCATCTTGTGTTTACACTTATTTTACTGCATTGCAGCTTTTAATATGAGTTCTTGGGAGTACATTGCCACATTCTATAAAAAAAAAACTATGGAATCGAAGGAGGCTCCAAGAATCACCTGGCTGCTTTGCATAAATCAAAGAGCACTTTGGGATCAAAACATGACAACAGGTTTTTACATTTAACAAATCTATCTATGATAGTATATGAAACTGAAACCTTTCGGGGGGCACTGCTGTGTGGGAGGACTGACCGGCAGCATCAGGCAGTGATAACGGTAAGGTGGGCACGGGGCTGCTTTCCACGCTGCAACGGCGTGCCACCATCTGAGCATGGTCGTTGTAACTACAAAGACCCTGCACGCCTGTAATTGCCCGGCCCATTGGAATAATCTGCTTTCAGCTTGCGGCTGGCTTCATAATACGCAGGACACCTAGGGAACTCACCACCCATAACGGCTTTATTGGGTCTCCCATATTATTTACGCTGCCAGTGCCCACATTGCTCTAATTAGAGTCAGGCGGGTTCACGTAAGGGATGGCCCCACACTAACCTGTCACTGGCTGGTAATATGGGTCAGCAGTGCTTCACTCGCCTCGTATCAGGAGCGCCCCGGGGACCATTACCGTGTCCTATACTGGGACACAAGCACTACCACATCATGGCTCTGCTAGCTGCCCTGGGAGGGGAACTAGATTGCATCCTAATGTATGTGGACGGCCAGATGGACCTCCCCAACACATTGGTACCTGGGCACTACATGAAGGCGGGCTGGTTGGCCTGTGTGTGATTCTGGACTGCATTGATACAAAGGGCGCACTTCACACAGCAACACAACTCTGAACTCCTCCTGGTAAACAGGCATATGATTGGGTGATCATCCATTGACCAATTGTAGAAAATATTGGGGCCTTAATTGGAGGCCGGCCTCTGTGTGTGGGCTGTGCTGCAGTGCTTAACTCCCCAGAACCATGGTGAGAGCCAGATTAAACTTTACTTTGCCCTTGTGCAGTTACCACCCGGGTGGGAGTGTACCATTGTCACATCAAGAACCTGCTCCAAAATGTAGACTCCTGGTGACAACACACACCCATTCCGGAGGTTCAGACATCCACACTATTCTGGGCGTGAGGACCCAGAGCGCCATTGACGCCTGCAAAAAAAGCAGAAAACATGACAAAAGGAGCTTGGGGGAAAAAGAAGGGACCCATGGACTCATTTACCAGAACCCCAGCCAAGGCCTCTGCTCCTGCAAAACCGATAACCAATAACAATCATGCCACAACCTCTGGAGATGCCCCTGAAGATCACCTATTGGCGGCAATTCAGAGTGTATTTATGGCAGTAAATATGAAGCTAGATGATATTGCCTCTACTATTGGCTCATTGAAATCCAAGTTGGAGAAAGAAAGCGGCCGCATTAACGAAGCAGAGACTGGAATCAGAGAAATGGAAGACAAAGTCAAGAGACACGACCATGAAATAACACGCTTAAAACTGGAGGTGAACAGAATCTGCAATAAGTGTGATGATCTTGAGTCACAGTCGAGGCGTAATAACATCAGCATAATCAGAATACCTGAGACAGCATGCAAGGGTCCTATGGAGAGGTTTGTCGAGGACTTACTGAAAGCGCTGTTTGATACCACAAGGTTTTCATCACACTTCCTGGTGGAGCGCTTCCACCATTCACTGGCACCTGTCCCCAAGCCGGGAGCTCCCCCACGTACCATCATAGCAAGATTGCTCAATTTTCAAGACAGAGATCTGATACTGTGGATGTCTAGGGAGCAGGGCACACTCCACCACGAGGCTCACAATATTCACATTTATCCCAATTTTGCGGCCAATGTGCAGGCCTTGTGGAAATCCTATGATCCAGTCAAGAAGCTGCTTCATATCAGACATGTCCCATTTGCCCTTATGTTTCCAGCTAAACTAAGAATCCAACATGGAGGGCGTGCACATTTATTTGAGAACCCAGCCAAGGCCACTGCATATGTGGAATCATCAATCCCTCTCCCAAAACAAGACTGCAGTCGTAACCGTAGTCCTCAACCACACAACAACGAAGTGGATGCCGAAGTAGTCAAATGAAATATACTTGCTTCGACTTCAGCCCACTTACTATATCCATACATATTGGAGGGCAACAATGTTATGTACGGGGACTGGTCGCTCTTCCTACGACCTGTTGTATGATCACAACTGTTCGCAACGCTCCCCAGGAGGTTTCCATAGATCATTTGTGTTACATCATCAAGTTGGGGAAGACGATGGGGTTACTAATGGATGTGATTATTAAAAGATTGGGGAATTGAAAGGGAATGAAGATGGCTTGTTAAAAGTTGGAAAAATGCAGACGCAATGCCTAACAAACATGAGAATAGAATCCTATAGGGCATGTACGTGTGACATGTGTTTATTATATGAATCGTTCTGGAGGATATGGGTGACACATTTTCCTATTTGACATGGAATGTTCTGAAGAGGGATGGGCAAATTTGACCCATCCTCCCCCTCCTATAAGGTACATGACACAGAAGAATACCAGGAGATACTGGGATCACTTGAAACACTTGGGTATAGGCGCGTTACAAATGCCATATCATATCAAATGCCATATCATATCACCCATATTATTTTGGACCAATTCCTAGTGCTCCAATGATTGATAAGTATGTTGAGAGGTACCCGCTCAGCCAACCCTCCGCCCAAGACTGGTTCAACCCTTACACAGAGTGGACAAAGAGTCTCAGGATGCAACTAAATAGACCTCAATTGACAGTATCAACTAAAGCACCAAGAAGCCACGATTACTAACGTTGTTAGAGACACAACGACATAGCAGCGTTAGACAGGAAGCACATGTGCCATCCACACATCAGGACGCAAACACATAACCGAATACAGGAAGAACACGAAAGTACAGTTCTATAAATTAGAGCACAGACACAGATACATACTGTCTTTGCTTTTATTATTTTTGTCATTAGCTAAAGCAGCAACGCAGAAACCGCAAGCTTGCAGATGCTTTTATGCAATTAACCTAATGGAGATGCAGGAGCACCTATGGGAACTGACAGAACTATGTGTGACTAACATATGGAGAATATAGAATAGCATGAACTTGTAGAAACCAAGTTATGACTAAGGAAAATTACAGCACACCACAAGCCTCTCAGCAAGAGCTGAGCTGAGCTGAATTCAGGCTGGACTAGAGTAAACGTGTGAGACAGGACCCACTGTCAAGGCCACCCCAGTCAAGTGAAATTCCAGATACCAGTGGCCCTCAGTAACACCAGCTGCAATAAATGCAAAGAATTCCTCATAATTCAGAGTCATTCAGAGCTGCAGAAGCTCCAAATCATGGACTCTGAACACGTGACCCGGCCGACTAAGATGATGAATCGAAACCAGAGCTGGGAAAGAGGATCGATCTCATGCCGCTGGCTTGCAACAATGATGTTACAACATGAGACAAGTGTTGTACGATGTGAATGGGAACTCTCATAGACTATGGTGGTACACACAAATTACAATGCATACACATAGTTGTTCTTATTACCTTGAGAAGGTACACCAAGAGCTGAGAACCATTGTGGTATCCAGGCCTGAGGACGTCAGCTCTAGCCAATCATTCTTCAATATTCTTGGGGTGTGTAGCAACGGGCAAGAACCAATGGTAAGACCCTCACACTGCAACATTGTGTTGAGGTACTAACTTGGGAATGGACCAGGCCAGCCACCTGGCATGCAAGGACCAGTAGAGTAACTCATATAAGGGATTATGTAGGTTATTAGGCTCCTGATGGCCAATCCCAGATGGTGATAGATTTTCTGAAGTAGGGCCCAGTTTTTGACGTCACTATGATGCAATCAGGATACAAAACTGGCCTGCGAACCAGGACACATTGAGATCTCTGTGGATTTCTTTGATCCTTGTACTGATACCAGTTGGTTTTAATTGTAATAAACCACAGTTTGAACTTGCTGTCTGACTGGGCCTACGTTCCTTTTGGGGTAATGTGTTGGGCCTTCCGTAAGTTTGCAAACTTCTAGTAGCCCTCGGACCTACCTGGGAGTTTGTCCCCAACAGTATGCGGGTTAAATAACCCTATCAAGGCAAGAAAGGCACCTGCGTACTTGAATCACAATGGTCCCTAAATAGTTATGATACAGGAAACACACGCTCAATAAGGGGTTTGCAGCCAGATAGGGGAATCAACAGGGTTACACTGACTACTCGACACAGGCCAGGGGGGGTGATGATCCTGATACACCATTCATTATGCTACCAAGAAGACAAACAATCTATAGACGCCCAAGGGAGATACATTATACTATGGGGAAAACTCTCAGGGATAAAGGTACTGTTAGTCAACACATACAGCCCTAATCTTGACGACTCTGAGTTCAATGGGCAAATATCAGAGATCCTATTAGAGGGGACCACCTCTCCGATTAATTGGGCAGGCAACTTCGATATGATCCTGGATTGTGTTCTGGACCGTTCGAGAAATACCCAGCACAAACTGACTAATGCAGGCCGCATATTGAGGCTAATTATGTTACAAATGGAATTGGTGGATGTATGGAGAGACCGCAACCCCGGAACTCGTGAATACACCTACGATTCGACAGTCCATGATGCACAGTCCAGGATTGATTGTTGATTGGTGTTCGCAGGTTTGATGTCACGGGTGCAGGATTGTGCAATATAACCAAGAATCATCTCAGACCACTCGCCCCCTGTGGAGGATGCCACCTTCATACTTCCTGGATACAGATCTCCTGGAAGTGTTCCGAGATAGGATTGAGGATTTTTTCCTAAGAAACAAAGGATCTGTATCTCGTTACACCACTGTCTGGGAAACCTTTAAGGTATGGCAGAGGGGAGAAGTGATTTCAATGACAGCTGGAAGGTGAAAGAAATTAGAAGATAGTTGAGGGCACTAAACATAGATTTGAGGCAACTCAAAAACAACTATTGCGCGACACAGGACAGAGCACTGTTGGGGCTCATTAAAGGGAATTTGTTAAAATTCAGAAACCTGGCTGACAGAGAGGTCTACCTGATGAACCAACCTATCCAGGCACAGTGATATGGGGAAGCAGATAGACCGGACCGGGTCCCTGGGGGAAGTAATAGGGGGGGGGGAAGAGGGACACAACACATCACTGGGTTCAAGGGCCAGACAGATACCATGTTAACTGCACAGGAAGAGATTAACGGCGAATTCCGCCAATACTATGAAGCCTTCTATGCTAACGCTGACGAGTGTATTAATACCGACCTATGCCACTCTTCGGACGGAATCTCCCTCCCGTCCCTTTATGCTGAAGCACAAACAATACTGAACCAACCATTCATGCTGGAAGAAATTATGGATGCAATTATGGCCCTTTCAACCAGGAAGGTCCTAGGCTTGGATGGGATAGGAATTGAATTACATAAGGAACTCTGGCAAATATTGGCACCCAGGCTATTGAAAGTCTTGGAAGAGTCCTTATAGATAGGCCAATTACCACCTACGCTCTCTGAGGCCGCAATCACAGTGTTATTAAAGCCAAATAGGCCAGCATCCGACACCAACAAAAAAATATACACAAAAGTGTCTACCCATCTCTTGTCACATATGGCAACATTAGTACATCCGGATCAATCCGATTTTATTCCTGAACATCCACGGCACTTAATCTGCATAGGCTTTTCTGCATAATTTCCCAAACAAATCCCAAGGTTAGGGCAGTCGCTGCCTCACTAGACGCAGAGAAGGCTTTTGATTCGGTCTCCTGGAAATGTCTCTTTGCAGTCCTTCGTCGGATGGGATTGGGAGATCATTATATTGAGTTTGTTTGGCTAATGTATGTCAAACCATTTACCAAAGTCCGTACCAATGGCATGCTATCATCCACCTTCTATATGGAATGAGGGACAAGGCGAGGCTGCCCGCTGTCTCCATTGCTCTTCGCATTAACGATAGAACCACTAGCACAACGGATGCACGACAAACATGGACATAGGCAGATTCATATAGCGGGTTCAGCACAGGCCATCTTCCTGTATGCTGATGATCCACTTGTATACATCTGCAACCCAGAACAAAACATAGCCCCGATGATGGAGGAAGTCTGTAGATTCATGACCATTCTGGATATCAAATAAATGAGGCAAAATCAGAATTCTTCCAGTTGACTGACTCTATTCATATCCCAGTGGATTTGTTGAGATTCTGATGGGTCCCGCATACATTTAAATATCTGGGCATACCGGTCTCTCGTTCACATCACGCCCTACTAGGCGACAATCATGAAATTTACTTGGACACACTAGCGATTAAATTATAATTAAGGGCGAAAATTCCAATGTCATTATATGGTAGCCTCTCAATACTTAAAATGGTTGTGGTCTCCAAATTACTATATTTTTTCTGTAACATTCCAGTGTGGCCTGGGCGAGTGTTTTTTGACAAACTCCACTCAATGACATCTAAATATACATGGGGGACAGGGGTGCTGTAATTGAAATGGGAGGGACTGTCCGCGCCATTAAAACAGGATGGCCTAGCAGCACCTGACTTTGAGCTATATTATATTGTATTACAGCCCAGTATGCAGGCCACTGGTACTCCATCACTAACAACCCAATACACCAAACCCTTGAATCATACAGTGCTATGCCAACAAATTAAAAGTCAATTATTATATGACCGGCACGAAGATTCATGCTCCTTTGACCCGGTCTGCACGGAGGTAAATGTCTGGTCAAGACTGCTCGAGAGACTAGGTGTGACGGCTATGGAATTGCCCTATGGAATTGCCCAGGACTCCCCCCGACATTCGATAAAGACATCAAGAATATGTGGGGTGAAGAGGGAGTGATGACCCTACACGACTTGCTCCCCAATGGGATGTTCCTCATACACAAGGCATTCATGGCCACGCTGGGGGATAATCCGATCAGATCACTTCAATATTTCAGAATAAGAACAGCGGCTCGTCGGCGATGGCCCTTGTTTCCCTGGGAACCCGATATATGTGAACCTGTGGAGATGATAATGTGCGCTGGAGACCCCTAGAGGCTTGTGTCTGGGCTATATAAAGCATGTCAAGCCAGTCTATTATCTGCCAATGAGGCTTCAAGAAAATGGGAGAGGGATCTGGGTGTAGTAGCACAAGACGAGCAATGGCTGCCCTGGTGCCGCCTGACTAAAGAGGTTTCCCTTAATGTAAAGTTCAGGTTAATACAATTCAAAGTACTCAACCAAATACACTGCACTCCTGCACGCATCTCAAGATCTGCACCGAATGTCAGTAATGAGTGTATGGAATGTGGTGTAGCCTCTGCGGATTGTTCATTGCTCATTGTTTTGTGTACCACACCTTTTTTAACACTTCCTTACATTTGATTACGATTTTCTATTTCTAATTTGTAATGATCTCGTGTGAAAGTGATGTCTTCTCCGCGATACATGATTTAGCTGAACTGCTTTTCAATCCTTCATTTCCCATCAACCTCCAGTAGCTATTGACAAAGATAGCGCCTCATGACATTGCAAATGACTTGCAGTCTCCCAGATGCTATAACTTGACAGACCCTCCATGTAAAACCCCCTCCTTTTGCCAGCAATGCAAACATTGCACTTTACTAAATAATAATAACCAAATTGGGCTGCATTCTACCATAGCTCTTCAAATCGGATTTCTCCAGCTTTTAAGTGCTATAATAGTCGTTGTTACCACCACTTCCATTTTAATGGAACAACACTTATTAACCTCAGAAGAAGGAAAGGCCAAATCAGGCCTAAGTCAGGATTCAAACTTGCAAAGTGTAGGATGCCTGCATGTCAGAGACCACCACTTTACATGTCAGCCATCCACCTGGACCAAGAAGTTGCGTATCCGAGTTGCATGGCGTTATCATCTCCCAAGCTAGCATTTCAACCGGGAAATCCGCAATTCCCCCTACTTGCAACATCACCGCACACCCAGTGGGACAGAGCATAACCAAGTGCCCTCCATTTTTGTAACATTTTATTTTCTCAATTACTGAAAACTGTACATACAAAATTGGACTTTATTTACATTTTGCACCCCAAAACAAAGGGCCTCCAATGTGCATGTCTGTGGGAGAAAAGTGCATGTCCCTGATTATCCCTGTGAAATCCTGGATAAGAGTTCCACATGTTTTGAGAGTTTTGGGACACAAGGATTAAGGAGCAGAAGTAGGTTGAGGAGCATCAAGAGACTTAAGGAGATCATGTGAGCGGATGAAAGAGGGAGGGGGAGAGGCAGAGAGAGAGAGGGAGAGAGAAAGAGAAAGACAGAGCGAAGGAGAGTGAGAAAGAAAGAGAGCAGGAGAGGGAGAGAGAGAGAGAGCGAGAAAGAGTGAGAGAGAGAAAGTGTGAGAGAGAGAGGGAGAGAGAGAGAAAGAGAACGAGAGAGAGGAGAGAGAGGAGAGAGAGAGAGGGGGAGGGAGAGAGGGAGATGCTGAAAGAAAAAACGAGAGAGGCAGAGAGCAGGTGAAATGGGTGATTTCAAGTCGAGATGGATAGGGAGAGGAATGCAGAGGCAGTGAAACACTTTGCCATGTACAAACGTACAAAGAGTGGAGAAAAAGAGTGGGGGGAGAGAGAGAGGGCGAGAAATAGAAAGTGAGAGAGAGAATATGAGAGAGAGAGAGGGAGAAAGAGAAAGTGAGAGAGGGAAAGAGTGTGAGAGAGAGAGGGAGAAAGAGAGTGGCAAAGAGAGACAGAGAGGGAGAGAGAGATAGCCAGAGAGAGAGAGGGGGAGATTAAGAGAACGAGAGAGCGAAAGAGAGAGAGACAGAGAGAGAGAGAAAGAGAGCGGGAGAGGGAGGGAGAGAAAGAAAGAGAGAGAGAAAGAGAGTGAGAGAGAGAGGGAGAGAGAGAAAGAGAAAGAGAGAGAGTGGGAGAGAGAGAGAGGTGGAGGGAGAGAGGGAGATGCTGAAAGAAAAAACGAGAGAGGCAGAGAGCAAGTGAAATGGGTGATTTCAAGTTGAGACGGATAGGGAGACGAATGCAGAGGGAGTGAAACACTTTGCCATGTACAAACGTACAAAGAGTGGAGAAAAAGAGTGGGGGGAGAAAGAGAGAGTGAGAAAGAGAAAGTGAGAGAGAGAATATGTGAGAGAGAGGGAGAGAGAGAGAGGCAAAGTGAGAGAGAGGGAGAGAGAGAGACAGAGAGAGCGGGAGACAGAGGGAGGGAGAGAAAGTGAGAGAGAGAAAGTGTGAGAGAGAGAGGGAGAGAGAGAGTGGCAAAGAGAGAGAGGGGGGGAGAGAAAGAGATAGACAGATAGAGGGAGAGGGGGAGAGAAAGAAAAAGAGAGAGTGAAAGAGAGAGAGAAAGAGAGTGAGAGAAAGAGAGAGCAGGAGAGAGAGAGAAAGAGAGAGAGAGAGAAAGAGAGAGAGAGAAAGAAAGAGAGCGAGAGAGGGAGAGAGAGAGAAAGAGCGAGGGAGAGAGAGAGAGAGGCAGAGAGAGAGACAGAGGGAGAGAGAGAGAGACAGAGAGAGAGTGAGAGGGAGAGAGAAAGAGAACGTGAGAGCAAAAGAGAGAGAGAAAGAGAGTGAGAGAAAGAGAGAGCAGGAGAGAGGGAGGGAGAGTGAGAGAAAGAGCGAGGTAGAGAGAAAGAGAGAGGCAAAGAGAGAGAGAGAGGGAGAGAGAGAGATAGACAGAGAGAGAGCGAGAGGGAGAGAGAAAGAGAGCATAAGAGAGAGAGAATGAGAGTGAGAGAAAGAAAGAGCAGAAGAGAGGGGGGAGAGAGAGAGTGAAAGAGAGAAAGAAAGAGAGAGACAAAGAAAACGAGAGAGAGTGAGAGAGAAAGTGAAAGAGAGAGAGAGAGGGGAGAGGGAGAGGGAGAGGGAGAGAGGGAGATGCTGAAAGAAAAAGCGAGAGGCAGAGAGAAAGTGAAATGGGTGATTTCAAGTCGAGATGGATAGAGAGAGGAATGCAGAGGGAGTGAAACACTTTGCCATGTACAAATGTACAAAGAATGGAGAAAAAGAGTGTGGGGAGAGAGAGCGAGAAAGAGAAAGTGTGAGAGAGAGAGAGAGGGGGAGAGAGAGAGAGGCAAAGAGATGGAGAGAGAGAGATAGACAGAGAGAGAGGGAGAGAGCAAGTGAAATGGGTAGTTTCAAGTCGAGAAGGATAGGGAGAGAAATGCTGAGGGAGTGAAACACTTTGGCATGTACAAATGTACAAAGAGTGGAGAAAAAGAGTGGCGGATAGAGAGAGAGAGAGAGAGAGAGAGAGAGAGAGAAATAGAGAGAGCGAGATAGAGAGAGAGAGGGGGAGAGAGGGAGGGAGAGAGAAAGAGAGAAAGAGAGAGAGGACGAGAGAAAGAGAGAGGGGGAGAGAAAGGGAAATAGAGAGAATGAGACAGAGAAAGAGATGGAGAGAATGAGAGAGAGAGAGAGAGAGAGAGAGAGAGGGAGTAAGAAAGAGAAAGAGGGAGAGGGAGAGAGAAAGACAGAGAGAGAGAGAGAGAGGGGGGAGAGAGGGAGAGAAAGAGAAAGAGAGAGAGAAAGAGAGAGAGCGTGAGAGAACAAGAGAGAAAGAGAGAGAGGGAGAGAGGGGGAGGGAGAGAGATAGACAGAGAGAGCACGAGAGGGCGAGAGAAAGAGAAAGAGAGAGCAAAAGAGAGAGAGAAAGAGAGTGAGAGAAAGAGAGAGCGAGAGAGAGGGAGGGGGAGTGAGAGAAAGAGCGAGGTAGAGAGAGAGAGAGGCAAAGAGAGAGAGAGGGAGAGAGAGAGTTAGACAGAGAGAGAGCGAGAGGGAGAGAGAAAGAGAGAGCGAAAGAGAGAGAGAATGAGAGAGAGAGAAAGAGAGAGCGGGAGAGGGAGGGAGAGAGAGAAAGAAAGAGAGAGAGAAAGAGAGTGAGAGGGAGAGAGAGAGAAAGAAAAAGAGAGAGAGGGGGAGAGAAAGAGGTGGAGGGAGAGAGGGAGATGCTGAAATAAAAAGCGAGAGAGGCAGAGAGCAAGTGAAATGGGTGATTTCAAGTCGAGACGGATAGCGAGACGAATGCAGAGGGAGTGAAACACTTTGCCATGTACAGACGTACAAAGAGTGGAGAAAAAGAGTTGGGGGAGAGAGAGAGAGCGAGAAAGAGAAAGTGAGAGAGAGAATATGTGAGAGAGGGAGAGAGAGAGGCGAAGTGAGAGAGAGGGAGAGAGAGACAGAGAGAGCGGGAGAGAGGGAGGGAGACAGAGAGAAAGAGAAAGTGAGAGAGAGAAAGTGTGAGAGAGAGAGGGAGAGAGAGAGTGGCAAAGAGAGAGAGAGGGGGAGAGAAAGAGATAGACAGAGAGAGGGAGAGGGGGAGAGAAAGAAAAAGAGAAAGTGAAAGAGAGAGAGAAAGAGAGTGAGAGAAAGAGAGAGCAGGAGAGAGAGAGAAAGAGAAAGAGAGAGAAAGAGAGAGAGAACGAGAGCGAGAGAGAGGGAGAGAGAGAGAGAAAGAGCGAGGGAGAGAGAGAAAGAGAAAGAGAGAGCAAAAGAGAGAGAGACAGAGAGTGAGAGAAAGAGAGAGCGGGAGAGAGGGAGGGAGAGTGAGAGAAAGAGTGAGAGAGAGAGAGAGAGAGAGAGAGAGAGAGAGGCAAAGAGAGAGAGAGGGAGAGAGAGAGATAGACAGAGAGAGAGCGAGAGGGAGAGAGAAAGAGAGAGCGAAAGAGAGAGAGAATGAGAGTGAGAGAAAGAAAGAGCAGGAGAGAGGCAGGGAGAGAGAGAGTGAAAGAGAGAGAGAAAGAGAGAGACAAAGAAAGCGAGAGAGAGAGAGAGAAATTGAAAGAGAGAGAGAGAGAGGGGAGAGGGAGAGGGGGAGGGAGAGAGGGAGATGCTGAAAGAAAAAGCGAGAGGCAGAGAGAAAGTGAAATGGGTGATTTCAAGTCGAGATGGATAGAGAGAGGAATGCAGAGGGAGTGAAACACTTTGCCATGTACAAATGTACAAAGCATGGAGAAAAAGAGTGTGGGGAGAGAGAGCGAGAAAGAGAAAGTGTGAGAGAGAGAGAGAGAGAGGGGGAGAGAGAGAGAGGCAAAGAGATGGAGAGAGAGAGATAGACAGAGAGAGAGGGAGAGAGCAAGTGAAATGGGTAGTTTCAAGTCGAGAAGGATAGGGAGAGAAATGCTGAGGGAGTGAAACACTTTGGCATGTACAAATGTACAAAGAGTGGAGAAAAAGAGTGGCGGATAGAGAGAGAGAGAGAGAGAGAAATAGAGAGAGCGAGATAGAGAGAGAGAGGGGGAGAGAGAGAGAGGGAGAGAGAAAGAGAGAGAGGGAGGACGAGAGAAAGAGAGAGGGGGAGAGAAAGGGAAATAGAGAGAATGAGACAGAGAAAGAGAGGGAGAGAAAGAGAGAGAGAGAGAGAGAGGGAGTAAGAAAGAGAAAGAGGGAGAGGGAGAGAGAAAGACAGAGAGAGAGAGAGAGAGAGAGAGGGGGAGAGAGGGAGAGAAAGAGAAAGAGAGAGAGAAAGAGAGAGAGCGTGAGAGAACAAGAGAGAAAGAGAGAGAGGGAGAGAGGGGGAGGGAGAGAGATAGACAGAGAGAGCACGAGAGGGAGAGAGAAAGAGAAAGAGAGAGCAAAAGAGAGAAAGAGAGTGAGAGAAAGAGAGAGCGAGAGAGAGGGAGGGAGAGTGAGAGAAAGAGCGAGGTAGAGAGAGAGAGGCAAAGAGAGAGAGAGGGAGCGAGAGAGTTAGACAGAGAGAGAGCGAGAGGGAGAGAGAAAGAGAGAGCGAAAGAGAGAGAGAATGAGAGAGAGAAAGAGAGAGCGGGAGAGGGAGGGAGAGAGAGAAAGAAAGAGAGAGAGAAAGAGAGTGAGAGAGAGAGGGAGAGAGAGAGAAAGAAAAAGAGAGAGAGGGGGAGAGAAAGAGGTGGAGGGAGAGAGGGAGATGCTGAAATAAAAAGCGAGAGAGGCAGAGAGCAAGTGAAATGGGTGATTTCAAGTCAAGACGGATAGCGAGACGAATGCAGAGGGAGTGAAACACTTTGCCATGTACAGACGTACGAAGAGTGGAGAAAAAGAGTCGGGGGAGAGAGAGAGAGCGAGAAAGAGAAAGTGAGAGAGAGAATATGTGAGAGAGAGGGAGAGAGAGAGGCGAAGTGAGAGAGAGGGAGAGAGAGACAGAGAGAGCGGGAGAGAGGGAGGGAGACAGAGAGAAAGAGAAAGTGAGAGAGAGAAAGTGTGAGAGAGAGAGGGAGAGAGAGAGTTGCAAAGAGAGAGAGAGGGGGAGAGAAAGAGATAGAGAGGGAGAGGGGGAGAGAAAGAAAAAGAGAGAGTGAAAGAGAGAGAGAAAGAGAGTGAGAGAAAGAGAGAGCAGGAGAGAGAGAGAAAGAGAAAGAGAGAGAAAGAGAGAGAGAACGAGAGAGAGGGAGAGAGAGAGAAAGAGCGAGGGAGAGAGAGAAAGAGGAAGAGAGAGCAAAAGAGAGAGAGACAGAGAGTGAGAGAAAGAGAGAGCGGGAGAGAGGGAGGGAGAGTGAGAGAAAGAGTGAGGTAGAGAGAGAGAGAGAGGCAAAGAGAGAGAGAGGGAGAGAGAGAGAGAGAGCAAAAGAGAGAGAGAATGAGAGTGAGAGAAAGAAAGAGCAGGAGAGAGGCAGGGAGAGAGAGAGTGAAAGAGAGAGAGAAAGAGAGAGACAAAGAAAGCGAGAGAGAGAGAAATTGAAAGAGAGAGAGAGAGAGGGGAGAGGGAGAGGGGGAGGGAGAGAGGGAGATGCTGAAAGAAAAAGCGAGAGGCAGAGAGAAAGTGAAATGGGTGATTTCAAGTCGAGATGGATAGAGAGAGGAATGCAGAGGGAGTGAAACACTTTGCCATGTACAAATGTACAAAGAATGGAGAAAAAGAGTGTGGGGAGAGAGAGAGAGAGGGCGAGAAAGTGTGAGAGAGAGAGAGGGAGAGAGAGAGAGGCAAAGAGATGGAGAGAGATAGACAGAGAGAGAGCGAGAGGGAGAGAGCAAGTGAAATGGGTAGTTTCAAGTCGAGAAGGATAGGGAGAGAAATGCTGAGGGAGTGAAACACTTTGGCATGTACAAATGTACAAAGAGTGGCGAAAAAGAGTGGGGGATAGAGAGAGAGAGAGAGAGAGGAATAGAGAGAGCGAGATAGAGAGAGAGGGGGAGAGAGAAAGAGAGGGAGGGAGGACGAGAGAAAGAGAGAGGGGGGGAGAGAGAGGGAAATAGAGAGAATGAGACAGAGAAAGAGAGGGAGAGAAAGAGAGAGAGAGAGAGAGAGAGAGAAAGAAAGAGAAAGAGGGAGAGGGAGAGAGAAAGATAGAGAGAGAGAGAGGGAGAGAAAGAGAGAGAGAGGGGGAAACAGAGAGCGAGAGGGAGAGAGGGAGAGAAAGAGAAAAAGAGAGAGAAAGAGAGAGAGAGTGAGAGAACGAGAGAGAAAGAGAGAGAGGGAGAGAGGGGGGAGGGAGAGAGAGAAAGAGAGAGAGAGAGAAAGAGCAAGCGAGAAAGAGAGAGCGAGGAAGAGAGAGAGAGAGAGAGAGAGAGAGAGAGAGAGAGAGAGAGAGCACAGCCAGGAGTAAAGAGGGATTGAGGAATAGGAGCGATGAATGTCCAGCATAGACAATAGGGGACATGCTCAATTTCAGAGGAAGTTGCAGTAAAGGTACCACTTCCTTTCAGTGCAAAGGTTCCACTGCGCAATTTCCAACTTGTCTATCAAGTACTGGCAAATGTAAGCATAAAACAGAGGCACAATCACCCTTGCTCTTCACTTTTCTACTATGTTAACCATTGCAGAATCCTTTTGCTTTTACAAGGTGGAAATTTCAGGAAGAATCCATAGCAATCCATTGAATTACTGCTAGCTTGAACATAAATGCAGGAGGTAATGCAGCCATATTTCTGAGGCAGTGTGGGAAGAGCGGGAGGACACGGTATGTTCGTCTACTCCACCCGAGAAATGTGACAAAATCCAACAGATTGGAAAATGTGGCAGTACAAGTGTTTGCTGCTAATTTTTCGAATCCCCTGGACAAGGACCATGACCTCCACAGCATGTTAAGTTTGTGGGGAAGACCATGTTTTTTAATGGTCCCTTCATACTCATATTCTGAGTTACATTTAAAGATATTTATATACAAAAAGCAAGGCACTCGGAGAGAACATTTGATGTTCATTGTCGAAGAATTTTGAAAAGAAATGTGTGATGTTCAGCATAAGTGTGGGTGCCCCTCATGGTGTTTTTGGGGTCATGTTAATGCTGCTCGGAGGACACTGGGCCTCATTACAAGTCCGGCGGTAACCGAGGTGGTAAAACCACCTGGTTACCACCAGACTCGTATTACCATTCCGCTTCCGTGATTCCCGGAATTACCGAGGCATTACAACCCCGGTTTCCCGGGAATCACGGAGGCGGAATGGTGTTAATCCCCATTCCCATTGAGTCCTACGGGACTCAGTGGGAATGGGGATCATGGAAACACCGGCAGCATCTCGTGATGCTGCCGGTGATTCCTCGTCCGCCTGCAGGTGGGCGGTGTTAAACCCGCCAGGTCAGACCTGGCGGGAACATCACCTCCCGCCTGCAGGAGTCGGGATCAGGCGGTCCGGAAACAACGGTGGCGGCGGGTTTACCGCCACCGTTATTTCCGCACAGCCTGATTTGTAAGGAGGCCAAATGTCAGTCTGAAATGGGGCATTTGGTTTATTTTATGTATTGTATTTATTTATTTTTATTTATTTATTTAGGTTGATATTTCTATAGTTTAATGGCCCTTTTGGAGCACGCCCAGACACGCACAGACACATTGCTGTATAGATTACAACCCTCTTCAACATTGCTTCTTAGCTAGGATTGTGCTACATACGCACATACCACATCACGTATGTTTTGGGCAAGAGACAGGGTCAAAACATCCTGAAATTACAGGATTTTAGGTGAATGATTGCAAATATTTTTAGAAGTTGAACCAATGAACCACCGACCCCCCTTGTGAACTGCTCCTCCCAAATAATTTCAAACCTGCTTAATTTACTGTGCCAAAGTATTTTGAAATGCACTAATATCTCAAATCGATGGAGGCATTTTATACCGTATAGAACGGTTTTCAATAAGATTAACTAGCCATAAGTTTCCAAGACTAACATAAAAGAAGAGTGTGATTCCGTCACATCTCTCGAGTAGCGCTGGTGGTCGGGCCGCCTCTGAAGAAATATTTTTTTGGTCACAAATTCGAAAATTTACAAATTAGCCACTATTAAATCTTTTACAAAGTATCCATTGAACACCACCGCTATAATTTGGTGACCATTAGTCTGCAGCAGACACAGCCAGTGCTCCATTGAACACACTATCAATGCAAAGATGTTCAAGGCATCTTAAGCTCCTAGTAGAGAACACGTTTGTCACCTTCAATCTCCTTTAATTTTCTGTTTTTTCCAAGAATTCAGCCATCTTGGCATGTGATCAGCCGGGCGCCCTCATCTGCATCCTACCTGATGGAGCTGGATACATTTAGTTACTATGTTTGAAACTCTGGCTGGCTTCCTGACACAAACAATATCTGAAAGTTTTCTGCTGTAGTGTAAACAGAAGATGGCTGAAGCCCTGCATACAACTGTCATCAAAACAATCCTCACGCACCGGCATGCGACACCCACTTTCACAGTTCTCATATTAGGCCAGGATTGGCCTAATGTGGGAATCGGTGTCAATGCATGCAGTGTGGCACATTTCTGTGGCTAATGGATGATGTTATGTGGGGGTGCCAAGTGTGTTGAAGGGATAGCATGTCTCCTCAACCCTTAAATATTGTTGATTTAATGGAATCTACGTGCGTGCTAAAGCTTTGAACCCTTTACGCAGCCGAGGCCTTTTCACTGTTACACCACTTGGGCTAGGTGTGCAATTTTCAGTCTTGGATGGTGGCAGAAAAAAAGTGTAAGAGCATAGATGGAAATATACAGCTATATGTGATTTCACTTCTTAATTACACATGTTGATGGATCATATAAATGACTCCTTTCCCAGCAATTTGGCACACGTATAGTTTTTGCACTAGCAATTCAGAGCAAATGTTTTTTTTTCTCCACTAATCAGCAAAATTACACTGCCATTAGTTCAAAACCACGCAACATTGGTCCATAGTTGTCTTGCATAAGTGCCCTTTGCAGGATGTTGGTGAACTGTGTAGCTCCACTGCCTTTGTCTTTGCTTACAGTAGCTGATACCTCTGGGCAAGCCAAGGAGATTCCCTTAGGAGCTTCTAGGTAAGTGTTCCCTTCTGCTCCCAATGCATTCCTGATAGCTGAGTGCTCCATTTCTGGGGTGACCTAACTGGGGCCTCTGGGCGAGCTACGCGTTACAAGTAAATAAATTAATAAATACAATATAAGGTGCTGATCGCTCAGCCAACCCCGGCACTCTAAAAGCCTGCTTATAGTGGGCACTGCGCATGGCCAGCAGCAATGAACAGTGGTCTCTTTTTGGAGGAATGCCCCTGTGCAACTGGCTGCCCAGGCCCTCTAAGCAACCTATAGTGGGCAGGTTCTATGTTCTTTCATCGACAGTCATTTTTACGACTGCCTTTATTACAAGTACACAATTACGAAAAAGTTCATCTAAATATTTTCTTTTTGGGGGGTTCGCCCCAAACCGCCCCTCCCCCACCGAATTTTAACTATTTCCGACACCCAACCCCTTATCTGCTCTTTCCCACCCCCACAAAATTTGGATGACCTTTTTCGTAATTCTGTACTCGTAAAACAGGCAGTCGTAAAAATGACTGTCGATGAAACGAAGGTATACCAGCAGGCACTGGCCATAGCTTCGGATCATGACCAGTGGTCACCCTGTCCGGATTATGGACATTGGCCATAAGTTCTTTTTTTTATTGTGTTATAGCCGTCATTACGACTTTTCACATTACACCACATACAACATTATAAAGAAAAAAAAAACAGTACAAAGTCCTCTCATAACTTTACAAACTATACAGTCAGCATTCTCAATGGCCTAAATTCAAACATGTTTCCTGAGATAAAATGTAACTTTCTCAAACGATTTATAGTGAAAGGTTCGAATACAAAAGGATCAAATGCAATAGTTTTGATTCAAAAGGATCGGGAAAAAAAATTCGAATGCACGTTTTTTTTTTTTTTTGGGGTGCCCCCCAAAACCCCAATTTTTGGGGGAAAAACGAGTATTTTTTCCTATACGAAGGCAAAAAAAAATACATTTTAAAAAAGGCATTCAAATTTTTTTTTTCCGGTCCTTTTGATTTGAACCTATTGCAGTTCGAAACAATGGGCCTCATTACGACCCAGGCAGTAAGTTACCGCCTGGGCCGTGACTTTACCACCATGGCGTAAACTACGTTTACGCCATGGTGGTTGGCGGACTTACCGCCCCATTCCGACCTTGGCGGGGCGGTAAGTCCCCAATCCCCATTTACCCTTCCCCATTCCCATTTTTGCTCCATAGGGTATAATGGGAGTGGGGAAGGCGTTAATTACGCCACCGTAAATTACGGTGGCGTAATTAACTCCATTGTCCCTTAGCGCCATGGATTTTAACACCTGCTAAAAGCAGGTGTTAAAAGCGCCATGGCGCTAAGGGACCTCGTACTCTGGCGGTAAGGGTCGGCGCTGTTAACGCTGCCGTTAACCCCTTACCGCCTGGGTCGTAATGAGGCCCAATGTATTCAACCCTTTGACTGGACACCTCCCAAACATTTCAAAACTTCCAATGTCAATAAAGTCTCATGGCCAGAGATGGTTCTTTCGCAGAATGATGGTGGCCACAGCCACCTCCCATTGTCCACACATTTTATACATGTATTTACCACTACTCCCAGGTACCCTGACCATCCTTCATAATATGTCTGAGGGTCGGAGTACCTAATTTCCCACACAATGTACAAACATTATAAACATACTGTTCCGTGTGTCAGACATGCAGAATCTCTCTTGTTGGCAATACATTGAGACAAAACCTGGGGAATTCTGTTCTCAACGAGGGTTAGGAAAACGCCTCAAGGAACCTAACAGATAGCCTTGAGGTTTATCATAAGGTGACAATGACTGGAATAATGTTGTGCTATGCATTTCATTTATAGTACGTATCCAATCCATTCAAGGCTGTTTTGACATGCATACGATTGCATACCAGATAATTTCTCACACATTCACAGTCCTGCTAAATTTCTAGGGCATGTGTTTTTAAACCTTATAGAACATAATTTGACTTCTCTTCTAACGTATCTCTCAAATCTTCGTATAAAGAGTTCTGCCGGGGTACTAGAATCATCTTGTATAATATTACTCTCCACTCTGTGTGGGATCGCAGTGACTGCATGCCTAATTCAGACATTAAGCAGGCTGTTGGCAAACTCTGGGGGCAAGATAAGCACCTGTTTCCATAATTTCCTTTCCATCCTTACCCAATGCAGCGTTTTTATTGCTGGGTTTATATCCAAACCGTAAGTGAGGGAAGGGATTACCTTGCCGATATAAAACTTCATCAATGGTGGCAATGAACATTTACAATAAGGATGATGGAACCAAATCCTGATGGGAAACAACAGAAAGATGGTCGCTACCATAGTCCACTTCTGGGAAACAATTATGCTGGAAAGCAGTAGTAGCAAACAAGAACAGTAAAGTCAAAATATTTTTCAAGAAGACAATGTAAATTGTTGTGAACCATAAATGTAAGGTTTAAGATGTAAACCAAATGCATTTTAAATAATAAAAAAAAAAAATAATAATAAATAAGTATGATTACATGTTTTCATTTGGCAACCCAATTGCATAAGTTTACCTTCCATTTTTGAGATGAGATATCTCTGTGATGGAAAGGACCTCAATTTAAACCCCAAATACAAAACTTCATTAGCCACTGATAAGTCCTGGTCATTTAGCCGACAAATAAATGGAGGCTCTCTCTTCAATGGTCTCTTAAATATGACTATTTTTCATTTAGTGGGGTTTATCACAACGTTGTTCGTCCTTGCATACTCCCCCAAGGTACCCAGCAAAAGCGGGAGTCCTATGGAGGTGAAGTCAAGCAATACAATGTCATTGGCGTAAGCTACCCAATTGATCCTCTCCTTCCCTATTTTCAGACTAACCAAACCACACTCATCCAGGGTGTCTGCCAAATCCACCAGATAGAGGTTGAAGAGGCAGGGAGCAATGTTGTATCCCTGCCTCACCCCCTCCCAGTGGAAATCAGATTAGTCAGGCTTACCTGCAAGTCCAACCGTACCTGTAATTGGGAGAGTACATTTAGCTCTACTATGATTGCCAAGAGCAATAAAGAAAATCCCCATTGTCTTAACTTGCACCACAGCAAGCTCTTGTTGCTGTATCGATAACCTGTGACACGTCAATCCAAGCCCCAAACAAGGCAGGTCCTCCCTTCAAAAAAATGATTCATTTCATAACATACTCATGAATAGACCATTCAAGGATGTTGATAAACCCCTTTAAAAGCGTATTTGGTACTTTGACAAAATACCTCCTTTCTCCACCCAGAGCTCCAGTTCTCTCAATATTATCCCTGCAGAAATGTTGCTATCAACATCCACAAGGGAGATCGGGCAATAGTTTACTGGATGTGCCCGGTCTCCCTTCTTATAAATCGTGATAATGATGGCCCTGCGCCACGACTCAGGTATATACATAGTGCCTTATTTACAGAAGTGCTTTATAATGGCACAATCCCATAGGAAAACTTTCTGTGAATCAGGCTCATAGTCTTCACCTCTTCATTGAATTCAAGTAACAATATTTGTGACCATAATACAGTGTCATATTTTAATATTTGGTTGGGAAACCCATTTGGCCCTGCAGCCCTGGAGAGGGAGGATTTATTTAATCAAATCGTCTATAATGTCGCTTGTGATATTGAACTCCCATTTCACTTTATTCAAGGGTTATCCAATTAATGAGGAGGATGATTTATATAGAGACAAGATGTTCCTGCCAAACTGCATTTTGTATTACATTACTCTGTAAACTACATTGGCTAGTGCCCATAGAGTTAATGAGTGACCACAAATTCCTGGAGTTAGCCCGGCCCACTGCCCTCAGCATCTGTTCTCTGTCATTCTGGAGATGCAGGTGCTTCTGAGACTTGGACCAGTTTTTATTCTCCAATCACAGTTTTCTCAATTCTATCATATATTCTTTTCTAGGCAGAGATTTATGTTTTAACATCCGGATGTCTCTCCTCAACTCACTTTTCCTACACCACCTATTTTCATCAAATGTATACCTATGCTCCAATTTTGATTGACTACCCATTGTTGTCGGCGGATTAGCAGTTCACAAAAATTCTACAAAGGTGATGGGATTACACATAGATCTTAATTCAGGTTCCGCTGAGCTATCAATAGTTCTCAGCAGGATATGTTTCAATTCAACCCCACCTCCACAAGGTTTTACCACTCTATTTCTGCCATTATTCACACTTTGGTCCCCTGCCTGACTCTTTTCTTGATTTTGAATTGGATGAACAAAAGCCTCGACAAGCATGTTATGATCACAACTGCCCCTCGCTTTCAAACAGAAATGGGTACATTTTGTGAACATATCCTTTGACGAAAATAAATGATCAATCGTCAAACCCGACACTCCTCTAGTCCAGGTTAAAGCTGGAGGCACATCCCCCCGCCCCCTATATTCCTTGTCTGGGATTACATTTCCTTCACTGCGATTCCTGGTTTAACTTTACCATATCTTCCATTTGAGTACAGGTCACTTTCCAATTGCTAGACTGTGAATCCTCACTTGACTTCGCCATCATAGGACCCTTCTCTTTTCTTTGTAAACCTGTATCTGCTCCTATACTCACTCAACCAGCTAATCCATTGCTTATTGTCGGTTGGTTGAGAACTATAGAACCCAATAGATGTTTTTTTCCCCCGCAAAAATATTGAGCCAACTTTACAGGTTCTTGAGGGCTCGCTGTTTATAACCCCACACTGGCGCACATGATTACTAGACTATTCTTGGTCAGTCTTTCCTCTGGGCTCCTTTCTTGTACCTCAATCTGCGGACGAGCAACTTTTACTCGGGAACCATTTTCATTGTACGTTTTCTGCTCCACGTTCTTTAATTTCCTTGATTTTTACGTTGATTCCTGCTTTCATTGATTAATGGTAAATTGATTGCACGTACAAACTGTGTTGTACCTCCTTCTGTGTCTTCTGGACTCTCTGGTGCTTTGTTTTCTGTTCTGTTTAGTTTTTAAAATGTCTTTCTCCCCTCCAACCTCTAGGTTTTTCCTTTTTTTGCTCTTACTTCTACCATTGATCTTAAGTGATTTAAGCACAATTTCATTATTTACTTCGGAGGACAAGATTTGAGTTGGTGGAACAGCCTCCTTATTTTGTGCAATCTGATCCTCAGAAATGTGTGCTAAACGCATATATTCGTCCAGAATGGATTCTGATAACAGGGTGTCGTCGAATATTTGGACCATGCTCTCCTGGCCCCATTAACTACTACTGCCCCAACTCTATTATGATGTTGTACCTCCTACATTAATGATTTTACATTCTCATTCAAGGTCTCCATTTGGATATTTAAGGCTGTACACTTGCCCTGCAAGTCTACGACCACCGAAGGCTGCTGTTTGATGTCAGCTTTTAAACATCTCAGTGTGTCAATCAAGTTAGAATTCACCTCAGTCTTCAGACCAACTATTGAACTTTCACACTCACTTCTTTAGTTAGTTCCATCAATAATCCTGTATGTGATTGCACGTCTCCTCTCAGCAATTCGAACACATTCACTAACGAGTTCAGGACATAGTTTAAAGCTGAGAGGGTTACATTGCTTGTTTCTTTACGGCTCTTATAGGGTACCTCTGCGTGGCCCGAAATGATCTTTCTTGTTTATCGTAAGGCTCCCTGGCCTTCCTCTTGTGAGTCCAAAGATGGAACTAAAATGGGACTTAGCGACAGTGCTGCCATGGGCAACGCCTGTGGGCCAATCAAATCTATCACCCCTGCCGATGTTATCTTTTGGGAAATTATAAAGCTGTCTAGAATTAGGCAGCTCTGGCCCAATGATTCCATTGCATTGCTTGTGACATACAAATCTGCATCTCCCAAACTCTGACATTTCCTCTTCGAGAATAAATCTGTTATGGTTTTCTTCATGGAGGTAGCCATCAGAGTGTATTTGAGACCCTTTACCTGGGCCTCCTTTGAGCTCAGGATGTTGGGAGATGAGACGGTTACCTCCCCCGCTCATCCTGCACGTTTGGTCTGGAGGTTGAAGAATGCCGACTAACAGGGACTATCTCTATTTGCGCCAGCCATGCTATTTGCTGGGATTTCACTGTTGGTTTAAAATGACTCCTTATTGGCTCACCGATTGGGACTGAGTCATCCAATTCAGGTATCCGTAAGTCATCCAACAACAATCTACTTCTCAAATTATATATATGTGACATATTCATGTTCTTCACAGAAGTGTTAAAACACAGATTTTTTAGTGATATTTTGATTTTCAAATTGTCAGTATATGTCATATATGTATGTCATATATGTCCGATGCCTTCAATGCTGACAAGCCGGGAGTCACACCACAATTTTAAGCAGTCGTGTCCATGCCTTGTCCAAAATGAAAGAAGAGGAAAATCACACACGAATACTTTGAGCATAAAGAGTATCAGCTCTCCAAATCAAAATATATCACTCCAAAGTGAATACAAGTTGCAGGTTACACTGGTACTCACAGGATCGTTGGACCTACGGAAGTTCTCCGGATCTTCTGTATGAACAGGGCTATTCCACCTCAGACACCACCATACGCATTGCTCCTCAAAACTTCTCCTCCATGCACCCAGGAACACCAAGAACACTCTCACTCACTCTGCGACGCTCCGTGTCCGGTTTGAGTTTTACCTGATCGGTCCGCCTCCTCCAAGAAACAACAATGGTGAAAATTGTGAAATAACTGCAGCTGGGCAGGGCTCTGAGCACCAAGAACACTCCAATTCATTCTGACTTTGGTCATATTCCAGACCCTCCAAGGAACCCGTGGTGGACACTGGAAATCGAATGGCATATATCCATTTGTCACTGTGCCTGGGTCATGACTCTTGGCCTTCACCTTTGCCTTCGAAATTCACCTTTATTAAGCAGTAGACATGGCCTCCAGACATCACCAGCGGACCATTGCCTCCCGAAGGCCTGCATGGATGGCCAGTGGCCTTTGGCCCCCTAACCACCGAAAGTTGCCAAGGGCCAGTTCCTCCAAAAGAGACCACAGCCAAAGACAGCAGTGATGGTCAGTGGCCCCTGGGCCTGTGCCAGAAATGTGGTCATACTCAGGGCCCCCCAAGCCCTGCAAAGTGTCCAATGGCCACTTCACTCCCCATCCAAAGTGGCGAAATGCCTATAGCCACAGTGGTCCCGATGTATGAGATGAGCCCTTCAGCCGTATACCGGGCATCCACTTTCACACATTGGGGAACCCAGGTCATCACCATCTTCATAAGTCACTTGTGTCTCAAGACTTGAGCTAGGTCTAAGACCTATCATGAGTCCACCAAACCAGGTTATGACCTGAGAACCCTGTCTCGGGCCTTTTGGAAGCTTACAGACCCAATGGCCAAAACATTCTTTTATGAGGCCATATTTCACCCTAGGCTTTATATTCCAGTCCTTTGGAGACACTATCGCCTCCCATAGGGTTAAAGGGCACATGATCCAGGTGCATCGGCTGCCCAGCGGAACTGTGTGCTTGTGTCCGAATGCAATTTGATGAGGGTGCAATAGCCCATCTTTTTTTTGATTTTTACATGAATAAAATTATGCAGTTAATTATTTTCTGAAAGGCAGGTCTGTTGGTCAGGCCCCCCCTTTCATAAAGGCTCCATTGCCAACATTAAAGTTAACATGTGCCCTTGCTGTAACCAGTTTCCTGATATCTACCGAACCAGCTCTGCAGTGGCACAGAGCAGGTTTAAAGGTTATATGTGCATTTCTGACTGAAGCTGGAACACAATGTTCCTGCAGGTGTGGCTTTTTAATCTTCTGTACCTCTGATCTAAATTGTACACCTTACTCAGTCTGGTGATTTATACATCTTTAAATATAAGTCATGTCCCCTCCATTTCCTGTGGGAAAGATACTCTGGGTGTGATGTCATAAGTCAAAGGGCACTTGTTACGTCTACAGGATTTGGACCCTTTACAGGAGGCTTGCTTTGAACCAATCCGCTGTGGTAGTTTGCCATTAAAAGGAGAGGAGAACCCCCGCATTCTTGTATTGATCTCTGCACTCTAAGAAGAAGAAGAATTCATCTGCACCGCCAATGGGAATACTGTCTATCCCAACGCCCTCTGCCAGTGGGGTGAAGACAGAAGCATCCAGGGTACGGGTGAGTGCAGTCCCCTAACCGTGCCCAGGGAACAGTGTTGGTGACTGCTGCTGAACATAGACCTCTCTGTGCTCACTGCACTGTTACAAGGCTCCTGCCACTCGAGGTAATGGAACCCCTTTAGGTGCCAGGCAAGCTCCCTGGAGTTGGAGTGCAGCAGAAGGAGTCATCTTGCCCTTCAAGCCAATAAGGGAGACACAGTAATGCTTTTGGCACTCTGCAAACTTCAAGCTGTTTACCTGCATTGTAGAGCCGTCCAAGCATTGTTTCACACCAGTGAAGTGCACCAGTGCTGTGACTCGAAGGCCAGCTCACCGCCGTGGAAGCATTTGACTTGCTTCTTCTCGAACAGTGACATTTTGAATATGCATGGCTATACTCAGTGACCTCATTCGTTAACCAATGTGTCCATTGTGAGCCTTATATTCAGACATACTGGTTCATTCTTAAACAGATTGATGTATTGCTATGTAACTACTAAACTATAGTATTTCTCCTAATTAGCTAATTTTCTATCCATCGGTAACACCATAAATATTAGTATCTACTAGTTAGGTTTCCCTCAAAATTAGGCTATTACTAAAAGTACATATTAACTCAACCTTACCTCAACTCATTAGGCAAATGTAACTGTTCTCCTTTGGTTTACAAGTGATCTCAAAAAGATGTTTAAATACGTGTGGGTGTACAATGATAATCAATCAGTCAAGTTAATTACATTCCGTTCTCATCTTCATTGATCTATTAATAGTCCAGCACTTATGAAGGCTGTAAACGCTGAAATGTAAAACATTATACAGCTTGGGTGAAGCAGGACGGATTTGCACCAAACTTGCATGTGCAGCAGCCACTTGATCTCGAAAGCGTACTTTTGCAAATTTGGTGTTAATCCGTCCAGTGGATGTTTTAAAAACGTTTTAAAAAATGAGGTAATATCTAGGCAAGGCCACTTCCTGATTCGGTGTTCATGGATGCCTTTGGGCCAATCAGAGAGCCACGTGATGTCCACTGACATCGAGCGAGGGATGCGATTGATCAACTAAGGAACGTGAACTTTGTCACAATATTATGAGACGGCTTACATGTTGGGTACGCGATCGGCGTCGGTTGTTCGCAGACATCAGGGCATAAAAAGGGTTACATAAACACATCTGTGGTTGTGTTGAGAATGAAAAAGTCCCTGAGGAAGGTAGGAAAGAGGAGAAAAGTGCATAATATTGGTGTTTTGGGATACAAACACCTTTGCGCATGCTGCTGTGTTCTTGGTCTTTTTCCTATGATTGTGGCTGTCAGGAAGGGGGCCGCAAACAATTTGTAACATTTGCAGGCATAACTGTATTTACTATGGTGGGAGTGTGTGACATACTTTTCATGATTTCTTTATGTATGTTGATTGTATGTCTGTCGGCGTATATGTTGGCCTGGGTTTTATTGTTGTAGTCAATAGGGTGGTCACAAGGGATGAAATATCAGATAGACATTGACAGCCACTGGCCATGGGCACAGGGGATCATCTGTGTTTGTTTGTTGAGTGTTAGTAGCCACTGGCCATGGGCATAAGGGACAATAAATGGAGTTGAGGTTAGCTGTGGGCATGGCAAGTTTAAAATCTTGAAGAATCAATATGAACAGGTTTGCCATTGGGGTGCTGGAGTGTGGGTATGGTAGTAGTCAGAGTAAGTGTGGGATGCCCGGAACACTGGCCACCAGGGATGATAAATGAGATTGATATTCGCAGCCACTGCCCATGGCATACGATTCTGGGCTGTAGATGTACTATGCTCCAATATCAGATTTTTTGTTGACAGTTCTCCCTCCCCCACTACAGCTGACTCTGCCTTTGCATAGGAAGAGAGGAGAATGCAGAGGATTTGCACTTTGCACAGTTCTAAATAAATAGAATTAATTATTTCAGCATACATTTCATCTTGAAAATATCCAGTCTATACTATGGCTCTTCTCTGTGGCATTAACTGTTTGATGTCACTCCAGGCAATAGTACCTTGAATGTATACTATGATCCGATGTGGCTCTGCACCGATTCAAACCACTATCAATATTCCCAACTAATATTTAACTTTACCAACGTAATCCCACTTTAAAGTGGCAGCCAACATGTTGTCAGTTTTGAATTTCCTTTTTCATTGTAAAATTGTATGGGCTTGAAAGAAAACACACCTCACCTTGTATTTGATATATAAATGCGGAAACGGGGAATTTGGATATTAGTAGCTGTGCCTCTAATTTCGAAACATACCCCTCTGCATTCCCAGTCTTTCCCTTTTTCCAGATTTTACCCTGATAAAAGGTGAACAATTTTAGGTAATGGTTCGAGGTTTCTTTTGATTTACCTTTTTAAAATGCAACTTCTGATTTTGGGAAAACCAGCTAGGGACCCAGTCGGCCAGGCGTCATCTTGTCAGCAAAACCACAATTATAGTGGCCTTTCTGGAATTAGTCACTGAGCCCTCCCTTGTCATCCCTCTATGGATTTCTCTGGCTTCCTTCTTATCAATGGACAGGAGCCAGTCACTGTCTCCTGTCCATTGAAAAGAAGGGACTGGTCTAGCATTTGCTAAGAGTCAATTCTCTTTCTCTACCTTCTTCCAGTTTGTTCCCTCCTATCTATTCCTCACCCAATATTCCATAATCTGCACTTCTGCCCTTCTGGCCTATATGTATGCCATTATATTCCATCTAAATCCACATATGGCTTGTCAGAGGTGTGGTTTTCTCGTCCCAAGGGTGGAAGGAAAGCCCTCCCTATTGGGAAATCCCTATTTCATGTTATTCTTGCTCTAATTTCGGATCCATCTTTGCTACATTGGCCAAACTCATATAATTATTTTCTGCACATCGTGATGAACATTTTGATATATTACATGATATGACATATGATATGATAAGTCGCCTGTACACAAGTGTTTCTAGGCACGACAAGACAAGGAAGAGAGGATGGAGGGAGGACAAAACAATGATGTTACTAGGCCTTGTGGCATTCAGATCGCGCAAGTGTTGGGACAGGGGTAGAGGGGAGAAGTGCCAGGGGGCATTGATGATATTTCTGATAATTTTGATGATTTTATGAATATTTAGCAAATTAAGTACATTTTTAACATGATGGCATATAGTTCCATTTTAATGTTCTGATACAGCTTGCTTCTAGCTACAATATATCATAAGCTCAAATAAATCCAAGTTTGCATGATGATACAAGGCTTAATTGTATGTTTACATATTTCATGTGAGATTTGTGTTCATTTAAATGCATTGGGATTTCTTGGTTGTATTATTGTAGCAGTATTTCTCAAGAGGGCAGAGACAGCATGTTGTCTAAATATTCTTTCTCCATGTTCTCACTATTCCCAGGTTGTACATATCTTGAGTGACTTTTAACAACTAATCCAAGGCATTTTGCAGATGCTGTGCATTTAAATGTTAGTGACCTCCTCTGATGAGCTCTTCATAGGCTAATGGATTCAGTTCATGAGTTGGTGTACAATTAAGCATGTGACATCTCTTTGAAACAAGGCCTGGTGCCGTGTGTGCATGCCTGAAGACAACGAGCCTCATTACGAGGTTGGAGGTAGCCTTGCTGGTTTTACCAGCAAGGCTACCTCCAAACTCACATCCGGGTCCGGCACCCACAAATGGGCAATTACCGGGCTATTCCGTCCCGGCTGGACTCAGTAATTGCCCTTTCACGGAAGCCGGGCCCGGTACATCCCCATTCCCATTGACACTCTTAGGGAAGCCCCATAGGGCTCAATGGGAATGGGGAGGGTGGTAGCACTGGTACCGTTAATAGCGGTACCGGTGCTACCATCATTCTCTGCACGCGGTCAGACCTGGTAGCTGCAAGGGCACCCACAAGCAGAACCCCTACTATGGCGGTATGGTAGCAAGAGTGCCGGTAGCGATACCGGCGCTGTTGTTGCTTTACCACCATACTTGTAATGAGTCCCAATGTATAGTGTTTACACTGAAACCTACAATCTGAAAGCCTTCATTCAATACAATGGAGGAGGATATCGGATAATATTTAAATGCCATCTGGCATGATTATAACATGTAATTATTTTCTGATTTTCTGATTCATTCTTGGAAATCAAAGGGCTGTTCAGTTCAAACATTACAGTTCGTTGCTCAAAGCTGCCTTTCAAATGCACAAAACCTGTGCTTCACGTTTTAGGGTCAGGATTTCACACATGACATGGATATGTATTGCAAAGAGGGCCCTTCTTATTTTATTCATTTTCAGGCTCTTCATAATTATATACAAAATGTGCTACATGTGTACTATATGTTTGTTATAATATTTGTGTATGCCACGCTGTTGTTGTATTAACACATTCTAATCATTGGCTCATGGGGAAAAGCTAAATTGGATTAAAAAATCCAAGTTTTAATTTTACTATTACTCCATTTTTTGATAATGAGAGGTAGATTAGTAGAACTGTTAATATTAAAACATTTTACTGTGAGTGTTAGTACATTTTTTATAATGATTGGTATATGTTGTATATACCTATATAAACCTTACCTAGTACTAAGATAGCCTATGCTTATCCTAAGAGTAACGTATTTAAAGCATAATTGTGTTACTTAGTTTGTTTGTGTGTTCCTTTATGTTTTAAAGTAGCTAGATACTTATTGGCATATTCAAATTGTATATTACTGTAAATATGAATTCAGTAAAGACTACACTTTGGTTTAAGAATATTTAGTAGGTATTTTTCAGTTTTGCTCTCCTCCTTTGCTTTTTAGTAATGGAAGTGCAGTTACATTCAAACCAACCACTTCTAAGTTTTACATATGCAGTATATTGTGCTGAAGTGGTGTGCTATATTATCTCTGCTGTGGTGAATGTGTTTCTACCAAACACATGTTTGTGTCTGTGTGAGGTTAGTGAGTGTTATTTTTAGTTACAGCTCTGTTGTATCTTAAAATCATTAAAAAAACATTTTGGCCATGTGAATTTACTTGTAGAGAGATTGACTGAATTGCAAAATGAGCACAACATGACATGATTTGCAACTTGGATAAATTGTTGAAATGGCGTTGTGTAACAATTTGATATAGATTCATACACAAATCCTTCATTGGGAACATGCTCTTGGGAAACATTGTTGTATGTTTCTAAGTGTATGAAATCTGCAGGACTTGATTTACCGGGCTGTGTCCTCTCTCTAGTGCTTCTAAGAAGTACATTAGGAATTGTTGGGGAACCAGCTGTGTGTTTCCAGTGAATTTCACAACTATTGTGGTCCAATTCATGTTTTACCCCTGATACACTGTAGATAGTGTCAGGAATGTTAGTTGCCTTTTTATGAGGATGAATCAGTTCTAAACATAGAGCTCTTCTGAGCCAAGTAAGTAGATATTATCCACAATTGGAGAAATTGGAGTAGTAGATTGATTGCTTCATTTGCATCAAAATTCCCTCAAGCTAGGTTTTGAAATTTAAAAGCATCTGAAAATTTGGCAAGTGGGTGATTTAAAGTAACTGCATTCGTTTTTTTCTTTTTTATGGGTATTATGTAGGAGATCGGATACAGCTTCATTCTGTGTTATTTGCCCTTTTAAAGGTTTTCTTTTTTCAGGTACAGGATGCATATCCATGTATTGAGTGTATTCAAAGATGCAAGGAATGTCAGCTTTGACTTTGTTTGCATCAAGGCTTAGTAAGAATAGACCAGTATGCAAGCTTGAAATTGCTATGTAACTCATGTCTTCTTTGAACACTGTGCTGAAGATTTCTACAAGTGCATGGTCATGGGTTAGATCTTGTGACTTGTGAATTGCAACGGCATATGCAAAAGAGAGACAGAATGGTTATCTGTGTGCATACATATCTTTAAAAAGAAGGAAATGTGCTGTATTTCTTTACGTTTGTCAAAATAGATGAGGATACATTGGATATTATTTTCTGTTTTGATATGTTTAAAACCCAATTGTTACAGTTGCTCCATTATCTAAATTATGCACTACATCAAGGTTGTATCTTAGCCTCACTCTGCAGTCTATATTATGTTATGTTAAGTTTTCTTATACCACACACCATTACCATTGGCATAGTCTCCAGGCAGAGATGGAATTTTAGTACTCTTTTCTGCAAGGTTGAGTCAGAGAATGTTTTCAGATCTCCCGTACCAGACTCTACCTGTTATATGATCGGCAGTATTGATATTGATATTCATATTTTATTTCTATCCCACTTGTACACAAGTGTTTCAGAGCGCAAACATTCTTTTCTCTAAAATACTTTACAATGCAAGAAAGATGCAACATTTTTGTGAAAGACATTTATCAGATGATATGTCATCCCAGAGGTCTTTTAGCTCGGTTTTATCAGCTTTGGTGAGATAGGCTGCGACACACCTTGCAACTGCAGTTGAGCTGTCTGCAATGTATTGAATGTCTATATTAGCATTCCACAAGAGGGCAATGAGAGGATTGTAATCATTGTTGTACTTGCATGCTTCATCTCTTTTAATTTTATATGTGTTTTGGGGAGATTTCACGCTGTGTCTAAAAGAAGACATGGTGAAGTGTTTCCCTTTGCTTCTGTATTGATGTTGGTATTATTTGCCATACTTATGTCATTGCAAAGATAACATTTTAGTACACAGGTCCTTATTTATGTCTTCTCTAGTAATGCAACAGGTACTATACTTTTCAATAAATTATAAAACAGTGTCATCACTGTCATGGACAACTTTGGGAGCATTTCTATTCACCAAAGCATGTAAATATGTGGTGCTCCACTAGACTGTTATTCTTTTCTCCAAAAGAAGTGCTGTGTTTCTCCTAGTGGAGGGTATTTTTTTTATTGCAGATGAGGTGTAATTTGTCAATTAAACAATGCCGGTCAAGTGGCATAGCGAGTAGAGCGCTCGCTTTGACATCAGTGCAGAGCCTGCGAACGCAGGTTCGAATCCCGGCAGCGCCAAACTCAGCGTTTCATCCTTCCGAGGTCGATAAATGAGCACCACACACCGTGGGTAATAATAAGCAGCGCTCAGATACCTGAGGGTTCGTAGCGCTATATAAATGCCAAATTTATATTATTATTATTATTAATGGTATGTTGAAACATTTACAGGACCTAGAGAGCAGAATTATCCTGTGCTTTATATGTCTATTCCTTTTTTATTTTGGTTCGCAGTATGTAGGAAGTCATGTAAGTCATCCCCTGCATATTCTGCACAGCTGAGTCTAATGAACCATGTGGGGGGTCCTAGATTCCTTAACATGCAGCAAAATCAGTGTGACATCAGCACCAGTATTCTTTTGTGGCAGGCACATTTGCCAAGAGATTTGTAATACCTTATTTCAACACTTCATCTCTGTCTTATGTCTTTTGAAGAAATTCACTAGCTACCATGTTTGTAAAGTGGGTTCCACTATTGAGTGTGTGTTCAACTCCATAGCATAGAGTTGCTGGTTCAATTTCAAACAAAACAAGGACAACGTGTTGAATATTTTGACAGTATCTTGGATCTTCAGAATACATTCTGAGACAAAGATACTCTGATGTACTGATTTTGACAGGTATTTCATCATGTTTTCATGTTTTACTAACTCACTGTACTTTGTTCACATTCTCCCTCTTCCTTTCCTTCCCCACTTCCTCCTCCCTTTTTCATCCTCATAGGCAAATTGTTCTACATGCTGTTTTACTGGTTTAATTCATATATTGTTATTGCTTCTACTGTTTCATGTTCTATGTATTCTTGTTGTTAAACTGTAAAGCGCTTTGGATTAAAGCGCTCTATAAAAACAATAAATATAATACAGATACAATGTTTTCCTCATTTTTCTGTAGGCAGGAGTAGCGGAAAACAGTGTGCTTCTTAACTCTTTTCCAATAAGTTACATTGGAGTCCCTGTGTCTTGACACACTTGCTATGTTTATAATCTATTTTCCATGGTGTCTCTGAAATGTAGTGGATGGATTGTGTACTGGTCAAGAATCTCATCCATATTGCTAGGATCAACATGTTCAAATTGGCCAGTTCATGGTGTATCTTCATATATTTCGTTTCTTTCTTTTAAAATGCTATATTATGATTAATATATATTTCTAGTATTCATGGTTCTATTTGAGAAACTGTGTGGCTTCTTTGACTTTATTCAAGTCAACTAGTTGCTGCCAAATGTGTTTAACTTCTGTTGGAATACCATTAACTAGGCCAATTAATTGTTGATGTACTGATCATCCTAATTCTAGTGTTTCAACATTTTCTTTGAGGTCTAATCATAAATATACTACATTGCCATGAATGTCTTTAGGTAATACTGAGAGAGGCAATTTGGAAGTCGTGGGCTGTAGTTTTATTATAGTTTGGAATGGGTATGTTGTTTGAATTGCAATACTCCCATATAGATTTAGTTGTTCATATATTTCTAAGTTATTATTGATTTATTGAGATGGCATTTGGTTATCGTCAAGCTTATTATTGCAGTATGTGCAAAGTATTAAGGGGTCTGTTATTTTATATTTATTCTCTGCTGTTAGATACCAGGTTTGTGATTCCTCATTGTCTTCAATTTTGTAGGACATGTCTACGGTTTTTGTACTTTGTTTGTATAAAGTTCTGCAACAACAGACACATACGTTGCCTGCAATTTCTGCAGAGGTGGATTGAAACTTTGCTATTTATTTTTTGCATGGTTTTGAAAGAAGGATTTTGGTTGGCACTTTCTAAGTTAGTTGTATCTTGTACTTGTACTCAGTTCCATAATGTTTACCTTGTACATCTTCTAATTGTCACAGGACTTCTTGTGCTGTTCCAGTTACCCAACTTTTATTGAGTTTTTTTAATTTTAGAGTGGGACCTTTACCAGTGTATCATTCATGCACAAGGGTGTGCATTGTAGAATGGTGTATTTCTAACATTTTATGAGATGAAAGATGCTTTTACAAGATGCTCCTGAAATCAAGCCAAATTCGTAATAGTATCTCCTACTATTTCATAGCCTCTTCCTTTTGTACCTATGGCAATTGGATGTGTTGGCTGTTTGCTGTATGCGTCTTCATTGAAGTATAGTTCTGTGCTGCTGGTGTAACACCATTCACCTGCACAGAAGTTACAAAAGATATCTATGTTGTCATTGCATCTGTTTTGATGTTTTGTTTGTAGTTTAAAATCTTTTTGTTAATGGGCTTAATGTGCTTAAAACTAATATAAATTGTTTTCTTTTTAGTTTGAATGTGTTGTCAATTAGGGCTGCTATGGCCAATTTTCTTTGTTAATTTACATGTAAGAAACGTGGCTTCACCTTTTTAGGAGATTGCTGAGGACTCTGAGGAAACATGTTTTGTTAAATTGATTTTTAGAATGTTTTATTGGGACTACATTGACATTTGAAGAAATGAATTATATGACTGTTTTGTTCGTTGGGGGTTCATTTTCTTTTGAAATTGTTCTCGGAGATATGTGTTTTCTTTGTTGATGGAGGTGGAGAAATAACAGTTTTGTTAGTGCTTAATGTTACTTGTTCTCCTGGTAGTACATTTTCTATGAACTCTTTTAATGGAGGGTAATTGTATGACTCGTTTACCTGCCCAATGTTTCTTTGTTTCCTACAGCGTTGGGTTTTAGTAGGCATTTTTTGTATCTGTTGGAGAAAAGAAAGAATAGTTACATTAAGTTGAATGAAGTGTGTATTTTAATGATGGTATTGATTTTTGGAATATAGAGATGCTTTTGTTTGCAAGATAATGTTTAATGTTTGAATGTGTACATGAATTTTGATTGGGCACTAAAATGAGGAAGAGGAATGTGGAGCAATGATATGGATTATTATTGGGTACTTGTATGAGAAAGAGTGATATTGGAGTAATGATATGGATTGCTATTGCATAGTGGTATGTGAAAGAGGGATGCTGAGGTCATGAAATGGGTAATTATTGGAAACTGGGATGAGGAAGTTGGGTGTAGAGCTAAAGCTAATGATTATGATTTGGAAGCGGGTGCAGGAATAGGGATGTAGAGGTAATGAGAATAATTATAATTGAGATTTAGTAACATGTATTACTAGTGGTGTGTTGGAATGATGAAGAGGGGTGAAGGGGTATTGATAATGTTTATTATTGTGTAATGGGAAGAGGTAGAGGAATGTGAGAGTAACACAATGGATGGCTATTGGGTACTCGGATTAGGAAAAGGGATGTAGAACTAATGTTATGGATTATGCGCAGGTTCAGAAATGAGAGACGGACAACACTTTTGTAGGGTTTTCAACTCCACATTCTCCAAGTTATCTAAAGCAAAAAGGGTGGGCTGTAGGCCTGTCTGCCCTTATCCTAATAAGAAAGTTCCTACCTATGAAAATAAGGCTAAAGCAAGCTCACCTTGTGTCCAGATTGTATTTCACCATCACACAAACATATTCAAAAATGTTTGTACTAGATAGAGCAGCCTACCTGCAAATACAGGCTTATCTAGAAACAAACAATCTTCTGGGACTAAGACAATCCGGCTTCTGACCTAGACATGGCACGGAGACTGCCCTAATAGATCTCACTACTCAGATTCAAATTTTAAAAGACAATGGCAAACTAGCACTGCTCTTATTGCTTGATCTGTCAGCAGCTTTTGACTTGGTCAACCACCAAACGCTTTGCCACCACCTGAAATCTACAGCTCACTTTTCTGACGCAGCCACTGCCTGGATCAGCTCCTTCTTGGCTAACAGAACCATAAGGGTCTTTTCTCCTACTGACTCGGCTGAACCCTCACCAGTCCTGTGTGGTGTCCTGCAAGGCTCTTGTGTGTCCCCAAGCTCTTGTGTGTCCCCAATGCTCTATAATGTATTTTTGAAGCCCCTTTTCGATATCCTTGACTATCTGGGTGTCACGTGTACTAATTATGCGGATGACACCCAGATACTCATTCCTATCTCTGTCGACTATGAAACTGACAGCAAAACCCTCAATGAAATATACGCAGTAATACAAGCGTGGATGGCACACGATGGACTTTGTCTCAATGACGAAAAAATTGAGTTGATTATCCTTGATTATCCTTCACCAAACAAACCAATGCAGTAGCGTCTTCAGCCGCCTACACATGTAAACTTATTACCACATGTAGGCCGTTTATCTCCATCCTCAACTTCCCAACTGCATTACTCTTGCTAGAACGTTAGTCTTGTCCAAAGTAGATTATTGCAATGCCTTCTGCTTAGGCACTAGCCGCAAAAAAAATATTCACAAACTACAAGTAACTCAAAATAACGCCATTAGGGCAGCCCTCAACATCCCTAAGAAGTCGCATATCTCTGAGACTAGACGTAATCTGCATTGGCTCCCTATAGAGCACAAAATATCCCTCAAAGCTCTTGCCCTTACCCACAAAGCCAGGGCTAAACTCGCACCATCCTACATCTCTAACCAACTTACCCCACACACATCTACAAGACCACTTAGAACAGCTCAAGTTAACACTATGTCTATACCAAGATTCAAACTCCATAACTCGAGAGGAGTTAGTTTCCCTGTGCAAGCCTCAAAGCTATGGAAGACACTACCTGTTCCAATCAGGTCTGTAACTTCCTTCAACCTATTTAAACGCAACACCAAACGTTGGCTTCATGACCTGGACACATTGACAGCTTAACATCCTAGAGCTTAGATTTACTGCTTACCCACTGCACATATTGTAAATAATATTACTATCTGTCTCACCTTCGGCCCACAGTCTTAATTGCAACATGTATGCTTGTACCTGTAATACCAATGTATGTATTTATTTGTAACCGCAACTATTGTAACTGTTGCCTACTGCTTGCTAATGTAACTGTACTCTTATGTAACATGATCAAAAAACGGACACGCCCGTATGCCCCTGGGCCTGGTTGCGCTTTATAAATAAACCAAATACAAAATACAAATACAAATGTCTATGGTTCCAACTTAACGAAAAGAGTCTGAAAGTTCAAATAGGTATTTACACTAAAGGCAATTCTTGTATTCAAGAGTTGGCTCCCTTCCCCTGAATCAATTAGGGAAGCCTGTATGAAATATGTTGTTCCAATAATGTTAAAGGAATTAAACAGTTCTTCTCTACAAAGCGTCCTCTTTGGCAAAACAAAATGTCGCATCCATAGAATATTGTTTTCAGAATAACTAAATATTTTTTTTCACAAAATACTTTTCTTAGGATGACAAAACCAAATGTCTCTTTCGTAGAACACTGTTCTGTGAATGGCAAAACTGCATGTCTCTTTCATAGAACACTTTTCTCTGAATGGCAAAACCACATGTCTTTTTCATAGAACTCTTTCTCAGGATGGCAAAGCCTTTGATATACTGGTATACTTTCCTGCCAGGAATATCTATTTAGCTGCAGAAAGAAAACTTCATGATATCCTGATTTACTGTCCTGCCAGGAATATCTCTGTAACTGCAAACTTCTTTCCACTTTAGTTATCATACAACCACACTTCTTCGATAACACAACCTGTTGACTTCAGTGGTTACTTGCATCATTTCCCCTATGCATACATCTCATATCTGAGGGGCTGTACAAGTTCTGCCTGTCAACCTTTCTTTCAATTTCTCTTGGCTCTTGGCAATGCTTGTTTCGAATTTCCCCCAACTGACATCTTAAGTAAGGAGAACTTCACAACATTGGTTTCTTAATCACAATATCTCTTGACTTATGGCAACGCTGGTTCCAGGTATCCTCCAACTGACATCTCATGTCAGGAGAATTTTGCATGTCTCAGGGTGACTATCCCTTACAGGCCGACTCACCGGTATGGTGTGCCCTTGCTATCAGAGTTTGTCCTGGGACATATTTTCCACTGAGCAGAGGCTCCTCTGGTTCCTGTGTCAGCATTTGCTTCCCTCACCAATGGAACCTTTCGCGGCTTTGCAGGACCTCGTCACCACTGCCTCTGATGTGCTTCATTCATCGTTTCTGTACCGGTATCTCTCCTCTCCAGTTCAGAATGCCACCACTCTGCTGCAGGTGAATGCTTTCCGCTCACTCTGCAGTTCCTCTCCTTTGGACTGCTTCTATTCCCGGTCTTGCTTCACCCTCTGCATACTCTGCAGCTTCTCTCCTTGCCTCTTTCTTGCTTATTTAGCTGCAAGCAACATTCGGGTTTAGTGGCCCGCACAGTTGATTTTGCGTTGGACAATTAGACCGCACTTTATGTTTAAAGTCACATTTCCTCCACATTAACTCTCTGTTCTTCTTCAACACAGTATCCCTGGTGTTATGTGAATTGGAGTCCATATACATTCTTGACTTCCCCAAGCAATATTGGTTTAGGAACTTGTTGGAACAGTGATTATTAGAACCAGGATATGTTATGTGATCATTGTGTGAATTAGAATTCATAGCACTTGGCTCCACTATACAATAAGCCCATCATTATTTTAACCATTTGCGTTTCAGGGACACTGGAAGGATTGTAGGCTGACAATATCACTTTCCCCTGATATATGTCTCCTTCCATATGGTCCTCCTCATAATACCACCCCCAGAGTCAGGATCAAGTAGCGGCTGCCTTTCCCAGGCCATATGACAGGACACACTAGTGGGGTTTCAGTGATGATTTTGCATGATTCATCACAATTACTGTTGGGTTACTGGGACGAGGAAGATAGTTGTGGGTGTACTGGCATGGATTAATATTGGATACTGAAATGAGGAAGAGGGATGTGGAGGTATTGATATGGCTAATTTAGGTGTAATGGGATGAAGGAGAGGGATGTGGAGGTAATTACATTGATTACTATTGGTGAATTGGGATGAGGAAGGGAGGTATAGAGATATTGATGTGCATTAATATTGCTCATTGGGATGAGGAAGAGGGTGTTTGAGTAATGATATGGATTAATGTCATGAGGAAGAAATATCTATCGGTAACGGCATGGGCTACACTTTTTTACTTGGACAAGGAAGAGGGATGCTTTAATAATGGTAATGATTGTGGCTGTATAATGGGGTGAGAAAGAGGAATGTGTTTGTGACAAAATGAATGAATATTGGGTACTGGGACGCGGAAGAGGAATGTTGGGGTAATACTATGGATTATGATTGGGAACTTGGATGAGGAAGAGGGATGTATAGGAAAGGAGAAAGGTCATAATTAAAGAATTCTGCAATGTGTTACAATTGGTGTAGTGGAATGAGCACCAGGGGTGTAGGGATGATAATATGGATTTCTATTGGATTGTGCAATGTGTAGGGATGATAATATGGATTTCTATTGGGTTGCACAATGAGGAAGAGGGATTTGGAGGTAATGATATGGATTACTATTTTGTATTGCACGTATAAGCAATCTTTGGCTCTCTAGATGGTTTGGAATCCTGCTCCCATCAGCACTAGGTAGCATAGTCAATGGCTTGTGGTAATGAGAGCTCTAAGGTCACAGGTTATAGTTCTGTGGTGTACTGGGAAGTGGAAGAGGGGTTCAGGGGTAATGCACACGATTGTGATTGCACTAGTGGGATGAGGAATGGGAAAACGTGACAATGAGTACATTAGCATTAGCATGAATTGATAGCTTTATAAGGTAGAAACAGATCAGGATAATACACAGTATAATTATGTTTGCAATATTATAATGACATATATATATATATATATATATAACATCAATATACTTACTCATCAGAAATTAAGGACGTTGCTTCATTGAGTACGTTTCTTGGGTAACCTTCTTCTTTTCTAGAAATATAACAGCCAGAATGTTAGGTTTGTAAAATGTAAATACGTGTATAATGCATGACTTTTATAATGTTGGGATAGAAGCTGCACACAATCATGCTTACAGCAGAGAAACAATGTTGTACTTGAAGTCACATTGTAGTTAAGCTGGTACATTGTTTTGTAGTATGAAGGTATGTTATAGTTATGTGACAAGGCAGGGCACATATAAAATAGGTATCATTACTGTTGTACTATAGGTTGCTAATTGAGCCCTTTTAAAATAGGGAATTGTTCAATATGTAGTAGGATAGTTAGCAGTGATAATGTAAGCAGAAGTCGCTATAAACGTCATACTAATAAATTAGGATGGGTGCTGCAGTCAATCATGTTTTGCAGCACAGAACAGATGGGTTGTATACAAATTGTTCGTATTGCAACTGATCGAATGACAATGGACCTTTTCACAATTGACCGAATTGTGAAGGTCAATTGTAACATATATGCAGGGGGCAACCCCCACCCAACCCAAACCCGCCCAAAACCCCATATATATATATATATATATATATATATATATATATATATATATATATATATATATATATACGGTCAATTGTGAAAAGGTCAATTGTGACCCTTTAAATTCGGTCAATTGTTTATTCGAACCATTGTAAACAAACAGTTTGGGTAATACCAACAGATGTTTTTTTTTTCTTTTGTTGAAGTCACATTATAAGCAAGACACTATATGATATTGTAGCATGAAAGTATTTTATAGTTTTGTGGCAGGGCATGTATGAAAAGTTATCAGCATTTATTTCTACAGTAGTTTGGTAATTCAGTTATTTTAAATTAGGGAATTGTGCAATGCCATATGTATTAGGATGTATAAGAGTCACAATCTAAACAGGGGTAGTTTTAAAAGCAGTGATAGAGTTTGATGATACATAGGTTGCATTTAATTTGTAGTTTGAAAAAAGTGCAGTTTTGCAGTCAGATTGTATAGATTGAAAAATGTGAATTTTGCATATAGTAAAAAAGTATAGTTGTCCTATATTATTTTCTTTACATGTATCTACTATGTTGTTTGAATGTACTTATTTACTGTTTAACATTAAAACATACCTGTAAAATGGCTTCTTAGATGTTGTTTGCTATAGACACTAGAAGGAAAGTAGCTTGTGACTGCCTGAGTTGAAAGATACATCTGAACTGTTGAGCTGAGGTGAAAAGGTTAGATTGAGGGTGTAAGGGTGATGGAGCTGTGACTGCTTGAATACAGCAAATGAGAGTGTGTTACAGCAATAAGGGTAAAAAGAGAAGAAGAGATGCCCTGTGCCCTTCACCCGATGTCCGCGCATACATGCGGTTGTACGCAGATGAATCGCACCTGCCATCTGGATCCTTTTTCGTGCACTGCATGGTAAGAGGACTGTGACAGCCATCAGGGCACTCAGTCAATCAGCCATTCTGTTTGTGAAAGAGAGTTGAACTGGATAAGACAGGGCACCAAGTGCTTCATTTCTGGTTTACAGTTTTGAAAGCCTGAAAGCCTGGAGCTGAACAAGAAGACTGTTTGGATCGTATGAGATTCCTAGGTTCATTGGCTAGAGATGTACCCAAAGCACCTTAGTATCTCACAAAATCTTGGCTTTGAAAATTAGAAGTGTTATGGATGGAGTTGGTGGTATGAAGTGGAAATCACTGTTACATATGTGTCAGGAGCTGATACATATGAAACATCTTCAAATGAGTATTGTTCACTCTGGAGGTAAATAGTTTAGGGTATGTGGTTGCAATATCCTTGTAGTTTGCCATGAAAAACACACTTAGAAGTCTAAATAGTCTTTTTCTGTAAACCATTTTTACATTTTCACAAACTACACAAGGACAAGTGTGGAAAAAGCCAAAAAAACGTTGAGCTCATGAATTGAAAAAGCCAGACAGAATGTAAATAAAGCAGTGTGTGCATTTCTTCAAGATTTTGGAATGGCATATTTTAAAAACGACAACATTCAACATGATGTTGTAAATATTTTTTGAAACAAAGGAGTACATCTTACAAATCTTGGAAATGTGCATTTTCTGTGCACTATACAGGATGCAGTGAATATTTGTTGTGAAAAAGGCCATTATTAAAACACACAAACAACGAATAGACCAAAGGGTGTGTACAAACTCTCATAGCATTTAACAAATATTCACTCTTTAGATCTCTTTACAATAGAACAAACCTTCAATTGTTATCACAAGATTCTTTATAGTATTTATATATAGAAAAAGAGCACAGTGAATAAGAAATCATTCATTTAAAATGCATAGCTAAATCCGTAGTTCATCAGTTCTTCCAAATTGGACACACACACAACCATCTGTAACCAAAATTCAAACCATTCAATCCAGACCACACTCATTCCCATACATTATTCATTCACACAGTGCAAAAATGCTAAAAAAATATTTATAAAGATGGTAGGTCATAAGAGTTGACCTAAAGTGTAACGTGCTGTCTTGACATTGAATGCACCGTGGTAATCAAATGCTAGCATGTATCAAATGTCTATTCTGATACAATAATTCACCACACAATTCATATAGGCAATCCAGCTTTTGTTGTCCAATGGAGCTTGCTAAAAAGGTGTCTACAAGAGTTTCGGCTGGTTAATCTATCTGTGTTTCATACCCCACCCATCTTCAGGACACATGAAATCATTCCTGATCACAGTGGTGTGTGTTACCGACTTGAAAAAGTTATGAATAAGACAAACAATACAAAAGGAAGGAAAAGAGAAGGGAGAAGAGAAAAGAGATTGTAAGGGACAATTGATAAAGGCTCCAAATACAGTCTGAATTGTTTTTGATTACGCATTCAAAGCAATAAATGCTAAAGGTGATCATAAATCAACTCATACTCTATTCCACCAAAGTTTAAAATGTAAAAGGAAAACACAAGCATATAATGAGAATCTGTACACCTGAACATTATATGCACAGATGTTGATAACACAGTCTTACAATAACAAAAATTCTCTTTTAGGAGCTAATATGAAAGAGTTATAAAATGGAGTTGTGTTGATACAGGTTGCATTCCCAGTTGTTTGGTCATTTAGTCTGTGGACTTTTCTGCCTGTCCACGGACACCATCTAGAAGTGTTCTGCATCTTTTCGCACTCCAGATGTTTTGGACAAAAGCTCCCATCCACCCAAGCCAGTGTATGGGAGCGAGGGGTCCCCAGGCCCCCTCGCGTCGTACGCTCCTCAGTACGAAGCTTGGACCATGTACCTCCGGTAGTGGGATTGCCCCTCGCCCTTAACCATGGTTGACCACTACATAGATGGGACTACTGAACAGGACACAGGGCATCCATCTTTTGTGCCCCCTTTCGACTCCATCTTGGGTAAACAGGCCTCACTGCATTAGTACAGCAATGCTCAGCTCCCCTTCCACCGCAGCAGCCAAGGACAGAGACACACAAACAAGGCACGCAGGCAGCTGGCTGGCCCACACCCTTGCACTCCCCTGCGAAGGAAAGCTCTGCGCTCCCATTCTCACGCAGAAGCCGGAGAAAGTTGCAACAACCAATATGATACAGTTTTCTTCCTCTGAGATCACTGCTCGCCTGAGAACCGGCATGTGAACCAGGATGAGCTAAGCACTTTCTGCTCGATTCGTCCTCATAAACGTGCAAGCCACCCACCCCCATTAGAACAATTTATTGCCATCCTGACCCTGCGCTCCCAGTAAGGTATTTATTTCAAGTACCAGACCCCCGCCTGTGCTGCAAAACCCACCCAACACACTCACTACTAACCTTAAGCATTTTTATTACAATATATGTTTTTACTAATAGGGTTGAAACCTAGGAGAGATGCGAAACACAGCCTGATTCTTTTACATGCATAATAAGGTCAGGGCCTCCAATTAATGCCACAAATGACCCAATTGTATTGACAACAATCATTGTGTGTGATTTATGTAGAAATGTGAAAAGTAGCATAAAATGTTTTAGATAATTTGTTATTTAGTGTGTAAAATATTAGCTTAGGTAGTGACCACAGTGTCCGGACCCTGACCTGCATGGAGCACAAGATGTTTGACGTCCGTCATCTCGTCAGCCACTCAGCCAACAAGGAAGAAGAGATGCCACCCACACCTACAGCACCATATCGCCTGGCCAATTGGGTCCATTTAGCATTTTTTGTTAGAGTTACTTAAATTGATATAAATATAAGTGTGATGTAAATGAGGGGGTAGGGTTTTTTTTGGGTTATTTCCTAGCTGAAGAAATAAATCATCCTTTGAACTCTTGCAGCCGGGTCTCAGTGCCTCCTTCCCCGACAAGGGGTTGTGTCTGTTATTTTATTTTCTCTCACACGTAGTAAGCCGGGGAAAGGCACCTACATTTTTGGTGACCCCCACAACGTGATTTAGAGAGGTGCCTTGAGGCCTGCACCGCCCGGCAGCGAGATCCAGGGTGACCCAGCAAAACCAGCGCCTCCGCGGTTGACCAGACTGTGCACACCAAGAAGAAAGGGTCAAGGGTTCCCGGTTGACGAATACCCGATCGAAAAAGCTGCAACGCCAAGGCAGGGGACGGCTTGGTTGGGGGACGGACCTGAGCGAGGTCCGGCCGTGATCGGCGACCCTCGGAGTACCTGACTGAACACGTGGAGTCCCGGTTGAAAAGACCCCAAAGGAAGGTAAGGGGAAATACGGGAAGAAGGGAACGAGCAACAAAGGGAAGGTAGTTAAGAATAGGGTCTGCGTGAGTGACGGTGAGGCTTTTCTGATCTATCCTTTATATGGCCATTAGGTGTTGTAAGAAGTGAGAAGAAGAGAAGTGGTATCCTAGCCCGTAGGGGGTAGAAGGCGGCGCTGCGTAGCATTTGTCCCGACCAAGTGCAGAATAGAGATAAAGAAAAATAGTAGGGGTCTCGAGTAGACTTGGAGTAGTTTTTTAGAATATTCTTTTTCTGTGAAGGTAAGAAATCTTGAGATATAATACAGGTGAAAGGGGTGGGGAGTGAATGTGAAATAGTAGATAGGATAGGAAAGAAGAAAAACCAGGGACAATAACGGGAATAGGGAAAGAACAAACGCGCGCAGGCAGTGCATATGTATGTTGCATGATTATATGTTTGTTGGTCTGCTTTGTGTATATGTCTTGTTGAACACGCTAAAGTATTTCAGTACAAGTAATTTGTGATTGATATAAGATAAAGCAAAGAATTAAATTATGAGAGGTGACCAGGTAACACCTCTCAGAAAGCTAATGCGACATATGGTAATTGTGAGCATTGCTAAAGAATGTATTATTTCCACATATTGTAACTGACAAACCAAGTGAGAGGTAGGAAGAGATTCAAGGGTACCAGAATACACAAGAAAGGAAAAGAAACATTGCCATGGGGGGAGTAACACCACTGGCACATATTTGCCAGCACCTTCAACTATATAGAGACAGGATACAGAAGTATCACGATCAGTGGATCACTGAGATAAAAGGAGACGGGATACACCAATTTGGCCAGAAGGAGGGTAATTTGACAAAAGAGTATTGGACCTAGTATCAACACATTTACTAGCACGATACAAAGGGAAACAGTTACAGAACCGAAGAGAAGTATTAAATTTATGGCAAATGTTCAAGGAAGTTGCCCCCACGGCAGAGGTAGGTACAAGCCGAATGATAGAAAAGCAGAAAAAACCTGAAGAAGTAGACGGGACAACAAAAGGGGAATGCTCAACAACTACAACCGAAAATGAAGTAACAAAAATCTATCCCTTAATGACTATGCCAGCGGTAGGGTTTAGTGAACCCCTGTATATACCACCCACTGCCACTACTCAGGGCGGGGCAACAGCCCCTGAACCTCCACCATATGACAAAGGAGGCCTGTACGGCCCCACAAGTGCACCTCCTGTGGACATAGCATGTTTAACAGGTGATTTAGACCGCCAGTTAGCACACGCACAAATGGAAATAACACGGTTAAGAGCTTTATGTGACAAAGGGCAAATGCTGCCAGGGGGAGGGGAGGTACCCCCGCTGTCACTGGCAGATCTTACACCCCCGATAGGGGCAGCAAACAATGCAACCCCAGCAGCCTCGGTATCAGGGCAGTCTATAGCATCGCAAAGGACGTCATCGCAGCAAAGACAAGAACAAGAGTGGCAGTCAGGACAGTTCCTGTTCCAATTGAATAACAAGCCAGTGAGAATGATATGCCCAGATACACTAGAGAGTCAACAAAGTGGAGATCAGGGTGAAAGACAAGGAAGCGAACTCAAGGAAAACTGGGAGGATAGTAACGAGCTAGAATCAGAAATAGAAGAAGTATGGGATGATTTAGATGAATACGAAGGGGCAGCTGCCACAGAGGATTCCCCACTGCCAAACTGCCGCTACCCAGACACATTCTCACCACCATTATGGCAAGGTAGATTAAGACAACGAACAGGGAGGACAGGGAACATACTGATAAGTAAAACAAAAAAGGGAGAACGAGCAAAACAGGAAAGAAACAGAAACTACAAATGCCATTGATACATAAAGGAGCAGGTAGGCCAAACTATATTCCGTGGGCCCAAATGGACAAAACCAACCTGTTAAAACTCCTCCCCCCACTGACGGGAGGAGCAGGTAAGTGGATACATGTATTTGAGAACAACAAGGCAGGCGTGCCGTTAGCTTTAGGTGATGTAAAAAGTTTATTAGTATCAGCAATCGGGGACCAAGCAGACACAATCTGGGAAAGGGCAGGGTTCCCGGGAGTAACAATGAGCTGTGATCGACACAATGGATCACCATTCAACAATGTTCGAGCACTAGTGTGAGATGCATTGCGGCGTGCATTTCCCGACGTTCCAGATTTACATGCAGTGATGCAGTGCACGATGGAGGAGAACGAGGATCCTGCGCAATTCATTTTGCGAGTGCAAGACTTATGGAGAAGCGAAACTGGTACGGCATGGAATCAATCAACAGCTTTATTCTATTTTATCATTGAAAAGGGGTTGCCGAAAGAAGTGCAGAAGGCCTTGGACAAAATAGCTGGGATCGAAGCCAAGGGATGGCCAGAAATTCAGAGCATAATTGTACACTATTGGAGGAGGGTCAAAGAGAAGGAAAAGGAGGTCACGCAAAAGAGGCTGGCCAACGAAGCAAAATTAGTACAGACGAAATTAGTGAAGGTTGCCGCCATGTCTGCCAGTGTAACCACAGACAGAGGAAACGAAGGAGAGGAAAACGCGGGAGGAAGGCCCGTTGGGATAGCAGCGCAGTGGGTTGGAGAGGACCAAGGACAGTGGAACGGAGAGGAACAGCCATGCCAAGGATCACAGTGGCAGAACAGGCAGGCCCAAGGAAGAGGTGGGTACCACGGGCAGAGGGGAGGATACGGAGGAATGGGAAACAGAGGGTATGGTGGGCAAGGACCAAGGGGAGGACAACAGGGGTCATGTTGGAATTGTGGAAGATGGGGACATTATTCACGAGATTGTAGAATGCGACCATTAGGGTATTTTCAGCAACAACAGCAAAAGCCCATGAACAATGAACAGGGGTGGGGCTGCCCGCACCCAGGTAGTCCTTGCGGAGCTCCGATGGGGAGGGGGGGACAACAAGATCAGTACTGCTATGACCCCCAAATGCAACAAAGACAGCCAGCCCCACAGCAACAGTAACAGTTACAAAATCAAAACGCACCACAGCCCATGGCGAGACAAAACCCAGTAGGGAAGGTAAACAATAACCCTTTCGCAGTGGCCGCAAACAGTGCTCCTGCCCCATTCCGTGGCGTGACGGTTGTAGGTGACAACGTTTTTTCAGCACCAGGTCAGCAAAGATACCAAGACTAGGACAGCCCACAGGGAGCACTTGCATGTCCAGTCCTATCCACCACACAAAGTGCAAATGAGGAACCACTAGTGGCGGCAGAGATAAGAAACAAGCAGTTTATCTTTATGGTAGACTCTGGAGCAGAAAAATCATGTCTTACAGAAGGGCGGTTTCAGCTCTCGGGAAGAAATTTGGAGACGCAGGAGTTCTCTGGGGCTATTTTAAAAGTTCCCTATACAAAAGATCTTGATGTAACAGTAGGGGGAAAAACAGTGCGCGCACCCTTATTGTATTACGAAGACACGCCAATCAATTTGATGGGACGAGACTTGCTCAGTAAGTTAAACATGACCATAGCCTTTACTGAAAGAGGAATAGTGTGCTCGACGCCAGGGGTATGCCCCGTATGAGCACTCTTGAGAATAAGCACGATTACAAAGGAAGTTGCAGTAAGAAGGATCCCCACTGACATGGACATGTTCGTCTATGGAATACAGGTATTAGCCCGAGTAGTGCCTGAAATAACACAAAAAGAGTGGAGAATACCGTCAGACTTTATATTCCACCCAATTACACCAACGGATGTAGTGCCAGGCACGATTGTATCTATAGACATTGAGGCAGTTCAAGTTTCCAACAAACGCATTGTGGTCATAGGCCAGGACGCACAGGGACGCGAGTGGAGAAGTGTGCTATGCATAGAGCCAAACATAATGCTAAAGATGTAACTGATGAAGAATTGTTTACTGATTATGAGGGGGATGGAGAAATAATAATAGAAATAAGCATACCATGTGACATTATGATCCAATACAGAGAAATACACAACCCACTCATGGCTAACATACAGGCCCCACTGACGATATTTGAGGAAGACATGGCCAGAGTAGCACCTGAAATTTGGACTACAGGGCCACACAATGTGGGATTGTTGCATGAGGTGACTCCCATAAAGATAAAATTGAAACCAGGTGCCCTCCCACCCAGAGTGAAACAATACCCAATATCTAAAGAAGCAGAGGAAGGTATTAGAGAAACAGTGAATGCACTCCTAAGCCAAGGTATCTTAGTGCCATCAACTTCCCCATGCAACACAGTGATTTTTCCGATTAAGAAAGCGAAAGGAGGGGTGTGGAGAATGGTCCAGGACTTCCGCCCACTCAATGACATCATCCAAAAAGAGTTCCCATTAGTGCCTAACCCGGCATCAATATTGTGCAGTATACCAAAAGAGGCAACTTGCTTCACTGTCATTGATCTGAAAAATGCCTTTTTCTCTGTGCCCCTCGCACCAGAGTCGCAGTACCTTACAGCCTTTACATTAGGAAACAGCAGATATGAGCATCGCAGACTCCCACAGGGGTATTGCGAGAGCCCAAGCATTTTTAACAGAGTACTACGAGAAGACATTGGCAACATAGATGTAGGGAGCACCATTATAAAGTACGTAGACGATTTACTCGTCTGCAGCAAAACAGAAGAAGAGTGTAGAGAAGACTCGATAACACTGCTTAACGTATTGGCTGCCAAGGGATTCAAGGTGGACAAAGGAAAGTTACAATACTGCCTTGCAGACGTTGTGTATCTTGGCCAGCAAATATCTAAAGACGGAAAAAGAATACTACCAGACAGAGCAAAGGCTATTCGACACATTATTTTACCAAAAACAGTAAAGGACATGCAGAAATTTCTTGGCATATGTAACTATTGCCGAGACTGGATCCTCGATTACGCAGCATACACACGGCCAATGCTACAAGCACTGAAAGAAGCACAAAAGAACAGAGCCCCAATAAAATGGACACAGGAGACAATTGCCCAATTCTCTCAATTAAAAGACCTTATTTCAGACGCCCCAGTTCTTGCAAATCCAGATTATGAAAGGGAATTTTTCCTGTTTTCACACAGCAATGGAACATTAATGACAGCAGTGTTGACACAAAAGACATCGCTAGGCCACAAACCATTAGCGTACTACAGTGGAATATTAGACCCAGTAATGCAGGAACATTTCGCTTGCGAACAGGCCCTTGCTGCAGTGGCCTTCGCCATTGAGAAAAGTGCCACGATCGTAATGGGATGTTCAGTGACGCTATATGCGGAACACTCATTATTTGCTATCTTGGAAAGATCAAAATCTACTCTTACAACACAGAGAGCATCTGCTTATGAAATAATAATATCAAGTCCAAATGTACACGTAGTCAGATGCAAGACAGTGAACCCAGCCACATTCATTACAGAGCCATGCACAACTGAGGATTTACAGGAACACGATGTAGCACGTATGAGGGAGAGGGCGATGACATTCCCAAAGCAAGAGAAAATGCCCTTACAGAAGGAGAAATTTATTTCATAGACGGGTCAGCATCCATAAACTCAGAGACAGGAGAGAAACATGTGGGTGGGGATGGCAGTAGTGCGCATGGAAGAAGACACATACAAAGTGATTGTTCAAAAGCGCCTCCCCCCACACTACTCTGCACAAGCAGCCGAACTGACCGCACTAATCAGCGCGTTACACACAGCCAAAGATTGTGCCGTGACCATATATTCAGACTCAGCTTACGTCACCACCACAGTTCACTCAGGGCTATCACGTTGGCAAAGGAGAGGGATCAGAAGAGCAGACGGGTCCCCCGTACAACATGCCACGTTGCTAAATGAACTAATAGAAGCTTTAGCAGAGCCATCGGTAGTAGCGGTGGTTAAATGCCAAGCCCATACCAATAACACAGACGCCGTCTCATTGGGGAACGCGGCAGCCGACGCAGCAGCAAAGGAAGCCTCGTACTTCAATAAGACACCAACATCAGAGTACACTGTAAAAACAACCACAGCAGAACAACCAACAGAAGCCTACAGTAACACGCCCATAGCACAATTGATAGAACGCCAGAGAAGGGCCCCACCGGAAGAGCAGGAGTTGTGGGGCAAACGAGGATGTAAACAATCAGCCACAGATCTCATTTGGAGACAGGAAACGACAGGCAAGGTAGTGATGCCTGTAGAATTATTAGAAGTAGCATTCCAACAACTGCATTTCCCAGCTCACGTGGCAAAACAACACATCGCCTCAGATATTCAAGAGGATTGGTTTGTTCTTAATTTGCACGAATACTTGTCTAAATTTGTGACTGAATGTACTACATGCCAAACTTACAATTCAGGAATGACATTACGAACTCTGCGTGGCGCTTTGCCACGCCCTACAGGTCCATTTAGAGAACTACATATTGACTACGCGATATGGGAGAAAGATGTAATGGAGCAAGATACTTGATTGTGGTGGTATGCCCTTTTTCACGGTGGGTAGAAGCGGGCCCCTGTCCCCATCTTGATGCAAAATGTGCTGCCAAGTTCCTTGTGTGAGAAGTATTCTCGTGGTGGGGAATCTGTGACGTGATCCGTTGAGACAACGGCACGCACTTTGTGAATGACCTCTTCAAGGAAGTAACCTCCCTTCTGGGGGTGAAACATAAATTATGTTCGATTTATCATCCAATGGCCAATGGAGTTGTGGAGAGGATCAACGGGCTGCTCAAAAGCAATTTATCGAAATTATGCAGCACGTTGAAAAAAAATTGGGTTTATTGTCTGCCCCTAGCACTGTTCCAACTCAGAAATCAACCATGCAAGGATCACCATTTAAGCCCACACGAAATCGTGAGGGGAAGAAGAATGCACACGCCGCTCTCTCCTGTTAGGAGGGCGTCTGATGCGCACAGGGCTGCCACAGTTCTGGGAGAAGAGTTTAAGGAATATCTAGCACAGCTAACATGCGCAGTACGTAGCATAGCAAAACAAATTACTCCACCATTTACTGAAGATGTAGCAACAAATACCTCCAAGCCGGCAGCAGATAGCCCGGAGGGGCCTTTAATGCCAGGGGAACACATTTATGACAGAAGTTTTGTAAGAAGGTGGAATTCACCAAGATTTCATGGACCATACAGTTAAAGTGAAGGGGTTGAAATACTGGGTGCACCTCTCAGATGTGAGAAGGGCGCACAGCGTCGCACTTCCCCAAAATGAAACCGACTGTGTGGATGCCATACCTAACACAGTCTGACATGATGAAAACTTCAACTTAGACAGGGAAAGTATAGTGGAAAAGTAAAATGTTTTTACATATTTTGTCTCTCTCTCTCTCTCTTTCTCTCTCTCTCTCTCTCTCTCTTCCTTTTCTTCTCATATAAATCGTGTTGTTTTTTCTATTTTTCTTCATTATTTTTATGATAAATGAAAAGAAATTCTTAAATGCCTAATTGAGCAAAGAGATGAAAAAGAATGAACAATTACAAATATGTTTCTCTTCATGATGACTTAACGAATTTGTCTCGCCCAGATAGGTTCAACATGAGCCAATGCAACGAAACGGCTGAGCTGTAAGAAGATTCAATCCAGCACTACAGCCAAGTCAATGCCTAGCCTGGGATACTGAATGAAAAACCCTTATTGATATATCTTTATGTCCAGGTTCAGATTCTGGATGACAACCCCTGTATAACACCCCTCTCTTAGAATCCCCCTGACCCCACTGAGCCAAGAAGTAGATCTGTTTTGCAAGTTTAAAAGGTTTATTTGAAAAAAAATTAAACAGTATACATATATATATATATCACACTTTTATAATGAATTAATAATTGAATATCACACTTAATCTGATCAGTAATCAATAATGGATAGTCTGGCACTAGCACACTTCTTTATAATCAATGATGAGTGGGTATAGGATGGATAAGATAGCAACAATACCTTTATGGTTTCAAATAGATGCAATGTGGAATGAAAATGCAGTACAGAAAATAACTTGATAGGATTTCAGCAAAAGACAATGTAATCACTTTCTTGGACAATTGACCCCCCCCCTTATGCAATGTAAGGAGATGAAGAGGAGAGCACTCAGTTCTTAGGAATGCAATCAAATAGAATTCAGTTCAATTCCCCCCCAGCAGCTTATACAACAGATAGGAGTTTTGAAACACAATAAAGAAATCGGGCCAAATCGCAAATCGCGGCAAAATTCGCGAGTGCGTGAATCGTGATTATGGCAAAAGTATAAGGAGTAGCAAGTCGGTTCTGAGGAAAGTTAAACCAAGTTCCTAGCCCAAACGGTTCCAGAGATACAGACGATTAAATAAAGGTAGTTTTTCAGATTTAAAGTAAACTCAAAATGACAGGTGACAGCTTTGCAGCTGCAGAATTGACAAATGACAGTGGTGCAGCTTTACAAATGACAGGTGACAGTTAGGAGGCAGTTCTGGTTAGATTAAAATAGTTTGGATTAGATTATTTTAACTAAGAGATTGGTTCTGCACAGTTCTGCTAGGTACTCACAATATATTTTTGAAATAGGCCTCGCCACGGATCTGGTCAGGTTTTGGACTGGACTCCGGTTCTGGTCTCGGCACTTCTCAGTGGTCTGGGTCAGCTCTCTGGTTCTGCTCACAGCGGTCTGGGACACTCTGGATCTCTGACCTCTGGTTCTGGATACTGCTCTGCTTTCTCTGGGTACAGCACTGCTTCTGGATCTTTCTGGCGCAGGGTTTCAGGCCAGAATCAACAGCTGAGCCCGGCTGTGAATAGTATGCAAATGATTTTTGGGCCTGCTGACAAATACTTTTGCTTGCAGTGGGCCTTCTTGGTTCAAAGTTCTGTAGTCTCTGTTTAGCTTGGAAGTCTAAGTGTAGGATCTCTGGATGTGAAGTCGTCGGTCAGCATGCTCCGCAGCAAATGGAATTGAATGTCTCTACCTGTCCCAGCAGTCTCTTTTTATGTGTTTTGAAAATGGGTGTGTGCCTGGGCCTAGCTAAGCCTGCCCCTCTCTACTTGTCATTGGCCCAATTCTCCCCTCTCCCATGATTGGGGGAAGGAAATGTGAGTCAGAGTGATGCTGTAGGTTTTATGGGTCAGAGGATCCTCCCCTGGTCAGTTTGCCCACAAATCTATATTTGATTCAAATACATATTGCACAGATACACAGTTGTTTAAAATTACATGCACCCATCACATATCACATGAGGTATACTCTGTTCAAACTCTGCTCTTCCTGGGGGCTTGCATTCATAAATGGCAACATTTTGCACTTTTTAACTGGTTTTGCAATATCGGACATTTACCCAAATTTACACACATGTGCGCAAGGAGGGTGGGCATTAATTGATGAAGTGTCAGATTTTTAACATGCAGACATTTGGAGTGAAACCCTATTTTCCGCTAGCAACCCCCCAGATCATACCACCAGGTCCTAAAAGCTCTTAAAATGTGGGCAGAAAAATCACAAGAATTATGGTATCATTTAGATAATTTTGACAAGTCTGCACCATGAGTTATACATCTTTCTTAAAATCATATTCTGGCCAACAGGGGTGTGTCTTCCCAGGTCACATGGTGGAGAAACCAGTCTATCCACTTTCTTTAAGCTCAGCCTGTCCTCAGAGGGGTTGCCCCTCCCCGCTTCTGCCATGAGGAAGCCACTTTTACGACGCCCCCAATATAACTTCTGCCTGAGTCAAGGAAGGGCTTTGTTCAAAAGGAAGCCATTTACGATCCCCCCAATAAACCATCTGCCTGGGCCCAGACAGGCCTTTCTTCAACTCCCTGTAGCTGCTCCACCCCTAATCTAATCAGAGAGGTGACAACTCCTTTGGGCAAGGGGAAGAGTGGCTGAACAAGTTTTAAGTCCCGTGGGGGTAGATGTCAGGCAGAATTCAGTTTCATTAAGCCAGGTTTCATCTAAATGTCACTTTTTGTCCCCCAGTTTAAGTCTATTACGATTTTTACATACACATTAAATAATTACTTCCTTCAAGTCATTTCAGAGTATAGTTTTACATTGTATCCACCTCTTAGCAAGTCTTTCCTTGGTCTGGTTTTGTTTCATTTGTTCAGTTTTACACAAAAGTCTGGTGGTTTTAAAACGCCGGCTTTCTGATAGTGGTGAGTACTGGTAATACAACCATTTTTGGGATTTAAGAAAATGAATTCCCCACAGTTCTAGGTTGCTTTTGGCAATCAGCATTGCCATTCCCAATGGTTTCAGGCTACTGTGTGGGTAGCCCAATGGTGGTTTTAGGCAGTGCCCTCCTGTGCTCACAACCTAGGCAAAAATGGGTGGCAGCCTATTCTTCATGCATTTCCCTGTGGATTTTCTGGGAAGTTCTGGCCATCATGATGTTTTCCATGCCAGTACTGCACAGTTTTCCTATTCTGGCGTACATGTGGGCTTTTTGGCCATCTTGGATTTTCTAAGCCCACAGCACCAAATGTTGCAGCATGATAGCTCAAACGTGGGTCAGGACACCCAACAAAGCCCCCCCACGCGACTGCACTTTGAATTTGAGTCGATGGGGAGTCGGGTGCACAGAATGTTTTGACCCACGCACTGGTATGTCCGCATAATCTTCTTCTAATTCTGCAAATGGCACAGTTCAGCATCTTTTCCTCCATCCTCTATCCGGTACTGATCGATCGGTTCTCCTCGCCGGTCCTGATGGGAATATTGGGCGGTACCCCGGGCCCCTTGGGTCTCTGCTCCCGGTCTCCGGATCGTCCTCCTTGGCCAGTCTCCAGGTTTTCTTTCTCCTAGGACGACAAAGGAAGAGCGGCAATACCTATTCATGGACATTTCTCCCCCACCATTGATATAGTGGGGTGGCATATATATTTTAGAACTCAACAGATATGAACATGCACATTTTTTTAAATTAAGCGACAGGAACACATAACTTGAGAAACACATAATTTGATAGGTTATATGTAGGATATTTTAGGGTTGGAAATGAATTACTCTGGAGCGGTACCCTCTGGGATTGCAGAGGACTCCTCCAGTTGCTGCAAAGTGTGCCTGGGATGGCTGGTTTATGTGGACCCACTTGTCTTCCCCCTCTGCCAAACCGCCTTTGGGGATGCGGATCTTGTAGGCCACAGGGGAGATCTTGTCTATAATCTCAAAGGGTCCCTTCCATATAGGCAAAAATTTGCGCTCTCTTGCCTGGGTTCTTTGGAAGTTGTATAAATAGACCCGGTCAACCACCTGATATTTCTTCCTGGAAGTCTTCAGGTCATAGTGGGTCTTCATACTCTCGGCTGATCTTTCTAGATTCCGCTGAGCATAGGCAAAAGCATGTTGAAGGTGTTTCCTTAAATTCTCCACATACTCATGAGTTGTGGAGGCATTTATCAACGTTTGCTCTTGGGTTCTGTAGAGCAAATGCTGAGGAAGCACCATCTTGCGCCCAGTCATCAACTCGAATGGTGACATTTTGGTTGCAGATGAAGGGGTAGATCTGATGGCCATTAGAACAAGAGGTAATCGGATATCCCAACTTGGCCCAGAATCTGCCACAAACGTTTTTAAGATGCTCACAATTGTCCGGTTGTAACGTTCCACTGCTCCAGAAGAAGCTGGCCGGTAGGCAATATGTAACTTCCTTTTGACCCCCAGTATCTCCCACATCTTTGTCATTACTTCACTGGTGAAGTGGCTACCCCTGTCTCACTCAATCCTTTGAGGTAGACCAAAACGGGAAAAGATGTGGTTAATCATCAGGGCAGCTGCTGTTTCTGCCTTGCAGTTTGGGGCTGGGAGACATTCCACCCACTTGGTAAACAAGCATGTAATGGTCAACACGTACTTGTTTCCTCTAGATGAGCGGATTACAGGGCCGACAAAGTCGATTTGCAAATCTGACCATGGCAGTGTCATCCCCCTCTTTTGGAGTGGTGCACGGTGCGTGAGGGATGATGGCTGAAATTGTGCACACACAAGACACCCCTTGAAGTATTGGTCAAGGTCCTGCCCCATGTGTGGCCAGTATGCAACCTCTCTTAAGATTTCCAGTGTTGTGTGAAACCCCCTATGACCGGCGGTGGCCGCATCATGGGCGTGACTTAACATCAGGCTTCGGAATGAGGTAGGAACCACCCACTGATCGTGGCCAGCTTTGGATTTCCTTACCAACAAACCGTCTTGGATCCGGAAAATTTTTGGACATTTCATCAACACTCTTAGGTCCTCTTTCCCAATGTAATCAGTATCCGTCAGGGGAAAGTTCTCGGGGTCCTCAAGGTGTTGGTAAAACTTACCAATAATTGGATCCCCCTTCTGAGCTGTAATTAAATCAGCATCAGGGGTCTCCTTACTCCATTGTGCAGTTGAAAGATCATTGTGAGCATTTGTCTGGGACCTAGTGATAGCAGTGACCTGGATTTCCCCCAACAGGGACTCTATTTCGATTAGATCCCCTTGGATGGCCCCGGTTTTGGCCAGCTGATCAACTAAGTCATTCCCAGTTTTGTCTGGTCCCTCTACTTTGGAATGACCCTTGATCTTTTTCCAGTAGATGGTCATCCCATTCGAAGTGACCAGATCATCAATATTTTGGATTAATTTCCCATGTTTCAGGGGTTTGTTATTTGCGCATAACATGCCTCTGGTTTTCCAGTTGACCAGGTGCTCCACGAACCCGTTCCGTACATAATCCGAATCTGTGATTATGACCAGTTCGTGGAGTTGATGCTGGACAGCAGTGAGGATGGCTTGATGCACAGCCATCAATTCTGCCACCTGACTACTTCGGGGACCAATTTTGTATCCAGCGGAGGGTTCTGGGAACTCCTTCACCCATTCCCTACGCCAGCCACCAGTTCTTTCTCCCCGTCGTTGTCAACATGGTACGAGCATCCGTCCACATAGACAGTGGGCATTCCCTCACACTTGTCTTCTTCAAAGACTTTGTGTGGGGAATTAAGGTATGCCTCCATGTTCGTCCTCGAGACAGTTTTCTCTGGCACAATCATGCAAGTCAGCCAGACCTTGCGCGAGGGGACTCTTCTTGTTTTGGCCATATCTGACCTCCACAGGAAAGCCTTGCATTGACAGAATGCAGGAAGTAATTCGGGAATTACTCACATTTCCGGCCAGGATTCTGTCACTTTGGCGATATTGCAGAGGCTGCTGTGGAGTCTCCACTATGATGTGTTCCCCCTGGATAAACGGGCGGTAATTCTTCAATGCCCACACCGTTGCCAGGAGTGCCTTCTCACAATCGTTGAATTTTTCCTCCACAGAGGATAAAGTTTTGCTCGCATAGGAGATTACTTTATTGACCTTGTCATGCTTTTGGTATAATACTGCCGTCAAGCACGCATTAGAGAACCCCGTCTCCAGGAAGAACTCCTTGTTTCTGACAGGGTAAGCTAGGCAAGGCGCTTGTGAGAGGCTTCTTTTGAGTTGTCTTACTGCCTCGGATTGTTCTGGACCCCATTCGCACTTGACCCCCCCTTTCAGGAGATGAATCAGGGGTCTATTGATCTCTGCGTAGCCCTCAATGAACTTTCTGCTGTAATTAGTCAGTCCAAGGAGGCTCCTTAGTTCCCGCAGAGTTGTGGGTCTTTCAGTTTCTGGAGTGCTTTCACTTTCTTTTCTTGGGGACAGAGTCCCTGAGGAGTAATCTCATGCCCCAAGAAATTAACACGGGTTCTACACCACTGTGCTTTCTGAAAGGAAACTTTTGCTCCGGCGGCCCTCAACTGGGTCAGAACATAACAGATCTCCGCTATGTGTTCCTCCACCGATGAACTTTTGATGAGGACATCATCTACATAAGCCAGGTTACCCCTTGCACCCAGGTCGGGCATGGCCTTGTGTAGGAAAATGTTGAATTAATTGCCGGAGTTGAGGTATCCGAAGGGCGTCCGTGTCCATGTGTACTGCTGGCCCCCAAAGGTAAAAGCCAGCTTGTATTGGTCCGCCCTACTGACAGGCACAGTCCAATATCCATTGGTCAGGTCTATTGCAGTGAATACCTGTGACCCCTGGATCTGGGCCAGGCCTTGGTCAATGTAGGGCAGACGCCATCGGGAAGTATGGACCCGTTTGTTGAGCTCCCTGAGGTCGGCGCAGAGTCTCCACTGGCCGTTTGGCTTCAATATTCCCAGCACAGGATTATTGAAGGTGCTGTGTATTGGACGAATTATCCCCCGGGACTCAAGGTTCTTAATTATTTCAGTAAGGGACTCCATGGATGCGAGAGGCAAACGATATTGCTTCACAAACACTGGAGTCATTCCAGGGTCCGTGGGAATTGTTGTTGTGTGGATGTCGGTGCGACCACAGTCATATGAGTCTACTGCAAAGAGATCTTGGAAATCCAAGAAAACTTGTTTCAACTTTTGCTTCTGTTCCAGAGTCACACAGGCACCAGCTAGGTTGACTCTCTCTTCCACCATCTGTCTGATGCCTGGAAAGACTTCTGGTTTGGCTATCTCAGCGGCCTCCTCCAGCTGGGTGGAGAAGTCCCTGGTCAGAGTACTGATTTGGACTGGAGGCTTCAGGTGGGAAAGGCAACCCTCATGGACCTGGAAAATCACCTCATCCCTCCTGAAGTCACAAGTCACATCTTCCTTACCATAAGGGCAGGAAGTGTACACCAGGAAGTTCCCCCCATGCCGGGTAAAAATCCTGTCTGGTGTTTTATTGTCATCACTGTCACTGTCAAAACAGTCCTTGGGGATTGGTCCTAACAGTTCATTTCCTAGATCAATGGAAAAATGTCGGTCATCAACCGCCATTCCAATAATGGTGCCTGCGGCTAGAATAATACTCTTTAAGTCGCTGTTATCCACCTCTATTGGAATGGTGTCATGTTCTATGTTGACTAATGGTGTTGGGTTTACCCCCAACCCTTGCTGTTGGAGAGAAGCATTTAGATGTATATAAGCATCAGGGTTTTGCAATTTTTGTCCTCTTTTAACTTTCACTTCCAGGGAGAATTGTCGGGTCCTTTCTGGGATGGTGACTTCCTCTTTAATCTGAATTTCAACTGCATAAGGTAGCAATTGAGCTGACCTAAATGCTTTTTCTGGATCATCAGAGCCCATGGGATTATCCGCTAATCGGGACCAAGCTTTGAAGTTTATTAGGTCCAAACTAATGGCAAAGCGATTGAGAATGTCACTGCCTAAGTAAAAGGCGGCAGTGACGTCTCGCACGACCCAACAATTATGGACTATGCTCTTGTTGCCAATGGAGATTTTGAGCATACACCTGCTTGGCAGGAGATGTTTGGAATTAGGTGCTTCCAGGTCCATTTCCCATTTGTCTATCAGTTTGAATGTGGGAATGGCTGGATCTTTTGGGAGTTGGCGGAACATGGCTTCGCTGATGAAGCTCTTACCGGTGTTCACACACACTCGAGCGAGAACAGAGTCCTTCCCATCATTTAACTGAACAGGGATGAACAACTGCTCTCCAATTTGCTGAATATCAGCCAGGCTCTGAGCTGATTTCACATCTTTCTGGACGATAGGAGTGGGAGTTTCTGATTGTGGATTAGTAAAGAATTTCAGGGTGTTTCCTTCCAGTGTGGAATACCACCTTAAACTGGAAGGAAGGTTGATTTTCAGAAATAGAGAGGACCCCCCATCACCAGTCTGTTGTCCTACTGCTATTACTGTCACGTCTGGAGTTTGGTTGTTCTGGAAGTGAAATTCTACTTGGTCAGATTTTTGTTCAACCATGTGGCAGGTGCCGTTTAAACTAACATGGTTGACACTCTGTTTTAATTTTATTGGTCGGCTAGTCTGGGTCCAGAGGACCTTGTTTACACAATCTATTAGGGGTGACAACCTTCTCAGGAGGTCATTCCCTAGTAAACAAGGGGTGCCCTGTGGAGTCACTACTATGTCCGGGTGTTTCACCTTGTGTCGCCCAATTTTAATGTCCAAGTCTGCAGTCCCCTCAACGGGAATTTCCTTCCCGTCAAAGTTCTGCAGTTGTCCAGGAAGAGAGGTGAGAGGAATACGGTAATTCTCCCCACTTCCTGCATTTAGTTCATCAAAGGCCCTTTTGGACAGAAGGGTAGCTTGGGATCCAGTGTCCACCAGTGCCAAAATTGTACCCTGCCCCTGTACTTGTACCGGGGCATAGTATCTTCCCTCCTTCTCCTCAAGGGGGCACAGATAATGCACATTTTTAGACAACTGGTGGGCTAACTTTCTGGTTTTTGACATTGCTAGCGAAGAGATTTGGGCAGAATTCTGTGGAGAGCCTTGGGAATCTGAAAGAAAAAGTTGGCAACTGGAGATCAGAGCCATCGTGGGTTCCCCTGGTTCCGGTTCTGGGCTGCCCCCCCTTTTTGGAGGCAGTCAACAGGATGGGTTTGAACCAGGGGATTTCGGTATTGTGGGTTCTGGGATGAGATGATGGGCGGCGGTAGCTCAGTCTCCACATCTTCCCAGTCTGGATTGGAATCCCTTGGGACCCATTTTTCCTTGGGAGGAGTTCCCCCATCTCTGAAGGAGAAGGTCCTTTCCCCAGGATCCTCTGAGGATCCCTCTCCCTCAAATTGGAAGACCTGTACCTCCTCCACAAAGTGGGTCTGTTTGGATCCTTTGTTTCTCCTACCCTCCTCTGCTCCTCGGGAGGCAGGCTTTCAGGGGTAGGAGATTTTGTTTCCGGTTCCTGGTTTTCCAGGGGCTGTTTACAAGTTGGGAAGGAAGCTTCCTCCAAGGCTTTACACCCCCCTTCCCCTTGTGCCTCCTCCCTGGGAACCGGTGGGTTATTGGGGTGCTGCCCCCGTCATTGTTCTGGAGCACCAGGTCCAGAGTTTGGGGCATTCTGCGGTGGCATGCTCGTCTGAGGGTTCTGTTGAGCCCTCAGTATGTGACCCAGATCACGTGCCATATTTTGGACCTGGCGCTCTAGTTGTGAAACCCGCTCAGGCTGATACGGGGCTCTATTTTCTCCCCTGGGCTGATCCCGGGAAGGGTAGCTATCCCTTCTCTGGTAGTACCCCTGGTTGGGAAGATTTGGGTACCCCTCCACCCTTGACCTCCCCTCTCCCAGATTAGGTTGTCTGGGCTCAGGGAATTGGGGAAAGAAGGATGGATGATTTTGGGGCTGGAAATTGGGCGGATACCTGGGGAAAAAGTTCTGCCCAGGATTTGGAGAATGTCTGCCCTCCTGGGGGAAGTTAGGAGGGAAGTTCCCCGGGTCAAGTGCTTGGCTGGATCCCCCCCCTTAGGCTGGAGGAGTCCACACATAACCCAGGATTGGTCGGTTTCCCTTGTAGCGGGGACTTACATAGTCAGGGGAGCGGGGGACCCCATTTGTGGGACTACCTCCTCGACTCCCTGTCTGTGACTGGCCCGAGGGCCTTCTGGGCTGTGAATTATTTGGTGCAGGCAGGTTTTTAGGCCCCCCTATCTCCAAATCTAAAACAGGGGCAACCTTTACCTCTGCCACCTTGGCAGCAGCAGGGGGGCTGTTGGTTTTGGGGTTTTTCGGCGCGTTATTTTTATTTTCGATAGGCTTCTGCACCTCATAGATCCAGGTAGCCTGTTCAATGACCCAGTCTAAAGATCTTTTCTCATGAAAATCTCTCACGAGCTGGGTCATTATATATTTAGGGAGAGCATGGAAAAATGTATTGACAAACTCTTTGCTGTCTGTGCGCACCCTTCTGGTGGTCTGCGCAAAAGCACGTTTTAAATCTTGCACAAACTCTTGTGGGGCCTAATCCTCCCCACATTGCAAATTGTAGGCTGCCTTGCGAGCCTCTTGAGGATTTCTGTGAACAGAAAAATGTTTCAAGATGGCCGCCTTATAGGTGGACCATCTTAAATGATTTTGGTCCTCCAGCCCCGCAAAGAAACTGAAGTATTCTGGGGAGAATGTCCATTTGACGTACTGGATGCAGCTACTGCTGTCCTTCAAATGGAAAGTCTCCATCATTTGCTCATAGAGCTCCAAGTGTTCCCAAACGGAATACTTGGCGTTCTTATGATAAGGCGTGATGACACTCCTTATTGCCTTTATTTGCTTCAATGGGTCCTTAAGCAAGGCCCTTTTTTCCTTATTGGCCTTTTTGGTTCGGGTAACCCCGGTCCATTCATCCTCTGACTCAGAGGCACTGCTCCCAGAGGTTCCTGTCTGATCTTCCAGGTTGTCCCGGATTCTGCAAGCTAGGGAATGGCTGGCAGAATGTGGGGACCTGGTCTCCCGTGTCCTGCGCCGTTCAGAGGAGTCTTCAGATTCCTCCTTGCTGCCAGGATTTGATGGGTATCCCCCCCACTGACCTAACTGGGCAGAGGTTTTCAGGATGCCCTTAGTGGGCCTACTCTCCTGGGGTTCCCCACTAATTTGCACTGTGCTTGGGTGCCCATACCCGGATGCCCGCCCCTCCATTCCTGGGAGGTACTGGCCTATGAGCCCCATACTTCTGGTTGGATAGTAATCTGCCAACCCCGTGGCCCTGGGCTCATGTGCGCGAGGGGACATGGGGGTGGCAGAGTCCAGGGACTGAGAGATATAAAGACCTCTGGTACTAGGGCTCCTGAGGTTATGCTCAGGAGTTTCTCTTTCCCAGCGAACCTGGTCTCTATCCGCCCCTGCTCCCTGTTGCAATGCAAGAGCCTGCGCTTTCAGTTCCTCAGTTAAGGCCTTACTAGACTCTATCAGTCTCTCCTGCATCACTACCTGTTGTTGGAGCCTGTCATTGTGCTGACAGAGAGCCTCATTTTCTCTCTGTGCCTCCTGATTGGTCCTGGAGTACTGGGCCAGTCTTTGTTGCAGGAGGGTTACCTCCTGAGTTGTGTCCCTATTGGCCTGCTCCTTTCTTGCGAGAGCATCCTCCACCATCCTGGTGTGCTCTAACAAGTTCTGGTGTTCTTTTTGGAGGTCACCCAGTCCCTGGAGGGCCAGGTGATTTTCTTCCATTTTCCTTTTTAAGTGGCAGACTTCCTGGCCTAAGGTATCCCTTTCCTGACTAAGAGCCTGCATCTGTGCTGCCAGGTCGTCCCTTTGCCTTTGGAAGGCACCAGCTTTCTGGTGCTCCTGATCAAACTCTGCCTGGGTATCCAGGTCTTTCAGAATTAGTTTGTTGCTTTCTGCCTTCACTCTATCTAGATGACTTTGCAGGGTGGCTACCTGCTCTGTGCATGCCCTGTTAAAGTCTAATTGTTGCTCCAGCTTTTTCTGGCTCTGCAGTAGGGAGTCCAAACCTTCTTGGTACTCCTTTTGCAAGGCCAGAAATCTGGTATCCTGGTCAGCCTTTTCCTGTTGCAGGATGTCCATATCCTCTTTTATTTTAATGATATACTGCCTACTATCATTTTCTAACTCCTGGCTCCTCTGCAGCCTCTGCTCAGAAGAGACCAGGTCAGATTGGACCTTCTCTAACGCCATATGTCGCCTATTTGCGAGATCTTGGCTTTCAGTACATTTATCCTGCATGTCTCCCATATATAGGTACAGGTATGCCGCTATCCTGGCAATCTTATTGTGTTAATCTTTGGCTTTAGGAGCCATATATAGTTCACTCAGGGCCACGTGTAATGGACCATGATCTCTCCATGACCCTGTTTCAGTGACCTGTTGCGTGATGGCCTGCACCAGACCGTTTGGTCCTGGTGAGTCCACTCACCTCTCACAAATAGCTTATGTAAGAGGTGCTCCCTCGCTATTTTCATGTCTACCAAGGTCGTGATTCTAGAGATTGATCTCTGTCCTGACTTACAGAAATTAGTATTTTATTTTTGCAAAACAGACCTTTTCCTTAGAGTGTCCCTTTGAAGAGTGCTTTACAGCGTAAAACAGCGTGGTGATCCGACCGGATGTATGTATCCCGTCAGTTAGCACACTGTATTAAGCTGCACAAGTGATAGATCTAACCCAGACATCCCGGACGAGCCCCCAATTTGTAAGAAGATTCAATCCAGCACTACAGCCAAGTCAATGCCTAGCCTGGGATACTGAATGAAAAACCCTTATTGATATATCTTTATGTCCAGGTTCAGATTCTGGATGACAACCCCTGTATAACACCCCTCTCTTAGAATACCCCTGACCCCACTGAGCCAAGAAGTTGATCTGTTTTGCAAGTTTAAAAGGTTTATTTGAAAAAAAAAATAGTATATATATATATATCACACTTTTATAATGAATTAATAATTGAATATCACACTTAATCTGAGCAGTAATCAATAATGGATAGTCTGGCACTAGCACACTTCTTTATAATCAATGATGAGTGGGTATAGGATGGATAAGATAGCAACAATACTTTTATGGTTTCAAATAGATGCAATGTGGAATGAAAATGCAGTACAGAAAATAACTTGATAGGATTTCAGCAAAAGACAATGTAATCACTTTCTTGGACAATTCACCCCCCCCTTTATGCAATGTAAGGAGATGAAGAGGAGAGCACTCAATTCTTAGGAATGCAATCAAATAGAATTCAGTTCAATTCCCCCCCAGCAGCTTATACAACAGATAGGAGTTTTGAAACACAGGCAAAAGCAGCTATCTTTTTACAAGTAAAGAAATCGGGCCAAATCGCAAATCGCGGCAAAATTTGCGAGTGTGTGAATCGTGATTACGGCAAAAGTATAAGTGGTAGCTGAGATTCTAAGCTTTCAGAGGAAAGTTAAACCAAGTTCCTAGCCCAAACGGTTCCAGAGATACGGACGATTAAATAAAGGTAGTTTTTCGGATTTAAAGTAAACTCAAAATGACAGGTGACAGCTTTGCAGCTGCAGAATTGACAAATGACAGTGGTGCAGCTTTACAAATGACAGGTGACAGTTAGGAGGCAGTTCTGGTTAGATTAAAATAGTTTGGATTAGATTATTTTAACTAAGAGATTGGTTCTGCACAGTTCTGCTAGGTACTCACAATATATTTTTGAAATAGGCCTCGCCACGGATCTGGTCAGGTTTTGGACTGGACTCTGGTTCTGGTCTCGGCACTTCACAGTGGTCTGGGTCAGCTCTCTGGTTCTGTTCACAGCGGTCTGGGTCACTCTGGATCTCTGGCCTCTGGTTCTGGATACTGCTCTGCTTTCTCTGGGTACAGCACTGCTTCTGGATCTTTCTGGCGCAGGGTTTCAGGCCAGAATCAACAGCTGAGCCCGGCTGTGAATAGTCTGCAAATGATTTTTGGGCCTGCTGACAAATACTTTTGCTTGCAGTGGGCCTTCTTGGTTCAAAGTTCTGTAGTCTCTGTTTAGCTTGGAAGTCTAAGTGTAGGATCTCTGGATGTGAAGTCGTCGGTCAGCATGCTCCGCAGCAAATGGAATGAATGTCTCTACCTGTCCCAGCAGTCTCTTTTTATGTGTTTTGAAAATGGGTGTGTGCCTGGGCCTAGCTAAGCCTGCCCCTCTCTACTTGTCATTGGCCCAATTCTCCCCTCTCCCATGATTGGGGGAAGGAAATGTGAGTCAGAGTGATGCTGTAGGTTTTATGGGTCAGAGGATCCTCCCCTGGTCAGTTTGCCCACAAATCTATATTTGATTCAAATACATATTCCACAGATACACAGTTGTTTAAAATTACATGCACCCATCACATATCACATGAGGTATACTCTGTTCAAACTCTGCTCTTCCTGGGGGCTTGCATTCAGAAATGGCAACATTTTGCACTTTTTAACTGGTTTTGCAATATCGGACATTTACCCAAATTTACACACATGTGCGCAAGGAGTGTGGGCATTAATTGATGAAGTGTCAGATTTTTAACATGCAGACATTTGGGGTGAAACCCTATTTTCCGCTAGCAACCCCCCAGATCATACCACCAGGTCCTAAAAGCTCTTAAAATGTGGGCAGAAAAATCACAAGAATTATGGTATCATTTAGATAATTTTGACAAGTCCGCACCATGAGTTATACATCTTTCTTAAAATCATATTCTGGCCAACAGGGGTGTGTCTTCCCAGGTCACATGGTGGAGAAACCAGTCTATCCACTTTCTTTAAGCTCAGCCTGTCCTCAGAGGGGTTGCCCCTCCCCGCTTCTGCCATGAGGAAGCCACTTTTACGACGCCCCCAATATAACTTCTGCCTGAGTCAAGGAAGGGCTTTGTTCAAAAGGAAGCCATTTACGATCCCCCCAATAAACCATCTGCCTGGGCCCAGGACAGGCCTTTGTTCAACTCCCTGTAGCTGCTCCACCCCTAATCTAATCAGAGAGGTGACAACTCCTTTGGGCAAGGGGAAGAGTGGCTGAGCAAGTTTTAACTCCTGTGGGGGTAGATGTCAGGCAGAATTCAGTTTCATTAAGCCAGGTTTCAGCTAAATGTCACTTTTTGTCCCCCAGTTTAAGTCTATTACGATTTTTACATACACATTAAATAATTACTTCCTTCAAGTCATTTCAGAGTATAGTTTTACATTGTATCCACCTCTTAGCAAGTCTTTCCTTGGTCTGGTTTTGTTTAATTTGTTCAGTTTTACACAAAAGTCTGGTGGTTTTAAAACGCCGGCTTTCTGATAGTGGTGAGTACTAGTAATGCAACCATTTTTGGGATTTAAGAAAATGAATTCCCCACAGTTCTAGGTTGCTTTTGGCAATCAGCATTGCCATTCCCAATGGTTTCAGGCTACTGTGTGGGTAGCCCAATGGTGGTTTTAGGCAGTGCCCTCCTGTGCTCACAACCTAGGCAAAAATGGGTGGCAGCCTATTCTTCATGCATTTCCCTGTGCATTTTCTGGGAAGTTCTGGCCATCATGATGTTTTCCATGCCAGTACTGCACAGTTTTCCTATTCTAGCGTACATGTGGGCTTTTTGGCCATCTTGGATTTTCTAAGCCCACAGCACCAAATGTTGCAGCATGATAGCTCAAACGTGGGTCAGGACACCCAACAGAGCAGGCTGAAATGTTAGATATAAATTGGGATGCCACTAGGGCCAGTAGACTGAGCAATGTAGAATGCATTATAAAATATGCTGCCATACTATTTGCAATAATGATGTTTTATTTTATTTGGTATAATGTTGTTTTATTTGTGGCAAATGAAATGAACAAAGGGGGGAGCGGAACTGATATGACAAAACCAGGGTCTAAACTAATATGGACTGAAGCAACGACTATTTTGAAGGACACTTATAACATTGAATCGAATAATATAAAGAAAACGTCACCCTATGAACAATTGCATGTAAACAAAACTGCTATTCCATTGTTGAGCAAGACTATGGCCAAGGAAATAGAGCTTGGATGGAATGTAAATGACGATTACTATTGGTTGACTAACTCCAGAAATACAAGCATACACACACACGGCACCAGAAACCACTACTGAACACACACATGTCACCATGAACAACATAGATGATGCATGGTCCAGAATATTCCCACTACAATATCAACGAGTTGGCACTCAATTAAAAAACAAAAGGAGGAGAAAAAGGGGGGTGGGAAAAAACAGATACGATATTTATCATAACCTGGGGTTAGATGAAATAGAGGACCCCCGACACCCTGACCAATCAAATAAATGGTATTCAGACATGAGTGCCACAGCAAAGCAAGCAAGTAATGAAAGTTGCTACCTGTGCTCACTTATTCCTCATGCAACTGGAACCCCAAAAATGTTAATCCCACAGGAAGTACCCTTGTCTGAGGCCCAATGTTTGATTCATCTGATGCTGTGTAGAATAAAAAAGACATTTCAAGCACACACAGTCACTATGGAAAAATTGGAAAACGAACAAACTTGCACCAGCAGACGACAAGGAGTAATTTGCCTCCAAGAGCCATTTTTCATCATAAAAGGGACAAGGTATGCAGACGACAAGTGGCATGATGAAAAGATTAAATGCAAAGCTGAGGGGCTTTGAGGGCTGCCAGATGAAACATACGAGTGGGCAAAAGAAACGTGCATCCCCATCTGGTCACAGCATATCACCAAACTGACCTGGGTCACACCCTTGGAAAGGCCCATAAAGATTCAAAGAGAAATACCGCACAAAATTTGCTTCCATGGAGAAGGGAAGGTGAATATGGGAACCGTGCAGCAGTGCAATAAGACTATAATAATACCAGATATGAAAAAAGGCACTGCCGCATTAATGGACATATACTGGATCTGTGGCAAACGAGCTTACCTGCATCTCCAGGCATCTTGGAGGGGCACTTGTGCCCTAGCCACATTTCACTCAGCACTAATGGTGATACCAGAGAGCCACGTTCAGTTTACAGCAAGGCCTTTGGCTGACAAATCGACAGCAGGCCAATCGGCTGACACATCGGCAGCAGGGCAATCGGCTGAACCATCCACAGCGCCCGATGAGACAATCACGGAGCCCCCAGCATATGAACTATTGTCAGAAGAAACCTTGAAAACCAAGTTGTCATGCAGCAGTAGCAAAAGATCCAATTATGTTTCGTCCAAATCGTCAGAACTCCTTGCTGAAATCCTGCAGCAGTACAGGCTTTTCTCATCTGCAGAGACATTTTTTGCATCATTTCTAGCACCAGACATTCAAGCAAGGACAAACGCGAAATGGCTGCAGATAACACGCTGGGAGCTCATCCAGCTGGCTAACGACACTGAAGAAGGATTCAACATCATAAAAATAGAGCTCCGTGCACTGACGATGCAAAACAGATATGTCTTAGATCTTATCACGGAGATGGACGGTGGTGTTTGCAAAAATATTGGGGGGTGTGCTGCACATTCGTACCAACTTCAGATGCTGATAACGGGACACTGTCACACGTGATAAGGGTGGTGGTAGCCATGCCGGTAGATACCGGCACGGCTGCCGCCGGAGTCAGTTTTTTACCAGCGCCCGGCAATGGGAATGTACTGGGGTATTCCAGCCCTGGTGGACCTGGTAATTCCCCTTTGCTGGGTGCCGGTAAAAATGACTCCCCATTCCCATTTGAATCTCATAGGACAATGGGAATGTCCTATGATTTAATTTAGGAGAAAGAATTAGAGCAGAAGGTGGAGCAGATAAAGACACGTGGTTCGACAATCTGTCCAGCTGGATACCATCATGGGTGAACATAGCAGCGAAGATACTCATTCCCATTATTGTCTTTCTTCTCCTAATATTCTGTGTGTGCCAATTGGGACTAAGATGCTGTGAAAATAATATGCCTAATTCAGCGATGATGATGGTAACAGTGGGCTGACAGACAACGGTGGCTACCATGATAGATGCCCAAGTACAAACTGGAGAATACACCACACCGCAGTATAGGATGACTGCCATCTATAGGCAGTATGGGGACGTGGTCGATAATCTACATTACACTACCATTAAAGAACCAAAGAACTTGCTGCGGTATAACGAGGTTTGGATAGATTTAGATGGTGATGGTGGGATATACTTAATGGTTACCCCAGAAGAATACGCAAGAAGAGGTAACAGCTTAAGAAGTGTGTGCAAAGCATGGATGCCAATAAAAGGTACACCCGCTTGGGATGAGGCTGTAGCTGATGCTGAGCACTACCGAAGGGAGAACGGAAAGAACGAGATAAGTAGTTTGTTACTTTAGATGTAACGAAAGGGGGAAATGTATGGGAGCGAGGGGTCCCCAGGCCCCCTCGCGTCGTACGCTCCTCAGTACAAAGCTTGGACCATGTACCTCCGGTAGTGGGATTGCCCCTCGCCCTTATGTAAAGTTAACCACGGTTGACCACTACATAGATGGGACTACTGAGCAGGACACAGGGCATCCATCTTTTGTGCCCCCTTTCGACTCCATCTTGGGTAAACAGGCCTCACTGCGATAGTACAGCAATGCTCAGCTCCCCTTCCACCGCAGCAGCCAAGGACAGAGACACACACACAAGGGCGCAGGCAGCTGGCTGGCCCCCACCCTTGCACTCCCCTGCGAAGGAAAGCTCTGCGCTCCCATTCTCACGCAGAAGCCGGAGAAAGATGCAACAACCAATATAATACAGTTTTCTTCCTCTGAGATCACTGCTCGCCTGAGACTCGGCATGTGAACCAGGATGAGCTAAGCACTTTCTGCTCGATTCGTCCTCATAAACGTGCAAGCCACCCACCCCCATTAGAACAATCTATTGCCATCCTGACCCTGCGCTCCCAGTAAGGTATTTCTTTCAAGTACCAGACCCCCGCCTGTGCTGCAAAACCCACCCAACACACTCACTACTAACCTTAAGCATTTTTATTACAATATATGTTTTTACTAATAGGGTTGAAACCTAGGAGAGATGCGAAACACAGCCTGATTCTTTTACATGCACAATGAGGTCAAGGCCTCCAATTAATGCCACGAATGACCCAATTGTATTGACAACAATCATTGTGTGTTATTTATGTAGAAATGTGAAAAGTAGCATAAAATGTTTTCGATAATTTGTTATTTAGTGTGTAACATATTAGTTTAGGTAGTGACCACAGTGACCGGACCCTGACCTGCGTGGAGCACAAGATGTTTGACGTCCGTCATCTCGTTAGCCACTCAGCCAACCAGGAGGAAGAGATGCCACCCACACCTACAGCACCATATCACCTGGCCAATCGGGTCCATTTAGCATTTTTTGTTAGAGTTACTTAAATTGATATAAATATAAGTGTGATGTAAATGAGGGGGTAGGGTTTTTTTGGGTTATTTCCTAGCTGGAGAAATAAACCATCCTTTGAACTCTTGCAGCCGGGTCTCAGTGCCTCCTTCCCCGACAAGGGGTTGTGTCAATTATTTTATTTTCTCTCACACGTAGTAAGCCGGGGAAAGGCACTTACACCAGCATAGTCAATATTGATGGATCATGGGAGATGTAGTCCAAACCTGAGAGTCACGGGTTGAATACCCCTGCAATAGAGGAATACAGAGCAGGTCACATTATTTTTTTCATTTTATTTTTTAACTGTGAAAGATGGTTCCCAATGAAATCTACGCTTTTTTATTTTCTTGAATATTTTTTGGGGGGGTCTGTTTTTGCAGGGGAGGGGAGACACTGGCCCCCATAAAAGAAAAGGAGAGACAGCTAGAGGATGGAAGAGATGGGGCCCTGCTGCTGGAACTAAGGTGAAGGGTAATTATTTTCAAGTGCCTTCACAGCTGCCCGAAGACAGTGCGGAATTGCTCCCCTTGGCAGATGAGCGTGTCACAATATATACATAAGACAGTTGTCCTATGAAGGTAGGGAACAACTCCCTCCCGTATATTTTGAGTGATGGCAGGAGGAACCCTCTACCCAACTGAGGAGGAACGAGTATGGGGAACGGTGGAAATCAGTGATGATGTGGAGGAGGTGCTTCGGTGCCCTGTAAAAGGAAATGCTTTTTTGAGAGTGGCAGGATGAAAAATGCGGGTATGGCAGCACATGAATTGCCACCCCCAAGATTTCTTCTGGCCAATGGACATCTTAGGGACTTCCTTCACATCATCCTCCCTTAAGCTCATTTGTTGCAGTGCCCTTGTTCCTCCCTCCTGCAGGTCGTCCAGGTGGTGGCAGCCCCTGCACATCTCTGCAAAGTTGGTCTTTCCAGGTAAGAGTCAGATATGGGATGACAACAAAAAATGCATGGGTCCCCCTGGAAGCACTGTCTGCTGTCACATTTACCCATCCATTGATTTGGAGGCCAGAAAAAGGCAGGACAAGGTGTACAAAATGTAGAGAACAACAGAGAATAGTAGTAGCAGTGGGGCAAAGGTTGAGCTTCACAGTTCATTGGGGACCAACACAATGGATTTATATATGTCAGTGTCTTAATCTGAGCAGTGCATGGTGGGAGTGGGAGTTATGGTTACATAGTTTACCATAACTGATGTCCCTTTATCACATTTATTTGCAGGTATATAGAGCAACTTAACCATAATCTAACTTTAACAAAGTGTTTTCAATTAATATATTAAACATGCAGCGAAGACACAGTTAAGATTATCCGATTTATCACAACAAAATACATGAAATTTTGCTGGGTGGGAAGTGGTGACCCTCTTACCACAGAGTCCCCCTTAGATGTCCCCTGTGACATCATTCTTTAGCTCTTTGTTGACCCCTGATGTGAGGCAATTGTGAATCTCAAGGATGTTGTAAATCTATATCTTCTTCAGGACCCATTCACACAAGCATACATTGAAACTCTTTCTTTTAATGTTAACATACTTACATTTAGATGTACTTATCCATATCAACTGCACATTTCCCACCATCTTATGTTAAATTTTAATGTTAAATGTTAAATGTTAAATGTTAAATGTTAAAGGTATTTGTACCGTGCACCGTCACAAACGGAATTGGTCCCCAGGCGCTCTGGTGGATCTGTAAACGATAAGGTGGGATGGGTTAGTAAGGTGAAGAGGGAGTAGGATAGTGAGAGGAGTGGTGTTCTGCTTGCAGCTTCAGCTCGGTATACACCAGATACTGAGTTTGCTGCGGGTATTGGATCAGTGTCAGTCCGCATGTGCTGTTGCTCCGGTTTATTTGTTGTTGCAGTGTTGTGAAGTGTGTGTGGCTTTTTGTGCGAGAGGTGGTTGTGTGAGTTTTTTGAGTGAGATAATTATGCAGAGTTTGAGCTTATATTGGTTAGTGGGTTACCTGAGCTTTAGCATGCTAACATTCACAGTTTTGTCTAAGTGTGGCACTTGTTGGCCTCATAATCCCATCTAGATGCGGCGCAGGCCAATGCTTAGAATTTTATCTAGGTGTGGGCATGCCAACATTCACAGTCTTATCTAGATGAGGCGCAGGCTAGTGTTTAGAAATCTGTCTAGGCTAGGGCATGCTAACATTCACAACTTTATCTGGATGCTACGCAGGCTGGTGTTCACAATTCTTAGTGTGGCACATGCTAACATTCAAGTTTCATCTAGGCGCGGGCATGCTATCCTTCAATCAATCCTATCTAGATGAGACGCAGGCCAATGTCCACAATTCTAAGTGTGGCCTATGCTAGTCTTCAGGTTTCGCATAGGTACGGGCATGCTAACATTCAAAGTCCTATCTAGATGCGACGCAGGCTAATATTCACAAATCTATCTAAGTGTGGGCATGTCGACATTCAGGTTTCACCTAAGTGCGGGCATGCTAACATTCAAGGTTCTATCTAGATGCGATGCAGACTAATATTCACAATTATATCTAAGTGCGGGCATGCTAACATTCAAAGTCCCATCTAGATGCAACGCACGCCAATATCCACAATTCCATCTAAGTGTGGCCATGCTAATATTCAAAATTCTATCTAAATGCATCTGCCGGTCTGGATATGGTCTGTCCGGTACGTACGAGTGGGTGAGTCACTTGAGGGCTTTCGTCTGGGTCTAAGTATGTGATCGGTCTCTGAAGCCTTCCTTTTGTGGCTATTTTCCATGATATCGTATGCTCTGTCAAGTGGTTGGTTCTTTGGTTTGAGTGTTTGTCCAATTTGAGAGTGGCTGAGGTTGGAGTTGTTTTCATCGTTGTTTTAATGCCTGGGCATTCGAGTGCGTCTCTGTTGTGGTTACGCTGTGAAGGGCCATTATTTGAGGAGTCTCCTGAATGCTAGGTGGTTTGTTGTGTTCCGTATATATTCTTACGTAGGTCATTCCGGGTTTTGGGTGCCTTGTGAGAGAAAGAGGATCATCCGAGTTTTTTTCTGTTGTAGAGTTTTGGTTCCAGGCGTATGTCGGTGCTTGAGCTTAGTGTTCTTGTCGGTTGATGTAGGCGTAGTTTGTCGCTTAGGAATTCTGCAACTTGTTTGTGCATTGCTCTGTGCGTGATGCACCTGGACTTAACATTTATTCGCTATTTTAGTGGTAGCCAGTGTAGTATTTTTAGCACGGGTGTGATGTGTTCTCTTCTGGGTAGCTTGAGGAGGAGTCTGGCTGCTGCATTTTGTATGCGTTGCAGTTTTTTTTAGAAGTCGTTCGGGCATGCCCTGGTATAGGCTATTGGCATAGTCTACTCTGGACATGATCAGAGCGATGATGGTAAGGGTTGTGTTGGCGAACGACAGGAACGGTAAGATCCTTTTTGCTGCTCGCAGGAGGAAGAAACATTTCTTGATTACCGAGTTTACTTGTGGCTCTAGAGTGAGGTTGTTATCCATCAGGACCCCTATGTTTTTTTACAGTTAACATTATACACACCAGACTCCCTTAGCCATGACATAGGTGGCCGCAAAAGAAAAAACAAGAAGTGTTCCTACCAGGATAACAGATCCCAAGTTATTTCAAATATTTTTCTTTTGGTCTGTTGTTTCAAAGCAGCATGTATCTAATATTATTTTTTCAGGTATATTCAGCATACATTTTATTTGGACACACTCTTAGCCTTTTGACGTAATCAAAAGATTTTTAATTTCCAAAGTATGTTTTTTTTTTATAAAAGCAACATTGGTGTTTCATAAAGCAAACATTCAATCACATCATGATTTTACAGTATCAAGAAAAGTTAGATAACTGAACTGTCAAAGAACATCATATGTGAAGAGAGATAGGACAAAGGGACATAAACAGATAAGATTAAAGTAAGATAGGAAAAAGCAAGACTGAATACAATGCTTCTTAAGGTCAAGACACAACTAAATTGTGAATTAGTCGATGCAGGGCTACAACACTGCGTTTCGGTTGGACTTAGTATATCGCCTTCTTCAGGACAGGGCACCCCAAAGATAAAGGGATAGGAATGGAGAGAGAATATGATTCTATAGTAGGCTGAAACCTGATAGATGAGGTTCCCATTTAAGAACAGAGAGCAGGAGGTCTCACCCATTTCCTAAAGGTTCTAAGTGACCCAGGAGGGAAAGAGCTGGTAATGTGATTGTAGAACCAGTAGAGCTTCTAAATAAGAGTCTCTGGGCCTCATTACAAGGTTGCCGGTCCGGTAACAACGGTACTGGTAAGATTGCTGGTACCGTTGTTACCGGACCGGCAAACTACTAGGTCTGCTCGCGGGTGCCGGTCAGCCCAGCAGGTCTGACCTGCCGGTTGGAACAGCACCCCCGAGCAGAGCTACATGGTAGCGCCGGCACTGTTATTAACAGTTCCGGCGCTACCGGCCTCCCCATTCCCCATGTCCTATGAGATTCAAATGGGAATGGGGTGTCATTTTTACCGGCACCCAGCAAAGGGGAATTACCAGGTCCACTAGGGTTGGAATACCCCAGTACATTCCCATTGCCGGGCGCTGGTAAAAAACTGACTCCGGCGGCAGCCGTGCCGGTATGTACCGGCATGGCTACCACCACCCTTATAATGAGGTCCACTCTATATTTGATTGCCAGAGAGAAAAGAATGTTAGGATTGTAATCAGCAGGGGTATTTAAAAGAAATATTTTAATGTATGCAAAAGGCCTTCGTATAAATATATAAGATGGTTGCATAAAGATGTACAAAAATAATATTAATATAGAGGAGATTATAACCTACAAAGATGAATTATATGTATAGGTGTAATAGCCTCTAAATGGTGGTATAAGGAAGTTATTGCCCCAAAACTTGATATTGTGAGTAGGGCACCACAAAGGATGGTATCTGTAGTATAAAAAGGGAAAGAGAAAAAGAAAAAGTGGTCTCATTAGACCTTATTAAGGTTGGGAGGGAGGTCAAGTAGGCCAACCAAATATGGAGAAGTATGTTTGTGACAGAATGATTGTGAAAGAAATTAGGACTTACATAAAGGTGCTGTCACTAAATGCAGGTCTCGGTTTGGAGCCAGGAGTTGGTGCTCAGAAAGGTTCGGTCAAGACTGTTTAGAATTCGGGATTCAATGAATGAATAGATTTAAAAGAGGAAGTAGTTGTAGGAGGGAGGTGGTAGAAGAGAGAGGAAAAGGAAAGCAGGGTTGTGAGAAAGATTGGCATAGCACTGGCCACCATAGAGGGGGTAAAGAAAGCCTAATCGACTGAATGTAATCGGAAAGGCAGAGGAGCACTTCCTATTTTAGACAGAGATCCGAAGAACTCAGGAGGGCAAGCGTCTTTCTGCGACTGGATTGCTCTGAAAATGGGCTCGCAAAAGCAACACATATAATCCGAACGGATTCATGCAGTCATGTGTCCTCGCGCAAACTTGGAAGATCCTCTCTCCAGCACTGTATCAAATTAGACTTTCTCAGAACATACACACAAACACATTTTTCACTAACATATTTTACAGAATACAGAAAGCACTGAGCACGGTAGTGATACTTAAGGGTATGTTATTGTTACAGTACAACAAAGATATCAAAAGGTCATCCTGGCATCACGATAAGCAGACTTTGCAATATAGTTTTTCCATGCCTTTTCTTGTGAATCCAGGCTGATCCGTAACGACTATTCCAAATGTTGTGATGGTGATGCTTATTAGAGGCGTAGAACCTTGGGGTAGAATGTACAGTGTCCTGCATCACCATCGGAATGTTATTCTTTTGTTGAGAGCAGTTTGCTCAAGGTCTTGATGGCCACTGGTTGTGGGTCTTTACTGTTCTTGTAACTTGTGAATAACTACTTCGCTCTCAACTAAGCAACGTGTGGAGGCCATCTTTACATTGTCGACGAGTATTAAAGGCCCTGGCAGACCCCCAACACTTGTAATGGGTGTAGTGGCCATGACCTCACTCTTTGGCATTGAAAGAAGCTGCAGGCAGTAATCATAGCTGCTGAAAAAGGCCATGCTGCAAACCCCACAACGCCCATAAAGGACAACTAACTAGGTTGATGCAAACCCCCTACTTTTTAGCTGATTTAAGAAGCGAAAAGGGAAGATCACAGGACCTGTGAACCTGGTGAGAAGTATTGCTCAGTCATTGTGGTAAGCGTTTTATTCTGGGGGCGCTGCAGCACTTATACGAAGGAAAAAGTATCGGCAGCGAATCCATCCCTTTAAGTAAAAAGGGAAATTAACATTGTTGGTAGTGCGCATATTCACAGAAGCGAAGTGGGGGTCAGCGAAGTGATATTGACATTTGAAAAAGGTGCGCGCACCATTCTCAGCTAATCTTGAGCACATCTGTGATAAGAACGAGGAAGGGGAAGCACAGGCTCTCGCTGTGACTCTGCAAGAAGGTGTGCGCATGCGTTCACAATGAGCGGTCCCATTCACTAGGATTCCAATAAATGTTGGGAAGGGGAGGCATCATCTTACAAGATGCGGTCCCCCATAGCAATGCATCAGCTACCAGCTGATCAGTGACAGGTGTGTCAGCACGCATACAACGTTATCACCGCATTTATTTCTGAAAGTCAGAGAGAGTGAGAAGACAACGCACGTGCGCCCAGTGCCCTAGGGGAAGGGCGCGCTTGCAAAACTAATTGTTTTGCACTGTCAACATTGCAGACTGCAGGAAAGGTGAGAGTGCCGATATAAGCACACATAGTAGTTGGTGTGCAACAAAGGAAAGAACTAATTGTTTTGCAGTGTCAACATTGGAGACTGCACAGGAAAGGAAAAGTGAGAGCACTCATATACACCCATAGTAGTTTGTGTGCAATGAAAGAATGATAGTTTGTCCTTTCATCTATTCAATGATTCATGGATCAGGAGCAGCTGATAAAGGATTGCATAACGCAAAACATTGTGTACACTGTGGGGTGCCATTGATCAATTGCCACTGCTAACAAAGAGGAAACTAAAGCAGAGGAAGGTGTGAGTCATGGGTGTGGCAGGGATCCAGGCCCCCCATATTTATGGCCAGCCCCGGTCCAATAAAGATAAAGTGGGTGGCCTGGAGGAAAGGATTTATACACTCTGTCAAGACAGTGTGTGGGAGTAAGGGGTCGTTTAGGCCCACCCTCATACATTCAGCACGATGTAAGCTACTTGCTCATACAATAATGGGGGATGCTTCCATTGCTCTCATACACACTAGCAGTGACACTAGCAGTGACAGATGCGAGGTTGTTGTGTGGGACACTTGGCTTCTATTTTGTGCACCCTCAACTCCGTCTTTGGACTAGGCCTCACTGCGATAATACGAAAAGACTTCTCTCCCCACTGCAGCGCCGCGCACACCAAGCTCATGGCCCCCACCTTTTCTCACTCTGTCTGATAGCTTCGCAGCTCGATTTCTCATGGATGAGCCAGAGATAATTGAAACAAATACACCAATGTAACATTTCACTCTTCCTCTGAGATCACTGTCCTGTATGTGAAATGGCCTGAGACAAGACTTTTAGCCCATCCGTCTCCACAAACCTGCATGTGCCCTCTTACCCCCGCTGTTGGAAAATTACTGCCGCTATAACCCAGTGCCCTCACAAGGTATTCTCTTGATGTAACAGACGTGTGACCCTGCTGTGAAGCACACCCCCAGTGTGCCCCCAACTAACATCAGACCTCTGTCACAGTATATTGCACCCTAGAACTAACAAATGTCAGAATGCCTTATAGCCTCTTTTGATGCGCCTGGACCCACCCCACCATCGATGTTATCTCACTGACCAAGACCTTAACCCCAGTACTTCATATAAGTCCCAATGAGTGATGCTGTAATTTTATGTATGCAATTTATAGGTTTATGATAATGGGCCTCATTCCGAGTATGGCGGTAAGGGATAGCGGCCACCGCTAACGAGAGCGGTGGCGGTAATCCCTTACCGCCATACTCCGAGTTCCCTTAGCGCCATGGTGCTTTTAACACCTGCTTTTAGCAGGCGTTAAATACCATGGCGCTAAGGGACCTTGATGTTAATTACGCCACCGTAATTTACGGTGGCGTAATTGACGCCTTCCCCACTCCCATTATGCCCTATGGGGCAAGAATGGGAATGGGGAAGGGTAAATGGGGATTGGGGAATTACCGCCCCGCCAACCTTGGAATGGGGCGGTAATTCCGCCAACCACCAAGGCGCTGCCGGTCCGGGTACGGCGTCAACCAAGGCGTTAATAGCGCCATTGGTTAGCGCCGTACTCGGAATGAGGCCCAATGTATTCAAAGGATTTGTAGCGACCATTATTTAGTGCATGTCTAATGGTAGTATTTCATGTTAGCTTAGTTAGGGCCCGCCCTACCTGAGTGCGACCTGACCCTCACCCCACCTGGACACAGACAGATGGACCTCGTGACGCTCACCCTCTCGCCAACCAAGCAGCCAACCCGAGAGGAGCAGCACCTAAAGGAACCTACACATTGTAGTCTTCTGTCCAATCATAATGAACTTCTGTAACATTCGTATATGACATCACTGATGACGCTTTTTGCCCATATAATCAATTGTACCTGTATTGTTTGCCAGAGGGCTCTCGGACAGCAGAGTTCTCCGGATGCCAATTTTACATAAACAAAACTTAACTCTTGCAGCTGTCCTCTTAGTCTCATTCCCCATTGGGGTGTGTCATAGTGATTTTGTATTTGCACGTATAAGACGGGGAGTGAGCTTTTACATTTGGTGACCCACGCAACATTATTGGGACAGATACCCCGAGGTCCCGTACCATGCGGCGAGATCCGGGACGCCCCCAGCAAAACCATCGCCTCTGCGCTTGACCAGTTCGCGCGCACAAACAAAAGGTTCCAAGGGTTGCCGTCATCTTTGCAAATGCCCAACTAAAACTGCTCGCCAAGGCGGGTCACGGCTTGGTTGGGGTGCGGACCAGATTGTTGATAGACCGTGAATGCGGCTCTCGGACAGCCCTACTGAACACGTGAGTACTGGTTTCGAGACTTGCAGGGAAAATAAAAAAGAAAACATTGAAAAACAGGTATAAAAAATAAGACGGATAAAATAGCTGGAAAGATAGAAACTGAGGGTGAGGTTCAGGGTCTGTGTGAATGTAACTGAGGCTTTTTCTTACCTATCCTTTATATGGCCATTAGGTTGTTGTGGAAATAGAGATAAAAAGGAATACAGGATCCTAGCTCCGAAGGGGGGTAGAAGGCGGCGCTGCATAGCATTGTCTCAACCAGTGCAGGGAACAAGTGGAAATAAAGAGAAAAAAGTAGGAGTCTCATATATTTAGTAGGCTCGGAGTAGTAATTTAGAATATTTTTTTTCCGTGTGAGCAGAATTCTTTGGAGAGGTAGCCTAAGGGGGCTCAGAGGTGGGGAGTGAATGAGAGAATAAGAACTAGGGATGATAAACTAAAGCAATTGAAACGGGGGCACATTGAAAGATAATATATGTTACGTGTTCAATGTGTCAAAGTGTTACATGTAGTTTCGTCAGTAAGTGCCTATGTATCTGTGTATTCACGAAAATAAGGTCTGATGAGAAATATTGGTAAATAATTTGTGATTCATGTTGAAAAATAATTTGTGATTCCTGCAAAAAGGGTGTAAGTAACAGAGGTTGCTGATGTTTTTTGATGTTGACAGGGAAATAAGGTTGTTAAAGAAAGGAGGTTACTGGTGATTGACATTGGATAATTATACCCAGAAAAAGGAAGTAAAATACAAGTAAGAGTAAGAAAAACGGTATCATGGGAGGGACTACACCGTTAGCACATATATGTTAACATCTCCCCTTGTATAGCGAGAAAATACAGAAATACCACGATCAGTGCGTGTCAGAAATAAAAGGAGAGGGTGGATCACCTATATGGCCTGAAGGAGGGTCATTTGATAAACGTGTATTAGATCTTGTATCAACACATCTGCTAGGGAAATACAGGAGAAAGCAATTGCAGAACAGAAGGGAGGTGCTTGATTTATGGCGAATGTTTGAAGAAGTAACCCTTAGCGCCAAGGTAAGTAAAAACACATTAATGGAGAAGGAGAAGGCACTGGAGGGGGGAGAGGGTGCTGCAGGGGAGGAATGCACAGTAACAACAAGAGAGAATGATCTCACCTGGATTTCTCTGTTACTGACAAGACCCGCAGTGGGTTACAGTGAGCCCCGGTATGTGCCAGCACCCACCACACCAACTACCCTGATGGCAGCATCAGCCACCACCCCGCCACCATATGAAATGGGAGGGTTATACGGACCAACTAGTGCCCCTCCGGTGAATTTAGCACGACTAACAAGAGACTTAGATGGAGAGCTTGCACATGCCCAAATGGAAATAACACAATTAAGAGCCTTATGTGATAGAGGCCAGATGTTGCCAGGGGGAGGGGAAGTACCACCATTGACAGCAGTTGACCTCACCCCTCCGCCAAGTGCCGCAGGGGGATCCACACCATCCCCACCGCCGCCGACACCTATACATAAATGGCAGGAACAAGAGTGGCAATCATGGGAGTTCGTATTCCATTTAAATGGCAAACCTGTAAAAATAATACGACCAGCAACCCCAGAAAGCCAAAGAGGGGAGGGGCAGAGAGAATGGGAGTCAGAAGTTGAGATAGTGGAAGTATGGAGTGACCTAGATGAGTATAAAGAGGGTGCAGCAGCAGCGGGGTCCCCGCTGCCATTCCCATTCGACCAAGAGCATGAAAGGGCCGCGCCAAGGTGGCAAGGGAGGTTAAGACAAAGAGTAGGAAACATGCTGGTAAGTAAAACAAAGATGGGAACGGTAAGTAAGAAAGGAGGAAAGACAAAACTACAAATGCCACTGATACACAAAGGAGCAGGAAGGCCACACTACATTGCCTGGGGACAAATGGATAAGAATAACTTATTGAAACTTCTTCCTCCACTTTCGGGTGGGGCGGGGAAGTGGATACATGCATTTGAAAAAAAACACAGCAGGAGTGCCCTTAGCTATAAGGGATGTGAAGAGTTTATTAGTATCCGCAGTCGGTGATCAAGCAGACGCAGTGTGGTTGAAGGCCGGCTTCCCGGGAGTTACAATGAACTGTAACCGCCATGATGGGTCTTCATTTAATAACGTCAGAGCGCAAGTATGGGATGCATTGCAGAGAACTTTTCCAGACACTCCAGATTTACACTTAGTGATGCAATGCACTATGGGAGAGGAGGAGGAGCCTACGCAATTCATCCTTCGGGTGCAAGACCTGTGGAGATCTGAAACGGGCACAGCATTGGGACCCATCCACCACCTTCTTCTATTTCATAATTAAAAAAGGGCTCCCGAAGGAGGTAGTGAAAGCCTTGGATAAAATAGCTGGGATAGAAGCCAAAGACTGGCCAGAGATTCAGAGTATAATCATGCACCACTGTAGGAGGATCGAAGAGACAGAAAAAGAGATAGCACAGAGAAGGTTGGCAGACGAAGCAAAGTTGGTACAAAATAAATTAGTGAAGGTCGTGGCAATCAATGCCACAACATCTACTGACAGACAGGGGGTAGGAGAGGAGGGGTCAGGAAATACACCACCAAGGATGGCCGTAACTTGGGCTGCAAATGGACAGGAGCAATGGGACGGAGAGGAGCAGTACGGGGGGCCCGAGTGGCAAGGAAGGCCCGCAAGAGGACCAGGTGGGTATCGAGGACCGAGAGGGGGATTCGGAGGAATGGGCAGCAGAGGGTTTGGTGGACCAGGGATGAGGGGAGTACCACAAGGGCCATGTTGGAATTGCGGGAGATGTGGACATTTTTCAAGGGAGTGTAGAATGCGACCAATGGGTTATTATCAACCATGGTAAACGACCAGCAGTATAGTCATCCACACCCAGGCAGTCCCTATGGGTTACCTATGGGAAGGAGTGGGCAAAACGAACAATGTTATGATGAACCACAGCAAAGAGAACCACAAATGCAACAAATGCAACAACCACAGCAGAGAGGTATGCAGCAACAAATCGCAAGTCAAAACACTATGAGAAATGCAAACACCAACATATTTGCAACGTCTGCAAATGGCACGCCAGCACCTTTTCGCGGCGCAGCAGTAGTGGGGGACAATGTATTCTCTGTTCCAGGAATGAAGACTTATGCAGATTAGGACACCCCACAGAAAGCACTTGCGTGTCTAGTCTTATCCACTACCCTACATGCAGAAGGGGAACCACTAGTGGGAGCAGAGATAGGCAACAAACAGTTAATCTTTATGGTGGACTTGGGGGCTGAAAAATCGTGTCTTATGGAAGGCCGATTCCCGCTCTCGGGAAAAATTTGAAAACGCAAGGGTTCTCTGGGGCTATTTTAAAAGTTCCTTACACAAAAGATCTTGACATAACTGTGGGGGGGAAAACAGTGCGAGCACCTCTACTATATCATGAAGACTCGCCAATAAATTTGTTGGGGAGAGACCTCCTGAGTAAATTGAACATGACCATATCCTTTACTGAACGGGGAATAGTGTGTTCCACCCCAGGAGTGGACCCAGTAAGGGCAATGCTGATGATAAGCACCATGACTAATGAAATAGCTGTGAGAGGGGTGCCCATCGACATAGACATGTTCCTATAAGGAATAAGGGTACTTGCCCAGAATAGTGTCAGAAATAACAAGAAAAGAATGGAAGGTACCATCAGACTTTGTCTTTCGCCCAATTGTGAACACAGATGTTGTACCAGGCACAATTTTGTCTATTGATCTGGAAGGGGTACAGGTTTCGAGTAAACGTATCGCAGTAATAGGACTGGACACACATGGTTGCGAATGGAGAACAGTGCTGTGCATAGACCCACATATAATGTTGCATGACTTAACCGATGAAGAATTGTTTACTGACGATGAGAGTGATGGGGAAATAATAATGGAAACAAGTGTACCATGTGACATCATGATCCAACATAGAGAGATACATAACCCTCTCATGGCTAGTGTTAATGTGCAACCCACTATATTTGAGGAAGAAATGGAAAAAGTACTGCCAGAAATGTGGACCACAGGCCCCATGATGTAAGGCTATTACAAGAGGTGATGCCCATCAAAATAAATCTGAAACCAGGTGCAATACCGTCTAGAGTAAAACAATACCCACTATCAAGGGAGGCAGAGAAAGGGATCCGAGAAACAATAAATGCATTGCTGCAACAAGAGATCATAGTGCCATCCAATTCACCATGTAACACTGTGATTTTCCCGATTAAAAAGGCAAGGGGCGGGGCATGGTGGATGATCCAGGATCTACGCCCACTTAATGACGATATACAGAAAGAATTCCCATTAGTGTCTAATCCCGCATCAATATTGTGTAGCATACCTAAAGATGCTACTTGTTTCATAGTAGTGGATTTGAAGAATGCCTTCTTCTCGATACCACTTGACCCAAGCTGTCAGTGCCTCACAGCGTTCATCCTGGTGGGCAACAGATATGAGCATTGTAAGTTACCACAAGGGTTTGTGAGAGCCCAAGCATTTTCAATAGAATATTGCACAAAGATCTTGGTAACATTGATGTAGAGAGCACAATAATACAGTACGTGGATTATTTACTCATCTGTAGTAAAATTGAAGAACAATGCAGAACAGATTCAATAGCATTGTTACATTTACTAGCCACGAAAGGATACAAGGTGGACACAGGTCATCTGCAATATTGCCTAGCCAAGGTGCTTTATTTAGGACAACTGATTTCAAAAGATGATCAGAGAATTTTACCAGACAGAGCGGCAGCAATACGCCACCTAATGATGCCAAAAACAGTGAAGGACATGCAAAAGTTTCTCGCCATCTGCAATTACTGCCGTGCCTGGATACCTGATTATGCAGCGTACACATGCCCACTGTTACAAGCACTAAAAGAAGCACAAAAGAATAATGTCCCGTTAATATGGACAGATGAAATGAGGACACAATATTTCAAATTGAACGACCTTATTGCACACGCACCAGTTTTAGCAAACCCTGATTATGATCGGGAGCTGTACCTGTTTTCCCACCCTAATGGAATCTTAATGACAGCAGTTTTAACACAAAAGACATCATTAGGCCACAAGCCATTGGCCTATTACAGCAGTACTCTAGACTCAGTAATACAGGGCCACTTCGCATGCGAACAAGCTCTCGCTGCAGTGGCCTTCGCCATAGAAAAAAGCGCCACCATTGTTATGGGGTGCTCAGTGACACTATACGCAGAACATTCACTGTTTGCCATTCTAGAGAGATCCAAGAGCACTCTCAAAAACGTGCACCTGTAGAAGAACAAGAATTATGGGTAAAAAGAGGATGTAAACAGTCGCCAACAGATTTATTATGGCGGCAGGAACTAACAGGGAAGGTAGTGATGCCTGTAGAATTGTTAGAGATAGCGTTTCAACAACTGCAGTTCCCAAAACATGTGACTAAACAGCACATTGCAGCAGAAATACAGTAACATTGGTTTGTCCCATATTTGCAGGAACATTTGTCAAAATTCACAGTAGAGTGCACAACATGTCAAACATACAGTTCAGGAATGACTCTTAGAACACTGAGAGGAATACTTCTCCGTCCTGTGGGGCCATTTAGAGAGCTCCACATTGATTACGCGGATATGGGGGAAAGATGCAATGGAGTAAGATATCTGATTGTAATAGTTTGTCCATTCTCAAGGTGGGTGGAAGCTGGACCATGTCCCCACCCAGTCGCAAAGTGTGCCGCCAAGTTCTTAATACGGGAGGTTTTCTCAAGGTGGGGCATATGTGACATCATAAGGTCAGATAACGGCACACACTTTGTAAATGATCTTTTCAAGGAAGTAACCACATTGTTGGGTGAGAAGCATAAATGATGTTCTATTTATCACCAGCAAGTGAACAGATTGTAGAAAAGATCAACGGCCTGCTTAAAAGCAAACTGTCCAAATTGTGTAAGACCCTCAAGAAAAATTGGGTGTATTGCTTGCCCCTAGCACTGTTCCAACTACGAACGCAGCCAAGTAAGGACCATCATTTGAGCCCACATAAAATAGTGAAGGGACGGCGCATTCATATGCCACTCTCCCCAGTGAGAAGAGCATCAGATGCTCACAGAGCTGCAACAGTGCTGGGGGATGAATTTAAGGAATACCTTACCCAACTGACCTGCGCAGTGCATAGCATAGCTAGACGATTCGCACCCGCGTTTACACAAGACACACAGACAGATACTACCACGCCAGCGCAGGACAGCCCAACGGGAGCGCATGCTGTACATTTGTACCTTCTGAAGACGCGGACAATGGGACCCTCTCCCACGTCATCTCGGCAGTACACAACCTGGGGGAGAAATGCAGAAGGAAGGTGGTATAGAGCTGAGCAACTGATTCGACGATATGTTCAACTGGATACCCTCCTAGTTCAGCACTATGATGAACATTTTTGTCCCAGTGGTCATTTTTCTTTTTCTAATTTTCTGTGTGTGCCATTTGGGCATACGATGCTGTACAAAATCTGTGCATAGTTTAACACTGATGATGGTAACAATGAGCAAACCGACAACAGTAGCAACCATGATAGACACACAAATACAAAATGGGGAGTCAAACTCACCAAAGTATTGCTTGACAGCTGTTTATCACCAGCATGGGGACAGGGTAGACAACTTATATCACACCACAATTAAGGAACCATTGGATGGGTACAGGGAGGTGTGGGTGGATCTGGATGGGAACGGGGGTATATATATGACATGCACACCTGATGAATATGCAAGGAGAGGGAAGAGCCTAAGAGGTGTCTGTACAGCTTGGATGCCAATAAAGGGTACGCCAGCATGGGATGAGACAGTAGCAGAGGCTGAGTATTATCGGAAGGAGAATGAGAATAAGAATTAGTTTGTTACTTTAGATGTAACTAAAGGGATGAATGTGTGGGAGTGAGGGGTCGTTTATCAGCACGATGTAAGCCACTTGCTCATACAATAATGGGCACACTTCCATTGCTTGCATGCACACTAGCAGTGACACTAGCAGTGGCAGATGGGAGGTTGTTGTGCGGGACACTTTGCTTCCATTTTGTGCACGCTAGACTCTATCTTTGGACTAGACCTCACTGCGATAATACGAAAAGGTTTCTCTCCCCTCTGCAGCACTGCGCACACCAAGCTCATGGCCCCCACCTTTTCTCACTCTGTCTGATAGCTTCGCAGCTCCATTTCTCACGGATGAGCCGGAGATAATTGAAACAAATACAGCAATGTAACATTTCACTCTTCCTCTGAGATCACTGTCCTGTGTGTGAACTGGCCTAAAACATGCCCATCCAGCTCCACAAACCTGCCTGTGCCCTCTTATCCCTGCTGTTAGAAAATTACTGCCACTATAACCCTGTGCCCTCGCAAGGTATTCTCTTGATGTACCAGACATGTGACCCTGCTGTGAAGCCCACCGCACTGTGCCACCAACTAACATCAGACTTCTGTCACAGTATATTGCACCCTAGAACTAACAAATGTCAGAATGCCTTATAGCCTCTTTTGATGCGCCTGGACCCACCCCACCATCAATGTTATCTCACTGACCAAGACCTTAAGCCCAGTACTTCATATAAGTCCCAATGAGTGATGCTGTAATTTTATGTATGTGATTTATAGGTTTATGATAATGTACTCAAAGGATTTGTAGCGACCATTATTTAGTGCATGTCTATTGGTAGTATTTCATGTTAGCTTAGTTAGGGCCCGCCCTACCTCATTGCGACCTGACCCTCACCCCGCCTGGACACAGACAGATGGACCTCGTGACGCTCACCCTCCCGCCAAGCAAGCAGCCAACCTGAGAGGAGCAGCACCTAAAGGAACCTACACATTGTAGTCTTGTGTCCAATCATAATGAACTTTTGTAACATTCGTATATGACATCACTGATGATGCTTTTTGCCCATATAATCAATTGTACGTGTATTGTTTGACAGATCGCTCTCGGGCAGCAGAGTTCTCTGGATGCCAATTTTACATGAATAAAACTTAACTTGGGTCCTTCCTTTCATCTATCTTCCTCTCTACCTGTGGTGTTCCCCAGGGGTCTAACCTCTCGCCCTGGCTTTCCAACCAATACCTGGCAGCTGTCGCCCACTGAATTGCCATTTTCTGCTCAAATTTCCAGTGCTACGCTGACGACACTCAACTCATTTTCAGGCTGCCCTCTTCCACCTCCTCTCCCTCTTTCATCTCTGATTGCCTAACTGCCATTCAAGATTGGTGTGCAGCCAATGATCTTTGTCTGAATGCCAGCAAGACGGAGATCCTCCTCATCGGCACACCTTCACCATCCTTTCCCCTCACTCTCTGGCTGGCCTCCCTTGGCCCTCCTCCTACCCCAACCTGCGAGGCTAAGAACTTCGGGGTCATCTTTGACTCCACCCTTTCCTTCTCCTCCCACATCTCTGAGGTCTCTAAAAAGTCACATTTCCGACTGCACCTCCTCAGAGGTACTCTGCCTTTCCTCTCCTTCCCCCAGAAGCTCATGGTATCTCAAGCTCTGGTTCTCTCTAGCTTGTGCTATTGTAACAGCCTCTTTCTAAATCTACCTGCCTCTACTCTCCGCCCTCTGCAACTAATCCAGAACTAATCTGGGTCCCAGAAAGCCTTGTGGACAATGCAGAGGGTTTTGAATTTAATCCTTGCATCCACTGGCAACCAAGGGAGAGATTTCAGAGCTGGAGAGATATGATCCCAGGGCTTGAGGCCAAGGACAAGTCTCGCAGTCCTGTTCTGGATTAGTTGCAGAGGGTGGAGAGTAGAGACAGGTAGATTTAGAAAGAGGCTGTTACAATAGCCCAAGCTAGAGAGAACCAGAGCTTGAGATACTATGAGCTTCTGGGGGAAGGAGAGGAAAGGCAGAGTCCAAAATACCTTCAGCTATCCCTCCGAAAATACCTACCCTCTCGAGCTCTTTGCTCCTCTACCTCCAAATCACTCAGGGTCAGTCGTTTTTCTAAGAAACGAGCTGGGGGTAGATCTCTGCCTTCGGCTGGGGCCTCCCTCTGGAACAGCCTCCCTGCCACTCTAAAACTTGAGGAGAGCCATCTCCGGTTCCGGAAGCACCTCAAGACCTTCCTCTTTTCTTCCGCCTTCGCTCCCCCTTTCCCCTGCTGATCTGTTCTCTCTTGGCACCGTGCACCTGGCCACCCTCTGTCTTTTGGGCCCAGGTACCTGCTCATCCTGTCCTGCCACCCTTCCGCACTGCCTCCAGGCCACCCCTTGCATTGGGGTCTGTATCTGTACCCATACAGCCTTCCCTTTTTCTTCCTGCACTTATCAGACCTACCCTGTCTGCTGCCTTAAACCTAGCACTTGCAAATTTCTGGCTGCATTACCACTGCTTGTTGCCTTTATTATTTATTTATTGTTATTTATCTGTTTCTCCTCTGCTTTGCACTTTCCACCTCTCCCCCCTTCCATGCACTTTTCCCCTCCCCCCTCTCCCATGCACTTGCGCGTTCTCAATGTCACTGGGCCTAGTTCCCCCCTGTTCCCCTCCCTTGCCTTGTCACTCTCTGAAACACTTTTGTACGAGCGCGATAGAAATAAAATATCAATCAATCAATTAACTCTCGCAGCCTGTTCTAATTCCCCATTGGGGTGTGTCATAGTCATTTTGTATTTGCACGTATGATACAACAATGAGCTTTTACAACAGTATGTGGAAATAGCATTTCTGCTGAATGCAAGGTGTCCCTTTTGATGCACTTTCTTGGTTATGAAGGTCAAGGAATTTATGAAACCCTGCCTGAGATTCCAGATTTAGACCAGGAAAGCGGGGTGAATGAATTTGACAATGCATTGATGAAACTTGATCATCCCTTTGATGTGAAAACTAGTACTGTGTTAGAAAAAGACAATTTTGGAACAAGGGAGCAGCGAGAGGGGGGAACTGTAGAGGAGTATATTACAGCATTAAGCCATCTGGCTTTGAGCTGGAAGTTTGAAGAGAAACTACGTGATCAGTTTATGTTACATTGTTTAAATGATAAGATAAGGGAAGAGATATTGCTAAGAGATGATCCAGAGTTGGAGGAGGTGATAGCCGTAGCAAAAATGGTGGAGCACACTGGGCCTCATTCCGAGTATGGCGGTAAGGGATAGCGGCCACCGCTAACGAGAGCGGTGGCGGTAATCCCTTACCGCCATACTCCGAGTTCCCTTAGCGCCATGGTGCTTTTAACACCTGCTTTTAGCAGGCGTTAAATACCATGGCGCTAAGGGACCTTGATGTTAATTACGCCACCGTAATTTACGGTGGCGTAATTGACGCCTTCCCCACTCCCATTATGCCCTATGGGGCAAGAATGGGAATGGGGAAGGGTAAATGGGGATTGGGGAATTACCGCCCCGCCAACCTTGGAATGGGGCGGTAATTCCGCCAACCACCAAGGCGCTGCCGGTCCGGGTACGGCGTCAACCAAGGCGTTAATAGCGCCATTGGTTAGCGCCGTACTCGGAATGAGGCCCACTATGTTTGTAGCTAAGTTAACGAGGAAGGAGAATAGGATTATAACCAATGAAATGTTTAGAGTGGATGATTCTGCTAAGGAACATAAGGATGTGAAGAAGAATGGGAGAGATAAATCATCTAAAGGCTTTGAGACGGGAGATGAGAGGAATAATAAAGGGAAGGATGTGAGGAAGGAGGATAGATTGTGTTTTCGTTGTGCCAGCTCAAGTCACTTTTCAAACTCACTAGTGTGTCCCAGTAGAAGTGTGATATGCAATAAATGCAAAAGGTGGGGGCACTATGCAAACTGTTGCAAGAACTATGCGTTGGGAGGGGGGAGGAAGGTAATGTATGGGAATGAGGATATGCGGCAATCATCTGGTGAAGAGGAGGAGGAGCGAGTTGAAGTTGTTACGGTGAACATGGTAATATGCAATGACGAGGAGAGTTGTGACAGCCCCTTCTCCAATATATATGTGAATGGGAAGGCGGTACGCATGATGGCTGATTCTTGAGTTGTCGGTGATGTCTCGAGAGGTGTATGAGGGCATTGTAGGTGGGAAGGTGGAGAATTTGATCCCACCAGATAAGAGATCTGGTGGGTACAACTGTGGAAAGATTGATGTTATAGGGTATTTTGTTGTGGAATTTCAATTCAAAGGAAGAGCGACTCAAGGAAAGATATATGTCACAAAGAGTGGTGAGACATTGCTAGGATGGAAAGAACAGAAAGGGTTGAAGATAAGACTTGATCCCAATACACATGAGCAAGTTCAGAATGTCACAGATGAGTTAAGCATTGTTGACAAATGTCCAAATGTGTTCTCCAAAAATATTGGGTGCATGAAAGGAATGGTTCACAAAATAGGAGGGGAGCAAGGCGGTGGGGGCGAAACTTTGTCCTGTTCCCATGTCACTCAATGATGGTGTGTGAGATGAGCTCAAGAGGTTGAGAGAGGTGGGAATAATTGAGCCTTCAAAGAGTGTTGAGTGGATATAAGTGTTGGTTATCGTGAAGAAAGCTAGTGGAGAATTGAGGTTGTGCATCAACCTTAGGGAGCTCAATAAGTGTGTAGTGGTGGAGAGGCATCCATTGCCTAACATGTCAGAGATGGTAGCTTTAGTTGGTAATGCAAAATGTTTCACCAAGCTAGATATGGCTTTTACCTACCACCAGATACCGCTTGACCAGTCATCGAAATAACTTACAGCATTTATCACCCACAAAGGGGTCTTTTCAATTTTGCAGGATGCCTTTCAGTTTAGTGTCCAAAGGCTTGGTTACCTCCCAGTATCCAGTACATCATGGAAATAACAACTAAGATGTACTTGTGAAGATTAACCTTAGCCCATTGTTTTCCAACCTACCACCTAAGTGTTCTGATTATTACATTATTGTTTGCCATCTAAATGCTTTGTTATTTCATGAGGGTTACATGATCTAAAATGTGATCTTTGTAAAGGATAACCCTGGCAGAATTTACTGCTGAACAAGTGACTTGCATCCTTGTGTGTGTATGAGCACTTTTTTGTTCATCTATAAGGAATTTGAACCAATTGCTATGTTTGTCTTCTTTGTTTTTTCTGGTCTCTTGTCTCCATAAAAGGTCTGCCAATTATTAGGCAGGTGTTTTTTCAAAAAAACAAAAAAACTAAAAATACTATGGAAAATGATACCCAAGTTGACTGGACATTAACTAAATAAATATGTTAGCTGTCACTGCATATGTGTTTTCTTCTTCTCATTTTCATTAAGCATGAATATACAGTCCCATTGAGACTTGGCCTGTTAAAAGTTTAAACCTTTGCATTAAAAATAAATACAGAGGTATGGAAAATGTTGTTGTGGTAGGACGCCACCCCTATGTTTCAATAGTTTGCAGCTCTCAAATCCTCCCACATTTCCTTAGCAGTCCCTTTTGTTACTCATTTAATTTTAGTGTCAGCATCCTATGTCTTCCAAAAAGCGATGTACAAATTGTTAGGGAGCATAGAAGGAGTGCAGTGTTTTCAGGATGACATCTTAGTGTGCAGTGATACATGGGAGAAACATGAAGAGAATATGAGAAGGGTGGTAGGAATTTTTGGACAGAGCGAAACAACTCTACGAGTGGAAAAGTGTACATTTGGAAAAAGTGTAGTGGAGTATTTAGGACATGAGATATCTGCCGAATGTCTACGTCCCAAGAAAGAGTTGGTGGAATGCATCAAAAGAGTGAGGTCACCCAAGGGAAAAGGGGAACTACGCTCTTTTCTTGGTGTGGTAGAGTTCTACCATAGGTTTGTGGACAATTTTGCTGATAAAGTTACCAGAATGAGGAGCTTGCTTAAGAAAGGAGTGGAATTCGAGGGGGATGCCCGGTGTGTGGAGGAATTCCAAGGTATAAAGGGAGAAATTGACATGGCCAATGCTTTGATGATGTTTGACACTAGGAAGAAGTGTACCATATCTGTAGATGCCAGTGAAGCTGGTATTGGTGCAGTGCTGATCCAAATTGAGAAGGATGGACAGGATATGGTGAAAACGCATGCATCTAGGATACTTAGGGCAGCGGAAAGGAACCATTCTGTTCTAGAAAAGGAGAAGTTAGCTTGTCATTGGGGAGTTGAGAAGTTGAGGAATTTTGTATGGGGGATGGAGTTTATAATAAGAACAGAATATAGACCGCTTAAGTCAATTTCTGGGAACAAAGGATTGGCAAGAGTATCAAGGAGAGTTGCCTGTTGGGTGGCCAGGCTACAGGGGCACAAGTTTGATGTGGAGGTTATTTCAGCAAAGGAGAATGAAAGGGCCGATCACGTGTCAAGGTTATGTGAGGTTGTGAATGAGGTACATTAAGGCGAAATGGAGGAGAACATTATGGATATGGTTTTTTGTGTTGCATGATGGAGTGGTTACCCGAGGAGAAGGGGTGGACGCTCTAAGGTCTAATGAGTGTTGGATGCATGTCATTCACTTTGTTCAAGAGTAGTGGCCTGAGAAGAGACATTTGAGTGGGGGGATCACTATGGGAACTGAGGTCAGAGTTGAGTGTGAAAGAGGGCATATTGTATCGATGGGATCAGGTAGTGGTTCCCAATGTTTTAAGGAGGAACTTGATAGATGTTGGACATGAAGGACATATTGGAGTGTATAAAACCCAGGGGGTTTTGCAAGAAGATTATTGGTGGTCAAGGTTTGATCGTGATGTAGAAAGGATTGTAGGGAAGTGTGTTGAATGTGAGGTATCTGGCAAGAATGCGTTAGCAAAGCGACAGTCAATGGTTAAGGTTGAGACGCCATCAGGAGCGTGGACTGATTTGGCGAAGGACATTGTGGGTCCAGTTGATATGGGGCGTGGCCATGGTGGATTTATTGCTGTCTTGATTTACTTGTTTTCTAGGTGGACAAAGTTTCGGGTACTGCAGGACATTACAGCGCTAAGCATGGTTGAGTTTTTACACAGCATTTTTGAAAGGGGAGGTTTTCCAGTGTCAATTTTCACTGACAATGGCAGACAATTTGTTGGAGGACAATTCCAGGAGTACTTGAGATTATGTGGTGTGAGACATAAGAGAACGGCGCTGTACCAACCCCAGACCAATGGGATGGTAGAAAGGGTCAATGGACATATCAACAAAGCTATATGGATGTCTGGTGCGTGCGGTAAAGATAGAAACATGGCGGTGAGAGATAGGCCATGCGCTTTGCGATTGGCCCCCATGTACGTACCGGTGTGAGTGCGTTCGAGTTGATGAGGCGAAGGAAGCCCAAAACCAGAGTGACACCGCCATGGTTGGGTAAGGCGCAAGAGTCTGATTGTGTGATGGAGGAGGCAAGAGGGAGGATGGTCAGAAGAAAATAAAGTGGGTGAGGTGAACCAACGAGAAATTGGGGAGGAAGAAACTCAGAGTTGAAGTGGGAGGTTGGGTTTGTATCAGAAAAGATGTAATTAGGAGGAAGGGGGACATGTTGTATTCTGAGCCAGTGCAAGTGACACAGGTCTTGGAAGGTGCAGTGAGAATCCAGGGTGGGCAGGTATGGAATATGTCCAGAGTTGCAAAGGTGATGATCAGACCACTGCATGGTGATGGTGGAGGGGGCATAAGCAACTGATGGTTTGATGGATTTTTATTCAAACACTAGATGTTACAATATATTTTTTCTTCATACTGCTATCGCAATGTATGGTTCTCTAATGATGTGTAACTTAATATGTTTTTGTACATAGTTGTGTGTGTGCGTGTGTGTTTGTGCGTGAGTGGTAAAGGGGGAGGTGTGTTGTGATTAGTGGGGTGGAACCTTGGAGTAGAATGTAGAGTGTCCTACATCGCCATCAGAATGTTATTCTTTAGTTGAGAGCAGTTTGCTCAAGGTCTTGATGGGCACTGGTTGAGGGTCTTTATTGTTCTTGTAACTTGTAAATAAATACTCCACTCTTAACTTAGGAACGTGTGGAGGCCATCTTTAAACAGCATATCAAGTGTTTCAAAGATATGTACGCCACGGTCTTCCAATCAGTTGTGTACTTTCTTCCTGTTCTCTTGACAGCTAGTCCAGCATCTTCATTTTCAGTGCTTTTGTATTTGTGCAGTGCTTATTATAACTGGATAAACACCCATTTGGATGAGCGATTGTGCAATGATTATTGATCGGGCCATTCGTTGTCACATTTGTCCCATGGCACTGACAAGATTGAGATAAATACCTGTTGGAGGAGATACAAAATAAATAGCAAGTTCCTCGTGTCAAATCTCTCTAACCTGCCCCCTTACAAATCTGATCACTCCCAGTGTTTATGTTGTAGCATGATCACTGCCAGTGTGTAATATGTGAGAGCAGCAAAACTCAATTGATTTTCTTTATGTTTGCCCTCTGTGCAAGTTCCTCGAATCACATCTGTCAGCCAAGCCCTCTTGCAAATCCAAAGCCTCCCAGTGTTTAATATTTAATAGCTTGAAAGGTCAGGTGGTTTCGTCATGCAAACAAACTGGAGTTTCGTTTTTAAAAAGGCATCTTTGCTGCTTACAATATATTATTAAATTATTACTAATCTCAAATCTTCATGGCTGCCGGGCCGGCACCATGTCTCACTTTTCTTCACCTTTCAGCGAGAACACCACGTTTCCAAGCCCCATTGTGCCTCAAAGATGGCATCAGCCTTTAATCACCCCAGGATTTGCATCTTGGCAGCTGGGCTGGCACCTTGTCGCTGAGGCACCCACCAACCTCTCTTGTGCCCCCTGATTGGCTGCAGGCACAACAAAGCAGCGATTCGCCCGGGAGCCAGCAGGCTAATGCTGGCCCCATTGCAGGGCCTCCTGCCAAGGGCAGAGATTGCTCTGACTGGCTCTTCACTTTTCTTCACCTTTGGGCGATAACACCACGTTTCCAGGGCCCTTTGGGCCTCGAGGACAGCATCAACCTTTCCTCAACCCAGGCCTTCCATCATGGCCCCCTGGGCCAGCACCTTGTCTATGAGGCACCCATCAGCCTCTCTTGTGCCCCTCATTTGGCTGCAGGCACAAAAAAGAAGCGATTCAGCCGGAAGCCGGCAGGCGAACGCTGGCCACCATCAAAGGGCCTCCAGAAAAAGGGCAGTGACTTTGCTGGCTGGCCCTTCACCTTTCTTCACCTTTCAGTGAAAACACCACATTTCCAAGGCCCCCAGGGGCCTCGAGCACTGGCATTAGCCTTTCCTTACCCCGGGCCTTCCATCATGGCCGCCGGGATGGCTCCTTGTCTTTGAGACGCCCACCAGCCTCTCTTGTGCCCGCTTATTGGCTGCCGGCACAACAAAGCAGCAATTCACCCGGGAGCTGGCAGGCGAACTCCGGTCCCAATTGAAGGTCCTTCAGTGAAGGGGAGAGACTGCCCTTGCTGGCTCTTCACTTGTCTTCACCTTTTGGTGAGAACACCACATTTCCAAGGCCCTTGGGGCCTCGGGATCAGCATCAGCTTTTCCTCACCCCGGGCCTTCCATCATGACCACCGGGCCGGCACCTTGTCTTCGAGGCACCCGTCAGCTTCACTTGTGCCCCCCATTTGGCTTAAGGCACAACAATGCAGCGATTTGACCGGGAGCCGGCAGGCTAATGCTGGCCCCCATCGATGGCCCTCCAGCCAAGGGCAGAGATTGCCCTGGCTGGCTCTTCACTTTTCTTCACCCTTGGGTGAGAACACCACGTTTCCAAGGTCCTTGGGGCCTCGAGGACGGCATCAGCCTTTCCTCACCCTGGGCCTTCCATCATGGCGGCCGGGTCAGCACCTTGTCTATGAGGCTCCCATTCGTCTTTCTTGTGCCCCCGTTTGGCTGCAGGCACAACAAAGCAGCAATTTTCCCGGGAGCCGGCAGACAAATCCCGGCCCCCATTTAAGGGCCTCCAGCATAGGGCAGGGACTGCCCTGGCTGGCTCTTTACTTTTCTTCTTCTTTTGGTGAGAACATCATGTTTCGAAGGCCCTTGGGGCCTCGAGAACGGCATTAGCCTTTCCTAACTGTAGGCCTTCCATCATGGCCGCCGGGCCAGCACCTTGTCTGTGAGGCACCCACCAGCCTCTCTTGTGGCCCCTGACTGGCGCCAGGCACTACAGAGCAGTGATTTTCATGCGAGCCAGCAGATGAACACCGGCCCCCATCGAAGGGCCTCCAGCATAGGGCAGGGACTACCTTTCTCCACCTTTCAGCGAGAACACCATGTGTCCCAGGCCCTTGGGGCCTCGAGGATGGCATCAGCCTTTTCTCACCCCAAGCCTTCCATCATGGCAAGAAAACAGCATTTGGCCCGGGTGATTGCGGGTAAATGCCGGCCCACATCGAAGGGCATCCAGCAAAGGGCAGGGACTGCCCTGTCTGGCCCCGTCTGGGGCTGTAGGAGCCCTTTTGCCTTTTCGGCAACACACCTGATAACATGCCGCCCTGACTCCCGCATATCCAGTAACCTGGTAAGCCACATCAGCCACACACACCACTGTTACACTAATGACTGGACCCACAAATAGCCGTTAGTCACTTCTGGCCAGAATACCTGCCTTTTCTGGCTCTATCCATACAGTATTCGCTCAAATTGCCCTATCATCATTGCCCACTAAGCTCAAGTCCACTCATTGCATTCACCCGTCTGCTGCCTGATTCATGTCCTCCCCTCCTTTCTGTGACATTGAACTCGTCTTCATGGGGATATGCTGCTACTAACATCTCTTTTGTCCTCCCTCACCATGCACCATTACTGATATGCAAAATGTATGTCTCTGATCCTCTGGCGGCCTCTATGGTCGAACTCCAAAGTGTGATGCTCTTTAATAGCATTATTACTTTCTATTTCATGTAAGCCAATTCCTGATGCCTCTGTTCTTCTCGCTTTATTCCAATAGTGACGCCAGTTGCATCAGCAAAGTGCCTCCATTGTGGTTTTGGACTGTGCCAGAGTACTCTAAGTTTCTTTACTACTGTACTTCTTGTAAATCGCATCTAGTTGCCTCTATTATATTTCCCGCGTCTGTATTCTAACCTAGCCCCTCAGCTGAATTTTTAAATCTTGAACTTGGGCATTTTGTTATACCTGTGACTAATCTAACCTAGCCCCTCAGCTGCATTTTTTTAAATGCTGAATTTGGGCATTTTGTTATACCTGTAACAGTGTTATAATTTTAGGCTTTTCACTTGATTCCCCTGTCTCATTCATGTTTTGATACTACTGCTTGCTGTATCCTAAGCCCTTTCTCCTTGGACTCTGTACTTACTGTACTGTTGTTTCACCTCCCCTGTATTGTCTGCTAGGCCGCCTGGTGAATTCCTCTTGCACAGTGCAGGCCCTCATCCTGACCCTCCCAGCCTGCCTGTACTCATGGTTCTCTCGGTCTGTCCTATCTATTCTAACTGTTACTCTAGCAAGCCTGCTGCCTCTAACTTGTTGCTTCATATATACAATTGTTTGCTACTTCTAACCTGCCTAACATAGCAGTGTGATTTATACTGAATTCGCTGCATGGCAAATGGTACTCTGTCTTGTCCACCTGCTTATCTGGATGATTGCCCTTTTTTAAGCAACCGGCCTCTAGCTAACGCTCCCTCGCAACCCTGCCGTGTCTTCACATATGCAGCTACACCCATCTGATTATTGCAAGTATGTCCCACGTTAATTAATAAACTGTATAACTCTGCACCTATCTGCCTCCCTGCGCCCTCTACTCCCACATGCCACGCGATTGTGTTCATTCATATAGCACTATCTGGACACACTCATATTGCCTTGTGGCTTTAGCCTTAATTCCCAATACCGACACCAGCCCCTCCAGAATGCAAATTGTTATTAGACTATACCTGTGATCTCTGCCTATGCTGAAAATTGATGTTAGCCTATCTTGCTGCAAGTGATGTGTGACCTTACATGCAAATGACTCTAGCCCTCTACTAGGGGATTTCAATCTTGGCTTCCATCACACTGATGACAAACATGCCCAATCAGTCGCCGCACTACTGAAGGATCATGGGCTAACACAAAAAGTCCTCACCCCCACACATATCAAAGGGAGGACCCTAGATTGGGTGACCGACATGAACTGCAATATTACTATCACTAACATTAACCCACAATCTTGGACTGACCACTATCTAATTACTTTCTCTGTCACACTAGACCTCATCTGCCCTAAAACCATTGTTATGGCACCTCCACTCCTGACTAGAAGCAAAAAGGACATTACAGCAGAAAAACTACTCCCACACTTTCTTCCTGCCATCAACAACATAGCCAGCAATACGGACCACACTGCACTAGTGGAGATCTTTAACAGCGCCATGACTAAGGCTCTGGATACTATTGCGCCTGTCATCCGTAAAGGCAAACAGAAATCTCACCTTAACGCCTGGTTCACACCCCAACTTAAAGAATTAAGACTGCAAAAAAGAAAGCTTCAATCAACCTGGTGCCACTCTCCCACTGACGAGAATAAAGCCAAGCTAACAAACCTTTCCAAACTGTACAAGAATGAAATAATCAATACTAAAAAGAATATATTCAACGACAAAATATCTAAGGCGAAGTCAGACACTAAGGAACTATTCTCCATCCTTCGGGAAATGGAATCACTGATACCTCAGGCCGATAATACGCCCAAGGTTAAGTCATGGTGTACGGACATTCAAAATGCCCTAGCTAATAGAATCTCTTGCCTCCAACTCAAAATAGCTAAAAAGAAAGCTTCACTGCTTCTACCTGAGCAGCAACCCCCACCTGTCACACTGGACAGTACCACCTTACCTTTCAGATTCAAGAACATTTCTATCCATGAGACAGAAATCATACTCTCGTTAAAACCTTCTATTTGCAAAGGAGACAACTGTCCGGCCCAAATTATATAGGATGCAGCTAGAGATCTAGCCCCTTTCATCTCAAAGCTCATCAATGCCTCATTTAAAACAAACTCAGTGCCCAACAATCTCAAAGAATCCTGGGTGCTCCCACTGCTCAAAAAACAAACATTAGATCCCACCATCCCGACCAACTATAGACCCATCACCACAGTCGACTTCTTACTCAAAATTTTCGACAGAATAGCATACCTACAAATACAGGACTATTTAGAAATCAACCACCTATTAGGATCATGCCAGTCTGGTTTCCGCCCACTCCACGGCACTGAAACAGCCCTAATAGACCTCATGACCCACATTGACGAGTTGAAGGACAAAGGGAAATCAGCTATGCTACTCCTCCTTGACCTATCCGCAGCCTTTGACCTGGTGGACCACGCAGTCTTATGCAACCGCCTCAGGTCGGCTGCCTATTTCTCAAGTGATGCCATAACATGGGTTCAGTCCTTCCTAGCCAACCACACAATGAGAGTCTTCTCCCTTTCAGCAGCCTCTGACCCCATACAAGTTTCCTGTGGCGTACCATAGGGATCATGTGTTTCTTCTACCATGTATAGCACCTTTACTAAGCCCTTGTTCGACAAGTTGGACAGACTGGGTGTCACCTACATTAATTACGCAGATGACAGCCAGATCCTCATTCCCCTTTCGGGCAACTTTCTGGTGGAATCGGCCTTAGTAAATAAGATATACCTCCTCATTCAGGCATGGATGGCATCCCATGGCCTATGCCTGAATGACGACAAAACGGAGTTATTGATCTTGGGATCAGAGACGGCCATTAAAAAACTTAACCCCAGCTACGTCTCCTTCAACATTGACAATCACATCATCAAAGTAATTCCTGCAGTTAAAACTCTAGGCTTCTACCTGGACTCCGCACTTACCCTTAAGAAGCAAGTTAATTAATTAGCATCATCAACCGCTTATACATGTAAACTGATACGAGCCTGCAGACCATTTATTTCTGAATCTAGTTGCATTAACCTAGCCAATTCCCTCATAATATCTATATTGGACTACTGCAATGCCATGTATGCAGGAGCCAACAAGTATATCACTGACAAAATGCAAAGACTTCAAAACAATGCCCTTAGAGCTTCTCTAAATATCCCTCATACACAGCACATCTCCACATTTAGAAGAGACGTCCACTGGCTCAAGATCAATGACAGGATCCACCTTAAAATACTTTCTCTCACGTCTAAATGTCTGAACAATATAGCCCCACCGTATCTTGTTGAAAAAATAAACAAGAGACTCACTGCCCGCCCCATGAGATCTGCCAACGCTTATACCCTAGAGATCCCCAGATTTAAATGTACCACAGCAGGCGGATCCAGCTTCCCGGTTATAGCCACGCAATCCTGGAATGCACTCCCACTAGAGCTCAGAACAGACCAACCGTATTCCAGATTTAGACAGAAAGTCCTTAACTGGATAGGCTCCAATGACTCCTAACTTGCTGCAATCAACTCCTTAGCCTAGACTACGACCGTATTTGCTACCTAATGCCTGTCAGGCTTCTCTGCTCTCAATTTGTTTACCACTATTGCTCTAGTCGACTGCAACTATACTATCTCGACATGTGACCATAAGTCCCTTGCTATCTATGCTAAAGTAATTATTTGTAGTTCTCTGTATTTTCTTGTATGTACGTATTTACTCTGTAACTAAGCTTTAAGTATACTTGTAATGCTGCGCCCAGCTACCTGAGGGTTTGGTGCACTTTATCAAATAAATAAACAAACAAACAAACAAACAAACAAACATCACCTATCCTGCCTCTCTCGCAAAGTCTGGAAGGAAAACATTTAAGAAAGCGCTCCTGGCCTCCAACCCAGGCCTCTCCATTTACGATACCTACGTCAATGTTTCCTGCAGATACACTAACACTGACATCGTCTTCACTGTCCCTTCTCTTGACATATGGACTCCCCATAAGGGCTCTATCCCCTTTTTCCACCTCACCCATTAATGGTGTAACCAAATGGGAAGTTCTCTTGTCATACTTCTCATCCCCTATGTGTATAATTAATGTCTACCAAAATGGCACTATCATGGCCTAGGGCTCTCAGATCAACCTCCTCCTTCTAGATAGGCAGCTCTCATCTCTCATTAACTTCATCCTCTCCCCTGCCACTCCTCCGACTGCCATCCCTCTGGCCTCTCTGTCCCTGCCGAAGGGTGTACTCCGTCCCTGTACCCCACCTCGGAAGACCTTGAACGGTGGCAACCAGCCTCACGTAGCTACCCTCTATTCTCACTCTGCTGTTAAACACTCCTCCGACATCTGTCACCTCCTTGAAGACTTTGACCTCGACATGGTTCAATGCCAGCTCTGTCACTGCTTTTGAAGATCTCCTTCCGGAGGGCTACAAGATCCTCTCCAAGCCCAGGACTAACTGGTCTGAAGATGGAGTGGCCCTTGTCTTCCCTGAATGGGTCCCTGGTACTATCATTCCCACTCAATATTACTTTGTTTGCATGCCTTGTCTGTAGGGTGGGTGTCTCTCGTATCCTCCCCCTCACTCTCACCACTATCTATAGGCCCCTTGACCTTCCCCTTCTTCCTCTCTGAATGGGCTGTCCTCTCCCCCTCTCTCCTGTCCTCTTCCCACAAACTTCCTTGGTGACTTTCATATTCACCTAGACTCTCTGGATGCAGTCACTGTACCTTTATGTGACCTTTGTGACTCTCTCTCCCTCACAATTCTTCCCTCAGGCCTGACCCACTCTGCTGGATAGACCATGGATGCACTCATCTCAGCAGACATCACTCTCGACAACTCCCTAACTACCCCTCTCTCCTGATCGGACCACCCTCTCCTCCCTTCTCACCTGGAGCTCTCTGGCCCCCCACCAATACCTCTGCCCACACTGCCAGTCTCCTTCTCTGTCATTCGACCAATGAAGCATTTGTCAGTCGCTGCATTTACCACCACCTTCATTCCTCCTCCCAGCCCTGCTATTGACGCTCATACAGACTAAGCACTTGCTAACCTCCATCTCTCCATCTCCAACACTCTGGACATCCTTGCCCCTGTCATGAGGATCCATATGAAGCGTGCCTCTGAATGCAACTCTTGGTATGACTCTCACTTGGCAGCTCTGAACCCAAGTGCAGAGTTGCTGAACGAAATAGACCCAATGGACCCAATGGGGAATGATGGGAACTTACTTCTGTACCGCTACTCATGATCCGGTGCTAATAGCATCAGTCCGAGTAGCATCAACGCAATTTGTGCTGGCAGTATCCCAGCAGTATTACCGCCGGAATACCGCCAGATTCCTGATGAGGCCCATAGTCAGGACACGAGAAACTGGTCCCATTGGTCCATGTATATAAGAGGGACTCAGTGCGACAATATTTATAATTTAAGCAGGTGAGATCATACATGTTAAAGGTCATAACACACACTGAGTCTCCCCCGTGGTCACACTGCTTACAGCTAGATGATATCTCCACATAAGAATCTTCAATGGAAGACTGGATGGAGTTGGGGGGCGTTTAGGTCTCCAGCAACAATGACATTACCTTCCGGACAGCATTCAAACCAGTTGCAGAGGATTATGTCACTAGGATGTAAGATTTCTTTAACCCGATTCCTCCCAGGAGGGGAATAGGTGTTAATTATCAGTCTTCAAATACCTTATAGATGCACATTAATTATTGCAGAAAGAACATATGGCGATTTCATTTCTTCACAATAAGGCTCCAGACTTTAGAAAGATTGAGCACCAATTGCGAGGCCACCTGTTGGTCGTCCACAAGTACCACGGACAGCGTGTCTATATAATATGTGGTAGCCATCAATATTAAAATCCTCAACAGGCCAAGTTTCTTGTAAAATAAATACATCGCTAGATTTGGTATGGGCGATTCCCAGAGGGTGGGTCAAGAAGGAGCGAAAGCCCTGAGTGTTCCAACAGATCCACTTTATAGTGCTAAGGTTGTAATACTGTCAAGAATCTTCCAAGCCTAATAGTTCTGACATCCAAGGTGAATTATTTTCCCTATCAGTGGTACCACAGCCAGTTGCATGCGGTTTCGTCTATCAGGTTGGATCCTTGGGAAGTTCATTGCCTTATTTGATATAAGGTGCGTCTGAGAGACTAGTTGGGTTGGCTACAGCACACAGTAAGTTTAAACCCCATTTTTAACAGTGTTCCTGCACAGGTACGGCATGTGAAGCCTGTTCAATAAGCACCCAATTCCTAGAGCTATTCCACTTTGGGGAGCTCCACGTGCAACAGATCTCTACTGTTATTTGGAAGGAGCCAAGATGTGTTTTCACACAATGTTTGTAAACATGATAATTCTTCCAATTTAACCATGGTTCCTAATAAAGTGGATATTTTGGGATCAAAAGGAAAATAATTGTTTCTGGATGAAGCTACAGAATCCTGAATGCAGGCCGTACGGTATGTTAGAGTTTGTTCTTGCAATCGGGCTGGGATTAAGTTATTAGCCAGACTGGCATTCTCCTTATCCGGGTAGATATTGTCCACTTGTTTGGATTGCGTAGGAGCGGGGACAGCACCACTGACACATATCCACTCATCCAATGGCCCTCTTAATTCCACCTGTCTAGATATCCCGTTGCTCATTTCTTTAGTGATCATAGTAGTTTGGGATGAGGGGGATAGTGCTATGTGTTCAATACGATGGCATTTGGGTGGGTGAGATGGTACATTGATATATTCCACCCGCCTAAGGAACCAGGCTGATTTCTTAGTAAGCAGTCACTTCTTATGCCCATTCTGTGCTGCAGGAGGGCTATTTATTACAGAGATCTCATTACATAAGGCCTCAATGGCATCTTCTTCTGTTTCTGCAATGACGGTTAAAGAGTCATTCCTTGGCAACACCAAACATATAGAGACAGGAATAGGCTCCAGACCTTCAGTGTTGACAGCAGAATTCACAGCAGAAGTCATATTCCCCAATGGCTGTACTAAATCACTGGATACAATAGAACTTTGAGTTATTAGGGTTTTCCTGCCCTGTAAGTCCACAGTACGTTTTTCAAGCTCTGGCCTGCTCTCATTTATGACGTTGAAACATTTGGCTATAATGCAATTCAGTTCATGATGTTCTGCCAAATTAGTGCCTAGTGTGAAAAGTGCATCCATTTTAGATAAAATAGCATTAATTGAAGAAAGCGGGATCACTGCTCCTGGCCGGGAGTAGTTCTTAGATGCAACTGAGATTTCTTCTCCAATAAAGCTTTCTTGATACAAAGAAATTAGGTGTTCCTAATTTGGCCTAGCAGACAAATAGGAGCTAATGATGTTGTATTGTATTGTATTTTATTGTATGGTAACAATTAGATCACAAACTAAGGCCAAAGGCATCTAGGCACTGGGAGGAGAGAGTTGGAGACTGTTACAGGCAGAAATTAGAGCAAAAGAGTCTTCAAAGTCCTCCGGAATTGTAGAAACTCAGAGGTGTTACAAAGATTTGATGGAAGGGAGTTTCAAAGTGTGGGAGCCAGCACAGAAAATGATCTTCCTCCGGCGCGATTCTGGCGAAACCTAGGAATGCTAAGAAATAGCTGGGAGGAAGACCGTAGGGATCTAGCAGGGTTATATAGAGTCAGTTTAGACCTTGTGAATGGCACGATGCACCAGGCAAAGAGTCTTGGACTTATCCCCACTCCTAATCAGGAGCCAGTGAAGCTGGTGAAGCACATCTTGGGAATGAGAGAGTCTTGGAGCTCCGAGAGCCAGGCGGCGGCTCCATTCTGGAGGATCTGAAGGTGCTGCAGCAGCATCTCTGGTTGCCCAAGATAGATGTTGTTGCAATAGTCAACCAAGCCCATAGTAGATGATGTTACCACCATAATCCTGTATTCGGGAGTAAGACAAGGTCGGATTTCTTTCAGAACTTTTAGTTCAACATAGCTGGATTGACAAACAGGAGATTTGGGCTTCTCTAGATCCACTGGCCATAAGTTTAATACCTTCGCTTTTTACTGTGGAAAATGGTTCAGGATAGGGACCTAGAAAAGAAGGCCAATAGTCAGCGGTCCACAGTGTTCCAGCCGGGTGAGAGCCAAACAGAAGGACCTCTGTTTTGACTCCATTAAGTCTGCGCCAGTTCTTGGACATCCATCTACTGGCCTCGTAGAGACAGTCAGTCAGGCTAGACGGAGTATCAGAAGCGGGTGAGTGCAGGTGAAAAAGAAGCTGTGTATCATCACCGTAGGAGTAGAATGTGTCCCTGTGTTCGACGACTAACTCAGCCAGGGGTTACATGTATAGATTAAACAGAAGGTGGGACAGGGCTGACCCCTGAGTGACTCCACAGTCAGCTGTTGCGGGGGGATTTAAAAGGAGGAAGGGAAACTGTCTGAAAGCAATCTTCTAGAAAAGAGACAAACGGCCCCAATGAATTCCATTTCAAATCTAAGCATAGGTTTAGTAGAGAGCCATCATTGTCAATAGTAGAAGAATGTCGAGAGTTGTTAACTTCATCGTTTATGGTAGGATCGGCAGAAAGAGGAGACAACGCGCCGTTTCTGTGCCCGGAGAAAAGGGCTTGGCAATTGACAGATTGCCAGTCACGTTGTTCATATCGGATTTGCCAAGCTCTTCCTTTTTACCTTTTTTCGAGCGTGCTGTGTCCTTGAGAGCATCGTGGTGTCTCAGCGGTCGACTCACTACAGTGCCCGTGTCTGCGCTGCCGTATAGAATTCTTGCTATCAGCTGAGGAGATAGTTAATAAAGTTGCACAAGCAGGTTAAACATTAATGCATTCCAATACATCTCATGGCTACAGTAGATGGGATATTTCAAATACCTGCATTTGGTATTTGGATGGATGTAGAGTATAAGAGCAGAAATACGAGAGGAACATGGCCAGGATGTACTAGAGCTAATCTACAGAGTTCTTCAAACACTTGTCTGGGCATCATTACAGGTGACCCTGTGCGGTAAAAATGCTGGAAAAAATCCTGGTATTACCAACTCTGGCATTTTGACTGGACCGGCTCACTCCGAGTCTGCCGGTAGGGGCAGTGAACTACTAGCAGGCCTCACCTGTTGGGAGTTCAGGCCCCTACTGAAATGACTGAATCACTGGCTCTGTTGACACTGGTGCCAGTGATTCAGTATTCCATGGAGTCCTACAGCTGTTTTAAGCACTCGTAATATCCTGGTAACACCAGGATATCGGGCGCCAGTAACGTAAGGCGAGTTTGCCGGTAACCCACCGTTAGTACAGGTGAGTTACCGGAAAACTCGTAATGAGGCCCAATGTATAGGTAGATTCATGGCTGCCTGTGATCTCTGCCTGAATTTAAGCAAATCCAACTTAATGTGTATGGTCCGGTACAGTGGTACATCACCCATACAACTAGCTGTGGACTGTATAACGAAGTGGGTTAACGTATTATTTTATCTGGAGATCACTGTAATAAAGAACGTGGGCTATGGAGCTCATGTTTCTAGTCCAGCCACTAAAATGGCACCAGAAAATGGTTCCAACCTTCAATAGCCCTTGTGTGATCACAGTCCATTCCCTAATTACACCATGTCCTATGGGCCCAATATCATTGCTACGTGTTCTTCTTTCTGGTTTTGTTACTGATAGAAACCTTGCATGGTTGCAAAATAGGGGGGAAGTGGGTAAATAAAAATAACATAGCATTCAAGAATAATTCATCATACATTCGCATACCTTTGCAATATACCAATACACTTTTATTTTCTGATTGTCGGTATGAAACAACTTTTCAAAGTTACATACAGTCAGGATTATCTCGTATAAGATTCCTATACTTCCCAATTGGCTGGCTTAATTGCTGTGCAATCACAGATAACATTCCTAGCGCCCCTTCCATTGCAGGCCAAGCACTTCCACTGATGGATAACGTGAATAGTCTGCACCACTCGGTTTCTGTATCTTACTTTGCCATAAGACGTGTATCAAAGTGGCCTTCGGGTGCGCACATCTTGTAGCCCTCCCTGTTGGTATACACTGTTCATAGTGGCCTGGAAGCACACGTCAACGCCCAAGCAGAGTGAGGGTGTTAAGGGCCCAGGGCCAATGGGGCAGGCTATACAGCTACTAGTAGGTGCAGCAGCAGGCCAGCGTAAACTACTACTGGGAGGAGGGTCAGGCTGCAGAGACATCACCAGCGTGTCAATGGAGCCAGTTATCCACACATGACAGGAGCATGGGTGTAGCATGGGTGTATCCTGCACAGGTCCAGGTCTAGGCTGAGAATTGAGTGGTGTAACGGGGATCGGAGTGGCTGGAGCAGGTGCAGCGATACACAGTTAGGCCCTGGTGAGGATTATAGCTTGACTGAAAGTGCATGCTCCATGAGGGGGTAAAGCCCAGAGATTAGCAAATGAGACTGCCGTGTTATTCTCTGGGTACCACCTATAGCTCATTATATGGAACCAACAAGTAAAATATTATATTTAATAAAAATAATTCTGTCAAAGTAGTTATCAACTTAATATCATAAACCAAACCCTTATACTTACTTACCCATCTCATTATCTCACTAAAATCTCTGCAGGAAGATCCTCCTCCAGCACTGAGAATCTTAACATCAGATGGCAAGTCATAACTTTACGCAGCTCTATTTAACCTTGTTATGAAGCTAGAGTTCCCTGTAATCTACCTCTATCATCTTCTACATATATAAAAGTCAAAATGTGTCTGTGGGTTTGTAGGTTTGTGGGTTTGTGGCTTGGCTCATACAATTCCGCACAGTTTCACCAATCAGCACTAAATTTGTCAAAGTTACCTGTGAGGACCCTTCAGACATTACTGTCTACATGACATTTTGACCGTTCCCCGGGATTTCAGCAAATGTTAAAATTTGTTTGTGGGTTTGAGGCCTGCCGACAAAGCCGAAAACCATGTTCACCGGGAAAGGAAACAAGAAATGTATGAGAGGCGATTAAACCTAAGGGGCGAAGGTGAAGGAATGTAGCATTCCAGAGGTTTCCACATTTTTGCCACATTAGGTGAAATTACATTTCCAGAGGATTTTTGCGAGATGGTGCCCACCGGCAAAGCCGTAAACCATGCTTACCAGGAAGGGAAACAAAATATGTTGTTTGTAAACAAATTTAGAATCCCATAAACCATGTTCACTGGGAAGGGAAACAAAACATTTTGCTGCATCAGGTGAAATTACTTTTCCAGAGGATTTTTGCTAGATGGTGGTCTGCCGACAAAGCCATAAACCATGTTCACCAGAAAGGGAAACAAAAAATGTTGTTTCTAAACAAGTTTAGAATCCCATAAACCATGTTCACTGGGAAGGGAAACAAAACATTTTGATGCATCAGGTGAAATTACTTTTCCAGAGGATTTTTGCCAGATGGTGCCCACCGACAAAGCCATAAACCATATTCACCAGGAAGGGAAACAAAAAAGGTTATTTCTAAACAAGTTTACAATTCCGTAAACCATGTTCACTGGGAAAGGAAACAAAACATTTTGCTGCATCAAGTGAAATTACTTTTGCAGAGGATTTTTGTGAGATGGTGCCTGCCGACAAAGCAGTAAACCATGTTCACCGGGACGGGAAACATAAAATGTTGTTTCTCAACCGGTGCAGACACGAGGAAAAAAACTTGAGGTCCCATACGTTTCAAGACCCCTGGATGTACGTTTTCAGAGATATTTGTACTGCAATGCACCACAACAAACTGCAACACGCCACAGTGAGAGAAATCACAGAAGGTCACAGTATGCAGCAGCACACCAACTCTCTCCTTCCCCGCAATGTCTGCTCCGTAGTATGTCAGCCAGCCATACGCACCCATTCTCAGTGGAGTTTACTTCAGGGTGCAAGGCACAAGAAGCGATAAGCGAATCGGAACAGCGACCTACAGGATCAGTGTTATCATGTCTGTCTACAGAACCCGTTCAGAGAACGGGTACTTCTGCTAGTATTCAATTTATTAGTAGATCAACGAAACCTTTCCATCTAAAGATATTTAAAAGAAGTCTTCCTTTCCATCAGATAAGCTTGCCTGCCCCAAGGATACGTGGTCGCCGAAGAATCCCAGTGTCTCAAAAAAAATATGCTGTGCCTCAGGAAAAGGCCCAGAGTGGACAATATGTGCCTTTGCAAAGATCCAGACACGTCGTTTGGATGCAATATTCACCAAGTTCACGTCAAGTAATACCAGTCTCTGACCTGACCTAATGGCTGGTATGTTCCCAGCCTTGTACCGTAGAGTGTGAGACTCTATTGTTAGGTCTGGATTTCTATAGGTAAATGTGTTTTTCTGAAATCTGCTCAGTCCCAAAAGGAATCATGGGAAGATGAGTCTTGCACCTTCAGAGCATGTCACCCCTCCCTGCATTCCTAAAGATGTCTGTTCCGAAATGTGTGTGTTGGTTAAACTCTCCGATATCCAAGACTCCCCCCCCCCCACGCCCCAAGAGAAACATGAACTGATCCACTGCCACCCTTGACTTCGCTGAAATCACACCTAACCCATTACAGCCAGGTAACATGGATGTACAGTACTGCTGAAAAAGTTTTAAATTCGCAGGATAGTTTTAGAGGTGGTCAATTTTCCTGTAATACTGACCGGTCTCATAAGGCAAATGCTAAATTGCTCTAAGATATCCTCCTGTAGATATATGGGCGGGACCACAATCTGCTTCCAATACCAATAGCCCCCTTTTTCTGCACTTATCAGACACACCCTGTCTGTTGCCTTAAACCTAGCGCTTGCGACTTGCTGGATGCACCACCAATGTGTGTTGCTTTTTATTATTTATTTATTATTTATTATTGTTTACTTTGCTCAACACTTTCCACTTCCCCCCTCCTATGCACTTTTCCCATTTCACTCTCGTATGCACTTGCGCGTTCTCAATGTCACTGAGCGTTGTGAGATCCTCCCTTTTTCCCCTCCCTTGCCTCGTCGCGCTCTGAAACACTTGTGTACGAGCGCGATACAAATAAAATATCCATTTCAATAAATATCAATACCCCACATGAACCCAACTGTTGCACCAGCTGAACCCCGGGGCAGGTAAGTCACCCATGCTCATATCTCCACTGCCATAGGCACCTCTAGCACTTCCGGTGCACTTCTTCAGCCCCAGCCACATCCCCGGACTTCACACTAATATCGAACAGTCTTACATTTTTTTATATTCCTGTAAGTGTCTTTAGCACATTACATATTCATTGAAGTCTCACATCAGCACTCTGCAGTTGGCGTCTCCTGATGTTTTATCATGTTTCTGAGGTTTCTACCTAATGGCCCCAGGGGTACCTTACTGAGGAACAATTACAAGAATACCACTTTCCACTTTTTCCTTGCCAATGAAAATAAGTTGATATTAAAAGGCAGCAGATCATCAATAATGTACAACTTCCTTCCACTGCAGGAAGCTCTCTGCAAGTATAGACTTTTAGCATTTCTGTCATGAAAAACCAGGAATCTCTTCTCTGTATTTTGTCTGTGGCTCATGAATGCTAGTCATCCCAACCCATGATGAGCATATGTTCTCATCAATGTAAATTCAACATTCTCACTTCAGCCGGCAATCTCACTGTTCTGTCCCGACCACAGAACAGGTAGGTGTTGACAAATCCAACAATTGCATCTTGTGCATAGACATGGGATAGGCTTTGCCGTGGCACACCCATAATGGTACTATCTAGCCATAAGGTGGCAACAGCTGGGAAATGGTGTGAGCACCCAGACATTATGATGGTGATGCCTATACAAGAGCCATAATGCGTGGCTTTGCAATACTTGTTTTAACAGGAATTTAGTGCATGCAATCAATGCAAGGGCACACATATTAAATACCACCCAACATGTGGCACAAAACAGCTTGAAATCAGAACTCATGCACACACTTTTTTGTCCTCACAGATCGTAATTTTAGGTAGCACAGTGATGTGTGTGTGTGTCACTATTATTCAAGACAACACAATTCCCTGTATCTCACATATGTGAGAACTAATCAAATATATGCCCTTCGGCTATACACAAATCTCAGCAGTAAGTGTACTCATTCACTGTTGGTGCACAAAACGTATGAGGACAACTGAACTACAGGTCGCAGAATGTGTAGAGATTTTAGCTGCAAATACACACAGGATTCAATGTTGGCCAGTTTGCAGCTTTGCCCATCACATGGCAAGTTGTTTCTCAACATCATTATGGGGTTTTGTACTGCAGCAAAAAAAAAAAAAATGCCTGCTTATTTACAACCCTGCCAATTGAGAAACAGTAAATAATAAATGTTAATGTGTTAATTGCTCAATTAGGACTAGCCTGTAGTGGAACATCTATCGCCTCGCAGCAAGTACACATATTTGGCCAAGAGCTACAAGCACTACAGCGAAGTGTGGATGCAGAATGCTTTTTGAGCAGTTAACACTGATGTTCTTAAGTTGATGTTTCTGTATATGACTTCTAGTAGTCCAGTTATTTATTTATTTATTTTTACATCTATCAGCTCACAGCAAGTACACATATTTGACCAGGAGCTACAAGCACTAAAACGAAGTGTGGATGGGGAATGCTTTTTGAGCAGTTAGCACTGATGCTCTTATGTTGATGCTTCTGTCCTTGACTTCTAGAAGTTCATTTATCTATTTATTTTTACATTTATAAAGCGCACCAAAGCGATAGGCATCAGGGCGCTGAAATACGGAATTCTCAGTGAAAGAGGAAGGGAGACATTCTGAGCGGGTTTGACAGAATCAGGTGAACGACCTTGTATGCCAGTTTTTGGGCCTCATTACGACCCTGGCACTAAGCGAAAAACGATGGCGGTAAATGATTACCGCCATCGTTTTACGCTAGGTCCGATTATGACCCTTGACCGTTAACTACGATGCCATTAGCGGCATCGTAGTCAACGCTGCCGCTATCTGCGCCAAGGACGCGCGCACGCGACCTCCCACACCGTACTTAGCGCCAGGGCGGAAAGGTACGCGAATGCCGACCCAAGCGGACATGCACCTAACGCCATCAATCAGCCCGTTAAGTACCTTACCGCCATGGCGCTAAGTACGCCATCGCGAACCAACCGTCAATGGCCATGTAAAGTGAATCCAGCTGCCACAGGTGCACAGAAACAGCACAGGTGGAGGCAATACAGACTCAGGAAGTACAAAAAGAGCACACCCCACCCCTTCCCACACCCAGTCACACTCCACAATGATACCAATACGACTTGCAATGTTGGGGCTGGAGGACCTGATAGCAATGCAAGTGCTACTACAACAACAACAACAACAACAACAACAGGCAGCACAGAGGAGACGCAGGAGTAGAAGGAGGGCAAGGCAGGGCCAGCAAGCCCCACCAGCACAGCCAGTGCCACCACGCAGGCAGCCCCCAATCCCACGCATCAGAGCCAGTCCATTCAACCTCACTGCTGAGCAGATCCACACCCTGTACCGTTTGGACGGGGACACCATCAACGCCATCGTAGACATGACACACAACGACATCGTCAGCATGATAGAAAGTCCAACCGCCATCCCACCCCTACTGAAGGTAGTGTCTGTACTCCACTTCCTGGCCACAGGCACCTACCAGCACACAGTGGGGCACTTGCAAGGCATTTCACAACCATTATTCTCACGTACACTTATCCAAGTGCTCGACGCCCTCCTCAAGCACACAGACGACCACATCTCATTACCACGGACTGCCCAGGAGATTGCAAACACCAAAGTGGGTTTCCATGCACTAGCCGGCATACCTGGTTGCATTGGTGCCATCGACTGCACCCATGTGGAATTGGTGGTTCCACGTGCCATGGAGGTACCGTACCGCAACTGGAAACAATTCCACTCAATCAACGTGCAAATGGTCTGTGACTCCAACAAGATCATCACACATTGTTGTGCCCGATTCCCCGGATCAACCCATGATTCAATGGTCCTGAGGAACTCCACAATACCACGCTACATGGAGCGACATGCAGGCCCAAGATCCTGGCTACTCGGTGAGTCCAATGTCATGAACATGGAAATGTGAAGTGGGTAGGTGAACGACGTACCAATGCATACTCCACCTGGCTGAAAGGGGGGGGGAATGATGCATACTCCACCTGGCTGAAAGGGGGGGGGGATGAAATGATGCATACTCCACCTGGCTGAAAGGGGGCGGGGGTAATGATGCATACTCCACCTGGCTGTGAGTAGCAGAGAGAACGGAGACAGATGATACCCTAAAGCAACCCAAACTCCACCCAACACCGGTAAAGCCAATACCCAATGTATGCAGCCCTACCATGTGAATGAGGTTGTGTCCCAACCATGACACAACCATCTGCAAGTGCATTCTACCAATTCAGACCACATTGTCAACAATGAAATGCACCTACATGCACGTCACCAAACACCATCAACTGAAAGGCCTGTCCCCCATAACTGCCCACGAAGGAGGCACATGATAGATAGAAACATCAACACACCATTACACAGACAGCAGGGCCCCCAAAATGTCCCTATCAACATCAGCATTGCTCACTTGGGTCATGATGAGGCCCACAGCAATGTTGCAATGATGTGCGCATTGACATCACAGGACACGTGCCAGGCCAACAAAACAAACGGCATGAACGGACATAGTGGATGGGCACTCACAATGCACTCCACCCCTCTGCATACATTGGGTGATGGCATGTAAAACAGGCCATGAGAGCCATGAGCATATACTAGTTGCATTGTGTGAATCAATTAGTGCATTTAGAAGTGGTCCAAAGTAACAGTTGGATGCAAGCCATGGTGGCACATCATGTTCTTGATCAGACGTCATGACTGACACATACATTCTCGCCTACATACAGGTGATGCAGGCTATCCCCTGAAGAGGTGGCTCCTTACACCAGTCCGGAACCCGCAGAACCAGCACGAGGAGGACTTCAACCGTGCACATACACGTACCCGTATGGTCATTCAGCAGATATTCGGCCTATGGAAGGCACGGTTCAGATGCCTCAGCAGGTCTGGTGGGGCACTCCTGTACAGCCATGAGAAGGTGGCAAGAATCGTCATGGCATGTGTCATGCTACACAATATGTGCGTCAGACGAAATGTGCCCCTGCCCCCTGACGCAGAACTGCAACCACCTGACGATGAGGATGAGGAGGGTGCAGATGGGGCCGCACCTCATGGAGGAGGCGATGCACAGGAGGGGCGTGAAATGCGTCAAAATATCATCGACCAATGCTTCTAGCACACACGGCTGGTGTGTATCACATGGAGACGGCACTTGGGGCACTGTGTGTCTCTGGGACATGCACACTGTGGACTGTACACCAATAAAGCACACATATGCAATGAAAATGTCCACACATTTCATTTCGGAAAAAGGAAAAAGTGTATTTTAAACATAAATTGTCGTGACACACCCCCTCCCCCCTCCCCCTGCACACCCCAACACACCCCCTCCCCCCTCCCCCCTGCACACCCCAACACACCCCCTCCCCCCTCCCCCCTGCACACCCCAACACACCTCCTCCCCCCTCCCCCTGCACACCCCAACACACCCCCTCGCCCCTACCCCCTCACCCCTGCACACCCCAACACACCCCCTGTGAGTGTCTACAGATGCCTGTAACAGTGGGCACAGGCTATTACAAGCCCCCTCTCCCGGCCCCCGGGGCACCCCTGCCTGTGGAGCGCAGGTTCCGTCCTGAACGTCGGACGGGGCTGCTCTGGGCAGAACTGGCAGCGGAGGATGTCCCTGCCTGCTCCCGTGCATGCATGTCCTGTAGGGTGTGGGAGAGCTCTGAGAGCACACGGCGCACCCCGGCAAGTTCGCCACAAATGTCCCTTGACATGGACTGCATTCCATCCCTCAGGGTGTCAGTGCTCCGCGCAATTTCGGCCCTTAGGGTCTCCGTAGCCTGTTTGATGGCTGCCCTAGCCCCCACACATTCGGCAGCATGCTCGGTGAGTAGCGTGGACAGCTGTTGCTGCCGTTGAATGATGTCCTCAAGGGACTGTTGCCCCTGCTGGGCCATGCCCATTGCCGGTGGTGTGATGGAGGGGCTGCTCCCCTTCTGTGGACTTAGAGCTGGGCATGGGGTAGATGGCCACTCCTCTTCCTCTGTGTGCCCCTGTGTGGGATCCTCATGGGGGCTGGCATGGGAGAAACAGGGGGAATGTGGAAGGTCAGTGGGGCGTCTGACGTCGTGCTCCTCAATGTCGGAGTCTGAGCATGCTGCAATGGCAGCTGATTCTCCAATGGTGCTGCTGGCCGCAGAACCGGTGCCTTCTGTGGCAGGCAATGTTGGAACAGGTGGTGCTGCTGCTGCTGGCCTGCTGCCTACTGGGGTGCTTGCCTGTGGGCTGTCCTGTTTGCTGGCAGTGGATTGTGCTTGTTGTGGGGTCTGGCTCACTGCAGCTGAGGTTGCGGGTGCATGAATGGTTGTCTTGGCCTTCTTGGCTCTTTTTGTCGCAGGGGTGTCCTCGTCCTCAGGGTGTGATTCTGAGCATGTGGTGGAGCAAAGGAGGGAGAGCGTTATTGATGGGTCTGCAGACATTGGAATGACAATGATTGACATGATTTTGGTCAGTAGATGAGGCACATTTGAGGCAGGGGCATGCAGGTTGTCTCCTTTTTGTGTGGAATGAGGATGGAGGTATGTGGGTGCCGGTAGTTAGGGTGTGAATGCTACATGTATACAGGGTGGAGCTCGCATGTGGCTCTGGGCAGTGTCCAGCTAATGTGTTGCATTTACACTCTAGGGCAACATTGTGCTACACATGAATGGACTTCAGTGACTATGGCATGCCTTGATTTGAGGCACCTACCTTCATCGCCTGATGTCGGTACTCCTCTTTCCATCCCTCCGACGCCTTCAATGCCTTCCATGCCAATCGTGCTGGCACATATTTCCTCCCACGGTTGGAGTTTCAGTGGGGATTCAGAACCTCCACCGGTAGCCAGGGCAAGGTTGCGGTTGGCAGAGATGATGCTTCTTACACGTAGCCTAAGGTCATCCCACCGCTTCCTGCACTGATGTGGGGTGCGGGGTACCGTCCCCACCGCGCTGACACGCTCTGCCACCAGGGCCCATATGGCCTTCTTTTTGGCTATCGCCGGCCTGGTCATTTGCGGCGAAAAAACCACGGCTGCATTGTCTTGTAGGGTCTCCGCGAGCATGCTCAGTTCCTCCCGGGAGGATCTGTCCTGGCGCTGGCGGTCGCATGCCTTCTTGACAACTTTGGGCATTTTTGGGTGGTTAAGTGGGTGGGTGATGGGCTGGGACAGGTGTCAGGGTTGGATCTGGTGTTGTTGGGAAGGATGGCAATGGATTGTGTTTTTAAAGATGGCCGCCGTGCTGTTTCCCGTTCCGCCGCGATGACGCTATTTCCGGTTCCGCTTTTTATGGTGACCACTAATTGCGGCCACCGCTGATTACGGTGGCCGCTAATTACGGTGGCCACTGAGATGGGTGGCGGTAGTGCACCTTGCGCGGCCTACGATGATGGTAGGGGCCCTTTCCGCCATGGCGTTATTTACATTACCGCCATGGCGTAATGCTCGTGCGCGATGGGTCGGAATGTGGCGCTCTTTCCGCCATCGGTCCACGGCGTAAACGTTCATTACGCCATGGCGGTAATGTCGGCTACTTACCGCCAGGGTCGTAATGAGGCCCTTTGTCATATAACACCAACAGCCAGCATTCACTCTGCAGACAAGGACAAGCCTAAACACGAAATGTGTACTAAGAAAAAACTGTATAATAAGGCAGTCTGGCACGCTCATTGATGTCAGCTATTTCAGCCATGCCTTACCCAACAATATATTCTAGTGGTGTGTCCCTAGGAATGAAACTCAATGGAACACAACACGTTCAGAATTATAGATGGTTTACGACCCTGATCATTGCTTTTATGACAATAAGAACCCTGAGTGCCAAGCATGAATGCACAGGTGGAGAGGGGCAGGGGGCAGCTCAGGAGGAGGTGTGAGGCGGAGGAAGGATGGAGGAAGAAAGAATGGAAAATGGGATTTTAGGGGAGCGGAAGGAGGGAGGATAGAATGATGGGAGTTGACAAGGAAACTATGCAGGAAGAGGACAGGAGGAGGAATTTGCATGCCACAGAAAAGCAAGGTTGCAGAAGAACTTGGAAAATATATTTCTGGGCACGGCACCCACACAGTAAAGGGAATCTATTCAAGCAGAGTGTTTTTCCGCTTGGGAGGTGATCCACTGGGTCACCCCAGCTAAAAGAAACAGGTCAGGTTACAAGGAATGCAAACCAGAGTGTCATGCAGTGATATGCGACAAACAATTGCACCTGACCTTCGGAAAATAATACAGTTATGTGCTGGAAGATAGTGTGAAAACAGAAAAATAATATGAGACCGGGAAGCCCAAAAGGAAACGCACCAACACAGGTTACAAAGAAATATACAAGTACTTTATTTCAAGCTACAACAGTTACCAAGTCAACTGACAAACGGATAGCTATTCGGCTCTCAGTATAACATAACAAACTTCAACGAGGGTTCGATGTGTTCAGTGAGAGACAGCACATTGGAATACCCGGGCCATTTATACAATTTGTCCAGCCCTTGGCCAACCCTCTTGCGGGTTAACCATTCTGTGAAATACAATACTGGTCTAGGGTTCCTTGCCAGGTCAACCTTTAATATATGCATTTTGATTAGTTTCGCTGATATAAGTAGTACATTTACATATAGGTCAACAGTAGGACAAGGTCTCAGTTCACGACCCCGACAAGTAGCCTGCAGGCATATTAATCATTCAGCTGTACGGAGGTCACAACGGCCAGAATCTATTTGAAATGTCATTTGGCCTCCATTTTGATGTTCAGGGTGACTTCTACATAACAAGAGAACCTAAAATGGCGGCTTGATTCAAGATGGCGGCTTACATTGCTTTCTCTGAGGTCAAGACCTTGCCGTGGAGTTTGTTCGCGCATGATGTTTAGACAACTTGGCATAGGCCAATACACATATAACTATTACAATAGGAGGCATAATATTATTTCTACTCCGACAAACCCTCCTTTTGGCCTATGCCAAGTGCTAATACTATTTCTGATGTCTTTGCAAATAACTCCATGCATCTGTCATCCATACACCCTTAATCGTTATCTGTACTATCTATAGCCATTAGGTCGTTCACCAGACCCTCTTGCAACACGAACTCTTTAGATGCTGTATCTTGGGCATACACTTTATGTCCTATCGTGCTCACCGCCTGAGCGCAACATCCCCCTAGTATTGCACATATACTAGGCAGACATTGGATACAGCAACAAAGGAATAGCAGAATTCCCAAAATAACCAGTATGACAGAAAGCACCTTCCAACCCCAGGATCGTAAGGAGTCCCAGAACCAAGTACTAATACTCCAATCTCCCACTGGAACATGCACTTCTGAACTAAGGACGTGCAAGTTCTGTATTGCCTTGAAAATTGTCGGGGGAGGAATCTGGTGCGAAAACACAACAAGCGGACCCTACTAATTTACATACTCCACCACGCTCTGCCAGAATGACATCTAATGCCATCCGGTTTTGGAGCGCTACCAATCTTATTGCTTTCTGTTCCAGTGTCATATTATAGAGTATATCCGTGGTCCGGTTGATGGTTCTCTCCAGTACTCTTGCTAGCCCCCTAATATTTTCGGAATTTGCTATTTGTCCCCAAAATGGCACAACTGATTTTGCTATATCTCCCAATATTTGCCCTGGGGTATCTCCATCCTCACCCCGCCGTGGACGAGCCTTGGAAACTTCCAATGTACTAGCTATAAATACCCCAGGTAACAGGATCCCTAAATAACATGTTCCCTGCCAATCCTTGGGCAACCAGGGAAATGCTGTACTACCGCAAACGAAATAGACAGGCCCCCCTACATACAAAGGCCTGTTAAATTTACAACATTCGTACAACCTTCAAAATCTCCCATTGACCGGGTGCCATTCCTTTGTACACAGAAAGGAACTGAATCGGGGCTATGGTTAATAGAGTAGGAAGGAGGCACGGCATCCTTATTGCCTATCAGAGCCATTTTAAAGGAAATTAGAGTTTGGAAAGGAAGAGACAGTTTATCAGATGGCCTAATAGAAGCAACATTAGGCTTACTTCTATTTGCAAAAAGCGAGCATCCCCGGGGAGTCAATACACTTTTCTCAAAATCATTTAAATTAGTTCCATCAAAGTTCCCTGAGATGCTATTATTCCAACGGCCAAAGAATAGTGCTCTAAGAGAGGCGTAGCAAGCAGTCGTTAAAGGTAAAGTGTGAATATACCATCCTAGCCCCTTGTTCCCATGTTGCAGTAAATGGGTGCAGATCCAGCAGTTGCTCTTATTAAAAATGGCATGCGTCGAATTCATTATTATCATTAAAGTGCTATTGTGATACTTTCGTCTATGCTGAGAGTCCCTAGGTGACAGAGTATGAAGGTGTACAGAGGGAGTCAGAGCAGTAGGTACAATTTCAATTGGTAAAAGAGGCTCTAGAGGATACATTTCTTCAAAGTACCAGAGTCCCACGGCAGTGACTACACAAATCCCAATTATTATCATCACAACACAGCAATACGTTTTCCGGGCCCAGGCACATTGTTCATTGTCCGAGTTGGTCACCCCCTTATTTACAAGTCCAATACGAGCAGTAGCGGTGGAGGTGGCAGACATCATAGTTTTTCAATCGACGACCCCAATGTTTGTTGCTGGCGACACTACGGTCGCGCGACTTCTTAGTCCTTCCCCAACCCTAGCCAGCAGAATCCCCCTTTTTTTCCAAAATTTTCCTTTGTAAGAACAAAACTCTCAATGACTCTTTTCTTTTCCAGATGCACAGGCAAAACCTGTGCTGCAGTTCTATTTTCTTCGTCGAAGGTCTTACCTGGTGGTTCCCGGTACTGCTTGATCCGGAAATAAGGTAACGTCACTTCCTGAGGGAAGCAACGTATCAGAGGCGACAGAAGTCGCAGAACTTGAAACAACGTTTTCCGGAAGTGACTTTTCCGAATAGTGTGGAGACAAAATGGACGGTTCCCCAAGCTCCACGGGCTCAGGGGGGTTCTCTGACACACTCACAGTGCTATTTGCTACTCCAGGATCAGAGATTGTAGCATCAGCAAGGGGTTCTGCTTCTTCTGTAACGTGTGGCGTCGGGTGAGGAAGTTTCTTGACATGCGTCGCGTGGATCCAATGCTTCTTTCCAGCCACCCGCACTGCTGTCTGGGGGACCAACAGCACCTGGTAGGGTCCCCGCCAGCGAGGCGCGAGGCAGGAGGACCTTTCGTAGGCCTTCAGCAGGACCCAACTTCCAGGCTGAATATTGTGTCCTGGGCCCGTAAACCGTACAGGTAAAGCTGATCGTACCTGATGATAAATGAAATACAGATTTTTAGTCAACTGGTTACAGTAGTCTGGAAGCAATACATTTTCAACATCTCTCAGCGCTTTAGGCTTTGGAAGACCTCAGATATTAGCAGGCCTCCCCATCACCACCTCGAATGGAGAAAGACCAGCCTTAGTTTGAGGTGTGGTACGCATGGCTAACAACACAATAGGTAAGGCGTCCGGCCATTTCAGTTTGGTGCCGGCACATGTTTTAGCAAGCTTATTCTTTAGGATACCGTTATGTCTCTCTACCAACCCAGCACTTTGAGGATGTCTAGCCGAATGAAATCGTTTTTCGATGTGTAATGCTGTGCATATCTGCAAGATTACTGCTGCAACAAAATGTGGACCGTTGTCCGACCAAATGACGCTTGGCAACCCAAATCGTGGGAAGAACTCCTTTACCATAGTCTTCGCAGTGGTCATGGCAGTAGCATCCTTGACGGGGAAAGCCTCAACCCATTTACTAAAGGCACAAATGATCACAAGGATGTATTTTAGATTGTTACACCGTTCCATCTCAATAAAATAAAAGTGGATGACCTCGAAGGGGACAGAAGGAGGCCCAAAACTACCCCTTGGAGTTGCTGTCCCCTTCCCCACATTGTGCTGCAAGCAAATCATGCAACTTTGGACATACTGCTGGGCGATTTTCAAAATGTTATCATTTACCCAGACTTTTTCTAACATTTTTGTGATCTGTTGAGCACACACATGCGTAGGACCGTGTGCCATCGTAACCATCGCCAGCACATATGAATTAGGGAGCAACCATTTCCCTTCAGATGTGTCCACCTAACACCCATCTTCATCTAGTTTCCCCATCCCTTCAGCCCACTTTTAGACTCTTCAATTGTGGAATCAGCTTGGATATCTCGTACAGGGTATTGGGTCTGTATCTTGTACAGACCCAATACCCTCATCCATTACATAGGCATCTCTTGTTTCTCTTAGAGCATACATGTCTGTACTAAGGTCTGTGGCCGTTTGCCTGGCTATCTGGTCAGTAAAAGTGTTCCCTTTCCCCACATCATCTATGACCTTGCGATGCGCTGCGCACTTTATGATCGCTAACTGACTAGGGAGCGCGAGTGCCGAGAGCAATTGCACTATCAGGGGGCCATGCTGAATCTTGGTCCCATGTGAGGTTAGGAACCCTCTTTCCGACCAGAGCCTCCCAAAGTTGGGAGCCACCCCAAAGGCATACTGGCTATCAGCATATATATTTACTGTACGCCCTTCGGAGAGTTCACAAGCTCGGGTCAACGCTGTAATCTCTGCGGCCTGTGCGGAGTTATGCGGAATCCTCTTAGTTTCAACAACCGTACTCAATGCAGTGACTGTACCATCCGGAATTTTGAAGCAGGAGCCATCACAAAACAGCTCCCCTTCCGCATTATCCAAAGGAGTATCTATAAGGTCTATCCTGCCCTTCGTTTTCTGTTCAGTAGTATACAGGCAGTCATGTGATTCTTCGTCACCGCGAACGGCATTTTGCGGGAAAGGTAGGAGTTCAGCCGGATTAAGGACACAACACCTCTTAATTTGAATGTGAGGGGCAAACAAAGTCAATTCATACCTCGTCAGCCGAGCAGAGGTGAGGTGCTGTTAGGGTTAAATCATGGCCTAGGACCATCCCCTCACTCTGTTTTACAGACACGGCAGCAGTAGCGACGGCTCTCAAACATCTTGGCAAAGCGCATGCGACAGGATCAAGGGCGGAAGAGTAGTAGCCGCACGGTCTATTCTTCCCTCCGTGTTCCTGTGTTAATACAGCCAAAGCACATCCATCACATTCATGCACAAACAACACAAAGGCCTCATTGTAATTTGGAGTACCCAGAACCGGTGCAGAGCATAACGCGGTTTTGAGAAGCTCAAATGATCGTTGATGTTCCGACTTCCATGGCAGCGGCGAAGAAATGCCCTTCTTCGTCAAGGCCAACATCGGTTTTATCACTAGTGAGAAGTTCGGGATCCACAGCCTACATTAAGAAGCCATACCTATTAAGGCACTGACTTCCTTCTGTGTATTTGGGACAGACATGCCAGAAATGTGTTTTATTCTTTCAGGTGTCAATCTTCTCCCCTCCTTTGACAGGAGATAGCCTAAATAGGCGACCTCCTGACAACAATATTGAAATTTCTTAAGCGAAGCTTTATGACCATGTTCAGCCAAATGAATAAGCAACAATACAGTGGGCCTCATTACGACCCAGGCGGTAAGTTACCGCCTGGGTCGTACCTTTACCACCATGGCGTAAACTACGTTTACGCCATGGTGGTTGGCAGACTTACCGCCCCATTCCGAGGTTGGCGGGGCGGTAAATCCCCAATCCCCATTTACCCTTCCCTATTCCCATTTTTGCCCCATAGGGCATAATGGGAGTGGGGAAGGCGTTAATTACGCCACCGTAAATTACGGTGGCGTAATTAACATCAAGGTCCCTTAGCGCCATTGATTTTAACACCTGCTAAAAGCAGGTGTTAAAACCTCCATGGCGCTAAGGGACCTCGGAATCAGGCGGTAAGGGTCGGCGCTGTTTACGCCGCCGTAAACCCCTTACCGCCTGAGTCGTAATGAGGCCCAGTGCCTTCTTTACAAGCACTTTCTGAATCTGCAGCTAAAAGCAAGTCATCGACATACTGAAGCAGTGTACAAGTAGATGGCAGCTCAAGGGTGTCAAGCTGCTCTTTCAAAGCCCTACTATAAATGCTTGGACTTTCAGTATAACCTTGAGGTGCACAAGTAAATGTGAACGAACGTCCTCCCAAGGTGAAAGCGAACAAATATCTACTATCCTTGTGTATAGGAATACTGAAGAAAGCATTCTTCAGATCCACAACACTAAAGTGAGTAGCTGTAGCAGGGATCATCGTTGATATCGTTGTCACATCAGGCACAATTGGAAATTGTGGGGCGACACCTTTATTAATAGCGGGTAGATCAATTATGAAACGGAATGGGATTGCATTGTCGCCTTTCTTGTACATGGGTAAAATCGGACTGTTACATAAACTACCTGCAATCTCTTCAATCACCCCTCGATGCACAAAATCGGAAATAATGCACTTCAAAGCACGCTCGCCCTCAACTGAGATTTTATATTGCGGAATGTGTGGTAGTTTAACTCCATGTTTCAAAACTATTTTAACGGGTTCAACCTGTAATACCCCGACATCATTGTCGTCAACCGCCCACAAACATTTCGGGACAACGCTAAATCCAGGAGGCAATGGTCGAGTCAGAAACTGAGAACTGGGAAGTTGCTGTGGTGAAATCGTCAGTCGCACACCGTCAGAGGAACAATGAATCACTGCATTTAATTTCTTCAACAGATTTAACCCCAGCAAATTCTCTCCACAGTTTGAAGTCAAGAGGAATGGACAGTGGTCCGTAAAGGGACCCAAAGAAACAGGCACCGGCGAAGAAACCGGACAAACAACTGGTATGCCAGAAAACCCTACAGAAACATTAGTTTGCCCTGACAGTGGAATGTTTGGAACCCGAGAATGATCAATGGAGCACTTCTGTGCTCCGGTGTCTATCAAGAACTGATGTTTCCTATTCCCCACTAACAGTTCAACGTAGGGACCTTTTTGACTAACGGGAATAGGTGAAGGTTCCAAACCCTGCTTCGTGCAATCCTAACGAAACAAAATGTCGTCGAAAGGAAGCTCTTCAGAAAGGTAGGCAGCAGAAGGGTGATCAAATATGTTTCTTGTGTCCACACTCAAAGTTTGATTATCACGTGAAAAAGGTTGCTGAGGATCTTGTGAGAGCTGACCTCTATCAGGGCCCCCCACTCCGAGGCGACCTCTGGGTCGTCTACCCATACTCCCAAATGTGTTGTTTGACCTCTGTCGAAAGACGGGGCACTGTGCACGCCAATGACCTTCCTGGCGACAATAGGCACATTGATTAATATTCACAGGACCCAAGGGGACGTTCCCTTGCGAAACATACTGACCTCTGGTCTGTGAATAACCTCCTCTTGGATTTCTAACAATTTGCTGTAACAATACTTTAGTCTTCAAATCTCCTTTCCTCTTCTCCACTCTATCTTTTTCATTATTGACACGGTTCTCGTAATACTGAGCCATGTGCAAAACTTCAGATTGGGATTTCGCCTGCCAAGCACTCTCGGAGGACATAATCTGTGACTGGATGTCAGGCAGCAATCCACGCACAAATTTGTCCACAAACAACCTTTTCCCAGACTCTGTGCCCAAGTCCTGTCCACTGAAGTCAGAGAATACCTGTTCGAATCGATTAAAGAATTTGGTGGCACCCTCAGATTTTCCTTGAACACAGGCCGTAAGCTTGTCCCAAATAATTATTTTCAGAGGAATTATGGTTTTCAATTTTGCAACAATTCTATCGGGCAAAGTGAATATTACCTGAGGTGGTTTCTCACCAGCTGGTCTTTCCCCATCAAGCCTAGTTATGTTAGCCCACGTATCTCCCAACCCAGACACATCGTCTATTGTTCGAACCTGCTTCCATAAATCTACGGGCAGGAGTACAGGGAATAACAAGTCAATATCACTTAGGGTGAACACAGAGGACTGCAAAACGGACTCTATCTCTTTGTCGAATCCTGTTGGATTTTTCCTAATATCAGGAATTGATTGTCTAATAGTGTTCACTTCCTGTCGCGAAAACAGGACGTGAACAAATTGTGATACATAATGTGCGGGAATGTCCACAGCGGGTGCACCCGTCCCAACGTTAGCAGGAATCTCAACCTTTGGGACAAATGTCAGAGGAACCTCTCCATAGGCAACTGAGATATAGGTAACTCCGACCGCTTACTAAGCAACAGAGCCAGGTCGAGCGCTAAGGCAGTCGAAGAAGTGTCGAGCGAGAAAGCCATCTTACAAATACCCAATAACTCTGTGGGACGACTAACCTTCTTTCTTACACATTCATCCTGCAGGTACTCCACCATTACCTGAATCACCTTCCTCTGCATTTCTACTGTATACTGACTGTACGTGTCATACACTTCATCTGGCGGTATCGATGAATCCGAGATCCATCGAATCGCATCTTTTGTACAGATTCGTACTTCCTCAGATGCTGATTTATGACACGGAAGGAATCGTTTCTGCACATACATACTGTCGTCTTCATCATCCTTATCCCGCAATTTTCCTACGTCCCTCCTATACTCAAATAACCTCTCGACATGACCATGTACTTTCTCCTCAGTGTCCCTTGAAAGCGCTAGAGTATTCAGATCCCTCAACCCTTGTGGGAGATCTGCGTTATGTAATCTACCCCACATTACACATAAATGAGTCCCCAAACCTTCAATAAAAACATTTTTCTCAGGAAAATTGTCCATATTTGATAATGTGGAAAAAACATTAGCTTGATCATCTCTCTCCATACAATGCTTAGCCCATGCAAACAATTCCTGTTTCTTTTCTGCAGAGACAGTATTTCGCGTGACAATCTTTGACCTGTACCCTGATCAACTACAGTTGGTACAGAACCACTCGGGAGCGGAGGTGCGGGCAAATTCAATGGAGGTGTGACTATCGGCGCAAGGGGAAGAGGTGGTAGAGTAGGTGGAGGAACAACAACTGGAGGAATAGGAACAATAGGTTGTACAGGGGGAACAGGAATAACAGCAGGAATAGGCAGAGCACCAGGGAGAAGATCATACGGAGGTGGCGCAGAGGCACCAGGCCTTTGTTCGTTTAACAATTTGTCAATAAATTCTTCGGAAACATGAAAATCTTTAGAGGGATAGATTTTCTGGATACCGAGTGAGAAAGCCCTATCCATATTCTTGACTGACTGAATGTTTTTCCTTATCATATAACAACGCCTTTTCGGCATTCGTTTTATGACGGCGTACATGTTTATCCCTACTTTTAAGCTGCTGCAACGCTTCTTTTTTCCAATTCTGCAAGACATCAAATGGTGCAGGTCTGGCCTTCTTCTTTAACAAGACCGATTCTAGGTATTCAATACGGGGGATCTCGAAACTACCATTGATTGGCCACTGAAATTCGGTGGCATGTCTGGTTTGTCTGTGCCAAATATCATTAAATACTATACTTCCAATGCCATGCTTACAGTACATAGTACACGCCGGCGACCCCTCCTGTGGTGCCGGGCGGCTAAATTCCAAAGATTGTCGATCGCTGCGGAGCAGTGCCCCAAAGCAGCTAGACAATTTCCCAGGCATTTCACAAAAATTGGTGTTAACTGGTCAATAATTGTGTCTGCAGATACAATACGCCAAAATCAAATTGTCAGGGTTAAATTCAGAGTCGGGCCACGACTACACCTGACCAAACCTAAGGAGGACCGTACGGTTTACCAAAGAACTTACCTAACAAATTTTACCTTGTGTTTGGTGGTTTCGACAAATCTGCCCACCTCAAAAATGGACCCTCATCAAGATGCCATTTCAGACCACACGACTATCGTCCAAGGATCGGATCGTGCAGCGCTGACGAAGTATCGCGTCTCGTTCGGTCGGGCCCGCAGTATCACACTGTCCGATCCCGGTTCGATAGCCTGCGTCAACCTTCAATAATCCGGCATCAATCTTGAGGGTCCCTATTCGGGCGCCAACTGTGAAAACAGAAAAATAATATGAGGCCGGGAATTCCAAAAGGATACGCACCAACACAGGTTACAAAGAAATATACAAGTACTTTATTTCAAGCTACAACAGTTACCAAGTCAACTGACAAACGGATAGCTATTCGGCTCTCAGTATAACATAACGAGGGTTCGATGTGTTCAGTGAGAGACAGCACATTGGATTACCCGGGCCATTTATACAATTTGTCCAGCCCTTGGCCAACCCTCTTGCGGGTTAACCATTCTGTGAAATACAATACTGGTCTAGGGTTCCTTGCCAGGTCAACCTTTAATATATGCATTTTGATTAGTTTCGCTGATATAAGTAGTACATTTACATATAGGTCAACAGTAGGACAAGGTCTCAGTTCACGACCCCGACAAGTAGCCTGCAGGCATATTAATCATTCAGCTGTACAGAGGTCACAACGGCCAGAATCTATTCGAAATGTCATTTGGCCTCCATTTTGATGTTCAGGGTGGCTTCTACATAACAAGAGAACCTAAAATGGCAGCTTGATTCAAGATGGCGGCTTACATTGATTTCTCTGAGGTCAAGACCTTGCCGTGGAGTTTGTTCGCGCATGATGTTTAGACAACTTGGCGTAGGCCAATACACATATAACTATTACAATAGGAGGCATAATATTATTTCTATTCCAACAATAGCACCAACCGTGTTCCCACGCCTGCGCAGGCATCATGCATTCTTTACCATTGAACTGTAAGAAGCAGTGTGTGCCAGTAAATGTGCATTGGAGGTTTTTAAGAAATGTAAAGTAGTTGCAGGAGGACCATGCTACGAGTCAAGTCGCTGAAGGCACACTCGATTAAGTCAATGATGTACAGCTACCTTTATGCCATTACCTTTATTAAGACGGCCTAAAAATAACAATGGCATTCCCAGAACAACACAGAGTTGTCTGTGAAAGGAGACCCCTGTGGGAGTGCTTATGCCGTGGGTGGGCTAAAGGTGAACTAAAAAACGTTGCCGTTAGTATGCCCACGGGTGTGCACTGAGTGGAGGTATAGCTAAACAACAACGGCGGGTGGTGTGTCCCTTCTCGCCCCAATCCCCCGACTCTCTTATATAGCAATAGACTGGGCTTATGAGTGAGGCTAGTGCAACAACTAATAGCCAGAACAGAAACTGTGGCTGTACTGCACCCATGTCTGCCCGCAACCACCTTCCTCGCTACTGCACTGTTCTCCTTTCTTCAGCATCTGTGTGGACCCCCATATCCCCTAAAGTCCTTTCCACTACAGAATTAGTGGCTCACCAATGTATATAGCCAGTTCTATCCTCATCAGGCCTGGAGAAAAGCCTATGGACTAAATCGAGGGTCTGCAACCTGCGGCTCTTTAGAAAATTACTACTATGACTCCCACCAGCCCTCACCTTTGACTATGCTGACTAGGGTTGATGGGAGTTGTAGTCCAAAACATCTGGAGAGTCAAAGGTTGCAGACCCTTGCACTAATTCAATGCGTTATGTTCATAGTAGCCATATTTGGTAAAAGGCACAATTCCCTGTAGCGAAAAGTAGGTATGTATGGTTCTATATAAAATATGCAGTTTTATAACAAATGAGAACAATGAGAAGAGAAGGGGATAAGAGGAGGATGCCAATATTGTTGTTCAAGTAGTGTCCCCTCCCAGGGAGAGGTGATGGGGTTTAAGGGCAAGTTTAAAAGCAGGCATAGTGGTGATATCTTTGATAAAAGGGGGGAGTCCAATGGTGAGGATCACCGAAAAAAAGGCACAGGGTGTGGCAGGGATCAGCCAGGTTTAATGGGGTGATGAAGTGCAGGGTGCCAGGTGGGTAGTAATGAAAGAGTATGATGAACAGACATACATGGAGATCCAGCTGGCATAGTGTCAGTTGCTGGCATGTTAGAGGAAGGGTTGAGGAGGTGCAGTGTGCAGATTGAAAAGTTGAGAAGTTTGTTAAGGAGGGAAATGGCAGAGAGAGGTGCCCAGGAGACGACTGGCCTATATGTCATGTCAGCTGGGAGCAAGTTTGGACATCCAGAGTTTAATGGGGGTAATGGGTACAAAAGAAAAAGAGCATATGGCCACTGGAAGTTCTGGTCCAAATGGAAATTGAGTGGAAAATGGAGAAGCATGGAAGAGACTTATGCCAAGTGGTCATTCCAGTTATTGACTGGGATTTATAGAGGATGTCCAAGATGGCCCCCAGATTAGACAGCAGAAATAAAAGTTAAAAAGGGACTTATCCCTTTTTGACAATGAAGAGTCGGGCGGGATGCAGACAGTTGCTTGGCAATGTACTCAAGGGGATCTGTTATCCGGCCGTCCATTCCAGGCCCTGCAAGTTCTATATTTCTCTGGTGCCATTATCGGTTCTTCCATGCATCTTCCCCAGCTTCCCATTTCATTCCTTATGGCTGCCAATTACCCCTCCTTTCTCCTTCTGTTTTTGCAGGATAGGGCCATGCTGGCCCCATGAGATGCGATCATGCCCTCCTGCTTCTGGCCGTCACAGCTCTTGGATGTTGCATGCCAGCGTTCCTGGCTCACTCCCTGGCTCTCCACCACCCCACTTGCTCCCTTGAACCTCTGAGCCATCTCGTCGCATTTGCTCTGTCCCTTTCCCTGCTCACTTCCTCAAACCTCAATGGTACCTTCTGTCTATCATGTTGGCATGGTTGCGCTTTCGCTGGTGGAAGTGAAGCTCATCTTCTAGGAGTCTTGTTCTTGGGACCCTTCCTATCTAATCTCATCTTAGGTGGCCAGAGCTCCCAGGGGGCAGCTTTTCCCTGTATCCTCAGGGTGTTTTACTCTGCAGGGTGGAACAGGGCATTCTTCTACCCCTCTCCTGATCCACTCAGATGATCCCTCACAATAATCTAGTGTATGCTTCTGTAGAGATCACACTCGACGCATTGGGCAAGTGTGTAAGTTTATATTTATTAACAGGCCCGCATGGAGGTCTGGACCATCTTGTATATCAACCGCCTGCTCTCTGCCTCGCGACCTCTGCTCACTCAAAGAATCACAGGTCGCGCGACAGGGAGCAGGCTGACACATAACATTGTATCTTCTTTGACAACAGCTCTACATATCTCCCCCCTAAATAATGGAAGAAAACAGTGTTGGATAAAACTTCTATATAAAACTACAACCTAACCCATACATATCTTGAACAAAGAAATTAACATACATAATCTCCCAACCACGCTGGTTCCTCGGTGACTCTACCACTTGAGGTAACATTTGCATTGCTCACGCCAAGCTCTTCATTTATAATATCTCGATCAACATCCTGATTCGCAACATCACCACTCACTTGTTAATCCACATGGTTTCTCATTGGTTGTTCTTCCCTTCCTTGCACTTCAGTGGCCTTAGCCAGCCTACCCTTCGACCACATATTACCTCCTTCAAGAACAACAACACCATTTCTAACAGCTGAAATTTTCCTAGGTCGAAGAAATTTACTTTCAGAACACTTCTCAACAAATCTTGGATTCTTTATGAACACTTGCTCTCCCACACTCCATGCACGCACTTTCACATTCTCCCTTCTGTCAAGGTGTTCTTTGTTCCTTTCTTGCCCCTCCTTGACCAATACCATTATTGCGTCCCTATCTACCACAACTGCTTTTGCCATACCTAACCACCCTGGGCAAAGTTTGGTACCTGGTTCTCTACCTTTCAGAGACACAAATGGAGCAATACCCGTAATCGAATGTGGTTTTGTCACATAGCTCCAGGTCACATGTTTTAGAACTTCTCTCCATGGCTGCCCCATGCGTAAGGCCATTTGGATGCCTCCCTTTAAGTATCTGTTCACCCTCTCTACTAAGCCATTTGCCCTGGGATGGTATAATGCCATTCTTGTGTGCAAAATACCATAACTGGCTAAAAACCTCTTCATTCTTTCTGACATGAACTGCACCCCATTGTCAGATTCTAATTCAGAAGGGACACCCTCCTTCAAAAAAACTTTCTCCAAAAACTTGATCAACACATTTGCGGTCACTTCTCTAACCGCTTCCCATTCTATCCACTTGGAATGAAAGTCAACTAGTACCAACAGATATTTAAATCCTTCATCCACCCCTGCAATAGGGCCCATTATGTCAACCGCCAATTTCATCCACGGTTGGTCTGGAATAGTGTTGGGAATCATTGGTGTTTCTCGTACCACCCTACATTTGCACCGGATTGACATGACATACAATTCTTTACACTCATCTCAGCCATTCTATCTATACCTGGCCACCAATAGCTTTGTCTTAACTTTCTCTTCATAGCTCCTTCACCAGGAAGTCCTAAGTGTGTCAAGTCTACTAACACAACCCTAATACCTTCTGGTGGTACACAGAATTTACCCCTTCTTAGTTTTTCATTTACCAAATTCAGCTCTTCCCTGACTTCCCACCACACTAGGAATCTCTTGTCCAGATCACGCTTCTCCAGCCACCCTTCCACCGTCCACTGCTTTATCAATCTCAAATCACCATCCTTCTGCTCTTCATGTATCCACATTTCACGTCCCACTGCACTTTCTGCTTCCGCCACCACTCCTTCATCTAAATCCTCCATCTCTAGCTTTTCTACTCCTTTCATAGGCAATCTGGATAGGCAATCTGCTACTACATTATTTTACCTGGTAAGTAACTCACTTCAAAGTTGTACATCTGTAATCCCAAACCCCACCTGCTGATTCTCGGGGACCCTAATGCCCATCTGGCACTTTCAAACAGTTGTGCCATAGGCTTATGGTCAGACCTTACTTCAAATTTCCTCCCCTATAGAAAGTACTTAAAATGGTGGATTGCCCAAAACATTGCCAGGGTCTCTCGCTCTATGACTGAATAGTTACTCTCTGCACCCCTCAGCGGGCACGAAGCAAAAGCTATCACTCTCTCCACATTGCTTTTGTCATAATGTACTAAAGCTGCACCCAGTCCTACAATACTGGCATCTACCACTAAGACACATTTGTCACAAGCCATAAACTTTCCAATCGAGGGTGCACTTATTATAGCTTTTTTAATCCTCTTAAATGCCTCTTCGCATTCTGCACTCCACACAAACTCTACCCCTTTCCCTAGTAAACCTCTCAAAGGTGTGGACATGCTGGAAAAATCCCTGACAAATTTATGGTAGTACTCCGCCAGCCTGAGGAATGACCTTACTTGATCCTTGTTCCCTGGTTGAGGAGCACTCTTAGTAGCCTCTACTAAGCTTTCCTTGGGTTTTACTCCATCCCTGTCCAGCACATGCCCAAGAAACTACACTCTCTCCGCTCTGATTTTGCATTTGTTCCTCTGCACTGTTAGCCCAGCATCATTTAGCCTGTCCAACACTTGTCTGCGGATCGTATCGTGATCTTCTTCTAAACTAGCATGGACCAAAATGTCATATTGGAAAATCACTACATTTCGTATTCCCTCCATCACAGTTTCCATTACTCTCTGGAAGACAGCTGCTGCCAACGCTAGCCCAAATGGCATCCTGCAGTACTTAAAGGTCCCTAACGAGGTCACAAATGCGGTTAGATGTTGACTTGCTCCTGCCAATGGCACCTGATGATAAGCTTGAGATAAGTCTATCACCAAAAAGAGTTTCGCCCCATTCAATGTAGTTAGCTTCTCTCCAATATTGGGTAGAGGATGTCTGTTAATTAGGATATTTCTGTTCAAGTCTCTCAAGTCTACACATAGGAGGTCATTACAACCCCGGCGTTAAGGGTTAATGACGGCGTTAACCCTTAACGCCGGATTCCCACTTTAACGCCTGCTTTTGGCAGGCGTTAAAGTCCATGGCGCTAACCCGCCATGGTGCTAATTACGCCGCCGTAATTTACGGCGGTGTAATTAGCGCCTTCCCCACTCCCATTGTGCCCTATGGGGCAAAAATGGGAATGGGGAAGGGAAAATGGGAAATGGGGATTTACCGCCCCACTCACCTTGGAATGGGGCGGGAAATCCGCCATCCACCATGGTGTAAACATAGTTTACACCATGGTGGTAAAGTTGGTGCACTTAGCACCAAGGTTGTAATGACCTCCATAGTCTTATCTCACCATTAGGATTAGCAGCTACTACCACTGGTGACAGCCACTCAGAACTTTCTATTCTTTCGATGATTCCCCCTTGAAGAAGTTTCTGTATCTCTTGTTTCACTTTTTCATTTAAGTGGTGTGGCACCGGTCTAACTTTATATACCTTGGAAACTGCTCCACCCTTGAGAACTATCTCATGTTCGAACTCCTTTAGTACTCCTAACTCTTCTGTGAACACCCTGGGGAACCCTTGTTCCCACCTGTCTTTAACTTCTGCCACTGTGATAGGATACTCAGCACTTCCTTGAATTCTAATTCCAAGTTTTCGTTGCTCCACCCAGCCTTAAAGGGAAGATCCTTCTTGGGTCACATACACATCCGCTTCGCAGCTGCACCCCTTATACTTTATGGACGCTTTTAATTTACCTAAGACTTTGATCTTCACATTTCCATAGGCGTATGGTTCAATCATGTGTTCCTTTAGTTGTTCCACTTTCCCTTGCACACACCCCTCAAACGTTTTTCTAGATATGTTGGTCCATGTTGAACAACTGTCAACCTTCATGGTCACAACTCTCCCGTCAATGAAGAAGACATCTGTCGGTCCATTTCCCTTAGGATACAATTCAGCAACCTCCAACACGTACTTCCCTTGATAAGGAACTGTGTGACTCTCTTCTTTCTCAGGAACACTGGCTTCTACACTGTTCACTTGCCCAGACTCTCTGTACATCCTTGCAAAGTGTCTTCTCTTCTTACACTTTAAGGAATTAATATTTCGTGCTGGGCAAAACATACTCGAAGATATGTGGCGGTTGCTACCACATTTGAAACATTTGACTTCCTTGAAAGTGCTGGGTTTCTTTGCATTTCTGGGTGCTGCGACTTCACCTCCTGGTTCGTCTCCTCTCATATTTGACATGTATTTGGTTGTCTGTTCCATGCTCCTGGCTGCTTCGACTGGCAACTCTAGAGGAAGGTCCTTAGGTAACAGTCTCTCCTGGACCTTGGGACTATTTGTGCAGCGGACTAGTTGATCTCTTAAGAGCGAATCAGTAAGGAGACCAAAATCACAAGTATGGCTCAATGTCCTTAGAGCAGCAATGACATTTTCTACTGGCTCTTGTGGTTCCTGTACTCTCTGAAAGAATTTATGTCTCTCAAAAGTAGTGTTCTTTTTAGGCTCAAAATGGATCTCAAGTTTCTTTTCAGCTGTGCTGTATGGATCAGATTCACCCTGGCCCTCTTGCGGTGGTTCTGGTAGCCCATCATACACAGTGCAGCCTTCAGCGCCCAAATTGTGTAACAGTATGGCTTCCTTTCTGGCTGAGGCGAATTTGTCACCCTATAGCGACGAGATACGTGTCAAATAGTCTTTTTCACCTATCCCAGCGGATGGCTGGTGTGCCAGCTTCAGGTAAGAATGGTGGGGGTGGTGCCATACTAGCTGCAGCCATTTTGACAATCTTCTCACAGTTGACTCTGTGGTTACTGTATGACCTTCTTTGATGTGTTCTCTCTTGTGGTGTGGTCATGGTACGAGTCCACTATAGTCCTCTTTTGTTATGTTTTATTCCCTTCCTTGAGTTGCCAGTTTTGTCTTATTACATTGTGTTAGACCTTTCCTTATGATACTTTGGGCTGGTGTGTCCACAGACTGTGCCCCTCTTGCTGCAACTCTTCAGTTTCTCTGTTAGCTCAATGTTTTGTAATCCTGTAGTCAGCCTTGTTTTACTGGTAGATACTGTGATTTTCTATTGGCCACTTCTTCCTTTATCAGTTTGTATATATTTGGCCCCTCCCTCTGATTAGAGTAGTCTCCAGGGAAACTTTGTTCCAAATTGCTGACAACAGGACGGTCCTGCAGCGCATAGGTGTTGGTCTGCCTTTACCCCTCCCCCCGCCTCCTCACCTCTATTCGATGTGCTGGGAAGAGGGTGGGGCGGGTTGTTGATGCTCACACACACACCAGGAGTTGTCTCTTCGTGATCCTTCGCGGGAGAGAAAGCGTAGTCTCGCCTGTGTTGCATGCTCCAGCTGGTGTCAGGCGTACTCGGGTCTCCGAGGATAGCAGCACCAACGGCCTCTGTCAGTGCCTGCACGTACCGTATCATGGCAAATTAAACAAGCCGAACGGGAGACTCGCACATCATGTCCTCCAGCGGTCCTGTTACAACACACTAAATCCCATCCTCGTAGCCAGTGTAGAGATCACACTCGAGGCATTGGGTAAGTGTGTAAGTTTATATTTGTTAACAGGCCCGCACATATCAACCGCCTGCTCTTTGCCTCGTGACCTCCGCTCACTAAAGAATCACAGGTCGCGCTGCAGGGAGCAGGCTGACACATAACATTCCATTTTCTATGACAACGTCTCTACAGCTTCCTTTTCAGATGTCTAGCTAAATAAGGGAGTAGAAGAGGCAGGTGGTTTGTCGGTGGGGCAACACACTCAAAAACTCTCTAGTGAGTAAGTTCTTTGTCAAAGTCAGTTTATAGGTGTTTGCTGGAAATCAGACCAGGAACTAATCTTTGCATCTTTCACTCCTGACTGGCAGCCTTTGAAGACATAACTCCTTCCTTTCCCTTGTCTGTTTTTTCTCCTTCTTTTCCCCTGTGCAATAGTGTCTGGGGGGTTGTTATCACCTTGGGGTTTAGGGACCGGGGTAAGGAAGTGATTGGTCTCTGATGGCAGGATGATATATTTGGAATCCTGAGAATTAGTGAAAGACTGGCGGGAAAGTTGAGGGAGAAAGGAATGGGGGTGCTATATAATGTGCTGTGATTTAGATGACTTTGGTGTTTGAGGAGTTGAGCATTAAACAATGAAGATCCATTGAGTGGAAGCAAAGGAACTGCATGTCATCAGAAAGTAATTGGTAGGACGTCTGAAAGAGATGTGTTTGCCCAGCAAGTATGAATGGAAATGACTGGGGATTGAATCTTGAAGGCACTCCCACTGGGGGTTGGTGGCTTCAGATTTATGGGTGTTCTTGGAGAAGGTGAAAGAGAAGTTAGAAAATAGGAGAGACGGGTGCAGTGTCTTTGCTGGAAAGATTAAATATGGTAAGACGCAGAAGAGGGTGGTCAACAGTTTCAACGCAGGTCCAGAAGGATGAGGATGAAGGAGAGTTTGGAGTAATGGGCTGTGGGAAGAATATCGGAGAGGTGCCGCACTGCAGTTTCAGTGGATTTATAACTAAATAATGTGAGTTGGAGGGGTACACAGAGATCCCTAGCTTTGTGGTAGATGTTGAGCTGGTTAAAGGCCACCCCTACAAGATGTTTGGAGCATTTAGGGAAAAGGGAGACTGGGTGATAATTGGCTGGTTTGTGTGGGTCAGCAGAGGGCTTCTTCATGGCGAGTAGTTCAGTTACCACCTTGAATGAGATTGGGAGGATCACAGTTTTGAGAGGCTTAAAGGGTAGAAGAGGTGGGTTGAAGTTACAGTTGCCAGGGGCTTAATTGTGTTGAAGGAAAATGAGTTTGCAGTCTACAGAGCCACACAATGGATTAGCTTGCATACCATTATGTTCAAAAATGTAATGCAGTTGCTTTGCATTGGCTAAGGTATTATTAAAGAGTGAATTGGCCCAACATGTACTGTAGTCCCACAGCAACACTTCAGCCTATATTTACATATCCATGTGCTGCAATGCTATGGCAACCCTTCAACCTATGGCATTGCTGCACATATGCATATAGGTTGAAGCCTTGCTTTTGTGTTGCGGCAGCACGCAGATCTTCAATCTGTGCTAATGCAACCTTATATGTTAACAATATGGGTAAGTTTAACAGAAACAGTGGGTTAAAAAGGAGCCACAGAAGCAGAGAATAGGTGTTGTGGGTGGATCTGGGAAAGAGGTGGAAAGTGAGTCTGGGAGTATTGGATTAAGGGTGCCTTGCATCTTAGAGCTATTGCATGGGGGTAGAGGGAAAAGTGATTGGCAGACAGAGAAGAGGAGATAGAGAAAGGGTGTGTGGAGCCAGCCCAGCCTGTAGGCATAGTGATGAGTTCTCAACGGTGCAATAGGAGTATCTGTGTTGAGGTTCAAGATGTTTATGAACTTAGCTTAATTCATGGCAGTACATGGTGCACAATACAGCCTCATAAGAGGACGCAGTGAAGGGAAAGGATCTTTGTCAAATCTCCTTAGATGAGGATTCATGCTGGTTTTGAAACTTTGAATTTCTGCGGAGGACCAGGGCTGGACGTAGAGCTAACAGGGATAAAGGTGTAAGCCAGGTAATGGTGTCCAAAAGGAGGACTAAGGGCTCAGTGGAAGTTGGCCGATGCTTGATTGTTAGAGGAAGTCTTGGGTGGGGAAAGGACAAGGAGTGAGGACCTGCCATCAACAAAGTGGTGGGGGGGGGAGCATCAGGTTTCAAGTTCTGTTTAGATGACTTTGGAATTGTGCGAGGCATTGGGGGCAGGTACGCATAGTATTAAAGTGAAAAACTGAGTGGCTTGAAGGAGAATGGTCAGTATTATAGTGCGGCGGCCGCCACAACGTAATTAAGTTGAGTAGAATTGCTAATAGCTTTTGACTTTCATGATGGATATGGGTGATATTGTGCACACAATATTTGTCACTGCCTCGCAACCCCCATTTCTCCCCAAACTGGACATTTTGGGAAACATTTGTTAAAAAGTTATAAAGAAAGTAACAAAACGTTTTTCTGCCTACTCCCAATAATTTTCCCTTAGAGAAAAAGTACACATTTATGTGCAGCAAAGGGCAAACACCACTAGACAGAATTGGACCAAGCAAGAAACAACTTGGGCACGAAGCAATGACTCAATTTCCGGGAAGGGTCTGGGGTTATTCAATCCAGTAGTTTTTTAAATATTTAATGGTGAAGTGAGTGTCTCCCAAAATTATAGCTGCATTTTTCCCATGGTGCTTTGCAGCAGAAAGGCCGAGAGACTTTTCAGAAAAGGCAGCCATTTTCCCCAACATTCTATTGCTATCAATTTTGACTTGCTGGATGGATTTGCATGACATTTTGGAACAATACATTTTAAAATGTAAGAGTTATTAAGAAAACAAAACACCACCGTTTTGAGTCCATTCATTTTTCCATAGAGGAAAAAGTGGAATTTTTGAACAGCCAAAGAGTGAAAGACGCTGGGCAGATTTGACTTAGTTTCCTTCACTGGTTTGGGGTAAATCCATCCAGTAATTTATAGAATATTCGACAGAGAATGGGTTCCCCCTGCTCCTAAAAACCTTTATATCAGCCTTGGTGCATTGCAGTATAGAGGTTGAGAGAGGCTATTGACCTTTGACTTGGTGGATGGATTTGGATGAAATATCATAAACAAAAAGTTTGTTAAGAGCGCCCCAAACTGAAAATCTTGGGAACAATTTCTTAAAGTTATTAAGAAAACATAAAAACAGAGTTTTCAGTCTACTCCCATTAATTTTCTGCTAGAGAAAAAGTGCTGTTTTTGAACAGCCACAGTGCGAAAACCGCCTCATAGATTTGGACCAAATAAGAAACTATTTGGGTCAAAGCCTTGACCTAATTTCCTTGACTGGTTTTGGGTAAATCCATTCAGTAGTTTCTTAGATGTTTGTTGTTAATGTTAATGTTAAAGGATATTTGTACCGTGCACTATCACCACCGGAGTGGTCCCCTGGCGCTCTGGCGGCTCTGAAAAGGGAAGGGGGTTAATTAGTGGGAGTAAGCAGGAAAAGTGCAAGAGAGCAGTGATGTGCTGTTGGCAGCCTCAACACGGTTAACACCGTTCACTGGGCTTGGGGTGTTTTCCGGTCGGTAGACATCGTATGCTGTTGTGCAAGTCTATGTGAGGTTTGTTTTGTTGTTGCAGTGCAGTGAAGTTTGTGCGGTTTGTTTTGGTATAGGGTTGTGGTTGTGTTTGGTTAGAGTTTGAGAGGTCTAGGTGGAGGGTTGAAATAGTTAGTGGATTGGTTATTGGCATCGTTGTCTAGAAGCGATGTGCTGAATTTCAAATTTCTTTCTAGGTGTGGTGCGCGAACATCACTGCATGTCTATCTAGCACCCGTATCAGCCGATATTCATTATCCCTTCCATAAATGACACTCGCCAATATTCACAACTGTGCCCAAAATTCGGCACTGCTCACCTTTGGAACCTGTCTATGTGTGCGGCTAGCTGGTATTCGCCATTCCATCCAAATCCGGCATCAATAGCATTCCCAATGTTTGACAGAGACATGGGGGTGTCCCCTGTTCCTTAAAACATGTATATTTATCGTCCCTGGTCCTTTGCAGCAGAGAGGCTGAGAAGCTTTTCTGAAATGAAAAATTGTCTTTTTTTTTTTTGCTTGATGCAAGTAATTCCTGTGATATTACTGGGAGAAGCCGCAAATGAAAGGACTCAAAATGCTATTTGGAGGTGGAAAAAGGATGATATCAAGCTTTGGACTGAACTCCCCACAATCTCAGAGTCTAATAAAGTTCTTGACTTCAGAAAGAGACTCAAACCTCTTCTGTTTATGCAGTTACAACTAGGGGAATACTGATTGTTTTGAATTACAGTGCTTAGAGGGCCTGGCCGCCGGCACTATTTAAATACCAATACCAATAGCAACAGCAATAGCAACAGCAATCACATCAGGGTAGAGGTCGGGAGTGGCGAAGAAGACACCATGTGAAGATGAAGATTTTGGGATGGATTGGGAGGCAGTTACGTGAAGAACATTTTTGGTTTATCTGGTGAAGACTGTGGGAATCTCACGAGATTACAGCGGCAATGCCGCAAGACGTGCTCAGAAAATATGTGTCACACAACACAATGAGTGATGGGGCAATGGGAGAGGTTTAGGAATTTAAAAATGAATTGAGTGGAGTCAGGGGACTTGGAAAAAAGAAAGGGGACACATATGGAGTGCCTGTAAGGACGTGGAAGACTTTCTAATTCTGAGCTATTTTTTCCATTACGCGGGATACGTCGAACTGCTGCAATTTCTGTTATTGGAAATTATTACTGTGAAATTATTGTGGGACTAAGTAGTTAGAAATAAAAGGTTTAACACCTGTAGTGCCTATATCTACTGGGCATGGGACAATGGGTGCTTGGTAACAATTAATGGTTTGGCATGGCCAGGCCATTACTAGTGAGCCCAAAAGAAAGCTATTGGTGCAACACGTACAGAGGCCACGGCCAGTGAGACCTCAAAAAACGATGCACCATGTTCAACCATGGCCATTGGCTATGGCTAGTGGGCACAAAAGAAAACTATTGCTGCCATAGCCCTGGCTAATGGGCCCTGAAGAAATAATAGTATAACAAAACCTTTGAAATTTAGTATAAAAACACATTAGTTAAGAGTTAAGGTGATCAGATTTAACCCAACAAAACCCCTAAAATTCAGCACTCTCATTTCAAGCAAGTGCACTTTAACTATGCAGGCCCTGTTGTGCAGCGTATAACAACAATGATGGCATCACGGGTCACATCACTGATGACATCACACATCACTGATGAGATCAACAATTACTTCATACATGACATTATTGATCATATAAATTAGAATATCTTTGTTCACCTCTTTTGATACATATTTTATTTTATCACACTTCACAAGTACCATATGATTACTTTCATTCATTTATAGTACTTAAGAACGTATACAATTTAAAATAAAAATATACAACGTTATACAAATGGTTTGAATTTCATGTATTAATAAGCAATTACAATACTTAAGGGGAAATTCGGCTACATCTAATTCAGGTATTTTAACCATAATGTAATAAGTATATATAGTAGAAAAAAAAGATAAGAATAGATAGAAGTAGAAAGATGTTTATTACTACGTTTTATGAAAATAGTAAATGTACACATTTAAATTTACAATTATTACTCTAATAACATTACACAAACACATTATTTTCTAAATGACAAGTATTATAAACAAATAATCACATATAGTATAAAGTGTGTGCCAGTGTTCATTGTAATAGTATAAAATCTAAGAAATTAAAGTGGGTTAATATACAAAAACAAATCAGTTACTTATACTACATAATTATATTTATAGAAAAAATGAAGATTAGAAAGTAAATAAATTATGAAAAATTATCCCAATACAACAGATTACCTTCAAAGTATGTAATGTTTATTTACTATTCTTCATTGTAATACTATCTATATGTACCTACAATTGTGCACTGTATACTACATTTAAAGAAACAAGGGCAGAATACAATGTACTGTTTAAGTATGAAATATGTGCATAATGATATGTAACAAAAAATATTTGTCATGTTTCAAAACGTAATTAATCAAACTACTAATATCAGTGATGCCATGAGTGATGGCATCAGTGATGTCATCAGAGATGTCATTAGTGATGTCATCAGCGATGTCATCAGTGATGTAATTTGTGATGTCATTTGTGGCCATGGCTACCTTAGAAACCTGTTGTTGCAATATGTATAGGTATGGTCAGTGGGACCCAAAGAAACCTATCGGTGCAACAGGTGCAGTGGCCACAGCCAAAGGCCATGGCTAATGGACCCCAAAGAAAATTAGTGTAACATGTGCAGTGGCTAAGGCTGACATCATGGCCACTGGTCATGGCCAAAGGCCTAGTGGTGCAATAGGGACAGTAGCCAAAGCTGAAGGCTGTGGCCAGTTATCATGGCCGGAGGCTGTGGCCACTTATCATGGCTGAAGGTTATGGCAAGTGGACCCCAATGAAACCTATTGCTGCAACATGTACAGTGCCCATGACCAAAGCCTCTAGCCAATGGTCATGGCCAAAGGACATGGCTAGAGGGCGCAAAGAATGCTATTGGTGCAACATGGACAGGGGCCAAGACTGAAGACTATTGCCACTGGCCATGGCTGGAGGCCCAAAAAAACCTATTGGTGCAACCTGTACAGTAGCCATAGCCAAAGACCATGGCTAGTGGACTGAAAGAAACCTATTGGTGCAACATGTGCCAATGGCCATGGCCACTGGTCATGGCGGAAGTCCATGGCTAGTAAGCCCCAAAGAAAACTATTAGTGTAACATGTACAGTGGACAAGGCAGATGGATGTGGCCATTGGTCAGGGCCAATTGCCATGGATAGTGGGCCCAAAAGAAAGCTATTGGTGCAACATGGACAGTGGCCAAGGCTGAAGGCCATGGCCACTAGTCATGGCTAGTGAGCCCCAAAGAAACCTCTTGGTGTTACATGTACAGTGGCCACAGCCGAAGGCCATGGCAATTGGTCCCCAAAGAAACGTATTGGTGCATATATGATGTAATTACTGATGTCACCAGTGATGTAATTTCTGATGTCATCATTGTAGTCATACTTGCACAACAGGGGGTGAGTAGCTATGGTGGCTTTGCCTAAATTGTCTGCTGAATTTCAAGGGTTTTGTTGCATTACATTTTCACTTTCACTTCTCTTTAACTAAGGTTTTTTCACTGAAAAAAGAATGGATTAAGTGAGGAAGGACGACAAAATGAGCTCAAGTGTGTTTCCATGGTTAATTTTCAGAAGGGTTCAGTCAAACAGCTATACAGTCGGCGAGTCTGTCATATATTGTTTGATTCATTTCAGTTGTCAGCATAGGTTATACCAGTATTGTGACTGACCAATATCCTTAATAATCTGTATTTGCAATTGGTATGTTCCTTATTGCGTCAACTCTATGTATAAATAGTTACGTTTTCACAACAATGGGAGCTAATTTATTTCAGAAGCACCACAGTACCACCAATTCCTTTTTAAGGTTTTTTTATTTCTCCAAGAATACACTCAATCTTTTTCTTTTTTAGTGTATCACAATGTTTTTCCTTTTCCTTACAGTTTTTTCTCCCAGGTATTTCACCTTCAATACCTATTTCCCACTTATGCTAATTATTGATTTTCTTTTGGGGCCGGGGGAACACTCACCCTGTTGTTTTGTAGAGTGCCACCAGTTATTATGTTTATTTTTAAATTGAATATTGGTTCTCTAGTATATTTGTCAAAGTGGTGAGAACCTGAAAGAAAGAAATTTGATTTGTTTTCAGTTTGGCATACATTTTTTCAGCAAATCTTCTATTACCAAGCTTAAAAAAGTGCAATAAGCATAAGGGATGCTAATCATGAAAAACCTCTCAATGAGGTGGAGAGGGGTCTAATGCAAGCTTTTCATTACCTGTCAGAATTGTAGAGTAGGATCCGTTTGTCTCCAAGTTCTGGAAGCCATCTTGTACAATCTGTTCTTAGGAATAGCGCCGTATTCACAGTCGCTTTTAATGGAAATACTTTATTTAAATCTATTTAGATGTCTTCCAAGTCAAAACCTCTTCGGTTCATTTGTCAAGGGCAACGCACAATTTGCTATGGTCCGTGCATCAATTTGTCATGCTTTGCCAATCCAGGTGTTGTTAAGACCTGTCTCATAACTATTACTCAAAAAAATGTACTGCATTTCTTCTTTAGTGAATCTGTTTTTGTCTGCATTTTTATTATTAATTACGCTGATTTTCTTCATCACAGCTATGATTGGCTGTCAAAAAATGTCCAACCATAGGCTCTGTCAGGATCTTACAGCTTTTGTGTTCTCCTATGCGTGTTTTAATTTTACGTTCAGTCTTGCCTATGTATATTTTCTTACAAGGGCACCAGATGACGTAAACAACCCACATGGTGTTACAATTTGTAAAACACCTTTGTTGCCACGGTTGTTTTAAACCAGTATCTATTTCAGTTCTCTCAGTTTGTGTGCAGCACCTACAGCTGCCACATAGACTATGTCCCACAGGTTTATTAAGTCCCCACTGTTCACTGATGGTCATTTGTCTTGCATATAATTCAGATACATCATTAGTTTTTAATATCTCTTTGAAATTTCTCCCTCTTCTATATGCGCATCTGGGTGTTTGTAATGGGTTCGGTCCTTTCAATAAGATATGCCAGTTTCTTCTTATTATTTTGTTAATTTGATTAGTCATAGGGTTGTAAGCAGTGACCAAAACAATTTCTTCAGACGTGTCTTTTATTTCTGCATTCTAATAAAGCACTGCAGTGGTTATTAGATGCACGTTTGAGTGCTTTTTTAAGGATCGTATTCAGGTAACCTCTTTCTTTCAAATGAGTGCTCAGCACTTGGGCTTCCTTCTCAAATTTGCTCTTGTCGGGAGCTATTACGCTTGAGGCATAAAAATTGCCCAATGGGTAAGATGTCACGTAAATGTTTGGGATGGAAACTGTTATATACCAACAATGAATTTTTGTCAGTCAATTTGTGAAAGGGTTTAACTCTTAGAATGTTCAATTGGGTGTCGGCATAGATGGTAATGTCAAGGAACTCGATTTTGTCTCTACTATAATTATTGGACAATTTCAAGAAAGGGTTTACATTGTTAAGCCACTCGAAGAAGCCCAGTAAACTGGTTTCATCCCTGCTCCATACCAAAAACACATCATCGATGTACCTTTTCCAAAGTTTCATCTGGTTTGTGAAAGGATTCTTATGTGTTAGGATTTTGCCCCCCTCTAGACTTTCTACATATAGATACGGTAGAGTTGGGGCTACCACTGACCCCGTGGCTGTACCATGAATTTGGTGGTAAAAACTGTGGAATTTGGAGAGCTGTGATGAAAGTTGGTCAGGGTCGTAATGACATGGTCAAGGATATTAGATTTCCTGTGAGTTGGGTATTCTGTGTTCTGTGTGAGATTCAGAGAGTCAAGTAGGCACTGGATATCTTCATTGATTTACTTGTTTTCTGGGTTGCCAGGGTTGTGCATGTGTGAGAGACATGGTGGCGACCAAGTCTTTGAAGTGTTCAATGAAGGAGGTGATGGGCGTAGGTGGTCTCTAGATGAGGTGAAAAGTGTCTGTGTCCATTGGGGGAATCAGGAAGTGGAAGGAAAGGTTTTCAATAGAGCTGATGGTGGCCATGTCCAGCTGGGTGCACAGCCATGATGCCTTGTGAATGATGGCAGGCCTCTGCCTATTTGTTTGGACAGTCTCATTGAAGATTTCCATAGCCATTGGGAGTGAGGACATGTAGGATGTGGGTCAAGGTGTATGGCATTCAGGTCTCGCTAATGAAGATGGCATCCAAGTCATGTGTGGTGCTTAGGTTGGCAATGCCTGCTGCATGATTGATTGATGAGCTGACATTGGCTAGCATTCGTTTTCTTGTAGTGGTAGATGATAGTGTACTGGTAGGGGTCTTTAGAGATGTGTGTGAGGTTGATGTGATGCACTGTCCACAGTGTTTCTGGTGAACGGCATGTGGGTGAAGAGTGGTGATTGTGGGGATGAGTTGTTGAGAGAGAGGTGTGAAACATTTTGTAGAGCTTACCTTATGTAAAAGGAGCAGGGGTTCTGCTCTGGTATGAATAGGTCCAAACAGGAATTACCCTTTTCTACATTTGCTTTTCACTTGCACACCTGGTCAAGAGATGCCCTGTGATCTAACAGTTAAGAAAGTAAAGGAAGGGGCAGGGCTACGCAGGTAGGTAGAGCTAAGGGCTTGTAACCTAGATCCCCTTGCACCTGCTCACCAACTGCAAAAGAAAAGAGGCTGGAGAGCTACATAAATAGGGAAAAAGGAAAGCAAAAAAAAGAAATAAGGCAACAAAAGATTAGCCTTGATTGACAGGTGGGTGGGCTTTAGGTCAAATGTCCGAGATCGACTTTCACCAGCTCACCACCTGCAAAGAAAAGATGCTGGAGGGCTGCTAACATCTTTTTAAATCGCTTGGGCAGCGTGTAATCATCAACTGGGCTTAAGGCATGCAATACCAGAATGAGGAGAGCTTTAGATTGTGCATGAAAGTGAAGCCCTCCAGATAGTTCAATAGTGGGGCTGGATGCACTACTGTAACCTCTGCAAGGCTCATTAGTTGCCCTTGATCCCTATGCTCCCCAGAACGGATACCTCCTTCTCCGATCGGGACAAGGTGGTTTAATGTGTGCATCTCACTCTCAGTCCAAGGTGTTGAAAGAATGTCATTTAAACGAAGAGATTCATCATCCCAACACTTGTTCGCCCTCATGCGTCCTAGGATCTGGTGACCCTCTTCTGTCAAAGGTGCTTTATAAACAGCCTGGTGACTGACATGAACCACCATTGGGTTGCTGACCATAATGCTGCTAACTACACAAACCAAAATGCCAATCGAAAAAAAGGGGCTGGATGAGTTCAGTCGAGTTTAGGTTGTGCATTAGCGCATGTGTTCGACTATTTAGACAATCAGAATCTGGGATCTAATCACCAGTAGAAGCCTGTATTATTTGCTTCACCTTCATTTTTCAAACTTTCCAGCTGTCTAGACGATCAATACGCTCGGAATGGAGGCTTTAACCAGTTTCTAAGGCTGTCTTTCAAGCTTCCCTTTCTGATGTGTACAAACTGTGGTCTGGACCAGGAGACATGGAACAACAGTGTCACTGGAAGCCCCAAGTGAGGTTGGACTCCCCTTCATACTCATTGCACACGCTCTACAAGTATTAGAACGCTATATTGCGTGTCAGTTGACCTTCACCCTTGTTAGAGTCCCCTGCTTTTGGCTGTGGACCATTCAGGTGGCCTGTAGTCAGTTACCCCTCTGGCATGGGCTCTAACACTTCATTATGCAATATCTCATGAGCCAACTCATGTCCTGCTCCGTAGCTGTTATATTATAAGAACAGATCAAGGTATTAATAAGCAAACAGCATAACCTACTTTCTCTAATTCACATTCTGGTGGTGTGTCCTGTGTAAGGATTGATTTATAGATGTCTTCTGGGCAGGGGTCCATTGTGGAGCCTGCCCTGTTGCTTTTCTTCACCAAGCTGTGTAGAATTTCTCTTGACACTTGGTTGAAGCTGTTCAGCCTGTTCTGTGGTCTCGAGATCGGTAGGGGGTAGTGCAGGGTCTGGTTGATTGGTATACTTTGAATGATCCGGTGTATGTTGGTAATTTTATTCTTAAAACGCTCTATGAGATCAACTCATAATGTTTGTGAGGGTACCAGTGTGTTATTGCATCCAGGTGGATTTCTCACCTCATTTTCAATTTTGAATAGTTCTTTCTGGGTGTTGGTGTCTTTAGTGATCCGTTCGTTGTAGCTTTTCATTTTGGCTTTTAGAGTTTCTTGTTGTATGCTCGGATTTGCTTTTGAGAAATCATTCTTTTGGCTTGGTCGTAGTAGTGGATGGAACGGAAAGTGTGCACCAGTGACACAGGATGACAGTGAGTTAAACTACAAACATTTTGCATGCATCCTACAATATTAATGTTTTTTCACACTTTCTAAATTCTACAATATGCCTCAGTTAGACCCAAAGAAAGAAAAGGTGAGGCCTATAGCTATTGTTAGGGCAACTCAGATCAGACATCTTTACCTATTGCTTAAACTGCCAGGGTCTCCAACCAGTAGATTGAGAGCTACTGATAGCTCACCTGAGGTTTCCCAGTAGCTCTTTGCATCAAACACCAAAATGAGCCCTACACATTTATTTTGGTGTCTGAATTCTCTGGGCCTCTTCTTCTGCCCCCTCCCTCTTCTTTTATGCAAAGCAAACAGTCAAAAACTGTGTGCTGCACATGATCCTGAAGGGCTTGGGGCATTGTGCCAACAAGTGGTTAACTATCAATAAGAAAAGTATGCTGTAGCCGTTGTCACTAGGAGGTGCAAATGATGGCTAATTAGAAAGGGAAGGAATGCATAAATCTGTATGGATTGTGAAACAAAGTGGGGCTGTGATGGCTTCAGTCTCACTGTGTTTCTTTAGATTTATTTCGGTTAGCATTGCTTTGCCTGCTGGTAATTGTAGGCTTTCAATCAGAATGGAGATTATAAAGCTACAGCTGTAATCGCTTTTTTGTGTGTGTGTGTCCGTTGTGTGTGTGGAATAAAGACTATGGGCCTCATTACAACTTAGGAGGTAGCCATGCCTTAATAAGGGCATGGCTGCCTCCAAAATCGTGTCCGGGTCCAGGTTCCCTGAATGGGGAAATACCGGGCCATTCCGACTTTGGAGGGCCCAGTATTTCCTCCTTCAGGGAACCCGGTCCTTCCCCATTCCCATTTGAGCCCCCATAGGGCTCAATGGGAATGGGGAGGGAGCTAACAACGGGCCCGTTAACACCGGGCCCGTTGTTAGCTCCCTGGTCCCCTCGCGGGACCCGCTCTGGACGTCTGGTAAAACGGTCCTGCAAGAGAACCTCGTAATAGGGCGAAATTACCGGCACCGTTAAACCCATTCCGCCCTTCTTGTAATGAGGCCCATTGTGTTGACGTGCTTAATTCCTGATTAAAACATCATCCTGGTCATGAAATGGATCACAACCCTGTTGTCGACCGGTTTTGATGTGGTCATCTTCTTCAGGACGTGGTAGTTTGTCTGGGTAAGACTCCAAAGGTCATCCGCAATGGCAGATGTGGTGGTGTCTCCTTCCTCGTAGAGGAGATGCAAAAGATCAAAGAACTGAGATTAATTCTCAGCTGATTGAAAAACTCTTCCTCAGTTATTAGTTGTCTGAGGCAGTCTAAGTGCTAAGTGGTTTACCATGCATTGGGTGGCTAGTTATTTCCAGTGGAGGCTTCCTTGGTGCCCACAAGAAGAAGAATAGCAGAGGGGGCAAGGGAAATGGAAGAAGGGTGAGGAGAGGGTCGGGTGTTTAAGTCCCAAAGGTTCCCAGAACATTGAGATACAAAAGGCATCTCCAAGGTGTACCACAGTATCAAATGCTCTAGACAAGACAGTGTTAAGAAAGCCTACAAGAGCTTCAAGCGTGTCTTATTTGCTCTGAGCAGATGTTTTTTCTAAATCAATTTGACCAAATGGTAGTGTTCGTTTTCTTCTATGCAACAAGATTGTGAATGATTTAATGAACACTATTTGGTAATAGCATCCCAGTAACACTGGAATATCTCATACAATCCTGATACTGTATGAGCAGTTTATTATACAGATACAAACAAAACTCGTATTTATGTGTGTTTTCTCCTGTTTATATGTGATTATCTGTTTTGTTCTACGTTGTGGGCGCCCTGTAAATAATAATGTGGTTGTCAACAAGGTATTTTGACTACTGCCAATAGTACGTACGATGTGCTGCTGTATTGTATCATAATGTGATGAATGGGACAATTGGTTAACAATATGTTGATGATAATTACCGGTGATCTAACAGATGGCAAGGATTGTTTTTGTTAATAAGCCAGGGCATGGCCTTGATGAAGGACAGTTAGTCCGAAATGCACAGGCCTATTTCTTGCCCTTTACTTTAGGAATAAGCACTTTTTTTGGTGCAATCAATTTAATTAAAAAGACGAATATTTGGACACAAATGCCTTTGAAAGAACCTTTTTATTCAATTGATTTGAGACTCTGCTAATAACAGAAAGTACCCATACAAAACAGATTAACCCTCTTTTGGAATAAGAGTGTCCGGTCCACACTGATGGCTCATAAGCCTTGGTCTTTTCTTCGAGATTATGCTGTACTCATTATTATGCATACTATTGTTAATTAGCATGTTTTCATCAATAAAAGATGTAAGGTTTTAAGATAAGATGAGTTCAGTGTCAGTTCTGTTCTGCTGGACCATCTGAGACTTTTTTGCATGTAATAAACCTTGTTTTCCCTTGAAAAAAGGTGCAGTGGTTATTTTGGCATTTGGATTGCTTTAGTTTTCTGGTTTTTGGGCTGTCATCCTTTCAATGTGCAGGAGAAGGCGGGGCAGTGGTGGGAAACTCAGGAATCCAGGTCCAGTGAATATGAGAGCTTCCTATCAATGGTTGTAGCATGACGAGAATGGGTGCACTGGACCAAGAGCAGTGGAACCTGGCAATACAGAGGCTGAATGTGCAGGAGCATGTTGTTCAGGGTTCGGGCGCAAAGGGGCATGAGTGCTTGGGAAGCCCTGGCTGGATCAGGTTTTATGGCACAAAGGGGTGTAGGCAGAGTGAGCTGAAGGGCAGGGGGTTCATGGACATTGAATTTATAGATATGATGTGTGCAGGCCCGGCTGAAGATGTGTGGGAGCCCATTTCAGCATGATGGTCGGGGGCCACCTGCTTAGAGTGAAAACAGTCTGAGGGACGCGTGCGGTGCATACATCACAATGGTGACAAAGATATGATCATTAGCCGCTGATTATCACTAAAAGGCTAGCCAGCAGGGAGCGTAAAATTCTAAATGCCCACTGACGAGCTCTAAATTTGTCTTTGTCGGCAAGTGGCTGATGTGAAGGAACCCGTTTTAGAAGGCAATGAGGTGGTAACACTTCTCTATATCCCATTGGAAGAGAAAACACAGCTTGTAATGTGAGTGCTGCAGGGAGAACATATTTTAAGCCCCAGAGGAAAATAGAGAAATTAATATATTGCTGTGTTACAAAACTGCTGATTGGCAACATGGGGACAGTTGCGGCCTCCCCCGCCCCCCGAAGCTCGAGGCACCTTTCATTTGATAAGAGTGAAAGGCCCTGACATTGTCTGTGATGTGTGGGTTTAGGAAGCACAGGGGCGGGGCAGGTCAAATCAAGTTGTCCACTGTAGTGCAAGGTCTGGCAATACAGAGGTACGGCATCAGGATATTGTGTGTATTGGCAGGAAGCTGTATGGATACCTAAGTGTGCAGCGCCATAGAAATCAAAAGGTGGATGTAAATGGGGCACAAGTGCAAGGACAGAGTTTGCAGGAACTGAATGTGTAGTAGGAGGGATGGCAGGGAATGGCAGGGAATGCATGGAGGTGAGCGCAGGATGGTGGCGTCAAGTGATGGCACCAGCTGAGACCACAAGATCTGGAAGGTAGGGAGTCATCGATGAACATGTTACATGCAAGCTAAATATGGTGGTTATTGTTGAGAAGGTTATGTAAGGGCATGTTAGTAGTAGATGGGGTCTCCTTTTTTCTTCAAGTAGATTTTGACAGGTGGAAACGCCCCCTTTGTGTCTTTAGTCCTGCCCCCTCTTGATAGGCTTTTGATATATGAATTTTAATATAAACAATGTTTGATATCAAAAAGATATCAACATGCTATCAAATTTATATTTTTATTGGAAGTGGGTTATGATATGTTTTGATATGGAAAGCGTATCATTTATATCAGTTTGATATAAAGTTTATATTAAGATGATTTTAATATAAAGTTTATATTAAAATGTTTTTAATATGTGGAAAAAATCTTTATCAGAAGCTGACAGCAATATCTACAATAGACATGATAGGGTCTATAAAAAAGCGGTGATCGCTGCAAAAAGAGCTTACCCTGACGACCGGATTATTAAAGCCTAGTCTAAACCCAAGGAGCTCCAGTCTAAACCCAAGGAGCTTTTCAAAGTGCTTAAAGAATTGGAAACAAAAAAGAACATTATGCAGGACATCATTAAGAAAGATACTAAGTGGTGTAATCAAGTACAGGAAGCTATGGATGCTAAGCTCAATAAAATCAATAGAGGTATCGCAGAAGCTAGAGCAACATTATCGCGTAAGGGTCATAAGGATACTATTACTCCTTCTAAATGTTGGAAAGCAGAAGAACTTTTCTCTTTCAAGCCCATTACGGAGGCTGACCTTACAGTGATAATTAAACATCTTAAACCATCTAACTGTAAGGGAGACGTTTGTCCTGCCCTAACGATCAAAACATGAGCTACCTATCATCCATACCCTCTTTAAGTTTGTAAATGCCTCCTTCAGGGACTGCGCTGTGCCTATCTGCATCAAACATTCTTGGGTGACTCCATTATTTAAAAAAAACAGACCTTTCCTCTGATGATCCACTTAATTACTGCCCTATCTCTAATTCTCCACTTCTGCTTACAATCCTTGACAGAGTTGCATATATTCAACTACTGGCTCATCTGAGAAATGCTAACATCTGGAATAAGAGGCAATCTGGCTTTCGTAAAAAGCATGGTACTGAGTCTGTTCTGCTGGATTTAAAATCTAGGCTCCTCCGCCATATGGATCAAGGTGACCCCAGCATGCTGATGAAGTTGGACGTATCCGCCGCCTTCAACCTGGTAGACCATACTGTGCTGGTCTCCAGGCTGAGGGAGGTGGCGGGTTTTTCAGCATCAGCAGCTGATTGTGTTGCCTCTTTTCTGAAAGACTGCCAATGGAGAGTGGGCAGCAATCTGGCAGATGCTAACACCAAGGAGCCGACTCAGGGAGCTTGTCTCTCTCCTATTTTCTATAACATCTTTAAGGTGCCCTTTCTGTATTTCCTGGCTAGTAACAAGATAGAGTTTACAATTTATGCTGATGACACCCAGTGTATCATACCTATTAAGGGTGTCTTTTTGGGTGATGACATTAATATCAATATGATTTACCTTCTCGTCCAAAGCTGGATGTGCTCCAATGGACTGGCCCTTAATACAAGCAAGACGGAACTTATGCTTGTGGGTACTGATCCTAAAATCTGCAAACTAGAAGACCAATACTCCCAATTTGTGACTGATGGCTGTGTTATAAAGGTTAAGAGAAAAGTAAAGACACTGGGGATTTATCTTGACTGCAATCTCAACATGAAGGCACAGGTTACCAGTTTGGTGGCTTCGTCCACCTACTATATTAAACTGCTATCTCATGCCCACCCCTTTCTCTCACAAACTAGTAGGGAAACGCTAGCAAGAGCGCTGATAAGTTCTAGGATAGATTACTGTAGAAGTCTCCTGATCGGCCTTCCAAACTGCGAATTGAACAGATTGCAGGTGGTGCTGAACAACGCTGTTAGGATTGTTCTGGACAAGAAGAGATCAGATCATATTTCTAAGGCGAGAAGGGAACTTCACTGGCTCTCTATTAAGGAACAAATTCTTTTTCGGCTCCTGTCTATCTCTTTCAACTGTATGATAAATTGTGGTCCTATCTACCTTAATGAGGAATTAAGGCCTAAGACGAGTAAATACAGCCTCTGATCAAATAGCCACTCCCAGTTAATTGTCCCAGCCTGCAGACTATTGCAGACTAGGGTGGGAGCCTTTTATTCTGCAGCACGTATGGCCTGGAACAATCTCCCCTTGAAACTGAGAGCTGAAAATTCCAATAGAGTTTTCAGAAAAGGCCTGAAAACCTGTTTAATTAAGCACTATCATGGTCCTACTGTCAGCTCTTCTGCACCTGTATTCCTCTCTCATGGCTTTTAGCCTTTTGTTTTTTGTGTGTATATGTCAGTGCCCTTAAGCCCTAGGGTCAGTATATGGGAGGTGCGTGTGTGCCGTTGCTTGGTCGAGGGCATAGTAAGTTGTGAGAAGTTAGCCAGCAAGTGTGAGGTGTTGGTGATGCTTTGATGATGCAGGAGTGGGTTGTGGAAGAAAAGTTCATGAAAAAACAGATCGACTACCCCTCTCTTTAAGTCCTGTATGGGTCGCAGGTGAAGATAAAGGTTAACCTGTACACTTTGTTAGTAAGGTTATCGCCTTTTTGGGAAAAATTACAAAAAAATGCAACTAAGTACAAAAAATTCTATCTTTTTAATAGTCATAAAAATACCTAAAAAACATTACAAACTTAACCAAACGTAGCAAACTTAATACATTTTCAATCAAAACATTTAGTCATCATTCATCTATTCTAACAGGGGAATACTACAACTTAAACAGCTTTGTGCATAACAGTAAATCAAGATATGCATTAGTGACAGGGGAAAAAACCATTAGATTTTCCCTTTAGCAGTCGACATATGTTTCGGCCCCTTGTAGTGTACCACCTCTGTCAACAGTGATCACTAAGATGAATATTGGGCCATCTTCAGGACAAATGGTTACTTTGTGGTAGATTATTCTTGTTCCCCATTGGGCACACTAGCACATCTATGGTCCATAGACTGAAGTTGGGACTATTGAGCTTGGTCAGACTCTCGGATGTGGCCAGGTATTGCCATCTCTGGTCTTGGTTCAGATTAGCAACTTCTGTGGCTTTGTTTTCGAGGTTGATCTTTGTATTTCTGGATTTCACTCGGTACCATTCATTGGCAGGACATGAACAGTTATTCTGGTGGTTATAGTGCTGCCTTGATCTATGTTGTTTGTGTCCGAGTGAAAGCTGGAAGTCTGCGAAACCGGCAAGAGCTCGTTCTGCAGAGTAATGGTGTGTTTTTGAATCGAGTCACGTGAGTGGGTTGTGGCCATGATGGTATGACGCCATGATGTTATATAAAGCTGGCCTTTGACAAGCCTTTGAAAAATGTTATATGAACTTTATATTATTCCTATTTCTAAAATTTTAAAAAAATTAAAAAATGTGCTAGCAAAAAAAATGTTTTGATATAAAAAATGTTTGATATATAAAAATGGCTATAACATTTTTTTAATAATGTGATATAATTTTTTTTTGGCAGGTTTCAAACATTTTAGATCTCACATTTTTTATATCAAAATGATATCAGATTAATCTTTTTTGATATCACATTTTGTTTTGATATCAACATTTTTACTATTGAAAGAAATATCTAAATTACACTGAATTTTTATATTAAAATAAAAACTATTGATATAAAAATTATATCAATTTTTTATATCAAAATGTAAACAAAATATCACTTTTCATATAAAAAAAATCAAAGCTTTTCTATCAATTATTGTATATCGAAATAAAAAAATTGATATAACATTTTTTTGATATCAACATGATATCAGATTTATGGAAAGGGCTCACATCAAAAATGTTTGATATCAAAATAATAATTAAAAAAATTATATACATTTTTGAGCGGCATTGTGAAATTGCCAGAGCATGCACATGCATGTCCCGACATGCAAGCTTTGCGAACAAATTTTGACAAAAGCTGCACTATATTTATTTTTAAAACAGCTGAGTTACAGGGCCAGTGAATATATAGTTTATAATGTATAACAAAATGAAAAGTGAAGATCTAATTCCAGGGCTACAAAAACACAGGCAAACACATGCAAAATGCTGGCACACTGCATTCTACCATTCTCCCTGGTGTGCAAAATGCAGTGTTCACAGCAACACAGCTGCGTTGCCTTTATGAAAATGCTGCAGCAGCGCAGAAAATTCACAGATGACAATAGACACATGAGGCCCGCACTCTGACTCAGCTATTTCGGTTTCTCTGTGTATTACAAATGATATGAAGCCACATCAGAATGATGAAACCTTGCAATGAAGCCCTGAGGCTAATGTAATCATGCACTGCCATGTGCCTGGTGTGACTAAACTGCATTTGCATAGTCCCATTCATTGTAAAGGAAACATAGCCCCAAGGCGCCAATGTGCAATATTCAGTTGGCATGTGACTGCTGTGCCTAAAGGACATCCGAATGACCCATTGTATTCTAAACTCCCTGTGGCTAGGGGGTTTCAAATGTCTGGGGAGTGTTCTGCTGAGGGAGTTGGGGGGGTGGGTTGGATGTCTTTAAAACCCATGCTTTGGAAGCCAGCCAGGACAGCACTGTGGATTGCATGGGCTCTGGTTCTCTCCAGGTTGGACTATTGTAACCGCCTCTTTCTAAATCTACCTGCCTCCACTCTCTGCCCTTTACAACTAATCCAGAACAGGACTGCAAGACTTGTCCTTGTCCTCAAGCCCTGGGATCGTATCTCTCCAGCTTTGAAATCCCTTCATTGGCTCCCAGTGGATACAAGGATTACATTTTAAACCCTCTAAATTGTCTACGAGGCTTTCCGGGGTCTGGGACTGAAATACCTTCAACTATCCCTCCGTAAATACCTCCCTTCTCGAGCCCTTCGCTCCTCTACATCTAATTACCTCAGGTTTGGATGTTTCTCAAAGAAACAAGTTGGGGGCAGATCTCTGTCCTTGGCTGGGGCCTCTCTTTGGAACAGCCTCCCGCCCACCCTGAAACTTGAGGAGAACCATCTCTGGTTCCGGAAGCACCTCAAGACCTTCCTCTTCACTTCCGACTTTGGCCCTCTTCTCCCCTGCTGATCTGTTTCTCTCTCTCTGCACCATGCAACTGGCCACCCTCTGTCCTTCGGGCCCAGGTACCTGCGCACCCTGCCTCCCTCCTGCACTGCCTCTGGGCCACCCTTGGCACTGGCATCTGTATCTGTGCCCATACAGTCCTCCACTCTTCCTCTGCACTTATCAGATATACCCTTTCTGACCAATCATGCACTTGCCACGTGCCTGGCTGCACTACCTTTTTGTCTGCATTTATTTATCCCACGTATTATTTATTCTATTCTTTCCATTGTCCGCACTTTCCACTTCTCCCCCTCCACACACTTTCCCCCTTTTCCCTTTTCCATGCACTTGCACGTTCTTAATGTCCTCAGGCATAGTAAGATCGTATTTCTGTTCTCCCTGTTCCCCTCCCTTTGCTTGGTCGCCCTCTAAAACACTTGTGTATGAGCGCGATATAAATAAAATATCATATCATATAACTTGTATGATCTGTGGAGCCCCGGCTGTAACTGAAGACCCCAGGACATCTAAAGTCTGGTGACGAAAGAGGCATTCTAGTTTTAAAAGTGAGTTGATACTATGGGGGTCATTCCAACCCTGGAGGTAAGGGGTTAATGGCGGCAGTAAAGGTGCCGGAGCCGTCACCCCCTTACCGCCTCATTACGAGTTCTGCTCACGGGACCCGCTAAGGGGTCCAGTGAGCAGCCCAGCATGCTAACAAAGGGCCCGTTATGAACAGGCCCTTTGTTAGCATGCTCCCCATTCCCATTGAGGGGCTCAATGGGAATGGGTTCCTTGAATGAGGAATTACCGGGCCCTCCAAGGTCGGAATGGCCCGGTAATTCCTCATTCAAGGAACCCGGACCCGGTACCCGTTATGGGGGTAGCCATGCCGCTAATAGCGGCATGGTTACCTCCATACTCGGAAGGACCCCCTATGTGTTTACTGAAAACTTTCAAAATAAATAGCTGTGTTTAAAAGTGTAAAATATTTAAACAAGATGTGAAAACCATTTTAAAAGTGTATGTTCTAGAATCTATCCCTGTGCATTTTTATTTAATGGTGCAACAGAGCTTTTAAAAACAAAACATGTGTCTTCTTTAGTAGCAGACAGGATTAACTGCCAGTCTGCATTTTTATATATTTAAGTCAAAGTGCACCTGGAAATGGAAAATCTCTCTGGAATCTGCCTGGCGCGATAAGGTCATTTTGTTATCTGCATTTTAAGTTGTTTTGTTGGAGAGGGTCTTTGACACGTTGGCTTTTAGGCAATTAAGCTTTTTTAAATGTTGTGTTGGTTTACAAAGTTTCCAGCAACAGGGACATTCTTTGTGTAAAAACAAAGCCTTCGGGCTAGTGTCTATCACCACATACAGTGCTGACACAGCATGCACAATAATGTGACAAGCCGTGCAGTTTTATCCAATTAAACTTTTTTTTAAATGTTGAGCACTGACTATGCACACATGAGGATAAAAATGAAAATGCTGCAAATGAGCACATTTTTAGAAGAAAAAAAAAGCCATTGACAAACCCACCATGCAGGGGATTTATGTAGACCCTGGGAAGATTGATTAAAGCAGACAATTTTATTTTATAACACATTTGTGGTTTTAAAACAAATATTTGTTTTGATCGGAGAGGGTATTAGACGTGTATAAGTATTTAGAAAGTGCACCGTTTGGCTCTAGGAAAACAGCTGTGTACACACGCTATAGGCACTTTGTGTGGTGTGGTTTTTAACTGTGGACCCGTGACAAAGCTAATAGGTGTGGGGAGCTCTGATTAAAGTAACCACAGTGACAAAAAAATGAAAATGATACGTATGCACATAGGGCCTGAACCTGTATGCACACTCTTACAAGAAAAAAGACATTGACAATGGGATTAGGCAACACCTTTTATATTGTGATGCATAAACATATTTTTCACAGCACAGAAAACACAGACAGCACATCCAGGCTTGGCGGCAATGATGATTCTGTTGTCTGTGTTGTCTGTGTTGGTTGTGCGGGTGCAGAGGGGTGTTTGGAAAACATGTATAGGATGAATTAGAGCGTTAGTATTTTTAAACATGTAAGAGTTGCACTGTGGGTTTATTCATTGTGTGCCAGGAATTGAGAATATAATGGCAATTTGTTTAAAATGGTGCTTCTGCCAATGTGGGGCAGATCACACATTGACAAAGTGTCGTAGCCTAGATTCATTTACATATATATCTATATATATGGATTGAAAGTTTAATTTCCAGGACCCTGTGTTTGGTAGTGACACAGGTTTAATATGGTTGTGCGGGCGCACAGGGTATTTGGAAAACATGTGAAGGCTGAATTAGAGTGTTAGTATTTTTAAACATGTAAGAGTTGCACTGTGGCTTTATTCATTGTGTGCCTGGAATTGAGAATGTAAGTGCAACTTTTGTAAAGTGGCACCTCTGCCAATGTGGCGCAGATGCCACATTGACAAAGTGTTGTAGCCGATATTCATTTATATATATATATATATATATATATATATTCAATGAAAACACTTTGTTAAAGGGACGTTTTGGTTAAGTTACGCTAAAAACCTATGAAATTCAGTGAAAAAACCTTGTTAAAGGGACGTTATGGTTAAGTTGCGCGACTAAAAACCTATGAAATTCAGTGAAAAAACGTTGTCAAAGGGACGTTATGGTTCCAAGTAAAACCGAAAAACCCTTGAAATTCGCCAGTTATGGTAAGCTAAGCAACCATAACTCGCGCCACCACCGTGCACTGCTAAGACTAACACCCAGGACATCAAAGATGACATCACAAATGTCATTGATGACATCACCTGTGTATGTACTTTTCATGAAATAGGTGTACAAGGGATTTTTATTATAATGTTGCGAAACAAGTGTCAAGGATCATTGCAATAAATATCATCCCCTAGTTAGTGCATTGAACGATGCATTGATATAAATAGCATTCTATTATGGGGTTCAATCTAGTATACTAAGCTACTCATACAGAAATGTAACATTGTGTGCAGCGTACAAGATGAAGGTATAATATTTGTAATGTTAATATGTTGAATAATGAAATGATAATTGTTTTCTTAATAGATTTTTGTGTACTGTGAAAAATGTAATAAGTAGCTAATAAAACACATGTATTACATAATTGCATTACTATAGACAAAACACAAAGACACAAGAACACATACCAATATGGGTATATACAGGGAAAGTGAAGTTAGCAAAAAAGCATAAGTAGTAGCAGAAACAATTCATAACTTAACTGATTATTTTCATGCAAATAAATGATTGCTCTGTTTAAAAGCTGCTATTTATCCTATGTATATGTATCACTTGATGTGATTGGACCCTAAGGAAAGTAGTGTGAGTACAATGTATACAAATATGACCATATACAGGGAAAGTACAGCCATAAAAAAAACAACAGAACTATCAGAAAGTGCTCATAAGTCTATTGATTATCTTTATGCACAAAAAGGATTGCTGTCTTTCAAGCTTGTGTCTTCCCGTATGTATATGTTTCATATGATGTGACTGGACTCTAAGGGAATTACTGTAAGAACCTACTTGAAGGATACGTCTACAAATAAAATAAAATGTTTAGCTTCTGACTGTTACTGAAGAAAACCATGTGGCTTAGATATGTCAGCAAAAGAAAAAAGAGTGAGCCAGACATGTGATGTCATCAGTGATATCATCAATGATATTTGTGATGTCATCTTTGATGTCCTGGGTGTTAGTCTTAGCAGTGCACGGTGGTGGCGCGAGTTATGGTTGCTTAACTTACCATAACTGGCGAATTTCAAAGGTTTTTCAGTTTTTCTTGGAACCATAACGTCCCTTTGACAACATTTTTTCACTGAATTTCATAGGTTTTTAGTAGCGCAACTTAACCATAACGTCCCTTTAACAAAGTTTTTTCACTTAATTTCATAGGTTTTTAGTAGCGCAACTTAACCATAACGTCCCTTTAACAAAGTTTTTTCATTGAATTTCTTAGGTTTTTATTAGTGCAGCTTAACCATAACGTCCCTGTAACACATTTCTTTTTACTGAATTTTATAGGTTTTTATTAGTGCAACGTCACCATAACATCCTTTTCAATAGATGAAGACCACTAGCATCTTAGGTCCTCAAAGTGGGAACCCCGGGTGGTTAAAAAAAAAAAGATTTTCCTTCTTACACAGGGACGCCTGCGGCGTCCCGGTGTAGGAAGGAAAATCTTTAACCAAGATGGCCACCATGGAAAGGGAAGGCGGGGTGTATAAAGAGAACACAACAGGACATGAGCAGGGGGTTTGGGGGGAACAGGGGAGACACATGGGCATGAGCGGGGTGTGAGAGGGAACAGGGCACAAACGGGGCATGAGCAGGGGGTGGGGGGGAAAAGGAAGGAAACATGGGGCATGAGCGGGTGGGGGGAACAGGGAAGACACGGGGCATGAGCGGGGGGTGGGGAGAACACGAGGGAGACATGGGGCATGAGCGGGGGGTGGGGAGGAACACGAGGGAGACACGGGGCATGAGCGAGGGTGGGAAGGAACACGAGGGAGACACGGGGCATGAGCGGGGGGTGGGGGAACAGGGCACACACGGGGCATGAACGGGGGGTGGGGGGAACAGGGCACACACGGGGCATGAGCAAGGGGTGGGGGAATAGGGCACATACGGGGCAGGGGTGGGGGGGAAAGGAGAGAGATAAGGGGCATGAGCGGGGGTGCGAGGGAACACGAGGGAGACACGGGACATGACCGGGGGGTGGGGGGTAACACAAGAGAAACACGGGGCATGAGCGGGGGTGGGGGGAACATGAGGGAGACATGAGGCATGAGCGGGGTGGGGGAACAGGGCGCACAAAGGGCATGAGCGGGGGTGGGGGCAACAGGAGGCACATGGGGCATGAGCGGGGAGTGAGGGGGTACACGATGGAGACACAGGGCATGAGCGGAGGGTGGGGAGTACACGATGGAGACACAGGGCATGAGTGGGGGGTGGGGGCAACACGAGGGAGAAACGGGGAATGAGCGGGGGTGGGGACAACAGGAGACACATGGGGCATGAGTGGGGGGTGAGGGGGTACACGAGGGAGACACGGGGCATGAGCGGGGGGTGGGGGGAACACGAGGGAGACACAGGGCATGAGCGGGTGTGGGGGAACATGGCACACACGGGGCATGAGCGGGGGTGGGGGAACAGGGCACACACACGGGTCATGAGCAGGGGTGGGGGAACAGGGCACACGCACGGGGCATGAGCGGGGGTGGGGGAACAGGGCACACACACGGGGCATGAGTGGGGGTGGGGGAACAGGGCGCACACACGGGGCATGAGCGGGGGATGGGGGAAAGGAGAGAGACACAGGGCATGAGTGGGTGGGGGTGGGGGGTAACACGAGGGAAACACGAGGCATGAGCGGGGTGTGGGGGGAACACGAGGGAGACACGGGGCATGAGCAGGGGGTGGGGGGGTAACACGGGGCATGAGCGGGGGGTACAGGAGGGAAACACAGGGCATGAGCGGGGGGTGTGGGGGTACAGGAGGGAGACACGGTACATGACTGGAGGGTGGGGGGGCAACAGGAGACACGGGGCATGAGCGGGGGGGTACATGAGGGAAACACGGGGCATGAGCGGGGGCTGGGGGGAACAGGGGAGACACGGGGAATGAGCAGGGGGTGGGGGGACAGGGGAGACACAGGGCATGAGCGGGGTTGGGGGGAAAAGAAGAGAGACACCGGGCATGAGCGGGAGTGGGGGGGAACAGGGGAGACACGGGGCATGAGCTGGGGTGGGGGGAACAGGGGAGACACGGGGCATGAGCAGGGGGGTGGGGGGTAACACAAGGGAGACACGAGGCATGAGCGGGGGGTGGGGGGGAACACGAGGGAGACACGGGACATGAGCAGGGGTTCGGGGGGAAAGGAGGGAGACACGGGGCATGAGCGGGGGTGGGGGGAACAGGGGAGACACGGGGCATGAGCGGGGGGTGGGGGGAACAGGGGAAACATGGGGCATGAGTGGGGGGTGGGAGGGAACAAGGGAGACACGGGGCATGAGTGGGGGGTGGGGGGTAACACAAGGGAGACACAGGCATGAGCAGGGGCTGGGGGTAACACGAGGGAGACACAGGGCATGAGCGGGGGGTGGGGGGTAACACAAAGGAGACACGGGGCATGAGCAGGGGGGTAGGGGGGTAACACAAGGGAGACACAGGGCATGAGCTGGGGGTAGGGGGTAACACAAGGGAGACAGGTCATGAGTGGGGGGTGGGGGAAACAGGGCACACAGGGCATGAGGTGGGGTGGGGGAAAGGAGGGAGACACGGGGCATGAGCGGGGGGTGGGGGGAAAGGAGGGAGACACGGGGCATGAGCGGAGGGTGGGGGAAGGGGAGAGACACACGGGGCTTGAGCGGGGGTGGGGGGAACAGGAGAGAGACACGGGGCATGAGCAGGGGGTGGCGGGGTAACATGAGGGAGACACGGGGCATGAGCGGGGGATGGGGGTAACACAAGGGAGACACGGGGCATGAGCAGGGGGTGGGGGGTAACAAAAGGGAGAGAGACACGAGGCATGAGTGGGGGGTGGGGCGGAAGGGGAAAGACACACCGGGCATGAGCGGGGGGAAGGGGAGAGACAAACGGGCCATGAGCAGGGGGTGGGGGGAAAGGAGGGAGACACATGGGGCATAAGCGGAGGGTGGGGGAAAGGAGGGAGACACGGGGAATGAGCGGGGGTGGGTGGGAACGGGAGAGACACATGGGGCATGAGCGGGGGGTGGGGGGAAGGGGAGAGACACACGGGCATGAGCGGGGAGTGGGGGGAAGGGGAGAGACACACAGGGCATGAGCGGAGGGGGGTAAGGGGAGAGAGACACATGGCATGAGCGGGGGTGGGGGGAACAGTAGGGAGACACGGGGCATGAGCGGGGTGGGGGCAAGGGGAGAGAGACACGGGGCATGAGCGAGGGGTGGGGGGAACACGAGGGAAACACGGGCATGAGCGGGGGGTGGGGGCAACAGGAGACAAGGGCCATGAGCGGGGGTGGGGGGAATAGGAGAGAGACACGGGGCATGAGCGGGAGTGGGGGGGAACAGGGGAGACATGGGGCATGAGCGGGGGGTGGGGGCAACAGGAGACACGGGGCATGAGCGGGGGATGGGGGTAACACAAGGGAGACACGGGGCATGAGCAGGGGGTGGGGGGTAACAAAAGGGAGAGAGACACGAGGCATGAGTGGGGGGTGGGGCGGAAGGGGAAAGACACACCGGGCATGAGCGGGGGGAAGGGGAGAGACAAACGGGCCATGAGCAGGGGGTGGGGGGAAAGGAGGGAGACACATGGGGCATAAGCGGAGGGTGGGGGAAAGGAGGGAGACACGGGGAATGAGCGGGGGTGGGTGGGAACGGGAGAGACACATGGGGCATGAGCGGGGGGTGGGGGGAAGGGGAGAGACACACGGGCATGAGCGGGGAGTGGGGGGAAGGGGAGAGACACACAGGGCATGAGCGGAGGGGGGTAAGGGGAGAGAGACACATGGCATGAGCGGGGGTGGGGGGAACAGTAGGGAGACACGGGGCATGAGCGGGGTGGGGGCAAGGGGAGAGAGACACGGGGCATGAGCGAGGGGTGGGGGGAACACGAGGGAAACACGGGCATGAGCGGGGGGTGGGGGCAACAGGAGACAAGGGCCATGAGCGGGGGTGGGGGGAATAGGAGAGAGACACGGGGCATGAGCGGGAGTGGGGGGGAACAGGGGAGACATGGGGCATGAGCGGGGGGTGGGGGCAACAGGAGACACGGGGCATGAGCGGGGTGTGGGGGGAACACGAGGGAGACATGGGGCATGAGCAGGGGGTGGGGGTAACACGGAGCATGAGCGGGGGGGACAGGAGGGAAACACAGGGCATGAGCGGGGGGTGGGGGTACAGGAGGGAGACACGGGACATGACTGGAGGGTGGGGGGCCAACAGGAGATACAGGGCATGAGCGGGGGGTGGGGAGTACACGAGGGAAACACGGGGGGTTAGGGGGAAAGGAGGGAGACACGGGGCATGAGCGGGGGTGGGGGGAACAGGGGAGACATGGGGCATGAGCGGGGGGTGGGGGGAACAGGGGAGACACGGGGCATGAGCGGGGGGTGCGGGGTAACACAAGGGAGACACGGGGCATGAGTGGGGGGTGGGGGGTAACACAAGGGAGACACGGGGCATGAGCAGGGGTGGGGGTAACACAAAGGAGACACGGGGCATGAGCGGGGGTTTGGGGGTAACACAAGGGAGACACGGGGCATGAGCGGGGAGGTAGGGGGAACAGGGCACACACAGGGCATGAGCGGGGGGTGGGGAAAGGAGGGAGACACGGGGCATGAGTGGGGGGTGGGGGAAAGGAGGGAGACACGGGGCATGAGCGGGGGGATGGAGGGAGGGGAGAGATACACGGGGCATGAGCGGGGGGTGGGGGGAAGGGGAGAGACACACGGGGCACAGGGCATGAGCGGGGAGTGGGGGGTAAGGGGAGAGAGACACGGGGCATGAGCAGGGGGTGGGGGGGTAACACAAGGGAGACACGGGGCATGAGCGGGGGTGGGGGGTAACACAAGGGAGACACGGGGCATGAGCGGGGGCTGGGGGGGAACAGGGGAGACATGGGGCATGAGCGGGAGGTGGGGGGACAGGGGAGACACAGGCCATGAGCGGGGGTGGGGGGAATAGGAGAGAGACACGGGGCATGAGCGGGAGTGGGGGGGAACAGGGGAGACACGGGGCATGAGCGGGGGTGGGGGGAACAGGGGAGACACGGGGCATGAGCGGGGGTGTGGGGGATAACACAAGGGAGACACGGGACATGAGTGGGGGTTGGGGGGAAACACTAGGGAGACACGGGGCATGAGCGGGGATGTTGGGGGGAAAGAAGGAAGACACGGGGCATGAGCGGGGGTGGGGGGAACAGGGGAGACATGGAGCATGAGCAGGGGTGGCGGGAACAGGGGAGACACGGGGCATGAGCGGGGGTAGGGGGTAACACAAGGGAGACACGGGGCATGAGTGGGGGTGGGGGGTAACACGAGGGAGACACGGGGCATGAGCGGGGGGTGGGGGGTAACACAAGGGAGACAGGTCATGAGCGGGGGTGGGGGGAACAGGGCACACAGGGCATGAGCGGGGAGTGGGGGGAAAGGAGGGAGACACGGGGCAAAAGCGGGGGGTGGGAGGAAGGGGAGAGACACACGGGGCATGAGCGGGGGTGGGGGGAAGGGGAGAGACACACGGGGCATGAACGGGGGGTGGGGGAAGGGGAGAGAGACACGGGCATGAGCAGGGGGTGGGGGGGTAACACAAGGGAGACATGGGGCATGAGCGGGGAGTGGGGGGTAAGACAAGGGAGACACGGGGCATGAGCAGGGGGTGTGGGGTAACACAAGGGAGACACAAGGCATGAGCAGGGGTGCGGGGTAACACAAGGGAGACACGGGGCATGAGCGGGGGCTGGGGGGGAACAGGGGAGACATGGGGCATGAGCGGGGGGTGGGGGGACAGGGGAGACACGGGCCATGAGCGGGGGTGGGGGGAATAGGAGAGAGACACGGGGCATGAGCGGGGCGGTGGGGGGTAACACAAGGGAGACACGGGACATGAGAGGGGGATGGGGGAAACACTAGGGAGACACGGGCATGGCATGAGCGGGGGTTTGGGGGGAAAGGAGGTAGACACGGGCATGAGCGGGAGTGGGGGGGAACAGGGGAGACACGGGGGCATGAGCGGGGGTGGGGGGAACAGGGGAGACACGGGGCATGAGCGGGGCGGTGGGGGGTAACACAAGGGAGACACGGGACATGAGCGGGGGATGGGGGGAAACACTAGGGAGACATGGGCATGGCATGAGCGGGGGGTTGGGGGGAAAGGAGGTAGACACGGGCATGAGCGGGGGTGGGGGGAACAGGGGAGACATGGGGCATGAGCGGGGGGTGGGGGAACAGGGGAGACACGGGGCATGAGCGGGGGTGGGGGGTAACTCAAGGGAGACACGGGGCATGAGTGGGGGTAGGGGGTAACACAAGGAGACACAGGGCATGAGCGGGGGGTGGGGGGTAACACAAGGGAGACAGGTCATGAGCGGGGGGTGGGGGAACAGGGCACACAAGGCATGATCGGGGGTGGGGGGAAAGGAGGGAGACACGGGGCATGAGCGGGGGGTGGGAGGAAGGGGAGAGACACATGGGGCATGAGCGGGGAGTGGGGGAAGGGGAGAGACACGTGGGGCACGAGCGGGGGGTGGGGGTTAAGGGTAGAGAGACACGGGCATGAGCAGGGGGTGGGGGTAACACAAGGGAGACACGGGGCATGAGCGGGGGTGGAGGGTAACACAAGGGAGACACGGGGCATGAGCGGGGGCTGGGGGGAAGAGGGGAGACATGGGGCATGAGCGGGGGGTGGGGGGACAGGGGAGACACGGGCCATGAGCGGGGGTGGGGGGAATAGGAGAGAGACACGGGGCATGAGCGGGAGTGGGGGGGAACAGGGTAGACACGGGGCATGAGCGGGGGTGGGGGGAACAGGGGAGACATGGGGCATGAGCGAGGGGTGGGGGGTAACACAAGGGAGACACGGGACATGAGTGGGGGGTGGGGGGGAAACACTAGGGAGACACGGGGCATGAGCGGGGATGTTGGGGGGAAAGGAGGGAGACACGGGGCATGAGCGGGGGTGGGGGGAACAGGGGAGACATGGGGCATGAGCGGGGGTGCGGGGAACAGGGGAGACACGGGGCATGAGCGGGGGGTAGGGGTTAACACAAGGGAGACATGGGGCATGAGTGGGGGTGGGGGGGTAACACAAGGGAGACACGGGGCATGAGCGGGGGTGGGGGGTAACACAAGGGAGACACGGGGCATGAGCGGGGGCTGGGGGGTAACACAAGGGAGACACGGGGCATGAGCGGGGGGTGGGGGGGTAACACAAGGGAGACACGGGGCATGAGCGGGGGTGGGGGGTAACACAAGGGAGACACGGGGCATGAGCGGGGGCTGGGGGGGAACAGGGGAGACATGGGGCATGAGCGGGAGGTGGGGGGACAGGGGAGACACAGGCCATGAGCGGGGGTGGGGGGAATAGGAGAGAGACACGGGGCATGAGCAGGGGGTGGGGGGTAAGGGGAGAGAGACACGGGGCATGAGCAGGGGGTGGGGGGGTAACACAAGGGAGACACGGGGCATGAGCGGGGGCTGGGGGGGAACAGGGGAGACATGGGGCATGAGCGGGAGGTGGGGGGACAGGGGAGACACAGGCCATGAGCGGGGGTGGGGGGAATAGGAGAGAGACACGGGGCATGAGCGGGGATGTTGGGGGGAAAGAAGGAAGACACGGGGCATGAGCGGGGGTCGGGGGAGCAGGGGAGACATGGGGCATGAGCAGGGGTGGCGGGAACAGGGGAGACACGGGGCATGAGCGGGGGTAGGGGGTAACACAAGGGAGACACGGGGCATGAGTGGGGGTGGGGGGTAACACGAGGGAGACACGGGGCATGAGCGGGGGGTGGGGGGTAACACAAGGGAGACAGGTCATGAGCGGGGGTGGGGGGAACAGGGCACACAGGGCATGAGCGGGGAGTGGGGGGAAAGGAGGGAGATACGGGGCAAAAGCGGGGGGTGGGAGGAAGGGGAGAGACACACGGGGCATGAGCGGGGGTGGGGGGAAGGGGAGAGACACACGGGGCATGAACGGGGGGTGGGGGAAGGGGAGAGAGACACGGGCATGAGCAGGGGGTGGGGGGGTAACACAAGGGAGACATGGGGCATGAGCGGGGAGTGGGGGGTAAGACAAGGGAGACACGGGGCATGAGCAGGGGGTGTGGGGTAACACAAGGGAGACACAAGGCATGAGCAGGGGTGCGGGGTAACACAAGGGAGACACAGGGCATGAGCGGGGGCTGGGGGGAACAGGGGAGACATGGGGCATGAGCGGGGGTAGGGGGTAACACAAGGGAGACACGGGGCATGAGCGGGGGTGGGGGGTAACACAAGGGAGACACGGGGCATGAGCGGGGGCTGGGGGGGAACAGGGGAGACATGGGGCATGAGCGGGAGGTGGGGGGACAGGGGAGACACAGGCCATGAGCGGGGGTGGGGGGAATAGGAGAGAGACACGGGGCATGAGCAGGGGGTGGGGGGTAAGGGGAGAGAGACACGGGGCATGAGCAGGGGGTGGGGGGGTAACACAAGGGAGACACGGGGCATGAGCGGGGGCTGGGGGGGAACAGGGGAGACATGGGGCATGAGCGGGAGGTGGGGGGACAGGGGAGACACAGGCCATGAGCGGGGGTGGGGGGAATAGGAGAGAGACACGGGGCATGAGCGGGAGTGGGGGGGAACAGGGGAGACACGGGGCATGAGCGGGGGTGGGGGGAACAGGGGAGACACGGGGCATGAGCGGGGGTGTGGGGGATAACACAAGGGAGACACGGGACATGAGTGGGGGTTGGGGGGAAACACTAGGGAGACACGGGGCATGAGCGGGGATGTTGGGGGGAAAGAAGGAAGACACGGGGCATGAGCGGGGGTCGGGGGAACAGGGGAGACATGGGGCATGAGCAGGGGTGGCGGGAACAGGGGAGACACGGGGCATGAGCGGGGGTAGGGGGTAACACAAGGGAGACACGGGGCATGAGTGGGGGTGGGGGGTAACACGAGGGAGACACGGGGCATGAGCGGGGGGTGGGGGGTAACACAAGGGAGACAGGTCATGAGCGGGGGTGGGGGGAACAGGGCACACAGGGCATGAGCGGGGAGTGGGGGGAAAGGAGGGAGATACGGGGCAAAAGCGGGGGGTGGGAGGAAGGGGAGAGACACACGGGGCATGAGCGGGGGTGGGGGGAAGGGGAGAGACACACGGGGCATGAACGGGGGGTGGGGGAAGGGGAGAGAGACACGGGCATGAGCAGGGGGTGGGGGGGTAACACAAGGGAGACATGGGGCATGAGCGGGGAGTGGGGGGTAAGACAAGGGAGACACGGGGCATGAGCAGGGGGTGTGGGGTAACACAAGGGAGACACAAGGCATGAGCAGGGGTGCGGGGTAACACAAGGGAGACACAGGGCATGAGCGGGGGCTGGGGGGAACAGGGGAGACATGGGGCATGAGCGGGGGTAGGGGGTAACACAAGGGAGACACGGGGCATGAGTGGGGGTGGGGGGTAACACGAGGGAGACACGGGGCATGAGCGGGGGGTGGGGGATAACACAAGGGAGACAGGTCATGAGCGGGGGTGGGGGGAACAGGGCACACAGGGCATGAGCGGGGAGTGGGGGGAAAGGAGGGAGACACGGGGCAAAAGCGGGGGGTGGGAGGAAGGGGAGAGACACACGGGGCATGAGCGGGGGTGGGGGGAAGGGGAGAGACACACGGGGCATGAACGGGGGGTGGGGGAAGGGGAGAGAGACACGGGCATGAGCAGGGGGTGGGGGGGTAACACAAGGGAGACATGGGGCATGAGCGGGGAGTGGGGGGTAAGACAAGGGAGACACGAGGCATGAGCAGGGGGTGTGGGGTAACACAAGGGAGACACAAGGCATGAGCAGGGGTGCGGGGTAACACAAGGGAGACACGGGGCATGAGCGGGGGCTGGGGGGGAACAGGGGAGACATGGGGCATGAGCGGGGGGTGGGGGGACAGGGGAGACACGGGCCATGAGCGGGGGTGGGGGGAATAGGAGAGAGACACGGGGCATGAGCGGGGCGGTGGGGGGTAACACAAGGGAGACACGGGACATGAGAGGGGGATGGGGGGAAACACTAGGGAGACACGGGCATGGCATGAGCGGGGGGTTGGGGGGAAAGGAGGTAGACACGGGCATGAGCGGGAGTGGGGGGGAACAGGGGAGACACGGGGGCATGAGCGGGGGTGGGGGGAACAGGGGAGACATGGGGCATGAGCGAGGGGTGGGGGGTAACACAAGGGAGACACGGGACATGAGTGGGGGGTGGGGGGGAAACACTAGGGAGACACGGGGCATGAGCGGGGATGTTGGGGGGAAAGGAGGGAGACACGGGGCATGAGCGGGGGTGGGGGGAACAGGGGAGACATGGGGCATGAGCGGGGGTGCGGGGAACAGCGGAGACACGGGGCATGAGCGGGGGGTAGGGGTTAACACAAGGGAGACATGGGGCATGAGTGGGGGTGGGGGGTAACACAAGGGAGACACGGGGCATGAGCGGGGGGTGGGGGGTAACACAAGGGAGACAGGTCATGATCGGGGGTGGGGGAAAGGAGGGAGACACGGGGCATGAGCGGGGGGTGGGAGGAAGGGGAGAGACACACGGGGCATGAGCGGGGGTGGGGGGGAAGGGGAGAGACACGGGGCATGAGCAGGGGGTGGGGGGGTAACACAAGGGAGACACAGGGCATGAGCGGGGAGTGGGGGGTAACACATGGGAGACACGGGGCTTGAGCAGGGGGTCGGGAGGTAACACAAGGGAGATACGAGGCATGAGCAGGGGTGGGGGGTAACAGGGAAGACGGGGCATGAGCGGGGGTGGGGAGAAGTGGAGAGAGACACAGGGGATAAGCGGGGGGTGGGGGGGTAAAGGGGAGACGGGGCATGAGTGGGGGGTGGGGAAGAAGGGGAGAGACACACGGGGCATGAGTGGATGAGTGGGGGGTGGGGGGAACACGAGGGAGACACAGGCATGAGCAGGGGGTGGGGGCAACAGGAGACACACGGGACATGAGTGGGCGTGGGAGGGTCCACGAGGGAGACACGAGGCATGAGCGGGGGTGGGGGGAAAAGTAGGGAGACATGGAGCATGAGGAGGTGGTGGGGGGAACACGAGGGAGACACGGGGCATGAGCGGGGGGTGGGGGGTACACAAGGAGGACAAGGGGCATGAGCGGGGGGTAGGGAAAAGATGAGGGAGACACAGGGCATGAGTGGGGGGTGGGAGGGAAACACTAGGGAGACACGGGGCATGAGCGGGGATGTTGGGGGGAAAGGAGGGAGACACGGGGCATGAGCGGGGGTGGGGGGAACAGGGGAGACATGGGGCATTAGCGGGGGTGGGGGGAACAGGGGAGACACGGGGCTAGAGCGGGGGCTAGGGGGTAACACAAGGGAGACACGGGGCATGAGTGGGGGTGGGGTAACACAATGGAGACACGGGGCATGAGCGGGGGGTGGGGGTAACACAAGGGAGACAGGTCATGAGCGGGGGGTGGGGGAACAGGGCACACAGGGCATGAGCGGAGGGTGGGGGGAAAGGAGGGAGACACGGGGCATGAGCGGGGGGGTGGGAGGAAGGGGAGAGACACACGGGGCATGAGCGGGGGTGGGGGAAAGGGGAGAGACACACGGGGCATGAGCAGGGGGTGGGGGGAAGGGGAGAGAGACACGGGGCATGAGCAGGGGGTGGGGGGTAACACAAGGGAGACACGGGGCATGAGCGGGGAGTGGGGGGTAACACAAGGGAGACACGGGGCATGAGCAAGGGGTCAGGGGGTAACACAAGGGAGACACGGGGCATGAGCGGGGGGTGGGGGGTAACACAAGGGAGACACGAGGCATGAGCAGGGGTGGGGGGTAACACGAGGGAGACACGGGGCATGAGCGGGGGCTGGGGGAACAGGGGAGACATGGGGCATGAGCGGGTGGTGGGGGGACAGGGGAGACACGGGCCATAAGCGGGGGTGGGGGGAATAGGAGAGAGACACGGGGCATGAGCGGGAGTGGGGGGGAACAGGGGAGACACAGGGGCATGAGCGGGGGTGGGGGGAACAGGGGAGACACGGGGCATGAGCAGGGGGTTGGGGGGTAACACAAGGGAGACACGGGACATGAGCGGGGGGTGGGGGGGAAACACTAGGGAGACACGGGGCATGAGCGGGGGGGTTGGGGGAAAGGAGGGAGACACAGGGCATGAGCGGGGGTGGGGGGAACAGGGGAGACATGGGGCATGAGCGGGGGATGGGTGGAACAGGGGAGACACGGGGCATGAGCGGGGGGTGGGGGGTAACACAAGGGAGACACGGGGCATGAGTGGGGGTGGGGGGTAACACAAGGGAGACACGGGGCATGAGCAGGGGGTGGGGGGTAACACAAGGGAGACAGGTTATGAGCGAGGGGTGGGGGGAGCAGGGCACACAGGGCATGATCGGTGGGTGGGGGGAAAGGAGGGAGACACGGGGCATGAGCGGGGGGTGGGGGGAAAAGGAGGGAGACATGGGGCATGAGGAGGTGGTGGGGGGAACACGAGGGAGACACAGGGCATGAGCGGGGGCTGGGGGGTACACAAGGAAGACACGGGGCATGAGCGGGGAGTAGGGAAAAGACGAGGGAGACACAGGGCATGAGCGGGGGAAGCGGGGAAACACAAGGGAGACACAGAGCATGAGCGGGGGTGGAGGGTAACACGAGGGAGACACGGGGCCTGAGCAGGGGTTGGGGGGAAACAGGGGAGACACAGGGTATTTGCGGGGGCGAAAAGGAGGGAGAGACAGGGCATGAGCAGGGGGTGCGGTGGAACAGGGGTGACACGGAGCATGAGCGGGGGATGGGGGAAATGGAGAGATACACGGGGCATGAGGGTACACAAGGAAGACACGGGGCATGAGAGGGGGGTGGGGAGAACCCGAGGGAGACACAGGGCATGAGTTGGGGTGGGGGCAACATGAGGGAGACATGGGGCATGAGCGGGGGTGGGGGCAACACGAGGGAGACACGGGTCATGAGCGGGGGTGGGGGGTAACACGAGGGAGACACAGGTATGAGCGGGGGGTGGGGGGAAACAGGGGAGACACGGGGCATGAGCGGGGGGTGGGGGAACAGGGCAGACACGGGGCATAAGCGGGGGGTGGGGTGCACAGGAGGCAGACACAGGGCATGAGCGGGAGGTGGGGGAGAGAGACATGGGGCATGAGCAGGGGGTAACAGTAGGGAGACACGGGGCATGATCGGGGGGTGCAGGAACAAGAGAGAGACAAGGGGCATGAGCGGGGGGTGGGGGCAACACGAGGGAGACACAGGGCATGAGCGGGGGTGGGGGGAACAGGGCAGACATGGGGTATGAGCGGGGGTGGGGGGTAACACGAGGGAGACACAGGGCATGAGCGGGGGATGGGGGCAACACGAGGGAGACACGGGTCATGAGTGGGGGTTGGGGGCAACACAAGGGAGACACAGGGCATGAGCGGGGGTGGGGGCAACACGAGGGAGACACGGGCATGAGCGGGTGGTGGGGAGAACAGGGCAGACACGGGACATGAGCGGGGGGTGGGGTGCACAGGAGGGAGACAAGGGACATGAGCGGGGGGTGGGGGAGAACAAGAGAGACACGGGCCATGAGCAGGGGTGGGGGGAACAGGGGCGACACGGGGCATGAGCGGGGATGGGGGAACAGGGGAGACACGGGGCATGAGCGGGTGTGGGGGCAAACAGGGGGGACAAGGGGCATGAGCGGGGGTGGGGAGGAACAGGTGAGACACGGGGCATAAGCAGGGGTTGGGGGGCAACACGAGGGAGACATGTGGCATGAGCAGGGGTGGGGGCAACACGAGGGAGACACGGGGCATGAGCGGGTATTGGGGAGAACGGGGCAGACACGGGGCATGAACGGGGGTGGGGTGCACAGGATGGAGACATGTGGCAGGAGCAGGGGTTGGGGGGTACAGGAGGGAGACACGGGGCATGGGTGGGGGGTGGCGGGTAACACGAGGGAGACACCGGGCATGAGCGGGGGGTGGGGGCAACACGAGGGAGACACGTGTCATGAGCAGGGGGTGGGGGGGCAACACGAGAGAGATACGGGTCATGAGCGGGGGTGGGGGCCAACACGAGGGAGACATGGGTCATGAGCGGGGTGCGGGGGGAACACAAGGGAAACACAGGGCATGAGCGGGGGGTGGGGAGAACAGGAGGAAGACACGGGGCATGAGCAGGGGGTGGGGGGAACATGGGAGCCATGGGGCATGAGCAGGGGGTGGCGGGGAACAGGGGCGCCGCGAGGCATGAGTGAGGGGTGGGGGGAACAGGGCAGACACGGGGCATGAGCGGGGGGTGGGGGGTACAGGAGGGAGACATCGGGCATGAATGGGGGGGTAACAAGAGGGAGACACAGGGGCATGAGCAGGGGGTGGGGGCAACACAAGGGAGACACGGGGCATGATCGGGGGTGGGGGCAACAGGAGGGAGACACAGGGCATGAGCAGGGGGTGGGGGCAACACGAGGGAGACACAAGGTATGAGGGGGGTGGGGGGAACAGGGCAGTCACGGGGCATGAGAGGGGGCTGGGGGGGCAACACGAGGGAGACACGGGGCATGAGCAGGGGGTGGGGGCAACATGAGGGAGACACGGGGCATTAGGGGGAGTTGGGGGGCAACACGAGGGAGACATGGGGCATGAGCGGGGGGTGGGGGCAACATGAGGGAGACATGGGGCATGAGCAGGGGGTGGGGGCAACACGAGGGAGACACAGGGCATGAGCGGGGGGTGGGGGAACAGGGCAGACATGGGGCATGAGCGGGGGGTGGGGGCTAACACGAGGGAGACACGGGGCATGAGCGGGGGGTGGGGGGCAACACGTGGGAGACACGGGGCATGAGCGGGGGTTGGGGGGGCAACACGAGAGAGACACGGGGCATGAGCGGGGTGGGGGCAACACGAGTGAGACATGGGGGCATGAGCGGGGGTGGGGGGCAACACGAGGAAGACACGGGGCATGAGCAGGGGGTGGGCGGCAACAGGAGGGAGACAAAGGGCATGAGTGGGGGGTGGGGGGAACAGGGCAGTCACGGGGCATGAGCGGGGGGTGGGGGGTAACACGAGGGAGTCACGGGGCATGAGCGGGGGGTGGGGGGCAAACACGAGGGAGACACAGGGCATGAGCAGGGAGTGGGGGGCAACAGGAGGGAGACACAGGACATGAGCAGGGGGTGGGGGCAACACGAGGGAGACACAGGGCATGAGCGGGTGGTGGGGGAACAGGGCAGTCCCCGGGCATGAGCGGGGGGTGGGGGGTAGCACGAGGGAGTCACGGGGCATGAGCGGGTGGTGGGGGGCAACACGAGGGAGACACGGGGCATGAGCGGGGGTTGGGGGGCAACACAAGGGAGACACGGGGCATGAGCGGCGGGTGGGGGCAACATGAGGGAGACACGGGTCATGAGCCGGTTGTGGGGTAACACGAGGGAGACACAGGGCATGAGCAGGGGTTGGGGGGCAACACGAGGGAGTCACGGGGCATGAGCGGGGGGTGTGGGCAACATGAGGAAGACACAGGGCATGAGCGGGGGTTGGGGGGAACAGGGCAGACACGGGGCATGAGCGGGGGGTGGGGGGTAACACGAGGGAGACAAGGGCCATGAGCAGGGGGTGGGGGGCAACACGAGGGAGACACGGGCCTTGAGCAGGGGTTGGGGGGCAACACAAGGGAGACACAGGGCATGAGCGGGGGCTGGGGGCAACACGAGGGAGACACGGGGCATGAGCGGGTGGTGGGGAGAACAGGGCAGACACGGGGCATGAGCGGGGGGTGGGGGGAACAGGTGGGAAACACAGGGCATGAGCGGGGGCTGGGGGGGAACAAGAGAGATATGGGCCATGAGCAGGGGGTGTGGGGTACAGGGGAGACAAGGGGCATGAGCGGGGGTGGGGGGGAACAGGGGAGACATATGGCATGAGCGGGTGATGGAGGAACAGGGGAGACACGGGGCATGAGCGTGGGGTGGGAGCAACACGAGGGAGACACGGGGCATGAGCGGGTGGTAGGGAGAACAGGGCAGGCACGGGGCATGAGCGGAGGTGGGGGTAACAAGAGGGAGACACGGATATGAGCAGGGGGTGGGGGGAACAAGAGAGACACGGGCCATGAGCGGGGGTGGGGGGAACAGGGGAGACACGGGACATGAGCGGGGGATGGGGGGAACAGGGGAGACACAGGGCATGAGCGGGGGGAACAGGGGAGACAAGGGGCATGAGCGGGGGTGGGAGGGAACAGGGGAGACACGGGGCATGAGCAGGGGTGGGGGTAACAGGGGAGACAAGGGGCATGACCCGGGGTGGGGGGTACAGGGGAGACACGGGGCATGAGCGGGGGGTGGGGGGAACAGGGGAGACACGGGGCATGAGCGTGGGGTGGGAGGAACAGGGGAGACATGGGGCATGAGCAGGGGGTGGGGGGAACAGGGCAGTCACGGGGCATGAGCGGGGGGTGGGGGGGTAACACGAGGGAGTCACGGGGCATGAACGGGGGTTAGGGGGCAACACGAGGGAGACACGGGGCATGAGCGGGGGGTGAGTGGCAACAGGAGGTAGACACAGGGCATGAGCAGGGGATGGGGCCTGCCCCATTGCCTCCACCTGTTGATATTCAGAATGTGCCTATTCTTCCTCTTCCAAATGATTCTGCATCGCTTGTAGTAGACCAGGGCGCGGGATCAAGGGTTGTGACTCGTAATACTGTGTCCCCAGATAAAAAGAATGAATTGATTGCTTGGGCTAAACATTTAGTATTCCTGAGAAAAATGATTTTATTGAAGGGTTAGGGATTCATTTGAGTATAATGTGGAATAGATTAAACAATGTAGATCTTCCACAAGGGTTACGGGATTTGAACGCCTTAGCGTTGTCCAGGGATACTGCGGAGAAAGTATATGAGCATGTCAAGAGGATTTTTGTGTATAGGAAGTAGTTGGAAGAGTTACAGAATGAAGAAGCAGATGGTGATAGTTTTGGTATTATGTTCTTACAGAAACTGTTTTCGCCTCGCGATGAATTAAAAGGTGAGGAAGCGTGAATTTGTACAAAGAATGCGATAGAATGGATTTCTGATATATCGATAACACCAGATGAAGTATGTGACACATATGGTCAGTATACGTTAGAAATGCAAAAGAAAGTGATACAGGTTATGGTAGAATACCTGCAGAATTAGTGTGTAAAAAGAAAGATTTGTTGTCCCGCAGAATTGTTGAGTGTTTATAAGAGAGCCTTTTCGATTGATACTTCTTCGACTGCCTTAGCGCTTGATTTGGCTTTGTTGCTTAGTAAGCGTTCGGAGCTACCTACTTCTCAGTTGCCTATGAGAGAGGTCCCCCTGACATTTGTCCCAAAAGTTGAGATTGTGGTCGATGCTGCACAAGGAATACTCGCGGTGGACATTCCTGCACATTACGTATCGCAGTTTGTTCACATCCCGTTCTCAAGACAGGAAGTGAACACCATCAAGCAATCTATTCCTGATATAAGAAAGAATCCGACGGGGTTCTATAAAGAAATACAGTCGGTCTTACAATCATCGGTATTCACGTTAAGTGATATTGATTTATTATTTCCCGTGCTCCTGCCAGTTGATTTGTGGAAACAGATTAGGACTGTAGATGATGTACCTGGGTTAGGAGATACATGGGATACATGGGATAACATGGTTAGGCTCGACAGAGAAAGACCAGCTGGTGAGCGACCGCCTCAAGTGATATTAACTTTGCCTGATAGGATTATTGTAAAATTAAAAACTATAGTTCCTGAAAAAAGAATCATTTGGGACAAGTTTAGGGCCTGTGTCTAAGGAAAGTCTGAGGGTGCTACCGATTTCTTCAATCGGTTTGAAGAGGTATTTTCAGATTTCAGTGGACAAGACTTAGGCACAGAGTCAGGGAAAAGACTGTTTGTCGACAAATTTGTACGTGGATTGCTGCCTGACATCCAGTTACAGATTAGGTCTTCCGAAAGCACTTGGCAGGCGAAGTCTCAATCAGAAGTACTGCACATGGCTCAGTACTATGAAAATCATGTCAATAATGAAAAGGAAAAACTTGAGAAAAAAAAGGGTGACCTGAAAACAAAAGTCCTATTACAACAGATTGTTATAAACCCTAGACGGGGTAATCAATTTAGATGTTAGTACGTTCCACAGGGAAGTACGCCCCTGGCTCCGGTAACCATTAACCAGTGTGCCTATTGTCGACAGGAAGGTCACTGGCGCGCACAATGTCCGACCTTGCAGCAAAGGTCATTTGGGAACATGGGTAGGACAGAACAAGAGACTAAAGGTAGAATCGATTTGAAAGACACGCCTTTGAATAGCCCACAAGGAGAGCTATTTTGTGATGGCTCTTGTTTTAAACTTCCGAATGGTACATCCACGGCTGCTTATGCCGTCACTACTTTAAGTATGATTGTAGAAACCAAAGGAATTATGTATAATTCCGCGCAGGCCGCAGAAATTATAGCATTAACTCGGGCTTGTGAACTTTCTGAAGGGCTTACAGAAAATATATATACTGACAGTCAGTATGCCGTTGGGGTAGTTCACAACTTCATTAGACTTTGGAAAGAACGAGGATTCTTGACCTCACATGGCACGAAAATACAGCATGGCACTTTAATAGTGCAATTACTTTCAGCTCTCGCACTCCCTGTTCAGTTAGTTATTATAAAATGTACAGCACATCAAAAGGTTACAGATGATATAGGAAAAGGGAATGCTTTCGCTGATCAGATAGCTAAACAAACTGCCTCTGATTTTAGTTCAGAAATGTATGCTGTAAGAGAAATTGTAAATGTTTGCACTTTGGTGAAAGTATCGATTCTGTAAAAGACATTCAAGCAGATGCTACTGTAGAAGAGACCAAGACATGGGTCAAGGGTGCAGGAAGATTGGATGATGATGGGTGTTGGGTGGACAATGTTGAAGGAAAATGGTTACTCCCTGACGCCTGTATTACAATGATGGTCATTATGGCTCATGGTCCGACCCATGTCTGCGCGCGTAAATTGACTAAAATGTTACACAGTGTATGGGCCAATGATAACATTTTCAAAATTGCGGAGCGCTTTGTCCAAGGGTGCATCGTCTGCTTGCAGCACAATGTAGGAAAAGGTACCTCGACTCGTTGAGGAAGCTTCGCTCCACCTTCTGTTCCGTTTGAGGTTATCCACTTTGATTTTATTGAAATGGAACGTTGCAACAATCTTAAATATGTGTTGGTTGTCATTTGTGCATTTAGTAAGTGGGTTGAGGCCTTCCCTGTTAGAGATGCATCGGCCATAACCACGGCAAAAACTCTGTTGAAAGAGTTTTTTCCTAGGTTCGGGCTGCCGAGAGTCATCTGGTCGGATAATGGGCCACACTTTATCGCTGCTGTAATCCTACAAATATGCGAAGGATTACAGATTGATAAACGGTTCCATTCGGCCAGACATGCCCAAAGTGCCGGATTAGTGGAAAGGCATAACAGCATTATAAAGAACAAGCTCGCTAAAACGTGTGCTGGTAGCAAGTTAAAATGGCCGGACGCCTTACCGATTGTGTTGCTATCGATGAGAACAACCCCTCAAACTAAGACTGGGCTCTCTCCTTTTGAGGTGGTAATGGGGAGGCCTGCTAATATTTGGGGTATGCCAAAAAGTCGCTCGTTGCGGGATATAGAGAATGTGCTTCTTTCAGATTACTGTAACTAGTTGACTAAAAATCTATTTTCAATTTATCACCAGGTGCGAGAGGTATTACCTGTACGGTACGAGGGTCCTGGTCATAGTCTACGACAGGGGACTCGATCCTCACAAAAGTTTTTGAGAGGTCCTCTTGCCTTGCACCTCGTTGGAGGGGTCCCTACCAGGTCCTGCTAGTCACCCAGACTGCTGTGCGGGTAGCGGGGTGTAAGAACTGGATCCACGCAACACACACCAAACGGATCCCGCAGCCCGTGCCATACGATACAGAAGACATAGAATCCCTTTCCAATGCTGTAACCAACGTGCCTGAAACAGCAACAACCGACAAGAGAGTATCGGAGACCGTTCCAGCATTCGTAAGGCCAGACAAAACGGCCACCTTGTCTCCGCACTCTCCAACAGTGGTACTTCCGGATCAACCATTTTCTGACCCCATTTCCATTCACTCGCCACCTCCAGTGGGAAGCGACGACATACTGCTATCCGATCCTTCGGCACTGGAAATTGTGAAATATAATTTACGTCCAAGAAAATAGACGTACGGCACGGTTTGACTGTGCGATCAAGGAAATCATTTGAGGGCTTGCCTTTTGGCCCGACTGTACGAAAGGATTCTGTTGGCTAAGGGTTGTGGGAAAGACATTAAGAAGACGCGCAACTGGAGTCGCCAGCAAACAAACAATTGGTGTTTTTCGATTGAAGACGACAATGCCTGCACCCGCTACCGCTCAAACCGAACTTTTAGATAAATATGTGACTGGCAGAGACAATGATTAAGCATATAAAGGGACCCCGAAAGTGTATTGTTGCCTTTTTGTAATAATAACTGGGTTTTTAGTAACTATTGGTTTTGGGTTATGATATCTGGAGGAAGCATATCCGCTAGAGGTCTTTTTACCTGTTGAAAATGTATCTGTTTTCCCCACTCCTTCCGTGCAATTGCATACCTTGTCGCCTAGAGATTCTTCGCATAGACGGAACTATCAGAATAATACTCTTTTGTTAATAATGATGCCCATTTATGCACTTTTGAATAGGACCAACTGCTGGATCTGCTCACATCTACCGCAACATGGGGATAAGGGGCTAGGTTGGTATATTCATCCTTTACCTTTGACAACTGCTTGTTATGCTTCTCTTAGAGCACTATTCTTTGGCCGATGGAATGATAGCATCTCAGGGAATTTTGATGGTACAAATTTGAATAGTTTTGAGAAACATGTTTTGATGCCCCTGGAATGCTCGCTTTTTGCAAATAGGAGTAAGCCAAACGTTGCTTCTGTTAGGCCCTCTGATAGATTGTCTCGTCCTTTTCAGTCTTTGATCTCTTTCAAAATGGCTCCTATAGGCAATAAGGATGCCACGCCTCCATCTTATTCTGTTAACCATAGCCCCGATTCAGTATCTTTCTGCATACAGAGGAATGGAACATGGTCAATGGGTAATTTTAGAAAATGCGCCAACGTTGCGAATTTGACTAGTGAGAACAGACCTCTGTACGTAGGTGAACCTGTCTATTTCGTTTGCGGTAATGTGGCATTTCCATGGTTGCCCAGGGATTGGCAAGGAACCTGCTATTTAGGGATTCTATTACCGGGGGTATTTATTGCCATACTGCAGAAATTTTGAAGACTCATCCACGACGAGGTGTGAAGGGGGATACTACAGCGCAAACTCTAGGAGACATCATGAAATCCTTTGTGTCATTTTTTGGGCAAATTATGAATTCAGAAGATATCAGGGGACTAGCGAGATTATTGGAGAAAACCATCAACCGGACCACTGACATTCTCTATAATATGACGTTAGAACAGAAAGTGATAAGATTAGTAGCTCTTCAGAACCGGATGGCATTAGATGTCATTCTGGCAGAGCGTGGAGGAGTATGTAAATTAGTGGGGTCCGCTTGCTGCATTTACGTACAAGACTCCTCTCCAACAATCTTTAGGGCGATCCAAAATCTACATGTTCTTAGTTCAGAAGTACATGTTGCTGAGGGAAATTGGAAACTTAGTGCATGGTTTTGGGACCTCCTACGGTCGTGGGGATGGAAGTTGTTTTCGGCCCTGCTGATTATCTTGGGTAGTTTTCTGTTCCTTTGTTGTTGTATACAGTGTCTCCTGGTATATGTTCAGTATTAAGGGGGTGTTGCGCGTAAGCAACAAGTGTATTAGGGCATAAAATATATGCCCCAGATAAGGTTTCCAAGGAGAATGTGTTGAAAGAAACTCTAGTGTCTGATCTAATGGCAATAGATATGTCTGACAATTATTCGGGGTGTATAGATGTTGAAATGTGGAGTTAGTCACAAAGTGATTGAAGGTAGTTTAGCGCTTGGCATAGGCCAAAAGGAGGGTTTGTTAAAACTGATATAATATTGTTTCGTCCTCATTGTATATGTTGGCCTATGCCCAGTCGCTTTGCGAGGAAATTCGTATTGCAAGGTCGCAACATTAAGTGAATCAAGCCTCCATTTTAGGTTAAAGCCGCCATTTTAGTTTATCGTGCAAACTCACCCTGTGGCCTAAAATTGCCAACCTGTGTTCTCTTGTTCTTACTTTAACCTCTTCAACCTCTGTACGAGAGTTAATGTCCAACCTGCCTGCAGGCTACATGTTAGGGTCATGTAGACCTTGTCCTTTGTTGATCTCGGGATCAGGGGATTACTTAAATCGGCGATGTTAACCTACAAGTATATAAGAACAATAACGCTATTTAAATATGTCATGCGAAACATCTGTTTGACCTGTATTAAAACAAATGTGTAAAGAGTGTAAAGTTAAACCCAGAGAATAATAGTGTTTGTTAGCAAATGTATTAAAAAGTAAACCGCATGCACGAGATATGTAAATTAGGAACGAACCTGGCACGACCCTAGCCCAGTACATGGTTAACTTGTAGGAGGCTGGACATCGTTATAAAGAAACTGTATAAATACGCTGTTGTCCAGCTAGCAATTCCTGTTCACTGCTCACATTGAACCCTGCTGGTGGTCTCTGTGATGTATTGACGGCCAAATAGCTATCTGTGTACTTTGTTTTGTAATCTGTATAGTATTGCAATAAAGATTCTGGGAATCTTTACAAGCCTGTGTCGGTGTATTTCTCTTTGCATGGTGTAAAAGCCTTAATATTGTATTTTCTGATTCCACAAGGGGAGACACAGGGCATGAGCGGGGGGTGGGGGGAACAGGGCAGACATGGGGCATAAGCGGGGGGTAGGGGGTACAGGAGGGAGACACAGGGCATGAGCGGGGGGCAGGGGATAACACGAGGAAGACAAGGGGCATGAGTGGGGGGTGGGGGCAACACAAGGGAGATACGGGGCATGAACGGGGGGTGGGGGGCAACACGAGGGAGACACGGGGCATGAGCGGGGGTGGGGGCAACACGAGGGAGACACAGGGCATGAGCGGGGGTGGGGGGAACAGGGCAGACACGGAGCATGAGCTGGGGGTGGGGGGCAACACGAGGGAGACACAGGGCATGAGCGAGGGGTAGGGGGCAACACGAGGGAGACACAGGGCATGAGCGGGGGGTGGGGGCAACACGAGGGAGACACACGGGGCATGAGCGGGGGGTGGGGAGAACAGGGCAACACAGGGCATGAGCGGGGGGTGAGGGGGCAACAGGAGGGAGACATGGGACATGACCGGGGAGGGCGTGGGGGGAACAGGGGAGACACGTGGCATGAGCGGGGGGTGGGGGAACAGGAAGGCGACACGGGGCATGATCGGGGGGTGGGGGGAACAGGAGGGAGACACAGGGCATGAGCGGGTGGGTGGGGGTAACAGGAGGGAGACACGGGGCATGAGCGGGGGTGGGGGGTAACAGGAGGGAGACACGGGGAATGAGCGGGGGGTGGGGGGTAACACGAGGGAGACACGGGGCATGAGCGGAGGGTGGGGGAAAACAGGGCAGACATGGGGCATGAGCGGGGGTGGGGAAAAAGGAGGGAGACACGGGGCATGCGCGGGGGTAGGGAGGAACAGGGGAGACACGGGGCATGAGCGGGGGGTCGGGGGGACAGGGGAGACACAGGGCATGAGTGGTGGGCGGGGGCAACCGAAGGGAGACACAGGGCATGAGCGGGGGGTGGGGGGTAACACGAGGGAGACACGGTGCATGAACTGGGGGTGGGGGGCAACACGAGGGAGACACGGGGCATGAGAGGGGGGTGGGGGCAACACGAGGGAGACACAGGGCATGACCGGGGGGTGGGGGAAACACGAGGGATATACGGGCATGAGCGGGGGGTGGGGGGAACAGGGCAGAAACGGGGCATGAGCGGGGGTTGGGGCTACAGGAGGGAGACATGGAACATGAGCAGGGGGTGGGGGGTACAGGAGGGAAACACAGGGCATGAGCAGGGGGTGTGGGTACAGGAGGGAGACATGGGGCATGAGCAGGGGGTAGGGAGCAACACAAGGGAGACACGGGGCATGAGCAGTGGTGGGGGGCAACATGAGGGAGACACGGGGCATGAGCGGGGGGTGGGGGCACACGAGGGAGACACAGGGTATGAGCGGGGGTTGGGGGAACATGAGGGAGACACAGGGCATGAGCAGGGGGTGGGGGGCAACACGAGGGAGACACGGCGCATGAGGGGGGGTGGAGGGCAACATGAGGGAGACACGGGGCATGAGCGGGGGGTGGGGGCAACATGAGGGAGACACGGGGCATGAGCAGAGGAGTGGGGGGCAACACGAGGGAGACACGGGGCATGAGCAGGGGGTGGGGGCAACACAAGGGAGACACAGGGCATGAGCGGGGGGTGGGGGGAACAGGGCAGACACGGGGCATGAGCGGGGGTTGGGGGGGCAACACAAGGGAGACACAGGGCATGAGCGGGGGGTGGAGGCAACACGAGGGAGACACGGGGCATGAGCGGGTGGTTGGGAGAACAGGGCAGACACGGGGCATGAGCGGGGGGTGGGGGGAACAGGTGGGAGACACAGCGCATGAGCGGGGGGTTGGGGGGAACAAGAGAGACATGGGCCATGAGAAGGGGGTGGGGGGTACAAGGGAGACAAGGGGCATGAGCGGGGGTGGGGGGTAAAAGGGAGACAAGGGGCATGAGTGGGGGATGGGGGAACAGGGGAGACACGGGGCATGAGCAGGGGGTGGGGGCAACACAAGGGAGACACAGGGCATGAGCGGGGGGTGGGGGGAACAGGGCAGACACGGGGCATGAGCGGGGGTTGGGGGGGCAACACAAGGGAGACACAGGGCATGAGCGGGAGGTGGAGGCAACACGAGGGAGACACGGGACATGAGCGGGTGGTTGGGAGAACAGGGCAGACACGGGGCATGAGCGGGGGGTGGGGGGAACAGGTGGGAGACACAGCGCATGAGCGGGGGGTTGGGGGGAACAAGCGAGACATGGGCCATGAGCAGGGGGTGGGGGTACAAGGGAGACAAGGGGCATGAGCGGGGGTGGGGGGTACAAGGGAGACAAGGGGCATGAGTGGGGGATGGGGGAACAGGGGAGACACGGGGCATGAGCGGGGGGTGGGGGCAACATGAGGGAGACATGGGCATGAGCGGGTGGTGGGGAGAACAGGGCAGACACGGGGCATGAGCGGGGAGTGGGGGGAAGAGGAGGGAGACACGGGGCATGAGCGGGGGGTGGGGGGAACAAGAGAGACATGGGACATGAGCAGAGGGTAGGGGGTACAGGGGAGACAAGGGGCTTGAGCGGGGGTGGGGGGGAACAGGGGAGACACGGGGCATGAGCGGGGGATGGGGGAACAGGGTAGACACGGGGCATGAGCGGGGGTGGGGGGGAACAGGGGAGATAAGGGGCATGAACAGGGGGTGGGGGGAACAGGGGAGACACGGGGCATGAGCAGGGGTGGGGGGTAACAAGGGAGACAAGAGGCAAGACCGGGGGTGGGGGGGAACAGGGGATACATGGGGCATGAGCAGGGGGTGGGGGAACGGGGAGACACGGGGCATGAGCAGGGGGTGGTGGGAACAGAGGAGACACAGGGCATGAGCGGGGGGTGGGGATACAGGGGAGACACGGGGCATGAGCGGGGGGTGGGGGGCAACAGGAGGGAGACACGGGACATGACCGGGGAGGGCATGGGGGGAACAGGGGAGACACGTGGAATGAGCGGGGTGTGGGGGAACAGGAGGGCGACACGGGGCATGAGCGGGGGGTGGGGGGAATAGGAGCGAGACACGGGGAATGAGCAGGGGGTGGGGGGTACAGGAGGGAGACACGGGGCATGAGCAGGGGGTGGGGGGAACAGGGCAGACACGGGGCATGAGCGGGGGGTGGGGGGCAACACGAGGGAGACACAGGGCATGAGCAGGGGGTAGGGGACAACACGAGGGAGACACAGGGCATGAGCGGGGGGTGGGGCAACACGAGGGAGACACACGGGGCATGAGCGGGGGGTGGGGAGAACAGGGCAGACACAGGGCATGAGCGGGGGGTGGGGGACAACAGGGGGGAGACACGGGACATGACCGGGGAGGGAGTGGGGGGAACAGGGGAGACACGGGGTATGAGCAGGGGTGGGGGGTAACAGGGGAGACAAGAGGCATGAGCGGGGGTTGGGGGGAACAGGGGAGACACGGGGCATGAGCGGGGGATCGGGGAACAGGGGAGACACGGGGCATGAGCGGGGGTGGGGGGGAACAGGGGAGACAAGGGGCATGAACGGGGGGTGGGGGAACAGGGGAGACACGGGCATGAGCAGCGGTGGGGGGTAACAGGGGAGACAAGAGGCATGACCGGGGGCGGGGGGGAACAGGGGATACATGGGGCATGAGCAGGGGGTGGGGGGAACAGGGAGACACGGGGCATGAGCAAGGGGTGGGGGGGAACAGGGGAGACACGGGGCATGAGTGGGGGGTGGGGATACAGGGGAGACACGGGGCATGAGCGGGGGGTGGGGGGCAACAGGAGGGAGACACGGGACATGACCGGGGAGGGCGTGGGGGAACAGGAGGGCGACACGGGGCATGAGCGGGGGGTGGGGGGAATAGGAGCGAGACACAGGGCATGAGCAGGGGGTGGGGGTACAGAGGGAGACACGGGGCATGAGCAGGGGGTGGGGGGAACAGGGCAGACACGGGGCATGAGCGGGGGGTGGGGGGCAACACGAGGGAGACACAGGGCATGAGCAGGGGGTAGGGGACAACACGAGGGAGACACGGGGCATGAGCGGGGAGTGGGGGCAACACGAGGGAGACACAGGGCATGAGCAGGGGGTGGCAGGAACAGGGCAGACATGGGGCATGAGCGGGGGGTGGGGGGCAACAGGAGGGAGACACAGGGCATGACCGGGGGGTGGGGGGAACACTAGGGATATACGGGCATGAGCTGGGGGTGGGGGGAACAGGGCAGAAACGGGGCATGAGCGGGGGTGGGGGCTACAGGAGGGAGACATGGGACATGAGCAGGGGGTGGGGGGTACAGGAGGGAAACACAGGGCATGAGCAGGGGGTGTGGGTACAGGAGGGAGACATGGGGTATGAGCAGGGGTAGGGAGCAACACAAGGGAGACACGGGGCATGAGCGGGGGTGGGGGGCAACATGAGGGAGACACGGGGCATGAGCGGGGGTTGGGGGCAACACGAGGGAGACATGGGGCATGAGCAGGGGTAGGGAGCAACACAAGGGAGACACGGGGCATGAGCGGGAGTGGGGGGCAACATGAGGGAGACACGGGGCATGAGCGGGGGGTGGGGGCAACACGAGGGAGACATGGGGTATGAGCGGGGGTTGGGGGAACATGAGGGAGACACAGGGCATGAGCAGGGGGTGGGGGGCAACACGAGGGAGACACGGCGCATGAGGGGGGGTTGGAGGGCAACATGAGGGAGACACGGGGCATGAGCGGGGGGTGGGGGCAACATGAGGGAGACACGGGGCATGAGCAGAGGAGTGGGGGGCAACACGAGGGAGACACGGGGCATGAGCAGGGGGTGGGGGCAACACAAGGGAGACACAGGGCATGAGCGGGGGGTGGGGGGAACAGGGCAGACACGGGGCATGAGCGGGGGTGGGGGGTAACAAGAGGGAGACATGGGGCATGAGTGGGGGATGGGGGCAACACGAGGGAGACACGGGGCATGAGCGGGGGGTGGGGGCAACACGAGGGAGACATGGGGCATGAGCGGGTGGTGGGGACAACAGGGCAGACACGGGGCATGAGCGGGGGGTGGGGTGAACAGGTGGGAGACACAGGGCATGAGCGGGGGTTGGGGGGAACAAGAGAGACATGGCCCATGAGCAGGGGGTGGGGGGTACAAGGGAGATAAGGGGCATGAGAGGGGGTGGGGGCAACAGGGGAGACACAGGGCATGAGTGGGGGATGGGGGGAACAGGGGAGACACGGGGCATGAGCAGGGGGTGGGGGCAACACAGGGGAGACACGGGCATGAGCGGGTGGTGGGGAGAACAGGGTAGACACGGGGCATGAGCGGGGAGTGGGGGAACAGGAGGGAGACACGGGGCATGAGCGGGGGTGGGGGGGAACAAGAGAGACATGGGACATGAGCAGAGGGTGGGGGGTACAGGGGAGACAAGGGGCATGAGCGGGGGTGGGGGGGAACAGGGGAGACACGGGGCATGAGCGGGAGATGGGGGAACAGGGGAGACACGGGGCATGAGCAGGGGTGGGGGGTAACAGGGGAGACAAGAGGCATGACCGGGGGTGGGGGGGAACAGGGGATACATGGGGCATGAGCAGGGGGTGGGGGAACGGGGAGACACGGGGCATGAGCAGGGGGTGGGAGACACGGGGCATGAGCGGGGGGTGGGGATACAGGGGAGACACGGGGCATGAGCGGAGGGGTGGGGGGCAACAGGAGGGAGACACAGGACATGACCGGGGTGGGCGTGGGGGGAACAGGGGAGACATGTGGCATGAGCGGGGTGTGGGGAAACAGGAGGGCGACACGGGGCATGAGCGGGGGGTTTGGGGAATAGGAGCGAGACACGGGGCATGAGCAGGGGGTGGGGGGTACAGGAGGGAGACACGGGGCATGAGCAGGGGGAACAGGGCAGACACGGGGCATGAGCGGGGGTGGGGGCAACACGAGGGAGACACAGGGCATGAGCAGGGGGTAGGGGACAACACAAGGGAGACACAGGGCATGAGTGGGGGGTGGGGGCAACATGAGGGCGACACACGGGGCATGAGCGGGGGGTGGGGAGAACAGGGCAGACACAGGGCATGAGCGGGGGGTGGGGGGCAACAGGAGGGAGACACGGGACATGACCGGGGAGGGAGTGGGGGGAACAGGGGAGACACGTGGCATGAGCGGTGGGTGGGGGAACAGGAGGGCAAGACGGCGCATGAGTGTGGGGTGGGGGAAACAGGAGGGAGACACGGGGCATGAGCGGGGGGTGGGGGGGTAACAGGAGGGAGACACTGGGCATGAGCGGGGGTGGGGGGTAACAGGAGGGAGACACAGGGCATGAGCGGGGGTTGGGGGGTAACACAAGGGAGACACGGGGCATGAGCGGGGGGTGGGGGAAAACAGGGCAGACACGGGGCATGAGCAGGGGTGGGGAAAAAGGAGGGAGACACGGGGCATAAGCGGGGGTAGGGAGGAACAGGGGAGACACGGGGCATGAGCAGGGGTACGGGGGACAGGGGAGACACAGGGCATGAGTGGGGGGTGGGGGCATCAGGAAGGAGACACAGGGCATGAGCGGGGGATGGGGGTAATACAAGAGAGACACGGGGCATGAGCGGGGGAGTAGGGGGAACAGGAGGGAGACACAGGGCATGAGCAGGGGGTGGGGGGTACAGGAGGGAGACACGGGGCATGAGCGGGGTGTGGGGGTACAGGAGGGAGACATGGGGCATGAGTGGGGGGTGGGGGGTAACATGAGGGAGACATGGGGCATGAGGGGGGGTGGGGGGCAACACGAGGGAGACACGGGGCATGAGCGAGGGGTGGGGGTCAACATGAGGGAGACACGGGGCATGAGCAGAGGAGTGGGGGGCAACACGAGGGAGACACGGGGCATGAGCAGGGGGTGGGGGCAACACAAGGGAGACACAGGGCATGAGCGGGGGGTGGGGGGAACAGGGCAGACACGGGGCATGAGCGGGGGTGGGGGGTAACAAGAGGGAGACATGGGGCATGAGTGGGGGATGGGGGGCAACACGAGGGAGACACGGGGCATGAGCGGGGGGTGGGGGCAACACGAGGGAGACATGGGGCATGAGCGGGTGGTGGGGACAACAGGGCAGACACGGGGCATGAGCGGGGGGTGGGGTGAACAGGTGGGAGACACAGGGCATGAGCGGGGGTTGGGGGGAACAAGAGAGACATGGGCCATGAGCAAGGGGTGGGGGGTACAAGGGAGACAAGGGGCATGAGCGGGGGTGGGGGGAACAGGGGAGACACAGGGCATGAGTGGGGGATGGGGGGAACAGGGGAGACACGGGGCATGAGCAGGGGGTGGGGGCAACACAGGGGAGACACGGGCATGAGCGGGTGGTGGGGAGAACAGGGTAGACACGGGGCATGAGCGGGGAGTGGGGGGAACAGGAGGGAGACACGGGACATGAGCGGGGGTGGGGGGAAACAAGAGAGACATGGGACATGAGCAGAGGGTGGGGGGTACAGGGGAGACAAGGGGCATGAGCGGGGGTGGGGGGGAACAGGGGAGACACGGGGCATGAGTGGGAGATGGGGGAACAGGGGAGACACGGGGCATGAGCAGGGGTGGGGGGTAACAGGGGAGACAAGAGGCATGACCGGGGGTGGGGGGGAACAGGGGATTCATGGGGCATGAGCAGGGGGTGGGGGAACGGGGAGACACGGGGCATGAGCAGGGGGTGGGAGACACGGGGCATGAGCGGGGGGTGGGGATACAGGGGAGACACGGGGCATGAGCGGGGGGGTGGGGGGCAACAGGAGGGAGACACAGGACATGACCGGGGTGGGCGTGGGGGGAACAGGGGAGACATGTGGCATGAGCGGGGTTTGGGGAAACAGGAGGGCGACACGGGGCATGAGCGGGGGGTTTCGGGAATAGGAGCGAGACACGGGGCATGAGCAGGGGGTGGGGGGTACAGGAGGGAGACATGGGGCATGAGCAGGGGGAACAGGGCAGACACGGGGCATGAGCGGGGGTGGGGGCAACACGAGGGAGACACAGGGCATGAGCAGGGGGTAGGGGACAACACGAGGGAGACACGGCATGAGTGGGGGGTGGGGGCAACATGAGGGCGACACACGGGGCATGAGCGGGGGGTGGGGAGAACAGGGCAGACACAGGGCATGAGCGGGGGGTGGGGGGCAACAGGAGGGAGACACGGGACATGACCGGGGAGGGAGTGGGGGAACAGGGGAGACACGTGGCATGAGCGGGGGTGGGGGAACAGGAGGGCAAGACGGCGCATGAGTGTGGGGTGGGGGAAACAGGAGGGAGACACGGGGCATGAGCGGGGGTGGGGGGTAACAGGAGGGAGACACAGGGCATGAGCGGGGGTTGGGGGGTAACACAAGGGAGACACGGGGCATGAGCGGGGGGTGGGGGAAAACAGGGCAGACACGGGGCATGAGCAGGGGTGGGGAAAAAGGAGGGAGACACGGGGCATAAGCGGGGGTAGGGAGGAACAGGGGAGACACGGAGCATGAGCAGGGGTACGGGGGACAGGGGAGACACAGGGCATGAGTGGGGGGTGGAGGCATCAGGAAGGAGACACAGGGCATGAGCGGGGGATGGGGGTAATACAAGAGAGACACGGGGCATGAGCGGGGGAGTGGGGGGAACAGGAGGGAGACACAGGGCATGAGCAGGGGGTGGGGGGTACAGGAGGGAGACACGGGGCATGAGCGGGGTGTGGGGGTACAGGAGGGAGACATGGGGCATGAGTGGGGGGTGGGGGGTAACACGAGGGAGACATGGGGCATGAGGGGGGGTGGGGGGCAACACGAGGGAGACACGGGGCATGAGCGAGGGGTGGGGGTCAACACAAGGGAGACACGAGTCATGAGCGGGGGGTGGGGGAACAGGAGGGAGACACGGGGCATGAGCGGGGGGTAACACGAGGGAAACACAGGCATGAGCCTGGGGTGGGGGGAACAGGGGAGACACGGGGCATGAGCGGGGGTGGGGGTAACACGAGGGAGACATGGGGCATGAGGTGGGGTGGGGGGCAACACGAGGAAGACACAGGTCATGAGCGGGGGGTGGGGGGAACAGGAGGGAGACACGGGGCATGAGCGGGGGGTTGGGGGGGTAACATAAGGGAGACATGGGGCATGAGGGGGGTGGGGGGCAACACGAGGGAGACACGGGGCATGAGCGAGTGGTGGGTGTCAACACGAGGGAGACACGGGTCATGAGCGGGGGGTGGGGGGCAACATGAGGAAGACACGGGTCATGAGCGGGGGGTGGGGGAACAGGAGGGAGACACGGGGCATGAGCGGGGGTAACACGAGGGAAACACAGGCATGAGCCTGGGGTGGGGGGAACAGGGGAGACACGGGGCATGAGCGGGGGTGGGGGTAACACGAGGGAGACAGAGTGCATGAGCTGGGGGTGGGGGGCAACACGAGGGAGACACGGGGCATGAGCAGGGGGTGAGGCAACACGAGGGAGACACGGGGCATGAGCAGGGGGTGGGGGGAACAGGGCAGACACAGGGCATGAGCGGGGGGTGGGGGGCAACAGGAGGGAGACACAGGGCATGACCGGGGGGTGGGGGGAACAGGAGGGTGACACGGGGCATGAGCGGGGCATGGGGGAACAGGAGGGAGACATGGGGCATGAGCGGGGGGTGGGGGGTAACATGAGGGAGACATGGTGCATGAGCTGGGGTTGGGGGCAACACGAAGGAGACACGGGGCATGAGCGGGGGGTGGGGCAACACGAGGGAGACACAGGGCATGAGCAGGGGGTGACGGGAACAGGGCAGACATGGGGCATGAGCGGGGGGTGGGGGGCAACAGGAGGGAGACACAGGGAATGAATGGGGGGGTGGGGGAACAGGAGGGAGACACGGGGCATGAGCTGGGGGGTGGGGGCAACAGAAGGGAGACATGGGGCATGTGCGGGGGATGGGGAGTAACAGGAGGGAGACACGGGGCATGAGCGGGGGGTGGGGGGGTAACACGAGGGATGTACAGGGCATGAGCAGCGGGTGGGGGGGAACATGGCAGACACAGGGCATGAGCGGGGGGTGGGGGCTACAGGAGGGAGACATGGGACATGAGCAGGGGGTGGGGGTTATAGGAGGGAAACACAGGGCATGAGCACGGGGTGGGGGTACAGGAGGGAGACACGGGGCATGAGCATGGGGTGGGGGGCAACACGAGGGAGACACGGGGCATGAGCGGGGGTGGGGGCAACACGAGGGAGACACGGGTGATGAGCCGGGGGGTGGGGGCAACACGAGGGAGACATGGGGCATGAGCGGGGGGTGGGTGGAACAGGAGGGAGACACGGGGCATGAGCGGGGGGTGGGGGGTAACATGAGGGAGACACAGGGCATGAGCGGGGGGTGGGGGGAACAGGGGAGACTCGGGGTATGAGCGGGTGGTGGGAGGGACAGGGGAGACACGGGGCATGAGCGGGGGGTGGGCGGAGACAGGGGAGACATGGGGCATGAGCGGGGGGGTGGGGTGAACAGGGCAGACACGGGGCATGTGTGGGGGGTACAGGAGGGAGCCACGGGGCATGAGCGGGGGGTGGAGGGTAACACGAGGGAGACACAGGGCATGAGCGGGTGGTGGGGGGCAACACAAGGGAGACATGGGGCATGAGCAGGGGGTGGGGGCAACACAAGGGAGACATGGGGCTTGAGCGGGGGTGGGGGGAACAGGGGAGACACAGGGCAAGAGCGGGGGGTGGGGGGGACAGGGGAGACACAGGGCATGAGCGGGGGTGGGGGGAACAGGGCAGACACGGGGCATGAGCGGGGGGTGGGGGGTACAGGAGGGAGACATGGGGCATGAGCGGATGGTGGGGGGCAACACAAGGGAGACATGGGGCATGAGCAGGGGGTGGGGGCAACACGAGGGAGACACATTGGGCATGAGCGGGGGGTGGGGAGAACAGGGCAGACACGTGGCATGAGCGGGGGGTGGCGGGCAACAGGAGGGAGACACGGGACATGACCGGGGAGGGAGTGGGGGGAACAGGGGAGACACGTGGCATGAGCGGGGGGTGGGGGAACAGGTGGGCAACACGGCGCATTAGCGGGGGGTGGGGGAACAGGAGAGAGACACGGGAAATGAGCGGGGGTGGGGGGTAAAAGGAGGGAGACACTGGGCATGAGCGGGGGTGGGGGGTAACAGGAGGGAGACACAGGGCATGAGCGGAGGTTGGGGGGTAACACGAGGGAGACACGGGGCATGAGCGGGGGTGGGGGAAAACAGAGCAGACACAGGGCATGAGCAGGGGTCGGGAAAAAGGGGGGAGACACGGGGCATAAGCGGGGGTAGGGAGGAACAGGGGAGACACGGGGCATGAGCGGGGGTAGGGGGGACAGGGGAGACACAGGGCATGAGTGGGGGGTGGGGGTAACAGGAAGGAGACACGGGGCATGAGCGGGGGATGGTGGTAATACAAGAGAGACACAGGGCATGAGCAGGGGGTTGGGGGGAACAGGAGGGAGACACAGGGCATGAGCAGGGGGTGGGGGGTACAGGAGGGAGACAGGAGGCATGAGCGGGGTGTGGGGGTACAGGCGGGAGACATGGGGCATGAGTGGGGGGTAACACGAGGGAGACATGGGGCATGAGCGGGGGGTGGGTGGAACAGGAGGGAGACACGGGGCATGAGCGGGGGGTGGGGGGTAACATGAGGGAGACACATGGCATGAGCGGGGGGTGGGGGGAACAGGGGAGACACGGGGTATGAGCGGGTGGTGGGAGGGACAGGAGAGACACGGGGCATGAGCGGGGGTGGGAGGGGACAGGGGAGACATGGGGCATGAGCGGGGGGTGGGGTGAACAGGGCAGACACAGGGCATGTGTGGGGGGTACAGGAGGGAGCCACGGGGCATGAGCGGGGGGTGGAGGGTAACACGAGGGAGACACAGGGCATGAGCGGGTGGTGGGGGGCAACACAAGGGAGACATGGGGCATGAGCAGGGGGTGGGGGCAACACAAGGGAGACATGGGGCTTGAGCGGGGGTGGGGGGGAACAGGGGAGACACAGGGCATGAGCGGGGGGTGGGGGGGACAGGGGAGACACGGGGCATGAGCGGGGGTGGGGGGAACAGGGCAGACACGGGGCATGAGCGGGGGGTGGGGGGTACAGGAGGGAGACATGGGGCATGAGCGGATGGTGGGGGGCAACACAAGGGAGACATGGGGCATGGGCAGGGGGTGGGGGCAACACGAGGGAGACACATTGGGCATGAGCGGGGGGTGGGGAGAACCGGGCACACAGGGCATGAGCGGGGGGTGGCGGGCAACAGGAGGGAGACACGGGACATGACCGGGGAGGGAGTGGGGGGAACAGGGGAGACACGTGGCATGAGCGGGGGGTGGGGGAACAGGAGGGCAACACGGCGCATTAGCGGGGGGTGGGGGGAACAGGAGAGAGACACGGGGAATGAGCGGGGGGTGGGGGGTAACAGGAGGGAGACACTGGGCATGAGCGGGGGTGGGGGGTAACAGGAGGGAGACACAGGGCATGAGCGGAGGTTGGGGGGTAACACGAGGGAGACACGGGGCATGAGCGGGGGGTGGGGGAAAACAGGGCAGACACAGGGCATGAGCAGGGGTCGGGAAAAAGGAGGGAGACACGGGGCATAAGCGGGGGTAGGGAGGAACAGGGGAGACACGGGGCATGAGCGGGGGTAGGGGGGACAGGGGAGACACAGGGCATGAGTGGGGGGTGGGGGTAACAGGAAGGAGACACGGGGCATGAGCGGGGGATGGGGGTAATACAAGAGAGACACGGGGCATGAGCAGGGGGTTGGGGGAACAGGAGGGAGACACAGGGCATGAGCAGGGGGTGGGGGGTACAGGAGGGAGACACGAGGCATGAGCGGGGTGTGGGGGTACAGGCGGGAGACATGGGGCATGAGTGGGGGGTGGGGGGTAACACGAGGGAGACATGGGGCATGAGGGGGGGTGGGGGCAACACGAGGGAGACACGGGGCATGAGCGAGGGGTGAGGGAACAGGGCAGACACGGGGCATGAGCGGGGGTGGGGGGTACAGGAGGGAGACATGGGGCATGAGCGGGGGTGGGGGCAACACGAGGGAGACACAGGGCATGAGCGGGGTTGTGGGGAACAGGGCAGAGACGTGGAATGAACGGGGGTGGGGGGGAACAGGGGAGACATGGGGCATGAGTGGGGGGTGGGGGGAACAGGGGAGACATGGGGCATGAGTGGGGGGTGGGGGGAACAGGGGAGACATGGGGCATGAACGGAGGGTGGGAGGGAACAGGGGAGACATGGGGCATGAGTGGGGGGTGGGGGGATCATGAGGGAGACACGGGGCATGAGCGGGGGATGGGGGGACAGGAGGGAAACACAGGGCATGAGCAGGGGTGGGGGATCCTGATGGAGACACGGGGGATGAGCGGGGGTAGGGGGGAACAAGGGAGACACGGTCATGAGTGGGGGTGGGGGGAACGGGAGACACGAGGGATGAGCGCGGGGTTGGGGGATCGTGAGGGGATACGGGGGATGAGCGGGGGAAGGGGGGATCATGAGGGAGACACGGGGGATGAGCGGGGGGTGAGGGGATCGTGAGGGAGTTACAGGGCATGAGCGGGGCGTGCAGGGGAACAGGGGAGACACGGGGCATGAGTGGGGGGTAACACGAGGGAGACACGGGGCATGAGTGAGCGGGGGTGGGGGGGCAACACAAGGGAGACATGGGGCATGAGCGGGGGCAACACACGGGAAACACGGGGCATGAGTGGGGGGTGGGGGGGAACAGGGGAGACACGGGGCATGAGCGAGGGGTGGGGGTGCAGGGGAGGCACGGGGCATGAGCGAGGGGTGGGGTAAACAGGGCAGACACAGGGCATGAGTGGGGGGTACAGTAGGGAGACACAGGGCATGAGCGGGGGTTGGGGGGGACAGGAGGGAGACACAGGGCATGAGTGGGGGTGGGGGATCGTGAGGGAGACACGGGGGATGAGCGGGGGTAGGGGGGAACAAGGGAGACACGGGGGATGAGCGGGGGTAGGGGGGAACAGGGGAGACACGGGGCATGAGCGGGGGGTAACACGAGGGAGACACGGGGAATGAGCGGGGGTGGGGGGCAACGCAAGGGAGACATGGGGCATGAGCGGGGGCAACACATGGGAAACACGGGGCATGAGCGGGGGGTGGGGGGAACAGGGGAGACACGGGGCATTAACAAGGGGTGGGGGTGCAGGGGAGGCATGGGGCATGAGCGGGGGGTGGGGTAAACAGGGCAGACACAGGGCATGAGCGGGGGGTGGGGGGTACACGAGGGAGACACGGGGCATGAGCAGGGGGTGGGGGGTAACACGAGGGAGACACAGGGCATGAGCGGGGGTGGGGGCAACACAAGGGAGACACAGGGCATGAGCAGGGGTTGGGGGGAACTGGGCAGACACGGGGCATGAGTGGGGGGCGTGGGGCAACAGGAGCGAGACACAGGGCATGATCAGGGGTGTGGGGGAACAGGGGAGACATGGGGCATGAACGGGGGTGGGGTGAACAGGGGAGACATGGGGCATGAGTGGGGGGTGGGGGGATCATGAGGGAAACACGGGGCATGAGCGGGGGACAGGGGGACAGGAGGGAGACACGGGACATGAGCAGGGGGTGGGGTGTAAAGTAGGGAGAAACAGGGCATGAGCGGGTGTGGGGGGGACAGGAGGGAGACACAGGGCATGAGCGGGGGGTGGGGGATCGTGAGGGAGACATGGGGGATGAGCGGGGGTGGGGGGGAACAAGGGACACACGGGTCATGAGCGGGGGGTGGGGGGAACAGGGGAGACACGGGGGAAGAGCGGGGGATGGGGGATCGTGAGGGGGATACGGGGGATGAGTGGGGGGTGGGGGGATCATGAGGGAGACACGGGGGATGAGCAGGGAGTGAGGGGATCGGGAGGGAGATACAGGGCATGAGCGGGGGGTACAGGGGAGACATGGGCATGAGCGGGGGGTGGGGGGAACAGGGGAGACACGGGGCATGAGCGGGGGGTGGGGGAGAATGGGAGGAAAACACGACATAAGCTTAGTGTGCAAGCAGCAGATCCCCCTCCTCAGCAATCCGCAGGCCACCGTGTGTCGATGGCGTGAGCGGGGGCTGGAGGAACAGGGGAGACGCAGGGGTGGGGGGGGACATAAATGAGACACGGGGCCTGAGCGGGGGGTGGGGGAATGGGAGGAAGACACAGGCATGAGCGGGGGTGGGGGGAACAGGAGGAAGACACGGGCATGACCTTACTAGCATGAGGCAGATCCCGCTCCTCGGGATAAACAAAGATGGCGGGCGTCTTTCAAAATACGACGCGGACACCACGCAAGCCGCTTGCCCAATCCATGTCCTGTCTGAGGAGCGAACAGGGCAGTCACAGGGCATGAGCTGGGGGTGAGGGGGCAACAGGAGGGAGACATGGGACATGCCTGGGGAGGGCGTGGGGGGAACAGGGAAGTGCGTCCGCAAAGCGGACACAGATATCACAAATTTTTTCGGACCTAGTTTTTGGTCATTTTTAAAAAATTACTGGACTGATTTTCACCAAATTTGCAAAAGCACCCTTTCGGGACCAAGCTGCTGCTCATGGTCCAAATTTGGTGAAAATCCATCCAGCTGTTTGAGCTGTAGGCGTGAGCAAAGTTTTTTTTCCCATTCAGTCTATGTGAAAAAAAAATTGGGACCCCCTATAACTCTGCCCCCCCCTGGACCAAACCTCACCAAACTTTGCAAAACAATTCAGAGTGGGCCATATACTTTTTTTGCAAAGTTTGGTGTGGATTCGTCCGGGGGGGTGAAGTTATAAGCCGCCCAAAAAGTGCTCTTCCTATGGAAACAGCAACTTAACCATAACTACATGGCCACTAGTGTGGCCATGTAATGTATATATTACACAGCCACGGTTATGTTAAGTTGCCGTTTCCATAGGAAGAGCCCTTTTTGGGTGGCTTATAACTTCGATCTCCCTGGACGAATCCTCACCAAACTTTGCAAAAAAAGTATATGGGTCACTCTGAATTTCGTGGGATTTGGTCCTGGGGGCACAGTTATAGGGGGGTCCCAAAACTTATTTTTTCCCATAGACTGAATGGGGAAAAAACTTTGCTCACGCCTTCAGCCCAAACCGCTGGACAGATTTTCACCAAAATTGGACCAGGAGCAGTGGCTTGGTCCCGAAAACGTGCTTTTGCAAATTTGGTGAAAATCTGCCCAGTAGTTTTTTTAAAAAATGACCAAAAAGTAGGTCACAAAAAATTTGTGATATCTATGTTCGGTCCACGGAGACACTTCCTTGTTCGCTCCGCGGACAGTGTCCTGGTTGGCCAACTGGCTTGCGTCATGTCCGCGGACATGCAACGTGTTCGCTGATTGGACGGTGAAGAGCGTGAAGCGCGTCAGATTTTTGGGAATGCCCGCCATCTTGTATTTGCGGACGTCCGCGGACAGCGCCGTGAAACTTGGTGGAAAAACACCATTTAGTAGAGTGTGTTGGTGTGTAAAACTGTTTGGGGAGGGTGGGGGAGTAAGTGATGGGTTAAATGTTGTATTTAGGTGGTAGAACCCCCTGTTGTGTTCGCTTTGTCCACGGACAACACCGATGCCCTGAAATGTTCTAAATAAACGAAATGGGGGTGTCCTGAGGACACTACACCTGTACGTATAGTTCGTAGGCAAGTTGAAACTGTTCTAAGAATACACGCGGTGTCCTGAAATGTTCGAAAATAAACAAAATGGGTGTGTCCTGAGGACGGTAAGCATGTCCGTTTCGTTCGCAGGCAAGTTGAATCTGTTCTAAGAACGCATCATGTGTCCTGGGATGTTCGTCAGTAAACAAAATGGGGGTGTCCTGAGGACGGTATGCCTGTCCGTACTGTTCACAAGCAAGTTGAAATTGTTCTAAGAACACATGAAGTGTCCTGGGATGTTTGTAAATAACCGAAATGGGGGTGTTCTGAGGACACTACGCCTGTACGTATTGTTCGCAAGCAAGCTGAAACTGTTCTAAGAACACTTACGGTGTCCTAAAATGTTCAAAAATAATCTGAGGACGGTAAGCCTGTCCGTTTTGTTTGCAGGCAAGTTGAATCTGTTCTAAAAACGCATCATGTGTCCTGGGATGTTCGTCAGTAAACAAAATGGGGGTGTCCTGAGGATGGTGGATGTTCGTCAATAAACAAAATGGGCGTGTCCTGAGGATAGTATGCCTGTCCGTACTGTTTGCAAGTAAGTTGAAATTGTTCTAAGAACACATGAAGTGTCCAGGTATTTTTTTAAATATACGAAATGGGGATGTTCTGAGGACACTACACCTGTACGTATTGTTCGCAAGCAAGCTGAAACTGTTCTAAGAACACTCGCGGTGTCCTGAAATATTTGAAAATAAACGAAATGGGTGTGTCCTGAGGACGCTGTCCGTATTGTTCGCTGGCAAGTTGAAATTGTTCTAATCACACATCATGTGTCCTGGATGTTCGTAAATAAACAAAAAGGGGGTGTTGTGAGTACGCTATACCTGTCCGTACTGTGTCCTAAGAACAAACGCGGTGTCCTGAAATGTTCAAAAATGAACAAAATGGGTGTGTCCTGAGGACGGTATGTCTGTCCGTTTTGTTCGCAGGCAAGTTGAAACTGTTGTAATAACACATGCAGTGTCCTGAAATGTTCGTAAATGGACGAAATGGGGGTGTCCTGAGGACGCTGTCCGTATTGTTCACTGGCAAGATAAAAGTGTTCTAAGAACACATCATGTGTCCTGGGATGTTTGTAAATAAACAAAATGGGGGTGTCCTGAGGACGCTATGCCTGTCCGTACTGTTCGTAGGCAAGTTGAAACTGTTCTAAGAACACTCATCATGACCGCGGATATTAAAAGTGCCCATATGGCATAGTTAAAATGTTTGACTCTATGGGTGTGATATGCTACGGTGGTTGTGGCCAGGGCATAGAGTCTTGGGACTATCACACCCATAGTGGCTTATAACTTTGGGATCCAAGAACAAATTTATAAGCAACAAAGTTATAAGCTACTATGGGTGTGATATGCTGTGGTGGTTGTGGGCAGGACCTATAGTCTTGGGTGCATGGACAAGACCACATTTATAAGCACCAAAGTTATAAGTCACTATGGGTGTGATTTGCTATGATGGTTGTACTTATATAATATACTTACTGTTTGGTTTAGTAACTGGAGTACATGTATTTCTTGTTCATTTCTGTGATAAAAGAAAAGATCATGTTAGTATTGGTATTTTGTAACGACTTATAACGTTGAATAATAAACTTTTTTTTTTACCCTCATATTCAGTAGATTACAAACCAGTCTACTGTGCAATTTGCTCAGTTTCTGTGTTTGTTGCTAAAATCATTGGGTCTGTGGGAGAAAAGTTTTTTTTGTTATGCTACAGTCTATTTGTTTGTTTTCAGTGTTCACTTGTTGTTTCTGGCTAATGCTCTATATATTGGCTTGTTGCAGATTTTTGGAGCAGTTAGATACCTGTTGACATATTCTAACAGTCTATTTTTTGTTATAATGAAGTGGTATTGATTTATCTGTTTGGATATCGTAAAATTTTGGGGCAGTTAGATACCAGTTGGCATATTCTAACTGTCTATTTTTTGTTTTAATGTAGTGGTATTGATTTATCTGTTTGATTATAGAAGATCTTGGGGTAGTTAGATACCAGTTGGCGTATTCTAACTGTTTATTGTTTGATATAACTTAGTGGTATTCATTTATCTGTTTAGTTGTTGTAGAATCTTGGGGCAGTTAGATACCTGTTGGCATATTCTAACAGTCTATTTTTTGTTATAATGAAGTGGTATTGATTTATCTGTTTGGATATTGTAAAATTTTGGGGCCGTTAGATACCAGTTGGCGTATTCTAACTATCTATTTTTAGATATAATTTAGTAGTATTCATTTATCTGTTTAGTTGTTGTAGAATCTTGGGGCAGTTATATAACTGTTGGCATATTGTAACAGTTATAGTTTTTTAATAGACGTTTAGTTAATGTTTAAGTACAGTTTAGTTAATACATTTTGGTTTTAAGAAGATTAAATAAGCGTTTGTAAGATTTGCAGGTAATCTCTGCTTTAGAATAATGGTACTATCTGAACATTCGAACAATCCACATTTTTTTTAAATATAGCCAGTATAGTGCCCTGCATTGGTTGTGGCTCCTGTGTGGTAGATGATACCTATTGTTGTGAAAGTTTTCTTACCAAGTGATACTTGACCATGTGTGAATCGAGTCAGCTTGCAGTTGTTTTTGGTATCATCTGCATTATAACGTAGGAGCATTGGTATTACGTATTTACTATGTGTTTGTATTCGTAAGGTGGAGCGATTATCCGAATTGCAGGTAGTACATAATCTACCATGGTTTGTATTTTGTACAAGTTGCTGAAATGGAACGGATTCACAATTAGGTATTGATACATACACAATGCGCTCATTGGGGATTTGTTCTTATGTCACATTGTTGCAGAGAGTGCATGTATTTTTCCATATGTATGATATCTGGAAGATTTCATTTATAGGTATGTTTTTGTTTTCCAGTACTTGTAGTGAGTACATTAGAAATTCTTGTGGATCTTCCTGTGAGTTTATAGTGAATTTCACCATTCCAGCACAGTAGTCCAATTGTTGTCTTATTCCATAAAAACTATACGTGTTGTCAGGATTGTTGTTGCGTTTCTATGAAGTACTGACATTTGCAAACACAATTGGTCTGTACTGTGTAAGTAAATGTTGTCAACAATTGGTAGTAAATGAAATAGAATATTCATTGCTACATTTGCGTAGCAACTTACACCAATTACATTTGAAAGTTTAAATGGACCAGGTAGTTCTGTATCTGAGTGTTTTTTCTTTTAGTTTGTGTTCCTTTTTTGAAGAAGTACCTGGTTTACTTTCCCTAATAGTTTCTTTTTTGTTTGTGGTACTTGATGAAGTATTAGTTTTTTTTATTCTCTTTGGAGGATTTGCAGCTACATCCTGTTGCATTTCGGTTTGATTTAGTTTTCTTTTAGAACATGTTACTTTTTGTGGAACAGGATATGTTTTTTGATGGGGGGTGTATAGTGAACGAAGTCTATCGTATTCTAAAATGCAAGGAATTTCAGCGTTTACTTTACTTGCATCAAAGTTGATTAGAAATAGACCGTCAAGTGTACGTAAGCGTGATAGTGCTATGTAGCTCATGCCTTCTTTAAAGACTGTGTTACCAATGTATATCAATGCTTTGTCTAGGGTAAGACCTTGTGATTTATGAATGGTGACTGCGCATGCAAGAGTTAGAGATAATTGTTCTCTGCGTACATACATGTCTTTGAAGAGAAGGAATGGAGCTGTTGAGCGTCCTGTCCTTTTCACTTCTGAAAGTTTGTCAAAGAGAATATTGACGAACTGAATGTTGGTGTCATGTGGGTATGTTTGAAAGCCAACAACTGTACCCAGTGCTCCATTAACTAGTCCTTGATCTACGTCAAGGTTACGTTTAAGCATTGCTCTGCAATTTAAGGATAATTTTAATATTTTTTCCAATCCAGCTGTGTTGGAGATTGAATTTTATAAACTATTTAGTCTTGTTGTGGCTTGTTCACACATGGGTAGTGTCCTACCATGTATGTCTAGTTTGTCTGTGGCGCTAATTTCAATTATTGGTTGCATTTCTTTTTTTAACATTGTTTCATTGAATTTGAAACAGCTTGCAAGAGTTGGCATTAAGGCCGTACAATTGACATTTTTGTGGGCTAATTGTTCCATAACATCCATAGCACATGAATTATCGCCATAAAGTGCATGAATGTGCCGGGTTTTCAATATTGCTTGTGCTTCTTGAGATAATATACCAACTCTAATACTTTTTAAGATGTTGGCATAAGTGAGATCTGCAGATTGCCGCATGTTTTCTGTTAACTCTCTGTATTGGAAATGTTGCCAAAGGTTGACATTTCCAATGCTGCCAACAGTTTTACGGCAGAGTTTGTGTCCTAAGGTTTTAAAAATAGGCTCACCTTTCACTGGTGTCAATTGAAGAAGATCTCCGAAAACAATAATGTGTTTTCCTCCAAAGAGCTCTTCGTAGTTTGTTTTGAGTACTTCTTGTAATCTGAGGTGAATCAAAGACAACATTAGGTTGGAGACCATGCTCACTTCATCTATTAGTAGCATTTTCATTTGTTTTAATACTCTGCATAGTTCCACTGCAGCTTCTGTAGAAAGTTTGTAATAGTCTAATTTGTTTTGGTGTTCTACTGGCAGGAGTAGTAATCGGTGTAAAGTGACACCACCTATGTTGTAGGCAGCTAAACCCGTGGGGGCAGTGACAACAGCTGACAGTTTGTTGTTTGTCAATTGTTGAAGGAATTTACTGATGATTTTGATAAAGAATGTTTTGCCAGAACCAGCTTCACCACTGACGTACAATAGTATAGGTTTGTAATTTTGGCAGGTGCATTCTTTGTTTTCATGTTGTACACCATGTGCAATTTCTTTTGTTACTGCTTCAAAAATGCTACGTTGCTCATTGTTTAGTTTTGATTGTAGTATAGTTAAGTCTTCTTTATCTTCATACTGACACATGGTGTTTTCTACTTCCGTCATGGCTAATTCTGCCTCATTTGTTATTAATGGCTCTCCCAGTGGTGCTTGGCTTCCTGTTACAGAGGTTGGCTACTGTCAGGAGTGTCCATATCTAGTTCGGCCCTCTTTGTGTTGCTGTTCACTGTGCAACATTGTTTCGTACTGTGTAAAGTTTACATCGGTTATAGTGCTTTCATTTGCTTTGAAAGCGTCTTCATAGGAGTCATAGTTATCTAGTATTTCTTCTTCTTTTCTCCATGGTTTAAAGAGTTGTAGCAGGGACATGTAATATAGTTCTTTATGTTGAAGAGTCGTTAATGACAATTTGATATGATTAATTACATTTGGTTTGGTGAGTTTTACTAAGCTGCCTTCACAATTTGACACTCTATTTACCTTTTTTTCATCGGGTTTTATATTATTTTTGTATGTGAAGTTTTGGGGCTATGTGGAATAGACACATGGTTTCCAAAGTGGTACTTCTGTTTGGGTAGTATGTGTCCAGTAAATTGTTTTTTATAATGTCTTGGTGGTTGGGATCATGTTTGGCTATTGTTTCTATATCGTCGTATGATTTTAGAACTCTTTTTCTAGATTTAGCAGGACCAAGACTTAGCCATACTATATTTTCAGATTTTCCGTACAAAGCAGTCCCAGTTAAATGATCTGCTGCTTCATAGGAGCCACATTCTCTATGGGAGAGCATTTTTATGCCCAAGATGTATAATTTCGGAGACAGTGTTTTGTCTGATGACAGGTCATTCCAGAGGTCTTGGAGCTCTGTTTTTTCTGCTTTGGTTAAGTATGCTGTAATATATTGTGCAACTGCAGTGGAATTGTCTGCAATGTACTGCACATCTATGTTTGCATTCCATAAGTGGGCAATGATTGCATTGTAATCATTGATATATTTTTCTTTTTCTGTTCTTTCTATGTAATATGTATTTTAGGTGATTTACCTTTAACACTATGTCTGAAGACATGAAGTTGTTCACTTCACCTGTTTTTGTAACCGGTCTAGGGAAACCAAAGCGGCATTTGGTGTAGTATTTCCCTTTGTTTTTGTATTTGTGACGACTATATTTGCCACATTTGTGTTTTTGAAATTGTAAAATTTGTGCATGAAGATCACTATTTGTTGCTTCTGATGGAATTTCACAAATTACATATTTTTCAATAAACTGTAACACAGTGGCGTCATTGTCTTGACCAAATTTAGGAGCATCTTTAATCCATAAAAGCATGTGGATATGTGGTGCTCCTCTGACTTGGTATTCTTTTCTCCAAAAGAAGTGTTCACTTCTCCGAGGGGAGGAACAGTTTTATTACAAATAAAGTGTAGCATAGCAATGAAGCGATGGTGAAAATATCTTGAAACATTAACAGGATCTAGAGAACAAAGTTCTCCAGGTGTTAATATATCTATGTTTGTTTTGTTTTTGTTTGATATGCATAGGAAATCATGTAAATATTCCCATGCATATTCTGCACAACTTAATGTAACAAATCAAGTGGGTGGGCCAAGGTTTCTTATCATAGAATGTAGATCTCCATGATGTCGAAACCAGTACGCTTTAGTACCACGCATGTTTGCTAATAGATTTGTAATATTTGATTGTAAAACCTCATCTTTTGTTGCACTTTTTGTAATAATTGTGTAGCTGACATATTTTGAAAGTGGGATCCTGATTTTAATGTGTGTGCAACTCCGTAATATAAAGTTGCTAGTTGACTTTCAAAGAGTAGGTGGAATATGTATTCCACATTTTGTCTAAATCTGGGATCTTCAGAATACATCCGTAATGAGCGGTATTCTGATGCTGTTATTTGAATAGGTCTATCATCGTACCTTCCTCCTTTGCCAGTAGGAAAAGCATGTGCTTCTATACTTTTTTCTCATATGCTGATTGGTGATCCTTTTGTTTGTCGCATTTGGTACGTTTCTAGTGCATCTTCTACGGTGTCATTAGAGTGCAATGGATGAATTGTATAATGGTCTAAAGTATTGGATACTGTAGCAGGATCTAGGAGCTCAAATTGACCAGCTTCTTGTGACTTTTGAATTATTTCAGTGGTATCCTTCAAGTTTTCTTCAATATTAATTTCTTTGTAGTATTCATTATTGTCTTTTAGATATTGCAAGGCTTGTCTAACTTTATGTAAATCTACCAGTTGTTGCCAATTTGTTTTGTCTTTTGTAGGTACACCATTTACTAAGATAATTAAAGATTGCTCTATTGGACGTTGCACTCCTAGAGTGTGCACATTTTGTTTTAGATATAATGGTAAATACACTACTTTTCCACAAATACCTTTCACTAATTCAGAGGGAGGTAATTTTGCTGTTTTTGGTTGAAGGCGTATTATTGCTTCAAAGGGGTGCACTGTTTGAATTATGATGCTCTCATATAAATTGAGTTGTTGTAAGGGTTTTGGTAGTGGAAATAATTCCAAATTTTTTGTGATAGCACGTGAAGGAGTTTGGCTGTTGTCAAGTTTTGTAGTGCAGTAACTGCAAAGTATTAAGGAGTCAGTTATTTCTTATTTGTTTTCTGCTATAAGGTAGAGAGCTAATTCAAACCATTCAGAATCTTCATTGTCTTCTATTTTTTATGTTAGGTCTACAGTTTTTGTGTTACTTTTATAAAACGTTCTGCGGCAACATACACACACATGGTTTGGTACTTCAGCAGATGTACTTTTAAATTTCAGTATTTTTTTTTATGTGTGTAGTAGAAGGTTGCCATGCATAGAATTGTTGCTAATTTGTTTTAAAGCTATTTCATTCTGTAAGTGGCTTTCCTTTCCAAAATATTTTTTCTGGATATAGTCGATTTCTTCAAGTAGTTCTTTTGCTGTACCATGTAGAAAAATGTTATTTAAATTGGCCTGTGCTAAAGCAGGACTTTTAGCATAGTACAGTTTATAGACTAGATTTCTTATAGTTGAATGATGTGTTGATATCATGTTGATATCATTTTGATATAATGGAAGGTGGTTTTGCAAGTAGGTCCTGAAATGCAGGCCAATGAATGTCCTTGTAGTCCTGTGCACTTGCGCACTGGACAGGTATCCATATTTTGCAGTAGTTTCATTTTGATTTTGTCTTTGCCTTTCACATATTGATCGAGGAATTGGCGTAAAGACTTGAAAGATTTTTTGGGAATGTTTCACATTGACGTGCATGGCCATTTGTATACTAGATGTTGTGATTCAATTGAATGGAGAGGTATTTCTAAGGTTTCTGGGGATATTTTTGTAAGCAGTATTTCTTGTTCCATTATGGTATTATTAACTTTTTCATAACCTCGTTCACTGCTATGTATGGCAATTGTATTTGTTTGCTTTGGTTTGTATGCTTCTTCATTAAAATATGGTTCTGTGCTTGTAGTGTGACTCCACTCACCTCCACAGATATTTAAGAAGTTATTTCTGTTGACATTTCGTTTATTGAGAAGTATTTTTTGTAATTTAGTCATTAGTTGTGTTAGTGGTTTCATTTTGTTTAACACTAAAATAAATAACTTTCTTTTAAGAAGGATTGCACTGTCTATCAAAGCTTCTAAGATTAATTTCCTACGATAGGTTTTAAGGGTTGTGCCTGTTTTCTCTCCTGTTTTTATAAGATTTTGAAGGACTCTGTGATGGAACATTTTTGCTAAAATACTTTTCTTGGTATTCTTACTTGGCACTATATCAAGATTTATAGGAGCAGTTTTATCTGTAGTGGTAGCTGAATTTTTGTTAATTGTTTTCTGGTTCGTTTTACATTTTGATAGAGGAGGCAAAGTTTCTGTACTTGAAGCTTGTTTTGTTTCGCTAAATGACTGTATAAGCTGTTTTGTTTGAACTTTTTTTTACAAATTCTGCTAGAGATGGATGCTTATTTTGGACACTTCTATTTTCAATTGCTCTGCTTCTGCGTTGCTTTCTACGGACTTGATTTTTGGTAGGCATTCTTTAGGGTCTGTTGAAAAAAAATAAAGAAGGTATGGGTTGGGATGTTCTGCAATGTATGTGTGCTGTGTGCATGAGTGTCTGAGTATGATGATACAGATGCATGTGATGGTGTGTGATTGTGCATTGGGCAACTACAACTAGTTGGGATGGGTGTTCTTGAATTTATGTGCTACTAAATTGGGGTTCAGGTGACAGTAGAAAGTAAGCTAGTGGTGTGGAGAAGTACAAATAGTAAATCTAATGGTATACAATTAAAACAGTTGTTTGTTCTATAATATCAAAATTCTCGGGGCTGAGTTGGGTCATTTGTGCACCAGAAAATAGGAATTTGTGCGCCATTCTGCCTGTAAATCTCTGTTTAAGAAATGGGGATTTGTGGACAGAATGGTGCACAATCTCTATTTTTAGGAGCAGAAATAGCATGAATTAACCTTACAGTGTGTTCGAGTAATAGTACAAATATTATGGTGGTATTTAACTTACTTTTTTTCTGGAATGAGCAGGTTTCTTCTTAGTTGTTCTTTGTACTTCAAATTCGGCTGCTTCTTTTCAGGAGAGTGGTCTTCACTGCAATTGTAAAGGAAGCAAATTAGTAATTCTGTTTGTATATAGCACTGATTTTAATTTAGACATTGATTTTTATGTTTTTGTACAAGTATTGTTGTTTGATATTTGCACATACTGTGTGCATGCAATTTTGTTTGAGTATGTTAACTCTTTATATTGTACTTTAAATATGTTAGTTCAACATGCTTTACAAATGTGTGTGTAAAAAGAAATTAAATAGCAGATAGGTTTGGAAGTGACAGTTTATTATAGGAGATGGAAAAAATGACAGTAAGTTCATTTTATAGGTTATACAAGATAAACGTCAGTTAATCTGTTCATATGAATCTATAGGAATTGTACATGTACTATACAGAAAATATGCATACCTGTAGTTTGTGTTCATACATATGGATATGCATGCAGCTGCAAGTAGAAATCTTGGAGACGCTTACAGTATTTCTTGTAGAAGGTGTTTTCCAATGATATGACACTTGTACTCAGAGAGATTAACAGTACATTTGAAGTGCTGATCTATGATGATGCAGTTAGATGTAGAGGTCTTGGACGTGATTGGTGGATGGTCGTGTGATTGCTTAGCTATATCCAATGAGGGAATGGCACAGAAAGTGAAATGGAAATGGTAGAAAGACTGTCCATGTTATGATATGTCCGCAGACATTGTGGTAGTCCGCGGACATCGCGTGTTACATCCGGGGATTTTGGGGATGGGAGGCATGCAATTGAGAATGAGCAGAGCAAGGGATTGGTCAGTAAAGTTTAGTGGGTGTGTTGTGCCAGAGAGAGTTTCTCAGATATTCTTTTTGCTGAGAGAAGAACAGATAGCTATGTGTTTCAGAAAACAGATTGTTTGGATTTTGGGAGACTCGTGGATACATTGGTTGAAGGTGCATGCAGAAAGCTGTGGAGTAGCTGTAGATCTTGGATTCCCACATGTGGAAGTGAACTGGCATGGAGTATGTGGAATGAAGTGGTTGGACTTGATACCTCTCTGTGCTACTTTGGAGACAGAGCAACATCCAGACAAAATTGTAATTCATTGTGGAAGGAACAGTTTAGGACATGTGTCTGGAATTTCTTTGCAATTTGCAATGAAAGAAGGACTTGGGAAGGTCATGGACATGTTTCCAAATTCTCAAGTAATTTTTTCACGGATTGCGCAGAGACAAATGTGACTTTGTTCTTCTTCATTTGGTCCACAAATGGAGAAAGCAAGGCGCAATGTCAATAAGGCTATTTTTGGCATGTCCTCTTTTCACAATGAAAATATTATGTTTCGTAGCACATACATTTTTTGCAGAGATGGAGTCCATCTTACTTATGCTGGCAATCAGATTTTTCTGAGAAATGTACAAAATGCATTGCAACCTTTTTTGGAATTACAGTATCCATTTTGTAGTAGGTGTTGGGCATTTAAAATGTTTCAAACACAAACAGACACCACCAAAGGGCTCTTTTCAAGAGCCACCACTTCTTCCCAGACAAAACTGCAATGGTTATGATAGGGCAGCACCCCAAAATGTTAGATGTTCATGGACTGTCCGAGGACTTCTAAAAAATACACAGGGCCCTGCTTCATTTATTTTCACTTCTATTTTTAAACTGTGAAAGGTGGCATTGAAAAGTGCCTTTTTAAAAAAAATGTTTTGTTTTATATATATTTTGTTTTTTTATAAACGACACAGTAGGAGAGGAGGGAAAAGGAGGGTAAGGGGGGACACCAACCACGTGGATAAGAAAGGGCAGGTGGAGAGAGGAAGATGTAGAGTGGGTCTTACTTGGGTAGTGAGCAGATCTTCTCGTGCTCTGAGACCAGAGTCTCAAAAGCACTTCAAAGTCTCTCCCCCCTGCAGAGTACTGCGTCGCAGTACATCCACACAACTGTGACCCTCGAAAGGTAAGGGTCATCAGTATTGCGTATGGTCTGTGAGGCAGTTTGAGGAATACGCTGTCCCATAGGAGTGTTCCTTGTGGTGATAGGATCGGAAACGGAGGATGTAGTAGAGGAAGTCAACCTACTATGCTCCTCGCAAGGTACAACCTTGGCCCCAGTGTGTAATGACTTTAGGTGTCGCTTCATGGTAGTTGTCCCAAAGCTGTATGAACCAGGCCTCCTGCGACTGAGTACCATTTTGCACTTGTTACAGATGACTCGGTTTGCACACGCCTTAGGTACATTACCATGAATGTGCAAATTGACAAGGGGGGTCCTTGGAGTCTCTCTGCCAGACATTAGTCCTGGTTACGAGAGACTTACCCAGAGTCTTTAGCTCACTATCTTTCACAAAGAAGAAATATCCTAAACATATCAGTCTTTGTCCTGCCCTGGGGCAGTCCAGCACCGATATGCTAGGCAATTCCCCTCTGAACAAGAGTACCAACAGCATCCCCAGACACGTGTTTCGGTCTGGTTGGACCTCATCAGTAGGGAGGAGCTGTGCCTCTCTAAGAATAGTGAGCAAGGGGTCCACGTCTGGATTCCCCTAGTAACTTAGGATGAGACCCAAAGTTACTTGAATATGCAAATTGACAAGGGGGGTCCTGGGAGTCTCTTTGCCAGACATTAGTCCTGGTTACGAGAGACTTACCCAGAGTCTTTAGCTCACTATCTTTCACAAAGAAGAAATATCCTAAACATATCAGTCTTTGTCCTGCCCTGGGGCAGTCCAGCACCGAAATGCTAGGCAATTCTCCTCTGAACAAGAGTACCAACAGAATCCCCAGACACGTGTTTCGGTCTGGTTGGACCTCATCAGTAGGGAGGAGCTGTGCCTCTCTAAGAATAGTGAGCAAGGGGTCCACGTCTGGATTCCCCTAGTAACTTAGGGTGAGACCCAAAGTTACTTGAATATGCAAATTGACAAGGGGGGTCCTGGGAGTCTCTCTGCCAGACATTAGTCCTGGTTACGAGAGACTTACCCAGAGTCTTTAGCTCACTATCTTTCACAAAGAAGAAATATCCTAAACATATCAGTCTTCGTCCTGCCCTGGGGCAGTCCAGCACCGAAATGCTAGGCAATTCTCCTCTGAACAAGAGTACCAACAGCATCCCCAGACACGTGTTTCGGTCTGGTTGGACCTCATCAGTAGGAAGGAGCTGTGCCTCTCTAAGAATAGTGAGCAAGGGGTCCACGTCTGGATTCCCCTAGTAACTTAGGGTGAGACCCAAAGTTACTTGAATATGCAAATTGACAAGGGGGGTCCTGGGAGTCTCTCTGCCAGACATTAGTCCTGGTTACGAGAGACTTACCCAGAGTCTTTAGCTCACTATCTTTCACAAAGAAGAAATATCCTAAACATATCAGTCTTTGTCCTGCCCTGGGGCAGTCCATCACCAAAATGCTAGGCAATTCTCCTCTGAACAAGAGTACCAACAGCATCCCCAGACACGTGTTTCGGTCTGGTGGGACCTCATCAGTAGGGAGGAGCTGTGCCTCTCTAAGAATAGTGAGCAAGGGGTCCACGTCTGGATTCCCCTAGTAACTTAGGGTGAGACCCAAAGTTACTTGAATATGCAAATTGACAAGGGGGGTCCTGGGAGTCTCTCTGCCAGACATTAGTCCTGGTTACGCGAGACTTACCCAGAGTCTTTAGCTCACTATCTTTCACAAAGAAGAAATATCCTAAACATATCAGTCTTTGTCCTGCGCTGGGGCAGTCCAGCACCGAAATGCTAGGCAATTCTCCTCTGAACAAGCATAGCAACAGCATCCCGAGACACGTGTTTCGGTCTGGTTGGACATCATCAGTGGGAGGAGCTGTGCCTCTCTAAGAATAGTGAGCAAGGGGTCCACGTCTGGATTCCCCTAGTAACTTAGGGTGAGACCCAAAGTTACTTGAATATGCAAATTGACAAGGGGGGTCCTGGGAGTCTCTCTGCCAGACATTAGTCCTGGTTACGAGAGACTTACCCAGAGTCTTTAGCTCACTATCTTTCACAAAGAAGAAATATCCTAAACATATCAGTCTTTGTCCTGCCCTGGGGCAGTCCAGCACCGAAATGCTAGGCAATTCTCCTCTGAACAAGAGTACCAACAGAAACCCCAGACACGTGTTTCAGACATTTCTGTGAGAAAAAAAAAACATAATATCACTTTTTTTGTATCTAATAGAGAAAGTTTACAAATATATGAGTAAAATGCAATACACCTACTAGCTTCTGGTAAGGTGTGTTCTTACTGGTCTGTAGAACTGCTGTTGCTCTTAGTTGTGGAGTTTCTGTGAGGTAATCATGTTGGAAGACTATCTTTCTTCTTTTGGTATATTCCATTTTAGAACATATTGTATTTAAATTCATGGTTAATGTGTTATATATATTGGTTACATTTCTTATTTATTACTACATATAATGTGCATGTGTGCTGGTTTGTGAATTTGTACAATGTTCATATGTTATGATATAACAATTAAACATACCCCCCCAGACTTTTTGGGTAGTGGTGCTGTTGTCCACATATGTCCGCGGACATTAGCAGAGTTTGCGGACATCAAATTCAGTAGAGGGGGCTCAGTATGTTCCATGTTACATGTACATAAAGTCAGAGATATTATTGTTAAATTGCGCTACTAAAAACCTATGAAATTCAGTAAAAAAACTTTGTTAAAGGGACGTTATGGTTAAGTTGCGCTACTAAAAACCTATGAAATTCAGTAAAAAAACGTTGTTAAATGGACGTTATGGTTCCAAGTAAAACCGAAAAACCCCTGAAATTCACCAGTTATGGTAAGTTAAACAACCATAACTCGTGCCACCACTGTGCACTGCTAAGACTAACACCCAGGACATCAAACATGACATCACAAATGTCATTGATGACATCACTGATGACATCACATGTGCATTAAATTTTCATAAAAACTGTGTGCAAAGCATTCCTATTATAATGTTCACAAAAAAGTGTCAAGGATCATTTGCATAAATATCATGAGCTACTTAGTGCATTAATCAATACGTTGATATAAATACATTCTGTTATAAATTCTATTTAGTATACTAACATACTCTTGTAGAAACATACGCATTGTGTGCAACATACATGATGGAAGTGTAATATACATAATTTTGCAATATTCAATACTGAAATGATAATTGCTCTCTTATTACAGTTTTGCATACTGTTACACATTTAATAAGTGGCCATAAGAAGCAAAGAAACAGGTGGTTTTGATCCCCGAAAGTCCACGAACACTCCAGATGTCCTGGGACAGTCCTGTGGTGTTCGCATTTATGCATTTCAGGGTTGGTGAAAAGCAGTTTTTGGATGGCTTATAACTTTTTCGCCACTCAATGAAACTGCATGTCATTTTGGAATTTGATTCTAGACCTAATTCCAAATGGTTTTGCAAAGATTTGTGGGATTCTGTCAAGAGGGGGCAAAATTAGAGGGGGGTCCCACAATATGGTAAAGGCTTACAAATGTGGTGCCATTTGACAAATCTGCCCAACAGTTGTCAAAACGATTTTGGATCTAGATATAAATGGTTCTGAAAAGTTTGGTGGGATTCTGTCAAGAGGGGGACAATTAGAGGGGGGTCCCAAAATAGTGTGAGTAAAATGTGTACAAATATGAATATATACAGGGAAAGTATAATAATAATAAAAAAAGAAATATCAAAAGTGCTGATAACCATAATGATTATCTTAATGCACAGAAACAATTGCTGTCTTTCAAGCCTATATCTTCCCTCATGTATATGTTTCATAGGATATGACTGGACACTCAGAGAATTACTGTGGAAAAAATCTTGAGGGATAACTCTACTAATATAGTACATTTTCAATTGTTATTTCCTGCCTCCTACTGAAGAAAAACATGTGCCCGAGATATGTCTGTAAAAGAATAAAGGGGGAGCCAGACATGGGATGTCATCAGTGGTGTCATCAATGACATTTGTGATGTCATCTTTGATGTCCTGTGTGGTAGTCTTAGCAGTGCACAGTGGGGGTGCGAGTTATGGTTGTTTAACTTACCATAACTGGCGAATTTCAGGGGTTTTTCGGTTTTACTTGGACCCTTAACGTCCCTTTAACAAAGTTTTTTTACTGACTATATATATATGTTCACTAACAAAAAACATTGTTAAACATGGTTGCTTAGCTTACCATAACTGGCAAATTTCTGGGGGTTTTCGGTTTTACTTGTAACCATACTATAGATAGATTGTGGGTAGTGCAAAGGAAATGTAAGGTCCCTTTTCGCACTGAATTCGCTAGGTTGTTGTTAGGGGAACGGAAGCATAACATCCCTTTACCAATGTTTTGCAGTGATTTTGATAGGATTTTAGTACACCACTGTGAGTAGAACCTTCCTGTAGCATAATTTTGTCAGTAAAGGGGATACATTGTTAGTAGCGCAACTTAACCATAACGTCCCTTTAACAGTGTTTTTGTTAGTGAATTTCATAGGTTTTTAGTAGGGCACAGTAACAGGAACATTTCTTTAGCATAGTGTTGGCAGTAAAGGTGATATGTTTGTAGTACCGCACCTTCACTATAACGTCCCCTTAAGAACGTTTTGTCAGTGATAGCTTGTCTGGCGTCCTCACAAACCTTTGGAAAGGCCAAATTCCCCTGTGTATGTATCCATTTGTGCTACCCCTTCCCTTGCCTAATAGTGTTGGTGTATCTGACAAATGAAAAGTGTGCATGTTAAGTGTTGGTGAGATTGTGCTTAGTGTTTCTTTTTGTGTTAACATAGCATGGTGATTCTGTGCCGCAAATTAGTAGCCGAGATAGCTGCAGGTAAGCATCATGGAGGTTTCCTATGCAGACTGCACCTGGCCGGCGTATGTGCAATCACAATGCAGGTATCTGTAGGACTGCAGTATTGGCCGCATGGCCGCACGTGCAGAAGCTCTTTAAATTGCCTGTGGGAGCGCACGTCTATCCATTGTACAACTATGTCCATGCCTAGGGAATCCTCTGCGTGCTGGTAAGAACGCCCCTGTCACCAGCCCTACGGATTGATAAGGTGGAGTACCGCATTTCAAGTACTCCTCATGACTACATGGGTTGCTGTGCAAACCTACCAATTTGTCCCTGCACCACGCCTACTTGTATGAGGCCCACTTCAAAACAAGGAACAGCAACCTTGTGTGTACGCTGAGCGTGCTAAATGTCACAATAGTTTGATTGATGTGCTGCTTGCCTTTCTGTGAACTGTGAAACAGACACACCGTATTTGCACTGAGCACTGTGCTGTAAAGGGGGAAGGGCTCGCCTGCGGGTCGTACAGTTGGAGATAACGTTTAACTGCTGGTGTGATATTTTGTAAAATGGCAAAGCTGTTGCGGCTTGGTCACCAACATAGTAGTGCATGTTTGTAACAGAAGTACGCAAACAGCACATTCTTCAGAGAGAAAACAATATTACTGTTGCTTAAAACAGTAGTGTAGCCGCATGGGTCACGCATAAGAATTACCTTCCTCCTGCACGTATTGAAGCTGCGTTTCTCCTTGTTGTAAGCATTGTTCTATTTCATAAATCATTCATCTCCATGCATCCTAGTCATATGGCTAATGGTGTACCATAAAGTGTCCGTACCGCATGTGACGAGAACAGCAATGCAAGCATAAGAGACCAGTGGGCAAGGTACTACTGTGCAAAAATGCATCAGGGTAATTTCATGTACAGCATTCTCCATGTAGGCTGCGGCCCACAACAGGGACACTCCTGTACGGCACCGGAGCTTTACAACACCCTTGTAGACCATATACTGTACTAATGACCCTTACCTGCCAAAGGGCATTGTACTGTGCATGTACTGCTACACGGTACTCTACAGATGGAAGTTACTTTGAAATGCTTGGGGATACTCCATCTTGGAGCATGTCAATGAGTGGCGGCTATTGAAGTGAGGGCCACCCAACATTTTCCTTTCTCTGCATGTCCCCTAAGGTATCCCTGTAGGTGCTGGCCCTTCCATACCAGCCCTTGCCTTTCGTTCCTTCAGTGACATGTGTTACAAGACCAAAAGAAATAGAAATGCACTGAAAAAGGAAAAAAGGTAAGTAAAGAAAGCTCCTTTCAGAGTTCATCAATGGAAGTGGCAATGAAGGGAGGCAGGGTGCCGCGCATTGTATACCCTCCACAGATTGTGCGCTAAATAAAAGGAGTCGGGCACTGTGGAAAACACTGCAGTGGAATCTGGTACAAATGGCTCGCTGTTAAAAGAGATTGTTGTGCGTGTTACAGTACGTTTTCTACCACAAACATTCTTCCTATACTTCCAAATAAAGCAATTTATGTATGGTGTGCAAAATTGGAAATGCTGTAATGTTAAGAGAAACACTATTTGAAGGGAAAATTATTTGTCCTGTGACACGTCAGATTCCCATTTGCAAAGTACGACATTGGCACAAGTCGTAAAAAGGCACAAATGGACGTCTCGGCAATGCACTGCGCTTCCTCCATTTCCAGACCAAATGAAAAATAACGCGGCAACATGGGTGTCTGCATAATGGCATAAAAACGTATGCAGGAGATCGCAAACAGACGCATCTCCTGGCCAAGTGCCTCCTTCAGCGCAAACGGCACTGAAAATTGAGTTACGTGTTCTGCAAATTTCCCTCCACAATGAAGAACTTAATATTGTTGTGATCACGCGTCACAAAAGTGTCACACAAACAAACCAAAATCAATCACTTCATTGTAGGTACTCCATATGAGTACCAATTCACATCCCACAATCCGCAATGACCTGCCACTACACACTGTCTTCCATTCACTGTCGATCAATATATTTACAACTCTCCCACAAAGCATGAACTGTGGCTCGTGCAACACACAGCCATAAGCAAATCCTCTGCATTTCGCTCATCAAAGACACTGTGTACCACAGTTTGTGCATTCCATCCACACCTAGAAACCTTATTTGCCAATTGCATGTCCTCCACAGGCCCAATGCTATGGCCGCCATCTGCAAAAGGGGCGTATGTCACACATACAACCCTGCAACTGTCGCGATGTCTGTGGACTTTTCAAGCTGTACATGCGCAGGATTGGGGAAATACATTTCAACCAGGGTAAGGGACCTCGTCAGTAGTGGCGGCTCTGAAAAGAGCCTTTTGTTTAGTATTTATTTTTAAAAAAGCTTCCTTAGAAACACATTTTTATTTTGCGATTTTTATAAGTACTCTTCTGTTTTGTACTTGAGCTCACATGCTTACAGTCGGGTCTTCAGTGCAGCCTGTATATTGGAAAACAAAATAAGATTGCCACTGGTCGACAAAGAAATTCCATTAGCTTTGAAAAGGTGTACAAATCGAGAACCAATGTTGTCGTTAGCACAGGAGAACATCCCAGCAGCACTCAAGAAGTCTCACATGCTTCGGTTGATTAGACCCCTTCCGACCTCTGGCTGGTGACAACAATCATTGGAATAGTCCCATACTATTTGTGGTGGGATACATGAGAAAAGCACCTTGGGAGTGGTAAAAATGTGCTTCACTGCTTTCATCAACTTCTTGAGTTGTTTGTACACACAGGAACAAGGCATGGAACCCAAATGGAACGCTGATAATGCACAACCACAGCATACACAGTTGCAAAAGTGCCCACTCGCCGACATTCTCCTATCAGACTGCCAAAATTACGCACATGGCCGCAGCACCACAACGCGTCCACTGCTTCCAAGTCGAAATCACAATGAAAGGCTTTTTCGACGGCATACTGGAACAGATCTTCCACAAACTCATCACTGACTACCAAAACAATGCGTCTGTACATCTCTGCCTGCCACCCTCACTGCACAGAGTAATGGAACAAAATGTTGCCGCCCTTTCCTGTGATGCACACCCCCCGAGCACCTGATTGGACAAATCCCACAGTCCCATTCTCATTGGACAGCTTGGTGAGAAGAGCACAATATGGCATGTGTGCTTTCCCAAAAACGGCAACGGCTGTGCCCCAGCAACGCAGGAGTAGTCCTTTTTCCCTTTCCCCTACTGTTGCTCCACCACTACCTCATTGGCTACTATTCAATAGTGACACACGCATCCACCAATCGCATCCAAGCCCCATCATGCAACCGTGTCACTCCTGTACAACACTTCAATTGTTCCCTTACACATTCACACTGCAAGTATTGTGCCATTCCAAAGCAGGTCCCCTACAAAGTTCAGTAAAAGTATGCACAATTTCTCCTTCCGCATACATCCACATGCCCACCCACAATGTGGCATGTGTAATCTTAACAGTACCATGGAATCTGAGACCTTTTCTTGATATTGAGGGGTGGGTGTGGGGCAGAGGGCAGGTGAAGCAATTTCAAGCAGTGTAGGGGATTGGGTCTTCCAGCGTGGCTGTGAAAATGTTTTTTGTTGTTGTTTTTTTTTTTATTTTTCTCTTTATAGCCATTTCTGTTTGCCTCCCCTCACATTTTTACCAATTTCTGCTCAACGTAAAAGAAAACGGTATTGCCAATGGCGCTCAAATAAATGCAATTTCTACGGAAATACTGGATATTGTGCGACTTCATGATCTCATAGTGGGTGGAGAACATCCCAGAAGTCTGCATACAATCGCACATTCTTCTGTTTACAACAAACCTTCCGACCTGTGGCTGTGGACAAATTACACCTGTGTGGTTCCATACTCCTTGTGGTGTTATGCATGAGTAGACGACCTTGGCAGTAGGAAAAATCTGCATCACTGCGTACAGCAACCGCTTCAGGTGACAGATTAAACGTCCACACGACATGTAACCCAAATGTAGACTTCCATAGTGCACCACGACAAAATCAACGTTCGTGTGGAGGCCACATATCTGCAAAGGCGAACCATCCCGCCGAAACTGCACTCATACTGACAGCCCCAGAGAGTGTCCAGTGCTTCCAACGCAAAATTACCAGCAACGCCGCTTTGCACACAGCACCTGTGCAAATGGTGCACAAAACTATCACCGACGATAGGCACTGTGCCTCTCTCCATCTCTTCCAACCTCACGACACAGTAGGGGCCAAAAAAGCTACTGCCCCTTCCTATCAACCACACCCTAAACACCTGATTGCCTAATTCCCACAGTTCCATTTCCAAGCTTACCATGCTCATAATGGCAGGATGTGGCACGTGCATTTCCCCAGCTACAGCGAGAGCCACGCCCCAGTAAATGAGACACAATACTTTTTCCCTTTCCACTGTCATTTTACCATCACTCCCTCATTGGGTATTGTGAAAGTTTCACACACGCATGCACCAACCAAATACAAAAGCTCTGTACTGCACACTATCATTTCTGTAAACCACTCCATATTTACCCTTCAACACTCTCAATACATGTCGCGCTTCCTTCCACATCACCTCCACCGGAACCTTCTGCTAAACAATCCACGATTTCAGCATCCACAAAGATCCTGAGTGGCACCCAACACACCTTTGGCCATGCACAAATCAGTCTAGACCTTGCCCACACCCTGCACAGAACTATGGATCCATGCATGAGACCATGTGCGCAGCTAACATTATCCACAAATGTAACATACGTAGCAGCACTTCCGCCCAACTCCCCCACACCATAACACAGCCATCCATGAAAACATATCACTGTTAGCAGAATCCACAAACATACCACAGCTTCCACCACCCCTATCCCCTGCCATTGACAAACTATTGTGTCACTGTCAACCTAAGCACAACATCTTCACAACATAGGGCCTACTACAACAAATCTGCACATATCGCAGTAATCAAGCACATATACGCTGCACTTCAACCATACCCTCTTCCATACGCACAGTATACAAACACTTCACTCTGTGGTCACACTGCACAACTTCTCACTGCACCATCTTTAGCCGTACACCAAATACTGTAGCACATTCCAACTATCACCACAACAATGAAACGAACAATACACACTTTTTTACTCACCTCTGCTGCTGTTGCATGTGCACAATGTGCTCCACAACCAAAGATCACCACCCTCTAACTGATGCAGAGTCAAAAATGCATTATTACCGTGGGTGTGCTCAAGCCTTAGGCTCTTGAGTGCAATGCCTATGGCCCACAGCCTTCGGCCATGCACCCAATAGTCTAGGCCTTGAACACAACCACTGGAACCTAATGCCACCATGCATGTCACCATGTCACCAACTACCACCATCCACATACACACCACTGCCACCAGCACTCCTAGCCAACCTGCTCACCACAATTGAGCTATGCAGTGATAAATTCAACAGTTAGCATAATCTACAAACAAAGCACTGTCTCCACAATCCTATGCACTTTCCTTCGCCTACTATGGTCTTACCCACTTCCATTCACAAACTATTGTGTCACTCCTAACCTAACCACATAATGTTCACAACATTGGCCCTACTCCAAGCAATGTGCACACACCAGACTATGCAAGCACCACCCTCTACCAAATGCAGAATCAAACATGCATTGCTGCAGTGGGTGTGCTGAAGCCCTAGACTCTTGAGTGCATGGCCTACGGCCTTCACCCATGCACCCAATAGTCTAGTCCTTCAACACACCCACTGCAACATAATGCAAGCATGCATGCCACCATGTGCCCTACTACCACAATCCACCCACATAGCACAGCCACCCGTGCTCCCACTCAACCTATGTCATGTGCAATTCACTCCCCTTCTCAAAATGACCTGCCACCACTGCCATACTTACCCTCATTCCGTGACCAAACAGATGTAGGAGTTTTCAAGTTTTAAATAGAAATTTGCATAACAATGACATCACAGGAAAATACAAAACATACAGTGTTGACACCATTGAAGCATTCTAAAATGTGCAACCCAGCAAACAGCACAACATGAAATGATGTTCAAATGTTACACATGTACATTTCTGTATGGTAAGTTAACACCATCTTAAATTACATAACTTCGCAGAACGTTATCACACAGAGCTGGTAGGCAACCTTTGCTCCTGCTCTGTAGCAGCAGCCTGGCCAATACATATGTATTCCTGCAGTGCAAATCCAGCACTGAATGACATGGAGACTGATACCTCCTCACTCTGATAGGCAGATGCTGTGTGATGGTTGTACACTCTGCCACTTGCCTTCACTAGTGGTTCACCTAAAGGAGTCACGTAGCTGTCAGGTCAGTGGATTGGTCTGAGCCCAATCAATGTAATCATCTACTAGGCCTCTATACAGACAGACTACCTAATGAGTTCAATGCTTTGTCCTGCTACCTGCCGTAGAGTCACATTAATCACCTGCCACTGTAAAAAGCAGTACTATCTGTCACCCAAATCTGTAGGTGGTAGCAGTGCTTAAAAAGCAGTAGCCTACTGCCTACATCTGTAGGTTTGGCAACTCACCATGGAAAGAGGTCACTGCTAACAAGTTGCTGCACAAGCTATTGGCCCATTACGACAGCTGCCTCCATTCACCACGAAAGGTAGTCGGCTGTCGAGGTACACGCAAATTGACGCAATACGCTCGAATACTGCAGGCACACCTCCTTCTTCTTCCACCTCATTAATATTGTCACATAAACCACTTCTCACTCCCCCACCCTTTCCATCCCTTCTGACTGCCAACACATGGTGTATGTTATATTTTCCAGTCCCTTTTCGGCGCCCCACTGTCCTCTGATACACCATGGCGGTAGTTCCAGAAAACCTTAACGCACAGCACGCTTCCCTCCAGCCAACCACTGGCACCGTCCAATGTTTGCCGATATCACGCCATACTGCAGGCCAATGTCTCTTTGGTCCATGGAGCGAACATGAAAATGGGTCAGCGGAGCAGACCCAGATATCACTAATTATTTGGGACGTACATTTCAGTTCTTTGTAACAAAACTACTGGTCGGATTTCCACCAAACACACAAAAGCATGCTTTCTGACCGAAGCACCCGCTCATGGCGCAAATTTGGTGAAAGTCCGTCCAGTCGTACGTAAAGTTTTTCCCCATTCAGTCTATGGAAAAAAAATAATTTTGGGTGCCCCCTATAACTTCCCCCCGCCCCTGCACGAAACCTCACCCAACTTGGCGAAAACCTTCAAAGCCGGCCATATACTATTTTTGCAAAGTTTGGTGATGATTCCTCCAGGGAGAGGAATAGTTATAAACCGCCGGAAAAGTGCTTAAGTTTAGCAACTTTACCATAATTACACGCCCGCTACCTCCGTGTACTATGTGGATTGAAAGTTTAATTTTTAGGACCCTGTGTTTGTTATTGTACGGGTTTAATATGTTGATGCTGACTCTATGTTTTTAGGTTTTATTACAGAAATTGCTCTTCACAATTGGATGTTGCAACAGGGAGCTTCTGGATCAAAAGCCTGCAGCGGTGGACATCTCAGGGACGTCGGAATGGGGCAGCCTGTAGTTTCTGGATCAACAGGCAGCTCTCTGGCCAGCCTCTCTTGGCCCTCTTCTTGCTCCCACCTGCAAGGCAAAAAACCTCGGGGTCATCTTCGACTCCACACTCTCCTTCTCTCCTCATATATCTGACGTCTCTAAGAAGTCACACTACTAGCTGCACCTCCTCAGAGGTATTCTTCCCTTCCTCTCCTTCCCCAAGAAGCTCACTGTCTCCCGAGCCCTGGTTCTTTCGAAGCTGGACTACTGTAACAGCCTCTATCTTAATCTGCCTGCCTCCACTCTCCGCCCTCTGCAACTCATCCAGAACAGGACTGCAAGACTTGTCCTTGGCCTCAAGCCCAGGGACCGTATCTCTCCAGGACTGAAATCTCTACACTGGCTCCCAGTGGCTGCGAGGATTAAGTTCAAAACCCTCTGCATTGTCCACAAAGCCTTCTGGGGCCTGGGGCCTAAATACCTTCAACTAACTCTTCCTAAATATCTTCCTTCCCGAGCCCTGTCGCTCATCCGTCTCCAACTCCCTCAGGGTCAGCCGCTTCTCGAAGCAACGAGCTGGGGGTAGATCTCTATCCGCGGCAGGGGCCTCCCTCTGGAACAGCCTTCCTGCCTCCCTTAAACTTGAGGAGAACCATCTCCGGTTCCGGAAGCACCTCAAAACCTTCCTCTTTGCTTCTGCTTTCTCTCTCCCTCTCCCCTGCTAAATTCTTCACTGAAACTGCACTGAATCTGCAACTGGGCCACTCTCTCCGACCTCGGTCCTTGGCCCAGCCACTCTCCACTTGCACTGCCTCCCTGGCAACCTCTGCACTGCGGGACTGTCTCTGTATCCCTACAACCCCCCCCCAGCACTTGTCTGCACTTACCTTGCACTTGCCACCAGCTGGCCCTATTATTATTTTTTTTTTAATTCTACTTACCCTGTACTGCACTTCCCCCCCTCCCCTTCCCCCTGCACTTTTCCCTCCCCCCTACCCCTACACTTGCACGATCTAAATGACACCTGGCCTAGTAGGATCGCTGTCTGTCTTCCCCTTGTTCCCCCTCCCTGCCTCGTCGCTCCTTGAAACACTTGTGTATAGGCTCGTTACAAATGCCATATCATATCATATCATAACACACCTTGGATATTTTAATGGTCCAGGACAGGGTCTAATGTTTTTGTTACAGCAACAAGGACCTATGGATTTGGAGGCCCCGCCACCACAGAAGTCTTTTGTGAAATCATCACCAGGCCTGCATGGTTCTGGAGTTTTTGTTACACTGGCCGGAATGTCCAGGGGCCTAATTAGTGATCAATACGTTTCCAAGGGGTGGGGTGCTCTGTGCGGATCAGCAAATACGGAATGTTTTGAAAGCTCAGAGATGGGTTTGCCTGTCTTTACTGGATCTCTTGCGGGCACTGGGGTGGGTTATATAACACTTGAGGGACTATAAGTCTCAAGGAGGGGGGCGTGAACCAGATATTGAAATATCTAACACAAGAAAAACAAACTCCCTGCCTCTTAAGGTCAGGTAGAGTGCAGTAAAGCAGATCACTAGACTTGTAGGGGATGGGTCACATGTAAACACTCTTAGCATCGGGTATTTGTGTTTATGGAGGATTCAACCAAATCACACTATAATTAATCAAAAAACTATAATAAATTTAATACATATTCATAAAAACAGTTATAATAAAACATCATAAGAAACATTAAAAATCTCATAAAGTGACAATGTGCAAGTGCAGCCTTATATTGGTAGAAAACCTCCAAGGGGTCTACCTATATGAGGTGTAAGGTGCAAGTAATGTTGAGGGCAACACATACATAGGAAAGCACCTATTTAACAACACACTCAAGGTATAGATACTTGAATACAACAATGGTGCCAATTTAAAGCAACGGTCTAATAACCATATTAGAAAACCACATCTGTCGGGCATCTTCTATCCTATCTGGCACAGAGGCAGCACAAACTCCTGCCTCCCGTAAGGTCTTGGAACCTGGACCCAATTGGAAACATAGGCCAACGCGACCAGCCAGGGAAAGAGGGTTAGGGTCCGTAGAGTGGATGGGTAGAGGGTTGTAGGATCACCAGGAAAAGGTTTAGGGAGAGGTTATGGATGGGTATGGGGATATTGGGAAAGATGCTCCTCAGCTCCTGCTGCCTTCTCCACTGGTAGTTCTTGTGGTGTGTTCACTGCCCACTCATACCATTCACAGCAGTCACACCTTTGCCCAGTAGTTGGAGCCTTTTTGGTGGAGCTTGAAACCACACCTTAGGAGCTTTTGCTTGGAGCTCTAACCACTAACTGCTTCACCAGGGTAGGGTTTAGTATGAGTCTTAATCCCCACTGCATTCCTTCATGCAGTTACAGAAGGCGCATGCTAAAGTGCACGATTGTACAATATTAGTATCATTACATAGCACCTTGTGTCATTACATAGCACCTTGTAGCAAGACAATGTACACTTAGATAAAGAAACAGATTTGCACTTAGCTGTGGATCGTAGTCGTGTTCTCCTTAGCACGGCTCAGGAAGTCCCCGAAGGTTCTGTAGCGAATTCCGCTGGAAAATAGCAAAGAACAATAAGCGTGTGCTGGGCCAAACACGTTCTTATACTACACTTGTACGCCAAACAATGGGCAATCGGGACCCGCTGACGTGCTCTCGTCGGGATGTCTTCACCCGAGGCTCTGCATGCGTGCCTCCTGCCCTGCCCCGTTGGAGGATTGGAAATAGTTTGTTTCGGGTTTCCTCACCCGGAACGTAGCCTGGGCGTTCTAGCGCTCAGTCAGTCCCCCCTAATATGCACTCTGCATGCGGGTTAATGTACTGCCATACGTTGCGGTCTACACCGCCCAAATACTATGTCTGCATGCACCGCGACTTCAGCCGCTTCGTTAGTCTTTCTCTCTGCACACGGAACAATCTAGAGCACTTATCTGAAAGCTGATGCAGGGCCTGTGAAGGTTTCAGGCGGGCGGATTGCCGCGTAGGCTTGCCCTGGACGGAGCTCTGGGAAACACATCCGTTGTCCTCTGCAGCTGGAATAGCAAGCGGGGAAGCGTGGGCGCGGCTTGTGCATGCGCTGTTTGTTGGGCGCGGCTCGCGTGTGAGTCTTTTCCTCCCGGCAGGCTTGTGAAGCACACGGCCTGCTGGGAAATGTAGTTTCTTGACGGTTTTAAGCCCTGCATGCTCTGCCTGCAATATGGATGAAAAATCCTCCTTATGTACTGTACATAGGGTTGTGACAAAGGTTTCAAAGGGTTTTGGTGACTGTGGGACACTAGTTTTCCACATGAAGTGCTGCCAATTTGCCCAGCCCTGACAACATCTAGAAAAAACAATCAGAAACCCAAGATGTAGAGTACTGAACAATTGTGGTTACTCTATGGTTGGTACTTTTTGTCTTGTACTGATCCAATAAGCAACCTTTGAGGGTATTAATCTCGAACAGAATATTTAGTATTCATGTTGACATGAACCGTACATGTTTTGTTCCTCTAAAAGATCATTTGGTTATGGGAACTTCATCAGGGGTATAGTGTTTCCAAAACGTAAAGACCCCAAGGGGGTGATTACTAAATTCATGGTTACAGGACAATTCAGTAGTCAATAGCTGAGTGTCAGATGTTTAAAGAGCAGGTTAACATGAAGGGTGATATTCTCCTGTAGAACAGTTGTAAAATAACTTGTTCACAATTCTCTTCTCTGTTTAGTAGAGTAAGGGCGTCTAGACCAGACCGTATTGTTGAGTAGGAAAGGCGTCCGGGGAGGCTGGGCAAAAATGCTACAAGGCAGTCACCATAAATCAGTGTAGCTGTATAGCGTTGAGTGTACAGGCTGCTTAATGCGGATTACTGAAGTTGGATACACCGGAACCTTAAACTCTGGGGAAGCATGGCGGATATTGAAGATTTGCGCCGGACCGCTCATGAAGACGTGTTCAGCGCGTAAGGGAACAGCGCCATAAATGGAAAGTGAGGGTCAAAGCACGTCTGGCTGTCGGGCACTGGGGTGAGGCCTGTTTTGCACAGATAAACATTTTAGGAATGTTTCAACGACACATGGAACTGGGGATCATATGCTGCAGAGTTCTTTTGTGAATTCATCAATGGGCCCGCCTGGGTCTCTTGGGATCAACAAATCATGAATGTTTTAAATGCCCCAAGGACGGGTGTTCCAATAGTTTTGGTGTATCAGCAAAGGCTGATGGATTTGGGGGGTCCCGACGTTAATGAGTTGTTTTGTTATTTCATCAGTAGGCATGTCTGGATAATAGCTTGCACCGAACGGAGTTGGTTTTTGTTGTTTTTGATTCATCCAGAAGGGCCAGAGGAATGTCTCGGAGCTCCGAAAGAAGGAGCTTTTCTTTTTCTTTTTGATTCATCCAGAGGGACCTGAGGAATGTCTGGGTGGCCCCAAAACATGGAGTTCTTTTTAATCCTGTTGCTTTTGATTCATCCAGAGGGGCCAGAGGAGTGTCGGGGGGGCCCAAAGCGTGGAGTTCTTTTGATTCATCCAGCAGGGCCTGAGGCCAGAATGAGCAGAGTTGTTCTTTTATTTTTCAAAACATGTGTCATGACACTTGTAACAAATATCGACACAATGTTTTTTTACAGGTGTGATCAGTGTTTTTACAGGTGTGATGGGATGCTATATGCGGAATGATTCATCATAACTTCCAAAGGTATGTTGTGTGTGATATATAATACATGTGTTTTATACAGTTTTCAAGATGTATACTGCATCATGTTTTTTATTTACAACTTTTTTATTTGCAATTCAGTGTAAGTTTCCACGTAGTGCTAATATGGTAAATAGAAATGTGCATATATAGTACTATTTGGTTCATCAACTTTTAGAAACTTGAAAGGCTAGCCATCTGCTGTGATTTATACTCACCCAAGAAGCTCTCATGTGGGTATCTGTGCATACTTCGCTACTACACAGGTATTTGTCATTATGGATACGAGGCTACCACATCCCTTCGCGTGTGTGCTGGCCGGTCCCTCTAGCTGCAGGAAGAGCTACTTTGTCCAAAAACCTTTCGAAAATGCCCACATTGCGGTATTACATGTCCCTAAACATATTATTTGGTTTCGGTTTGTAGAAGGTATGCCAGAGAGTCTCAACGATGATCGTTTATTACCACTGGGCGTGGTGAATATGTTTATTGTGGATGATTTGATGACAAAGGGGGGGTCAGAACGCCGAACTAGAAAAAGCATTTACTCAATATTCCCATTACTGCAATCTGAGCATATGTTATATTGGGGAAGAGTAACAGATCGATAACACTAAACGCTAGCTATATAGTGTTATTTAAAAAGCCAGAGGATGAACAGTAACTAGCCTTGCTAGCCTGCCAGATTTATCCAACCAAAATGCATTTTTTCATGGAAGCTTTTGAAGATGCCACCAGTAAGCATGGGTATCTCCTGGTTGATTTAAAGACAACCACTCTAGAGAATGATAGATTGTGCACCGATATATTTCCGGCTGAATTACTGCTGTTTATATCCAGAGAAAGACATCTAAAATGCAACATTAAGCACAATATTGCGTTGGTACCTGGTCGCGCTTTCACCATGTCAACACGCATACGACGAAACATAGTGCTGTTGAAAATGCTTGTATATGCCACCCCTCAACAACGCAAGGCCATTCTAGCAGCGGCCTCCGACGACTTGGTGGCCGCTATTGCGGAGATTGCGTAGAACACTTTAAAGGGACGCATCCCCCTAACACACCGTCAAATAAGTGTGTTGAAAAAGAAAAAGAAGATCATGAAGACACTGTGCAATAAGTAAATATCACTAAGGGATAAAAGAAAAGTGGTCTCGCAGTCCGGTGGGTTCATTGGATCGCTCATTGGCATAGCCCTAACGCTTATCACCAGCTTGTTTGGGGGTCAATAATGGAAGACACCCATGAAGTGTATCTGGTGGACAGTGTCAGTTAGAAAACCTGATGACTCCCACACCCCCGCTGGATTGGGATATACGAAAAGTTGCTACCATGCATCTTGACTTGGAAATGAAGGATGTTTTAAAATATCTGATTTATCAGCGCATGATAAAGCATCATTATACTCGAATATTCTGCAAAAATACTTAAACCACGCCCAACAAGGCGATGCAGAGAAAAACAAGGTGCAGGGGAACCACCAGGGATGCAGGGTTTCAAGGGGTTCGAACTTGCACGATCTAGTACGATGTATTACCAACCAAAACCCCACTGCTACAATGAATGAACTCATCGGCTGGAACGAGTTTATGAAGGCGGTGGCCGATTTAAATATTCTGACTTTGGTTGAGGGTAATGCCACACCAACGCTGCCTTCTGGAGTGGCTAAAAACTGGAGTTCCTGCAACTCCTTGCCAACAACATAGCCCATTAAGCACCCCCATAAGCAGTCCCTGCTCACCCAGCCCCGAAAAGGATTGGAATACCAGTTGGCTTATGGATTCTTAATCCGTCTCCGGCATGCGTGCCTCTAAAATGCCTAGACCACACCAGGGCCGTGGCAGGCCTATATGGTTTCTGAATAATGTGACCCCCAAACATTGTTGAATGTTTACGTTTCTCTGTCGCTACATTCTGCTGTAACCTTTCTTTTCTTTCAGCATTAAAGATGTTTTTTATTAATAAAAGTTTTGAATTCATAAACAAGACTGTTTGTTTATTATGTTATATTATTTAATATGCATAATAACGTACAATGCATGTTGATTTTTAAAACTATTTTATTGATGCATGTATCAGTTTATAGATGATCCTCATTTTCATTTTTGACACACTGTAAACAGTTTGCGAGATCTATGCACATTAGATAACATCTTGTTAACAAATCTGCTCACCATTTGGTCGTTTTGCATGCAATTGCTCGAATACATTTTCAAAACAGGTGCCAGCAATTTACATTCTGGCATTTGGCTGATAATGAATAAACAGTGCTGACCGCAGGTCATGGCTTTAGAGTCTTGAACCGGTACAGTAATATAACGTAAATATTGTGCAATGCTTTTTACAAAGTCCATTAAAACTCTGGCACATATGGGGTGTTGCTGGAAGTGCGCTTGTCAAACACCGTTAGCACATCTCCCTCCAGCCACAAAGCTATCCACTGTGTTCCAGCCCAGGCCTGAGGATCGGTGCTCACCACCAGGCTAACTGGGCCATTTCTTGATAGACGCTTAGGACATGTATCGCTGGGCATACACACCATGAAATGTTCTTCGATCTTGTCTATGTTTACGCACAAATCCTTTTATTTGTAGAGTATCCATTAAATATCAAAAATTATGTTTCTTTGCACGTTGATCTCAAGAACGCTATCAAAATGTTCCACACTAGCAGGGAATGTGTGGCAGTTAGGTTTCTTTCAAATCTTATTCCAGCACCTAAGTTTCTGCTTCTCATGAGTTTGAAATGACCTGCTGATACGTTATCGAGTCTTAGATCAAAGGCCAGCAAGGTATAGTCGAGCGCATACTTGTTGCATGTGAATGAAACTGGTACAACACACATGTGCTTTCCAGTGACATCCACCAACCCCATGTACTCTCTGATTATGTTCTGCAGTCCTAAATTGGATGCACATGCTTTGGCAGGAATTAGAACACTGTCCTTGTGCAGAGCTGCATCGTTCATGTTACAGTGTTTGAAGTTAAAGTTTTTTTTTATCATATGCACTGCTAAGCAACGTTGTTTCAACAATTCCCAAGATGATTATCTTTGGGATCTGCCCCAGAAAGAGGTTTTCTTGACTGGTGCCGCGGCTAACGGTAGGAATGTTAAAGACTTTAACAGCGACTCGCACTACAGGATATTTCACGTTAGATATCTGCAGCGCCTCTGCATGCGCCAGTCTAAATGTCGGAGCGATGCTTACATGTTAAATGAATAAACTGGCCGATAAGATGACTAGTTTATACTGCTCAGCGTCCTCGCTCATGAGGCAAAAAGTGTCTGTGTTTCTGGATAGTTTCACTTTAAGATCAAAACCATTGATCAATAGTTTATCCTGGAAGAAAAGGTCAGCATGTAGGCGGCCCAGTCAATCAAGTACTCTACTGGTCCTGGTGTGATAGACTCTTTTCACAAATACCTTGTTATCGCTGTCTTGTCAAAATGCCCTGCATTATCGTGGTAAAAAAGCCCTGCTGAGAGCTGCTTATCCAGGACATCATTGCCATAATTTAACAGACTCTCTACGTAGGCTCTGTAGGCATACATATTATCGCTATGGGTTATCATTCGATCGCCATCGTCCATCCACCTGATTAAACATGCTGGCTATCGGGTAGGCGATCGTACCCACACATGCTGTTCCATCCACCTTTGTTATTTTACAGGTTAGAAGCGTATCGTTCAAATCCAGATACAGGTCGGTCGAGCCTGATACAAAAAAATTACATGAGGGCTAATAGTGATAGAGCTGCCAGAGGCAAGACCTCGATACAGATGCTGGACTGTGTCGGGGGCACTGTAAGAAGATCGAGTTCTGATTTTACACATTCGCCTGAGGCTCTGTGTAAGAAGGCTGTTGTTCTTTAAAAAATATCACCACCCTTGTGTCTTTTAGAAATAACAAGCTTCTTCTTCCTATTCGCCTGTGCGCTACAGGCTTTTTCTCTGCTTTTCCTGGTGGGTTTTGGTGGCCGTGCAGCAGAGACACTGCCCTCTTCCTCTTAACACTCCTATGTGTGTTATAAAGGAGGCCGGACCCGTCCTGCCCCTGCTTTTCCTGCTGGGCGAGCCGCTCAGTAACCGCTGCTGTCACATTTCCCACAATGTCTTTTGCAATATTGCTGGCCGCCATTTTCACATGCGGTTTAACTCATTCAAATTGTGATGTAGAAAGGTCATTGCACGTCTAAAAGACTTTTAAAGAGACTGCTGAGCCCAGCCCCATACATGATGTGATTTCTGCTAAAATATGGCTGATCGCCGTACCCAGCCTGGTTCTTGTAATATTCCATATAGGGACCGGGTTCTCCATAGTTCATTATAACGCTGTTTAGTTAATCTTTCAGCCGAAGTGAACTGAAGTGCAAACATAGCCAGATTTGACCGTATTTAAATGATCCAAACTGCCCTTGGTCGTCTCTTATCTATATGTTGATGGTGTCAAAATGGTTTTTGCACACAAGAATATAGTCGGGTTTGTTGTATTGAATGTTCACAATATTGTTGTTGTTCACTTTAATCTCCACGGTTCTAAGTAGCAAGGCGTAGTTATCCCCCACCCGTTGGTACTCCACAAAATCACTATAGAGCAATAACCCATGAAAAACCAAGCTCAGTGAATAATAGCACTGTCTTTAAGGCTATCGGTCTCCATCAGCAGCAGACAAGTCTTACAAAGGCTATTTTCACAATAACCTCAAAATATTAACTTTTTATGTAAAGTGTGCTTATTATCCTGTGCTTGGATCTTCATAGAGAGTTGATGAACATGGTGGGGGTTATTCACAATGTCTGATCGTTGGAGCATTCAAAGACCAAATTGTTTGTTAACACTTTGACCAACGTACACTGAGTCTGTACGCTGGTCTCCTCATTCAGGAGGAGGACTGGGCCGTGATTGACAACATCTGCAAGCCTAGCTGACATAGATATCTTAAAAGGACTTGGCAAGTACCTTTTTCTCCCTATTTCAGGGGTGGAAATGTTATCAAAGAATGAAACGCTCATGCCTTGCATGAGAATTTGCGTTCTGTGCATTAGAAGACAGACAACATTGCAAAAAGTCCCCCATCTGTACTGTGTTCCCCCCTGTGCCAATGCAGTCCAGAAGTAAAGAGCCACAGAGATTGGGCAAACCAAAGCATATTCCCTTGTGTATAAGGGATGGGTTCCAGGATGAGCGTGTCTCTCTCCTGGCACAACCCTCACACCTGGATTTTATGTTAGGATAAACACCTTGTGCACAAAGGCATACATTGGGGGTCATTCCGAATGAGGCGGTAAGGGGTTAACGGTGTCGGTAATGGTGCCAGTGCTGTCAACCCCTTAATGCCCCATTACAAGTCTGCTTGCGGGACCCGCTAACAATGGACCGTTATTAACAGGCCAATTGTTAGCACCCTCCCCATTCTCATCGAGCCCTATAGGGGCTTAAATGGGAATGGGGATGTAGCGAGTCAGGGTTCCTTGAATGAGGAATTACCGGGCCCTCCAAGGTCAGAATGGCCCGATAATTCCTCATTTAAGGAACCCAGACCCGGTACCCGGAATGGAGGTAGCCATGCCGCAAATTGCGGCATGGTTACCTCCAACGTCGTAATGACCCCCATTGTTTCTTTCTGTGCATTGTCCCTCATACAAAACACTTTCCACTTGCTTGCACACTTGGTGCACACCAATGGGCCAAACTGTTTGTGATTCAGACTCCATGTATTGTAAGCTGTATTCTAGGCTACATTAAGACATTGGTCTTTAACTTTATGTTGTTTTTCAACTGTACAATAATACACACATGCGTGTATTGCTCTAAATACAAAAACTACATTATTCATTTAATACTTGATAGGTATGTAAGAAGAGGGAAGCAGGCTCCCCGGAGTTGTACACAAGACCCTTCACTCCAACCATGTCCTTCTTACCATGAGAGGTCCTGGTCCAAATTCTTAATTCACAATATAAAAGGGGTTGGATATATAAATGAATTATTGCAGTATCAAAATCTTACACATAACTCAATGCTAACAGCATCTAGTTATGTCAGGGATCAATCACATAATATAAAAACAATTGTATTCCTCCTTTATATAAAGCCTCATAAATCACACACTATTTTAAAAAACAATCACCACGTCTCAATCAATATAACAACAGCAACTGTGAAAAATAGATCAATTCCTAAGCATCTTCCTCCTTATGAGGTCATCAAATGTATAATATATACTTTTAGTCACCAAACTGTATGGCAGTCAGAGAGTTCTTAAAATTTCACTAAGACACAACAATTGATAACGTGTCCTTTTTAAGTTAAGAAATCAAACGATCAATTATTAGACTTGTGATACGTAGATGGCTCTATGATCATATACTCAAGATGTTTCTGTTCAAATGCCGTTCATGTGCAATATATTTCTCAGGAACTATTATCTTAAACGCTAAAGTGCATCCATTTCCTACACACAGGCTCTCTGTATGCTAAAGGGAATATCTTTTTTGTAAACAGGTAAATACAGGTCATATCATTTCTGTGAACCAGTCTTCTGTATTCTGTTCAACTGTCCTTGAGAAAAAAAGTATAATTCCAAAAACACAAGGGAAGGTCATTCAGGTTCTCATATGGTGAGCAACTTAATTGCTATATGACAGGTGCTTCAATGTTACACCCATTGGATTAAATTAATTCTGTCCAATCCACATAGAATGAAGGGAATACATTTTGGCCAAGCTGTTCAGTATTTTCACCATGCGAAACGTCTCTTGCCAATCATCCAGACCTCCGTCAAAACATAATGTGCCTCATTACAAGTCCAGCAGTGCTACTGGTGGGTTGCCGCCAGACTGAAACACTGTTTCCACCGCCTGATATCCCGGTGCCACCGGGACATTACAAGGCCCGGTGGCCCGGGATATAAGACAGTGAAAAATCTAGTTCCCAATCCCATGGAGCCCCAGAGGACTCCATGGTAGTGGGGAAATGGAAACGCTGCCACTGTTGCTGATGGTGCCAGTGCTTCCGTGACAACTCTGCTTTCTGGGGTCGCTGCGCCCGGACGGTCAAACCTGCCTGGTACACAGGTCCAGGAAAGCATTGTTGTAGTATAACGGTCCAGAAAGTGTGCGGTACGTTGCCACCAGCACCCTTATTCCCAGACTGGAAGACTCGTAATGAGGCACAATGTGTCTGTACATCACAGGTTGCATCGTTACGCTCTTGAATGCTCCTCGCTTATGCCTGCAAACGAACGTGAGGGGCCAGATATCACATCAATATTTTGATTTTTGCGTCCCCCTTTCTGTATTGAGCACAATTCTTAAATACCATTAGAATATCTTTTCATGATTATTGCTCAGGAGCAGGTCTTTTAACAACCACATTTAAGGAGTCACATTACTACATGCAGCGAGGTGCATTCGGAAAACTTCTGACACAATATAAGTGTTGTAATTTAGGTACCAGTGTATCAAACCCAAGTGTAAAAATGTTTCAAAATGTGACATGCCATGAGCATGCGTGCCTGTGGAGCCGGACCGTGGACATTTATCTTGGCATTGATATGCCCTGTGCATATATGGCAGTGAAAACAATCACCAGGCCTATTTAATTTTTGCAGTGACATTCTGTGGGGTTCATTCAAAGGCCCCAAACAGAAGTCATTTTCATGAGAAAAGCAGAATGTTCCAATACTGACACAAAAACGTCTTTGTATGTGTGATTGCAAATGATAACTGAAGGGCCATGTGAAAAAGGCCTGCCTGTCATTACCCACATAAAAGCAGCATTTTAATACACAAAGCAAGAAGAAAAATCAAAGGTCCCCTTCACATGAAAAACAGTTTTTTTAACACGGTCACAAAAATGGCTAGGCATGTGAATTTGCAGTTTAAATGTGAAAATTGTATCACTGCTAAAAGGACGAATGGTGCGTGTTGACAAAAAGTAATGTATATTTTGTTTTGCATACAAAATACCAGTGACATTGGAAAAGCCACTTTGTTTTCCATGGGAAAGGTTCTGTAGGCCAGAGGCAACCCCTTTTGCTGGCTCTGGACACATGGCACAAGGATCTTCAAGACTGGAATCTTAGTAGTTACAGCTGCAATAAAATGTGGCATGCTGTGGAAGGTGTGGAAAGGACCATTTCACCTGGCTGATGCATGACTACAATGTAGACAGTAGGTGTGAAGAGGGGAGCTGTGAAGATAATTTAATTAAGGGATCCTGAAACTCCAACTACAAACAGGTAACCCACTTCAAAGAGACTGATAAAGAGAAAACTCTGGGTACAGCCCAGTGAGACAATATGGCCTGAAGGAAGGAGAATTGCTATTTTTCCCACATGAAGATTTACTATTAATTTAGAAGGACTAATATCAGTTAGGCCTTTTTCCCAGCAACCATAATTTGGATTTTCATCATATTTATACCATTTATTAGGTAATTTCCAGGCAATTTTTAAGATATAAAATTCATCCACCTGCGACTCAGGGAACTGTAATGGTCATCAAAGATGCGTTTCTGGCTGATCGCAAAATGTTCCAAATGTGAGAGTTTGTGAACAGGCGGAGAGGAAAATTAGGAATATGGGTAATAAATTACATATTCATAACTGTTATGCATTTCATGGAAATGGCAGAAAATTACCACATGGCCATGCAAAATGGTGCAGACCTGGCTGTCGTCTTATTTAATTTGCCATGATTAGCTGAATCAGGAAATATGTTTGTTATGGCAGTTATTAGTAAAAGTATAAAGTTTTGCCACATAACTAGTTTTTGCAAAAAGTTTGACATAAGAACAAATGGGGCTTGTAAATTAAGCTACCATATGTCTGCTCCAGACTCTTAAACAAATCTGTACAGAAAGGGCTCAAGTGGGGAGGCGAGAGAAGGTTATCTGTCCAATCCTAGTTGCAAGAACTCTGGAAGGGTACTTCCGCAAGATTGTAAAATTGGTGGTCTTGTCGCTGCTATATAAGGGGGAATGCACCAGGAGGAAGGGAAAGAATTACTAAAGTTTTACCATCAAATGAGTGCTGCTGCAACTTACCATCTGACAGCTGCAAAGGAACACCAGAAGAGACTGCTGAGAATGCATCTAGGTGGAGCTATCTATTGCTAGGAAGGCCGAAGAGCTGACAGATTCCTGTGGTGGAGAGCAAGAGGCCATCCTTGAGAGTGGAGTGGCCAGACCCCTGCCCTATCTTTCCATATTGTCCTGACATGCCGCTGGCTGTCCTGGACTTTAAAAGAGGCTTTCTATGTAATAGGAACTGAGCCCTTGGAAACCAAAAGGTGTGGTAGTCTGCTTACCTTAAATAATTTCCCTTTATAGTGGTAGGGGGGCAAAACTGTGTAGATCCTTAGCCTATTCAACTAAAAAGATTAATTTAATTAATTCCCCATTTGGTAGAAAACTACAGGGTGAATATTTGTTAAAAATTGAAATGAACAAAGTTCACTTCCCAGTGTGCGTTGAAAAACTATAGCATGTAATTTAATTGGGCAATCCTTTTTGTCCTGGTGACCCCGAATTTTTTAAGGAAGAAGGGGGTCCTGCTTCTTAAATCAGTCCAATCTTTCTGTCCAACGTTCCCCTATCACAGGCCTTTCCATGGACGGGGGTCTGAAATCCAAATTTCCCCAAATCATTCACATTTTTTTGTCTGACTTCCCCAACAAAGACCAAAGTAAGGAGGGGTCTGAAAAGCAAACCACTAAATCACCCTGTGTTTATTTTAAACCAAAAGTGTTGGTAGATTCATGAATGCCATATGTGTTTGTACCAGACTTGAAACCCTACTCCTAGCCTTTTAATCCCGCAAGAAAATCAAAATTGCACAGCACTACAATTATAATTGTGTTGGTTATTGATCAGTTCAATTATTTCTTGAAGTGGAATGTGTAGAAAGTAAATAATTGTGATGTGTGTTATTTTCAACTCACTTTTGTGATTTATTTATGTTGCGAAAAGTGTATTGTGTTGTGCCACGGATGAAGTGGTGTTTGACAAACATTTAATCAAAATTAAACCTCAATATATTTCATGTAGACTGGCCTGGTTCTTGGCTCATTGGTAGCTCACGGGGAGGGATATAAGGGAACGATATGCATCTGAAGAAGGGCTGAATAAAAGAATCTGTTAAATAGTTTGTTGCATAACACCTTGAGTGTGGAGGGAAGGAACTCCCTGTGTTCAGGGTGGCATCTCAATGAACCATTACAATGCCCCCTAACTATATGGCAGTGCAGATGATCACCAGGCCTGTTTCATCTTTGCGGTGACACGCCCTGTGCATAGATGGCATAGCAGATGATCACCAGGCCTGTTTTTCTTTGCTGTGACATGCCCTGTCCATATAAGGCAATGCAGACGATCACCTGATCTGTTTTTCTTTGTATTGAGGTGCCACGGGCATATATGCGGGCATATATGGCAGTGCAGACAATCACCGGTCCTGGTTTTCTTTGCAGTGACTTGCCCTGTGCATGTATGGCAGTGGAGACAATCAACAGGTCTGTTTCTTCGTTGCATTGACATGCCCAGTGAATATATTGCAGAGCATACAATTACCATGCCTGTTTTATCTTTGCATTGACATGCCCTGTGCATATATGGCAGAGCAGACGATCACTAGGCCTGTTTCTCTTTGCATTAAGATGCCGTTTGCATATATGCAGCTGATCACCAGGGCTATTTTTCTTTGCACTGACATGCCCTATGCATATATCGCAGAGCAGACGATTAACAGGCCTGTTTCTTCTTTGCAGTGACATGCCATGTGCATTTATGGTAGGGCAGATGATCACCAGGCCTGTTTCCTCTTTGCAGTGACACGCCCCGTGCATAAATGGCATAGCAGACGATCACCAGGCCTGTTTTTCTTTGCCGTGACATGCCCTGTCCATATAGGGCAATGCAGATGATCACTTGGCATGTTTCTTCTTTGCATTGACATGCCCTGTGCATATATGGCAGGACAGGCGGCCTGTTTCTCTTTGCATTGAAATGCCCTGTGCATATATGGCAGGGCAGACAATCTCCAGGCCTTGTGTTGTCATTACATCATGAACCCAATGAAGGCTGCTTTGAAAAAACACTGGCAGAATTGGCAAGTGCCAAGTGTGATGGTAAGGCTTGAATAAAGTGAGCTCAAAGAGCTTCCATGAGTTGTTTTGGGTGGGAGGGGCAGGAACTTGGTGGGAATGGTCATAGGGATTAGCATGGCCCCTGGCAGTCAATGGGTGGGCAAATAACCAAACAACACCTACAACCTTTGTGGCCCTCCTCATATGCCATTTCTCCCTAGCTGCACTCCAGAGTAATAGTTTTGGCTTATATCTGCCGCTGAAGCTGAAGCGCCACCTAACAGCCCAAAGTAGTGTGCGGCATTTCAATCATGCACCGCCGGCTTACTCGTGCAAACCAATGCCATGGCAACTAATTACTGGGAGTAGCGTGTGAGTAGTTGGCTGGGTTCCTTCAGGAGTTGATCATCCATCCTGAGCAAAGAGCCAGCGCGTCCACCCTAAGTGGCCATGTCGCGGCCGATGTCCGTGAAATCCAGCCCTCTCCGTCCTGCCCCTGGAGGCTGGAGTAATTGAACGCTATGAGCCAGCAGTCACTTGCAGGGAGCTGGAGCACAGTTCCAGGAAGAGATGCCGGAGTTATTAGGGGTCCAATAAACAGCCGTCTTCATATTTGCTTTCCCTCTCGAACAGAATATATTAGTTTAGATGTTTCAATTCCAGGGACATATTTTTTTTTCTCAAAATGCCGTCAGAGAAGTATGCTCAGTGGTCAATTATTTATGAATGTTTTCATTTTTCTCCGTAATGCTGCTGAGCACTTAGGAAGCCATATTTTTTATAGCACAAGTTAATTGCATTTCAGGGGCACTACGAGCTGTCAAAGGCGTGCACGCCCATCTGAGACTTGCAGTAAACAATCACTTCACGTGGATGTTGCAGAAGGGTCAGGCCAGCAATAGGGTCACGTGAGGCAGAGGTTCCAGAAAGAAAGGCTTGTGTCTGACGCTAGCCAGTTGGCACGTCTTGTACAAGAGGTCACGAGAAATGGGAACGGGGCATTCAGAGTAACGAGAGGGACACACAGACGCGTACGCACACAAACACACACAATTTTGAAAAAGCCCACCAGAGTGGGCTTGAGAGTGACATTTGTACATACTGCTCTTTTTTATTGGCTGAATCCGTCGTATCATCAACACATCACGCCTCTATTTTGGTCACAGTTTATTTTGAAAGATGCCAGTCTTTCAAGACTCTGCTTCTCTTTTTGCCACTAGATGGCTCCTCTTCAGTAAAAGAGTGTGACTTGGATGTCCCTTCCAGGACATCAAGTAGGTGTTAAGCAACGGCCATTTTGTGTAACTTTGGGTGACGGGAGATAGAGGACCTGTCTGCAATATACGCAATCGACTGGGAACCACGTTCGATGCCATGCACTGCGTGAACTTCTGAACTGAGCAACAGATTTCAATCCACTCCACTAATGTCATATTGTCCCCATAATGCAGAAAACATCACTAAGTGCTGTGTGCTTTGTTTTAAGCTATTGTTATGATTTTTTTAATTGAACACTTCTTGTTTATAAGAGATACAGCCAAGCCATACTGAATCCATAACTGTAGTCCTAGTTCCAGAGAGTTACGCTTTGCAAACAATGTTCACCTTTCAGTAGAGACTTTTGATGGGGGGGAAAAGAAACATGCCGCTCCCTGGGACAACTTGTGGCCTGATTCACAGAACCTTTTCCTATGGGATTGAACCATTATAAATCCTCCTGTGAATAAAGGGCCTTGCTCTGCGGCAACGGGAGCCTCTTGTGTCCGCAGCTATTACAAAGGATGGATATAACTAGTGTACAGTAACTAATGTAAATTCAAAAACAAGATGGCGAGAACCACTCTAGCCTTCTGGAGGGTGACATGTTTGCAGGATAGACCTGCTGCCAGCAGGGGGTGCTGTATGATGTCTGCAGGTGGCCATCTAGGACAGCTGCTTGGAATTGGAGGGGAGAAACCCAAGGAGAAGAGAGTATTTGATAAACAGCAAAGGAAACGAGGGCTACTATCCCTTGCAACAATTTTGCTTAAGTAACTGGGGGACTAATAACAAGTGAAGTTCCCTAAAAAAAAAATATTCATCACAAATCTATAAACTATAGGCTACATATAAACAAGTTAATTTTTTATGTCAAACGTTTATTTTTTTGAAAAATGGAACATTAAAAGATGAGAACAATCATATTTGGAAATTAATTTGATAACACATATGAAACATATAAATCGTTCATTACAAAACACCTGATGAACATATGACACAAAAACATCAATCTAAAAAAATTGAGAATAAAGCACATTTTTTGGAAACATATACACTGAATGCAACCCTGTTGTTGTATTTAATCTAAACCATTGATGAGAAAGAAAAGGGCTATTCTATCATTAGAAATAGTATATCCAAAGTTCATGGTTGTCTGCAGCATTTAACATTTCTGCGATTCATGGATTTTTTTGTGTGGTGCAAAGTGACTTTGCACTGCCAAAAAACACCCTGATCACCGAGCGGTGCAAACTGTTTTCTTGCAGTGAAAAGCCACCTCTGCAATGCAAAAGTACACTTTGCACTGCGAATTAGGCCCTGTGCTAAAAATTCCATGAAACAGGCCCTAAGCACTTAGATTTAGTTTTAGGATACTTATATGTGACTCAACTACATTGCACTTCTGCGTATATAACTTTATTACTCATCTGGTTGCTTATCTTCTTTATATATAGGGTTTCTTCTCACTCTAACACATTTTTACTTTATCCATTCAGTTACATCTTCATTTTTTAAGTATTCTTATATCGTTTCTGTGCATCATCGTATCTTCTCCTTATGAAGTCATTTTACACCTGTCATATTTCCTTCACACTGATATTCAGTGGTGTCTGCAAATCTCCTGCTACCACATCAGTTCGAGGATACATTCGGGAGGGTTGTCTGAGTGCATAATGTCTCTCATATACTCAATGCGATATTCAAATGATACCTGGTGTCATTCACAATGTGTTCTTGCTCTTCATCCAGTATGTCGGAGGTGAGGTGAGGGGAGGATTCTACCAGCTGAACCTCCTCAGAGGTATTCTTCCTTTCCTCTCCTTCCCCCAGAAGCTCACTGTCTCCAGATCTCTGGTTCTCTCTAGGGCCCACTACTGCAACATCCTCTTTCTAAATCTTCCTACTATACTCTCCGACCTTTACAACTTATCCAGAACAGGACTGTGAGACTTGTCCTTGGCCTCAAGCCCAGGGGTCGTATCTCTCCAGCTCTGAAATCTCTTCACTGGCTCCCTGTGGCTGCAAGGATCAACTTCAAGACCCTCTGCATTGTCCACAAGGCTTTCTGGGGCCGGGGACTGCTCTACCTGCAACTTTCACTTCCAAAACATACTCCTTCTCGAGATCTCCGCTCACCCACCCCCAACCCTATGAGGGTGAGCCGCTTCTCCAAGCAGAGAGTTGGGGGCAGATCTATCTCCTCGGCTGGGGCATCCCTCTGGGACAGCCTCCCTGCCTCTCCCAAACTTGAGCAGAACCACCTCCGGTTCCGGAAGCAACTCAAGAGCTTCCTTTTAGCTTCCGCATTCTCTCTTCCTCTCCCCTGCTGATGCACCTGACTGCTCCATGCACTGGTCACCTGGTCATCCTCTGAACTCGGGTCCAGGCTCCTGAATGTCCAGTTGCCCTTCGACTGCCTCTGGGCTCCCCAGCACTTAAGGGTCTGTATCTGCAACCCTACGGTCCCTTCTCTCTGCACTTATGAACCACCCGCTGGCTGCACTTGTAAGTTAACTGCACTTTCCCCTTCCCCTCCACCCTGGCACTTCTCCCCTTCCCTCTTCCATGCACTTGCGCTATCTGAATGACACAAGGCCTAGTAAGATAGTTATTTTGCCCTCCCTTGTTTCCCCCTCCTTGTCTTGTCGCGCCTAGAAACACTTGTGTACAGTCATGTTATAAATGCCACATCATATCACATCAGATTGACATACACGTCTGCTTCTCTACAGCCCCCTCCCACGCACCATACAAACCCCTAAACAAATGCACATGCTGTTTAGCGGAACGTTCGGTAGAGTGCAGTGAAGAGCAAGTTTCAACTTCTTAATACACTTTTATTTTAAACGAAACCATTCCGGAACAGGTTCTTTTTGAAAATAACCATACAGGAACAGTAAAACCTAATTTTAAAAAAAGTAGAGGAGCACCGCTCCCGACCTCTCCTGCCCTCTTCGACCACGAATGAACAGTGGACTGAGGAGAACAGAAGCTGCATAATGCACAATGTCCAACGCATCAATGGCACATCTTTAAGATTGGAATAGAATATCTAGGAAGATCATGTGTCTTGGGGAAGTACTGTAGCTCCTCCTTTTATCAGCCTCCAGAAGCAGGTCTAGAGTACTTCACTGTTGCAGCCAAGAAACACACTGCTGCAACGGGCATCAGCGATGAGTAGTGCTTCTGTGCAACAGCAGACCATAGATTCTCTCCATTTGGTATGGGTCACTGTCATTCCAAGATAGTGCATTCCTGTACTGTACTTGCCAGCCTGTCCAAGGACACATGGGAGATGCCCAGCTAGCCCTGGTTGTTCCTTGATATTCTGGAATTGGTTGTTTATCATTTTCCAATTAGAAATCCCAAACTACAGGACCTGGACTGCATGGGACACACTGGCATGTGCTACCAAACACACACATATACTTAACAGACACCACTACAGCACCAAGAGACATCCCACTAATGGTTCAGGGTAGATGGCATAGTACATATTATAATCCTGGCCCAAGAGCAAAGATATTTGTGTGAGCTTTGGTCCCATGACAAGTAAGAATTTTAATGCATTTAAGAAGCCAACTCTTAAAGTACCACTATGCTTTTGTGAGGGCATTTACGAAGGCATCACATGCACAGAAATGTGCATTGCTTCATGAAACCCACTATACCAGCTTCAATGAAATTGCTGTTCAGCTAAATCTGACCTCTTTGCTCATGCCAGAGTGATGAGGCCTGCAATTCTCTGCCTAAAAGGTACAATGAACTGCATCCCTGCATTGCCATCCCTGGGGGGCCTATATATAGGCCCTCATGCTGTGGTGTAGTGGGGCTTGAAACAGAGAACTGTAAGTTGTTTGCATCACAGTACTTCTCTTGACATGACAATGTCTTCTGCAGTGCAAGATTGACAAGTGCACCTTTACTACAGGTTCAGTCCGGAGCGCTGTGTTTGCATGGACCTGATATTATCTGATGGACTTAGTTCTAAATTGTTGCCACTAGGAGCTTTAACAAAAAGTGGGCCATTCCATATAGAAAGCGTGCCTTCATTGATACACTAATGTTGGGACGTCATGAGTCCACCAAACACTTGAAGAGACCTTAGAAGGTGAAGGACACTGTGTCCCAACTCCCAAAATCTAAGAACGTTTGAGCGGGTCCAGTGAAGAACAAACTCCTTTTCCTCCCCCATGTATGCTTCTGGATTTCACTGAACTCCACAGTGTGTCTATTTCCTATCTCTTCCCCTTTTGTACACTATTACATTTTCCATTTCTGTTCTGGCATTAGAAGGATTTTATAAGGCATGGGCATACAGTACTGTTTATGGCCAATGGAATGTGTATTGCATATGGTAATGGCTGGGATTACACGAGAATAATTCTGAGTCCAAATAACCTGACAAACTCAAGAATATGGAAAGTTCTGTTTTATTAACAAGTATCTAAAACAGGGAGGTTACAACAAACATCAACGGGTGTACGCTCAGCCCTCAATGATCTCCTCACAAAATATGTTCCTATACTAAATAATGCATCAGAGTGACATAATACTATGAGGTAATAGTGAAAAACCTATCAAGGGCTGGGATTGGTTAAGGGAAACATCTAAGTATACATTTCTATAGGAGCTAGGATGGTTAAGGGCTGCCCGTTATCGAGTGGATGACTTATGCCTTCCTCTAAAAACATGTAATTCCACAAATATTAGATACACTGTTTCACATTGGTCTTCAAACTATAAAGTTATTCGTTATATGGACTAATACAATTGGTTGTCATGCTTGTGCCATGTCTGGAACATTCGGTTAATTGAGCAGCACATAAGCCCAGACCCAGGTGGAGGGAGATAGGACATGAAGCTACCTCGCATCCAATTAGCCCAGCATCTCTCATCACCCATGCCTTCTGCCATGAAATTGTCTTTGTAGTTAGCCTTGCAGAGTATCCATGTCTTTGAGAATGCACAGCAGTGAGTGCACTCGCTATCGTGTCTGCTACTTCAAGTTCAAACTCTATTTTCATCCTTGACTCATGTGACAGGAGACCACGATCTGGTCCATTTAGCAGCTTTTAAATGCTCTAAATGAATTAAAACTTGGCATCCTTTATGTTCTTTCTTGCACCTTAATGTGAGAAGGTTCATCCTCTGCACACTCGTTCTTCTTCAGAGTAGGTCGCTGACCTTGATTTCTAGAATTGTGACTTTAGGCCAGGCAGCCTCACCAAGCAGCTCCAGGAGCCTGCTATTCTGCTGCGATGCAACTTTTCTATTCCTGCTTCATGGTTTCTGGCTTACTTAATTCATGATACCAATGTCCAGTTTCTGCACAATGGTGGCTTTGCCTGTGTTCTATACACTACTCATAGCTAGCTTCTATGAAGACTTAATTGACCTTGCGTTTCAGCGTCTGTATATTTAGTGAATGTTTTTTTCTGCAGCACTTTGTGCTCTTTAACACTTGAGAGTTCACTCGATCCTTACTTCTTCATTGGTGTTCAGGATCTATATATCATCTTTAGCCAGTAATTTGAGACATCATGCACACTTCTTATGATGTTACTAGTTCCCTTTCTTTGTTCTTTCTCATATTCTTTCAAGAAGTTCCTCCTGCAGGTTATCGTTACTTCTGGGGTACCTTCAATAAGGTTCTCTTAATGGGTATCCTCTTCCAACCACTCGCTGCAGTGTTGGCACGACAACTGGTGTCAAACACGGCACGGTATCATGTCTCAAATACAGGTGAGGTATGGAGGCAGGATCTCCTGCAGATTGTTGGGAAATTGGAAAAGTTTGAACTTTGCGCGCCATGCCACTCACGGGGGGGTGGACACATCATCATTGTCATTTCTGTCACTTTCGCAAATTGCTGCAAATGTTACAATATTTATGTTTAATGGAATAAGTGTTGTATTTAGGTTACTTTGTGTTATTTTGTGTAGAGGCGATCCATTTGTAGATTTGCATGCATGCAGAAACATAACAATAAAACATTGTCACACGGTGGGCCCTTCTATGCTGAGGTGAAGCAGGTGATCAATATGTGCACATTGAGTTTAGTTGTATGAATGGTGCTCATGATAGGAGATCATAATAGGTATAAAATGCACACATAATGGTACACATGTATGGGAGTGTTCTTTGAATGTTGTAAGACATGAAATATATGAGGTGGGATTGCTCTGTGTATCATGGGTCTCCGCATTGTGGATTAATCAGAAGGGTGTTTTCACCATCATGGCAAAGGTTTGCAAAGGCTTTGTCAGCAGTTGGGGAACAGGATTTTCAAGTTTATCAATCGGTGGCTGTGGTCAGTTTGCAGATGGTTCCAGTGCTGGAGGGCAAGGGAAGATATGATCTCTGGTGAACTGGAGAGCTTATTGGTGTAAGAGATAGGCATCTTGTGATTTCATGGGGCTGTTTGATGCAGGTGGCTTCTTCTGGAGCACTTGAGGAGACCAGTTGTAATACATTCTAGAAGAACAATTGTGTTGCCAAAGAGTGGGCAGAACTCATATGAATAGAAAAAGGTCAGCCACGTAGAAGTCATAACAATCGGACACTGGACAGGTCTAGGCAATGCTATTAGCAAACATGAATAGGTCAAAAGGGAATCTACGTGTCTTTCTCTCGTATTCATGTGCCTAGGTATTTTTGGGGTAGGTTTGTGTGCGTCATTGATAGGAACTCTGTTGTTGTGTAACTAAGAGCCAAGGTTGCCATCAAATATGGAGAGGTCTTTGGGAAGGGGTGTGTTGGAAATGTAAACCTTGTCATTATACATTTTTAGGGGTTTGTGTTATAAGAACTATGTCCACTGAACTGTGCAGGTTTTCGATTTCTCTGTAGAGGACAACCAATCATGTTTGGGGGGATAGCTTTGTAATGCTATCTGGGGGAGTGTATTAACAGTTGCAAATTTTATATAATCTGTGTTATTTGTGTGGTTTAGGGAGACCATGGTTAATTTGACTCTTAGATGTCATCTAACCCACCTCCCGGCCGTTGTACAATAAACTTGCTTTTTGACAAAAGGTGCACTTACTAATTTTAGAGGTGGGCCTAATTTGGGTAAAGGGCTAGAGCTAAAGATGAATGGCTAGAAGATGTATACTACTGCTCCTCTACATCATCCCCTATGGTCGAGTCCTCGACTACCTCCTCAAGTTTTTCTGCATCCTTGTATTTTCTCTTAAAGACATTTTTCTTGGGTGTCCATATCTTCATCAGCCCCCTCTGGGTGCTCGCTGTGTTAATGTGTTCATCCACACTCCAGGTCATGTAACTACTTTGTCCATTCAAGGGTACAGTAGACTCAACGTCCCACGTACCTTTTTTTTTTATTTGATTTTTATTTGTTTTAGTTGCATAACAACTTTTCAAATGTTTTATCACCATTTATACAACAATTACACAATTCATAAAACACAAAAGTTTTCCTAAAACAACAAATATACAAATAACAAATGAATCCAAATTGCATAACAAATATAAAAAAACCCGATAAAAACGTATTCCCCCTAACAATTTAAACTATTCCCGCTCCATTAGGCCAAAGGAATATTAGGGTCCAACCAATCCTCTTAACATAAAATTCACTCAAACCTCCTAAGATGGAACCAACATCCTGTCTCACAGCGGACTTTATGACTTGTGAGTCTAAGGAAGCATTATGTCAATTTGACCCCCTGTGGCTTCAACCTTCGGGAGAATCACTCTAAAGAATTGTACCACTGCAATTTGGACACGTTCTCTTGAAGATGAAAATATTATTTGCCATCTACTCTCACTTGAGGTATGAATGTGAAAAGTGAGAATATTAAGGAAGCATCTATTCCGGAACTCCCTTAAAGCCGGGCAGTCAATTATAAGATGCTGACAGGTTTCCTTTTGTGAAGTATCTAAGCAATATCTACAGTAGTTCTGTGCTGCAGTTATGACTTTATGCCGGGCCAATACCTCACGAGTGCCCCACAGATTAAGTCTGAACCTTTTCAGCCCTGGTCTCGGGTGATGGACATTTTACCAGGTATGACGCCATTCTCCCATAAGGTTTTATGCCAAAAGACCAGATATCAAAGTCTTTATAAAAGTTGCAAGTAGCAAGCGTTTCAGCCCAGTCTACGTAATATATCTTTCTTTTAGCCCGGTCCGGATTCAGCAGTAACAATTCAAGTGATACCTCCGCCTTGGCCAGACAATTTAACACACAATTGAGCCATTCTCTCACGAATTTAATTCTTAATTTCAGCAGGGCAGAGGCTAACACTTCTAAGATGGTACTCGTGTTGACCCCCAATAAGCATTTTCGCAATAACGCACATTGTCTCCAACTTGCCTGGGCGTGGAGGGACAACAGGCCCAGCTCGTACCTAATCAGTGCAATCGGAACTGCCTTTGGTACTGATAAAGTCTCTTTCCAATATTTGGATCCTTTTATGATCCTTTGGATACCAGAACTTTGTTCCTTCAGGTGCCACAATGGTTGCCTTTATGTAATCTCTGACAGCATGAGTCTCAGAAGGATAGCACAGGAGAAATGTGCTCACCTTGAAAGAAAGACGACAAAGAGCAATACAAGCTCAATCCCCGGGTCTGTGCTTAGAAACCTCTGGGTATTAAGCGTGTTATAATTGTCATATCATATCAGCGTCATCGGTTAGCTATTTGGCTTCTGGCTCATCCTTGGCATCAATCATGAGCTTCTTTCCCACAGCTTTCTTTGCTGTTTTCTTACATTGTGCAATTATCATCCTGATTATACAGAATACAAACATGATCAGCACCCATATTGCTCCAAGAAACTTGAATAATTTCAGCATCCAATGAGGAATTCATTAAAACAAGAATGCAAAACAACTGTCATCTTTAATGCCATCTGTCTCTTCCTCCATCTTTGTGTGCAGGTATGTCAACATCGATATGGCCTCCGTCAAGGTCCCATTCTCACTGTCATGAGAAGGTATGACAACATGATGGCTCAAACACTTCCTTCCATTGCTGTGATAATGTCAAGGTCATACCTATTCTGGAAGGTCATCAGTCGTATGGCCCTCAGCTCTTCCTTTATGGTGTTGAATTCTTTTATAGCAGAAATGATTGTCTGCAGAAGCTCCCACCTGGTGATCTGTAGCCATTTGGCATTCACCGCTATTTGAAGTCCAGGCATAAATATAGATGTCATTATCATAGTAGTCTTGCTGAACAACTTATGTTCATCAGGAATGGCTTCATAAGCCTTCATTGATTTTGATGAGAAATAATTCTGTCTTTTCATCCATCGGATCTCAAGTCCTCTTTTCCTAAAATGATCATCCACCTTTGGGAATTCATCAATGTTTAGATCACTCTGAGGAATCCCCAATGCTGGAACATGGACGAACAGCAAGGAACACACTCCACCCCAGTTCCTGGGTAATTTCATATATGCTCTAGATCAGCAGGTCCAATGTTGATCCATTAGGACAGCTGACCCTTTTCCCATTACTGGGACGTCAATTATGGTTTTTCACCCTTTGTTATGTGCAACATGATTCTTTCCAGGACTCTGCAAACACATTGTCCCATTAACTAATAGGACTACGGCTACTGAGCCTGATTCGTCTTCCACACATGTCAGTAGTTTGGAGTACTTGGCCCAAGACTTCAGACATTCATCATTCACATTCTGTAGTTCTCGTATTGCTTCCCTCCTCAGCAGATGGGCTGCGCAGGACATAATTCCATCTTGCCATCCTTTACTTTTGCTCCTCACTCGTCCATAGAATACTAGCTGTGATTGTTCCCAGCATCTAGGCTTCCAAGCTTTCTCCATCATATTAGAACAGTTAATTCTCTTCATTTCTTCAATGATCACCTTATCTTGTCCTGAAGCAGGATACATGAGCATCTTGTCTGTCCATCCAGGCTCCTTCTCGATCATAGTACTCTTAAAATAGTCATCCTGGTATGGGAACGACTGTCTTGTTCTCCATCACAAGGTTTCCCAACTCCCTTGGAATGGTCCCCGAGTAATACATGCTGCAAGATGAATGAGGCACTTTGCATTGAATGCTGACACCTCCTTTGAAATGAAAGTATTAACTGTATTCATTGAATAGGGGATCAGAGAGCAGGCATAGTAATTCTAATCTGATACTCTCCCCCCCACCTTTTTCAAGTGTTCATACCTCATATTATTTCCCAGGTGAGCTGAATTATCATATAGGTATTTATCCCCTGGTTATCTTCCTCTGCATTCCTACTATGTTGTCTCACATACCCATTGAGATCAAAGATATTGTCATAATTGTCATAATTTGCCATAATTGGTACTCATAGTAGGAAAAATCTTAGGAACTCTTTCTTCAATGGGACCATTAGTATAATAGAAAGACAAAGTGACTACAAATTCATATGTATATCAAGCATAAGCGTTTGGAAAAAACATTTAGTGTGCCATCCCAGCACTTGTTGAACTTGTGCTCTCTCTATAATCACATTAACCTCCTCCCAAATAATTTTTTTAATACAAATGTTCATTTCTTTTACATTTGTAATTCCACAATCTGCTCAATTATAGCGATCAGGAGTCTTCTTAACAATGGACCATTTTTTGGATCCTGTATTAAGGTATGAATATTGATATCTCTTCTGACAAGAGCAGGGTAAGACTGAAGTGTTAAGATGGATTTCTGAACTCTGACCTGGAGGGGCAGAGGTTCCGAAGGCCAGCCTAGTTTCTTGGAACATGCTAACCTCTGGACAAGCCAGACCAATCAGGGTAGCTATGGCATGCGGTCAAGACTAAGGGCCTCATTACACGGTAGGAGGTGGACCAAGGTGCAATTAGCACCTTGGTCCATGCCGGTAAAATATCGGCACCGCCTTGGAGGAAAGGGGAATTACTGCCCTATTCCAAGGTTGGTGGGGCGGTAATTCCCCCTTCCCCCATTGCCCTTCCCCATTCCCATTTTTGCCCCATAGGGCATAATGGGAATGGGGAAGGTGCTAATTACAGTACCGCAAATTGCGGTATCGTAATTAGCACCCTGGTCCCTTTGCGGGTTGGTTTTTAACGCCTGCTAATAAGCAGGTGTTAAAGTACCAACCTGCAAAGGGACCTCGTAGTAAGGCGGTAAGGATTAACGGTCACCGGTACCATTACCGGTGACCGTTAACCCTTACCGCCCTCCGTGTGATGAGGCCCTAAGTCTCAGGAAGGGTGAGGGTGACTGAAGGACCTTAATGAGCACACAGAACAAGGACACTTACAAATTACTCCAGACAGGTGTTATATCAAAAATATAGACACATTTATTACAAGGCCTTTGTAACATAGACCATAGCAAAAGAATCACAGTAACACTAAGTAAACCAACACAACACTATCAATACAATGTATATACAAGACCATTGGGGCCTAAAGGGGTAAATGCGCTAAATATGTCGACAACCTAGATGGGAAGGAAACAGGCAGTGCAAATAATCTTTAGGCCCAGTTCAACATCAACAATACACCTAACTAGGAGGCAGTCCAAGCCCTAAGAAGAGAGGAGCCTTGTGCTCAATAGTACATGCAATGCAAACGCACGTGTTGGTTCCAATGGGCAAAACAGGGTCTCTTCAGGGGTCTCTAGCAGCTTGGGAAGGTGGATGAGGCGATGCAGAACAAGTTCCCACTATTCAAGGAGCACCTCCACTTGAAGGCAGAGGCAGTTCAAGAGTTTGGGATGGAGTCGCTATTTCGCAATAGCAGTGGAAAGGAGAGGGGCCCTCAGGGGCAACTTGTGTGTAAAAAATGGGCCCTTGCACTAGGGCCCACTGGTTGGGGTATTGAGTACTCATCGGTCTCCGACGCAAGCAGACCCAAACTTTGGCAGGTCAGTCCACTTTGCTTGCAGGTTCGAAGGTGGCAAAAAGGACGTCTCAGCATCTTTTAGTTCATGAGATACAGCGATGATTCCCAAACGGGACAGTGGCAATATCTCTGCTCCGGGTACATGAATCGACCCAGTTTCACTGTAGCAGGCTTCAGGGGCAAGAGGGTCACAAATGCAGCAGACATACAAAGGATGTTGCCGCAGCAGGGCAACACGGTAACCGCGTTTACTCCGGTCCTGGCGCACTCGTCTCACTTCAGACCTGGGAATGCAAAAAGTGTATGAAATTCGGTGTGAAGATGCCGTAGACACAGAGCTAGCAGTATACCAAGTTTCGACAACCTCCACGAAACGGCAGTGTTGACAGAGAAAAGCAACTGGGTAGGCTGGTCAGTCCACTGATTGGCCCAGGGAAACTTCCAAGAAAGCTTACTTGCAGGGTTTGATGAAGGTGCCGAGAATAGTTGGTCCCACTATTCCAATGGGTCAAAGCATCTTCACAGACCTTCTCGGACGACCAGATGCAGAGGGGTCGCATGGGACGACAGCCGGCTCAGTGTGCCAAACCTTCCAATGGGTCTCCAGCGGTTCCTCGACTCAGCATCATAGTTGCAGGATAATTAGATCCTATCCTTTGTTCAGTGAGAACTCAGGAGATCGATATGGTATGGGTGTTTTTGGCCTCCTCTTATCCAAAGTTCCCTTCCCGCCAAAACGAAGAGGACCCAATGGGAGATCTGCTCACAAACACACACTCCATATGTGGACCAATCACGGACCACGGAGGTCCCAGTCATTCATGGCATTCCAGACTCTCTGGTTCCCAGGATGTGTAATGGAACCAGACGTTCCAGCCCACATCCTAGAGGCACGAACACAAGGCATGCAGAAGCCCGCAAAAGCATTGGGATTCGCAGGAATGTGCATGACCAAATAAGGACTGACCCGGGTCGACTCGACCTGGGGAAGGTGAAGGGGCAAGATGGCCAAAGGACAGGACAACGAACCTCGTGGCATGGCCATTTTGGAGCCAAGCCACCTATTCATGCCAAACGCGGTTAGCGCAGTTAACATGGCAGGAAACGGTTAAAAATAATGCAAAATGATAGCTGCACCAGTCCTGTCCATGACACATCTGCACAGTTCATAAAAAGTCCAGCATGAGTATCTAGGGCCTTTGGAAAATGACTATAGACCCAAGGGTGTGTATGGTAAAATATATTGCACACTTGTTACATGTTGCACAAAAGTTGCAACATGAGAAAAGGACAAAGGGAAAAAAAGTCTCCCAGTACTGACTGTCTTAAAGGCATGTCAGTTTTCCCATAACAAGTGAGCAAAAGCCCAGAGTAGTGAAGCTGAAGGCTGTGCTTCTCTGGCAAAGTCAGTCAATGGTGTCTGAACAGCAGTAAAATGTTTGGGGGTTGACACATGGAGGGAAAAAGACATACAATTATGAAATCTTTCCTAACATGAACTATAAACACAAAGATACCAATTACAAGCCGATATGTGTCACTGTCGACAGGTATCATTTATTTATCATTAAACAGATATTATCCACAAAATTAATCTGGGTATTATCTCTCTTCCAATTTCTAATCAGGAACTGACGTTTAGGCGTTATACTGATGCAATATTAATTCCTTCAAAGAATTTCTAAAAGTTTGTTTCAGCCTCTGGAATTTCTTTGCAAGTCTATGCACTTCCTGCTAAAATATATAAGGAGTGTCCACTGAATTCCAGTCCAAAAGAAACATTTTGGTAATCACTCACTGTATTATCATCCTTCTTCTTGGTCATCGATAGAGTCTGCACACACAGAAATTCTTCTTTATGTCTTGCTTCTTGGTCAGCAAACGCTGAAGGGAGGGTCTCTGTAGATTTTTACATCACCTGAATGCAGCTAAGCTCGTCTTCCTGATACCTTACCTGCAGAAGGGGAGACTTCCTCAACACTAAAGGGGCCATTAAATCTAGGTGTGTGCCACTTTCGAGTAAAATGTTCAATAAGAATTAAATCACCAATATATACTTTTGGAGGTAGTAATAGTTCACTTGCATTAGTTGCTGGACTGTTCTTTTCGTGTTCCTTGACCCCTCCCTTCGATGCTTGACTTGATCTGAAATGAAAGAAATGCTGGTAGTCATAAATTTAAAATAATTGCACATTTCATCACCTAGAGCCTTCGCTACACTCTGGGCATCACTCTTGACTCTAGATGGAGGTGTAAGAGGTGTTTTCATTCAATGCCCTGTCACTGCCTCGTGAGGGGTGAGGTGGTGGTCAGAATCTGGCTGATTCTGAAGAACATAGAAGGCTAGGGGTAGCCAATATAGCCACCCCTTCTTTAAAGTCAATTTGATCTTGGAAATCTTCTCTTTGAGGAGGCTGTTGAGTCTCTGACTAATTAACTAAATGTGGCCCATTATCGGATATTTTACTTCGCAGTCCAAAAATATTGTTGAGCAAGTGGTCTCACAGTGTCTACATGGACTGGCTTTGATTCAGCTAGAGACGGGATACACCACCACTAATAGAGATTAAGGGGCCGATTCATGGAACAAACCTGTGCTGAAAATCCCAGCGCAAGCAGGCGCAAGGTGGCTCAAGCGTGAGAAAGCAAGCGCACGCACATGTGCGATTCAAGGAAGGCGCTGCGCATGTATACCACTGTTTGTGCGCCAAATCCGTGCGTGGCACACCCAGGCGCACATGTCATCAAACGGCGTGCGCTACGTGCACGGTGAAAGCGCACATAGCGCAGCGCACACAACAAAAGTGGGCAGAACAGTGGGCGTAACACGCGGAATGGGGAATAACGCGTGAAAAAGAAGGCGTAACTGGAGAAGTACTGCAGGGAACTACACGGAATGCCCACACGCACGCGAACAACCCATATTCATGGATTCGAATATGGGAAACCTGCGCACGGCAAAAGACACGCATAGGCTTCAACGCGTCCGCCACAGGAAGGCAGGCGGAAGCGTCCCTGCACACAGTATAAAAGTGCGTGCAAACAGCAAACACGTATATAAAGCTACGATGAATGCCCCATTTGTCGCAGCACGGATCGTGGGACACCGCAGGAGGAGGAGAATAGCCAGGGCACACATTTTTCCACCCCGGACAAGCCTTTTTGGGATGCCTAACGACCAGGTCTACGGCCGGTATAGGTTTCCACCTCGTATCATCCTAGACCTGGTCAGGGAGTGGGAAGATGACCTTATATCCCCCACCCTCTGCTCCCAAGCATTGAGCCCCTTGGAGAAGGTGCTCAATGTCCTGTATTTTTTGGCCACTGGGTCATTTCAGCGGACTACTGCCATAGTGGGGGGGGTCTCAAAGGCCACGCAGTCACGCTGCCTACACCAGGTCTTGGCAATCATGACAGCGCGCCCCTCAGTCCGCAGGCACATATACATGCCCAGAACACCGGCAGAAAGGCAGGCCATTGTCCCGGACTTTTACAGGGTGGCACACTTCCCCAAAGTGCTTGGTGCCATAGATTGCACTCATGTGGCCCTATGTCCACCTAGGGCCACTGAGCACATCTACCGAAACCACAAGCACTGGCATTTCATCAAATTGCAGGTGGTATGCAATGCAAAGGGAATCATCACCTCTGTCTATGCAAACTACCCTGGCTCCACCCATGACAGTTTCATATACAGAATGTCTGCCCTGAGCCGGGCCCTGGAAGCTCGGAGGCATGGCAACACATGGCTCCTAGGTGAGTACAAATGCCTGTGCACATGCATGCATGTCACACACAAACACAAATACACAAACCCCAATAATCACAACCATCATCACCTCTCCAGGGCACAGTGCCTACCCTCTGAGCAACCACATGATGACGCCAATCCGGAACTCCACCACACCACCCCAGGTAAGATACGACGCTGCCCAAATTGCAACCAGGGCCATAGTGGAGCGCACATTCGGAGTGCTCAAGTCACGCTTCTGCTCCCTTGACCGCTCTGGCGGGCAGCTACTCTATGCACCCCCAGTAGTGTGCAGGATCATTGTGGCAGCATGTGTCCTGCACAATGTTGCAACACGGCAGGGCGTACCGGTGGACATGGTGGTGCCCCCACATCCCCAACCACAGGCACAGGCGCTGCCCATGGAGGGAACAGGGCACGTGGCGAGGAAGCCCGGACCCAGCTTGTGGCCACATTTTTCACCTAAACTCCCACCCCTGCAGAGTGCACACAGGCCTGGCACATACCAGCTGACAATATATGATGACACCCTGAGAAAGTTGCCATGGAAGTGCCACATTGTGTGCATCCCAAGCTACTTAAACATAAGCAATCCTGTGTGACCAAAAGGCACACATGCACGGTGTAAATCACACAGACCTGCAAAACAGGCCATGACTATCACTGGTATGTCACCCAAACCCTCCCAAACCACAACATGACATGGCAAGCAATAGCTATACACCAACACAGTACCAATAAGGTACACAATGACATGTGAAAAATGTAAAGTGGCATCAGACAATGATGCCTGACATGGAATCAGATGAAATGACTGACCAACAACCTCCCACCCAAAAGAAGTCATACCCAAATGCATTCCAACAGTTTTAGTTGTAACATAACAATGAATGCCTGTCTACATGCACATTGCGCATTGCAAAATCAACACTGCACTTCAGTGTGCCGTGCCCACCTCCTGCAACACACTGCTCAGCGCACAGCATAGATAACAGCCAGTGTGTGTGACACACACCCTGAGCATCACATCTAAGCGACAAACTACATCAAAAAGCAAACTACGCATGTACAGGATCCACAATTGGTCATAGATCATGTGCTGCAGGGACACAGTGGGCACCAGAAGGCAAACAGAGTGTACATGTGGACATGGAAGGGTGGTTGAACATGTAGTGGATCATAGTGCGAGTGTGTGGGTCAGTAAGGACATGCACTCAATATATCATGTGCAATCAAGTGACCATCAGTTTCCTCTACACATCATATGTGAACATTCACCATGTGTACACCCCAGCATGTCAAGCCACAACTATTCCCTCACACCTGAAAGGTAAACACAACTCATGAACAGGCATTGATCAGCAGAATACATCATGTACATAGGATACTGCAATTACAATGTCAGGGTGCGCATCACACTGTAGGGCAAGGCAACTGTCAACAACAAAACACCCCCCCTCCCTCACAAATCACCATGACCCACTGAACAACTGCACCTGGGTTATGTAGCCTTCATCCTTGATTTTTACCTGGCCACAGGATCACCCTTCCCCTTTGTCACCATCTCCCACCTTGTGTGCAAAAAGCGTCCAGCACCCTCATAGGCCACCTTGACTTGCGAAAACACCACATCAAAGAGAACGCAAAGCAGGCCAACATAAAAGCCAAGCAAAAAGCCTGCAGGCAGCAAAACAATCCAGTAGATGACTTGAAGTAGCAGTACGTCACAAAGCCCAAGTACTACCACAATACGTAACAACCAAGGTAGCACAGTAAAACAATGTCACAACAGGATGTGTACCATGTGTCGTACATAACACAGAATGATGCACCACGAACTGATGTGTACTGTCACAGCTCCCGTGTACAGGCGCAGGAGTGACTCAAACCAACCACCCCCACCGTGGTCTGGGTGCCTGCATGGTCAAACTCACACAGGCCTCCGAGACCCTGGTCGGGAAGGAGGGTCAGGGATATGCAGTCGGGACAGGCATTGCTATACTGGATAACCGGAATGCGGGGCAGGAGAGGGGAGTAGGATTGACACGGGAAAGTAGGAAATGCACAAAACTGTACTACTCACATTAACACATACACAAGTACACCAAACTTGATCATCATGCACATAGTAACAAATTACTCAAATGGAAGACAAAGAGAAACTTATCTCGGGGGTGAGTGCTGGCCTCCTGCCTGCGCACTCTCAGGTCCGGTAACAGGAGCAGTTCAATGCTGCAAAGAGAGCCACAGTTACTAATCTGTGTGTGCCCATAACACACAAACACACCACCATAAATGCCCCAAACTAACAAACTACTCTACAAACAAACAATCTGGTGTGGATGGTTCGTACCCATATGTAACATTACCCCTGTGATGGTTCATACACAGTCAATGCAGTAAGTCAGGTGCCTGTGGGTGCATAGCAAATGGAAGACCAAGGTGTCAAGATTTACACAACATGCAATGTTCCCTGGGTAAGCAGCCAGACTCAAATAGCAAGGTATGACTTCAGAACAAGTCGTGTTCCACCATGACCGAAATAAAGTAGGTAGTGCATGTGTCAAATTCTGTATGGAAATGAAATGCACTGCAAACAAGTCTGTCCCTTGCTGTCTGTCCCTGTGAGCTGCTTCTTTCCATGTCTCGCAACACTACATGGCTAATACAAGTGCCTCAATGGACCATGGTGGACCGTAAGGTATGTGCCACTGCCCCTGCAGGTGCCCCAGACAACTTTCCCATCAACTAGCCATTAGTCCACCAACACATCTCAGCTGTATTGTGCGCTTCCACACCAATATTTGTCCAAGCTCACCGCCAGTGCTGCTACTAAGCATGCATGTGCAACTGGCCTGGTGGAAGGTTTGCTGTGTTGTGGCCCCACTGTGCTGCTCACCTTGCCTAGAGTCCCTTGACACACGTCAGCTGTTTTCGCATGTATGAACGCAATCCCTGTGCCTCTGCTTGCGCACACATGCGCATGTCGGCGCCACCAAACGTGTCCAGCTTGCAGACGTCCAATGGCCCATGTCTGCTGGCAAAGGTGGTCTGGAGGCTCATCCCCGGCAGAAAGGGCATGCAACACATGATTAATGCTTTAAATTCATCTGTGTGTGTCTCTTCAGGCATTTCATGACTGGACCATGTCAGAGACGTACATCAGAAGTCACACCATCAGTCCATCTTTCACAGGCAAAGTGTGGAACACACTATCTACAGCATGAATTGCAACAAGCACATGTACAGTAAAGATAAGAAACATACTACACAATGCATAGCAATTAATGTATACATGAATCATGAAACCCCCCATCTAGAGAAAGAAGAACAGTGGTCAATAACACCCCTATCATCCCCACTGGGGGTGTTAACGCAAGTTCGACAGCAGCAGACATGCCACAGATATGACAGTCCAAAGCTCTTGGGTAATAGGCTGTTACACCGAACCATCCTTGCGAGCCCATGGATAAGGGAAGCAGGAGTGGCATATGTGAGTCATGGACCCCAAGCTGCAAACACATACACAAGACAAGCTTGAAGGGCCCAGCTGGAACAGACAGTGGATGCTTTCAAAAGCCACAAAGCACCACACCATCACATGAAAGCACAATAGACAAGCAATTTTAAACTATATTAACTAATTACACTAACTATGAAAAACCTACATTACCTAATTGAACTACCTATCAAATAGAAACTTAACTAACTAAACTAAAAGAAAAATCAAAAATGGCCACATATGACCCGGCGGGGGAGACACCCAGGAGGGGGGAGGTACAGGGTGCTGCTCAACACCCACATGCAATGACGTTGAGGAAAAAACAACCTCTATGGGCTCAACGCCTGCACAGCCCGACCTATGTGGGAGATAGATTGTCGTCCGAGTCTGGCTCTTCCTGGAAAGGAGGACGTGGCACAGGAGCCTGACCACGCCTAGCCGCAGCTTGCCCCTTGTCAGCAGCAAGTTTGCCAGATGGGTGAGCCTGGTTCTGTGCAGCGATCACACGTAGGTCTGCATGCAGGACCTCACGTGATACGCGTGCTTCCTCTTGCAAGGTAACACGTGTAACACAGAGTTCCTCCTGCAAGGCCTGGCTGGACAACTGTTGCAATTCCCGGCAAGCATGTAGCTCAGCCGAGATGGTACGCTCAAGCTGCGCAAACCTCTCCTCTGCCCGCTCCCTCTGGGACATCATAAGGACACCCAGAGTTGATCTAAGGGAAGCATACTTCTCCCTCAGGGCCTCCATGTGTGCCTCTGCGTGAGCAGCAATTGCTCGATGCAAAGACACCATCTCAGCCTGGCGTGCCCTGTCTGAGGCCCCGATGCCCAGCCTGCGGGAGCGAGCAGTGGACCGTGCTGCCTGCTGCTGGAGAAGCACCTGCCTAGCAGGGGGGAGCACGGATTGGGCCACACGCTCCATGCTCACAGCAATGTTCTCCATTGCTGCCCCCTGGCGTTCAGAATTGGCAGTCATGTCTTGCTCCCACTCAGTTTACAGCGGTTGCGTGCTGCGACCGTGTAGCTGTGCTTGACCACTGCGGGACCCAAGGACTGGGTGTCCTCGTTGTGTTGGCACCGCCCGCGGCTGCACGACTACATTCCCCCGTCGACGTGATGGCCCAGGCACATCAGTGACTGGTGTGGGGGTGACCCTGCATCCCGATCCACCACAGGCAGAGGTCTCAAGACTATCTGACCCCTCAGTGCAGGTGTCGCGGACAGAGGAGTGCCCACATCAGAATCACTCACCCCTGACATATGGACCTGATGCTCAACCAACTCGACATGGACGTCAGAGTGGTCATCAGGGCTGGACTCATTGCCAGCCAGAGACAAGATGGACTGTAGCACATGTGGGATTTCGTGGCCTACCACCCCACGACCCCCACTTGTGCCGGGTTGCTGTAGTGATAACAACCCTGTGCCTGGCATGACAACACCATCCTCTAGCTCCATTGCGTCATCATCTGAAAAGTAGAGAGAAAAAAGGTCACTACACATGTTAGAAGCACACATCACACACACACGCAGACATCACACAGACACCAAACACATCAAGCAGACATGTCACACACAAAAGAGAACCTGCCATGCATGCTGGGTCAACTTGACACTGCTTATGTGATTAGGCATGTAGAATGGTGTCATTTTTCACAGAAGTGTGTCGATGCAGTGCAGCAATTTTGTACGTTACTCACTGTCTACATGTACAAGTACTTCATGATGTGTATCTGAAAATGTGAAGGCAGTGCAAGGTCAACTTCAGCCATCACGTGCAATGTGCATTCAATGGCTAGCATGGCTACAAGCAAACCACCCCTCGCCCCAAGTGCAAATGCAGGGATGCCTAGCATGGTATCAAAAGGCTGACCATAGACCTGTGTATTGACAGACACTGTAGACTAGCATCAACTGCATCATGTGAGTCAAGTGACAACACAGCAAATGATGATGGGACAGTAAGCAGGACACATGATGAAACCTCCGGAGTACACCCACATGTGAAGAAGACACTACACCAGTTGGACAGAGTCATTGGCCATTAAACAGGCTGAGGCCTGTGACCCACACAGACTGTCACACCCTAAACATGTGTGCGACGCAGGACTGAGCCACAGTGGAAATGGGAAGGCTGATGAAATGCCATGCAATGTAGGTCCCCCTGGACTCCTACTACAATGATCATCCAGTCAAGGACACATAGGGGCATGAGTGGAATACACATGGAGCATGAATGGGCACTCATGTCCCTACGGGGCATCTGACCTCTGCACAGTCCAAGTGAGTCACCCTTCCTCAAGTACAAAGGATGTACCACACAGCATATGTCTGGCAGATTGGCTGCTGGAAGTTAGCATGTACACAGGACGCATGAACAGGGAAGTACTCAAAGGCATAATTGAAGCATACCAGTGCCAAGGTGTAATTCGGGTGCAGAGGGGTGGTGAAGGGGCAAGGGAGCAGGCCTACATGGAGTACCCGCATGCAGGCAGAGGACACATGCACGTCATTCATGCTATGACATAGTCCCTGGTCTGAGAGGAAGGTCACCCCACGCTACATGCAGAAGGGCCAGTGAGCTGGGACATGGACTTGAGGGGCATCCTGGTGACCAGTGTTAGGAAAGATTTCTAAATTGTGGGTAATTTTCTTTCCATGTGGCAACCCCTAAACATTTTGCTGTTGTTTTCCCCAGGATCTAGACTTTGCCAGAGAAGTGCAGCCTTCTGCTGCACTCCTCTGGGCTTTCGCTCCATTCTTACGGGGAAACTGACATGCCCTTAAGACAGTCAGTACCGGGAAACGTTGTTTTCCGTAGTTTCTTTATCATGTTGCAGCTTTCGCGCAACATGGCACAAGAGGGCACTGTAAGCTAAGTTACTGCTCTCTTGGGTCTCTAGTCTTCTACAGGCCCTAGATACTCTCTTTGGATTGTAAATGGACGGTGCAAGTGAATCACGGACGGGATTGGTGGCAGCGATCGTTTCTAGTGTTTTTGAGCTCCTTTTGGTGTTTTAAGCGCGTTTCTCGCGCTTACACCAAAATGGTGGCCTGGCTTCCAAAATGGCCAGACCACGAGGCTCTTTGTCCTGTCCGCTGACCGTCTTGCCCCCTTCACCTCCCCCAGGTCGAGCCGACCCGGGGCCTTCCTTATTTGGGCATGTACTTTCCCGCGAAACACAGATGCTTTCGCTGGCTTCTACAGGCCTTGTGTGTGCCTCCAGGATGGGGGCTGGGATGTCTGGTCCCAATACACATCCTGGGTGCCAGAGAGTCTAGGGTGGTGTGAATGCCTGGGACCTCCGTGGTCCGTGATAGGTCCACTTATGGTGTGAGTGTTTTGTGAGCAGATCTCCCATTGGGTCCCCTCCGTTTTGGCGCGAAGGAAACCGTGGATAAGAGGGGTCTGGAAACACCACTACCATGTCGATCTCCTGAGTTCTCACAAACAAAGGAATACAGGAGCCAAGTATCCTGCAACCACGAGGCTGAACCGAGGAATCGCTGGTGACCCGCTTAAGGACTGCTCCTCTGCACTGCTGTCGCTTGGTGAAACCCTTTCTACCTCTGATCGAACGAGAAGGCCTGTACTGGTACTCCGACCCTTGGAATAGTGGGAACAACTATTCTCGGCATCTTCACCATCTCCTGCACGTAAGCCTTCGGAAGTGTCTCTGGGCCATCCAGCAGACTGACCAGCCTACCCAGGAGGCTTGCTTTGTGACTGCCGTCAGGTTGTGTTGTATTACGAGTCCTTGTCACTCTCACCCGATTTGTACACTTGGCATTCCCAGGTCTGAAGTGAGTAGTACATTTGGCTGAAATACACACGGCCGCTCCGTTGCCCTGCTGTGGTAACAAACTGTGCAGGTTCACTGTGTTTGGGACATCCTCAACTCAACTTCTGCTGCTGCGGAATCTACACGACGCCGAGACGTCCCCTGCTCGTATCTGAACCTGCCAGCACTGAAACTGACGCGGAGAAGCCTGGGTCTGCTTGCATCGGGGACCGGTGAGTAGCATCGCTAGGAACTGGTCACCCTCCTGCAGGAGCCCATAGCTTTTCCCTGCTGTGTCTAACAGCACGCCTTTCCGTACTCGCGCTCTGCTTCTGCCCACAGTCGACGCTGCGCTTGAGTCGCGTAGCTCTGTTGATCTTCATTTGTTCACCGAACTAAACTGCCTGATTCCCTCGAAGAGACTCCCCTTTTTGCCCGTTGGCACCAGCGTGTGCAGGTACTTTTGAGCACAAGGCTCCACTCTTTGTAGGGCTTGGACTTCCTTTTAGTTAGGTGCCTCTGAAGGCGGACTGGGTCTAATTATTATTCGCACTGCCTGTTTTCCTCCCCATCTAGGTGGTCTACACACTTCGTGCGTCTAACTCGTTAGACTCGTTTGTATTTGTAGATATGTATTGGTTTGGTATGTGTTGGTTTACTTGAGTTTTATTGTGATTTCTCGCTACAGTCAATGTTACAAAGGCCTTGTAATAAATGTGTATATATTTTTAATATAACACCTGCTTGGAGTAATTTGTAAGTGTCCTTGCTTTGTGTGCTCATTGCGGGCTTTCAGTCACCCTCACCCCTCTTGAGACCTAGTCTTGACCACCGCGATCGCTACCCTGATTGGTCTGGCTTGTCCAGAGGTTACCCTGTTCCAAGAAACTAGGCTGGCCTTCTGAACCTCTGCCCCTCCAGGACAGAGTTCAGAAATCCGTCTTAACATGTGAGTAGGGTGCAATAGTGGTGATGCGGACAGTCCCCGTCCGCTCCACATGTCCACCATCCAGCAGAGCAGACATGCATCAGGGAAGCATTGCATTACTTGCACATCAGAACCATGTACACGTGACATGTAGTGGCAATCATGCACAACACATCACACAAGTAAAACACACATGTCCACAACAAACACGCAGCAACACTCACTGGACTGGGCATCAAAGTCTGGCATCTCTCCCACTCCTTCGACCGATTCAGATGGTATGAACTCCGCAACGAGTGACTCATGCGGAGTGAGGTCTTCCTCCTCAGGTGCAGGCCCACTGCCAGTCACCAGAGTCAAGTTGTAATTTGAGGCACGCTTAGCCTTAGCGCTGCGTTTGAGGTCATTCCAACGCTTTTTGCACTCTTGCGGCGTGCGCACCTCATGGCCAAATGCACTCACATGTTCCGCAACTTGCTTCCAGTGGGTATCACAGTGGGCAGCCGTAGTCTGACAATTAGGACCCACTAGCATGTCACGGCTGTGGCCCAGCCGTAGTCCACGAGGTAGTCCAGTTCCTGGTTGCAAAAAGGCTTCTTCCTCGATGTGCTGGAGGTCGTGGCTGTCTGTGGGGTCCCAACCTGTGCTGCAGGTGCAACCTTCCTCCTCTTGGATTGTGGCGCAGGCCCTGGCTGGCAAATGCCACCCTGATCACTATGGCCAGTAGCACCAGTGGATTGAGCTAAGGGAGTGGCAGGTGGAGGGATGACCAAAGGCCTGACTTGCGTCAGTGGCAGCTGGGTGCCCTCTAATGGACCCTGCACAGCAACATCCGCTGTGGCAGGGTCATTGACCGCGACTGTCCTGGTTGGCAGACTCACAAACGGGGTGTTGTTGGCTGCATCTGTCCCTGCACTTGCCAACACCCGGCTGTTCGGGGCAGCAGGTGACATAACTGCCCCAGGGACACGTGTCTTGGTCAGGGCAGCCCTGCATGCACCTACGCTGGCCTGTTGGAAATCTTCCAAGGGCTCTTCAAGTGCCAACGCAGCCTGCGCTGGCAGATCCTGAGCCTGGGTGGTGGTGTCCACAGCTGCACATGCAGCTACCACTACCCTTGAGCCCGTGGCAGTCGATGAAACAGACTGCCGGGTCACACAGGCACCAGTGCCAGATGCAGAAGCTGCATCTCCCAGAACCACAGGGGGTGGTGGCATGACTGCACCGACACATGGCACAACATTGTGCTCAAGTGGCGCACCCCTGCCTCTTCCTCTCTGCGGCCACCCTGGACACCCTGGAGTCCCCCCACGTCCCTGACCACACCCGCCACGAGGAGGACACCCATCTGAGGCGCCCCTCACCTTTGGTGGCCTCCCAACCATGGCACAGATGGAGTAGTGCAGGCACAGATGGAGGAGTGCCAAAGGGAGGTGTACACCACAATTGTCCTGGGCAATTGGGGTAAAGGGGGTGGGATGCAAGATGTTAACAGCCCCCCTGCACCTGCAAGGCTGTATGTGACTCCGGTGATGTAGTGACGGGTCACGCAATGCTCAGGCACCCCAAAACTGCAGTAAAACCGTGCACGCAACCCTGCAGCCTATGTGCGTGGAATCAACCACCGCAGTATGCGGTGGCACCCAGTAACACAAAAAACGCATATGCCTGGGACACGCAGGCTACTATGACCTCGAAAACGGGTGCGATACACAGGGGCACCATCAGTGGGATAAATAGCGTGCGCGACTCACCGTCTGACTAGCGTGATAATGAAAAACACGCGTAGTCAATACCCCCGCCAAAAGAAGAGATACGTCCTTGATCCGCTGTTAAGTTGTGATGGCACGCGAATCAACGCGAAGTAGCAACACACGTCTGTCTCCACGAAAGGCACGTAAAGCTCACCTTTAACCCGTGCTTAGGGAAACGCCCGCGCGCGTTGCGTCACTTACGCGAGTAGGCCCTTTCCTCGGATTACACGCATTTACACACGGACGTGCAGTTTTTTCATGCGTGCGCTGAACCACTATGCCCACGTCACGAGGGAAACGCCCGCGCACGTCGCGTCACAGACACGCTTACGTGCTAAGGGCCTTTCCTCGAATTACACGCTGACGTGCAATTTATTCACGTGCCAAATCACTCTGTATCAAGCTGGCCACGCAACAACACACGGAAGACCACGCTCCTGCCCAGAAGGTCGAATTACTACCCCCCAGAACCCCAAGCACACTCCCACCTGCCATCTGCTGCTGCCTGCCTGCTGCCCACGTGCCCTGCTATTTGGTGCCTGCACGTCAGCCAGGGGTGCAGTTGCTGTGACCACCCCTGCTGGAACTGAAGACTCCCGACTGGGATACCATCGCTCCACAGCCCAGCCCCATGACCCAGTTGCCCACCTACACCTGCCTCTGGGGTTGCCATGTCCGGCACAACACCATCTGGCATCACTGGCAACCCCCAACCAGAGAGGCAGAGTGCCACCAGCTTCAGTGCCAGGGAAGTTGGTGTCCTGGTGGAGCAAGTCCTGGGGCAGTATGATGCCCTCTTTGGAAGTTTGCGTGCCGACAATGAAGGATGGACCAGGATCTGAATGGACATCGTGACTGCCATCAACGAGGAGGGGGTGGCAGTGAGCGACATCAAACATGTCCGGAAGCGCTGGGAGGACTTCAGGTCCAGGACCCTCGACAAGGCCCGGCGCCTCTTGAAGGCAGAGGATGCGGAGGGGCACCAGGGCCACCTGTCTGACCACCAAATGAGGGTCCTGGAACGCATACACCCAGCGCTCCACATCCAGGTCCTTGAGAGGCAGACCCGTCTGGAGTCGAGCGGTAAGTGTACATGCATGCTGATTGGACGCTGTGCGTGTTGTGGTGTGCCAGTAGTGTGCAGGTTGCACATGTGTTTTTGTAGGGCCATGTATGGATGTGTATGTACAGGGGCGTGAGGCTACCACATGTGAATCCTCTCATGTGTGAGATACATCAGTGATGTATGTTTTGCTAAGCACGCTGGCCAAATGCAGGTGTGGGAGCACACATGTTTGAATTTCTGTGTATGTACGTTGGCATGGTTGTGGTGTCACACATGGATGGTGGTTCCCGCTGCATGTATCTGCACTGTGTACATGTGCATGTGTGTGTATTTGACAAGTGTGCAACTGTGATGCAACATGGATGCATGTGACACTGACATGTAGTAGGCTGATTGCCAGATGTGACATGGATGGTGACATTATCACTGCAGTGGTGGAGATGTACAGATGCATGTCAGTCTGGTGGCATGTGTGCATGTGTTGTGCACGCCCTGTGTTTCATGTGACGTCAGGCTTACCTTTTGCTGCTTGTGCTGTTGTTTTGTATGGATGGTGCTGCCTGGTGCAATATTTCTGTGGATTTGCTCATGTGTGTATGTTGAAATGACATGTGTGTTGGGGAGTGTGATGCCATGTCTGTAGTTTTACACTGCCACTCATGTGCAACTGTAATGTGTGTATCAGGAGGTTGTGGAAGGGACATACACGGGGTCTGAAGGTGGGGATTCCACTGGTGCTAGTGGTGCAGTGCAGGGGCAGGGACAGGAGGCAGCACCGGCTGCCGCAGAGGTGCCTGTGTGTAATCCTGTCCCCGATCCTGTGACTGCATCATCCTGCACCAGCAGGGATGCCTAAATCCAGACCCGTTTTCAGGGAGGGGATGAGCATACAACAAATGGCCTTCCTCTCCCTGCAGACGTGGCAATCCGGGACCAGGTTGAGCCTGTCCTGTCTGGGATGGCGTTGCGTCAACGGGGCATGCGAGTTTACCTGCAGTGTTTTCGTGAAGACACTGCACGTCATCTCGGATGCCTCATTGACCGCGTTGACCTACTGGGACGGGTCACCAGGGCTGGATGCCTCCGTATGCTGGACCTTGTTCCGGCCCCCTCCTCACCTGAACCCCCTATGCGCCAGTCATCCTCCATGCCATCTTCCCATCTGCCTCTGACCCTGCGGCCAGGCTGGTGGAGGACATCCAGCAGGGGTGGCCACCTCAACAACTGCACCCCAGCCGGAGGAGGATGTGCAGGCAGCAAGAGCCAGGGCACAGGCACAGCAGCAGCAGCAACAAGGTGGGAGCCATGATGGCTCAGAGCCTTCAACATCTGAGGGGCAGGCATCGGCCAGAGGGCAGGAGGACCCAGGTTTGGAAGTGTCTTCCGTGTGGCAGCGGTTGGGCCAGGACATAGGTGCAGAGCAGCGGCGGGCAGAAGAGGCACGCCTCACAATGGTCAGAGCGGAGAACTCCATGCGGAGTGCACTGAGGCGGGCCGAGTGACTCGAGGCAATTCGCAGGGAGTTGGAGGTCAACATGCCATCGTCCCTGCGAACCCTCGGGGCCATGGAAGAGGACAGCCTCCGGAACATTGAGCAGGAGTTCGATGATGCCCTGGCCTGGGAAATCGGGAAGTGAGCCATCGGACTAGCCCGCCGCCATTGTGTATAGTTTGTAGTTTTAGGTTTCCTTTATCTTTTTCATTCATTTGGGGCGCTTGGACTATGCCCTGCCTTTTTGTATATAGTTCTTTATTAGATAGTTTTTTTGCTAGGTTTAATTTCATTTGTTGGGCTCATGGACCCGTGATTACTTCTTTATACATAGTTGAACAGTGGATTTATCTTCTTTTTTTTTTCTCACCATGGAGCAATGGATTTTACTGTTTCCTTTTCCTTTGGATTTGATTTGGTGGCCGGAGACTTTGGATACATTTTCATTTCGATTTATTTGGATTCAGACTTCATGTTTTTCTTTTTGTGTTTTGGACATGCTGCATTTCATCTTTATTTCAAACATTTTTTTCATGTTTTCATTTGATTACATTCTTTTTGAGTTCAATACATTTTGGTTTATTACTTTGATGTGTGGTATTCTCTCATTGGTTTCATGCATGTCACGGTGTAGGTTTTCACAATCACCAGCACCCATTGTGTGTGTGTGACAGACATGTGTTGATGTACATTCTTGCCATTTGGGTTGTATCATGTAATGGGCATTTCAATGTGGGGTGGATGGGATACTTGATTGGGTCTTTGCACAGGGGTGGCGTGCGGTGGGATTTGGGAGGCCATGAGGCCCATGATTGTGGATCATGATGACGTGTTCGGGTGGGCATGACTCGGGGCCTACTGGCAGGTGCCCGTCAATGCTGGGTGGGTGGGGGTGCTGGGGGACATGAGTCGGGGCCTGCTGGCAGGTGCCCGTCAATGCTGGGTGGGTGGGGGTGCTGGGGGACATGAGTCGGGGCCCACTGGCAGGTGCCCGTCAATGTTGGGTGGGTGGGGGTGCTGGGGGACATGAGTCGGGGGCTGCTGGCAGGTGCCCGTCAATGCTGGGTGGGTGGGGGTGCTGGGGGACATGAGTCAGGGCCTGCTGGCAGGGGCCCGTCAATGCTGGTGTGGTGGGGGTGCTGGGGGACATGAGTCGGGGCCTGAGCCTCAATGCTGGGTGGGTGGGGTGCTGGGGGACATGAGTCAGGGCCTGAGCCTCACTGCTGGGGGGTGGGGGTGCTGGGGGACATGAGTCGGGGCCTGATGGCAGGTGCCCGTCAATGCTGGGTGGGTGGGAGTTCTGGGGGACATGAGTCGGGGCCTGCTGGCAGGTGCCCGTCAATGCTGGGTGGGTGGGGGTGCTGGGGGACATGAGTCGGGGCCTGCTGACAGGTGCCCGTCAATGCTGGGTGGGTGGGGGTGCTGGGGGACATGAGTCGGGGTCTGCTGGCCGGTGCCTGTCAATGCTGGGTGGGTGGGGGTGCTGGGGGACATGAGTTGGGGCCTGAGCCTCACTGGTGGGGGGTCTGGGTGCTAGGGGACATGAGTTGGTGATCACTAGAGCAAGGTGACATGTGGGCTAGCTGGGGGGCATGCCCATGGTGGATGGGCTGCGTGTGGGACATGACCAGGGGTGCTGGGTAGTCCTCTGTGGTGTGGGCTGCCTGCAAGGGCCGTGGAGGGGGTAGAGGGCACACCTGGGAGGCCCCACACTGCCAATTCACGTGTGGGACTCCCCGTGCACCCCATTGGATACACCTACCCCGCTCTGACAGCAAAATCGTGTGTGAAACTCCCCACAAACCCCAGTAATACATGTACCCTGCTCGCACAGGGCCAATCGCGTGTGAAACTTCCCGCGCACCCCCAAAATACACGTACCCCGCTCGCACAGGGCCAATCGCATGTGAAACTTCCCACGCACCCCCGAATACACGTACCCCGCTCGCACAAGGCTAATCGCATGTGAAACTTCCCGCGCACCCCCGAAATAAACGTACCCCACTCGCACAGGCTCAATCGTGTGTGAAACTCCCCGCAAACCCCAGTAATACATGTAACCGCTCGCACAGGCCAAATCGCGTGTGAAACTCCCCGCAAACCCCAGTAATACACGTACCCCGCTCGCACAGGCCCAATCGCGTGTGAACCTCCCCACGAACCCCAGTAATACACGTACCCCGCTCGCACAGGCCCAATTGCATGTGACACTCCCCGCGAACCCCAGTAATACACGTACCCCACTCGCACAGGCCCAATCGTGTGTGAAACATCCCTCGCACCCCCGAAATACACGTACCCCGCTCGCACAGGCCCAATTGCGTGTGAAACTCCCCGCGCAGGCGTGTACATGTATTCGTGGGGTGCGCGGGTAGTTTTACAGGCGTTTTCGTAGTTGTGGGGCTGTATGCTGGTCCACTGGCCTGTGCGCCATGTAAGGGATTTGTGCGCTGTGCATGGCACACGGGAGGGGTTGGGGGCATAACTGGCGCTGCTGCAGGGTCGCTGCGCCACTCTGTGGCACTGCTGGTTTTGGATGTTAAAATGCATGAATACGCTGTGCGCAGGAATGGATTTTGGTGCATGTGGCTGGCGCAGACTGTCGCACGTGCACACTGTGCGCCAGCCGCGTGCGCCACTTGTGCGCTGAATTCTATGAATTACCCCCAAAGTCTGTTCAGTTAGAATGTGCTGCGCGTTTTACGACCGCTATGGCCACTGGGAGTTGTAGTGCCTTAATGAGCCTGTCCAGTAAGAATGTATTTTGCACTGGAGAGCTGTCTGTGTGGAGCTAGCACCTCTTTTTCCAACGTGACAGTCCTGCGTGTACAGTTCATGTCACGTAGGCGGAGTCACTGTGCATCGTCACTTCCTGCCTTTCATGTTTCTCAAGCACGATAAAAAGCACTACAAATTCTGCTGCTTGTGCTGAAAAGTGAGTTGGTAGTCTTGCACTTGCCATTACCTCAAATTCACCATTTAATCTGTGTCTTACAACTGCGGATCCTGAATGCCCCTCCCCACTAGTCTGTTCAATTTTTGAAGAACCATCATAAAGAGAATTTCCCTTCCCACCAAAGCATTTTCTTTATCACTGGGTAGGTATATCATCATATAATTCACCATAGTTTGCAGAGTCATGTACATGATCACCTTCTTCTACTGGTATAGCTACAAACATGTCAGGGTTCACTATTTTGCACCTCATATTTTTAATCGCTGCATTAGAAATTATTACTTCATAAGCTGAAGCTCTTTGTGACATCAATGTACCCTTGCGTTTCTCTAAACTGGCAAATCAGGCATGCTCCACGTTGTAAATGATTTCAATCCGGCACTTCACCTAAGTCAATGCCTAGCGTGGGATGCACAACTGAAACCCTTAATTATTTATTGTGTCTATAAGATCTTTTATTCTGAACGATGTACCACTTATATCACGCCCCTCTATTTTAAACCCCCCACCCACCCCCGATCTCACTGAGCCAGGAAGTAGGCTGGTTTGCAAAGTTAAAATATTTATTTTTGTATTGCACAATATGTATCACACTATTTTTAATGGGTATACAATAATCACCAATGGGGTGATGTCACACTAAACAATCTCTTTAATCACAAGGAGTAATGATGGGAAAAAATAATGCAGCACAGAAATAATACTTTTGTGTGTGTACAATCAAATGGCAAGGTGATTACTATTTCCCCCTGCACACTCTTCAATCCTCCCCAATATGCAATCTAGAGATATAGGAGGAGAGAGAACAGGTTTCAGTAATGCAGAATTCAAGCAAATATATCAATCCCAATTTCCTTCCCCCGCAAACACAAGAGAGAAACAGGAATGAGTGCAAACTTGTCAAAATGGTTTTAAAGTTAGCTTTGAATGAATGGGGTAAAACACAAAAAATGGGCTAAATCACAGAAATTGTGGAAATTGTAATGGGAGCCACTTTGTATGTTTTCAGACACACACTAGCAATGATTTGAGAGTAATAAGTATGTTGAAAACTGAATTTTGAGGTCAGGTGCAATGAAAAGCTATTTTACACGTTATAGATTTTGGCCAAATGATAAATATGCAGCAAACATTCCGGGTACGGTAAGCGCGATTGCGTAAAAACTATTTGGAGTTGAGATGCGATTTTGGGTTCTTTTTAAAGCTTAGGATGTTAGCTTCAAGGCACTTAAATTTCGTTCCTAGCATGAAATGTGAAGAAGTTATTGACGTTTTCGTGGAGGTCGTTTTTTTCAAAAAGAGGCAAAATTTTAACTTACAAACAAGGTTTCTTTACACTAGGGATGGACTAGGAAGAAAAAAACTACACGACAGAAGAGCCACCATACCAGGACGTCTCTGAATGGTTTTTGCCTGCCGAGATGCTTGCCTTCTTCAGATGACTATATGTGCGCAAAGATGATTTTAACATTATTATTGCAGAAGGACTATAGGATAAGAGAGATAGTTCATGCAAGACAAAAAGGATTTCTAGCAATACAGTTCTGGATATAGTTAGATTTGATTTGGATAGGATAGGGATGACTATGGACAGTACATAGGCTAGTGACAATCCTATATCATGGAAACTCACCACCAATGTTTTGAATGGAACCATCAGGAATTCTGGAACTGGTCAGGGATACTTTCTGGGACAGACTGCTGGGCACACCGGACTAGTCTGGTTCAATGATCAGCAAGGTGCTCTGGACACCACACAACAGGACTGGACAGCAAGGCGCTCTGGTCTACACTGCACAGCACGACTGGACTGGATCTGCAATGGCTCTCTGGTCTGCACAAAACAGCATGGCACGGCACCAGATTGGGGTTTAATCTGCCCTTATGAAGATAATTCTTTGGCAAGCAGTTACAGCACAGCCTGGCTGCTTCTTTGGTTTCCCCTTTAAGTTGAGTGATGGGTTCTGGAAGTTAGGCCCAGCTGAAAGTGGATCAGGTATGCTCTGAGCCTTTCTGCTTGCAAGGTTTCTGTAGCCTAGAACAAGGAGTATCATTGGATCTCCTTCAGAGTGCTTCGCCAATATCAGGTTGGTGGGTGGATCAGTGTGCTTTTCTAGGTCCTCAGTTGTCTCTATTTATGTGTTTGATAAAGGGGTGGGTAAGCTGAATTATCCTAAGGGCACCCCCTAGGTTGTCTATTGGCTCAAGTCTGCTCTCTCCCTTGATTGGAGGAGAAAACAGAGTGTCACCATGATGATGAAGTTTATGAGGCAAAACACCCTCCCCTTTGCCTTTTGAACATAAAATCAATTGTTGATATAATACATCTTTACATGTGTACAATCTTTATACCAATAACATACATAGATCACATATTTTGTGGAGCAAACCCTCTTCCAATCCTTGTTGCGGTGGGATCTTGGGTCTGGATTCGACAAATTTTCTCACTTTTTGTCCGGGACACAAGATCTGATTTGTCCATAATTTTGTACATATGTGCGCATGATATCTGGGCATAATCGTATGAAGTTTCATGCTTCTGACATAAATACAATTGCTACAAAACCAGTATTTTCACTGTGCCTTCCCTGAACATCACACAGATTTCTGGCACCTCTTAAAATGTGCACAAAAAAGATTGCATTAACACTGCTACGAATTCTATAATTTGTACAAATTCGCACAGTCCTTTATCAGTCTTTTTAGAATTATGCTTTCTGTGCATTGTGAATCAACACAAATTTCTGTCTCCGCCTCCATCTCCATCTTGCAGCTCAAGAGCAATCCCCGCCTTCTTCCTCTGGCAAAGGCCACTGTTGACACTTTACAATCTGCATATCCTTTCAGCCAAGGAAGGTCCATTGTCTCTCCCAGGAGCAGCCCTAGTGCCCCTCCCCTCTTAATCAACACCTGAATATGAGTTCCTGGTCCAGAGAGCAGAAGGGAGGTGCCTTGCCCAGTGGAGGACTTGCTTTGTAGTTTTGGCTTGCATCAGTCTTACTTTAAAAGCCACTTTGTTAAATGTTTTTTTGTTGAAAATAAACTTGCAATTTTAAAACAGGCAACTAGACCTCTAATTCAAGTCTCTAAACCATGGAGATTAAATAGTTGCAACCTATATTACTTTTGATAACAGGTCACTTAATTTATAGACATTTGCAGGGTAATTCATAGAATCCAGCGCACAAGTAGCGCACGCGGCTGGCGCACAGCGTGCGCCTGCGATAGTCTGCGCCAGGCACGTGCGCTAAAACTGATTTCCGCGCACAGCGTATTCATGGATTTCATGCTCCCAAACCAGCCGTGGCGCAGAGAATCGCAGCGAGCCTGCAGCAGCGCCAGTAACGCCCCCAAGAACGCCCTCGCGCAAGGAAAAGCCATCAAAATCGCTAAATCATCGCTAAGGGCTGCGCTAACCCTGGACCACTTCACAGGGCAGGCAAACAAGGAAAGCAAAGCGGGCAATCTTCAAATCAGGAGTACGCGGGAAGTTCTACACGCGACTAGGCAGGGAACGTGAATTACAGGGGTACGCGGGAATTATCACACGCGAACAGCCAGGGAACGCGTATTACAGGGGTACGCGTGAAGTAGAACACGCGATAGGCCAGGGAACGTGTATTACATGGGTACGCGTGAAGTAGAACACGCGATAGGCCAGGGAACGTGTATTACAGGGGTACGCGGGAATCATCACACGCGAACAGCCAGGGTGCGTGTATTACAGGGGTAGCGGGAAGTTCAACACGCGATTGGCCAGGGTACGTGTATTACAGGGGTACGCGTGAAGTAGAACACGCGATAGGCCAGGGAACGTGTATTACAGGGGTACGCGGGAATTATCACACGCGAACAGCCAGGGTGCGTGTATTACAGGGGTAGCGGGAAGTTCAACACGCGATTGGCCAGGGAACGTGTATTACAGGGGTACGCGTGAAGTAGAACACGCGATAGGCCAGGGAACGTGTATCACAGGGGTACGCGGGAATTATCACACGCGAACAGCCAGGGTGCGTGTATTACAGGGGTAGCGGGAAGTTCAACACGCGATTGGCCAGGGTACGTGTATTACAGGGGTGCGTGGGAATTATCACACGCGAATAGGCTGGGTGGGCCCTCACAGGTGTACCCTGTACACCCTCCACGGCCCCTGCAGGCAGCCCACAAAACAGGGGACTACCCTGCACACCTGATCATGTCCCCCTGCACCCCCATCCACCAGGGGCACCCTCCACCAGGCCCCCACCCATGTCTCCCACCACCCCCACCCCCCAGCAGTGCAGGGGCACCTGCCATCAGGCCCCCACCCATGTCTCCCACCACCCCCACCCCCCATCCACCAGGGGCACCCTCCACCAGGCCCCCACCCATGTCTCCCACCACCCCCACCCACCAGCACTGTGGGGCACGTGGCCAGCAGGCAGTCAGGCAGCAGCAGATGGCAGGTGGGAGCGTGCTCAGGGCTCTGGGGGACTGTAATTTGGCCTCCTGGCCAGGAGCGTGGTCTTTCGTGTTTGAACGCGTGGACAGCCTGATAGGGAGTGATTTTGCACGTGAAAACCCCACACTCAGCGAATCGCGCGAAAACCCGTCACCAGCATATGTGCGTCTATAGTTACCTGCATGTGCAGTGTCAAAGCGTGTGATTGGTGAAAATGGATCTACACGCAGGAGTGACAAAGCGTGTGATTGGTGAAAATGGATCTACACGCAGGAGTGACAAAGCGTGTGATTGGTGAAAAGTGAGCTACACGCAGGAGTGTCAAAGCGTGTGATTGGTGAAAAAGGATCCACACGCAGAAGTGACAAAGCGTGTGATTGGTGAACATGGGCCAAGCACGTACACGCCGTAAGTGACGCTGTACGTGTGGGCCTGTATATAAGGTAGTGTAGAACACCATTTCCTTGTACGTGCTTTTCGTGGAGAGCGAGTGGGTGAATTCTGTACTTCTTGTCGTTTCACACGCGATTTACTTCACAGCGTTTTCAGTTCGTACTCCCTGTTACCTCTGACAGCTTTTTCTCTTTTTCCTCTTGTACTGGTTTACCTGGGCCTGTTCCCTCAAACAGTGTCCCCTTCTACTGTTGTCCTGTCTCCTCAGACAGCGTACACATCTTCTTTTGGCGGGGGTGTTGCCAACCAAACGCGCTCATTTTTCACGCTCTTTTACCTGGCAGACGGTGAGTCACGCACGTATCTAACTTCTGTGCTTGCCCCGTGTGTAGCCTACCCCTTCAGAGGTCATTCTAGGCTGCGTGTGACACGCATACGTTCATTGTGTTACTGGATGCCACAGCGTAGTGCAGGGTTTTCCATCAGCACACGTGGTCTAGGAGGGGTATTGTGCACGTTCCTTAACTTTTCTGGGGTGCCTGTGCGTTGCGTGACCCGTCATCTTTCCCCAGGGGTGTCATATAGCCTTGCCACTGCACTAGGGTACGAATACCATCTGGTACCCAACCCCTTTGACACCCAATTGCCCAGGACAATTGTGCACACCGACTCCCATACGCACAATAACATCAGTGCCATGGTTGGGAGGCGTGCAAGCCTTAAGGGTGGCAAAGATGGCCGAGCCACACGTGGTGGCCGTGGAGGATCCACTAGGGGATGTGGTTGTGACTTGCAGGGTGCCCCTGTCCCCCCCAGTCTGGAGGACCAGTCAGGGACACCCATGCCCCCCCCCCCCAGTTGAGGGTCATGTGGCTGATACCAACCCTGATCAGCCCTTGTCGGACCAGCCCATTGTGGCAGCAGACCTGTCCGAGGGTGATCCCATCGCTGACAACCAGGTCAGCAGGTCCACTGCACGTGCACCGGTGCACATTGGTGTCATCAGGGCACGCGCATCTATGCCAGATAGGTCATCTGCTGGCCCCCGTAGCCAGGGTGTGGCTCCATCCACCCCACCTCTCATACACCCTGCCAAGACTGTGTCGGTCCTAGTTCATGCACCTCAGATCAGGCCTGACCCCATCCCACTACCCCCAATGCCTGCACCTACTCCCATGCTGAGTGTGCAATCCCACACACCCAGTACTGAGTCCACCACGGCTCCTGCCCCTAGTGTCCACAGCGGCGTAGGACACTCTGGATCCCCACCCCCTTCCAAGCGCAAGAGGAAGAGTGCACGTCCGGCACAGGCTGATTCCCCAGGCACGGCTGCACAGTCCGGCCCATCAAGGAAGCCAAGCTTCACAGACGCCGAACTGAATGCACTTGTTCAGTATGTGTCAGATCATGATAGGGAAATGGTCATCGTTGCAGGGTCCAAGACCACACATGCCAGACGCCAGGCACACTGGCAGACCATTGCTGACAGAATAAGTGCCCTTGGAGTAGTGAGGCGCACAGCTAGTGATTGCCAGAAGCGCTGGAATGACCTTAAGCGCAGGGCAAAGGATAAGCTGGCCTCAAATCATGCCGCAACCTTGGTGACTGGAGGTGGGTCCCCAGCACAGGAAATAGAACTCACACCACACGAGTCCGTAGCTGGATCCTACGTCACCGAGGGACAACTCCAAGGTGTGGGAGATCTCCCTGATTACGAGGCATCATCCGGTGAGTGCACATGCATGTGTGTATTATCCATGTGCATGGTGTGTGTGTGAAGCATTCATGTTGGGTGCCTGTCAAGGGGGTGTGTGGCAGAGTTGATAGTGGCACCCATGTGCCTCATCCAGTATGTTCAGTGCAACACCATCTGCCCACAGCACTATCCCAACTGGCAACAGTGCACATATGGCCCTACACCATGGAAGTTGCCCTTGAATTGTCATTTTGTCACTACATTGTTGCTCATACTCCCCTGTCTATTCATCTGATGTCTTACATACCATTCCTATACTTTCCCCCAGCCAATCAAGTTTCATCTTCACATGCCTGACATGCAATGATACCACATGCTAATGCGTCCTCTGTATATAAATGCCAACCAACATGCTGTCATACTGTGGATGTTGCCTTGACATCCACCTCCTACCTGTGTGCTTTGGTACCGTCTGGTTTCGAGCCCCATTCCCTCACACTCCATGCTGCTCTTCATGGTCTATCTTCCCTGACTTCTACAGTTCAGACCATCGTGCCCTACTCACGACACCTGCTTGCTAACTGTCAAATGAGGGCACCCTGCCCTCCAATGCGACCCACCCTATTGCTGACAAGTGCATCTGAGCCTACTCAAAGCCAACTCTCACTGACATCTGCTCATACATGCCTTTGCCTGTCCCATAGACCCTTCACATGGTCCCTGTCCTCTCTCCTTGCTCCTCTTCCACCATCAATGGTGGGACCCGTTGGGGTGTACTCCTGGCCTCCTTCCAATCCTCAGAGGCCACAATTGATGTGCATGGTAATGGGAGCATCTCAGTCCAAGGCCCTTAGGCCAACCTCATTCTCCTTGAGAAATGCTAGCCACATCTCATCAACTTCCTTTCCTCTCCTGCTGTCCCCCCTCCTCTCTCCTCATCAATCCTGCACTGCCTCCCTGCACCCTCCCATGATCCTTCTCCGCCTCCCACTCCAACTCCTACACATGCTGCACCTCTGATCTCTAGCACTCCCCGTAAGTCCTCCAAGGCTGTCAACCTCCTCCACAATTACACTCCTTTCACTGCGGCTGCATCAGGCATTCCTCCGATATCTGTCACTTACATGAGGTTATGCACCTTGACATCCTTGGTCTCATGGAAACATGTCTGACGGCCAGCTCTGTCTGCATCCTTCACACACTCCTACCTGATGTTCAGGAGACCCTCTCCTTGGCCCGCCACTACTGTGCAGGGGGGGTGTGCCCTTGGCTTCCCTGAGGGTATTCCTGCCACTGTCACTCCTACTTAGACCTACTCCACTCTGGAATGGCTTGTGTGACGTCTCTCTCTACCACACCTTGACATTCACAAACTGTGCGTACTGTGTCTGGGAAAACTGGTCAAATGTACTACTTCCTTTCTGAGTGTCCTCACCTCTCCTCCTCACTCATGTCCCCAGACACAGAAATCCTCTTCCTTGTTGCTGTACGCATCCACCTGCATGCTTGTTGACCCCCCCACGTGACCTTTCTGTGACCTCAGCAACTCCCTCTCACCCTCTAGACTCCCGTCTGTCACTACTCATTCTGCAGGGCACACTCTTGATGCTCTGATCTCATCTGACTTTCCCCTCTCCGTCCATCTCTGCACTCCTCTCTCCTGGAGTGATCACATTCTCCTCTCCTCCCAGCTCACCCTCACCACCCCACAGGCAAAGCCACCCTCACCACTGTCACACACCTTCTTGGTATTCCAACCCATGAAGTGTGTGTCAGTCGAGGCTCATGCTGCCAAAATCTCCCCCCCATCCAGCTCCCCCTTAGGCTCACTCCCATCCTGACAGGGCCCACTCCATGCTCCACTCTATGTCAGGTACACTGGATGTCTTTGCCACGGTCATGACCACCTGTCTGAAGCCCCATGCCAATGCAGAGTCCTGGCATGACTCGGATCTTGTGAACCCAGACCACAGGTGCCGGGTGGCAAGGAGGGAATGTCCTGCATCATGCTCATCCTCTGGCAAACTGGCCTGCCACATGCTCCAAAGGCAATAGCGCCTCACCCTTTTCACCAAGATGAGATCCCCAATCCAAGGGCACATATCTGCGGCATGTGACAACTCTGCAGGACACATAGAAATCTGCAAGGACCTTGCCGAGCCAGATGCAGTGTGTACCTCCCCTGTCCCCTCCGAGCCCACAGCACTGCATGATTGTCTCTGTACCCCTATAGGCCACCCCCCCCAGCACTTGTCTGCGCCTAACACCATCTGCCCTTGACGTTAAGTCCTACTTACCTTGTACAGCACTTCCAGCCGCCACTTCCCCTTGCACTTCATTGTGCCACCCACCCCTGCACTTGCGTGACATGAATGACACCAGCACCAGTAGGATTGTTGACTGGCATCCCCTACTGCCCCACCACCCCTCAGTGCTCCGCTGTACCTTCATACATTTCTGGACCGGTGATTCACGAATGCTATATGATTCCTTTACAGGTGATGGGGAGGTGGAATCTCATTGTTTACTGCATTTTGTTGATGTAGACAAGGCACTGTGCATCGTGGCCAATTTGGACTAGCAGATCCATGTACAACATGTCAACTTATTGATGTGATGATGCAATGTCAGGACCAGAGTGGTAGAAATCCAAAAAAGTTGCCCTCCTCTCCCTCTTCACTTGGTGGCTATGTCACATGCCATGTGTGTGATGGCATGTGCCTTTGACATGGCAATCACCGGCCAATGTGTGATGGCAGTGCTAGGCAGCATGGTGAGCAGGCGTTGCTCTCCAATCTGTACATTGTATGCCCTGAGCCTCCCCTACAGACCCAGTGATGGTGAATGCATAGGAGGTCTCCCAGTCATGTGGGACATGTGTCGTAGAACTACTGCCTCTGTTGTTCATCAGCCCTTGTTGCATGCCATGGTGCTAATGCCTGTTTCCATTTTTCTCTTTCATGTCTTTGCAGGGGACGAAGCACTTGTTGATGCTGGGGATGTGGTGGTTGAGCCGTCCCAGGAGGGCAACCCGGGCCGACCTTCCACAAGTGAGGGACGTGGTGTGTTTGTGGGTGAAAACCCACAAGTGCTGCAGGTCGTGCTGTCGAGGGGTGTCTCTGGGGGTTCCTCCCCCGAGCAGTATTCAGGTGTAGACTCGGAGGATGACACCTATGTGCAGTCGCAGGTGAGTGTTCTTGGGAGAGAATCTCCTCTGTCCGACCCACCTGCAGCCGGGCCATTGCCCTCAATGGGGATGTCAGTGTCGGCAGCTCAGCCTCCGGTGGTTACGGATGCAGGGCCACACCACACAATCTCTGATCCTGTTCCTGGGGCTGCAGATCAGAGAGGGAATGCAGTCCTGCAGCCTGAGGCCTTGCCGGCACAGCAAGGCGCAGTCCGCCTTGCCCCAGGCAGGTGTGGTGCCCGTCAACGTGGTGGCCGTATGCCACCTGGCAATACCGCTTGGGAGCAATCCATCTACGGTATGGCCAACCAACAGGCAGCATCATCCGAGATGATTGCACAGGCCATGGATAGGGTGGCCACTTCCATTGTCCCCCCAGAAAGGCTGATGGAGCGACTGGAGCAGGCTACAGAGTCCATCTGCCAGGCACACAGGGAGGATATGTTGGCGTCCAACAAGGACAGGCGGGCGGCACTGGCGACTCTGCGGGAATCACTTTCCATGGAGTCCCAGCGCCACAGGGAAGGCCTGAGGGAAGAATTCCATCACCTCAGGTCGACCCTGTTAGAGCTTGAGGCTTCATCCCATAGAAGGACAGAGGAGCAGCTGGAGCGTCTGACACGGACGCTCTCGGCCGAGATGCAGGCAACTCGTGCGGAGGTCAGGTCATCCCGGGAGTTACTGCATGGGGACCTCCGCATGATTATAACCCAGAACCAGAACTACCAGACCCGCCTGCTTGCAGCCATGGAGGAGCAAACTCGTGCTTTGCGTGGGCTGCCTCCCATTGTCACACCATCTTCTGAGGCAGCTCCCCCACCTCCTGAGTCAGCTGCAGGGTCTGGCCAGAGCGATAGCGACTCATCTCCCACAACAGAGTAGCCGTGTGGGCCACGAGCCTATGGGGTGTTTTAGTTTCCCATGATCCACACAGGTGGATTGTGGCGTGCATCCTGTCCTCGGACCTCATAGGTGGCCCCCCCCCCCGCCGGCCCTTTCATGGCCATTTTTTCTCAATTTTCTTTTTTCTTTTCCAAGAGTGTTGCCTTGTGTGGGTACCTGGGCATACACTGTATTGTGGCTGGGCACATGCAGGCTTGTCCTGAGTTTGGTTTAGATGCTTGGGTAGCAGACATCCACACCCCTCCTGCTTCCGTTTCCTTGGGCTTGCAAAGGGTGTGCCCAAGTGACAGCAAATTACACGGTGACATTGGACTCCCATGAGCTGTTGGCCAGTCCATAGTCAATACTGTGTAGACATTCATAGTGTACATTGTTGTTGCACCTAACTATGCATGATGGTTTGATATGTGCCTCTACTTACATATGTTGCTCATGTTTTGCAGGTATTTCACACAGTTCTTCACACGGGCATACTCTCTGGAGTCAGACTACATGTCGGTAGATGTGCACTGACACTTTTGCGTGGCGCCATCACTGTACATCTGGACGGTGAGGACATACCAGCAGAATCAGGTAATGAGACTACCATTGATTACATGCATTGTGTCTTGTTTGGGTGGGCTTCAGGGTGGGTTGGTGTGTAATTTGATTGAAATTACTCTTACACAGGTGTGTAGTAGTGGCTCCAGCGCGGTTAGCTGTTCAAGTGCGGCTATGTTCCATTTGGGGCACTGCTATTTGTGACACCGGTGTCATGTTGTGATGGCCAGTTTGTTTGCTCACACATACCATGACATGGTGTCCTCAGTGGCGGGACTGTGAAGGGAATGGGTGACATGGCAATGTTGTCATGTAGTGAATCGCCTGTGGCAATGCATATTTGATTGATGGAGTTGTGTCTTCTCGTTGTGATGCATTGCTGGTGTATGTGTAGGTAGGGGTGCACACATAGTGACACTTCCATGTTAACAATCTCAGGCTGATGTGTATCTGACAGTTTATTGTCAAGTAATTTTGTGACATTGTCAGGTAGTGTCATCATTGATTGTCAGATGGTATGTGCCAGAGCAGTGTGCACTAGCCAGCACTGTGATTCCTAGGTGAAGAAGTTGGCCACCAGTTGCGTACGGGCTGCCACCCCCCGTGCCCTTTCCCCTCCCATGCGCAGCGGGCGTGCATGTGGTTGTGGATGTGGGGGCACCACCATGTCCACGGGCAGGCCCCGGCATGTTGCAACGTTGTGCAGGACACATGCTGCCACTATGATCCTGCACACTATTCGGGGAGCATATAACAGCTGCCCGCCAGAACGGTCAAGGGAGCGAAAGCGTGACTTCAGCACTCCGAATGTGCGCTCCACTATGCCCCGTGTTGCAATGTGGGCTGTGTTGTACCTTACCTCGGGTGGCGTGGTGGGGTTCCGGATTGGGGTCATCATGTGGGGGCTGATAGGGTAGGCACTGTCCCCTGCGGAGGTGGTGATGGGTATCATTAGTGGTGTTGTGTCATGACCCAGTATCTGACATGCATGCATGTGCAGTGGCATTCATGCTCACCAAGCAGCCATGTATCTCCATGCTGGCCAGCCTCCAGGTCCCGGCATAGTGTAGACATTCTGTAGATGACGCTGTCGTGGGTGGACCCGGGATAGTTGGCATATACTGATGTGATTATTCCCTTGGCATTGCATACAACTTGCACGTTGATGGAATGCCAGTGCTTGCGGTTTCTATAGATGTGCTCTGTTGCCCTGGGTGGACGTAGAGCCACATGTGGGCAGTCAATTGCACCAAGCACTTTGGGGAATTGAGCCACACCATAGAATTCCTGGATGCACGTCCGCCTTTCTGCATGAGTCCTGGGGAGATATATGTGCCTGCGGACTGATGGCCGTGCAGTGATGATGTTCAAGACCTGGTGTAGGCAGCGTGACTGCGTGGCCTGTGACACACCACCCACTATGGCACTTGTCCGCTGAAAGGATCCAGTGGCCAAGAAGTGCAGTACATTCAGGACCTTCTGCAGGGGGCTGAGTGCTTGGGAGCACAGGGTGGGTGATGTGAGGTCATCCTCCCACTCACTGACCAGGTCCAGTATGATGTGTGCTGGAAACCTGTACCTCCCATACACCTGGTCATCAGGCATCCCGAATAGGCTGGTTCTGGGTGTGAATATTCTGGCCCTGACTCTCCTCCTCCTCCTCCTTTGGTAGCCCACTGCCACTGCTGCTAGGAACGGTATGTTCATCCTGGCATCTGGCTTGTTTATTGATAAGTGCGCAAATTAATGCCTTGCGCGTGTTCTAGGCGAGCGTGTGACCCTCGCACCCCTGGAATCTAGTTCCCACTCCAATAGCGTGTGGAAATTCCCACGCAGCAGGCATACAGGTGCGCTGACGTACTTGCATGTGTAAGTGCCCGCGCACCCCTGTAATACACGTACATAGGCCAATGGCGTGTACGCGCACTTTTGGCCAATTACACGCGATGTAATACACGTACATTGGCCAATCGCGTGTACGCGCACTTTTGGCCAATTACACGCGATGTAATACACGTACATTGGCCAATCGCGTGTACGCGCACTTTTGGCCAATTACACGCGATGACACTCTGACGTGCAGTATTTCCACGTGTGCTCCGTCATCACGTGCTGAGTGGGGAACGCCCGTGCGGATCACGTCAGACGCGCTTACGCGGTGAGGGACTCTGGTCCAATAGAATCGCGTATGCGTGCTGATGCACTTACGCGCTAAGGCCCTTTCCTCGGATTTCACGCTGACGTGCAGGAATTTCACGTGCCAAATCACTCCGTATCTAGCTGGCCACCCGAAAACACACGGAACACCACGCTCCTGCCCAGAAGGCCGAGTTACTGCCCCCCCAGTGCCCTGAGCAGCCTCCCACGTGCTATCTGCTGCTGCCTGCCTGCCTGCCTGCCTGTTGCCACCGTGCCCTGCCATTTGGTGCCTGCATATCAGCCATCTGCAGGGGTCCAGTTGCTGTGTCCACCCCTGCTGGAAGTGAAGACTCCCAACTGGGATTACATCGCTCCACAGCCCAGCCCCAGGACCCAGTTGCCCACCCACACCTGCCTCTGGGGTTGCCATGTCGGGCACTTCGACATCTGGCACCAGTGGCAACCCCAGGCCAGAGGGGCAGAGGGGCACCAGCTTCACTGCCACCGAAGTTGGTGTCCTGGTGGAGCATGTCCTGGGGCAGTATGATGCCCTCTTTGGATCGTCCCGCGCCAGCAAGGAAGGACGGGAGAGGATCTGGGCCGACTGTGTGGTTGCCATCAACGCGGAGGGGGTGGCAACCCGCAACGTCCAGAAGATCAAGAAGCGCTGGGAGGACTTGAGGTCCAGGACCCTTGTGAAGGCCCGGCGCCTCGTGGAGGGGGGCCGGGCCCGCATGAGTTCCATCCAGAAGAGGGTCCTGGAACGCGTACGCCCAGCGCTCCACGCCCAGGTCCTTGAGAGGGAGGCCCGTCTGGAGTTGAGCGGTAAGTGTGCAAGCATTACTGTGTGAGACAGGGCATGTTGCGGTGTGCTGGTTCTATGATACTTGCCTGTATGTGTGCCATGGGCCATGTATGCATGTATGTGTGCAGGGACATCATGGTAATGCATGTGCGACCAGTGATGTGTGACCCACATGGTTGTTGCATGTGTTGAAATGTGGCATGGGGAGCCCTATGCAGATTTAGGACATGAGAGCATGCCAGTCTCTGTACCTGGACATGGATGGGGGTGAAGGATGGGTGCTGATGCCAGGTACATATATGGTAGCCATGTCTGTGTGCCTGACCTGCGTGTCTGTGACTTGTGCATGCCATGGATGCATGACACATGTGTGTGACAATGCACAGATTCTGTGACGCACCCAACTAACCCTTGTTTCGCCTGTGTTCGTTGTGTTTGGGGCCAGATGGATGTGACTGAGGTGAAGTGTGTGCATGTGATATGCATGAGCCATGATGCATGTGAGTCACATATCATTGAATGTTTCAAGAGTCAATTGGACATGCATGGAAATGTGCATGGCATGCACCATGCCTGTTACTGTGTGTGTTTTGCCTGGACTGACCCATGTGTTGTGGAGGGACATGATGGAAGTGTACTTTGACAGGGGTGCTCATCTGCTATTGCTTCCTGTCTAGGGGACCATTTTACAGTAGCCTGATGCTTGTGTCCTTTGTCTCCCTCTACGCAGCGGCTAGTGAAGAAGAGGGCGGAGACGGCGCTGTGGAGCAAGGCGGCGGGGATGCCCCCACGGCTGCAGCGGAAGGGGTGGGTGAGCCCCCACAGGGGCCTGCTACGGCGGGAGACGGTGAGGAGCCATCCAGGTTGGTGGTTTGCAGAGAGGAGGAGGAGGCCGACACTGGTGCACACATGGGGCCTGGTGGGAGCATCCCTGCTGGTGCAAGTGGTGCAGTCCAGGGCCAGGGGCAGGAGGCAGCACAGGTCACCGTGGAGGTGCCTGTGCATGTCGCTGTCCCTGACCCTGTGAGTGCACCACCATGCACCAGCAGGGATGCCCCATCCCAGGCCCGTCCGCAGGTAGTGGGGATGTCCATGTCAACTGACTCCCCTCCACCTGCGGCCGTGGGAACCCCTGGCCGCGTGGAGCAGGTCCTGATTGGGGTCGCGATGCGCACGGCTGTGATTCGTGATGACGTGCGTGCTTCCCGGGAGGAGCACGCACGTCATCACGAAGTGCACCGTGCCGACGTGGCCCAATTGGGATCGGCCATGTTCGGGGGTTCCTGCATGTGTTGGCCAATCTGACGGCCCTCTCCTCCTCTGTGCAGGCTATCCACCGGTCGTTCTCCTTGCCGTCTTCCGGCCCAGATGCCACCATGGCCCCCTGTGGACCTGCCCCGACCAATGCAGCCAGCTCGGTGGGGATCCCATCCCTGCCACAGTTTGGAGTCGGAGGTCCAGCAGGGGTGGACGACACAGCAAGTGGACCCCAGCAGATGGAAGATGTGCCGGCATCATCGGGCAGGGCACGTGCACGACGGCGTCGGTGGTTACCATCAGCCTGGATGCCGTCGTGCTGGCAGAGGCAGTGGCGTCGGAGGCAGCAGCGGGCTCGACGTGGGAGGCATCATGGCTCAGGGCCATCAAGATCAGAGGGGCAGGCATCGGCCGGAGGGCAGGGCAACCCTGGCATGGCGGTGTGTTCCGTGTGGGAGGAGTTTGGCCAGCGGATAGGTGCGGAGCGGCAGCGGGCGGAAGAGGAGCGGCTCGCCATGGCCAGGGCAGAGATCTCCATGCATCGGGCATTGAGGCGGGCTGAGTGCCTCGAGGAGGCTCGCAGGGATTTTGGTGAGCACATGGGGTTGTCCCTGCGAGACCTCGGGGCCAGGACAGAGTCCCGCCTCCAGGACATTGACATGGAGTTCGAGGATGCCCTGGCCAGCATCACCAAGTGAGCCGCAGGACTAGCCCGCTGCCTTTGTATATAGTTTTTTAGTTAGTTAGTGCTAGGTTTCCTTTATTTATTTTTATTATTTTGGACCGCTCGGACAATGGCCACTTTTTTGTACATATTTATTTTATTAGTTAGTATTAGGTTTCATTTGTGCTGTTGGGCTCATGGACCCTGGAACATTCCTGTATATATTGTTATATTTTGGGAGATACATTTTTTAATTTTTTTATTGTTTACACCATGACGTAATGGTTTTTCTTTGATTTCCTACTACATGGTTTTGCTTTGGACAAATTATATTGATTTTTTAATCCTTTGTTTTTTGGTTTATCATTTTTGTTCTCGGACATGGACCTTTTATTTACTTTGCCACATAGTTGTATGTTTTATTGGTTTACTTGATTTGTGTTTTTAATACATTTTTATATTATCTTACACTTGTGTTATTTTCTCTTTGGTTTCTTACATGTCATGATATGGGTTTTGACATTCACTTGCACCCATTGTGTATGTGTGTGTGACGGACATGTGTTCTTTTGCATACTTGCCTTTGGGGTTGTGTCATGTGATTGCATTCACTATGTGGGTGCATGCAATCCTTGCCTGGGTGTTTGTGCTGGGTATGCTGGCCATTACTGCCATGATTGTGTATCGTCAGGACCTGGGGCCAGGGGGACATGGGTGGGGGCCTGCTGGCAGGTTCCCCACAGTGCTGGGGGTGGGGGTGGTGGGAGACATGTGTTGGACATGGGTGGGGGCCTGCTGGCAGGTTCCCCACAGTGCTGGGGGTGGTGGGAGACATGGGTGGGGGCCTGGTGGAGGGTGTCCCTGGTGGATGGGGGGTGGGGGTGGTGGGAGACATGGGTTGGACATGGGTGGGGGCCTGCTGGCAGGTTCCCCACAGTGCTGGGGGTGGTGGGAGACATGGGTGGGGGCCTGGTGGAGGGTGTCCCTGGTGGATGGGGGGTGGGGGTGGTGGGAGACATGGGTTGGACATGGGTGGGGGCCTGCTGGCAGGTTCCCCACAGTGCTGGGGGTGGTGGGAGACATGGGTGGGGGCCTGGTGGAGGGTGTCCCTGGTGGATGGGGGGTGGGGGTGGTGGGAGACATGGGTTGGACATGGGTGAGGGCCTGCTGGCAGGTTCCCCACAGTGCTGGGGGTGGGGGTGGTGGGAGACATGGGTTGGACATGGGTGGGGGCCTGCTGGCAGGTTCCCCACAGTGCTGGGGGTGGTGGGAGACATGGGTGGGGGCCTGGTGGAGGGTGTCCCTGGTGGATGGGGGGTGGGGGTGGTGGGAGACATGGGTTGGACATGGGTGGGGGCCTGCTGGCAGGTTCCCCACAGTGCTGGGGGTGGTGGGAGACATGGGTGGGGGCCTGGTGGAGGGTGTCCCTGGTGGATGGGGGGTGGGGGTGGTGGTAGACATGGGTGGGGGCCTGGTGGAGGGTGTCCCTGGTGGATGGGGGGTGGGGGTGGTGGGAGACATGAGCAGGTGTGCAGGGTAGTTCCCTGTGGTGTGTGCTGCCTGCAGGGGCCGTGGAGGGTGTACAGGTAATGCCTGGGAGCACACAGCCATATCGCGTGTGGAACTTCCCGCGCACCCCTGAAATCCACGTACCCGGCCATATCGCGTGTGGGACTTCCCGCGCACCCCTGAAATCCACGTACCCTGCCATATCGCGTGTGGAACTTCCCGCGCACCCCTGAAATCCACGTACCCTGACTAATCGCGTGTGGAACTTCCCGCGCACCCCTGCAATCCACGTACCCGGCCATATCGCGTGTGGAACTTCCCGCGCACCCCTGAAATCCACGTACCCTGCCATATCGCGTGTGGAACTTCCCGCGCACCCCTGAAATCCACGTACCCGGCCATATCGCGTGTGGGACTTCCCGCGCACCCCTGCAATCCACGTACCCTGACTAATCGCGTGTGGAACTTCCCGCGCACCCCTGCAATCCACGTACCCGGCCATATCGCGTGTGGAACTTCCCGCGCACCCCTGAAATCCACGTACCCGGCCATATCGCGTGTGGGACTTCCCGCGCACCCCTGAAATCCACGTACCCGGCCATATCGCGTGTGGGACTTCCCGCGCACCCCTGAAATCCACGTACCCTGCCATATCGCGTGTGGAACTTCCCGCGCACCCCTGAAATCCACGTACCCTGACTAATCGCGTGTGGAACTTCCCGCGCACCCCTGCAATCCACGTACCCGGCCATATCGCATGTGGAACTTCCCGCGCACCCCTGAAATCCACGTACCCGGCCATATCGCGTGTGGGACTTCCCGCGCACCCCTGAAATCCACGTACACGGCCATATCGCGTGTGGAACTTCCCGCGCACCCCTGAAATCCACGTACCCTGCCATATCGCGTGTGGAACTTCCCGCGCACCCCTGCAATCCACGTACCCGGCCATATCGCGTGTGGAACTTCCCGCGCACCCCTGCAATCCACGTACCCGGCCATATCGCGTGTGGAACTTCCCGCGCACCCCTGAAATCCACGTACCCGGCCATATCGCGTGTGGGACTTCCCGCGCACCCCTGAAATCCACGTACCCTGACTAATCGCGTGTGGAACTTCCCGCGCACCCCTGCAATCCACGTACCCGGCCATATCGCGTGTGGAACTTCCCGCGCACCCCTGAAATCCACGTACCCGGCCATTTTGCGTGTGGGACTTCCCGCGCACCCCTGAAATCCACGTACACGGCCATATCGCGTGTGGAACTTCCCGCGCACCCCTGAAATCCACGTACCCTGCCATATCGCGTGTGGAACTTCCCGCGCACCCCTGCAATCCACGTACCCGGCCATATCGCGTGTGGAACTTCCCGCGCACCCCTGCAATCCACGTACCCGGCCATATCGCGTGTGGAACTTCCCGCGCACCCCTGAAATCCACGTACCCGGCCATATCGCGTGTGGGACTTCCCGCGCACCCCTGAAATCCACGTACCCTGACTAATCGCGTGTGGAACTTCCCGCGCACCCCTGCAATCCACGTACCCGGCCATATCGCGTGTGGAACTTCCCGCGCACCCCTGAAATCCACGTACCCGGCCATATCGCGTGTGGAACTTCCCGCGCACCCCTGCAATCCACGTACCCTGACTAATCGCGTGTGGAACTTCCTGCGCACCCCTGAAATCCACGTACCCGGCCATATCGCGTGTGCAACTTCCCGCGCACCCCTGCAATCCACGTACCCTGACTAATCGCGTGTGGAACTTCCCGCGCACCCCTGCAATCCACGTACCCTGACTGATCGCGTGTGGAACTTCCCGCGCACCCCTGCAATCCACGTACCCGGCCATATCGCGTGTGGAACTTCCCGCGCACCCCTGAAATCCACGTACCCGGCCATATCGCGTGTGCAACTTCCCGCGCACCCCTGCAATCCACGTACCCTGACTAATCGCGTGTGGAACTTCCCGCGCACCCCTGCAATCCACGTACCCTGACTGATCGCGTGTGGAACTTCCTGCGCACCCCTGCAATCCACGTACCCGGCCATATCGCGTGTGGAACTTCCCGCGCACCCCTGAAATCCACGTACCCGGCCATATCGCGTGTGGAACTTCCCGCGCACCCCTGCAATCCACGTACCCTGACTAATCGCGTGTGGAACTTCCCGCGCACCCCTGAAATCCACGTACCCGGCCATATCGCGTGTGGAACTTCCCGCGCACCCCTGCAATCCACGTACCCTGACTAATCGCGTGTGGAACTTCCCGCGCACCCCTGCAATCCACGTACCCGGCCATATCGCGTGTGGAACTTCCCGCGCACCCCTGAAATCCACGTACCCGGCCATATCGCGTGTGGGACTTCCCGCGCACCCCTGCAATCCACGTACCCTGACTAATCGCGTGTGGAACTTCCTGCGCACCCCTGAAATCCACGTACCCGGCCATATCGCGTGTGCAACTTCCCGCGCACCCCTGCAATCCACGTACCCTGACTAATCGCGTGTGGAACTTCCCGCGCACCCCTGCAATCCACGTACCCTGACTGATCGCGTGTGGAACTTCCCGCGCACCCCTGCAATCCACGTACCCGGCCATATCGCGTGTGGAACTTCCCGCGCACCCCTGAAATCCACGTACCCGGCCATATCGCGTGTGCAACTTCCCGCGCACCCCTGCAATCCACGTACCCTGACTAATCGCGTGTGGAACTTCCCGCGCACCCCTGCAATCCACGTACCCTGACTGATCGCGTGTGGAACTTCCTGCGCACCCCTGCAATCCACGTACCCGGCCATATCGCGTGTGGAACTTCCCGCGCACCCCTGAAATCCACGTACCCGGCCATATCGCGTGTGGAACTTCCCGCGCACCCCTGCAATCCACGTACCCTGACTAATCGCGTGTGGAACTTCCCGCGCACCCCTGAAATCCACGTACCCGGCCATATCGCGTGTGGAACTTCCCGCGCACCCCTGCAATCCACGTACCCTGACTAATCGCGTGTGGAACTTCCCGCGCACCCCTGCAATCCACGTACCCGGCCATATCGCGTGTGCAACTTCCCGCGCACCCCTGAAATCCACGTACCCGGCCATTTCGCGTGTGGAACTTCCCGCGCACCCCTGCAATCCACGTACCCTGACTAATCGCGTGTGGAACTTCCCGCGCACCCCTGAAATCCACGTACCCGGCCATGTCGCGTGTGCAACTTCCCGCGCACCCCTGCAATCCACGTACCCTGACTAATCGCGTGTGGAACTTCCCGCGCACCCCTGAAATCCACGTACCCGGCCATATCGCGTGTGCAACTTCCCGCGCACCCCTGAAATCCACGTACCCGGCCATTTCGCGTGTGGAACTTCCCGCGCACCCCTGCAATCCACGTACCCTGACTAATCGCGTGTGGAACTTCCCGCGCACCCCTGAAATCCACGTACCTGGCCATATCGCGTGTGCAACTTCCCGCGCACCCCTGCAATCCACGTACCCTGACTAATCGCGTGTGGAACTTCCCGCGCACCCCTGTAATCCACGTACCCGGCCATATCGCGTGTGCAACTTCCCGCGCACCCCGGTATGCACGCACACGTTTATTTTTTCTCTCAGCGCGTGTCTGTGTTTGTGGGTACCCCTTTGTACGTCATTTGTCCTGGAGGGCCACAGTATTGGACATTGATCATGTCTGTATATAGGTGCTATTTGTTGGCGCACCTTTTAGCGCACATTTCTTGCAGGCGCAGAGACGCTACCGCCTGCTTTCTTGTGGCGGTCGTGTTTGTGCCTGTTTGTGCCTGTGCGCTGCTTTGAGCGTGCGCTTTTTTGCCCTATTCTATTCCATGAATACGTGTTGTATGCGAGCGTGTGGGCGTTCCGCGCACTTGCCTCCTATACTTTCCCCGTGCCGCCCACATTCTTCCCCATTCCAAGTGTTGTGCCCCATTTTATTCCCCATTCCGAGTGTCCCGCCCTGTGTTCCGCCTACTTTAGAGCTGTGCGCTGCGCTCGGAGTGATAGCGCAGTGGCCGTGGCGCACGACGTTGGTTGACCTGTGCGCCGGCCTGCGCCGCGCGCTTTTTCAGCGCACGTCCTCTGCTTTTCTTGCGCACGGACTTCCATGAATCGACGTGCGCTGGTTTCCCTGCGCTTTTCGCTAATTTTCGGCGCAGCGCACGTATTGGCCCCTCTGCGCCGGGATTTTCGGCGCACATTGATTCCATGAATCGGCCTGCTGATTTCAATTGCACAAGTTTAAGCTTCGGATGCAACTAATGACAGCTGTCATACAGGCAGCAGCTGGTACTGCACCCATATTTTGACAGATTTTCAAAGGCAAGTACACTTTTTACCGTGGATATTTTGATCATTGATTCTGCTTTTCCTGACATTGTGTGTTCATAATGATTCCTTAAATGAAGTGGCGGGTAACACCCAGCAAAGATATTGGGTGTTTTGTGGTGTTTTGGTCCGGTATTTTGTATTTTCAGCAACCAAGAAAAAGGGATTTAAGAACAATGTCCGGGTTTCTTGCAGTGTTCATTTTTACTTGGTGGGCAGCCCAGTAATATATTTCAGCAGTGAGTTCTCCTTTCCACTACTGACAACAGGCAAAGTAGATTTGGCAGCCATCTTTCCGTGTTTCAAAGCACAATTTTCATAGGTTTTGGCACACATGGGGTTTTCGCGGCCATTTTGCTGATTCTGGTGCCACCAGCACACAGTGATGCCACAGGGCAGAGCAGAGTGGGTTAAAAAATCCCACAAAGCAAAGAGTCATGGAACAGCCCATGACAATATTTGTGGACTTCTCAATTGCAAATACGGCAGCAGCTGAAGATTGTTCACATGGAAAATTTCCTCTCATAACTGGGTCTAAAATCCCACTGTAGTATGTGAAAGGTTTATACCCCAACATTGTCCTTTGTGTGAGCACTGCTGTCATTACTGACCCATTTGTCTGTGAAAACAAATATAATTCCTCACTATAGTTGGGAATCCCTGTAACTGGAGTTGTACAAATTGCTCTTTTTAACTCCTCAAATCCTTCCTACATTTCTTCAGACCATTCTATTTTTTTCTTACCAACTTGTGCTTTCTTTAGTGCTTGCAAAAGTGGTTTAGTGCTGTGCTGTAATCAAACACTTAGGCCCTGCAATAATTGTATATGCCCAAAAACTGTTCATTTGTCTTACTGTGGTTGGCTTTGATGTTTTCATAATAGCCTCAGCTCTTTCAGGTGTCACCTTCTTTCATTCACGTGAAATTAACTGACCTATGTACAATACTTCTTCCGGGCATTACTGTAATTTCTCCTTGTTTACCTTGTGTCCTTTGTCTGCCAATATAGTCATTAATGGAATAGAGACTTGTCTACACTCATCTTCTGTTTCACTATAGACGAATATGTCATCTATGTATTGATCGCTGTACTCTTGTGTTCAGTGTTATCGAGATCCATCTGTAGGACCCTGCTAAAGATTGATCGGGTCTCACAATACCCTTGAGGTAAACAATTATGTTTTTGTCTCTTTTGTTTAAATGTAAAGGAAGTCAGGTCTTGTGAGTCCTTCTGCAACAGGATTGAGAAAAAAACATTTTTCGAATCGATCATCATGAAATACTTAGCTTCAATTAGGATACTACACAATATTGTCACAGGTTTAGGAACTACTGGAAACTTTGCTTCTGCAATCTGATTAAGAGGGCAGAAGTCTTGGATAAATCTCCACAACCCCCCTTTAGATTTTCTTTTTGGATACACTGCAGTGTAGCACAGGGATTCCGATGGTACTAAAATTCCCTGATTTATCAGTACTGGAATAATCTGCAATATGCCGTCATGAGCTTCTCGGGACATAGGGTACTGTTTTGCTCGGGGTAAAATTGCTCCTGGCTTGAGTTTTATTTTTACCTCTCCTATTCCCTTCAATAGTCCTACGTGATAGGGGCCCATATTCCAAAGGACACTTAGCACTTTTCCTAGGTCTTTCTGAAAGAATGCGTGTCATTGCCCCATTATCGCTGTTCGCTGTGGGATTTAACATTTCTCAATCTTTATACAGTATGTCATGCTCATAAAAAACACCACCTTGTCACTGATACGTTCTTCCCTGAACATATCTTCATATGTTATGTCAGTCAATCTGTACCCCTCTTCAAGAACTATCTCTGTCCTCCTTGATCTACCATCCTCATCCACCCCTTCAAGCATTGCTATTTCTCCTCGTACTATAGCTGCTTCCAGTTCTATAGGAATAGTCTTTCTGCCTTCCACATCCATTGGGATTTGTGGTCTAAATACAAATTCATCAAGAATCCTCACACTCTTCCCTACTAGCCCAGGTAGCCATGTCAATAATATGCTCACCCCATACAGGAAGACTTCCGGATCAACCGGGACTCCTCATAGAGCCACTTGCCCTGTGAATGCCAATATGAACTCTCGTACATTTAAATAGTGTACTCCTGGAGTGGAGCAGAGTATTCCAGGATCAGTGAATGAAATTGTCATGTTGAGTTTTGTCATCAAATCTCTTCCTAAAATATTAACTGGCGTCTGTCGTGAATATAACAAGGGAACAGACACGTCACATTCCCCTATAGGTATATACTAGAAAGGGGGTTTGTCCTGGCTGTTGTAGTCAAACATTTCAACTTATTTTAATGCAAGTTAAATCTACTGTGTAATAACAATCCATTGATAACGCTACTTTTTGCCTATTCATGGAAAGGTGTACATCAAAAACAAAACATGCACTTTCTTTTTTGTGAAGTTTGGTACAGCTTTTAATATATTGCTGACCTATTTACTCTAGTTACATATTCATGGAGTAACGCAGCTATTTCAATCTGTGCAAAAGTGCAATTATCATAAAAATCAACAATCGCGGACAATGAGTGAAAAAAAGGCAATAGTCCACTATACTACAAGCATAAACCGAGTTAAACAAATTGATACAAGGATATACTTCATAGTAACATAAAAAATAAAAACAGGGAAACACATACATGAACATTCTTCTAATACATGTTGGTGTCCTAGTAGTACATCATGGTTTTTAACAAGTTTTACCAATCAGATAGTGCATCAATTATATCATTACTCTAGGTTGAAGACCTTGGGTCGGTCTGTAAATAGCCAGGCTAAAGGGTGACCATATGGTAGGTTATTCCCCTATAGAGACAGGCAATTTATCAGTAAAAGGAACTAAATTCAGAACTCCAGAGAACCCTTGAGCATTCATGGCAATACCTGACATTGGATATTTTCCCTCCTGTATACAAGAGCGAGTCGCCCCAGTGTCTAGAATAAAAGAAAAGGATTTGCCTTCTATTGTCACATCGACCCTTGGTTCCGCTAGGGGGTCTGGTGTCACAGATAGTACTGAACACATCAAGTCACACTGTGAGCTGTCCTATTGAGGGTATAAACTCATCCCCGTCCCCGTGAAAGGATTTCCTCCTACCACAGTGACACCCCCTATCCTAGGTGTCAGTATGTGCCCTGTATTAGCATTGTGTTGTGTTTGCATAGGTGCTTGTTGCAACTGCCCTTGCGATGGGTGCATTTTCACCGGTCCCTTCTGTTGTGCTTGCTGTACTTGTGGCACCTGTGCCTGATAAGATGTGTGATCCTGGGAAAACCCCTCTTGTGTTTGTGTGCTGTATGGTGGTGAATAAGATATACCCCCACTTGAAGGTGGTCCATCTTGTTGCATGTTCCTTTGTCTCCTACATAGGCGCACAATATGCCCTGTCATTCCACAGTTCCAACATACTTGTGGTGGCCCTCTGGCAAACCCTCCCTGGTTATGTCCTCCCTGAGGATTCTGACTCTCATTCTGAGTGTTCTGAAATCCACTGTGGGTGTTCTGGAATCCACCTCCTCTTCCTCTAAAACCTACACCTCTACCTTGTGACCAATAGACCTTTCATGTCTCCTATGGCCAGCGTATTTCCCCCTGTAATCTTCTCTAACTTATATATCCATTTCTCAGCCCCCAAAGTCAAACTAGGAAGCTTATTAAGTTATCCTTAACCATCTGGGGCCATGTAATATATTGTGGCCTTGCTTGCCCCTTCTCTAGCAGGGAGAACTTTGAGAACCCATCCCGTAGTCGGAACCCCACTATTCTTTTACCTAATGCAGGGGTCATCGTTCCTATCCGCCTTCGCACTGGTAATGAACTTAACCTACTCACATAAGGTGGAGATTCTACTCTCTCAATACACAATCATCTTCAGGGAAGCTTGGGATATGGTACAGGATCTGGTGTTTTCTCCTTAGGGTTTTCCAGATCTATCTATATTACTCCTTTATCCATCTGTTGACTTCCTAGGGTGACACATGCACCCTCTCCCTCTGCCTCATGACCTGACTCTCTTTCCTTGTCCACCATTTCTAGACCCCAACTAGTGTGACTATCATCTTCTTCTTCTCTATTTAAATTTAATCTGCTGGAAGACAGTGCTTGGCGTTCATCACTGAACATATTTTCCTCCTCATCCCATGGTACGAGGGATCAGTTACCGCTCACCCGAGTTCCATCCTTAATTGCTCATAGACCTTATCGATCCTTTCTCCAATATATTCTGCATTATTTCTTTCTTCTTCTAGTGCTGCTCTAGGTGTTTCTGGCGTTATTTCCTTTTTCGGGAGAATCTCTATTATTCTATCCCATTGTATTTCTTCGCTGTGCCTCATTCGTTCCTTAAGGATGAGACTGGCATCCAGACCTCGCTGCCTCCTATTCTGTTTTATTTTTTCATCCGCTTCCCTTCATTTTCTCACATCCCTTCCTACCCTCTCTTCCTCTTGCCTTTGTTCATCCCTTCTCACTTCTTGTCTTCATTCTTCTTCTTCTCTCCTGCTCTGTAATATTTTGTCCTTTACCCATTTGTGCCTCTTCTTCCTATCCCTTTCTTTCTCTCCTATCTCTTTCTTCTATATCTCTTTGTCTATTGTCCTACTTCCTTTGTTCCTCTGCCTTCTTTTCGTACTTCTTGGTCTTCTCAATATATCTGTTCCTGTCTTTCCAAGCTTTTTCTTCCTTGCTCATCCTCTCTTAACTGTTTTTCTCATTCTCAGTCCTTCTTTTCTTGATGGTCTTTGTCTCCTCTCTGTCTAACCCCCTCAATACCTTTCCCATCTAACTTGAGCAGTATCTGTCCTCTCATCTATTTGTTCTGCATCAGCGTTACCTCATTAGTCACATCCTTTTCTCCTTTCCACCTCTTGCTTTTTCGGTCTATATCTGTCGATATAGTTGATCTCTTGCCTCTCTTTTCCTTATCTTGTATGAATTTACAGGCATCTTCCTTCTGTAAGTAGGGGGTTCATATATTGGGTTACTATACCTCACTGCTGCTTTCAGTTCCTTTAAAGGATAAACTTCTATCTCTTCTGCATTTACACTCTTAATCCCTGACAAGGTAAGAGGGGCTGAGGGCTCAACGCCCTCCCCCTTATGCGGATAAAGCATCCACTTCTCCAGTGGTGGGTCCTGGTGGGTCCTCTTTCCCCTCTTGGTACATTTTCCAAAGTTCTAAAACTGCCAGCCTTTTCTTTAATTACTTTCCTGTGTAAGCAGCATGTACGTATGTGGTCGTGTGTTGCAATACCGCTTTTGATAATGATCCCTCTTGTGAACATGGAATGAACATTTTATCAGCTGTTCCCTTTAACCATTCTGCATTGTACTGTTTGAGCTTGGGTGCATGTTTTGGTAGTGTTTTACAAAGATGCATTAGAGGAGTGTCCTCCATAATGACAAGTCGCAACTGACTGTCGATACTTACCTGATCGTTAATACATCTCTGTCTCAAGCCTAATAAGCCACCACTTTCGATCTTAAAAACAACAAATATGAGCAAGCACCATCAATCGCTGCTCAGTCCACTTTTGTTTCAACAACCTATCTGTCTTTTGATTGGAGCCAATCATTTACCACACCTTACTTCAAACAATATCACTTCTGACCTGCACAGCTTGTTTTGTCTTAAAACTTCACATCACAAATAATACTCAAAGCAATAACACAATACACATTAATAGCCCCTGTGATCACCTTCCCTTGTTTATAATCATTTATAATAAGTAGTATACTTCTCACACCTTCACTTATTTTACCCTAAACAGGGTTTAAGACGTCACGTTTCAAAGTCCTGACTGTGCGCATTCCCTTTCTTGATACTCCCATTGGAGTTTGAGATGTCTTCTTATATCTCCCTTGAAATAGGATTACTTACGCATTCCTTTATCTGCACAACATTTCCCGTTACTCAAAATATCACAATCCCACCCCTTATATTGCCATTTCCCTTAGTCTGCTTACATCCATTAATCAATTCGAGGCCTTCGGTATCGACTCCTCCTCCAATCCGAACACTTTGCGTTCCGTCCGTGGAGGGCCCATGGAAACCGAGCAGGGATTTAACTGTGTGTAATGAACCCGTTTTGTTTCTGGACGACATGCAATACAGGACCAGTTTCAGCCACATAGCAATGAAATGTAGTAGAAACTGTATGGTCCACACTATAACTACAGCACAGAGGGTGGCAGAGAATATCAAAAAAGACTTGGACAGCAAAGAGAACAAGTTCATTGCAAATACTATTATCCAAGATGTTTAGCTGAAATTATTAGAAATTAATTCACAGTTTGATACATTCAAAACCACCACATTGAATAGAAAAAACAATAAACTCTCAAAGGATATTAGTGAGTTCAAATTGGAAGTAATGTATCCCTATCTGGCGGATAATTATTTAGAGAATCAAAGTAACAACAATGATTATTCAACATGTACTCAACCATTTCCAAGACGGAGGTGGGTCACATTCTCTGATTCCTCTGGCTCAGATTCAAATGAAGAGTGGTATCCTGAACAAGACCATTATACACAGGGCTTCCGCAGGTAATATTGCAGGCCTTTTTTATCCTGGGGGGACCAGAGGGTGATCCTGGGCCCCCTTCCAAGAAGAGCTATACCCTCCACAGGCATGTATACAATCCCACCCACGGAGACGGCCCTGGAGGAGATAGATCTGTCAGTAACAATGCCAGTTTTTAACTTATCAGGGATAGCGTTGTCACAGTCGGAAGAACAGATATTGGCAAAAGGTCTGATATTCATACTGACAAATCCCACAAATTGGTTTGCAGCAGAGTCTGAATTCCGACAGTTCTTTAGAAAATTGAGATTGAAGTCTCACCACACCAACAATGAAGAAGGCACAGGGTTTAGGTTAAGTCCAATTTTTGTCCCACAGACAAACAAACATCCAAATAATTACTTACCTTTGAGAAGTGTCTGCTGCAAGAACTACACAAAATTCGAAGTAAGACAGTTCACACTTGGCATAATTTAAGGAATTCACAATGGGCAACCCTAAAAAGCCTCAAATCCAACAGAGAACTAACATTCGAACCAGCTGATAAAAGTGGGGGGTTCATGATCCTCATTCAAACTCAATACTGTACCATGGTCATGGATTAGCTTGGCAGAGAAGGGGACTACATAAAACTTGATCGGCACCCTACCGACATTATTAAACAACACAATTTAAAAGCCACACAATTGGGTTTAGAATGTGATTGGATCACGCTGAGTGAATTTGAATTTCTCAGTTGTTCTAAAGGTAGAAACCCCTCCTTCTCCGCAATCCCCAAAATACATAAAGACCAGGATCACCCACCAGGAAGGCCCATTGTGTCGGGGTGCGGCTCAATATCAGAGCCAATTTGTATGTTCATTGACTATTTTGTAAAACCCATGAGTGCAAAGACTGCGGGCCTCATTACACGGTAGGCGGTAAGGGATTACCGGCACCGGTAAGGGCACCGGTGCCGGTAATCCCTTACTGCACTACTACGAGGTCCCTTAGCGGGTCCCTCCCCTAACGCCTGGTTTTACCAGGCGTTAGGGGAGGGACCCGCTAAGGGACTTCAGAGCTAATAACGGTACCGCAAATTGCGGTACCGTTATTAGCTCCTTCCCCATTCCCATTGAGCCCTATGGGGGCTCAAATGGGAATGGGGAATGGTTCCCGGAATGGGGACTTACCGGGTCCTCTGGGGTCGTAATGACCTGGTAAGTCCCTATTCCGGGAACACGGACCCAGAATGCGGTAAGGGGGTAGCCATGGCGCTAATAGCGCCATGGCTACCGCCTACTGTGTAATGAGGCCCTGCATCTTTTTTTTGGGGCTCCATGCAAACCATTAAATATTTTGAGGGTAAATCTTTTGATCCCAGTAGTGATTTGCTTGTAACTATGGGCATAACTATGGGCATCAAATCACTCTACATGAGCATTCCCCACATACACACTGATGAATGTGATAGGGATTTTTTGACCAGTCTTAATACAACACTTCAGGTACCGGCATAATTCATTTTAGATCTACTGGATATAGCCCTGATCAAAAATGTCTTTATATTTGACAATGCTTTCTACATGCAAAAGTGTGGCATGACTATGGGAGCGCTCTTTGCACCAAATTTGTGTAGAATAATGTCAACCCATTCAAACACCAAATCAGAAAATGGCATTGGTTTATCAATGACATCATCTATATATCGAATGGTTCAACCCAGTCATTCTTGAACTTCCACATGTGGATTAATCAATGCAACAAGAACATTGAATTTACCATTACTCAGGATATCCAAGAGATACATTTTCTAGATCTCACTATTTTCCACCGACAAGGCAAACTGACGTGCCGCCCTATATATAAAACCAACTGCTTGTAACGCACTACTACACTACAATATTTTTCATCCAAAAATGCTCAAAGACAATCTACTCTATGGCCAATATTTGCGGCTGAGACATAATTGCACCAATCTGGATCATTTCTATATTCATACAGGCAAATTAGATCAGAGCCTTAGAGCAAAGGGACATCCTTCTAAAATAATTCACACCACGTGAAACACTATTGCAGCTCCATGAGCATCCCAGTGTGGAATAAACAATGATATTTGTCACTACCTTTTTATCCCAAAACCACACAAGTTTGAACGTGGATTAAAAAATGTTGTCCACTGGTCCACCAGGTTCTTCCAAATGAACTCCTCCCATGCATGGCACTCAAGAGAGTGAAGAATCTGAAGGAGTACCTCACTCATTCCCAGTTCCCCAAAACGCCACACAAGAGAACAGTTTGGGACCTCAGGGAAATTGTGGCCCACTACCTTTGTGGATTGTGTACTGTATACACATTTTCCACAAAGCACAAAACATTTGAAGTTCATGGCAAGATGCAGAAACTCAAACATTTTTTAGGCTGCAAAACGAGTCATGCCATCTATTGCATGCAATGCCTGTCTGGCAAACAATACATTGGCCAAACTTGTAGGCCTATAGACAAGAGAATACTTGAGCATTAATCTCACATAATGTGCAAAAAAATGGAAGCACCAATGGTGGTACATTTTATTCAACAGAGACATACACCCGATAACATTCTATGGTGGGTGGTCAATGTGGTACACGTAGGACCTAATGTGGCAGTTTCTTTGGCACACAAGGAACTATGGTGGATCAATAAAATGAGATTGCACATAACAGGTCTCAACGAAGACCTACCCTTTCAGTGAATTTTTGCGACCCAAGTCTCCTACCATGATCAGCAATAATCTGTGAACACCTACCTCCAGCTATGGGTAATGCAAACCACACATTTTGTCCCGCTTTCAAGTTTTCCACAAATCACTGATTAATTGATAGCCCGCACAAGCGCTCCATACAAAATTATTTTAGAATGTATAGGGTAACAAACACAGACTGCCTGCGTCATTAATACACAATTACAAGTGAGTTTGGTTTAGATATACATTATTTGAGGACATCGACAACCATTGACTGTCTATGGGCATTTTTCAACAGCATGGTATGGCCCCGAGAATGAAGTCTACAAGCACTGCCATTCTGATATTGGCTACTGGCTTTCATGGGAATTAGTTTGTAAGACGTTTACCAACATAAGTGCCTAATACAGCACCTTTATGAGATGCAGAGACAGTTTTAGATTCAGTAAAGGTCTCATAGTATGTTTATTCTAGTCAGAGTTCACGCCTTCATTTAATGTGTGCACTCCAAATCAGTCAAGATGACGGTGAAAGGCATGTTAATTTCAACAGCGTTGGATACGTAGCACTAGGCTACAATGAGCAAATACAGGGAAAATGAAGTAAACAACAGTATTACCAGCCAATCTTCATACCCCAACTGATTAACTTTATACACAGAAATGATTGCTCTGCTTCAAAGCTACTACTTCGCTATGTATAACTATCATATAATGTGACTGGACCCTAAGGAGAGTAGTGTGCATACAATGGGGGTCATTACATGGTAGGAGGTAACCATGCCGCTGTTAGCGGCATGGCTACCCCCTTACCGGGTACTGGGTCGGGGTTCCTTGAATGAGGAATTACCAGGTCATTCCGACCTTGGAGGGCCAGGTAATTCCCCATTCAGGGTACCCAGACCCTGAACATCCCCATTCCCATTCGAGTCCCCATAGGCTAATAAAATGCCCGTTGTTAGCACCCTGGTCCCGCGAGCAGACTCGTAATGAGGCAGTAAGGGGTTGGCGGCTCCGGCACCTTTACCAGCGCCGGTAACCCCTTAGTGCCTCACTCGTAATGACCCTCACAGGGTAATTCATAGAATTTCGCAGAAAAGTGTCGCAAGCGGCTGGCGCAGAGTGTCCGCGTGCGATTGTCTGCGCTAGTCACGTGCGCTAAAACCGATTTCCGCGCACAGCGTATTCATGGATTTTAGGCTCCCAAACCAGCCGTGGCGCAGATTATCGCAGCGACCCTGCAGCAGCGCCAGTAACGCCCCCAAGAACACCCTCTCGCGCAAGGAAAAGCCATCAAAATCGCTAAATCATCGCAAAGGGCTGCGCTAACCCTGGACCAGTTTACAGGGCTGCCAAACAAGGAACACAAAGCGGGTAACGTGCATATCAGGGGTACGCGTGAAGTAATACACGCGATTAGCCAGGTTACGTGTATTACAGGGGTACGCGGGAAGTTTAACACGCGATTGGCCAGGGTACGTGTATTACAGGGGTACGCGTGAAGATTAACACGCGATTAGCCAGGGCACGTGTATCACAGGGGTACGCGGGAATTATCACACGTGATTTGGCTGGGTACGTGTATTACAGGGGTACACGGGAAGTTGTACACGCGATTTGGCTGGGTATGTGTATTACAGGGGTGCGCGGGAATTCGCACATGCGATTTGGCCAGGTACGTGTATTACAGGGGTGCGCGGGAATTATCACACGCGATTTGGCTTGTTACGTGTATTACAGGGGTGCGTGGGAAGTTACACACGCGATTAGGCTGGGTGGGTCCTCACAGGTGTTCCCTGTACACCCTCCACGGCACCTGCAGGCAGCCAACAAAACAGGGGACTATCCTGCACACCTGCTCATGTCCCCATGCACCCCCACCCCCAGCAGTGCAGGGGCAGCCTCCACCAGGCCCCCACCCATGTCTCCCACCACCCCCACCCCCCAGCCACCAGGGGCACCCTCCACCAGGCCCCCACTCATGTCTCCCACCACCCCCACCCCCCAGCAGTGCAGGGGCAGCCTCCACCAGGCCCCCACTCATGTCTCCCACCACCCCCACCCCCCAGCCACCAGGGGCACCCTCCACCAGGCCCCCACCCATGTCTCCCACCACCCCCACCCCCCAGCAGTACAGGGGCAGCCTCCACCAGGCCCCCACTCATGTCTCCCACCACCCCCACCCCCCAGCCACCAGAGGCACCCTCCACCAGGCCCCCACCCATGTCTCCCACCACCCCCACCCCCCAGCAGTGCAGGGGCATCCTCCACCAGGCCCCCACCCATGTCTCCCACCACCCCCACCCCCCAGCCACCAGGGGCACCCTCCACCACGCCCCCACTCATGTCTCCCACCACCCCCAGCCCCCAGCAGTGCAGGGGCAGCCTCCACCAGGCCCCAACTCATGTCTCCCACCACCCCCACCCCCCAGCAGTGCAGGGGCAGCCTCCACCAGGCCCCCACCCATGTCTCCCACCACCCCCACCCCCCAGCAGTGCAGGGGCAGCCTCCACCAGCCCCCCACTCATGTCTCCCACCACCCCCACCCCCCAGCAGTGCAGGGGCACCCTCCACCAGGCCCCCACTCATGTCTCCCACCACCCCCACCCCCCAGCAGTGCAGGGGCAGCCTCCACCAGGCCCCCACTCATGTCTCCCACCACCCCCACCCCCCAGCCACCAGGGGCACCCTCCACCAGGCCCCCACTCATGTCTCCCACCACCCCCACCCCCCAGCAGTGCAGGGGCACCCTCCACCAGGCCCCCACTCATGTCTCCCACCACCCCCACCCCCCAGCAGTGCAGGGGCAGCCTCCACCAGGCCCCCACTCATGTCTCCCACCACCCCCACCCCCCAGCCACCAGGGGCACCCTCCACCAGGCCCCCACTCATGTCTCCCACCACCCCCACCCCCCAGCAGTGCAGGGGCAGCCTCCACCAGGCCCCCACTCATGTCTCCCACCACCCCCACCCCCCAGCAGTACAGGGGCAGCCTCCACCAGGCCCCCACCCATGTCTCCCACCACCCCCACCCCCCAGCAGTGCAGGGGCACCCTCCACCAGGCCCCCACCCATGTCTCCCACCACCCCCACCCCCCAGCTGTACAGGGGCAGCCTCCACCGGGCCCCCACTCATGTCTCCCACCACCCCCACCCCCCAGCCACCAGGGGCACCCTCCACCAGGCCCCCACTCATGTCTCCCACCACCCCCACCCCCCAGCAGTGCAGGGGCAGCCTCCACCAGGCCCCCACTCCTGTCTCCCACCACCCCCACCCCCCAGCCACCAGGGGCACCCTCCACCAGGCCCCCACCCATGTCTCCCACCACCCCCACCCCCCAGCAGTACAGGGGCACCCTCCACCAGGCCCCCACTCATGTCTCCCACCACCCCCACCCCCCAGCCACCAGGGGCACCCTCCACCAGGCCCCCACCCATGTCTCCCACCACCCCCACCCCCAGCAGTACAGGGGCAGCCTCCACCAGGCCCCCACCCATGTCTCCCACCACCCCCACCCCCCAGCAGTGCAGGGGCACCCTCCACCAGGCCCCCACCCATGTCTCCCACCACCCCCACCCCCCAGCAGTGCAGGGGCATCCTCCACCAGGCCCCCACCCATGTCTCCCACCACCCCCACCCCCCAGCCACCAGGGGCACCCTCCACCAGGCCCCCACTCATGTCTCCCACCACCCCCACCCCCCAGCAGTGCAGGGGCAGCCTCCACCAGGCCCCCACTCATGTCTCCCACCACCCCCACCCCCCAGCCACCAGGTGCACCCTCCACCAGGCCCCCACTCATGTCTCCCACCACCCCCACCCCCCAGCAGTGCAGGGGCAGCCTCCACCAGGCCCCCACTCATGTCTCCCACCACCCCCTCCCCCCAGCAGTACAGGGGCAGCCTCCACCAGGCCCCCACCCATGTCTCCCACCACCCCCACCCCCCAGCAGTGCAGGGGCAGCCTCCACCAGGCCCCCACTCATGTCTCCCACCACCTCCACCCCCCAGCCACCAGGGGCACCCTCCACCAGGCCCCCACTCATGTCTCCCACCACCCCCCAGCAGTGCAGGGGCAGCCTCCACCAGGCCCCCACTCATGTCTCCCACCACCCCCACCCCCCAGCAGTGCAGGGGCAGCCTCCACCAGGCCCCCACCCATGTCTCCCACCACCCCCACCCCCCAGCAGTGCAGGGGCAGCCTCCACCAGGCCCCCACTCATGTCTCCCACCACCCCCACCCCCCAGCAGTGCAGGGGCACCCTCCACCAGGCCCCCACTCATGTCTCCCACCACCCCCACCCCCCAGCAGTGCAGGGGCACCCTCCACCAGGCCCCCACTGAAGTCTCCCACCACCCCCACCCCCCAGCAGTGCAGGGGCAGCCTCCACCAGGCCCCCACTCATGTCTCCCACCACCCCCACCCCCCAGCCACCAGGGGCACCCTCCACCAGGCCCCCACTCATGTCTCCCACCACCCCCACCCCCCAGCAGTGCAGGGGCAGCCTCCACCAGGCCCCCACTCATGTCTTCCACCACCCCCACCCCCCAGCAGTACAGGGGCAGCCTCCACCAGGCCCCCACCCATGTCTCCCACCACCCCCACCCCCCAGCAGTGCAGGGGCAGCCTCCACCAGGCCCCCACTCATGTCTCCCACCACCCCCACCCCCCAGCAGTGCAGGGGCAGCCTTCACCAGGCCCCCACTCATGTCTCCCACCACCCCCACCCCCCAGCAGTACAGGGGCAGCCTCCACCAGGCCCCCACCCATGTCTCCCACCACCCCCACCCCCCAGCAGTGCAGGGGCAGCCTCCACCAGGCCCCCACTCATGTCTCCCACCACCCCCACCCCCCAGCAGTGCAGGGGCACCCTCCACCAGGCTCCCACTCATGTCTCCCACCACCCCCACCCCCCAGCCACCAGGGGCACCCTCCACCAGGCCCCCACCCATGTCTCCCACCACCCCACCCCCCAGCAGTGCAGGGGCATCCTCCACCAGGCCCCTACCCATGTCTCCCACCACCCCCACCCCCCAGCCACCAGGGGCACCCTCCACCAGGCCCCCACTCATGTCTCCCACCACCCCCACCCCCAGCCACCAGGGGCATCCTCCACCAGGACACCAACTTCCCTGGCACTGAAGCTGGTGCCCCTCTGCCTCCTTGGCCGGGGGTTGCCACTGGTGCCAGATGTTGTAGTGCCCGACATGGCTACCCCAGAGGCAGGAGTGGGTGGGCAACTGGGTCCTGGGGCTGGGCTGTGGGGCGACGGAAAAGCAGTCGGGAGCCTTTGGTTCCAGCAGGGGTGGTCACAGCAACAGCACCCCTGGCTGATGTGCAGGCAGCAAATGGCAGGGCACGTGGGCAGCAGGCAGTCAGGCAGCAGCAGATGGCAGGTGGGAGCGTGCTCAGGGCTCTGGGGGGCAGTAATTTGGCCTCCTGGGCAGGAGCGTGGTCTTTCGTGTGTGAACGCGTGGACAGCTTGATACGTAGTGAGTGATTTTGCACGTGAAAATCCCACACGTCTGCGTGTAAATCGATGAAAGGCCCTTAGCGCGTAAACGCATATGCGCGTCTATGAAGTCACGTGCACGCATAGGAAAAAGTTGCGTGACATGTACGAGTGTCAAAGCGTGTTATTGGTGGAAATAGCCCTACACGCAGAAGTGTCAAAGCATGTAATTGGTGCAAATGGACCTACACGCAGAAGTGACAAAGCGTGTAATTGGTGCAAATGGACCTACACGCAGAAGTGACAAAGCGTGTAATTGGTGGGAATGGGCCTAGCACGTACACGCCGCGTAAGTGACGCTGTACGTGTGGGCCTGCATATAAGGTACGTGTAGAACACCAATTCCTTGTACTGCTTTTCGTGGAGAGCGAGTGGGTGAATTCTGTACTTCTTGTCGTTTCACACGCGATTTACTTCACGGCGTTTCAAGTTCGTACTCCCTGTTACCTCTGACAGCTTTTTCTATTTTTTCTCTTGTACTGGTTTACCTGGGCCTGTTCCCTCAAACAGTGTTCCCTTTTACTGTTGTCCTGTCTCCTCAGACAGCGTACATATCTTCTTTTGGCGGGGGTGTTGCCAACCAAACGCGCTCAATTTTCACGCTCTTTTACCTGGCAGACGGTGAGTCACGCACGTATCTAACATCTGTGCTTGCCCCGTGTGTAGCCTACCCCTTCAGAGGTCATTCTAGGCTGCGTGTGACACGCATACGTTCATTCTTGTGTTACTGGGAGCCACAGCGTAGTGCAGGTTTTTCTTTCTGCACACGTGGTCTAGGAGGGGTTGCGTGCACGTCATCTCCCTTTTTTGGGCCTCCTGTGCGTTGCGTGACCCGTCATCTTTCCCCAGGGGTTACATTCAGCCTTGCTAGAGCACTAGGGTACAATTACCATCTGGTACCCAACCCCTTTGACCCCCAATTGCCCAGGACAATAGTCTACATCCACTCCCATACGCACATTAACATCAGTGCCATGGCTGGGAGGCGAGGATTCCGTAAGGGTGGCAAAGGTGGAAGAGCCACAAGTGGTGGCCGTGGTGGATCCGGTAGGGGACGTGGTCGTAACTTGCAGGGTGAGCCTGTTCCCCCTTGTGTGGAGGACCAGTCACGGGCACCCATAATCCCCCCCCTGCCCCCCTCCCGTTGAGGCTGATGTGGCTGACACCATCCATGCTCAGCCCTTGTTGGACCAGCCCATTGTGGCACCAGACCTGGCTGACTCCATGGCTGACTTCCAGGTCAGCAGGGCTACGACACGTGCGCTGGTGCACGTTGATGCCATCATGCCACATGGATCTGGGGCAGCAAGGTCATCTGCTGCCCCAAGTAGGCAGGGCGGAGAGGCTGCAGGGGCAGCTGCGGCTCCATCCACCCCAGCTCTCACACACCCAGCCAGGACAGTGTCGGTCCTAGTCCATCCTGCTGACATTCCCCCTGACACATTACACTTGAGCCAATGCCTGCACCAACTCCCATGCTGAGTGTGCAATCCCACACACCTGATACAGAGCCCACCAGGGCACCTGCCCCTAGTGTCCAGAGCGGCGCAGGACACTCAGGATCACCACCACCTTCCAAGCGGAAGAGGAAGAGTGCTCGTCCGGGACAGGCTGATGCCCCAGACACGGCTACACAGTCCGGCCCGTCGAGGAAGCCCAGCTTCACGGATGACGAACTGAATGCACTTGTCGAGTATGTGTCCGGACATGATAACGAGATGGTCATTGTTGCAGGATCCAAGACCACACCTGCACAACGCCAGGCACACTGGCAGACCGTTGCGGACATCGTAAGTGCCCTTGGAATCGTGAGGCGCACAGCCAATGATTGCTATAAGCGCTGGAAAGACCTAAAGCACAGGGCAAAGAAGAAGCTGGCCTCAAGTCATGCCGCAACTCTAGTGACTGGAGGTGGGTCTCCAGTAGTAGACATGGAACTCACTCCACATGAGTCAGTCGCTGGGACCTACATCACGGAGGAACAGATCCAAGGCGTGGGAGATCTGCCTGATTACGAGGCATTGTCCGGTGAGTGCACATGCATGTGTGTGTCATCCATGTGCATGGTGTGTGTGTGAGGGCTTCTGTTTGTGTGCCAGGTGAGAGTGTGTGCGCCTGAGTCGTATGGGTCAGGCATGTGCTTCATGCAATACATCCTGCGCAGCTGCATTTGGCCATTGCAGTATCCCTTCTGCCAACAGTAGACATCTAGCCCAACAGCACGCCAGTTGCCCTTGAAGTGTCACCTTGCCACAACATTGTTGCTTATTTTTCTCTGTTCATTCAGACAGATTGTTAGCATTCCACCACTTATACTAGGCATTTCTCAGTCCTCTAGTCACATGTCTGGCATGGCTATGGTAAAGTGGAGTGACTTTGTTACCTGGATATCATATGTTCACACATGTCCCTGTGCAATTGGACCATTTGGGACTGCCAGCTCCAGGTGAAAATCAGACCTGTTTGATTTAGAAAAGCTATTACATGCGGGAACTGGACTGAATGAATAAGTGCTGCCCTCCTCTCCATCTTGCCTCAATAGCAATGGTACATGCCATCTGTGTGATGGCATGTGTGTGTCACCTGGCAATCACAGGCCAATGTGTGATGCCACTGCCAGGCAGCATGCAGGAAATGTGTTCATCTTCCATCTTTGTGTCATCAGTGTGTGCCATTTGCCTGCCCTTCATACGCAGTGAGGGTGCATGCATGGGAGGGTCTTAGTCATGTGGGACATGTGTCAATCAAGTACTGGTTCTCTTGCTTCTCAGCCCTCATTGTGTGCCATGGTGCTAATGCCTGTTTCCATTTCTTTGTTATTATGTCTTTGCAGGGGAAGACGCACCTGATACTGCTGGGGTTGTGGAGATGGTGCAGAGCCAGGAGGGGTCCGAGGGCCGACCAACCACCAGTGAGGGACGTGGTGTGCTGGTGGGTGAGAACCCACAAGTGCTGCAGGTCGTGCTCTCAAGGGGTGTCTCTGGCTGCACCTCCCCCGAGCTGTACTCAGCTGTTGATTCGGATGATGAGACCTACGTGCCGTCGCAGGTGAGTGTTCCAGGGAGGGATTCTGTTCTGTCCCACCCACCTGCACCAGGGTCAGAACCCTCAATGGGGATGTCAGTGTTGGCAGTTAGGCCTTTGGTGGTTACGGATGCAGGGTCACACTCCGCGACATCTGATCCTGTTCCTGGGCCAGCAGATCAGAGGGGGAATGCAGTCCTGCAGCCTCAGGCAGTGCCGGCACAGCAAGGCGCAGTCCGCCTTGCCCCAGACAGGTGTGGTGCCCGCCGACGTGGTGGCCGTACGCCACCTGGCAATACCGCATGGGAGCAATCCATTTACGGTATGGCTACCCAACAGGCAGCATCATCCGAGATGATGGCTCAGGCCATGGATAGGGTGGCCACTTCCATTGTCCCCCCTGAAAGGCTGATGGAGCGACTAGAGCAGGCAACCGACTCCATCTGCCATTCACACAGGGAGGACATGTTGGCGTCCAACAGGGACAGGCGGGCGGCACTGGCGACTCTGCAGGAGGCCATCTCCATAGAGTCCCAGGGCCACAGGGAAGCCCTGAGGCAGGAGCTCCATCAACTCAGGACGACTTTTGTTGAGCTTGAGGCTTCAACACACCAAAGGACAGAACAGCAGCTGGAGCGTCTCACCCGTACGCTCTCAGCTGAGATGCAAGCAACAAGGGCGGAGGTCCGGGTATCCCGTGAGTTGTTGCATGGGGACCTCTGCACCCTCATCCTCCAGAACGAGACCTACCACACCCGCATGCTTGCAGCCATGGAGGAACAGAGTAGGGCCTTGCGTGGGCTGCCTCCCATAGTGCAACCACCTCCGGATGCAGCTGCACAGGGTGATAATAGCGACAGCAGTGATACTCCCACAACAGGGTAGCCGTGTGGGCCATGAGCCCATGGAGGTGTTTTTTTTCCCAGGATCCACACAGGTGGGTTTTGGTGTGCACCCTGTCCTCGGACCTCCTGGGTGGCCTCCCCAACCCCCCCGGGCCCATTAATGGCCATTTTTTATTTTTTTTTATTTTTATTTTTATTTTTATATTTTTCCCAATTTTTTTGGGACAATTTGTTGGCTTCCGTGGTTCCTGTGGGCATACGCTGCATTGTGGCTGGGCACATGCAGGCTTGTCATGTATTTGGTTCAGATGCCTGGGTTTGAGTCACACACACCCCTCCTGCTTCCCGTTTCCATGGGCTTGCAAAGGGTGTGCCCAAGTGACATTGAAGTACATGGTGACATCGGACTCCCACTACATGTGTGGGTAGTCTAGTCAATACTGTGTATACATTCCTAGTGACTATTGCTGTTCTGTTGTACACTGCATGTTGCATTGATGTGTAACTCATCATCTGTGTCTGCCTCCCAATTTGCAGGTCCCTTCCTCATGTCTACACAAGGCCCTCTAGTCTGGAGATGGGGTCCTTGTTGGCAGCAGTGCACCTACAACTCTACATGGCGCCAACACTGTACAGTTGGAAGTGGTGGGAGTGCAGGTATTTCCAGGTGGTGAGACTACTGATTTATTACATTAGTGAAGTCATGTTAATGGTAGTACCTGCTCAAGTTTGTTGTTGGTCCTGCATTACAGTGAGCATTTCAGGTGTAGCAAGTTTCAATTGGGGACACTGTACATCGTGACACTTGTCATGTTGTGGGGATTACTTTGTTTACCTGCACATAGCATGACATGGCACGGTGTGTTGTGTGGCGGTGCTGGGGATGGGTTGGGTGACATGGCACTGTCCTCTTGTTGCATTTAGCAAGTGGGTATTCATTTTAGCTGCTTGAATGTGTTTCTTCACAAAACTGCATTGGTGGTGTGTGTGGGTAGGGATGCACACATTGTAACACTTCCAGGTGAACAATCTCAGGCTGATATGCTTTTCACGGTTGAATCTCCAGACATTCAGGATCAGTGTCAGGTTGAGTCATCATTGATTGTCAGATGGAATGTGCCAGGCCAGTGTGCACTCCACAGGGGTGTGATCACTATGTGAAGTAATTAGCCACTAGCTGTGTACGGGCTGCCTCCCCCGTGCCCTTTCCCCTCCCATGCGCAGTGGCTGTGCATGTGGTTGGGGATGTGGGGCCACCACCATGTCCACGGCCAGGCCCCGGCGTGTTGCAACGTTGTGTAGGACACATGCTGCCACTATGATCCTGCACACTACTGGGGGAGCGTATAACAGCTGCCCGCCAGAACGGTCAAGGGAGCGAAAGCGTGACTTTAGCACTCCGAATGTGCGCTCCACTATGCCCCGGGTCGTAATGTGGGCTGTGTTATATCTTACCTCGGGTGGCGGGTGGGGCTCCGAATTGGCGTCATCATGTGGGGGCTGAGAGGGTAGGCACTGTCCCCTGTGGAGGTGGTGATTGGTATCATTGGTGGGGTTGTGACCTTGCTCAGTATCCAACATGCATGCATGTGCAGTGGCATACATACTCACCAAGCAGCCATGTATCGCCATGCCGCACAGCTTCCATGTCCCGGCTTAGGGTGGACATTCGGTAAATGAAGCTGTCGTGGGTGGACCCGGGATAGTTGGCATATACTGAGGTGATGATTCCCTTGGCATTACATGCTACCTGCACGTTGATGGAATGCCAGTGCTTGCGGTTCCTATAGATGTGCTCAGATGCCCTGGGGGGACGTAGAGCCACATGGGTGCAGTCGATGGCACCTAGCACTTTGGGGAATCGTGCCACACCGTAAAAATCCAGGGCGGCAGCATGCCTTTCTGCAGGTGTTCTGGGCAGGTATATGTGCCTGCGGACTGATGGGCGTGCAGTGATGATGTTCAAGACCTGGTGTAGGCAGCGTGACTGGGTGGCCTGTGACACCCCACCCACTATGGCACTTGTCCGCTGAAATGATCCAGTGGCTAAGAAGTGCAGTACATTGAGGACCTTCTCCAGGGGGCTGAGTGCTTGGGAGCACAGGGTGGGTGATGTGAGGTCATCCTCCCACTCACTCACCAGGTCCAGTATTATGTGTGGTGGAAACCTGTACCTCCCATACACCTGGTCATCAGGCATCCCGAAAAGGCTGGTTCTGGGTGTGAATATTCTGGCCCTGACTATCCTCCTCCTCCTCCTTTGGTAGCCCACTGCCACTGCTGCTAGGAACGGTATGTTCATCCAGGCGTCTGAGCTTGTTATTGTTAATGTGCGCAAATTTATGCTTTGCGCGTGTTCTAGGCGAGCGTGTGACCCGCGCACCCCTGGAATCCAGTTCCCAGTCCAATAGCGTGTGGAAATTCCCACGTACCACGGGATACAGGTGCGCTGACGTACTTGCGTGTGTAAGTGCCCGCGCACCCCTGAAATACACGTACATAGGCCAATCGCGTGTACGCGCACTTTTGTCCAATTACACGAGATGACACTCTGACGTGCAGTATTTCCACGTGTGCTCCGTCATCACGTGCTGAGTGGGGAACACCCGTGCGGGTCACGTCACAGACGCGCTTACGCGCTGAGGGACTCTGGTCCAATAGAATCGCGTATGCGTGCTGACGCGCTTACACGCTAAGGGCCTTTCCTCGGATTTCACGCTGACGTGCAGGATTTTCACGTGCCAAATCACTCCATATCAAGCTGGCCACGCGAAAACACACGGAAGACCACGCTCCTGCCCAGAAGGCCGAGTTACTGCCCCCCAGTGCCCCGAGCAGCCTCCCACGTGCCATCTGCTGCTGCCTGCCTGCCTGCCTGCCTGCTGCCACCGTGCCCTGCCATTTGGTGCCTGCACATCAGCCATCTGCAGGGGTCCAGTTGCTGTGTCCACCCCTGCTGGAACTGAAGACTCCCGACTGGGATTACATCGCTCCACAGCCCAGCCCCAGGACCCAGTTGCCCACCCACACCTGCCTCTGGGGTTGCCATGTCGGGCACTTCCACATCTGGCACCAGTGGCAACCCCAGGCCAGAGGGGCAGAGGGGCACCAGCTTCACTGCCACCGAAGTTGGTGTCCTGGTGGAGCATGTCCTGGGGCAGTATGATGCCCTCTTTGGATCATCCCGCGCCAGCAAGGAAGGACGGAAGAGGATCTGGGCTGACTGTGTGGTTGCCATCAACGCGGAGGGGGTGGCAACCCGCAACGTCCAGAAGATCAAGAAGCGCTGGGAGGACTTGAGGTCCAGGACCCTTGTGAAGGCCCGGCGCCTCGTGGAGGGGGGCCGGGGCCGCATGAGTTCCATCCAGATGAGGGTCCTGGAACGCGTACGCCTAGCGCTCCACGCCCAGATCCTTGAGAGGAAGGCCCATCTGGAGTTGAGCGGTAAGTGTCCCCAAGCATTACTGTGTGAGACAGGGCATGTTGCGGTGTGCTGGTTCTATGATACTTGCCTGTATGTGTGCCATAGGCCATGTATGCATGTATGTGTGCAGGGACATCATAGTAATGCATGTGCGACCAGTGATGTGTGACCCACATGGTTGTTGCATGTGTTCAAATGCCGCATGGGGAGCCCTATGCAGATTTTGAACATGAAAGCATGCCAGTCTCTGTACCTGGACATGGGTGGGGGTGAGGGATGGGTGCTGATGCCAGGTACATATATGGTAGCCATGTCTGTGTGCCTGACCTGCGTGTATGTGACTTGTGCATGCCATGGATGCATGACACATGTGTGTGACAATGCACAGATTCAGTGAAGCAGCCAAATTACCCTTGTATCCGCTGTGTTTGGTGTGTTTGGGGCCAGATGGATGTGACTGAGGTGAAGTGTGTGCATGTGATAGGCATGAGCCATGATGCATGTGAGTTACATATCATTGAATGTTTCAAGAGTCCATTGGACATGCTTGGAAATGTCCATGGCATGCACCATGCCTGTTACTGTGTGTGTTTTGCCTGGACTGACCCATGTGTTGTGGAGGGACATGATGGAAGTGTACTTTGACAGTGGTGCTCATCTGCTATTGCTTCCTGTCTAGGGGACCATTGTACAGTACCCTGATGCTTGTGTTCTTTGTCTCCCTCTACGCAGCGGCTAGTGAAGAAGAGGGCGGAGACGGCGCTGTGGAGCAAGGCGGCGGGGATGCCCCTACGGCTGCAGCGGAAGGGGTGGGTGAGCCCCCACAGGGGCCTGCTACGGTGGGAGACGGTGAGGAGCCATCCAGGTTGGTGGTTTGCACAGAGGAGGAGGAGGCCGCCACTGGGGCACACATGGGGCCTGCTGGGGGCATCCCTGCTGGTGCAAGTGGTGCAGTCCAGGGCCAGGGGCAGGAGGCAGCACAGGTCACCGTGGAGGGGCCTGTGCATGTCGCTGTCCCTGACCCTGTGAGTGCACCACCATGCACCAGCAGGGATGCCCCGTCCCAGGCCCGTCCGCAGGTAGAGGGGATGTCCATGTCACCTGACTCCCCTCCACCTGCGGACGTGGGAACCCCTGGCCGTGTGGAGAAGGTCCTGATTGGGGTCGCGATGCGCACGGCTGTGATTCGTGATGCCGTGCATGCTTCCCGGGAGGAGCACGCACGTCATCACGAAGTGCACCGTGCCGACGTGGCCCAATTGGGATCGGCCATGTTCGGGGGTTTGCTGCATGTGTTGGCCAATCTGGCGGCCCTCTCCTCCTCTGTGCAGGCTATACACCAGTCGTTCTCCTTGCCGTTTTCCGGCCCAGATGCCACCAGGGCCCCCTGTGGACCTGCCCCGACCAATGCAGCCAGCTCGGTGGGGATCCCATCCCTGCCACAGTTGGGAGTCGGAGGTCCAGCAGGGGTGGACAACACAGCAACTGGACCCCAGCAGATGGAAGATGTGACAGCATCATCGGGCAGGGCACGTGCACGACGGCGTCGGTGGTTTCCATCAGCCTGGATGCCGTCGTGCTGGCAGAGGCAGTGGCGTCGGAGGCAGCAGCAGGCTCGACGTGGGAGGCATCATGGCTCGGGGCCATCAAGATCAGAGGGGCAGGCATCGGCCGGAGGGCAGGGCAACCCTGGGATGGTGATGTCTTCCGTGTGGGAGCAGTTGGTCCAGCGGATAGGTGCGGAGCGGCAGCGGGCGGAAGAGGAGCGGCTCACCATGGTCAGGGCGGAGTTCTCCATGCGTCGGGCGTTGAGGCGGGCTGAGTGCCTCGAGGAAGCTCGCAGGGAGTTTGAGCTGAACATGGGGTTATCCCTACGAGACCTCGGGGCCAGGACAGAGTCCCGCCTCCAGGACATCGACATGGAGTTCGATGATGCCCTGGCCAGCAACATCACCGAGTGAGCCGCAGGACTTGCCCGCTGCCTTTGTATATAGTTATTTAGTTAGTTAGTGTTAGGTTTCCTTTATTCATTTTTATTTTTTTGGACCGCTCGGACAATGGCCACTTTTTTGTAGATATTTTTTTCATTAGGTAGTAGTAGGTTTCATTTATGGTGTTGGGCTCATGGACCCTGGAATATTCGTGTATATAGTTTGCTTTTTGAAGAAACATTTTTTTTATTGATTATTGTGTTCACCATGAGGAAATGGTTTTTCATTATTTTCCTTCCACATGATATTGCTTTGGACAACATTTGTTTTTGGATTACTTTGTTTTTTTTATTTTTACATTTGTTCTCGGACATGGACCATTTATTTTGTTATCCCCATTGTTGTATGTTTGATTTGTTTACTTATTTTTCATCTTTAATACATGTTTTTTTAACTTTCACTTGTGGTATTTTCTCATTGGTTTCATACATGTCATGATATGGGTTTTGACATTCACTTGCACCCATTGTGTATGTGTGTGTGACGGACATGTGTTCATTTACATACTTGCCATTGGGGTTGTATCATGTAATTGCATTCACTATGTGGGTGGATGCAATCCTTGCCTGGGTGTTTGTGCTGGGTATGCTGCCCATTACTGCCATGATTGAGTATCGTCAGGACCTGGGGGCAGGGGGACATGTGTGGGTGCCTGGTGGAGGATGCCCCTGCACTGCTGGGGGGTGGGGGTGGTGGGAGACATGGGTGGGGGCCTGGTGGAGGGTGCCCCTGGTGGCTGGGGGTGGGGGTGGTGGGTGACATGGGTGGGGGCCTGGTGGAGGGTGCCCCTGGTGGCTGGGGGGTGGGGGTGGTGGGAGACATGGGTGGGGGCCTGGTGGAGGATGCCCCTGCACTGCTGGGGGGTGGGGGTGGTGGGAGACATGGGTGGGGGCCTGGTGGAGGGTGCCCCTGGTGGCTGGGGGGTGGGGGTGGTGGGTGACATGGGTGGGGGCCTGGTGGAGGGTGCCCCTGGTGGCTGGGGGGTGGGGGTGGTGGGTGACATGGGTGGGGGCCTGGTGGAGGGTGCCCCTGGTGGCTGGGGGGTGGGGGTGGTGGGAGACATGGGTGGGGGCCTGGTGGAGGATGCCCCTGCACTGCTGGGGGGTGGGGGTGGTGGGTGACATGGGTGGGGGCCTGGAAGAGGGTGCCCCTGGTGGCTGGGGGGTGGGGGTGGTGGGAGACATGGGTGGGGGCCTGGTGGAGGATGCCCCTGCACTGCTGGGGGGGTGGGGGTGGTGGGTGACATGGGTGGGGGCCTGGTGGAGGATGCCCCTGCACTGCTGGGGGGTGGGGGTGGTGGGTGACATGGGTGGGGGCCTGGTGGAGGGTGCCCCTGGTGGCTGGGGGGTGGGGGTGGTGGGAGACATGGGTGGGGGCCTGGTGGACGATGCCCCTGCACTGCTGGGGGGTGGGGGTGGTGGGAGACATGGGTGGGGGCCTGGTGGAGGATGCCCCTGCACTGCTGGGAGGTGGGGGTGGTGAGAGACATGGGTGGGGGACTGGTGGAGGGTGCCCCTGGTGGCTGGGGGGTGGGGGTGGTGGGTGACATGGGTGGGGGCCTGGTGGAGGGTGCCCCTGGTGGCTGGGGGGTTGGGGTGGTGGGAGACATGGGTGGGGGTCTGGTGGAGGGTGCCCCTGGTGGCTGGGGGGTGGGGGTGGTGGGAGACATGGGTGGGGGCCTGGTGGAGGATGCCCCTGCACTGCTGGGGGGTGGGGGTGGTGGGAGACATGGGTGGGGGCCTGGTGGAGGGTGTCCCTGGTGGCTGGGGGGTGGGGGTGGTGGGTGACATGGGTGGGGGCCTGGTGGAGGGTGCCCCTGGTGGCTGGGGGGTGGGGGTGGTGGGAGACATGGGTGGGGGCCTGGTGGAGGATGCCCCTGCACTGCTGGGGGGTGGGGGTGGTGGGAGACATGGGTGGGGGCCTGGTGGAGGATGCCCCTGGTGGCTGGGGGGTGGGGGTGGTGGGAGACATGGGTGGGGGCCTGGTGGAGGATGCCCCTGGTGGCTGGGGGGTGGGGGTGGTGGGTGACATGGGTGGGGGCCTGGTGGAGGGTGCCCCTGGGGGGTGGGGGTGGTGGGAGACATGGGTGGGGGCCTGGTGGAGGGTGCCCCTGGTGGCTGGGGGGTGGGGGGGTGGGAGACATGGGTGGGGGCCTGGTGGAGGATGCCCCTGCACTGCTGGGGGGTGGGGGTGGTGGGAGACATGGGTGGGGGCCTGGTGGAGGGTGCCCCTGGTGGCTGGGGTGTGGGAGTAGTGGGTGACATGGGTGGGGGCCTGGTGGAGGGTGCCCCTGGTGGCTGGGGGGTGGGGGTGGTGGGTGACATGGGTGGGGGCCTGGTGGAGGGTGCCCCTGGGGGGTGGGGGTGGTGGGAGACATGGGTGGGGGCCTGGTGGAGGGTGCCCCTGGTGGCTGGGGGGTGGGGGGGTGGGAGACATGGGTGGGGGCCTGGTGGAGGATGCCCCTGCACTGCTGGGGGGTGGGGGTGGTGGGAGACATGGGTGGGGGCCTGGTGGAGGGTGCCCCTGGTGGCTGGGGTGTGGGAGTAGTGGGTGACATGGGTGGGGGCCTGGTGGAGGGTGCCCCTGGTGGCTGGGGGTGGGGGTGGTGGGTGACATGGGTGGGGGCCTGGTGGAGGGTGCCCCTGGTGGCTGGGGGGTGGGGGTGGTGGGAGACATGGGTGGGGGCCTGGTGGAGGATGCCCCTGCACTGCTGGGGGGTGGGGGTGGTGGGAGACATGGGTGGGGGCCTGGTGGAGGATGCCCCTGCACTGCTGGGGGGTGGGGGTGGTGGGTGACATGGGTGGGGGCCTGGTGGAGGGTGCCCCTGGTGGCTGGGGGGTGGGGGTGGTGGGTGACATGGGTGGGGGCCTGGTGGAGGATGTCCCTGCACTGCTGGGGGGTGGGGGTGGTGGGTGACATGGGTGGGGGCCTGGTGGAGGGTGCCCCTGGTGGCTGGGGGGTGGGGGTGGTGGGAGACATGGGTGGGGGCCTGGTGGAGGATGCCCCTGCACTGCTGGGGGGTGGGGGTGGTGGGAGACATGGGTGGGGGCCTGCTGGCAGGTGCCCCACAGGGGTGGGGGTGGTGGGAGACATGGGTGGGGGCCTGGTGGAGGGTGCCCCTGGTGGCTGGGGGGTGGTGGGAGACATGGTTGGGGGCCTGGTGGAGGATGCCCCTGCACTGCGGGGGGGTGGGGGTGGTGGGAGACATGGGTGGGGTCCTGGTGGAGGGTGCCCCTGGTGGCTGGGGGGTGGGGGTGGTGGGTGACATGAGCAGGTGTGCAGGGTGGTCCCCTGTGGTGTGTGCTGCCTGCAGGGGCCGTGGAGGGTGTACAGGTAATACCTGGGAGCACACAGCCAAATCGCATGTGGAACTTCCCGCGCACCCCTGAAATCCACGTACCCGGCCAAATCGCGTGTGTAACTTCCCGCGCACCCCTGAAATCCACGTACCCTGACAAATCGCGTGTGGTACTTCCCGCGCACCCCTGAAATCCACGTACACGGCCAAATCGCGTGTGGAACTTCCCGCGCACCCCTGCAATCCACGTACACTGACTAATCGCGTGTGGAACTTCCCGCGCACCCCTGAAATCCACGTACCCGGCAAAATCGCGTGTGGAACTTCCCGCACACCCCTGAAATCCACGTACCCGGCCAAATCGCGTGTGGAACTTCCCGCGCACCCCTGAAATCCACGTACCCTGACAAATCGCGTGTGGTACTTCCCGCGCACCCCTGAAATCCACGTACCCGGCCAAATCGCGTGTGGAACTTCCCGCGCACCCCTGAAATCCAGGTACACGGCCAAATCGCGTGTGGAACTTCCCGCGCACCCCTGCAATCCACGTACACTGACGAATCGCGTGTGGAACTTCCCGCGCACTTGAAATCCACGTACCCGGCCAAATCGCGTGTGTAACTTCCCGCGCACCCCTGAAATCCACGTACACGGCCAAATCGCGTGTGGAACTTCCCGCGCACCCCTGCAATCCACGTACCCTGACTAATCGCGTGTGTAACTTCCTGCGCAGCCCTGAAATCCACGTACCCTGACAAATCGCGTGTGGTACTTCCCGCGCACCCCTGAAATCCACGTACACGGCCAAATGGCGTGTGTAACTTCACGCGCACCCCTGCAATCCACGTACACTGACTAATCGCGTGTGGGACTTCCCGCGCACCCCTGAAATCCACATACCCGGCCAAATCGCGTGTGTAACTTCCCGCGCACCCCTGAAATCCACGTACCTGGCCAAATCGCGTGTGTAACTTCCCGCGCACCCCTGAAATCCACGTACACGGCCAAATCGCGTGTGGAACTTCCCGCGCACCCCTGCAATCCACGTACCCTGACTAATCGCGTGTGTAACTTCCCGCGCACCCCTGAAATCCACGTATCCTGACAAATCGCATGTGGTACTTCCCGCGCACCCCTGAAATCCACGTACACGGCCAAATCGCATGCGTAACCTCCCGCGCACCCCTGCAATCCACGTACACTGACTAATCGCGTGTGGGACTTCCCGCGCACCCCTGAAATCCACGTACCCGGCCAAATCGCGTGTGGAACTTCCCGCGCAACCCTGAAATCCACGTACCCTGCCTAATCGCGTGTGGGACTTCCCGCGCACCCCTGAAATCCACGTACCCGGCCATATCGCGTGTGGAACTTCCCGCGCACCCCTGAAATCCACGTACCCTGACAAATCGCGTGTGGGACTTCCCGCACACCCCTGTAATCCACGTACCCGGCCAATTCGCGTGTGAGACTTCCCGCGCACCCCGGTATACACGCACACGTTCTTTTTCTGTCAGCGCGTGTCTGTGTTTGTGGGTACCCCTTTGCACGTCATTTGTCCTGGAGGGCCACAGTATTGGGCATTCATCATGGCTGTATATAGGTGCTATTTGTTGGCGCACCTTTTGGCGCACATTTCTTACAGGCGCAGAGACGCTACCGCCTGCTTTCTTGTGGCCGTCGTGTTTGTGCCTGTGCGCTGGTTTGAGCGTGCGCTTTTTTGCCCTATTCTATTCCATGAATACGTGTTGTAGGCGAGCGTGTGGGCGTTCCGCGCACTTGTACCCTGTGCTTCCCCCGTGACGCCCACATTTTGGCAAGTTGTTCCCCATTCCGAGTGTTACGCCCCGTGTTCCGCCTACTTTTGTTGCGTGCGCCGCGCTATGTGCGATTTTCGCTGTGGCCTGTGCGATTTTCGCTGTAACCTGGCGCACGTTAGATGGCCTGTGCGCCAACGTGCGCCGCGCACTTTTTTATCGCACATCCGATGGTTTTCTCGCGCACGGCCTTCCATGAATCGATGTGCGCTGCTTTTCGTGCGATTTTCGCACTTGCACTGCGATTTTCGCTATTCTACTGCGATTCGCAAGTTTTTGGCCGGTTGCGCCGCGCTAATAATTCCATGAATCGGCCTGTCAATGTATACAAATATGAGCATTTCCAGGAAAGTAAAGTAATAAAAAAAGGCAGAACTATAAGAAAGTGTTGATAACCTTACTGATTATCTTTATACACATAAAGCATTGCTGTTTTCCAAATCTGTATTTTCCCCTATGTATATGTTTCATATGCAGTGAGTGAACCCCAAATGGATTACTGTAAGAACATATTTGAAGTATAACTCTACAAATATAGTACTTGAATATGAATTATGAGTATATGAATTTTTAGTTCCTAACTGTTACTGGCCTAGGTATGTCAGTAAAGGAGAAAAGAAGTAGCCAAACATGTGATGTCATCAGTGATGTCATCAATGACATTTGTGATGTCATCTTTGATGTCCTGGGTGTTAGACTCAGCAGTGCACGGTGGTGGCGCGAGTTATGGGTGCTTAGTTTACAATAACTGGTGAATTTCAAGGGTTGTTCGGTTTTACTTCGAACCATAACGTCCCTTTAACAAAGTTGTTTTTACTGAATTTCATAGTTTTTCAGTAGTGCAACTTAACCATAACATCCCTTTAACAAGGTTTTTTTCACTGAATTTCATAGGTTTTTAGTAGCACAACTTAACCATAACATCCCTTTAACAAGGTTTTTTTCACTGAATTTCATAGGTTTTTAGTAGCACAACTTAACCATAACGTCCCTTTAACAAAGTTTTTTTTTTCACTGAATTTCATAGTTTTTTACTAGTATAACTTAACTATAATGTCCCTTTAACAACGTTTTTTTCACTGAATATAGATAGAGATAATGTAAATGTTAATAAATGTTTACTAAGACTTCCTTAGTTTACACATGTATAACATAGAAAATACTGAACCCCCTGCTCCGCTAGAAATTTTGCTGTTCGCGGACCATGCGTCTGTCTGTGGACGGACGCGGTCACCGTCAAGACGGCAAAAACTCAGGGGGTATCTTACATTATTGAGCCATACAATAAAAACACCAAACATGTTCAAAAAGCACCACATTACATTTAATAATAAATAAGAAGTGGAAACTGTATATGTAAGACACCAACCATCCATTAAAATAATGTTTCCAATATAATGGAATATACCAAAACAAAATAAATATGCCTCCAACAGAATTACCTCACAGACACTGTGCAGCAAAAAGCAAGAACATACCTACACAGCAGTAACACCAAACATTTGTGAGAAACTAGTAAGTACACAATATTTATTTCATATACTTATACATGTTCTGTATTACGTACACTAAAAATAATATTTCCTTTTTTTACACAGAAATGTCCCACGAGATGAAATGAGTGAAGACAGTGATACTAATAGTAGACACAACATTTTTCTATATAAGCCAATTAATAACCATTACTTTATGTGTAGTTAGCATATTTTTTTTAACAGACCATACAGACAATAAGTGTAATATACTAAGACAGACAATAGAAGATCCTCTGAAACGAATGGAACTAAAAATGGATTTGTTAATGAAAAATGTCAATCTTCTGTCCCACATGTACCTGTTCCCCCTCTCCATGTCCAAGCCAACTATCCCCAAACTCTCCCCAGCAAGAGAAACGTTATAATGAGACTTCCGTCCCTTCCTCCCCTCCCATACATCATGTCCAAACCCCTAATTCCCCTGTATTTGTTTCAGATTCTGCTTCCCTCTCTCTTTCATAATTTCTATACTGTTAAACAATAATACAATTTTAAGTGTGTTCTTAGTATATGCCTGTGTCTTATTTTATTTTAAAAGGTAGGGTGTCCGCGGACAGCGCGGCTGTCCGGGATGTCCTGAATTAACCAAAATGGGGGTGTCCTGAGGACACTATACCTGTCTGTACTGGCCGTAATTAAAATGGAGGTGTCCTTAGAACACACAAGATGTCCGCCTGTCCGTAATTAACCAAAATGGGGGTGTCCTAAGGACAATATACCTGTTCGTACTGTTTGTAATTAAAATGGCGGTGACCATAGAACACACAAGATGTACGCCTGACTGCAACCACCCAAAATGGGGGTGTCCTAAGAACAACCCCCGTTCGTAATGTCCGCAACCAGAATTAATATATCCGTAGAACACATATACCTTCTGCCTGTCCGCAATGTTTTGACGCACATTTATTTTATTCGGGGACTTCAACACTGTTCGTAGAACACCCGCGCACATGAGCATCACACACTTGGCTCCTATGAACATCACGTCTGTCTGCAACTGTCCGCCACACGTGTGTCGCACTTTTAATTAGTTCGGGGACCTGAACACTGTCCGTAGAACATTCGCGCCCATGCACACAACCCTCCCTGTGCATTTGGTGTCCTGCGGACAGATGTCCCATTCGTGAACGTGTACGCAATGTCATCATGTGAACGTACCCATGCTGAGCATGTGTCCTTGTTTGCGGACACTGTCCGGGACCCTGAACATTTAAAAAGTGCTTTTCTGAGGAATCCAAGGTATTTTACAGTAAAGGTTCACCATTGCACATGTCCCAGACAATGTCCCTGCCGATCTACATACTTTTTGGAACTTTTTGAGCCCTTTCTTGGTGTTCGATGTGTCCGCGACCAACGTGGGTGTCCACGAAGTGAGCACCTGCACCCCTATAAAAGGACACACCCAAGTGCTGATCCTCATTCTGCTTTTGGATTTCCAAGATTTACAACAGAAACATTGTGCAAGTTGCTGTTCTTGGTTCCTGATTATTAACCTTCCAGATGGCATCCCAGGTTGCTTCTGCTGCTACTGCCTCAGCATCAGCACCCCATCCCCACCACCACCACCACGTCCTCAAGGGCCTGCAGAGGGGAACAGGCGTGAGGATGCAGAGGAGAGGGATAAAGAGGATGAAGAGGATGAGGTAGTGGAAGTCCCTACTACTAGCATTCATCGTAAGTCTTGGGTGTGGCGGTTATTTACCACCGTTGATGGAAAGGCAAAAGCTCATGCAAACAAGGTGATCTGCACTCAGTGCTGCATGGTGCTGAGTCGTGGCAAGCCTGGTTCGTATAGCTTTGGTACTACATCAATGAAGCGACGCCTAAAGTCATCCCACTGTGGGGCTATTCGTAAAGTTGTACTTGCGATAAACGTGGGTAGTTGAGTTCCTCTGCAGCATCCCCCGTTTTGTCTCCTGTCACCACAAAAGACACTCCTGTGGGACAGTGCATCCCTACAGCTGCCTGCAGGCCATTTATGATGCTGTTGACCCTCACCTTTAGAGGGTCACAATATTGTGCATGTACTGCAACACAGTACTCTGCAGGGGGGAGACCCTTCGGAGTGCATTTGAGTCTGCGGTCAAGGATCACAAGAAGGTCTGCAACCTACCTCAATAAGGCCCACACTACATCTTCCTCTCTCCACCTGCCCTTTCTTATCCCCATGGTTGGTGTCCCTTCCTTACCTTCCTTTCCTCTCCTTTCCTTGTGTGTCATGTTTAAAAAACAAAAAAATATATAAAACAACAAAACCCCCCAAAAAAGGCTCTTTTCAGAGCTGCCTTTCACAGTTTAAAAATAGAAGAGACAAATAAATAGTGCAGGGCTCTGTGCATTTTTAGAAGTCCGCAGATAGCTCACAGACATTTATTTTTGGGGCCGCTGCCCTATCAGAACCATTGCACTTTTCTATAGGGGGAAGTGGTGGCTCTGTAAAGAGCCCTTTTGTGTTGTTCTTTTGTGTTTCAAAAACTTCACATGGTCAACACCTACTGCAAAATGAATTGCTGTAATTCCAAAAAAGGTCGCAATGCATTTTGTATATTTTGCAGAAAAATCTGATTCCCGGCATAAGTAAGATGTACTCCATCTCTGCGAAAAATGTGTGTGCTACAAAACATAATGTTTTCATTCTGAAAAGAGGACATATCTACATCTCTCAAAAAGGCACAACAACCTTGTTAACATTGCACATGCTTTTTGCATTTGTAGACCAAATGAAAAAGAATGGAATCACATTTGTCTCTGCGTAATACAGGAAAAAATTACTCTGGAGTTTGGATACATGTCCATGACTTTCCCAAGTCCTTCTTTCATTGCAAATTACAAAGAGATTCCAGACACATGTCCTAAACTGTTCCCTCCACAATGAATAATAATAATGTCTGGATGACGTTGTGTCACCAAAGAAGCACAGACAGGTACCAAATCCAACCACTTTATTCCATGCACTCCATGCCAGTGCACTTCCACATGAGAGAATCCAAGATGTGCAGCCACTCCACAGCGATCTGCATGCACCTCCAACCAATTTTTCCACAAATATCCCAAAATCCAAACAATCTGCTTTCTGAAATACACAGCCATAGCTATCTGCTCTCCTCTCAGGAAAAAAGACTTTCTGACAAACTCTCTCCTTACACATCACACCCAGTAAACCTTATTAACCAATCCCTTTGCTTTGCTCTGTCTTATTTGCATGCCTTTCAACCCCAAAATCCCTGTATGTAATACACGTTGCCCGCAGACAACCGCAGTGTCCACGGACAAATCGAAAAACTTGAGAGTGGGGAATGAACATTTAAATAGTCTACCCCATTTCCCCTTTTAGGTTGGCTCTGAAAAGAGCCTTTTTATGTTTTTTTGAAGATGCTTCAGAAACACTGTTTATTTTGTATTTTGTATTATTATTTTCCTCCAAACATCTTCACATTAGCTTCTCCAAAGCAATCCTTATATTCCAAAACAGCATGCCATTTCCCATGAAAGACAAAGAAATACCATCTGCTTTAAAGTAAACAACATTACCAGATTCAATGTTCTCATTATTGCAAAAGAACATCCCAACTCTATTCATAAAAGCAAACATGCCTTGGTTAATTAAACACCTATCAATATTTTGCTGAGGACAAAAAACAGAACTATTGTCCAATACTGCCCTAGGTAACAAAGCAGAAAACATAACCTTGGCATTTGGAAGCACGTTCATGTTTGCCTGAACCAAGTTTTGCAGATATTGCAACATTGTAGAGGCACTAACATAGCCCAAATGCACAGCACCACAGTGCAGGACAACTACATCTGGACTATTGCACATAGCCATATCCTGACAAACTTCCAAAATTGACTTCCTGCAAATGAAAACCAGGCACAGTACACCACACCACCTCCACTCCTTTTACATCAAAATTCTTTGCCACATTCCTACATTTAGCAAACTGCTCCAAACTATCAACAGGCATATCTCTGAGCACCAACACCCTGACTTTCTTCACCACTGCCATCTTCACCTGACACAACCTCTTTCAACACAAACCACAACCTCAACATCTGATTGGCTGATCCCAACAGTCCTTTTTCCATGCTGCATTTACTGAGAAACCCCAGATGTGGCACACCCTGTCCGTGGACAACTGCGGTGTCTGTGGAGCACGTAACACTGGGGCAGCCCTTCTACCCATCCCACTGCACTCTCTGCACCATTTCCTCATTGACTACTGTTAAGCAGCCACACAATCATCCACCAATCACATCCAAGATCTTTACATCTAACTCTATCATCACAGATCAGCACTTTAGAAGTACTATTGATCACTCTCTGTACAATTCAGCTGTGACTGCAAAGGACCTACAGCAATAACTACTGTAAAACTCCCCAAGATTTCTACTTGCAGATTCATGCAATCCACATGCATGAACACAGACTACAGGTAGGAATATTTTTGACACAGTGCATATACAGTTCTTCTAGGAATACAATACATCCCAGCAGCATAGGTGAGCGGCCACGTGCGTGCCTTGGAAGCAAGACAACACGAAGCAAAACAGGTTTGCTCCCCAGGTCCACGCTTAGAAACCTCTGGGTGTTTAAGCGTGTTATAAATACGCAACTAAGATAAAATAATTACGCAACTAAAAAAACAATTCCTGTAACAGCCCGTCGATACCCGCGGATGTGTGAATGCTTTAAAAATGTAAAATAAAATAAATAAAAATATAAACAGAGTAAACTGTACAATGAACCTATTGTCATTTCTCCCATCGGCTATGATGAAGTGGCAATTGCAAACCTTTCAGCTCTCCAAATTTTTGTTTACACACACACACACCTATCTAAAATAATATTGTTTCATATTATAAGATGGGAGAAATAACAGTATAATTATGACAAAAGACTGTCCAGTGTGTTATAAAATTACATGCAGCCAGGATGAGTATATGCATCTTCATTCAAGCACACACACAAACAATATCATTAGAAAGTCTCCGAGCTCAAACAACACCACTGCCTCTACATGAAATCCTTCTGCTTTATTTCTCACACCTTCACAAATGCATACATTGCATGCTTTTCTGTACAATCTCTGCCATTCAGCCTGTAAAAATAGCAAAAAATGCATATGATTATTTCTTTTATCTCTTAACATCCATTAACATAACATTAAAAAAACAAGTGTCCTCTATACATTTACTATTATACTCATTTGTAAAACATATTAAACTAACAGGTTCTAAATAAAATACCCAGGATGCACATAGGCAAAGGAAAGTGCATGTGCATACTATGCTCAGTTGTAAGAAAACACTAATACTACTACAACAAAAAAATGTCTACATTAACAAAAGTGCTATAAAACACATATTCTCTAACTTCTTTCTTTTACAATTGCAGTGACGACCACTCTGAAAAGCAGCAGCGTCTGAAGTACGAACAAGGACTTAGAAGAAACCTACTCTTTCCATACAAAAAAGTAAGTACAATACTAATATAATGTTTTAACTGTTACTCAAACACTCTAGCATTTTAGTATTGTAGAAGAAATACGTGTATTAACCCTTTACCATTAGATGTAGTATTAGTGCTTCCCCTTACCAGTTGCATACTTTATATTGTCATCTGATGCCCAGTATAGTAAGACACAAATACAAGAATAGCCTTCCCAACTTGATGTAGCTGCCCATTGCACAATCACACACCTCCACCATCACCCTTACCATCATACTCAACCACTCATGCACAAAGCACTCATACACTGTACAACAGCCCAACCCACACTTTCTTTTTTTCTACAATAGACCCCAAAGAATGCCTACCAAAAGCAACTCTGTAGAAAGCAACACAGAAGTATAGCAAATCAAAATAAAAGTGTCCAAAATAAGCATTCATCTCTAGCAGATTTTGTACAAAAAGTACAAACAAAACAGCGAATACAGTCATTAAGCGAAACAAAACAAGCTTCCAGTACAGAACCTTTCCCTCCTCTATCAAAATGTAAAATGAAACAGAAAGTGATTAACAAGACTTCAGCTACCACTACCGCTAACGCTGCACCTATCAATCTTGATGTAGTGGCAAGTAACCATACCAAAAAATATATTTTACAAAAAATGTTCTGCTGCAGAGGCCTTCAGAACCTTATAAAAACAGGAGAGAAATCATACACAACCCTTAAAACCTACCGTAGAAAATTCATCCTAAAAGCTCTCATAGACAGTGCAATCCTTCTCAAAAGGAAGTTATTTATTTTAGTTTTAAACAGAATGACACCACTTACAAAACTAACTACTAAATTACAAAAAAAAATTCTCAATAAACGGAATATCAACAAAATTAGTTCTTAAACATCGGTGGGGATGAATGGAGTCACACCATGACCACAGAACCATATTTTAATGAAGAAGCATATAAACAAAAGCAAACAAACCCAATTGCCATACATAGCAGTGGACGAGGGTATGAAAAACGTAATAACATCATTATGGAACAATAAACTCTGCTCACAAAAATATCCCCAGAAAACTCAGTATCACCTCCCCATTGTTCTGAACTAAAACGTCCAGTCTACAAATGGCCGTGCACATCAATGTGTAACATTGCCAAAAAATATTTCAAATCTCTACGCCAATTCCTCAATCAGTATGTAAAAAGCAAAGACAAATTCAAAATGAAACTACTACAAAATATAGATGCCTGTTCAGTGCTCAAATACACAGGACTACAAGGACATTCACTAGCCTGCATTTCAGGAACTATTTGCAAAAGCACCTTCCATCATATCAAAATGATATCAACACATCATTCAACTATAAGAAATCTGGTCCAAAAACTCTACTATGCTAAAAGTCCTGCTTTAGCACTAGCCAATTTAAATAACAATCTTCTACATGGTACAGCCAAACAACTACTCGAAGAAATAGAGCATATCCAGAGAAAATATTTTGGAATTGAAAGCCACTTACAAAATGCAATAGATGTACAACAAACTAGCAACTACTGTACAAATAGCAACATTCTATTAAACACATACAAAAAACAAATACTAAAGTTTGAAAGTACCTCCGCTGAAGTACCAAACCGTGTGTGTGTTTGTTGCTGCAGGACTTTTTATAAAAGTAGCACAAAAACTATAGACATAACGTACAAAATAGAAGACAATGAAGATTCCAAATGGTTCCAATTAACTCTCTACCTTATAGCAGAAAACAAATACAACATTACTGACCCCTTAATACTTTGCAATTACAGCACTGCAAAACTTGACAACAACCAAACACCTTGACGTGCTATCACAAATAACTTGAAATTATTCCCACTACCAAAACCCCTGCAACAACTAAATTTATATGAGAGCATCATAATTCAAACAGTCCACCCATTTCAAGCAATAATACGCCTCCAACCAAAAACAGCAAAATTACCTCCCTCTGAATTATTGAAAGGCATTCATGACAAAGTAGTTTATTTACCATTAGATTTCAAAGAAAATGTACACACTCTAGGAGTGCAACAGCCAATAGATCAATATTTACTTGTCTTAGTATCTTAGTAAATGGCGTACCTACAAAAGACAAAAAATTGTGGCAACAACTTGTGGATTTAATAAAGTTAGACAAGCCTTCCAATATCTAAAAAACTAAAATGAATACTACAAAGAAATTAATATTGAAGAAAACCTGAGAGAAACCATTGAGAAGTGCTTTGATAAGTGTTTTGACTGCTGTCTCGCTGTGTTCTGCTGCTCAGGACTATCCAGAACTGCATATTCTGCTGCTGAGCGAGAGACGAGGCGTTGCTGCATCTGTGACGTCCTGGACAATTAAAGCCAGCTGATTGGTCCGCGTGATTCACGCCCCCTTTCCCGGAACTAAAGAAATGCACAGTGCTCGCACATTTGCTCGCGCGCATTTGAGAAGTGCTTTGATAAGTGTTTTGACTGCTGTCTCACTGTGTTCTGCTGTGTTCTGCTGCCCAGGACTATCCAGAACTTCATACTCTGCTGCTGAACGGGAGACGAGGCATTGCTGTTTCTGTGACGTCCGGGACAATTACAGCCAGCTGATTGGTCAGGTACGCGGCATTGAGACTGTTACTGGCTCATAGACTGATACAGACTTCCGTTAGCCGTTACGGCAGCTTCAAATTTTGTAATTACATACTCTTTTTCTGTTTATTTTGTAGCATGATTCACGCCCCCTTTCCTGGAGCTAAACAAACATTTGTGAGAAACTAGTAAGTACACAATATTTATTTCATATATTTATACATGTTCTGTATTACGTACACTAAAAATAATATTTCCTTTTTTTACACAGAAATGTCCCACGAGATGAAATGAGTGAAGACAGTGATACTAATGGTAGACACAACATTTTTCTATATAAGCCAATTAATAACCATTACTTTATGTGTAGTTAACATATTTTTTTTAACAGACCATACAGACAATAAGTGTAATATACTAAGACAGACAATAGAAGATCCTCTGAAACGAATGGAACTAAAAATGGATTTGTTAATGAAAAATGTCAATCTTCTGTCCCACATGTACCTGTTCCCCCTCTCCATGTCCAAGCCAACTATCCCCAAACTCTCCCCAGCAAGAGAAACGTTATAATGAGACTTCCGTCCCTTCCTCCCCTCCCATACATCATGTCCAAACCCCTAATTCCCCTGTATTTGTTTCAGATTCTGCTTCCCTCTCTCTTTCATAATTTCTATACTGTTAAACAATAATACAATTTTAAGTGTGTTCTTAGTATATGCCTGTGTCTTATTTTATTTTAAAAGTTAGGGTGTCCGCGGACAGCGCGGCTGTCCGGGATGTCCTGAATTAACCAAAATGGGGGTGTCCTGAGGACACTATACCTGTCCGTACTGGCCGTAATTAAAATGGAGGTGTCCTTAGAACACACAAGATGCCCGCCTGTCCGTAATTAACCAAAATGGGGGTGTCCTAAGGACAATATACCTGTTCGTACTGTTTGTAATTAAAATGGCGGTGACCATAGAACACACAAGATGTACGCCTGACTGCAACCACCCAAAATGGGGGTGTCCTAAGAACACCCCCCGTTCGTAATGTCCGCAACCAGAATTAATATATCCGTAGAACACATATACCTTCTGCCTGTCCGCAATGTTTTGACGCACATTTATTTTATTCAGGGACTTCAACACTGTTCGTAGAACACCCGCGCACATGAGCATCACACACTTGGCTCCTATGAACATCACGTCTGTCTGCAACTGTCCGCCACACGTGTGTCGCATTTTTAATTAGTTCGGGGACCTGAACACTGTCCGTAGAACATTCGCGCCCATGCACACAACCCTCCCTGTGCATTTGGTGTCCTGCGGACAGATGTCCCATTCGTTAACGTGTACGCAATGTCATCATGTGAACGTACCCACGCTGAGCATGTGTCCTTGTTTGCGGACACTGTCCGGGACCCCGAACATTTAAAAAGTGCTTTTCTGAGGAATCCAAGGTATTTTACAGTAAAAGTTCACCATTGCACATGTCCCAGACAATGTCCCTGCCGATCTACATACTTTTTGGAACTTTTTGAGCCCTTTCTTGGTGTTCGATGTGTCCGCGACCAAAGCGGGTGTCCACAAAGTGAGCACCTGCACCCCTATAAAAGGACACACCCAAGTGCTGATCCTCATTCTGCTTTTGGATTTCCAAGATTTACAACAGAAACATTGTGCAAGTTGCTGTTCTTGGTTCCTGATTATTAACCTTCCAGATGGCATCCCAGGTTGCTTCTGCTGCTACTGCCTCAGCATCAGCACCCCCATCCCCTCCACCACCACCACGTCCTCAAGGGCCTGCAGAGGGGAACAGGCGTGAGGATGCAGAGGAGAGGGATAAAGAGGATGAAGAGGATGAGGTAGTGGAAGTCCCTACTACTAGCATTCATCGTAAGTCTTGGGTGTGGCGGTTATTTACCACCGTTGATGGAAAGGCAAAAGCTCATGCAAACAAGGTGATCTGCACTCAGTGCCGCATGGTGCTGAGTCGTGGCAAGCCTGGTTCGTATAGCTTTGGTACTACATCAATGAAGCGACGCCTAAAGTCATCCCACTGTGGGGCTATTCGTAAAGTTGTACTTGCGATAAACGCAGTAGGTTGAGTTCCTCTGCAGCATCCCCCGTTTTGTCTCCTGTCACCACAAAAGACACTCCTGTGGGACAGTGCATCCCTACAGCTGCCTGCAGGCCATTTATGATGCTGTTGACCCTTACCTTTAGAGGGTCACAATATTGCGCATGTACTGCAACACAGTACTCTGCAGGGGGGAGACCCTTCGGAGTGCATTTGAGTCTGCGGTCAAGGATCACAAGAAGGTCTGCAACCTACCTCAATAAGGCCCACACTACATCTTCCTCTCTCCACCTGCCCTTTCTTATCCCCATGGTTGGTGTCCCTTCCTTACCTTCCTTTCCTCTCCTTTCCTTGTGTGTCATGTTTAAAAAACAAAAAAAATATATAAAACAACAAAACCTCCCAAAAAAGGCTCTTTTCAGAGCTGCCTTTCACAGTTTAAAAATAGAAGAGACAAATAAATAGTGCAGGGCTCTGTGCATTTTTAGAAGTCCGCAGACAGCTCACGGACATTTATTTTTGGGGCCGCTGCCCTATCAGAACCATTGCACTTTTCTATAGGGGGAAGTGGTGGCTCTGAAAAGAGCCCTATTGTGTTGTTCTTTTGTGTTTCAAAAACTTCAAATGGTCAACACCTACTGCAAAATGAATTGCTGTAATTCCAAAAAAGGTCGCAATGCATTTTGTATATTTTGCAGAAAAATCTGATTCCCGGCATAAGTAAGATGTACTCCATCTCTGCGAAAAATGTGTGTGCTACAAAACATAATGTTTTCATTCTGAAAAGAGGACATATCTACATCTCTCAAAAAGGCACAACAACCTTGTTAACATTGCACATGCTTTTTGCATTTGTAGACCAAATGAAAAAGAATGGAATCACATTTGTCTCTGCGTAATACAGGAAAAAATTACTCTGGAGTTTGGATACATGTCCATGACTTTCCAAAGTCCTTCTTTCATTGCAAATTACAAAGAGATTCCAGACACATGTCCTAAACTGTTCCCTCCACAATGAATAATAATAATGTCTGGATGACGTTGTGTCACCAAAGAAGCACAGCCAGGTACCAAATCCAACCACTTTATTCCATGCACTCCATGCCAGTGCACTTCCACATGAGAGAATCCAAGATGTGCAGCCACTCCACAGCGATCTGCATGCACCTCCAACCAATTTTTCCACAAATATCCCAAAATCCAAACAATCTGCTTTCTGAAATACACAGCCATAGCTATCTGCTCTCCTCTCAGGAAAAAAGACTTTCTGACAAACTCTCTCCTTACACATCACACCCAGTAAACCTTATTAACCAATCCCTTTGCTCTGCTTTGTCTTATTTGCATGCCTTTCAACCCCAAAATCCCTTTATGTAATACACTTTACCCGCAGACAACCGCAGTGTCCACGGACAAATCGAAAAACTTGAGAGTGGGGAATGAACATTTAAATAGTCTACCCCATTTCCCCTTTTAGGTTGGCTCTGAAAAGAGCCTTTTTATGTTTTTTTGAAGATGCTTCAGAAACACTGTTTATTTTGTATTTTGTATTTTTATTTTCCTCCAAATATCTTCACATTAGCTTCTCCAAAGCAATCCTTATATTCCAAAACAGCATGCCATTTCCCATGAAAGACAAAGAAATACCATCTGCTTTAAAGTAAACAACATTACCAGATTCAATGTTCTCATTATTGCAAAAGAACATCCCAACTCTATTCATAAAAGCAAACATGCCTTGGTTAATTAAACACCTATCAATATTTTGCTGAGGACAAAAAACAGAACTATTGTCCAATACTGCCCTAGGTAACAAAGCAGAAAACATAACCTTGGCATTTGGAAGCACTTTCATGTTTGCCTGAACCAAGTTTTGCAGATATTGCAACAATGTAGAGGCACTAACATAGCCCAAATGCACAGCACCACAGTGCAGGACAACTACATCTGGACTATTACACCTAGCCATATCCTGACAAACTTCCAAAATTGACTTCCTGCAAATGAAAACCAGGCACAGTACACCACACCACCTCCACTCCTTTTACATCAAAATTCTTTGCCACATTCCTACATTTAGCAAACTGCTCCAAACTATCAACAGGCATATCTCTGAGCACCAACACCCTGACTTTCTTCACCACTGCCATCTTCACCTGACACAACCTCTTTCAACACAAACCACAACCTCAACATCTGATTGGCTGATCCCAACAGTCCTTTTTCCATGCTGCATTTACTGAGAAACCCCAGATGTGGCACACCCTGTCCGTGGACAACTGCGGTGTCTGTGGAGCACGTAACACTGGGGCAGCCCTTCTACCCATCCCACTGCACTCTCTGCACCATTTCCCCATTGGCTACTGTTAAGCAGCCACACAATCATCCACCAATCACATCCAAGATCTTTACATCTAACTCTATCATCACAGATCAGCACTTTAGAAGTACTATTGATCACTCTCTGTACAATTCAGCTGTGACTGCAAAGGACCTACAGCAATAACTACTGTAAAACTCCCCAAGATTTCTACTTGCAGATTCATGCAATCCACATGCATGAACACAGACTACAGGTAGGAATATTTTTGACACAGTGCATATACAGTTCTTCTAGGAATACAATACATCCCAGCAGCATAGGTGAGCGGCCACGTGCGTGCCTTGGAAGCAAGACAACACGAAGCAAAACAGGTTTGCTCCCCAGGTCCACGCTTAGAAACCTCTGGGTGTTTAAGCGTGTTATAAATACGCAACTAAGAAAAAATAATTACGCAACTAAAAAAACAATTCCTGTAACAGCCCGTCGATACCCGCAGCTGTGTGAATGCTTTAAAAATGTAAAATAAAATAAATAAAAATATAAACAGAGTAAACTGTACAATGAACCTATTGTCATTTCTCCCATCGGCTATGATGAAGTGGCAATTGCAAACCTTTCAGCTCTCCAAATTTGTGTTTACACACACACACACCTATCTAAAATAATATTGTTTCATATTATAAGATGGGAGAAATAACAGTATAATTATAAAAAAAGACTGTCCAGTGTGTTATAAAATTACATGCAGCCAGGTTGAGTATATGCATCTTTATTCAAGCACACACACAAACAATATCATTAGAAAGTCTCCGAGCTCAAACAACACCACTGCCTCTACATGAAATCCTTCTGCTTTATTTCTCACACCTTCACAAATGCATACATTGCATGCTTGTCTGTACAATCTCTGCCATTCAGCCTGTAAAAATAGCAAAAAATGCATATGATTATTTCTTTTATCTCTTAACATCCATTAACATAACATTAAAAAAACAAGTGTCCTCTATACATTTACTATTATACTCATTTGTAAAACATATTAAACTAACAGGTTCTAAATAAAATACCCAGGATGCACATAGGCAAAGGAAAGTGCATGCGCATACTATGCTCAGTTGTAAGAAAACACTAATACTACTACAACAAAAAAATGTCTACATTAACAAAAGTGCTATAAAACACATATTCTCTAACTTCTTTCTTTTACAATTGCAGTGACGACCACTCTGAAAAGCAGCAGCGTCTGAAGTACGAACAAGGACTTAGAAAAAACCTACTCTTTCCATACAAAAAAGTAAGTACAATACTAATATAATGTTTTAACTGTTACTCAAACACTCTAGCATTTTAGTATTGTAGAAGAAATACGTGTATTAACCCTTTACCATTAGATGTAGTATTAGTGCTTCCCCTTACCAGTTGCATACTTTATATTGTCATCTGATGCCCAGTATAGTAAGACACAAATACAAGAATATCCTTCCCAACTTGATGTAGCTGCCCATTGCACAATCACACACCTCCACCATCACCCTTACCATCATACTCAACCACTCATGCACAAAGCACTTATACACTGTACAACAGCCCAACCCACACTTTCTTTTTTTCTCCAATAGACCCCAAAGAATGCCTACCAAAAGCAACTCTTTTGAAAGCAACACAGAAGTATAGCAAATCAAAATAAAAGTGTCCAAAATAAGCATTCATCTCTAGCAGATTTTGTACAAAAAGTACAAACAAAACAGCGAATACAGTCATTAAGCGAAACAAAACAAGCTTCCAGTACAGAACCTTTCCCTCCTCTATCAAAATGTAAAATGAAACAGAAAGTGATTAACAAGACTTCAGCTACCACTACCGCTAACGCTGCACCTATCAATCTTGATGTAGTGGCAAGTAACCATACCAAAAAATATATTTTACAAAAAATGTTCTGCCGCAGAGGCCTTCAGAACCTTAGAAAAACAGGAGAGAAATCATACACAACCCTTAAAACCTACCGTAGAAAATTCATCCTAGAAGCTCTCATAGACAGTGCAATCCTTCTCAAAAGGAAGTTATTTATTTTAGTTTTAAACAGAATAAAACCAGTTACAAAACTAACTACTAAATTACAAAAAAGAATTCTCAATAAACGGAATATCAACACATGACCACAGAACCATATTTTAATGAAGAAGCATATAAACAAAAGCAAACAAACCCAATTGCCATACATAGCAGTGGACGAGGGTATGAAAAACGTAATAACATCATTATGGAACAATAAACTCTGCTCACAAAAATATCCCCAGAAAACTCAGTATCACCTCCCCATTGTTCTGAACCAAAACGTCCAGTCTACAAATGGCCGTGCACATCAATGTGTAACATTGCCAAAAAATATTTCAAATCTCTACGCCAATTCCTCAATCAGTATGTAAAAAGCAAAGACAAATTCAAAATGAAACTACTACAAAATATAGATGCCTGTTCAGTGCTCAAAAACACAGGACTAAAAGGACATTCACTAGCCTGCATTTCAGGAACTATTTGCAAAAGCACCTTCCATCATATCAAAATGATATCAACACATCATTCAACTATAAGAAATCTGGTCCAAAAACTCTACTATGCTAAAAGTCCTGCTTTAGCACTAGCCAATGTAAATAACAATCTTCTACATGGTACAGCCAAACAACTACTCGAAGAAATAGAGCATATCCAGAGAAAATATTTTGGAATTGAAAGCCACTTACAAAATGCAATAGATGTACAACAAACTAGCAACTACTGTACAAATAGCAACATTCTATTAAACATATACAAAAAACAAATACTAAAGTTTGAAAGTACCTCCGCTGAAGTACCAAACCGTGTGTGTGTTTGTTGCTGCAGGACTTTTTATAAAAGTAGCACAAAAACTATAGACATAACGTACAAAATAGAAGACAATGAAGATTCCAAATGGTTCCAATTAACTCTCTACCTTATAGCAGAAAACAAATACAACATTACTGACCCCTTAATACTTTGCAATTACAGCACTGCAAAACTTGACAACAACCAAACACCTTGACGTGCTATCACAAATAACTTGAAATTATTCCCACTACCAAAACCCCTGCAACAACTAAATTTATATGAGAGCATCATAATTCAAACAGTCCACCCATTTCAAGCAATAATACGCCTCCAACTAAAAACAGCAAAATTACCTCCCTCTGAATTATTGAAAGGCATTCATGACAAAGTAATTTATTTACCATTAGATTTCAAAGAAAATGTACACACTCTAGGAGTGCAACAGCCAATAGATCAATATTTACTTGTCTTAGTAAATGGCGTACCTACAAAAGACAAAAAATTGTGGCAACAACTTGTGGATTTACATAAAGTTAGACAAGCCTTCCAATATCTAAAAAACTAAAATGAATACTACAAAGAAATTAATATTGAAGAAAACCTGAGAGAAACCATTGAGAAGTGCTTTGATAAGTGTTTTGACTGCTGTCTCGCTGTGTTCTGCTGCTCAGGACTATCCAGAACTGCATATTCTGCTGCTGAGCGAGAGACGAGGCGTTGCTGCATCTGTGACGTCCTGGACAATTAAAGCCAGCTGATTGGTCCGCGTGATTCACGCCCCCTTTCCCAGAACTAAAGAAATGCACAGTGCTTGCACATTTGCTCGCGCGCATTTGAGAAGTGCTTTGATAAGTGTTTTGACTGCTGTCTCACTGTGTTCTGCTGTGTTCTGCTGCCCAGGACTATCCAGAACTTCATACTCTGCTGCTGAACGGGAGACGAGGCATTGCTGTTTCTGTGACGTCCTGGACAATTACAGCCAGCTGATTGGTCAGGTACGCGGCATTGAGACTGTTACTGGCTCATAGACTGATACAGACTTCCGTTAGCCGTTACGGCAGCTTCAAATTTTGTAATTACATACTCTTTTTCTGTTTATTTTGTAGCGTGATTCACGCCCCCTTTCCTGGAGCTAAAGAAAAGCACAGGGCTCGCGCATTTGCGCGCCCGTATTTGAGAAGTGCTTTGATAAGTGTTTTGACTGCTGTCTCACTGTCTACCTGGCGAACGGGAGCCATGAGTGACACACGATATATCTAGTGTGTAGCAACTTTGAACACTAGACTTGGGTACGTAATTACTGGAATCATGTTTTTTTTTGGGTTGACCAACTGTTACCAACTATTGTAATTTATTTATATATTGTACCATCATGGAGGGGCAAGATTTACATTGAAGTCGGGTATGCTGGCCTTATTGCCAGTTATTCCATCAATTACATTTAATGGCGAATCAAAAACACCATCTTCCAAATCCACTAATAAAATCACGGCTTGTGATGACAAAACACGAAGCATAAGGGCTTTACGTTCTATGTCTCTTACTTTGGATATACGTAGCTTTTGTTCCTATGATTCCAATGGCCTGAAAAAAGTTCCATCTGCGTTATGCAATGTTGCTATAACTGTTGCATTAATCCAACCAACTGCTGAAATCACACTGCAAATTTCAAATGATACTTCCCAAACTTCCGCTGAGAATCCAGCTGAGGCCATTGTAGAAGACATGGCTGCCATTATTAAAGACACAGCGAAAGTAATTGCAGCGGGGGTAGAAGTCAGTGACATAACGTTAGTTTCGGCTTACTTAGCAGGCGAGTTGCAACTCGATAAAAAGCCCCCTGTTGAGACTCCTGTATTAACAGATGAAGTCATGGCTCCAGTGCTTCAGTGGAGGACCAGCAGAAATTGAGGAAGGCCTATGAACAACTTTCCACGATAGGTGATGTTTTGACGAGGACACACTGGATTTTATGAATTCATCAAACAAATCTATGTCTTATTCTCAAGAGATTTTGTACATCTGTTCCGATACTGGACACCTCATTCAATTGAATGAAGATCGCTCACAAGAAAATATTTCCACATCTCAGAAACATGACCCGTTAAACTCTGCCCAATGCGGAGCTTCAAGTATAGAAAAAACAATAACACCTGAATTACAAGATAAAACCCGCATTCATTTTATAGACGAATATCCATCATTTATAGCGCCGACTCCGAGGTGCTCTAGATTTCAGGAGATAGCTCAAGACTCAGAACCTTTTATGCATAAAAACCAATCACCGCGTTTTTCCTTCCCTGAAGCTTCTGCACTTAACAACACCTTAAGTGCAATGATTACAGCGCTCTTAGCGGTAGCAACACTTTATGAAATTTTAGAAGGCAAAATAAGTAATCAATCGATGCTACTGGAGCTCTTGATCAAAAGTGTAGATAACATCAAGTCAGGGTGCATCACCAAAGGCACACTTATTGCATCTTCAACACAAGATTGCTTAGATGAGCCTTGTTCTTTGCCTGTGCCAGTGACTATAATTCAAAATCATGTTTCAAATGTATGTATTAATTCTCAACCATTAATCACTGAGCCCTCAGGCTCATTATTGCTGCCCTCTGAGTGTCCTACTGTAGCCATGCAAGGCGTCCTGTCACTGTCTAGCTAGTGTTCTAATATAGCTATGCAGGACGTTTCATTAGATTTGCATAGGCAGAATAATAATATGCAGGATATCCGTAGAAATGATCCAGAGAAAACAGTGGAATCATTGGCAACATCAAAACTGAATACCTTTGATATTTTTGCACCAACTAAGAAATCTCAAGAGCGAGATTTACAAACACGTGCTCTGGGACCCGTTCCTAAGCGGCTTCAGAGGGTGATACAAAGAGTTCAATGTGTCCAATTTAAGAGGAAACCAAGGCGAGTGATTAAAGCTGTAAGTCGCCTGGCGCTACCCCGAGCAATAGGGCCTTCTACACCATCTGTTAACACCAGTACTAATCTCATAGCACATCATATGACATACAAACCCTTATATGATCTAGTGGCTTTATCCACTCTGCGTATACCTAGCAATAAAACATCTTTGCTCAACCAATTCTCCTCTAATACTTAGACTCCAAGAATGGAGTTGTCAACAATTATTCATGTGGACACTCCAGCGATTACACCCCCTATGGGTGTTCCTTCTGGGGCGAGCACACACATCGATACACTTAGAGAAGAAATTTTAGCATCTATAGAAGCATATATCTCACAAAAAACAGTGGAGATGAAGCCGACTAAATTAGCCCAGAGTGTTGTTAATCACTCAGAAGCCAGTGTTGCATTGTCAAAATCATGGCCAACTCTCCCCAAGGATTCTTCAGTGACTCCATCTAACCTGGCCTGGTGCCAGAATCCAACTAATGTTGTTTTACAGCCTTCCAATAACTCTGCCTCACTCATGTCAAACAATGTGTTTAAGCGTATTGCAGTCCAGTCGACTTTATCCATTCCAGGCGAGGCTGAGATGTTGCAGAATCAGACCATGAGAGAATTTATAAAGGCCAGTATTGATTCGTATCTCACAGAAACACAGGGGCAAAGAAGTGCTAAGTGTGATTCTTCACAGACACCCTTTCCAGACATAACAACTCTGCTCAAGGGCCCGATTCCAACGTCCATAAAGCCTAATCACCCCTCTGTAATTTCTTTGAGGCTCTCAATGGGTGGGAATCAATTGGGCCCCCTGACCCAGGGCATAATAGACAAAAACATAATGAGTGATGAGGCAAAAAAGAGACAGCAAATTCATCATTGCCTCATGATAAAATGCCGAGACTTGCCAGATGCTCTGCATGTTCTTAATAGAGCAAGCATTTTGAACATTTATGCAGAAATTCCCACATTGCAACACTTGGTAACTTCAGATCTAGATCTGGTAGAATTTACTAACACTCGGGATCTGTCAGAGGCCAAGATATATATGCATTCCGCATTAGTGGCTAATATTATGTGGGAAGCCGGATGGCTCTATTTGACCTAGGATTTGTTTTATCTCAAGTTCCTAATAACTTAAGTCAAGCAAGTCAGAGCCAGTAATTAAGATCTTTAATCCTACTCGACGAACAACTATCGAACCGGTCTATCATTGTCCAACAGGCCCTACAATATATCATACATATGTTCCGAGTTCATAATCCGAGTTGGATGCCATAATCCATATACTATCCTGGAACACGAGAGGTCATTCACACTTTATTAATTATTGGGAAAATAATTTGGGAACCTTTGACATCATAGCACTCCAGGAAACTTAGCTAATAGAAGCCCCAATATGGGCCTCCCATAACATTGTCACAACATTAGCAACCAAGAAATCAGTGGGGCGTCCAATGGGAGGTCTACTGTTAGCGGTCAAAAAGGCCGCTGGCCTAACTATCATCAGTTTTTCCTCCCCATCTTCTTGTTTCCAAATAGTGAAGATCACAAGAGGCACAGTAACTTTTCCAGTGGTGAATATTTACTGGAGCAAATTCACCTTATCTTCAATGGTATTTTTTGTATATTTGTGGATTACTTTAGATACTTTGTTGTTAGATCTTGCTTTGCTCTATTCCTTTATCATGGGGCATCTGAACCTACATCTGTTGAGAAGTGATGGTGCCGAATTGGCTCATGATGAACAAATCTGGTCCACTATAATGAAGGAACGAGAATTTGTCATGTTAAATTGAATAATAATGGGTGATGTTCCACCGCAGCCCACATGGCACAGAGGTTCCCAACAATCCATTTTGGACCATATATATGTGAATGCCAGCTTTTTAAAACATGTTTTCTCTATGAAAGTTGTATCTTCACCCCTAAGTGATCATAATATGATACATGTACATTGTAAGTTTCCAACTGCATCCAAGGCGTCTATATCTAATTCCAATCTGGCTCATATCACTGTGAATAATGGTGGCAACTGGTTGAGGTGGAACCCGCTTAAGTTAAGACAACTCCAAACTCAAATTGGTAATTCTTTTGCTACTTCATCGATAGATGGGACCGATTGTTATACACATCTTATACAACTATTTAGAAAAAATGTTTTACCAGACACTACTATAAAATTCACCTATCGACATGCATTTGATGTGGAAGTGCAACAGCGCAAATCTTTACTGGGGCAAAACCTCAGTAAATTGAAAGACACACCAATCTCTTCTAGACATGCTAAAAAAAACAATTAAGTCGGCGCAAAAGCGTGGCTAAAAGCTAAAAGAGCAAAAACATCTACAGCACGAGATAATGAATATATGTTTACTCAAATTGTTAGAAAATCAACTTGTGGAATATGGTCATGTCTTAACAATGCTACTGGCAAGGCCCAAGGGGCAGTGCAAATCACTGCAATTTCGAATGAAACAGGGTCAATTTATTTCCAGGATCTCTATAGTCTGCCATTTGGCAGTATTGATTGGAAGAAGCTAGAACAAAATGTATCTCACAAATTTCCTTTAAAGAGAGCAGATATTTTACAATGTATTAAAAACGTAAGTAGATCTCGTGCTGCAGGGCCAGATGGTCTTCATAACTGTATGTTGAAAGATCACCCTTATGAATGGACAAACCTACTTCATCAGATTTTTAACCATATCTTTACTCTGGGTCACATTCCCAAGACACAGTGGCAATCTATAATTCTTCCTATTTTCAAAAAAGGCAATAGGGGGTCCAAAGTCATTTTGTCCAATTGCCTTGTTGGATTACCCTGGAAAAATCTTTGCCCGCATGGTTCTCAACCAATTCAACATATGGTTAGATCAAAATAATTATCAGGACCCTTTCCAAACAGGATTTCTACCTGGAGCAGGCACAATGGTCAATATCATAACCTGAGTAGTATTCTGTCACAAGCACAGCAAAGTCATCAAGTCCTTTATGTTGCTTTTGTAGATTTTTGTAATGGCTTTTGATGCAGTCCCTCGCAAATTATTGTATAAAAAGATAATGGACAAAGGATGTCCATGGTTTATTCTAAAATGGATAATTGACCTTCATACTAATACAACCATTCGGGTCAAATTATCCACCGACGGACTGTTATCGGATCCCATACTTACTGAACGAGGACTCAAACAAGGATGTCTCTTAGCGTCCGCAATTTTTAATTTTTTCATTTCAGATGTTGGCTGTTGCTTTCAAGATATAATTTCTGATTTGCCAAAGATTAACTGACTCCTAATTAAATATCTTCTATACGCAGATGACATGGTGTTATTTGCTAAGACTCCCAATGGTTTGAGAGCGTTACTGGGAGCCTTGAGCGAATATACCCAGCGTAACTGCATTGCTATTAACGTGCTGAAGACAAAGGTTATTCAATTTGGAAACTTAAAACAATGTTCCATGAACCATAGATGGCCACTCCAGCAAGTTTGTTTATCATCCATTTCTTCCTATGTCTAACTGGGCACTCTAGTAACAAATCAACCCAGTTCAGCTTCACATGATATGTACATAAATCAGAAATTGTTGACTGCCATTTCGCAAACCCGGTTAATCAAAGCTAAATTTTGCAAATTTTCTACCATTCCAATCCTTACATATTACAAGCAAAAAGTGACTCCACTAGTATTGTATGGGTCAGAAGCCTAATTTCATAAGCTATATAATTATTGGTTAAGATTAGAAGGGAACTACTGGAAACATGCACTTACTCTACCACTCTCTGAATCGATGTGTTTGATAAGACACGAGTTAGGTATATTATCTCTCTATGCGATCCACAAATGGAAACTTTGCACCTTCTATCGTAAATGTGTCTTGTGAATTCAGAAAGCGGGCATATTAGGTATTATAGCTGAATATTTGCTAAATTCTCCAAAGTATTCAAGAAACCATTGAAATAATTGAAGAGTCACCATAAACTGGTCAATTTCAACTTTTAAATCCTGCTATAGAATCCAATATTTTAGACCATTATGAAATTCATCCTTTACACTCTAAAGACACTATAGATGATGCGCTGGAAACATACCAAATGCGACAAGCCAAAGGATCTCCAATCAGCATATAGAAATAAAGTATAGAAGCATGGCCTTTCCTCTACTCTTTCCTACTGGAAAAGGAGGAAGGTACGATGATAGACCCACACAGAAAACAGCATCAGAATATCACTCTTTACGAATGTATTCTGACGATCCCATATTCAGACAAAACGTGGAATACATATTCAACCTTCTCTTTGAAAGTGAACTAGCAACTCTATGCTACAGAGTTGCACACAAATCAGGTACCCATTTTAAAAAAATTGTCAGCTACGCGATTATTACAAAAAGTGCAAGAAAAAGATGAGGTTTAACAGTCAAGTATTACAAATCTTTTAGCAAACATGCGTGTTACAAAAGAATACTGGTTCTGACATCACAGAGATGTACGCTGTATAATAAGAAATCTTGGCCCACCCACTTGGTTTGTTACATTAAGTTGTGCAGAATATGCATGGGAAGATTTACACGATTTCCTATGCATAGCGAACAAAAACAAAGCAAACACAGATCTAAAAATACCAGGAGAACTCTGCTCTCTAGATCCTGTAAATGTATCAAGATATTTCCATCATCACTTCTTTGCTATGCTACACATTATTTGTAATAAGACTGTTCCTCCCCTCAGAGAAGTTCAACACTGCATTTGGAGAAAGGAATACCAAGCCAGAGGAGCACCACTCATCCACATGCTATTATGCATTAAAGATGCTCCTAAATTTGGTCAGGACAGTGATGCCACTGTTTTGCAGTTCACCCAAAAATATATCACTTGTGAAATCCCTTCACAAACAACACATAGTGACCTTCATGCACACATTTTACAATTTCAAAGACCCAAATGTGGGAAATATTGTCATCGCAAATATAAAAAAAGGGGAATACTACACCAAATGCTGCTTTAGTTTCCCTAGACCAGTTTCAGCAACAGGTCAAGTAAATAACTTCATGCCTTCAGTGAGACATAGTGTCAAAGGTAAATCACCTAAGAACACATATTACATAAAAAGAACAGAATAATCAAAATACATCAGTGATTACAATGCAATCATTGCCCTCCTATGGAATGCAAACATAGATGTGCAATACATTGCAGACAATTGCACTGCAGTTGCACGATATGTCACAGCCTACTTAACCATAGCAGAGAAAACAGAGCTTCAGGACATCTTGGATGACATATCATCTGACAAAACACTATCACAGAAATTGTACAGCTTAGGCATAAAAATGCTCTCTCGTAGACAATGTGGCTGCTATGAAGCTGCAGACCGTTTAACCGGTACTGCCTTGTATGGAAAATCTGACAATATAGTATGGCGAAGTCTTGGTCCTGCTAAATCTAGAAAAAGAGTTCTCAAATCAGATGAGGACATAGACACAATAGCCAAAAATGATCCCAACAGCCAAGACATTTTGAAAAACAATTTACTAGACACTTACTACCCAAACAGCAGTACCACTTTGGAAACCACGTGTCTCTACCACTTAGCCCAAAACATCACATAAAAAAATAATATTAAACCAGATGAAAAGAAAGGTAGATAGTAAATTGTGAAGGCACTTAGTGAAACATACCAAACACAGCTTAATTAATCATATTAAATTGTCATTAAAAACTCCTCAACATAAAGAACTGTATGACATGTCCCCTGCTACAACATTTTAAACCATGGAGAAAAGAAGAAGAGTTACTGGATACATATGACTCCTATGAAAACGCTTTCAAAGCAAATGAAAGCACTATAATAGACCTAAACTTTAGACAGTACAAACAATGTTGCACAATGAACAGCAACACAAAGAAGAACTCCAGGCCCAACTACAAGTGGACAATCCAATTCCGCCACTAGTCAACCTTCTGTAACAGGAAGCCAAGAGCCACTTGGACAGCCACTAATAGCAAATAAGGCAGAATTATCCATGATAGAAGTAGAAAACACCATGTGTCAGTATGAACAAGCAACAGAAGACTTTGCTGTACTGAAATCACAACTGACCAATGAGCAGCATAGCATTTTTACAAGAAATAACAAAACAAATTGAACATGGTGTGCAACATGAAAATAAAACCTGTACCTGCCAAAACTACAAACCTATACTGCTGTGAGTGGTGAAGCTGGTTCAGGCAAAACATTCTTAATCAAAATCATCAGCAAGTTCCTTCAACAATTGACAATCAACAAACTGTCAGCTGTTGTAACTGCCCCCACAGGTTTAGCTGCTTACAACATAGGCAGTGTCACTTTACACCGATTACTACTCCTTCCAGTAGAACACCAAAACAAATTAGACTATTACAAACTTTCTACAGAAGCTGCAATGGAACTATGCAGAGTTTTCAAATGAATGAAAATGCTGCTAATAGATGAGATGAGCATGGTCTCCAACCTAATGTTGGCTTTGAATCACCTTAGATTACAAGAGGTCCTCAAAACAGACTACAAACAGCTCTTGGAGGAAAAAACATTATTGTTTTCGGAGATATTCTTCAATTGACACCAGTGAAAGCTGAACCTATTTTTAAAACCTTAGGGCACAAACTGTGCCGTAAAACTCTTGACAGCATAGGAAATGTCAACCTTTGGCAACATTTCCAATACAGAGAATTAGCAGAAAACATGCGCCAGTCTGCAGACCTGACATACGCCAACATTTTGAAAAGTATTAGAGTTAATGTACTATCTCAAGAAGCACAATCAATATTAAAAACCAGGCATATCCATGCACTCTATGGCCATAACTCATGTGCTACAATGAAAATGTAAAATTCAATGAAACAATGTTAAAAAAAGAAATGCATCCAATAATTGAAATTTACTCCACAGATACACTGGACGTACATGATATGACACTACCCATGTGTCAACAAGCCTAAATACCTCAGAAAACTAGATCTCCAACACAGCTGGTTTGGAAAAAAACATTAAAATTATCTTTAAACGGTAGAGTAATGTTTAAACGTAACCTTGACATAGAGCAACGGCTAGTTAATGAAGCACTTGGTAGAGTTGTTGGCTTTCAAACATATCCATGTGACAACAATATTCAATTTGACAATATTCTCTTTGACAAACTATCAGAAGTTAAAAGGATAGGATGCTCAACAGCCCGCTTCCTTCTTTTTAAAGACATGTATGTACACAGAGAACAATTTTCACTAACTCTAGCATACACAGTTACCATTCACAAATCACAAGGTCTGACTCTAGATAAAACATTAATAGATATTGGTAGCACAATCTTTAAAGAAGGCATGAGCTATGTAGCACTATCACGCTTATGTGCACTTGACGGGATATTTCGAATCAACTTTGATGCAAATAAAGTACATGCAGATATCCCTTGCATTCGAGAATATAATAGGCTGTGTTCACTCTACACCCCCATCTAAAAATCTATCCTGTTCCACAAAAAAGCAAAACGTTGTAAAAGAAAACTACTTCAAACTGAAATGATACAGAATATCACTGCAATTCCTCCAAAGAAAAATAAATAAATTAATACTTCATCAAGTACCACAACCAAAGAAGAAACTACTGGTCAAAGTAAGTCACCTATTTCTTCAAAGAAGCAACACACACTCTGAACAAATGACTTTGACACAGAACTGTCAGGTCCCTTAAAATGTTCTAATTGCTATGCAAATGTAGTAATACATATTATATTCCAATTGCCACTAATCATTGAGATCATTCACTTACAGAGTACAGACCAATTGTGTTTGCAAATGTTAATCCTTCATAGAAATTCAACCAACAATCCTGACAACACTTACAGTGTTCATGGAATAAGAAAATAATTGGACTACTGTGCTGGAATAGTGAAATTCACTATAAACTCACAGGAAGATCCACAAGAGTTTCTAATGTACTTACTACAAGTACTGGACACCAAAAACATACCTATAAATGAAATCTTCCAGATTTCATACATGTGAAAACATACATGCACTCTCTGCAGCCATGTGGCATAAGAACAAGTCCCTAATGAACGCTTCGTGTATGTATCCATACCTAACTGTAAATCTATTCTATTTCAGCAACTTGTACACAATACAAACCATGGCAGATCATGTACTACCTGCAATTCAGATAATCGCTCCACCTTACAAATACAGACACATAGTAAATACGTAATAGTAATGCTTTTACGTTACAATGCAGATGGTACCAAAACATCTGTAAACTGACTGGATTCACACATGGTCAAGTATCACTTGGTAAGAAAACCTTCACAACAATAGGTATAAGCTACCACGCAGGAACCACAACTAATGCAGGTCACTACACTGCATATATAAAAAAAGAATTGTGGATGGTTCAGTGTAATGATAGTACCATTACTCTAAAGCAGATATTACTAGCAAATCTTGTAAATGCTTACTTAATATTCTTAAAACCAAAATGTAATACATAATCTGTGTATGAACATAAGCAAAACCTCAACTTCAAAATTGTGCACAGTTAGAATACGCCAACATGTATCTAACTGCCCCAAGATTCAGCAACAAGCAAACAGATAAATACATACCACTAAAATGTAACAAGAAATATACAGTCAGAATACACCAACAGGTATCTAAGTACCCCAAGATTCTGCAACAAGCAAACAGATAAATAAATACCACTAAAATCAAACAAGAAATATACAGTTGGAATACACCAACAGGCATATAACTGCCCCAAAAGATCTGCAACAACCCAACAGATAGATGAATAGCAGATAAGTAGAAATAAACAATTAGAATACGCCAACAGGTATCTAATTTCCCCAAAAATCTGTAACAAGCTAACAGATAGAAGATTAACAAGAAACAAGAAATACACAGTAAAACAATGAAAGAAATATATTGTACCACAACATAGAAGGGTTTTTTAAATCCAGCATGGACTTATTTTCCCACAGACCCAATGATCTAGAAAACAAACACAGAAACTGAACAAATTCCGCAGTACACTGGTTTGAACTATAGTACTTGCAAAGTACTAAATATGAGGGTCAAAAAATCAGAAATGTCTATTATGCAATGCAATAACTCATTATGAACTACCTACTCTAACATGTGATATTTTCTTTTATCACATAGATCGAAAAAGTATGTCTGGTCCAGTTACCCATGTCATGAAAAAACTGCATACTACCACAAAAAAGTCAACCAGTAAGTATAAAATATATAGATTCACAAACACTGTTGCATAACACACCCATTCAAGCAAACATCTAACCATACACCACAATCCAAAATATTTACTTCCAAGGGTATTTTATGACGCAGTCCTGGTTACAAACTCTACAATCTTAACTGCATAGCCTAGCCAAAGTTCACATATAAACTATGGGTGTTTGATTCTACGGTGTGTTATGCTGTGGTGGTTGTGGCCAGGGCCTAGAGTCTTGGGTGCATGGCCTAAGGCACCCAAGACTCTAGGCCCTGGCCACAACCACTGCAGCATAACACACCTATGATACCAAACATTTTGACTGTGGTACATGGGCTGCCTATAGGCAATATTAATTACAATCAATGCTCTACTAACAACCCAAAACCAATATCATACTAAAGTAAAATAGTCAGTAGTGCATTTATTATGTCCGCTGACAGCCACGAAGACCACATCAGGGCCACCTGCCACCTTAACAAATACAGTATTTGACTCATCTCTCACTTCCCAAGCCTCCCCAAGCACTCTTGCACAACAACACACTCCCCAAAAATGCATTTTGCCTCTGTTCACCGCCGCGCTGTTGGCGGATCCAAGATGGTGGGCACATTGAAACAATGTGACGGACCTCATGCCTCACTCCAGCCAATCGGTGCAAGTCTATTAGCCAATCGGTGCCCTGTCCGTGGAGCGAACAGGGAAGTGTGTCCGCAAAGCGGACATAGATATCACACATTTTTTTGCCTTACGTTTTGGTCATTTAAAAAAAAAAAAACTACTGGATGTATTTACACCAAATTAACAAAAGCACACTTTCGGGACTAAGCTGCCACTCCTGCTGCAAATTTGGTGGAAATCTGTCCAGTGGTTTGAGCTGTAGGCGTGAACAAAGTTTTTTCCCATTATGTCTATGGGAAAAAAAAAGAAATGTTGGGACCCCCTATAACTTTGCCCCCCCAACCAAACCCCAACAAAATTTGCAAAAAAAATTCTGAGTGGCCGATATACTTTTTTTTGCAAAGTTTGGTGAGGGTTCGTCCAGGGGTAGCGAAGTTATAAGACACCCAAAAAGTGCTCTTCCTATGGGATTAGCAACTTAACCATAACTACACAGCCACTACCATGGACTGTGCAATATATATATATATATATATATATATATATATATATATATATATATATATATGTATATATATATATATATAGATATATATATATAATATATATATATATATATATATATATATAGATATATTCAATGAAAAAACTTTGTTAAAGGGACATTATGGTTAAGTTACAATAAAAACCTATGAAATTCAATGAAAAGCCTTTGTTAAAGGGATGTTATGGTTACAAGTAAAACTGAAAAACCTCAGAAATTTGCCAGTTACGGTAAGCTAAGCAACCATAACTCGTTCCACCACTGTGCACTGCTAAGACTAACACCCAGGACATCCAAGAAGACATCACAAATGTAATCAGAAATGTAATCTCATGGGCGTCTCTAGGACCAAATTGATAATTAGAGCACATTTTTGGTGCCCGCACATGGATTTAGATATTGAGCGTGATGTAGAAAATTGCAACATTTGTAAGGTGAGTGACAACGTCCTAAAAACCAGGGCAGTCACCATTGTAATACCAGTTGTGCCAAGAGTGCCATTGGAGGTGGCTGCCATTGATTTGCTGTGACCACTTAATTTGCCAGGAATAAGAGATAGCTATGTGGTAGTGGCTGTTGATTTATTGTCCAAGTGGTCCGAGATAGGTGTCTTGGGGGAGATTACCACAGCTAAGGTGATCTAGTTTTTGAAGGTGGTGTTTTTTCAAGAGGGTTCCCCCACCAGTCTTGTCAGTGACAAAGGACCCCAATTTACTTCTCTGGCTGAAGTTGTTGTCCATAAAACACAAGAAGAACTCTCTGTACCACTCCCAAAGTAATAAGTGTATTGAGAGGTTCAAGAGGAACATAATGGATGGGGTGTGGATGGCTGTCTCCAATGGTGTGAATTGGACAGAAGATTTGGTATAGGGTCACCCCCCATGGTACGACGGTGTTCAGTTTTTCAGAGGTATGAAACCCAAAATTTTCCTCATGCCAGATTGGCTAGGGAAGTTCAAATTGGTTAAAGCGTACTCTGAGGGATCAGATAAGGAGATGTGGCGAGGTGGCAAAGGGTATGTATGATGAGAAGATGTGCAGGAAGTTCTTGAAGCTTGTAAAAGGTGTGAAAGTGCTGTTGGCAAGAAGAGGGAGGACGTGTGATGTGAGATTTTCACCAGTCAACGTTGTTGAAAAGGATTATGGGAATGCTGTGGGGATGTGTGGTGGTGAAGTGTGGCATAAAGAAAGAGTAGCAAAATAAACATGGCGGGGAAGCACCATAAAGATTGGTGTCCTATGTGGGATATGTTGACCCATTCTAATGTGCCCCACTACATCACTGTACTGAAATGGCGAAGGAAACAGCCCAAAATGGATGCACTGTCTCCTCTGCAAGCCCAAATCTTCAAAACTGCGTTTGGGTCACAACCATAAAAAGGCTGCACACCCTGCTACACACACAGTTGGGGGGGTAAAAACAGAGTCTTCACTGCAGGAGCATGCCAGTGGGCTCTACCACAGTCAACATGAAGCAAAAGTGAATGAATTGTGCTGAAAACCGAAAATGCCTTTTAAAATGTTAGCTTTGCAACCTTAAAAAGTGCTGTTTGGTGCTAGATCCATTCATTTCTACTGAATCAGTGAGATTAAAAGGGACCTGCAATGCTCAGGACCATCCAGTTTGGCTCAGAGGAACCGGGCCGCATTTAATGACAGCTGCTACAAACTGTATCTTTGAAAAAGCAACACATGAACCATTGTTTTCCTTTCCACAGGAAAAACACGGTTAAACTTTGCAACAAATATCAGAATCATCTGTGCAAAGAGAAACTCTAAACAAAGGCATGATAGATGTATCTATGCTGCAAACCCTTCCAGCACCAATGGGAATAACTAACCCTGACTAAATGTGTATTTGCTGCAGAGGAAAATCAGATTTAAAGAGATCAGTTTAATGTGCTTTTTCATGAATGAAGGCAAGATTGCATGTTTTAAAGTATGTTCTTGTTTAAAAGGCTTAAATCTTTAAGAATGTCAAATGATTGCTAATGTTAAAGAAATCCACCTATAAACTGTGTTAATTTTATATTTTTAAATGAAAGATGTAGTTGAAACTTAAAGCTAAGCCTAGTCTGAGTTAATTAACTATATGAAAAAAACAACCCTGCTCTGAGCCTGGGAAAGGTTGACACCTCCACTGCTGGCAGGAAAGCTAATTGCTGTTGGGAGGCATTGCATACACATGACAAAGGACCTCATTAGACATTCGTCTGGGCCCCAGGTGAAGACAATGGCAGGCTTGGACACTCACCTTTCCAGGGGAGGGGTAGGAAACTCCCCTCTCCAGGGAGAGGCCCATTATTCAACTTCAAAGGATTTGCCATTTGTTCACACTTCGGAAGAAAGAAAAAAACCTGACATGTGATGTGTGGGTTTAAAAAGTGTATTTTGCCACTGAACTTCAAGACATTTAACTTGGCAGCAAGAATAAGAAAAAGAGTAAAAAGTACATACATCTAAATCTGAATTTCTGCTACTCATTTGAAAACTTGGTAGAATTTCGTACTGCATAAGGAACAGAAGTTATGAAGAATGACCAATTGCGCAGAAACTATTAATGTTGCAAATGTAATATTGTATACTCATGTTCTAGGGGTTATTGTGCACATATGTACATAATTGGGAAATGTTAGGCCAAACCGTTCATGGTGAAAATTGCCGGAATTCAACAGAAAGACGAAACCAGGTCCCACCGACTTGGGAGTTGGATTAGAATGTGACCAACGAAATATGTAATTTATGTATCCAATTTTCTTATCAGGCACAACTAAATAAATATGTGTTTGTGGGAAAGTTTGATTCTGGTCCCAATAACTATGGGAGGTTTCCAAGTCACATCATAAAAAATGACAGCCCTTTCTGTCATCCAACCTGCAAATAGCAAGGTGGGAACTGTGCTCTTGCCCAATCATAGCCTTGTGGGTGTGGGTAGTAAGTCTGCCCCAACTATAAACTTAGTGATGTCATTTGGCAGGATAAATAAGGGAACCTCACAACGCACAGAAACACACTGATTCCTGACTCCATCCTGATTTCCGTGTGGGGCCCTGTTCCTGAATTCACCATCTTGTCCCTGATTCCAGATTTCTTTGCAAAGCCAATGCCTCAGCCGTGGGATGACCAGAACCCTTGACGGTACAAAATCTTAAAATGAAAGTGGACTGTAAGTATAAATAGGAATCATAGTAAACCATAGCATATCGTGCTTTACCTTGTCCAATCCCCATCTCTAAACCATCCTGTCTTTACCTTAAGAACCTATAATATTGTCAGAACCACTTTTGCAACCCTGTCTGTGATTCCTAGTGTTAGCGCCGAAATCTTATCTTCATTTTTGTTTTACTAGACCATAAGCCATTAGTGATTTTGATTAAATAAAGTAATTACCATAAAGAAAACGGGGTATCCGCCATGTGAAGGGTTACACGCGGTGGTGTAACTGTGGAGATTCACGGGTGGCATTCTCTTTTTCTTAGCCAATAAATCTAGTTTAAGTAAAAGTAACCTGTCATTTTAAAACCGATTTTCTGCTTTTCTCTGTTCTATTTTTCTAAAAATACCTCTCATTCAATGTTGCATAACTTCCTCAATTTAATAGCTAGCACCCTCATTTCAACTCTGACTTAAACCTAAGACCTGTAGCTACATCCCAACATAAAACCCTCATCCAAAGAACCAAAAAATGTTTAGGAGGGAATTCACATTTCTGCAAAAGTTTACACGTGTGATTTTCAATTTACATTATTTCCAAACTTCCATTAAGATTCAAAGTGTTTACCATTGCTCATACTATAGCTTATGATTGTTCGCATATGTTCAGTGTTGCTCCCATATGAATTTATATTGGTTTAAGGATTTTTGTCCACTTTTCATTGTTTTACACAGCCATTTTTGAATGTCATTTTAAAAGTGTAAGATTTCCAAACCATTTTTCCCTCTTGTTGGGGAGGGAAGGTTATCTTTAAATTCTGTTGATTGTTCTTGATTCCGGAATACCTGCTGCTTCCTTACATCTGTGTAGAATTTCTTATTTGTGAGTTGGGAAATTTGCAGGGGGAAATCTTAACTTTATTGCTATCTTTCAAACAAGCCAGAACTGTTCTTTTCTCTGTGTTTTTTATATTCTGTGTTGCTATAAGTGAATTCAACTGCCTTACATACTTTCTTAGTATTGTCACCACATTGGTGATTGCTGCCCCATTTATTAAAACATGTTTGATTTGAATTTTAAATAAATAAATAAATATTACCTTTACCAACCAGCCTGATTCCTGGTCCATTGTGATGTGTGGGTATTTGGAGAAGGAGTGTGATATGAGTGGTATATCACTCAGAATATTGAACCTATCGACACAATAACATAAGTATTTCATTTGTACACTGCATACTAGGCTGAGACCAGGGTGTATTGCCTGATTGAAATCCTTAACACCTAGGAGAGGAGGTGTGTCATAAAGTAATTCACTTTATGTATGGCACAGCAGTTACTTTCACTGTACATAGTGACATGTCCCAATTGTAAATAGGTTCCAATGCTTTAGAGTGTAGAATGTAATGATGTCATTGTGCATCTAACAGAATTGTTATGACTTGAGATTTACATTCCAAGTTCTCAGTTAAGAGAAGCCCTGCATGGGGATGACCGCAATCCTACTTGGAAACTGGAATAAAGATTCTAAGAAACAACTACAAGTGTCTGTCATAATTCCAGTAGCATCTTTATAATACTACCCACACTCTCTCTACCCACACTCTTTCTATACACACCCTACCCCCATTCTTTCTACCCCAACTCTCTTTATCTTCAGCCACACAACCCCAACTTTCAATACCACCACTCAACCCCTCTACCTCTACCACCACACGCCCACCCTGCCCAGCTATCTCGACCCCCACCAACCGTACCCCAATATCTCTAAACCCCACCCACCTTACCCAATTCTCTACCCCCACCCACCTACCCTGCAAACTCTCTCTACTCCCACCCAGCATTCCAACTCTCTACCACACCCACCCTACAAATTCTCTATCCCCACCTTCCCACCCAACCAACTCTGTCTATGATACCAACCCACCCTACCAACTCTCTTTACCCCCAACCACCCTACGACCTCTCTCTACCCCATCCAACCTACCCTCACTACACCCACTAACCCACCTTACACCCGCTCACTCTACCCCCATCACCCCATCCCATTTCATTCTTCGGTCAACTGGGATCCACCCACCCTATCCTCAGTTACTCTAACCCCCACAACCCACCCTACCACCCTACCAACTCTCTGCTATCACCCACCCTACCACTAATGTATCCTACACTGCTTACCCACACCCACCCAACCAACTCTCTTTACCCCAGCCACACTACCAACTCTCTCCAACCCACCCACTCTAACAACTCTCTTCAAGCCCCACCCCCAGCAACTCTCTCTGATATCACCCGCCCCACCCACCCTACCCCCTCTCTTTCTGCAATCAAATGGGATCCACTCACCTGACCCCCACTCTCCACCTCCACCCACCCTACCCCTACTCTCTCTACCGCTACCCACGCATCCTATGCCCACTCTCTCTACTCCTACCCCCACTGTCTCTATCCCCACCTGCCTACCCTTCCCCACTATCTATGCCCAAACACCCACCATACCAACTCTCTCTACCCCACCCACCTACCCTATCAACTCTCTCTCTACCCCACCACAAATACTGCTACCTCTCACTACTGCCACCCACCCTACCAACACTCTCTACCACCACCCACCCCACCAACTCTCTTTACCTCACTCATCCCACCCCCCTCTCTCTCTGCGCTCAACTGTGATCCACCCATCCTACCCGCACTCTCTCTCTCTATTAACCAACCCTACCCCACTCTCTCTCCACCGTCACCCACCCATCCGACCAACACTCTCTCTACACCCACCTGCCAACCACCCAACTCTCTCTACCCCACTCACCAACCCTACCCCCACTCTCCCTGCCCCCACCTACCCACCCCACCAACTCTCTCTACCCCCACCAACCTTAACAACTTCCTCTACCTCCACCCACTTTACCAACTCTCTCTACCACTACCAGCCTCCCTACCAACTCTCTTTACTCCTGCTATCCACCCTACCAACTCTCTCTACCACCACCTCCCACCCTAGTAACTCTCTTTACCCCTGCCACACTACTAACTCTCTCCACCCTCACCCACCTTACCCTCACCCCATCTACACCCACTAACCCACCCTACACCCACACGTTCTACCCTCATCCCTGACCCCCTCTGTCTCTCTCTTCATGCTCAACTGGGATCCACCCACCATCCCCCACGCTCTCTACCCCCACATACCCCCACTCTCACTCTACCCCCACCCAAATCTCTCCACACCCATCCACCCACTGTACCCCCACTCTCTCTACCCCAACTCCACACCAACCCCTCTATCTAGCCCCATCCACCCTACCATCTCTCTCTACCCTCACCCAACCAACTCTCTATACCCCCACCAACCCACCACACCAACGCTGTCTGCCACCACCCACCTACCCACCCTACCAGCTCTCTCTACAGCCACTGCCCACCATTCCCACTCTCTCTACAGCCACCGCCCACCATTCCCACTCTCTTTACCCCCAGCCACCCTGCCAACTCTGGTTACCCACAGCCACCCTACCAAATCTCTCTACACCCGCCCACCCTACGAACTCTCTCTACCCCACCCCACACCATCTCTCTCCGGCGCTCAACTGGGATCCACCAACCCTACCCCCACTCTCGATCACCACCCACTTTCTCTACACCCAGCCACCCCACCCACTCTCTCTCTCTCTGTGCTCCACTGGGATCTGCCCACCCTTCCCCCACTCTCTCTACCTCTACCCCCACCCTACCCCCACTCTTTCTACCCTCACTGACCAAACCACCACTTTCTACGCTCACGAGCCTCACGCACGCTCTCTACCCCCAACCACCCTACCCTCCCTCTCTCTACTCCCACCCAACCAGCCTTGCAACTCTATCTACCCCACCCAGCCTTCCAACTCTCTCTATTCGCACCCACACAGCCTAACCTCACCTATCTTACCCTGACTCTCTCTCTACCCCACCCAACCCCACTCTACCCCACCCACCCTACCAATACTCTGTACCCCCACCCTAGCCACACCCTCTCTACCCCCGCTAACCCACCCTAGCCCCTCTCTATTTCGACCCAGCCTACTACCCTCTCACTACCGCCAGCCATCCTACTGCCTCTTTCTCTATTAAACCATACCCTTCTTTCTCTTTACCCCACAATGCACCCTACCAAACTCTCTCTCTAGCCCCACCCACCTTATTTCTTAACCTCTCACTCACACCCTTCCTCACTCATCTTTCCTCTTGTTCATCATCAATGTCAACCTCTATTAATGGCCTCCTCCCACCCTCTTTTCCCTTTCTTATTCTTTTGCACACCTGCCCCCCTTATCCCATCCCCCTTTGAAACTTTGAACACTCCTCCTTGCACCCTGGTGCCTATAAATGCAAAATGCAAAGAGCAGCAGTAAACACCAAAACTATTGGCATGGCCAATGCTTGTTTTCTTTCATGGCTGGTTTTATTTTAGCTTGTTAGGGCACATTTATTTCTACTTGAAGTTATCACCATTGTGATAATGACATGCAAGGCTGCCATACTTCAGGCATTGGGGCTCCCATGAAGGCACTCATACATGCAGGGACAAGATTCGTCCCACGAGAATAAAAGAGTTGGGCAGCTTCACGTGGACTATAACGGTGTGAGTCACCAATCAGCAGCGCGCTGCACGCACGATTGACAGAAACTAGAAACTGCAGGCCTCTAAAGAAGCGTATAGTGTCAGGGTTCTTCCACCAAGTAAGTACCAGGACAGTCTAGAGAATGATAAGCACCTTTAATCTGGTGTACAAGGTAAACTCCAAGTATAGGACAATATATCACTAGTCCCCAGGACCCCCAGCCAGCTCCTTCCAAGTGCCAGTAAGTGGAAATACTCAGAGCAGGCACAGCGAACATTCCACCAGCTGCAACATACATTCTAACAACATGCACTCTGACCAGCAGACAACTGCAAAATGCCTGCACAGAACAACCACCAGGCGTGTCCTGGTGGTTTCCCGATTTCACCACGTGACCATGTAGTATTTTCCCGCTTGCCTCATATATTTGCTGAGTTACCCTTGTCCACTGCTGCCTTTTTCCTTCTAAAAATGTAGTCTTGCAGCACCATTTAAAATGCAGCAACTGCCAATATGTGACTGACTATATGAATGAATGTCATTGTTTTCCCTCGCCTCTCTTTTCTGGGCTTTACACGTTTTGTTAGACATGAAGGCCCTGAAAAGTGTGACGGCTGCAGTGTTGCGCAACAATGGAATGCAATGTTCCAAGATGTCCTGGTGGAGGGGAGTCACGAGATACGGCGCTCTCCCAGATCAAGGTGTGCACCTTAACAACATCTGACAAAGAGAGCCTTAAAGACAGCGTGACGTTCGGCGGAAGCACACAGGCTACAGCCAGGGTTAAGGACCTGCCAAAGGGTCGCAGCGGAACAAGGAATACTTCCCATTTGAAAGACATTGTTGTAAACACACGTGGATAGCCTTGAGGGACTAATGGTAAATGACCGGCAGGAAAACCTTCCCTGCCTCTGGGAGGTTACAGATGTCCAATCAAGCATGGCTTACAATCAGCACAATAGCTCAAGGAAATATTACTGATGTTTACGCGATAGGCAAAGTTAACATGCATTCTTTTATACATAAACATGCTACTGGTGTGATCGAAATCTTTCAACCAAGTGTGCTTTCAGCAAATATGCGTACATCAAACCATTACTCTAGAACACAGCAGGTAATGTAGATCTCTAGAACTGTAGTCTAGATATCCCTTCCAGCTAATGTTTTTGGCAATACCTTACGTCTGAGTAGTGTCATGTAGCTGAATAAGTTCCACAGAAGGCATAATCATACATGTCTGTTTCTAATAGTGTTTCTTTATAAAGTTGGGCAAAGAAAATGGCTAAAGGCAACATAAAAAACCTGTTTCCCAACAACAGCATGATGACTTCTCTTTTTCCCAACTTAAAGATTGTAAAGGGTTCTCAAGACCTCCAAACTAACTTCCCTCTATATTCAACATAACAAACATATCCTTTACCTGTGGGGGCGCTCTCCTCAAGTTCATGGTTTTAAGGCTTTCCAAGAGCTTCAACCTGTTCCTCATCTGGAATGCGCAGGCATTTTTCCTGGCTCTTCAACTCTCCTCCCAGGACACTGCCTCTGGTTCCCAAAGCCCCAACTTTCTCTACCTCCTCCGCGGTCCACGCCAATCTCCCTACCATGAGGGCCTCCTTGTTTTTCCTATGCATCCCTTCACCTTGCCTTGTTCCCCGAATCCTGATCTTGTTCACATCCTCAAGGACCCACAACAGTCTTGTCCCTAAATGAACCTCTCTATTCTCTCTGCCCTCCTTTTTACTTTCATGACCCTTCACTTGTATGTTCTGACTTCTGTCTCGCGTCTCTCTAAAGGTCTTTTCTGATCTTCACTGTACGTTTCCCCACTTCCCTCCTGATTATCTCCTTAACCTTTAGCTTGCTACTCTCTCCTCCTTCCTCCACACCACGATTTATATTTTGAACAGACCAATATGTTTGTAAACCATAAAAGTGCTACCTCATTCTTTCTTTGGAAATTGGTGCTCCGTCTACCATGTTGCAGAATAGATGGCTCCCTGAGACAGGGGAAATATGCTACTTCAAAAAGACAATCGTACTACCAGTTGGCCCTTTATCAAAACAACTGTTGGCCTTTTATCAAAACAACTTATTTGAGAGAACACCTGGTGTAGGTTATGCAAAGTTTAATTTTGAAAAAACATTGCTTGTAGCGGGACATCACAGAATTAAGCATGTACACAATACGTGCAATAGATTATAATCAATTAATTATAGGACTCTAAATGCCTAATGGCGGCATTTGACACCTAATTTTATTGATGTAACAATAATTTATGCTTGCAAGATGCAACCTGATTAACCTCACCAGCCACTGCTAGTGGATGCTACTCGTTTCAACGTTACCGTGGATTGACCCACAATAATTGTTGCCTATGGTATCACCACATGATGCTATGGATGTGTACATTTTGGCCGTGGCACAATTGTTCACATGTGAATTGACCGTGGTCAGTTCGGCCGCGAAGCCAATTTTGCCACAGACAAAACTGCCCCAATTAAAAGCCACCCTGCCACCCCCCACCCAGCCCCTACTTACCTTTTTGCCATCAAGCCATGATCTGACCCTGATGCGTTGGATCCGTCAGTCCTATGTGGGTTGGAGCTGACGTCGCAGGGTCCGTTCTTTTTTATCCCGCCTCCAGAGCTCCGTAAGCGGGGAACACCCCAGCAAACCACTAAGGTAATCATTACCAAACATGGAGAGCGGGGCACCACCCGCAATCCCCACTCCCCATGTTTGAGAGTGATTACCCAAATTGGTCGTTTCCAAATGATCAAATGGTACTAGCCGAATTCGTCCAGTTTTACCACTCGGTGAATTAGAAATTACCAATTTGGGTAATACCGATATTATTGCACATTCATGATGAATGGGTCACAACCTCCCATGTCTTCGTCAGGGCATAAGTATTGGTAGATCCGTGTTTGTGTGTGTGTCATAAAGACGGCACACTGTTACTGAAGCCGCCCTCATGTGCTAAGGGTGCTGTTAAATACTGTTCCTGTAATTGCTCTGTTGAGTTTAGAACAAACATAAAACTAATGCTATTATTGTGAAGAGCATTGGATACACCAAGTTAATTAACACACTAATGTTTCATGTTATATTGTGGCTACCCTTATCAGCAAACATTACACCAAAGTGCATAGTGGTCTACAACCAATTACACAGTTACTTGCCAAATGAGGAATCTTCGAGTCCAGAGTGAAGTCATTCACCCAAATATGTGATATGTCTGACAGTTGACCTTCGTGATCCCTTAGCATGATGCTCTATTCGGCATAATTATGCCATAAAAAAAACGTTGACCAGCCCACACACGTGCATACAAGTGTGTGCACCTCGGTGTGAAAACACTCAGTGCCGTTTCAACGTGGGAAAGATGGCCAACAGATAGTAAGAACCAAGTCACCATATAGTTCAGTGCCACATTTCAGGTGGCTCACTTTCGTTAATTCTATTCAGGATCATGAACTTCTGAATGGAAATAAATCCTGAAATCTCTAGAGTATAGGACCGGAAGTTTAATACACTGTATTGAATCCTCTGCAACACAATATTTCTGCATATGGGCTACTTAGATTCCTGTCACACATATCTCTAAGTGAAGGAAATCACTCAAACCTGGATCACACCTGTGGCTCTCCACACTGACTTTCTCTCACTTGACCATCCACCCATCTTCCCCCTCCAACCTCCTCAACGCCGCCTTCAAAGACCTTGTAATACAATTTCTTGAACCAACCCATCATATTATATTCATCATCTGCAAGTTCCTGACACTCCCAAGTGCCTCTTTACTGACCTCATCCTCACGCTAGTGTTCGTCCAATACGTCCAGCACCATCCTCATAGGTAACATCAATACCCAAACATCTCCAGTGCCAAATGTCTGCAACTCTACTCCATTCTCTCTGACCATTCTGTGGTCACCATCCACAAGAAACCGGTACACTATCATGGCACATCTTGTGAACTTTTCTTCTCTCCTCATTCTCCACTTCGTTTACATTTTCCATTGGTCCCTCCACTTTGACCACTTGCCCTCCCCTCCTTGTACAGCAATTATGAAACAAAAATGTAAACCTGACTTTCTGGTTGCTACCTAGTCGGATTCAGGCTTTTCCTCCTAAGTGGATATCTCTTTCTATCCCTTCCTAACTCTAATGAACATGTCTTCTTGGACTGCAACTCTGCAGTCACCTCCACATTTGAGGGCAACTATCCTAGTAACTTATTTTACCCTCTCGCCAATGCCCCCATCCTTTGAATAACCTCCCATCTGAAATCTGAGGATGACTAGGCAGTTATATCTGAGACACCGGTGGAAAACCTGCTCTCCTTGTTCCCAGAACGTATCAACTGCCCCTTTGATTGCCCTAGAGTCAAAGGTCCAGCTACCCTACTCTATACCACCCTTATTTCCTCTTTCCTTTCCCACCCTCACAAAATCTCCTCTATCTTCTAAGCCATGCTCAGACCCCGTGTCCATGCTCTATCATGTCCTCTCTCTTAGCTAAAGGCATCTTTTCCTGTAGCACCCAACTTAATATTTGAAATCCATCTAGGGTTATAACACCTTGCTCACTGCTTTTAGCTCCAGAGGAGATGGGCCTAGCTCAGCATTCAGGGATATAGTGTCTAGCCCCCACTTCGGGCAATATAGTGTTCAAATCATTGACTAGGAATATAGTACCCATCCCAATCCTTAGGGATACATGTTCATTCCAGATCACTATTCAGGGGTTTAGTGGCAAGTGCACTGTTCCGCAGTGCTAGGCCTTCAGGCTGGCACCGCATGTCTTCTCTTTTAGGCCTCTTAACTTCCAAAACAACAAAAGATATGTTATGCTTCCAAGAGCTCCCAGGAGCCTTGTCTCTCTCAGCACAGTCAGCTGTCCTTTTCAAACCCAGTCCGTACGTTGTCTCAGCTTTCCTGAGGTTTGGATGGCGTTTCCCCCATCCTGGCAACCCTCTGCTTCCTGTCTGACTGCTTCTGCCATTTCCCTATTTCTATTTGGCCTCATGTAGGCATCTCACTTCCTGAAGCAATTTAATACGGCACCGCCCTAGTTAGATTCCTGATTCACTTGTATGGATCTTTTAGGGAGGCTCTGATAGCTAATCTTCTCTTTTGTCGATCCTGGTCTGCGACTGTAGTGTCCTGAAGTGTCCTTAGTCCTGGCGACCATCTGAAGTCCAGGAAGAGGTGCCGCTTTCCTCGCTCTGCTCTACTCTGCCTGCTCCAGACTTCTATGTGTCTTTGCTGATTCCTGCTGATCAGGAGTCATCTGTGTTGTAGATTATCTTGTCAGACTGGTGAGTGTACACAAGTATCCCTGTTGACATAGGGGATCCCACATTGCTGCATTCTTTGCTGCACAGTTATCTGTCCCTGCTTCTGGGCTGTGGGTGTGTTCCCATCTTGCCATTAGCGTCCATTGTGGTATGTGGGAGCCCATGGCACTATATCATACTCTTCAGAGCTTTATAGCATTACCTTCAGGCATTTGGATTTAGGTTTCAGTGATGGATCCTGTAAGGAAAGCATGGTATCAAGAGTAAGACAGACACAAGTGACCACAGTTCAAGGGTGTTTATTGAACTTTAAAAAAGGGTTGAAACACACCGATCTAATCCTAAATCTAAAGATGGGAGCAAACTATGCAGTCCTAGTGGTGTCTTGTCAAAATAAAAGTTAAAAGGGCATATACTAAAAAAAACCTATTGCCAATCCTGACCTCTAATTACAAATAGTGAGGGAAACAGTGTTATGTAAAAGAAAGAAGTGTCCATGAAATTCTAAATCAGGATATTCAGGCCATTGGCCTCCCTTCCCCATGTTTTCAGTCCGGGACAAGGTGACACACTCGAGGTTAGCACAGTCTCTGGCTTCTCTAGCATGAGGGTACAGTTCAAACATTAGCATCAAACATTAGTCTCTTTGCCTTTCAAAGTCTCTTATTTCAGAGGGCCTCATGCCACAGTCAAACAATATGTCATTTTCCTCTCAGGATTTCACACACACTCAATTTCTGAGGTGATTCACTATTCACCTCGGATCCCCCTGAGCCAGGCTCCTATCCTGTTTAACACAATGCTCATAGGAATTTCATCTATCCAATTCATGTATTCAATTTTTTGGGTGATTCACTGTTCACCCCGGAACCCCTCCACCAGGCTCAGATCCGTTTCAACACAATGTTCAATCAGTCTCCCTCCTCCGGGCTCAGACCAATTTTTATTTACTTGAACACAAACTTGCTTTAACCAAAAGCTCTCAGCTGATTTCTCTCTTTTGGGCTTGGACCAACTTTCTCTACTTTGTGATCAACTTTCTTTGCTCTATTAATATCGAACACTTTCGCTTGTACACAGGACCACTTCAATTCACAATCCTATGTCACTCTTTCGCTTTTGCTACCTTTCAGTTGGATATCCTACAGAGACATTCGAATGAGCATGCACGCACGCAGTGCCAGACCAGTCTGTCTAAGGTATCGTATCTTGGTTTCAAAGTCCAATCACTCATCTGTTGTCCAATTTTACTTGCGTTGGTTATCACATGCGCTTCATACACTATTTGCTTCAGTGTTCACCATACAATGTTGCTGCTTGCAACATTGGCTTCAACACAGACCGGTCTGGTATCGGCTTGCCCAATTCACCGGCTGTGTTGATTTCACTGGCGTGGTTTTGTTGTAGGAGCCAAGGACAGTACCACAGCAGCAGGCAATTCTCCCCACCTTGATTATCGACATGGGAGAGCCCCGGCTACCTCCCACATACAATGCAGGATTCTTCAGCCTGGTTTCCGGCTCTTATGTATCTATTCTTGAGGTTTTGTGAAAGTAACGGTTCTTTGTCGAAATGGTCAAGGTCACTTCCCTCCTTGCGATCCCCTTCTGTTTTGCCATCTTTCACCTCATTTTAAACTGCCATCTTGGAACTGCTGCTTCCTCGTGTGCTTTGCCTCGCTCAGAGTGTGCTCTTGTGCTCCGCCTTTTAACCATGTGGGGAAATGTAATGGAAGTCAGGTGTGTGTGATGGTCAGTAATTGCCTGACCCTGCTTTACCATTGTATTGGGACATGTCAGATATACGACTAGGGTGTTAGTACATTTTCTCTCATAGCAAGCTGCCCATGAGAAGGTGTTTGTGTTGTGAAGGGGGGGGGGTTGAGTTCCTAACTATCCTACCTGGTAGGATGAGATAAAGGTGTTATAGGGAAGGGGATGCTGCGTCTCACCATCCGGTGTCCCACTCCCACTTCACGAAGACCCCTCACCCAGGTGATCCTCCCGCACTGCTCCACCCCCAGGAACTGGATCCAAAAGTGATGGCCGTGTATGGCCATCTGGATGGCTGATCCCCAGGGACTAGCAGGTGAGACACATTCAGGTTTCTCACAATCCCCCTTAACATTTGGAATAAGGGACCCTGTGGAGAGGGTGGCTCAGGAGGTGGGTCTTACTGCCTTGCCCAGTTGCTTGGATGATCTGTAATCATAGTAATCTTACTAGGTCCCTCTTCCACTGGTCTCACATAGAGATGCTCAATAGATCTTTGGAAACAGGGTAAATCTACCTCACCAAAGTCCAGTTATTCAGAGACTAGGACAGCAGCTTCATAGAGCTGGCATGGAAAAGGAGGGGGATTCTGGAACTCTAAACCTGTACCAACTCCAGGCAGCACACAGCTCTGAATTATTCCAACTATAAATTGATGGTACTTCAGTAGCTAATGCTCAATTGTTCTAACCCTCAAAGTCATTTTCCTCCATGCACCAAAAATCAGACTCCTTCTACCCTCTCTTTTATATTTTCCTCCTATCCTTCCCTCCCAAATGCCCAATGCTCGCAATGTTGGGGTCCTCTTTGACAGTGTAATACAACTTAAAAAAATGATTTATCTTTGCAGCCACACCTTCCAGATGAAATCTACTGAACTTAAGGAAAAGCTTTCCTCACCTTAACTACCACTCCTCTAAAACCTTGATTTCCACTCTGGTTCTCAGTTAGCTCAATTCGTATTCTAGGCTCTTCCTGAGCCTTTCTCCCTACTCTTTTGTACCTCCCTCAACTAAAGACAAAACTCTGTGACTCTTACTCTCTGCAAATTCCCATACTCCTTTCCTACCTCCACCCACCTCCTCCATGCAAGGAACATAAGTCATTCTCCAAATTCCTTCTCCTTGGATTCATATCTAGTTATGATACGATATGATAAGTCATTTATACCACACCTGTACACAAGTGTTTCTGCAAAGATGGGATGTCTCCTCCCCAGTTGGCTAACTCTGCCTTCCTTTACTCAACACTTAGCACTGTGAAGACTGAAAGCCTGCTCAATCTGTCATTTTACACCCTCCCCTGCCCAGTAACTGCTCCTGCTATTTCACCAGTATTGCTCGCCACCAAGTTAACACCCAAATCCGTGATACTAAAAGCATTGTCGCATTGCAGGCTTTCATGACTGTGCTGGACAATCACCACCTATCCAGGGAGGGTGTCAGAGTAGTACAGCAGCATCTTTCTGTAAGGAACTCATGGTGGCAACAGTAAAGACAGACACAAGTGATCACAGTTCAAGGGTGTTCATTAAACTGTAAATGTGGGTTGGAAAAACGCCTAATCTAAACCTAAATCTAAGATGGGAGCAAGCTACAACCATCAAATAAAAATAAGGCCGTCTTAGTGGCGTCTGTTTAAAATAAAAGACCAACACAAAAAAAAATGATTGCCAATCTTTATGCTAAATACAACAAAGAGTGAGGGATAAAGTTCATGGGACAGAAAGAAGTGTTCACAAAGAATAAGTCATGATGCGGTAGTCGGGGTCTCCCTTCCCCACGTTTTGAGCATAGGACAAGTTGGAACTCCTGAGCACAGCACACGCTCGAGCTTCCCCAGCACGAGCTAACAGTTCCGCTCTCAGCTTATCAGGGCCTTCAGTGGTTAAGTCTCTATTCTATAAAAAGTCTCTTGCCTCCGAGAACCTGATGTGTTCAAAATTAATAAACAAAAAGTTATTTTCCGTATAGATGGCGGGTGATGACCTTCCACCCCTGGATCCTGGATCTTCTGGGCTCAGATCTACAAAAAGTTTGTAATGATGTCAGGACCTTCGATAGTGAAGTTTTCTCGTTTCCGAGGGCCTGATATGTTCAACGTACCAAAACAAAAGTTCAACAACTGTTCCAAAGTTATTCTCTGATTCACTACGGCTTTTAACACAATCTCATCTGTGACATTCACAAATCTTAATGTCTTTTTAAGCAGTTCACTGTGGACATCCCTCTGTCAATAAACAGTTAATCGGGACTTTTGGCTTCGCCCCTTCTTTATCGGCATCCCTCGTGTTAACTGTTGCCAACGTTTACAATTTACAATTACTTTAACAGGTCTTATGTTGCAGGATTTGCTCCCCTTAGCTACACAGTCATCTGCCGGTCAAACGTTTTTGACTGTATAGAGTATTTTACTAGACCCCTGCATGACCTCCTTCTCACCTTTCTCCTAAGGCCTTCTGGGAACGATATTTTCAACAAAGGATAATTTCTCAGAGTTTTTCGAGTGAGCACGCACCTGGTGCCGGACTCCTCTATAGCTGGCTTTCCCCTTGCGTATCAATAGTTCTTTGTACTTTAATTAGCAGCTTGCTGCTTTTGTTGAAGGCAGTTCAGTTCCTTATTTGCTTTCCCCTCTACTTAACCAACTGTGATGAACCGCTTGGCTTTTCTTATCTCTGGAGTCAAGGCCGGTACCATGGGGCAAGCGTCTTTCCCCAGCTTGGTTGTCAGTGGAGGAGGCCCCCATGTACCAATGTCATCTGCTGCTACACACACTGGCTATTGTTCGCGGTCTTACAGTTCCTTCTGCAGAAGTTTTACAGGCCTTGGTCGCAAAGGTCAAGGTCGCTTCTTTCCTTGGCACCCTCCCTCCTTGGCACCCTCTCTATTCGCCCCATCTTTCTCCTTCTCTTGAACTGCCACACAGAGTTATGTCTCTCATTGTGCGGTCTGCCTTGTTCGTATTGTGCTCTCGTGTTCCACCTTTTATCCCTGTGGGGAAGAGAAAGGGCTGCCAGGTCTATGATTCTGGTCAATTGCCTGACTTTGCCTGACCTGTGCACTGGGACATGTCAGGTAAACAGCTGTGGTGTTTTTCCGTCATCTTTTGTGGTGTGTGAAAGTGTTCATGTCAGAAAAGGGGGGAGGGGTAGAGTGTTAGAATATCCTACAGGGTAGAATGGGGAAAAGGTTTTATATGAAGGGGGATACCGCGTCTCACCCATCAGTGTCCCACTTCTACTCCCCGTGGACCCCACATCCAAGTGATCTTACCACACTAGTCCACCGCCAGGAACTGGATCCAATAGCAATGGCCGTGTCCAGACCACCTGGATGACAGATCCCGGGGGAGTAGTTAGTGAGGCACCTCCAGGTTTCTCACACTTCCTGCCACCCACCTTAAATTCCCCAAACATGCCCCTTTGGCAACTTAAATATAAAACTTTGTTGTGCCCAGTCCATGCTCTCATTTTAATGTTTCCTTTCCACCACTGCACCAGATTCTGCTCATTAGTATCGATCAATACTTTTGCAGCATCCTGCTAAGGGTTTGCTTCCCTCACTGTTGTCCCTGTTGTCCTGCTTATATACAGCATTTTCGAATAAAGAGCTCAAATTTCCTCCCTATAAATACTATATCTTTGTATACATGTAACAAATATGAATTATACACTATGTAAACATTAAAAGAATGATGTAGATTATCATCTAGCAGCCCTGTAGTTAAGGTTAAGTTGCTCGATTCATAGAGCACTTTTTGGGCAGCTTATAACTTTGCCCTCCCTGGACAAATCCTCACCAAACTTTGCAGAAAATGTATATGGCCCCCTCGGATAGATTATGTCAAGTTTGGTGAGGCTTCGTCCAGGTGGGGCAAAGTAATAGGGGGGGGGCACATTTGTGGTTTTCCTCATATGCGCAATGGAAAAATAATGTTGTTCACGCCTACAGGCCAAACCGCCGGACGGATTTTCACCAAATTTGCGCCAGGAGTAGTGACTTGTTCCCGAAAGTGTGCTTTTGTAAATTTGGTGTACATTCATCCAGTTGTTTTTTTAAAAAGTGCCAAAAAGTAGGTAGAACAGAATTAGTGATATGTGGGTCCGGTTCGCAGACTTACCTCTCTATCTGGTCCGCAGACACCCTCCTGGACCAATCAGAGAGCGCCCACTGATTGGTCAATTACAAACTTGTGGTGCTTCATATTTCTTAAAACACCTGCCATATTGGATTAACGGACAGACGCGGTTGCCCACAGATATCGCAGTACAAACATATTAAAAAACACAGCATTGCACATGTCAAACTAATGAAACAATCTCTCGGGAGGTAAGGGGTGATGAGGATGACATGGGATATGGCCATAAAAATAAAAAAAGGGTGCTTTTTCATCTCCGAAGTCCACAAACAGTCCGAATGTTTGGAGGCATCCATACATATTTCTGCGTTACAGGGTTGGTGAAAAGCAGTTTTTGGATGGCTCACAACTTTGGCACCATTCAATGAAACTGCATGCAATTTTGCAATATCATGGTGGACCTGACCCTGAATGGTTCTGCAAAGGTTAGTGCAGTTTTGCCAAGAGAGATCAAAATTAGAGGGGGCTCCCAAAATATCTGAAAGGCTTATAAATTTAATGACTTTTGATGAATATGCATAAAACTTTGCAAAACGGTTTTAGACCCAGATTTGAATGTATTTGCAAGATTTTGTGACGAATGTGCAGAAACGATTTCAGAACGATTATAGACCCATCCTTAAATGTCTGTGCAAAGTCAGAATGGATTTAGTCAAGTGGGGACTAAGTTATATGAGTATTTTATGTATGTACATTTTGACACTTTTCAAAAAAGAAAACATGTACGGATTTGCAGCAAACTCGTGCAAGGACATGAAGCATGGTTTTGAAAATGTGTTTGTGTTTTATTTTTTGAGAAGTGTCATAATGTAGGTACACAACATTGTGATATACCTTTGGTGACTGAGGTATAGCCTGTGGCCATGGGCAGTGGCCAGATTGTCTGAGTCATGGCTCAGGGCCATGACTCAGACAATCTGGCTAAGGGCCATGGTCACGAGGGACCAGAAATGGGGTTAAAGTGGGCATGTCCTCCAAGGACCGGCTATGTGGTAAGGTTTTTCGAAATTGGGATAGGTTTGAATGGGAAAAACTATTCTGCTCGTGGCTACAGCCCGAAGTGCTGCACGGGATTTCAGCAAACACTTGCGTGGAGCATCAGCCAAGACCTCAAAGCATGGTTTCTCAAATCTGTCCTGTGTTTTCTTTTTTCTAAAGTGTCAAAATGTAAGTACAAAAAATTGTGATATGACTTTGGTGCCTTGGCAACAGGCCTGGCCCTGATCAAGGACCAATGTGTACTCTGATATGCTGATTGGGGCATACGGCTTTGGTCGAAACCCTAGGTTTGAATGGGAAAAAATATTCTGCTTGCGGCTACTGCATGAAGTGCTGTACTGGATTACACAAACCTACATGAGGAGCATCAGCAAGGACCAGAAAGCATGCTTTTGCTAATCTGTCTTGCGTTTTTTTTCCAAAGTATCCAATTATAAGTACAAAAAATAGTCATATAACTTTGGTACATGGACAGTGGGCGCGGTCCTCGGCAAGGACAAATGCCTGCTCTGATTTACGTATTGGGGCAAGCGGCATGGCCGAAGCTCTAGGTTTAAATGGAAAAAACAATTCTGCCTGCGGCTGCAGTCCGGAGTGCTGGACGGGATTGCAGAAAACCTGCACAAAGAGCATCAGCAAGGACCTGAAAGAAGGGTTTTGCAAATCTGTTCTGTGTTTAACCTTTTTGAAAGTGTCAAAAAGTAAGTACAAAAAATAGTGACATAACTTTGCTGCCTGGGCAGTGGGCCTGACCCTCGGCAAGGACAAATGTATACTCTGATTTGCCTATGGGGGAATGCGGCATGACCGAAGCCCCACCATGGGGGAGGGGCTTCGGTCATGCCGCATTCCCCCATGGACTGAGGAGACTGGCCATGCAAGCCAGGAGCACTGGTCATTGTTCACATTATGAGGGTATAGTAGAAACTGAACTAGGATGCAGGGTAGGTGCAGTGGATAACAGGGGTGGTTTGGTGGGGCTGGGGTCATGGTCGAGCCTCCTGCCCTAGGCAATTCAACCATGACTTGCATCCCCAGCATGCGCTGCTGATAACGACACACATCAGTATGTGTCGCAAAAAATATGTTTGTTAAAGGAGGTTTACAGTTCTTTCATATATGTTAAAAGAGGAATTATTAATAACTTGTATACATGAAATATTTTCACACATAAAAACCGATGAAATTCACAGAAAAAACATTGTTAAAGGGACATTATTGTTAAGTTGCACTAATAAAAACCTATTAAATCCAGTGAAGAAACTTTGTTAAAGGGACGTTATGGTTAAGTTGCACTAATAAAAGCCTATGAAATTCAGTGAAATGACTTTGTTAAAGGGACGTTATGGTTGCATGTAAAACCGGAAACCCCCAGAAATTCACCAGTTATTGTAAGCCAAGCAACCATAAATTGTGCCACCACCATGAACTACTAAGACTACCACCCAGAAAATCATAGATGACATCACAAATGTCATGGATGATATCACTGATGACATGACATATGAAATGAATTTTGCTGAAGTGTCACTACAAGGGGTTATGTTTATAATGTGGGTAACAAGATGTCAGGGGTGATCGGGAGACTTATTCTGAACTACTTAATGTATTAAAGAACATACTCCTCTAAACAAAACATTATATTATAGTGTTTTGATGTTAATACAGGAAACTAACCATACATAGGCAATGGCTGCAGCGTGCACAATAGAAGTACAATATTTTTGTACGAGGGTTTTGACGGGCACCGGAATGAGTGAGTAACGTGGGATTTCTCCTCCGCTCGAATGATTTCCGTGGCAGCCAAGAGGTCAAACTGCACGCCATTGAAAACACGTGGTCCTCATTGTGAAAGGTAAGCACAATGTGATTGATGTGCACCCGTATAGGCGGCGTAGTAATGCGCTTATAAAATCAAAGGTTTAAAATACAATAAAAGCATAAAACAAGTGTTCTCCATTGGAGAAAACAATGAATCAGATCTAATTTTAAAGGTTCTGACGAAGGTGCGTCTCTTTTGTTTGTTCAAGGCACTGCATACTAGCGGTAAGCCGGTATCCTTTCTCCTGTAGGACAACGCTAGCTAAAGAGGTTGTGCAGCGGTGCCGTGTTTTCCTCCTCTGATAGTCCTGTATGCAAAATTGTGGGCTACAAATTTGAAAAAACAACTTACAGATGACAACAGTGAGTAGTGGTATTAATGATGTGCCATACATTTTTTTGGCCATCATACAGAACTAAGCTATTTGAGAAATGCATGCCTTGTACAAAGTACGGTTTTTGAGGAGCCACTTTTGTCCCTTTTGTGTCTTTGGCATGCCTGTGACATGAAGTCCTGGAGTAAGTACAAGGATTGACCCGATACCTAAGTAAAAATCTATGCCCAAAAATAAAAAGAAAAATGAACAAGCACATCATTAAGTGCTGCTCCCGGGTTATAAGTCAGATTTTACATTTGAAAGCCTAGGAAAGATTGTATAAATGAAAAGAATAAAAATGAATTGTTCTAGCTCTAAATACATTCCTTTTGAGAAGTATTGAAAGAGTCAGTGCTATTAACAAGATATAGACTTAGTGAAGGAGCTGGAGTTATGAACAGCTTGCTTACATTGCCCTTTTGTGTCCCATTGTTTTTTTTTTTTCAAGTAATGCGTGTACATTGTTGTTTGTGTCTGAATAGGTCGAAGTGTAATAGGATTAGTGTGTCAAATTATTGTGCTGAATGGCATTTTAGTTTAGGAGACCTTGTAAATAGTTGAACCCATGAAATGAATTAATCTTAGACTGACATGTTGTATCTGTCTTTATGTATTCTTTGTAGAATCGGTTGCTCAAATCTACTGTTGGGGTATAAATTCGTTTTCGACTTGCTTTGAAGAAATTCTGTCCTGAAGATGGCCTAGGAAAAGAAAGATTAAAAGACACTAGGGATAGTGTCTGAAATAAATTAACGGCCGAAACATGTCGACAGTTATCTAAAATACCCATGCGAATGAACTGTGGGATTTTTTCATGCAAACAAAGTGGTCAAAATAATATAAAACTCTGTTGTAATTTTTTTCCCCTTTTTTTTCTAATTGGTGCTTGGTGCACTTTGTTTTTTGAGAGTTATATAGCTTTTTAGTTATTGGCACATTGTTATAAATATGTAATACTATGTATGTGGCAATCGCCTCCTTTTTTAATGTTATACAACATGTGATAATAATACAATTGAAAATATTTTTGTAAGTACTGGATGTGCATTGGGTTCATGACTTTAGATAGGAACACATGTAAAAGGTATCTGTCTAATTTGTAAGTATGTTTTCACATCAGAACACTGGGGCAATGGAAAGAGGGGTATCAGACTCACCTTTATGTTTTGCTCTCTTCTGAGTTAGTTCCCTTTGAGCCTTGATCCCCGAGAAAAAAGTTGGGAACTTTACCTGCTTTTGGTAATACTTAGGAGGTGGGTGCCAAGAATTTGCCTATTTGTTTACATTATGAAGGACAGCCTTACCAAAGTTGTCTTCCTCTCCTGAAAAGGAATCTCCACAGTAAAATGTACTGAAAGTGTGAAGGGACGACCAGTTTGCCGCTCTACAAATCTCTTGCACCAGCACACCTCTTTCCAGAGCTGAAGAAGCAGCCACTCCTCTATTAGAATGCACCTTCAGAGCTACGGGTGAATCTTTGCCTGTTAACAAGTAACACTGTTATGCACGTTTCAATCCATCTAGAGATTGTTTTGTGACTGCCATGCCTAGTCTTTGGCCAGCATAACCGATGAAAAGTTGATCATCTTGGCGAATACTTGCAGTCCTTGTAATGGATTAACTTAGTACCCTTTTCAGGTCTAAACAATGTATACTCCCCACCTCTTTAGATGGATGAGGGAGAGGGTAAAGAGAAGGCAGTACAATGCATTGTGCTAAATGAAATTCTGACACAACTTTCGGAAGGAAAGATGATCTAACTCTTAAAACTACTTTATCCTTGGAAAAAGACATAAAAGGTTGTTTGGAAGATGAGGCTTGTAGCTCATTTACCCTATGGGCAGACGTGATCACTACTAGAAAGGCTATTTTCATAGTGAGCATCCTCAAGGACACAAATGTAAGGGCTCAAATGGAGCTCCCATAAGAAATCTTAATACAAGATTTAAATCCTATGATGACATTTTGAAGGGAGAGGGTGGAAACAAATTTGTTAAACCCTTCGGAAATTGTACACAATCAGAACTTTGAAGTATGAACCCTCATTTGGAGATCTTTTAAAGCTATATAGTGCCACTAAGTAGCCTTTCACCATGGTCACTCGTATCCCAGAATGGGTCAGGTGAAGCAAGAAAGATAGAACACGGGGAAGTCTACATGGGAAAGGATCTAGTCTCTTCTCCCTGCACAAGCTGCGAAACATATTCCGATGGCAGCGGTACAGGGATTTAGTTGCTGGCCTCCTTGCCAAAAGCAACACCTCCATTGCGTCTTCAGGGAGTTCCCAATCTTCGTATTTCACCATTTCAGACACCAGGCATGAAGTATGAGGGCCCTGATCTCTGGGCAAATAATGTAACCTCCAGAGGCGTTGCTAGGGGGGGCTAAGGGGGCTATAGCCCCTGGTCTTTTTGTTGTAGCCCCGGATAGAATCTCAGGAGCTACAGCCAAAAGTCTAGCTAGCCCCCAGTCCCAACAGTTACGACATTAGCGTAGCCCTGGGTCTTTTCGAGACCTAGCAACACCCCTGGTAACCTCCCTCTTGTGAGAGTATGTCCTCTCTTTGGGGAAGACAAATTGGAGGGCAGATGGCCCTTTCCAAAAGGTCCAGGTAACAAGTTCTCCTGGCCCAATCTGGAGCAATCAAGATCATGGTTTTCCCGCACTTCCTCAACCTCCTGATGACATGAGGAATAACGGGTACTGGCGCAAACATGTCCACCATGAATGCGTCTCCTAGAGCTTCTCTTTGGGGAAATTCCCTAGAGCAGAACAGCTCGCATATCCAGTTGACACTGGTCATGAACAGATCTACTTGAGGGGTTCCCCAAAGGGCAAAGATCTACAGAAGGACTCCCCGAGCAAGTTCTCACTCATGGGAGATCGTGCTCGGCATGCTCAAAGAGTCCACCACTGTGTTCTTTTCTCCGGCTATATGAAATGCCAGAAAAGTGGTTCCTTCTCTCAGTGCCCAGAACAAGAGATGCATTGCCTGTCTGCACAGGCGTAGTGGCCCTACTTCCCCTCTCTTGTTGAGGTAGTGGCTGGCCACTTAGTTGTCTGTCATTATCAGGACACTACTTCCCCATATTGAGGGCAGGAAGACCATCAGCGCTAGTCTGATTGCCCTCAGCTCTACCAAGATGATATGGAGTCTGGTCTCCGATTGAGACCAATGTCCGGTTATTGAAAGATCTCTCATGTGCGTTTCCCATTCTGTGAGGGAAGCCTCTGTCACAACTTTAATCTCCGGCCATGGTTGCCACAAAGGTTCTCCTCTCATCACATTCTCTCAGCTAGCCCACCACAGGAGATCCTGGGCAACCTTTGTCGGGACCTGGAGAAGGTCTGTCATCCTGTCGGAGAATTGAGACCACTGAGATTTGAGTGCCTGTTGAAGGGATTTCATTCTCAGATGGGCATCTTGTACCAGAAAAATGCAGGATGCCATGAGGCTGAGCAAACTTAGGAAGTCATAGGCCAGACGATGTTGTTCACTCTGGAATTTTTGGACCATCTGCAAGAGATGTTGAGTCATTAACTCAGGTGGTAAAGCTTTTCCCAAAGCTGGATCCAGGACTGCTCCAATGAATTGGTGCTTCTTTGAAGGTGCCAAGTGGGACTTCCTGAAGTTCAGGGACAAGCCTAGCTTGTGGAGGAAGTGGCAAGTGCGACTGAGATGATTTAGAGACTGATCCGCAGAAATAGCCCTGGTCAACCAGTCATCTAGGTAGGGGTAGATGTGTATCCGATCCCTCCTTAGACTTGCTGCCACCACTGCCATAATATTGGTGAAGACTCTCGGGCTGAGGTGAGCCCGGAAAGGCTGCACTCGAAACTGATAATGAGGGATTCGGGCAAAATGACCAAATCCAAATGGCCTACACCACCAAATTACCTAAAATAGATACTACTAAATGTCCTACTGACTAAATGTTTGTAGGACATCTTGTAGTATGTATTTGGTGGTGTAGGTCATTCATTTATATTTTTGGTTGGAACGGCTGCGTGGTATACCCCACAACACCCCGCTCACTATACTGTATACTACAGTGAACAGGGCTTGCGTGGGACACCCCGCAGCTGACCCCGCCAGTTCCCGATCATGGAAGTCAAAGGTAACTGGCGTTGCAGGGACCAGCGAGGCGGAAGGAAAGGTAACTAGGGGGTTGGGAGTGTGGGGGGGTGGGTGGGGCTTAGGGGTTCTATAGATTTGGGGTTGTTTTCCCTTGGATGCCCGAATGGTAAACGTATGAACAATTTTGTATTTCTCATGCAGTCATTTCTGTCCCAAACTTTTCAGTCGTGGTAAAACAACCCCAAATCATAATGAGAACCATCAACTAGGAACTTCAGGTACACTCTGTCCTTCTGATGTATCGGCACATGAAAGTAAGCATCCTGAAGGTCCAATGACACCAACCAATCCTGGAGCCGAAGGGCCTGGAGGATCTGCAAAAGAGTTACCAGATTGAACGCGTCCTTCCTGAGATGGAGGAATAAAAATTAAACAGATGTCCTCTCCATCCTTGATTTGAAGGCTCAAGTTGTCTGATTGCCACCCATAATGATTTAGCTGCAGTTTGAGATGCTTGCAGTTTTTCCTGGCTACTATCAGCTTTCTCACCAAACAGGGAAGTTCCATCAAATGGCATGTCAAGCAGATATGCCAGGATATCTGCAGAAAATCCTGATCTTTTCAAGACATGCGCCTGAGCACTGTACTGGCAGCCATGGACCTGCTTACTGCCTCCACCATATCCAGGCTGGACTGTAACAAATGCCTCATGTTGTTTTTTCCATCCTGTATTAGTTTATGAAACATTCTCTTTCTTCTCCCTCTGGACTGCGAGAGCAGCTACACCTTAAATGGTGTGAGTGTACTTCGCTAAGGCACTGGTAGAATTTGATGATTTGGAAGCCATGCTGTCTGCACTAAACACTATTTTTGCTAAAGAGTCAATCCTTCTATCTTTCTTATCTGCTGGAGCCGAAGGGTAACCTGCAACCTTTGATGAGCTTTACTGCTTGAACCACCAGGCTCTCAGGTGTAGGGTGTCTGTTCAAAAAAGGAAGGTCCACACAAGCAGTTCTACATTTTTTTGTTAACAGTTTGTTAACTTGTGGGACGTGATCTGGCTCTAACCTGTTTTCCAAAACCCTTACTGTTAAGGCTGCATGGAATGGTAACACAGCCTCCGTAACTAGACCACTGTCCAAAGTATATATAAGGTCATCAGTCTTCATAGCAGCTGCTGGGATGGACCACCCCAGATACTCAGCCACTTTACAGATTACAGCCCTGTATGAAGGGTCAGCCTGAACAGCCATCTCTGGGTTACCAAACTCTGTTTTGGCTGAAGTTTACCAGCTACTGGTCTCTTTCAGAGTGTCCACCAGATTTTGTATTTTATACTCTTCAGAGATCAATTCCTTTGGGACATTTGGTGTACCATGTTCGTGCCCAAAAGGGGGCTGATCACCTTTTTTATCTTCCTCATAAATAGATCCCATGTGCCTGAAGAAATCAGGTTAAGAAATGGGTTTAAAGCACTTTGTTATATCTGCCACAGGCTTTGCATTCTTCGAGAGCTCTGACTGCTCTGACAAAGTTGAAGGTGTCAAAGGCATCAAAGGTTTTGAAGACTTCCTCAAAGCAGTCAGTGAATGGGCTGACAATTAAGTATGCATTGATGGCTGTAGATGGGTTACATGCCTCGAAGGTTCAGGCGATAAACATAAAGGCTTCAATACCTTTGATGAAGTCTTTGATACTGAAAATAAATGCTTTGAGGGGCCAGACAGAGACTCTTTCTTGTGTGTCGAGGAAGACTCCTTTGACTTGTGTGAATAAGGTTTCTTATTCATCCGGGGTCGAGTTCTTTTTTTGGAAAAGAAATCTTTTCGGGAGAGGAAGACGACGAGGTTCTATGGTGTTGTTTTTTACTCTTCTTATGAGAACAGGACACGAGTGCCGTGAACTAGACCTCAAATGTCTTCAGTGTTTTGGATGTTTTCTAATGGGAGAAACATCTCTCGATTCGGTGAATGATTTTATTTCAGAGGGGGTAAGGCCTAGGGATTTGGATGGAGGGCTTACCTTCATCGAGTTTTCCCATTCCTTTCCTGCAAGGTCTTGACAGTCACCTATTGACATGAGACACAGTTGTCGACTTTGTGTCCCAACCTCAAATAACATGGACTGATGCAGAGGTTCTGTGATAGACATTTTCGCTCCACAGTCTGAGCACTGCATGATGCCTGTCTTCGGTGTCAAGGACATTATACAAAGATGTGTAAAAACATAATAAAGATTTCAGTGAGGCGAGTGGCTCCAAAGCACACAGCAATTCAGAAAAACCGTAACTGAGGTAACAGTCAGTGCGCGTGCTTCATATACCAGTGTCAACGTCACACAGACTTGAATATCAAAGATGAGGAATACTCCTGAGGACACAATCCACTCGAAATGCTGTATATAAGCAAGAGAATAGTCAAGGATTCAAACCCTTTTCAGGGTGTGACACAGTAATGCATGGATATTAGTATGCACGGAGACTGCACTTCTGAGCGAAGAAAGTGGGACTTTAAACATGCTTATCTTGGTAAAATTGAGCATTGCTAGTCCAATACAATACTTGAGCAGGAAGAAGTCATACAAAAATAAAAGTTCAACAAACAACACAATATTTGAACACATTGGGCCTCATTACGACCCTGGCGGTGGTGGTATGAACGGTACCGGTAAGGCACCGTCGGGCTGCGTGGCACCCGTGAGCATAACTCGTAATTGCGCTGGCACCGTTATCAAAGGTGCCAGCGCATCCATGTTCCCCACCTCCATTCTGCCCTATGTGGCAGAATGGGGATCGGGAGCCCGGCAATACCGCCACCCGCGAATGGGCAATTACCGGCACATTTATCTCATAATGAGCTGGTTATTGCCCATTCGCGGGAGGCGCTGCCGGTAGCAAGCATGGCAGTAGCCATGCCTGCCATACAGGCACGGCTACCGCCATGCTCGTAATGAGGCCCATTGCCTTATATTCTGTGCTATTTCTACACAAATATTAACATTTTAGGTAACAACTTTTCCAGAACGGTGTGTTCCAATTCCCTTTTCATAACACATATAGCTGTCCTTCAGAACACCTACTTTCGGTGTCTTCAGAGGACTTGTGGGGCATTTATGGGGCATTTATGTATGGATCAGAGAAGGTCTGCCTCATCCTGTCAATGTTGACGATGAAGCCTCTGATGATGGTGGATGTGGGCATGACAGGCGGGCACCAAAGCCCGGGCAAAAGCAGAACAAGGTGGATGGGCTTGCTCAGCCGGAAGAAGTCAGCAACAATGTCTTCCAAAATGGTGAGTGCACCACTACACAAAAGAACATGACACTGTATCCATACGCCCTCTTTCTGATTGAAAATGCCTCAAGAAAAATAAGCACACCACTTTTGCAATGAACCAAAAAGTAAAGAAAAAGACAAGATAATATTGCTGCTGCCCCCTGAGGCCGGGGTCAAAATTGTAAACGTTAAAGTCCTGGGTGGATCCCATCAAAAGAAATTTCCAAGGTGAGTTCAATGCAAATAAATGCCATGATAATGCACCTGATATAATGTCCATCATGACAAAAACTAAATCCAGAGTGATGAAAATCAAACACAAATGAATGTCCTAATTGGACTGGGGTAGGAAGAAATGTCTTTATGAAGAAACGAGACCTGGAGAGTTGACTTTCCACTGTGGCTGGCTGACCTCAGGATCTTTGGTGATTTGTGGGGCGCGAGCGGTAGTGGTGGGGTTATTGGATTGGGAATGGCCATGCAGATGATGGAGCCGAGGGTGTGCTGGAAGGGACAGCGGAGAAAGAGCAAGTGGCGGTCCCATCCTCGAATACTCATGCATATTGAAAAGGGATTCCTCCTGGCAAGCAGGCAGCCCAGGCAAGATAACCTGAGACTGGGCATGGCACTGGCTGAGAGCTAAAATCTAGTGGCAAAGGAGTACCTTGGTGTAGGCCAGTAGGTGCACTGCTGCAGAGCAAACACAGGCAACATGGCAAGATGTCTCCTGGTGCCGTGAGGGCTGATTTTGGACTGGGCTATCGTCCTGCCTATCCACAGAATTGTCCTCTTCAGATGCAGCTGCATAGGCCTGTTCCTGAGGAACCTGAGCATTCTCCCTGGTTGCAGCATAGGCCTCTGCAGATTCACGCGAAGCTGCAGCAGCCAGCTCTAAGGCAATCAAGCAACCTTCCTACTTACCCGAAGCAAACACCTCTTCAGATGAAGCTGATGCTGCCTCCAAGGCCTGCACAGGCCAATGCTGATATTAGGGACATTGGTCCTCATTACGAGTTTGGAGGTAGCCATACCCTTAATAAGGACATGGCTACCCCCAAACTCGGGTCCGGGTTCCCCGAATGGGGAAATACCAGGCCATCCCAACCTTGGAGGGCCCGGTATTTCCCCATTCAGGGAACCAGGACCCGGCCCACCCCCATTCCCATTCGAGCCCCCATAGGGCTCAATTGGAATGGGGAGCATGCTAACAACGGGCCCGTTAATGACGGGCCCGTTGTTAGCATGCTGGGCCACTCGCGGGACCCGCTAAGGACATCTGGTAAAACCAGGTGTCCTGAGCGGGTCCCACGAGCGGACCTCGTAATGGGCCGGTAAGAGGTTAACGGCACCGGCACCTTTACCGGCGCCGTTAACCCCTTACCGCCCTCCTCGTAATGAGGCCCAAAACATGTATGTGTGTTTCCTGATGGTGAATGTAGAAAAGACATAAATTGATAGTTTCTCCGGAAAGGGCCAAGAAAGTTAATGTTTGTCTGGTTGGCAAATAATCAAATCTAAGGATGTAAGGTGAGTCAGCCATTTTTGTTCTGATGGTGTCATACTCAAGAGCAGGTAACAACCTACCCACACAAAGGTGTTCAACAAATAGTGTGCACTATTCTACATTTTTAGGGGTTAACACCCTCTCTTCTCACTTTGAGTTTTCTGCAAGTATACACTTTGATCTCAGCATTTATCTTTCCATGAACAGAATTTGGTAACATAAACCAATGACAGCAATGAATTGTGAACAGTTTCTAATATAAGCGAATCACCCATGAGAATATATGAAGAATTTTTTGAAGGAGACTGGCCCTTGGGCGGCTCCATAAATCCACACCATTACAGGTCTCAACCTAATCCATCAATATGAAGTGCTTCAGTCTGAGCTTCAATGGATGCTGTCTAAGCAAGGAGATTCATTGCTCGTCTCAGGAAAGAATGTTCTATTGTCTGTAGGGAATCAGTTTGCTTAGGTCAGGTTAGATGCCTGTCCATGGTTTTCTCTTTGTAGTGATCACAATCAGCACTGCATGGAGGTGGCAGTGTGCACAGGAGTGGAATATGCAGGGCCTTTTGCTTTCAGATTTCCAACCACCAGGTATACGGTAATCTCAGCCACTTCATGGTTAGGTGGTGAGACCTTGGGCCACATTACAAGTATGTCGGTACAGTAACAATGGTGCCTGTAGCACTACCGGCCCTGTTGCTACCGTACCACCATAATACGAGCTGCGCTCACGGGTACCTGTCAGCCCGCCAGGTTTGACCTGGCGGGCAGAGCTGCACCCGCGAGCACAGCAAGTAAACGGTGCCGGTGCATCCGACGTCCCCGTTCCCATTGAGCCCTATGGGCTCAATGGGAATGGGGACTGACAGGCACTGGCACCCGGCAATGGAGGAATTACTGGGTCCGGCAAAGTCAGATTACCCCAGTAATTCCTCATATCCGGGTGCCAAATGTTTTCACGTGTTTGGAGGTAGCCTTGCCCGTTTTACCTTGTAACCTTGTATTAAGCCCCCTTGCTTCTGGGGAAAGAGTGCAACAGTCAGGACAAGTGGTCTCAGTTGCTCATATGTGATTCTCACCATGATAGGATTGCTGCAGACAACAGTACAAATACCCGGGAAATGTATTCAAATGTAGAAGATGGGTGGGGTTGTGCTAATTTACCAGTGTGCAGATTTGTGGCCTCCTTAGACGGTAGGCGTAAGGGTTAATGGTCACCGGTTACGAGGTCCCTTTGCGAGTTGGTACGCTAACTCCTGCTTTTAGCAGGCATTAAAAAACGAACCCGCAAAGGGACCAGGGTGCTAATTACGGTACCGCAATTCGCGGTACCGTAATTAGCTCCTTCCCCATTCCCATTATGCCCTATGGGGCAAAAATGGGAATGGGGAAGGGCAATGGAGGAAGGGGGAATTACCGCCCTGCCAACCTTGGAATAGGGCGGTAATTCCCCTTTCCTCCATGGCAGTACCGGTAATTTACCGGCATGGACCAAGGTGCTATTAGCACCTTGGTTTACCGCCTTCCGTGTAATGAGGCCCTTGGAGTCTTCATCTGCCTGTAAGCACAGAGACAGTTGCCATACGTGTCCAAAGCTGTTTACCAAGTGAAAAGGGGACATGGCTTGGTGATGCTATATGACCATGACTGTTGCCACATGTGTGGGTGGGTAGTGACATCAGAGCTCTTGTGCACTTGTCTTAATGGAAAGTAATGTTGTCAACTCTCATACATGGAACATCACAGTAACTGTTTTTGCCATGCACACATGGTACACATCATCATTCCTAGTTTGCACTCCTCGAATTCCCTTAGGGATGCAGACATCGATGAAGGGCAGCACATGCTTCTCCTAGGAATGCAGATGCAGAAGTGGTGGCAGTGAGAGACCTCCTGTGGGTAGCTACTCCTTGCTGTGGTTGGAGATCGGCTTTTGGATTTGACCCTTTAGGTACTACCAGCACTTCTGGATCTGTGCCATCCTGTGTTTGGTTAGCCACTCCTTGCTGTGGTTGGGCACTAGCTTCTGGATATGCCACTTTAAGTACTACCAGCACTTCTGGATCTATGCCACCCTGTGTGTGGCTAGCCACTCCTTGCTGTGGTTGGAGGCCAGATTCTGCATATGCCTCTGTAGGTACTACCAGCACCTCTGGATCTGTGCCATACTGTGCGTGGCTAGCCACCCCTTGCTGTCGTTGGGTACACGGTTCTGGATATGCTTCTGTAGGTACTACCAGCACTTCTGGATCTGTGCCATCCTGTGTGTGGCTAGCCACTCCTTGCTTTGGTTTGGCATTTGATTCTGGATATGCCTCTGTAGGTACTACCAGCACTTCTGGATCTGTGCCATCCTGTGTGTGGCCAGCCACTTCTTGCTGTGGTTGGAGGCCAGATTCTGGATATGCCTCTGTAGGTACTGCAAGCACCTCTGGATCTGTGCCATACTGTGTGTGGCTAGCCACCCCTTGCTGTCGTTGGGTACACGGTTCTGGATATGCTTCTGTAGGTACTACCAGCACTTCTGGATCTGTGCCATCCTGTGTGTGGCTAGCCACTCCTTGCTTTGGTTTGGCATTTGATTCTGGATATGCCTCTGTAGGTACTACCAGCACTTCTGGAGATGTGCCATCCTGTGTGTGGCCAGCCACTTCTTGCTGTGGTTGGAAGCCAGATTCTGGATATGCCTCTGTAGGTACTACAAGCACGTTTGGATCTGTGCCATCTTGTGTGTGGCTAGAGACCAGATTCTGGATATGCCTCTGTAAGTACTACCAGCACTTCTGGATCTGTGCCATCCTGTGTGTGGCTAGCCACTCATTGCTGTGGTTGGGCACCTGGTTCTGGATATGCCTCTGTAGGTCCTACCAGCACTTCTGGATCTGTGCCATCCTGTGTGTGGCTAGCCATGCCTTGCTATGGTTGGAGGTCAGATTCTGGATATGCCTCTGTAGGTATTACCAGCACTTCTGGATCTGTGCTATCCTGTGTGTGGCTAGCCACTCATTGCTGTGGTTGGAGACCAGATTCTGGATATGCCTCTTTAAGTACTACAAGCACTTCTGGATCTGTGGCATCCTGTGTGTGGTAGTTGCCACAGCATTAGCTTTCTGTAGTATGCCCTTCAAGACTTGGTTGTGTTATAGGAGTGGGATCTTCTGATACTCTGGAGCTATGAGGCATGTCGCCTCTTTCAGAAACCCTTCATCATGACCTTCAGCTCAAAATCAGAAAACTTGGGGAGTCTTCACATGGTCCCAGTGGGACGTAAGCACTTGGGAGGGAGCTGGGGTTTCCACTGGGGTGTCTGAGGATGTGGAAGCAGTGATTCTGAAGGAAACCAAGAAGATTGGGGCCAGCAGGGGCTAGATGCTGTTGCTAGGGGCAGGGAGAAGCAGGAGCGAAAAAAAGAGAGAGAACATAATAGTCAGAGAGGGGTTAGAATGGTGAAAGGGGAGTGAACATGAACCAATTATCTAGTACCTGTAGGTAAATAAGCAAAATTGTTTATTAATACAATTATGGTCTGTTAATTGAATCAGTGAACACATGTTTCAGCTTCTCCAGAGCTCTCAAATTTACCAGTCCCATTCATGAGAAAGTCATCCTGGAATATGGAACCTCCTCCCCATCAGCATCAGACTCGCCCCTACACTCCTACAATTCATAAAAGAACTCAATACCCACATCTACAAGGAATGCCTCCTCCTCAACACATAGGCCAACATATAGCCGGTCACGCCACCTGACTCACTAGATGCCACCCGCCCTTCACCTCCCCACCTCTTGGTACAGCTGTATCCCTCCTATGTGCCCCTCTGTATCCTACCCCGCTGTATATCTGTTCTGTTGTTAGCTCTGAAAAGTGCTCCATTATGTATCTGTATTGTTGTATAACTCTGTAAAGCTCTCTGTTGCTTCTCGAAGCTAGGTTCACGCTCAATAAATACAATAATAATAATAATAATAATAATAATAATAATAATAATAATAATAATCCAGTCCTGATATTTCTTTGAATTCTGGGATGGGATTTATCATTTTTGCTGATCCATTTTACTATTTAGGTCTACAAATCCAGATAAACAGGACTTGATTTCACTCTCATGCATGGAACTGGGAAATTTGACATCTCTGATACTCTCGTGCTTTGTCAAGACCAGCAACCTGTGTAAGAGGGGGAAGAGATGGAAAATATGTGCGGTTACATGTATCTATGTATGTGTGGGATTTATAAAGTGCACACCTATCTGGGAAGCCACAGGGGGCTGTGCATAAGGGGCGCCTCTAGGGCTTAGAGGGGGGGGGTGCTGGACTGGAATGAGTGGGTGGAGCATGGGAGGAGGGTGACTCCAGCAGGGAGAATTAGGGTTGAGTGAAGTGATCAGCGATTGTTCAGTAGGGTCTTGGGGTCCATTCAGATTCGTAGAATATAGAGGGCCATTTAAATGTGCAGGTTTCTCAATAGAATTGTCTAAATGTAACCTCAATGGAGACAGATCCAACAATTGCAGATAGGTTTTCAAAATCACAGGAAAAATAGTATGACCAAATGATTATCACTTGTAACTAGCCTTCGCAGCGGATGTATGTGTATGTGCGTGTGTGTGTCTGTGTTTCGAGTAATGTGGTATTACTTGGGCGTCTATGTTAGCAACACATTTCTCACTGCTGACACTGCAAACCACTCACATTCATTACTTGGCTTGTGTGACTCCTTGATCAGCAGCCGGGCCACATGGAAAGGATGTTTTCATAACAATTAAATCACATGTGTTTTGCATGAATCCCTGGGTAGGGCAATGTGCAATTGCGAAGATATGTGTGTGTGTGTGTTATCAGATGTTCTAAAATGCGTACTATGTCATCACCTGACACTCTTAGTGGATGTCTCATTCTAGGTAATTTGTGAGTGTCCATTTTTGTGTATTTCTCATTATGGGTTATTTATGGGAGTGTGATGTAATGTAATCTAAAAAATATTTGTAAAGCGCACTTTCACCAGCTAGGGCATCATGGCACTGCCAGTTCAAGGACTGGACAAAAGAGCCGCAGTTAAACTGTGAAAAGGGCACGGTGAAAGAGGAGGTGGTCCTCAAGAACCCGCAGGAACCAGGGAGTAGCGTTCCACAGTGAGGCTGCCGCCACAGAGAAGGAGCCGCCGCCTATGCGAGCCAATCTGAACTGGGGGATCATGACCCTAAAAGAAGAAACTGAACACAGGTTCCAAGCCAGAACATAGGGGCAACATTTGGCCCGTAAACAATGGGCCCTTCCCATAAAAGCCACGGTGGACCACACACAAGGCCTTGAATTGTATATGCTTGGCCACCGGAAGCCAGTGCAGTTTTTCCAAAATCGGAGTGGTAGGACAGAAACGAGAAACCAATTGTAGATTTGTGTGGAGGTGCATATTTCTATATGGGATCTCTCTATTTGCGGGTCTCTGGCTGAAGATAACGTAAAGGTGTGGTGCTGTTAACAACACGTCCATCTCTCAGCATGGGTGATGACAGGGTAGCTTGCGTTTGAGTGTGTGTATGTGTTCATGAATGTATGGGTGTTTGTGTGTATGGGGGAGCATGTGTCTGTATTGTCCGTGTGTGTGGTGGGGGGGATTTGGTTTACAGTGAAATGTGACTGATTGTATGGGTTTCTAGCATTCTAATATTGGTTCCCTTCCGCCCCTACCCCGATCTAATGGGTGATCTTAAATTTAACACGTGATATCTCAATGCTGCTGTTTCCTTATGTGATCAGTTTAGCTGTGCATGTCAATGGTTAACTTTAGTGTGATTTGTTTACTTTTCGACAGTTCAAATTGTGCTCAAATCAGTCTTGCTTGCTGCTGACGGGTGCCAAGACACCCCAGGTAGTGTTGAGCTTGTGAGAAGCATCAGTGAGAAGAATCTCTGGGGGACCCCCACACTGGGGGATTTCTCAAGGTGTTCACAAAGAAGGTCATGTGACACTGCCTTCATTGAGTTCATTGGAATATGTTAAGTTGTAGTTTTGATTATTGACAATACAATTCAACACAGCCAGGCTGAGTGAACTCTGTGTGGGTCAGTGGAATATGAGTTTGACTCTGCGCTTTCCTTTGGTGGAAGTCAAAGCCTACGGACATCATTTCCTTTCCGGGTAGAACACATCCAGCCGCACACCTCTTGCGGAGGAATAGTAAACATCACGGCACGGAACTCAAGTGGATTCAATGGTATGTTCCCATGGTTACAATCTGCTCTCAGGCTGAGTCCTATCAGGACTGGCAAATACTACACAGAGGTGAATGCTGCAATCGGGAGGGAAGAGAGGCAATCCTGCTATATTCTTCTTGTTGCACCTGTTGCAGCATTACAACATGTCTCCATGGGCCGGGAGGCGTTTGCAGCCATGGCCTGTCATTTTGCAACATAATGAGTTATGGTAGTTGCTGCCCAGGCTGCACTCAGGTTGTCAATGGAATTCAACTGCAAAAGCCAAATGCAAGCCTGGATGTGCCGGGAGTATCCGGTGACATGCAGCCACCTGGACACTCTACCCTACCATAGCCCCTACACCCTGGGTTGCAAACATCTTGTAATAATTGACAACGGTTAAAAAGAAGGAGGACCTTCACTACACGCCATCTCCAAATGTGCCCCATCCATGATTGTCATGCCACCGACATTCTCACGCTCCCCTTTCACCAGCATCCTGTAAACCATTGGTTTCCATCACAAACAAGTCTGGAAGTGTGAGAACAAGCTTCCCACACAAACGATACATTGTGGGAAGGCACAGTGGAAGTTTCCATACAAAAAGTGCAGCATGGGGAGGACCAGTGCATGCTTCTTTCACAAACTGTACAGCACGGGCAGGATGCAAGCTCCCCTCACACATGGATACTGGTACAACATAGGGAGGCTTAGGCATGTTTTATTCACAAAATGGTGCTGGGACAGCATAGAGTGGGCCAGTCCAAGTTTCCTTTCGCACAACAATGGACTGCTTCTTTCGAGTTGTGCAAGATCCAGGGTTCCTTAAACAAGCTTCCTAAACAAAGGGTTACAGTTGCAGCATGGCCAGGCCATTGAAAGCTCACTAAAAATAACTGAACCTACAGCATGGACAGCGGCCATTCTAGCTTCCCTGACTGGCAGAACATGGACTGGGACAGTGTACGTTCCCTTTGGATAGACAAGGTTACAGAATCGACATTGGCTCCATTGCATCATGCACGTTTCGACAGAACCCGAGAACCCTGCTTCCACATGCCTCTCTCCCTTCACCAGCTCGTATTTGGGACCATACACCTTTTGGGGTGGGAGGTGTGTGTGTGTCACAGCTGTTCCTCCACTTGCTTTCGGCAATCCTTCTCTGTAGGTCTTCCTTCTTGTGTCGTAACGCTGGGAGGGGGGCGTGGTGCGGTTGGTGGAGTTTACACGGCTCTTTATAGACCTGTACATACAAAAATGTTCACTCACTACAAGTAGTTGTTATTCCATAGTTATTGGGCCTCATTACGTGTTTGGAGGTAGCCATGCCCTTAGTAAGGGCATGGCTATCCCCAAACGCGGGTCCGGGTCTGGGTTCCCTGAATGGGGAAATACTGGGCCATTCCGACCTAGGAGGGCCCAGTATTTCCCCATCCAGTGAACCCAAACGCGGGTCCGGGTCTGGGTTCCCTGAATGGGGAAATACTGGGCCATTCCGACCTAGGAGGGCCCAGTATTTCCCCATCCAGTGAACCTGGACCCGGTACATCCCCATTCCCTTCTGAGCCCCCATAGGGCTCAATGGGAATGGGGAGGGTGCTAATAACGGGCCCGCTGTTAGCATGCTGGGCCCGTCGCCGGACCCGCTAAGGACGTCTGGTAAAACCAGGCATCCGGAGCGGTGCCCGCGAGTGGACCTCGTAATGAGGCATTATGGGGTTAACGGCGCCAGAGCTCTACTGGTGCCATTAACCCCATAACGTCAGGGTCGTAATGAAGACCATCGTCTAGTTCACAAAGTCCCCATGGTCAAGACTGCCCAATCTGCCTGCTAGCCAATCCCATGCTGTCCTGTGTGACGTGGTAGGCAATGCAGGCAGTGCACAGACTGCAGAGCATCTCAATCAGAACATAAAGCAGTGCAGTACAGGCACATTTCTGTTAGAGTCCTCATTGTTCAATGTCACCTCGCTGGTCTAGTGGCCTTGTTTATAAGTGACCCTAAGCCTTTGTCATCAAATTACCAATTTTTTACAGTTACCCTCCAGAATTTCCATTTAATAGCATTAGTCTAAATGAAGTTTGATTTGTACAAGCACTTTAACATCGGATGATTTGCATTACAACTAAATGAGAGGTCTCTGCTGGCTAAACATTATGCACAAGCAAATCATACTATTGTACAGATGTAGGTCGTCATTTTAGAGCAGGTGAAATTACCATTAAGAGGAGGAGATTTGGTGACATTGTTGTCAAGAAGAGAAGTATTCTGTATGAAGGAGCCAGAAGCATTGGAAGCAAAGGAAATGAATATAGAATGGGACTTCACATCGTTCCTTTAGGGAGTGTTTTGAATTAGTGATTCTTGGTTACATTTTGGATATGGTTTTATCTTCCAAATTGGAAATGAGGAAGATTTAATCAGATGTCACTGGTTAATACTGGTCAATGGAATATGCGTTTTTTAGGATTAAATTAGTAATACATTTGAGGACATTTTGTTAAATCTATGCTACATATGCGTTAAAAGAGAATAATTAACAGGCCGATTCATGTAATTCCTCTCAAAAGTGTCGCACGCGGCTGGCGCACAGCGTGCCCGTGCGAATGTCTGTGCCAGCCGCGTGCGATAAAATCAATTTCCGCGCACAGCGTATTCATGGATTCTTACCTCCAAAAGCAGACGTGGCGCAGAGTGGCGCAGCGACCCTGCAGCAGCACCAGTTACGCCCCCAAGAACGACCTCGCGCAAGGAAAAGCCATCAAGATCGCAAAACCATCGCTAAGGGCTGCGCCAACCCTGCACCAGTTCACCGGACTGGCAAACAGCAAACGCAAAGCGGGGAACGCGTATTACGGGTGTGGGGAACACGCGTGCGCGAGAAGTGTCACACGCGATCTGGCCTGGGGGAGCGTGTGCGTGTATTTCAGGGGTGCGCGAGAAGTATTACATGCGAATGGCCTGGTGCGTGTATTTCAGGGGTGCGCGAGAAGTTCCACATGCGATTGGCCTGGGCGCGTGTATTCCAGAGGTGCGCGAGAAGTTCCACACGCGATTGCCCTGGGCGCGTGTATTCCAGAGGTGCGCGAGAAGTTCCACACGCGATTGGTCTGTGCGCATGTATTTCAGGGGTGCGCGAGAAGTTCCACACGCGATTGCCCTGGGCGCGTGTATTCCAGAGGTGCGCGAGAATTTTCACACGCAATTTCAGCAGGGCACGTGTATTTCAGGGGTGCGCGAGAATTTTCACACGCGATTCCAGCAGGGTACGTGTATTTCAGGGGTGCGCGAGAATTTTCACACGCGATTTCAGCAGGGCACGTGTATTTCAGGGGTGCGCGAGAATTTTCACACGCGATTTCAGCAGGGTACGTGTATTTCAGGGGTGCCGGGGAGTCCTACATGTGATTTGGCAGTGTGGGTCCTCCCAGGTGTCCCCTGTACAACCTCCACGGCCCCTGCAGGCAGCCCACACCACAGGGGACTACCCTTCATCCCTGGTCATGTCCCGCAGGCAGCCCACCCAACATGGGCATGCCCCCCAGCAAAGGCACATGTCTCCTTGCACTACTGATCACCAACTCATGTCCCCTTGCACCCCACTCCTAGCATTGCGGGGCACCTGCCAGCAGGCCCCCACTCATGTCCCACTCATGTCCCCCTGCACCTCCACCCCCCAGCATTGCGGGGCACCTGCCAGCATGCCCCCACTCATGTCCCACTCATGTCCCCCTGCATCCCCACCCCCCAGCATTGCGGGGCACCTGCCAGCAGGCCCCCACACATGTCGCCCAGCCAACATGTCATCACAATCTAGATCCCTGGCCCTTATGGTCAGCCTCCAAATGCAAAACACCCACTGGAGTATTGCATCCACCCACTTAGAAATGGCAATGACCTGATAGAACCCCAATAGCAAGTTTTGAAATGAACACATGGCCCTCACATACACCCAATGCGTGTCAGTGAATCTCAAAACCCATATCATGATATGCATGATACCAATGAGATGATACTACACATTGAGGTTTGATGAAAAAAATGTATTAAAAACAGCATAAATGGAATTAAAAATAAACAAATTACAATGGGAATCAAAAACCAAAAGCAGCATGTCCGTAAAATAATGAAAAACGACAAATCATAATCCAAAGGAAAGGTGTCCAAAGTCACAGTTCAAGAAAGTAAATCCAAGGTAAAAACAAAACCGAAAACCATTGCTCCATGGGTAAATCTAAAAAAATATATAAAAATCCAACAGTCAACTATATACAGATAAACAAACCAGGGTCCATGATCCCAACTGAAGAAATGAAACCTACATAAAAATACTACCTAATAAAGTAAAACTATATACAAAAATGTGGCACATTGTCCAAAAGGTCCAAAATAAATAAAAAAGCAAAGGAAACCTAACACTAACTACATAACTATTTACAAGGGCAGCGGGCTAGTCCGACAGCTCACTGGTTGTTGTCATGGGCCAGGGCATCATTGAACTTCTGTTCAATGGCTTGGAGGCGGGCATGTTCCCTGGCCCCGAGGTCCCGCAGGGATAATGCAGTGTCCAGCTCCAACTCCCTGCAAAGACCCTCGAGGCACTCAGCCCGCCTCAGCGCCCCCCGCATGGAGTTCTCCTCCCTGACCATTGTGAGCCGTTCCTCCTCTGCCCGCTGCCGCTCCGCACCTATCTGCTGGCCCAACCGCTCCCACATGGAAGCCACTCCCATTCCAGGGTTCTCCTGCCCTCCGGCCGATGCCTGCACCCCTGATGTTGATGGCCCCGAGCCATGATGCCTCCCATGTCGAGCCTGCCGCTGCCTCCGATGCAACTGCCTGTGCCAGCACGACGGCATCCAGGCTGATGGAAACCACCGACGCCGTTGTGCACGTGCCCTGCCCGATGATGCCGTCACATCCTCCATCTGCTGGGGTCCAGTTGCTGGTGTGTCCACCCCTGCTGGACCTCCGACTCCCGACTGTGGCAGGGATGGGATCCCCACCGAGGTGGCTGCATTGGTCGGGGTAGGTCCACAGGGGGCCCTGGTGGCATCTGGGCCAGAAGACGGCATGGAGTACGACTGGCGCTTAGCCTCCACAGAGGAGGAGAGGGTCGCCAGAGTGCCCGACACATGTACGAGACCCCCGACCATGACCGCTCCCAACTGGGCCACGTTGGCACGGTGCTCTTCGTGATGACGTGCGTGCTCCCCCCGGGAAGCACGCACCTCATCACGAATGACAGCCGTGCGCAACGTGACACCAATCAGGACCTTCTCCATACGGCCAGGGGTCCCCTCGTCCGCAGGTGGAGGGGAGTCAGATGACATGGACATCCCCCCTACCTGCGGACGGGCCTGGGAAGGGGCATCCCTGCTGGTGCATGGTGATGCAGTCACAGTGTCAGGGACAGTGACATGCACAGGCACCTCCACGGCAACCTGTGCTGCCTCCTGCCCCTGCCCCTGGACTGCACCACTTGCACCAGCAGGGATGCCCCCACCAGGCCCCACGTGCGGCTCAGTAGCGTCCTCCTCCTCCTGACTGGAAACCACCAACCTTGATGGCTCCACACCGTCTTCCGCCATTGCAAGCCCCTGTGGGGGCTCACCCACCCCTTCCGCTGCAGCCGTGGGGGCATCCCCGCCGCTTAGCTCCACAGCGCCGTCTCCGCCCTCTTCTTCACTTTGCGCTGTGTAGAGGGAGACATAGAACACAAGCATCAGGGTACTGTACAATGGTCCCCTAGACAGGAAGCAATAGCAGATGAGTGGCACTGTCAAAGATCACTTCCATCATGTCCCTCCACAACACATGGGTCAGTGCAGGCAAAACATATGCAGTAACAAGCATGGCGCATGGTATGGACATAAGCAAACATCTCCAAGGGACTCTTGAAGCATACAATGTTGTTTTTGGACTCACATGCATCATGGGTCATGCCTATCACATGCACACACTTCAACGTACTTTCATCCATCTGGACTCGTACACCCCAGACACAGTGGATGCAAGGATAACTAGGCTGCATCAGTGAATCTGAACATTGTCACAGACATGTGTCATGCATCCATGGCATCCACAAGTCACAGACACGCAGGTCAGAAACACAGACATGGACACCATACATGTACATGGCATCAGCACCCATCCCTCACCCACACCCATGTCCAGGAACAGAGACTGGCATGCTCTCATGTGTCCATTCCGCATAGGGCTCCCCATGTTACATTTAAACACATACACCAACCGTGTGCTTCACACATTACTGGTCTCACATGCATGACCATGATGTCCCTGCACACACACAAGCGTACATGGCCTATGTCACACATACAGGCAAGAATCAGACAACCAGCACGCTGCAACATGCCCTGTCTCACACAGCAATGCTTGGCCACTTACCGCTCGACTCCAGACGGGTCTGTCTCTCAAGGATCTGGGCATGGAGCGCTGGGCGTACGCGTTCCAGGACCCTCAGCTGGATGGTACTCATGCTGCCCCGGCCCCCCTCCACGAGGCGCCGGGCCTTTATGAGGGTCCTGGACCTGAAGTCCTCCCAGCGCTTCTTGACTTGCTTGATGTTGTGGGTTGCCACCCCCTCCACGTTGATGGCAACCACAAAGTCGTCCCAGATCCTGTCCCTTCCTTCCTTGTCGGCGCGTGGTGATCCAAAGAGGGCATCATAATGCCCCAGGACAAGCTCCACCAGGACACCAACTTCCTTCTGACTGAAGCTGGTGGCCCTCTGCCCCTCTGCTGGGGGTCGCCAGTGGTCTCGGATGGTGTTTGCCCCGACATGGCGACCCCCGAGGCAGGCGTGGGTGGGCAACTGGGTCCTGGGGCTGGGCTGTGGAGCGATGGTTTCCCAGTCGGGAGTGTTCTGTTCCAGCAGGGGTGGACACAGCAACTGGACCCCTGCAGATGGCTGATGTGCAGGCACCAAATGGCAGGGCACGGTGGCAGCAGGCAGGCAGGCAGCAGCAGATGGCTCGTGGGAGGCTGCTCAGGGCTCTGGGGGGCAGTAATTCGGCCTTTTGGGCAGGAGCATGGTCTTCCGTGTGCTTACGCGTGGCCAGCTTGATACGGAGTGATTTGGCACGTGAAAATTCTGCACGTTAGCGTGTGAATCGAGGAAAGGCCCTTAGCGCGTAAGCGCGTCAGCATGCATACGCGATTCCATTGGACCAAAGGCCCTTAGCGCGTATGCGTGTCTGTGACGTATCACGCACGGGCGTTGCTTTTCGTGGGGTGCGGTGCGTGTGTTTTGCAGGCGTTGGGGTTCACACACTATTACTTCACAGCGGGTGGGTGTTGGCTACACGTTCTTCTACACGCAAGGCAGACGGTGAGTGGTACCCTGCTCCCCCAGGCCCGATCGCGTGTAAAAACACCTGCGAGCCCCTGAAATACACGTACCCCGCACCGCCAGGCCCGATCGCGCATGAAAACACCCGCGAGCCCCTGAAATACACGCACTCAGGCCAATCGCATGTGAAACTTCTCGCGCACCTCTGAAATACACGCACACGCTCCCCCAGGCCCGATCGCGTGTGAAACTTCTCGCGCACCTCTGAAATACACGCACACGCTCCCCCAGGCCTGATCGCGTGTGGAACTTCTCGAGCGTGTAGAACTTTGGCGCACATTTTTTTCCTGCGCAGGGACGCTACCGCCTGCTTTCGTGTGGCGGACATGTATGGGCCTGTGTGCGTCTTTGGCCGTGCGCTGTTTTTCCCTATTTGAATCCATGAATACATGTTGTAGGCGAGCGTGTGGGCGTTCTGCGCACTTGCCTCCTGTACTTCCCCCGTGACGCCCACATTTTCACGAGTTGTTCCCCATTCTGCGTGTAACGCCCCGTGTTACGCCTACTTTTGTTATGTTTGCCGCGCTATGTGCGAATTCGCTGTGGCCTTATCGCACGGCGTTCGATGACCTGTGTGCCGGCGTGCGCCAGCGTGCGCCAGCGTGCGCCGCACACTTTTTCAGCGCACATCCCACATTTTGCGCGTGCACGGACTTCCATGAATAGATGTGCGATGTTTTCTGTGCGATAATCGCACTTGCACTGCGATTTTCGCTATTTCTCGGCGAATCGCACATTTTCGCACGCGTGCACCGTTTTTTCTGCGCACATTAATTCCATGAATCGGCCTGTTAGTCTTTAATCCAATAGGAGGCCAGCCAAGGAGACAGGGATCTAGAGTATGTTTCTCGAGTTCAAGTAGCAATTCGTCCCAGGGCTCCAACCAGGGATATAATCCGGGGCCTTATATGCAGGAAATACCACAGTACCCTTCCGGTACTCAACCATCAGGCTATGGACCTTTTTTAGGCAGAGGCCCCATGCAAGGTCAATATTGGGGCCCCCAATATCCGCCCCCGATGTGGTTCCCCCCGGCACGCAGATCGCGGCAACGCAGGAGGAGGTAATACAGAAGGATTCACGTCTTACCTTGCCCATATTCAATCTGTCAGGGAAGATTCTTACTCAGGCACAGAAAAATGTTCTAACTAAGGGGCTTTCATTTGTCCCAACGACCAGCACTGACTGGTTTGGAGTTGAAACTGACGTTAGAAAATTCCTGAGGAAAGTCAGATTGAAATCCTTCTTCAAAAATGTGGAACCGCTGGAAAGATGTTCTGATACAGGACTAAAAGGCCCTTCTTCCTTCACACCTACCGACAATCAGGTGACAAAGGAAATTCTGACCTTTGAGAAATGTGTCCTTAAGGGGATTCGGGACTTGGAGCACAACAAACAGCAACTCAGATATAACCTGTCTAACTTGGAACGACAAGCCATTAAAATCCTGTCTGAGGACTCCGAATTGGTTATTAAACCCGCCGATAAGGGGGGTGGTATAGTGATTTTTAACCAAGAACAATACCATATGATGGTCTCTAATTTATTAGAAGATACGGTCAGCTATAAGAAAATCAAAAAGGACCCTCGCACTGACCTCAGTCAGGCCATACAGTCAACTACCACGCTGGCTCTTGAACGGGGATGGATATCCAAAGATGAGTTTGATTTTCTGAATCTTTCGGAGGGGCGCACCCCTACATTCTATGCTATTCCAAAAATACATAAGAATGCCGATAACCCACCGGGGCGCCCCATCGTTGCTGGCTGCGGCTCGGTCCTTGAGCCTATATGTAAATATATTGACACATTTTTGCAGCCTCTTAGCGAGGAAACAAATACTTATCTACATGACAGTTCTTCAGTGATCAAATTGGTGGAAGGAAGACCATTTAACACTGAGGAGGAGATCCTTGTTACCTTGGACATATGTGCACTTTACACGAGTATTCCTCAACAGGAGGCGGTCCAATGTGTACGTGAAATTCTTACCATTGATGGATCAACCCGGAACACCCCTGCAGAATTTATCTTGGAGCTGCTCACGATGGCCCTTGAAAAGAACTATTTTCAATACAAAGATCAGTTCTTTCTACAGACCCATGGGACGGCGATGGGTGCGGCCTTTGCCCCCAGCCTAGCCATACTATATATGACAATGTGGGAACATCATTTTGTCCTCTCGGAAACAAATCCGTTTGTGGGCCACATTAAACTATGGCGATGCTACATTGATGATATCTTTTTGATTTGGCAGGGTTCGGCCTTGGCTCTCCAGGAATTTTTCCTGTGGATCAATAGGCAACACACAGAGATCAAATTTACAATCAATTCCAGCATAAAAGAGATCCAGTTTCTGGACCTCAGAATATACGTGAGGAATGACATCCTAGAGTGCTCACTATTCAGAAAACCAATGGATAGAAACACACTGCTTCATTTCTCGAGTTTCCATCCGAGGGGAGTAAAAGAGAATCTTCCGTATGGTCAATTTCTGCGATTGCGATCTATCAATGAATATACCACCCATGCAGATAATCTCAAAACGCGTTTGGTGGCAAGGGGTTACCCAAGTAAATTGGTCTCTAAGGCGGCCAAAAGAGCGAGATTCACCCCTAGGGAATGCCTCCTCACCCCAAAAGTACATACTACGGAAGAAAAACTTGTCTGTGTGCTGCCTTATTCGACGCATACGTATGCAGTCAAGAAACTGATCAAGAAATTTTGGCCTTTGGTCAAATTGGAACTGAGTGACGAACCAATACCTCTATTTGCCATGACTAGACAGAAAAATTTGAGGGACCTGTTCGTGCATGCAAAATCACAGGTTTCCCGAAACAGAACCACGGGTTGGGATCTCCGCCCATTGGTGGGACACTTCCCCTGTGGGGGCTGTTCTGTCTGCAAATATACCAAAAAAATCAAAGAATTTCAGGTGAGAGACAGAAAATGGGATATCCGTGGCATGACTAACTGCAAAACCCCCAACGCTATTTACTGTATCCAGTGTCCATGTGGCCTTAAGTATGTTGGCCAGACTTCGAGACCAACCCACACACGTATAGTAGAACACAGATCACGTATCAGGTGTAAGAACATTAACGCACCACTAGTATCTCACTATATGGAATATGGTCACTCCCCTGAGGACCTATATTGGTGGATTTTGGAAGCCCTCCCCAGACAAAACATCTCGCCACGCAGCCTGAATTTGGCTGAGGCCAGGTGGATACACCGGCTAGATACAATTGAACGGGGTCTAAATGAGAGCAATCCTGCACGATGGTGATTGTTATCATCCTGGTCACGGTTCCTTTGTGGGCCCCTGCCCGTGAACTAGGGTAATCCCGCCTCTGCATATTATGTTCGAGCCATCTGGCTCAACTCTTTGCTGTTTTTCACTTTAAATATGTTTATTTACTCTCTTTATTATTATCCTTTACTTTTTAGTTTTAAGTTTGCTTTGGCATTTCTTTTACCCATTTAGTGGTATGAGATTTAGGGCATTCTTTATAGCCTGACTTATGACCCCTTATTATATATCTCACGGCGTGACGTTGGGTTTAATTAGCCCCTCAGTGTGGGGCTTAGTAAAAGTTCCATCGGCACTTCTGCAACTTATCCCTGGTCGCCGGTTTCAGTTTCTAGTCCCATTTCTTTTTCTATGTATGAGCTTTGCATATAGACACAAGTACTTTAGACTACCAGGTGTCCTTTCTTTGTTTCTATGGACCCACAGTCGGCGCGCGCACACCGCTTTTCCCGTGCTGGGTTATGCGGATGACATAACACCGCGGACACGGGCTGTTAAGTGGAAGGCTTTCTACAAGTCACGTTTGGCGCCTTTCTTGCGGAGTTGAGTAGCGTTTCACAGGTAGGCGCCGCATTCTAAAGTTACGAGTCACCATTTCCGTATGCCCGATATATGGGGCATGTTGCTAAGGGCATGTACCATGCGCTTTATGTAGACACCCATGCATACGGCTCTACACGTATTTCCAAGCTGTGAAATGTTCATTAACTATGAGCGATTAGCACGTGTAGATCCTTTATTCATGATTGTATAGCCAAGTCAATCTGGCTTTTTTGTTCCTTTGTCTTCAGCCTAGGAACGATTACCGGAGGACGCCCGACTATATAGTTCCCCCGGACCACTGAATTTGGCTACATGGACGCTTGATCCATATGACAGTCAACAGAGGCATACCCATTGAGGGCATACCCAGTCTTCCCATCAAGGTGAGCATGGGTGGGGCTCCTTGCAGGGCTCAGGGTTAGATTTGTAGTCCATTTTGGGTCGCTATCTCCCCCTTCGACTAGGGCGTCATTGTTCTATGCTTTTCTTGTCCCTATGTCTGCAGACCAGGAGGTTCTTTTCCCTTTGCGCCGCCTCTGTGGCAGCAACTCTACTCCTGGAGGACCGTTTCTTTTCTCTAAGTAAGTTGAGGGCCCATTCAGCCCCTTCCTCCTCTCTTTTTCTATATATACACTGTCTTGGGGTACTACGGGGTTTTTAGCCTTGGGTTCGGTCTTTTGGGGCACTCGGCACCCCGGTCTTTCAGCACAGGACCACCACACACAACCTTGTTGGGGATCTTATTTCATTGGTTGTTTTAATTTTTCTTTTGCCCTTCACCGTTTTTAGGTGGAGGTTGCTCTCAATGTAGATATCACCAAACTGGGTAGGTGTTGTTTTTTTTCTTTGTACACAGTAGTTTGGTGTTGCGTTGGAGGAGGCTTTTTCTTTTAGCCTCACGTTTCGATAATATCATTTCCTCAGCAGCCGTTTTTTTAGGCACTGATTTTACAACATGTTTTTATTCATTTGATAGTAAAGCTAAATCTTTATCACATCTACAGAGCTCCATCTCCTTTGGGGTCCTGACGAAGGCAGTATAACTGATGTCCTGCCGAAACGTCCTTTGCATCACTCTGTACCAACGAGTTATGCTAAGTGGTTCAACATCGCCACTATGTATTAGGTGACACTATGTTTTGGAGGATTTCTGTGACTTATTAGCCAGATAGGGCCAGGAAGACAGTGGTTTGTGCCCGCTTTCCTCCATACTTTGGAATTGTTTTTGTGTCACCTTTCGTTTCATGATTAAATCACTAAAATGCCATCAGATGTATATATACATCTCCCATATTGATATATGTATTCATGTGGCTTTTTTTATATTTTTGTGTAAATGTAGGACCAATGGCCTATGTAATAAATTATTACTTTTTTGTACAAAATGATAAACACTGTGTATTACATTTTACATTCTGTGTGGTGATTAAAACAGCATATGGAATGGGACCTAGTATGAGCTAAAACTGGGCTATCAAATTAGTTGCTGAATGGTTCATTCGGGGGACTCCCCTACGTGTGTTCATCTTGTTACTCATTTGTCCCCTGTATGCCTTTGAGTATTCTTCCCTTGTGTGGTAAAAGTCTTTAATACTGAGGCAGATCCTCAATAATTGTGTATTTTAAACTGCGCCTCTTTATGAGATAAATCATCTAGGGTTTAGGTTAGAAATAAGTAACTATTCCATGGAACGCATTAGGTTGAAGAGCAAAGTGAGCTGACTGCATGCATTGGATCCATGGCAGGACACAATGTGCGAGAGTGGTACCTCGCAGCATGATGACATCACATTTGTGACATCATCAAGCTGCATTGTACATAACGATGCCATTTCACATATAAAATGAAGACAAAAAATATGGGCTTTTTTTGCCAGTGGAGTGAGGTTCTTGATGAGAGAGGATGCAATCTTGGTTGAGGTAAAGATACAAATCCAGGCACTTAGTGTTGTGTAAGAGTTTGGAGGTAGATTAACTTAAGTCTTGGACTTATTACAATGTATTTCATTTATTATTTCAGTTATTGAATTTTGGATACTGGCGAAAATTGAAAGGGGGGATCAAGACAGAAAACAATTTAAGTGTCCCAATAAAATGTGTGGCCTCCTTAGTAGGTAAGACCACATTCTAATAAAAGTCTAAAAGTCTAAAATAATTCTAGATGAATTATAATGAATCTATATAATTTACCGACATTGGCAATGCACCAGAAGAGGAGTGATATTCAAGAGACAATGGAACTAAATGTTAGTGGGAATAATTAGGATTGATAGTGAGAAAATAATGAATGCTATAGACAGTCATTTTATTTTGTTTGAATCATTCTAGAGGAAGGCAGGACAGATAGTCCTGAAGATGGGTTCATTAACCCGAAACGCGTAGTGAAGAATAGTTAGCGATTAGGAACTCTTTTACTACAGTCTAAGAACCTGTCCATTTCAGATTCGAAATTCTAACAAATTGATTTGTTCTTGCTTGTCGACGCAAATTGAGCATTTAATTGATAAAAACTGTTTATGAAAATGGGAATTGAAGATAATTTATGTTTTTAAGGGAGGCATTGTAGAGTAAGGATTTAATAAAGATTTTAATTGATGTTAATGCAAGGTGTGTATGATTGTAAGATAAAAGTAAGGAATTAAAAGGATAATTTTTGAAAAACTAGGAAGGGCGAAAACCCGAGACCAGTTTGATTGGGATCCTTTTTCGCTTTAAGAGGAATTGTCATGTTTCACATTACAACTAAAATGGTTGAGTGCTGTGTATATACTCTGAACATGCACATACTCTCACCTCCAATGCTCATCTTAACTGTGGAAACCAAAATGGTTAAATATACAAGGTCAATCCATTAACTCTGCAGTTAGGAAATATTGTTTATCACAGAACACATTATCTTCAGTGCAAAGCCTACCCATATAAATGTGCCCTTTAATTTAATATATTTCAACATAAAAGCACCTTCTGTGCCCAAAGAAATCTATTCTCTCCTGCTCCTATCGGCTTCAGTTGGCCTATGCTCTTCATCCAGAGGTTCTGGGTACAGTAAGCTGCTGGTCCTCTGACCTGCCTGAGGTGATTGCTCTGGCCTTGACCTTGTTGTTTTTATAAAGATGTGTCAACAAGAACTAGCTCTGCTTCCACTACAGAGTGGAATAGGAAAGCAAGTCTTCTCTTCTGTGAGCTCTGTAGTTTGCAATAGGGCATCTCATATTTGATGGGGGAGGTGGACTTGCTGATGCCACTTCAGTTTTGATTAGATTAAGTCTTATTTTATTTTACAGTTAAAGCCGGCAGAATTAAATATTGCTTTTTGGTACCCCCCCCACCCCCCGGCTGGCTTGTGCCCTAGGCAACCACCTAGTTTGCCTAGTGCTTCCACCAGCTGTGGCCACAGTCCAAATCTCAGCAGATGAAAAGAAGATTGGTTTCAGTCTCGGTGGCTCAGCAATGGATCTTCACTGTATCTCTTCTTGCCTGCTTAAGATTAAATACTGGCTGATCAATAAGAGTCTTTGCCTGAGTTCCTCTAAAACAGATATCCTCTGCTTCAGCATTTACATTTCATGTTCTTTCTCATTTGTGTGACCTACCATTGTAGAGGTTTCTTTCACACTTTGCACTTCTGCAATGAATTGGCAGATTATTTTCATTTGACCTTCTTTCCTTCTCTCCGCTGGTTCAAGAGATAACAAGTAAATCTCACATTTACCTTCATGTTGTGAAATGCATTCTCACTCTGCTGAACATGTTGCAAAGAGTGCAAGTGTAATGAAAAAGTTATTGTTAAGTGCAGTTCAAGAGAGGGCAAGGCCTTCTAGGCACTATGCCCGACTTGGTACAACAACAACAACCTGACCCAAGCAGTGTACCAGTCATACAGGTAAAACAGGTAGGAAGTGAATTGCATACCTCCTATGCTCTACTTTGGTGATGCGGGCAGCGGGCAGGTGGCTTTCCAGAAGATGGGAGTCAGCAGTGGAAGCGTCCATACAATAACAGTACAGTACAGTAATTACTAAATAAAAGAAATGTCCAAAAAAATATCTGGACATGGATCAGATCATCAACACAAGTCAGGATTCAGTCCTCTTTTTATGTCTAACCAGTCAGCTCACAGTTAAATGAGGACTTCATTTCTTAGTCCTATCTCTATGCCCATGTAGAATAGTGTAATGATCGCGGGCATTAAATTTACATGTTCGGCACTGGTCCCAGTGAGGATTCACTACATGGGATCACAGTAACGCGGGCCGTGAATATCAGCGGTTCGCTAATTAAAGGTAATAACACCTTGCTATGTGTATCCCCAGCGACTTTGACAAGGTGCAATCTGGCATCTCTGAGTATTGGACACTACCTAAAAACGCTGTGCATGACGCAGCGTCAAGGTGGTTGCTCAGCCGTAGTCTGTGACACTAATGTGGACTAATTAATGTCATTGCAGGCCCATGAGGCGCTGCAAGATTAACAAGCTTTAATCAGACTCACCCATAGATACAGACAAAGCAGGTCAGCCTCGAGTTCCCACATATTGACATAGTGGGCGGCACAAGTGTGTCAATGGAGTTATATGCTCCATGCTCAAATCTGCTCCCTTTCCTCGTCAGCACTTTCGCGTGGCTTAAACAGTCCCAACAATATGAGCGAGCACCAAACACTGCAAGCTCCAATCCAAATTTTTCACAAAATGTTATACCTTCTAATTTACTCGAAAAATATCAATTCATATGCAATATTATCTCAGCTATTCAATCGCATAAAATGTAAATCAATTTCTTCAAGGATTTTTTTTTCGATGTATGACGTCACAACAAAAAACATGTAAGACAGACGCTTAACAGACTAGACGAACACCAGCTGGTCACAAATATCTCTGCCTCTAATCATTACCCCTTCATGGAGTCTAAACGTACCCCTTGCACGACATCTTTAACTGTTGTGGTAGCCTAATCATTCCCCCTTTAGTTAGCTGGGAATCTGGGTATACGTTTCTTCTAACCGCTTGTATTAAAAGCGTAGGAATAAGGTGAATCCTCTCACTTCTCGGGTGTCTTCCCCGGTATCCTCTCTCTTCTCGGGTGTCCTCCCCGGTAACCTTAGTTTACTTAATTATTCTCGAGTCATTATTCCCAAATATATATTCTTCTCTACTTCTAACTATGTTTTTGTCCGGCCTCCCTCTATTACCTTTCCCCTTTACTTGTTCTAAGGCATGCACATTTGCCAAAACATTCAATCTTTTTCACTCATCGTTCCCATGGTTCCTCTCTGGACCCTCGGTGTCACTGCCTTTGTTACCGCCTTCTTTAGCTTTTCACCCGCTCAGCTGCCCATAGGAATGGGAAGCGATGTATGGAGAACATGGGTCCCTTCAAGCCCTGGTCTGCAGTTTTTCTTTTTACACTACCACTGTCTACGGGGAGCTTCACAGTCTACTCAGCCAAATGGCAAAGGACTTGTGATATTGCCGAAGACCTAGAGTTACTTTATGTCGACGGTCAATGGGTGTCTTATTCAAATCAAATAATCGATAACCATCAAATCTCTGCTACCAAGTGTACTCCAGAGACCCCCGGCTGGCCCATAGAGCAGAGGTTTGCTTCAAAAGTACTTTAAGACGAGATAGCTGCACCCTTGAGATGGATGGGGTGCAGATTTATTACTCCAACACCAATCAATAAGGACAACTCAATGGTTTGGCAAAGGGAGTCTGTTTAATGACATGTACAAGAAAAACGGGGAGTCATGGAAATCAGCAGTGATGCGATCTTCCTTCTCGCTTCAAGTCCAATGAACTTCATACAAATCATAGAATTTATACTGAAAACTAATCATAATTGACATGCTGCACTCAAAAGTTAACATGCAATTCTATTGGTTAGGAAAACGTAATTTTATTATAGGTACTATATCTGTATATGGTAATATAGTGAGGGGATTGGGTAAACACTGTCAGGGGGCGTCTAAGCACTTCCTACAAAAATGACCACTGTAGACATCACTAAAAGTACGATGTCCCATTGGTTCTACTAACTATAGGACCCTAGATTATTTGGTCCATTGTGATTGGGTTGGCACCAGCCCCATGCATACATTTCTACTTTGCTTAGCAGCATGCAGAATGGTCAGCAAGGTGCAGGGTGCCCCTCCATTACCCAGCCTTTCTCCAATTAAGGTTACAATCAATCATCACTTCAAAAACTATATGTCAATTATGTTACTGTGGTTGGCCTTGAAACTGCATCTTCTGTCTGGGAAAGTTCCGATATCTCTTCCTGGGTGGTTGCCAATTTTAGGTGTGAACTCGTGCTTCTCCTCGCTCGGATGGTCATGTGATGCAAACACCATGAATTTGCCTAGTTTCTCTCAATTTGTGCATTTAATTCTCATTCGGCTTGCCTCCTGCCTACGCCTTCTTATCTTCACTTCTCAGAGACAGGATATTCTGTTCTTAAGTTTCAATTATATGTAGCTTCTGTTTGTTCCTTCTATTGGTATGACCTTGGCTCCCCTGGCATGAGTTGCATCTGCCGAGTTTCGATTCAGTCGTCTCTTCGCGTTTTGTTAAAATATGAATCTCTGCTCATTCGGCCTTTAGTAACCTGGGTTGATTCTGCTTTGTTGCAAAGTGGAATTACACTTATAATACTGTGCTTCGTTTTGAGGTAGATTATGTATAATGGTGCCTGCTGCACTATTCTTCTACTTAGCATTGCAAGCCGCATCATTTTCTTAGCTTCCTTGTGGTTCCAAGCATATGTACACGTGTTAGCTGGTTGACTATCTTCATCCTGTTTTCAGCTTAAGCTTCTTTGTATTTCAACATGGTTCTTCACTTTTAGGTTCACGATATTCTTATTCATGGTGTTTTATCTCTGGGTGTCATTCTCGGGTTGTCATTTCTTCTACTTGTACGTCAGTCGTGTCCTCGTGACGTCACCATTCGTCTTCCATTAAGACCTTTTTGGTTTCCTCCGGGACTGTACTTACGCAATCTTCATTGGAATATTCAAGTGGAATTACACTTATAATACTGTGCTTCGTTTTGAGGTAGATTATGTATAATGGCGCTTGCCGCACTATTCTTCTACTTAGCATTGCAAGCTGCATCGTTTTCATAGCTTCCTTGCGGTTACAAGCATATGTACAAGTGTTAGCTGGTTGAATATCTTCATCCTGTTTACAGCTTAAGCTTCTTTGTATTTCAACATCGTTCTCCCCTTTTAGGTTCACAATATTCTTATTCATGGGGTTTCGTATCTGGGTGTCATTCTCGGGTTGTCATTTCTTCTACTTGTACGTCAGTCCGGGTCCTCGTGACGTCACCATTCGTCTTCCATTAAGACCTTTTTGGTTTCTTCCGGGACTGTACTTAGGCAATCTTCATTTTGTCTCATTGGCTGGTAAGGTTTCCTTAATGGATACCTCACTGTCCATGGTTTTCTTCAGTACTTCAATAGGTGTTGCTCTTCTGATAGATACTGGGCAGAGCCCTACTGCAGCTCTCTGCTGATTTATCTGCTCATCATACGTCACATATTTTGGTGTGAATGTTCCTGGTACTTCAAAATGGGCGGCTGGAGTGCAGGTTTTATTTAGGATCTCCTCTACAAAGTGTTATCAAAATTATAAGTCCAGATGATCAGGCCGTGGGGCTCCCTTCCCCATGTTTTCAGCACGGGACAAGGTGGGTCACTCGAGCATAGCAGACTCTGTGGCTTGTTTGGCACGAAGACACAGTTCTATTGCACGCATCAGGGCCTTCTACACACAAGTCTCTTGCTCCAGAGGGCCTGATGAACCAAACAAACAAAAAGCTCCTTTCCAAGTAATCAAACAGGGCGATTCCCTCTTTACCCAGTATCCCCCTCAGCTGGGCTCAGACCCCTTTTCCTTTCACAGTTCCTTCTCGAGTGACTCACGGTTCACCTCAGATCTCCCTCAGTCGGGCTCAGATCCCCTTTCCACAATTAGTCTCCCTCAGCTGGGTTCGGACCAATTGCAGTTTGAATGCCTTTGCTCAGGTAACTCCCGGTTCACCTCAGATCCCCCTCAGTCGGGCCCAGATCCCTGTTTTACAATTAACCTCCCTGAGTCCCACAGTCCCTCAGGGCTCGGACCAATTACAGTTCGTATTTAGAAATCGAAGACTTTCGAATGTGCACAGGATTTGGCTAGAACCATTGCAAGACTTATTTGATTTTTCGGTTAACAATTTTACACTCTCAGTTCGATGTCTAACATAGTCATTTGAATGAGCACCCACATGGTGCCGGACCACTCTGTATATGGCATCGACCTTGGTTTCAAAAGTTCAATCACTCCTTGGATATTCAATTATATCTAACACAGACCGGTCTGCTATCAGTCTCCCTGACTCACCGGCTGTGCTGGCCTTACTGGAGTGGTCTTTGATGTGGGAGTCAAGAATAGTAGCACAGCAGCAGTCGTAACTCTCTGCTGCCGCTATCGATGCGGGAGAGTCCTGGGTACGTTTCACACACCATGCACCTTTCTGCAGCTTTAATTCCCAATCTTATGTTCCTTATCCTCGAGGGCTTGTGAATGTGGTGTTTTCTTCCTCTAAAAAGGCCATGGGCAATTCCCTCCTTGCAACCCTTTCTGGTCTTGCCGCCTTTCTCCTCGTGTTAAACAGCCATCTCCAAACTGCTGCTCCCTCGTGTGTTTTTCCTTGCTCATAGTGGGCTTTCGTTCTCTGCCTTTTTTCCGTGTGGGGAAGTGTGATGGAAGTAAGGTGTGTGTAATTATCAATAATTGCCTGACTCTGCCTGACCTTTGTGTTGGGACATGTCAGATATACGGTTCTGGTGTTAGTCCGTTCTTGCTCACAATGAACTGTCCATGAGAAATTGTTTGTGTCAGGAAAGTGGGGGTGGGCCGTCAGCTTCTGGATATCCTAGCTGGCAGAATAGGGAAAGACTGTTATAAGGAAGGGGATACCGCGTCTCGCCCTTCGGTGTCCCACTTCCACTCCCCGAAGGCCCCCCATCCATGTGATCCTCCCGCACTGGTCCACCCCCAGGAACTGGATCCAATAGTGATGGCCGTGTCCTGGCCACCTGAATGACAGATCCCCAGGGACTAGTGAGTGAGACACCTTCAAGTTTCTCACAGTAACTAGGTGGCCAAATAAGTTTACAAGAGAGCTCCATATGTACGATACCAACTGCAACATGAATGTTTAAAGTTTCGGTGTGGCTAACCTGTAGCCCTAGCAATCCGGAGGTTCCACAATAGAGGCAGAGTTAGAAAAAATACCTTATAACATTACAATTCTCCCAATGGGGTTTCCAGGTGGATTCAGCTCTGTACACTGCAGATAGCCGCAGCTCAGGGTGGGTTCTAAACTCCCTTTCTGGCTGAGGTTTGGCTCTTGCATGTAGGGTATGGTATAAAAGCATAAGAGCTGCCCCAGTACAGATTTGCTGCTAACTATGCAGCTGATGTTGATGCCTCCATTGTGTACTATAGTGGGCATTACGCATTTCTATTGGTTATTTTTACCCTGTTTACTCTCTCTTTGTGACCTAGTTAGAAGAGTGTACATTCCAGAATTAAGACATAATGGGCCTCATTATGACTGTGGCGGCCACGGTATGAACGGTGCCAGTAAGGGACCAGCACCATTCATACCGGGCTACCACATTACGAGTTCTGCAGCGGGTCCAGCTCTGTACGCCTGGTCAGACCAGACGTGCAGAGCGACACCCTCTAGCAGAACCGGATGTTAACAGCGGACCCGTCATTAACGGATCAGTTGTTAGCATCCTCCCCATTCACTTTGAGCCCTATGGGGGCTCTTATGGGAATGGGGACGTTCCAGGCCCGGGTCCCGCGAATGTGAATTACCGGGCCTGCAAAGGTCGGAATGGCCCAGTAATTCCCATTTTGCGGGACCCAGACCCGGACCAGAGTTTGGGGGTAGCCATGCCGCTAAAAACAGCATGGCTACCTCCAAACTCGTAATGAGGCCCAATGAATGTTTAATTAATATACAACAAAAATGAAACTACCATGAAGCAATGTGTAACTGGTTACTAATTAATGTACACATAGATAATGGCTCAGGGATCACTCTGTACAGAATGGACGATTCAGCATTGATTTACCAGGTTTAAAATGGGAATCCAAGATGGCTGCTTCGAAGCTAAACTGTTAGGATTCACAATGAACCCTTTTTTATTAGCCTCATTTTAACATGGGCGGTGCAATAAATGGAGGCGTACAAACCAAGGCATAATGCTTGCATGCCTCCATTGAGTACTCCAGCCCGTTTTGTACTGACACAATGTGGAGGAGGGCCACTGTGTGAGTTCTTCGTTTTACGACAGCATGCGATTTTCATACAGGCGTAAAACTAATGGATTTCAGTGGAATCTGCCTTGGTTTTGCGCCTGCTCAAAACCAGGCAGATTCTATAGCAATCGATCAGCACATGCCATCTGCAATGCATAATTCGGAGGTGGTCTTTGCTTGCTCACAAGACAGAGATGAAAATGAAAGAGTAAAAACGAGTGTTCCTCGCCTTTACTCTTTTCACTTCCCCACCAGCTCGTGAACGTTTACAATTGCATGCAGGGGACCTCACAGCAGATGAGTTCTAACCTTGGCAGTCCACAATTAGACAGCATATTTATTATGTACTGCTCAGTATATCAAACAATTTGTGTCACTGGCATGCTTCCCAGATGCTGTGACAGCCGAACATTGATGATTCAACAGCAGCAGTACAGTTTCAAAAGCTTGCAGTCAACTCAAATAAGTTGTATTCACTCTTTGGCACTGGTGAATCACTCATTATATTCAGATGACCGAGAGCCAATTATGATGTGTGCGTTACACAATAATTAGTAAGTAGGTATGAATGTTTTATACTGGTATTACACCTTTCTTTAATTAGTTACGTATTCGTGAATGGTTCTTACATTTTACAGACAATTCATAGAATTCAGAGCAGAAGTAGTGCACGCGCCTGGAGCAGAGAGGGAGCGTGCGCCACGCGTGCGCCAGGCGCAGCGCAAAACAGCATTTTGGCGCACTGTGTATTCATGGATTTTCCGAGCCATTTGCAGCCGTGGCACAGTGAAAACCCAGAAGGGCCAGTTGCACCCCCAAGAACACCCCTTGCACCAGAAAAAGCCATAGAAATCCCCAATTTGGCACAAAGGGCCGCGCTAACCCTGAACCAGTATACAGCCCCCTATACCGTATTTGCATGAAAAACAGCGCATACCCCACTCGCGGCAGCCAAATCGTATAAAAAGGGCCTTGCAAAACCCCACGAAATTTCGTTTCAGGCTTGCGCCAGCAAAATCGCGTGAAAATCTGCTTGCGCACCCCCTTGAATATGCGTAACCCCACTCGCGTCAGCCAAAACAGGTGAAAATCCACACGCGCACCCCCTTGAATACACGTACCCCGCTCACGCCATCCAAATCGCGTGAAAAGGCCTAACGTGACCCCTTTAAAACGTGACCCCGCTGGCGCCAGCCAAAACGCATGAAAACTCCTCACGCACCCCCTTGAATAAGCGTACCCCGCCCGCGCCAGCCAAAATGCGTGAAAACTCTATGCGCCCCCCCCTTGAATACGCATACCCCGCTTGCACAAGCCAAATCACGTGAAAAGGTCCTACTGTAACCCCACAAATACACGTAACCCGCTCGCGCAAGCCAATCCGCGTAAAAACTCCTTGTGTACCCCCTTGAAAGCACGTACCCCACTCGTGCAAATGAAATCACGTGAAAAGAACCTCGCGTACAATTACTCAATCCAGGCCTTCCGTCCTGATGCCACTGACTACTCCATTGGCCAGTCCACCATCGCCACTGCCCCTACTGACCAGAGCGGCATTAGCCACTCAGAGTCCGCACAACCGGCCAAGAGGAGGAAGTGGGCTTCTGCGTAAGAGGCTGGGACCCCAGACATGGCTCCGGCCTCAGGCACGGCAAGAAAGAAGTCTTTCAATAAAGTGGAACTGGACTTCCTTGTGGGCTACGTGTCGGCACACAACAGCTATATGCTGGTTGGCCCACGGTGCCATACTACGCCTGCCCAGCATCAGGTCCACTGGCAGTGCATTGCGGAAAGTGTCAGTGCCATGGAATATGAGAGGCACACAGCTCATGATTGCTACAAGTGTTGGACTGACCTCTGACGCTGTGCAAAACAAAAGCAAGCCTCTAATTAGGCCCTGACTCTGGTGACTGGAACTGGGCCACCACCAGAGGAGGATGAACTCACTCCGCGCGAGGAAATCACTGGAAAGTTCATCGATCAGGGACTTATCCAGGGAGTGGGAGAGATGCCGGATTATGGGGCCACGTCCGGTGTGTGTTGATGTTTGTGTGTCCAGACCATGTGTGTGTTGCTTGTGTGATGTGTTGTGATTGACTGCCAGTTCAGGCTATGTATTCATGAGTGCCATGTGTGACACATGCAAAGCTTGACTGATGCGTGCTTGTAGTGATGCAATCTACATGCAGGCCATGTGCTGCACACGGGGGCAGTCCTCATGACCACACATGCACCCTACTTACATGCAAGTCACTCGGCGGCCTCTCCTGTCCATGTTCAAGCTCTATGACATGTTTGCATATAGCCTGTGGTGTTGTTCCACTCAACACTCGGCCTATGTCGTCACATGACAGACGGTCATGTGAGGTCACCCTGCAAGCTGCTCCTCCTCACGGGCATGCTTCCTTGCCTCTCCACCACCCTGCAGCTCTCTGTCTCCATGGTACTGGTGATTTCCGTGTTGGACTACTGAAATGGCCTGTTCCCCATTCCTGTGTACATGGACACTTCCCTCTTCAACCCTGCCAAACCTGTACTGTGGGGTACATCCTTTGTCCTTGAAGCAGGGTGTCTCACTTGGACCGTGTTGATGGTACAGGCTCAGAGTGGACATGAGTGTTCATTCATGGACCATGTGCATTCCCTGCAAGCCCTTATGGGTCCATGGTAGGCTACTCATTGAACTACATCTCCAGTATTTTATTTGTCTCATGGTATTTGGTCATCCATTTCATGCTCACTCAGGGTCACTTCCTCATCACGCACATGCTTAGGCTGTCCTTGTCTGTGTCGTGCACAGGCCTCTCTCTGTAACAGCCACCCTGGCTCTAGGCGACTGGTGTTGTGGCTTCTGCGTGTATGGGTGTACTTCTGATGGTTCCTCATGTGTCTGCTTTCTGTCCCCCTCTCATCTGATGTAGTCTCAGTTGACTGAGATGATGCAATTGACACCTGCCAACACTGTCTGCAACTACACAGTACTCTGGTCAGACATTCAGAGCCATGCACTGCCTCCCTGCCATACCCCGGTGGGGGGGAGGGTGGGTCACTGTATCCCTAAAACCCAGTGCCTACACTTTGCACATGATGACTGCACTTTCCCTTACACTGCTGTCATGTTACGAGATTGACATCTCTATGTTTTTGTTTATGCTGATAGTTGAGGCTGTAAACATGTACTGCACTACACCCAGGCACTTCTGGGCCATGTTTCACCCTTCTACATGCCTATTCACTTGTGCGATGTCAAAGTGACCTGGCATGTATGTATCCATGTGCCTCCCTTCACTGTATTTAAATGCGCTTCGTTGTTGCATCCTGTGACACGTGTACTTTTTTAATATATCTTTTCTTGTAGTGCATTGTGACATGCATTTTACATGTGTCATGGACAGTTCTATTTAATTTTCTGCTGTGGCTATTTGGGAATTCCGCCATGGCTATGATACGTGCCATCTCTTTGTTGCTATCTGTCATTTTCAGCTAAGCTCTATGCCTGCCAGAAAGTTGTGTGTGATGCTGGTGATATGCAACATGCAGTACATGTGTGTGCTTGACATTTGACACGCATCCATGTATGCTTTCAGGGTCGCCTTCCATTTCCTTGCCACTGCATGCATGCCAGAGTTTGTGTCATGTGTGACATGGCTGCTTCATGTGTAGGCTGGCAATATTGTGATGTCTATGTATTTGTATATTTGTATTTGTATTTATTGTTTTCATATATCGCTTTAATCGAAAGCGCTTTACAGTTTAACAACAAAATACATCAAACATGGAACAGTAGAAGCAATAACCAGAAAAAAACAGTATGTAGATCAATTTGCATACGAGAAGAAGAGGAGAGAAGGGGTGGGGAAGGAAAAAAGAGTGAGAGAGAGTAGGGAGTAAAGTGAGTAGTAGGAAGAAGGGGGATGTTAGGAGAGAAGGGGAAAGATAGAGAACAAAGAAGAGGGTACTAGAGGGAGAGAGAAAGGTAAGAAGGGGGAAAGGGTGTCAAGGAGGGGAATGAAGAAGGAGTGATTTCAAGGAGGATCGGAAGGAGGAATAGGTGGGGATTGAGCGGATAGAAAAAGGTAGGCAGTTCAAATGTAGGGGGGCAAGGAGCTGAAAGGAGCGGACCGAGAAGAGGCACCATGTGTGTGGTATGTGCTGCTGACATGTGTGCTCATGTGTTTTTTTTATTTTGTTACAGGTGATGGGCACTGGAAGCAGAGGAGGAGGAGATGTCAGACAGGGTGGAGGGTTCAGGTCAACAACCATGCACCAGTGGTGGTCGTGGTGTGGTAGGCCACGAACATCCATCGGTGCTCCAGGCCATCCTGTCCAGGGATGCCTCTGGGTACAACACTGAGGATCTCTTTGACTCTGATGTTGAATTGGATACTCATCAATGCATGCCGTTGACGGTGGGGATTCTGCAGTGGACGCTGTTCTGTCCGCCACACCTGCAGTGGGGGTAGACCCCTCAAGGGGCCAGTCAGTGTTGGAATGTTCACCTGTGGTGGTTACGGGTGCAGGGTCACGCTCCACAGCAGTTGCTCCTGTTCCTGGGGTAGCAGATCGACAGAGGAATGCAGTCCTGCAGCCACAGGCAGTGCCAGCACAGCAAGGACCCTTGGGCCCAAAAGGTGTGCTGTCCAGCAACGCGGTGGCTGTGCGCCATTGGGGAACACTGGGTGGAAGAATGCCATGTATGCCATTGCACTGCAACAGGGGGGAGTGATTGAGATGTTGGCTCAAGGCATGGAACGTGTGGCCATTTCCATTCTCCCCCTGACAGGCAGGTGGAGCGCCAGCAGCAGGCAATGCAGCCCACGTGCCGCTCACTCAAGCTGGGCCCAGAGGGCTGAAATGGGGGCTCTGTGCAGAGCTATTGCGGTTGAGGCACATGCCCACAGGCAAGCTGTGAGAGAAGATAACACCTCCCTCAGAACTACTCTGGCTGCACTCATTATGAGCCGGCGGACACGGACAGACCAGAGGATGGAGTAGTTGGAATGCACCATCTCGGCTGAATTCCATGCAAGCCGGGAGGAGGTCCGTCTGTCACGTGAGGCCTCGGAGGCAGAACTCTGTGCTACATGTGAGTCCTTGCAGGAGGTGCTGCATGGGGACCTCCGTGCCCTATTCCTGCAGAACCAGGCTTACCAGGCCCGCATGCTTGCTGCCATCGAAGGGCTTGCTGGGGCTATGCCTAGTGAGGCACCTATACCATGCGCACCTCCTGATGTACAACCAGAGGGTGACGACGACGACGTATCTCTCACTGAGGTCGGGCCGTCCAGACCAGGAGCCAATAGAGGATTTTTTTTGTCTCAACATCAACACAAGTGGGTGTTGAGGTGTACTCTGCACCTCCCCCCTCCTGGTTGTCCCCCCACTCGCCCATGTCCCCCATGTTATTTTTTTGTCTATTGTGCATTCATGTCACAGTGTTGTGCTTTGTGGCATCCAATGGTGGTAGTGTACCTCCTCGTTCTAGTGCTCCAGGCAAGGGTCGAGGGGGCCCATGCCGAGGCGTTCGTCTACCGCTCATTACTTTCTTCGCCGTGACTCTTGTGGGAGGGTTCCCCGGGGACCTCAGCTAAGTTGTTGTGTTCCATCCACATGTTGGTAGCAGCCGGCGACTCCAGGAATATCGCTCGTCCCTTATAGATCACCTTTAATCTGGAAGGATACAGGAGCATGTACTTTAAGTTCAATTTTCTCAGTCGGGCCTTGATTGGGACGAAAGAGTTCCTTGCTCTCTCTACCGACTACTGTGTGTAATCGGGGTAGATGGTAATTTTAGAGTTACCCCGTTCTATTACACCTCCCTCTCTTGAGAATTTCAGGATGACTTCCCTGTCTCGGAAGTTGAGGACCTTCGCTATGATGGGACGTGGGTAGGAACCCGGAGGGGGTTTCTTCTGGAGCGACCTGTGGACCCTCTCTATGGCGAAGGCCTGTGAGAGCTTCTCCGCTCCTATTTTCTGCTGTATTAAGGATTCTACATAGGTTGTCGGGTCTGTGGTCTCTGTCCCTTCCGGAATGCCGAGTATTCTGATGTTGTTGCGCCTTGCGCGTCCTTCCGCCTCCTCCGACCTCGCCTCCAGGAAACACACCTTTCTCCTAAGGTCTGCCACCTCAGCCTTGAGGTCCGCTGTATCGTCCGACATATCCTTCTGGGAGGATTCTATGATGGTAACACGTTCCGTCAGATTACGGGCATCCTGTTTTATGAGCTGGATGTCGGATTTGACCTCGCCTATTTTCGTGTCTATGAAAGTTCTTAGGGCTGCAATCGCCTCTAGCACCTGGTTGTCGTTGGTGTTTTCCTCTTGGCTGACCTGTGTTGCTGCACCTCTCAGCGCAGAGGGGGAGGCATGGTGAGGCTTCGATGTCACAAAGGGGTCCATCGTGGCGTTTTTAGCTTTACTCCTTGAGGTGGCCATTGCAGGGTCTCCAGGCCGCGTCAAGCGATGCAGGTGTCCAGTACGCCCCCTCGAGCCAGGGAGCGGTGCGACCCTCTCCAGTTTCTCGCTGTCCCCCTCGCAGGGGTTCACCGCAGCAACTCTCCTCGGTGGCCCGGCCCTGGTGTTGGGTAGGTGGGCTCTCACCGCACCGTTGTTGCAGATAGTGTCTGTCCTGGTCGCCACTGCAGGCCAACCCACTGGGCGCAGTGCAGAGGGCAGGATCAACCTGCGAGGTTGTAGGGTTGATGTGCCGTTGTGAGTGCACGATGGTGTTGTCGAATGCAGGTCGTCTAACCCTGTGCCCAGGGGGCGGCGTGTCCGGTCGCGCACTGCTAAGTGTGCCCAGCAAGTCGGCCCCACCGGGCTCTGTTCATCTCGCGGGGCTCCAGCACGCTCCCCAGGGCAGGCTCCCTCGCCGCAGTCTGTGATGTGCGCCGGGTGCGGGGAACATGCAGCACTCGCTTCCGTATCGTGTGGTTCCCCCAGCTCCTCACCTCACTGATCCTGGGAGCAGGGGCGCGGCCTTCAGTGAGTGCCTCGGGGGAGGCCCCGTGTCTGGTCGCGGCAGGCAGATTCCTCCTCAGGAGAGCCCCGGTCCGTAGCAGCTGGACCGAGTGCCTCGGCCGTGCACCGATAGTGCACCGTCTCTCTCCCCAGCCGCAGGGGGTGCCCAGCAACAGCCGGTCGGCTCGCCCGGAGTGTAGTTCGGAGGATCAATCGGGGCCGCCCCCCAGCTTCGCAAAACGGCTCAGATGGTCCGATGGTCCGATGGCTCCGATGGTCAGGCCGCGCGCCCAGGCGTTGCCGGCCAGCGGCAGGTGTGTGTGCCCAGCTGGCCACGGGCGTCACTGCCCAGCAGGTCCCCAGCAGGTCTTGTGCGCGGTCCGGGACCGCTAGCGCGCCGCGGCCGCCATTTTGTGTGCGCTGTCCGGAGCAGAGGGGGAGCCGGGCCGGAGCGTCGCACCAGGCTCCCTCGCTCCGATTTTTTTCCGAATAGGCTGCAAAGCAAAGGTCTTCGCCCCAGCTGCGGCTGGAGCAAAGCGTGGAGGTGTACTAGGGCTCGGAGCACCAGTTCAGGGTCAGACTACTGCGGCTCTGGCGGAGCTCGTGGATTCAGCGTCCTCACTCCATGGCTGCTTGGCCACGCCCCAGCTTTGTGGCATCCAAAGGCATCCACTGTGTGTTCTGGCTGGGCCTATACAGGCTTGTCACGTGTTTGTGTTTGTGGCTTGCGGTCCGAACACATATGCCACTCCTGCTTCCCCTTTCCATGGGCTCACAAGAATGACACCACGTGACAGTAACTTACAGAGATGCATTGGGCTTCCGTCATATCTGTGGCCATTCTGAAGTCCAACATGTGTATACACCCTTAGTGGGGATTCATGATGGTTTCTCCAGTGCATGGTTGGGCTGCATTTTGGTGAGTATATTGTTGACTGTGCATGATTTCATGTTGCTTATTCATGTTTTGCCTTGACTGTATACATTGTTGATGCACTTCATGCTGTATGCGGTCCCATGCCCCCTTTGGCTGTTGAAGCCACTCTCATGATGGAAGGGGGACGTGTGGTGACAATGTCACATTGTGGCACTTGTGCTATGGTGATTCGTCACTGTCTGAAATTGCCACTGTTGGGTCCTGTGTTCATAATATGTTATGCTGGTAAATTGATAGTCCGGTGTTGGTTTTTCTTATGATGTGTCACAGGATCGTCAATATGTTTCCGTTGCAGATGTGTCCATGACAGAGTACTTCACATGGAAAATGTACGCAACACTGGAGGTTCATGCATTTCCCATGGTAACGTGCATTGAATAGCCCTGCAAACACACCCCCAAACACACACTCTCACCCCACCCCCAACACCACCCCAACATCCCCCCATGCACACACTACTTGCATTTTGAGACATGCTGTGTCCCTGCTGCACAAGTTTACTTTGACTTTCGTGTTCGTGAACTGGAGCTGCATGGTCCTTTTTTCCTTTGTTTTTTACACAGCTGCAGGGGTTTCCAGGCCGCAAACACAATTCACTGTACTGTGTTATGTAGTGAGCGGGGCATTGCGGGGGACACCCATGCAACGCATTTTCTTTTCTTTTTTGGAATTTCCTGGAATGCATTTCACCAAAGGTCCGAGATTTTGCTGTTCACACATTTGGTGGCATGCATTTATGTACTTTTTGTATAGGTTGGATATTTTTGCTCACTCTTTTCTTCAGAGTCCGTGTCTGAGGGGATTATCTGTGGCCTGTTTCCATTTGTGACATGCACTTTGTGACAGTTGTGTCATGTGAGTTGATATTTTTATTGAAGTTTTCACACTGCATGTCATGGCATGGTGTGTCGGGTGGGTGACATGGGGTTGAGGGAGGTTTAGGTGACATACCGGCATTTGGATGTTCTATTTTGCATGGGGAGGTGGAATCTATAGCTTGCATGTGTGCTTTTTGGTCACACAGGATTGTGTTTGTTTAAGTGGCTAGGGATGCACACAATGCTTCAATTCCAAGGACACATTCTCAGGGTGTTAAGGTTGTGACAGTTGACTGTCCCTTTCTCATCATTGATTGTCACCTGGAATGTGCCAGGCCTGTGTGTACCCTGCAGAAGAATGTAGCCACAAGCTGGGTACGGGCTGCCTCGCCACGTGCCCTTTCCCCTCCCATGCGCAGCGGCTGTGCGTGTGGTTGGGGGTGTGGGGCCACCACCATGTCCACCGGTACGCCCCGCCGGGTTGCACACATTGTGCAGGACACATGCTGCCACAATGATCCTGCACACCACTGGGGGCGCATATAGTAGCTGCCCAACTGAGTGGTCAAGGGAGAGGAAGCATGACTTTAGCACTCCGAATGTGCGCTCCACTGTGGCCCTGGTTGCAATATGGGCTGCGTTGTATCTTACCTGGGATGGTGTGGTGGGGTTCCGTATTGGCGTCATCATGTATGTGATCAAAGGGTAGGCACTGTCCCCTGGGGAGGTGATAATGGTTGTCATTAGTTGGGTTTGTGTATTTGTCTGTGTGTGACATGCATGCATGTGCACAGACAATTTTACTCACCAATGAGCCATGTGTTGCCATGCCTCCCAGCTTCCAGGTCCTGGTGTAGTGCTGACATTCTGTATATGAAACTGTCATGGGTGGACCCGGGATAGTTTGCATAGACAGAGGTGATGATTCCCTTGGCATCGCATACAACCTGCACGGGAATGGAATGCCAGTGCTTGCGTTGCTATAGATGTGCTCAGTGGCCCTAGGTGGACGTAGGGCCACATTGGTGCAATCGTTGGCACCAAGCACTTTGGTAAAGTGTGCCACCCCGTAAAAGTCCTGGACCACGGCCTGCCTTTCTGCGGGTGTTCTGGGCATGTATATGTGCCTGCAGCCTGAGAGGCGTGCAGTCATGATTGCCAGCACCTGGGGTAGGCAGCGTGACTGCGTGGCATGTGAGACGCCCCCAACTATGGCAGTTGTCTGCTGAAATGACCCAGTTGCCAAAAAATGCAGGACATTGAGCAACTTTTCCAAGGGGATCAGTGCTTAGGAGCACAAGGTGGGCGATGTTAGGTCATCCTCCCGCTCAGTGACCAGCTCTAGGATGATATGAGGTGGACACCTATACCTGCCAAAGACCTGGTCATCAGGCATCCCAAAAAGGCTGGTCCTGGGCAATATAATGCAGGCCTGGCTATCCTCCTCCTCCTGCGGTGTCCCATGATCACTGCTGCGAGAAATGGGACATTCATTGTGGCTGTATATGTTTGTTTGTTGTTTGCGTACACTTTTATGCTGCGCGTGGGCGCTTTCATCTGCTTTCGCGTGGCGGATGTGTTTCCAGCTGTGTGCGTCTTTTGGCATGCGCAGGTTTGCCCTGTTCAATTCCATGAATACGTGTTGTTATCGCGTGTGTGGGCATTGCAGGGATTTTTCTGCTGAACTTCACTCATATGCCCACATTTTCGTGTGTTGTTCCCCGTTCCGCCCCCTTTTTAGGTTTGTGCGCTGGACGTTTTGCACTTTCACTTGGCGACTCGCACACAGCTTTCGGGATGTCACAGTGACGTGTGTGCCACTTGCGTATTCGGCGCAGGTCTCAGGTAAGCCAGTTTTTCACGCTTGCGCCACATATTTTCGGCGCACAATGATTCCATGAATCACCCAGTTTATTTCATATTAATTACACATTTTATTAATATATCACATACAAGTTTATTTGGGAAAGATAAACTTCCCATGAATACATCATATCTTTGTAACACTTTAACACAATTTCATTAACACAACAATATACATATTAAAATATATATTATATATATATATATTCAGTGAAAAAACTTTGTTAAAGGGACGTTATGGTTAAGTTGCGCTACTAAAAACCTATGAAATTCAGTGAAAAAAACTTTGTTAAAGGGACGTTATGGTTAAGTTGCGCTACTAAAAACCTATGAAATTCAGTGAAAAAACTTTGTTAAAGGGACGTTATGGTTCCAAGTAAAACCGAAAAACCCTTGAAATTCGGCAATTATGGTAAGCTAAGCAACCATAACTCGCGCCACCACCGTGCACTGCTAAGACTAACACCCAGGACATCAAAGATGACATCACAAATGTCATTGATGACATCACTGATGACATCACATGTGTATGTACTTCTCATGAAATATGTGTAGAAGGGATTCTTATTATGTTGCGAAAAAAGTGTCAAGAATCATTGCAAGAAATATACCCTAATAAGTGCATTGAACAATGCATTGATATAAATAGCATCCTATTATGGGGTTCTATCTAGTATACTAAGCTACTCATACAGAAACATAACATTGTGTGCAGCGTACAAGATGAAGGTATGATATTGGTAATGTTAATATGTTGAATAATGAAATGATAATTGTTTTCTTGATAGATTTTTGTATACTGTGAAATATGTAATAAGTAGCTAATAAAACCCATGTATTACATAATTGCATTACTATAGACAAAATACAAAGACACAAGAACACATACCAATATGGGTATATACAGGGAAAGTGAAGTTAGCAAAAAAGCACAAGTAGTAGCAGAAACAACTCATAACTTAACTGATTAGTTTCATGCAAATAAATGATTGCTCTGTTTCAAAGCTGCTATTTACCCTATGTATATGTATCACTTGATGTGATTGGACCCACAGGGAAAGTACAGCCATAAAAAAAACAACAGAACTATCAGAAAGTGCTCATAAATCTAGTGATTATCTTTATGCACAAAAAGGATTGCTGTCTTTCAAGCTTGTGTTTTCCCATATGTATATGTTTCATATGATGTGACTGTACTCTAAGAGAATTACTGTAAGAACCTATTAGAAGGATACGTCTACAAATAAAATATAATTCTTAGTTTCTGACTGTTACTGAAGAAAACCATGTGGCCTAGATATGTCAGCAAAAGAAAAAATAGTGAGGCAGACATGTGATGTCATCAGTGATGTCATCAATGACATTTGTGATGTCATCTTTGATGTCCTGGGTGTTAGTCTTAGCAGTGCACGGTGGTGGCGCGAGTTATGGTTGCTTAGCTTACCATAACTGCCGAATTTCAAGGGTTTTTCGGTTTTACTTGGAACCATAACGTCCTTTTAACAAAGTTTTTTCACTGAATTTCATAGGTTTTTAGTAGCGCAACTTAACCATAACGTCCCTCTAACAAAGTTTTTTTCACTGAATTTCATAGGTTTTTAGTAGCGCAACTTAACCATAATGTCCCTTTAACAAAGTTTTTTCACTGAATTTCATAGTTTTTTAGTAGCACAACTTAACAATAATGACTTTGACTTTATATACATGTCGTATGGAACTGACTAGATCTCTTCTTATGAACTTGATGTCCGCAAACTTATTTAATGTTCGCGGACATGTTCGGAGAACAGTACCACCACCTAAAAACTCTGGGGAGGTATTTGTAATAGTTATATCATAACATAGGAACATTTAACAAATTCACAAAGCAGCACACATACAAAGTATATGTAGTAATACTTAAAAAATGTTACCCATGTATGTAACACACTAACCATTCATGTAAATACAATATGTTTTAAAATGGAATATACCAAAAGAAGATAAAGTGGCTTCCACCATAATTACCTCACAGACGCTCCACAACCAACAGCAAGACCAGACGTATACACTACTGATTACATATCTCACCAGACATAGTAAGTGCACTTCTTTTTACTCATATATTTATAAACTTTCTATATTAGAAAAAAAAAAAACATATTACTTCTTTGTTTTCTCACAGAAATGTGTAGTACTCTGGACTGGCTAGAGGAACATTTCCCACAAGACGAAATGTTAGAAGATAGTCCACCTAATGGTACACACTTTACTGTATAAACCAATTGATAAATATTATTTTGTATACATTCAACATATACATTCTTTTTTTACAGACCCTACAAAAATTGCAACTACCAAAGAAAAAGAAGTGGTGGATAACACTCTTGAACACATTACCCACAAAATGGACCAACTTATGGCAAATTTTATGGATTTAAAGAACTTTGTGGAAGATGACCTAAAACCACCAACAACATACCATTGTCCCACCTGTACTTGTCCCCCCTCACCATATCCCATTCATTTATCCCCAAACTCTCTTCATGGACCACAACGTTTTGATGAGATTTGCACCCCTTCTTCACCTGATCACACTAATATTGAAAACCCTAATTCTCCTGTTTTTGTTTCCGTTTCTGCCCCACCTTCTCAGTCATAAATTGTTTATATATGTTAAATAAAGTTACTTTTCTTATATTGTGTTGTAATTACTTTCAGTTCCTTGTAATAAAACCAATTTAGGTGTCCACGGACACCGCGGTTGTTCGGAAATGTTCGTAAAGAAACGAAAATGTAACTGTCCTGAGGACACTACATCTGTCTGTAATGTTCTCATGCAAGTTCAAAATGTTCTAAGAACACTCGTAGTGTCCTGAAATGTTCGTAAAGAAACAAAAATTAAAGTGTTCTAAAGAACACTATATCTGTCCGTAATGTTTGCTATCAACTTAAAACTGTCCGAAGAACACAATTGCTGTCCTGAAATGTTCGTAAATAAACGAAAATGATGTGTCCTGAACAACAGTACAACTGTTCGTAGTGTTCGCTACCCAATTGAAAGTGTTCTAAGAACACAATTGGTGTCCTGAAATGTTCGTACATAAACTAAATTACACGTGTCCTGAAGAACACTATATCTGTCCTTACTGTTCGCTACCAAGTTTAAACTGTTCTAAGAACACACACGGTGTCCTGAAATGTTTGTTTCACGTGTGACGCACTTTTAATTACTTCAGAACCCGAACAGTGTCCGTAGGACATCAATGCGCATGCGCTAACCAATCTCCGTGCACTTGGTGTCCTGCGGACAGGCGCTTCCTTCACAGACTAGTTCGCAAACAGATCATATGACCGCGCCCACGTTCATCGTGTGTCCTGAAATGCGGACACTGTTCGTGTCCCCAAACAATTTAAAAGTACATTTTCAGTTAATCCATATTAGTTTTCAATAAAATCTCACCATGCCACAAGTCCCACATAGCAATCTTGAGTTTCTATATATCTTCTGAAACTTTCCGATCCTTTTTTTTTGTTCGATCTGTCCGCGCACAGTGCGCATGTCCGCGGACCGTGCACAAGCACCCCTATAAAAGACCACGCCCAAGAGCTTATTCCCATTGTGTTTCTGGCTATTCTTCAGAACACAGTGATTTTTGCTGCCTCCTGCAGACTACACCATCATCGACATGGCATCCTTGGCTGCTGAACTGCCACTTGGTGCTGCACCTGCTTCAGCACCACCACCACCCCCTCCACCACCACCACCTCCCCAAGGGCCTGAAGAGGGGAACAGGACTGAGGATGCGGAGGCGGAAGAAGAGGATGATGAGTATGAGGTAGAGGAAATCCCTACTACCCGCACTAGGCGTGAGTCTTGGGTGTGGCGGTTATTTACCATTCATGGGAATGGTCCTAAGGCTCGTGCGAACCATGTCACCTGCAATGAGTGCAAAATGATACTCAGTCACGGGAAGCACGGTAACTACAGCTTTGGGACCACTACTATGTAGCGACACCTGAGGTCATTTCACTCTAGGGCTATTCGCAGGGTTGTACCTTGCGAAGAACGTAGCAGGTTGATTTCCTCTACTTCATCCTCTGTTTCTGATCCTGTCACCACAAGGACCACCTCTGTGGGACAGCGTCTTTCTCAAGCTGCCTCACAGGCCATACAGAATGCTGATGACCCTTACCTTTCGAGGGTCACAGTTGTATGTATGTACTGTGACACAGTACTCTGCAGGGGGAGCGACTTCGGAGTGCTTTTGAGACTATCGTCTCAGAGCACGAGAAGACCTGCTCACTACCCAAATAAAACCCACTCTACATCTTCCTCTCTCAGCTCGCCCTTTCTTATCCCTGTGGTTGGTGTCCCCCCCCTTACCCTCCTTTACCCTCCTCTCCTAGTGTGTCGTGTCTGAAAAACCAAAAAAAAACAAAATTACAAAAATCAAAAAAAAAATAAGGCTCTTTTCAGAGCCGCCTTTCCCAGTTAAAAAATAGAAGTGAAAATAAATGAAGCAGGGCTCTTTGTATTTTTTAGAAGTCCGCAGACAGTTCGCAAACATTAAAAAAATTGGGTTACTACTCCATCACAAACATTGTAATTTTCTCTGGAAAGAAGTGGTGGCTCTGAAAAGAGCTTTTGGGTGGTGTTTGAAAGTCAAAAATTGTAAATGCTTAACATCTACTTCAAAATCGTTGTAATTCCAAAAAAGGTTGCAATGCATTTTGTACATTTCTCAGAAAAATCTGATTGCCAGCATAAGTAAGATGGACTCCATCTCTGCGAAAAATGTATGTACTACAAAACATAATATTTTCATTGTGAAAAGAAGACATGCCAAAATCTCTTAGAAAGCCACAAACAGCCTTATTAACATTGCGCCTTGCTTTTTCCATTTGTGGACCAAATGAAGAAGAACGAAGCCACATTTGTCTCTGCGCAATCCGTGAAAATATCACTTGCGAATTAGGAAACATTCCAGTCACATTCCAGTCACATGCCCTAAACTGTTCCCTCCACAATGAATTACAATTATGTCTGGATGTTGCTCTGTCTCCAAAGTAGCACAGAGAGGTAGCAATTCCAACCACTTCATTCCACGTACTCCATGCCAGTGTACTTCCACATGTGGGAATCCAAGATCTACAGCTACTCCACAGCTTTCTGCATGCACCTTCAACCAATGTATCCACGAATCTCCTAAAATCCAAACAATCTGTTTTCTGAAACACACAGCCATAGCTATCTTTTGTTCTCTCAGCAAAAAGAGTATCTCAAAAAATCTCTCCTGGCACAACACACCCACCAAACTTTCCTGACCAATCCCTTTCAGTGCTTATTCTCATTTGCATGACTTCTGAACCCAAAAATCCCCGGATGTAATTCCTGATGTCCTGGAACTACCGCCATGTCCGCGGACATATCGTAACATGAACAGCCCTGCTACCATTTCCACTACACTCTCTCTGCCATTCCCTCATTGGATGTACCTCAAAAATCACATGACCATGCACCAATCACATTCAAGACCTCTACATCTAACTGCATCATCATAGATCAGCACTGCAAATGTACTCTGAATCTCTCTGAGTACAAGTGTCATATCATTGGCAAGCAGCATCTACCAGAAATACTGTACAAGTCTTCAAGATTTCTACTTGCAGCTCCACGCATATCCATATGCATGAACACAAACTTCAGGTATGCATATTTTCTGTATAGTACATGACATAGCTCTCAACCATTTTTGTTTTACAGGCGGGTGAAATCACCCGATTTTGTTTTTAGTGGGTGAGACGCCCATTGGAATGAATGGGCGTCCAGGAGGCTTGGCGGGTGAGTCTGCCCTTTACAAGGCGTGTGACACCCGCCAAAAGCATGTGACTTGAGAGCTATGGTAGATGAACACATTTTCAAACAGACCTTGTAAAATCTGTTAAATGAATTTACTGTACTTTTTTCAATTTCCTAAAATCAATTACCACTTATACACCTTTATAATTTTTTACTTTCTTTAAACACACACACTCAAATCATGTTAAACTAACATTTTTTAAATGAAATATATAGACTACATATATTCAAACAAAATTGCATGCAAACACAATCTATGTTTAAACCTTTATAAAAATACTTATACAATTTCATATTTTTTGTTTTTATTTATTTATTGACTTAATTACTTTAAATTAGACATGACATTGAGGCACTATTACCTAGAACAGTTTACTTACAGAAATAGTGGTATTCACTAATATATTATAAATTTCACAAGACATAGTAAAGATATTTTATTTTTGCTACAGTTAGTCATTCAATACAATTTGTTCATTAAGTACATATCATATACACTGAACTAATGCAATGTATCTTATGTAAATAAATTAGTTTAATGGTTTTACAGAAGGCACTGAGGATTTCAATTAAAAAAATTAATATCTAAATTAAAAATAGTGCTATATACAAACAAAGTTACTAATTTGAAGCTTTTACAGTTGCAGTGAAGACCAGTTTCCTGAAAAGAAGCAGCCGAATTCGAAGAAGAAAGAAAAACTAAGAAGTTACCTGTTAATTTTAAAAAAAAAAGTAAGTAAAATATCACCATAATATTTATATTATTAATCGAATATACTATAACATTAATACCAGCTATTTTGGTTTCTTAAAATAGAGATTTAGTACCATTTTGTCCAAACATTTCCATGTCGTAAACAGCGATTTACAACCAGAATGGCCCACAAATTTCTATTTTTGAACACACAAATTAGCCAACTGAACCACTACAAATTTCATATTATGGAACAAACAACTGTTTTAATTGTATACACTAGATTTACTATTTGTACTTTTCCACACCACTAGCTTACTTTTTTTTGTCATCTGAACCCCAGTTTAGTGACACATAAATTCAAGAATACCTATCCCTACTAGTTTTATTTCCCAATACACAATAACACACCATTACATACATCTTTATCATCTTACTCAAACACTCATGCACACAGCACACATACATTCCAGAACACCCCAACCCATATCTTCTTTATTTTTTTCAACAGACCCTAAAGAATGCCTACCAAAAGACAACTCAGTAGAAAGCCACGCAAAATTAGAGCAAATGAAAATAAAGGAGTCCAACATAAGAATCCATCTCTAGCAGAATTTGTAAAAAAAAGTTGAAACAAAACAGCTAATACAATCATTTAATGAAACACAAGAAGTTTCAAGTACAACATCTTCGCTTACTCTATCAAAATGTAAAACAAACCAAAAAACAATTAACAGAAAATCAGCTATCAGTACAGATAAAACTACTTCTTCAAATTTTAATATAGTGCAAAGTAAGCATACCAAGAAAAGTATTTTAGCCAAAATATACCGTCACAAAGTCCTTCAAAATCTTATAAAAACAGGAGAGAAATCAGGTTCAAAGCTTAAAACCTATCGTAGGAAATTAATCTTAGAAGCATTGATGGACAGTGCAATTCTTCTCAAAAGAAATTTATTTATTTTACTGTTAAACAAAATGAAACCACTAACAAAACTAATAACTAAATTACAAAAAAGACTTCTCAATAAGCGAAATGTCAACAGAAAGAACTTCTTAAGTATCTGCGGAGGTGAATGGAATCACACTACGAGCACAGAACCATATTTTAATGAAGAAGCGTACAAACAAAAGCAAACTAATACAATTGCCATAAATAGCAGTGGTCGAGGTTATGAAAAGGTGAATAATACCATAATGGAACAAGAAGTACTCCTTACAAAAATATGCCCTGAAAGCTTAGAATTACCCCTCCATTGAACTGAATCAGAACGTCTTTTGTACAAATGGCCATGCACGTCAATGTGTAACATTCCCAAACAATGTTTCAAATCTTTATACCAATTCCTCAATAAATATGTAAAAAGCAAAGACAAAATCAAAATTAAATTACTGCAAAATATAGATACCTGTCCAGTGCGCAAGTACACAGGACTACAAGGACATTCATTGGCCTGCATTACAGGACCTACTTGTAAAACCACTTTCCATGATATGAAAAGGATATCAACACATCATTCAACTATAAGAAATCTAGTCTATAAACTGTACTATGCTAAAAGTCCTGCTTTAGCACTAGCAAAGTTAAATAACATCCTTCTACACGGTACAACAAAAGACCTATTTGAAGAAATTCACTATATCCAGAAAAAATATTTTGGAAGTGAAAGCCATTTACAGAATGAAATAGCTTTAAACCAATTAAGCAACAATTCTACACATGGCAACCTTTTGCTAAACACATACAAAAAAGAAATACTAAAATTTAAAAGTACATCAGCTGAAGTACCAAACCATGTATGTGTATGTTGCCGTAGAATTTTTTTTAAAAGTAACACAAAAACTGTGGACCTATCATACAAAATAGAAGACAATGAAGATTCTAAATGGTTTGAATTAGCTCTCTACCTTCTAGCAGAAAACAAATATGAAATAACTGAGCCCTTAATACTTTGCAGTTATTGCACCACAAAACTTGACAACAACCAAACTCCTTCACGTTCTATCACAAATAATTTGGAATTATACCCAGTACCAAAACCTCTACAACAACTTAATTTATATGAGAGCATCATAATTCAAACAGTACACCCATTTCAAACAATAATACGCCTTCAACCAAAAACAGCAAAATTACCTCCCTCTGAATTGGTAAAAGGCATTCGTGGAAAAGTAGTTTATTTACCATTAAATCTAAAAGAAAATGTGCATACTCTAGGAGTGCAACGTCCAATCCACCAATCTTTAATTATATTAGTAAATGGAGTACCTACAAAAGACAAAAAAATATGGCAACAGCTGGTAGATTTATATAAAGTTAGACAAGCCTTCCAATATCTCAAAGAGAATAATGAATATTACAAAGAAATTAATATTGAAGAAAACTTGAAAGATACAACTGAAATAATTCAAGAAACACAAGAAGCTGGTCAATTTCAGCTACTAGATCCTGCTACAATATCAAATACTTTAGACCAGTATACAATTCATCCTTTGCACTGTAATGACACCGTACAAGATGTACTGGAAACTTACCAAATGCGTCAAACAAAAGGATCGCCAATCAGTATATGGGAAAAAAGTATAGAAGCACGTGCTTTTCCTCTACACTTTCCTACTGGCAAAGGAGGAAGGTATGATGATAGACCTATTCAAATATCAGCTTCAGAATACCGCTCATTACGGATGTATTCTGAAGATCCCAGATTTAGACAAAATGTGGAATACATATTCCACCTACTCTTTGAAAGTGAACTAGCAACTTTATGTTACGGAGTTGCACACATATTAAAATCAGGATCACACTTTCAAAATATGACAGCTACACAATTATTAGAGAAAGTGCAACAAAAGGATGAGGTTTTACAATCAAATATTACTAATCTATTAGCAAATATGCGTGGTACTAAAGAGTACTGGTTTCGACGTCATGGAGATGTACGTTGTATGATCAGAAACCTTGGCCTACCCACTTGGTTTGTTACATTAAGTTGTGCAGAATATGCGTGGGAAGATTTACATGATTTCCTACGCATATCAAATAAAAACAAAACAAACATAGATATTCTAACACCTGGAGAACTTTGTTCTTTGGATCCTGTTAATGTTTCAAGATATTTTCACCATCGCTTCATTGCTATGCTACATTTTATTTGTAATAAAACTGTTCCTCCCCTTGGAGAAGTGCAACACTTCTTTTGGAGAAAAGAATACCAAGCCAGAAGAGCACCACATATCCACATGCTTTTATGGATTAAAGATGCTCCTAAATTTATTCAAGACAGTGATGCCACTGTTTTACAGTTTATTGAAAAATATGTCACTTGTGAAATTCCATCAGAAGCCACAAATAGTGATCTTTGTGCACAAATTTTACAATTTCAAAGACACAAATGTGGAAAATATTGTCGTCGCAAATACAAAAACAAAGGCAAATACTACACCAAATGCCGATTTGGTTTGCCTAGACCAGTTACAAATACAGGTCAAGTAAACAACCTCATGTCTTCAGTTAGACATACTGTTAAAGGAAAGTCTCCTAAAAATACATATTACATAAAAAGAAAAGAAGAAGAAAAATATGTCAATGATTATAATGCAATCATTGCCCACTTATGGAATGCAAACATAGATGTGCAGTACATTGCAGACAATTCTACTGCAGTTGCACGATATGTCACAGCATACTTAACTAAAGCGAAAAAACAGAGCTCCAAGACATCTGGAATGACCTGTCATCAGATAAAACAGTATCTCAGAAATTATACAGCTTGGGCATAGAAATGCTCACCCATAGAGAATGTGGATCTTATGAAGCAGCTGATCGTTTAACTGGTACTTCATTGTATGGTAAATCTGAAAATATAGTATGGCTAAGTCTTGGTCCAGCTAAATCTAGAAAAAGAGTTCTAAAATCATATGAAGATATAGAAACAATAGCCAAACATGATCCCAACAGCCAAGACATTTTAAAAAACAATTTACTGGACACATTCTACCCAAACAGAAGTAATACTTTGGAAAACATGTGTCTATACCAAATAGCCCAAAACTACACATACAAAAATAATATGAAACCCGATGAAAAAAAAGGTAAATATAGAGTGACAAACTGTGAAGGCAGCTTAGTTAAACTCACTAAACCAAATTTAATTAATCATATCAAATTGTCATTGAAGACTCCTCAACATAAAGAAGTATATTACATGTCCCTGCTACAACTCTTCAAACCATGGAGAAAAGAAGAACAATTACTAGATAACTATGACTCATATGAGGATGCTTTCAAAGCAAATGAAAGCACTATAACTGATGTAAACTTTACACAGTACAAAACAATGTTGCACAATGAACAGCAACACGAAGAAGAACTCCAAGCCCAACTAGATAAGGATACTCCTGACAGTAGTCAACCTTCTGTAACAGCAAGCCAAGAACCACTGGGAGAACCACTAATAACAAATGAGGCAGAATTAGCTATGATAGAAGTAGAAAACACCATGTGTCAGTATGAAGATAAGGAAGACTTAACTATACTACAATCAAAACTAAACAATGAGCAAAGTAGCATTTTTCAAGAAGTAACAAAACACATTGCACATGGTGTAAAACATGAAAATAAAGAATGTTCCTGCCATAATTATAAACCTATACTACGGTACGTCAGTGGTGAAGCTGGTTCTGGCAAAGTTCCTTCAACAATTGACAAACAACAAACTGTCAGCTGTTGTCACTGCCCCCACAGGTTTAGCTGCCTACAACATAGGTGGTGTTACATTACACCGATTACTACTATTACCAGTAGAACACCAGAACAAATTAGACTATTACAAACTTTCTGCAGAAGCTGCAATGGAATTATGCAGAGTATTGAAACAAATGAAAATGCTACTAATAGATGAAGTGAGCATGGTCTCCAACCTGATGTTAGCTTTGATTCACCTCAGATTACAAGAAGTACTCAAAACAGACTATGAAGAGCTCTTTGCAGGAAAACACATTATTGTTTTTGGAGATCTGCTTCAATTAACACCAGTAAAAGGTGAACCTATTTTTAAAACATTAGGGCACAAACTCTGCCGTAAAACTGTTGGCAGCATTGGAAATGTCAACCTTTGGCAACATTTCCAATACAGAGAATTAACAGAAAACATGCGCCAATCTGCAGATCTCACTTATGCCAACATTTTAAAAAGTTTGAGAGTTGGTATACTTTCTAAAGAAGCAGAAGCAACATTGAAAACCTGGCACATTTATGCACTTTATGGCGATAATGCATGTGCTACAGATGTTATGGAACAATTAGCCCACAAAAATGACAATTGTATGGCCTTAATGCCAACTCTTGCAAGCTGTTTCAAATTCAATGAAATCATGCTAAGTAAAGAAATGCAACCAATAATGGAAATTAGCGCCACAGACAAACTAGATGTACATGGTATGACACTACCCATGTGTGACCAAGCCACAACAACACTAAATAATTTAGAAAAATCAATCTCAAACACAGCAGGCTTAGAAAAGATGTTAAAATTATCCTTAAATTGCAGAGTAATGCTTAAACGTAACCTTGAAGTGGAGCAAGGGCTAGTTAATGGAGCACTGGGTACAGTTGTTGGCTTTCAAACATACCCACGTGACAACAAAATTCAGTTTGTCAATATACTCTTTGACAAACTTTCAGAAATAAAACGGATGGGCCGCTCAACAGCTAGATTCCTTCTCTTCAAAGATATGTATGTACGCAGAGAACAATTTTCTCTAACTCTTGCATACGCAGTCACGATTCATAAATCACAAGGTCTTACCCTAGACAAAGCAATGATAGATATTGGTAACACAGTCTTTAAAGAAGGCATGAGCTACGTAGCACTATCACGCTTACGTACACTTGACAGTCTATTTCTAATCAACTTTGATGCAAGTAAAGTAAACGCTGATATTCCTTGCATTTTAGAATATAATAGACTTGGCTCACTATACACTCCCCATCTAAACACATATTCTGTTCCACAAAAACTAAAACGTTGTAAAAGAAAATTAAATCAAACTGAAATGCAACAGGACGTCACTGGAAATCCTCCAAAAAGAGTAAAAGAAACTAATACTGCATCAAGTACCACAAACAAAAAAGAATCAATTAGAGAAAGTAAACCAGGTACTTCTTTAAAGAAGGAAGACAAACTCCAAAAAAAGCAGTTAGATACAGAACTATCTGGACCATTTAAATTCTCAAATATAGTTGGTGTAAGTTGCTATGCAAATGTAGCAATGAATATTCTATTTCAATTACCACCAATTGTTGACAACATTTACTCACACAGTACAAACCCATTGTGTTTGCAAATGTTAGTACTTCACAGAAATACAGCAAACAATCCTGACAACACATATAGTGTTTTTGGAATAAGACGACAATTGGACTACTGTGCTGGAATGGTGAAATTCACTATAAACTCACAGGAAGATCCACAAGAATTTCTAATGTACTTACTACAAGTACTGGAAAACAAAAACATACCTATAAATGAAATCTTTCAGATTTCATACATGTGGAAACATACATGCACTCTCTGCAACAATGTGACACAAGAAGAAATCCCCAATGAACGCTTCATATATATATCAATACCTAATTGTGAATCCATTCCATTTCAGCAACTTGTACAAGATGCAAACCATGGTAGATTACGCTCTACCTGCAATTCAGATAATCGCTCCACATTAGTAATACCAACACATAGTAAATACGTAATACTAATGCTTCTACGTTACAATGCAGATGGTACCAAAAACAACTGCAAGCTGACTGGATTCACACATGGTCAAATATCGCTTGGTAAGAAAACCTTCACAACAATAGGTATAATCTACCACGCAGGAGCCACAACCAATTCAGGGCACTACACTGCATACATAAAAAAGAAATGTGGATGGTTTGAATGTAATGATAGTACCATTACTCTAAAGCAGAGATTACCAGCAAATCTTACAAACGCTTATTTGATGTTCTTAAAACCAAAATTTGATAAATAAACTGTATTTAAACCTTTCAGTATATTTGTGTTACAAAAATATAAACTGTTAGAATACTCCAAAACCTATCTAACTGCTCAAAGATTCTACAACAACTAATCAGATAAATGAATACCACTAAATTAGACCAAAAAATACACAGTTAGAATACGCCAATTGGTATCTAACTGTCCCAAAATTATAAATGTGTGTTAAAGTAATATAAACTGTTAGAATACTCCAAAAGCTATCTAACACTCAAAGATTCTACAACAACTAATCAGATAAATGAATACCACTAAATTAGGCCAAAAAATACACAGTTAGAATACGCCAATTGATATCAAACTGTCCCAAAATTTAACAATATCCAACTAGGTAAATGAAAACCACTACTATATATTAAAAAAATAGACAGTTAGAATACGCCAATCGGTATCTAACTGCTCCAAAATTTTATAATATCAAAACAAATGAAGAATCTGTTACTGTTCCAAAAGAAATACAACAAAGCAAAGTATAAAGCATTAGCCAGAAACAACAAGTGAACACTGAAAACAAACAAACAAATAAACTGTAGCATAACAGAAAAAGGTTTTTTTTAAATCCAACATGGATTTTTTTTTCTCCCACAGACCCAATGATTTTAGCAACAAATACAGAAACTGAGCAAATTGCACAGTACTCTGATTTGTACTCTACTAAATATGAGTATATTGCTTATACAATGTAATAAGTCATTACAAAATACTAATACTAACATGCTATTTTCTTTTATCACAGAAATGAAGAAAAAAAACATGGACTCCCATTACTAGACCAAACAGTAAGTATACAATAATAAGGACAACCATAGCAGCACATCACATCCATAGTATCTAATACCTTGACAGAGAAAAATACGGACAGCGTCCTCAGGACACCCCCTACGAACATTCCAGGACACCGGGAGTGTTCTTAGAAGCGTCTTCAGAACACCACCATCTTGTAGATTTGCGAACATTTCAGGACACCGCAAGTGTTCTTAGGACACATTCAACTTGACAAAGAACAATACGGACAGCGTCCTCAGGACACCCCCTACGAGCACCCCCCGGACACCGCGAGTGTTCTTAGAAGCGTCTTCAGAACACCCCCATTTTGTTTATTTGCGAACATTTCAGGACACCGAGAGTGTTCTTAGGACAGACTCAACATGACAGAGAACAATACGGACAGCCTCCTCAGGACACCCCCTACGAACACTCCCCGGACACCGCGAGTGTTCTTAGAAGCGTCTTCATAACACCCCCATTTTGTTTATTTGCAAACATTTCAGGACACCACGCGTGTTCTTAGAACACATTCAACTTGACAGAAAACAATACGGACAGCGTCCTCAATACACCACCTACGAACACTCCCCGGACACCGCAAGTGTTCTTAGAACAGTTTCACTTTGCTTGCAAACAAAACGGACACATTTTGACTCCTTAGAACACCCCCTAGTCAGTTTATTTAGAAAATTTCAGAACACCCGTGATGTCCGCAAACAAATCGAACACAAAAAGAACGTCTAGCACATAAAAAGCACAACTTTCATCCTATCTCACACACTCCCACCCTCCCCAAACACTCCTAGACACCAACACACTATACAAAATACACATTTTGAACAAAGTTTCACCGCGCTGTCCGGGACGTCCGCGAATCCAATATGGCGGGCGCTACCGAAAAATCTGACGCGCTTCACGCTCCACGCCGTCCAATCAGCGAACACTTTGCATGTCCGCGAACATCACGCAAGACGATTGGCCAATCAGGACACTTTCCGCGGAGCGAACAGGGAAGTGTATCCGCAAACCGAACACAGATATCACTAATTTTTTTTAACCTACTTTTTGGTCATTTTAAAAAAAAACTACTGGACGAATTTTCACCAAATTTGCAAAAGCACGCTTTCGGGACCAAGGGAAGGTAGAGTAATAAAAACTAAAACTATGACAAAGTGCTGATACCATAATGATTATCTTCATGCACAGAAAGGATATCTCTATTTCAAGCCTGTATCTTCCGCTACGTACATGTGTCATATATGATGTGACAGGACCCAAGTCTACAAATATAGTACCTTTTCAACTTTTACTTCCTGACTGTTACTGCAGAAAACTATGTGGCTTCGATATGTCAGTAAAGGATAAAAAGGGAAAGCCAGCCATGTGATGTCATCAGTTATGTCATCAATGACATTTGTGATGTCATCTTCGATGTCCTGGGTGTTAGTGTTAGCAGTGCACGGTGGCGCGAGTTATGGTTGCTTATGTTACCATAACTGGCGAATTTCAAGGGTTTTTCGGTTTTACTTGGAACCATAACGTCCCTTTAACAAAGTTTTTTCACTGAATTTCATAGGTATTTAGTATAATATCCCTGACATGGAACATAGAACATACTAACTCCCTCGTAGTGATTTTCATGTCCGCGGACTACCGCCATGTCCGCGGACACATCGAAAATCTGAGAGTGGTGAATGTAAATTTAAATAGAGTGCCCCATTTCCCCTTTGAAGTTGGCTCTGAAAAGAGCCGTTTTTTTTTACAGATGCTTGACAGACACCTGTTATTTTATATTTTTTTTCTTGTTTTTATTTCTTACTTTACTCCTAAAACTTTCACATAACCTTCTCCAAAGCAACCCTTACATTCCAAAATAAAAAGGCATTTCCGGTAAAAGATAAAGAAATGCCATCTTCTTTAAAATTAACAGCATTACTGGCATCAATATTCTCATTGTTACAGAAGAACATACCAGCTCTAAGCATGAAGGCACACATGCCTCGGTTGATGACACACCTAGCAATGTTTTGCTGAGGACAAAAAACTGAACTATTGTCCCATATTGCCCTAGGTAGTAATCCAGAAAAAAATACTTTCGCATTTGGAAGGATCTTCACTACGTCTTGAACCAAGCATTCCAAATCAGCCAACAAAGTAGGGGCATAGACGTTGCCCAAATGGAAAGCACCATAGTGCAAAACTACCACATGCGGACTGTTCATCGTGGCCATATCCGCACAAACTTGTACAATTCCCTGTACATTGCAATCAGGCACAGTGCTCCACACCACCTCCACTCCTTTGACATCAAAGTTCTTTGCAACATGCCTGCATTCAGCGTACTGCTGTAAACCATACACAAACATATCTCCGAGCACCAACACCCTGACTTTCTCCACTTCTGCCATCTTCACCACACACAGTCTCTTTCAACACAAATCCACAACCTCGACATCTGATTGGCTGATCCGTACAGTCTTCTTTCCATGTTGGATTTCCTGGAAAAACCCGGATTTACCACGCCCTGTCCACGAACAGCCGCGGTGTCCACGGACGGCGTCCACTTTACTCTCTGTACCATTCCCTCATTGCATACAGCTAAGCAATCACACAATACGAATAACGTCCTCAGAACACCCCCATTTTGTGAATTTTCCAACATTTCAGGACAATTATCATTTCATTATTCTACATATTAACATTACAAATATTATACTTTTATCTTGTACTCTGCACACAATGCTATCTTTCTCCATTAGCAGCTCAGTATACTACATAGAATCCCATAATACAATGCTATTTATTGATATAAATGCATCGTGCAAAGCACTAATAACGGTATGAGATTTATTGCAATATCCTTGACACTTTTTTCGGAACATTATAATGAAAATCCCTAGTACACAAATTCCATGAAAAGTACATACACATGTGATGTCATCAGTGATTTCATCAATGACATTTGCGATGTCATCTTTGATGTCCTGGGTGTTAGTCTTAGCAGTGCATGGTGTTGGCGCGAGTTATTTTTCATAGCTTACCATAACTTGCTATTTTCAGGGGTCTTTCGGCTGTACTTAGAACCATAACGTCCTTTAAACAAACTTTTTTTAATATCACGCAAACAATATACAAACATGGCGTGCAAAAACCAACTTCTACAGATGGCTTTACACAGAATGTTGCAAAGTAAGAATTTATGCTCGTTCACAGTGAAGGTCAGCTGCTTCATTTTTTTCTCGGGCCCCGGAGAGGCTCACAAAGCAGACTATAAGGTTGTATTGTGTTTTGACCTTGACAGACAGAGATTGTGATGAAAGACTTCTTTTGAAGGAGTGTTGCTAAAACGTAAGAGAAGATAAAGATGAAATTTCTGAAACGAAACCACTTTTACATATTATATCACTATGCGAAAGATCGTTGGCACACGCGGAGTCGTATTTTCGGACTGCACCACTAGTAGACAATGGAAATTGCAATTGTACTGTAAGTAACCCTTTACATTACTTTATACCAAATATAATTACAATAGCATAGCATTAAAGACCGCTGAAGTTGAACTTGTTCGTTGAAAGTGGCATAATGTTTTCTACTGCGTACTATCACCGCCGAATTGATCCCCTGTCGTTTAGAGGGCTCTGAAAAAGGCAGACGACACAGAGTGGGTTAATAGAAATAATTTAACCGGTCTATAGGCGGTCAAACGCTCTACTCGCTGTGCCACTTTACTGTAGCCTGTCAAGTGGCACAGCGAGTACAGCGCTCGCTTTGACTTCCATGCACAGCTTGCTAACGCAAGTTCGAATCCAGGCAAGCCCAAACTCAGCCTTTCATCCTTCCGTGGTCGATAAATGAGCACCACACACCGTGGTTAATAATAAGCACCGCTTAGATACCTCACATTTCTTAGCGCTATATGAATGGGAAAATATTATTTTTTTATTATTAACATACTCTGGTGCACTATCTTCGATAGCAAATAGTTTCACGCCCTAATAAATAAAATGATGATTTTTAATGAAGATCGGCTGGTGAGACTAATTTATGTTTTTTAAAACAGGTACGTGACCTCGTTTTGTCTATGTCACAATTTACAGACTCCAGCGGATGGGGTCTTCAACTGCCAGGTGCAAGTCCAAATATGCAACTTCATGACCCTCACCATTTTATGGGACAATCGCCAAGGACCAATATGCCCTTACGCAGTACTAGCGGCTACAAACAACATACCAACCAATACGGTGGTCTAATGGCTCGTTGTTGGAGCAACCTTCCGATTATCAGAGAGACCATTTACTGCTTTTATCATAAACCAACAGCCTATCTACCGCAAAGGAACAACGCGCGGCTCCAAATAAACTTTTGCTGATCGACAGCAAAGACAATAGCAAATTGCTGAATATTCACTAAACATTTCATGTGAAATAAATGTACTTTACCAAGTGTACAATCCTGCTCTTTACTTTTAAACCACAGTTTCATATTCCGAATTGTGACGCACTGAGTTGTAACCTGATCTAACACTCTCTGTACCGCAAAGGAACATCGGGTGTCTCAACATGAACTTTTGCGGATCGACAACAAAGATAAATGCAAATTGCTGAATATTCTCTAAACATTTGATGTCAAATAAATGTACTTTACAACATTTACAATCTTGCTCTTTGCTTTTAAATCACAGTTTCATATTCTGAATTGTGGCGCGCTGTGTTGTGACATAATGTGTGTTGTCTTCCGGTTCTGTGTAAAGTCGCGTAGTACTGGAGACGACTGGGCGCGTTTCATTACGCACCCTGTAACGTCACGGAGAAAGGCGGGGAATATGAATGCTTTGATAATATCAGGCTTAGTGGCGGGAGATATGATTTAGTGTCGCAAAGCAAGTCAGCCAGGTCAATAGTGCCAGTCATAGGATTATCACATAAGGTCGACGCACACCAGCCGGATTTATCGTTTCTTTAGTGGACAAAAAGTCGGTTGATGCCCCTAGGAAATTGTACTATTAGCGGACAAAAGGAGTGCTCTTAAAACACTTTCACCCTCACAACGAACAATACAAACAACGTTCTCAGAACACCCCCATTTTGTGTAATTGCAACCATTTCGGGACACTGCGAGTGTTCTTAGAACACATTCAACTAGACAAATTACAATACGGACAGCATCCTGAAGACTCCCCCAGTTTGTGTATTTACAAACAATTAAGTACACCGCGAGTGTTCATAGCTCATTTTTACCTTCCTTGCGAACAAAAATGACACATACTCCGTCCTCTAAACACCCCACCATTTAGTTTATTTACAAAATGTCAGAACAACCGTGTTCTCTGCGGACAAATTGAACGCAACAAAAACGTCTAGCACATAAAAAAACAAAGCATTGAACCTATCTCATACTCCCCCACCCTCCCCAAACACTCTTACACACCAACACACGGCACTAAATACAATTTTTTATCCACGTTTCACTGCGCTGTACGCGGTCGACTGCGAATACAAGATGGCGGGCGCCACAGAAAATCTGACGCGCTCCACGCCACTCGCCGTCCAATCAGCGGACACGTCGCATGTCCGCGGACATGACGCAAGCCCACGGGCCAATCGGGGTGCTGTCCGCGGAGCGAACAGGGAAGTCCGTCCGCGAAGCGAACGCAGATATCACTAACTTTTTTGCCTTACATTTTAGTCATTTTTTAAAAAAACTACTGGACGGATTTACACCAAATTTACAAAAGCACGCTTTTGGGACCAGGCCGCCGCTCCTGCCGCAAATTTGGTGTAAATCCGTCCAGAGGTTCGGGCTGTAGCCGTGCGCAAAGTTTTTTCCCATTCAGTCTATGGGGAAAAAAAAGTTTTGGGACCCCCCCTATAACTTTGCCCCCCCTGGACGAATCCTCACCAAACTTTGCAAAAAAATTCAGAGTGACCCAACTACTTTTTTTGCAAAGTTTGGTGAGGATCCGTCCAGGGAGAGCGAAGTTATAAGCCGCCCAAAAAGTGCTCTTCCTATGGAAACAGCAACTTAACCATAATTACATGGCCACTACCGTGGCCATGTAATATATATATATATATATATATATATATATATATATATATATATATATATATATATATATATATATATATATGTATATATATATATACACATATATACATATATCACCAGGGGGCGCACAAGCATTAGATGCCTGATCCGACGTCTCCCTTCATCAGGCTGAATCAAACCTTCTGAAAACTGAATAATCAACAATTTCTTCTGCAAAACTGCATATTTCACTCTCTAACAGCCTTGTGCTTTGCTGGATTGTCTCAATTCCTGAATACTCAACCCTTCTCTATCAGATCGCCTCTTTCAACACCCCTCCCACCCGCAGGTGGCAATATGGCGACCTCATCCTGGATCCTGGATCCCTTGATCCTCGCTGGGTCCCATCTCACCTGGACTCCTAGAGACTGCTCCCCCTCGACGACCACTCCTGGCTCTGCTCCTGCACGCTCCTTTTACTCTGGGCTGCGGTGCCCTCCACGACTGCCTACTGCAGCTCTCATCACCCACTCCAGCCTGGCCCATTCTCCAGACTTGCTGCCGGCGGCTGGGCCCTCCCTCCTCTTGCCCGTTCCAATCCCGGCTGGCCCTGCTGTCACGGTCTGGCCTTCTCCGAGTGGCCCTTCTTCATCGTGGCTGCTACGTACAGCTCTCCAACGGACTTCATCCTGCAGTTGTGGCTCTCACTGTCCCTGCTGCTGCTGCTGTCTTCGCCGCTGCTGTCACAGTCTGGCCTTCTTTGGGCAGACCTTCTTCATCGAGGCTGCTATGTACAGCTCTCCAATGGCCTTCTTCCTGCATTTGTGGCTCTCACTGCCCCTGCCGCTGCTGCTCTCTTCGCTGCCGTTGTCACGGTCTGGCCTTCTCTGGGTGGCCCTTCTTTATCGCGGCTACTACAAGCAGCTCTCCAACGACCTCCATCTGCCATTTGTGGCTCTCACTGCCCCTACTGCTGCTGCTGTCTGCGCCGCTGCTCCTGCTTGGGGTGTGACTCTCTCCCGATGGCCCTTGCAGTCGCAGCTGCTCTGAGCTGCACTCCTCGGCTCTGCTGCTGTCTCCTGAGGCCCTAGCAGGGGGCGCGGCCTCCATTCATCGCTGTCATCAACTCTGCTGCTCTCTTCTCTGCGGGTCCTGCTGGGGTGCGGCTTTCCCTTGGTGGTCCGCCTTCCGCGCCCGCTCCATGCTGTGTTTGCTGGCCCTGCATCTGTCTCCTCAGCGATCCTGCCTGTGAGCCCGGGCCTCCACTCTGCACTTTTGCCTGTCGCTGGCCTTCCCTTGGAAGCCCTCCTGCTACGGCTGTTCCTTGCTGTGCTTTCCTGCCGTGCATCTATCTCCTCGGAGGTCCTCCCACTAACCCCGGCCTCCACTCTCCACTTTTGGATGTCGCTGACTCTGTGCTGTGGTTGGTGTCTTCTCCACGACTCCAGCCGGGGGTTTAACCTCTTTCCTGGGCACTCTTGACTGCACTGCCTGTTTCACCAATCCACCCCTCACACGGACCTCAGGATCCTGCTTCCTCTGATCGCCAGTTATATACTACCTCAGAGACTTGATCCACCTGCAAGTGTGTTACAGAGCCCACTGCAACAGACTGCTATGCCCTCGCCCGCCCCCTGCTATTAACGGGTGTGCTCCTGCTGTCTTCAGACAGCTCCTATCTTACCAGTGGCTGTGCCCTCCCTCCATTGGCACACTCCTGAGCGTCTTCCCCAGCTATCATTGACCGTCCTCTATCTCTAGCTCACCTTGGATGTGGCTGCCCCTAGCCGCTCTGCTTCCTCTGGGAGACCAACCTCCATTCTGTGTGCTCCGGTCAGTGGAACCTGATCCACCCAACATTCTGCGCCCTATCCTGCTCCTTACACCAGCGCCTTGGACATCTTGCCCCTGGAGTACTCCAATATGTAATTCCTGATCTGCCCGGCCTTCGGCCCGCTCTCCATCTCCCTCCAATCAGCACCTTGGACTTCCTGCCTCATTGTACTATTGTCTGTGAATCCTGATCCACCTGATCTCTACGTCATCCCACCAGCACCTTGACCTATCATCCCGGTCTGCTACGGATTGTCGAGCCTGTTCCCCAACCTTAGCCCCCTCCTCCCAGCGATTTGTACTTCTTGCCCCTCACCCATCCTCATTCTACATCCTTGCAGTCCCTCTCCTCTCTGGAAAACTCCCATAGGCAGCCTCCCAACTCACTGACCACCTCCTCGATGCCTGTTGCTCCTTGCTATGCTCTGTTCCTCTTTTCAGTCCCGCCCCCCTCTCCTCCTTCCCCTGCCCCTCAATATTCTCTGCCTTTTCATCATGGCCATCTCCTATCTCAACACCCCCACCACTCCCTATATAATACTTCCAATGCCTTTGACGTTGCCCTCTGGAACACCAGATCGATCTGCAACACAACCACGGCTGTGCTTGACCTTTTCCTATGCCACAACCTCCAATTTCTCTGTATCACAGAAACCTGGATCCCGCCCCACAACACCTCCGTTCCTGCTTCCCTCACCACATCCTCATCTTCTTTTGAACATGTCCCTCGATCCTCAGGCTGCGGAGGTGGCTTAGGCCTCCTTTTTTATCCTCACTTTACCTCCTCTCCCTCTCCTACATCTCTACCTACTCTCCCTTCCTTTGAATTCATGTACAAAATCTTTATTTCTCCTCATGCTATTTCATTCCTCATCATCTAATACCCCCCTGGCCCTGTTGGCTCCCTCTATGAGGACATTGACCATCTCCTCAGCCTCATTACCCTGAGCCTTATTCCACTTCTTGTTCTTGGTGACTTCAATCTCCATCTCTCTTCTATACCTCCCACCTCTCCTCTCTTATCCATCCTTGACTCCTACCTTCTCTCATTCTCTCCCCACTCTCATCCCCTCCTACTCATCAATCTGGCTCCACTATCGACCTCATCTTTAGCTCCTCTTTCACTGCTTCTCCCATATCTACTCTACCCAATTATCTATCCAACCACTCCTTGCTCTCTTTTTCCCTCATCCTCCTCCCCTTCTCCTCCCTGCCCTCCATCCTCTGCCCAAATTCAACCCTTCACTATTCCTTGTATCCTGCTCCTCTTCCCTCCCACCTCTCCCACTTCTCTTCTCTTTCAGCCATCGAAGCCTCTTCCACCTTAACCTCCTCTCTCACTTCTACTCTTGATCTTCTTTACCCTCTCTCCTCGTTCCGCCCTTGTCGCCAACCTGCTCAACCTTAGCTCGCATCTCATCTCTCCTCCATTCGCGCCTTCTCAGGTGCCTTGAGCAACTCTGACTCAAACACCCCACCCCCTCCAACTTAACGGCATACTTCTCCTATCATACCCTCTATGACTCTTGCCTCAATTTCGCTAAATGCACCTACTTTTCTGACCTTCTCCAGTCTCAATCCTCTCACCCTCGCCGCATCTTTCAAACCTTATCCTGGCTTCTCTCTCCATCTACCCCTGATCCTTCCATCGCCTCTCCTCTCTCTGCTTCTGATCTTGCCTCCTTCTTTTCTAACAAAGTCCTCAATCTCCGCCAAACTATCCTCTCCTCCCCTTCTTACTATTCTCCCCCACTTCCTCCTCCTTTCCCACCCTCCTCTATGTCCTCATTTACTCCTGTCACTCAATCTGAAGTTACCCTCCTTTTATCTAAAACTCATCCTACAGCTTCTCCCACCGACACCATTCCTACCCCCTCATTCCTAAAATCTACCACCTCCTCATACCCTATCTCACCTCCTTTTTAAACACCTGTCTATCGACTTCCACCTTTCCTACTCCTTTTAAGCATGCGACTATCATCCCCATTCTCAAAAAACCTTCTGCTAATCCCCACCTTGCATCCAACTATCGCCCCATCTCTCTCGTATCCTTCCTCTCTAAACTTCTCGAACGCATTGTCAATTCTCAACTTTCTTCCTTCATCTCCAACCACTCTCTCCTCTACCCAATCTGGTTTCCACCCCTCAACACTCCACTGAAACTGCCCTTGTCTCTGTTCTCAACTCTCTCCTTTCTGCACGCTACTCTAAACATTCCTCTATTCTTATTCTCCTTGACCTCTCTGCTGCTTTTGATACTGTTGACCATCTTCTTCTCCTCTTTTGGCCTCGACGACTCTTTCCTTAACTGGTTCTCCTCTTATCTTTCCAACTGCACCTTTGCTGTCTCCAGGGGTGGCTCCACCTCTCCCACCCATCCTCTCAACCATGGCATCCCCCAAGGTTCTGTCCTTGGCCCCTTTCTCTTTTCACTCTTCACTTCCTTCTTAGCCCCATCATCTCCTCTTTTGGTGTCTCACACCATTTCTAATCTGATGATACCCAGTTCTTCATCTCCTTCTGCTCCTTCTCTCCTGACATCCACATAGGCTTTTGTCATGGGTTTTGACCCATGTTGAATCAATAGACTGGGTAGATGTGGGATGAGCTGTCGCCGCCCATTATTCTATCCCAGAACAAACTAAATCAATAGACTGGGTGGATGTGGGGATGAGCTATCGCCGCCCACATTCACGCCAGAATAGGAGAACTGCGCAGTTGGCACGAGACCACTCCAAAGATACAACCTTCTTGTGGGGAATTCATTTTCTTAATCCCAACAATGGTTGCATTACCAGTACTCACCACTATCAGAAAGCCGGTGTTTTAAAACCACCAGACTTTTGTGTAAAACTGAACAAATGAAACAAAACCAGACCAAGGAAAGACTTTCTAAGAGGTGGATACAATGTAAAACTATATTCTGAAATGACTTGAAGGAAGTAATTATTTAATGTATATGTAAAAATTGTAAGTGATTTAAACTGGGAACGAAAAGTGACATTTAGCTGAAACCTGGCTTAATGAAACTGAATTCTGCCTGACATCTACCCCGACAGGAGTTAAAACCTGCTCAGCCACTCTTCCCCTTGCCAAAAGGAGTTGTCACTCTCTGATTAGATTAGGGGTGGAGCAGCTGGGGACTACAGGGAGGTGAACAAAGGCCTGTCCTGGACTCAGGCAAATGTTATATTGGGGGCGTCGTAAAAGTGGCTTCCTCTTAGGGGAAACTGGGAGGGGCAGTGCCTCTGCTAGCAGCTGAGCTTGGGGGAAGTGGATGAACCAGTTATTCCACCCTGTGATGTGGGAAGCCACACCCCTTTATGACCAGGGCATAATTTTAAAAAGATAGATAACTCAAAGTGCGGACTTGTCAGAATTATATAAGTAATATCATTATTTTGTGATTTTTCTGTGAACATTTTGAGATGCGTTAGGACCCTGTGGTGTATTCTGGGGGGTTGCTAGCAGAAAATAGGGTCTCACTCCAAATGTCTGCATGTTAAAAATCTGACACTTCATCAATTAATGTCCATACTCCTTGCGCACATGTGTGTAAATTTGGGTAAATGTCCGATATTGCAAAACCAGTTAAAAAGCGCAAAATGTTGTCATTTTTGAATGCAAGCCCCCAGGAAGATCAGAGGCGGACAAGCATGGACCATAAGGAATATATAATGTGCACATGTAATTTCAACAAATTGTATATCTGGGAAGGATGTATTTGAATCAAATATAGATTTGTGGGCAAACTGACCAGGGGAGGATCCTCTGACCCATAAAACCTACAGCATCACTCTGACTCACATTTCCTTCCCCCAATCATGAGAGAGGGGAGAATTGGGCCAATGACAAGTAGAGAGGGGTAGGCTTAGCTAGGCCCAGGCACACACCCATTTTCAAAACACATAAAAAGAGACTGCTGGGACAGGTAGAGACATTCAAATCCAGTTGCTGCGGAGCGTTTTGCCGGACCACACAACATCCAGAAGATACCAGTTCCAGACTGACTCCAGCTACATACTCCAGAACCTAGAACTTATACTTTAGAACCTAAATCAGAGGCCTAAAACCACAAGCTGAGTTCTCTGCAGCAGGCCTCAAAGCATTGCAAGCTACTCACAGCCGGGCAAGCTGCTTGAATCCCTTGCCAAGAACTTTTGCCAGGACCAGTGCAGAGATCCAGGAGCCGTGCAGAGACCGCTGTATCCGGACAGACAAGACCAGAGATCCAGAGTGACCCAGACCGCTGTGAGCAGAACCAGAGAGCTGACCCAGATCACTGTGAAGAGCCGAGACCAGAACCGGAGTCCCATCCAAAACCTGACCAGATCCGTGGCGAGGCCTATTTCAAATTTATATTGTACCTAGCAGAACTGTGCAGAACCAATCTCTTAGTTAAAATAATCTAATCCAAACTATTTTAACCTAAGTAGAACAGCCTCCTAGAAAGCGTGTCATCTGTCATTTGTAAAGCTGCACAACTGTCACCTGTCAATTCTGAAGCTGCAAGCTGTCATCTTTCATTTTGAGTTTTACTACCTTTATTAAATCGTCCATATCTCTTGAACCGTTTGGGCTAGGAACTTGGTTTAACTTTCCTCTGAAAGCTTAGAATCTCAGCCTTCCAACGAACCAAGAACCGACTTGCTACCTTATACTTTTGCCGTAATCACGATTCACGAACTCGCAAATTTTACCGCGATTTGCGATTTGGTTAAAAATCCAGCCACGTGTAACCATCAGCAGTCATTTCTTTCCTTGCTAAACATTTGTTTGCCTCTTAATCACCATCTCTGAATCATTGCTAAAGTGAGCCTGAACTCATCCCAAGTATCTCTCACTCACCCTGAACCTCCTAAAGGGAATTAAAAGCATTTTCAGCATATTTCTCACTTCATTGCCACCACATTCAAAGCATTTGGGCCTGTGTTCTGTATGAGTAGCTTAGTATACTAGATAGAACCCCATAATAGGATGCTATTTATATCAATGCATTGTTCAATGCACTTATTAGGGTATATTTCTTGCAATGATTCTTGACACTTTTTTCGCAACATAATAAGAATCCCTTCTACACATATTTCATGAGAAGTACATACACATGTGATGTCATCAGTGATGTCATCAATGACATTTGTGATGTCATCTTTGATGTCCTGGGTGTTAGTCTTAGCAGTGCACGGTGGTGGCGCGAGTTATGGTTGCTTAGCTTACCATAACTGCCGAATTTCAAGGGTTTTTCGGTTTTACTTGGAACCATAACGTCCTTTTAACAAAGTTTTTTCACTGAATTTCATAGGTTTTTAGTAGCGCAACTTAACCATAACGTCCCTTTAACAAAGTTTTTTTCACTGAATTTCATAGGTTTTTAGTAGCGCAACTTAACCATAACGTCCCTTTAACAAAGTTTTTTCACTGAATTTCATAGTTTTTTAGTAGCACAACTTAACAATAATGACTTTGACTTTATATACATGTCGTATGGAACTGACTAGATCTCTTCTTATGAACTTGATGTCCGCAAACTTATTTAATGTTCGCGGACATATTCGGAGAACAGTACCACCACCTAAAAACTCTGGGGAGGTATTTGTAATAGTTATATCATAACATAGGAACATTTAACAAATTCACAAAGCAGCACACATACAAAGTATATGTAGTAATACTTAAAAAATGTTACCCATATATGTAACACACTAACCATTCATGTAAATACAATATGTTTTAAAATGGAATATACCAAAAGAAGATAAAGTGGCTTCCACCATAATTACCTCACAGACGCTCCACAACCAACAGCAAGACCAGACGTATACACTACTGATTACATATCTCACCAGACATAGTAAGTGCACTTCTTTTTACTCATATATTTATAAACTTTCTATATTAGAAAAAAAAAACATATTACTTCTTTGTTTTCTCACAGAAATGTGTAGTACTCTGGACTGGCTAGAGGACCATTTCCCACGAGACGAAATGTTAGAAGATAGTCCACCTAATGGTACACACTTTACTGTATAAACCAATTGATAAATATTATTTTGTATACATTCAACATATACATTCTTTTTTTACAGACCCTACAAAAATTGCAACTACCAAAGAAAAAGAAGTGGTGGATAACACTCTTGAACACATTAACCACAAAATGGACCAACTTATGGCAAATTTTATGGATTTAAAGAACTTTGTGGAAGATCACCTAAAACCACCAACAACATACCATTGTCCCACCTGTACTTGTCCCCCCTCACCATATCCCATTCATTTATCCCCAAATTCTCTTCATGGACCACAACGTTTTGATGAGATTTGCACCCCTTCTTCACCTGATCACACTAATATTGAAAACCCTAATTCTCCTGTTTTTGTTTCCGTTTCTGCCCCACCTTCTCAGTCATAAATTGTTTATATATGTTAAATAAAGTTACTTTTCTTATATTGTGTTGTAATTACTTTCAGTTCCTTGTAATAAAACCAATTTAGGTGTCCACGGACACCGCGGTTGTTCGGAAATGTTCGTAAAGAAACGAAAATGTAACTGTCCTGAGGACACTACATCTGTCTGTAATGTTCTCATGCAAGTTCAAAATGTTCTAAGAACACTCGTAGTGTCCTGAAATGTTCGTAAAGAAACAAAAATTAAAGTGTTCTAAAGAACACTATATCTGTCCGTAATGTTTGCTATCAACTTAAAACTGTCCGAAGAACACAATTGCTGTCCTGAAATGTTCGTAAATAAACGAAAATGATGTGTCCTGAACAACAGTACAACTGTTCGTAGTGTTCGCTACCCAATTGAAAGTGTTCTAAGAACACAATTGGTGTCCTGAAATGTTCGTACATAAACTAAATTACACGTGTCCTGAAGAACACTATATATGTCCTTACTGTTCGCTACCAAGTTTAAACTGTTCTAAGAACACACGCGGTGTCCTGAAATATTTGTTTCACGTGTGACGCACTTTTAATTACTTCAGAACCCGAACAGTGTCCGTAGGACATCAATGCGCATGCGCTAACCAATCTCCGTGCACTTGGTGTCCTGCGGACAGGCGCTTCCTTCACAGACTAGTTCGCAAACAGATCATATGACCGCGCCCACGTTCATCGTGTGTCCTGAAGTGCGGACACTGTTCGTGTCCCCGAACAATTTAAAAGTACATTTTCAGTTAATCCATAATATTTTTCAATAAAATCTCACCATGCCACAAGTCCCACATAGCAATCTTGAGTTTCTATATATCTTTTGAAACTTTCCGATCCTTTTTTTGTGTTCGATCTGTCCGCGCACAGTGCGCATGTCCGCGGACCGCGCACAAGCACCCCTATAAAAGACCACGCCCAAGAGCTTATTCCCATTGTGTTTCTGGCTATTCTTCAGAACACAGTGATTTTTGCTGCCTCCTGCAGACTACACCATCATCGACATGGCATCCTTGGCTGCTGAACTGCCACTTGGTGCTGCACCTGCTTCAGCACCACCACCACCCCCTCCACCACCACCACCTCCCCAAGGGCCTGAAGAGGGGAACAGGACTGAGGATGCGGAGGCGGAAGAAGAGGATGATGAGTATGAGGTAGAGGAAATCCCTACTACCCGCACTAGGCGTGAGTCTTGGGTGTGGCGGTTATTTACCATTCATGGGAATGGTCCTAAGGCTTGTGCGAACCATGTCACCTGCAATGAGTGCAAAATGATACTCAGTCACGGGAAGCACGGTAACTACAGCTTTGGGACCACTACTATGTAGCGACACCTGAGGTCATTTCACTCTAGGGCTATTCGCAGGGTTGTACCTTGCGAAGAACGTAGCAGGTTGATTTCCTCTACTTCATCCTCTGTTTCTGATCCTGTCACCACAAGGACCACCTCTGTGGGACAGCGTCTTTCTCAAGCTGCCTCACAGGCCATACAGAATGCTGATGACCCTTACCTTTCGAGGGTCACAGTTGTATGTATGTACTGTGACACAGTACTCTGCAGGGGGAGCGACTTCGGAGTGCTTTTGAGACTATCGTCTCAGAGCACGAGAAGACCTGCTCACTACCCAAATAAAACCCACTCTACATCTTCCTCTCTCAGCTCGCCCTTTCTTATCCCTGTGGTTGGTGTCCCCCCCCCCTTTACCCTCCTTTACCCTCCTCTCCTAGTGTGTCGTGTCTGAAAAACCAAAAAAAAACAAAATTACAAAAATCAAAAAAAAAATAAGGCTCTTTTCAGAGCCGCCTTTCCCAGTTAAAAAATAGAAGTGAAAATAAATGAAGCAGGGCTCTTTGTATTTTTTAGAAGTCCGCAGACAGTTCGCGAACATTAAAAAAATTGGGTTACTACTCCATCACAAACATTGTAATTTTCTCTGGAAAGAAGTGGTGGCTCTGAAAAGAGCTTTTGGGTGGTGTTTGAAAGTCAAAAATTGTAAATGCTTAACATCTACTTCAAAATCGTTGTAATTCCAAAAAAGGTTGCAATGCATTTTGTACATTTCTCAGAAAAATCTGATTGCCAGCATAAGTAAGATGGACTCCATCTCTGCGAAAAATGTATGTACTACAAAACATAATATTTTCATTGTGAAAAGAAGACATGCCAAAATCTCTTAGAAAGCCACAAACAGCCTTATTAACATTGCGCCTTGCTTTTTCCATTTGTGGACCAAATGAAGAAGAACGAAGCCACATTTGTCCCTGCGCAATCCGTGAAAATATCACTTGCGAATTAGGAAACATGTCCATAACCTTCCTCAGTCCTTCTTTCATAGCAAATTGCAAAAAAATTCCAGTCACATGCCCTAAACTGTTCCCTCCACAATGAATTACAATTATGTCTGGATGTTGCTCTGTCTCCAAAGTAGCACAGAGAGGTAGCAATTCCAACCACTTCATTCCACGTACTCCATGCCAGTGTACTTCCACATGTGGGAATCCAAGATCTACAGCTACTCCACAGCTTTCTGCATGCACCTTCAACCAATGTATCCACGAATCTCCTAAAATCCAAACAATCTGTTTTCTGAAACACACAGCCATAGCTATCTTTTGTTCTCTCAGCAAAAAGAGTATCTCAAAAAATCTCTCCTGGCACAACACACCCACCAAACTTTCCTGACCAATCCCTTTCAGTGCTTATTCTCATTTGCATGACTTCTGAACCCAAAAATCCCCGGATGTAATTCCCGATGTCCTGGAACTACCGCCATGTCCGCGGACATATCGTAACATGAACAGCCCTGCTACCATTTCCACTACACTCTCTCTGCCATTCCCTCATTGGATGTACCTCAAAAATCACATGACCATGCACCAATCACATTCAAGACCTCTACATCTAACTGCATCATCATAGATCAGCACTGCAAATGTACTCTGAATCTCTCTGAGTACAAGTGTCATATCATTGGCAAGCAGCATCTACCAGAAATACTGTACAAGTCTTCAAGATTTCTACTTGCAGCTCCACGCATATCCATATGCATGAACACAAACTTCAGGTATGCATATTTTCTGTATAGTACATGACATAGCTCTCAACCATTTTTGTTTTACAGGCGGGTGAAATCACCCGATTTTGTTTTTAGCGGGTGAGACGCCCATTGGAATGAATGGGCGTCCAGGAGGCTTGGCGGGTGAGTCTGCCCTTTACAAGGCGTGTGACACCCGCCAAAAGCATGTGACTTGAGAGCTATGGTAGATGAACACATTTTCAAACAGACCTTGTAAAATCTGTTAAATGAATTTACTGTACTTTTTTCAATTTCCTAAAATCAATTACCACTTATACACCTTTATAATTTTTTACTTTCCTTAAACACACACACTCAAATCATGTTAAACTAACATTTTTTAAATGAAATATATAGACTACATATATTCAAACAAAATTGCATGCAAACACAATCTATGTTTAAACCTTTATAAAAATACTTATACAATTTCATATTTTTTGTTTTTATTTATTTATTGACTTAATTACTTTAAATTAGACATGACATTGAGGCGCTATTACCTAGAACAGTTTACTTACAGAAATAGTGGTATTCACTAATATATTATAAATTTCACAAGACATAGTAAAGATATTTTATTTTTGCTACAGTTAGTCATTCAATACAATTTGTTCATTAAGTACATATCATATACACTGAACTAATGCAATGTATCTTATGTAAATAAATTAGTTTAATGGTTTTACAGAAGGCACTGAGGATTTCAATTAAAAAAATTAATATCTAAATTAAAAATAGTGCTATATACAAACAAAGTTACTAATTTGAAGCTTTTACAGTTGCAGTGAAGACCAGTTTCCTGAAAAGAAGCAGCCGAATTCGAAGAAGAAAGAAAAACTAAGAAGTTACCTGTTAATTTTAAAAAAAAAAAGTAAGTAAAATATCACCATAATATTTATATTATTAATCGAATATACTATAACATTAATACCAGCTATTTTGGTTTCTTAAAATAGAGATTTAGTACCATTTTGTCCAAACATTTCCATGTCGTAAACAGCGATTTACAACCAGAATGGCCCACAAATTTCTATTTTTGAACACACAAATTAGCCAACTGAACCACTACAAATTTCATATTATGGAACAAACAACTGTTTTAATTGTATACACTAGATTTACTATTTGTACTTTTCCACACCACTAGCTTACTTTTTTTTGTCATCTGAACCCCAGTTTAGTGACACATAAATTCAAGAATACCTATCCCTACTAGTTTTAGTTCCCAATACACAATAACACACCATTACATACATCTTTATCATCTTACTCAAACACTCATGCACACAGCACACATACATTCCAGAACACCCCAACCCATATCTTCTTTATTTTTTTCAACAGACCCTAAAGAATGCCTACCAAAAGACAACTCCGTAGAAAGCCACGCAAAATTAGAGCAAATGAAAATAAAGGAGTCCAACATAAGCATCCATCTCTAGCAGAATTTGTAAAAAAAGTTGAAACAAAACAGCTAATACAATCATTTAATGAAACACAAGAAGTTTCAAGTACAACAACTTCGCTTACTCTATCAAAATGTAAAACAAACCAAAAAACAATTAACAGAAAATCAGCTATCAGTACAGATAAAACTACTTCTTCAAATTTTAATATAGTGCAAAGTAAGCATACCAAGAAAAGTATTTTAGCCAAAATATACCGTCACAAAGTCCTTCAAAATCTTATAAAAACAGGAGAGAAATCAGGTTCAAAGCTTAAAACCTATCGTAGGAAATTAATCTTAGAAGCATTGATGGACAGTGCAATTCTTCTCAAAAGAAATTTATTTATTTTACTGTTAAACAAAATGAAACCACTAACAAAACTAATAACTAAATTACAAAAAAGACTTCTCAATAAGCGAAATGTCAACAGAAAGAACTTCTTAAGTGTCTGCGGAGGTGAATGAAATCACACTACGAGCACATAACCATATTTTAATGAAGAAGCGTACAAACAAAAGCAAACTAATACAATTGCCATAAATAGCAGTGGTCGAGGTTATGAAAAGGTGAATAATACCATAATGGAACAAGAAGTACTCCTTACAAAAATATGCCCTGAAAGCTTAGAATTACCCCTCCATTCAACTGAATCAGAACGTCTTTTGTACAAATGGCCATGCACGTCAATGTGTAACATTCCCAAACAATGTTTCAAATCTTTATACCAATTCCTCAATAAATATGTAAAAAGCAAAGACAAAATCAAAATTAAATTACTGCAAAATATAGATACCTGTCCAGTGCGCAAGTACACAGGACTACAAGGACATTCATTGGCCTGCATTACAGGACCTACTTGTAAAACCACTTTCCATGATATGAAAAGGATATCAACACATCATTCAACTATAAGAAATCTAGTCTATAAACTGTACTATGCTAAAAGTCCTGCTTTAGCACTAGCAAAGTTAAATAACATCCTTCTACACGGTACAACAAAAGACCTACTTGAAGAAATTCACTATATCCAGAAAAAATATTTTGGAAGTGAAAGCCATTTACAGAATGAAATAGCTTTAAACCAATTAAGCAACAATTCTACACATGGCAACCTTTTGCTAAACACATACAAAAAAGAAATACTAAAATTTAAAAGTACATCAGCTGAAGTACCAAACCATGTATGTGTATGTTGCCGTAGAATTTTTTTAAAAGTAACACAAAAACTGTGGACCTATCATACAAAATAGAAGACAATGAAGATTCTAAATGGTTTGAATTAGCTCTCTACCTTCTAGCAGAAAACAAATATGAAATAACTGAGCCCTTAATACTTTGCAGTTATTGCACCACAAAACTTGACAACAACCAAACTCCTTCACGTTCTATCACAAATAATTTGGAATTATACCCAGTACCAAAACCTCTACAACAACTTAATTTATATGAGAGCATCATAATTCAAACAGTACACCCATTTCAAACAATAATACGCCTTCAACCAAAAACAGCAAAATTACCTCCCTCTGAATTGGTAAAAGGCATTCGTGGAAAAGTAGTTTATTTACCATTAAATCTAAAAGAAAATGTGCATACTCTAGGAGTGCAACGTCCAATCCACCAATCTTTAATTATATTAGTAAATGGAGTACCTACAAAAGACAAAAAAATATGGCAACAGCTGGTAGATTTATATAAAGTTAGACAAGCCTTCCAATATCTCAAAGAGAATAATGAATATTACAAAGAAATTAATATTGAAGAAAACTTGAAAGATACAACAGAAATAATTCAAGAAACACAAGAAGCTGGTCAATTTCAGCTACTAGATCCTGCTACAATATCAAATACTTTAGACCAGTATACAATTCATCCTTTGCACTGTAATGAAACCGTACAAGATGTACTGGAAACTTACCAAATGCGTCAAACAAAAGGATCGCCAATCAGTATATGGGAAAAACGTATAGAAGCACGTGCTTTTCCTCTACTCTTTCCTACTGGCAAAGGAGGAAGGTATGATGATAGACCTATTCAAATATCAGCTTCAGAATACCGCTCATTACGGATGTATTCTGAAGATCCCAGATTTAGACAAAATGTGGAATACATATTCCACCTACTCTTTGAAAGTGAACTAGCAACTTTATGTTACGGAGTTGCACACATTTAAAATCAGGATCACACTTTCAAAATATGACAGCTACACAATTATTAGAGAAAGTGCAACAAAAGGATGAGGTTTTACAATCAAATATTACTAATCTATTAGCAAATATGCGTGGTACTAAAGAGTACTGGTTTCGACGTCATGGAGATGTACGTTGTATGATCAGAAACCTTGGCCTACCCACTTGGTTTGTTACATTAAGTTGTGCAGAATATGCGTGGGAAGATTTACATGATTTCCTACGCATATCAAATAAAAACAAAACAAACATAGATATTCTAACACCTGGAGAACTTTGTTCTTTGGATCCTGTTAATGTTTCAAGATATTTTCACCATCGCTTCATTGCTATGCTACATTTTATTTGTAATAAAACTGTTCCTCCCCTTGGAGAAGTGCAACACTTCTTTTGGAGAAAAGAATACCAAGCCAGAAGAGCACCACATATCCACATGCTTTTATGGATTAAAGATGCTCCTAAATTTATTCAAGACAGTGATGCCACTGTTTTACAGTTTATTGAAAAATATGTCACTTGTGAAATTCCATCAGAAGCCACAAATAGTGATCTTTGTGCACAAATTTTACAATTTCAAAGACACAAATGTGGAAAATATTGTCGTCGCAAATACAAAAACAAAGGCAAATACTACACCAAATGCCGATTTGGTTTCCCTAGACCAGTTACAAATACAGGTCAAGTAAACAACCTCATGTCTTCAGTTAGACATACTGTTAAAGGAAAGTCACCTAAAAATACATATTACATAAAAAGAAAAGAAGAAGAAAAATATGTCAATGATTATAATGCAATCATTGCCCACTTATGGAATGCAAACATAGATGTGCAGTACATTGCAGACAATTCTACTGCAGTTGCACGATATGTCACAGCATACTTAACTAAAGCGAAAAAACAGAGCTCCAAGACATCTGGAATGACCTGTCATCAGATAAAACAGTATCTCAGAAATTATACAGCTTGGGCATAGAAATGCTCACCCATAGAGAATGTGGATCTTATGAAGCAGCTGATCGTTTAACTGGTACTTCATTGTATGGTAAATCTGAAAATATAGTATGGCTAAGTCTTGGTCCAGCTAAATCTAGAAAAAGAGTTCTAAAATCATATGAAGATATAGAAACAATAGCCAAACATGATCCCAACAGCCAAGACATTTTAAAAAACAATTTACTGGACACATTCTACCCAAACAGAAGTAATACTTTGGAAAACATGTGTCCATACCAAATAGCCCAAAACTACACATACAAAAATAATATGAAACCCGATGAAAAAAAAGGTAAATATAGAGTGACAAACTGTGAAGGCAGCTTAGTTAAACTCACTAAACCAAATTTAATTAATCATATCAAATTGTCATTGAAGACTCCTCAACATAAAGAAGTATATTACATGTCCCTGCTACAACTCTTCAAACCATGGAGAAAAGAAGAACAATTACTAGATAACTATGACTCATATGAGGATGCTTTCAAAGCAAACGAAAGCACTATAACTGATGTAAACTTTACACAGTACAAAACAATGTTGCACAATGAACAGCAACACGAAGAAGAACTCCAAGCCCAACTAGATAAGGATACTCCTGACAGTAGTCAACCTTCTGTAACAGGAAGCCAAGAACCACTGGGAGAACCACTAATAACAAATAAGGCAGAATTAGCTATGATAGAAGTAGAAAACACCATGTGTCAGGATGAAGATAAGGAAGACTTAACTATACTACAATCAAAACTAAACAATGAGCAAAGTAGCATTTTTCAAGAAGTAACAAAACAAATTGCACATGGTGTAAAACATGAAAATAAAGAATGTTCCTGCCATAATTATAAACCTATACTACGGTACGTCAGTGGTGAAGCTGGTTCTGGCAAAGTTCCTTCAACAATTGACAAACAACAAACTGTCAGCTGTTGTCACTGCCCCCACAGGTTTAGCTGCCTACAACATAGGTGGTGTTACATTACACCGATTACTACTATTACCAGTAGAACACCAGAACAAATTAGACTATTACAAACTTTCTGCAGAAGCTGCAATGGAATTACGCAGAGTATTGAAACAAATGAAAATGCTACTAATAGATGAAGTGAGCATGGTCTCCAACCTGATGTTAGCTTTGATTCACCTCAGATTACAAGAAGTACTCAAAACAGACTATGAAGAGCTCTTTGCAGGAAAACACATTATTGTTTTTGGAGATCTGCTTCAATTAACACCAGTAAAAGGTGAACCTATTTTTAAAACATTAGGGCACAAACTCTGCCATAAAACTGTTGGCAGCTTTGGAAATGTCAACCTTTGGCAACATTTCCAATACAGAGAATTAACAGAAAACATGCGCCAATCTGCAGATCTCACTTATGCCAACATTTTAAAAAGTTTGAGAGTTGGTATACTTTCTAAAGAAGCAGAAGCAACATTGAAAACCTGGCACATTTATGCACTTTATGGCGATAATGCATGTGCTACAGATGTTATGGAACAATTAGCCCACAAAAATGACAATTGTATGGCCTTAATGCCAACTCTTGCAAGCTGTTTCAAATTCAATGAAATCATGCTAAGTAAAGAAATGCAACCAATAATGGAAATTAGCGCCACAGACAAACTAGATGTACATGGTATGACACTACCCATGTGTGACCAAGCCACAACAACACTAAATAATTTAGAAAAATCAATCTCAAACACAGCAGGCTTAGAAAAGATGTTAAAATCATCCTTAAATTGCAGAGTAATGCTTAAACGTAACCTTGAAGTGGAGCAAGGACTAGTTAATGGAGCACTGGGTACAGTTGTTGGCTTTCAAACATACCCACGTGACAACAAAATTCAGTTTGTCAATATACTCTTTGACAAACTTTCAGAAATAAAACGGATGGGCCGCTCAACAGCTAGATTCCTTCTCTTCAAAGATATGTATGTACGCAGAGAACAATTTTCTCTAACTCTTGCATACGCAGTCACGATTCATAAATCACAAGGTCTTACCCTAGACAAAGCAATGATAGATATTGGTAACACAGTCTTTAAAGAAGGCATGAGCTACGTAGCACTATCACGCTTACGTACACTTGACAGTCTATTTCTAATCAACTTTGATGCAAGTAAAGTAAACGCTGATATTCCTTGCATTTTAGAATATAATAGACTTGGCTCACTATACACTCCCCATCTAAACACATATTCTGTTCCACAAAAACTAAAACGTTGTAAAAGAAAATTAAATCAAACTGAAATGCAACAGGACGTCACTGGAAATCCTTCAAAAAGAGTAAAAGAAACTAATACTGCATCAAGTACCACAAACAAAAAAGAATCAATTAGAGAAAGTAAACCAGGTACTTCTTTAAAGAAGGAAGACAAACTCCAAAAAAAGCAGTTAGATACAGAACTATCTGGACCATTTAAATTCTCAAATATAGTTGGTGTAAGTTGCTATGCAAATGTAGCAATGAATATTCTATTTCAATTACCACCAATTGTTGACAACATTTACTCACACAGTACAAACCCATTGTGTTTGCAAATGTTAGTACTTCACAGAAATACAGCAAACAATCCTGACAACACATATAGTGTTTTTGGAATAAGACGACAATTGGACTACTGTGCTGGAATGGTGAAATTCACTATAAACTCACAGGAAGATCCACAAGAATTTCTAATGTACTTACTACAAGTACTGGAAAACAAAAACATACCTATAAATGAAATCTTTCAGATTTCATACATGTGGAAACATACATGCACTCTCTGCAACAATGTGGCACAAGAAAGAAATCCCCAATGAACGCTTCATATATATATCAATACCTAATTGTGAATCCATTCCATTTCAGCAACTTGTACAAGATGCAAACCATGGTAGATTACGCTCTACCTGCAATTCAGATAATCGCTCCACGTTAGTAATACCAACACATAGTAAATACGTAATACTAATGCTTCTACGTTACAATGCAGATGGTACCAAAAACAACTGCAAGCTGACTGGATTCACACATGGTCAAATATCGCTTGGTAAGAAAACCTTCACAACAATAGGTATAATCTACCACGCAGGAGCCACAACCAATTCAGGGCACTACACTGCATACATAAAAAAGAAATGTGGATGGTTTGAATGTAATGATAGTACCATTACTCTAAAGCAGAGATTACCAGCAAATCTTACAAACGCTTATTTGATGTTCTTAAAACCAAAATTTGATAAATAAACTGTATTTAAACCTTTCAGTATATTTGTGTTACAAAAATATAAACTGTTAGAATACTCCAAAACCTATCTAACTGCTCAAAGATTCTACAACAACTAATCAGATAAATGAATACCACTAAATTAGACCAAAAAATACACAGTTAGAATACGCCAATTGGTATCTAACTGTCCCAAAATTATAAATGTGTGTTAAAGTAATATAAACTGTTAGAATACTCCAAAAGCTATCTAACACTCAAAGATTCTACAACAACTAATCAGATAAATGAATACCACTAAATTAGGCCAAAAAATACACAGTTAGAATACGCCAATTGATATCAAACTGTCCCAAAATTTAACAATATCCAAATAGGTAAATGAAAACCACTACTATATATTAAAAAAATAGACAGTTAGAATACGCCAATCGGTATCTAACTGCTCCAAAATTTTATAATATCAAAACAAATGAAGAATCTGTTACTGTTCCAAAAGAAATACAACAAAGCAAAGTATAAAGCATTAGCCAGAAACAACAAGTGAACACTGAAAACAAACAAACAAATAAACTGTAGCATAACAGAAAAAGGTTTTTTATAAATCCAACATGGACTTTTTTTTCTCCCACAGACCCAATGATTTTAGCAACAAATACAGAAACTGAGCAAATTGCACAGTACTCTGATTTGTACTCTACTAAATATGAGTATATTGTTTATACAATGTAATAAGTCATTACAAAATACTAATACTAACATGCTATTTTCTTTTATCACAGAAATGAAGAAAAAAAACATGGACTCCCATTACTAGACCAAACAGTAAGTATACAATAATAAGGACAACCATAGCAGCACATCACATCCATAGTATCTAATACCTTGACAGAGAACAATACGGACAGCGTCCTCAGGACACCCCCTACGAACATTCCAGGACACCGGGAGTGTTCTTAGAAGCGTCTTCAGAACACCACCATCTTGTAGATTTGCGAACATTTCAGGACACCGCGAGTGTTCTTAGGACACATTCAACTTGACAAAGAACAATACGGACAGCGTCCTCAGGACACCCCCTACGAGCACTCCCCGGACACCGCGAGTGTTCTTAGAAGCGTCTTCAGAACACCCCCATTTTGTTTATTTGCGAACATTTCAGGACACCGAGAGTGTTCTTAGGACAGACTCAACATGACAGAGAACAATACGGACAGCCTCCTCAGGACACCCCCTACGAACACTCCCCGGACACCGCGAGTGTTCTTAGAAGCGTCTTCATAACACCCCCATTTTGTTTATTTGCAAACATTTCAGGACACCGCGCGTGTTCTTAGAACACATTCAACTTGACAGAAAACAATACGGACAGCGTCCTCAATACACCACCTACGAACACTCCCCGGACACCGCAAGTGTTCTTAGAACAGTTTCACTTTGCTTGCAAACAAAACGGACACATTTTGACTCCTTAGAACACCCCCTAGTCAGTTTATTTAGAAAATTTCAGAACACCCGTGATGTCCGCAAACAAATCGAATACAAAAAGAACGTCTAACACATAAAAAGCACAACTTTCATCCTATCTCACACACTCCCACCCTCCCCAAACACTCCTAGACACCAACACACTATACAAAATACACATTTTGAACAAAGTTTCACCGCGCTGTCCGGGACGTCCGCGAATCCAATATGGCGGGCGCTACCGAAAAATCTGACGCGCTTCACGCTCCACGCCGTCCAATCAGCGAACACTTTGCATGTCCGCGAACATCACGCAAGACGATTGGCCAATCAGGACACTTTCCGCGGAGCGAACAGGGAAGTGTATCCGCAAACCGAACACAGATATCACTAATTTTTTTTAACCTACTTTTTGGTCATTTTAAAAAAAAACTACTGGACGAATTTTCACCAAGTTTGCAAAAGCACGCTTTCGGGACCAAGCCTCTGATCCTGGTCCAAATTTGGTGGAAATCCGTCCAGCGGTTTGGGCTGTAGATGCGAGCAAAATTTGTTTCCCATTCACTCTATGGAGAGTGACTATAATGTATACAAATATGAGCATATAGAGGGAAGGTAGAGTAATAAAAACTAAAACTATGACAAAGTGCTGATACCATAATGATTATCTTCATGCACAGAAAGGATTCCTCTATTTCAAGCCTGTATCTTCCGCTACGTACATGTGTCACATATGATGTGACAGGACCCAAGTCTACAAATATAGTACCTTTTCAACTTTTACTTCCTGACTGTTACTGCAGAAAACTATGTGGCTTCGATATGTCAGTAAAGGATAAAAAGGGAAAGCCAGTCATGTGATGTCATCAGTTATGTCATCAATGACATTTGTGATGTCATCTTCGATGTCCTGGGTGTTAGTGTTAGCAGTGCACGGTGGCGCGAGTTATGGTTGCTTATGTTACCATAACTGGCGAATTTCAAGGGTTTTTCGGTTTTACTTGGAACCATAACGTCCCTTTAACAAAGTTTTTTCACTGAATTTCATAGGTATTTAGTATAATATCCCTGACATGTAACATAGAACATACTAACTCCCTCGTAGTGATTTTCATGTCCGCGGACTACCGCCATGTCCGCGGACACATCGAAAATCTGAGAGTGGTGAATGTAAATTTAAATAGAGTGCCCCATTTCCCCTTTGAAGTTGGCTCTGAAAAGAGCCGTTTTTTTTTACAGATGCTTGACAGAAACCTGTTATTTTATATTTTTTTTCTTGTTTTTATTTCTTACTTTACTCCTAAAATTTTCACATAACCTTCTCCAAAGCAACCCTTACATTCCAAAATAAAAAGGCATTTCCGGTAAAAGATAAAGAAATGCCATCTTCTTTAAAATTAACAGCATTACTGGCATCAATATTCTCATTGTTACAGAAGAACATACCAGCTCTAAGCATGAAGGCACACATGCCTCGGTTGATGACACACCTAGCAATGTTTTGCTGAGGACAAAAAACTGAACTATTGTCCCATATTGCCCTAGGTAGTAATCCAGAAAAAAATACTTTCGCATTTGGAAGGATCTTCACCACGTCTTGAACCAAGCATTCCAAATCAGCCAACAAAGTAGGGGCATAGACGTTGCCCAAATGGAAAGCACCATAGTGCAAAACTACCACATGCGGACTGTTCATCGTGGCCATATCTGCACAAACTTGTACAATTCCCTGTACATTGCAATCAGGCACAGTGCTCCACACCACCTCCACTCCTTTGACATCAAAGTTCTTTGCAACATGCCTGCATTCAGCGTACTGCTGTAAACCATACACAAACATATCTCCGAGCACCAACACCCTGACTTTCTCCACTTCTGCCATCTTCACCACACACAGTCTCTTTCAACACAAATCCACAACCTCGACATCTGATTGGCTGATCCGTACAGTCTTCTTTCCATGTTGGATTTCCTGGAAAAACCCGGATTTACCACGCCCTGTCCACGAACAGCCGCGGTGTCCACGGACGGCGTCCACTTTACTCTCTGTACCATTCCCTCATTGCATACAGCTAAGCAATCACACAATACGAATAACGTCCTCAGAACACCCCCATTTTGTGAATTTTCCAACATTTCAGGACAATTATCATTTCATTATTCTACATATTAACATTACAAATATTATACTTTTATCTTGTACTCTGCACACAATGCTATCTTTCTCCATTAGCAGCTCAGTATACTACATAGAATCCCATAATACAATGCTATTTATTGATATAAATGCATCGTGCAAAGCACTAATAACGGTATGAGATTTATTGCAATATCCTTGACACTTTTTTCGGAACATTATAATGAAAATCCCTAGTACACAAATTCCATGAAAAGTACATACACATGTGATGTCATCAGTGATTTCATCAATGACATTTGCGATGTCATCTTTGATGTCCTGGGTGTTAGTCTTAGCAGTGCATGGTGTTGGCGCGAGTTATTTTTCATAGCTTACCATAACTTGCTATTTTCAGGGGTCTTTCGGCTGTACTTAGAACCATAACGTCCTTTAAACAAACTTTTTTTAATATCACGCAAACAATATACAAACATGGCGTGCAAAAACCAACTTCTACAGATGGCTTTACACAGAATGTTGCAAAGTAAGAATTTATGCTCGTTCACAGTGAAGGTCAGCTGCTTCATTTTTTTCTCGGGCCCCGGAGAGGCTCACAAAGCAGACTATAAGGTTGTATTGTGTTTTGACCTTGACAGACAGAGATTGTGATGAAAGACTTCTTTTGAAGGAGTGTTGCTAAAACGTAAGAGAAGATAAAGATGAAATTTCTGAAACGAAACCACTTTTACATATTATATCACTATGCGAAAGATCGTTGGCACACGCGGAGTCGTATTTTCGGACTGCACCACTAGTAGACAATGGAAATTGCAATTGTACTGTAAGTAACCCTTTACATTACTTTATACCAAATATAATTACAATAGCATAGCATTAAAGACCGCTGAAGTTGAACTTGTTCGTTGAAAGTGGCATAATGTTTTCTACTGCGTACTATCACCGCCGAATTGATCCCCTGTCGTTTAGAGGGCTCTGAAAAAGGCAGACGACACAGAGTGGGTTAATAGAAATAATTTAACCGGTCTATAGGCGGTCAAACGCTCTACTCGCTGTGCCACTTTACTGTAGCCTGTCAAGTGGCACAGCGAGTACAGCGCTCGCTTTGACATCCACGCACAGCTTGCTAACGCAAGTTCGAATCCAGGCAAGCCCAAACTCAGCCTTTCATCCTTCCGTGGTCGATAAATGAGCACCACACACCGTGGTTAATAATAAGCACCGCTTAGATACCTCACATTTCTTAGCGCTATATGAATGGGAAAATATTATTTTTTTATTATTAACATACTCTGTTGCACTATCTTCGATAGCAAATAGTTTCACGCCCTAATAAATAAAATGATGATTTTTAATGAAGATCGGCTGGTGAGACTAATTTATGTTTTTTAAAACAGGTACGTGACCCCGTTTTGTCTATGTCACAATTTACAGACTCCAGCGGATGGGGTCTTCAACTGCCAGGTGCAAGTCCAAATATGCAACTTCATGACCCTCACCATTTTATGGGACAATCGCCAAGGACCAATATGCCCTTACGCAGTACTAGCGGCTACAAACAACATACCAACCAATACGGTGGTCTAATGGCTCGTTGTTGGAGCAACCTTCCGATTATCAGAGAGACCATTTACTGCTTTTATCATAAACCAACAGCCTATCTACCGCAAAGGAACAACGCGCGGCTCCAAATAAACTTTTGCTGATCGACAGCAAAGAGAATAGCAAATCGCTGAATATTCACTAAACATTTCATGTGAAATAAATGTACTTTACCAAGTGTACAATCCTGCTCTTTACTTTTAAACCACAGTTTCATATTCCGAATTGTGACGCACTGAGTTGTAACCTGATCTAACACTCTCTGTACCGCAAAGGAACATCGGGTGTCTCAACATGAACTTTTGCGGATCGACAACAAAGACAAATGCAAATTGCTGAATATTCTCTAAACATTTGATGTCAAATAAATGTACTTTACAACATTTACAATCTTGCTCTTTGCTTTTAAATCACAGTTTCATATTCTGAATTGTGGCGCGCTGTGTTGTGACATAATGTGTGTTGTCTTCCGGGTTCTGTGTAAAGTCGCGTAGTACTGGAGACGACTGGGCGCGTTTCATTACGCACCCTGTAACGTCACGGAGAAAGGCGGGGAATATGAATGCTTTGATAATATCAGGCTTAGTGGCGGGAGATATGATTTAGTGTCGCAAAAGCAAGTCAGCCAGGTCAATAGCGCCAGTCATAGGATTATCACATAAGGTCGACGCACACCAGCCGGATTTATCGTTTCTTTAGTGGACAAAAAGTCGGTTGACGCCCCTAGGAAATTGTACTATTAGCGGACAAAAGTAGTGCTCTTAAAACACTTTCACCCTCACAACGAACAATACAAACAACGTTCTCAGAACACCCCCATTTTGTGTAATTGCAACCATTTCGGGACACTGCGAGTGTTCTTAGAACACATTCAACTAGACAAATTACAATACGGACAGCATCCTGAAGACTCCCCCAGTTTGTGTATTTACAAACAATTAAGTACACCGCGAGTGTTCATAGCTCATTTTTACCTTCCTTGCGAACAAAAATGACACATACTCCGTCCTCTAAACACCCCACCATTTAGTTTATTTACAAAATGTCAGAACAACCGTGTTCTCTGCGGACAAATTGAACGCAACAAAAACGTCTAGCACATAAAAAAACAAAGCATTGAACCTATCTCATACTCCCCCACCCTCCCCAAACACTCTTACACACCAACACACGGCACTAAATACAATTTTTTATCCACGTTTCACTGCGCTGTACGCGGTCGACTGCGAATACAAGATGGCGGGCGCCACAGAAAATCTGACGCGCTCCACGCCACTCGCCGTCCAATCAGCGGACACGTCGCATGTCCGCGGACATGACGCAAGCCCACCGGCCAATCGGGGTGCTGTCCGCGGAGCGAACAGGGAAGTCCGTCCGCGAAGCGAACGCAGATATCACTAACTTTTTTGCCTTACATTTTAGTCATTTTTTAAAAAAACTACTGGACGGATTTACACCAAATTTACAAAAGCACGCTTTTGGGACCAGGCCGCCGCTCCTGCCGCAAATTTGGTGTAAATCCGTCCAGAGGTTCGGGCTGTAGCCGTGCGCAAAGTTTTTTCCCATTCAGTCTATGGGGAAAAAAAAGTTTTGGGACCCCCCCTATAACTTTGCCCCCCCTGGACGAATCCTCACCAAACTTTGCAAAAAAATTCAGAGTGACCCAACTACTTTTTTTGCAAAGTTTGGTGAGGATCCGTCCAGGGAGAGCGAAGTTATAAGCCGCCCAAAAAGTGCTCTTCCTATGGAAACAGCAACTTAACCATAATTACATGGCCACTACCGTGGCCATGTAATATATATATATATATATATATATATATATATATATATATATATATATATATATATATATATAGTATATATATATACACATATATACATATATCACCAGGGGGCGCACAAGCATTAGATGCCTGATCCGACGTCTCCCTTCATCAGGCTGAATCAAACCTTCTGAAAACTGAATAATCAACAATTTCTTCTGCAAAACTGCATATTTCACTCTCTAACAGCCTTGTGCTTTGCTGGATTGTCTCAATTCCTGAATACTCAACCCTTCTCTATCAGATCGCCTCTTTCAACACCCCTCCCACCCGCAGGTGGCAATATGGCGACCTCATCCTGGATCCTGGATCCCTTGATCCTCGCTGGGTCCCATCTCACCTGGACTCCTAGAGACTGCTCCCCCTCGGCGACCACTCCTGGCTCTGCTCCTGCACGCTCCTTTTACTCTGGGCTGCGGTGCCCTCCACGACTGCCTACTGCAGCTCTCATCACCCACTCAAGCCTGGCCCATTCTCCAGACTTGCTGCCGGCGGCTGGGCCCTCCCTCCTCTTGCCCGTTCCAATCCCGGCTGGCCCTGCTGTCACGGTCTGGCCTTCTCCGAGTGGCCCTTCTTTATCGTGGCTGCTACCTACAGCTCTCCAATGGACTTCATCCTGCAGTTGTGGCTCTCACTGTCCCTGCTGCTGCTGCTGTCTTCGCCGCTGCTGTCACAGTCTGGCCTTCTTTGGGCAGACCTTCTTCATCGAGGCTGCTATGTACAGCTCTCCAATGGCCTTCTTCCTGCATTTGTGGCTCTCACTGCCCCTGCCGCTGCTGCTCTCTTCGCTGCCGTTGTCACGGTCTGGCCTTCTCTGGGTGGCCCTTCTTTATCGCGGCTACTACAAGCAGCTCTCCAACGACCTCCATCTGCCATTTGTGGCTCTCACTGCCCCTACTGCTGCTGCTGTCTGCGCCGCTGCTCCTGCTTGGGGTGTGACTCTCTCCCGATGGCCCTTGCAGTCGCAGCTGCTCTGAGCTGCACTCCTCGGCTCTGCTGCTGTCTCCTGAGGCCCTAGCAGGGGGCGCGGCCTCCACTCATCGCTGTCATCAACTCTGCTGCTCTCTTCTCTGCGGGTCCTGCTGGGGTGCGGCTTTCCCTTGGTGGTCCGCCTTCCGCGCCCGCTCCATGCTGTGTTTGCTGGCCCTGCATCTGTCTCCTCAGCGATCCTGCCTGTGAGCCCGGGCCTCCACTCTGCACTTTTGCCTGTCGCTGGCCTTCCCTTGGCAGCCCTCCTGCGACGGCTGTTCCTTGCTGTGCTTTCCTGCCGTGCATCTATCTCCTCGGAGGTCCTCCCACTAACCCCGGCCTCCACTCTCCACTTTTGGATGTCGCTGACTCTGTGCTGTGGTTGGTGTCTTCTCCACGACTCCAGCCGGGGGTTTAACCTCTTTCCTGGGCACTCTTGACTGCACTGCCTGTTTCACCAATCCACCCCTCACACGGACCTCAGGATCCTGCTTCCTCCGATCGCCAGTTATATACTACCTCAGAGACTTGATCCACCTGCAAGTGTGTTACAGAGCCCACTGCAACAGACTGCTATGCCCTCGCCCGCCCCCTGCTATTAACTGCTATTAACGGGTGTGCTCCTGCTGTCTTCAGCCAGCTCCTATCTTACCAGTGGCTGTGCCCTCCCTCCATTGGCACACTCCTGAGCGTCTTCCCCAGCTATCACTGACCGTCCTCTATCTCTAGCTCACCTTGGATGTGGCTGCCCCTAGCCGCTCTGCTTCCTCTGGGAGACCAACCTCCATTCTGTGTGCTCCGGTCAGTGGAACCTGATCCACCCAACATTCTGCGCCCTATCCTGCTCCTTACACCAGCGCCTTGGACATCTTGCCCCTGGAGTACTCCAATATGTAATTCCTGATCCGCCCGGCCTTCGGCCCGCTCTCCATCTCCCTCCAATCAGCACCTTGGACTTCCTGCCTCATTGTACTATTGTCTGTGAATCCTGATCCACCTGATCTCTACGTCATCCCACCAGCACCTTGACCTATCATCCCGGTCTGCTACGGATTGTCGAGCCTGTTCCCCAACCTTAGCCCCCTCCTCCCAGCGATTTGTACTTCTTGCCCCTCACCCATCCTCATTCTACATCCTTGTGTTCCCTCTCCTCTCTGGAATACTCCCATAGGCAGCCTCCCAACTCACTGACCACCTCCTCGATGCCTGTTGCTCCTTGCTATGCTCTGTTCCTCTTTTCAGTCCCGCCCCCCTCTCCTCCTTCCCCTGCCCCTCAATATTCTCTGCCTTTTCATCATGGCCATCTCCTATCTCAACACCCCCACCACTCCCTATATAATACTTCCAATGCCTTTGACGTTGCCCTCTGGAACACCAGATCGATCTGCAACACAACCACGGCTGTGCTTGACCTTTTCCTATGCCACAACCTCCAATTTCTCTGTATCACAGAAACCTGGATCCCGCCCCACAACACCTCCGTTCCTGCTTCCCTCACCACATCCTCATCTTCTTTTGAACATGTCCCTCGATCCTCAGGCTGCGGAGGTGGCTTAGGCCTCCTTTTTTATCCTCACTTTACCTCCTCTCCCTCTCCTACATCTCTACCTACTCTCCCTTCCTTTGAATTCATGTACAAAATCTTTAATTCTCCTCATGCTATTTCATTCCTCATCATCTACCACCCCCCTGGCCCTGTTGGCTCCCTCTATGAGGACATTGACCATCTCCTCAGCCTCATTACCCTGAGCCTTATTCCACTTCTTGTTCTTGGTGACTTCAATCTCCATCTCTCTTCTATACCTCCCACCTCTCCTCTCTTATCCATCCTTGACTCCTACCTTCTCTCATTCTCTCCCCACTCTCATCCCCTCCTACTCATCAATCTGGCTCCACTATCGCCCTCATCTTTAGCTCCTCTTTCACTGCTTCTCCCATATCTACTCTACCCAATTATCTATCCAACCACTCCTTGCTCTCTTTTTCCCTCATCCTCCTCCCCTTCTCCTCCCTGCCCTCCATCCTCTGCCCAAATTCAACCCTTCACTATTCCTTGTATCCTGCTCCTCTTCCCTCCCACCTCTCCCACTTCTCTTCTCTTTCAGCCATCGAAGCCTCTTCCACCTTAACCTCCTCTCTCACTTCTACTCTTGATCTTCTTTACCCTCTCTCCTCGTTCCGCCCTTGTCGCCGACCTGCTCAACCTTAGCTCGCATCTCATCTCTCCTCCATTCGCGCCTTCTCAGGTGCCTTGAGCAACTCTGACTCAAACACCCCACCCCCTCCAACTTAACGGCATACTTCTCCTATCATACCCTCTATGACTCTTGCCTCAATTTCGCTAAATGCACCTACTTTTCTGACCTTCTCCAGTCTCAATCCTCTCACCCTCGCCGCATCTTTCAAACCTTATCCTGGCTTCTCTCTCCAGCTACCCCTGATCTTTCCATCGCATCTCCTCTCTCTGCTTCTGATCTTGCCTCCTTCTTTTCTAACAAAGTCCTCAATCTCCGCCAAACTATCCTCTCCTCCCCTTCTTACTATTCTCCCCCACTTCCTCCTCCTTTCCCACCCTCCTCTATGTCCTCATTTACTCCTGTCACTCAATCTGAAGTTACCCTCCTTTTATCTAAAACTCATCCTACAGCTTCTCCCACCGACACCATTCCTACCCCCTCATTCCTAAAATCTACCACCTCCTCATACCCTATCTCACCTCCTTTTTAAACACCTGTCTATCGACTTCCACCTTTCCTACTCCTTTTAAGCATGCGACTATCATCCCCATTCTCAAAAAACCTTCTGCTAATCCCCACCTTGCATCCAACTATCGCCCCATCTCTCTCGTATCCTTCCTCTCTAAACTTCTCGAACGCATTGTCAATTCTCAACTTTCTTCCTTCATCTCCAACCACTCTCTCCTCTACCCAATCTGGTTTCCACCCCTCAACACTCCACTGAAACTGCCCTTGTCTCTGTTCTCAACTCTCTCCTTTCTGCACGCTACTCTAAACATTCCTCTATTCTTATTCTCCTTGACCTCTCTGCTGCTTTTGATACTGTTGACCATCTTCTTCTCCTCTTTTGGCCTCGACGACTCTTTCCTTAACTGGTTCTCCTCTTATCTTTCCAACTGCACCTTTGCTGTCTCCAGGGGTGGCTCCACCTCTCCCACCCATCCTCTCAACCATGGCATCCCCCAAGGTTCTGTCCTTGGCCCCTTTCTCTTTTCACTCTTCACTTCCTTCTTAGCCCCATCATCTCCTCCTTTGGTGTCTCACACCATTTCTAATCTGATGATACCCAGTTCTTCATCTCCTTCTGCTCCTTCTCTCCTGACATCCACATAGGCTTTTGTCATGGGTTTTGACCCATGTTGAATCAATAGACTGGGTAGATGTGGGATGAGCTGTCGCCGCCCATTATTCTATCCCAGAACAAACTAAATCAATAGACTGGGTGGATGTGGGGATGAGCTATCGCCGCCCACATTCACGCCAGAATAGGAGAACTGCGCAGTTGGCACGAGACCACTCCAAAGATACAACCTTCTTGTGGGGAATTCATTTTCTTAATCCCAAAAATGGTTGCATTACCAGTACTCACCACTATCAGAAAGCCGGTGTTTTAAAACCACCAGACTTTTGTGTAAAACTGAACAAATGAAACAAAACCAGACCAAGGAAAGACTTTCTAAGAGGTGGATACAATGTAAAACTATATTCTGAAATGACTTGAAGGAAGTAATTATTTAATGTATATGTAAAAATTGTAAGTGATTTAAACTGGGAACGAAAAGTGACATTTAGCTGAAACCTGGCTTAATGAAACTGAATTCTGCCTGACATCTACCCCGACAGGAGTTAAAACCTGCTCAGCCACTCTTCCCCTTGCCAAAAGGAGTTGTCACTCTCTGATTAGATTAGGGGTGGAGCAGCTGGGGACTACAGGGAGGTGAACAAAGGCCTGTCCTGGACTCAGGCAAATGTTATATTGGGGGCGTCGTAAAAGTGGCTTCCTCTTAGGGGAAACTGGGAGGGGCAGTGCCTCTGCTAGCAGCTGAGCTTGGGGGAAGTGGATGAACCAGTTATTCCACCCTGTGATGTGGGAAGCCACACCCCTTTATGACCAGGGCATAATTTTAAAAAGATAGATAACTCAAAGTGCGGACTTGTCAGAATTATATAAGTAATATCATTATTTTGTGATTTTTCTGTGAACATTTTGAGATGCGTTAGGACCCTGTGGTGTAATTCTGGGGGGTTGCTAGCAGAAAATAGGGTCTCACTCCAAATGTCTGCATGTTAAAAATCTGACACTTCATCAATTAATGTCCATACTCCTTGCGCACATGTGTGTAAATTTGGGTAAATGTCCGATATTGCAAAACCAGTTAAAAAGTGCAAAATGTTGTCATTTTTGAATGCAAGCCCCCAGGAAGATCAGAGGCGGTCAAGCATGGACCATAAGGAATATATAATGTGCACATGTAATTTCAACAAATTGTATATCTGGGAAGGATGTATTTGAATCAAATATAGATTTGTCGGCAAACTGACCAGGGGAGGATCCTCTGACCCATAAAACCTACAGCATCACTCTGACTCACATTTCCTTCCCCCAATCATGAGAGAGGGGAGAATTGGGCCAATGACAAGTAGAGAGGGGCAGGCTTAGCTAGGCCCAGGCACACACCCATTTTCAAAACACATAAAAAGAGACTGCTGGGACAGGTAGAGACATTCAAATCCAGTTGCTGCGGAGCGTTTTGCCGGACCACACAACATCCAGAAGATACCAGTTCCAGACTGACTCCAGCTACATACTCCAGAACCTAGAACTTATACTTTAGAACCTAAATCAGAGGCCTAAAACCACAAGCTGAGTTCTCTGCAGCAGGCCTCAAAGCATTGCAAGCTACTCACAGCCGGGCAAGCTGCTTGAATCCCTTGCCAAGAACTTTTGCCAGGACCAGTGCAGAGATCCAGGAGCCGTGCAGAGACCGCTGTATCCGGACAGACCAGACCAGAGATCCAGAGTGACCCAGACCGCTGTGAGCAGAACCAGAGAGCTGACCCAGATCACTGTGAAGAGCCGAGACCAGAACCGGAGTCCCATCCAAAACCTGACCAGATCCGTGGCGAGGCCTATTTCAAATTTATATTGTACCTAGCAGAACTGTGCAGAACCAATCTCTTAGTTAAAATAATCTAATCCAAACTATTTTAACCTAAGTAGAACAGCCTCCTAGAAAGCATGTCATCTGTCATTTGTAAAGCTGCACAACTGTCACCTGTCAATTCTGAAGCTGCAAGCTGTCATCTTTCATTTTGAGTTTTACTACCTTTATTAAATCGTCCATATCTCTTGAACCGTTTGGGCTAGGAACTTGGTTTAACTTTCCTCTGAAAGCTTAGAATCTCAGCCTTCCAACGAACCAAGAACCGACTTGCTACCTTATACTTTTGCCGTAATCACGATTCACGAACTCGCAAATTTTACCGCGATTTGCGATTTGGTTAAAAATCCAGCCACGTGTAACCATCAGCAGTCATTTCTTTCCTTGCTAAAAATTTGTTTGCCTCTTAATCACCATCTCTGAATCATTGCTAAAGTGAGCCTGAACTCATCCCAAGTATCTCTCACTCACCCTGAACCTCCTAAAGGGAATTAAAAGCATTTTCAGCATATTTCTCACTTCATTGCCACCACATTCAAAGCATTTGGGCCTGTGTTGTAAAACTCATACCGGTTTTCTCTAAGCTTGCTGGGGGGATCTGAATTTCGTATTGTATTTGATTGCATTCCTGAGAACTGTGTGCTCCTCTTTCCATCTACTTTCATGTCTTACATTGTATAGGGGAGGGGAGTGAATTGCCAGAGAAAAAGTGATTATATTATCTTTTGCTAAAATCATCTCAAGTATTTCTGTACTGCATTTTATTCCTCATTGCTTTTCCCTTGAAATCATAAAAGTATTTCTGCTACTTGATCCATCCTATACTAACTCCTCATTGATTATAAAGAAGTGTGCTAGTGTCAGATTACCCATTGTTGATTAACATTATATTTATAAGGACGATATTGATTATTAATTTATTATAAAAGGGTGGTATCTATATTTTGTCTTATTTCTCAAATAAACCTTTTAAACTTGCAAAACAGAACTACTTCTTGGCTCAGTGGGGTCAGGGGGATTCTAAGAGAGGGGTGTTATATAGGGGTAGTCATCCAGAACTCATGAACTGGACATAAAGATATATCAATAAGGGTTTCCATTCAGTATCCCAGACTAGGCATTGACTTAGCTGTAGTGTTGAATTGAATCCTCTTACACTTTCCTCTTGCCTCTCTGCTGTTAAATCCTGTATGTCCTCTCACTTCCTTACTCTCAATGCTGACAAAACTAAAGTCCTAGTCTTCCCTGCCATCACACTGTCTCCTCCCTCCCCTTCCATTTTCATGCTCTTTCCCCCCTCCCAACTCTCCTTCTCTCCCCATGCCCGTAACCTTGGTCTTTACATTGACCCCCACCTCTCTCTACATTTCTCTTACCGCCAGATCTTGCCGCTTTCACCTTTACAACATCCGTAAAACTCGACCCTTCCTAACCTTTCATGTGACTTAACTCTTAATCTCCTCCCTCATCTTCTCCAGACTTTTCTACTGCTCTACTCTTTTCTTTGGACGCCCCTCCTCTCACCTCTTCCAAGCAAATCTGTCTACCACTCTGCCATCCGCTCCCTCTGCCTTCTCTCACCTCATCACTCCATCACCTCTTCTCTCACCTCTCTAAGTTGGCTCCCATTTCACTCCCAGCTCAAATTCAAGTTCCTCTGTTTAGTCTTCAAATCCCTCTATGGTCTTGCCCCCCCTACCTATCCTCCCTCCTACCTTTCTATACTCCTTCTCGTTCTCTCCGCTCTGCCAATCTCTTCCTACTCTCTCCTCCTCCACCACCTTATGCCCCTTCCCGCCTCCCCTCTTTCCAACTACTCGCTTCTTTCCACTGGAACCGCCTCCCCCTCTCAATCTGCTCTGTTCTCTCCTACCATATCTTCCGCACTTCTCTAAAATATTATCTCTTCCATTCACCTCCCTAACACCTTTTGCTTCCTCTCTTACCTCTGCTACTACTTCTACTTACACCTCCTACTCCCTTTTCTACTTCTGTACCACCTCACCCTCTCCTTCCACTTTAGTCCCTCCTACCCTACTTCCTGCACTTCTGTAATTTTTATCTTTTCCATACTTCTCCCTTACACCTTTTGCTTCATCTCTTACTTCTGCGTTTACCACTACTCATACCTCCTACTCCCTCTCACACCTTGGTCCCTCTTAACTCTCACCAATCCTCATCAATAATGTAAATTGTTTCTTGTACTGTTTTCTGGTTGTATTCAATTGTTATTTAATGCATGTTGTATCTTGCTTGTCCCTATTGTAAAGCATTTTGGATTAAAACGCTATATAAATTCAATAAAATACAAATACAAATACAAAAAAATCACACATTGCCATCTCAATTCAAAAATTACATAATAAACCCTTCAAAAACTCATATAACAATAAAATGGTCAATGGTTACATAAAACATAAGATCTCAATAAATACAAGAATACAAAATATCCTACAATCTACTAGCACAAAATACCCTCACAACCGTCTCTATTCTTAGAGATTACAACACAGAATATACATTCATTAATGCATTGTTAGTGCACCTTATTATTGAGCAATAATGAAACATGTAATATCGCTTTAAGTAAAATACCAAGCTTAACTACCTGTGGGCTTCTACATCAAAACAATGGGTGTTACAAAGCATTACTTTTCATACCCATAGCTGGCAACCTATGAGTTGCCCTTCGGGTGGATGATTCTAATGCATGATGCTGTTCGGGTGCGGTTGTGAAAGTGGTCATGGGGAATGATTACTGTCTACTATAGTGTGAAAAAAAATATGCCCACTCACCAATGGAAGAGGACCCTCAAATTGAAAATCTGTTGTGGTAGTTTCTTTTTTCAATGGAGTATCTGAGTAGTACGTACCTAGGTGTACATTTTTGGTTCAATGTTTGCCAAATGGTGCACATTTAAAGCACATTCGTTCAGTAAAATGGTTTCAATCACCACTGCACATTACATTCATCACAATGGCCCTCAAGGGTGTTCAGTAATAAAATCGCTGCAAAAAAGTCATCTGTAAAAAGAATCACGGTAAAAATGCTGTAGTTTGACCCAATAAAGGTGTACCCATTATATCATTTACGGTAAGCAGGGGTTTGTGTGGGTGTCCCCCGCTCCCTTTAAATGGTATAATGGGTCCAGGGGTTGCGGGAGTATCCCCTGCATCCATTACATGGAATGCGGCAACAAAACCACAGCCTTTTTGAAGTGATATTTTGTGTAAACGGCCATTTTGCCGCGATTGGAACAAGGCATTACCCTACTGCATTACTAACCAGTGCGGGCGTGCATTTGGCTATAAGTACATACATAGAAAGGAAAAAATGAAGTGGGCACCACTTGGTAAAAATATAGTACTAAAATGTTGCAGTTTCGACTTGATAAAGAAAATATACAGGAGCTGGCTGTGAAGAGTCTGGAGGCACCCTGACTCGAAAAATATGTGACGCAGGAGACCAGGTAAAATACCAAGTCACACAGCCACTCTCCGTTGGACCCAACCTGGGTTGGGAAGTTACACAGTATCTTCAAACCTGTGGTTATTCTATGTATTAATAGAGTATTTAAAATAATACAAATCTGCAAATAAAGCGAGTCTTTGTTGTATTTCAAAAATGGTGATTTAGCGAAGAAACAACCTCAGAAAGAGCAGTCACTAATATATTCTTAGTGAGGAAGCGGCTAACACAACTTTTAAGTAAAACAGACTTAATGTGCCAATGCATTTCGGAAAAACTTCCTTCGTCAGGGCTAGTCTATTGAATTTCAAATCAATTGAACACAAGAACAACACAAAATATAACAGCACAAGATGTAACACATCAATGTTATGCATGGTAGAAAAAGAAGCAAAAACATACCATTCATGGGAAGTTTCAATAATGTGTGGAGTGCCGGAAAGAAAGAAAATAATACAAAGGTGTAAGAAATCAATTCAATGCTTGTCGTTTTTTTTTTAAAAAAGAAGAAGAGTATGTATCTTTTACCTGTATGGTCTGGAAAGCCTTATTCAGAAATAGTGCATTATTGAAACAATGCTTGTGGCGATTCAGGCGTTCATGATGAACACCCGATGGAAACTAGGCTGAACAGATTGTGCCGCTCTGCAGCTAAATGTGAGATCAGAAATGCTATCAATAAGAATAAAGAGCTTGAGTGTGATGATAAATAAATCAATCCGTAGCGGACGTACCATGTAATACACGAGTGGTCTAAAGATCCTCGGTATATGGGTGAATACATTCAAAAGATAAGTAAAAGATGCATATTCTTCTTCTTTTTTTTAAAAAACGACAAGCATTGAATTGATTTCTTACACCTTTGTATTCTTTTTTTTTTTTTTCGGCACTCCACACATTATTGAAACTTCCCATGAATGGTATGTTTTTGCTTCTGTTACTACCATGCATAACATTGATGTGTTACATCTTGTGCTGTTATATTTTGTGTTGGTCTTGTCTTCAATTGATTTGAAATGCAATAGACTAGCCCTGACGAAGGACATTTTTTCCGAAATGCATTGGCACATTAAGTCTGTTTTACTTAAAAGTTGTTAGCCGCTTCCTCACTAAGAATATATTAGTGACTGCTCTTTCTGAGATTGTTTCTTCGATAAATCACCATTTTTTAAATACAACAAAGACTCACTTTATTTGCAGATTTGTATTATTTGGATACTCTATTTATACATTGAATAAACACAGGTTTGAAGATCCTGTGTAACTTCACAACCCAGGTTGGGTCCAACAGAAAGTGGCTGTGTGACTTGGTATTTTACCCGGTGTTAGGAAAGATTTTGTAATTGTAAGTAATTTTCCTTCCATGTGGCAACCCCTAAACTTTTTGCTGTTGTTTTTCACCTTGTTCTTGACTTTGCCAGAGAAGTGCAGCCTTCTGCCGCACTCCTCTGGGCTTTCGCTCTTTTCTTACGGGGAAACTGACATGCCCTTAAGACAGTCAGTACCGGGGAACGCTGTTTCCCGTAGTTTCTTTTATCATGTTGCGGCTTTAGTGCAACATGACACAAGAGGGCACTGTAAGCTAAGTTACAGCTCTCTTGGGTCTCTAGCCTTCTACAGGCCCTAGATACTCTTTTAGGATGGTATTTGATCGGTGCAAGTCATTCAGGGACTGGAATGGTGGCAGCGATCGTTTTGTTTATTTTGAGCTCCTTTTGGCGTTCTGAGCACGTTTTTCGCACTGAACCCAAAATGGTGGCCTGGCTCCCAAAATGGCCAGTCCACGAGGCTCCTTTGTCCTGTCCACTGACCGTCTTGCTCCCTTCACCTTCCCCAGGTCGGGCGACCCGGGGCCTTCCTTATTTGGGCATGTACTTTCCCGCGAAACGTGGTTGCTTTCGCGGGCTTCTACATGTCGTTTGTGTGCCTCCAGGGTGTGGGCTGGGATGTCTGGTCCCAATACACATCCTGGGTGCCAGAGAGTCTAGGGTGGTGTGAATGCCTGGGACCACCGTGGTCCGTGATTGGTCCACGTATGGTATGTGTGTTGATGAGCGGATCTCCCATTGGCTCCCCTCCGTTTTGGCGCGAAGGGAACAGTGGATAAGAGGGGGCTGGAAACACCACTACCATGTCGATCTCCTGAGTTCTCACGAACGAAGGAATACAGGAGCCAAGTATCCTGCAACCAAGAGGCTGGACCGAGGAATCGCTGGTGACCCGCTGAAGGAATCCTCCTTTGCACTGCTGTCGTCCTGTGAAGCCCTTTCCTCCTTGGATCGAACCAGAAGGCCTGTACTGGTGCTTCGACCTTTGGAATAGCAGGAACAGCTATTCCCGGCGACTTCATCATCTCCTGCCAAGTAAGCCTTCGGAAGTGTCTCTGGGCCATCCAGTTGACTGACCAGCTTACAAGGGAGTCCTGCTCTGTAACCGCCGCCAGGTTGTGTTGTATTTCGAGTCCTTGTCACTCTCCCACGCTTCGTACACTTGGCGTTCCCAAGTCTGAAGGGAGGAGTGTACATTTGGCTCGAATACACACGGCCGCTCCGTTGTCCTGCTGCGGCAACAAACTGTGCTGGTTTCGTCGATTGGGACGTCTTTTTGCTCTACACGACTACGAGGCGTTCCCTGCTCTTCTGAACCTGCCAGCTGCTGAAACTAACGTGGAGAAGCCTGGGCCTGCTTGCTTCGGGGACCGGTGAGTAGTTTAGCTAGGATCTGGTCGCCCTCCTGCAGTATCCCATTGCTTTTCCCTGCTGTGTAAAAACAGCACCCTTTTGGCCGTACTCGCGCTCTGCTTCTGCCCGCTGTGGAGGCTGCGCTTGAGTTGCGGAACCTGTTCTCCTTCTGCTGTGCACTAACCCGAACTGCCTGACTTCCTCCGAAGAGCTTCCCCTTTTGCCCGTTGGCACCGGCGTGGCAGGTACTTTGAGCACAAGGCTCCACTCTTCGCAGGGCTTGGACTTCCATCTAGTTAGGTGCCTCTGAAGGCGAACTGAGTCTAAAGCGTTATCGCACTGCCTGTTTTCCTTTCCTTTCAGGTGGACTACATATTTCGTGCTTTAACCGCTTGCGACTGTGTATTTGTATATATATTGTGTTGATATGGTATGTGTTGGTTTAATATTGTGATATTGTGATTTTCTCGCTACGGTCATTGTTTTAAAGGCCTTAAAATAAATGTGTATCTATTTTTGATATAACAACTGTTTGGAGTAGTTTGTAAGCGCTCTTGCTTTGTGTGCTCATTGCGGGCTTTCAGTCACCCTCACCCCTCTTGAGACCTAGTCTTGACCGCCGCGATCGCTACCTTGATTGGTCTGGCTCGTACAGAGGTTACCCTGTTCCAAGTAATTAGGTTGGCCTTCTGAACTTCTGCGCCACCAGGACAGAGTTCAGAAATCCGTCTTAACACCCGGTTTCCTGCTTCACATATAAGTACATACACATACACATTTCCCAAAGCAGTTATGTTCCATAACCCTGGCACGTACCCCTTTCCAGGTTCTGTGATCTGCAGTGTGAATGAGGTATGCATATTGCCACATGCATGCACAGTGCTGTACCTTATGCCTGGTCTAAGCTGCACAACGTACCAAGAATATTCTTTGAATCTTGGATTTTGTGCGGCTCTATCGTTATAAAAGTTCACAGAGTTCAACCATCATTTACTTATCAACGTCTGTCAAATTTCGCCCTGATGATCCAGCGGAAGAGGAAAACACCACTCTGTGCCCGTTCAGCTGAAGGCATAGAACGGTCACAGCATGTCCTTCCTGACGCCATAAAAATGCGCATTAAGCCAACGCTTCCGTGTTATCTTGTTATCATGACTAAAGTATCCTATTTTAAAGTTCCTTTCTGCAAAGCAATGCAATACTTTAAAGTTCACAATGGCTAATGGTGATCCTCCAAACAAACGATATGTTGCATGGTTGACGATATAAACGGCAGATATTTATTCTACAAAAGGCTCGATTCTCCAAAGTGCCCAAAATAGGCGCACAGCAACTCACAATCTATGGCAGGCATAAAACAAAGCATACCATAAACGAACTGCCCCCCCTTTGTTTCTCCCTCCTTATCTTGTCGCGCCTAGAAACCCTTGTGTACAGGCGCAATATAAATGCCACATCAGATCATAACTTGTACATGCCGCCCAGACAGTGTGGTATGGGTGGCATATGTGCATGTAAGTCAGTTGGGTACATATGCGCAAGCAACACAGCTACCACACACAGGCAATGAACGCACAGCAAGTAAGTGAACCCCATCCACAAACCCACAAACACATTATTATCCAGCAAGCCAACACCATAGAGGACTCAGGGAGGCACCAAGGACATATTGCTGAAGGGAGGCAAAAGGAAGTCCAATTACACTGAAGCGGATCCTTGGATTACAAAGTTCTGCATCAAACACAAAGATGCACTTTCCCTTCCTGCATGGCCACGACACCAACCCAAAGAGATAAGGCTTTTCTGCGGCAGAAACTCACTGCTCAAGTGAATGCCTTGGAAGTCCAAATCTGCACAGGGCAGGAGATCAGGAAGCAGCGGCAGGATGACAAGAGCAGTGTGAAGAAGAGGCCCATCACCCCAACGAAGTATCTAACGCTGGAAGCACCACCACCAACCCCAGAGGAGGATACCTGTACACCATACATGTCCTGGGTACGAGGGACAATTCAGCATCCACTTCAGTCAAGTAAAGGGCAAGACACGTTGATCACATGCTATTAGCATGGGTAGGATAGCTAAGCTGCCATGTTGTTGACATCAATAATGTAAACACACCTCCAAATATGAAAGAATACAAAACAAAATAGCAGGTACCATAGTACAAAGAAATGCTGTGATGCAGGATAGCTAGCACATGTGAAATGCAAACTCTTAGTGAATCCTGCACTGAACCCTAATACAGTCCCTGCACCAACCCAAAGCAATGACACATAACCGGGGGGATTCATTAGAGCAACCCAAACAGCCGCCACTACCAGGAATTTACCTCCTGAGCAAACTGGACAGACCTTACCATGACCATGAAATACTGCCCCTTCTTCAATCCAAACCGTAAGAAAACCCTGCACCGAATCCACACACTTGGCAAAGTACCTACCCAACATTTCAACATGTGCCCACAACTCTCCTCGGCAAACCATTGCCACCTCCTACCTGACATCCATGGTGGTGTATTTTCCATGTGAAAGTGGGTCCTCATCAAAGTCATCCAGCTACTTTTGTGACACAAGCATGACCTTGATAACCCCACCGTTCCCAACACTTCTGCAGTACCTCTACCCCGAGATACCTCCACGCATGTGCAAAATCCCATTGGAAAGGCCCCAGACTATATATATATATATATATATATATAATATATATATATATTCACTAAAAAAAACTTTGTTAAGGGGACGTTATGGTTACGTTGCGCTACTAAAAACCTGTGAAATTCATTAAAAAAACGTTATAAACGTGACATTATGGTTCAAAGTAAAACCGAAAAACCCATGAAATTCACCAGTTATGGTAGGCTAAGCAACCATAATTGCCCGCACCACTGTGCACTGCTAACACTACCACCCAGGACATGAAAGGTGGCATCACAAATGTCATTGATGACATCACTGATGACATCACATGTCCATTTACTTTTCAGACGAGGGGTTGTGAATGTAATTTTAGAAAAAAAATATCAGGGATTATCTGGACATGTGTAATAAAGTACATACTTCATCACGCAATGTAGTGTTTTAAAGAAAATTCCATTGCAGTGTTCTTTCCAGTACAGGAACCTACTCATACAGAAATGTAGGTATTGGCTGCAGCAGACACCACAGAGCTGCTAAGTTTGTACTTTCCAAAGTTCTATAATAAAAAGGTGAATGTTTCTGTATCACACTTTTCTAGTCTGTGAAACATGTACTAAGTTGCTAATAAATCATCACTTACTACATATGTCTAGTAATACACACAAAACATAAATAGACTACAATGCATACAAAGATGGGGCTTATATGTGGAGAGTAAAGTAAGCATACAAGACGCAGTATCATTACCAACTGTGTATAATCTACATGATTATATTCATGCACAAAAATGGTTGCTGTGTTTCAGGCCTGCTTCTTCCCCTATATATGTACATCATAAGATGTGATTAAATTCTAAGGAAAGTAGTGTAAGAGCATGTGAGAATAGCAATATTTATAAATGTAATACCTTTTGAAAGTTAAGTTTCTGACTGTCAGTAAATAAACCCACGTGGCCTAGATATGGCAGTGAACAAAAACAAAGGGGCTACACATGTGATGTCATCAGTGATGTCATCAATGACATTTGTTTGTAAATGAACAAAAAGGTAGTCTCCTAAGGACACTATACCTGTCCGTACCGTCCACAGCCAAGATGGAACTGTCCGTAGAACAGGCGCGGTGGCCGGCATGTCCGTAGGCAAAAAAAATGGAGGTGTCCTAAGGACACTGTATCTGGCCGTACAGTCAGCAGATCATGTACGCACATGCGCACTACACCCATAAGTACTGCGAACAGCGCGTCTGTCCATAACTGTCCAAGTCACTTGTGTCGCACTTTTAATTACTTTCAGGACCCGAACACTGTCCGTAGAACACCCGCGCGCATGCGCGCGTCCGTTACTCTGCATTTGCTGTCCAGCGGGCACGCATTTCCTTCGCGGATGTTTTTAGGACGTCTACATGTGACCGCACCCACGCTGAGCGTGTGGACTAATTTGCGCAGTTTGTCTGCTTCCACAAAGTTTCAAAAGAACTTATGTAAACATGGTAAAATATTTTACAGTATAAAATCACCATTTCACATGTCCCATTCAATGGCCCTACCTTTGAATGTAGTGTTTGGAGTTTTTGCAATGCTTTTGAGTGATCAATAAGGTCACGGCCGCACCCCTCCACCCCTATAAATGGCCACACCGCTGAGCTCATCTTCATTGTGCTTCTGGCTATAGCAGATTCACTTGTGCTGCCTTTACAGCTGTAGCGAACTTTAGCCGACTAATCCTTATGGCATCTATGGCTACTGTTACTTCATTAGCCTCAGCACCACCCCAAAACCCTCCACCGCCACCACCTCCCCAAGGACCTGCAGAGGGAAATACGGGTGAGGATGTAGAGCGCGAGCAAGAAGAGGAAAAAGAGAATGAGGTGGAGGAACTCTGCACTACAAGCACTCGCTGGGAGTTGTGGGTGTGGCGGTTGTTTTCCGTTTTTGGGAACGTACCAAAAGCATGTGCGAACCTGGTTAGGTGTAACCAGTGCCAGTTGGCGCTGAGTCGCGGGAGACCTGGTGCGTACAGCTTTGGTACGACAACCATGAAGCGACACCTAACTTCGTTCCACAGTGCGGACATTCGCAAGGTGGTACCATGTGAAGAACGTAGTAGATTGAGTTCCTCCACAGCATCCTCCGTGTCTGATCCTCTCACCACAAGAGATACTCCTGTGGGGGAGCGCATCCCTCCAACTGCCTCACAACCCATTCACGATGCTGTTGACCCTTACCTTTCGAGGGTCACAATATTGTGTATGTACTGCGATGCAGTACTCTGCAGGGGGGAGAGTTTTCAAAGTGCTTTGAGGCTATGGTCACGGAGCACCAGAAGAACTGCGCCCTACCTAAGTAAAGGCCACCCTACATCTTTCTCTCTCTACCTGCCCTTTCTTATCCCCGTGGTTGGTGTCCCTTCCTTACCCTCCTTTGCCCTCCTCTCCTAGTGTGTCATGTGCTGAAAAGCAATAATCTGGAAAACAACAAAAATTACAAAAAAGGCTCTTTTCAGAGCCGCCTTTCTCGGTTTAACAGTAGAACTATCAAGTGACGGTTGTAGGCCCCCGCACATTTCTCAAAAAGTCAGCGGACAGTCATAGGACACACAAAAATGGAGGGTGCAAGCAGAGCAAAACCAAAGCACTTTTCGCTGGGAGTAAGTGGTGGCTCTGAAAAGAGCCTTTCGGTGGTGTTTTGTGTGTTTAGAAAACTTTGGATTGGAAAAAACGGATTGCCAAATAGGTGACTATGAATCCAAAAAAGGTTGCAATGCATTTTGTACATTTCGAAGAAAAGTCTGATTGCCAGCCTATGTGAGATGGACTCAATCTCTGCGAAAAATTAAAGTGCTACAAAACAAAATGTTTTCATTGTTTAATGAGGATATGCCAACATCTCTTACAAAGGCACAAACAGCCTTATTAACATGGTGCCTCACTTTCTCCATTTGTGGACCAAATGCAGAAGAATGCAGCCATCTTTGTCGTTGTGCAATACGGGAAAAAAGTATTTGGCAATTTGGAAACATGTCCATGACCTTTGCAAGTCCTTCCTTCATTGCAAATTGCAAAGGAATTCCAGAGACATGGCCTAAACTGTTTCCTCCACAACGAATGATAATTATATCAGGATGAAGCTCTGTCTGTAAAGTACAGAGAGGTACCAAGTCCAGCCACCTCATTCCATGCACGCCATGCCAGTGCACTTCCACATGAGGAAATCCAAGATCTGCAGATAGACAGCAACTTTCGGCATGCACCATCAACCTATGTATCCATGAGTCTCCCAAAATCCAGATAATCTGTTTTCGAGCACACAGAGCCATGGCTGTCTGGTGTTCTGTTAGGGAGAAGATGTTCGCAGTAAATTTCTCCGTTCAGAACACACCCACTGAACTTTACAGACCAATCCCTACCTTCGCACATTCTCATTTGCATGCGTCTCCACCCCAGAATCCCCGTTGGTAATACGCGCTGTCAGCAGACTACCGCCATGTCCGCAGACACGTAGAGGATCGGAGCATGACGACTGTACATTTAAATATTATTCCCCTTTTCCCCTTTAAGGTGGGCTCTGAAAAGAGCTGTTTTTGGGCAGATGCCTTACAGACACCTGTTATTTTGTATTTTTTAAAATATTTTTTCTTCTTACTTTACTCCTACAATCATTACAGAACCTTCTCCAAAGCAAGCCTTACATTCCAAAAAGAACATGGCATTTCCCAAAGAAGATAACACAACACCATCTGCTTCAGAATAAGATGCATTACTGGGAACAATGTTCTCGTGGCTGCAGAAAAACATACCAGCTCGTAACATGAAAGCATGCATGCCGCGATTGTTGTTACACCTCCCAATAGTTTGATCAGGACAGAAAACAGAACTGTTGTCCCGTTTCCCTCTAGGGAGTAACCCAGAAAAAATTACTTTCGCAGTTGGAAAGATGTTAATGACTGCTTGCACCAACTGTTCCAAATCTTCCAACAAAGTATGTGAACTCACGTAGCCCAAATGGCAAGCACCGTAGTGCAAAAGTACCACACTGGGAGTGGTCATCCTACGCATGTCTCTGCCAACTTGGAGAATTGCCGCAACATGGCGATCACTCTCAGCGCCCCACACCACTTCCACTCCTCTCACATCGAAATTGTGTGCCACATGCCTACTTTCGGAATAGTGCTGTAAACCATGCAAAAAAATATCTCCAAGAACCAAAACCATGACTCTCTCCACCTCTGCCATCTTCAGTATACGCACCGTCCTTTGACACAAAAGAACAATGTGAACATCTGATTGGCTGATGCCTACAGTCCCCTTTCCATACTGGATTTGCTGTAGAACCCTGTATGTCGCAAGCCCTACCCGCGGACAAGCGCTGTCTACGTGCGGCACGTAACTCTTAGCCAGTCCTTCTACCCTTTCGACATCACTCGCGAATGCATTCCCTCATTGGACACAGCTAAGCAGTCACACAACCATCTGCCAATCACATGCAAAATCTCTACATCTAACTCCATCATCAAAATTTCGCACTTCAAATGTACTATTGATCACTCTGAATGCAAGTTGCATATCATTACAAAGCACCTACTTCAAAAACTACTGTGCAAGTGTCACAGATTTCTACGTACAGCTCCATACATGCGCACATGCCTGAGTGTAAAGTACAGATATGTATATTTTAATCAGAGAACATGTGCAACCCTTATGATTTAATGTAAACAAATTAATGCCACTAAATCTGCATAGCCAATACATACCAACGCTCCCCCTTTAAGTGAAAGACTTCCGATTTTTTATTCATAAACCGCACTACTTCTTATTGTCTCCCGCATAACCTATACATACGTAACAACACTCCCTATTTAGCTCGAAACTCGATTTTCCATTAGAAAATTCACTATTTTTTACTGTGTACCGCCTACATTAATGCTACTTCCAATCCGATCGTATGAGAAAAATAAACGCTCCTGATTGCTGTGGTGACATCTCCCTCTGAGGGTCTCCCGATTTTTCGGATTCGTACTTATAATATGAAAGTAGTGAATGTTTTTCCCATCTACTACAATGACCTATCTTTACAAACCTCTCTGCTATGGACAACATAGCTTTACAAAAACAAGGCATTTTCATAAACTAAAAATTGTACTCATTTGCGAATCATGTTCAACTAACATACTGCAAATAACATACAAAGGCAGTACATAGTGTAGTGAAATGCACACATACACTCTGTTGAGATGTCAAAGGAGAATACTCTGACGGAAGATGCAAAATTAACGTGCACAGTAACATCACTTCTTTAAACACACAAAGTTACTAACTTCTTCTTTTTACAATTGCAGTGAAGATTACTCTCCAGAAAATCAACAGCATCTATACTGCAAACAACATATCCGAAGAAACCTGGTCAATCTGCAAAAAAAAGTAAGTGCAGTACTACCTTTATATTCTTACTGCTCCTCAAAGAGACTGTGTGGGTTATTTATTTAATTTGCGCACCAAAACAAACATTGATTTCTGAACCATTCTACCCACAAATCCCCATTTATTGAACAAAGAATAACAGGCAGAGTGGCTCACAAATCCCTTTGTTTTTGGAACTCAAATAACATACAGAAGCCTTAGAATGTTAGTACTAGAAAAGAATTAGCTGTTTCAATTTTATACCATTACGTTTACTATTAATGCTTCTCCTCACCACTAGCTCACTTTGTACTCTCATCTGAAGCACAGTGTAGTAGTATACAAATAGAAAATTAGGCTCACCAACTCATTATAACAGGCCAATGCACATTCACACACCACCACAAACAGCTTCCCCATCAAACTCATGCACTCATCCACACAGCACACATACACTGTACAACAGACCAAACCATGCCTTCTTTTTTTCAACAGACCCTAAATAATGCCTACCAAAAAGCAAGTCCATAGAAAGGAACGCAGAAATAGAACAAATGAAAATAAAAGTGTCCAAAGTAAGCATCCATCTGTAGCAGAGTTTGTAGAGAACGTGAAAACTTTATGACGATAATGCATGTGCTATTGATGTTTTGGAACAATTAGCGCACAAAAATGTCAATTGTATGGCCTTAATGCCAACTCTTGCAAGCTGTTTCAAATTCAATGAAACAATGTTAAAAAATGAAATGCTACCAATAATGGAAATTTGCGCCGCAGACAAACTAGACGTACATGGTATGACACTACCCATGTGTGAGCAAGCCACAACAAGACTAAATACCTTAGAAAATTCAATCTCCAACTCAGCTGGGTTGGAAAAAATATTTAAATTATCCTTAAATTGTAGAGTAATGCTTAAACGTAACCTTGACGTGGAGCAAGGTCTCGTTAATGGGGCACTGGGTACAGTTGTTGGCTTTCAAACATACCCACGTGACAACAACATTCAGTTTGTCAATATTCGCTTTGACAAACTTTCAGAAGTGAAAAGGATAGGGCGCTCAACTGCTCGATTCATTCTCTTCAAAGACACGTATGTACGTAGAGAACAATTTTCTCTAATGCTTGCATATGCAGTCACCATTCATAAATCCCAAGGTCTTACCCTAGACAAATCATTGATCGATATTGGAAACACAGTCTTTAAAGAAGGCATGAGCTACGTAGCCCTATCACGCTTATGTACACTTGATGGTCTATTTCTAATCAACTTTCATGCAAGTAAACTGAACGCTGATATTCCTTGCATTTTAGAATACAATAGACTGCGTTCTCTGTACACCCCCCATCTGAAACGATATCCTGTTCCAGAAAAAGTAAAACGTGGTAAAAGAAAACTAATTCTACCAGAAATTCAACAAAATCTGACGGCAAATCCTTCAAAGAAAACAAAAGAAGCTAAAACGTCATCAATTACCACAAGCAAAGAAGAACCTATTAGGGAAAGTGAATCAGGTACTTCTTCAAAGAAGGAACAAAAACTCAGAAAAAAGCACCCAGAGACAGAACTAAGTGGTCCATTCAAATTTTCAAATGAAACTGGTGTAAGTTGCTATGCAAATGTAGCAATGAATATTCTATTTCAATTGCCACCAATTGTTAACAATATTTACTTACACAGTACAGACCAATTGTGTTTGCAAATTTTAGTCCTTCATAGGAACGCAGCAAATAATTCTGACAACATGTACAGTGTTCACGGAATAAGACAAGAATTGGACTACTGTACTGGAATGGTGAGATTCACTATAAACTCACAAGAAGATCCACAAGAATTTCTAATGTACTTACTACAAGTCCTGGAAAACAAAAACATACCTATAAATGAAATCTTCCAGATTTCATACATATGGAAACATACATGCACTCTCTGTAACAATGTGATACAGGAACAAATCCCAAATGAGCGATGTGCGTATGTATCCATACCTAATTGTGAATCCATTCCATTTCAGCAACTTGTACAGAATGCAAACCACAGCAGATGTGTGCTATGTGCAATTCAGATAATCACTCCACCTTACTGATACAAACACATAGTAACTACATAATACTATGCTTCTACGTTACAATTCAGATGGTACCAAAAACCACTGCAAGCTGACTGGATTCACACACGGTCAAGTGTCACTTGGAAAGAAAACCTTTACAACCAAAGGTATAATCTAACATGCATGAGCTGCAACCAATGCAGGTCACTACACTGCATACATTAAAAAGAAAAGTGGATGGTTTGAATGTAATGATAGCACAATTACTCTAAAGCAGAGATTGCCAGTAAATCTTACAAATGCATATTTAATCTTCTTAAAGCCAAAATTTAATAACTAATGTGTACTACAACAGTAACAAAAATTCAAGTAAACGACTATAAGTAGTTAGAATACGCCAACAGGTATCTAACTGCCCAAGAGTGTATGACAACCACACAGATAAATGAATACCACAGATCGGTAAGAAATAATGCACAGCTAGAATACGCCAACAGGTATGTAACTGTTTTTAAAAATCTGCAACAAGCCAACAGACATAACATTAATCAGAAACAACAAGGAAACACTCAAAGAAAACAAAGAAATAGTTTGTAGCATAGCAAAGAAAGTTTTTTTTTAATCCAACAAGGATTTTTTTCCCCCAGACCTAAGGATTAGAAAATCAAACACAGAAACTGAGCAAAATGCACAGTACACTGGTTTGTAAACTAAATATGAGGGTCCAAAAAAAAGGTAAAATGTCTATTGTACAATGTAATAAGTCTTCATGAAATACAAACACTAACATGCTCTTTTCTTTTATCACAGAAATTAAAAAAGGATATGTCCGCCAAGTACTAAAGTCACCTAAGAAATATATGGATTCTCAGCAAAGTAAACAGTAAGTATAATTGCACACATGGCATACATATTCCAATCTGCACGTCTAATCTATGGAAGTAATATGGTGCAGTGGCTGTAGGCAGGGCCTACCATCTTGGATGTATAACCTACCACCTACACCCTGCGACCAAGAAACCAAGACTTTAGGTCATACCCACAACCAACGCAGCATATCAAAACCATGGTGCTTATAATTTCACTACTTATAAGGTTACTCTTGGGTGCATGGTCTGCAGCCATGCACCTAAGACTGTAGGTCGTGCACACAACCACCGCACCACAGCACACCCATGCTGACTTATAACCTCACTGCTTATGACTTCAGTCTTGGGTGCATGGCCTTTGGCCATGCACCCAAGACCCTCGGTCCTGGCCAGAACCACCACAGAATATCGCAACCATTCTGGCTTCTAACTTCACTATGTATAAATGTGGGTTTGGGTGCATGGCCTTCGGCCACGCACCCAAGACTGCAGGCCCTCCACACAACCACCTAAGTTATGTGCAATACTACGGGTGTATCTATAACTTTGACATGCTGCAGTGGTTGTGGCCAGGGCCTAGAGTCTTAGGTGTATGTCCATAGATATTTCAATGCATGGGTGTGCAGTGGCTTATAACTCCAGTGATTATAACTTTGTTCTTGGGTGCACACTCCCCACAACCATCTGATCGATAAGCAATACTACAGGTGTATCCATAGCTGTGACATGCTGCGGTGGTTGGGGCCAGGGCCTAGATTCTTGGAAGTATGGCCTACGGCCTATGGCCTACGGCCATGCCCCCAAGACTCTAGGCCCTGGCCACAACCACCACAGCATATTACACCCATGGATGCTTATAAATCATTACAACACCCATAGAATGAAACATTATAACTGTAGAAAGTGCTTACAACTTTGTTCTGGGGAGCATGGCCTTTGGCCATGCACCCAAGACTGTATACACTCCCCACAACCATCTGATCAATAAGCAGTACTACAGGTGTATCCATAGCTGTGACATGCTGCGGTGGTTGTGGCCAGGGTCTAGAGTCTTGGAAGAATACGGCCATGAACCCAAGACTCTTGGCCCTGGCCACAACCACTGCAGCATATTATACCCATGGTCGCTTATAAATCATTAGCACACCCATAGAATGACACATTATAACTGTAGCAAATGCTATCCATAGAAAAAAAAAACATTTAACTACTCCATATGTGCAATTTCAATGTTCACTAACACCACGCGTGTCCTTAGAACAGTTTCAAGTTCCCTGCGCACAGCACAGACTGAAGTTCTATCCTTATGAGACCCCTCATTTTCTGTACTTACAAACATCCCGAACAAGGCGGCCATAGGGAATACATCATTAACACCTACCACCTGAACAAATACAGTATTTCACCCATCTCTTACTGTCTGCACCTCCCCAAGCACTCTGACACAGCAAAACAGTTTCCAAAATAGCACTTTGCAGCTGGTCGCCGCTGCTGTCGGCAGATCCAAGATGTCGGGCGCATCCAAACAATCTGACGCAGAACACGCCTCACTGCAGCCAATCGGCAGAGATGTCGCGTGTCCGCAGACATGACGCCAGCCCCTTAGCCAATCGGTATCTTGTCCGTGGATCGAACAGCGAAGTGTGACCGCGGAGTGGACATAGATATCACTCATTTTTTTAGACCTACTTTTTGGTTGTTTTAAAGAAAACTACCGCACGGATTGTCACCAAATTTACAAAAGCACGCTTTTGGGACCAAGCCCCCGCCCAGCCGCAAATTTGGTGAAAATCCGTCCAGCGGTTTGGCCTTTTGGGATCCCCCCTATAACTTTTCCCCTCCTGGACCACACATCACCAAACTTTGCAGAATATTTCACAGAAGCCCATATACTTTTTTGCAAAGTTTGGTGAGGATTCGTCCAGGGTGAGCGGAGTTATAGGCCGCCCTAAAAGTGCTCTTCCTATGGAAACAGCAATTTAACCATAACTACACAGCCACTACCATGGAGGGGTAATATATATATACACACACACACACAAACACACACACACACACACACCCCTCCCCCCAAGCACAGACTCCAGACCTCAGACCACCAACATTACCGTAAAGATCAAAGGCACCAGGGGAGACTTTATCCAGAAATGCAGCATTTCTATCTAACACAGGGTACACCCAGACTGCATATAATTTTACTATATGCCAAAATCACATAGACGCATTACGACACAGAGAGATTCTTTGCATACAAACTGCATCAACACAGCATCAAAGCAATCTTGTGTTGCTCCTTCTGGATCTAGTAACCATTAGCAACCCTTTATCCCCCAGTGAGCCGAGAGACCTTAGAAATGGCAACAATACAAAACCCCATAGCATATCATAACATCAGTAGCTTAGTCCCACATCCTCAAAGGTCTGGTGCAAAACCTGCAGCAGTTTTGCATAACTACACGCCTCACACCCCAATCGCATGGCTGTATCTTCAGAACGCACTGGGTTCTAGCCTGTTAGTGTCTGACATAATTATTAAAACTTTACAGGATTTTTGAGACATGCCATTTTGGCTTGAATAATGGTTTTCATTCCAACACACTCCTCTGATTTTTTCAAGGCTTTCCTGTGACAGGCATACTAACTGTACTTGACAATACATGGCCTCAAACACAAGTACAACCTCTACCAACCAAGTACTCCCTTACAGCCAGCCGGCAAAGAACAACTCTCTGACACAACAGGATCGAAGGTGTAACCCTAACCCGCAGAGTATTCAGGCTTTCGTGGGTGCACAACGTGATGCACCACCCTGTCAGGTTGAAGAGCCTCAGAGCCTAGACGGATATACAATTGTGTAACTGTGATTCAGCAGTGTCAAAAAACAAAATGTTGTAATAGAGAGCATGATATATGGAGTGGGGATTCTGGAATGGGGGGTTCAACACCTGGGGCATGAGGTGGATTGTCGGTGCGGGGCTTCATTTCCAGAGGCACTTTGCTTGTATTTAAATAAAAGTGTGTCTTTCCAATCCCTGTGCCACCGTGACAAGCAACTCGGGACTTTGGATCAAACAGTTGCATTGCCATGTGTGTAGGTATACACATAGAGAAAGTGCTTCTTTGAAAATAAGTGCTTCATACAGCACCACACTTGATTGTTGACCATAGGAAGTATATACATATCACTCCCATCTTGACAACCTGGGATTGGCTGTCATGGAGGTACAGAATCAAGTTTAAGCTGAAATCTTTAACAAATAAGGATCTTATTAAAAAAAGAGAGAGAAATGTTGAAACCAGGAAAATCTGGGACTTGCACCCATATGTGAAGGACAATCATTACTTCTCTTCATAGTCACAGAACCGGGAGAAGAGTGAACCTCGTTGGTTGTGCAAGGGGGACAGCTCCTGTGATTTGTGAACGTTGTGGCAAGGCTAAGGGGTGGGGGACGTTATCTTAGGTCTTCAAGGAAGTGGAGAAGAATCCAGGGAAGGGGAGCTATTCCCCTCCCTGGGACTTGTGGACATTGCGAGAAGTAAAGAGAAGGAAGGCATCCGCTTGACCCGTGTGGAACTTTGTTTTTGCTTCATTTGGAACTTTGTGTTATGAACTTGTAAAAGAACTATGAAGGACCCGCTGAGAAGACAACCCTTTTGCACTTTATGTTGAGTTGTTAGGGTGAGGGCTACAGTCAGGGTTTTGACACAATGGTGGACTTATCTTTATTTTGACATCCTGATCCGTTTGAGATTTGTATTGAGTCAGGGAGACTCCTATTAGTGTTAGGGCTAGTGAGGCCTTTCTCTAACCCTATTTTCCTTTAACAAAAGTCGTTAGCAACAAAAATGCCACCTGTGTGTCAATCTCTCACTACTGAACCCTCACAGTAACGCCAGCAGAACAAAAGCTATGTCACCTGTGTGCACATGGAAGGTCAGTCCCATTCTGGTGCACCACATACAGCAATAAAAGAGCCATTTCAAGGTATTCTCCCAACATGGTTTAAGGTTTGAGCAAACTGGTCCCTGGACAGAAGCCTCAAAGGCTGCCCTCCGTGGATTGAGGCAGAATTGCAAATACAAGTGAGAATCTAACTTTTTGGGGGTAATCCTTGCTATCCGAGTAAAGGGTAGACCTATCTGGAAATATACTCAATATAAAGAATTACACACAGGAGCAAAAGCACAGTGTCACTCTTACACCATATGACCATAAAAAAACGTTGAAAGTGTATAGATGTAGGAAAAAGGGTGCAATAATACAAGATGCAAGGGGACTCTGGGATTGGGACTCCAATGGACCCAATGGGGAATGGGGATTTATCGTTAACACTCAACCTATAGTCCAGTGTTAATAACACTGGACCGGGCGGCACTAAAGCAATTACAGTTGGGTGGTATTACCACCGGGATACCGCCCAACTCATGATGAGGCCCATAGAAGAGAATTTGTCATTTATGAGTTTTTCTACTGTTTTTCTGCCATCAAGCCTACAAGCTGAAGTGATTTAGGAATAATTTGTAAAATAAAGTCATAAGACATTTGGGATAGATAAATGTGGTGGTCATTATGATTAGAGATGGAAGGGCACGGAAAATGCAGGAATTGTTTCAAATATAATCTGGGAAGAGTGTACATTCCTTGATGGCTCCATTACTATTAATATGTGTCAGACAAGCAGGAACTCTGGGAGTAAAACACTGAAGATATCAATCACTGTTGCAGCTCTGTGATGTCACACAGTTAGAGCCACAAGGACCTAGAGGATGCACAGGGCAGACTTCAGCAAAAGAGGGGAAATAGCAATCATGAGACAAGATCTCAATAATCATGCAGCTTTTGTTTAGGTTCAATGATGGCCTAATGATTTTCCTATTGAATTCTAAGAGGCAGATACTCTTATGGTTTTGTGCTTATCCCCCCTTCAATCAGTAGGCACATGGTATCACCCACATTGTTGCAATGTCATGATAACAAGTGATTAATTCCCCATTGTGACAAGTCTATGGTATAAAAGGATGGTCATCAGGGAGATGCAACATTGGAGATCAGGACTTTGGTCTGGAAGGATGACTGCTGAAGCAAGGCGAAGTAAATGGCCATGAGATGTAGAGGGGACTAGGACTAAACAACTGAATAGGTGGGGGGTAAAGGGAAGAAGGTGAGTAAATAAACCAACAAAGAGAACACTACCAGAACTGAACTGAACTGATTACCAAACTGAATACCACATTGATAATCCCCTGTTACCCTTACCGTGAAATCCTTCCCCCCTCACAATCCCTGAGCCATTTTCTGAATCCTTCTAATCCACCTTCCACTCTCTGATTCCCACACTTCAGCCATTCTTAAACGTCTTCATTATTTTTCATTTCATAGCTTTTTCTACAATCTTACAATCGTATTTCACTTATTCCAATCCGTCTTCCAACCTATGTCAGCCCACAATAACCCCACTTACGTCTTCTCTGCCCACCTGCCCACCAACTCCCCTCCTACCTAAACATCTACTGCAATCCTTCCTCAACCCTATGCTGATAATTGGCCTTTCTCAAATCTCCCTTAACCTGATACTCTTTACTGCCCTTGACCCCAACCCAGTGCCCCTTTCTCCATATCCATGCCCCATATTCCAATCTCTCTCTTTGCCCTTTCTCACCCACCTAACCCCACCCAGTATCTTCCCATACCCCCATTCACTCCCTCTTCCTCAACCACCCCACACCTTTCCCCACTAACACCATAATTTATCACCCCCCACCACTGTCTCCCACAGCACCTTCCTTTCTCAAATCTATCCCCCCTCTCCTCCCCTGCCTCCTTCACTTTTCACTCTTACCATTCAAACTCTCTCCCCTCCCTACTTCCTTTCCATTTATCCTTTCTGCATCCACTTGCTCTTTGCCCCTGTACCTACGCCCCGCTCACTCCCCAGCCTTGCTCTCACACTCTCTACCCTTCCACTCTGTCATATCTCTCCACTATCCCCTTCCTTCCTCATCACAACACTCTACCTCCCTGTTAGGTGTTGTCTTATTTCATTGGGTGTTTGTCGTGGCTCTGAAAGGAATGTGTGTATGGAATGTTTATTGTTGTCATGAAGTGAGCATTCCACATAATTCAGTTGGGGCCGGCTTTGCCTGTTAGGCAGACCGGTGGATGTCTTCCTGTTCACCTGTAACCTCATCTTGTAATTTTACCATCTTTCTTGTCATTAATCACAAGTCTCATTAAAGAGCTGTGATTACTTCATGAGTGTGTGTATCTCTCATTCAACTCACAACCTTCAGATCTAACATTGGCGACGAGAATGGGATGTAAAAGGTGTATGGGATCTGCAAGGGCGATGGCACATCGGGACTTACCTTAAGGCCTTTGTCTATTCCATGGAGTTGCGCCTGAGGAAGTTGAATCGTATTAAGGAGATGCTCGGATTGAACGATGGCGAGCAAGATCAAAGGCGGTGCGGCGACGGAAGTAATGCGGCAGAAGAGATGCTGCCAATAGCATTGGGTGTCCGATCGAAGGTGGCAGAGCTGCAGGAAGACATCCATCGGGTCTGTTTGGTGTCGCCAGCCGAAAGGTCCACACTGAAGGGAAGGGACCGTGCCTCGCACCAAGCAAGCACAGGTATGTCTGAGTGCTGTGCAGACAGAGTTGAATATGGGCACACAGAGATTATGGAGGTAGAGGTGCTGGTGTTCCGGCTCCCAACTGGCAGAGTGAGGAGTCCCAGGCATATGAGTGGAGGCTGGGGAGTTATCAGACAAAAGTGGGTGGCACGGCCGGTGTCATGTGGCGGTTGGCCCGATCGCTCATCGGAGCTGGCAGGAGGTCTGCAACAGTCCAGTGAAGGATGGCCTAAGATGATGTCATTACTGGAAGGGGCATTGTCTTCCAGCATGGAAGGTGGCGGTTGGCCTGTAAAACCTGCTTTCTTTGATACGTATGCTGGATGGATACCGCAATCTGTTTCCAAATCAGATTGCGCTTGTTCTCATGGAAACCCAAGTGTGCGCCCTGCAGTGATGTGTGAGGAAGTGTGTATTGGCAATGGTGTCAACATCTCGTGTGGAGGTTTTCGCACAGATTCAACGGGTTCGGCTGACACTGACATTATCTTCATTGCCAGCCGAACCCGTTGAATCTGTGCAAAAACCTCCACACGAGATTTTGACACCATTGCTAATACACACTTCCTCACTACTGTCAGTGTCTACGACCGGAGTTCAGATGGAGGAGAAATTTTGAGGGATGAGTCATCCGATCATCCTCCAGGTACTTGAGTGGAAGGAGGCGGCCCTTTGAACCCCACCACCCATTCTTACACTTCCTGGGAAGGCCCAGGTGTGGCAGCTCTGGGTTCAGGGCCCCGGCCCCAGAGCACTCGTTCGGGAATACCCCTAGGAACTATGACCCCCCTTGTTACAGCGTAAGACTAGAGTTGAACGAGACTCCATTTTGTAAGCTACCGACTCCATTTTGTAATGGCAGGACAGTTGTGACATTTTGATGCAGGCCTGCAGCTCTCCCAGCCAGGCGCACACAGTGAGTAAGCTACTCCCTCCCACCTCCTCCCCTTTGCCGTCTCTGCAATTATTCAGTTCTCATGAGAGACTAGCCGCGAGAATGCAACATACTTAACACTGTATCTTCTGTCTTCTGTCTCACTTTAGTGACCCATATACAGCCCTGAGCAGGGACCAGTGCAAAAGCCATCCTTCTCTATAAACCTGCCCGCACACCCAACAGACCCTGGCCATAAAGAACACCATCCCTATATTCTTTAAGACAGGGTCGACAATTAGAAGTGAACCTCGAGTCTGTTTGATTGTTCGCGCTTTAATGAGGAAAGAGCCAACATGCCTTTTTGCATGCAAGATAATGTAAAACTAATAATGGGGCAATAATTATGCTAGTAAAACAATATATCATATATGTGTGATCATAAGCTCTCACGTTAAAGCTTAATTATGAAAGTGTGGTATATGTATATTAACATATGATATATACCGTTGCTCATAGAAATAGAGTGCAACAACAACATGCATAACCAGTATAATACTGTAAACGCCAGCATTAAGCTACCTCATTTTCGTAAATTAAAATGTAAATATACGTGCAATATTATGTAAACGTAATACAGCAACCAATTACTCTCACCAAAATGTAATATGTGTTAAGGCCACTTGCACAGATCCTGAGCCATGAACTGCCCATGATGGTATGTGCCTCTCGTGACCTATTTTTTCCAGTCATAGATTTGGAGCCCCCTTTGTTGTTTGTCAAATGGACATCTCAGATCACACAATGACTTCAAGAGATATACCTCTTCAGCCATTTATATTCTGAATCGTTTGAACAGAGCAAGCGCTGCATTTAATGGATTAATCTTAACCTCTGCCCAGTGCTAGATTAACCTGTATTTGATCCAACGTTTTCATAGGTGCTTAAGACCTAAGTCTTTGAGCTCCCTGAACAAGCAGATTATGGTAGTGAATGAATGGGGATGTGTGGCCACAAGGGCAAACATCAAATGATTATTTAACAAAGAAACAACATCAAAAGTTGCCGTTCTCAGATGCCAGTCCGATGAGCCTAGCTGACCGACTGACCCAAGACACGTCATCGCCTTACCACGTGCTCCCAGCCAACCAAGCGTCTCCAACCCTATGGCATCTATAGGTGTTCGCCCCTAGTAACCAAACCCAATCGATTATGTGACCCTTAGGCCTTCCCCCTGTAAGGATATTTAGCGTGTTACAGCACAGAGTACAACACTACTACACAGGTAGCAAACAGCACAGAGTACAGCACTACTACACAGGTAGCAAACAGCACAGAGTACAGCACTACTACACAGGTAGAAAACAGCACAGAGTACAGCACTACTACACAGGTAGCAATTTTTCGCAGCACCACCACAAGGGTGCAGTGCATTGCTATATGGGTTACCAGATTAACAAGGAAAGACAGGCTATTCAGTCAAAAACGATTTTAACATATAAGATGCAAATCTATTTTTACAGGTAAAAGCACACGTGCTCATTTAAAAATGCACACTATTTTTCACCTGAAATGCCTATATTGCTAGAGACACATTTGAAAATTAACAGCTAACCTATTAACAATTAACCTGACTAATAAAACCTTATTTAATATAACCCACTAATAAAATGTGTTCTCCACTGCAGAATTAGGCATACTCTGAAAACCATTTAAATGTGTGTGCAGATTTTTTTCTCTTCTCTTCTCTGCCTGATTCTCCGTGTTTTTGTGCACAGTAACTGCAGGAAGAAGGAAGTCAGATTTGCAACAATTGCAAATGTATAAGCGAAGCTATTGTTGAAGAGTAGGAGGATGAGAGATGATGGATTTCATTGGGACACGTCATACAGAGGGCTGAGAGGAAAGTTTTAGTGGGCAGTATCAGGGAAAAAGACAGGGAGACATCTTTCTGCACTACTGGGGAGAAGACCTGGCTGTGGGGTCCTGACTGAATGCAGATTCATGTGTCCTGCTGCAGTCGAGATTGGGGAGAGCTGAAAGAAAAACCTTTCCACTGGCTGAGGCATTCCTATCTGAAAAAGCTGAGAATTCCAGGCAATGACCCCGGCTTGAGAAGGCAAGCGTTCCTTTTTGCTGGAGTTAATCCAAGAGAGCCACATTCACAAAGAGAACAACTAAAAAGATAAGGTAATGAGAAGTGTGGGAGCTGAGTGTGTACGGTAATATGCAGTCAGTGTTGGATTCCTGTGCGTGTCTTAATGAAATACCAATGTTGCAATTTGAGTTCTGTTCTCCGCCACGCTCTTTGCAGTGTGTCATAGATAATGCTTTGACTGTACCATTTTATTTATTTCTGTAAAGAATGAGATCGTGTCTAAATGCAGCTTTTATAATACAGAAAATATTTGAAAACAGACGGGTGTTTTATTTTCTATTTACCATTACAATGCCGATGATGTGGGGAGATTTTTAAACAGTGCAATGGTCATTTTAAGACAGATGTGTGCATGTCAGAATCAGTATGAATAATTGTGAGTGACTGTAGCATAGCTTGTTGGAGGTACATGAGCCAACGGGAAGAGAGACTCTCTGAACATAGCTCCCTACCGTATATAAGGCAGGGGAAATTACCACAAGACTACCACATATAGCTCTCTGTCGTAAATAAGTCAGTGAGTTCGCCCATGGTGGCACACCAACACTATCACAGGAAAATGTGGTCTTCCTAGAATGCAGGTCTGAGGTCTCTCTAGTGATCACACGAAAAATCTAAGCAAAGATAAGGGATTCTGGACATTGGGGCCACAAATAAAACAAGGGAATTATGCTCACCAAAATACCACCAACCACGTATACCAAATATGCAGGTCTGGGTGCTGAAATAATGCATGTCCATTGTATTATTGTTGCACATGGCCAAATCTGAATACAAAGAGTGATTATTGCTAAGTTATTTTTCGGCGGTAATAAAATACCGTCAGGCCCCAAATCTCCACAAAATACCCTACATATTTATGGTGCGTTGCAGGCCGGGAAAGTGATCACAGAGTACCTACTGGGCGTGGCAAGCGTGTCTCACACTGCCATTTGCACATTAAAGGGAACCCATTTTATAATAGCAGTGTGCCACTAAAACGAATTTCAGAATGTCACAAAGAGAAACCACATTCTCAGATCTAGTGCAATATTTAGAGGCAAAGTTATTTGCACATGGGAATTGGTCTTCGAATAGTACGTTAGAATGGAGTAACCGCATTCAGGGTGAGGTGCAGAAAGAAAAACTCGACAATATTTTTGCAGAAGGCAGCATAATTCAGGTCTGCCTTACAAGATTATTGAATACAGCCGATAAAAGTGCAGAGAAAGACTGTTTAATACGGCTATGCGGCAAAATATGGTTTATTTTAAACAAATCCCTGCGAATGCAAGAGAATGATACTCAGCTAATTAACAGGTTAAAGACTGAATTAGAGGGGGCAAGTAAAAATCAGGAAATGTTGAGAGCAGAATTGGATGTATGCCAAAAAGACATGCAATTAAAATGCAGAGACTTTGATACTCAGTTATCCAAAAGCAAGAAACAATTTGAAGATAGTGAGCAAGAATTGGCACACTTAAAAGCCTTAGTGGATCACATTAGGCAGGATAAAGATGAGGTTGTTTCAGAAATGCAGATTTTACAAAAAGAACATTGTGAAAAAGAAGGTGATCTCCAGAGTGCAGAACAAGAAATGATTAAAATGATTCAAGAAAGAGACAAGAGAAATAAAGAGTTCAATGAATGCCAAATGCAAATGTGCGAAATTCAGGAGGTGATTAATAAAATGAGTGATGAAAATAATTATTTGCATGATGAAGCCAATAGACTCCTTAAAAAGTGTAAGGACTTAGAACAGCAAATGTGCATTCCCAGGTCCCAAGAGAGGCGACAGGGTACCACATTCAATGGAGTGGAGGTGAATTCTAGCTCTGCCCAAAGAGCTAGTGCCCCAGTGACTGGGCCGGTGACTGAACTTGGTTGCAGCGCCCTTGGGGGATTTGATACTCCCATTGGGGGCAGTCACCAATCTCATACACCTGAAAACAGGATTGACTCACAAAATAGTGCAATTCCATGCATTGCAACAAGTAGCCCCATAAAAATAATGAAATCCATTAAAGCCCTGATCAAACCATTTAAAAAGGGAGGTGAATGCTGCATTGAGGATCACTTAGAAGCGGTGCATGACATTTTTAAAGCACTCCAGATACCTAGGGAACAGTACAGACAATATTTTCATTTAACTTTAGATGCCCCGACGGCCAGCATCATAAGGGGATTAAATGAACAGCAGAATATGACATGGCTGGAGTTTGAAAAAGAAATTAGGCGTCATTTTTCTCCTTTTCAGTCATTGCAGGAGGCAAAGAAAGTCGCGTACACTATTACTGCTGGACCTAATACATCCCCTCGCCAATTTTTACAAGACTTAAAAAGAGCATTCTCTCGCTTTGATGTATCTTTTGACTCAAATTCCAATGAGTTTAAAACCGCATACTTCTATGGGCTACAGAAAGACATCATATCCCAATTGGTCCGTGAATTTGACCGTGACAAGTCCCTTGAATGGATTGTACATCAAAGCACTAAGCTATATGAGGTACTCTATTGTCAGGGTAGAGAAAGTGATAAAATGAAAGATACTAGGCCTAAATCTAAAGAACCCTCAGCCACAGTAATGGAAATCAGGTCAGCCAAAATGTCCCTTGAGTCTGCTCAAAGTCAAGGTAAAAATAATGTGACACCTGAACAAAGGGGTAATCAACAAAGATCGACATTTCCTGTACCAATGTTCCAAACACATGATCCTAGTAATAGAGAGAGCTACATCAGCCCTAGGTATCAAGGGGACAGACCCCGGGTAGGATATCGGCCTGATATGGCAGGTATGAACAATAACCAGAGACAAAATCAAGATCAAAGAAATGATGGTCCCTACCAGTCATTGGGGACACAGAGCAGATTTGATCCCAGCACCATGATATATGGTAATCAGGATAGGACCCGATATGTGGATCGATTTACTGATAATGGAAATCAACATAGGGGCCAGTACCCACAATCTGAGAGACAGGACATGAGGCAAAACGTGAACTACAGTCCACGCCAGTACAATGATTCCCCACCAGGGGACTATAATCAAAGGATGGGTGCAATCCGCTCCCCTCCACAAATGAATCAAGAGTTCAGAAACCATCCCAACCGCCATCAATCACCTGAGAGGTATCAGAATAGATCCAATCAGGGGGAAAACAACCAATATCGACCTAGGCCACAGAAAGAGGATCCTAGAGAGATGGAAAGGTTCCAGTACCTTGAGGCCCAAGTGAAAATGTTAGCTGAGCAAATAGGAAATCTCTATACAGCGCAAAAACAACCTTCCAAAGAGGGGGCTGATGGCCATAGCAATGACCGGGGGGCTTCCGAAAAGTGACTAAGTACTCATGATAACTGCAGTGCCAAAATGACAGATTGCTCTGATATAATTTTGCATAACGACTCTGAGATGCCTAATGGATTAAAAATGAAAGTACCAGTAAATGAAATTGTGACAGAAAGTGCAAATACTTCTAAAAAAGAGGTACGGTTTAGCTTAGAGCTAAATAAAACAGTAAAGATTTGCACAAATGAAAAAGAAACATTAGGAATTCCAAAAGAACAAAGGAACAGATTTAAGAAAAATGACTCGTGCATGGGGAATACCAGTGAACAGGGAGTAAGTGGGGATGCCATAGCTCCTTCCCTGGGCAAGCAAAACAATGACCAAACACAGACAGAAAAAGGAAATACTCACAAGGAGGGTACAAGTCAATCACCTGAAGAATTCTTTGAGCCACATATTATTGACGAGGCTGCAAGGGCTGGTATTACACTAAATGATCACAAATGCACAGAATTAAAAAATGACAAATTGCTGAATGATGTTGTTACACATGTTCAGGTGGAAGGTTGTAATGTGGTCTCTGATGTTACCCAGATGGATGGGCGAACGGTGGCCACACTCCAAAAAACCTCTGAACATGGAGAAATGAATAAAATATCTCGCACAGAAATGGGTAAAAAGGAGGAAAAAATGTTTTTTCATTTACCAATGTGCTTAGCCAAAAGTGAAAAAGACCTGAGAAAGGTGAGCCCTGAAATCAGTAAGAATTCACATTTCTTATGTGTATTAGAGGAAGTTGAGGACAGATATTATGCACCCATCACTGTAGAAGAAAAATGCCACACCTTTGCTATGATTGACACTGGCGCACAGGCCACAATTATGTCCAAGGAGCTGGTAAAGAGTATCAATGAAGGGAGGCCTCCACAGAGTCAGATCACAGTGAAGGAAAATCAAGGCCCAGTGCATAACTTTAATGGGGAGGAGGTGCCCATCATAGGTGTAACTGAGGTTGACATAAAAATAGGAAAGCACAGAATGAAACAAGAGGTATTGATCACATCCATTTGTGAAATTCCATTTCTGATGGGGACAGATTGCCTGAAAAGATTGTCTCCTCTCATAGATGGGGTGGATGGAGTGCTGTGGTCCTTAACCAAAAAACCATTGAGGCCTAAGAAACTAAAATCACAAAACAGCAATATAAATGAATGTCACACCGTTGCCAAAACAAATGATGCTGTGGAGGTATATCTCCAGAATAGCTGCATACCTAGTGTCACTGTTATATTAATGTGTCAAGACAAAGATCAGAGCGACAATGAAAAACTACCTGTAAAATATACTTGGACCCAAGGAAAGATTGGCAGACTGCTATAGATGAGCACACATTACGTTTTTACTTAAAAGAGAATACATGCAAACAGAATATTGTTCCTAAAACAGATTCAGAAAAACACATTACCACTCTGGCAGAAATACACATGGAAGATGAGCAACCATGGGTTCACGTTGGTATAAATGATTATCTTAAAACAATAAAAGCCACTTTAGCGCTTGAACATGAAAGGAGTTTCATTAATGAGAAATTGTTGCAAAAAATTATGGAGAGGGAAGAAATCCCGAAATTTAGGATTAAAAACCAATATGTTTCTGGGTTGGACAGTCCAGACTTTGAAAACCGAATTGCAGGCAGATGCATGCTTAAAATTAGCATTGGGCAGAAAACAATTTACCATAATGTATGGATAGTGAATGGAGCACAAAATGAATTTTACATGGGCAATGACATCATGCACAGAATGTGTATGGTGTTAGATTTCCTTAATCAAAAAATATGGTCACGCCTAGGTGGTCCGGCACCTGAATTTGAAGACAAAAGAAGGGCTTATCATTGTGCACAACTAGTTCCTTATGCAGTCGAATTACAAATGAGGAAAAATACTATTATTCCTGCATTTACAAAACAGTTTGCAATAACACTGAAATGCAAAAATGGACAGCAGATGAAAGGCTCTGATGCATTTGTATGCCTGAATGAATCCATAAAACAGCAAGGCCTGGATTATGAATACATTCCATTGGTAGACATTGGTGAAGGATCTGTAAAAATCATGGTAAATAATAAAGGTTGTCAGGATATTCATTTAGAGGAAAACTCCCCATTAGGAATGGCCATACAAAAATCACATTATACGGCAGATTTAAATAACATGGTGATTGGGAATATTCCTGAAAAATATGTAGATGCCAAGGGCGAGTTGCCAGAACACCTGGACTCTCAGCCCAAAGGAATATTTAAAATTCATTCTGTGTATCCTTATGATTCAAATGAGACAGTGTGCTGCCATCAAGAGGATTGCATAATATTTAATTTAAATGAAAATGAAACAGGAAATCAGCCCATTGAAGTGGAAGCTGATATGCCAAAATATTTAAAAGTGGCAGCTCTACAAAAAGACACAGCCACACAGTTAGAGGAAAGCGCTGAGATTCCTTTACCAGAAGAGTTTCCAGAATTTTCCAGAATGGTAGAAGAGCAGATCTCCTTAGCGGATGCATGTGACAGCGATGGGGATCAAAACGACCTGAGGGAAATATTTATGGAGTTTAAGGATGTATTTGCAAAAGATGCTTATGATTGTGGTTTAACTGATTTACATGTGGCCACACTACCAGAAGGTTGTAGCAGAAATCCAGTGTTTGTACGCCAGTATAGACTACTGCTGGCATGTTTAGAATCATTGGCAGAGATTATTAAAAATTTGGAATCACGGGGAATAATCAGGCCCATTCATAGCACATCCAATACGCCTATTTTAGGTGTGTTAAAGCCAAATGGTCAATGGCGGCTGTGTGCAGACTTAAGAGAGTTAAATAAAAGAGTACCAGTATCTAGATGGCCACTACCATTCATTGATCAGGGCCTAGCTCAGATACATGGTTCAAAGGTATTTACCACATTAGATCTCACCTCTGGATATTGGTGTGTGCCATTGGCAGAGGAGATACAACACTTATTTTCCTTTACATTTGACAGGACTCAATATGCCTGGCTTAGAGCTCCGTTCGGGTACATCAATAGTGGGAGTAAATTTGGCATATTTTTGAGAAAGGCCATGCCGGATGCAGCGGAAAGAGGAACAATAGTTTATGTGGATGATGTCCTGATAAAAAATGAAAGCCTTAAAAGCCATTTTGATGAAATAAGACATATACTTGGCCAATTGCAGAAAGCAGGCGCCAAAGTATCTTTGCAAAAAGCACAATGGTGCAAGAAAAAAGTGAACTTTCTAGGGCATGAAGTGACTGAACATGGGCTAAATCCACAAAGGAAGAAAATAGAGGCCATACAAAGATTAAAAGATCCTAAAAATGTGAAAGGAGTAAAAAGTTTATTAGGGATGACAGGCTATAACAGAAAGTTCATTGAGAATTATGCAGAAATCACTCAACCATTAACTAAACTGCTTAAACTAAATACTCCCTGGAGATGGGAAAGAGAGCAGTCTGATGCAGTGGATAGATTGAAGGAATGTCTTGTAAAGGCACCATGTCTAGCATACCCCATAAAGGACAGGGATTTCTTTATAGAAATAGGTTTTTCTGAACATTGTATGTCAGCAGTATTATCACAAAAACACGATTTGAATCACAAAACCATTGCATATGCAAGTAAGGCATTTTCCCAAGTTGAAATGAAATTTAATGAATGTGAAAAGGCCCTATTAACCACTGTGTGGGCGCTACAACATTTCCGCCCCATTGTTCAGGGAGAAAAGGTGATTATTGAAACAAATCATCAACCTTTGCAATTTTTATAGAGTAAAAGAATTAGATCAGGCAATCTAGCGCAATCCAGAATCACTTCATGGACGCTGGCATTACAAGGTTTTCCCGTAGAAGTGAGATATGGACAAAATAAAAAGAGCCCAATTGCTCAAGGGTTAGCTGACTTACATGACTGTGCCGCTGAACAAATACCAAATGAAATGGAAGTGGAAACTAGTTTGCAGGAATTTGAACAATCATCACACAAAGCTTTTGATGAAAAAACATGCAAGGATTTGCCAACTGTATATGTGGATGGTTGTGCTTTTCACATTGAAAATGACAGTAATAAACAATTAGTGGCAGGAATAGGAAATGTCTGGTTGAAATGTGAAGGCGTTCCTAGTATAGGGATGAGGATTGGAGATAGGAGCAGTCAGGTGGCGGAATTGGCAGCCATCTATAAAGCAATTGCTACTGCAGTTGATAAAAAGTTCAGTGAAATTGTCCTGGTGACTGATTCTGACTATGCACGGAATAGCTTTGTGGAGTATTTGCCTGGTTGGAAAGCAAGAGGCATGGTTACATACAACAAAAAGCCACTTAAACATGGAAAAATGATACAAGCCATAGACAAATTGGTGTCAGAAAATAATTTAACAATATACTGGAGAAAAATTCGTGGGCATTTAAAAACACCAGGAGAGGATAAGGAGGGAAATGATAAGGCAGACCATCTGGCTAAGATTGGGGCTGTGATGGGAGAATTGCTACCTATTGATTATTTAATGGGTGAAATACAAATTGATGCAGTCACACGTTCTAAAGCACCAAAGGAGGTAGATCAACCGGTGGTGCAGTGGAGTCATGACACGCCAGACCAAGATTTGATTGAGGCACAAAAGAATGATCAAATTTTGGGAATCTATTATAATCATTTGATAGATCCTGGACAAAATCCTTTAACAGAAAAAGATTGTATGGGAAAAGAAGAGTTGAGGGTGTTATTAAAGAACAAAACACGAATTAGATTACAGGATGGGCTCATGATTAGAGAGTCCATAACAGGGCAAATACAGTGGGTAGTACCCCTTTCATTCAGAGGACTAATGCTACACCATGCACATGATGCCATAACTGCAGGCCATAGAGGTTCACAAAAAAACATTAGAAATACTAAAAGATTATGCTTACTGGCCTCATATGTCCCAAGATGTGGAATTATATACTAGAGGATGTCTAGTATGCGCCCAATTTAAACCTGCTTCACCAATGCAAAGAGCACCATTGATGAAAAGAGGCCTAACTCTCCCATGGTCAGATTTGCAAATAGACTATGTAGGTCCTTTAAAAAGGTCGAGCAGGGGACACCGTTATATTTTGAGTGTGGTATGTTTGATGTCAAAGTGGATTGAGTGCATTCCTGCACCAGATTGTAGTGCGCAAACAGCAGCCACATTGCTGGTGAACCATGTGTTCTCAAGGTTTGGGTTGCCACAAAGAATTGAGTCAGACAGAGGAAGTCATTTCACAAGTACTCTAATGAGCAAGGTATGGCAAATACTAGGTGTGAAAAGGAAACTACATATCGCATATCGGGCGGCGTCTTCAGGTACAGTTGAAAGAAGCAATAGGTCTGTTGTGGATATTTTAAAGAAATTTGTGGCAGAAGCAGGTTCCAGCTGGGATTTACGTTTACCGTTGGTTCTGATGGCAATCAGGTCGACTCCTGCCAAAGCAACAGGTGTTAGCCCCCATGAGGTCTTGACAGGTAGGAAAATGGTGTTACCACAACACCTACTATACAGAACACATGAGCAAACTCTAGTGAGTGCATCCACAGTTCATGAATATATTGATGAACTGAGGAGGCATTTGCAACATGCATTTGCTTTTGTGCAGAGAAATCTGGAAAGAGCTGCTGACAGTGCAAAATCATATTATGATAAAAAGACATCAGTAAAGGAATACAGTGTAGGGGATCAGGTGTACAAGTTTCATTTTGGAAAAAGTAAACAGAAAAATTCTAAATTTCTAGCAGCCTGGCAGGGGCCATTTCGAATTATAGATAAAGTCTCTCCTGTAGTGTATAAAATTTTGAAAAATGAAGGTGAAACAGCAATAGAGCAGTTTGTCCATGTAAATCAAATCAAACCATGCCATCCCAGGCATGAGATCAGGCAGCTTGAGCATGTGGAAACGGATAGAGTCCCTTGAGAAAATAAATGGGTGTAATCAGGAGGCAGTGACAAAGAAGTTAAAAAAAGTTGATTGTTATGATGGCACATAAACACTGTAGTATATGTAAAATATAATATAAAATAAATATAAATAAATAAATAAATAAATAAATGCACATATAATGGAAGCTCATGGTTGGTGTGCAGAGAGAAAGTGTATTAAATATTGAATGCTGTTTTATATGTGTTTGTTTTCTTTTAACTTGTGTTTAATTTCAGAAGAAAGAAAAAAAAAAACGAAATATTTTTACCAAGCATGTTTTATTTTTGGCAAAAGGATGAAGTTAGTATTGTGCTATGTACTTAATCTGTTTATTTTCTATTTTGATTTAGACAATTAACATTATTTGGTCAGAGGTTCCGGGATCAGAGGCCACGGGAGACGATGGAGTCCTGGAGTCCCCTGGATGAAGACCAAAAGATGCCTGCCTCCAGGTGGAGGTGAAGACAAAATAACCGGAATGCCAAAAGAGATGACTACTGTGGATTCAAGATTGCCAAGATGAAAGAGTACTCGAATGAACCGAATGACATCGCTGGTCGGGACATACCAAAAGAGACAAAACAAAAGTTCCGGCATATGAAGTTCCACGTATTTATTATTTTAATTATTTATTTTAACTTGTTATATTACTTATTTGTTTTAGTTAGTTGTTTTATTTCATTGTTTTTAATTGACTTGGAAAATTTAAACTTAAAGTAATGCCACTTCCACTGAGAAGGCAAATGTGGAACATTTTATGAACTGATGGACTCAGATGAAATGTTGATTGCAAATTTTCATTGATGCACATGAATATTAATTTTGTTGGATTGCTATATTGTAAAAAAAATAGAACAAGTTGTTTTTAGGAATTGGCTTGGATTATAGCCAAGTTCTAAAAACAAAAGGAGGGTATATGTAAGGATATTTAGCGTGTTACAGCACAGAGTACAACACTACTACACAGGTAGCAAACAGCACAGAGTACAGCACTACTACACAGGTAGCAAACAGCACAGAGTACAGCACTACTACACAGGTAGAAAACAGCACAGAGTACAGCACTACTACACAGGTAGCAATTTTTCGCAGCACCACCACAAGGGTGCAGTGCATTGCTATATGGGTTACCAGATTAACAAGGAAAGACAGGCTATTCAGTCAAAAACGATTTTAACATATAAGATGCAAATCTATTTTTACAGGTAAAAGCACACGTGCTCATTTAAAAATGCACACTATTTTTCACCTGAAATGCCTATATTGCTAGAAACACATTTGAAAATTAACAGCTAACCTATTAACAATTAACCTGACTAATAAAACCTTATTTAATATAACCCACTAATAAAATGTGTTCTCCACTGCAGAATTAGGCATACTCTGAAAACCATTTAAATGTGTGTGCAGATTTTTTTCTCTTCTCTTCTCTGCCTGATTCTCCGTGTTTTTGTGCACAGTAACTGCAGGAAGAAGGAAGTCAGATTTGCAACAATTGCAAATGTATAAGCGAAGCTATTGTTGAAGAGTAGGAGGATGAGAGATGATGGATTTCATTGGGACACGTCATACAGAGGGCTGAGAGGAAAGTTTTAGTGGGCAGTATCAGGGAAAAAGACAGGGAGACATCTTTCTGCACTACTGGGGAGAAGACCTGGCTGTGGGGTCCTGACTGAATGCATATTCCTGTGTCCTGCTGCAGTCGAGATTGGGGAGAGCTGAAAGAAAAACCTTTCCACTGGCTGAGGCATTCCTATCTGAAAAAGCTGAGAATTCCAGGCAATGACCCCGGCTTGAGAAGGCAAGCGTTCCTTTTTGCTGGAGTTAATCCAAGAGAGCCACATTCACAAAGAGAACAACTAAAAAGATAAGGTAATGAGAAGTGTGGGAGCTGAGTGTGTACGGTAATATGCAGTCAGTGTAGGATTCCTGTGCGTGTCTTAATCAAATACCAATGTTGCAATTTGAGTTCTGTACTCCGCCACGCTCTTTGCAGTGTGTCATAGATAATGCTTTGACTGTACCATTTTATTTATTTCTGTAAAGAATGAGATCGTGTCTAAATGCAGCTTTTATAATACAGAAAATATTTGAAAACAGACGGGTGTTTTATTTTCTATTTACCATTACAATGCCGATGATGTGGGGAGATTTTTAAACAGTGCAATGGTCATTTTAAGACAGATGTGTGCATGTCAGAATCAGTATGAATAATTGTGAGTGACTGTAGCATAGCTTGTTGCAGGTACATGAGCCAACGGGAAGAGAGACTCTCTGAACATAGCTCCCTACCGTATATAAGGCAGGGGAAATTACCACAAGACTACCACATATAGCTCTCTGTCGTAAATAAGTCAGTGAGTTCGCCCATGGTGGCACACCAACACTATCACAGGAAAATGTGGTCTTCCTAGAATGCAGGTCTGAGGTCTCTCTAGTGATCACACGAAAAATCTAAGCAAAGATAAGGGATTCTGGACATTGGGGCCACAAATAAAACAAGGGAATTATGCTCACCAAAATACCACCAACCACGTATACCAAATATGCAGGTCTGGGTGCTGAAATAATGCATGTCCATTGTATTATTGTTGCACATGGCCAAATCTGAATACAAAGAGTGATTATTGCTAAGTTATTTTTCGGCGGTAATAAAATACCGTCAGGCCCCAAATCTCCACAAAATACCCTACACCCCTGTTTGATGACGATATTGTTGTACAAAAACAGTTTGTAACATGTTTTCTGCAGAGTGCTCTCGGCGTGAGCAGAGTAGATTCTGCTTGCCCTATTTTAGATAAAAGCCTTTTCTTAACACCAGCACTTGGTCTTGGTCTCATTCCTTCCTGGGATGTGTTTTGATTGTCTCCATTGGGAGAATTAACTCTATTTTTGGGGGCCTCTCACTTACATTGGTGACCCCAACGTAATAGTGTTCTTCCCGTCCTTCTGGCACGAGATGTCCCCCTGTCTATGACCCAGAGCACGCTCCCTCAAGAGCTACCCGCCAACGGCAACCAGTACATCTAGAATCTAGACGTGCGCACGCAATAGGGCGAAAGGGTACAGGATCCCTCTTTATAAAACCCACCGTACCACTCACTGGAGAGGGGCGTGGTCTTTCAGCGTGGACCAGTGCACTGACCGGTCGGTTCCAGTGGGTCTCGGATCAAGACGGACACGTGAGTATCAAGTGCGGGTGATATCAAAAGGAGGGTGGGAGTCAGATTAGGAGGTTTTGGGTCAAACAGCATCATTTGGGTTGCACAAGGGCAGAGACTCGTAGTACACAGGGAAGTCTGGGGTGTGGGACTTGGGTCTCTTCTATATTCTATTCTACTCTTACTCTATCGCATATGGCCATTAGGACAGTAACAAGAAAATTAGGTGAAAAGAGGTTAAAAGGGATCCGATCTCCATTGGGGGGGTGGAAGGCGGCGCTGCATAGTGCTATCTCGACTAGTACAGGATAAGTGGATATTGGAAAACTGAGGTAAAGAAGAAAACGTAGAGGTCTCAAAGGAAGACCCGGAGTAGTGTTTAGAAACGCTTTTTCCGACTTTATCTTATCTATCTCTCTCTCCCTCTTGGGTGGACTCGGGCAAAGTGCGGGGAGAGAACTGTTCCAGGGAAGTGTAATAGACCAGGGGTAGAAGGGACACTTGGGAAGGCGAAGTACAATTTATGTTATCAATGTTTTTCATTGTATGTGAAATTCGTTATGTGTTGGTCCCTCTGTGTAAGCATTGTTTGTTGTCGATGAACATTGATGAAATCAACTTAACACTGTATAGAAGGAGATTGTGTTTAAACAAATGTAATTCAGAATTGATGTGTAATGAGTAAACAGCCCATTTCTTTGAAAAAGGTTGCATAACATATTGAGTAAATCACACAAGAAGTGTAAGAGTCTAGACAAAGAGTGGCAGTTGAGTGACACGTGCAGTCGGGTACAATGGGTTCAGAAATGCCCCTAACCCACATTTGTAAGACCCTGCCTGGATACGCAGAGAAAATCAGTAAGTACCATGACCAGTGGGTCACGGAACTTAAGGGAGAAGGATTGCCCCAAGTTTGGCCACAAGGAGGGTCCTTTTTTAAAGCGCTACTAGATATGGTTGCTACCTGCCTGTTCATTAAGTATAAGGGAAAACAGTTGCAAAACAGGAGAGAAATATTGGACCTGTGGCGGCTGTTTGAGGAAGTGCCCCCAGAGAAAAGCTGCGAGTGTAATACATCTCCCCTGACAACAACTGGCAACGAAGGGCCAACTACACAGAATGAGAATAAGGTAGAGATCACATGTGTATACCCTTTATTGACAAAACCAGTACCCGCAGAAGGATATAGCGACCCTGTATATGTAGCACAACCCACAGCGCCCTCCATACTTAAGCCGTCTGCCACAGCACCAGCCCCATATGAGAGCCAGGGAGCAACAGGACAGGTGAGTATCCCTACAGTCGATATTGAGAAGCTGACACAAGATCTAGATTCACGATTAACAATGGCTTGAACTGAGCTATCTCGCCTAAGGGCCATGGGAGAACAAGGGGGGGGTCGCTCACCTCCGGGTAGAACGCGATGAGATGCCCCAGCCGAGTGTAGGAGCGGGGGAAGATGGATGGAAGAAGGGAGAGATACTATTTTGAATAAATGATACCCCCACGCGAATCATAGAAATAAACACAGCTGAGAGTGAACACGAGCTAGAAGAGGGAGGGGTGACATCAGACAGGGAGGAGGAATATTGGTGTGACTTAGAAGAGCAAGAAGAAGAAGAAAGGAGACTAGGAAATGCCACCGGTGGAACGTCCTTTGGGGAGGGGTTGTCCCCATAGAAGAGTGGAGGGGGGGGTTAAGGAATAGAACGGGACGCATGGCGGTGATTGGGAAGAAAGGGAAGACGGTGAGTACTTAACAGTGGGGGAAGAATCTACAGCACCCACTAATACACAGAGGGGAAGGAAGGCCAAAAAACATACCATGGGCCCAAATGGACAAAGTCAACTTACTCAAACAGTTACCCCCACTGTCTGGAGGCGCCAGCAAGTGGATATATGCATTTGAGAAACACACAGCAGGAGTGCCCTTGGTGGTGGGGGATGTTAAAAGCCGGCTGGTATCTGCAGTGGCAGATCAAGCAAACAGGGTCTGGTTGAAGGCGGGGTTCCCCAGAATAAACTTAGATTGTGACCGCCATGATGGGGCCTCATTTAACAGAGTGCGAGCACGAGTGTGGGACGCCCTGAGAGAAACATTTCCAGATACTCCAGATTTACCGTCAGTAATGCAGTGTACAACGGGAGATGAGGAAGATGCGATGTCTTTCATTCTTCGGGTGCAGGACATGTAGAGAGCGGAACCAGGTACGGCCTGGGACCAATCAACTTCCCTGTTTAATTTATTATGAAAAGAGGACTCCCAAAGGAAGTGCAGAAGGCCCTTGATAAAATAGCTGGAATAGAAGCCAAGGGATGGCCTGAAATTCAAAGCATAATAGTACACTACTGTAAGAGGATCAAAGAGAAGGAAAAGGAGATAGCGCAGCGGCGGTTGGCAGACAAGGCTAAATTAGTACAAAGCAAACTATTGAAGGCCATTACAGTAGCAGCAACCAGCACGACAAGAAGAGAGCGGGAGGAGGAAGACGGACAGATGGGAATACCAATGCAAATGGCGGCAAACTGGACAGGTAACGGCCAGGATCCATGGTCAGGAGAAAATCAATATGAGGGACCACAGTGACTGTTGAGAGGGGGCGGGGCAATAGAGGAGGATTCAGAGCATCGTGAGGAGGGGGTGGAGGGTACAGAGGCCCCGAGGAGGAGGACAAGGGCAGTGTTGGAATTGCGGGAGGTGGGGACATTTTATGAGAGAATGCCGAAGCAGACCCAATAACTCATATCTAAGTGAACAACAGAATGGACACCCCCACCCAGGGAACCCCTACGGATTGCCAATGGGTGGGAATAGACAAGATAGCCAGCCCAACCCTAGGTACATGAATGAGTGCCAAATGCCCCCACACAACACATCCCCACACCCCCAGTTGCATGAAAATATCACCCCCATGCACAATAACACTTATGCCGCCACTGCAAATGGAGCACCTACACCGTGTAGATGTACGGCAATGGTAACAGGAAATGTTTTTGATGTTGATGAACTCCCATGGCATTCAGCATAGGACAGCCCACAGGGAACACTTGCATGTCCAGTACTGTCAACGACCCTTAACCCAGCAGAGGAACCACTGGTAGGGGAGGCGATAGGAAACAAACAGTTCACTTTCATGGTGGATTCGGGAGCAGAAATATCATGCCTCAAGGAAGGCAGGTTCCTGCTTTCTAATCAGACTTTGGAAATGCAAGGTTCTCTGGGGCAGTGGTCGAGGTTCCATACAATGAAGAACTAGATATAACAGTGGGGGGAAAAACTATGTGGGCACCCCTGCTGTATTATGAAGAGTCACCCATTAATTTGCTCGGGAGGGACCTTCTCAGCAAACTCAACATGACCATATCCTTCACTGACAGAGGACTAGTGTGTTCTACACCAGGCATATGTGCAATTCGTGCCATGTTAGCCATACACACTCAAGCAAACTTCCCGCAAACACGTGGCATACCGGTAAATCCAGATATGTTTATACAAGGATTGAGGATACTAGCGAGAGTAGTGCCAGAATTGAAGAGTGAAAGATGGAGGGTGCCTTCAGAATTCATTTTTCGCCCAATCGCGGACCCAGAAATCGTGCCAGGATCTATAGTATCCCTGGACATTCATGCAGTACAAGTGTCACCACAAAGAATAGTAGTAATAGCAATGGAAATGCAGGGATGCCAGAGGAGAACTGTGCTGTGCATCGACGACAATAGGGCCCTGCGAAACCTGACAGGCGAGGAGCTTTTTAGTGACACAGAAGATGAGGGGGAAATAGTGACGTCGGTGGAATCCCCTGTGATGTAATGATTCAAAGAAGAGAGGTGCCACTACCCCTCATAGCAGTAATCAAAGCACCGCCATCATATTTCGAGGAAGAAATTCCCCAAGTGCCACAGCAGTTGTGGACCACAGGCCCACATGACGTAGGGTTGCTGCATGAAGTGACACCTGTCAAGATAAAACTCAAGTTGGAGCTATACTGCCCCGAGTGATTCAATACCCCATATCCAGAGAAGCTGAGGAGGGAATACAAGACACTATATGTGCATTAATGATACAGGGAATAATAGTACCATCTAACTCGCCCTGCAACACTTGCATTTAACCCATCAAGAAAGCAAAGGGAGGGGAGTCGAGGATGATCCAGGACCTACGCCCCCTCAATGACGTAGTACAGAAAGAGTTCACTCTTGTTGCAAATTCTGCCTCAATATTATGCAGCACCCCAACAGAAGGTACCCATTTTACCGTAGTGGACCTGAAGAATGCCTTCTTTTCAATTCTTCTCGGCCCACGGTCATGGTACCTGACAGCATTCACGCTAGGGGGGAAGAGATATGAGCACTGCAGATTGCCCCAAGGGTACTGTGAAAGCCCCATATTTTCAATAGAGTATTGTATGAAGACCTCGGAAACATACATACAACGAGTCCAATAATTCAGTACGTCGACAATTTGCTGGTGTGCGGTAAAGAAGAAAAGGAGTGCAGAGAGGATTCCATTATCCTGCTAATGCATCTAGCACAGAAAGGGTACAAAGTAGACAGACAAAAATTGCAGTACTGTTTGACAGAGGTGCTCTATCTAGGTCAGCTGATATCCAAAGATGGTAAGAGAATAATACCCGACAGAGCAGCAGCAATAAAAGCAGTAAGAGAATCTAACACAGTAAAAGAGATGCAGAAATTCCTTGGCATGTGTAATTACTGCCGAGCCTGGATACTAGATTATGCAGCATGCACAAAACCCCTGCTACAGACACTGAAGGAAGCACAGTGAGAAAACACCAAATTACAATGGACACAGGAAATGCACACAGCTTTTGACACACTCAAGGATCTGATATCCACTGCCCTAGTTCTCGCGACTCCTAATTATGAGTGGGAATTCTATTTATTCTCACATTGTAATGGCTCACTCATGACAGCTGTACTGACACAAAAAACATCCCTGGGTCACAAGCCACTGGCGTTCTACAGTGGTATACTAGATGCAGTGATGCAAGGACATTTCACTTGCAAACAGGCTCTCGCAGCTGCCGCATTTTCAATTGAAAAGAGTTCTACAATTGTGATGGGATGTTCTGTCACGTTGTACATAGAACACTCTCTTTTCGCCATCCTAGAGAGATCGAAACGCACACTGACTACCCAAAGGGCCACAGCATATGAGTTGATCATATCTAGCACAAACATTCACATCGTGCGGTGCAAAAGTGTAAACCCAGCCACAATTATCAAAGAAGCATGCACAGTAGAAGAAATGTAACTGCACGACTGTGCCACATACACAGGAGATGATGATGCACACCCAAAGCACATGAAAATGCAGTGTCAGAAGGAGAAATTTACTTCGTAGCTGGGTCTGCCTCCATAGATTGTGATGCGGGAGAAAAACACATAGGAGCAGCAGTAGTACGGGTGGAAGACGGGGAATTTGAAGTGATTGTGCAGAAAAGATTACCACTGCACTTCTCAGCTCAAGCAGCCGAACTGGTAGCGCTCATAGAAGCATTACACACAGTAAAGGGGTGCGCAGTCACCATCTACACAGATTCCCCCTATGTGGCAACAACAGTGCATGGAGGTTTAGCACGATGGGGGAGGAGAGGATTCTGAAGGGCAGACAGGTCCCCAGTTCAGCATGCAACACAACTAGGGGAATTAAGTGATGCATTAAAAGAACCTACGCTTGCAGCAGTCGTGAAATGCCAGGCCCACACATGAGGTGATGATGTCATCTCATTAGAAAATGCGGCAGCGGACCCTGCCGCTAAGGAAGTCTCCTATTTACCAAAACACCTAACAGGTGAGTACATACAACAGAAGACAGTAGAGGAAACACAGGCAGAAGGATTCAACTCATTACCAAATGATCATTGAGCTGCAGCAAGATGCACCCAGTGAGGAGAAGGAGACATGGGTAAAAAGGGGGTGTAGCCAGTCATCCACTGATCTATTATGGATACAGAATAATACTGGTAAGGTAGTGATGCCAGCAAAATTGCTAGAGCTAGCATTCAAACAATTGCACTTCCCAGCTCACAATGCAAAGCAGCACATTATTGTAGACATACTGGAAGATTGGTTCGCCCAGGATTACAGGAGCACGTGACAAAGTTAATAATAGAATGCATCACATGCCAAACATATAACTCTGGCATGACATTATGAACCCTCAGAGGAACATTGCCAAAACCCGAAGGTACATTCAGAGAACTGCATATTGATTATACAGACATGGGAGAGTGGTGTAATGGGGCTCGATACTTGATTGTTGTGGTATGCCCCTTTTCCCAGTGGGTGGAAGCAGGCCCCTGCGCTCATCCAGATGCACGGTGTGCCACCAAGATCTTGGTCAGGGAAGTGTTTCCCCGCTGGGGCATTTGTGATGTCATACACTCTGACAATGGGACACGTTTTGTAAACGACATGTTAAAGCACATCACTGCGATGCTAGCTATAACCCATAAACTCTGCACAATTTATCATCCGCAATCAAACAGAATTGTTGAATAAATGAACGGACTACTCAAGAGTAGATTGTCAAAACTGTTTCATACACTTAAGAACAAATGGGTGTATTGTTTACCCTGGCACTTTTTGAAATGAGAAACCAGCCAAGTAAGGACCACCACCTGCCTCCCCATGAGATTGTGATAGGTAGGAGGATGCACTCAGCCCACTCACCTCTGCGCAGACAGTCTGACGCACACCAGAGTGCTACTGTTCTAGGAGACGAATTCCATGAGTATCTCAAAAATATGATGAGAGCAGCACGAGCCATAGCCAAACAATAGCACTTCCATTCACACAAGAAAACACCACTTATACAACCACTCCAGCTACAGAAAGCCCAGACTGCCAGTTGATGACAGGTGACATGGTATATGTGAGGAGCTTTGTGCATAGGTGGAATGGACCAAGGTTCCAAGGTCCATACAAGGTGATATACTGCACTCTAACAGCAGTAAACGTACAGGGCCTCAGGTATTGGGTGCACTTGACAGATGTTTGCAAGGCCCATGGGAGCACAGACTTTGCAGAGAATTAAGGTAGCAGAAATGAGCAAAGTACACAAACATAGAAAGTGGGAAAGTGAATAAAAACAGGAATAATAGCCAGGCAAGAAATAGAGATAAGTAAAAAGCAAAATGAAGATATCTAAAATAATGTATGGTCTCAAGAAGTACTGGTAACATGCAAAAGAGAATGAAATAAGAAGGATCTCTCTCTCTCTCTCTCTCTCTCTCTTCCTATCTCTCTCTACGTGTTTGCCTTATTTAATTGGACATAAATATGCACATATGATTCATGTTTTTCGTTGATTTCAACTGATGGTGCATGCCTCCCTCGATTCTTCTTTCACATACTCGAGGTGTGGGGAGGTAGAAGGGAGGGCGGCAGGAACGCCTATTTGTATTGAGAAATGAAAATGTAAATGTAAAATGAATATCTAAGATAATTAACAAGTAAACGGCATGTGAGTAACAAAGACTTAATATGTATGATTAACAAACACCTATATTTCATTTATCAGGCGCTACAGTGGGCATGGACGAAGCCCCGGCAGCAACAAGTGGTAGTGTAGATACAAATAGACAAAGAAGAGATGTCTATTCTAGTTATTCATATGAATGTGTGTTGTTTGTGTGTGCAGTGGTATTCTTTTCAAAACTCACCTATGAATACTGCATCCTTTTCACCCCATCACTCAGAACGAACCCTAGGACCTATGCCTGCCTCAATTGCCATATGATTCTCAATTGTTACCTTACTGCATCTTAGTCGCCTGCCATTGTCGGAACCTAGGTGCCGACCACTACCTTAAGCTACTTTTGTCCTGTGCATGCTAATGTTCCAACTGTATGTGCAAACTCTGTATCTAAATGGTCAGTTTTCTCTCCTATTAGCCTGCTTTCCTTTTAATTGTGTACCTCCCTACTAGCCAGGGTGTATTACTTCCAACCATATGTGCAAACTCGCAACTAGATGGCCTGTGTTCCCTGCCACTAGCCACTTCTGATATGTGCTGTGCCCCAGGGTCGCTAATAGACCACATCTGACCTGTGTTGTGCCCTATGGTCGCCAATAGACCACATTTGATTTGTATTGTGCCTTATGGTCGCTAATAGACCACTCTGATATGTGCTGTGCCCTATAGTCGCCAATAGACCACACTTGATTTGTGTTGTGCCTATGGTCGCTAATAGACCAATCTGATATGTGCTGTGCCCTATGGTCGCCAATAGACCACATTTGATTTGTATTGTGCCTTATGGTCGCTAAAAGACCACTTTGATTTGTGTTGTGTCTATGGTCGCTAATAGACCACTTTTGATTTGTGTCGTGCCTATGGTCGCTAATAGACCACTTTTGACTTGTGTTGTGCCCCAGGGTCACTAATAGACCACTTTTGATTTGTGTTGTGCCCCAGGGTAGCTAACAGACCACTTTGATTTGCGCTGTGTCCTAGCCTCATACGCTATGTCTTATAGTCACTGTTTGATTGCCACATCTAGGTGCCCTCAGTCTCTATATCTTAGCCCTGTTGGAAGAGGTGCACTTAAGTGCCTCCCATGCTATGTACTCCAGACATTGCCCACTCGTGCCTCATACTCTTGTGCCCTTACCAGTGGATGGTGCCTAGACCTTACAGATCCAGCCACACAGCCTTAGACACAAGTACTGACACTTAGTACCTTGACGACCAGTTATCCCAGTCCATACACACCAAGTGGCATTGCTAGCTAACAGGAATAGCTTTGCACTATGTCCAGCCCACTCAACATTTACTTTCTAATGATCATGACCACACTGTACGCCTCCCCCAAGAGCAGCCACACTGAAGTTCCCCTTGCAAGCCAGCTCTCGCGCCTCCTCTCCTACTCAACTACACTGGCCACATCAGCCCCGTGCACCTGGCCATGCCAGGCCGACTAGTCTACACCTCTCAGCCTACCCCAACTCATGAGAGAAACCTTAAATTACGCGCCAGACTTAATAAACTCTATGAACCCCTTAGAAGATCCCTCCCCACTATAAAACGCACAACGAAAGACCGACATATTAGAATAGGCACTGCACCTCCTCTATTCTCCCCATCAGTGAATACAAACATGATTAAGACAGATAACAATTCACCCAACTCGGCCACAACCAAAATGGACCCTAAAGGACACTCCCTCAAGGGAGCACTCCTTAATGTAAGATCCCTAGTGGCACATGCCACTGACCTAGCTGTCTTAATCACAGAAGCCAATCTAGACTTTATTGCCATAACAGAGACCTGGCTACACAATGCGGCAGGCCCATCGCTCATGTTGGCCATTCCTGACGGTTACACCATATCTAGGCAGGACCGAGAAGGCTCCCGCGGAGGCGGAGTCGCCATTATATCCAAAATAAACTTATCACTATGCCTAGTCCCTACCACTACTATGCAATCCTGTGAAACTCTCACTGCCAAAATTCCCATAAACAACACCCAAACTCTCTCCATTCACCTAATTTACAGACCACCGGGTCCACTTGGCACCTTCGAGGAGGACCTGCACAGCCTTCTGTCTAATAATACCAAAACTACTTCCCAATTGCTGATATTAGGGGACTTTAACCTTGGTTTCAATGACCAAGCAGATGCCCATGCTGCCACTATCGCCAATACCCTTCAGACCTTGGGACTTACCCAAAAAGTTAGCACCCCCACACATGCAAAGGGTAGAATACTTGACTGGATCGCTAATTCCAACTGCTTAGCCACAGTATCCTCTATTACACCACTCTCCTGGACAGACCACTCATTGGTGTCCTTTAATTTACTAACTACCAAACCACCCGGCCTTGACCCACAGGCAGCTCCACCATGCCCTACAAGAAACAAAAAGAATATTACAGTAGATAATGTTATCCCCCTGATCCTTCCTGCCGTAAATGCACTGCCAGACAACCTCGACCCTAGTGCATTGGTCAATGAATTCAACAACATCATGCTCACCACTATGGACAAAGTCGCCCCTCTCAAAATGCAAACAAGCAAACCCAAGGCACACTTAAACAAGTGGTTCACGCCAGAACTTAAGGCCTTGCGCCTAAACAAAAGAAAATGCGAATCCGACTGGAAACTATGTCCAACCGAAGAGAATAAAGCTAATTTAACTAATATCTCTCTCCATTATAAAAATGAAATATGTCTAGCGAAACGCAATTCTTACAATGCTCTCATTGCCAATGCCAACTCAAGTATGAAGGAACTCTTCTCCATCTTGAAAGAACTTGAGTCCCCTATTGCCACACCAGATACCTGCATTAAAGATCAGACCTGGTGCACAGATATCCAAACAGCCTTAGCAAATAAAATCACCACACTGCAAAACAAAATCCAACTAAAAAAAGATTCCCTAAACCTCACAAACAAGCTGCCACTCAACAACACCATCAACGACCCAACCAACAAATTCTCCTTCACTAAAACTACCATCTTAGAGGTAGAGAAAATCATCCTCTCCCTCAAACCGTCGAAATGCAAAGGTGACATCTGCCCAACACAACTAATAAAAGACGCTGCCAGAGACCTTTCACCGTTCATTTCAAAATTGATCAACTCCTCCTTCGCCACAGGTAATATCCCGGCGAACCTAAAACAATCATGGGTGCTCCCACTTCTCAAGAAGCAGACCCCTGACCCCCTCATCCCCACCAATTATCGGCCTATCACCATTGCCTTCTGAAGATACTAGACAAGGTCGCCTATACACAAATTCAAAGACACCTTGAATCTAATAATCTACTGGGAGCCAGACAATCTGGTTTCCGTCCACTCCATGGTACTGAAACTGCACTCATTGATCTAAAGACCCAAATAGACGAACTGAGAGACCAAGGTAAAACGGCACTCCTCCTCTTACTTGATCTCTCAGCTGCTTTTGATCTGGTGGATCATAGGGTCCTCTGCAAACACTTGGACAGTGCTGCACACTTCTCCACGCATGCCACCAAATGGATTGAATCCTTTCTGAGTGAGAGAACAATGAGAGTCTTCTCCCCCTCGGCAGCAGCTGACACTCTTCCAATCACGTGCGGCATCCCTCAAGGCTCCTGTGTTTCACCATCCCTGTACAACATATTCACTAAACCCCTTTTCGATGATCTGTACCTTCTAGGTCTCACCTACACTAACTATGCAGATGATACACAGATTCTCCTCCCGCTTTCTGGGGATCACAGCAAGAACAGGGAGTTGGTGAATAGAGTGTACCTCATCATTCAGGCATGGATGGCATCACATGGCCTCTGCCTGAATGGTGATAAGACTGAGCTGATCATTCTGGGCACGCAGGCCAATATCAACAAACTAGGCAAGGACTACTCCACGTTCAACATAGATGGCAATTGCATTAAGGTATCGAGTGAAGTAAAAACACTAGGTTTCTATCTCGACTCCACCATGTCTTTTGCCAAACAAGTTAATTCCTTAGCTTCCATGACAGCCTATACCTGCAAATTAATTAGAGCAGGTAAACCTTTCTTATCCAATAACAGTTGCATGATCTTAGCGAGAGCCTTAATACTATCACGACTCGATTATTGCAATGCCCTTTACAGTGGTGCCAACAAAACTATCACCAAAAGGCGAAATAAATCCTCCAAAATAACGCCCTTAGAGCCGCCTTAGGCATAAACAAAAGGGAACATATCTCCTCCACTAGACAACAATGCAAATGGCTCTCCACTGACAATAAAATTCACCTAAAAATGCTCTCCCTGACGCACAAAGCCCTCAATAACGCTGCCCCCATTTACCTGATGTACAAAATAAAAAGAAAAACCTCTAGCAGACCTACAAGAACGCCCAACTCCAACTGTCTGGAAATTCCAAGATTTAATCTTTCCAAAATTGGCGGCACAAGCTTCCCTGTGCTAGCCGCTAAATGGTGGAATGCCCTGCCACACAACCTTAGATCAGACCAACCTTTCCCCCACTTTAGAACGAACCTCATCAAACACCTCATTGACAACAACATGTAATGTTTGAAAGACTTTATTTGTGTTATGTTACTCATCTGAATGTATATATGTACCTTCAAAGATTTATCACTATTGTACATTTTAATTATGTAACATTGTAACTTGCTGTAACATTGTAATTTCTACGCAACTTTGTAAGCTTCGTATATTCTGCTCACTGCGCCTGGTTACCCTTGGGTCTGGCGCGCAATACAAATAAATAAACAAACAAACAAACAAACAAACACTATTTGGCCTGTTTTTGTATTGGACACTTATATTTCAATTGATGTGAGCCAGGGGGATGTGGGCGTGAGAACAATCAAAAAAGGAACCCATTTAATATGAGTGATGGGAATGAATACAACATTACTTCAATTACCATGCTTAAACAGGCAACTCGAAATCCCCCATGTGGAAATGAATCCGACTTTAGCGTTTACACAATAAATGATAGAACACCTTCCGAACTCACATGGGTACAAAACCACCCCTACCCAACCACATGACCGGTGTTAGAAACTGTATCACCAGTTAATGTGACTACCAGTGAAGAGAGCAGTGGTAACAAACATATGGCCATCAGCTACTATAACGTGTACACAAAGTGGGAGGGGAAGGAGGATAGCACAACGGCCCAGGGGAATGAGGGGGGTGGATTTAGGAGGAAAAAGAGAGAAACACAACAGGAGAAGTGGGGAGAGCATTATAAATTTGGCCTAGATACAGTAGATGATCCTCAGCACCCATACCAAACGAACAAATGGCATGCTGACATGAGCAACACGGCAGAGCAAACAACTAACAAAAGTTGCTACGTGTGCTCACTTACGCCCCATGCCTCAGGCACCCCAAAGGTTCTATTGCCACAAGAAATACCATTTGCAGAGGCTCAGTGTCTCCTACATTTCGCGTTATGGCGAATCAAAAATACTTTTCAAGTGCACACAGTTTCATTTGAGCTATTACAGAACGAGCAGACATGTTAATCCAAGCCGCAAGGAGTAATATGTCTAAAATAACCCTTTTTGGTGATAAAAGGAACATTGCACTCGGACAATAAAAGGCAAAATGAAGAAATACTATCCAAAGCAGAAGCACTGCGAGGGCTGTCTGAAGAAAAGCTTGTATGGATACAGAGAACATGCGCTCCCATATGGACTGAACACATAATGAAGCACACTTGGGTTACCACCATCGAGAAACCCTTCAAACTACAAAAAGACATTTCTGTTACGCTCACCTGGCTCCCACAGGGGCGTCGATCTGAACTGGACAGCTGCGGTCACCAACAATGTGACGCGTAGTGCTGAGATGACGGACTGGACTGGCCCACCTAGCTTCGTTTGCTTGGCCCATAGAAATATTCTTCTGCAAATGGAGAAAGGGAATTAACCACCCGTGGAGTTGAGCGTTAACCCCCTCCACTCCCGCTGATCTCCCCACTGATCACCTTTGATGTCCCCTCTTATAGTCTCACCTGATGGTGTGAAAAGATGAGCTCTCCATACTGCATTGAGCGCAGGGTCGCGTAGATAACCAGTTGCTTCACTGGCTCGAAGGAATTGGTGAGTTCCAGTACAATATTGACTCTGAGATTCCCAGCAAGACGCCGTAAGTATGTAGTTCGTAAGAGTTCAAATGTCTGAGTTTCACTCTGTCCGATTCCTTGCAGGTTGCAGCTTGACCCTAGCGAAGAGTTCCTCGTGGTGACCGGTAATTTTCAGGTAAGGATTTGTATTATCCAACACAGTTCAATAAAATAATGTCAATATGTAACCTGTTGCTTTCTCCCTTATTCAGGTGCTGAGAGAAAGTATGAAGTCTCGGGGAATAATGCCTCCGGCGGTAAAATCAGGTAAGTCTATTGTGGTGATGAGGTTTCCCCTTGTTTGTCCCGTTGTTTCACCTTGCTGTCCTTTTGTTTCCCCTTCGGGGCGGGGGTTCGGCGAGAATGCAGTAGAAGCTGTGCTAATCTGTGAAGAGGAATAGTACCCTCGGTGGTAATAACAGGTAAGTCTATGGGGGGTGACTAATATTGCTTCTGTGTATTCCCTTGGCTAACCTTGGTCTTCTTGTCTTCCCCTTAGGTGCCGGAGTGTGGCGGGAACATGCAGAAGGATGCGGTGGAATTTGAAGATGCTGCGAAGGCCGGTGAGTTCAGCGCAGCGCTGCAGCAGGCGAGGTGACGCGCATAAAATAACTTCTTTCTTCCAGCTCGAAGGCGTGATGGATCGGGAATTCAGGTAAGGATCAAAGGTATTGCTCTTGTTCTAACCTTTTCTCTTTCTTTCTCCCTTTTTCTAGGAGCTCCGGACTCGAGGCGGGCGTGGTAGAAGAATGGATGCAGACTTGCAGGCCTGGTGAGCGTTACGCTGCTGGATGCAGAATAACGTGAAGCATGTGCTGCTCTTTGGGCGTGGTTTAAATAGCCTCCAAAGTAGTCCCAGGTAAGTATTCCTCCCCAGCCCCACCCGAGTAAGAAAATAGTCCCTAAGGCTGGGAGCTCTTGCAGCATGGTCTGCATCAGGTAAGTTTGCAGCATGGTCTGTATCAGGTAAGTTTTAATCTATGAGCCTGGCGCCTATGGCGCCAGGACTGACTCTCCATATGAGCCTGGCGCCATAGACGCCAGGACTGCACCCAAATAGCCCCTAGCAGGGGTTGTTGGGCTTGCTTGGAATTACTTGATGCCTGCTTCCGGGGTTGCTGGACTTGGTCTGGGTCCCCTGGGGTAGGCATCATGACAATTTCTTAAGAACTTTGTTTCCATGGGGAAGGGAAAAAGAACATGGGGGAAAACAAAAACTGCAGCAAAACTCTAATAATACCTGACATGAAGAAAGGAACGGCTGCAATGATGGACACATACTGGGTTTGCGGCAACATGGCATACCTACACCTCCCGCAATCATGGAGGGGTACATGCTCACTGGCAACGTTTCATTCCATGCTAATAGTGATTCCAGAAAGCCACATCAAAAGTAGAAGCACGCAAGCGACAGCTCCAAACGATCTTTCCCCAACGCCACCCAAAGAAGTACCCGTGTATACAATGGACGAAGAAGGACTGCAAAGCATAATGCAGATGAAGAAACAATCATCAAATTATATCTCAGCCAAATCAACAGAACTCCTGGCCGAAATCCCTGATCAATTCCGGTTGTTCAGCTCTGTCAAGACATTTTTTGCATCCCTTGTTCCCAGTATCCAGGCTATAACCAATGCAAAATGGCTTCAGATTACCAGATGGGAACTCATCCAGCTTGTCAATGACACGGAAGAAGGGTTCAATGTCATCAAAGTGGAACTCAGAGCCCTGCGACTAATGACCATGCAGAACAGGTATGCACTAGACCTGTTAACAGCAATTGATGGAGGTGTTTGCCGAAAAATCGGGAGCGCATGTTGTACGTTTGTGCCTTCTGCAGATGCAGAGACTGGCTCCCTTTCACAGGTGATAGCAGCAGTGCATGACCTCGGAGAGCGTATGAAGGACGAAGGAGGAGCGCAGCCAAGCACCTGGTTTGACAACCTTTTTTCCTGGGTACTATCCTGGCTTGGAATGACAGTGAAACTCCTCATACCACTCATCGTCTTTTTGTCCTCATTTTTTGTGTGTGCCAATTAGGACTCAGATGCTGCGCCAATGCGATACCTAACAGAGCGCTGATGATGGTAATAATGGGCCGTGCAAATGGAGTGGCACAAATCAAGCATGAGGCGGAAGTACAAACAGGGGATAGTTCAGAGCCCAAATATAGGATGACTGCCATATACAACACAGGGCACAGAGTGGATAATGTGTACCATACAACCATAAAGGAACCTAGAGAGTTACAATGGTACACAGAGGTATGGGTGAACCTGGAGGGTGAGGAGGGTGTATTTATATGACCTGCACCCCAGATGAGTATGCTAGAAGGGGGGAAAGCCTCTGAGCGGTATGCAGAGCATGGATGCCAATAAAAGGGACCCCTGCATGGGATGAGGCAGTTGCAGAGGAAGAAGAACATAAGCGATTGTGGCAGTTACAATATTTGTTACTTAAGTAACGAAAGAGGGGAATGAGTGGAAGGAGGGACCCTTGTGAACCCCCCCTCTCCCCAGTCTAACACTTCCTGGGTAGGCCCAGGTGCGGCTGTTCTGGGTTCAGGGCCTGGCCCCAGAGCACTCGTGCGTGAATACCCCTAGGAACTGTGACCCCCCTTGTTACAGCATACGACTAGAGTTGAACGAGACTCCATTTTGTAAGCTACCAACTCCATTTTGTAATGGCAGGACAGTTGTGGAGTTTCGATGCAGGCCTGCAGCTCTCCCAGCCAGGGGCACACAGCGAGCAAGCTACTCCCCCCACCTCCTCCCCTTTGCCGTCTCTGAAATAGTTTGGTTCTCATAAGAGACTAGCCGCGAGAATGCAACAAACTTTACACTGTATCTTCTGTCTTCCGTCTCACTTCAGTGACCCAAATACAGCCCTGAGCAGGGGCCAGTGCAAAAGCCATCCGTCTCTATAAACCTGCCCCCACATCCAACAGACCCTGGCCATAAAGAACACTTTAATGAGGAAAGAGCCAACCTGCCTTTTTGCATGCAATAATTATACTAGCAAACAATATATCATATATGTGTGATCATAAGATCTCACGTTAAAGCTTAACTATGAAAGTGTGGTATATGTATATTAACATATGATATACTGTTACTCATAGTAATAGAGTGCAACAACAAGATGCATAACCAGTATAATACTGTACACGCCAGCATTAAGCTACCTCATTTTCGTAAGTTCAAATGTAAATATATGTACAATATTGTGTAAACGTAATACAGCAACCAATTACTCTCACCAAATTGTAATATGTGTTAAGGCTGCTTGCACAGACCCCGAGCCATGAACTGTTTTAATGAAGGATGAACACTAATTCAAGTACACGCTTAATTTCTTGATGAGTTTTTGTTACAATGAGAATATTTAGCCAGCCCAAAAATATAGTATATTCTAAATCAGTATAACTTGAATGCTATATAGTAAGCCACGTAAAAAGGCCTGTATGTAAGATCTATTTCTGAAGGCCCTGTTTCTTTGTGCAACGCGGAACTATACCGCAAAGAAGTTTCGGTTCTCCTCTACCCCTCATGGTGTCAAGGTAGATTAGCAGAGATTTAATGATGATTGGACAACTGACCACTAAGCCCACCCAACAATTAAATGTATGCCCATGATGGTATGTGCCTTTCGTGACCTATTTTTTCCAGTCGTAGATTTAGAGCCCCCTTTGTTGTTTATCAAATGGACATCTCATATCACACAGTAACCTCAAGAGATATACCTCTTCAGCCATTTACATTCTGAATCGTTTGAACAGAGCAAGCGCGGCATTTAATGGATGAATCTTAACCTCTGCCCAATGCCTAGATTAATCTGTATTTGAACCAACGTTTTCATAGGTGTTTAAGCCCTAAGTCTTTGAGCTCGCTGAACAAGCAGATTATGGTAGTGAATGAATGGGGATGTGTGGCCACAAGGGCAAATGTCAAATGATTATTTAAAAAAGAAACAACATCAAAATCAAAAGTTGCCATTCTCACATTCCAGTCCGATGTGCCTAGCTGACTGACTGACCCAAGACACGTCATTGACGTACCACGTGCTCCCAGTCAACCGTCTCCAACCCTATGGCATCTATAGGTGTTCGCTCCTAGTAACCAATCCCAATCGATTATGTACCCCTTAGGCCTTCCCCCTGTTTGATGATGGCATAGTTGAATAAAAATTCAGTTTGTAACATGTTTTCTGCAGAACGCTCTCGGCGTGAGCAGAGTAGATTCTGCTAGCCCTATTTTAGATAAAAGCCTTTTCTTAACACCAGCACTTGGTCTTGGTCTCATTTTGTAAATGGTTTCAACCCAGCACGCCACCTAAGTCAACGCCTAGCGTGTGATGCCCAGCTGGAACTCTTAATTAATTATATATTTTTATGTCTAAAGTTCTTTAATGTCTGAATGATGTACCCTTATATCATGCCCCTCTCTTTGAATCCCTCCCGGTCTCTCTGAACCAAGATGTAGGTTGTTTTGCAAAGTTAAAAGATTTATTTTATGAATTTGAACAATATATATATCACACCTTTATGAATTTGAGCAATATCTAGATATCACACTATTAATATTTATACAATGATCAGCGTCGGGTGATATCACAACAATCAACAATCTCTTTAATCAGAATGAGTATGGATGAGAAGCATAATGTAGCATCGAATACAACTTTGTGTGGGTTCAATGAAATGCAATGATAGGAAATTAATGCAGCACAGAAATAATACTTTTGTGTGTTCAATCAAATGCAATGTAATCACTCATTCCCCCTGATACTACTCAATCCCCCCCCATTATGCAAAATAGAGATGGAAGGAGAGAAAACAGGTTTCAGGAATAAACACACTCAACAAATGCAAGTTCAATCCCAATTCCCCCAGCAAACAGAGAGAAACAGGAATGATTCTAAACGGGTCAAATGCTTTTGAATGTGGCTTTGAATGAATGGGAAAAAGACTACAAATGGATTTAATTCTCTAAATTGATTCAAAACTAGTGGAAGACGCTTTGAATAGCTTCAGGTAAACACTAGCAATTATGGTTGGATGACTGGCAGATAGGAAACTGAATTCAGAGGTTGAATGCAAGAAATAGCTTTTTACATGTGATGAAATTGAGCAAAATGCAGATTTGCGTCAAACTTTTCAGCGCGCGAGAAAAGCGATTACAGAAAAACTATAAGGGATGCAGTTCTAGGTGCATCTGAAAGCTGAGGGTGTTAGCATCAATTTGACACTTAGATCTCGTTTCTAGCATTTATGGTTCAGAAGTTATGAAGGTTTTAGTAGAGGTCGATTTTTCTGAAAAAGAGTCAAGATTTTCAATGAAAGATGCGCTTTTGAATATTATAATCAAAGATTTTTTTACACTAGGGTGTCTATGAAGCCACAAGCTACACGACAGCATAGCCACCAATCTAGTGACGCCCCCGGATGGTTTCTATCTACCGAGACGCTTGCCTTTCTTCAGTAAATATGTCAGTGCAAAGATGAATTTATCACTACAATCAACAAAGGACTATATGGATGAGGGAAAGATTCAGACCAGACAGAAGAGATTCTACAATGCAGTCTGGATATGTTGGAATGGGTTGGATGGGATTACTTAAGCTAAGAGATTGGCTATGGATAATTCTATGCTAAATACTCACAACTATGGCTTAGGAATAGGCCCGTCAGAATCTGGTCAAATGTTTTGGACTGGAATTCTGCTAGTCCACCAGACAGGACTCAGGCCCTCGGTTCTGCACTCAGCACGGCACTGGGTCTCTGCACGGCTCTCTGGACTGGATCTGACAGGTTGGTTCTGGAGTTAGCTATGTGGTTACAGCTCTGCTCTACTGGTTTGGATCTCTGGTTTCTGGAAAGAGTTCTTGGCAAGAAGCAGAACACAGCACAGCCAGCTGTTCAATTTTTTATGTGCCCCTTGGAAGTCTGGGGTTAAAATCAGGTTGCAAGATTTGAACGGCCAAGCTGAGAAAGGTTCAGCTCTGGAATTGGGCCTTCTGCTTTCAGAGTTCTGGAGTCTGGATCTGGATTCTCGCCAGTAAATCAGTTGATGGGTGAATGTGTGTGTATCTTCCTAGGTCCTAAACAGTCCCTATTTATCTATTTCCCAAAGGGGTGGATAGGCTGATCATACTAAGCCCACACTCTAGGAATCCGATTGGTCAGAGTATTCCCTCTCTCCTGATTTGAGAAGGAAACCTAATGTCATAGTGATGCTGCAATTTACAATCCAGGGAAAAACCTCCCCTTTGGTTCTACACAGAAAATCTATTTTTCATAGAAAGCATATCTACAATATCACCAACTTGCTAATAATACATATTCACATAATACATATTCACATAAAATATTTGATAAAGCACGTATCTGTCCGAGACCCATCTTCTTGAGAGTTTCGGTTCCAAACTGACAGTTTTTCGCGCTTTTGGTTGATTACCCAGTGTCAGATCTGCACACATTTTTCCACATAGATGCGCATGACATAATCCTGTAAATTTTCATATTCCTAGCATGATCACAATTGCTACAATATCAACATTTTAGTGGTCCGGTCTCTGAATATCGCACAGATTCCTTCCAGAGTACTTTCAAACTGTGAGCAGAAATTTCATTTTAACAACACTATATTTACAGATTTTTACCAATTTTGTACAGTTTTCTATGAGTCTTTTTCAAAATATACTTTTCTGTGCTTTCAGAATAAACAAAACTGTCGACACCCAAATTTGCATTTACTTTACGTTCAAGAAGCCTATTGTCTCTTTCCCAGAGCAGCAGAGCAAATCCCCTCCCATTTCCAATGACAACCCCATGCCACTTCCTGAGCTGAGAGCAGGGGGGAAGATGCTTTTGTTTGAGCAAACTGGGGAATGTGCCTTTGAAGTCCAGTGTGGCTGCATTAGTTCACTTTTAAAACACTGCTTAAAATTGTCTTTTCTACAATAAAATTACATTTTCAGCAAATATACACACAGATCTCTTCATTTCAGTCTTTTTCAAACATAGAGATTGAACTGTAGCAACCCATATTGCTTTTGCTGGCCAGTCCCTTCTTTTCTACAATTTGATTTTAAGACACACTTTTAAACTGACAGTATACGTAATGACAGCTAGGATGCAGGAGAGCGGCGGTACTGCGTCCATTTCTGACATATTTTTCCCATGCAAGCATCTTTTGAATGTGGATTTTTTTATGATGAAAGGTGTTTCTCCTGACATTGTGCTTATGGGGGTTCCTTAAATAGGGTGATGGTGAACACCCCACAAGGATGTTCGATCCTCTCTGCTGTTTGAGAATCATTATTTTGCAAATTTAACAGCCAGGGAAAAACGGATTTTAGGCACTTATGGGTTTTCCTTGGGATGTAGCACTGCCTTTTCAAGCAGTTCTATTTTACTCTGTGGGCAGCCCCATGCCAGGTTTTGGCAGTGTGGTCTCCTGTTTTACCACTGACATAGGCAAAAATAAATTTGGCAGCCTATATTTCAGGTTCCCTTGCGCACTTCTTACAGATTTTTAGTGTGCATAAGGCTTTCCGCCGGCCATTCTGTTGTTTTTGATGAAAGCAGCGCACAGTGATGTTGCAGGGCATAGACTAGTGGGTCAGAACATCCCACAAGCCCCCCCTTGCGATTTGGCATTGATTGTCCATCAATGGGAAGTTGCAAGACTGGGATGGTCAGTCTCTTTTCTTTTGGTTCCAAAAATGTCAAAGTTCATAATCTTTTCCTTCATCAGGGGTGGATCGACCAGTTCTCCTCGCCCAGTCCTGATGTGAGTATGGAGCGATACTCCGGGCCCATTGGATCTTTCCTCCCGGTCCCTGGGTGGTGCTCCTTGGTTTGAGTCTCCATGGTTTCCAATTCTAGGATGACAAAGCAAAAGCATATTTGTAGACATTTCCCCACCACTATTAATGTAGTGGGGTGGACACATACATTTTGACAAATCAGGACACATTTTTCGATTGTAATTTATGGACTATATATGGAATATTTTATAGTTGGAATTCTAGGGAGCTGGAGTGACCCCCTCTGGGGTTCTAGAAGACTCCTCCAGTTGCTGCAGAGCTTGCCTAGGATGGCACCACTTTAGTTGGTTAATATGGACCCACTTATCTTCCCCTTCCGCCAAACTGCCTTTCGGGATTTAGATTTTGTAGGTGACTGGTGAGATTTTGTTTACAATTCCAAAAGGTCCCCTCCAGCTACGCAAACATTTGCACTGTTTGGCCTGGTTCCTTTGGAAATTGTATAAGTAGACCCGGTCTCCTACATTGTATTCTTTTCTTGTAGTCTTTAAGTCATAGTGGGTCTTCATGCTGTCTGCACATCTCTCTAGATTTCGCTGAGCATAGGCAAAAGCATGTTGGAGGGGTTTTCTTAGATTTTCAACATACTCATGAGTTGTGGAGGCATTGATCAATGTCTGCTCTTGGGTTCTGTAGAGCAGATGCTGAGGAAGCACCATCTTGCATCCAGTCATCAGCTCAAACGGTGACATTTTAGTTGCAGATGAAGGGGTAGATCTGATGGCCATTAGGACAAGAGGTAATCGAATATCCCAACTTGGCCCAGAATCTGCTACAAACTTTTTTAATATGCTCACAATTGTATTGTTATATCTCTCTACTACACCACTAGAAGCAGGTCGGTAAGCAATGTGTAGCTTCCTTTTGACCCCATGTATCTCCCACATCTTTGTCATTACTTTGCTAGTCAAGTGGCTACCTCGGTCTGACTTGATCCTTTGGGGTAGTCCAAAATGCAAAAAGATGTGGTTGATCATCAGGGCAGATGCTGTTTCTGCCTTGCAGTTTGAGGCCGGGAGACATTCCACCCATTTAGTAAACAAGCATGTCACGGTCAACATGTACTTGTTCCCCCTAGAGGAGCGAATCACAGGCTTGATATAATCGACTTGTAAATCAGACCAAGGCAGTGTCATCCCCCTCTTTTGGAGAGGCGCACAGTGTGTGAGGGATGTTGGCTGAAATTGTGCACACACAAGACACCCCTTCAAGTATTGGTCGAGGTCCTGCCCCATGTGTGGCCAGTATGCAACCTCTCTTAAGATTTCAAGTGTTGTATGAAACCCCCTATGATCGTCTGTGGCTGCATCATGGGCGTGACTTAACATCAGGCTTCAGAATGAGGTAGGGACCACCCACTGATCATGGCCAGCTAGGGATCTCCTTACCAACAAACCGTCTTGGATTCGGAACATTTTTGGACATTTCATCAACACTCTGAGGTCCTCTTTCCCTATGTAATCAGTATCCGTCAGGGGAAAGTTCTCAGGGTCCCAATGTGTTGATAAAACTTACCAATTATTGGATTCCCTTTTTGACCCGTAATCAGATCAGCATCTGGGGTCTCCTTACTCCATTGTGCAGTTGAGAGTTCATTGTGAGCATTTGTCTGGGACCTAGTGATAGCAGTGACCTGGATTTCCCCCAACAGGGACTCGATCTCTAGTAGATCCCCTTGGATGGCTCTGGTTTTGGCCAGCTGATCAGCTAAGTCATTTCCAGTTTTGTCTGGTCCCTCTACTTTGGAGTGACCCTTGATCTTTTTCCAGTAGATGGTCATCCCATTCGAGGTGACCCGATCATCAATGTTTTGAATTAATTTCCCATGTTTCAATGGTTTGTTATTAGCACATAACATGCCTCTGGTGTTCCAGTTAAGCAGGTGCTCCACGAACCCGTTCCGTACATAATCAGAATCAGTGATTATGACCAGTTTGTGGAGTTGATGTTGGACAGCAGTGAGGATGGCTTGATGCACAGCCATCAACTCTGCTACTTGACTACTTCGGGGACCAATCTTGTACCCAGCGGAGGGTTCTGGGGTCTCATTCACCCATGCATTCCCTATGCCAGCCACAATTTCTTTTTCCCCGTTGTTGTGAACATGGTAGGAGTATCCATCCACATAGCCAGTGGGCATTCCCTCACACTTGTCTTCTTCAAAGACTTTGTGTGGGGAATTGAGGCATGCCTCCATGTTGTCCTCGGTTTTCATCCTTGAGACAGTTTTCTCTGGCACAATCATGCAAGTCAGCCAGAACTTGCGCGATGGGACTCTTCTTGTTTTGGTCATATCTAACCTCCACAGGAAAGACTTGCATTGACAGAATCCAGGAAGTAATTCGGGAATTACTCACGTTTCCAGCCTGGATTCTGTCACTTTGGAGATATTGCAAAGGCTGGTGTGGAGTCTCCACTATGATGCGTTCCCCCTGCATAAACGGCCGGTAATTCTTCAATGCCCACAGCGTTGCCAGGAGTGCCTTCTCACAATCGTTGAATTTTTCCTCCACAGAGGATAAAGTTTTACTCACATAGGAGATTACTTTATTGACCTTGTCATGCTTTTGGTATAATACTGCAGTCAAGCATGTATTGAGAACCATGTCTCCAAGAAGAACTCCTTGTTTTTGACAGGGTAAGCTAGGCAAGGCACTTGTGAGAGGCTTCTTTTGAGTTGTCTTACTGCCTCGTATTGTTCTGGACCCCACTCCCACTTGACCCCCCTTCAAAAGATGAATCAGGGGTCTTGTGATTTCTGCGTAGTCCTCAATGAACTTTCTGCTGTAATTAGACAGTCCAAGGAGGCTCCTTAGTTCCCAACAGAGTTGTGGGGTTTTTCAATTTCTGGAGTGCTTCCACTTTCTTTTCCTGGGGACAGAGACCCTGAGGAGTAATCTCATGCCCCAAGACATTTACACAGGTTCTACACCACTGTGCCTTTTGATAGGAAAGTTTTGCTCCGGCTGCCCTCAACTGGGTCAGAACATAACAGATCTCCACTATATGTTCCTCCACAGTGGAGCTTTTGATGAGTACATCATCTACATAGGCCAGGTTACCCCTCTCACCCAGGTCTGGCATTGCCTTATGTAGAAAAATGTTGAATTAATTGCCGGAGTTGATGTATCTGAAGGGAGTCTGGGTCCATGTGTATGCTGCCCCCAAAGGTAAAGGCCAGCTTGTATTGGTCCTCCCTACTGACGGGTACAGTGCAGTATCCATTGGTCAGGTCTATTGCAGTGAATACCTGTGACCCCTGTATCTGGGCCAGCCCTTGGTCAATGTAGGGAAGAGGTCATTGGGAAGTATGGACCCCTTTGTTGAGCTCGCTAAGGTCGGTGCAGAGTCTCCACTGGCCGTTTGGCTTCAATATCCCCAGCACCGGATTATTGAAGGTGCTGTGGACTAGACGGATTATCCCACAGGACTCAATGTTCTTAATTATTTTAGTAAGGGACTCCATTGATGCGAGAGGCAAGCAATATTGCTTCACAAACACTGGAGTCATGCCAGGGTCTGTGGCAATTGTGGTTGTGTGGATATCGGTGCGACCACAGTCATTTGAGTCCATTGCAAAGAGATCTTGAAAATCCAAGAAAACTTGTTTCAATTTTTGCCTTTGCTCCAGAGTCTCACATGCATCAGCTAGGTTGACTCTCTCTTCAACCATCTGCCTGAAGCCTGGAAAGACTTCCGGTCTTGATATCTCAGCGGCCTCCTCCAGTTGGATGGAGAAGTCCCTGGTCAAAGGGCTGATTTGGACTGGTGGCTTCAGGTGGGGAAGGCAGCCCTCATGCACCTGGAAAATCACCTCATCCCTCCTGAAGTCACAGGTCACATCTTCCTTACCCTAAGGGCAGGAAGTATACACCAGGAAGTTCCCCCCATGCCGGGTAAAGATCCTTTCTGGTGTCGTTTTGTCCTAACTATCACTGTCAAAACAGTCCTTGGGGATTGATCCTAACAGTTCATTGCCTAAATCTATGGAAAAATGTCAGTCATCAACCGCCATTCCAATAATGGTGCCTGCGGCTGGAGTGATACTCTTTAAGTTGCTGTTATCCACCTTTATTGGAATGGTGTCATGTTCTACATTGACTAGTGGTGTTGGGTTTACCCCCAACACTTGCTGTTGAAGAGAAGCATTCAGATGAATATAGGCATCAGGGTTTTTCAATTTCTGTCCTCTTTTAACTTTCACTTCCAGGGAGAATTGTCGGGTCCTTTCTGGGATGGTTACTTCCTCTCCAATCTGAATTTCAACTGCATAAGGCAGCAGTTAAGCTGACCTAAATGCTTTCTCTGGATCATCAAAACCTATGGGATTATCCGCTAATCGGGGCCAAGCTTTAAAGTTTATTAGGTCCAAACTAATGGCAAAGCGATTGAGAATGTCACTACCTAAGTAAAAGGCGGCATTGACGTCTCGCATGACCAAACAATTATGGACTATGCTCTTGTTGCCTATGGAGATTTTGAGCATACACCTACTTGGCAGGAGATGTTTGGAATTAGGTGTTTCCAGATCCATTTCCCATTTGTCTATCAGTTTGAATGTGGGAATGACTGGATCTTTTGGGAGTTGGTGGAACATGGCTTCGCTGATGAAGCTCTTACTATTGTTCACACACACTCGGGCGAGAACAGAGTCCTTCCCTTCATTTAACTAAACACGGATGAACAACTGCTCTCCAATTTGCTGAATATCAGCCAGGCTCTGAGCTGATTTCACATCCTTCTGGACTATAGGAGTGGGAATGTCTGATTTTGGATTGGTAAAGAATTTGAAAGTGTTTCCTTCCAGTGTGGAAAGCCACCTTAAACTGGATGGAAGGTTGATTTTCAGAAATAGAGAGGACTCCCCATCACCAGTTTGTGGTCCTTCTGCTATTAGTGTCACGTCTGGGATTTGGTTGTTATGGAAGTGGCATTCTACTTGGTCAGATTTTTGTTCAACCATGTGGCAGGTGCCGTTTAATAAACTAACATGGTTGACACTCTGTTTTAATTGTATTGGTCGGGTAGTCTGGGTCCAGAGGACCTTGTTTACACAATCTATTAGGGGTGACAACCTTCGCAGGAGGTCATTCCCTAGTAAACAAGGGGTGCCCTCTGGAGTTACAACTATGACCGGGTGCTTCACCTTGTGTCGACCAATTTTAATGTCCAAATCCGCAGTCCCCTTGACAGGAATTTCCTTCCCGTCAAAGTTCTGAAGTTGTCCAGGAAGAAGGGTGAGAGGAATTTGGTAATTCTCCCCCCTTCCTGAATTCAGTTTATCAAAGGCCTTTTTGGACAGAAGGGTAGCTTGGGATCCAGTGTCCACCAGTGGCAAATATTTACCCTGCCCCTGTATTTGGACCGGGGCATAGACTCTTCCCTCCTTCTCCGTAAGGGGGCACAGATCATTTACATTTTTGGACAACTCGGGGGTTAGTTTTCTAGTTTTCGACACTGATAGAGAAGAGATTTGGGCAGAATTCTGTGGGGAGTCTTGGGAATCTGAAAAGAAAATGTGGCAAATAGATATGGGAGAAGTTTTGGGTTCCCCTGGTTCTGGTGCTGGGCTGCCCACCCCACCCCCTTTTTGGAGGCAGTCACCAGGATGGGTTTGAACCAGGGGGTTTTCATGTTGTTGGTTCTGGGGTTGGATGATGGGCAGCACTAGCTCAGTCCCCACATCTACCCAGTCTGGATTTGAATCCTTTGAGACCCATTTTTCCTTGTGGGGAGTTCTCCCATCTCTGAAGGAGAAGATGCTTTTCCCAAGATCCTCCGAGGACCACTCTCCTTCAAATTGGAAGATTTGTACCCCCTCCTCAAAATGGGTCTGTTTGGGTTCTTTGTTTCTCCTACCCTCCCTCTGCTCCTTGGGTGGCAGACTTTCAGGGGCAGGAGATTTTGGTTCCGGTTCCTGGATTTCCAGGGGCTTTTTACAAGTGGGGAAGGAAGCTCGCTCCAAGGCTTTACACCCCCCTTCCCCTTGTGCCTCCTCCCTGGGAACCAATGGGTTGTCGGGGTTCTGCCCCCGTCATTGCTCTGGAGCACCAGGTCTGGGTTTGAGGCATTCTGCACCGGCATGCTCATCTGAGGGTTCTGTTGAGCCCTCAGCATGGGACCCAGATCCTATGCAATGTTCTGGACCTGGCACTCTAGCTGTGACACCCGCTCAGGCTGATACGGGGTTCTGTTGTCTCCCCTGGGCTGATCCCGGAAGGATAGCTATCCCTTCTCTGAAAATACCTCGGGTTTGGAAAATTTGGGTACCCCTCCACCCTTGGCCTCCCCTCTCCCGGATTAGGTTTTCTGGGCTCAGGAAAGTGGGGAAAGAAGGATGGATGATTTTGGGGTTGAAGGTTTTGTGGGTACCTGGGGAAAAAGTTCTGTCCAAGATTTGGGGAATTTCTGCCCTCCTGGGGGAAGTGAGGAGGGAAGTTCCCTGGGTTAGCAGGTGCTTGGTTGGATCCCCCCCCCTTGGGCTGGAGGAGTCCACACATAACCCAGGATGGGTCGGTCGGGTCCCCTTGTAGCAGGGACTTATGTATTCAGGGGAGTGAGGGATCCCATTTGTGGGACTACCTCCTTGGCTCCCTGTCTGAGACTGGCCCAAGGGCCTTCTGGGCTTAGGATTATTCTGCTGTGCAGGCGGGTTTTTAGGCCCCCCCATCTCCAAATCCAAAATGGGGGCAACCTTCACCTCTGCCACCTTAGCAGCAGCAGGGGTGTTGGTTGGTTTGGGGCTTTTTGCATTATTCTTGCTTTCTATGGGCTTTTGCTCCTCTTAAATTTGGGTGGCCTGTTCAATGACCCAAACTAGTGATCTTTTCTCATGAAAATCTCTCACTAGCTGGGTCATGATGTACTTTGGTAGAGCGTGGAAAAAAGTATTGACAAATTCTTTGCTGTCCGTGCACACCCTTCTGGTGGTCTGCGCAAAGGCACACTTTAATTCCTGCACAAATTCTTGTGGGGCCTGATCCTCCCCACATTGCAGGTTGTAGGCTGCCTTGCGAGCCTCCTGAGGATTTCTATGCACAGAAAAATGCTTCAAGATGGCCGCCCTATATGTGGACCATCTAGAATGATTTTGGTCCTCCAGCCCCGCAAAGAAGCTGGAGTATTCTGGTGAGAAGGTCCATTTCACATATTGAATACAGCTTTGGCTGTCCTTCAAATGGAAAGTTTCCATCATCTGCTCAAAGAGCTCTAAGTGCTCCCAAACAGAATACTTAGCGTTCTTATGATAGGGCCTGATGACTCTCCTTATCGCCTTAATTTGCTTTAAGGGGTCCTTAAGCAAGGCCCTTTTCGCCTTATTGGCCTTCTTGGTTCGGGTAACCCCGGTCCACTCCTCCTCTGACTCAGAGGCACTGCTCCCAGAGGTGCCTGTCTGGTCTTCTAAGTTTTCCCGGATTCTGCGAGCCAGGGAATGGCTGGCCGAATGTGGGGACCTAGTCTCCTGTGTCCTGGGGCACTCAGAGGAGTCTGCTGATTCCTTCTTGCTCCCAGGATTTGATGGGTACCCCCTCTCACTGTCCTAGCTGGGCAGAGGTTTTCAGGATGCCCTTAGTGGGCCTACTCTCATGGAGTTCCCCACTAAACTTCACAGTACTTAGGTACCCATACCCAGATGCCCGCCCATCCATTCCTGGGAGGTGCTGATCTATGAGCCCCATATTTCTGATTGGATTGCAATCTGCCATCCCCGTGGCCCTTGGCTCATGTGTGCCAGTGGACATGGGGGTGGCAGAGTCCATGGACTGGAAGAGGTGAAAGCTTCTGGTACTAGGGCTCCTGAGGTTATGCTCAGGTGTTTCCCTTTCCCAGCGAACCTCATCTCTATCAGCCCCTGCTCCCTGTTGCCATGCAATAACCTGTGTTCCTCTATCAAGGCCTTGCTGGTTTCTCTCAATTGCTCTTGCATAGCTACCTTCCTGTGGAGCCTGTCATTGTTCTCACAGAGAGACTCATTTTCTCTCTGTGCTTCCTGGGTTGTTTTTGAGTACCTGGCCAGTCTTTGATGCAGGAGGGTTACCTCCTGAGTCCTGTCCATACTGGCCTGGTCCTTCCTTGCTAGAGCCTCTTCCACCCTCCTGGTGTGCTCTTACAATTTGTGATGGTCTTTTTGGAGGTCACCCAGTCCCTGGAGGGCCAGGTGATTTTCTTCTAGTTTCTCTTTTAAATGATAGACTTCCTGGCCTAAGGTTTCCCTTTCCTGAGCAAGAGCCTGCCTCTGTGCCACCACGTCGTCCCTCTGTCTTTGAAGCGCCCCAGCTTTCTGGCGCTCTTCATCAAATTCTGCCTGGGTATCCAGGTCTTTCAAGATCAATTTATTGCTCTCCTCTTTTTCTCTGTCTAGGTGGCTTTGCAGGGTGACTACCTGCTCTGCGCATGCCCTGTTGAAATGTATTTGTTGCTCCAGCTTTTTCTGGCTCTGCAGTAGGGAGTCCAAACTTTCTCGGTACTCCTTCTGTAAGGCCGGAATTCTGGTATCCTGTTCTGCCTCTTCCTGCTGCAGGATACCCATGTCCTCTTTTATTTTGGTTATGTACTGCCTACATTCATTTTCGGACTCTTGGCTCCTCTGTAGCCTCTGCTCAGAAGAGTCCAGATCAGTTTGGGGCATTCCTAATGCCGGCGGTTGCTTACTTGCCAGATCTTGGCCCTCGGCATATTTATCCTGTATGGCTCCAATATACAGGTATAGATATGCCGCTATTTTGGCAATCTTGTTTTGTTCTTCCTTTGCCTTAGGGGCCATATATAGTTCACTCAGGGCCATATGTAAGGGACCCTGATTTTGCCATATATCTAACCCTGTTGCAGTGATCTGTTCTGTGATTGCCTGAAACCACACATTCTGATCCTGCTCTGTCCATTCACCTCTCACAAATAACTTATGCAGAAGGTGTTCTCTAGCCATATTGATATCTACCAATGTCGCCATTCTGGAAATATTAATTTCCTTCCTGACTTACAGAAATTTTCTTTTATTTTTGCAAAACAGACCGATTCCTTAGAGCGTTCCCTTTCGAGGGGGAGCTTTTCACAGTGTAACACAGCGTGGTAGCCCAACAGGATTTATGTACCCTGTCAGTTAGCACACTGTATTAGACTGTCACAAGTGGTATGTCTAATTCAGAAATCCTGCGCACGAGCCCCCAATCTGTAAGTGGTTTCAACCCAGCACTCCACCTAAGTAAATGCCTAGCATGTGATGCCCAGCTGGAACCCTTAATTATATATTTTTATGTCTAAAGTTCTTTCATTTCTGAATGATGTACCCTTATATTGTGCCCCTCTCTTTGAATCCCCCCCCCCCGGTCTCACTGAACCAAGAAGTAGGTTGTTTTGCAAAGTTAAAAGATTTATTTTATGAAATTGAACAATATATATATCACACCTTTATGAATTTTAACAATATCTAGATATCACACTATTAATATTTATACAATGATCAGCGTTGGGTGATATCACAACAATCAACAATCTCTTTAATCAGAATGAGTATGGATGAGAAGCATAATGTAGCATTGAATAAAACTTTGTGTGGGTTCAATAAAACACAATGATAGGAAATTAATGCAGCACAGAAATAATACTTTTGTGTGTTCAATCAAATGCAATGTAATCACTCTTTCCTCCTGATACTACTCAATCCCCCCTAATATGCAATATAGAGATGTAAGGGGAGAAAACAGGTTTCAGGAATAAACACACTCAACAAATGCAAGTTCAATCCCAATTCCCCCAGCAAGCAGAGAGAAACAGGAATGATTTTAAACAGGTCAAATGCTTTTCAATGTGGCTTTGAATGAATAGGAAAAACACTAAAAATTGATTTAATTCTCTAAATTGATTCAAAACTAGTGGGAGCCGCTTTGGATAGCTTCAGGTAAACACTAGCAATGATGGTTGAATGACTGGCAGATAGGAAACTGAATTCAGAGGTTGAATGCAAGAAATAGCTATTAGGATGCCGTTCTATGTTCATTTCAAAGCATCAATTTGACACTTAGATTTCATTTCTAGCATGTACGGTTCAGATGTTATGAAGGTTTTAGTAGAGGTCGATTTTTCTGAAAAAGAGTCAAGATTTTCAATGAAAGATGCGCTTTTGAATATTATAAACAAAGATTTTTTACACTAGGGCGTCTATGAAGCCACAAGCTACACGACGATCTAGTGACGCCCCCGGATGGTTTCTATCTGCCGAGACACTTGCCTTTCTTCAGTAAATATGTCAGTGCAAAGATGAATTTATTACTACAATTAACAAAGGACTGTATGGATGAGGGAAAGATTCAGAACAGACAAAAGAGATTCTAGAATGCAGGCTGGATATGTTGGAATGGGTTGGATGGAATTACTTAAGCTAATAGATTGGCTATGGACAATTCTCTGCTAAATACTCACAACTATGGCTTAGGAATAGGCCTGTCAGGATCTGGTCAAAGGTTTTGGACTGGAATTCTGCTAGCCCACCAGACAGGACTCAGGCACCCGGTTCTGTACTCAGCACGGCACTGGGTCTCTGCACGGCTCTCTGGACTGGATCTGACGGGTTGGTTCTGGAGTTAGCTATCTGGTTACAGCTCTGCTCTACTGGTTGGGATCTCTGGTTTCTGGCAAGAGTTCTTGGCAAGAAGCAGAACACAGCACGACCAGGCTGTTCAATTTTTGATGTGCCCCTTGGAAGTCTGGGGTTAAAATCAGGTTGCAAGATTTTAAAGGCCAAGTTGAGAAAGGTTCAGCTCTGGAATTGGGCCTTCTGCTTTCAGAGTTCTGGAGTCTGGATCTGGATTCTCCTGCAGAGTGCTTCGCCAGTATATCAGTTGATGGGTGAATGTGTGTGTATCGTCCTAGGTCCTAAACAGTCCCTATTTATCTATTTCCCAAAGGGGTGGATAGGCTGAGTATACTAAGCCCACCCTCTAGGAATCTGATTGGTCAGAGTATTCCCTCTCTCCTGATTTGAGAAGGAAACCTAGTGTCATAGTGATGCTGCAATTTACAATACAGGGAAAATCTCCCCTTTGGTTCTACACAGAAAATCTATTTTTCATAGAAAGCATATCTACAATATCACCAACTTGCTAATAATACATATTCACATCAAATATTTAATAAAGCATGTATCTGTCCGAGTCCCATCTTCTTCAGAGTTTCAGTTCCACACTGACAGTTATTTGCGCTTTTGGTTGATTACCCAGTGTCAGATCTGCACACATGTTTCCACATAGATGCGCATGACATCTGGGCATAATCCTGTAAATATTCATATTCCTAGCATGATCACATTTGCTACAATATCAACATTTTAGTGGTCCGGTCTCTGAATATCGCACAGATTCCAGAGTAGTTTCAAACTGTGAGCAGAAATTTCATTTTAACAACACTATATTACAGATTTTTACCAATTTTGTTCAGTTTTCTATGAGTCTTTTTCAAAATATACTTTTCTTTTTTTCGAATAAACAAAACTGTCTGTCCCCACCTCCAAGGTTTGGCTGGGTCAGAGCAAACTGAGCCTCTTCCTGCCAGCAGTTGTTTTCTGTCGACACCCGAATTTGCATTTCATTTCAGTTCAAGAAGCCTATTGTCTCTTTCCCAGAGCAGCAGAGCAAATCCCCTCCCACCTCCATTCACAACCCCATGCCACTTCCTGAGCTGAGAGCAGGGGGGAAGATGCTTTTGTTTGAGCAAACTGGGGAATGTGCCTTTGATGTCCAGTGTGGCTGCATTGGTTCACTTTTAAAACACTGCTTAAAATGGTCTTTTCTACAATAAAATTACATTTTCAGCAAATATACACACAGATCTCTTCATTTCAGTCTTTTTCAAACATAGAGATTGAACTGTAGCAACCCATATTGCTTCTGCTGGCAAGTCTCTTCTTTTCTACAATTTGATTTTAAGACACAGTTTTAAACTGACAGTATAAGTAATGACAGCTAGGACGAAGGAGAGCGGCGGTACTGCGCCCATTTCTGACATATTTTTCCCATGCAAGCACCTTTTTTATGATTAAAGGTGTTTCTCCTGACATTGTGCTTATGGGGGTTCCTTAAAAAAGGTGATGGTGAACACCCCACAAGGATTTTGGATCCTCTCTGTTGTTTGTGAATCATTATTTTGCAAATTTAACAGCCAAGGAAAAACGGATTTTAGGCACTTCTGGGTTGTCCTTGGGATGTAGCACTGCCTTTTCAAGCCGTTCTATTTTACTCTGTTGGCAGCCCCATGCCAGGTTTTTGCAGTGTGGTCTCCTGTTTTACCACTGACATAGGCAAAAATAGATTTGGCAGCCTATTTTTCAGGTTTCTCTGCGCACTTCTCACAGATTTTTAGCGTGCATAAGGCTTTCCGGCGGCCATTCTGTTGTTTTTGATGAAAGCAGCGCACATTGATGTTGCAGGGCATAGACTAGTGGGTCAGAACATCCCACAATTCCCTCCTTGGGTGAGATTTGATTGTCTCCACTGGGAGAATTAACTGTATTTTTGGGGGCCTCTCACTTACATACTGCAGCCAAGTTTAGTCAGTCAATGGCTGATCCAGTTGTGCCGGATTGTTTGTACTAAATTCAATGTTGTTGGTGATGTGCCCATTCAGGATGAAGAGCCAGCAGGGAGGCAGCTGGACAACGGTCTGATGAATTTGGACTGGTTCCACAGTGTGTTTGGTAACTTTCAGGAACCTCCTGCAAGGAGGATGAACAGTATGGGCTCTGATTGGGAGTGGGTTGATTACTATTTTGGTAATTTCAAGGAGCCGTCTAGGAGGGTGATGTATGATTTATCACCATTTGGTGTAAGGTTCTAGTATTATGTCTGTTGGGCCACTTTTCAAGTTTGCTGCGGTATATAATGGTCACTAAACAAAGTTTTTTTATGTGTTTGAGTAACTTAACCATTCATATTTTCACAGGAACGTATCATTAAGACCCTGCAAGCTTAAAAATATGGTATTGTGATACGGTGTTCATTGTTCTTATAGACCATTTTTAACGCTCAATTAGTCATTTGGTATGTGTGTGGAGTGGAGTTTGGTTTGTGGCTCGCATTTGTGAGTTTTGAGTGGATTGACATTTACTGCATTAGATTGGGGACTAGAGGTTCTTAGTTTGTGTGCTATGACAGGAACTTGGTGGGACTAGCTCAGTTAGTAACTGGCTATGGTAGCATACAGCGTTGAGATTAACTAGGTTGTTCCTGGTCATTAGGTGCCTTTGTATTTGGCATGTAATATCAGACTTTTGTGGGTACGATTGTGTGAGCCTGATGAGTTGTCGCGTGATGTAAATAAATAAATGTTTCATGATCCAATGCTCAATGCAGATTTGTATTACTATGTATCCTAACCTGACATTTCTTTCCACAGCTTCTTCGGTATCAACCCTGCAAGCTTAAACGGTGGACTCTTTTCTGGTGTCTTTGTTCTTAGTGTTAACCATGTTTATGCTTTATTCGTTGTTTCGGGTGCTTTGGGTAAGGATTTGTGGAGGTTCTGTGTGCAAGTTTGAGTGGATAACATAGTATTGAGTCGGATCAAAGGGTGAAAGTTGAGTTGGGATATATTGGTGTGAAATTTGGTATTGTACAAGTGGCACCAATGTGCTGAGACTTAATCTCAGTGGTGTCACAAGGTATCATTGGTGTTCTTGTACTTGTAGTGAAGTCGAGTAGGCTGAAGCATGTGTGCCACGCTTAGTGTATTTGTCTATTTTGTGGTTGGAAAAGTTGGGGGGGGTGCTTCCCTGTTTTGATGTTTGGTGGTATTGGCCTGCCACAGTGAGGTTGATGGGTTTTGTGTCATAGAAGCCCTATTTGGTCTGTTGGTGTTGGGAAATTTGGTTGGAGGTTGTGTAATTATTTTTGTGGTAGTAAAGTATATCTTACATTCATTGGTCTACTGTGGTTGACGTTATAAACATTGTAAGGAGGGTGATGTGTTAAGTTTGGTCTTATTTCTTTGGGTGTTTGTGTGGCTCTCAATGGAATGTGAGTATGGAATGTTTATTGTTGTTATGAAGTGAGCATTTCACTTAATTCACCTGGGGCTGGCTGTGCCTGTTAGTCAGACCGGTGGATGTCATCCTGTTCACCTGTAATCTAATCTTGTGATTTTACCATCTTACTTGTCATTAATTACAAGTCTCATTAAAGCGCTGTGATTACTTCATGAGCTTGTATCTCTCTTTCAACTCACAACCTTCAGATCTAACACTCCCCCTCTTCCTTCTTGCCCATATACCAGCGTCCCCTCTCTTCCCCTGTAACTCTTTCCTAACATCTACCCTCTTCTGATACTGTTCCCTCTGTTTCCCCTACACAGTGCCTAATCCACTTAATATGCCACTCAACCTCCCCTCTGCCATTTCCTTTTCCTCTCCCCTGCCCTCTTCCTGCTTGCATACCCTTCCCTATATCTACCCCTTTTCCATTTCCCCTTTTAAATCCCTCCGCTCTGCCTACCACCTCTCTATATGAGCCTCTCTTCAATATGTCCAAATGCCTTCTGTTCCCCTCATCCTTGACCATTCCCTTCTATCCCTTCCTCCTCCATCTCCACATCAACATATGTTGCTCCCCTCTCATCCCTTCTCTGCAACACCCCATGTCTTCACATTCCCCATCCAGTCTCTTCCCCTTGCCCATTCCCCCTCCTCTTCTCACCCCACTCTTCTCCAGTGCTCCCACTCCTACCCCCCATCTCTTGACTCTCTCCCTCTCCTCCCACTGGCCCACTCACACCCTCACCCCTCAACCTTACAACCACTCTCTTCTACCCCAGTCTCCACCTCTGCCCCTCTTCAGCCCTCTCCCTTCTTCCCACCCATTCTTCCTTCAGCCCACTCTTTCCTGCCACTCCCTTTCCCCTGTGCTACTGCCCCCACTCTACTCCTTCCACCTTACCTTTGCCCTTCCTTCCACATTCCTCATCCCAACATTCTCCCTACCTTCCCGCCATCCCCTCAAATGCATTCCTCGATCTACTGCACACTCCTACCCCTCCCCAGAATACCTCTCAGCACCATTCCACTCTCCCTAATGCACATTCCATCTTCCCATGCCCTATATCATCTCACTTCACTATCCCTTCCCCCTTCCCTTTCACATTCTGCTCATAGTCTCACGATCTTTCCCCTCTCTTTATAGCTGGTCCCCATCTTCCCTTATCCCCCTTATCCCCATTACGCTCCTATTAACCCCACTCCTTCCCCTATCTTCACCATGCCTGCATGTCCACCTATCCCTTCTTTTCCCTTTCATCTCAATTTCCTCTCTCCTCCATCTTCCCTAAATCCCACACTCTCCATTTTACTGCTACTCCTACCCCTCTCTTTCTTTCACCCTGTATCTCCCTCTAGCCAATTCCCCTCTTCGCTCTGTCCATCCTCCCCACCAATGTCCTACACTTCTACTCCCCTTTTCTACTCTCCTGCTTGCCCTCACACACCATTTTACCCTCTCCTTTGCCCTGCCCCATCTCCATTCCTTCTCTCCCTTCCTCAAAATTCCTCCACACCCTCACTGATTACCTGCCCTATCTCCCAAGCCCCCAATCCCATAACCCACTCCCACCATTACTAAACTGTTATGTTTTCACTCCACCTCTCCAGTCATTATACCTTTTGCCCTTTGCCCTTCTTGCTCCTTGTCTTTCCAAGGTCCGGTCCAGCATAACTTGATCCGCTGGAGCTGCTAAACCCTGCAGACCCACAAAGGCATTTGTTTAACAACTGAATCAATCCGCAGCTGAAATCCAAAACACCCATGGGGCAAAGGGGAAGTGGATTTAAGAAAAAAACTGATTTCTGTCTTCTATTTTCGTGACAATCTGCAGAGAGCGGGTCAACACAAGGATCATGGATTATTTTTATTCTTTCACCACACCCATCCTCCAATACCTATGGAACAACTAGTACCTGTGTTCCTCCTCAAAGAGCTGGGAGCAGTTGATTGTTTCCTGCGTGAATGCCAGGGAACTTTGATTCCAGTTGAACTATCCCAGATTTGGATGCTTGAGATTCCAGAAAAATGATTGAACAACCAACTTTATAATTTGAACTTTAAGTTTTAAGTTTTAAATGACTTCCTATAACTGAGGACTTTGCCTAGCACCTATCTAATTACTCTATAAGCAAGGAATTCCTCAATTTGCTTGTTACTGCCACGGTCTTTAAAAGGGAAAGTTCTTCAGTGTAAATCCGAACCAGGACTGTTCTAATTACTTCTCTGAGAGACTGAGACACTTTCCCTCAGTTGACGATTAATGCTGTGGCTCTGTAGAGTTTACCGCTTCCTTCATAAGCGAGAGCACTCTTAATGAGAGACACTAACTTCACTGTTGCATAGTGGCCTGAGGATCCCTCAGGCCCTGTGCCGCATCGCAACCATCGATCAACAGAGCACACTCGACACATTGTTGCTTGTCTGGGCTCCATGGGTGCTCTGGCACACATGTGACTTGCTCCGTTTATTATCCACAAGCGGCGGAGTTAGGTCACTCCACTGCGTGTGTCTGTTAAAGACACAGACACCACACCCACCCCTTTATCATAACAGAAAACACTGTAAACAGGAGCTGGATACCCTCCCCCAGCTTCTAGAAGAAACTGGCATTTCTCGTGACTGTCGCCTTTCCATCTGACGCCGTTATCATCGAGCCATTCACTGGATTAATGTCCATGGGATTGGGCTCATACGTCAATGACATTTTTTCTCTTGGGTGCCGGTTTCTTATCAGGACTTCATCACCCAGGGCCAGCTGTTGTTGTCAGAGGTCCCTTCTCAAATTCTCTCCCTCTGTCCAATGTCTTCGGTTCCACTCCACCTGGTCAGCATCAATTATTGCTGGTTCCCTTGGCACAGCTTCTGGCAGAAGGCCTCTCAGCATCTTTGAAACATGGCTTTGGTGACTCCAGTGGAGCCATGAGGGGTCACTCGCTACTGCCGAAGGAACTGGTACAACGCTCTTCGTAGGCTCTGACCTTGCACATGGGCAATCCTAAAGACCTTATTCAAAGACCTCATAAATCTTTCTGCATCGCCATTAGCCTGTGGCCAGATTGGCGTCACTTTCCAGTGATGTATTCCGTACTCTTCCATTAGCTGGGCGGAGCTACCACCTTGGAACGGTGGCCCATTTTCTGAGCAGAGCGACTGGGGTAATCCATATGTCGCAAATATTTTTTCTAGGGCCACTGCCACATCATTAAATGCTACAGAATCTAGGAACTCCACTTCAGGGTACCTTGACCATTGGTCTACGACTACTAAGAAATGAACACCCCTTTCTGTGTATCCAAAGTCTGCGTGCATACACTCAATCTGAGGATCTCTTTGCACTGGTGAGGCCGCCTGGCACCACACAAACGACACCACAAACTCCTCCTCCTCCACTCACTCCACTCACCTCTGCAGGTCAGGGAACACATCTTCAGACAAAGCCTGGCTTTGGTCTTGGCCATCCCTTGGTGTCCTTGGTGAGCCAGCTCAATCACCTGCTGTATTTTGCTAGCTGGCACCACCATTTGATCCCCACTTCTACATAGCAGTAGACCAGACTCCACAAACGTCAGCTCCTCCTGTACTCTCCAGAGATGCTCTAAAGTCGTTTGAGCTTCCTGAGTCCTTTTCCCTAGGCCTTCAAACACTGACTTCCACTTACCTTGAAGGAGCACGTCTCTGAGGATCTGAAAACATTTGTCTCCCTCAGATGCATTTTCCAGCTCTTGGATGGTCATAGAGTTTAGGGTAGTGGGCTCCACCAGAAGTTGGACGTATTTGTCAGCCTTTTCAACACTTGTTTCGTCTTCTTTGTCCACCCCCACCCGGGGTTGTCGCAACAGATAGCCAGCCACGTTATTGGTCCCTGGCTGGTAAACTAGTGACAATCCATACTCCAAAAAAGCCAGCATACATCTTTCAATCCAAGCTGGCGGCTTGGATGATGATCCTGCCATGATTGGCAGCTATGGCTTGTAGTCCTTCACTACCATCACTGGCCTGCCAAGTAAATACAAGCAGGAATGCCAGCACCCCCACTATACCGCTAGAGCCTCATGCTCTAATTGTGAGTACTCTTGCTCCGTTTCAGACAGTACTCGACTGGCCCATGCTATGGGCCAGTCCTCGCCTTGGTTATCTTTCTGCATCAGGACAGCTCCCCGTCCGAACGGGCTGGCGTCCACCACCACCTCAGATGGAAGAGAAGGGTCAAAGAATGCCATTGTGTCATCGGCTGTGTCATCCCTTCACATCCTCGAACGCCTCATGCTTGAGAGGGCCCATTGGCAGGTAGAATCCTTATGGGAGAGGCTCCTCAGGGGTTCTGACCTCAAGGCCAGGTTCCTAATGAACCAGCCACAGTATGTCTCAGATTCCGGTGGTTTTGTATTAATTACTGTACCCGTATCACTAGCCCACTCATCACCGGAGGTTTCTGTGTTGAAATCCGATGGCTCATCGGAAGATGTCTCCACAGTCCTTTCTCCCCACATGCTGGTTGTCATCTTCTTAACTGTCTTGCCCTTTTGCTTGAAGAGATAGCAATGGCTCCCCCGGAGGCTACTTTGCCAGTAAGGCGAACTTCCCGGCGACAGTGACTCTGGGGATCCCACCCCAAACCAGGGGAAAATCTTGGCGGAAAAACCCTTCGTAGATTCTGGTCGGTGAAGTATATGGTTTGCGGATTGTAAGGGAATCATTCCTTGTATTCCAGTTTCTTAAAGAGGAGTACGGGATCCAGCATGTACTAGGGTGTGAAGGGTAAGCAAAGAATGGGTGAAACGGGAGGTAACAGCGGCGGGAAGCGCTTAGAGTGCAAGAGAAGCAAACTGAAGAATACACACTGTGAAATGCAGACGCATGGGTTGACAGCAGCCAGGAAAGCCACGTGTGTAAGCGGCGTAGGAAAGCCACATGTGTAAAGCGGTGTAAGAAAGCTGTGTGTGCAGAGCAGCTTGGAGAGCCGCAAGAGTACAGCTTATCAAGGACAAAAGCAACTGCCTGAGAGCAGCAAGGAGTATTATGAAGCAGGTCAGTGGGGGGAGGGAAGAAAGGCAAGGGGAAAGCGAGTCACATGAAACAGGAGCGCTGTCTCAAACAAGCGTTCGAAAGGAATGAAAGTTGCAAGGCACCAGTTGCCTCACCTGGATGCTAATTATAGTCTGCCGGAGTCCCGGAAAAAGACTAGAGCGTGCATCTCGATCCCGACGAAAGAACATGTGGTCTTTAGTCCTTCTTCCATCTCGCCCATTTGTCCCACATCTTCCACGGGCGGTTTATGACAGTATGTCACCATACCCAGGAAGCTACGAACTCCATCAGTTTTCCAGGGGCTTTGCTTCCATAATGTCTATCCAAAGAATTCAATGCTCATTCACAGAAACTCGCCCTTCTCCTTGTGTAGCATCAGGCCCAATGCTTGGATGCACTTGAGAGTCTTCACTAGGCGTGACCTATGTTCCATTTCTTACTTGGCCAACACCAGAATATCATCACTGATGTTCAGTCCATCCAAGTCTGCCAGGACTCCAGGTATTAGTTTTTGAAATACTTCTGCTGCTGATGACACCCCAAAGCTCAGGCACTTATAACGATACAGTCCACGGTTTGTGGTGAACATCATAATGTATCTGGAGTCTGGATGTAATACGACCTGGTGGTATCCCACCCTTAGGCCCAGTTTGGAAAAGAACTTTGCACCTTGCAGCTCTATGATGATGTCGTCTATCGTCAGTGTGAGGTGTCTTTCCCTTGTGATGGCCTTGTTGGTAGTCTCATGTCTACACAGATCCGGACCGAGTCAGGGTGCTTTGGTTTGTGGGATACCACTATAGGAGATACCCAGGCTGTTGGACCATCCACTTTTTCAATAATGCCCAACCTTACTAGGTTCTCGAGTTCCTTGTTTACTAGGTTCCATAGATGGAACGGAACCCTTCAGAGTCTCAGGGCCACTGGCTGGATTGACTCTTTGATGTGCAGTCTCACTGGCTCACCGACCATCTGGCCAATCTCCTCAAACAGCTGCTCAAACCTCTGGAGAATGCCTTCCACATCCTCAACATAAACTCCATAGGCTAAACTGACAATTCCTAAAGCCTCTGCAGCTGCACAGCTCAGCAGGGTGTTATGGCTCACATCTGTGATGTAGAAGCAGGCTTTAATGGAGCTGCCTCCATGATCAATTTTTGCTATGAAGGCTCCCACCAGCAGAATAGGGTGTTCTCCCCGAATGTGAAAATGCATGTTCTGGGTTGATGCAAACATGGGGGGGCAGCCATTGCCTCATAGTGCACACTGCCCATCACATTGACAGAAGCACCAGTGTCCAACAACACCGGCAAATCATCCACTTGCACTGTGCACTCACTGGTACACAATGGCCACATTGGACGGGCGCTGTTGTCTGAAGAAACCTGCTCGAACGGGTCGCCTCTGTACCACCACCGGCAGTGGTTTCCGGCACATGCGTGCATAATGGTCCATTATGCCACACCTTCTGCATGCTTTTCCTTGTGCAGGGCACTCCACGGGGTGTGGCAGATCATAGCCACACTTCAGGCATGACTCAGGTACTCTGCTGCATTTGTCCCTTGGCAAACCTGCCAGTTGATGTGGCCTTCTCACCCCTTGGCCTCGCCCAACAGCACACTCCTCCTCCGCCTTGCCAGGTCAAAGAGCAGAATCCATTTTGGATGCTGCCATTTCTGCAACTTCGTGTGATCTTTACAGATCCAGGATTCGCAGCAGTGTGAGGCCTGGCTCCCTCAAAACTTGACACCTTAGTTTTCCGGATGTGCATCCCTGGATGAGCTGGTTTCATATCATTGCTTGTTCGTTGTCCCAGTTACAGGATATTGCCATGCATCGAAGGCGACCATGAAATGTGTCCAGGGACTCATCATTCTTCTGTTTTGCACTGCACATGATGATTCGTTCATAGTCTACATTTACAAGGTGCTTGAAGTGTTCCTGCAGTGCATTTTCCGCCTCAGCGTAGGACCCACCGGGCAGTTGAAGAGATTGGTATATTTGACGCGCTGCTTGTCCAGCAGAGTATAACAGCATGGCTACCTTGCTCTCCTCATCCGTCTCTCCTGTGGCCTTGAAGTATATGTCCATGTGGTCGATCCATGCCTTCCACTCGATGGGGCTCCTGACACATCAAATTCTGACATGGGCGTTAATGCCCCCTGCTGGCATGGGGCCCAAGCCCCTCCCAGTGCAATAGGCACTGCTGCTGCAGGTGCCCTCCTGCCTGCTGGTATTTGACATGATGGTGAGCGCACAAGCACCCTCTTCTATAAAGGGCCGCAACTCACCAAACAAATTGAGCATGCTAAGAGATGTTTGTTTGTTTGTTTTATTCACTTTTTATATGCGCCAGAGCCAGGGGTAGCAGGGCGCAGTGGCAAGAAAATGCTAAATTTACATGGTTACAACATAGCATGGGCATACAGTATAAAGTACAATAAAGGTCTTTAGAGCACAAATAATTACAAAAAGTACAATGTTCCAGAGAGGTCAATCAGAGTTGCAGATGTAAAGAATTAATGAGAGTAAATACAGTGGGAGGTAGGTGACGCAGGTCAGCTAAGGTCAGTCAAAGTAAGAAGTTGAATGACATTTTGTCTGAAACGGGGGTAGGGCAAGTCCATTCTCAAGTCTTGTGGCAGTGAGTTCCAGGTTTTTGCAGCCTTTACCGGGAAGCTATTTCCACCGATCGTGGTGAGTCTAAAGTTCGGTATTGTCAAGCAGTTAGAATTGACAGCTCTAGTCGGTCTGAGAGATGTTCTCCTGTGGAATTTGTCAATCAGGTATCTGGGGGCAGAATTATTGAGGGCCTTGTGGGTCACGGATAACATTTTGAGTTTTATTTTGTTGTCCATGGTCAACCAATTGTGAGTAGGTGTGTGAGCACACCTACCACCAACACACAGCATCCTCTTGGCCACACTCAGGATAGGTGAACAGGGCAGAACACCAGGACACCACTCTCAACCTTCAACTGCCAGCTGTGTCCCTCCCACTGTCTCATCTCTTTTCATTATTTGTCCAATTCCTCCCCACCTCTTGAGTCCATGAGAATCAGGGTCTCTCCTTCACTAATGCTTCCTCGCCACAGTGGGGATTCCAAAAACTGTGCGCGGGAGGCACTGAGAGCTCCAAAAGGAGCCGCAACCTCCCTCACCACATTGCACAAAATGGCCGCCAATCGCATCAGAGGCGCTACCCTGCGGCGTGAGAAGAGCGTTATCACCAACATCTCACTCTGAACTCACTGCTGCTTTATTCCCGCGGGTCTGTGCACCACAAGTCCCACCCCGCCACCAACATAACACACGCAACACATTTTTGCTTGCTCAATGGGAGCTCTGGCGCACATGTGACCTGTCCTGTTTATTATCCACATGCGGCAGAGTTACGTCACTCCACTGCTTGTGTCTGTTAAAGACACAGACACCACATTCACTAGGGTAAGCACATGCTGTTGCTAATACACTGCTTCCACTACAGATGTGTGCGCACTCGCTTTCAATTTCTTTTTCACTCGGAACGCCATTCTCTTTCCTGAAATGAAGTCTGAAGCTTTCAAGTGAATTTCTTGCGAGTCACGTTTAAATCTACACAGAATACCTATTAAATACACTAAAAACGGTAAGATCAACAGGAACAAATCTATTTTGACATTTCAAAGCGCTTTTCCTGCTACGTTCGTTTATGTAAAAGTCACTACAATGGAAACACTGCACCCCACCGTATCACTGAATGTCCCTTGCAGGTTTCAGCACAACAATGTTCTCTTCCAAATGTGCACTCTGCCTCCACCTGAATTTAGACTTTAGATCTGGTAGCTTCACCTAAACAGGACCTTCCTGCCGGACATGGGCAATGAGAGACAGTTAAGAATACATGATGGAGCTGCAAGTGCAGTAACTCCACCAATCAGCTTTCAGTTCATTTTCCTCCATGCTGACTTGGGATGTTCACATTCTTCTGAAAGATAGTTGAGGCCCAAACCAACCCATTTTCTCCCCGGTGTACACCCCAGTGTGTATGTGTAACCCTGAGCCCTGACCACCCAGAACTGACATTCCTAACTCCTCTTCCCCTCTTCTCTCCCCCTTGCCTCCACTACTCTTTCCACTCATGCTCCCGCCTGCCTCCCCTCCTCCAGCTCTACCCCTCCCTTCTCACAGTCACCTCCCCTACTCTGTTCTACCTCTCACCCTCTCCGTCTCACCCCTCTTGCCCTGTCATCTTTTAGTCCCCCACCTCTCTCCTCTATCCCTTTATTTCTACCCTCCATTACCTTCTCACCACTCACACCTTTCCCACCACTCACTCCCATTCTCTCCCTCTCCAACACACTCTTTCCCATCCCACTAATGTCCCCACCCCTTTTGCCCATCCCCTCTACCTCCCAGCGATTTCCCTTTAACATTTACACGTTTAGCCCTTTCATTTTCCCCTTCCTCTTACCTTCAGCCCTTCTGTACTTCCTCTCTTCTCTTCACTCCCATTTCCTTCCTTCCTCCTGTGGCACCCCATTACCATGCCCCCTCTCATCCCACCTTCTTTTGCCCCCCCACTGTCTAACCTTCCACCCTCTACTACTTTCACTCAATCCTGCTCCCCTTTCTCTCTCCCCTTCCTGCTACCCATTATTTTTCTCCCCCTGCCCTTTTTTTATGCCCTCCTCTCTCAATCTCCCACTCTACATAAAATTCTGTATTCCCCACTTCCTATTTCCCCTGGCCATTTTCCCTCCTCCCATCTTCTCTACATCTATCGTCTCATCTCCCCTTACCCTTTATCCTCCCTCTCCCCCTCTTATCTGCCTCTCTTCAACCCACAACATCTCCCCCTCCCCTCACCATGTCTCCCTTGCTACAACCCCTCCCGTCACACTGTGCCCTCCTGCTCAGTCTACCTCTCCCCTTTCTCTCTCTAATCCACCCTCTAACCATTTGAGGCCCCAGCCTACCGGACTTGCAGAGGTTGAAGAAGAATGCTGAACACCCCACTAACCCCTTCAGAACAGTCTAACCCTGAGAATGAAACTACATTACAGGTTAGAAACCCCTGGGGGAAAGGGGATGGAGACAAAATTATAAACTTTCAGCTCTTCGGTTCCCCACTCTCAGATTCAGGATTGCTCTTCCTCTACAGCTGCCTCGGTCTTCAATGATGGGAATACCTGGATCTATAACAGACATAAGAACCCTTTAGTATCTTCTTTGAAAAACGCTGCTTAGCTTTAATGTTATGTTTTATCTCGCACTCAAAGTACCTGATTGTCTTCGCTGAAAGCTTGAAGGCGGAGAAATTATTCACTCACTCACGAAAATCAAATGTTCTTAGATTTTCAGAAAAAATCTATTTCCTCCACCTTGTTGCCAAAAATACTCAACAAAGTTCACTGTGCTCTTTCATTCAACACTTGTCTTTTCAGTTTAACTGTCACTGCGCTGCCCACGCCTTTTCAACTTGTAATCCTTAAAGTCTTTAATCTTTCCCTTTTTCATTTCACTTTTGATTTTCTTTCTTCAGTTAAAGTCTCTCCATGCTGCCTACGCCAGGCATAATTAGCCGTTCAGTTTATCTCGTCACCCTGCTTATGATTCCCTATTCCTTGAGTTACCACTGTGCTACCCACGCAGTTATATTTATCAATTCTCCAAAGGGAGTTGTGGGGATGGGCCTTTAATCACCTTAACCCAAAACAGGCCCACCACTTTAGAAGCGAGTACACAGTTGTAAATTAAGCAAGTTTATTGTGCAAAGCTCCGGGGAGTGGTTAGATGGTGTTGCAGTATCAAACGAACCCAAGTCTCAAAAATAAAACATCAGTCGGCATCTTATATACTTTTTGCAACAATTTAAAACACTCCCATATACTTTATTACATTCCACTACAAAAATATAATTGGACAAATCCTCTTCAAAGAAATCCTGTCTTTTCCCAATTCTTCCATTTTCATTGGGTCTTTTCTTTTTTATCCTCTTCAGATCATATTCAAAACACACATCTTCGGAGTCATCATAGTAGGTCATGACATCAGTACATGGTTAAACATTGGTATTGAAAATATAATTCATTGCTAGTAATAAATGGGCAAACTTTAAGTATGATTGCACATGGCCGCTTATGTATTTTAGCAAATAGATGAAGGCCTGCATAAACATTATTTTCTTTGAACTACTGATTGAGATCTCAGTTCCCCAGACTCCTGGCACCTCTAAAAGACCTTCTAATTTATGCAGCCACATAACGCTTCTGATGACCTAGAAAAGCACTTAACCGCCACACCCTGGCCTCGGGCCTCATGTTTTTTACTACCAAACAAAAGACAAACCCCTGCTGAAGATTTTAATACAAAGGGCGAGATAACATATGTTCCCTTGCGGGACTGTAAACTTTGTCCTGTTCAAACGCTCCTCTTGTTACTAGGTAACTCATTCTTCTTTCCGTCAAGAATGTCCCTGCTACTTAAAAATCATGTGTAACAGCTAACCGTGGAGCAAGGCAACCCATTGTGTGGATTGTGTTTGTGTCGCATTTTCCGTTTTAATATTGTATCTTTCTATGTGCGTGAAGATCTAATATGTATGAATTATCAACAATTGTACACTAAAAGTAACATTTGATACATATGGATTTGCAACACTACCCCAGTTTGCTGCCACCCCAGTCATCAATATGGTGTGCTCAACATGAATCTCTTGTAAAAATGGGGACCCTCCTTGACCACCCCAACATTCCCCCTTTAGTTAATACTTTAACTAACAAATCAAAATAATCTTCTTGGGGAACATCTCTACAACCATCTCTCACTCCGGTATCAATATGGGCATACTCCTTTGCTGAATCAACCCAACTCGTTTCCGTAATCTACCTGCCGCTCCACACAAATGCCAATTTGGTGGAGGAAACAAAACAGCTTCAGTTTGAGTACCCGTATGGAATGAAGTAGCGGGGGCCATAGCCCTGGACAGGGTTAGGTTCATCATGGCAGCAACTGGTGGTACCTGGGCAGAGCAACATCGTAGGATTAGTTGGCAGGAACAACAAAGAATAAATAAAAAGACAAAAATAGACATCAGAATCTTCACACGAAGGCTCAACCAGGAAGGCACCCATGAAAATAAAGAGTCAATCCATTAGTTATTGGTGACCCCAGCCTCAGTTTCCGTGATCACTTTCGGTTTATGCAGGACAGCAATAGTTCTGTTGAGCGTGCCATTTCAGTGTCATTGCAATGCACAAATGTGCAGCAGGTACTCCGATTTTCCGGCATACTCTGCTCTCCATTGCTGTCAAGAGTTCGAGTATGTACCGGTATTGCAAAGTTATGGCCTCAGTGCCTTTAATTACTCCTTAATGGCATTAAACACTGACTCAGAAGTGTTTATGAATATCAAGAGTTAATTCCTGGTCACCTGGCGCCATTTGGCATTTGCCGCTGCTTGTGCTCCAGGTTCCAGGAGTGAGGTGAAAAAAGTCCTGTGTGGCTAAACAGCCAATATCAATCAGCAATGTCCACTAAGGCCTGTGATGAGGCTGCTGAGAGGTAATTGGACCTTTTCCTTCATTGTAAGTGTCTGGGATTTTTGTCATGAAACATAATATTTGTTTTGTCTATATATGGTGGTGAAGGGGGCGAAAGGAGCACAGGGGACGAAGGGGGCACAGATGCAATTTCGGGCATTGCATGGGCCAAAATCAGGGGCTCATCAGGGATCACAAGGACAGGCACATGAAGGATAAAGAGACTGCACCCACCTTGCCAGGCTGGAGGCAACTGCCTTTATGTACTCTGTCCGCAGATCCAAAAGTTGTCGAAGCGCAGCCGTACCTCCAGGCAAATCTGCAATCCATAGAGTGTTAATGCAGTTCCCATTTGTGCCAACGGTCACCATTCCATCACCCTTAAAACATAGAGAAATAAGGTGTAAGTGTCTGTATCTTAACAGGTTTTATGAGCTCTTTGAGCCACATCGGATACTGCAAATGATTTCTCCATACTGTCCCACACTCTTTGTTTATTTGTGCCACCCCTTCTTCTGAGAATCCCCTCATTCTTCCAGGTGTGCAACTCTTCACCCCCTCCTCCCATTGATTTTTAGAAAAAATCACTCCACCCAAGATCAATTGGACTCTTTGAGTACACCTAATATTTGTGTGCCTTGCCCGCTCGGCCATTGAACAATTATCGTCACTTGGTATGACTGATGCTATAATTGACTGCCCTTTAAACTGCAATTGAACCCTGCACAGGGCTAAATGCATGTCATGATGCCTGCCCCCGGGGACCCAGACCAAGTCCAGCAACCCCGGAAGCAGGCATCAAGTTACCCCAAGCAAGCCCAACAACCCCCGCTAGGGGCTATTTGGGTGCAGTCCTGGCGCCTATGGCGCCAGGCTCATATGGAGAGTCAGTCCTGGCGCCATAGGCGCCAGGCTCATAGATTAAAACTTATCTGATGCAGACCATGCTGCAAACTTACCTGATGCAGACCATGCTCCAAGAGCTCCAAGCCAAACGAGGCTTGGAAGGAACTATTTTACCTAGGGACTATTTTTTTACGCGGGTGGGTCTGGGGAGAAATACTTACCTGGGACTACTTTGGAGGCTATTTAAACAACGCATGAAGAGCAGCACACGCTTCGCGTTACTCTGCATCCAGCAGCGTAACGCTAACCGTGCCTGCAAGTCTGCATCCAGTCTTCTGCCACGCCCGCCTCGAGTTTGGAGCTCCTAGAAAAAAGGGAGAAAGAAGGAGAAAAGGTTAGAACAAGAGCAATACCTTTGATCCTTACCTGAATTCCCGATCCATCGCGCCTTCGAGCTGGAAGAAAGAAGTTATTTTATGCGCGTCGCCTCGCCTGCTGCAGCGCCGCGCTGAACTCACCAGCCTTCGCAGCATCTTCACATTTCACCGCATCCTCCTGCATGTTACTGCAGCACTCCGACACCTAAGGAGAAGACAAGAACAGCAAGGTGAGCCAAGGGAATACACAGAGGAATACCCCCCATAGACTTACCTGATTTTACCACCGGGGGTACTATTCTTCTTCACGGGTAGGCACAGCTTCCAGTGCATCCTAGCCGAACCCCGGCCCCTAAGGGGAAACAAAAGGACAGCAAGGTGAAACAAGGGACTAACAAGGGGAACCCTCCTCACCACAAAAGACTTACCTGATTTTACCGCCGGAGGCATTATTCCCGAGACTTCATACTTTCTCTCAGCGCCTGAATAAGGGAGAAAGCAACAGGTTATATATGGACATTATTTTATCGAACTGTGTTGGATAATACAAATCCTTACCAGAACATTACCGGTTGCCACGAGGAACTCTTCAGTAGGGTCAAGCTGCAACCTGCAAGGAATCGGACAAGAGTGAAAGTCAGGCATTTGAACTCTTACGAACCACATACTTACGGCGTCTTGCCAAGAATATCAGAGTCAATATTTGTCTTGGAACTCACCAATTCCTTCGAGCCAGTGAAGCAACTGGTTATCTACGCGGCCCTGCGCTCAATGCAGGATGGAGAGCTCATCTTTTCAAATCATCAGGTGAGACTATAAGAGGGAACATCCAAGGTGATCAGTGGGGAGAACAGCGGGGTGGGGGGATTTATGCTCAACTCCACGGGTGGTTAATTCCCTTTCTCCACTTGCAGAAGAATATTCCTACGGGCCAAGCAAACGAAGCTCGGTGGGCCAGTCCAGTCCGTCATCTCGGCCCTATGCGTCACATTGGTGGAGACCGCAGCAGTCCAGTCCAGATCGATGCCTCTGTAGGAGCCAGGTGAGCGTAACAGTGCACTAGACATAGCGCATCTGCTACCTCTATCTCATTCAGAATAAACATCCTAGGAACGCTAGAAGCATGTGCTTCCGGTACCGGAAGCACCTCAAGACCTTCCTCTTTGCTTCTGCTTTCGCTCCTCCACTCCCATGCTGATCTCCAAGCTGAAACTGCACTGGTCACCTGGCTATCCTCTTTTCTTAGGCCCAGGTCCCCTCCCTGCCAGTTGCTCACCTGCACTGCCCCCCTGGCAAACCTTGCTCTTGGGGCTGTTTCTGTATCTCTTCAGCCCCCTACCAGCATTTCACACCTAGTGTTTGCACTTACCTTCACCTGCCATCAGCTGGCTGCACTTCTTATTGTTGCTTTTATTTATTATCTTAATTTATTTACTGTTATCCTATGTACTGCACTTCCCCTCCCCTTTCCCTCTCGCACTTTCCCCTTCCCCCCTCCCCTGCACTTGCACCATCTCAATGTAACCTGGCCTAGTAAGATCGCTGTCTCTGTCCTCCCTATGTTCCCCTCCCATGCCTCATCGCGCCTTGAAACACTTGTGTATAGGCGTGTTATAAATGCCATATCATATCATACCATAGAGCAGATGTAGCAATATCTTACAGATCTCTCTCTCCGCACCTTCTTCATGTGGCCATACCATACTGTTAGGAAAGATTTCGTTATTGTAGGGAATTTTCCTTCCATGTGGCAACCCCTAAACTTTTTGCTATTGTTTTTAACCTTGTTCTTGACTTTGCCAGAGAAGTACAGCCTTCTGCCGCACTTCTCTGGGCTTTCGCTCCTTTCTTACGGGGAAACTGACATGCCCTTAAGACAGTCAGTACCGGGGAACGTGGTTTCCCGTAGTTTCTTTTATCGTGTCGCCGCTTTAGTGCAACACGACACAAGAGGGCACTGTAAGCTAAGTTACAGCTCTCTTGGGTCTCTAGCCTTCTACAGGTCCTAGATACTCTTTTAGGATGGTATTTGATCGGTGAAAGTCATTCAGGGACTCGAATGGTGGCAGCGATCGTATTGTTTAATTTGAGCTCCTTTTGGCGTTCTGAGCACGTTTTTGCGCTGAACCCAAAATGGTGGCCTGGCTCCCAAAATGGCCAGGCCGCGAGGCTCCTTTGTCTTGTCCACTGACCGTCTTGCTCCCTTCACCTTCCCCAGGTCCGGCGACCCGGGGCCTTCCTTATTTGGGCATGTACTTTCCCGCGAAACGTGGTTGCTTTCGCGGGCTTCTACATGTCGTTTGTGTGCCTCCAGGGTGTGGGCTGGGATGTCTGGTCCCAATACACATCCTGGGTGCCAGAGAGTCTAGGGTGGTGTGAATGCCTGGGACCACCGTGGTCCGTGATTGGTCCACGTATGGTATGTGTTTTGATGAGCGGATCTCCCATTGGCTCCCCTCCGTTTTGGCGCGAAGGGAACCGTGGATAAGAGGGGGCTGGAAACACCACTACCATGTCGATCTCCTGAGTTCTCACGAACGAAGGAATACAGGAGCCAAGTATCCTGCAACTACGAGGCTGGACCGAGGAATCGCTGGTGACCCGCTGAAGGAATCCTCCTTTGCACTGCTGTCGTCCGGAGAGCCCCTGTCCTCCTTTGATCGAACCAGAAGGCCTGTACTGGTGCTTCGACCTTTGGAATAGCAGGAACAGCTATTCCCGGCATCTTCAACCATCTCCTGCCAAGTAAGCCTTCGGAAGCGTCTCTGGGCCATCCAGTTGACTGACCAGCTTACAAAGGGGTTTGGCTCTGCAACCGCCGCCAGGTTGTGTTGTATTGCGAGTCCTTGTCACTCTCCCACGCTTCGTACGCTTGGCGTCCCCAGGTCTGAAGGGAGGAGTGTTCATTTGGCTCGAATACACACGGCCGCTCCGTTGTCCTGTGCGGCAACAAAACTGTGCCGGTTTCGTCGATTGGGACGTCTTTTTGCTCTACACGACTACAAAGCGTTCCCTGCTCTTCTGAACCTGCCAGCTGCTGAAACTATCGTGGAGAAGCCTGGGTCTGCTTGCTTCGGGGACCGGTGAGTAGTATATCTAGGATCTGGTCGCCCTCCTGCAGTATCCCATTGCTTTTCCCTGCTGTGTAAAAACAGCACCCTTTTGCCGCGCTCGCGCTCTGCTTCTGCCCGCTGTGGAGGCTGCGCTTGAGTTGCGGAACCTGTTCTTCTTCTGCTGTGCACTAACCCGAACTGCCTGACTTCCTCCGAAGAGCTTCCCCTTGTGCCCGTTGGCACCGGCGTGGCAGGTACTTTGAGCACAAGGCTCCACTCTTCGCAGGGCTCGGACTTCCATCTAGTTAGGTGCCTATGAAGGCGAACTGAGTCGAAAGCATTATCGCACTGCCTGTTTTCCTTCCCTGGCAGGTGGACTACATATTTCGTGCTTTAAACGCTTGCGACTGTGTATTTGTATATATATTGTGTTGATATGGTATGTGTTGGTTTAATATTGTGATATTGTGATTTTCTCGCTACGGTCATTATTTTAAAGGCCTTAAAATAAATGTGTATCTATTTTTGATATAACAACTGTTTGGAGTAGTTTGTTAGCGCTCTTGCTTTGTGTGCTCATTGCAGGCTTTCAGTCACCCTCACCCCTCTTGAGACCTAGTCTTGACCGCCGCGATCGCTACCTTGATTGGTCTGGCTTGTCCAGAGGTTACCCTGTTCCAAGTAATTAGGTTGGCCTTCTGAACTTCTGCGCCACCAGGACAGAGTTCAGAAATCCGTCTTAACAAATTGGTGTACAGCGGTGGGATACGACTGAAGGTATCCAGTGTTGCGCTCGAACTAAGGCATTTCAGGTTATTCCAAACAGTACACGTAGTGAATTGTTATAGTATAACTTTAAAAAGGCCATAGTCCTATCAAACAGTATGGAAACAAGTACGTTGTTAACTTTAAATGCTTCCAAATCAGAAACGCTGAAAAAGATGTGTGCGGAGAGAGGTGTTTCCTCTCAAGGCACGAAATTGGAAATGATCCAAAGAATCGTGGCGTGGCAAGAAGCGCAGCTTGACGCTATTACTTCTGAGGACAGTGCGGAAGGTGGTGGGGCTGCTCTCACTGGTAGAACCGACGGTTCTGCCGCCGCACTGTTCCACCGCGACCACGAGGACGGGGAGGATGTAATGTCTAATGTTTCCTCTGCCAGTGTTGATGGGGAGGCTATGCTTGAATTCAAGAAGCAAGAGCTGCGGTTTAGGCAGCAGGAGCTTGAATTCAGCATAGCCAAACTAAAAATCGAACAGGCAGAAAAACAGAAAGACAGGGATCACCAGTTGGAACTGGCCAAGCTTCAGGTTGCAAATGGATCCAAGGGTCCTGGACATGGGTCTGGGGCCTCCTCTCATCCACGGTTTCCAAAAGATCTGCTCAGTGTGTATGAAGAGAGGAATGACATTATGGACTGGCTGAATGCGTTTGAGTATGCATGCGAGGTCCAGGAAGTTGACAATGCTGATAAGATTGCGTGGTTGCTCAGTAGACTGCCCCATTCTGGCTGTAGTGCCATTATGGAAATGTCGAAGGCTGAGCGGGCTGATTTCGCAATGTTAAAGCAGACTCTCATTTTAAAGTTTGGGAAGACTCCGGCCCAATATTTAAAGCGTTTTCGAGAGTATAAGAAAAAGGAAGGTGGTACTTGGGTATCTTATGTCGCTGAATCTTTGAAAAACTTAACTGGCTGGGTCGAAGGCTATAAGGTTTCTACCTTCGACGGCATGATAAATCTTGTCATGCTGGAACACATTTTTGCTTCTTCTTCCTCGGAGCTTAAGCAGCATTTGGCCGATTCGAAGGAGATAGATCCTAAGAAGCTGGCCATTGCAGCAGACTTATGGGTGTCACATCGAGTGTCCCATAAGGACAAAACTCATCCTGGTAAGCAGGAGGAGGGGAAAAAGTCCAAAGATATGGAGGGTGGGGAATCTGCTAAATCTTCTTCCCAAAAGGGCCACAAAAAGAAAAACAAGGGTAAGACACAAGAGAACTCACAGGGTAGTGGAGGTGCGCCTCCGAAACAGAACTCTGGTTACAATAAGCCTCCCTACGTAAACAGACCCTCTGGGGCTTGTTTTTCTTGTGGAGCAACTGACCATGTGAAGGGGGATCCCCGTTGTAAGGTTAGACCTTTGGGGGTCCACTCCGCTAATCTGGCCTTCTCCTCCTACGAGGAAGAAGAGATTACAGGAGCATCCTTCTCCTCGGACTCGTTTCCCAGCGGAATAGAGGCCGAGGTAGTTTTAGTGTCCCTGGGTTCCTGGGAGCCTAAAGTCGCAGAGGCGTATGCTAGGATTCCGGATAATACCAAGCACTACTTTAAAGACAGTGTGCTGATCAATGGAGTGGATACTCCAGCTCTTAGGGATAGTGGGTGCAGTCGAACTGTAGTGGATTCTACCTTGGTAGACTCAGAGGAAGTTGCCAGAGCTACTCTGATGCCCACTAAGTTGGCTGACGGCCCCCTCCGTATGTTTCCCGTGATCCCTGTTAATCTAACTTTAAATGGTACAGCTGTCAGGATTCCAGTGAGCATTCAGAGAAACGTCCCGGGAAAGGTCTTATTAGGTAATGATCTCAGAGCTTTAGGGCTCGTAGGAGACACTGCCGAACGACCCTACACACGGTCTCAAGCACGGGCAGCATTGGCCAAGTCCAATACGCCGCCCCAGCCGAAGGGGAAACCCAAGGCGAAAGGAGTCTACAAGTCAAGACGGGGGAAAGAGAATATTCCCCCGAGCTCGCCTACCACTGCGGTGGAGGAAGTTGGTCAATCGCCCGAGCCTGACGAGGAGGTGGCGATGCCTGAAGTATTCGACCCCAACGACCATCCGGAACTAAAAGACTTGTTAGTTGAAGGAGGTCCTGATAGGGACGAATTCAGTAAAGGCCAACGTGAGTGCCCATCTCTGGAAGGCCTAAGGAGACAGGCCTGCTCCCAGCTTGAGGGTGAACCTCCTGGGAAGCATAGGATTTATTGGGAAGGTGGACTCCTGTATAGTGAGCCCACAGAGTCTACAGAAGGAGACCATAGGAGGTTGGTGGTTCCCCTTGCTGTTAGGCCCTTCCTCCTGCAGTTGGCGCATGAAGTTCCCCTTGCTGGTCACCTTGGTATGAAGAGGACCAAGCAAAGGTTATCCATGCACTTCTACTGGCCCAAGATGGGGGTGCAAGTAGAAAGTCACTGCAGGAGTTGTGCCTCCTGCCAGTTGTCTGGTAAGGTTGGCGCGACAATCCAAGCTCCGTTGGTACCGCTCCCAGTTGTGGGGGTACCATTTGAAAGGGTAGGGATCGACATAGTTGGTCCCCTTGACCCGCAAACATCCTCGGGCAATAGGTTTATCCTGGTGCTGGTCGACCATGCAACCAGGTATCCTGAGGCCATCCCATTGAAAACTGTAACTGCCAAGTCAGTTGCAAAAGCGTTACTCGGCATATTCACTAGGGTTGGCTTCCCTAAAGAAGTTGTGTCAGATCGTGGCAGCAACTTTATGTCGAAGTATATGCAGGCCATGTGGAAAGAATGTGGGGTCACCTACAAGTTCTCTTCTGCATACCACCCCCAGACCAATGGTCTGGTGGAACGTTTCAACAGAACGTTAAAGAGCATGATTGGGGCTCTGGAGGAGCCCCAGAGAAGAAAATGGGATCTTCTTTTACCATGCTTGCTGTTTGCCTACCGAGAGGTACCACAGGAGGGTGTTGGCTTCAGCCCCTTCGAACTTCTGTTCGGTCATCCCGTACGGGGACCCTTAGCCATTGTCAAGGAGGGATGGGAGATGCCCACTCCCCCTGTTACTACCAATGTAGTTGACTATATGCTAGGGCTCAGAAAACGGATGGTACTTCTGATGGGCTTGGCTAGTGATAAATTGAAGGCAGGGCAAGCGCTGGTGAAACATTGGTACGACCAGAAAGCTTCCCTCATCAACTTTACACCTGGTCAGCAAGTCCTGATCATGAATCCAATAAGGCCTCGCGCTTTACAGGACAAATGGTCAGGCCCTTACACAGTGGTGGAGCCCCTGGGTGAGGTGAACTATTTAGTGGACCTTGGAAGGCCTGGACAGGCTCCAAAAGTGTTCCACGTGAATAGGCTGAAGGCTTTCGTCCCAAGAGTCGAAATCGCAGCACTGCTACTGGCATCAGACGTTGAGGAAGAGGAGTCTGAACCTCTCCCCGACCTGTTCCAAAGCGGTCCTTCAGATAGCTCCGTTGAGGGTGTCCGAGTGGCCCCTCACCTGACTTCTGATCAGCAGGCTGAGGTGAAAAGTTTGCTTAGGCAGTTTTCCCCCCTGTTTTCACAGTCCCCTGGTTTGACACCTTGGTGCAAACATAACATTGACACAGGAGACAGTGTACCTACCAAAAGTAGGGGATACAGGATGTCGGATAAAGTACGGTCTTATATTAAGACCGAGGTCAACAAAATGTTAGACCTTGGGGTGATTGAACCCTCTAGTAGTCCTTGGTCCAGTCCTGTGGCTCTGGTTCCAAAGGCAGGCACTTCTGAATTGAGGTTCTGCGTGGATTACAGGGCTCTGAATGCTGTCACCAAGACAGATGCCCACCCCTTGCCTCGAACAGATGAGCTGGTGGATACTTTGGGTGCCTCCAAGTACCTCAGCACGTTTGACCTTACTGCTGGCTATTGGCAAATAGCTTTAGCAGAACATGCCAGGGAGAAGACAGCATTTTCGACGCCAGACGGCCTTTACCAATTCCGGGTAATGCCGTTCGGGTTGAAGAATGCACCTGCCACTTTCCAGAGGCTTGTGAATCATGTGTTGAATGGGTTGGATGAATTCTGTCTTGCATATCTGGACGATATAGCAGTTTTCAGTGCCACCTGGGAAGACCATGTGAAACACCTCGGGATTGTGCTCCAGGCTCTTCAGAAAGCCCACTTGACCATAAAGGCTAGTAAATGCCAGATTGGACAAGGCTCAGTGGTTTACCTTGGACATGAAGTAGGTGGAGGGAGGATACAGCCTCTACCCAGTAAAGTACAAGCAGTACAAGACTGGCCTACCCCCACTACGCAAACCCAAGTGAGAGCCTTCTTAGGACTCACGGGGTATTATCGCAATTTTGTGGCAGACTATGGCACCATAGCTGCTCCTCTGACTGCCCTCACAACTCCGAAGAAACCCAAGAAGGTAACTTGGACCGACGAGTGTGAGAAGGCCTTCAATGGCTTAAAAGACTCCTTGTGCCAGGCCCCTGTGCTCAGGGCCCCTGATTATCAAAGACCTTTTATCGTGCAGACGGATGCCTCTGACACTGGGATAGGAGCTGTACTATCACAAGTAGATGAGAAGGGTAAGGAACACCCTATTGGTTTTATTAGTCGCCAGCTTAAGGACAGAGAGCTCAGGTGGTCCACGGTAGAGAAAGAATGTTTCTCTGTTGTGTGGGCCCTAAGGAAGCTGAGGCCCTACCTCTATGGGACCCACTTCACTGTGCAGACTGACCATAAGCCGTTAAAGTGGCTAATGAACATGAAGGGGGAGAATCCAAAGTTGCTTAGGTGGTCCATAAGTCTTCAAGGCTTCGACTTCACTATTGAGCATAGACCAGGTGTCCAACATAGCAATGCTGATGGGTTGTCCAGAATGTTTAACCGACCTGAACAAGAGACTCATCCAGGGGTGGATTAGTTCCCCCTGTCCATAGTCTGGGAGGGGCGAGTGTTAGGAAAGATTTCGTTATTGTAGGGAATTTTCCTTCCATGTGGCAACCCCTAAACTTTTTGCTATTGTTTTTAACCTTGTTCTTGACTTTGCCAGAGAAGTACAGCCTTCTGCCGCACTTCTCTGGGCTTTCGCTCCTTTCTTAGGGGGAACTGACATGCCCTTAAGACAGTCAGTACCGGGGAACGTGGTTTCCCGTAGTTTCTTTTATCGTGTCGCCGCTTTAGTGCAACACGACACAAGAGGGCACTGTAAGCTAAGTTACAGCTCTCTTGGGTCTCTAGCCTTCTACAGGCCCTAGATACTCTTTTAGGATGGTATTTGATCGGTGCAAGTCATTCAGGGACTCGAATGGTGGCAGCGATCGTATTGTTTATTTTGAGCTCCTTTTGGCGTTCTGAGCACGTTTTTGCGCTGAACCCAAAATGGTGGCCTGGCTCCCAAAATGGCCAGGCCGCGAGGCTCCTTTGTCTTGTCCACTGACCGTCTTGCTCCCTTCACCTTCCCCAGGTCCGGCGACCCGGGGCCTTCCTTATTTGGGCATGTACTTTCCCGCGAAACGTGGTTGCTTTCGCGGGCTTCTACATGTCGTTTGTGTGCCTCCAGGGTGTGGGCTGGGATGTCTGGTCCCAATACACATCCTGGGTGCCAGAGAGTCTAGGGTGGTGTGAATGCCTGGGACCACCGTGGTCCGTGATTGGTCCACGTATGGTATGTGTTTTGATGAGCGGATCTCCCATTGGCTCCCCTCCGTTTTGGCGCGAAGGGAACCGTGGATAAGAGGGGGCTGGAAACACCACTACCATGTCGATCTCCTGAGTTCTCACGAACGAAGGAATACAGGAGCCAAGTATCCTGCAACTACGAGGCTGGACCGAGGAATCGCTGGTGACCCGCTGAAGGAATCCTCCTTTGCACTGCTGTCGTCCGGAGAGCCCCTGTCCTCCTTTGATCGAACCAGAAGGCCTGTACTGGTGCTTCGACCTTTGGAATAGCAGGAACAGCTATTCCCGGCATCTTCAACCATCTCCTGCCAAGTAAGCCTTCGGAAGCGTCTCTGGGCCATCCAGTTGACTGACCAGCTTACAAAGGGGTTTGGCTCTGCAACCGCCGCCAGGTTGTGTTGTATTGCGAGTCCTTGTCACTCTCCCACGCTTCGTACGCTTGGCGTCCCCAGGTCTGAAGGGAGGAGTGTTCATTTGGCTCGAATACACACGGCCGCTCCGTTGTCCTGTGCGGCAACAAAACTGTGCCGGTTTCGTCGATTGGGACGTCTTTTTGCTCTACACGACTACAAAGCGTTCCCTGCTCTTCTGAACCTGCCAGCTGCTGAAACTATCGTGGAGAAGCCTGGGTCTGCTTGCTTCGGGGACCGGTGAGTAGTATATCTAGGATCTGGTCGCCCTCCTGCAGTATCCCATTGCTTTTCCCTGCTGTGTAAAAACAGCACCCTTTTACCGCACTCGCGCTCTGCTTCTGCCCGCTGTGGAGGCTGCGCTTGAGTTGCGGAACCTGTTCTTCTTCTGCTGTGCACTAACCCGAACTGCCTGACTTCCTCCGAAGAGCTTCCCCTTGTGCCCGTTGGCACCGGCGTGGCAGGTACTTTGAGCACAAGGCTCCACTCTTCGCAGTGCTCGGACTTCCATCTAGTTAGGTGCCTATGAAGGCGAACTGAGTCGAAAGCATTATCGCACTGCCTGTTTTCCTTCCCTGGCAGGTGGACTACATATTTCGTGCTTTAAACGCTTGCGACTGTGTATTTGTATATATATTGTGTTGATATGGTATGTGTTGGTTTAATATTGTGATATTGTGATTTTCTCGCTACGGTCATTATTTTAAAGGCCTTAAAATAAATGTGTATCTATTTTTGATATAACAACTGTTTGGAGTAGTTTGTTAGCGCTCTTGCTTTGTGTGCTCATTGCGGGCTTTCAGTCACCCTCACCCCTCTTGAGACCTAGTCTTGACCGCCGCGATCGCTACCTTGATTGGTCTGGCTTGTCCAGAGGTTACCCTGTTCCAAGTAATTAGGTTGGCCTTCTGAACTTCTGCGCCACCAGGACAGAGTTCAGAAATCCGTCTTAACACATACGTTGTCAGCTGCAGAACCATGTGCATTCATTATGGGGTTTAACTCATCATTATCAAAGAAATCGTTATCAACATTTTTCTTCCTCTTAACATTTTCTCCTCAGACTTCATAAGATTAGACAATTTTGAGTTGTCTCCATTCATACTGTTTTTCATCTTCAAACATGATGGGCCAAGGACCAACGAAATAACACAAACACGTTAATCGTTACACAATTTACAATCTTAAACATTCCTTCTCTTATACAAAAATTATTTAAACTCCAAATTGCACCACCCTTTGCACTGAATGAAACAGTGAATCCTTAGGGCATACTTAACTTCTATGCCTGCTCCTGCTCCCGTGCAGGTGGAGGGTTGTCAGTATCCCTTTGAGTGTCTTTCAGGTGGATCCAACTCTTATTGCCCTCCACCTTGACGGCAGTCGGAGTCGCGCAGACTACTGTATGTGGCCCATGGCAATGCTGCTCGTTCCAGCGATGCACGATGGAGTGAATGTAGACTCTTTCCTGGGCCAAAGTTGTATTTTGTGCTGATTGTTGGTAGTTTCGCCGATTTCTCCTGCTGTCGGTTGGTGAGAAGACAAACAACGGGGTATTCCACAAAAACAGCTACCTTTCCTCACACCCTCTGTGTTTAATATCCACCTGACATAGATTTATCAAAACCTGTCCAAAATAATTGGGCTGGAGTTACATGAGTTTAAAAATTCATATTTTCATTTTTACAAAACACAATTTCATACACATATTAAAACATATAAACAAATGAATGTAAATCAGTCTTGTTCAACACAACAACTAACTACCTCGATCTAAATTCATCCAGGTCTAAACAATTAAAACGGGATTGGCGTTTACGCTAACCAAAAATTGGTGCAAATAAATCAATAAATGAATTATCCTTTTCAAAGGGTGTGAGGAAAGGTAGCTGTTTTTGTGGAATACCCTGTTGTTTGACTTGTCAGTCCTCATCCACACAGCCTCTTAAAAAGGAGGACACCATGGCTCTTATGTAGCCGATGTTGGTGAGAAGACACAACCTGTGATGATATGATCTTAACACTTTTTGTTAATGCTGTAAGACATCCTTAAACTCCTCTCTTAAGACCGCTACAGTCTTGTGTGCATCTGATTTCATACATGCAGGTGAGAGATGGATATGTAGCCTTTGCCTAGTCACAATTTCATAAAGGCTCAAATGGTGGCCCTTCCCTGGCTGATTTCATATGTAACATAAAGCTAACGAGAGGCAAACAAACCATAATTTATTTAACTCTGCACAACTGATGCTTTATTCCTAGAAGCAAAGTGATTTCTGTGAACAAGGCATTAACAAGTTGGCACTATTGTCGGATTTTAGAATTTCACAAGTTCCCAACCTTGGAAATACTTCTTTCACCAGAAATCTTGCCTCCAATTTAGCATCAGGGTGTACGAAGGGACCAACCTCAAGCCACTGGGAGAATGGATGAGCCACCACAATAAGGTATCTGAAATTACTGCACAAAGTTATCATGTTCACAAAACTGATGTGGAACTCCTTGAATGGACCAGAGGACCTGGGCAAGATCCCCTAACCCCTCACTGACCTCGTATTTCCAGGTTTGAACTCCTTGCACACTACACAATTCCCTATGAATCTACTTACCTGTTGTTGTAAGTTAGGAATAAATCAATCCTCCTGGAGCTCTGCTGCAATTTGTCATCAAAAGGTATGTGATGGGTAATGTAGTTGGTCTAGGGCCAAAAGAAGCCTCTCAACAGTCATTACTACCTTCCCCGTCACTCCCTGTCTCCAAAGCAAACCAGCGGGCGAGATAATACATCCTCTCTTTTTATAGAGCTCCTGTTCTTCTCTAGGGGCTTTCCCTTGTATTTCTATTATCTGGGGCACCAGGACTGCGGTGTATGGGACTGGTAACTGTAACTGTTGGGACACGGTTTGCTTTTTGTGGGAATCTGTGGAAGGAAAATATGCCACTTCCTTTGCCACATTGTCTGCTGCATCATTTCTGAGAGCAATAGAATTACTGCGGTTAGTATGCACTATGCTGGAGAATGCCCTTAATAATTGTGTTTTAAGCTAATAACATGTAGGCAATAAAGTTGAGTCACAGGTTTAACATTAGACCGAGGCGCTGTGAACAGGCCTCAAAGCATGCTTTTTAGAAACATGTTCACATTTCATTAACTTGTTTAGTGGCAGCAGAGGCTGCCAGCACTTTGCAAATTGCATATTACCAGGATCGTATGGTAGGAAGCAAACAGACTTTGTTACTTTCAAGGTCAACAGGCAGAGCTTATGGATCCCGTGGAAAAACCGAAAATGCCCAATCATTTTATAATTCGGCATATTAGTTTATGAAGCTGGTCTAGTGACGTTTCAAAATGCCCATGGCGGTTTCAAATTGCCCTTAGTACATGTTAGCCTAGGAAGAAGTTGGAAGAGTGCCCAAGATGTACCATTAAAACATTAACTTGCTTGTGGTTCAAGACCCTGGCAGTGTCATGATCAAATGCATTCCCATGAGAAGTGGTTGGAGATGACCAGCAGCAGAATAAAGATCTGCTGGTCATCTCAAATGTTTCAATAAATTGGCATTATGAAGTGGAATTGTGGGTTGGACTGTGATGTCACAATGGTGGACAAGTGTGGTATGGTAAGTTTTGTGGGACCCAGTCATTTTAGAAAAATGTATGTACAATCACGCCAATCAAACTCCCATGGAGGAATGTCCTAATTGTTCAATGTGTTTTGATGCTAATTAGTTTATGAGTTTATAAAAGCTTTAGTTTTTGTGGTGTACTTTTGACAGCGCTTTTCATGTAGATCTGTTATTTCTTGCCTGTTATTCACTCCTTTTTAGACTACTTTTGTAATTCTTACTGTAGAGTTTGGAGGTGACCCACAATACAATGCAGAGGTGACCCGTCAGACCTCCTAAATACTCTTCTCTGCCATCTTGAGAACCCCGAATGGATGGTGGAGGTGACGTATACGGAGTCAGAATAAACAGTGACTGCCTTCCCCTTATACATTTGTAGTGCCCCTAGAAGTGCCACCAGTTCTGCCGCTTCTGCAGAGTAATGAGAAGACAACCATCTCTTCAGTCTGACCCGGTAGTCCCCATCCACAAGGCCCACAACAGCTGTACCTGTATGTCTCTGTATGTTGATCGTCGAAGACCCATCAACAAAAATCAACTCACCCACCCTCCAGGGCATCCTCTTTCACATTTACCCCCCTCTTCCTCTTCTCCCTCATACATGATACAATTGTGAACAATATCCTTAGGCTGCACCTGCGCTGCTACAAATGTTGCAGGATTTACTGGGTGACATAGCATGGGATGAATTTGATAAGATTACCTCATACCTGACACTCTCTGAGTCATAAATGTGGATTTAGATTTTTCAAGGACCGCAAAGACTGCATGCTCTACATACGATGTCACCGGGCAACCCATAGTAATGGTTAAAGACTTTTGAATTGCAAAAGCTGCTGCCGCCAGAGCCTGTTCAAAAGGGATCTGTCCCTGCATCACTGAGTCTAGGAGTCCACAGTAATACGCTAAAGGTTTGTTGCCCAGCAATATTTGCTGGGTCGGGACCGCTGTCATCATTTGCCCTTTTGAATGGGAACACAGAAAGAATGACTTCTTGTAATTTGGGGTCACCAGGACTGGAGCATTGCTGATCACGTCCTTGAGTTCTCGAAAGCAAGTCCCCATTTTCTCAGACCACTGTATCATACTTTTCACCTTCTGTGCTTCCTTTACACCCTGCAATAAGGGACACACATAACTAGAGTAATCAAAAATCCCTTATCTACGATAGTTACAGAGCCCTAATAAATGCTGCATCTGTTTCACTGTGACTAGCTGAGGTGTATTTTGAACTCTGGCGGCTCTCTCTGGATTTACCTTCCTTCCTGCAGGCAATAATACTTGCCCCACGAAAGTTACCTCTGTCTGACAGTATTTCAATTTCTCTTTGTCAACTTCGTACCCCTTCTACGCAAGCAGAGTGAGGTCAGTTATTGAGTCTCCTCGACACTGCTACTCTGAAGTGCTGCAGACTAATAAATCATCCACGTACTGAATTACGTACTGGATGCATGTAAATTCCCCAAATCCATCTGAACCACCCTGTTAAAAATACTCACAAATTCACAGAAACCCTGCGGAAACCTCATGTGTTCGAATCTCTGATCAAGATATGTATATGCCATGAGAATCGGGTTGTAAGAGAACAGAGAAAAATGCATTTTTTTAATCAATTACCATGAAGTGGGTCGACCCAGTAGGGATGTTACAGAGAATGGTGGCAGGATTTGGTACCACCAGAAATTCCACCTCAACAATATTATTGCGGGGGCGCAAATCCTGGACCCTCCTCCAAATGGACCCCTTTGCCTTCTTCACGGGATAGATAGCCGTGTTGCATGGGGACACAGAGGGTTGTATTTATGCCTTGCTTTAACAAAGCCATAATAGTCTCATAAAACCCTTTGTCTGCTTCCATATACATGGGGGTGTATAACTGGGGGGGTGGTAACCGCCGATCAAGTTAAACGATTCTCAGATTTAAGAATGTTTTATTTAGAGGGAACTGTAATGGTGTTAGGAGTAATCACCCTGTTCCCAACTTGCAAGAGCTTAAAAATGGACTCACATTTTCAGGAAAAACAGAATATATTAGATTAAATCATAACAATTGTTATACACCCTTTTCAATCAGGGGACATGTGTTTATTTACATGTAATACAAATGAAAATCAAATAAACATCATTAAACAAGAAAAACTCATTGCCATAGTGTGTGGATCAAGGAAAATGGACAATGTTGAACACCAGGTTTGCCCTCATTTAAAGCAAAACATAGGTTCTGGATTTGGGAATGAAGACAACAGTGTTACATTAGCTAGGAGGATGTTTCCTTTACATAAATCTGTCTGAAAGACCACTTGGTTCTTACTTAATGTTTGAACCGGAAACTACAAAAGTAAACATACACAATTGTGCTACTACTGTAGTCTACTAAGAGAACTAGACTATTCTCTAATGCAATCAGTGTTATGACAGTAGGTTATAGTACAATTATACCAAACAGAAAATTATACCAAAAATTCTGTACATTATGTTCTGTGAGCGCCACTAGGTAGCTGTATACAAAACGTTGTGGTCAGGTGAAAAAGAGCACACATCTCAAGTGTTTCATTACTTAGAGAGTACAGAGTCTGACTTTTTGAAGTTTAGTTAGTGAAGCCAAGCTCTGTTATTTGTGTTGAAATCTTGCACATTAGTGGGGTGATGGCCAATCCTTGGTCTACGTCGGGAAAAGAAAAATCCCTGATGTTTGACTGAAGACAGGCGGAGGCCTGCTGCAGTGACGTTTCGGCTTTGGAATTAACAGCCTTCTTCTGGGCCAAAAGGATTGTGGTAGCCTAAAAAAATGTGTAAGAGAAGAGAAGAAAAAATGACCTGTTTTAGGTATAGGACATGCCCGGGAGATTGCATCCACGGCAGGTGATATTGGGTAAACAGTTAAAAGAAAAGGCTCAGAAACACATGTGGATGTGTATTCTGGTCTGTGGGGGATTAAAACGACTGACCTTGGGTGTGTCCGGGCTGGGAAGGGAAAAGGATGCGGACGAAACTTGGACTGGACCGTATTGGTTGGGATCCAGTAGCTGGGTGTGAAAATTGCCCTGTTAAGGCATTCAGGATGGCGGCTGTCATCCACAGTAGTGTCCGCTGGAGGGGCTGCAACATTGGTATACCATGGAAAAAAGAGGAGAGAAAGAAAAGTATAAGGGTACCGCTGTGTGTATGGTCTGGTGCGAATCAGACATAAGGCTCAAGGTATAAATGGTGTGGCATACCTCCAGTTTTTAGCCCAGCATGGGGGAGGGCTGCTGTGCGGCTGAAACAGAGGTGGATCCGTGTATCTGAGGAGATAGTCGTCAGGCCCGATCAGGTGCTGAAGATGCGTTTCTTACATGGTGCATCTAGAAGAAGCAAAGGGGCATCCGTTAAAGGGGAGTTCTGTTGCAGAGGCTGGTTACATGTGCTGAGCGGTGCAGTCCGGGGGAGGCCTGCTGGGATCTGCAGCCTACCTGCGTGGGGTTCGGGAATGGAGCTGGAACAGACGCTGCTGCCATCTGAGGGGTTGAGTCTGGGCTGGAATAGGCTCGACAGTGTGTTGACTATGCATGTGATGTAGAGCAGTGTGTGCGTCAGTAAAGGAAAGGCGTGCAGTTGTGCGCATGCGCTCGGAGTTAGTGTTACAGCTCGGGGACATTGTGTGTAGTCCCTGGTGCAGAGCCGCTACACCCCTCGTGCATGTGCCAAGGGGGGTGTGTAGGTCCTGGGAGTAGCTCGACTACGTTTGGTGTCAGGCTTCAGGTGAGACGGCACAATCGGCTGGTATAGCCATGTGGTGCGGACATTGAAAGGTACCATGAGAAATTGGAGTCTTTATAAGCCATGTCTGGTTGGCAGGATGGTGGAGAGCACGGACCTGTGTGCAGAAATCATGCCATGCACTGTGGGTATCTAGGACCCCTGGGAATGGTCCTTGTACATGGGGTACTGCTTAACAAGTGGTAATATCTCACAGGGTTTCAATTTTAAACTTACTGCTCCAACACTTTTCAGCAGGCCCATATCAAGAGGATTGCTGGTCCACAAATGGTCCGGCACTTTTCCCAAATCCTCCTTCCAAAATGACAATGTATTCTAAACAATGAGCATGATGTGTGATACTTCCCTTTGCTCTATTGCTACCTGGCAAGGCACCCAAATTTCAAAGACCATCTCTCCTGTGTCTTCGAACAATTGCTCATCAGACATGTCCCTTAGCGATAAGGTTGGATTGATGCACAGAACTGTGCGCCAAACTCCGTCTTCCTCATTTGTGCCTGAGAGAACCACCCTGGTCTTCCTAATTACTGCAGCCCTTAAGAGAATTGTAACAATGGCACCTGGCGTTATTTCCTGTGGCACATCAGGTTGAAATAAAAACTCAAATGGTACTCGCCAGGCCTTATTTCTGATCCCCGGAACCAACTCACCAAAACCATCACCCCATGGAGAAACAATGCTCTATGCAGGGGAACCCCCTCTAATTGCACTGTGCTAGAATAGGCCTGAAAACACGCTGCTTCCTTTGCCGGATACAACCCTGGGGACGAGCATACAATATGTTCCCCCGTGAAGACAATTAACAACCTTAACTTGCTGAGGATGTCCCTCCCAAAAGATTTGCTGGGGTATCCGTACAGTACAACAAAGGGGCTAATCAATTTTGATTACCCACCTTGATTTTCAGTATAAGGAACCAACAGGACAGCCCCATAGAATCCATGTGTGTCCATTGTTTTGCCTGACAATGGGAACTCACCTTCCTTAATACAAGAATTGGTAGCTCCTGTGTCAGCCATGAATGAAAACGTTTTGTCGCCTATCTGCACACCTATTCCTCTTCCGGATCGGTGGTAATGGACAGGACTGGACACATCAGTGGGCTGTCATCATCCAATTTCAGTGTCTTAGTTAAAATCAAATTGATATCAGGCATATTGGGATACAAAATCTGCCCTAAGATTATTAAAAGCTACTCCATCATGGGTATTTGTATACAAATACATTTCTGGATACCCCGTTCTCTTCCAAAGCTTGTCTGACTGCTTCCCCATTAGGGCCCTGAATAAGCTCTTCATATCGCACCTTGAAACACTTGTGTATAGGTGCGTTATAAATGCCATATCATATCATATCATATCATATCATGTCCCCCATGGCCAACATGACACCAGCAGTATGCTTCCCCAATGCATAAATCCACTTCCCTGCCCCTGTAGTGAGTGAAGGGAGTGTGTTCATCAAGTTATTTTGATACATGTGTGAACACAGGACATAATACGCCCTTCCCAGATGCTTCTGGAGCAACAGAAACTGAGTTATACCTGTTTTTACTGGGGATTCCCCCATTTCTCCCCTACCACTTACTACAGCCATGCGTGCGAATAGCCTGACATGTCCTATGGCTTCATGGTGTGCTTTTTTCACTGCTACTGGAGCAGGAGGTAGGGTGCCTACACCCTGCTCTCCTTGCACAACATTCCATTCCTCTCCTTCATCGTCTACTCCAGCTATTACATCCCCTAACCCTTCTAAAGGCATGGAAGCATAATCAGCACTACCATAAGTGCCATCTCCCATCCTCTGCTCAGCCTCTGTACCCATAGCAGCATCCCTATCCCCCATGTCCACCTCAACGAGTTGTCCAATCTAACGAGAACCTGCCCATGTCTTCACCTTCCTCCTTCTATATCCCTTACCTGTCCTCTCACTTCCTCCCACTCTTCATGTCACTGCCACCATAACAGCATTAGCTCTTCCTCTGCTAGCTGTAGCGGTTCATTTCTCTTTTCCTGTTCTTGTGCATCTACCACTCTTCACAGCCTATGCTCTATCCTCGCAGGAAAAGGCCTAAACTCTTAGTTCTCTATTTCCAATCCTTCCTCTGCTCTTCTAACTATCAGCCTCACTTTCTTGCTCCCACACCCTTAATCTATCTGCTAACATAGTGTTTGGGGGGGGGGGGGTTATCCCTGTCCCACTCTCTATTTCCAACCTCTCCATTGAAAGTGTTACCCTTCCACTTTCCTCAAAATCACAGTCCTTGGACATCGTAACTGATAGGGGCATTACCCGTGTCTGTTTTGCAACCACTGGAGTATCTGCTGGCGAAAATGAAGGTATGAACTCAGGTTCTGTGTACCCCTCTGTGGGCGATAAAGGATAGAAGATCGCACCCATATGGGGGTGGTGCAGAAGAAATTATCCACCCTCCTTTTTCGGCCATCCTCCCACAATATCAACATCATGGCCCTCTCTGCTTTTTTCATACATCCTCCACAGTTCCAAGATATTTAACTGCTTTTCTAACTTCAAGCCCTTGTGCTTTGTAGTTAAAAAGGTATGCAGGTTTTCCAAAATCCCCATATCATAGGATCCCTCAATAGGCCAAGAATGTATCATTTTCCACGTACTCTGCCGCAACCATTCCCTATGATATTTTAACATTATTGTCGGATAGCCGGGCAACACATGGCACAAATGAATCAACTGAGTTGCCATACCCCAACCCAAGTTATTAAAAAATAGTTTCACAAAAATCTGATACGGAGCCGAACCTACGGCAGGAAAACATTTTCACACAAGAGCACCCTTTTACCCTTACCCAATTCCTTAGTCGCACTTCACACTCATTCACCATACTCACCTATACACAATGACCTCACTTCACTATTTACTCCAATTCTACTTCTCACTCATACACAGAAGACAGCATCTTATCAAAAACACTTGCGCCCCAATATTTCCGAGATATCTCGACCACCCGATCATAGGAGTGGCACAATGATTTCCACTACAACACCGCTGCTATCACTCTCTTCATTACTAGTATGATTTCTATACCACAAAACCATCTTTTACTGACTACAGGAGGTTTCTTTTCACTACTTTCACTAACCAAGAAAATCAAGTTGAGGGGGTCTCCCACCTGCACAGCAACTACAAAAGAATGTCAAGGCCTACTTCAGAAAGGTATCTAGGGTTGGACCTACCCTAAAATACCACCCCACCTTCATGTGAGGGCTCCAGCCAATCAGACAAGCAAACTAAAGGGTATCTGGACAAGCTTCACACTGGGCATGCAGGGTTAGGTACCCCCTCACATCTCTAAAATACCAACTAGGTACAAAATATATGAAAGGGACTTACAACACAGAATAGGTCAACCACTTTATAGAAAAACATCCACCTTTGCAACCTCAACTAATGTCAAACCAACACTCCAAGCCTATTCTTACTTCAAAAAAAGAAAAGAAAACTTAAATCAAAGAAACAACACCTTTCTTACCCCTAACTGCTCTTTGCTTTATATCCCCAAATGTGTACGCATGTGAACTTGAGGTGCTCTGATGTGGTGCTTTGTCAAATCGTTCCTCACAGCTAAGCCGCAGAACCACGTTTCCGGGGAGCAGACGGACCTTTAACCAATATGGCATCCGCAGACCTCTGTTTCAATGTGCATGGAAGACTGGGTCCTGTCGTGAGGTGCCAAAGCTGAGAGGTGTTGACAGAAGTTCCCCAACGTCTCAAAACACCTGGGCTACTACCCTGGCTTGCCAAATGTAGGGATGGTCATTTAATCACCTTAAACCAAAATAGGCCCACCACTTAAGAAGCGAGTACACAGTTTTTACAAAACTCCGTGGAGCAGTTAGATGGTGTTAAAGGACCAAGCCTACCCACGTCTCAACAATACATCATCAGTTGGCCTCTTATATACTTTTTAAAACACTCCCAGACACTTTATTACACTCCATCTCCCAAATAAGATTGAACAAAACCTCTTCAAAGAAGTCCCATCCTTTCACAATTCTTCCATTTTCATTGGCCAGTCTTATCTTGATTATCATCTTCAGATCCTATTCAAAACACACCTCTTCTTTGAATGTGTCCATAGTAGGTCATGAAGTCAGTACATGGTTAAACATTTGTATTTAAAACATAATTCATCGCTAGCAATAACTGGCCTAAGGCCTTTAACCTTTGCCACATTGTATGCTGCATCATTTCTGAGAGCAATAGAATTACTGCGGTTAGTATGCACTAGGCTGGAGAATGCCCTTAATAATTGTGTTTTAAGCTAATAACATGTAGGCAATAAAGTTGAGTCACAGGTTTAACATTAGACCGAGGCGCTGTGAACAGGCTTCAAAGCATGCTTTTTAGAAACATGTTCACATTTCATTAACTTGTTTAGTGGCAGCAGAGGCTGCCAGCACTTTGCAAATTGCATATTACCAGGATCGTATGGTAGGAAGCAAACAGACTTTGTTACTTTCAAGGTCAAGAGGCAGAGCTTATGGATCCCGTGGAAAAACCGAAAATGCCCAATCATTTTATAATTCGGCATATTAGTTTATGAAGCTGGTCTAGTGACGTTTCAAAATGCCCATGGCGGTTTCAAATTGCCCTTAGTACATGTTAGCCTAGGAAGAAGTTGGAAGAGTGCCCAAGATGTACCATTAAAACAGTAACTTGCTTGTGGTTCAAGACCCTGGCAGTGTCATGATCAAATGCATTCCCATGAGAAGTGGTTGGAGATGACCAGCAGCAGAATAAAGATCTGCTGGTCATCTCAAATGTTTCAATAAATTGGCATTATGAAGTGGAATTGTGGGTTGGACTGTGATGTCACAATGGTGGACAAGTGTGGTATGGTAAGTTTTGTGGGACCCAGTCATTTTAGAATAATGTATGTACAATCACGCCAATCAAACTCCCATGGAGGAATGTCCTAATTGTTCAATGTGTTTTGATGCTAATTAGTTTATGAGATTATAAAAGCTTTAGTTTTTGTGGTGTACTTTTGACAGCGCTTTTCATGTAGATCTGTTATTTCTTGCCTGTTATTCACTCCTTTTTAGACTACTTTTGTAATTCTTACTGTAGAGTTTGGAGGTGACCCACAATACAATGCAGAGGTGACCCGTCAGACCTCCTAAATAGTCTTTTCTGCCATCTTGAGAACCCCGAATGGATGGTGGAGGTGACGTATACGGAGTCAGAATAAACAGTGACTGCCTTCCCCTTATACATTTGTAGTGCCCCTAGAAGTGCCACCAGTTCTGCCGCTTCTGCAGAGTAATGAGAAGACAACCATCTCTTCAGTCTGACCCGGTAGTCCCCATCCACAAGGCCCACAACAGCTGCACCTGTATGTCTCTGTATGTTGATCGTCGAAGACCCATCAACAAAAATCATCTCACCCACCCTCCAGGGCATCCTCTTTCACATTTACCCCCCTCTTCCTCTTCTCCCTCATACATGATACAATTGTGAACAATATCCTTAGGCTGCACCTGCGCTGCTACAAATGTTGCAGGATTTACTGGGTGACATAGCATGGGATGAATTTGATAAGATTACTCATACCTGACACTCTCTGAGTCATAAATGTGGATTTAGATTTTTCAAGGACCGCAAAGACTGCATGCTCTACATACGATGTCACCGGGCAACCCATAGTAATGGTTAAAGACTTTTGAATTGCAAAAGCTGCTGCCGCCAGAGCCTGTTCAAAAGGGATCTGTCCCTGCATCACTGAGTCTAGGAGTCCACAGTAATACGCTAAAGGTTTGTTGCCCAGCAATATTTGCTGGGTCGGGACCGCTGTCATCACTTGCCCTTTTGAATGGGAACACAGAAAGAATGACTTCTTGTAATTTGGGGTCACCAGGACTGGAGCATTGCTGATCACGTCCTTGAGTTCTCGAAAGCAAGTCCCCATTTTCTCAGACCACTGTATCATACTTTTCACCTTCTGTGCTTCCTTTACACCCTGCAATAAGGGACACACATAACTAGAGTAATCAAAAATCTGTTATCTACGATAGTTACAGAGCCCTAATAAATGCTGCATCTGTTTCACTGTGACTAGCTGAGGTGTATTTTGAACTCTGGCGGCTCTCTCTGGATTTACCTTCCTTCCTGCAGGCAATAATACTTGCCCCACGAAAGTTACCTCTGTCTGACAGTATTTCAATTTCTCTTTGTCAACTTTGTACCCCTTCTACGCAAGCAGAGTGAGGTCAGTTATTGAGTCTCCTCGACACTGCTACTCTGAAGTGCTGCAGACTAATAAATCATCCACGTACTGAATTACGTACTGGATGCATGTAAATTCCCCAAATCCATCTGAACCACCCTGTTAAAAATACTCACAAATTAACAGTAACCCTGCGGAAACCTCATGTGTTCGAATCTCTGATCAAGATATGTATATGCCATGAGAATCGGGTTGTAAGAGAACAGAGAAAAATGCATTTTTTTAATCAATTACCATGAAGTGGGTCGACTCAGTAGGGATGTTACAGAGAATGGTGGCAGGATTTGGTACCACCACAAATTCCACCTCAACAATATTATTGCGGGGGCGCAAATCCTGGACCCTCCTCCAAATAGACCCCTTTGCCTTCTTCACGGGATAGATAGCCGTGTTGCATGGGGACACAGAGGGTTGTATTTATGCCTTGCTTTAACAAAGCCATAATAGTCTCATAAAACCCTTTGTCTGCTTACTTATACATGGGGGTGTATAACTGGGGGGGTGGTAACCGCCGATCAAGTTAAACAATTCTCAGATTTAAGAATGTTTTATTTAGAGGGAACTGTAATGGTGTTAGGAGTAATCACCCTGTTCCCAACTTGCAAGAGCTTAAAAATGGACTCACATTTTCAGGAAAAACAGAATATATTAGATTAAATCATAACAATTGTTATACACCCTTTTCAATCAGGGGACATGTGTTTATTTACATGTAATACAAATGAAAATCAAATAAACATCATTAAACAAGAAAAACTCATTGCCATAGTGTGTGGATCAAGGAAAATGGACAATGTTGAACACTAGGTTTGCCCTCATTTAAAGCAAAACATAGGTTCTGGATTTGGGAATGAAGACAACAGTGTTACATTAGCTAGGAGGATGTTTCCTTTACATAAATCTGTCTGAAAGACCACTTGGTTCTTACTTAATATTTGAACCGGAAACTACAAAAGTAAACATACACAATTGTGCTACTACTGTAGTCTACTAAGAGAACTAGACTATTCTCTAATGCAATCAGTGTTATGACAGTAGGTTATAGTACAATTATACCAAACAGAAAATTATACCAAAAATTCTGTACATTATGTTCTGTGAGCGCCATTAGGTAGCTGTATACAAAACGTTGTGGTCAGGTGAAAAAGAGCACACATCTCAAGTGTTTCATTACTTAGAGAGTACAGAGTCTGACTTTTTGAAGTTTAGTTAGTGAAGCCAAGCTCTGTTATTTGTGGTGAAATCTTGCACATTAGTGGGGTGATGGCCAATCCTTGGTCTACGTCGGGAAAAGAAAAATCCCTGATGTTTGACTGAAGACAGGCGGAGGCCTGCTGCAGTGACGTTTCGGCTTTGGAATTAACAGCCTTCTTCTGGGCCAAAAGGATTGTGGTAGCCTAAAAAAATGTGTAAGAGAAGAGAAGAAAAAATGACCTGTTTTAGGTATAGGACATGCTCGGGAGATTGCATCCACGGCAGGTGATATTGGGTAAACAGTTAAAAGAAAAGGCTCAGAAACACATGTGGATGTGTATTCTGGTCTGTGGGGGATTAAAAACGACTGACCTTGGGTGTGTCCGGGCTGGCAAGGGAAAAGGATGCGGACCAAACTTGGACTGGACCGTATTGGTTGGGATCCAGTAGCTGGGTGTGAAAATTGCCCTGTTAAGGCATTCAGGATGGCGGCTGTCATCCACAGTAGTGTCCGCTGGAGGGGCTGCAACATTGGTATACCATGGAAAAAAGAGGAGAGAAAGAAAAGTATAAGGGTACCGCTGTGTGTATGGTCTGGTGCGAATCAGACATAAGGCTCAAGGTATAAATGGTGTGGCATACCTCCAGTTTTTAGCCCAGCATGGGGGAGGGCTGCTGTGCGGCTGAAACAGAGGTGGATCCGTGTATCTGAGGAGATAGTCGTCAGGCCCGATCAGGTGCTGAAGATGCGTTTCTTACATGGTGCATCTAGAAGAAGCAAAGGGGCATCCGTTAAAGGGGAGTTCTGTTGCAGAGGCTGGTTACGTGTGCTGAGCGGTGCAGTCCGGGGGAGGCCTGCTGGGACCTGCAGCCTACCTGCGTGAGGTTCGGGAATGGAGCTGGAACAGACGCTGCTGCCATCTGAGGGGTTGAGTCTGGGCTGGAATAGGCTCGACAGTGTGTTGACTATGCATGTGATGTAGAGCAGTGTGTGCGTCAGTAAAGGAAAGGCGTGCAGTTGTGCGCATGCGCTCGGAGTTAGTGTTACAGCTCGGGGACATTGTGTGTAGTCCCTGGTGCAGAGCCGCTACACCCCTCGTGCATGTGCCAAGGGGGGTGTGTAGGTCCTGGGAGTAGCTCGACTACGTTTGGTGTCAGGCTTCAGGTGAGACGGCACAATCGGCTGGTATAGCCATGTGGTGCGGACATTGAAAGGTACCATGAGAAATTGGAGTCTTTATAAGCCATGTCTGGTTGGCAGGATGGTGGAGAGCACGGACCTGTGTGCAGAAATCATGCCATGCACTGTGGGTATCTAGGACCCCTGGGAATGGTCCTTGTACATGGGGTACTGCTTAACAAGTGGTAATATCTCACAGGGTTTCAATTTTAAACTTACTGCTCCAACACTTTTCAGCAGGCCCATATCAAGAGGATTGCTGGTCCACAAATGGTCCGGCACTTTTCCCAAATCCTCCTTCCAAAATGACAATGTATTCTAAACAATGAGCATGATGTGTGATACTTCCCTTTGCTCTATTGCTACCTGGCAAGGCACCCAAATTTCAAAGACCATCTCTCCTGTGTCTTCGAACAATTGCTCATCAGACATGTCCCTTAGCGATAAGGTTGGATTGATGCACAGAACTGTGCGCCAAACTCCGTCTTCCTCATTTGTGCCTGAGAGAACCACCCTGGTCTTCCTAATTACTACAGCCCTTAAGAGAATTGTAACAATGCCACCTGGCGTTATTTCCTGTGGCACATCAGGTCGAAATAAAAACTCAAATGGTACTCGCCAGGCCTTATTTCTGATCCCCGGAACCAACTCACCAAAACCATCACCCCATGGAGAAACAATGCTCTATGCAGGGGAACCCCCCCTAATTGCACTGTGCTAGAATAGGCCTGAAAACACGCTGCTTCCTTTGCCGGATACAACCCTGGGGACGAGCATACAATATCTTCTCCCGTGAAGACAATTAACAACCTTAACTTGCTGAGGATGTCCCTCCCAAAAGATTTGCTGGGGTATCCGTACAGTACAACAAAGGGGCTAATCAATTTTGATTACCCACCTTGATTTTCAGTATAAGGAACCAACAGGACAGCCCCATAGAATCCCTGTGTGTCCATTGTTTTGCCTGACAATGGGAACTCACCTTCCTTAATACAAGAATTGGTAGCTCCTGTGTCAGCCATGAATGAAAACGCTTTGTCGCCTATCTGCACACCTATTCCTCTTCCGGATCGGTGGTAATGGACAGGACTGGACACATTAGTGGGCTGTCATCATCCAATTTCAGTGTCTTAGTTAAAATCAAATTGATATCAGGCATATTGGGATACAAAATCTGCCCTAAGATTATTAAAAGCTACTCCATCATGGGTATTTGTATACAAATACATTTCTGGATACCCCGTTCTCTTCCAAAGCTTGTCTGACTGCTTCCCCATTAGGGCCCTGAATAAGCTCTTCATATCGCACCTTGAAAGACTTGTGTATAGGTGCGTTATAAATGCCATATCATATCATATCATATCATTCATATCATATCATGTCCCCTATGGCCAACATGACACCAGCAGTATGCTTCTCCAATGCATAAATCCACTTCCCTGCCCCTGTAGTGAGTGAAGGGAGTGTGTTCATCAATTTATTCTGATACATGTGTGAACACAGGACATAATACGCCCTTCCCAGATGCTTCTGGAGCAACAGAAACTGAGTTATACCTGTTTTTACTGGGGATTCCCCCATTTCTCCCCTACCACTTACTACAGCCATGCGTGCGAATAGCCTGACATGTCCTATGGCTTCATGGTGTGCTTTTTTCGCTGCTACTGGAGCAGGAGGTAGGGTGCCTACACCCTGCTCTCCTTGCACAACATTCCATTCCTCTCCTTCATCGTCTACTCCAGCTATTACATCCCCTAACCCTTCTAAAGGCATGGAAGCATAATCAGCACTACCATAAGTGCCATCTCCCATCCTCTGCTCAGCCTCTGTACCCATAGCAGCATCCCTATCCTCTATGTCCACCTCAACCGTTCTGATAACCGAGTTGTCCAATCTAACGAGAACCTGCCCATGTCTTCACCTTCCTCCTTCTACATCCCTTACCTGTCCTCTCACTTCCTCCCACTCTTCATGTCACTGCCACCATAACAGCATTAGCTCTTCCTCTGCTAGCTGTAGCGGTTCTTTTCTCTTTTCCTGTTCTTGTGCATCTACCACTCTTCACAGCCTATGCTCTATCCTCGCAGGAAAAGGCCTAAACTCTTAGTTCTCTATTTCCAATCCTTCCTCTGCTCTTCTAACTATCAGCCTCACTTTCTTGCTCCCACACCCTTAATCTATCTGCTAACATAGTGTTTGGGGGGGGTTATCCCTGTCCCACTCTCTATTTTCAACCTCTCCATTGAAAGTGTTACCCTTCCACTTTCCTCAAAATCACAGTCCTTGGACATCGTAACTGATGGGGGCATTACCCGTGTCTGTTTTGCAACCACTGGAGTATCTGCTGGCGAAAATGAAGGTATGAACTCAGGGTCTGTGTACCCCTCTGTGGGCGATAAAGGATAGAAGATTGCACCCATATGTGGGTGGTGCAGAAGAAATTATCCACCCTCCTTTTTCTGCCATCCTCCCACAATATCAACATCATGGCCCTCTCTGCTTTTTTCATACATCCTCCACAGTTCCAAGATATTTAACTGCTTTTCTAACTTCAAGCCCTTGTGCTTTGTAGTTAAAAAGGTATGCTGGTTTTCCAAAATCCCCATATCATAGTTTCCCTCAATAGGCCAAGAATGTATCATTTTCCACGTACTCTGCCGCAACCATTCCCTATGATATTTTAACATTATTGTCGGATAGCCGGGCAACACAAGGCACAAATGATTCAACTGAGTTGCCATACCCCAACCCAAGTTATTAAAAAATAGTTTCACAAAAATCCGATACCGAGCCGAACCTACGGCAGGAAAACATTTTCACACAAGAGCACCCTTTTACCCTTACCCAATTCCTTAGTCGCACTTCACACTCATTCACCATACTCACCTATACACAATGACCTCACTTCACTATTTACTCCAATTCTACTTCTCACTCATACACAGAAGACAGCATCTTATCAAAAACACTTGCGCCCCAATATTTCCGAGATATCTCGACCACCCGATCATAGGAGTGACACAATGCTTTCCACTACAACACCGCTGCTATCACTCTCTTCATTACTAGCATGATTTCGATACCACAAAACCATCTTTTACTGACTACAGGAGGTTTCTTTTCACTACTTTCACTAACCAAGATAATCAAGTTGAGGGGGTCTCCCACCTGCACAGCAACTACAAAAGAATGTCAAGGCCTACTTCAGAAAGGTATCTAGGGTTGGACCTACCCTAAAATACCACCCCACCTTCATGTGAGGGCTCCAGCCAATCAGACAAGCAAACTAAACGGTATCTGGACAAGCTTCACACTGGGCATGCAGGGTTAGGTACCCCCTCACATCTCTAAAATACCAACTAGGTACAAAATATATAAAAGGGACTTACAACACAGAATAGGTCAACCACTTTATAGAAAAACATCCACCTTTGCAACCTCAACTAATGTCAAACCAACACTCCAAGCCTATTCTTACTTCAAAAAAAGAAAAGATAACTTAAATCAAAGAAACAACACCTTTCTTACCCCTAACTGCTCTTTGCTTTATATCCCCAAATGTGTACGCATGTGAACTTGAGGTGCTCTGATGTGGTGCTTTGTCAAATCGTTCCTCACAGCTAAGCCGCAGAACCACGTTTCCGGGGCGCAGACGGACCTTTAACCAATATGGCATCCGCAGACCTCTGTTTCAATGTGCATGGAAGACTGGGTCCTGTCGTGAGGTGCCAAAGCTGAGAGGTGTTGACAGAAGTTCCCCAACGTCTCAAAACACCTGGGCTACTACCCTGGCTTGCCAAATGTAGGGATGGTCATTTAATCACCTTAAACCAAAATAGGCCCACCACTTAGGAAGCGAGTACACAGTTTTTACAAAACTCCGGGGAGCAGTTAGATGGTTTTAAAGGACCAAGCCTACCCACGTCTCAACAATACATCATCAGTTGGCCTCTTATATACTTTTTAAAACACACCCAGACACTTTATTACACTCCATCCCCCAAATAAGATTGAACAAAACCTCTTCAAAGAAATCCCATCCTTTCACAATTCTTCCATTTTCATTGGCCAGTCTTATCTTGATTATCATCTTCAGATCCTATTCAAAACACACCTCTTCTTTGAATGTGTCCATAGTAGGTCATGAAGTCAGTACATGGTTAAACATTTGTATTTAAAACATAATTCATCGCTAGCAATAACTGGCCTAAGGCCTTTAACCTTAAGTGTGATTGCACATGGTCCACTTACGTATTTTAGCAAATAGAAGAAGGTCTGCATTAAAAGGATTTTCTTTGAAGTACTGCTTGCGATCTAAATTCCCCAGGCTCCGGGCATGTCTAAAAGACCATCTAATTTATACAGCTACATACGGCCTCTTATGAACTGGAAAAATACTTAACCACTGAACCCTGGCCTCGGGCCTCATGTTTATTACCACCAAACAAATGACTAAACCCCTCTAAAGATTTTAATACAAAGGGGAGAGATAACATCTGTTCCCTTGCGGGCCTACAATCGTGTGCATACACGTACCCGTGTGGTGATTGAGCAGACATTTGGCCTCTTGAAGGCACGGTTTCGCTGCCTCAGCAGGTCTGGTGGGACACTCCTGTACCGCCGTGAGAAGGTGGCCAAGATCATCATGGCATGTGTCATGCTACACAATATGTGCATCAGACAGAATGTGCCTCTGCCCCCTGACACTGAACTGCAACCACCTGACGATGAGGATGAGGAGGGTGGAGATGGGGCTGCACTTTAGGGGGGCAGCGATGCACAGGAGGGACGTGCCATGCATCAGACTCTGATCAACCAATGTTTCTAGCACACATGGATGGGGAGTGTGACATGGAGGTGGCACTCAGGGCACTGGGTGTGTCAGGCACATGGACATTGTAGACTGTTCACCAATAACGCACACGTACACAATAAGCAATGTCCGCACATGTGAATTATGATTTCCCAAAAGGTGTATTGAAGAAATATAACAAAGTGCACAAGCCCTCCACCCCACACACCCTCTCCCCCCGCCCCCCTCAACTCCCTCACACACCCTCTCCCCCTCCCCCCCAACTTCCCCACACACCCTCTCCCCCTCCCCCTCAACTCCCCACTCACCCTCTCCCCCCACAACTCCCCCACACACCCTCTACCCTCTCCCCCTCCCCCCTTGACTTCCCCACACATGGTGTGCAGTAGCGTGCACCATTAGTCCACATGGCACCAGTATCCCTGTCCGATCTGCGCAGGTTCTGGCCTGACCTACGCACAGGGCTGGTGCTGGTTGAGCTTGCATTGGAAGATGTCCCAGGTTGGTCTGGCAACTGTGGTAGACGCATGGCCTGCATTGCTGCCACCATTTCGGAGAGGACCTGCCGCACTGGTCTCGATTGCTGTTTTCAGGGATGCAGCACATTCCCTAATGTCATCCCTTGCCCGGCAACATTCTGATATATGCTGTGTGAACAGCCCTGCCAGCTCCTCCTGGCGCTTCTGAATGGCCCTGATCCCCTCTTGGCTGGTTGGAACTGTGGTGGATGTGTGAGAGGTTTCCAACATGCTTTGTTCCTCATGCACAGTTGGTATAGGGCTGGAACTTGCGGGACATGAATCACCAGGAGACAGCCCGTGCATGCTGCTGTTGTGCAAGCTGCATGGGGAGAGTTGTGGTGAATGCAGGGGGCCTGTGGCAGTAGTTACGCCATGCAGCTGGACATCTGCCTCATCGTCCGACACGGCTGCTGTGGCAGCTGTCTCACCCACTGTGCTGCTGGTAGCCGATGCAGTGCCTTCTGCCACTGGCTCCTGGGTGCTGGTGGCTGGTGTGGGTGCTGTTGTGGGGGCTGTAGTGCACATTGGTGCTGTGGCCTCTGGGGTTTTCTTGGCCTTCCGCAGTGGTGCAGGTTGGCCTCTACCCCTTGAATTCAAGGGGCGGTGTTCTCCCTCCTCACCCCTGGCCTTCTTTTGTGGTGTGGCATCATCCTCCCTAGTGTCCTCATACTCGCACTGCTGTCTGAATGCGTGCCTGTGGGGGACCAATAGAGGGAGAGGATTAGTGATGGGTCTACAGGCATCAGGCATGCATTGGGGTGGCTGCATTCATGTGCAATGGCAGTTGATTAACATTGTGGGAGCGACATACGGGTTGCTTGGCTTTTGGGTGGGTGATGCATGGAAGCGTCTGGGTTGAAACACATATGGGGTGCATTATGCATGTGGCCAAGGTGATGCTGTGCACTGCCTGTAGGCAGTCTTGTACATATGTGTCTGGTGGACCCTGCTCTACATCATTGCACTGTCAGTTCAGGTGGACATCATCGTGTTGGTATTAGCATTGTTTCATTTGGGAAACCTACATGCATCGGCCGATGACGGGGCTCCTCGCTCCATGTCCCCCACTCCCTCAATTGCCTTCGTCCCTATGGTGCTGGCGCAGATCTCCTCCCATGGTTGCAACTTGATGGGGTAGTCCGCACCTCTGCCTGTCGCCTTACCAGGTTGCGGTTCGCAGATCGTCACAGCGCTTACGGACATCTTTGGGAGTGCGGGGTGTGGTGCCAACAGCACTTACTTTCTGGGCAACCTCTGCCCATATCTGTTTCTTGCGCTGCACTGCAGGGCGGGACATGTCGGAGGAGAATACAACATCTGCATGTTCCTGCAGCGTCTCCGCCAGCATGGTCAACTCCTCTCGGGAGAAGCGCTCCTTGCGCAGGCGATCTGTGCTTTTTTTAACAGCTTTCGGCATGGTAAGATGCAGCAGGTAGTGGTGGAGGTGTGGTAGAGTTCTGGGGGTCAGATGGCTCCTGGTTGGGGTGGGTGGCAATGGATTGTGTTTTTAAAGATGGCCGCCGTGCTCTTTCCCGTTCCTGTGCGATGACGCTACTTCCGGTTCCACTTATTAGCAGTGACCGCTAATAGCGGTTACCGCTGTTAGAGGTGACCGCTATTAGCGGTCACCGCTAATGCTGATGGCTTGGATGCTGGTGGAGCTATTTGCACTTCGAACGATGCCAGAAAGGGAGATTTATCGCCCTTTTACGGCATGGCGGTGGGGTCATTAGCGCCATGGCGCAAAGCTCGTGCTTGCGCACTCGTAATAGGCCACTTTTAGCCAGCACGGACACGGTAGTTGCTCCATGCCGGTAATGACCGGTACTTACGACCGGGTCGTAATGAGGCCCTAAAAGTAACATATAATGAACTCCATTCAATTCATATGGATTTTCAACACTACCCCCATTCACTGCCATCACCCTGTCATCAATATGGTGAGCACAAAATGAATCTCTCCTAATAATGGGGACCCTCCTTGACCACCCCGACAGAGTCTATGTGCGAACGGGTGTTGCGTTCAGTCATTACAAGCTGCCTCAATCCTTTTAGTTGCCAGGAAAACACTGCTTATTGAGACACAAGCATGTGTCTGAGGGTCCTTTCCTCAAATGAAATTGCGCACTTCTCAATGCAATCCGAAGATGTACCAACATTTTCCTCATTTGCTGCATCAAACAGTATAAAGGTTCTTCAAATATCCCTCAAGAGTTCAGTTTACTTTATTTACAGTTTTCTGTACTTGCTATGCATAAAAAAGAAATTTTATAAATATTACAGTGGACTTCCTTGCTTCCCATAAAACTATATTACAATTTCAAAATCCATGTGAATAAATTGAAGATTCACTTAGCTTGGCAGCTGGTTTTCTGTACGGTTGTCTTCTGGTCTCTGCAATTCAAACATCGTTCTTTTCAATGTTTCTTCAAGAGCTTTGGATACTGGGACATTTCTTGACAAGATTTAGGATGAAAGGCAGTTTAGAATATTCCTAAAGATTCCAAACTACTTCACACTGTTCTTCCTCCAATCAGATTCTAGAACTGTGTTCACCATCTTGGCCTGGGATGGTTCCAGGTTCTTGGATTCACAATAGTTAAGGAAATAGATTGTAGCATCAATTCACAAACTCACACCATCCCCCTTACTGCACCCAGTCTCTCCTGTGTGAGAAAGCTCCTCCCACTCTATGCCTAACTCTAGTCATTCTCCTTGTGTTTCTTCCCTGCTGGGCACTGACACCATTAACATTATCTACTCCCCCCTCTTTTCCTGCCATTTCCCCTCTGCCCTATCCATCCACAATCTCCCTTACACACCACACTCACCTTCCCCCAATCCCTCTCCCCTCCCTCACTCCCTTTTATTTACCATTCTTCCCCATTTTCTGTCCTCTCCATCTCTTCCCACTGTCCCACCCTTTTCCCCATTTCCTCCATGTGCTACTTTTCCGACTCAGTTTCTTCCCCTCACCCCGTGAACATGTCTCCTTATTTCCCTTTCTCTCCTACTGCTCTCCTATCTATCTCTTTCCCCATCAAATCATTAACCCTTCCACCTCTCATCCCTCCACCTGCCCCCTCTTTTCATCCTCTACTTCCATACCCCCACTCCCACCTCGCCTTTCTTACCTGTGCCCGCTCCTACCTTGCCCACTCCTTCCTCTGCACCCCACCCATCGCATGCTCTCCCCCTCACAGTCCCCTTCCATCTGCCCCGTATTCAGCCCATCATTTTCTCCCTTTGTTTCGCCTCTCCCCACCTGTCTCTCTTCTTCTCTAGTTCCTGTCCCATACCTTTCACCTTCCGTATCCGCCAATTTACCTGACTCCTCTGTTCCCATCAGCCCTGCACCTCATCCCTCCCCCTCCCCTCTTGTCCATATTGTTCTACCTCTCGCCATCATTCCACTCTCCCCTGTCACCCTCTGTCCCATTTCTATTTCCCTTCCACGTTCTCCCACCAACTTACTCCCCCTTGTCTTTCTCTGAGCTCCCTTAACCCATTCCTTAAGCCATGTGTCCCTGTAAGGTGTCCCTCGTGTCCATCTCCACATCTACCTGCCCCTTCTTCCACCCTCTTCCCCTACCTCATATCACATTCTCCATCCCCCTCTCTACAATCTGCCCTAGCTCCATGTTCCTCCCTCTCAACTAGGTACCCCCCATTGCCTCTCTCCCTCTACTTCTCACCACCATTCCACTCTCCCATCTCCTCCACTCCTCATGCCTTCACTCCCCCTCTCACCCCTTATCCATTTTTCTGCCACAATATACTCTCCTCGTCCCAATTCCTTAGCCCTCTTTTCCATCTTCACTTTCAACTGTCTCTTCCCCCTCCCTCCCTATATTCTCCTTTAATTCACTCCACCCACACCCCTCCCTCCCATGGTCTCTGATCCACCAGTCCTCCCCCTTGCATCCCTCTCACCCTGGAACCCCCTCCACCCCATTGATCCCATTGATCATTGTTAGGAAAGATTTCGTTATTGTAGGGAATTTTCCTTCCATGTGGCAACCCCTAAACTTTTTGCTATTGTTTTTAACCTTGTTCTTGACTTTGCCAGAGAAGTACAGCCTTCTGCCGCACTTCTCTGGGCTTTCGCTCCTTTCTTACGGGGAAACTGACATGCCCTTAAGACAGTCAGTACCGGGGAACGTGGTTTCCCGTAGTTTCTTCTATCGTGTCGCAGCTTTAGTGCAACATGACACAAGAGGGCACTGTAAGCTAAGTTACAGCTCTCTTGGGTCTCTAGCCTTCTACAGGCCCTAGATACTCTTTTAGGATGGTATTTGATCGGTGCAAGTCATTCAGGGACTCGAATGGTGGCAGCGATCGTTTTGTTTATTTTGAGCTCCTTTTGGCGTTCTGAGCACGTTTTTGCACTGAACCCAAAATGGTGGCCTGGCTCCCAAAATGGCCAGGCCGCGAGGCTCCTTTGTCTTGTCCACTGACCGTCTTGCTCCCTTCACCTTCCCCAGGTCCGGCGACCCGGGGCCTTCCTTATTTGGGCATGTACTTTCCCGCGAAACGTGGTTGCTTTCGCGGGCTTCTACATGTCGTTTGTGTGCCTCCAGGGTGTGGGCTGGGATGTCTGGTCCCAATACACATCCTGGGTGCCAGAGAGTCTAGGGTGGTATGAATGCCTGGGACCACCGTGGTCCGTGATTGGTCCACGTATGGTATGTGTTTTGATGAGCGGATCTCCCATTGGCTCCCCTCCGTTTTGGCGCGAAGGGAACCGTGGATAAGAGGGGGCTGGAAACACCACTACCATGTCGATCTCCTGAGTTCTCACGAACGAAGGAATACAGGAGCCAAGTATCCTGCAACTACGAGGCTGGACCGAGGAATCGCTGGTGACCCGCTGAAGGGATCCTCCTTTTGCACTGCTGTCGTCCGGAGAGCCCCTGTCCTCCTTTGATCGAACCAGAAGGCCTGTACTGGTGCTTCGACCTTTGGAATAGCAGGAACAGCTATTCCCGGCATCTTCATCCATCTCCTGCCAAGTAAGCCTTCGGAAGCGTCTCTGGGCCATCCAGTTGACTGACCAGCTTACAAAGGAGTTTGGCTCTGCAACCGCCGCCAGGTTGTGTTGTATTGCGAGTCCTTGTCCCTCTCCCACGCTTCGTACGCTTGGCGTCCCCAGGTCTGAAGGGAGGAGGGTTCATTTGGCTCGAATACACACGGCCGCTCCGTTGTCCTGTGCGGCAACAAAACTGTGCCGGTTTCGTCGATTGGGACGTCTTTTTGCTCTACACGACTACAAAGCGTTCCCTGCTCTTCTGAACCTGCCAGCTGCTGAAACTATCGTGGAGAAGCCTGGGTCTGCTTGCTTCGGGGACCGGTGAGTAGTATATCTAGGATCTGGTCGCCCTCCTGCAGTATCCCATTGCTTTTCCCTGCTGTGTAAAAACAGCACCCTTTTGCCGCGCTCGCGCTCTGCTTCTGCCCGCTGTGGAGGCTGCGCTTGAGTTGCGGAACCTGTTCTCCTTCTGCTGTGCACTAACCCGAACTGCCTGACTTCCTCCGAAGAGCTTCCCCTTTTGCCCGTTGGCACCGGCGTGGCAGGTACTTTGAGCACAAGGCTCCACTCTTCGCAGGGCTCGGACTTCCATCTAGTTAGGTGCCTATGAAGGCGAACTGAGTCGAAAGCATTATCGCACTGCCTGTTTTCCTTCCCTGGCAGGTGGACTACATATTTCGTGCTTTAAACGCTTGCGACTGTGTATTTGTATATATATTGTGTTGATATGGTATGTGTTGGTTTAATATTGTGATATTGTGATTTTCTCGCTACGGTCATTATTTTAAAGGCCTTAAAATAAATGTGTATCTATTTTTGATATAACAACTGTTTGGAGTAGTTTGTAAGCGCTCTTGCTTTGTGTGCTCATTGCTGGCTTTCAGTAACCCTCACCCCTCTTGAGACCTAGTCTTGACCGCCGCGATCGCTACCTTGATTGGTCTGGCTTGTCCAGAGGTTACCCTGTTCCAAGTAATTAGGTTGGCCTTCTGAACTTCTGCGCCACCAGGACAGAGTTCAGAAATCCGTCTTAACAAATTGGTGTACAGCGGTGGGATACGACTGAAGGTATCCAGTGTTGCGCTCGAACTAAGGCATTTCAGGTTATTCCAAACAGTACACGTAGTGAATTGTTGTAGTATAACTTTAAAAAGGCCATAGTCCTATCAAACAGTATGGAAACAAGTACGTTGTTAACTTTAAATGCTTCCAAATCAGAAACGCTGAAAAAGATGTGTGCGGAGAGAGGTGTTTCCTCTCAAGGCACGAAATTGGAAATGATCCAAAGAATTGTGGCGTGGCAAGAAGCGCAGCTTGACGCTATTACTTCTGAGGACAGTGCGGAAGGTGGTGGGGCTGCTCTCACTGGTAGAACCGACGGTTCTGCCGCCGCACTGTTCCACCGCGACCACGAGGACAGGGAGGACGAGCTGTCTAATGTTTCCTCTGCCAGTGCTGATGGGGAGGCTATGCTTGAATTCAAGAAGCAAGAGCTGCGGTTTAGGCAGCAGGAGCTTGAATTCAGCATAGCCAAACTAAAAATCGAACAGGCAGAAAAACAAAAAGACAGGGATCACCAGTTGGAACTGGCCAAGCTTCAGGTTGCAAATGGATCCAAGGGTCCTGGACATGGGTCTGGGGCCTCCTCTCATCCACGGTTTCCAAAAGATCTGCTCAGTGTGTATGAAGAGAGGAATGACATTATGGACTGAGTGAATGCGTTTGAGTATGCATGCGAGGTCCAGGAAGTTGACAATGCTGATAAGATTGCGTGGTTGCTCAGTAGACTGCCCCATTCTGGCTGTAGTGCCATTATGGAAATGTCGAAGGCTGAGCGGGCTGATTTCGCAATGTTAAAGCAGACTCTCATTTTAAAGTTTGGGAAGACTCCGGCCCAATATTTAAAGCGTTTTCGAGAGTATAAGAAAAAGGAAGGTGGTACTTGGGTATCTTATGTCGCTGAATCTTTGAAAAACTTAACTGGCTGGGTCGAAGGCTATAAGGTTTCTACCTTCGACGGCATGATAAATCTTGTCATGCTGGAACACATTTTTGCTTCTTCTTCCCCGGAGCTTAAGCAGCATTTGGCCGATTCGAAGGAGATAGATCCTAAGAAGCTGGCCATTGCAGCAGACTTATGGGTGTCACATCGAGTGTCCCATAAGGACAAAACTCATCCTGGTAAGCAGGAGGAGGGGAAAAAGTCCAAAGATATGGAGGGTGGGGAATCTGCTAAATCTTCTTCCCAAAAGGGCCACAAAAAGAAAAACAAGGGTAAGACACAAGAGAACTCACAGGGTAGTGGAGGTGCGCCTCCGAAACAGAACTCTGGTTACAATAAGCCTCCCTACGTAAACAGACCCACTGGGGCGTGTTTTTCTTGTGGAGCAACTGACCATGTGAAGGGGGATCCCCGTTGTAAGGTTAGACCTTTGGGGGTCCACTCCGCTAATCTGGCCTTCTCCTCCTAGAAGGAAGAAGAGATTACAGGAGCATCCTTCTCCTCGGACTCGTTTCCCAGCGGAATAGAGGCCGAGGTAGTTTTAGTGTCCCTGGGTTCCTGGGAGCCTAAAGTCGCAGAGGCGTATGCTAGGATTCCGGATAATACCAAGCACTACTTTAAAGACAGTGTGCTGATCAATGGAGTGGATACTCCAGCTCTTAGGGATAGTGGGTGCAGTCGAACTGTAGTGGATTCTACCTTGGTAGACTCAGAGGAAGTTGCCAGAGCTACTCTGATGCCCACTAAGTTGGCTGACGGCCCCCTCCGTATGTTTCCCGTGATCCCTGTTAATCTAACTTTAAATGGTACAGCAGTCAGGATTCCAGTGAGCATTCAGAGAAACGTCCCGGGAAAGGTCTTATTAGGTAATGATCTCAGAGCTTTAGGGCTCGTAGGAGACACTGCCGAACGACCCTACACACGGTCTCAAGCACGGGCAGCATTGGCCAAGTCCAATACGCCGCCCCAGCCGAAGGGGAAACCCAAGGCGAAAGGAGTCTACAAGTCAAGACGGGGGAAAGAGAATATTCCCCCGAGCTCGCCTACCACTGCGGTGGAGGAAGTTGGTCAATCGCCCGAGCCTGACGAGGAGGTGGCGATGCCTGAAGTATTCGACCCCAACGACCATCCGGAACTAAAAGACTTGTTAGTTGAAGGAGGTCCTGATAGGGACGAATTCAGTAAAGGCCAACGTGAGTGCCCACCTCTGGAAGGCCTAAGGAGACAGGCCTGCTCCCAGCTTGAGGGTGAACCTCCTGGGAAGCATAGGATTTATTGGGAAGGTGGACTCCTGTATAGTGAGCCCACAGAGTCTACAGAAGGAGACCATAGGAGGTTGGTGGTTCCCCTTGCTGTTAGGCCCTTCCTCCTGCAGTTGGCGCATGAAGTTCCCCTTGCTGGTCACCTTGGTATGAAGAGGACCAAGCAAAGGTTATCCATGCACTTCTACTGGCCCAAGATGGGGGTGCAAGTAGAAAGTCACTGCAGGAGTTGCGCCTCCTGCCAGTTGTCTGGTAAGGTTGGCGCGACAATCCAAGCTCCATTGGTACCGCTCCCAGTTGTGGGGGTACCATTTGAAAGGGTAGGGATCGACATCGTCGGTCCCCTTGACCCGCAAACATCCTCGGGCAATAGGTTTATCCTGGTGCTGGTCGACCATGCAACCAGGTATCCTGAGGCCATCCCATTGAAAACTGTAACTGCCAAGTCAGTTGCAAAAGCTTTACTCGGCATATTTACTAGGGTTGGCTTCCCTAAAGAAGTTGTGTCAGATCGTGGCAGCAACTTTATGTCGAAGTATATGCAGGCTATGTGGAAAGAATGTGGGGTCACCTACAAGTTCTCTTCTGCATACCACCCCCAGACCAATGGTCTGGTGGAACGTTTCAACAGAACGTTAAAGAGCATGATTGGGGCTCTGGAGGAGCCCCAGAGAAGAAAATGGGATCTTCTTTTACCATGCTTGCTGTTTGCCTACCGAGAGGTACCACAGGAGGGTGTTGGCTTCAGCCCCTTCGAACTTCTGTTCGGTCATCCCGTACGGGGACCCTTAGCCATTGTCAAGGAGGGATGGGAGATGCCCACTCCCCCTGTTACTACCAATGTAGTTGACTATGTGCTAGGGCTCAGAAAACGGATGGTACTTCTGATGGGCTTGGCTAGTGATAAATTGAAGGCAGGGCAAGCGCTGGTGAAACATTGGTACGACCAGAAAGCTTCCCTCATCAACTTTACACCTGGTCAGCAAGTCCTGATCATGAATCCAATAAGGCCTCGCGCTTTACAGGACAAATGGTCAGGCCCTTACACAGTGGTGGAGCCCCTGGGTGAGGTAAACTATTTAGTGGACCTTGGAAGGCCTGGACAGGCTCCAAAAGTGTTCCACGTGAATAGGCTGAAGGCTTTCGTCCCAAGAGTCGAAATCGCAGCACTGCTACTGGCATCAGACGTTGAGGAAGAGGAGTCTGAACCTCTCCCCGACCTGTTCCAAAGCGGTCCTTCAGATAGCTCCGTTGAGGGTGTCCGAGTGGCCCCTCACCTGACTTCTGATCAGCAGGCTGAGGTGAAAAGTTTGCTTAGGCAGTTTTCCCCCCTGTTTTCACAGTCCCCTGGTTTGACACCTTGGTGCAAACATAACATTGACACAGGAGACAGTGTACCTACCAAAAGTAGGGGATACAGGATGTCGGATAAAGTACGGTCTTATATTAAGACCGAGGTCAACAAAATGTTAGACCTTGGGGTGATTGAACCCTCTAGTAGTCCTTGGTCCAGTCCTGTGGTTCTGGTTCCAAAGGCAGGCACTTCTGAATTGAGGTTCTGCGTGGATTACAGGGCTCTGAATGCTGTCACCAAGACAGATGCCCACCCCTTGCCTCGAACAGATGAGCTGGTGGATACTTTGGGTGCCTCCAAGTACCTCAGCACGTTTGACCTTACTGCTGGCTATTGGCAAATAGCTTTAGCAGAACATGCCAGGGAGAAGACAGCATTTTCGACGCCAGACGGCCTTTACCAATTCCGGGTAATGCCGTTCGGGTTGAAGAATGCACCTGCCACTTTCCAGAGGCTTGTGAATCATGTGTTGAATGGGTTGGACGAATTCTGTCTTGCATATCTGGACGATATAGCAGTTTTCAGTGCCACCTGGGAAGACCATGTGAAACACCTCCGTGCTCCAGGCTCTTCAGAAAGCCCACTTGACCATAAAGGCTAGTAAATGCCAGATTGGACAAGGCTCAGTGGTTTACCTTGGACATGAAGTAGGTGGAGGGAGGATACAGCCTCTACCCAGTAAAGTACAAGCAGTACAAGACTGGCCTACCCCCACTACGCAAACCCAAGTGAGAGCCTTCTTAGGACTCACGGGGTATTATCGCAATTTTGTGGCAGACTATGGCACCATAGCTGCTCCTCTGACTGCCCTCACAACTCCGAAGAAACCCAAGAAGGTAACTTGGACTGACGAGTGTGAGAAGGCCTTCAATGGCTTAAAAGACTCCTTGTGCCAGGCCCCTGTGCTCAAGGCCCCTGATTATCAAAGACCTTTTATCGTGCAGACGGATGCCTCTGACACTGGGATAGGAGCTGTACTATCACAAGTAGATGAGAAGGGTAAGGAACACCCTATCGGTTTTATTAGTCGCCAGCTTAAGGACAGAGAGCTCAGGTGGTCCACGGTAGAGAAAGAATGTTTCTCTGTTGTGTGGGCCCTACGGAAGCTGAGGCCCTACCTCTATGGGACCCACTTCACTGTGCAGACTGACCATAAGCCGTTAAAGTGGCTAATGAACATGAAGGGGGAGAATCCAAAGTTGCTTAGGTGGTCCATAAGTCTTCAAGGCTTCGACTTCACTATTGAGCATAGACCAGGTGTCCAACATAGCAATGCTGATGGGTTGTCCAGAATGTTTAACCGACCTGAACAAGAGACTCATCTAGGGGTGGATTAGTTCCCCCTGTCCATAGTCTGGGAGGGGCGAGTGTTAGGAAAGATTTCGTTATTGTAGGGAATTTTCCTTCCATGTGGCAACCCCTAAACTTTTTGCTATTGTTTTTAACCTTGTTCTTGACTTTGCCAGAGAAGTACAGCCTTCTGCCGCACTTCTCTGGGCTTTCGCTCCTTTCTTACGGGGAAACTGACATGCCCTTAAGACAGTCAGTACCGGGGAACGTGGTTTCCCGTAGTTTCTTCCATCGTGTCGCAGCTTTAGTGCAACACGACACAAGAGGGCACTGTAAGCTAAGTTACAGCTCTCTTGGGTCTCTAGCCTTCTACAGGCCCTAGATACTCTTTTAGGATGGTATTTGATCGGTGCAAGTCATTCAGGGACTCGAATGGTGGCAGCGATCGTTTTGTTTATTTTGAGCTCCTTTTGGCGTTCTGAGCACGTTTTTGCACTGAACCCAAAATGGTGGCCTGGCTCCCAAAATGGCCAGGCCGCGAGGCTCCTTTGTCTTGTCCACTGACCGTCTTGCTCCCTTCACCTTCCCCAGGTCCGGCGACCCGGGGCCTTCCTTATTTGGGCATGTACTTTCCCGTGAAACGTGGTTGCTTTCGCGGGCTTCTACATGTCGTTTGTGTGCCTCCAGGGTGTGGGCTGGGATGTCTGGTCCCAATACACATCCTGGGTGCCAGAGAGTCTAGGGTGGTATGAATGCCTGGGACCACCGTGGTCCGTGATTGGTCCACGTATGGTATGTGTTTTGATGAGCGGATCTCCCATTGGCTCCCCTCCGTTTTGGCGCGAAGGGAACCGTGGATAAGAGGGGGCTGGAAACACCACTACCATGTCGATCTCCTGAGTTCTCACGAACGAAGGAATACAGGAGCCAAGTATCCTGCAACTACGAGGCTGGACCGAGGAATCGCTGGTGACCCGCTGAAGGGATCCTCCTTTTGCACTGCTGTCGTCCGGAGAGCCCCTGTCCTCCTTTGATCGAACCAGAAGGCCTGTACTGGTGCTTCGACCTTTGGAATAGCAGGAACAGCTATTCCCGGCATCTTCATCCATCTCCTGCCAAGTAAGCCTTCGGAAGCGTCTCTGGGCCATCCAGTTGACTGACCAGCTTACAAAGGAGTTTGGCTCTGCAACCGCCGCCAGGTTGTGTTGTATTGCGAGTCCTTGTCCCTCTCCCACGCTTCGTACGCTTGGCGTCCCCAGGTCTGAAGGGAGGAGGGTTCATTTGGCTCGAATACACACGGCCGCTCCGTTGTCCTGTGCGGCAACAAAACTGTGCCGGTTTCGTCGATTGGGACGTCTTTTTGCTCTACACGACTACAAAGCGTTCCCTGCTCTTCTGAACCTGCCAGCTGCTGAAACTATCGTGGAGAAGCCTGGGTCTGCTTGCTTCGGGGACCGGTGAGTAGTATATCTAGGATCTGGTCGCCCTCCTGCAGTATCCCATTGCTTTTCCCTGCTGTGTAAAAACAGCACCCTTTTGCCGCGCTCGCGCTCTGCTTCTGCCCGCTGTGGAGGCTGCGCTTGAGTTGCGGAACCTGTTCTCCTTCTGCTGTGCACTAACCCGAACTGCCTGACTTCCTCCGAAGAGCTTCCCCTTTTGCCCGTTGGCACCGGCGTGGCAGGTACTTTGAGCACAAGGCTCCACTCTTCGCAGGGCTCGGACTTCCATCTAGTTAGGTGCCTATGAAGGCGAACTGAGTCGAAAGCATTATCGCACTGCCTGTTTTCCTTCCCTGGCAGGTGGACTACATATTTCGTGCTTTAAACGCTTGCGACTGTGTATTTGTATATATATTGTGTTGATATGGTATGTGTTGGTTTAATATTGTGATATTGTGATTTTCTCGCTACGGTCATTATTTTAAAGGCCTTAAAATAAATGTGTATCTATTTTTGATATAACAACTGTTTGGAGTAGTTTGTAAGCGCTCTTGCTTTGTGTGCTCATTGCGGGCTTTCAGTCACCCTCACCCCTCTTGAGACCTAGTCTTGACCGCCGCGATCGCTACCTTGATTGGTCTGGCTTGTCCAGAGGTTACCCTGTTCCAAGTAATTAGGTTGGCCTTCTGAACTTCTGCGCCACCAGGACAGAGTTCAGAAATCCGTCTTAACAATCATCCTCTCTCCCCCTTTCACCAAAGCCCCTTTTGTCCACCCTTCACCATTTTCCCTTTCCACTCCCCCTTCCTGAAAAACCCTGCCTCAACCTTGCATGCTCAGTTCTTTCTAATCTTACCCTCCCCATCCCCACTCTGACCCATTTTACAGTCGTATTTTCACCATTTAGTTTCCCATCCACTCCCCCTCCCTATTGCTGCCTCACTCTTTACTCACTTCCTCCTCTCCCCTTCCCTTCTTCCTCATCTCCTTCATCTCCCTTCTACAATTCCCCTGACCCTCTAGTCTTCCTCTCTCCCTTGCAAACCCTGCACCCGCTCCTCTGCCCCTCCCCCTACCGGCACCCTGTCCCCTCTATTCAATTTCCCCCTCCACCTTCCTACTTCCGTTTCTCACTCTAACCCACCCATTTAACCTGTCGAATTCCCTCCGATTCCCTCCTCCTTCTTTCCACCCTCTCCTTCCTGCATCTCCCATCATTTCAGTGTCTCCTTCCATGCTTCTCTGGCCCCATTCTCCTCTCCTTTCACAATCTCCATGAACCCTCTCTTTCCCTTCCTTCCATGTTTTCACTTTCCCCTTTTTACCATGTCTTCCCCTCTCTGTGCCCTGTCCCTTTTCACTCTTCCGACTTTGCCACCCCATCCTACCGCCTTTCTCTCCCACTTCTTATTCCCTTCTCTGCCCGCTACCTCCCTGCTTCCCTTCGCTCTACTCCTGTTCCCCAATCTTTCACTTCCCCTACTCCATCAACCCTGCCCCATTCTTCACTCACATGGGTTCTCCTGCCACCTCTTATTTTCTCTCCTCTGCATCTACTCCCTCACCCAAATATCCCACCTTACCTTTTCCACTCTCCTCCCACTACACTACTCTTCCCCTCTCCCCGTCACTCCACTGACACTCTCCCCTCATGCCAGTCCTTTGCCCTCTACCCCAGCCTCAGCTTCTCCCCTTTTCCCTTTGCTTTCCTTCTGCTTCGTTCAATATCTCCCCTTCTCCCTCTCTGTCCCCTACTTCTACCTTCATCCCACCTTACTCTGCCTCTTCTGCTACTATCACCACTGCATGCAATCCTTCACTCTACAAGTTCTTTTCTCCCTCCTCAACTACACCCCATCTCCCTTGGTTTCCTTTCTTTCAATGACACCCCTTCTCCCCTACCTGTTCCTTACTTCCACCTTCTTCATCCCACCTCACCCTTCCTCCTCTGCCTCATCACCTTTTCCCCCTCATCCCTCTCTCACTCGTGACTACCCTCTCGCACTCTCAGTACAATTCTAACTTAACCCGTCCTCACACCCCTCCCCATGTCCATCTTCACATCCTCTCCATGTTTCTTGCACATTCTACCCCTAATGACTTCCCCCTTGCCTTACTCTCCCGTCTCTTTCTGCCTCACCTATCTCACTACTCCCCTAACTCCCCGCCCCAATGTAATCTCATCCGCTACTATGCCCCCTGTTCCCCATCTCTACATCTACTGTCCCATTTTCCCCTTTCACTTACTTCCCTCCCAATTCTCCACTGTAAGAGGATTCAATTCAACACTACAGCTAAGTCAACGCCTAGTCTATAATACTGAATGAAAACCCTTCTTGATATATCTTTATGTCCAGTTCATGCGTTCTGGATGACTACCCCTATATAACACCCCTCTCTTGGAATCCCCCTGACCCCACTGAGCCAAGAAGTAGTTCTGTTTTGCAAGTTAAAAGGTTTATTTGATAATTTAAAATATATATATATCACCCTTTATAATAAATTAATAATTGAATATCACACTTAATCTGATATGATAATGATTAACAACGGAGAATCTGGCACTAGCACACTTCTCTATAATCAATAAGGAGTTGACATGAAATGGATAAGGTAGCACACAGGTGAATAGGAACAAAAGAAGAAGGTGGTACAAAATGCTTTATAGAGTTCAAATGGATGCAAGGTTGAATGAATGAAATGCAGTATAGAAATACTCAATATGATTTCAACAAAACAATGTAATCACTTTTCTCTGGCAATCCCCTCCCCCCCTTGATGCAAGGCAAGGAAATGGAAGGAAAACACACAGTTCTCAGAAATGCAATCAAATGTGATTCAGTTCACCCCAGCAAGCTTAGACTACAGAAGTTTGAAAACACAGGCCCAAATTGCTTTGATATGTGCTGGCAATGAATTAAAAAAATATGCTAAAATGCTTTTAATTCCCTTTCAGAGGTTCAGGGTGAGTGGTATCTAGTTAATATTAGCTCAGGCTCACTCTTGCAATGATTCAGGGATAGTTTTTATGAGGCAAACGATTTTCTGGCAAATAGAAGGCAAGCAAACTGCTGTTTCACACGTTGAGAAATTTGCAAATCGCGGTAAAATTCGCGGATGCGTGTTTCACGATTACGGCAAAACTATAGGGGGTAGGAATGCAGTTCTTAGTGCGATTAAAAGCTTAGATTCTAGCATAAACGGTTGCGGAGATATGAGCGATTGAATAAAGGTCGTTTTTCAGATTTGAAATTTTAAAAGCTCAAAAAGACAAGTGACAGATTTTGCAGCTAGAATGACAGGTGACAGATTTGGAGCTATCAGGCAGTTCTACTTAGGTTAAATAGATTGAATTAGATGAATTTAAACTAAGAGATTGGTTCTACACAGTTCTGCTGGGTACTCACACTATATTCTTGAATTAAATGGGCCTCATCACGGATCTGGTCAGGGTTTTAGACTGGGCTCTGGTCTCTCTCTGGGCACAGCGTCTGGTCTCTGGAACTGCTCGCTCTCTGGTCTGGTCTCTTAGTTCTGGATAGATTGAAGTCTCTAGTTTGGCTTTCTGGAGGTTGATGAATTTGAAGTCTGGATCTCTGGATGTTGTATGGTCCGGCAGAGCGCGTTGCAGCAAATGGAATTGAAGGTCCCTATCTGTCCTGTCTGTCTGCTTTTATGTGTTTTGAGAGTGGGTGGGTATGTTGGTCATAACTAAACTTGCCCCTCTCACTTGTCATTGGTCAAATTTCCATTCCTCACTTGATTGGCGAAGCTAAGTTGTGTCAGAGTGATGTCATTTTATGGCTTGCAGATAGGACACTCCTCTGTCAGATTTCACACATTCTATATTTGATAACAAAAGACATATTTCACAGTTACACAGTTGCTTGAAATTACATATACATGGTGTGGCTGAATTTAGCCATGTCTCTGTCCAAATCTGTTGTTTCTAAGAGCTTGCATTCAGAAATGGCACATAATTGACTTTTTAACTGATTTTTCAATTTCTGACATTGACCCAACTTTACATACATGTGCGCAGGGAGTATGGACATTAACTGATGAAGTTTCAGATTTTTAACATGCATACATTTAGAGTAATATCCACTTTTCCGCTGACACCCCCCTGAACATACCAACGGTTCTAAAAACCTCTTAAACTGTGGGCAGAAAAATCACAAGAATTATGGTATCATTTATAAAATTTTCACATGTCCGCTCTATGAATGATCCATCTTTTTAAAGTTATGTTCTGGCTCCAAAGGGGTGTGGTTTCCTCTCAGCACAAGGTAGAAATACTGGTTTATCCAGTTCTGCCAAGCCAGCTTCTGTCTCCAGTTTCTCCCCCTCCCAGTTTCTGCCAAGAGTAAGCCACTTTTACGACCCCTGCAATATAAGATTTGCTTGGGTCCCGAAAGGCTCATTGTTCAAGAGGAAGCCATTTATGATCCTCTCAATAAACCCTCTGCCTGGGTGAAGGGAGTTGCATTGTTCACTCTCCTGCAGAGCACAGGTAATTCAATTATCAGATAGATGGTATATTCTTAGTGTGGCCAGCAAAAAGGCAGATAGTCCTGGGAACACAGCTGTGACTCAAGTTTCACTCCTGATGGGGGTAGTTGTCAAGCAAAATCAAGTTCCTTAAGCCAGACTTTCAGCTAACTGTCATGTTTTTTGTTGCTTTTTAAATTAACTTGCAATTTTACACATGCAGCTAGAATGCTGATTCTAAGTGCAAAACTATGACATTTCAACAGTTACAAAGGCATGTGACACCAAACATAGGTCACTCATTTAATCTAAACATTTTCGATTTTAGTGTCTTTAAATCCAGTGCAACTTAAACTGCTGACTCCATAGCTCAGCCAGTTTTGTTATAAGCATTGTTCTGGGCTCTTCATTTCCCAGATTTTGTAGGCACACAAAACTCCATTCTGCCAAATGTCTGCTGGTGTTCAGTGAATATTTTGCACATATTGTAATGTTTGAAAATAGGCATTTTGAGCCTGCCTTCAGAGAAACACAGGGTGGTTTTAAAACGCCAGCTTTTGGATAGTGGTGAGTACTGGTACTGCACCCATTTTTGGGATTTAACAAATGAATTCCCCACAATTCTAAGTTGCATTTGGCAATCAGCATTGCCATTCCCAATGGTTTCAGACTACTGTGCGGGTAGTCCAATGGTGGTTTTAAAGCGCTTTGAAGCTAACCGGCGCTACTGTTTTTCCTTTGGCAACCCATTTCCCTCATGGCAACCCGGCCTTTCATTCTCGCACTGGTGGGTGGCAAGTGAGGCAACCATTTTGGTGGGCGCACAAACTGCGCAGTTTTCCTGGATTTCGGCGCACATGTGGGTTTTCCGCCATCTTGAATTTTCTAAGCCCACAGCACCAAATGTTGTGGCATGATAGCTTAAACGTGGGTCGGGACACCCAACAAGCCCCCCCACGCGACTGCACTTTGAATTTGAGTCGATGGGGAGTCGCGTGCCCAAGGGTTTTGACCCACACACCGGTCTGTCCGCATAATCTTCTTCCTACTCTGTAGATGGCACAGTTCAGCATCTTCTTCTCCATCCGGTACTGATCGATCGGTCCTCCTCGCCGGTCCTGATGGGAATATTGGGCGGTCCACTGGGCCCATTGGATCTTCGTTCCCGGTCTCCGGATCGTCCTCCTTGGCCCTTCTTCAGGTTTTCTTTCTCCTAGGACGACAAAGGAAGAGCGGCAATACCTACTCATAGACGTTTTTCCACCACTGTTGAGATAGTGGGGCAGCATATGCATTTCATCATAACGAAACATTACATTCTTATTTTGAAAAAAAAACAGTATAACTAAGAGACAGTTTCATGCAAATCACAATATTTTAGAGACTAGATGTGGTATGTTTTATGATTGGAACTGAATTAGTCTGAGACAGTACCCGCTAGGATTCCAGAGGATTCCTCCAGTTGTTGCAGAGTGTGCCTGGGATGGCAACATTTCAACTGGTTTATGTGGACCCACTTGTCTTCTCCCTCTGCCAAAGGACCTTTGGGGATGTGGATTTTGTAGGCCACAGGGGAGATTTTGTCTATGATCTCGAATGGTCCCTTCCATGTAGGCAAAAATTTGCGCTGCTTGGCCTGGTTCCTTTGGAAGTTGTATAGATAGACCCGGTCCCCCACCTGATATTCCTTCCTGGAAGTTTTCAGGTCATAGTGGGTCTTCATGCTATCAGCTGATCTTTCTAGATTCCGCTGAGCATAAGCAAAAGCATGTTGGAGGTGTTTCCTTAAATTCTCCACATACTCATGAGTAGTGGAGGCATTTATCAGTGTCTGCTCTTGGGTCCTATAGAGCAAATGCTGGGGAAGCACCATCTTGCGTCCAGTCATCAACTCAAATGGTGACATTTTGGTTGCAGATGAAGGGGTAGATCTGATGGCCATTAGGACCAGAGGTAATCGGATATCCCAACTTGGCCCAGAATCTGCCACAAACTTCTTTAATATGCTCACAATTGTCCGGTTATATCTCTCTACTGCCCCAGAAGAAGCTGGTCTATAAGCAATATGCAGCTTTCTCTTGACCCCCAATATCTCCCACATCTTTGTCATTACTTCACTGGTGAAGTGGCTACCTCTGTCTGACTCAATCCTTTGAGGTAGACCAAAACGGGAAAAGATGTGGTTAATCATCAAGGCAGCTGCAGTTTCTGCCTTGCAATTTGGGGCTGGGAGACATTCCACCCACTTGGTAAACAAGCATGTGACGGTCAACATGTACTTATTCCCCCTAGCAGAGCGAATCACGGGGCCTACAAAGTCGATTTGTAAATCTGACCATGGCAGTGTCATCCCCCTCTTTTGTAAAGGCGCCCGGTGTGTGAGGGATGTCGGCTGAAATTGTGCACACACAAGACAACCCTTCAAATATTGGTTGAGGTCCTGGCCCATGTGTGGCCAGTATGCAACCTCTCTTAAGATTTCCAATGTTGTGTGAAACCCCCTATGACCGGCGGTGGCCGCATCATGGGCGTGACTTAACATCAGGCTTCGGAATGAGGTAGGAACCACCCACTGATCGTGGCCAGCTTTGGATTTCCTTACCAACAAACCGTCTTGGATCCGGAACATTTTTGGACATTTCATCAACACTCTTAGGTCCTCTTTCCCAATGTAATCGGTATCCGTCAGGGGAAAGTTCTCAGGGTCCTCAAGGTGCTGGTAAAATTTACCAATTATTGGATCCCCCTTCTGAGCAGTAATCAAATCAGCATCAGGGGTCTCCTTACTCCATTGTGCAATTGAAAGGTCGTTGTGAGCATTTGTCTGGGACCTAGTGATGGCAGTGACCTGGATTTCCCCCAACAGGGACTCAATCTCAATTAGATCCCCTTGGATGGCCCCGGTTTTGGCCAGCTGATCAGCTAAGTCATTTCCAGTTTTGTCTGGTCCCTCTACTTTGGAATGACCCTTGATCTTTTTCCAATAGATGGTCATCTCATTCGATGTGACCAGATCATCAATGTTTTGGATCAACTTCCCATGTTTCAAGGGTTTGTTGTTAGCACATAACATGCCTCTGGTTTTCCAATTAACCAGGTGCTCCACGAACCCGTTCCGTACATAATCCGAATCTGTGATTATGACCAGTTCGTGGAGTTGATGCTGGACAGCAGTGAGGATGGCCTGATGCACAGCCATCAATTCTGCCACCTGACTACTTCGGGGACCAATTTTGTATCCAGCGGAGGGTTCTGGGAACTCCTTCACCCATGCATTCCCTACGCCAGCCACCAGTTCTTTCTCCCCGTTGTTGTCAACATGGTAAGAGCATCCATCCACATAGACAGTGGGCATTCCCTCACACTTGTCCTCTTCAAAGACTTTGTGTGGGGAATTAAGGTATGCCTCCGTGTTGTCCTTGATTTTTAGACTTTCGTCCTCGAGACAGTTTTCTCTGGCACAATCATGCAAGTCAGCCAGACCTTGCGCGAGGGGACTCTTCTTGTTTTGGCCATATCGGACCTCCACAGGAAAGCCTTGCATTGACAGAATCCAGGAAGTAATTCGGGAATTACTCACATTTCCGGCCCGGATTCTGTCACTTTGGAGATATTGCAGAGGCTGGTGTGGAGTCTCCACTATGATGTGTTCCCCCTGGATAAACGGGCGGTAATTCTTCAATGCCCACACCGTTGCCAGGAGTGCCTTCTCACAATCGTTGAATTTCTCCTCCACAGAGGATAAAGTTTTGCTCGCATAGGAGATTACTTTATTGACCTGGTCATGCTTTTTGTATAATACTGCCGTCAAGCACGTATTAGAGAACCCCGTCTCCAGGAAGAACTCCTTGTTTCTGACAGGGTAAGCTAGGCAAGGCGCTTGTGAGAGGCTTCTTTTCAGTTGTTTTACCGCCTCGGCTTGTTCTGGACCCCATTCCCACTTGACCCCCCCCTTCAGGAGATGAATCAGGGGTCTGGTGATCTCTGCGTAGCCCTCAATGAACTTCCTGCTGTAATTAGTCAGTCCAAGGAGGCTCCTTAGTTCTCGCAGAGTTGTGGGGTCTTTCAGTTTCTGAAGTGCTTCCACTTTCTTTTCCTGGGGACAGAGACCCTGAGGAGTAATCTCATGCCCCAAGAAATTAACACGGGTTCTACACCACTGTGCTTTCTGAAAGGAAAGTTTTGCTCCGGCGGCCCTCAACTGTGTCAGAACATAACGGATCTCCGCTATGTGTTCCTCCACAGATGAACTTTTGATGAGGACATCATCTACATAAGCCAGGTTACCCCTCGCACCCAGGTCGGGCATGGCCTTATGTAGGAAAATGTTGAATTCATTGCCGGAGTTGAGGTATCCGAAGGGAGTCCGGGTCCATGTGTATTGCTGGCCCCCAAAGGTAAAAGCCAGCTTGTATTGGTCCTCCCTGCTGACAGGCACGGTCCAGTATCCATTGGTCAGGTCTATTGCAGTGAATACCTGTGACCCCTGAATCTGGGCCAGCCCTTGGTCAATGTAGGGCAGAGGCCATCGGGAAGTATGGACCCGTTTGTTGAGCTCCCTAAGGTCGGCGCAGAGTCTCCACTGGCCGTTTGGCTTCAATATTCCCAGCACCGGATTATTGAAGGTGCTGTGGACGGGACGGATTATTCCCCGGGACTCAAGGTTCTTAATTATTTCGGTAAGGGACTCCATTGATGCGAGAGGCAAGCGATATTGCTTCACAAACACAGGAGTCATGCCAGGGTCCGTGGGGATTGTTGTTGTGTGGATGTCAGTGCGACCACAGTCATATGAGTCTACCGCAAAGAGATCTTGGAAATCCAAGAAAACTTGTTTCAACTTTTGCTTTTGTTCCAGAGTCACACAGGCATCAGCTAGGTTGACTCTCTCTTCCACCATCTGCCTGAAGCCTGGAAAGACTTCTGGTTTGGCTATCTCCGCGGCCTCCTCCAGCTGGGTGGAGAAGTCCCTGGTCAGAGTGCTGATTTGGACCGGAGGCTTCAGGTGGGCAAGGCAGCCTTCATGAACCTGGAAAATCACCTCATCCCTCCTGAATTCACAAGTCACATCTTCCTTACCATAAGGGCAGGAAGTGTACACCAGGAAGTTCCCCCCATGCCGGGTAAAAATCCTGTCTGGTGTTGTATTGTCCTCACTGTCACTGTCAAAACAGTCCTTGGGGATTGGTCCTAACAGTTCATTTCTAAGATCAATGGAGGAATGTCGGTCATCAACCGCCATTCCAATAATGGTGCCTGCGGCTAGAGTAATACTCTTTAAGTCGCTGTTATCCACCTCTATTGGAATGGTGTCATGTTCTATGTTGACTAATGGTGTTGGGTTTACCCCCAACCCTTGCTGTTGGAGAGAAGCATTTAGATGTATGTAAGCATCAGGGTTTTTCAACTCTTGTCCCCTTTTAACTTTCACTTCCAGGTAGAATTGTCGGGTCCTTTCTGGGATGGTGACTTCCTCTTTAACCTGAATTTCAACTGCATAAGGTAGCAATTGAGCTGACCTAAATGCTTTTTCTGGATCATCAAAGCCCATGGGATTATCCGCTAATCGGGGCCAAGCTTTGAAGTTTATTAGGTCCAAACTAATGGCAAAGCGATTGAGAATGTCACTGCCTAAGTAAAAGGCGGCAGGGACGTCTCGCACGACCCAACAATTGTGGACTATGCTCTTGTTGCCAATGGAGATTTTGAGCATACACCTGCTTGGCAGAAGATGTTTGGAATTAGGCGCTTCCAGGTCCATTTCCCATTTGTCTATCAGTTTGAATGTGGGAATGGCTGGATCTTTTGGGAGTTGGCGGAACATGGCTTCGCTGATGAAGCTCTTACCGTTGTTCACACACACTCGAGCAAGAACAGAGTCCTTCCCATCATTTAATTGGACAGGGATGAACAGCTGCTCTCCAATTTGCTGAATATCAGCCAGGCTCTGAGCTGATTTCACATCTTTCTGGACTATAGGAGTGGGAGTTTCTGACTGTGGATTAGTATAGAATTTCAGAGTGTTTCCTTCCAGCGTGGAATACCACTTTAGACTGGAAGGAAGGTTGATTTTCAGAAATAGAGAGGACCCCCCATCACCAGTCTGTTGTCCTACTGCTATTACTGTCACGTCTGGAACCTGGTTGTTCTGGAAGTGAAATTCTACTTGGTCAGATTTTTGTTCAACCATGTGGCATGTGCCGTTTAAACTAACATGGTTGACACTCTGTTTTAATTTTATTGGTCGGCTAGTCTGGGTCCAGAGGACCTTGTTTTCACAATCTATTAGGGGTGACAACCTTCTCAGGAGGTCATTCCCTAGTAAACAAGGGGTGCCCTCCGGGGTCACAACTATGACCGGGTGTTTCAACTTATGTCGCCCAATTTTAATGTCCAAGTCTGCAGTCCCCTCAACGGGAATTTCCTTCCCGTCAAAGTTCTGTAGTTGTCCCGGAAGAGAGGTGAGAGGAATTTGGTAATTCTCTCCCCTTCCTGCATTCAGTTCGTCAAAGGCCCTTCTGGACAGAAGGGTAGCTTGAGATCCAGTGTCCACCAGTGCCGAGATTGTACCCTGCCCCTGTACTTGTACCGGGGCATAATATCTTCCCTCCTTCTCCTCAAGGGGGCACAGGTAATGTACATTTTTGGACAACTGGTGGGCTAACTTTCTGGTTTTGGACATTGCTAGCGAAGAGATTTGGGCAGAATTCTGTGGAGAGTCTTGGGAATCTGAAAGAAAAATTTGGCAACTGGAGATCAGAGCCATTGTGGGTTCCCCTGGTTCCAGTTCTGGGCCGCCCCCCCCTTTTTGGAGGCAGTCCCCAGTATGGGTTTGAACCCGGGAATTTTCTTGCTGTTGGTTCTGGGATGAGATGGTGGGCGGCGGTAGCTCAGTCTCCACATCTCCCCAGTCTGGATTTGCATCCCTAGGGACCCATTTTTCTTTGGGAGGAGTTCCCCCCTCTCTGAAGGAGAAGATCCTTTTCCCAGGATCCTCTGAGGATCCCTCTCCCTCAAATTGGAAGACCTGTACCTCCTCCTCAAACTGAGTCTGTTTGGGTCTTTTGTTTCTCCTACCCCCCCTCTGCTCCTTAGGAGGCAGACTTTCAGGGGCAAGAGATTTTGTTTCCGGTTCCTGGGTTTCCAGGGGCTGTTTACAAGTGAGGAAGGAAGCTTCCTCCAAGGCTTTACACCCCCCTTCCCTTTGTGCCTCCTCCCTGGGAACCGGTGAGTTATCGGGGTGCTGCCCCCGTCATTGTTCTGGAGTACCAGGTCCAGAGTTTGGGGCATTCTGTTCCGGCATGCCCATCTGGGGGTTCTGCTGCGCCCTCAGTATTTGACCCAGATCCCGTGCCATATTTTGGACCTGGCGCTCTAACTGGGAAACCCGCTCAGGCTGATACGGGGCCCTGTTTTCTCCCCTGGGCTGATCCCGGGAAGGGTAGCTGTCCCTCCTCTGGTAATACCCCGGGTTGGGAAGATTTGGGTACCCCTCCACCCTTGGCCTCCCCTCTCCCGGATTAGGTTGTCTGGGCTCAGGGAATTGGGGAAAGAAGGATGGATGATTTTGGGGTTGGAAATTGGGTGGATACCTGGGGAAAAAGTTCTGCCCAGGATTTGGAGAATTTCTGCCCTCCTGTGGGAAGTTGGGAGGGAAGTTCCCTGGGTTAGGTGCTTGACTGGATCCCCCCCCTTGGGCTGGAGGAGTCCACACATAACCCAGGATGGGTCGATTTCCCTTGTAACGGGGACTTACATAATCAGGAGAGCGAGGGACCCCATTTGTGGGGCTGCCTCCTTGGCTCCCTGTCTGTGATTGACCCAAGGACCTTCTGGGCCTAGCATTATTAGGTGCAGGTAGGTTTTTAGGCCCCCCCATCTCCAAATCCAAAACGGGGGTAACCTTTACCTCTGCCACCTTAGCAGCAGGGGTGCTGTTGGCTTTGGGGTTTTTCTGGGCATTACTTTTGCTATCTACCGGTTTCTGCACCTCATAGATCCGGGTAGCCTGTTCAATGACCCAGTCTAAAGATCTTTTCTCGTGAAAATCCCTCACGAGCTGGGTCATGATATATTTGGGCAAGGCATGGAAAAACGTATTAATGAACTCTCTACTATCTGTGCGTACCCTTCTGGTGGTTTGCGCAAAAGCACGCTTTAACTCCTGCACAAATTCTTGTGGGGCCTGATCCTCCCCACATTGCAAATTGTAGGCCGCCTTGCGAGCCTCTTGAGGATTTCTGTGAACAGAAAAATGTTTCAAGATGGCCGCCTTATAGGTGGACCATCTTAAATGATTTTGGTCCTCCAGCCCCGCAAAGAAACTGGAGTATTCCGGGGAGAAGGTCCACTTAACATATTGAATACAGCTTTGGCTGTCCTTCAAATGGAAAGTCTCCATCATTTGTTCAAACAACTCTAAGTGCTCCCAAACAGAATACTTAGCGTTCTTATGGTAAGGCGTGATGACGCTCCTGATCGCCTTAATCTGCTTTAAGGGGTCCTTAAGCAAGGCCCTTTTTGCCTTATTGGCCTTTTTGGTTCGGGTAACCCTTGTCCATTCGTCCTCGGACTCAGAGGCACTGCTCCCAGAGGCTCCCGTCTGTTCTTCCAGGTTTTCCCGGATTCTGCGAGCCTGGGAATGGCTGGCAGAATGTGGGGACCTGGTCTCCTGTGTCCTGCGCAGTTCAGAGGAGTCTTCAGATTCCTCCTTGCTGCCAGGATTTGATGGGTACCCCCTCCACTGACCTAACTGGGCAGAGGTTTTCAGGATGCCCTTAATGGGCCTACTCTCCTGGGGTTCCCCATTGAACTGTACTGTACTTGGGTGTCCATACCAGGATGCCCACCCCTCCATTCCTGAGTGGTACTGGCCTATGAGCCCCATACTCTTAGCTGGATAGTAATCTGCCATCCCTGTGGCCCTGTGCTCATGTGCGCCAGGGGACATGGGGGTGGTAGAGTCCAGGGACTGGGGGAGATGAAGGCCCCTGGTGTTAGGGCTCCTGCGGTTATGGTCAGGAATCTCTCTTTCCCAGCGGACCTCATCTCTATCCGCCCCTGCTCCCTGTTGCAATGCAAGAGCCTGCATTTGTGCTTTCAGTTCCTCTGTTAAGGCCTTACTCGACTCTATCAGTTTCTCCTGCATCGCTACCTGTTGCTGGAGCCTCTCATTGTGCTGGCAGAGAGCCTCATTTCCCCTCTGTGCTTCCTGATTGGTCCTGGAGCACTGGGCCAGTCTTTACTGCAGGAGGGTTACCTCCCGATTCCCATCCCTACTGGCCTGCTCCTTTCTTGCCAGAGCATCTTCCACCCTTCTGGTGTGCTCTAACAAGTTTGCATGCTCTTTTTGGAGATCACCCAGCCCCTGGAGGGCCAAGTGATTTTCTTCCGTTTTTCTTTTTAACTGGCAGACTTCCTGGCATAAGGTATCCCTTTCCTGACTAAGAGCCTGCATCTGTGCCGCCAGGTCGTCCCTTTGCCTTTGGAAGGCACCAGCATTCTGGCGCTCCTGATCAAACTCTGCCTGGGTATCCAGGTCTTTCAGAATTAGTTTGTTGCTCTCTGCCTTCACTCTATCTAGGTGGCCTTGCAGGGTGACTACCTGCTCAGCACATACCCTGTTGAAGTCCAGTTGTTGCTCCAGCTTTTTCTGGTTTTGCAGTAGGGAGTCCAAACCTTCTTGGTATTCCTTCTGCAAGGCCAGAAATCTGGTATCCTGTTCTACCTTTTCCTGTTGCAGCACATCCATATCCTTCTTTATTTTAATGATGTGCTGCCTACTATAATCTTCTGACTCCTGGCTCCTCTGCAGCCTCTGCTCAGAAGAGACCAGGTCAGATTGGACCTTCTCTAACACCATCTGTTGCCTATTTGCCAGATTTTGGCTTTCAGCACATCTATCCTGCATGTCTCCCATATATAGGTACAGGTATGCTGCTATCCTAGCAATCTTGTCGTGTTCATCTTTGGCCTTAGGAGCCATATATAGTTCACTCAGGGCCACATGTAATGGACCCTGATCTCTCCATAAGTCTGACCCTGTTTCAGTGACCTGTCGCGTGATGGCCTGCAACCAGGCATCCTGGCCCTGTTCGGTCCATTCACCTCTCACAAATAGCTTATGCAAGAGGTGCTCTCTGGCTATTTTCATATCTACCAAGGTCGTCATTCTAGAGATTGGTCTCTGTCCTGACTTACAGAAGTTAGTATTTTATTTTTGCAGAACAGAACTTTTCTTGGAGTGTCCCTTTTGAGGAATGCTTTACAGCGTAACACAGCGTGGTGATCAGACCGGATATGCGTATCTGGTCAGCTGGCACACTGTATTAATCTGCACAAGTGGTATTCTAACCCAGAATCCCGGATACGAGCCCCCACTTTGTAAGAGGATTCAATTCAACACTACAGCTAAGTCAACGCCTAGTCTATAATACTGAATGAAAACCCTTCTTGATATATCTTTATGTCCAGTTCATGCGTTCTGGATGACTACCCCTATATAACACCCCTCTCTTGGAATCCCCCTGACCCCACTGAGCCAAGAAGTAGTTCTGTTTTGCAAGTTAAAAGGTTTATTTGATAATTTAAAATATATATATCACCCTTTATAATAAATTAATAATTGAATGTCACACTTAATCTGATATGATAATGATTAACAACGGAGAATCTGGCACTAGCACACTTCTCTATAATCAATAAGGAGTTGACATGAAATGGATAAGGTAGCACACAGGTGAATAGGAACAAAAGAAGAAGGTGGTACAAAATGCTTTATAGAGTTCAAATGGATGCAAGGTTGAATGAATGAAATGCAGTATAGAAATACTCAATATGATTTCAACAAAACAATGTAATCACTTTTCTCTGGCAATCCCCTCCCCCCCTTGATGCAAGGCAAGGAAATGGAAGGAAAACACACAGTTCTCAGAAATGCAATCAAATGTGATTCAGTTCACCCCAGCAAGCTTAGACTACAGAAGTTTGAAAACACAGGCCCAAATTGCTTTGATATGTGCTGGCAATGAATTAAAAAAATATGCTAAAATGCTTTTAATTCCCTTTCAGAGGTTCAGGGTGAGTGGTATCTAGTTAATATTAGCTCAGGCTCACTCTTGCAATGATTCAGGGATAGTTTTTATGAGGCAAACGATTTTCTGGCAAATAGAAGGCAAGCAAACTGCTGTTTCACACGTTGAGAAATTTGCAAATCGCGGTAAAATTCGCGGATGCGTGTTTCACGATTACGGCAAAACTATAGGGGGTAGGAATGCGGTTCTTAGTGCGATTAAAAGCTTAGATTCTAAGCTTTCAGATGAAAGTTACTGCAAGTCTCTAGCATAAACGGTTGCGGAGATATGAGCGATTGAATAAAGGTCGTTTTTCAGATTTGAAATTTTAAAAGCTCAAAAAGACAAGTGACAGATTTTGCAGCTAGAATGACAGGTGACAGATTTGGAGCTATCAGGCAGTTCTACTTAGGTTAAATAGATTGAATTAGATGAATTTAAACTAAGAGATTGGTTCTACACAGTTCTGCTGGGTACTCACACTATATTCTTGAATTAAATGGGCCTCATCACGGATCTGGTCAGGGTTTTAGACTGGGCTCTGGTCTCTCTCTGGGCACAGCGTCTGGTCTCTGGAACTGCTCGCTCTCTGGTCTGGTCTCTTAGTTCTGGATAGATTGAAGTCTCTAGTTTGGCTTTCTGGAGGTTGATGAATTTGAAGTCTGGATCTCTGGATGTTGTATGGTCCGGCAGAGCGCGTTGCAGCAAATGGAATTGAAGGTCCCTATCTGTCCTGTCTGTCTGCTTTTATGTGTTTTGAGAGTGGGTGGGTATGTTGGTCATAACTAAACTTGCCCCTCTCACTTGTCATTGGTCAAATTTCCATTCCTCACTCGATTGGCGAAGCTAAGTTGTGTCAGAGTGATGTCATTTTATGGCTTGCAGATAGGACACTCCTCTGTCAGATTGCACACATTCTATATTTGATAACAAAAGACATATTTCACAGTTACACAGTTGCTTGAAATTACATATACATGGTGTGGCTGAATTTAGCCATGTCTCTGTCCAAATCTGTTGTTTCTAAGAGCTTGCATTCAGAAATGGCACATAATTGACTTTTTAACTGATTTTTCAATTTCTGACATTGACCCAACTTTACATACATGTGCGCAGGGAGTATGGACATTAACTGATGAAGTTTCAGATTTTTAACATGCATACATTTAGAGTAATATCCACTTTTCCGCTGACACCCCCCTGAACATACCACCGGTTCTAAAAACCTCTTAAACTGTGGGCAGAAAAATCACAAGAATTATGGTATCATTTATAAAATTTTCACATGTCCGCTCTATGAATGATCCATCTTTTTAAAGTTATGTTCTGGCTCCAAAGGGGTGTGGTTTCCTCTCAGCACAAGGTAGAAATACTGGTTTATCCAGTTCTGCCAAGCCAGCTTCTGTCTCCAGTTTCTCCCCCTCCCAGTTTCTGCCAAGAGTAAGCCACTTTTACGACCCCTGCAATATAAGATTTGCTTGGGTCCCGAAAGGCTCATTGTTCAAGAGGAAGCCATTTATGATCCTCTCAATAAACCCTCTGCCTGGGTGAAGGGAGTTGCATTGTTCACTCTCCTGCAGAGCACAGGTAATTCAATTATCAGATAGATGGTATATTCTTAGTGTGGCCAGCAAAAAGGCAGATAGTCCTGGGAACACAGCTGTGACTCAAGTTTCACTCCTGATGGGGGTAGTTGTCAAGCAAAATCAAGTTCCTTAAGCCAGACTTTCAGCTAACTGTCATGTTTTTTGTTGCTTTTTAAATTAACTTGCAATTTTACACATGCAGCTAGAATGCTGATTCTAAGTGCAAAACTATGACATTTCAACAGTTACAAAGGCATGTGACACCAAACATAGGTCACTCATTTAATCTAAACATTTTCGATTTTAGTGTCTTTAAATCCAGTGCAACTTAAACTGCTGACTCCATAGCTCAGCCAGTTTTGTTATAAGCATTGTTCTGGGCTCTTCATTTCCCAGATTTTGTAGGCACACAAAACTCCATTCTGCCAAATGTCTGCTGGTGTTCAGTGAATATTTTGCACATATTGTAATGTTTGAAAATAGGCATTTTGAGCCTGCCTTCAGAGAAACACAGGGTGGTTTTAAAACGCCGGCTTTTGGATAGTGGTGAGTACTGGTACTGCACCCATTTTTGGGATTTAACAAATGAATTCCCCACAATTCTAAGTTGCATTTGGCAATCAGCATTGCCATTCCCAATGGTTTCAGACTACTGTGCGGGTAGTCCAATGGTGGTTTTAAAGCGCTTTGAAGCTAACCGGCGCTACTGTTTTTCCTTTGGCAACCCATTTCCCTCATGGCAACCCGGCCTTTCATTCTCGCACTGGTGGGTGGCAAGTGAGGCAACCATTTTGGTGGGCGCACAAACTGCGCAGCTTTCCTGGATTTCGGCGCACATGTGGGTTTTCCGCCATCTTGAATTTTCTAAGCCCACAGCACCAAATGTTGTGGCATGATAGCTTAAACGTGGGTCAGGACACCCAACACCACTTCCACTCACTCTGCTCTCTAGCATACCCATCAACATCTTAGCAATTCTGCTCCCTCATTCCTTACTCTCAATCCCTGTAACACCCTCAACCCCATTCTACCTCCCTCCCTTCACACTACCATTCCTATTCTCGCCCCCTTGCACCCAAAGCCTTTCTCTACTCCCATTAACTGTGCTACTTCTCCAATTCCAGTCCTGCCCCTTTTTCATAACCCCTGCATATGCCCAATCCCTGCATACATGGCGCTGCCCCATCTTCCCCCGCTCACTTCCCCATAGTCTGCCATATCTCATCTTTTCAAATCCCCTCCACCTCATCCCTCTGACCCTGTTAATTATACCTATTGCTTCTCTCCCCTACTCCCCCTTGCACCCTCTCTCTTGCCCCATACTCCATACCCCATCCTCATCTGCAGTCTGCCTACCCACTCCTCTCCCTTCTTCCAGACTCTACTGCTCACAAATGGTCCATACTCTCCCCACCACTTTTTCCATTTCCGTTCCCCCTTCCCTCTCCCAGGACCTCACCCTCTTATCCCTCCCTTGTACCCCTCTTATGCCCTGCCCTTCTCATTTGCCCTTTCCACTTTCCCCATCCTACTTGTCTGCAGCTCTCCCACCACCACATCCCCTCACCTATTGTGCCTTTCTCCACTCCTCCAGCCATCTGTCCGCTCAGTCATTCTTACCATCCCCCTCTCATCCTATTCACCCTAATATTTATCCTCTCCCCAATTCTATTCACTGGCACACTTATGCCTTTGCACCTTCTCCCCTGGTCCCTTACCCATTGCCATCTTTCCACTTCTTCTATCCCCTTAATTCCTCTCTACCCTCCCCTGTAACTCCTCCCATGCCCTCTCACCATCTGCCCCATCCCACCATTTGCCCATCTCTTCTACTCTCGTGCTTCCACCCCCTCCCATTCCCTTCCTCTCCTCCCTAAACTCCTGCTGGACTCGTTCACTCCTCTTTCATTACTTACTCTCCCCTCTCCCTCTGATATCCCTTGTCTGCCAACTCCCTGTGCTCCTACCCCTTCTCCCATTATCCCCTCCTCCTGTTTCACTCTTTCTCCCTACCCCTGTTACTTTTCTCTCACCCCGCACCATGTCATTCCATGGTCTTATTTCCCTTCTTCCCAGCCAACTTTCTCCTCTCCTCACACAATCTCTATCTCCACTCCCAGTCCCTTCCATGCCCCATCTACCTCTCCTCTCGCCATCCTTCCTCTAACCCTTACGTTTTCCCCTTCTCCCATTTTTTTTTCACGTCTGCCTCACATCTCGCACACTTCCTTTTCACTCTTTCTTCCCATGCTTCCCTCTTATCTCCTTGCCTCTTTCCCCTCTTGTCCCCTGTCCCATCAGCACCTCTCCACTCTACCTTATCCCTTTCCACTTCCCTCTTAGTCCTCCTCTCAACTTCCCCCACTTCATTCTGCTTGACTTGCTCTGCTCCCCTCTTACCCATCTCTCCTTAATCCATTGTACTCCCTCCTCTCCTCGGATCCCCTCCCCATGCATCTGTACCAGGGGACCTCCACCAAAAGTAACTCCAAGGAATAAAAAGTAACCAAGCAAGAAGTAATGCTAATTTATTTGACCCAAACAGCTGGGAAGCATGTTTCAGACAGCCCCATAGAACTGAACTGAATGAAATGAGCTGTCAATGCAACCCACTGCAACTAAACAGTATATACCCAAATTATAGAATTATCCACCGACGCATCCTCAAAGGTATTTGCCCTGTTGGTTCTTAATGAACCTGAAACTGTTTTGCAGCAGTCAGCGTTTCTTTGACGCTCTCAGGTTGGCTTCAGAAAGAATATGGGGACACTGTTAAATGCAACCATATTGACTCATCTTTTCTACAGTGTAAAACATAGTAAAACTGGTCCAATTTGTTTGGCATTCTTGGAAATGTCATCTGCTTTCAACTCTGTTATTAGATCTGTCCTGTGGAATAAACCAGTGAGGTTTAAGATCCCCTTAGAGCTGGTACAACTTATGGCTCTGTTACATCAAAATACAACGTTAAAGATCAGGATTTCCAAAGAGGGAGCTCTTACAAGATCCATTGCAACTTTTACGGGAGTCAAACAAGGCTGCATCTTGGCATCAACCTTGTTTAATGTATATATCAGTGATATTGAAAAATTGTGGATTGTTCCCAATATAACATTGGGGAGGCTAGGCAAGTCAAGGTTACAACAGTTTGCCTTTGCCGATGACCTAATTGTCTTTGACAGGACGGGCTGGTGGTCTCCAAGTCAAATTGAATCTTTTTCTTCAATATGCATTAGCAAATAACCTGCAAGTTAATGCTGTTAAATCCATCCATAATTGTTGTATTTTCTAGAGGCCATAAGTTCAAAACCATGTCATGAACCATTGGAAGCGACCAAATAGACTGAGTTCTGCAACTGAGATATCTGGAATACAGTCTTACCAATGCATCGTCTATAAGTATGTGGATGATTTCTTTGTTAGAAAGGCTTTGACCTTTGACATCACATAGGAAATGTTTATATGCAAGATTGTGTAATTTTTGCTACTTCCACTTTTAAACTATTACTTGGTGAAGATTGAAGCCATTTTGTTGTATGGTTTAGATATGTGTCTACTTGACTTGGGTGATTTTTTAAACTATTTACAAGGACAGATCTGGAAAGACGTCTTATGTCTCGCCAAATCTATGCCAAATGTTATCATAAGGCATGAATTAAGACTTACCTCTTTGCACAATAGGTATCGTGGAGGCAACTTTCTAACTTTGCAAAATGTGTAGTCCCTCCATGTAATTCTTTATATAAGGATTTGTGTTCAATGATGGTAGATGCCTGTTCCGCTTCAGTTAGTGTATACAGAAAGAAGATGCTTTTACTCCTTAATAAAATGGATTCCACTGAGGAAGAACTCATTAATCGTCCTTGTAATGGCGATGTACAATTGACCTTATAGGAACATATAGCTTATTTAAAGAAGCTAATTTAAAGAAATTCCCCGGGGTAAAGTGTCAACTTAGTACTTATCTGAAATGCTTAGCATGCAACAAGGCACAAACACTTTCCTTGCAATTTTGCCTAAATCAATTTGCTACTACAGAACGTACAACAAATTGGGCTTCTTTTAAGTATTTACATACTTCTACAGACTGTTGATTTTGTAAAAATCCCAAATGTCTTGAAACCTTACGACATTGGATAATCGACTGTCCGTATTTTAGTCATAGTAGGCTTGGATTTTTAAATTTTGAAATACATTTTGAGTTCGAACATGCGCAAGACCTCCTTTGGTCTAGACTGATGTGGGGTGAGAACATTGCTCTGATCCTATCTCTATACCGTTTTCTAAATGTTATTGGGTCACAAATGATTGTGCTGTAATAGAAACTGACAAATGGATTTTTCTATATTTCTTCTCTTTCACGCTACCATTAATTAAGTTGATTAAATTGCATCTCAGTGATGTTTTTGATATAGGATGATTGTATTTGGACTGATTCTTATTCTAATGTATGAATTTGTTGTTGTGTGTTTTTAATTCTTAATAGTTGTATGTTTTTAATTCTTAATTCTTGGTTTTTGATTTCTGCTAATTTTGTAAAGGTTTGAAATAAACCAGATACAAATAAAAGAAATACAACAAAAATATGTGGGGGACTGAAGAGAGGTTGACCGGGAAGCTGCAGGTGAGAGAGGGGGAGAGTGAAAATGGCTGTTGGGATAAGGAGGGTGGAGGAGCGAGGAAGGAAATAGGAGAAGGGAAGAAAAGAGGATGTTATTATTAATTTTATTCTTATGGTATTTATTGAGTGCATCATTATACATAAGATCGCTGTACTCCGTACATATATCTAACTCCACAGTTCGAGGTAGACCATAAATATGTATACACAAAGGAGGAAGAATGTAAAACCTTAGTCTATTGGATTGCTCATCTGTCTGAGAGGAGATGATTAATGGTCACCTATACCTTTAAGTCCTGACAAAATGGACTAGGATTATAACACAAATTTAACATTAAATCTTTTTAATTTTCATATATTCAAAATTCAATGAAACATTGTTAGAACAACTTGTTCAAAATTCAATGAAACATTGTTAGAACAACTTGTTTAAAAACACTTTGTGCCGCCTAAGATTATGACCCACATGGTGGTTATAACACCAATCTAACAGGGAAATTTATACCACAAACAATTTACAACATCAAAGATTTCACAGACACATAACATTTAACATCCGCTAAAAATTTACACGACGTGTCGATTATCAACACATCCCGACATCTTTCAGTTCTTCAAGCTTCCAAATGCTAGAACTTTCTTCAGGGGAGAACCTTATTTCATAAGTTTTCACCACCATGTGTTCCTGAGTAACCAGGAGCAATAATCCAAACAGGGAGTCACCTACAAATGACATCCAAACAACAAGCATCAGACAGTGAGCCATGAGATTATCATTATCCAAAGAGCTGTCTAGACCGCAAAGGTGCTGCCCAAAGGCAGGGCTTACCGAGAAAACCAAAAAATTGAGTCTTCCCCTAAAAACCACAAGCTACTATACCTCTATGAGTGTTGGTGAGTAGCGCTAGCGACACCGTCCCATCAAATAGCATCAAAGGTTTTCTTTTAGTCGCTGGATACTCCAAATCGCCCTTCTGGATTTACAATCTGCATGTCAAGTTTAAAACAAACATAACATATAGTAACTACCTCCGTTGCAACAACTGAAATAACAAAGTTGCTACAGGAAACCACACCATGTGCTCCTAAAATGCCATCTTAGAGAGATGCGCGCCACATATTGACACCCACTTTTCGAAAACACCCGTGTATGCACCATCACCCATAGAGATATAAATATATTACGTCTAGTCTTTAGTCTTTACTATGGCACCCAGCTCTTAATGTCAACATACGGGAAACCGCAAAGGAGTCCAGCATAACGTTAAACTGAAACATGCAGGCAAAAGGGAAAAAGGAAAACAGTCCTATCAACCGTAGTCCACATACAAAAGACATAATTGTCCAAGTAGCATCAAATAATGCAAAGCCTACAAAGGTATACTCAGCACATGCCCCTTACCTAGCACGTGGGACATGAGCTTGCTTAAAGTCTCAGGTACCGCTCGATACACGTGAACTGTGTCCAAATACACATCTAAGTAACACGGAAAAGCTCGCTTAACCATCGCTAAACCAGTCGAGACTAATGTCCGTAGGCAACGTTACATCGTCTTCACGCCGATGTACAAACGTTTCAAAAGCAAACACTAAGATAGGACTAAAAGTCACTCGCGTAAGGAGTAAGCAAAACAAACAAAGGACATCGCTGTCCACACTTATCTCTCACAGCGACAGGCACCTGAAAACACTTCAAAAGAGCCAGACACACAGCCTCTTACTAGATCTTGTTCACATGATGGTGAAAAATGTGTAACCACAACTAAAAAGGCATAAATGTGTGATAAGAAGTATATGGATAGAACGCAGCATCCAGACAACAGTGTGTATTAACACAAGGTAAACAGTTACAGATGTAAAACTTCGAAGGACCCCTACATGCGGCATCTTACTACATCCTAGTCACATGGTGGTGAAAAGTATTAGGGCAGCAATCCTAATGACATGTCTGTGTATACATTGTGACTCCAAACGAGTATTTAAGCACAGAATGTGCAGTTGTAAATGTCAAAAATTCAGTAAACCTGGACCACATGAAAAATAGACATACTTATTCTGTCCACTTAAAAACGTTTGCACAGTATGAGAACAGTAGGATAATATAAGTTCTATAAAACAATATGTCAGATTAATCAAACATATCACAGATGTACATGGTGCCACTCTACCTCCTCATTAAGCCCTTTAATGTGGCTCTGGCATTCGAATATCATCTTCTGTTCAAGGATGGAAAGTCTCCTGTCTGTCTCTTGTTTGTTTGAACCTTGGATTTTTTTGAGAATAACCCATTTTAGGTCCTCATGTGTATGTCCCTTCTCTAGAAAGTGCTTAACCATCGGAGCCGTAATAACTTTATTTTTAATGCAGCTTCGATGCTCTGTCATTCTGGTCTTACACTTCCTATTGGTTTTACCAATATATTGTAGCTTACATGAACATGTAATTAAATACACAACATTTTCAGAATTACAATTCGTCATTTCATTAAGAAACCATACTTTCGAAGTATTCAACTGGATTTGTTTGGTCTCTACTGTGTATTTACACATTAAGCAATTACCACATGGAAAATGTCCTTTCACAATAGGTAGTCCCCACAAGGTGGTTTGTCTAGGTGCCACAGGTTGCTTGGCAGTAATATCATTTCTGATAAGCATTTTCCTTATATTTCTTAAAGGCTACAATAGGCGGGGGGGGGGTAGACCCATCTCTGTAAACTTTATTCCATGCTTTTTTTTTTTAAACCAATTTATTAAATATTAACAGAACAAATCAGTGTAACAAGAGATACAATAGACAATTATCCATACAATAATAATGAAAAATATATTGAGAAAAAAAAATAATAATAAAATTCATTAAAAAAAAACTATAATATATATATATATTTATACATATATATATATATATATATATATTTACAAAAATAATAATAATAATAATAATAAATAAATCAATAAAAGGGGGCAGAAAAGGTGTGATGCAAAAGTCAAAAAGCAATAGCAATTCATAACATTGACCTGAAAACAACCTTCTAGAAAACTTTGGCATAGCAACAAACCAAGAAGCAAAAGACATGAACATTTTAATGAGTAAATTGAAACATGCATGTCTACTTATCTGAATACAGGTAAACTCGACACAGGAAGCTCCAACGACTGACTAACCCTTATCCAAAAAGGCCTTCCATATTTTATCAAAAATACGTCCTTCCCCATTCACAGAATATATCACATTTTCAATATTGCTCGTGAGATACATCTCCTCCATCCACATGTTCAGCTTCGGGTGAACATCTGATTTCCAATTTCTCAGGATCAGTTTTTTCGCCATCATAGCCCCACGTAAAATCCATGTGATCTGATGTTTCCCTAAGTCGTCCAGCATGGTGGATTCCCCCAGTATTAGAGTTTCAAAGTCAAATTCCAAATCTGCATTGACAACCTTGTTCATCATACTTGTCACATCCGACCAGAAATTCCTCACCCTGTGACACTCCCATAGCATGTGTTCCATAGTGCCACGAAAGTGACCACATCCCCAACAGCTGTCTGACTCTGTTAAATTTCGTTCCTTAAGTCTTACTGGTGTCCAGAAAACTCTATTCAAGAGCATTACTTGTCTGGATCTCTCTCCAACATTCAGGGACATTCAATGCTCTTAATCTTATAAAACAGGTTGTTGAATATTTTGAAAAAAGGTTTGTGTACACAGATAATAATAATCCATTCAAAATCAGTGTGTTGAAGTGGTATCGCTACATAGACGATATTTTTGTGTTGTGGCAAGGGACCAAGGAAGAGGCTGGTTTCTTTGTTGATTGGCTGAATCTATGTGATCCCTTTCTCAAATTCACACGTGAAATTAATGAAGATGCAATTAACTTCCTGGACATCACCATTTTTCATCATGGTGAAGTTTTGAAGGTCAAACCATACAGTAAAGGCACAGATAAAAATTCACTTTTGCACTTTAACAGTCATCATGCTAATCAGCTCAAAGCCAACCTCCCTTTTGGTCAATTTCTGAGATTAAAAAGGAATAGCAGTAGAAAAGAGGACTTCATTGATAGCGCTTCTAAGCTCTCTGACAGACTCCTGAGCAAGGGGTATATGGCTAAGTTAATCAAACAATCGTCTAAAATAGCTTTTAATAATAACAGTGAAGCGTTACTTGGAAAAGAAAGAAAGGACAAAAAAGAGAGTGTTGTGTTTGTCAATACCTTCTAGTTGATCTGCTTGCTGCACCGTGACAATTGTGTCCTTCTCTCAGTGGGAGCTCAAAACTCTTATGTCGTTCAACATGGGGCGTGCGCCTCTGTTTTGTACCTATGAATGAAGTGGGGAATGGGGCAGGTGTCACACCACTGTCAGGAACCCAACAATTGTACAAGAAATGGATACAGACGTTGCACGAGTGCCGGGATAAAATTACTGTGCCACTGTATCAATAACCGTGTGTGACCGGGAGTCTCCTTTACACACCTGTGTTAATGTTAATGATCGCCTAACAGGGGACGGGAGCCGTGAGTGCCTTTCCTGGACCCATGCAGTAAATGTTCGTCTCAGGTCCTTTCGTCTGCTGAGAAAACGCTCTGCTGTCTGCACAGTGGCAGGGCGGGCGGTTTCTAAACCAAACTGGAAATAGGACTGCGGTTGGCGTGCTCTCAATGATGAGACACAGCCGTGATCACAAAAAGTGGACTGGGGGCCAGAAAAGGTAGGCTCCTGAACACTGCTGATGGCTATACTGCAAAGAGTGTATACTTCACCGAATGGAGAAGACACATTTTTTATTTTTTTATTTTTAATTACTAAAAATCCTGCATTTGAAATCAATTTTTGATTTAATGTGACTGGTCCGTGGACCTTGCACCTATCCTAATAGATGCGAGAGCGTGTCGGTCTGATAAAATCCACGCACTCATGCCGAATCAATCGATATATGGCGGTGCATACAGAAGACCAAAGTAGTATATCTTACATTACATGGGCTGTGTACAAAAAAGACGGCTTTGGCAAACTCTTTTTACCAAAAGCCACGAAACATAGATGTTTATATTTTGTGCAGATTATAGAATTATACTTGGCCTGAGCTTTACTGACACGAAGTGCTAATATGTGACCTTGAACCCATGCGAGTATTGCACAAATGGGTATTGTACTGTCAAGGTATATAAGGCCGAAACGCAGTGCGTCGACAACATCTTGGCTTATCCTTGTTCTTCATTTAAAAACTGAAGGAAAGTGACAGTCAACAAGCACTTTCCAGATACGGTGCGGAGATTCTTTCAAAGAGAAGAGTGACTATGAACTCTATAGAACACGTTTAGGGAGTGTTCTTCCCACATTGAACAGCAATAGGGGGTCTGAACATTAGGCTTCACCCTTGTAACTGTCCTTGTAAGAAACCGATCTTAATTTAGATAGATGGCAAACAGGTAATTTACTGATAGGCTTGCAAGTCAAGGAGAATAGCATCACAGCCCAACCTTACCCACCTAACTAACCTTGTCCACCTTCCAGGCCTGGTGTCTTCGTAGCCCCATGGTCACCTGCCCCAGAAGGTACTAGACAACCTTTGTCTAGGCCTTCTGGCGTGTTTGTCCTGCCTCCTGCCAAACAATGGAGTGATTCATAGAGTTATCAGTCCTCTCCTATTGTAGAAATTATATAGTTCCAAAGCAACATGACCTGCCTAGGGCGTACATTACTCCTGGAGAAGTCTTTCCAGTCCAGTTTTATTGGTTCAGGAGCGTATGTCCCTCACTCGTGTGATGACGTCTGTCACCAGACAACAGCCCATTGTACATAACATTCCAAGCCGGCCAGATCCCTTGGACACGGGCTCATGTCCTTTCCAGTAACCCGACAGGGGATGGAGCATAACTGTCTAATTTCTGAGCATGTTCAGCAACAAACCTTGGATGTATCCAGCCAGGTTAAGGGAAACCTAAAAAAGAGTTGGCTACAATTAGGAAAATTAAGGGGACAAGGGGCTTGATATCGTTGGGATGGGCATGTACATCGCCGAAGTTCATATGGGGGTATCCCCGGTCCCTCCTGCAAATGACCCCCCCACCTCATCATTTGTCTTGACATGTACTTTCGTACATTTATATATTTATTCAAAAATACACGCTCCCACCGCCCATTGTCTTAAACTTCAAGGGCGTCGAGCAGGACTGTATGGGAAGAATTTTCGGAAAGTGGGGGTAGAGCACGGTGGGGCAGAGGGATCATTTAAGATTTATGATTGGTCCGTTTCGTATTTGGGTTGGTGGTGAAGAAAGGGCTGCTGCCAGTTACAATTTCAGTGAAACTGGCTATGCAAAATATTTTGGGGATACAAGCCCATGGCTGGTTAAATGGACAGAAGGATGTTGGAAAGTTGGGCTAAAAAAAGAGGAGCACCAGCTGTTTCTGTGTCAATGTTAGGTGTGCTGATGGCGGTGAAGTGTGTTGCACCTGTTGCGAGATCCATTTAAGTCCATTTTGTCAATCTTATTTTTTGGGGCACACCTTTGGGTTGGGGGTGCTAGTTGGGGCCGGGGCTGCATGTTGAAATTCTACATGGGGGAAAGGGTTAACCTTTGAAAAGGAGTCAAAATGGGCCAAAGTTGGAGAGGGGTGGCAGTGGAGTAGGCAAGTCTGGGGCACGAGTCTTTTGCACGATCAAAGGGCTTGAAAACTACTGGAACTAGGGAATTAAGCAGGGTGGTCAGATATTCTTTGTTTACGAATATACTGACGTAATGAAAGATAGACAGGTGTTGGCAATGTGGAAGAAAGGGATAACATGGGTGAGGGTGGACCTGGCAAATGTTGGTACCTATTCTTTACGTATCAGAAGATGCTGGGTTGGGTAAGTGGAGAGGGAGATCAAGTTTTGAACAGGTTGAAGTCTTGAAGGTTTAAATGGCACATAACGAGGCTGTGAAAGGATATTTATCTATGAATGTATTTAATTGTTCATAGTTCTAACAAGAACTTTTACAATCAACATTACTTACATAGGAAAAGTACTTGCCATGAATACATAATGCAATTCCAATTTACAGAGTGTTAATTATACACTTATTCATATACACAATCACACAATCATAAAACACATATAACAATTTCATCGTACTAAAAACTATTTTATCTTACTAAAAAGCAATTTCAGCTTATATACATGACTTGCCCAACCATTTCAAGCCTTCAGCCCAGACAACCTATGATCAAATATGGCCAAGTCGTTCCGCATACAACATCACTGGAATCGGGAAGTTGCCAATTATGGGAGAACAGCCAGTGCTACCCGTCAAACAATCCAACAGGTCAGCGATATAAATACTGAAGAGCATACAACCCTGAGCACCCCCCTGCTAATTCCCATCTGCTCTGATATCAATACTTGATCTCCTAACTGAATCGGGGCCAGTGTTTTGATATGCAAAGCCACAATTACTTCCATAAGCCAACCTCCCTTATGCATTTTTTTCCAGAGGATGTTACAGTCCACTTGATCAAATGCTGACCTAAAATCAACAAATGCAAGATACACTGAGGCATTAGATCTTAACTTTGCCTGTGAGATTATCGTGTCTAGCACTCTAAGATTATGTGCAGTACTTCACCCCGGGCCAAATCTCGTCTTTAAGGGATGTAAAATACTATTATCACTGACCAAAGACTGTAAATGATTCAGAACATAGGAGGCAAACACCTTGGCACGGATATCGAGCAACAACAACAACCTGTCATTTTCAGAGGCCAATCGGTCCCCGGATTTAAAGACTGGCACCAAGAGCACAGACTTTTTTTCATATAAAGGACACAGGATACCCGCCCAATAAACCACATCTCCCATTAATACTGCAGCAGACAACCCATTTGGTCCAGGTGCCCTTGAATTTGTAAGCTTTTTCAAATGACCACACAGGTTTTCAAAATTAAACTCCATAGGCCATGCTAAACAGGGTTGTTGGCACTCTCCAGCACCTGCCGGAGATCCTGTGAGCCCCGCCCATCCACAGTCACACACGCACACAGCTGCTTCAGGTTCGGGCTCACTGGTCGCACTGACGTGGCCGGGAACGCCCCGTTTACTTATACTGCACGCAGCGGAGTGAAACATCAATGCGCCGTGTGCACGTACCCTTAAAGGGGCTGCGCAACACTCCTCCTTTTTCACAACAATGAAACACATGAAAAAGAAGTACTAACTACCACATATAACGGCACACTGCACCAACATGTCCCCAGAGACCCCTTTAATGACATCCACCCTGGTGCCCAGGTGAACGTCACCCCTCCGGGCATCAGTGACACAACAACAGTTTACTTAGTCCATCACATAGTCTGTGAGACAGGCAGGTTTCTCTCGCCCTGTCCTCAGGGGGTACCTCCTGCCAGTCTCTCGGGCCAGAGTTCCTTCACCTGGCCCCTCCTGGGTCAGAGACCCTGACAAGAGCGAGGGACTGCCGCCTTCATCCGGCACCTCCGCCATGTCCATGTCTACCATCGCCTCTGTCGTCGCCTCTGCCCTGCACTCGCCCAGTTTTTTAAAGAAGCTGGCATTGCCGGTGACAGAGGCCATTCCATCCAACGCCGTGACCATCGACCCCACATCCAAGGGCGCGGGCTCATACATGAGAGAGCGTTTTCCTTGCAGGTGCCAGTTCATCACCACCACCTCATCCCCAGGGGCCAGTCTCTGGTGCCTCAGACCCCTTCGGGTGTTCTCCAGTTCTGTCCGCACTCTTCTCTCCCCTTCCACCTGCTCATTGTCAATGACGGCGGGCTCACGCTCCCCCACTTCCGGCAGAACGTCAATCGGGCAGCTCTGAAACATGGCCTCCGCAGGTGCCACCCCCATGGATGTGTGCGGGGTGGTTCGGCATCCCCGCAGAAAGACGTACAGCGCCCGCTCTAGACATTCCCCTTGGCCCTGGGCAATGCGGAACACTTTGTTTAACGTTCTCATCATGCGCTCCGCCACTCCATTTGCTCTGGGCAACAAAGGAGTGACCGTCCGGTGGTGGATCCCATACCCTCCCATCAGGTCCGCAAAACTCTCGCCCTGAAAGGGTGCACCGTTGTCCGAACACAACACCTTGGGCAGTCCGTGGGTAGCAAAAACTTTCTCCAGCACCACCACCACCTTCTCAAACACCACAGACTATATGAATTCCACCTCTGGGTACCGGGACCACTCATCCACCACGATCAGGAAGTGTGTGCCCCTGGTCGTGGAGCCAAAGTCTGCGTGAACTACCTCCCATGGTCTTGTCCCTCTGGGCATGGTTTCTATGACCGGCTCCTTCAGTGCTGGAGACGCTGCCAGGGCACCACACGCACAATGCCACAAATTCTTCCACTCTCCTCTGCCGCTATGGAAACCATACTTTCTGACGGAGGCGGGCCTTTGTCTTTGGTGCAACCTGATGTCCTTGGTGTGCTAGCTCGATGATCTGCTGCACCTTTGCCTGTGGCACCACTATGCGGTCCCCTCGAAGTAGTAGGCCAGCGAGTCCATCACAGTTCTCCATGTGCCGTGCTCCATGGCAGTGTTTAGAATGATGAAGCATTCATCTGCCACTGAGGCCCGCTCCAGTGTCTCCATCGGCACGTAGTTGGGCGTTGCTGCCTCTACCACCAGCCGGATATGTTTGTCCGCGTCCTCCTCACACCTGGACTGCAGGTCTTCCCCACCTCCCCTGGGAAGTCTGGAGAGGTAGTCTGCAGCATTGTTGCTGCCCGGCCGATACACCAGCAACAAACCGTACTCAAAGAGCACCAGCATCCAGCGTTCTATCCTCCGGGTGGTTTAGAGGACAAACCCACCTGGATGGGCAGCAGGTGCTTATGGTCTGTGACCACCGTCACTGGCCTTCCCAACACATACATTCTGAAATGCCCGCAGCCCCATAAGACCACCAGCGCCTCCCGCTCAATCTGTGAGTATCGCTGTTCAGTGTCCGGTAGTGCTTTGCTGGCATACACTATCGGCCTGACCTCCAGATTAGCGTCCACCTGGGTAAGCACCGCCCCCAGACCATAAGGACTTCCTTCAACCACAAACTCTGCCTGCAGGGCCGGATCAAAGAAGGCCATGTTGTTCTCAGCGGCGAGGGCACCCTTGATGTCATCAAATGCTGCTGGTTCCAACGGACCCCACTGCCAGGTGAAGTATTTTCTTGTGAGGGCGCACAGCGGCTCAGACTTGGAGGCCAAGTTCCTAATGAACTGGCCACAATAAGTGACCATGCCTAGGAAACTCTGCACGTCAGATACATTTTCGGGCGGCCGGGCTTCCTGGATGTCCCTCACCTTCCGGGGATCGGGCGACACCCCACCTTCCTTAAAGACGAACCCGAAGAACTCAATAGCCTTCTTATGGAACTCACACTTGTCGCGACGCAGGGTGAGGCCTAGGGATCGGAGGCGCTCAAATGTCTTTGCCAGCCTGGATAGATGCTCCGCCTCGGTCTTGGCAAACACCAAAATATCATCACTCATGTTGAGCACGCCCTCGAGATCGGTGAGGGCTCCTCTGATGATATTTTGGAATACCTCGATAGCGGATGACACCCGAAGCTGAGCCTCTTGTACCGGTACAAACCACGGTGGGTGGTAAAGGTGGTGATGTATCTGGATTCTGGATGGAGCACCACCTGGTGGTAGCCGGCTTGCAGTTGAGTTTTGAAAAGAAGCGTGCACCCTGTAGCTCGGTGTCTTTCCCCTTTGATCGCTTTATTGGGGAGACGAAAGTCCACGCATATCCTGAACGAGTCAGGCTGCTTTGGCTTTTGGTACAATCACGATAGGGGAGACCCAGGGAGTGGGCCCCTCCACCTTCTCAATTATGTCAAGTCTGACCAAATTGTCCAGCTCCTGATCCACCAAGTCCCTTTGGTGGAATGGCATCCGCCAATGTTTCAATGCCACAGGTTGGATGGAGTCATCTATGTGCAATCTGACTGGGTCGCCAGTCATTCGCCCAATTCCTTCGAACAGACCTGAGTATTTGTCCAATAGCATCTGGATATCCTCCACATACACTGAGTATGCAAAGGTGACGATCCCCAGGGCCTCCGCTGCCGCACAGCTGAGCATAGTGTTGCTGCTGACGGGTGTGACGTAAAACCTTGCTCGAATCTTTGAACTTCCATGCTTCACATCTGAGACAAAGGTACCATCGAGCAGGATTGGTTGTGCCCCACCAAAGGTAGATATGTGAGCTTTGGGCTTAGAGAGGTAGGGCGGAGACTCCATCGCAGCATAGTGTTCTCTGGCCATGATGTTGACAGAGGCACCAGTGTCCACAATCACAGGAGATGAGGCTTCGTTGACCTGTACGTGGCATCTGGGTTGTCGCCTGGACCTTGAGCGCAAGACACCCACACTCGACACAAAGTACACATTTTCTTCTTCTTCCTCCTCTTCTTCGCCGTCAAGACCAGTGCCTTTGTCCCCTTGGTCGACCTGGGCCACATTCGGTGGGCGTTGCTGGCGGAAGAACCCCGCACGGACGGGACCTCTTGGGACAACCATCGGACTTGGGGCCTTGCACATGCGGACATAGTGGTCCACAGCTCCGCAGCAGCCACATGACTTCCACACTGCTGGACACTCTGCCGGATGCAGGAGGTCATTCTAGGTCAGATCAGCTGGTTCCTAATCATGGTATCAGGATTATCCAGGCACAGGGAACTGCTAGCCTGTGCAGCCTCCCATAGAATGTATCCAACATCTCATCATCCTTCCGTCGAGATGGACCCATGAGAAAACGTTAATAATCGAAATTTGCCAGAGGCAGAAAATAGTTGTGGAGGGCATCCTTCACCGCAGCATACGAGTTGTCTTGATGCTGGAGGGACAGAAACACTTCATGCACTGCAGGCCCAGCACAATACAACAGGATTGCCACCTTGCTGTCATTGTTGGTTTCCATGGTGGCCCTGAAGTACATCTCCAGCCTGTCCATCCACATTTTCCACCTGGGCCCCAGGCTGGAAGGCGCAACTGAAATATCCAATTCAGGCATTGGCTGCAGGGTGCCCGGTGGTCTCATTAGTAGTCTTGGTGGTAGTGCTGGGGGTGTTTGTTGTTGCACAGCTTGTAGGGGTTGCTGGACTGCCGCTGCAAGGGGTGGCTGGGCCGCAGCTTGGTCATTATTCATTGGGGCGAGCGCACAGGCACCCCAAATGGAATGAAAGGGGCCGCAACTCGCACCACCTCACCTTGCAGTGTGGACTTCACCACTTCTTCACACTGACCAGTTACTGGCAGGCTGAAATTCTTCCTCCGACATTCCCCAGGGCTTCAGTTGGTATCCGAGAATGTGTTTCCCCACAGCAAGCACAGTTTCATAGGCCACAGTGGGACAGATGGTGCAGACAAGGTGCTATGCCAAAGGCCCCAAAAATTGAGCAGGGTGGGCCCAGGGAAGACACAAAGGAATAGCAGGACTCCCCTGGCTCCACACCCAAAACTCAACAAAATGGGCAAAACATGTAGAAATTCACACCAAATAGCACATCATGAGCAAATTGCAGCTATCCACCACAATGTTTTCCAGAAATTGGGCCTGGATGGCTCACAGTTGCTCCAGAATCGAGCTGTGATCCTTCTAGGCCCGGATTATAAGATGACCGCCAGCCACGTGGTGTGCAACCTTCTCCGCTGCATTTCGGACAGTGCAAATCTCATAAAAATGGAGATTGACACCTCTGCTTTCACTGCCGTGCCCAGGAGTACAGATCCGTTCTTTGTCGCCACTGTTGTCACTCTCCAGCCCCTGCCAGAGATCCTGTGAGCCCTGCCCGTCCACAGACACATACACACACACCCACACATACACACACACACACACAGCTGCTTCAGGTTTGGGCTCCCCGGTCACATTGACGCAGCCGGAAACACCCCGTTTATTTATACCGCACGCAGCGGAGTGAAATGTGCCCTTAAAGGGGCAGGGTCACTGGGGTGGTCCATTTTCGTCAGACATGTCCTTACCATGAAAAAGTCTGTCCTCAATATAATCTAACCACACCCTCTCTGCAATCGGGTTTAGAATGAAGTGATCGTGTGACCTCCTGACTAGGGATACTATTTGCCACATACGCCTCACATTCCCACTCTTCAAAGCCTCTAATATCTTATGCCAATTCCCCATCCGCCCCTTTTCCGCCTCATTGCACACCAATTTCTGTATTGGTTCTTCAATCTACAGGAATTTCTCAGTACAATATAGGGTGCTTAGTTGGATAAGGATAAATCTTTCTGCTGTTTACGCAGCCTTCTTTTTCCCATATTAATCTCTGGGTCATAGTAATGGGTAATCTGTTTCTCAAACCTTATTATTACTTTACCTCTCCTCACACCGGATCTAAAGGCTAGCACCAGCAACCATTGCTCGATTTCATTTACAGTTCGAGATAATAAATCAGTGTTAGGGTCATTTAATTCAAACCATAAAGTTTCACAAGCTCTTTCCACATTTTGTTCTGTCCACATCAGCATGTTGCCCACCTGAGAAGGAACAAGATCTACCGGGGCCCGTAGGCCTCTGACCCTGCGGTCCTAATAGCCACATCGTACTGCAGGATCACTAACCATTCTGTTGCAGATGGATAAAGAACTGATTCTATCAATCTTTACATTATTGCAACGCACATAGTCCAAAGTGATATGCAAATGGCACAGACTTAATGTGTATTTTTCATCCATTCTAGTACTAAAGGTCCCAAAAGAAATTTTGATTTGCAGACTTTCTGTTGTAAAATGGGACGGACTTCAATTGGAGATAAGAGCTCCCAGAAAACAACAAGAGTGAGCATATAGTGATGCACAACTGGTATACTCTGGGCTAGGGGATATTCACTGGCGTCAGTTGCTACATATGCTGTTGGAACTGGGGGTCAAGAGAAGGACAGTGAACATGGTGATTATTCAGCTAGGAGAGAACGACTTGGCACAGTGGACTGGTCTTGAAATCATTCAAGTTATGAAGAAAAAGTGGAAGATCATTATTAGGTTATGGGCGGGCACTGCGATAGTGTGTGAACAGTTATTACTGCAAAGTGTATGGAGGGGGGGCAAAAAAACTGGCAGCTATTGACTTGGCAAGAAAGCAGATCATTAGAGAGGTCACAGGTTTTGTGGGGTAATAAAGCACAAAGTGATTAGGCTTGAGAAGCCAGTGTAACTAACGCAAGATGGGGTGCATTTGTCATGTTTAGAGGCAGAAATGTATCTGATGGATAGGAGAAGGCGCTGGATCTCGGCCATTTCCAATAGCCCCAATAGTGCCATTAACAACAGAGGTGGATGAACAAATCAAGGGGGGAAACACTGAGGCTGAGGTGCAACAAATCAATTAGGACAATTCCACACAAACTATGTTAGTGATAACCCTGGTCTTTATATAAATAAGGTGCAAGGTTCAAGTTATATACACATACAATAACACACTTTGTGCTCAGGCAACACTATAATGATAAATGTACAATTTCTATGTGGTACCACAATTACGCTTTGACTCCATTAAAATGCACCAACTGCTGACAGTTTCAAATGGCATACAAATCAATAGCAAAAGGTATCAACAATAGACTTGGGAGGAAAACAAGTTGGTTAAACAATTGCCAGAATACTGGGTCCCTACCAAAAACACAATTCTGTGTGAGGATCCCACCACCTGGGCAACATGTGAATAAAGATATACTGACAGGTCCAGTCCATATATTGGTTAGCAGCATCTTATTTCTTTCTACAAATGTTCTACTACCCCAATATACATGGTTTAGCAGAGTTCGATGTTGGGTCGTCGACGGATCTTTCTTGAGTGAACTCCCTTTAAGACAGGAGCCATGGATCGTCAAGATCCCTCAAAGAAAAGGGTGAACAATGGCATTGACGCAGCAGACGTCCTGCGAATATGATGCATGTGGTGCACCTTGACGATGATAGTTTGTTGCTGCAAAGAGTCAATGAAGAACGTAGGCCCAGCAAGGGTGTAGGATCGTCAGCATTTGGCGTTGGTGATCGGGATTCAACCACGGCTGGCTTTCAGATCTTCGTCAGCATCTTTGAGGACTTCGGGTGGCGGGAAACCCACCAGCTGATTCTCCTCGGTTCATTGGCGACCTTCACTTTCTCCGGCAGGACAAAGCGGCCGACGGTGATGAGCAAGGGAGTCCTTGATTCAAAGTGTTCTTAGACAATGGAGCATTGCAGCTCCGGCCGACGATGATGGTCGTCGACGCCGATGGACTTCAATGTCCGGGAGCTTCACTTCAGATTCCTCGGTAGTCCCCCTCTCTGGTCGGCAGCCTTTCGAGGACTAACTTCCAGGGAGCCTTGGTGAAGGTTAGCTGGTGCATCATGTTTCCTCGTAGCTCGGGAAGAGGTCTCCTAGCCAGGTCCTCTCTTGCATCAGTTCTTGGAGACATGACAGCTTTCAATTTGTGTCGAAGGAATGCAGCCGCAAGACCTTCTTCTTGTAGCTGGGCTTCAAGGTAAGCATCATTCACACTGCTGAGCCAGGCCTAGGCAGCCAATCATTCAGAAGGGCATTCAGCAGGCAGACAGCCAATCAGGCTCTCAGTGCATTCAGGCCATTCTTCTCCATCCAGACACTCACAACAATGAATGTGGATTGGGACAAGCACCCAGTCATTTAGCACTCCACACTGCATTCATACCAGTTTTGGGCAGGGCTTTCTCAGTCATTGTGTCACACACCAGAAACCAGACACCCATAACATGAAATCTATATTGGTCACACACTCCATTCACCCAGGTCCCACCCCAAGGGCGTACCCACAACATACAGTCACTGGGAAGGCTCCAACCAGTCTGTCCTTGACTTCCTCACAATACCATACATGGAACTTCCACCCAACAGCAAGTCAGGGGAAGGGACAGAGTCAGGGCTTCCCTGGATTTTGGGAAAACTAGGTAACGGGCAATAGAAAGCGAGAAGACATCAACTGATTTTAATGGCAGGACACTCTGCTCTGTGTGTCACACACAGGTGCCCAAAAACATACACTAGGAGTTCAGGCTTGTACCCCCACCCATGGGTGCCAGAAGGGTATAGCAAAACAAGACCATACGTCACCGTACAGTAACCCCCAGAATGCACTCCAAAAGGGTCCCTCCGAACCCACAATGACTTTAACAATTTGTTGTTCTGGAACTTCGCACCACGTCAAAGCCCCCACTTTACATTTATATAAGACAGATTTTCAAGGTCTATACACACATATTCAGAGAACGTAGTTCCAACAGGGGTTTTAATTGAAAAGCAAATTTTAAAAAGTAGACTTTAAATAATAATATTTTCAAAGAAATTTCTGTTCATTCACAAAAAAAACAATTTCTGTTCATTCTCAACCAAAAAGAAAGCACACTTTGCAATGTGTCCCTATTAACTCATAGGGCTCATATGTATACCCAACAAAGTGATTACCAGCAATACTGTGCATTAAATGATTCACAGTTTAAAGGTCCATATAATTGACATGGCTTCTTGCTCCGTTTCCAAATGAGACAATTACAATTTTTAAAGTCACAACATAACTTCTTCAAGTGACTTCTTTGCAAAAATACGTCCAAATAGGCTTCAAAAGATGTTCTTATATGGCCAACGCGTTTCAGATTGGAAAACAATCCATCTTCAGGGCATGGAAGTCCTAAATGTTCCCCAAGTCAAATCCACTCGGGGAGAGACACCTTAGCGTTTGGCACAGTGAGAAAACATCTTCCAACACAATCCGAAAAGACCGGACCTCTCCTTTCAAGTCATACCACAACCGTGCTCATCACTCGCCGATAAAGCAACTAAACTCCCTTCGTTCGTGATCAAAATGCCTGCGAGACGGTAGCCGCACTCAACAGCCCGACAGACAGGATCGAGTTCCTGATGCAAGTGCGCATGCGTAAATGGCATTCGCTGACACAAGGGTATCCCAAGTGTCTGTTCACCAAACCAAAAAGAGGAAGAGCTGAACTGTCAGGAGTCCCACGTGAACTCCTGTGTAGAAAATAACACAGAACACACATGATAAAAGGACTATAGGACAAGGACATGGAGGCCCTGTCCCTCCAATGCATTTCCAGCATCACACACTCCAAGGCCCAAAGAGAAATAAAGAAGGGGAAAAACTCTCCTCCCCCCACCTGTGAGCCAATTCAAAGCTGAATTTTGTGACAGGTGTGCAAGTCGGTGTATGGATGTATTATGCATGTACCCTCAAACCTGCCCTAATAATTGCTTTGCTGCTAGTTGCGGGAGTAGGCCCCCAGAGCAAAATAATTGTTTAAAGATAATTAGCTGGAATGTGGCTGAAGTTATTAATATACTTGGCGATCCAGAATGAGTAGCATGGCTAAAAGAGCACAATGTAATTTGTATGCAGGAAACATGGTTGGTTGATGAGAGCTGCCTATTGAATTATTTTAATGAATTCCAGGTGTCCTCGGCTGCTGCATGGCAATTAGGCCCAGGTCGCCCGAGTTCGGGTCTTGCTACCTTGATTCGGAAGAGTCTTTGTTATAATATGCTGAGATACTCTTCCGATAACAAATAATGTAGTATAAACTCTCTAGATATCAAATCAAGCCCATCTGAGAAACATTTTACAAATAATATTTATGTTCACCCAAAGGTGACATATGGGACTTTGTTTAAGTCTGGAGGCACTCTCAGTAATATCCTGTCTCACGATAAAGATTTTAGCTGCCTGATATTGGGGGATTTCAATGCTAAACTAGGGGCAAAGTAAGAACCTCAAGAAGGACCAGGCCACCATAGTTAAGGTATGCAGAATTCCAGGCAGTAGTCTATTTCTCCCAAAACAAGATGCCTGGGGATGTTTGATTAATGACTTTATGAAACAGGCTTGGTTGCCAGAGTTAAATGGAAGATGCTCTAGAAGCAACCCCTCGAAGGACATATTTAGATCAGCGGTACAGTCCTCAGCGATAGATTATGGGCCGGTAAATTATTTTGCATACAAAAATATCCTAGATTTCACGTTTGTTAATCGGCCGGGGAGCGGTCATAATCCCCTAGCAGTTGAGTTGGAAATTCCAGTTGACTGACTTAGTGAGTTAAATGTAGCGAATCTGGCAAGACCAAATTGAACAAAAATCCTCTTAAATAAGGGACTTATTTGAAACTATGTTGAAGAGTGTAGATAGTGGCCCCTTGGGATTAGCTACACTTAATTCTGAGGAGGAAGATTCAATAAAAATGAGTTTGTTTGTTTGTTTGTTTATTTATTTATTGTGCGCGCCAGACCCTGGGGTAGCAGGGCGCATGAGAAAGGAGATTTACAGCTTGGTTACAGACTTTACAGGTTACAGTTCATGAAAGAAAACAAGATATTCTTGGCTCCACAGGGTGGGACAAGTACAAGTGCAGACGATACGCAGCCAAGCAGTCAACTTATAACTAGTGTTTACATAATATCAGGTCAGTTTATATCAGGTGCAATACATGTGGAGGTACGTGGGGCGAGTGCCGGTTACATAGCATTTTCAGTGAGCCATTTTATTGTGTTCATTCTGAATTTGTTGAACGTTAGGTCAGATCTAAGTGCCTGAGGTCGGGAGTTCCATAGTAGAGCTGCCTTGACTGGGAAGCTGGATCCTCCAATAGTGGTTAGTTTGAATCTTGGCACTAGTAGGGAGTTAGGGCTGACTGTTCTTGTGAGTCTAGCAGGATTTTTTCTAGTAATTCATTCTGTAAGGTAGCGGGGGGGCTTTATTATTTAAGCATTTGTGGATGAGGGATGCAGATTTAAGGTTGATTTTTTCTTGGGTGGAAAGCCATTTGTGTTTATGTCTTATTTCAGAAATATGTGCTCTTCTAGGGATACTTAGGGCCGCTCTAAGTGCATTATTTCGGAGCACTTGTATTTTGTTGATTATTTGTTTAGTTGTCCCTCTGAAGAGGGAGTTACAATAGTCTAGTTTTGATAAGATGAGGGCTCTGGCTAGGATAAGACAGCTGTCATCTGATAAGAATTGTTTCCCAGCTCGTGCATTCAAGCTGTTAGCAGAGAGATTAGTGGAGGCTCTTAAACAGACACAAAACATTGCATGGAGTACCCGGACCAAAAGAAGAGTTGACGCTCCATGGTTTGACTCTGAGTGTAGGGAGTCAAAACGGAGATTGTGTGAAGAAACTAGGACCAGGGTCCTGAAGGCGGGGGAACTCCATGCCTTGAAGCTGGGGTACAAAATCCTGTGCAAAAAGAAAAAGGCTGACCAGACAGGAAAACAGTGGGACAGTGTGGACCAAATGGTCACAGAAAATAATGCGCAGGGGTTTTGGAGGATGGTAGCTAAAGGGTCAGAATTCAGTTCCAACAATGAAGTTAGTATAATCAAGCCCAAAGTCTGGAGCTCCCATTTCTGAGGTTTCTTTTTTAATTCATCACAGGCTGGGATACCTTGTACAGGGCTCGGTGCTCCTGTCATTGACTGTCCACAATTTTCAGAAGAAGAGGTTGTTGCCTGACTGACGACCCCTAGGGTCCAAAAAGCTCAGGGACCAGATGGTATTAATGTCGAGGTTATTAAGTGGTTCCCTGTTTGATAGGCTCCCACACTGACTAGGGGTTTTAATGCAATAGTGAGTTCTTAGATACTTCTGGTGTCTGGCAAAAACAGCATAATTCACCAATTTTCAAAAAAGGGCTCAAGCAGTGACCCCGACTGCTACCGGCCTATCTCTTTGCTTGACAATATTTACAAAATGTATGTTCACTAGATTAGAAGAATGGCCTGATATTAATCATATGATACGCGAAACTCAGGTGTGTCTTCGAAAAGGATATATCAGGTTGGATCATTGTTACCCCCTGAGCATTAATGTAGAACAACAGGTCAAGATCAGGGCGAGATGTATTTTTGCTGCATTCATGGATCCATCGAAAGCATTCGATTCCTTAGATAGGGCAATTCTATGGAAAGAATTGAACAGGCTGCAGGATTACTCCAATTAATTACATTTTTCTTCACAGAAACTTCAGCTGTTGTAAGATGCCTAGGCCTGGTGAGCTATTGCAGGAAGTTTTCTACTAACAAAGGGGTTAGACAAGCTTGCCTCCTTGTCCCATAACAGTTTTTTTATGATGCTTTGACCCATTTAATTCTTAAATGAAGATTGATCCGTCTATTATAAATAGGACAAAATATGAGGCGCTAATGTATGCCGATGACACGGTTCTCCTTGATTTAGCACTGGGTCTCCAACAGTCTTTAAATTATGCAGCAAGATGCTTTAAGGAGCACAGCCTTCAATGGAATCTGGAGAAAACAAAGATAGTCCAATTTAGAAATTACAAAAAGAAGTTTGTATGGGCAATAAACAATGTAAATATTTTAGTTGAGAAAACATAATTATCTAGGAATTATGTTTCACTGGAATGGCACTTGGCTTCACCATATTAAAAGAACGGTAAAACGAACCCAAACAGGCTTTAAACCTCTGAGGCGTTTCTATTGTAATTATAGAGGCAAGAGAATGGACAAATGTCTAAGGGTTATGGAATCTAAAGTACACACGTCTGCATTGTACGGCTGTGAAATATAGGGCTTTTCAAATTGCACGAGATTGAATGTGGTCCAGAATACATTTTTACGGAACATTGCAGGGATCGGCCCCAGTGCACCTGGGGACGCAAGTTATTGGAATTTTACCTCAAAACTAGCACATTTGACATTCAAACCCAATCAGGTTAAATGCTCTGAGGGGAAATGCTGTCATCACCAGTCATAGACAAATATACATGGCACAAATATGTAAATAGTCTGATAAATAAGAGGGTTATAATACCTGACCAAATTAATTGCCCTGAAGAAGTTGAGAGTGTGCGTAGGGATAAGGCTATCAGGCTGGGACATGCTGGTATGGTGGACTGCATATCCTCGTTGCATCAATGTCATTTTATGTTGCCTCGAGTTGGAACATTATGGAGAGAGGTTCGCTGAGATCCGCGGAGCACAGACAAATAATATGAATGGTCCTCCTAAATATCCTGCCATTGTTAGCAAGAACGACTTGCGGAGCGGCCACAAAGAATGCTACTGGGGCTAGAATGCGAAGAGACTATTTTACATTTCTTGCTGATATGCCCAATTCAGATGGGATGTGTACCACTAACAGATCTAGAAAAGAGTTAGTTGGGCGAGAGAGAGAGTCCAGGGAGGATAGCTAGGCAGCAACATGCTCGCCTTGGAAGCAAGACACCCCGAAGCAACCGGGTCCGCTCTTAGCGCGTTATAGATGCACAACTAACACATATTCCTGTAACAGTGCCTCAATGCCCCCGGGCTGTTTAAACAAGACGTGTCCACAACACTATCTATAAACACATTAACACAGGGGTTGTGTCACAGAACAGACAGTGCTTTACATTTTATTTAGAAAAGTACGGAATTAGGGACATTAAGTATGTCAGGTGTGTATTTATGAATTTTAATGACTGGAATTTTATGTCTGATGGTTGCACCTTTGTAAAGGAGGGACTCCAAAGTTATGACAGACCCTTTTTTTTAAAATAATAATGCGTTTTGGGTTTTTATATTGTATAACAGTCTTATGCATTTATGTTTAATTATTGCTAATGGCTAACGCTGAATGGCATTATTCCTCTCTCTCTGGTTAAACAGAGAGGAAATAGAAGAACGGTACTTGGTCCTGGTGAAAAAGAAGAGGGAGCATACACAAGGGAAGGCACAAGGAAAAGGACAGACAGGGCTGGGGGGAAACCAGCAGGGAAGGTAAGAAAGACAAAGATTCAAGAAAGTGGGCATAAGATAAATTTTAAAACTCAAACTATCTTCATTAAAGCTGCATTTCGTCAACAAAGTTGGGTGACCCAGAGTTTTATTTACCATCGCACCTCCACAAGGTTTGCACCGATCCCGCCCATGGGGTTGTTGTGGGGGGGAGAAGAGAGAAAAAGCAATAACATGTAATGCCAGCCAGCGCGGACTGGTGAGCGGGCTGGCATCGCAACCAAAGGTGCACAGCGGAAGGAGGGTCCCGCTCTCCAGCAGAGAAGACAAAGGATGCAGCGATTAACCACCCACCCACCTGAAACTTAAAGGAGGGGTTTGAATTAGGATGTTGTAGCGTTACAGGTAGCTTGATGGAAGACACGGATTATTTCATTGTGGACTGTATACTATGTCAGTATGACATGGTTAATCGTCGCTAAAACAGGCCCGGGAATAAGCAAAATTAGAGAACAAATAAAATAGAGAAAAGAGTCAGAAAGTTTGAGTGTAAAAGGTTAGAAGCGGAATAGCTAGGTTTGGTTAAGCAAAGGGAAAATAGAATAACTGGGTTTGGTCCAGTACTCTGGAGAAATGATATGATAGGTTATTACGTAGAGGTATCTACTGTGCTGTTCAGTGTCGTCTTGCATCCAAGGCGAGCACCTTGCTGCTGAGCTATTCTCCCGAGACTTAAAATGAATGGAAAGAAAGGTAGGACACAATATAAAGCATAAGAGCAAGTAGAGACAGGATTAAGGGGGGCATCAGGGAAGGCAAATGGACAAAGGTGCAGTAAAGGGGGTGTAAGATAGGGAGGACAGGAGAGGAAATTGATGTGGAATTAAACTGCGTGGAGTGAAGAGAAATACAATGATTGATATTAATTGTAAATATGGACCTGTGTTGAATTAAGTGGCCTTTTCCATCACATTTGGGAGTCAGAGTTTGATGTATAGCGGCTCGCCCACAGTGTGAGTAGGTGAAGGTCATTATGCTGCTGTAATGGGCCGGCATCCTTGGATACAGTTTACGTGAGTCAGCCCGAGCTGAAAAGGAATGTGAGCCCACGTGGTCTACTTCACCCAAATTCAACAGAAGATGTAATAATGAAGAGAAGATTTGTCGAATAAAGATTGAAATGATTCACCGTGCAATTGCATAACTGCATTTTCCTTCCCCCGGCCTCTATGATAACTTTAAATGCCTGGATAAATCATATATGAGTTAACAGGACTATGGCCCTGTATCAGTCGGCTTTATTTGATGTATCGCTATTGCTATTTATAATGTATTCTTTATCTTAAAATATGATTTGAATGCTGGTTGCTTATTTTGTCTTCCCAAAGATAAATGTCTGCCTGTGAATTGAAGTACTCAGATCAAATCTTTAATCTCTTGTCAGGCATTTTACTTCGAGTTACTCTTCATATGTGTGTGTAATACAGGGCAATGCGATTTTTTTCTCATTTGTGTAAGTATACAGTGTTAATGTTTATACATTTTTTCGTTCATAGCTACTCATTATGCAGTCTTTCGGAATTCTGGAGTACAACTCCCATGATCCTTCACTATTGACTATGCTGGGTAGGGATCATGTGAGTTGAAGTCCAACACAGCGGTGGTGCCACATGAGTCCTCACTTGGTGATATACATTTGTTAGCATTTGTATTTTGTGTACATATAAGAGAGACGGCTGTCAGGTTTGGATGCTTTTTTATTTTGCATCCCAAAAGGTTTAGCACAGATTATAAAATTAAATATTTGCATGACTTTCGATAAGCACGAAAGTAGACAGACAGACGTTGTTTAACACAGGAAATACAGGTGAGTATCGACCTCTTTCTTGTCGAGGTACAATTTCCAAAGTGATGCACAAGTATACAATACAAGTAAGTGAGAACATAGGATTGTTGACGAGGTGCAACCCAAGACTGTGGTAAATCCGGGTCTCTAACAAGACGGTGTACACAACACTATCTATAAACACATTAACAGAGGGGTTGTAAATGTTCTGTGACACAACCCCTGTGTTAATGTGTTTATAGATAGTGTTGTGGACACGTCTTGTTTGAACAGCCCGGGGGCACTGAGGCGCTGTTACAGGAATATGTGTTAGTTGTGCATCTATAACGCGCTAAGAGCGGACCTGGTTGCTTCGGGTTGTCTTGCTTCCAATGCGAGCATGTTGCTGCTGAGCTATCCTCCCTGGACTCTCTCTCTCGCCCAACTAACTCTTTTCTAGATCTGTTAGTGGTACACATCCCAATAACATAACATAACAGAACATAACATAACATAAAATACCCTAGACAAAGGTCGACTTCTGAAGGCTGATTGGGGAAAGGGCATCTGACCATGTCATCTGTGTGTAAAGGCAGATTATGCACTAGAGAAAACATCGAAAGAGTTTGAATTATTTTAGGAACATCCGTCCACATTTTGGCAGAGGCACCTAAAAGGACATCAAAGGTTTCTGTTAAAGAAGAAACGTGTGGAAAAGGGGGAAAACGGGAGACAGAAGTGATTTTCACCCCACTCCACCATTTTGCAACTGAGTTGCAGCTTCTAAAAATAATTAAACGTCTTAGTAACAGAGTAGCAAAGAGAAAAGGGGGACATTAGAGTGCAGTAGAGGAGAGAGAGGTAACGGCATTCTAAGAAAGTTGCAGATATGGGATTATTGGGGTGCTTTCCCCCTTAATGAAGGGATTGAAAAACTGTTATCAAAGTGGCGCATTTTGCTAAAAAATAAAAAGCTAAAGGAAGTGATCTTTAGGGCATAGACATTGAAAGCATTGAGGGGCCATCTTCAGGAGGATGACGTTCAACAGACTCCCTTTAGCAAAGTGAGGTTTGTAAAAACGGTCAAAAAAGCCCGTTGTGCATACCTTTGCATTTACACTGTTTAATTGGACCACCCTTCTTCACCCCTTTGAAATGTAACTGGTAAACTTGTTCGTAGCCTGTTGGAAACTCCATTTGACCGGTTAGAAATACCGGATCCACTTGCAGTGAATTTTTTTTACATTGGACGACACGGGACCGATTCAGAAATATCTGCACTGGAGCTAATCAGGAGATACCCGGACAGCTCAGGTTTGCTCCTGCTGCCTTATACCTAATCAGAAAGCCTAAAACTGGGGCAAATATGGAACTGCCTGAAGCATCTTTAAGCAGGCTCAGCAGAAGATGTGTGGGGGCCCATTTCAACATGATAATTGGGCCCCCACCTAGTTTAGAAAGGAAAGCACTCCAAGGCACCCATGGAGGGCATACATTAAAATATAAAGATATGGTTAATATCCGCCAATTATCAGGAGACAGCGAGCCAGCAGGAAGCTGAAACACTGAATGCCTGCTGAATAGTTAGGAATGCTTCTTTGCCAGCATGTGGCTGTCATGGAGGAACCAGTATTGAAAGGCAATGAGATGACAACACTCCTGTTTTCATCAATGGAAGTGACGGATCTGCGTGATATTTCCACCGTGGAAAAATCTGCAACGGAAATGTTCACATGGGAAACGTACGCACTATCAATATTCGTTCATTTCCCATGCGAACATCCAATAGAAAACCATGTATACATACACCCCACCCACAACCACAACACACCCAAAACACACCCTCAACCACCACCCTACTTACCTTTCCTTCTTTCGTGCTGTGTCCCTGCAATGCCGGTTCTCTTTCACTTCTGTGATTGGGAACTGGCGCAGCAGGGTCCTTTTCTTTTTATTTGGGCAGCTGCAGGCAGGGTTTTGGGGGTGTGTCCCCCACAACCCCTGCTCACTGTAGTGCGGGGTGTTGCGGGGGACACCCACCCAGCCCCATACCAACCCCACCGAAACACCTAAACACATACCATGAAAAGTACAAACTTTTGGTAGTTAGAACTTTTCGTAATGTGTGTTTTAGTTTTTTTTGGTGGGGTCGGTAATTTTTATTCAGACATTTTTTTCGAAACCTAAGTGACGACGAGATTGGCTGTAGCAAGTGCAGCTTCAAAGCCGAGCGCTGCAATGTGCACACTGGAAGCCCAGTAACATAAGTAATACATAAAGGAATATATTTCTGTGTAATTAGACTGCTGACTGGCAATATGTGGGCACTTGCTGGTGGCCCCCCTGAGGCTCCAGGCTCCTTTTGTTTGAAAATATTGAAAGGCCCTGCTGCCGTGCCTGTCTCTAAGGCATTTATGTTCAAACGTGATTCACAAAGATTTGCTCAAGTGCATCTCATAGATGATCCAGGTTGCTCCGGATTTGCTTGGATTTTATGCTTTGTGAATCAGGGATGAAGTAGCAATAGGAAACCTCATATGCTCGGGAGAATTGGGCCTTCTATGTCTGGATGGAGTATTTGCTAGTTAAATAAATTTACCAACTAAAACTAACAGACACCTTTAGCCACTGATAACCCACTGCAAAAGGCAAATAGATTCAACTTGATCCCCTTAGCAGTTCAGTAAATATGCAGATGTAGTAGAACCCATTTGTAACCAATCAACTGGAATGTCCACCCAAGTTGAATGTCATTGACGTCGCCTGATAAAATGACATGGTTTTCAATCTACTTGTATCTACATCTGCAGTATCTTTTCAGAATAATCTGAGTACACATAATCCTGTGAAGCTACCAGGGTTGAATTTCCTTTTACAGCCCATCTTTTTAAAATGTGTCTTTAGGTATTCATGAAAATGTCAACATAAGAGTACATCCGCCCATAAGAGCAGAATCTCCTGTTTACTTGATGGATGAGTCGCATCAGATCCTAGTGTTTACTTCACATTGTCAGTATCCACCTGGGTCTTCATTTTATTGTTTGCAAGACTTTACTTGATCCCACAAACCTTTCAAAAGAGTCTGTTTGGGAAAGGTTGGCATATGATTAACACTTTCGGAGTACTGTTTGGAGTGACATATAAGTAGGGTGTATATGGCAGTCTAATCTTGGTAGCAAAAAGCAGATTGGAGCCAGGGTGCAGGAAGTGTAGCACTCCCTTCGTCTATTGCTCCTTGCCTATCCTTTCGCTTCTCAGCAAGACCATGCAGCAATGCTCGAAGCGCTGATCAATTCCAGTATGGATTATGGCAATGCATTGCCTGCAGGTATCCCTGAGAAACTACTTTCGCGTCTTCAGAGGGCTCAGAACGCAGCAGTGCGACTTATTTTCAAAGCATCTAAAACAGTTACGATCTCGCAACATCAAAGATCTCTCCACTGGCTTCCTGTCAAGCGCAGGATCCAATTCAAGATTCTTTGCCTAACCTTCAAGGCTGTTCATGGTTAATCCCCAAGTTAGATCTTTAAAAAACTGAAGCGCTATGAGCCTAGAGCACCTTTCGATCCTCTGAAAAATTCCTATTGGTCGCCCCACCTGTCAGATGCGTATTTCGAGGTGATAGGCGTTTTTCGGTGTACGACCCCAGACTGTGGACTCCATTGCTATTGGACATTCGAAGTATCACGGTTCAGCTAAATCAGGTCTCCTGTCCACGGTCTAACCAGTTTTTATCAGGCACGTTATAACTCATTTAGTCTGAAATATTTACATCTTTACTTAGATGCAGTTCATTCTGCCTGGATGCGCATTAAAGTGCAAACAAATACAAATAATAATAAATAAATAAGCAAAGCACGTTCAACCGACTCATACAAAATGGACATTGCGAATTGAGATTGGTGTTTATTTATAACAAATTGCTTCATCTATGATTCATTTGATATTGCAAACTACATCTGGGGCACAGAAAACTCTCTTCCTAATAAAAATTGTCATCAGCTGTTACCCTTCACCTGCTCGCACTCTTTTGAGTTACCATGTCCCTGCTTTCCTTGCGCAAAGCTCTTATTTAATATGCTTTAATAACAATTTCAATTATTTCAATACTGCTGCAAGTATCACATTCATTTCTACACACATCTAAATGCCGAAATTTGACTTTTGTGCTCCATGCTTGGTTTTTACAGTGCATTTCTTCCATTTTAGTAGCCTCAAGGCTGCAGATTCTGGAAAAAAACAGGCGCCTTAGTGGGGTAGTGAGGCAGACAGCTCAGAAACCTGTGGTGCTGGGGAGTGCAGGCCGTATGTACCTGAGTTCTGCAGGGACGTCATTTCAACAAAATGCCAGGGGTAGCGGAAGTGACATCACACAACCCTTGACCCCCTGATGACATCACAGAAAGTGATGTAATTTGACCCCACCCCGAAGTGATATCTCGGGAAGCGATGGAACACGACCTTTCACCAGTTAACAAAACGAGAAGTGGCATCACATAGCATTGTACACTACGAAAAATATGGTTACGACATCACTATAATGTGATGTACATTTCATACAAGAATGGATCGCTATATGTATCGTTAAGATCAGTGTGTATAGGCCCATATTACCAAATTACTGTGAATGCAAGCAGACATCCATGACCAAATGATAATGATGTGTTATTTTATAGCACTTACGCATAAGCTCTTTATGTAGAAAAAATGTACCCCCAATATCACCCAACCTGTGTTGGTACTCATTTATCGACCTCAGAAGGATGAAAGGCTGAGTTGAGGCGTTTAAAAGCAGACTAAATCAGTGACTCACCCACTGAAGTGTGCCTGAAATAAACCTTTAATGAGTCTAGCAATTATTGTATAGAATTCCAGAAAGACACATTATTTTGTATTCCTATTTTTTCTTATTTAGGGTCAGTGCTGAAAGTGTTAGACTTGTGGCACTCCTGTTCTCAAATTTTCTTATTTTTTTAAGGGGCCTGAACAAGAAAGCCAGCCACTCCAGAAGTAAAGAGCCACATGGTGCTGGCCACAGCCCAGGAGCTTGCATTAAAAAAAAAACTAAAAACAAAAAAACGTATTTTTAGAGGTCGCAAGGGAGACCACAGAGGTCGCAAAGGGAGACCTCAGAGGTCACAGTTGCGACCTCTGGTGACCCCCTAAATTACATTCCTGGAGTTCTGAGCACTGGTAGAATTCTGTATGCTTTGTGGGGATGACACTAGGGATGCGTTTTGAAACCTCAGTATGTATTAACTGCCTTTGCTGGGGCACCAGGAGCTGCGGTTTAGAGGTGATAGTAGACTCAGAGTTCAGAGGTTTAGTTGGGGAGATGACACAACAGTACACAAAGTTCATAAGCTGTCCTGTTTTGCATTCTTAGGCTAGAATATGCCCAATATCTGTCAGAATCACACTAGATTGTGTATATACTGTCTTTGATCAATATGGTAAATGTCACTTTCCAATTCGTTCCAACGCTGGTTGGGTGCTTTAGTTAGGCCTCTGATATCAAGGTAGTCGTGGATCAGTTTAATGTTGTTACTGAAGGGTGCAGCGATTGAGTTATTGAATACTATGGTAATTTTTAACCTTTCCTTCTGAACGTGTTATGCTGTGTGTGCAATGGACCTTATTGGCCTAGTTTGGTGGAGCGGGTATGTTTTGGATATTAAAGGTTTAGCAAGGATCAGTCTAGTTTGATGTTTATTTTATGCTGTCGTAGCCTTGATATTTGCTGGTTTTGCTAAAGTCTGGGTCAATATTGTGAACAGCATAGCGAGGTGTGTGGGGTAGAAATCCCTATCACCTAGAATAAAAACACATTAAAACATTGCCACAAAAAACGGCTGTGCAATGCTTTCCCTGACACGTGTGTGGCAAGCATTTGAACATTTCACCAAGAACGGCTCTGCGTTTGCTTTTCACATCTGAATAACAAGAAGTTATGCACTGCATTCAAAATGGCCCTGCGTTTGCATTTCTTTCATCTGAATACCAAAAAAGTATGCACTACATCCAAAACGGCCTTGTTTTACTGTTCATTCACATGAGGGGCAAGGATTTCAACATTGCAACCCGACACAGCTTTTGTTTTCCCTTTCATGTGAACAGCAGCACTCTAAAACACTGCAAATGAAAAAAAATGGCTTGTCTTTTGCTTTTATTCCAAGTGCCACCGTGAAATGATAGCTTTTGCTCACATAGAAATTGTCAATTAAATCTTTTGCTCACACAGAAAATGTCAATGAAATATGTTGTGGGTGGGGCGTTGACTAAAGCCATGTACATTTTCCCACAACACTTCATTAAATTGGAAGAGGCTCAGAATACCAGAAAAAAACAGTTTTTAGGATCATGCACAAAACTCAATTGAAAGCCTTGCCTCCCACTGGAAGTCGTACCTATAAGTGAACCATTCCGCAATGGCATGTAATGTGACTGAGGGCATCCTAATTCCCTGCTCTGCTAGACTGGAAGGCAATACTAGCAGGGAGGACAAAGAACGCAAGTGTGGAGAGAGCTTGACCAGGCGGGTGAGTTTCTCCTGCATCCACTACCAAGGATGAACTGACAAACTTTAAAGGGTGTAATCAAAATCTTTGGTCACCTGCTGTGGGGGGTGAAGCACCGCCTTCCCATATGTGACAGATACTCCAAATTGTCATTAACAGATTGATTCATTTTAGGCATTTTTCGCAGCACTCAGAAAAAGAAGTAATTTCCTTTTCTGCTATCTTTCCATGTGATTTCCAGGCGGTTGTTTGGAGACTAAGTGCATGTTCCTAGGACTTTGTGGACTGAAATGGCCAGTAAAGACGTGTTTATGGCTGATTTAAAAAAGTGACAAGCATGAGATTTGATGGAAAGATGGAAAATGAGATTATGAACATGCGTAATCCTTTGCAGACTTATAACTGTTATATATTTTATGAAAAGGACACAAATGCATCAAAGGACCATGCTACCTCACACAGAGTTGGTGATCAGTTTACCTAATTCCTTATGACTAACTGAAACTGCATATCTATTTCTCATGGCGGTGGCTAGTATAAATATGAAGTTAAAAAAACATAACTCAGTTTTGCTAAAAAGTTGACCTGAGAAACAAAGAATTGTAGTAATTGCCAAACATACAGATGGTGCTCCCTACCCTTGAACCAATGAAGCAAGGGGGAGGGGAGAGGAAGGGTAGATTGTCCTATCAGAGGATAGGGGTAATCATAGAATACTCCTCCTAGATTGTGAAGTGAATGATGTCATTTGGGCTATATAAGGGGGGGGGACTGTACTAGACAGAGAGAGACACACAGACACACAAAAATCCGGGGAGACAGAAGAAGGAGCATGGAGAGGAGGCAGCTGAACTATACCAAGGAAAGTGCAGGGACCAGACCCCTTTCCTAGCTGACCAGAGTGTCCTGAGATCCAGCTGGCTGTCCAGAATCCCACCCAGGAGAGTGCAGAGACCAGACCCCTTGCATAGCTGTCCAGAGTGTCCTGAAATCCAGCTGGCTTTCCAGAATCTTAAACCAAGGTTTAGCAAATAACCCCAGCCCTAAATTGCATAATCATTTCCTTTTGCAACAAAATCCCATTGAAAATCCCATTGAAAGTCCCAAATTGCCAGTATAATTCATTCACCTTTCCATAGAAAAATATGTATTAGCCTGTGTATGTTAGCATATTCTTTTGATACATTTTTCAGTTCTCTGTATAAGTCATTAGTATCATTTTGAAATAAATCAATTAATTCCCCCATTGAAATTCATGTTCAAAATTGTTGCCATTCGAAATCAACAATCTTGTCAAGGATTTTTATTAACTATAGTCATTAAAGTATTGCTTCAAAAGGATTAGTCTGCCTGTCACTGAAAACTGAATTTGTCCATGTATTGTGTGCATTCCTCACAAATTCCTATTTTCATTGGTACTATTGAAAACCCCAAACCGTAATCCCATTGAGAGGAATCCCTTTTGCCCAGAATCCCCTTTGTCATTTGCCTCTGTCCTTGTCTTTGAAACCCGATTTCCAATTTTGAAAATTAAACCCTTTCCTTAGGTACCTGTCATTGTAAAACCTGTGTTAAACGAATTTCCATTTGCCATTTGTATTTTTTCCTTTCGATTTTGGTTTCTTCCCAGAATTGATTGTCCTTCCTCGTGTTGTTTTGTGTACTGATTAGTAGTCTCTAAGGTTCCCTATCTTCTCAAGGGTAGCAACACACATTTCCTTTTATTCTGTCCCCTAACAGTTGTGAGTAGCCATGGGAGTAATAAGCAAAATCGTATTCTGCCGTTTTGCTCCAAAGGTGGTGGGCTTTTTCCAAATCCGATTTTTCTCTCTCTATCCTTACTCCTTGCCACTGCTTTCCATTCAAAGGAATCACGTTAGATGATGTTTGGGGGTGAGTGTTACAGGGGTTACTGTGCAGACTATTATCATCTCAGAATTTCAAGGGCTCTGAGCAACTGTTGTTTTTACCCATGTTCCCACCCTCCTTGTGTGCTTTGAAACACTTGCCTGTGTAAACACGTGCCTGTGTAAAGGCTTTATATAAATAAACAATACAATACAATGGTTTATTTTTCCTCCTCTCGTTCCCTTACCTATGGAACAGAGGGATACAGTACTCACTAGTGTGGGACTTCCCACTCTTATTTAAACAGCACTGCCCACCCGCCTCATTGAGGGATGTTAAACTTCAATATTCACAATTACTACTACTGTGACAACACCGCTCCCCCTACAGAAGCCCTCTTCTATTTCTATTATTAGTCAAAACTTAACACTAAAGGTTTATACCACATGGTTCTCTCTTCATGCACTCCACTCTCAATGCAATACTCACTCTCCAGTCTGTTTTTCTTGCATCAGGTGCACTTCACTCTCTATATTCTTCTGAAGTTCTCCAATGCTGTCTCTCTTCCTCAAAAAGGCATGCATCCCTAAGGGCAGTGCCACAGCCTTCAGCAATCAGGCAAGCCTCTGGATAATCCCGGTGCTTGCTGGCCTCCTTGTGGTCTGTAGAGTTTCTGCTCCCTGCTGCCAAGCGCTGCTTACCCGTAAAATTCTGCAATCATGGCTCAGGGTCACCAAATGAGGGGTAAGGCCCACAAATCAATATTATAAAAGTAATCCAATGAGCCAATAAAAAAGTGCATGGGGAACAAGAAAAGCAAAAGTTTATTACATGCAACTGCAGCTGGGAATCATTCAATGTTACATCACAAAATGGGTGATTTTATAATTGGTTATCCTGGGGTGGGCCACTTCTGTAATAATTGATCAATAGCATTGTGAGGTGTGAACAGTTTGGCAACAAAAAATAATAATTCACATCCTTTTTCATGAGACCTAAAAGGTTTGCACCAATTTACTGTTCTCACCCTTGTGACTGTTCAATTAGCAGTTAATATTGCGACTTCTCATTGGAAACATGTCACCCTTCTATTTCCTTCCTCATGATGTGCCTACATGACTTCATGGGGCGTGCTTCTTGACCTCTTTCTCTGGGACCTTGGGCACAAATAAATAGTGTATTTAATGTACAGGTGGTAGTTTCTGTTCTGTATGTCTAAATGCAGGTGTAATTTAGTAGGTGCCAGAAAACTCATCCTGCTAGAGTCCTACAATACTTAATATATTCCTTGGTTTCTGCAATCTTGTTTTAACTACCTATGTGTGTTCTTAGTAGAAGGTGCTTACCAAATATAATGCCTCTGCTTGACTCCTAAGTGAATATTTTCCTACAGGGGGCAGTGTGTGTCCTCTGTCTGAGGGACTTTGTCTTGTACATGTCTCTGGATATTGCCTCATTCCCGCCAAACTTTGGCCTTGTATTTGTTAGTTTCTAAGAACATGGGCAGGAAATTTATTGGTTTTATGTTTCATGTATTAAGTGTGTGGGGCCTGACTGCAGCTTACTGTTCATAACCAATCCCTGTGCAGCTTTTACAGATTCCCCTCAAGGCGTCTACTCTTGGTTGCAACATCTGATTAAATCATGCATTCTCATTCCATCCTGGGCCTGGGAAAGAACTTCAATTCATAATTCTGAGCAATTGCAGTGTGACTTTACACCCTGCCTTGAGGCTGCTGACCTTGTCGGTGTGTCCGTTTTGGTATGGGCTGAAACCAAATGCATTTTACTATGTGGAATTAACCATGGATTTCTGACACCCAGTGAATCTAAATGGCTCATAAAACTACCTTTATTCTGAGGACTACTCTGTGTCACACACCTAAGAGATGTTAATATAGTCTTTTGGCCTCATTACGACCCAGGCAGTAGAGGGTTAACGGCACCGGTAGAGCTGCTGGCGCCATCAACCCTCTACCGCCTCATTACAAGGTCTGCTAGTGGGTCCCACTAAGGACGCCTGGTAAAACCAGGCGTCCTTAGCGGGACCTACTAACAGACCAGGATGCTAACAACGGGCCTGTTTTTATCAGGCCCTTTGTTAGCATCCTCCCCATTCCCATTGAGCCCTCTAGGGGCTCAAATGGGAATGGGGATGTACCGGTCCGGGTCCCGGTCCCGGGAAAGGGAATTACCAGGCCCTCCAAGGTCAGAATGGCCTGGCAATTCCCCATTCCAGGAACCTGGACCCGGTACCCGGTACCCGGTATGGGGGTAGCCATGCCGCTAAAAGCGGCATGGCTACCTCCATACTCGTAATGAGGCCCTTTGTCTTGTTTACACGTGCGTGCATGTTTGACTAAGCCTTATATTTTCTTGTACATTAGTGCCATCATTCTACATGACCTAAAGCCTAAATATAGGTCTGTGTTTGTGTGTGTGTATGTGTGTCTTGCTGTCTGCTGTCTATCTCACATCAAAGGGAGATGTCAGAAGTGTACATGTGTCATGCATGCTGTCTGGGCCTCTGGCCTTCAGTGTGGTTTCAGACTTTTATTTTATGGGTTTTCTCAGTTTGTATTTTCTCTCGTGTGTCGGACGTTGGATTTTCATTCCAGTAATGCTTATCAGAAGTTTGCAACATACATTTCACTTGATTTTGGCTAACACCATCAACAAGTGTTTCACATTATTTTTTCTATCACAATCGAAAAGTGCGGGCATCAGAGAAACACATACATTGGATTTGCATACAACTTTCTCAGTTCATAGGTATTTTTACTGTAGATGTGGGGTACTGTTGTTTTTTCTGGTTTGGGCATGTGTATAAAACATAGGGTGTATTTGCTTACTACTTTACTAAAAGCTTGAGTTTAGAGTAGAAGCTTTTATTGTTTGAAAGCAGAAACTCGAGGTTAATTTTAAGTGTCATTCAAGCATGAGAGAATAACTTTGTGATAGAACAGGAATCTCCTGGGCATTAAGGATGTGCTTAATGCAGAGTCCATTCATTTCTGTGAAATGTAATTTGGAAACAATACAATATTTATTTAAATTGGCATGATTTTCTGGTGAATAACATGGGCAAACTAAGCTCCTTCAAACTTCACGTTAAGGGTAAAGCTTTGTATTTGTATTTGTATTTTGTTTATTTATATAGTACACCAAACCCTTGGGTATCGTGGGTATCTGGGCGCATTTCTTATAGTTACATATGTTACAGATTTACATACAGTTTGGACAGTATGCTATAGGAATGCAATACAAGAATAGATGAATAGGTAGTGCAACTCAAGTAGGTACAGAAACGAACAATGAAGGAAGGCGTACAGATTATTGTGTCTCCTGGGTGATGAGCCACATTTTTACATTTTTCCTGAAAATTAAGTGAGAAGGTTCTACTCTTAGGGTTACTGCCAGTTTATTCCAGGTTTTGGCAGCTAAGAACGGGAAGCTACTGCCCTCTGCCTTCCTGCCTTCTGAAGCTTGAACCTCGGAATCTTAAGACAATGGCCCTCATTACAAGGTTGGCGGAATGGGTTTACAGACACCGGTAATGGTGCCGGTGCCGGTAAACCTATTCTGCCCTATCACGAGGTCTCCTAAAACCAGGCGTCCATACCGGGTCCCGCGAGGAGACCAGGGAGCTAACAACGGGCCCGTTGTTAACGGGCCCGTTGTTAGCTCCATCCCCATTCCCATTGAGCCCTATGGGGGCTCGAATGGGGATGGACTGGGTCCTGGTTCCTCAGATGAGGAATTACCGGGTCCGCCAAGGTTTGGATGGCCCGGTAAGTCTTCATTTGAGGAACCTGGGCCCGGTATGCGGTAAGGAGGCAACCATGCCGCTAAAAGCGGCATGGTTACCTCCAACCTCCTAATGACGGCCAATGTAGGTGTGGGGAACTTGTTGGTTGGTCTGAAAGGTTGCGTCAAAATTTGTCAGTCAGATATCTAGGTGCTAGGTTGAAGAGACATTTGTTAGTGAGGGATAGGGTTTTTAATGTAATTCTCTGATTGACAGAAAGCCAATGCACACTGCGTCAGAGCTCTGAAATGTGATGAGATCTGGGTATATTCAAGGCAGGTCTAAGCGTGTTGTTTTGTAATATTTGCAATTTGTTTCAGTTACATTGATTAGTATCTAAGTATAGGGCATTACAATAGTCTAACTTGGATCGGATGAGTGCTCTTGCTATCATGATGCAGTTGGCTGTGAACAAGAAGGGTCTGCAAACATGAATTAATTTACAAGTGTAGGCTGTAGCCGGTGCTATCACATTGACTTGTCAATGCCAATGCAGAATCCAGGTAGATTCTTAGCATTTTCACTTCCTTGGATATATTTATCTTGTTGCTGTCAATTATAAACGAGTTGAACTGTTTGTCTAATCTATTGAGTCGGGTTTGGGAGCCTATGAGGAGTAACTCTGTCTAATCATCATTAAGACAGAGTCCGTGTTTAACCATCCAGGCTTACTAAATAAAGCAGCTCTACAGACAAATCAGGTGAGATACAAGTCAGTTCCTTTATTCCTTTACATCAGGTTATTTTACAATGTCTAATAGGAGCCCACTGGCTCCCATCACCCAGGCTTACATCTCTCCAACCGCCTGGGCTGGAACCTTCCCACACAAACACTACTTCACTCACACATCAACATTCTCACAGCATTCCCACCAACCTCACACATTTCATATATACAAGCACTTCACAAGACATCTCCCTTCCTTACCCAGCACTCACACAGTCATGCACACATACCACTCCTCTCTCACTTTGGCAAGCTTTTAACGAGAGGTGTAACTCTGAAAATACGTAGGGGTTTGTGCCCCTTTTACCAATGACTGCCTCTCACGCAAGAGGCAATAGCCCCATACCTTTTACCAATGACTAGCTCCCACGCAAGAGGGGATAGTCCCATACCTTTCGCACACCTTTTTAAAGAGCAGTGTCAGTCTGTGGATGACGACGCTCACAGCAGTCCAACACCTTTTTCCAATGACTGCCTCTCACTGATGAGAGCATAGCCCCCTACATTACACCATTGACTACCCCTCACACAAGAGTGCATAGTCCCATACTCTTTGCACACCTCTTTAAAGTGTAGTGTCGGTCTGTGGATGACTCACAGCAGTCCCACAGCTTTTTCCAATGGCTACCTCTCACAGAAGAGAGCATAGCCCTATACTCTACACCAATGACTACCGCTCACACAAGAGAGGATAGTCTCATACTCTTTGCACACCTTTTTAAAGAACAGTGTCATTCTGTCATCAATGACTATCTCACACCATTGAAGATAGTCCCATACTTTTTACCAAGGTCTACCGATCAGGCTAGCTCCATACTTTTTGCGAATGACTACAACACACATGCAGTAGCCTGACACCATTTCCATAGACTGCCTCACTGCACTTATCACCATTCATGCACAATTCAAAATCTTGAAAGTGCGCACAAATAGGCACAGCACCAACATGTCGCTAAATGTCCACGCTGCAAGAAGTAGCTCTACTCTTGCAAAGACTCAAAAAGGGTAGCAGTAACATTATATCACCTTCGACCCTGTCACACTATTCCCATTCCCAAATATTCACAAGGTGTTGTATGCATTTCCAACTCTGATGCCATTTCCTAACTAACAAAATTCCTTTATATGCTACACCTCCTGCAATTTGTCTCACATTTTCCACATGTGCACTGATGGACTGGTGGAAAACTACACCTCTTTAAAATAACCAGCACAGGATATCAAAAGGAACCAGTGACCCTTGCTAAAGGTCCTTGCTGAATTAGCCCAGCTCTAAATGTGCAGAAGCTACTGGACAGTGTCTAACCAACCTGAATATCACTGTAACACATCCCCATTCGACACACAAAGACCCATCCGGACAACTAACCAAAACCTTGGTCTTATCTGTCCCTCAGTTCATGGGTCTCCTCGCGCCAGCAGTCTTTCAACAGCACAACACTTACACATCTGCTTTCCACCATCTACATTTGTCACGTTTCAACAGCACAGTTGTTGTGCACATCCTCACGATTTCTTGGAGAAGTCAACAACAAGTCCTTTCCAATTCAATACTCATAGTTCGGACCTTTTCTCTAACCAACTGATGACAATAAGCACACCTCAGACATCTGCAGCCATTGGAGCATTTGAATACGTGGTCTTCACATTCCAACATTCTTGTTCCACCACCAACTTCGAGCTTCATTGGCGATGACAGATGTCATAATTTTCTACCCTCCCTCGTTGCGCACTGAGTACCAGGGCCCGCCAACAGCCTTTTGCTATCCGTGAATGTGCCATGACCACCGTGTGCGCCAGACCCTTTCGACTGTTAGTGGTGCTCCCCATGCACTGCCACCTCCAGCACACCATCTAGGCACAGCACAGGAAATCTCCTGCCTAGTGCCTTGCCCAGGCACATCCTCCCACGGGCAAAATCACAATGATAACTTTTTAACTCTGCGTGACCCGCACCACCAGCTTGCTTATGGCACCGCCGATGTGCAGCTCCAACGTAGACATTCCGGTGTGATTTTTCAACTCATTTCCATTTAATACTGCCCCACCTTTACTGGTTTGCCTGTCCACAAACGAGGCCAGCAAGCATCTCAGCGCTGGCGTCTTGTGTGTGATATTCTGCCACGGAGCTGGGCGCTCTGTGAGTAGACATGGCAGATCCTTCCCCTCCTCTCAAACGCCAGAAGCCTGGTGGAATTTACCTCCTTGTCTACCCTGGGTGATTGGCATTCCTTCACACTTTCTGGTGCAACAAACATCTGGCATCCTTCTCCTTTTGCCCTGGGCACAGCCTTTCAAACTTCCTGGGTGCAACAAACAGCTGGCACCCTTCTCCTTTTGCCATGGGAAAGCCCTTCAAACGACCTGGGAGCATCAAACACATGGTACCGTTCTCCTTTTGCCTTGGGTGATGGGTCATGCCAGTTAGGGACAGTGGGGCCTCTTCTCTCTCTTCTGCACTCCCCCTGCAGCGGCTTACTTGTTCTCTTCTCCTTAGATACTGCAGTTGAAACTTCAGCACACCTGAATCCTCACTTGAAGACCAACTCGTTGTCAGTGAAATAAAGCAGCTTTGCAGGCACATCAGGTGAGTTATAAGTCAGTTTCTTTATTCCTTTGCATCAAGTTACATTAAGATGTGTAATAGGAATCCACTTGCCCCATCACCCTGACTTACATCTCTCCAACCAATGGTGCTATTGTGCTGGAACCTTCCTACACTAACACCCCCTCACTCATACATCAACATTCTTACAGCATTCTCTCTGACCTTATACATTCCATTCATCCATCCACACACTTCACAACACATCTCTCTTCCTTACCCAGTACTCACCAACTACTACCAACCAAGAAGTCCACAACACATTACTCAGGATGTATCTTTTATGTAAACTAAGGTCAGCCAGTTGAGCAACTCCTTCAAATATGTGAATGTTGCATACCATCTCCCAGATCTAGGCCTAAAATATCCCTCAGGAATATTTGGTTTGTATTTGGTCACAGTCAAAGAAGTAAAGGAATATTATGTATCCTGGGCAATTATGAATTCTGTGGCACTATTTTAAATACACTTCCACAACGTTTCCATTGCAGCTCATCCACCATTCAGTGGCGTAGCTGGTAAATGATTCCCCTAATTGACTTTCAGTTGCTATCAGCGGTTTTAACTAATTCCTGGGACACATATCTAAATTCACAGAGTTTGTTGAATTCAGTTTTAGTTTGCCTTTCAAAGGTAATTGACTGGTAGGGGCATTGACATCTCTGAGCACTACAGCCAGGTTAGCACTGCTACAAGTCAGTCCTATGCTTTCAAAAATCTTCTCAGCCAAACTGGCTGTGTCTCGGGCAAGATTTATGAATCAGGCTCCTTTTGAAAAAGGCCTTCTTAAGGGGGAGTCCCATCAGCTACATACAAGACAGAAAACCACTCTGCACGTCTCCCATGTATTGGCAGATCTTCCAAGAACACTGCCTATTTTCTGTGTGTTTGGCCTTAAATAACTGATAAACACCACACATGCAACTTAATTTGATACAAATATTTTCTCATGGTTCTCTTCAGATACGAAATCACCCAATTATCCTCCCCTTTCTTTTAATTGGTCCAATGTTTTTTACCACGTGACAATGGGAGGTTTGTATCCTCCCTTCTGGAGATCTGATCAGATTTTAACTCAAATCCATTATCCATCATAAATTCTGTTATGAAGTTCTTCATTATTGAAGCCAACATATTCAAAAGCACAGGAATATTCTGAATATGGAGAAATGTTTCATGTGCTCATAGCATTAAATATGAACAAGTGATTGATAGATGCACATTTTATCAATAATTTGCATATGAAGCAATTTTGTGTTTGTATGCATATTATGGGGAATGTTTCACAGAATTCAAATCTGGTTTCAAACCAAGTAAAGCATTACAAAGTTATGACCATTATTGGTATTTCATTGCCATGTTAAAATGAATATTTAAACTCATCATTCCATTTCTGTGTATTGCCAGTCTCCATCTAAGAAAAGACTGATTTAGGTACCTGGGATCCATGCCATCAAGCATACATGCACAGATGGATGTTTATTACAAAGACAGAGGTCAAAAGCTTTAGGTCTGTCTGGAGATCTGGTAGCATGTTATGTAGTTTTACGAAGAAACAGATCCATACATTGCAACTGCCCGCAAAACTGTTCTGACACTGCAAAGGTGAGGATGGTATGATACAAAAAGGCACTGTTTTCTTTAATATTTAAGACCCTTCATATACTTTGAATACCCATCTTTTCTGTTTAGTTTGGCAACTGGAACATTTACTGATTGTTGATGTGTCTTTGGTTCTTTCAGGCAGCTTAATAAAAAACAGGTCTTGGAGAATTGAGCTTCAATGGATACAGGCCAAATACAGCACTACTTTCCATGATAAGTGGCATACAACATAGCAAGGAAGGCTATAGTTGAAATGTCCTTCCTTCATTTAGCAGTTGATAATGTAATTTGAATATGTGTACTCTCTATTGCATTGTAAAATACAGTTTTGGCTTTCTTGTGTTGGGGAGGACCACCGGGTAAGTCAGAGGGACACTGGTAGTCTGTGGACTTTGAGGGTCCAACTCCCTCCCCAGGATACACAGAGGACTCAGTCAGTGGCAAGTTCAAACTGTGGTTTATTACAGGCAAAACCAACAGGGATCAGCACAGGAACAGAGAAAATCCATTCACATCACGCTCTTCCTTGGCTCAGATGCCTTTTTTTACTCTTAAAAGTCATCAGCATGATGTCACAACCTGGGTCCTTCTCCAGAAAACCTATTGGGCCAAATGATTAGGTATTGAGTATTCTACCACCTATATTGGACATTATAGATGTTATTCTACTGGCCCTCGCATGTCAGGTGGCTGGCCTGTTCCATCCCCAACTCACTAACTATATCATTGTTGCAGTGTTGTGGACTTACCATTGGTATTTGCCCTTTGCTACCCACCCCTAGGGTACTAAACAGTGATTGGCTAGAGCTGATGTCCATTTGCAAAGATTCTCAACTCACTGTGTACCTCTTCAAGGCATAATCAAGAATGATTATGTGTCTGCATTGTAGCTTGTGTGTACCATCTTAGCTTATGAGAGTGCTCTCCTGATTATCGCAACACTTGTTACATATTGTTGCATACTTGTCGCTGTCTGAGTCGGGAGGCCTGGGACCAGCTCTCCTTTCCCACCACTAATCGCTGCCCATTGTCTGCTTCGACCATATCACATGTTCAGAGACCACGAATTTGAGCTGTGCAGCTCTGAATTATGAGGATTCATTAGTATTTTCTGCAGCTGGTCTGTTTGTTGTCTGGGGTTTGGAATGTCCTCTGTATCTCTTGACCTTGGCAATGGGTTCTGTCCCACATGTCTTGCTCTCTGTCCAGCCTGAATCAGCTCAGCTCTGGCTCAGGGGCCTGAGGCCTGCTGCAATTTTCCTAAACCTTATAATGCGGTTTCTACAGTGTCCATGCTGTGCTAAATTTACATACGTTAGTCACACTTGGTTCTGTCAGGTCCCATAGATGCTACTGCAGTTCCATATGGTTATTTGTGTGTAAACTTCTGCAAGCCTTGCTCAGGATCTCTTGTCTTGCGGTTTCTGCATTGCCTCATTTGGCTAATGGCTAAGTAATAACAGCAATGACAGTATGTATATCTATCTGTCCACTAACTATAGAACTGTACACTTGTGTTCTTCATGTATCCAAGTGCATGTTTATGTCCCGAAGTGCGGATAGCATGCATGCTTCATGTCTAATGCTGCTATGCCTGAGTGTCTATAACGATGTCAGCCACGTGGTTTCTTTGGTGTTTTAGTCCAAGCTGTCCATACAGGTGTCCTTAACCATAGCCTGTCAATCATGGTTCCATTGGGTATTTGTCCGAAATTGGATGGGTGATTGCTGTGTTTTCTGGCCTTCTTCCTTGTCATGAATTTAGAAGGAGGAGGAGGGGGGAAGTAGACTTCCCCATCCATCTTCAGTTGCACATTTAAAATACATTTTGTAGTCATTTCTGTATAGTATGGGTGCACAAAGAAACACTGTTTGGTTTACATATCTAGCTATATTTAGCTTAAAGGCATTTTGTTTGAGATGTACATTATAGGGGTGAAAAAGCTTTGCCCAATATATCATGTTTAGTGAAAACGTGTTTTAATTGTATTAAATAACTCAACACCTGAATTGTTTTCTCCAATTGTTGCTGCAAGCGCTGAAACAGAATACCCTTGCACCTTTGCAGTGCCTTCACCTTCTAATGCTTGTTGTGAGGTCTCCTCCCCTACATCAACATGCATAGCTGCAAAAATAACACTTAAACCTTGAAATGTGCGTTAATAAAGGAATCTGGCAGGTGCTCAATGTTATTTTTAAATCCAACCACCCCTCACCACCTATGGTTGAAAGCAGGTCTGTCACCCACTGATGCTGCATCATCTGCCAACGCATGGGCCCTTGCCAGGTTTGACAGGTTAAACTCAAGCTGGTACACTAGAGGGGAAACCCTTATTGAGAGATGCACTGTGACAGTTAACTCACTTGGTGGCACCTCGAAAACACAGACAGAACTTTAGACAGAAGCTGCCACTGCTACAATGGTAGAAATTCTTCATCTAATGCTCTAGTGTAAGTGTTGTAGTAATATGTGATGACATTGCACTGCCTGACATATGCTAGGTCTAGGTCATACAGGTGGCCACTGACGTCTTCAGGTTGTGCAGGTGCAACTTGTGGTGCGCCTGCAATTGTCACAGTGCATTCGTGGTATGATAAACCCAGCTTATCCACATTCTGTACTATTTCTTTAACAAGTACATCATTGCTAATAATGCATTTGTTGAACAAGTGAAGTTCATTTTGCAAAGCAGAGTATGATATGATATGATATGACATGATATGGCATTTTAACGCGCCTATGCACAAGTGTTTCAAGGCGCAACGCGACAAGGGAGGTGAACAGAGGGAAGACAGACAACGATCTTACTAGGCCAGGTGACATTGAGATTGCGCAAGTGCAGGGGAGGTGGGAAGGGGAAAAGTGCGAGGGGGAAGAGGGAGGGGAAGTGCAGTATACAGGATAAACAGTAAATAAGTAAAAACGATAAAGAAGAACAATAAATAAGAAGTGCAGGCTGATGGTGGCAGGGGCAAAGGTAAGTGCAGACATCAGGTGTCGAGTGCTGGTAGGGGGTGATAGAGAAACAGAACAGCCCCAGAGTGCAAGGGTTGCCAGGGGGGCAGTGCAGGTGTGCAACTGGTGGGGAGGGGACCGGGGCTCGAGAACAGAGGGTAGCCAGGTGACCAGTGCAGTTTCAGCCAGGAGAGAGGAGGAGAGAAAGCAGAAGCAAAGAGGAAGGTCTTGACGTGCTTCCGGAACCTGAGATGTCCAAGCTGTATGTGCATTGCATTTCCATTTAATAAGCCAGCAAGGATGTTTGATGCACTGTTTGCTGCAACAAAGCCCAAATGCAAGTTGTGAAGTCTCAGCCACTGCACTCCACCTACTCCTACACATTCTATCAGGCGTCAACTCCCATGTGGCGTCTGCCCCGCATTCACATCGTTGACAGGCGCTGAACTGCATACCAAGGGCATAGGAACCAGGACAGGTGAGGGGAACATATCCCTCCTGCACTCGCCAGTGGAGGCGATACAATGCCCTTTTAGCCCCCACAGATTTCAGGGCTCAGAGGATACCTAATGGGTGGGCAAAAGCAGCCCCACCTGGCTGCCTTATGCAAATGAACAGCACGTGCCATGGAACTGTGATGTGCACTGTGGAGCCTGCCTGGCTGTTGTTGACAGCTAACTTCCAATCTGATCAATACATCTTGTAATGAGCTTTGTTCCTTCTGCCCCTCTCTGGAAGAATCACGTGTTGGAATGTCTGATATAGGTCGTCTTGAGGCAAAGGTGGTTGGTTACTCGCAATATTGGCAAATACCAGGCGAATTCGCTCCATAAGGCATTTGTCGTATGTAAGTTGGCAAACCCAGTCGAAGTAGTCTTTGCGGTTTCGAGCTTTAAAGCGAAAGCCTGGCCACACAGAACTAAATTACCGAGCCTGTGAACAATGACATATGTCTTTGTATCATTTCCCTAGGCACTTAGTACTGCTATCAGGATATTCGCACTTCATGTCGTTATTAGAACTATTGCACTTTATTCTGTTCTTATTTTACCTTCATATTTTAACTTACCCGAAGTCTTTAGGGTACATTGTGATGCGATGTTTTATTGACTATGGTAGACTTTTATGGGCAAGTGCCCGAATTAAAGTTTTGACTGGCTGTAATGTGCTCTATCTTCACTCTGGTGCCTAGTTTCTGTGTTTGGCGGTTGTGTGGCTTTTTCAGCTTGCTTTGTGGGATAGCACATCTCATGCTATAGGACGCGTGTCAAGTTTGGAATGGGAAGGAGTTGGATATCACATCTCAATCTACAGGAATGGTCTCAGGTTTGGTAGAAGCATTGAGAAGGTATTTGTCACACGCACAAAATAAAGTTGAAATGCAAATTGAAAACGGTTTGGAAGATAGCTTAGAGTGTGAAGCACACGTTGTAGAGACTTCATTTGGCACATCACTATATGGATGCCCAGTCATACTTATCCTTGTTTCTCGATGAGGTCCATAGACTTGTGCATATGCGTTTCTGTGATAGTGATACATGCCATGCTACAAAACAAAGCACCTGCATCAGAAGCAGCTGGTTATAAAGAGCAACATTGCATCGGTACAGTGCAGGGGTAGAACTCGGTTCTTCCACATAAGGTTATAAGATCTGCGCAGTCAACCCCAAACAAGAGCATATTAGTCCGGAGAGGTCCTTACATAGTCAAAATCATGACAGTGGAAGCCAAATGTTGCAGCCCAGATGCTGGCTTTGCTACATGACTATTCTGCGAGGCTCAGTAGATCATCTCATCTTGCTGTAAAGTACTGTGCTGTCTTTGAGCACATGTTATACCGGATCATATTCTGTGGCCATCTTTGACCCACTGATTACTTTATATTTCCATGGATAGTTTTAAGGCAAATGGGTACTAGACAAAAGAGACATTACCAAATCTCTCCAACCTCTGTTGATCTTATATACAGGTCTGATTGTTTTACACAAACATAGTTTTACTTTGACCCAGAATTTCAAATGGTCTTTTCATCATGAATAACTATTGGCTAGTATGTGTCAATCGATGACTACATGCATGTAGCTTTATTGCACAGGTTTCTTTTCTGAGTATATTTAACTCTTTAAAATACAGTAGTAAAACTGATATGAGATTTGTTTTGACCCCCTGTCAAACGTGTATTCAGGTACTTTTGGTCTTTCATTTATGATGGAAACATGAAGCTGCAGTCATGCTTCTTTACTGGTGCATATATTATTTACAAAGTCAAACTCTTTGAAGAATATGTTCACCTTGCTCAATGACAAGAAGTGGGAAAGAATGTCGTAAACAAAATGACAGACTGTGCTCAAATCTCAGCATTGCCACTTAAACAATAATCCTGAGCAGGGTGGTGGGGGGCATTACAACTTCAGGTGAGGCCCCGATGCCCATAGTTACAGGGTCGAGCGAAGCGAAGTAAAACCAGGGTACTAAAAGCATTTATTTTTTTCTGTTCTGAAACACTGTAGTGTTTCGGAACAGACAAAAAAAGTTTAAAAAATGGCTGCTAGGGAAGGGAAAACGAAGTCCGCTTTCCCTTTCCATGGCGGCCTTTGGAAAAAATAGAAAAAAGTAAACAAAAAATGGTCCATCATGGAAATGGGACAAGGGACTACATGTATTCCCTTAGCTCTTTCCATGTCGCCCATTAAAAAAAAGTTTTAAAAAATGTTTGCCATGGAAAGGAGGGAAGGGTCTATGAGTAGTCCCTTCTTCCTTTCCATGACGGCCTGTCGCAGATCGGGAGCAGACGCGCTGGGGACCGAAGTGTTCCTAGCGCGTACACTCCAGAAATAGACAGAAAAGAAAGTAAGTGGGGTGGGAGGGTGAAGAGCGAATTCTGTGGGAGGACGGGGAGGGAAAGACTTACCTCATTTCCCGGCGAGGGGAGATGGCGGCTGCAAGCCCTGAGGAGGCTCAAGGCGGCGCAATTACCATCTGGTAATGCCCATGTTCTGATCCTCTCCATTGGCTGGGAGGCAGCCAACCCTCCCTCGCTGGGTACTAATTAACCATATGTGTGATATTGGGAAACCCATTTGACCTCACAGCGTCTAACTTGTCAACATTGACAGCCACACAAATGTGAGTTGCTTAGTGTGATTCAGTTCCCAGGGTATGATCTTAAAAAAGTCTTCATTTATGTATCTAAGGGGTTACAATTGTCCAGAGGATTTAGTCAATGTACTCATCTCGATTCATCATAACAGAAGGGCTTCTGTCCGGTCATGTGATGGTGGGCACTGCACACCCTGGTTTCTGGAAGAATCCGGGGTATGGCAGGGCTGTGTATTGGCCCAATTACTGTTTTCTCTATATTTTAATAATAAATGCATGTTAAAACCGATCAAGAGAAAGGTAGATGTACCTCATTTTGATCAACTTCGTATCCCAATTTTGGCATATGCCAAAAAGTATACAGTTTTAATTGTGAGAACATTCTGTGCATTACAATCGCCTATTGATGTATTCTCTTTATGAAAGATTTACATCTGGAAATAAAAGTCTCCGATTCATAGGGATATGACAGAATAATCATTGCGGAAGGAGAAATATTTCTCCATCTTTTTTCATCAGGGCCAAAAACTGAAGTGGACAAAGGATTATAATTATCTAGGCATGACTTTTGCATCATACTTTTTGGGTAATAATCATGCCCTTAAGCAGTTGACTATATGAAACAGTTCATCGGTGGAATCTTTGATTTTGATAGAGTGTTTAAATGTTATCCTTTAGAGATGATGTTGAGGGTGTATTCTATTAAAGTCAAGGCAGCCGTGAAGTATGCCATGGGGATTTGGGGATATTCCAATTTAAGCTCATTACAAGTCCAGGAGAATACATGTATCAAACTACTCTTGGGCTTAGCAACGTTGCACACTTTGCTCCTCATTCAGAACTTTTCTGTAGGATGAATTTACCCTAAAACCGATTTTTCTTTGGCTTGGAATTTGGTGTAATGAAAATCCTGTTTTAACTCACAGAATTTTACACCACATTTTGGCCTCTGAAGATGACTTTCTCTCTGTACCATGGTTAAGTCCTATTAAAAGGTTGTCTTGCATGATACGCACTAGAGTTGATGTGTCATACAAGACATGTTTGCATTGCTTGAGAAGACAACTAGGGTTAGGGAAACTAATGACTTATGTAAAACAACCAAACGATCTTATGCTAACATATCAAGCAACTTGATGCAAAACTATTAGGGTTTCTCAAATTTGCAAAGAGAGCGCTTATCGATAACAAGAGCTTGATTGAATGTACTCACTCTGAGGGCAGTTACTTTAAGATGTCTTCTTTGAGCACGACTATTAGTGATGTTTGTGAACATGGTCTTGTAACTTGTATACTGTGTGCTTATTTGGACGTTTCTTCTGAAATGACCAAATGTTGGCTGACCTTCCTCATTCATGGTTTATGTGGCTTGAGTGTGGCTTCACATATTATGATATTGACCACCCACCTATTGCCCTTTCTAATTGTAGTCAATGTTAGGATACATGCCGCTTACTGGTAACTTCTGATCCATATCATAGATCATTGCTATTATATGATATGATAGGTTATTTATAACACGCTTAATACCCAGTGTTTTCTAAGCGCAGACCCGGGGATCGAACCTGTGTTGCTATTGCTTCCAAGGCGAGCATGTTGCCCCTAAGCTATCCTCCCAAGGGAATGATATGTGTATCTTCCTTGTTGCTTCCAGTCTCTCTCCTGTATCCAGGCTTGAAGACTTTCTGTGAAGGCAGCTGCTTATCTGAGTTCTGTATTTATGTTGAGGTAGATGTAGCCTTTTCATATGAAACCAAGGGGATGTTAGGGGTATACAATAGAGGAAACAATCCATTCAGGGGGGCACTGTGTGTGCATCAAACCTGCTCCAGTGCATTGGGGGATAGTTTAGACTCATTGGCCATTCAACCCCTGCTTAGCATCTCTCCTGAGGCTGACTACAGGGGCCCATGTTGTGCCAATTAGAGCAGGCTTTGTGAAAAAGTGAAACGGGAATGCGGACAGGGACCAACACTCCCTTGACTGCCCAAGCAACGGAGAAACCAGTTTATCCTATGATGAAAATTAGAGATGTTTAGGCAAGAAAAGCAAGCTGAAAGGACCCTTCCACATTGCCCCTTCTCAGCAGGGCAGCAAACATGTATATAGGCCTTCCCCATCGAATTGGCTTCTTAGTTTGAGAAATAAGATACAGCCTTCTCTCAAACACTAAAATAATGTTCTTTTTGTCAAGAGAATTACTGTGCAACTTCTCACCACAGGTTGGGCCCCCACCCTAGAATTTCAGTATCTCCTAAGCCTCTGCTGCAGGCACCTGGTGCCCCCTTGCCTTACTCTAGGAACCCTCTTGGCTGTTAGGGAAAGCAAAGGCAACCCTGTATGCTGTGATGGTATTGCAGACAGTGCTCTGGCCTATGGTACACGTTACCATTGTGAAGTGGATGTTGTGGTGCATGGACTGCTAGAGTGCCTGTCCAGCCGTGCTGCTCCTAAACGTGCTGCTCATAAAACATTGCCCAGGAACTTCCCAGCAGTGATCGCCTTTTCCTATAACATTGTTGCGGCGCCATACAAATGTTAAATACATTTTAAAAAACGCTGGAACTGTAGAACTTGCAGAGTTTTCCACAAAGTAGGGCAAGTGGTCTATTGTCAATACTTGTCAGGTAGTCTGGTCATTCATCGGGCAAGGTTTCTGCATCAGGCTCCATCTTGAAAGAGGCTTTCGTGCGAGTGTTTTTCACCAGCTACATCCAAGGTAGAGACCCGGTCAGAAATTCTCCTGCCAGACAGCGGGATACGATATGTGAAATATTTGTAGCATTTTTCTTAGGGGAAAAAAGTCAGAAGTGCTATGGGCACTCGAAAATCTACAGAAATGACAATAAAAATATATATGATCTAATTGTTGTTTAATGCTACAAATAACACACCAGGCTACGATACACTGCAGTCACTGTGCTGATTATTTTTCAAGTCCTGAATGTTAAACAGATATTTGCCCTTGCTGAGTTACTAGCCTCTCTTTAGCCAGCTCTCAATACAGTCCCACCTTTCCAGTTTTTTAATCAGCCCACCTTTATGATTCTGTGGGCTTTGCCGGAGAAAACTCCCTGAAATCTCTCACAGTTAGTAAATCTGTAGTGCATTTCCTCCATATAGTAAATATGCAGGGAATGTGTAAAATCTGTGCTCACAAGAATTATGTGTATTCACCAGGAATATCTGCGCCTATATTTCGAACGTCTTTCATCATCTGTCTAAACTGTAGCACGGCAGACTTACAGGGTGATTCATGGAATCAATGTGCGCTGAAAAAACGGCGCACGCGTGCGAAAACGTGCGATTCGCAGTGAAATAGCGAAAATCGCAGTGCAAGTGCGATTATCGCACAGAAAACATCGCACATCTATTCATGGAAGTCCGTGCACGCGCAAACTGTGGGATGTGCGCTGAAAAAGTGCGTGGCGCATGCTGGCGCATGCTGGCGCACAGGTCACTGAACGCCGTGCGATAAGGCCACAGCGAATTCGCACATAGCGCGGCGCACATAACAAAAGTAGGCGTAACACGGGGCGTTACACGCAGAATGGGGAACAACTCGTGAAAATGTGGGCGTCACGGGGGAAGTACAGGAGGCAAGTGCGCAGAACGCCCACACGCTCGCCTACAACACGTATTCATGGAATTGAAAAGGGAAAAACAGCGCACGGCCAAAGACGTGCACAGGCCCATACATGTCCGCCACACGAAAGCAGGTGGTAGCGTCCCTGCGCAGGAAAAAAATATGCGCCAAAGTTCTACACGCGCGAGAAGTTCCACACGTGATCGGGCCTGGGGGAGCGTGTGCGTGTATCTCAGAGGTGTGCGAGAAGTCCCACACGCGATCGGGCCTGGGGGAGCGTGTGCGTGTATTCCAGAGGTGCGCGAGAAGCTACACGCGATTGGCCTGGGCGTGTGTATTACAGGGGTGCGCGAGAAGTTCCACACGCGATTGGCCTGGGCGCGTGTATTTCAGGGGTGCGCGAGAAGTTCCACATGCGATTGGCCTGGGCGCGTGTATTTCAGGGGTGCGCGAGAAGTTCCACACGCGATTGGCCTGGGGGAGCGTGTGCGTGTATTTCAGAGGTGCGCGAGAAGTTCCACACGTGATTGGCCTGGGCGCGTGTATTTCAGGGGTGCGCGAGAAGTTCCACACGCGATCGGGCCTGTGGGAGCGTGTGCGTGTATTCCAGAGGTGCGCGAGAAGCTACACACGTGATTGGCCTGGGCGCGTGTATTTCAGGGGTGCGCGAGAAGTTCCACACGCGATTGGCCTGGGCGCGTGTATTTCAGGGGTGCGCGAGAAGTTCCACACGCGATTGGCCTGGGGGAGCGTGTGCGTGTATTTCAGAGGTGCGCGAGAAGTTCCACACGTGATTGGCCTGGGAGCGTGTATTTCAGGGGTGCGCAAGAAGTTCCACATGCGATTGGCCTGGTCGCGTGTATTTCAGGGGTGCGCGAGAAGTTCCACACGCGATTGACCTGGGCGCGTGTATTACAGGGGTGCGCAAGAAGTTCCACACGCGATTGGCCTGGGCGCGTGTATTCCAGGGGTGCGCGAGAAGTTCCACACGCGATTGGCCTGGGCGCGTGTATTTCAGGGGTGCGCGAGAAGTTCCACACGCGATTGGCCTGGTCGCGTGTATTTCAGGGGTGCGCGAGAAGTTCCACACGCGATTGGCCTGGGCGCGTGTATTTCAGGGGTGCGCGAGAAGTTCCACACGCGATTGGCCTGGGTGCGTGTATTTCAGGGGTGCGCGAGAAGTTCCACACACGATTGGCCTGGTCGCGTGTATATCAGGGGTGCGTGAGAAGTTCCACACGCGATTGGCCTGGGCGTGTGTATTTCAGGGGTGCACGAGAAGTTCCACATGCGATTGGCCTGGTCGCGTGTATTTCAGGGGTGCGCGAGAAGTTCCACACGCGATTGGCCTGGTCGCGTGTATTTCAGGGGTGCGCGAGAAGTTCCACACGCGATTGGCCTGGGCGCGTGTATTTCAGGGGTGCGCGAGAAGTTCCACACGCGATTGGCCTGGGCGCGTGTATTTCAGGGGTGCGCGAGAAGTTCCACACGCGATTGGCCTGGTCGCGTGTATATCAGGGGTGCGTGAGAAGTTCAACACGCGATTGGCCTGGGCGTGTGTATTTCAGGGGTGCGCGAGAAGTTCCACATGCGATTGGCATGGGCGCGTGTATTTCAGGGGTGCGCGAGAAGTTCCACACGCGATTGGCCTGGGGGAGCGTGTGCGTGTATTCCAGAGGTGCGCGAGAAGCTACACGCGATTGGCCTGGGCGTGTGTATTACAGGGGTGCGCGAGAAGTTCCACACGCGATTAGCCTGGGCGCGTGTATTTCAGGGGTGCGCGAGAAGTTCCACACGCGATTGGCCTGGGCGCGTGTATTTCAGGGGTGCGCGAGAAGTTCCACACGCGATTGGCCTGGGGGAGCGTTTGCGTGTATTTCAGAGGTGCGCGAGAAGTTCCACACGTGATTGGCCTGGGCGCGTGTATTTCAGGGGTGCGCGAGAAGTTCCACACGCGATCGGGCCTGCGGGAGCGTGTGCGTGTATTCCAGAGGTGCGCGAGAAGCTACACACGTGATTGGCCTGGGCGCGTGTATTTCAGGGGTGCGCGAGAAGTTCCACACGCGATTGGCCTGGGCGCGTGTATTTCAGGGGTGCGCGAGAAGTTCCACACGCGATTGGCCTGGGGGAGCGTGTGCGTGTATTTGGTGCGCGAGAAGTTCCACACGTGATTGGCCTGGGAGCGTGTATTTCAGGGGTGCGCAAGAATTTCCACATGCGATTGGCCTGGTCGCGTGTATTTCAGGGGTGCGCGAGAAGTTCCACACGCGATTGGCCTGGGCGTGTGTATTACAGGGGTGCGCGAGAAGTTCCCCACGCGATTGGCCTGGGCGTGTGTATTCCAGGGGTGCGCGAGAAGTTCCACACGCGATTGGCCTGGGCGCGTGTATTCCAGGGGTGCGCGAGAAGTTCCACACGCGATTGGCCTGGTCGCGTGTATTTCAGGGGTGCGCGAGAAGTTCCACACGCGATTGGCCTGGTCGCGTGTATTTCAGGGGTGCGTGAGAAGTTCCACACGCGATTGGCCTGGGCGCGTGTATTTCATGGGTGCGCGAGAAGTTCCACACGCGATTGGCCTGGGCGCGTGTATTTCAGGGGTGCGCGAGAAGTTCCACACGCGATTGGCCTGGTCGCGTGTATATCAGGGGTGCGCGAGAAGTTCCACACGCGATTGGCCTGGGCGCGTGTATTTCAGGGGTGCGCGAGAAGTTCCACACGCGATTGGCCTGGGCGCGTGTATTTCAGGGGTGCGCGAGAAGTTCCACACGCGATTGGCCTGGGCGCGTGTATTTCAGGGGTGCGCGAGAAGTTCCACACGCGATTGGCCTGGTCGCGTGTATATCAGGGGTGCGCGAGAAGTTCCACACGCGATTGGCCTGGGCGCGTGTATTTCAGGGGTGCGCGAGAAGTTCCACATGCGATTGGCCTGGGGGAGCGTGTGCGTGTATTTCAGAGGTGCGCGAGAAGTTCCACATGTGATCGGGCCTGGGGGAGCGTGTGCGTGTATTTCAGAGGTGCGCAAGAAGTTTCACACGCGATCGGGCCTGGGGGAGCGTGTGCGTGTATTCCAGAGGTGCGCGAGAAGCTACACACGTGATTGGCCTGGGCGCGTGTATTACAGGGGTGCGCGAGAAGTTCCACACGCGATTGGCCTGGCCGCGTGTATTCCAGGGGTGCGCGAGAAGTTCCACACGCGATTGGCCTGGGTGCGTGTATTTCAGGGGTGTGCGAGAAGTTCCACACGCAATTGGCCTGGTCGCGTGTATTTCATGGGTGCGCGAGAAGTTCCACACGCGATTGGCCTGGGGGAGCGTGTGCGTGTATTTCAGAGGTGCGCGAGAAGTTCCACACGTGATTGGCCTGGGCGCGTGTATTTCAGGGGTGCGCGAGAAGTTCCACATGCGATCGGGCCTGGGGGAGCGTGTGCGTGCATTTCAGAGGTGCGCGAGAAGTTTCACACGCGATCGGGCCTGGGGGAGCGTGTGCGTGTATTTCAGAGGTGCGCGAGAAGTTTCACACGCGATTGGCCTGGGCGCGTGTATTTCAGGGGTGCGCGAGAAGTTCCACACGCGATCGGGCCTGGGGGAGCGTGTGTGTGTGTATTTCAGAGGTGCGCGAGAAGTTTCTCACGCGATTGGCCTGGGCACGTGTATTTAAGGGGTGCGCGAGAAGTTCCACATGCGATTGGCCTGTGTTCGCGATTCCATTGGACCAAAGGCCCTGACAGCGCAGACGCGTCTGTGACGTGACACATGCGGGCGTGTCCGTGTACCCGGGGGAATGTTACAAGACCAAAAACTGCCCGTCTGAGTGTCAGCCCGCGTAATTGGAGGATAGTGCCTCAGTGCGTATACGCGGAAGTGACGTTGGACGTGTGGTGCGGTTTAAAAGGTACGTGTAGTACGTCATTTCCTTGTACGTGCTTCCCGTGGAGAGCGAGTGGGTGAAATCTGTACTTCTTGTCGGTTCACACGCGATTTACTTCACAGCGTTTCTAGTTCGTACTCCCTGTTACCTCTGTCAGTATTTTTCTGATTCTCTCTTCGACCTGTTTCCTCAAACAGCGTTGACTTCTCCTTTTGTCCTGTCTCCTCAGACAGTGTACAAATCTTCTTTTGGCGGGGGTGTTGCGTATTTTTCACGGTCTTTTCCCAGGCAGACGGTGAGTCACGCACGTATTTACCAACTGTGCTAGCCCCGTGTGTAGCGTACCCCTTCAGAGGTCATTGTAGGCTCCATGTGACACGCATACGTTCATTTTTGTGTTTCTGGGTGCCACAGCGTAGTGCAGGTTCCTTTTCCCATGCACGTGGTCTACGAGGGGTCGCGTGCACGTCATTTTCTGTTTTAGGGGTGCCTCTGCGTTGCGTGACCCGTCATCTTTCCCCATGGGTTCCATACAGCCTTGCTAGAGGACTTGGGTGCGAATTCCATCTAGTACCCTACCCCTTTGACCCCCAATTGCCCAGGACAATTGTCCACTGCAACTCTCATACGCACAACTCCATCAGTGCCATGGCTGGGAGGCGAGCAAGTGGTAAGGGTGGCAAAGGTGGCCGAGCCTCAAGAGGTGGGCGTGGTGGGCGCGGTAGGGGACGTGGCCAGGATTTGCAGACTCCCCCTAGCCCCCACGTGTGGAGGACCAGTCAGGGACACACATCCCCCCCCATGGTTGAGGGAAACGTGGCTGACACCATCCCTGCTCAGCCCTTGTTGGACCGGCCCGTTGTGGCACCTGACCTAGCACACGGTGACTCCCAGGCTGACTTCAAGGTCACCAAGGCTAGGCCACGGGTGGCGGCGCAAGCCAGTGTCACCAGGCCACTTGGTACAGGGGCAGCCATGTCATCTGCTGCCCCGAGTAGGCGGGGTGGGGAGGCTGCAGGGGCAGCTGCAGCTCCGTCCACCCCAGCTCTGACTCTCCCAGCCAGGACAGTGTTGGTCCCAGTACATCAGACTGAGGTTCCCCCTGCCATCATCACACTTCAGCTAATGCCTGCAGAAAGTCATGTGGTCAGTGTGCCATCGTACACTACTACTACACAGTCCACCGGTGCTCCTGCCTCTAGTGTCCAGAGCGGCATAGGGCACTCCGGATCCCCACCACCCACAAAAAGAAAGAGGAAGAGTGCTCGTCCAGTACAGGCTGATGACCCCGACACGGCTACATGGTCCGGCACGCCAAGGAAGCCTAGCTTCAATGATGCCGAACTGGATGCACTTGTGCAGTATGTGTCTGAACATGACGCCGAAATGTTGGTCACTTCAGGGTGTAGGATTACACCTGCTCGACGTCAGGCACACTGGCAGTCCATCGCGGACAGCATAAGTGCCCTTGGGTTTATGAGGCGCACAGCTGTTGAGTGCTACAAGCGCTAGAACGACCTTAAGCGTAGGGCAAAGAAAAAGCTGGCCTCAAGTCATGCCGCAACTCTGGTGACTGGAGGTGGGTCTCCACAAGAGGACATTGAACTCACTCTACATAAGCATGTTGCTGGGACCTACGTCACAGAGGAGCAGATCCAAGGTGTGGGAGAACTGCCAGATTACGAGGCATTGTCGGGTGAGTACACATGCATGTGTGTGTGATCCATGTGTATGTTGTTTGTGGGAGGGGTTCTGGTTGAGTGCCAGGTCAGGGTGTGTGTGCCTGAGTGCACTACATCGTACCAGTTGCCCTTAAAGTGGCATCTTGCTACAACATTATTCCGTATTTAGCTGTGTTCATTCAGGCTGATTGTAGAAATTCACCTGGTTCTACTGCGCATCACTCTGCCCTATTGTCACATATATGACATGCCTATGGTACATGCCATCTGTGTGATGGCATGTGTCATGTATGTGTATTGGACATGCCACTCACAGGCCAATGTGTGATGGCACTGCTAGCCAGCATGCAGCTGATGTGTTGCTCTCCCATCTTGGTGTCATCAGTGTCTGATATTTTCTCCCCTTCCAACTCATGGACAGTGCATGCATGGGAGGGTTATAGTCATGTGGGACATGTGTAAATCAAGTACCGGTACTGTAGCTTGTCTGGCCTAATAGCGTGCCATGGTGCTAATGCCTGTTTCCATTTTTTGTCTTTCATGTTTTTGCAGAGGATGACGCACCTGATGCTGTTGAGGGAGAGGAGATGGTGCAGGCCCAGGAGGGATCTGAAGCACGACCAGGCACCAGTGGGGGACGTGGTTTGGTGGTGGGCAGAACCCTCTCTTGCTGCAGGCCATACTCTCCAGGGGTGTCCCTGGCTGCACCTCCCCAGAACTCTTTTCAGGTGTTGATTCGGCTGAGACCGATGTGGATTCGCAGGTATGTGTTCATGGAAGGGATACTGTTCTGTCCGACCCACCTGCACCAGGGGTAGAGCCCACTATGGGGATGTCAGTGTTGGTAGGTGCACCTGTGGTGGTTACGGATGCAGGGCCACACTCTGCAACATCTGATCCTGTTCCTGGGCCAGCAGTTCAGAGGGGAAATGCAGTCCTGCAGCCTCAGGCAGTGCCGACACAGCAAGGCGCAGTTTGCCTTGACCCAGACAGGTGTGGTGCCCGCCAACGCGGTGGCCGTCCGCCACCGGGCAATACGGCATGGGAGCAATCCATTTACGGTATGGCCAACCAACAGGCAGCATCATCAGAAATGATTGCTCACGCCATGGAGAGGGTGGCCACTTCCATTGTCCCCCCAGAAAGGCAGATGGAGCTACTACAGCAGGCAACAGACTCCATTTGCCAATCAGTCAGGGAGGACATGTTGGCGTCCAACAGGGACAGACAGGCGGCCCTGGACAATCTGAGGGAATCAATTTCTATAGATGCCCAGGGACAGAGGGAAGCCCTGAGGGGAGAGGTCCGGCACCTCAGGCAGACTCTTGTAGACCTTGAGGCTTCCACTGTCACCAGGACGGAACAGCTGCTGGAGCGCGTCACCCGTACGCTCTCAGCAGAGATGCAGGCAACTCGGGCGGAGGCCCGGGCAACTCGGGCAGAGGCCCGGGCAACTCTGGCGGAGGTCCGGGCAACACGTTGGGTGTTGCATGGGGATCTCCGCACCACATCCCTCCAGAACGAGGCCTTCCACACCCGCATGCTTGCTGCCATGGAGGACCAAACTAGGGCTTTGCGTGGGCTGCCTCCCATAGCACCACCACCTCCTGTGGCAGCAGCAGCAGAGGTTGAGGTGAGCGAATCCAGCAGTGAATCTCCCACAATTTAGTAGCCGTGCAGGCCATGAGCCCATGGAGGTGTTTTTTTTCCCAACATTCACGCAGGTGGCTGTTGGTGGGCACCCTGTCCTCGGACCTCCTAGGTGGCCTCCCCTAGCCACCCCTGGCCCACACATGGCCATTTTTGATTTTTGATTTTTTGTTGCAGTGTGTTGCCTTGTGTGGCTCCCGTGGGCATCCACTGTATTCCGGCTGGGCACATGCAGGCTTGTCCTGAGTTTGGGTTAGATGCTTGGGTTCGTGAGACACACACCCCTCCTGCTTCCCATTTCCATGGGCTTGCAAAGGGCGTGCCCAAGTGACAGTGACTTACTCAGTGACGTTGGACTCCCACAACATGTGTGGGCAGTCTGTAGTCAATGCTGTGTATACATTCCTAGTGCATATTGTTGTTGTATTGTGCACTGCATGGTGTATTGATGTGTGCTTGTGCATCCATGTCTCCCTCCTAATTTGCAGGTTCATTCCTCATGTCTTTACAAGGCCGTCCACTTTGGAGATGGAGCTCATGTTGTGAGCAGTGGACTTCCAGATGTGCGTGGCAACAACACTGTACAGTTGGAGGTGGTGGATGTGCTGGCATTCTCATGTTATAAGACTACGTATCCTTTGCCTTAGTACTGTCATGTTATGCTATGTCGATTGTATTGTGGTAAGTATTTGGTCATGTGTGTTGTTGTTTCTACATTTATGTGGGCCTATTGTGTGTGGCCAGTTTCCATTAGGGACACTGTACTTTGTAAATCGTGTCATGTTTGGGGGATGACTTTGTTTGCTCTCACATGGCATGTCATGCCATGGTGTGTTGGGTGGCGGTGCTGGGGAGGGGTTGGGTGACATGGCACTGTTGTCATGTTGTGTCTTGCAAGGGGGTAATGATTTTAGCAGCATAGAAGTGTGTCTTTTGAACACAGCATTGGTGGTGTTTGTGTAGGTAGGGAAGCACACAATGGAACACTTCCAGATGTACAATCTCAGGCTGGTATGGTTGTGACAGTTGACTGTCCATTGACACATCATAATTGTCAGTTACAATCATCATTGATTGTCAGCTGGTATGTGCAAGGGCTGTGTGCACTCCACAGGGGTGTGATTTTATGTGAAGTAATTAGCCACGAGCTGCGTACGGGCTGCCTCACCCCGTGCCCTTTCCGCTCCCATGCGCAGTGGGCATGCATGTGGTTGGGGATGTGGGGGCACCACCATGTCCACGGCCAGGCCCCGGCGTGTTGCAACGTTGTGCAGGACACATGCTGCCACTATGATCCTGCACACTACTGGGGGAGCGTATAACAGCTGCCCGCCAGAACGGTCAAGGGAGCGGAAGCGTGACTTGAGCACTCCGAATGTGCGCTCCACGATGCCTCGGGTTGCAATGTGGGCTGTGTTGTATCTTACCTGGGGTGGCGTGGTGGGGTTCCGAATTGGCGTCATCATGTGGGTGCTGAGAGGGTAGGCACTGTCCCCTGGGGAGGTGGTGATGGGTATCATTAGTGGGGTTGTGACATTACTCAGTATCTGACATGCATGCATGCGCAGTGGCATTTATACTCACCGAGCAGCCATGTATCGCCATGCCGCCCAGCTTCTATGTCCCGTTTTAGGGTAGACTTTCTGTAGATGAAACTGTTGTGGGTAGAGCCTGGATAGTTGGCGTATACTGAGGTGATGATTCCCTTGGCATCACATACTACCTGGGCGTTGATGGAATGCCAGTGCTTGCGGTTTCTATAGATGTGCTCAGTTGCCCTGGGGGGATGTAGAGCCACATGGGTGCAATCAATGGCACCTAGCACTTTGGGGAATTGTGCCACCCTGTAGAAATCCTGGCCGACAGCCTGCCTTTCTGCAGGTGTTCTGGGCAGGTATATGTGCCTGCGGACTGATGGGTGTGCAGTGATGATGGCCAAGACCGAGTGTAGGCAGCGTGACTGCGTGGCCTGTGACACCCCCCCACTATGGCACTTGTCCGCTGAAATGATCCAGTGACCAGGAAGTGCAGTACATTGAGGACCTTCTCCAGGGGGCTGAGTGCTTGGGAGCACAGGGTGGTTGATGTGAGGTCATCCTCCCACTCACTGACCAAGTCGAGTATTATGTGAGGTGGAAACCTGTACCTCCCATACACATGGTCATCAGGCATCCCAAAAAGGCTGGTTCTGGGTATAAAAATTCTGGCCCGAACTATCCTCCTCCTCCTCCTGCGGTATCCCACGGCCACTGCTGCTAGGAACGGTATGTTCATCCTGGCGTCTGAGCTTGTTTGTTGTTTGCGTGCACTTTTATGCTGTGCGGGTGGACGTACGCCTACTTCCTGCTGGCGTACGTGTTTCCGGATTGGCCACGTTCGATTCCATGAATACGTGTTGTAGGTGAGCGTGTAAAACTTCCCGCGCACCCCTGGAATACCCGCACCCAGCCCAATCGCGTGTGGAACCTCTCACGCACCCCTGAAATACACGTACCCCACTCCTCCAGGCCCGATCGCGTGTGGAACTTCTCGCGCACCTCTGAACTACACGCGCCCAGGCCAATCGCATGTGGAACTTCTCACGCACCCCTGAAATACACGCGCCCAGGCCATTCGCGTGTGGAACTTCTCGCGCACCCCTGAAATACACGCACCCAGGCCATTCGTGTATTGGACTTCTCGCGCACGCCTGAAATACACGCACACGCTCCCCCAGGCCAATCGCGTGTGGAACTTCTCGCGCACCCCTGAAATACACGCGCCCAGGCCATTCGCGTGTGGAACTTCTCGCGCACCCCTGAAATACACGAGCCCAGGCCATTCACGTGTGGAACTTCTCACGCACCCCTGAAATACACGCGCCCAGGCCATTCGCATGTGGAACTTCTCGCGCACCCCTGAAATACACACACACGCTCCCCCAGGCTAATCGCATGTGGAACTTCTCGCGCACCCCTGAAATACACATGCCCAGGCCATTCGCGTGTGGAACTTCTCGCGCACCCCTGAAATACACGCGCCCAGGCCATTCGCGTGTGGAACTTCTCGCGCACCCCTGAAATACACGCGCCGAGGCCATTCGTGTGTGGAACTTCTCGCGCACCCCTGAAATACACACACCCAGGCCATTCACGTATTGGACTTCTCGCGCACCCCTGAAATACACGCACACGCTCCCCCAGGCCAATCGCGTGTGGAACTTCTCGCGCTCCCCTGAAATACACGCGCCCAGGCCATTCGCGTGTGGAACTTCTCGCGCACCCCTGAAATACACGCGCCCAGGCCCTTCGCGTGTGGAACTTCTCGCGCACCCCTGAAATACACGCGCCCAGGCCATTCGCGTGTGGAACTTCTCGCGCACCCCTGAAATACACGCACCCAGGCCATTCGCGTATTGGACCTCTCGCGCACCCCTGAAATACACGCACACACTCCCCCAGGCCAATCGCGTGTGGAACTTCTCACGGACCCCTGAAATACACGCGCCCAGGCCATTCGCGTGTGGAACTTCTCGCGCACCCCTGAAATACACGTGCCCAGGCCATTCGCGTGTGTAACTTCTCGCGCACCCCTGAAATACACGCACCCAGGCCATTCGCATATTGGTCTTCTCACGCACCCCTGATATACACGCACACGCTCCCCCAGGCCAGATCGCTGTGGAACTTCTCGCGCACGCGTGTTCCCGGAACCCGTAATACGCGTTCCCCGCTTTGCGTTTGCTGTTTGCCAGTCCGGTAAACTGGTACAGGGTTGGCGCAGCCCTTTGCGATGGTTTGGCGATCTTGATGGCTTTTCCTTGCGCGAGGGCGTTCTTGGGGGCGTAACTGGCGCTGCTGCACGGTCGCTGCGCCACTCTGCGCCACGTCTGCTTTTGGAGGCGAGAATCCATGAATACGCTGTGCACGGAAATTGATTTTATCGCACGCGGCTGGCACAGACATTCGCACGGGCACGCTGTGCTCCAGCCGCGTGCGACACTTTTGTGAGGAATTACATGAATCGGCCTGTAAGACTTTCGTGTTGTAGAGATGATAACATTTCAGCTTATTACTTGAGCCCCAGACTTGGATAGCTGGATGCTGAAATTAATGTGCTATTGGAAAGGCCAGATGAGCCTAGCAATTCTTTTCTGCAGTTGCTTTCCCTGAATCTCAGAGATGTCAACTGGCCACATATCATGATATGATATGGCATTTGTAACACGCCTATACACAAGTGTTTCATCGGAATCCCCGTTACCCAGCCCAGTCCATCTAACTTTTTATGTTGGTAATAGTAGTTATAAATATAGGTTGGGCCCTACAACTCCCAGCATGCACAATGCTGTGGGTTTAGGGGCCAGAACTAGATAAAGGTGATCCAAATGACACAGGGCCACTTCCCAACTCTGTGATCTGTGTGTCTGAGTATGACATCATGCAGTCACTTTCACCATGCTTGGTACCTCCCTTGAAACATGATGCACACTCTGCTCTGCACTACTGAATGTTACAACTGTCTTTTAAGCGCTGTACGTTTGGAGGGTCTAAAGCAACACAAGGAAGCACATTGGCAACAAAGTAAAAAATATATGCAATAAAGTAGGCTGGTGGCTTCTAGACACTTTTACCTAGGCATGTGACAGAATCCACTGATGGTATGTGCAGATTGCCAGCCTGTTTTGGAGAAGTGTTTTCTTCAGGGCTTTCCCATAATAACCAAATGGACTTCCTACCAATTAATGGGGTGAACCAAGAGAGTGGTGATGTGGTGAGCTCTGGGGAAAGGGAAGTGATGGTCATATTGATTTCACTAAAGCCTGGGGTGATGAGACTGGGACCAGTGGATTATTGTGGCAGAATACCACCTGGTGAAGATGAGAAAGTCCTAACATTTATGATTTTATTGATATAACATTAGAAGGATAATTCTATTTCTGAAAGGGGTCTTTGCTAATCAGATCCTCATAAAGGGCCTTGCCAAAAGCATAGTACATACATGTATCCTTGCTGCAGTAGTTTCCTGACAGCTGCAGCACCTGCCCTTCAGTGGCATAGGGCAGGTTCAAAGGTCACATGTGCATTCCTGGCAGCTGCTGTGATTCAAAGTAACTGCAGCCAGAGGGGACATTTTAACTCCTTCAAATCTGACTCAAAGTGTAGTAATGGTTGCCTCATCAGTCAGGTGACAGGTTAATCAACAAGAATAAGCCAGGCCTGGCTATGGTAGAGTGAATAATGAGAGCACACAATTATTAAAACCACTCCAATCTGATATCATCCAAGCGTCAGCTCTATGAGCCCACACCATTTATGTGAGGGCAATGTGTATTCAAGGAAGCCTAGCTGTCAACACCGCTTTCAGTGGCACAATAGCTAGGATGGAGTCTTCCTTTGATTTCCCGGAGGGAGGGCAACTCCTCCCCTTAGGCATAGGAGCACCCAAAACGAGAACACTGGTAATTCTGCTTCAAAGGGGCACACACATAACAAAGACCAGCCTCACAACCAGGTGTTGCACACCTAAATATCTTTGATGTTGCAGGCATGGGCACGCAGCATACTTAGAGTAGCTGAGATGAACACGTGGGCACAAGAAAGGGGCCCACCATCTTGGTTTTCTGCAGGGCAATCTTCCCTTCCTGTCCCTTCCACTTCCTGTGGATCAAGGTACTCTGGGTATGATATAAGAAGGCAAGGGCCACTTATTACAGCAGCAGGGAGCGGGACCCTTACAGTAAGCTTGTTTTATACAATCCTCAGTAACAAGTTGTCTTTGTAAGGAAGGTGCTCCCCCACCCACCGTCCTTCTTTGATTCTTTCCTCGACACCAAAAAGCACACATCTCTGGATCCCTGTTGGGAATGCAGTTCATTCCAATGTCCTCTGCCACAGAGATGAAGTCATGTGTTAACCAAGTCAGAGGAAAGATCTGCTCCCTAACCATCCTGAGGGTACACTCGGGGTGACTGTTGTTGGACCAAGGACCTATTCCTGCCACTCTGCCATCTGTACTGGAACCAGGCATTATTGAACCCGCTTGAAGCTTCTTCACACCAGTTTAGTTCAATGCCACCTCGACTCACCGCTTCTTCAAGCACTGCATTGATTCAACAGAGCCTTGCCTTGACCTGACTCGAACCTCTACTCAAACCGCTGAAAGCCATTGTGTCATGTAATGACTCAACCCATTTGTAGCATCGCTACGACCCAAATCGAACGCAGACCCTAGTCTTTTCAACCCATAGAGTTGCATCTCTATGAATGCCACTTCGAACCGCACAGCGCTCTGTTTTTAAAGCAACTTAATGCTGGTTCGCTGGCTGGATCAATGTGACTTGCCGCATCTCAAACCTGATTTGAATGCAAGGACAGCACGAAGAAGCCCATTTTGACACTAATGAGCCCCCCAAGATCAATAGGTACTTTTGAGAGGCCCAGTCAACCTTGTCCACTTCCAGGGACCCTATAGACACGTATTCCCACTTTTTGACACCTTTTCTTGCATAGTGATATTGCTGCAATTGCTTGCCGTATCACCCCAGCTGAAGTACCCAGAGTGCTATTCTGGACCAGTCCTGCCTCTTTTATATGTTTTTTACACCGGGCTATTTTTTTAGTTGGTGTTTTTCTAGTTCATTATCTGCATTCTTGATTACAGTATACAAATGTGTATGGAACATTGATTGTACACTTTTTAATTTTGAAGTCTTTGTACCATTGCTGTTTGGGTTGCTACGTTTCCCTCTTGAGAGTATAGCCTGCCCTCTGCTCACATTACCCAAAAAAGCAAAGGAGTTATAGCCCTCGGGCTGTGTCTGTTTTACTCTTATATTTAGGATCACAGCTGATTTGGTATTAGTGTGGGGATGAATATGCAGTTTTGCCACTACTCATCCCTGTACTCCTGCAGAGCAGTAGTCTTTTTGTCACATTTATGGGGGCCAACCCGCATGGGCTGCTTGTCACTGGCTATTCTAGAATAGAATGAGCAGTATTGGTGTGAAAATGTCAGTACCAGTCTGAATCCGATCTGTCTCTTTAGCCTGCCACATGGCTGCTAGCATCAATATGCACTAATGGCGGCAAAGCGATGGATGTCTGCAACACAACCTCAGCGTGCCTGACCAGAGCTCTGTCTATTTCACTTAGGCCTACTGCTCTCTGACCAATAAGCATATGCAGAGCTGAGCAGAGGACTATCAGCCTGTGTTAGCATTAATCACAGACAAATGGACCGAAAGGAGGGCAGCATGCCGTTCCAGGAGCCCGCCCTCATTTCAGGCGGCTGTAAATCTATCAGGGAATTGTTTCAGCCTGGCAGGCGGCATGCTACTGCAATTATCAGAAACCTAAAAAAACAACAAGGAGTTTTATAAACAGCACTTCAGCTCAGAGAGAAAGCAACAAGTACATTTTTCAATTAAGGAAATAAGCACACCAGCACAGCAGAAGCTCCCCGCCAGGAGCGGTGCTGGAGTCGGTAGGCAGGGGGACGCGCAGGTTTCACCGAGTACAGAAAAGCAGGCCAGGTATATAGGGACAGCAGGAGACCTGGTGGCTTCCGCATTCTTTCGTAACCAGGCACCATAAATGTCATTTCATATTTCCACATATAGGCCTCCTTACGAGTTTAGAGTATTAGCAGTGTTGATTTCTTTACATGGAATGACAGCTATCATGAGTAGCAACTGCTTTTTATTCATTATATATATATATATATATATATATATATATATATATATATATATATATATATATATATATATATATATATATATATATACACACATAGAGCAGGGACAAAGCTCTTTTGATCACAAACGAACATACAATAGATAAGAAATCAGATTTGATGGGAGGCAGTGAGCTTCTTACAATGGGGTGAGTTTGAGGGACATTCTGACCAGGGACAAAGCTCTTTTGATCACAAACGAACATACAATAGATAAGAAATCAGATTTGATGGGAGGCAGTGAGCTTCTTACAATGGGGTGAGTTTGAGGGACATTCTGACCAGGTTGTGCTGGGCAGTAAATGTAACAATCACAGGGGACAATACAAAAGTGGAAATACATAGATTAAGGACAACCAACATTGGACATGTTTAAGTGCAGGTAGGTGGTACAGCCAGCTGTGCCCGGGATGTGACCATGATGGATGAAGTGCTAGAGTGGAGACAGAGGAAGTGAGGGACAGAGGCAAGGGAAAAATGTTAGCTAGCAAGAAGATAAGAGGTAGGTTAAGAGGGTAAGCCTTTAGTTTGGTTTTGAACAAATCCGTGTGGACGTGTCCAGGGGAAGAGAATTCCATAAAAGTGGAGCAAGAAGAGATAAAGAGCGGAAGCGAGAGGAAACACAAGGAGGGTGAGGAGCCACATGGGTAGGCAAGGAGGCTAAGCAGAGATTAGGAGAGGGCTTGTAGAGTTGGATAGAGGAGGATACATACAGTGGTGCCTTATCCTGAACCAGGAGAAGACATTTAGTCTGTCCCTGTTTTGCATCATCATCCATGCAGCCCGGTGACGATATGAGGAAGTGAGGGAGTTCAAAGAGAGTCCTGGTAGCGAAGTTAATGATCTTGTCTAGAGGACAGAAAACATAGTTGGGGATAGCAAAGAGGATGCTGGCACAGTAGTCCAATTTAGAGAAGATAAGAGTGGTTAAGAGATGCTTGGCGGTGTTGAAAGGAAGGAGGTGCCTGATTTTCCCAATATTTAGGGTGTTGAGGCGAGCTGCTGTTCTAGTTTTGTAGATGAAAATAGAGAATGTGTAAAAAGGGTCATAGATGATGCTCAGGTTTCTACCTGAAGAAGTGTAGGGGAGAGTCTCAGGTGGGAAATGGATAGGCAGAGGAAGAGATGAGAGAGAGCCTTTGTCAGGGAAGAAGAGCACCTCTGTTTGGTAGAGTTTAACATCAGACAGTGCAAAGCCATCCAATATTTGATGGCAGAGAGACAGTTGGGCATTTTGATAGAGAGATCAGATGAGACTTCAGAAAAAGAGAAGAAAATGTGGGTGTTGTCACCAAAGAGTTGGCACGAGAACCCAATGGAGGAGATTAGTGCCCCAAGAGCAAAGGTGTAGAGTCTAAAGAGGAGCAGACAGAAGAAAGAGCCTGTTGGAACACCAGCAGTTAGAGGAGCGAGTTGAGATGTGTTGTTACACCAGTAGAAATAGCATTGGTGAGGTGCAAAGTAGGATTCAATCCAGGCAAGGGCTCAATAACGAATCCCAAGAAGAAAAAGAATATTAAGGAGATGAGAGTGATCGACAGTGTCAAAGGCAGCAGACAGTTCAAGGAGAATTAGGATAGAGGATAGGTTGCAGTGCTTGTCAGAGGCAATGAAGTTGGACACATTTATGAGAGCAGTTTTCGTGGAGTGACAGGAGTGGGCACTTGCTTGTAAGGGGTCTCGAAGGTTGTGGATGTCTAAGAAATTGGTAAGACGGTTCAACACAACCCTTTTGAGCACTTTTGAGTAGTGTGGAAGGAGAGAAATGGGGTGAAAGTTAGCTGGTATGTTTGGGTCAGCTCTTTGCTTTTTTAGGAGAGGGATAACTGTGGCTGTTTTGAAAACAGAGGGAAAGCAAGTGGAGTCGAAAGACAGGTTGAAGAGTTCAGTGAGGCGAGAGGCCACTAAAGGGGCAAGAGGCTTGTCTATCTGAGGAGCAAGAAGGTCTGATGGGGCACAAGAGGGTTTAGCCTTCATATGTAGAGATAGCACTTTGCCACTATGAGTGTGACTAAAGTGGGGGATAGAGGCAGAGCATGATAATAGAGTAGGCATAGTGTAAAATGTAGGAAGAAGGAGTGTGAGGAGGATCAGGAGAGAGTCTCTCATTTTGGAAATGTTGGCAGCTAAGTATTCAGCTAGATCATTAGCTGTGAGAGTAGAGTTGATGGTCATAGATGTAGGAGGAGTGAGGAGTGAGCTTAGAGTGCCCTGTCGCTCACAAGGATAGTTGGAGTGAAAGTCAATGAGGGTTAGGTAAAATTCCCTTTTCTCTCTATCACAAGTGGACTTGAGAGAGTTCAGGGCAGAGAGGGAGAGTGACAGGTACTCATGCGAGTGGGTACGCCTCCATTTTTGCAGCAGCTGATGCATGTCTGTGCGGAGAGAGCATTAGAATGGGGTGACCTGTGGTTGAGGATGATGAGACTTAGGGGTGAAAGTAAGCAGTGGGAAGTGAGAGGAGAATGAGTCATATAGTAAGGATTGGAAGCTGTATAAGACAGTGTTGGTGGAAGAGGCTTTGCATGTGAAGGAGGAGAGTGAGAACTGTAGGTCGGAGAGAAAGGGGGGAATGGCTGAAGGTTTACATTTACTTTTTGTAATAGGTGAAGCAAGTGGTGAGGAAAGGTCAGAGGGTGAAAAGGAGATGGAGGTGGAAACAATTGAGTGATCAGATATGGATGGTGTGAAAGTAGTATTAGTGGCTGAGAGAGCGGTGGCTTTAAACAAGAGATCCAAAGAGTTGCTTCCTGTGTGGGTAGGTAGGTTATGGATAGAGTGGAGAACGTGGTCACTAGGAAAAGACTGAAGCTCAGACTTCTGAGAAGTGGTTGTAGAGGGAAGGTTAAAGTCATCTAAGAGAATGAGGTGGTGATTAGTGGAATAAGAATCAAGGAGTTGCCCAAGATTGAGTGGAACCAGGACGGGACGATTGATATAGATAATGTGAACTGAGTGAGGCAGAGTGATAATAGAGATGTTGAATTCAAAAGAGGTAGGAGAAGATGTGGTATTGGAGATTTGTGGATGTGGCATTGGAGATTTGTGAGGAATTGAGGCGGGAAGAGTATAGGTGTCTGTCGCCTCCACCTCTGCTAGTTAGTCGTGAAGAGTGAATGAAGGATAGTTTGAAGTCTTGCAGGGCGGCCAGAGGGGATGTGTTAGATGGGGAAACTGTACCAAAATTGGGTAGTTTCCCTATTTGTTTATTTTTTGGGGATCAATTCTCAAACGGTTAAAGGTACATATGTTGCTTTATAGTGAAAATGTCGACTGCAAAAATGTCCCAAAAAATGCAGAAAAAAAATATTTTAATGTGTTTTTAAAAAAAATAATTTTATGGGGGGTTCCCCCAACCCCCTGTTTATTTTTACTACCTGAACCCAAAAAAAATACAAATTAAAAAAAAATATTCAGATTTTTTTTCCACATTTTTTTCGACATTTTTGCATTGACTTTTTTTTTTCGATATAACTGGATACCACATATGTCTATACACAATAAGAGAAAATGATTACCCCTCTCTACGCCAATGTCGCATAGGTTGGTTATGCCTTTATACAACACTCACTATTTATGTGAATCCAGCAACATCCTTAGTTAAGAAACACAATTTGTATTCATTATTTTCAATACATAAAAAATATATAAAAAATTGTAAACTAGACCACGTGAATACATTTATGTCATGGTTAACAATTACTAAAAAAGTTTGCAGTTTTTGTGTTTACAAACAATATTCACAACTACAACAAACTACATAGGGGTGAATGACATATATCTTATTCAATTCATTAGTATGGAAAGACTTCTATTATTTGTGGTCTTATAGATCATTGACATGTTTTGGCCTCAAAATAAATAAGACACTATTTCTAATCTCCTTTTCCAATATTTGCAAGGGTCTTGTTCAGGACAAAATATTTCTTCGGCTTAGAGGATAACTCCCCATTTTCAGATGATCAGCACAAATTGAAATTTGATATAGGCGTGAAAACATCTACTGTCAACCCTCATATTCAGGGAAACACGTTTCTTTTCAAAAAGCACCCGTATTTTTCATTAATGGCTGCTTGTAATTTCTTCGATATCGTCAGTTTTCCAAATAGAGGAAACTTCCTTTTATAGAGTGCACAATATAATCAAACCAAATGATGGGCGAGCTGGTTGTGCACACGGCTCCCAACGGCGTGATTTTGCCAAATGGAGCGCAGCTGTTGATGATTCGTCTTTGGTTTTCGAAAACAAGGGGAAATTTCCTCATTGTAAAAGTGCACGGTCAGGTGTAACCCATGCAGAATCGATTGTACGAGAGAAATGTCCAATGTGACGTTTTCACCGGATGGAACAAAGCAGTTTTTCATTCGTATTTCTGCTTCACGCGTGACAGAAAGGTTACCTAATCATGTGAAGAAGCACAGAGCTCGGGTAGCTCTTACGTCTCTCCACCGGGGCACACATAAATGGGGAAATTCAGGTTTCAGTGATAGCAAGAAAGATTATGGGAGGTGAGCTGGAGTGAAAGTAGTCAGTGATAAGAGATTTTGTTGCATTCAGACTAGCATTCCAGAGTGCAATGTTCAGTTGAGGTAAGGAAGAGTAGAGAAGTTGAGTTTCAGAGGAAGAGGGGAGAGGTGCATAGCTGTTGGGGGAGATGTGGTTTGCCTCATCTGCTTTGTTTGTTGGAAAGAAGTCAAAGAGAGCTGGAGTAGTGGGAGTTTTGAGTTGTGAGTTGTACAATAGGGATAGGAAAGGAGGAAGTTGTAGCGTGATTGGATAAAGCGTAGGGAGAGGTGATTAGGATCTGTTTTTTGATGCAATAACTCGACTTTGGCAGAGGTATTTTATCCTTGTGGGTTTGCAAAGTCTCAGGAGGACTGAAAAAACTGGAGGCAATTCTGTTACCTCACATTATTTCAATTTCCTCAAAGCTCATCCTGAGGTCCGTTGTGAGGTACGGGTAGTTTTATGACAAATAATGCATGCACAAATTTAGTGTGTTTTTGTTCAAACAGCATTAGTCCAAACACAAATACATATGTACTCTATTTGCGTGGTGCTAATGCTATTTGTGCATGTGCACATTGCCATTGTGCACGTATATTTTTCATGTTACCGCCCACTCCTGTGCAAACCCAGGAACGTTTAACACTGACAGCAAAGGAATTAGAAGCGAATGATGCCTCTGACCCTGAAATTGGCCTGGCAAGATGGTCATGGTGTTTCCCCCGACCCCGATATACAATAAAATTATTTGAATGGATCAGAGTTAGAGAATACTCGTAGCTGTCTTGCAGTTTGCTGGTTCAAAGTCAACTTGTTGGAAATGACAGTGGGAAAGTGATGTTAAACATGTATTAAATAATTGGTGCTGTTCGGGGAGGTATGTGGAGATGCTGACTGTTCACAGTGAGGGCTGATGTCATGAAAATTAGACATCAAAATGGCCACGCATGAGTACTGTTGCTGCTCATGAGAGAAGACAGTAGTGCCTTGAACTTCATTATCCTGGTCGAGGAAGAGTGCACTATTAGGGCTTTACTTGTCATAGCTGTGAATTTGTGAATTGAATGCCTTACTGCACAATGTGCACAAATGCGGTTGAGTGCATTGAGACAAACATTGATGTGAAATGCTTAGTACAGAGTATTAGACATGGGCAGAGGTTGATATGATATATGATATGATATGATATATGATATGATATGATAAGGCATTTATAACGCGCCTATACACAAGTGTTTCAAAGCGCGATGAGGCAAGGGAGGGGGAAAAGAGGGAAGACAGACAACAATCCTACTAGGCCAGGTGTCATTTAGATTGCGCAAGTGCATGGGAAGGAGAAGTGGGAAGGTGCGAGGGGGGGCAGTGGAGTACATGGGATAAAGGAATAAATAACAATAAGAAAAAAGTACGGTCAGCAGGTGGCAAGTGCAAGGGTAAGTGCAGACATCAGGTGTCAAGTGCTTGTAGTGGGACTCTAGGGATCCTGGTGGGGGCATCATATAGAACAAGGGTTTGCACAATAATGTAATACAAAATGTGGGACTGCCTTGTGTCCTGTGCTTCTCCCCTGCCCTGGTCTTGTAGTGCCTGGATGGAACACTGCTATGTGGAATGTTGCTGTATGGGTGCCTAAGTGTTCCCCAGAGTCAGTTGGTGACTGAGGCCCAGAGTGAATGGGAAGCCAGTGGAGGTTTCCCTCACCTTCCTGGATACTTACCTATGGATTTACCGCATGTTCACCTTGTCAACCTGGATTACAAGTACTTTTTCATTGCACATCTTTTCACTGGCGACGAGCTGGCTTGGAGGGAAGGGCCAGGAACCTGCAGCAGCATCTGAGGAAAGGGAGAGAGAGACCAGCGAAAGGAAACATCCATCGGCCCGTCAATCCAACAGTGATGTGCTGACCCCTGTGTGCAGTGAGCAACAGTAACAAGTCTGGTGAAGGGGCAGCTGGAGGGCCCACTGAAGAGTTTGATCATCCTGCAGTGTTTGGACACCTAAGGTGACTTGGACAGCCAGGACCGCAGCCTGGGAGAGACACATATTAAACATGGAATTGCCTGGGGGAGATCAAGTAGGCAGCTGGCAGAGCCTGGGTGGGAAAATAGGGAGCCACAGTGACATGGGATCAAGAAGATAGCCAAATGCTGCAGCAGAGTTGGGTGAAGCAACCGTGCTAGCAGCTCACCAGAGAGGTGCAATTGGCAAAGTTATTGTCTGGCACAGGAGGGAGCTGCGATCTTTCCTTTAGTATGGTGCGCTGCAGAGGTGGTGAGTGAGCACATTTTCTGTGGGGCATGGTGCTGGCAGGATAGATCCGGAGAGCTGTGGTTGTCTGGCCTCTTAGTACTTGGGAGCATTTCGCACTGGTTGGCATCTTAAAGGTTATGATGACTTAGTGGAGTGTCATTGTCTGATGTGCCATGTTTGTTCTGGAGATTCAGTTGGCTGCATGCAACGTTCACACACAGCAGGGTTCCCTTTTCCTTTTGGGCCTGCTGTGGGCCGCTGCATTTTCACAGAAAACCGTACAATGAGAGACAGCTTCCACTGTCTGTTGACTTTGACGATGAGGGGCAACTAGTGTTGTATGTGTGCGCTCATGAGAGGGTGCTGTTTCAGGAAGAGAGCAAATTTTGCTGATTCTGCTAAATGGTGGCGTTGGAGCACCATAGGTACTGCTGGTGAACTGGGGGAAGTGTAAAAGGGCGTGTGGTGAATGTGATTGTGGGATACATTTACCAGGCCAGAAAAACTCCCTTACATCACCAAACTGCATTTCAGTAGTTAGCACAGAACAGCTGTGCTGGCTCTGTTGAACACTATTGCCTTGCATCAAATCTGCATTTTGCAGTCACTAAAATGGTGGCTGCACTGTCTTTACCAGGCACATATGGGGTGAGATGAAACATAGAACACCCCAAGGATTTCTGCAAGTCATTTTCTGCATGTGCATCAAAAAGAAGAATTCAAAAGCAGCCTAGTGCAGCACTGCTATGGTGCCAGCTTTAAAGCTTCCAACCAAAGAAAAGGAAATGTTTTGTGTTTAAAATGGCTTTGCACTGATCCAATTTCCATTTTTTTCAACATTACACAGTTGGTTCCTGTGTAGACACATTCATGCCCATTTATCATCAGGCTATGCACCAGCAAAGGAGGGCAGTCCTCCCTGAAAGGCATTATGTGTTGAGTTAAATCTGCAAAATGGCAGAGAAAGTCACTACAGGCAGCATGGAAACGTCTGAATTTTGCAACAATCTAACAGTCAAACTCTTCAGAAAAAGCTCTCTCTCCTTTTGCTTAATGTCAGTTTCAGAGAACCCTTGTGTTGGACAGATTTCTGTGTATTAGAAATTGACTAGGGCTATAAATAATGTTCAGAATATAGATGTGAGGAAAAGCTGCATTTGTAGTATATATTTTAAGGCAAACCCCCATCAAATTTCTATGCAAGCACAGGGCCTTAGTTTAACATTTTACTTTAAAAAAGGCATTTTCTTGCTTGCCATATGCACCATTTTACACGTGGGTTAATATTCTTGGAATACATGATACTTATTCCCAAAAGACTTGCTTTCCAGTTAAAGAAAGACAAATAAACAAATAAATAAAATGACTGCGAGGCCAGTAGAACAGGTTTGGCAGTACCTGGCTTCAAAGGGCCCTGCCTCCCCAAGGAACGTAATCACCTTCCCCAAGTCGACCAGCCCCCTGGAAACTATGAATAGTCCAAGGTGGAGAATCTAGCAACCTTGTCAGATGAAGGAGCACTGCTCCAGCATGAGACAATGGACTGCCATGGCATACAGGTGTGAATTCCTGGTGACACCTACCCTCAACTCAAACTGAAGGACTTCAAAGGTGAATCCATGGCAAACTTGGGCTAAGCTTACCAGAGCCTGACATTTGGCTGGGGCTGGAAAAATTGCCATAATTTGGAAAACAAAGCCAGCCCTTTTGATTTCAGAGACTGTTCAGATCATGTAATTTATTTCAGTAATCAAAATACACACTAATGTGAAATTATGACCGTTTAAATGTCATGTTTGCACCATTAAAATAAGACGTTGTAGGTTTTCCTAGCATGTTGGGGACGCTAATGCTAGGAAAATGTCATTGCTGGGAAAAGCACACATGGTACTGCTTCGAAAATTAAAGAAAACATGCCCTGTGATAATATGTATAAATATATACAATTGTAGAATTTTAGGTGAAATGTTTTCCATGGAAATGGCGAAAGAGTGCCAGAATGCCTAAACAGCATCGCACAGTTTTGGGATTTAAATGGTATATTCTTTGTAAAATATGGGCTCTGTTTATCTAATTTTTATAAGGGTGACATGTATAAAAATAAGCATTTGCTCCATAACTTATTTTGGCAAAAATCATTTTGGTGAAACAAGGTACCTCATAAAACACCCACCATAAAAATGAGTCACCTCCTTCAGTCCAATCTGCTTACAGGGAGGAGGTGACTTCCGTAGGCTGACCGATCCGATTTAGAGGTATGTCTAGCTTAGTTCGGCCCACATAGTAAAAATCCTCTGATGTCATCCGGCCTATAAAGGGGGAGACATTGAAAATTCAGGACACACAGACTCCAGAAACATAGACCTTCCAGACATTCAAGAAAATCCTGCATTCATAACTCAACCTCCAGAGATCCAGATATTCGCCATGCACCCTGCAAGATTCCAGTTTCCAGAAGCCATGCCAAAGCTAGCTGATCTTACCCAGGCTGAACCTCTTCACCAGAATTAAAACCATACAAAAATCCCAATAATTCAGGGAGAAAGGGGGAAAGGCTGTGGTACCCTTTTTGGGAGTATCATGTAACCAGACCACCTTTTGCTCCGCTACCTGCTTGCCCAGTTTATGCACCTTGCTGTCTACCGTGACCAGACTATACTCAGCTGATCCCTTCCAGGAGAGCCCCCTGCAGTGACCAGATCTTGCCTCCCTGCCCAGAAACCTGGTTTGCTGTCCAAGCTACCCCATTTAAGTGCTTGTTGTATTTCCCTTCCCCGGTAACCACAAACTGCACCCCTTGCTTTGTTACCTTGTATTATGTCGAATCCCATAGAGATCCTATAACTGCCCAGCAAAATCCTTTAAATTGTCAGAATCCTCTGTGTACCCTGTTCTTAGGAAAATATGTAGTGATCTCCGTGTGTCAGCGCTGTTCCTTCCCAAACGTTTCACTCTGTTGTATATGTCCTTAGCACTATTTGGAATAAATTAATTAAATTCCAATCTAAAGACACACACGGCGTGAAGAGGTTGCAGTTGCAAAGTAAATTGTTTCGCAAGCGGCGTTCCTCTTTTCTAGCCACCAATATAGAGTCTCAGTAAAACTTGTCATTTTCCTTTTCAAACCGATTTTCCCTGTGTACTGCTTTTATTATAAAAAACGATTTTTCCTTCTCCTTCAAGAATCCCATCCTGTCATTCATTCAGAGTTACCCTTTCACTTTCATATCCTACCTGTGAGGTGTCTTTGTACTTTAGCATCAAAACCGAATTCCGATTTCGCCTGTTTAGCCCAAATTCCTAACCGTTTTGCTATTTTAAACCCGTGAAATGAATCAATTGCCATTTCTCCACGTGGAATTTTGCTGCACTGTGTTTTTTCTTCCAAAGTTGATTCACTAAACTGTATGCCTGTTGTTAGTACATTGCTTTGTAGTTTGCTATTTTTCTAACTTCTTTGATACTGCTATACACATTTTTGCCTTATTCATTCAACTGCAAATATAAAACAAATATTTAGTAATTCCTAGTGCTATTTTGCTAAATTTCAAGGGTTTTCAATCCGGTTTTGCGTCCCATTCAAAGGCGGAAGGTCGGATTTTCATTCTGTTTGTTGCCTAGTATACCTGACTCCTTGCTACTCCTTTCTATCCACAAAATTTGGTTACCAGGGGTTTGAGTGGGTTTTGCATGGGGAAACATTAACTATGGTGCTATCGGAAAATACCACCCGAAAAATAATCTTGCCCTTATTCAATTGTGCACTGTATATCTTATGTAACAAGGTCAAACTAAGTGTATTCTATCAATTTACAGTGTAATTATCACCACACTGGTGATTGCTGCCCTGTATTAAATTTGTGTGATTTTCATTGGAATTTAAAAATAAATAAATATTGTATTATTACACACCGGCCTGGTTCATGGTCTATTGCGACCTGGGGTATTTGTAAAGTTGGGTGTGAGACGGGTTCAGTGCCTTCTCAAACTGAATTCGTAATAAATAAAATAAAAGTGTTTTAATTGTGCGCTGCATCCCTGGCCAGTAGAAAGAGTCCTGATCTGGAGTGTACCGTGCCTTTAAAATCCCTAACAGCGTATTTTGAGGCGCTTCCAGGTTCTTGCAAAAGTATTAAGGCACTGTGGTATCCTCTCTGCAAACGCTGGTGGCAATTTTAGGTAATGAGGAACCATGATGGATGGTCAGTCAAAATGGGACACCGCTGTTCACGGTCATGTGGCATTGTTTGATGGCAGAGGATGCTTAAAGCAGATTGTTCTGGCAATGTTATAAGTGTGGCCTAAATGGTTGGGGTGTAATGTCTCATTTTTGGCAATCCTCCCTTTCAAGAGTTTTGTCATGTGAGGCCTTTTATTTGGTTGAGTGTGTCTGTATTGAATTTGGGCAACTTTGCCATGAATCACCCCTTAGAGCAGTGGTATTCAAACTGTGGGTCGCGACCCCCTAGGGGTCCGCGGGTGCATCCCAGGGGGCCCTGGGAGCTCAGCATGAAAAAAGATTTTTTTTTTTTTTTTCTTTTTTTTTTAGATTGGAAGAAATGGGCAGGGGTGGCCCACATGGGCGGGCTGAAGCATGAAACTGTCTCAGGCAACAATGAAAAAGTGGCCCACAGTTGTAAATGGATATTCATTCCTTTAGTCACAGACTGGGCCTCATTACTACTATGGCGGACCAGTAACAACGGTGCTGGTAAGCTACCGGCACCGTTGCTACCGTTCCGCCATAGTAAGAGTTGTGCTCGTGGGTGCTTGACAGCCCCCGCCAGGTCTGACCTCAGCTCGTCGGATGCACCAGCACCGTTATTAACGGTGCCGGTGCATCCGAGCTCCCCCTTCCCATTTGAGCCATATGGGGCTCAAATGGGAATGGGGATCTACCGGCACCTTCGAAAGGGCAATTATCATGTCCGCCTAACTCGGCATGACCTAGTAATTGCCCATTCGTGGGTGCCAGACCCGGATGCAACTCCAGTGGCAGCCGTGCCGGTTTTACCGGCACAGCTACCGCCAGAGTAGTTATGAAGCCCACTGTTTCAATAGTACCCAAAGGGGTGCTTTGTGTTAAAATGTAAGTAAATAGTGATATATTCAGCAACAATGGTCAACATTACTAACTGCATAGTGGCCCCTCACCCATTATGGAGGAGCTAAGGAGCCAGCCCAGTGAAACAGTGAGCACTCCCTCAGCTGCTTTATCCAGCTAATGGAGTGCTCCTGGGCTGGCTGAACTGTCAAAGGGAAACACTGTTTCCCTTTGACAGTTCAGTTTAGTTCCCCAGCCGCACATGCTCACTGAGCCATGCAAGTGCTGGGGCGTTTTGCTTCGCCAGCATTGCATAGCTCATTGGAAATGCTGGCTGGGGCACTGCATGTCTGTATGTCCGAGGGGGAGCTCCTGCGCCTCCTCGCACATACGGACAGAGCAGGTGGAGCAGCACCCACACACAGGCCAATGCAGAAGGTACGTTTATGTTCATTGTTTTTATTTAAACATGTGTATGGATGCGTTATGAGTGAGTGTATGGTGATGGATGCTCATGTGAATGATAGAGTGATTGCTGTATGAATGTGCAGCGCCTTGCATATACACATAATCATGTTCATTGTGTTAGGACCAGTGGGGCCCAGGGGACAGGGATGGTATCTTTTTACCGGACATCTATCATTCAAAACCCTCTGCCTTGTCCACAAGGCTTTCTGGGGCCTCGGTCCAAAATACCTTCAGCTATTCCTCCGCAAATACCTCCCCTCTCGAGCTCTTCACTCCTCTACCTCCAACTCCCTCAGGGTCAGTCGTTTATCAAAGAAACAAGCTGGGGGTAGATCTCCGTCTTCGGCTGGGGCCTCCCTCTGGAACAGCGCCCTGCCACTCTAAAACTTGAGGAGAACCATCTTTCTTCCTGCACTTATCAGACCTACCCTGTCTGCTGCCTTAAACGTAGCACTTGCAAATTGCTGGCTGCACTACCACTGTTTGTTGCCTTTATTATTTATTTATTGTTATTTATCTGTTTCTCCTCTGCTTCGCACTTTCCACTTCTCCCCCTTCCATGCACTTTTCCCCTCACACTTGCGGGTTCTCATTGTCACTGGGCCTAGTAAGATCGCTGTTTTATTCTCCTCTGTTCCCCTCCCTTGCCTTGTCACGCTCTGAAACACTTGTGTACGAGCGCGATAGAAATAAAATATCAATGCCTGCCCCCTGGACTCCCAGCAACAATTGCAAACTGTTTGGCTATTTACCCATTTTTTGTTAAAAGTATGCTCTACAATGCAACATTTTAACCTATTATTTAAAAAAAAATTCACAGGGGGAAACCCCCCCGAACCTCCCCTTAATGCCCCTCCACTTAAAAAAGATTCACCAGCCGCCACTGGCCCTCAGACTGTGTTGGGAACGGAATGGGGGAACCGAGGGACTATGGTGGGAGCACAATGGGCGGGAACCATGGGATAGTGATGGGAGCAGAGTGGGGAGAGCCCTGGGTGTGTGATGGGGTGGGGAGAGACCAGCGACTGGGTAGGAGTGGGATGAGGGAGCCCAGCGACTTTGATGGGAGCAGGTGACGGCGCGCAATATATACTGTCCATTTGGCATTTCTGGGGGGTCCCGACCTGCCCAAATTTTGCTCAGGGGGGCCCTGGCCAAAAAAGTTTGAAGACCACTGCCTTAGAGTGTTTGTGTGAGCTTGTGTCTTGTGTCATTTGACTTTGGGATATGAGTACCCAGTGTGCATGATGTGGCCTCTTTTTTTTAGGTTTGCAATTACCCAGTGATGTCAATTATTTTGAATTACATGGTTGGGTCAACATGTTTTTTTCTCTTCCAAAGGACCACTGACATGATGAACTTTTTAGGTACATACGGCATGCACTTTTTAGCAGTTAGTATTATTTTGTTACCATGCTTGATTAAGTACAATGTTTGCTAGGAGGTCATGCATGCGTGTGTGTTTTGTGTCCTTGTGTTTGTAAAAATGCAGCCTCTGGTGTAGCAAACGACTTGTGCGGGTTTGCAGCAGCCCAGCTCTATGAATGTTGGTTACTAGTTCTGTGTCCGCCAGTGGGCTCGACCTGACTGCGGTTTGTAGTGTGGTGCAGTGTCCGCTTTTGAGCTTGACCTGGCCACAGGCCACCTGGGCTATTAGACACCTGGCACTTGGGGAGTTTGACTGAAATGGTGCCTGTTTTCGTGCTGGTGGGGTGTTGCTCAACCGACTCCTGGGAGAGGGGGGGTTTAGTGAACTTGTGCTGTTTTTTTAGGTTGGTAGTGGAGGGGTGTTGGACACCCATTAGTTATTTTAGAGATTTTATGCCTGGAAGTCGGGGCTTCCCATCTGTGCTTCTGAAGAGTTTGAAGTTGGACACCCAGCACCCTTGAGTGGGTGGCCCTCATCCCCTTTGGTGGTGGATGAAACAACTGTGGTGCCTGATCCCCTGTGTTTAGTTGTGCATGGTTTTGGTTAGGGCTTTGGGCGTTGAGTTATAGCGCTTTTGGCAGTGATTTGCTGTTCTTTTGGCAGTGAGTTGTGGTGCTTTTGTCAGTTTGTGGTTTAGTGGTGTACTGTTCCCTTACTGCACCACAGTTACTGGTGGTAGAATGCTAAATGGTTGCAATTGTGTTTTTATGCAGTGGAGCATTTGTGATGACGACAATGGTGGGCTTGCCTCCTTGTTCTTAGTGTCTCGCTGTTTGGCCAGCATAGGACTGTGAGGTGTTTTGGCATGGCTATCCTGTTGCGGGAATGAGGTTGGTGGGAGTGTGTGCTCATTGTTATTTGGAATGGAGGGAGAGGTTCTGGGGAGTTTTGAGCTTTGAGTTTTGGGGTTTTGGTGTGGCCAGAGTGTTGGTTGGTGCCCCTATTTCCCTGCTCACTACACCATCCTTTGCCTTGCTTATTGTAGCTCCTATAGGCTCTGTTCCGTACCTTGTTCTTTTGTCTGTTTAAGGAGGGAGAGGTGTTGTGCCCTGTGCCCTCTGCCGTTCTCCCCTGCCCTGGTCCTGTATGCACGTAGCCCAGTGGAGTGCCTGGAGGGAACATTGCTATGTGGAATGTTGCTGTGTGAGTTCCTGAATGTTCATAGAATGTCAGTGAAGGGAGCCGGTGGATGTTTCCCTCACCTTCCTTGATACGTACCTATGGACATACCTCATGTTCAACTTGTCAGCTCAGATTCCAAGTAAAGGACTTCACTTCCTCAAATGAGCATCAAGACTTTTCATAGCGCATCTTTTCAGACTGCTTCTGCGAGCCACACTGAGGGTCACTCTGGCTGTGCACGTACATTTCCATGCTAGCTGAACCAATATATGCCAGTGTGCCCATATAAGAACATAGTCATGTTTTCTTTGCGCATAATCCCAATAATGATATTATAAGAAAGCATGTCCAAGATGGCTCTGCCAGTTTATGCCTGTGCCCCTAAGTACGAACATCCTCATTTTGGCTTTGCCATAAAAAATGCCATGCAACAATAAAATAACATGTCCAAAATGGCTCCAATGTAGGCAAGTCTAGGCAGCAATAACACTTATCGTGCTTGCTTTATCCGAGATTGCCAGTACAAAATGTTATGCCACAGTAAATGATTGCTAGACTGGCTACACCAAAATGCCATTGCTCTGTCACTCCAGGCATCTGGCTCCCGCACTCCACGCGGAGATGCATGGCTTCCTGGTTCCTGTCTGACATGTGCAGCAGAGCCAGAGTCAGAGCGCCTCCTACCTATGCAGCCAGCCAGCCGCAGTCGGCTGCAGCTCAGCGCCAGTCCTGACTTTTGTCAGAGTAAGGGCCGAGGCGGGTACCCCTGGACATAAGAAATTCGGAGCATAATAATAGCATGGGTACACTGCAGTGGTCCAGCAGACTACAAGCAGGAGTGTGATGGGACTGGGTGAGCTTTAGAGCGGGCAGGGTGTTGCGTGTTGTGTGTGGGCCACAAAACTCTGGCAGACTCAGGCACCATTTTTCAATTTTATATTATTTCTGACTCCTTGATGTTGATGCAGTTTCCCAAAATAAATGCACAGTTTGGTTTACTGCATATATGCTACGTTATGTTATGTTGTGTTAATATGTTTTCATACTGTGCCATACCAATGCCATAGTAGTTACACAGCGCATGGTGACGGACTTTCAAGCAGAGTAGACTGTTATGAAACTGGCGGAGGAGAGAAATCCTTCTAATTAGACATAATTGAGAGAGGCTTTGTTACTTCACCAGGGGTCATAAACCTTTTTATCTTTTGTCCAGCATATAAATGGACGCTCTACACTTTTAGCCGCAGATAAATTAGCTTAGAGTGCACACATCTAAACAAACCTCTAGAACTGGTCACTGAATTATTGGGGGTTGATTAAGGAGAAACCTTTCAGAAAAGCAAAATCTCTGATGATCAATAACTGTGGGACGTAGCTCACTGACAGAGCTTACAGTGGTACAGGCGCTTTAGCAGAGAAGTGGAAAACGAGAAGAGTTGGATGGGGAGTGAAAGGGAGAGAGGGCGGGTTTCATGTCTTTCCTGAGAGGTCTGTCGGGAGGAGTTGATTGAGGCTAAAGTGTATGAACAGAAAGATCCAGAGAATGGGGGCATACACCCCACAATCTTTGCCTCCCTCGTGTTAAACTGTAAGTGACCTAAGGTACCCCCACCATACTGTGTAAGGATATTGCAAGTCACCAAGGAATTGGGTGACCCAATAGAAGAAGGAGGCTGAACTATGAGATCCTTCATAAGTCATGTACATTCTAGGGGATGTACAATACACTATTTGGCTTTAAAAAAAATACATTGGCTGTGGTGGTCCGGTTTGTCAAGGCGACATATATAAGCTTGGAACAAATAGTAAATTGTAGAACTTTTAGAAAAGTAATGTGCTAAAAGTCGCATATTACTGAGTCGTGGTTAACAAAGCCAATGAAAACACTAGTAAGAATAATTGTTAAAAAATGACTCAAATAGAAGACAGCGCCAAAAAAGTAATTTTGCAAAAACAAAATAATTATTTTATTTGGACAGATTAGCCCTTGTAGATTAACAGGTTTGCCCTTGTAGATGACACGTGTTTCGGCCGCACTTAAGGCCTTTCTCAAATCAGGGCATTAATACTGGTCAATCGTATACGTTTCATGCCCCCTCATTATTTTCTTATTGGTGCTCCTCAATAATTGGGTTCAATTATCCCTTAACTGGTCGTATCTAGCGTTTTACTCACGTGTGTCTAGTATCTCGCTGGGGGTTTGGCTTTGGCACACGTGGTGGTTCTTTGTCACCATTCTGTGGCTACAACAATGCAAGTTGGAGGAGAGGAGAAGGACATCGTTGTTGGGGAACCGAATATTGGTCAGCGTAACAACTGGCACATTTTGTGTCATGTTTTGGTTGCAGTACCTACTGTTGTTTTCTCTATTTCCAGCATATGAACCAATGCATGGTTGGTTTCTTAAATGTGTGCTAGTCATTAGACGGATGTAGGAAAGTTCTGTTCCCCTATAAGTTGTATGTAGTATTCTTACTCTTGCGAGCCTAAATCTGGAAGAGAGTGGGCACCACAAATGCCCTGCCCTTCTGTTGCATCCCTGGATCCCTCTCCTTCCGACTGTGCATGCCCTCCTTCCCTTATTGTGTTGCTTCAGCAGCTGCCAGGGGCGCTATTCCTGGAGCCCACACCTTTCACGTACGCCCCCACTAGTTTATTTTAGTTTGTTTATTTGTATAGCGCGGCCCAACCCTCAGGTAAATCGGCGCTTCTCTTAGAGGCAGCAATGGTTACAGAAGGTTGCACATACAGTGTATAGAACAGAAGTTATATGGTACAATCAAGAAGGTACGGGACCAGGATACAGAGTGGTCCGAAATGTAGGCAAACAACAAAAAACAGTGATACAGGTGGCAGGTGGCCTATCCCTGTCCGAGGAGTGTGCGTACATTTGATACAGTGATACATAAGCTTAAGTGGCGTGCCTAGTGGCAAACCGAAGATTTTGGGTGCAATAATGCCCGGGAGGGCGAGCTAGTTAGGCGGCAGTACATGGTCCATTGCTGCGTTGTGAGTATTTCCTTTACCTTAGTTCTGAACGACCAGAAGGAGGTGTCTGCCCTGATTGACATTGGTAGTGCATTCCAACATTTAGCTGCCAGTACAGGGAAACTTGTTCCTCCAGCAGTTTTCAGGTTGAACCATGGGATGTTGAGTTGGTATAGGTATGGGGATCTAGTTGGTCTGGTAGCGATTTGTCTGGAGAATGTGTCGGATAAGTAGCGTGGTGCTGACAAATAGAGGCATTTATGTGTAATGACCAATGCTCGAAGTTTGATTCTCTCACGGATCGGGAGCCAATGAGATTCCTTTCTCGCCGTGGAGATGTGGGACTTGCGGGCGAGATTGAGAGCGCATCTGAAGGCGTTGTTTTGGATTGTCTGTAGACTGTTCAGGTTGTGGTTGATGGAGTCGAGGAAGAGTGTGTTGCAGTAGTCGTGTTTGGAGAGCATGAGAGACCCTGCCAGCGTGAGACAGCTGTTGGTGGATAAGAAAGGTTTGCAGGCATTAATATGTTTATTAGTGTATGCTATAGAGGAGCTGGTGGCGTTGATTTGTTTTTTGAGGGAGAGAGTTGAGTCAAGGTATACACCCAGTGTTTTGACTTCTTTTGATACTTTTATAATGTTGCCATCAATGGCAAAGGATTGGTATCTGGTGTCAAGTTTGTTAAGAATGGCCTGTGATCCGACGATCAGCAATTCCGTTTTGTTGTCATTTAAGCAGAGGCTATGGGTGGCCATCCATGCTTGTATTTCAAGGTAGATCTCATTTAGTTTTGCAACATCTTCCTCATAGCTCCCCGTGAGCACGCATCTCTATAGAGGCGCAATGTCACAGTCATTCTTCCTATAAGCCCAATCTGCATGATGCTAGGATGGCTCTGTTCTGCCCAGTGTGGTTTGCCTTCAAGGGCACCCACGTGGCAATCTTTCTGCTTACAGTAAGGTATGGCAATTCTAGTTTCCTTCGAAAGCTTGCCAATGGCCACACACCATGAAGACTTCCAATTGGATATTCCTGTGTGTGCAGTTGCTCTCAATTCTATCTCATTAATACACGCAGACACGCCCTGGTTCCTTTTTGCATGATGTGCATAGAGATTGCTCCCAGGAAGCGTAGCATCTACTTTGAATGCACATGGGCACACTGAATAATCTCTAGCCAGCGGCTGAGTTTCGAAACTCATAGGCAAAGCTAATTGCCCTAATGAGGAGGTAAATCGTCCTAAGATGCTCCTCAGGCAATGTTTTTGTTATCGGCTGGGCAGAGCTGGGCAAATGAGATTTGGATGTCCTATGGCTGTGACTCTTGGCACAAATCTGCCAATGAACTGGGGACGTGGTTCGGCACACTGCAGTCTGGTCACCTGCTGAGTCATTGGCATGACTGCAACTGTTACCACCTTGTCCTGGAAAAGTGTCTAGAGGTTCCATAAATAGGTAGATTAGTCCTTCTCTGTAAATCAATCTCTCTCACCCCCACCCACTATCCCTCACTGACCAATGAGCTCCTTCTCGTTTCAACGGGTATAATGTGTCACTCTTTGTTATTGTCCACCATTTCTTTCTCTTTATTGCTTTCCACCTCATACCAGAAACTCTGTTCTACCTCAGAAGAGGAACTTCATCATAGCCTTTGGTGGTTTGCAGTGGGCTCATGTCTGTTTACAGGCTGACACAGAGTGATACAATGAGGAGCATCAACTAAATCTCATACATGGCCACATCCTCCTGGGCTCACCCAGCTTATCCAACCCTAATCACCCTAGCTCATGCCAACCTACATCCAACCACTATGCCCACCTCAAGGCTCATGGAGCCAATTGAAACCTAATCACCCTAGCTCATGCCAACCTACACCCAACCACCAACACCCACCTCTATGCTCACCCAGCCTAATCATCCTAGCTCATACCAACCTACACCCAACCACCAAAGCTCACCTCTAGGCTCACCCAGCCCATCCAAACCTAATCACCCTAGCTCATGCCAACCTAAACCTAACCACCAACGCCCATCTCTAGGCTCGCCCACCCTATCCAACCTTAATCACCCTAGCTCATAACAACCTTCACCCAACCACCCACACCCACCTCTAGGCTCACCCAGCCTATGCAAACCTAATCACCATAGCTCATGCCAACCTACACCCAACCACCAACACTCACCTCTATACCCACCCAGCCTATCCAAACCTGATCCCCTAGCTCATGCCAACCTTCATCCAACCACCAATGCCCACATCTAGGCTCATCCAGCCTATCCAACCTAATCACCCTAGCTCATGCCAACCTTCACCCAACCACGAACACCCACCTCTAGGCTCACCCAGCCTAATCACCCTAGCACATACCAACCTACACCCAACCACCACCAATGCCCACCTATAGGCTCACCCAGTCTATCCAAACATAACCACCCTGCTCATGCCAACCTACACCCAACCACCAATGCCCACCTCTAGGCTCACCTAGCCTATCCAACCCTAATCAACCTAGCTCATGCCAACCTTCACCCAACCACCCACACCCACCTCTAGGCTCACCCAGCCAATCCAAACCTAATCACCCTAGCTCATGCTAATCTACACCCAACCACCAATGCCCACCTCTAGGCTCATCAGCCTGTCCAACCCTAATCGCCCAGCTCATACCAACCTTCACCCAACCACCAACACCCACCTCTAGGCTCACCCCGCCTAATCACCCTAGCTCATGCCAACCTACACCCAACCACCAATGCCCACCTCTAGGCTCACCCAGCCTTTCCAACCCTAATCACCCTAGGTCATGCCAACCTACACCCAACCACCAACACCAACCCCTAGGCTCACCCAGCCCATCCAAACCTAATCACCCTAGCTCATGCCAACCAACACCCAACCACCAACGGCCACCTTTAGGCTCACCAAGCCTATCCAACCCTAATCACTCTAGCTCATGCCAACCTTCACCCAACCACCAACACCCACCTCTAGGCTGACCCAGCCTGATCACCCTAGCTCATACCAACCTAAACCCAAACACCAATGCCCACCTCTAGGCTCACCCAGCCTATCCAACCCTAATCACCCTAGTTCATGCCAACCTACACCCAACCACCAATGCCCACTTCTAGGCTCACACAGCCTATCCAACCTAATCACCCTAGCACCAACACCCTAGCCAACCTTCACCCAACCACCAACACCCACCTCTATGCTCACCCAGTCTATCCAACCCTAATCACCATAGCTCATGCCAACCTACACGCAACCACCAACACTCACCTTGAGGCTCACCCAGCCCATCCAAACCTAATCACCCTAGATCATGCCAACCTACACCCGGCCGCCAATGCCCACCTCTAGGATCACCCAGCCTATCCAAACCTAATCACCCTAGCTCATGCCAACCTACACCCAACCTCTCACGTCACCCTACCAACAAAACAACACCCAATTCTACCCCTGCTGCCTCCGCCTGCCACCAGCCACCCACCTTTGCTCACAGTGCTTGTGCCCACCCACCAACCCTAGCTCACTGCTGCTCATCTAGATTAACATACCTTAGTTTAACCCTGCTCATTGATTTAACCTGATTGATTTAACCTGGCTAACGATTGGCCACACACCCCACTCACCCCAAAAAGTACCATACTTGAATAAATAGGTCCTTCTGAAAGAACAGAGAAATATCGAGGCTGAGTCCCACAAATGAAATACACCAATCACGGGCTAAAAAGATTCACAGATCTTTTATTACTGTACAGTGTACAAAGCAAAACAGATAGCTATCTGGCTCCCAACACCCCGTGATGTGTACCAGCCGACAGGGAGAGGTGAGAGTGTTGGACATCTAAACATGTGTGCTTTTATACAATTCATGTAATAGTGTCCAGCCTCTCTTCACGTTAATAATTTGTGGTCTAGAGTTTGTGCCTAGTTCACATACAGATTATACAATATTATGCAAAGGATTACATAGGTTTCCATTTCCATGAAGGCACAATCGTGATGTATGTTCTCGGATCCCGCAGTAAGCCTTGTACAATGTTCCTTTACAATACAGCTAACCGATGCAGTTGGCTATCTGACAGCCTAAACATTAACAGAACTCAAAGTTTGGGAGGCTTGGTTGCAAGTTGAAAACATTGTCCACCATTTTAGAATGAAGAACACATGAGTAGAAATCAAAATGGCGGATGAATCTTAAAATGGCGGCGAAGTTAACCCAAAAATCGGAAATTTGCAACGCGGTTTGCCATGTAGCGCGAGTAGGCTTAGGCCAATATAAATACTAAGGAGGCACTATATAATTACTGTTTAACAAACCCTTCTTTTGGCCTAAACCAAGAGCTTCACTAAAATTATTCGCTTTACACGTAACTCCCCGTTTCAATGTCCATACTTCCTGAATCACTTTCATCGGATATATCAATTGCCATTAGATCTTTGACAGTAATATCCTTCATTACAAAAACATTAGTCATCTTCTCAGGTGTGTGTATTTCAGTCCTAATGTTCCTACAGTTTGCGCACAACATCTCCCTAACATCGAACATATGGCAGGAAGACATTGGGCCTCCTTACGAGAATGGAGGTATTAGCTCCATGGCTGCCTCTGTTCCGGGCTCCATTACTGGGTTCCTGCAATGGGGACTTACCGAGTTACTCTGAGATAGGAGGACCCGGTCATTTCTCCTTGCAGGAATCCATCCCCATTCCCATTTCAGCCCCCATAGGGCTTAATGGGAATGGGGAGGGAGGTAATAACGGGCAGATTACATCTGGCCCGTTATTGCCTCCCTCTTCACCTCACGGGACCCGGAAAGCACGCTTGGTTTTACCAGGCGTGCGATCCAGGTCCTGCGATTGGAAGCTCGTAATCGGCGCTCCCGGAATGAAGGGGTCCGGTCCCGTACCGGCCCCCTTCATTACGGGAGCGCCAGCCTTATAATTAGGCCCATTGTTTGCAACAACAACAGAACAAGAAAATACCAAGGATTACCATTAAGACTGAAATAAGTTTCCATCCCCAAGACCGTAAAAAGTCCCAGAACCAATTACTAAGATCCCAATTTTCCTCGGGAACATGCACTTCTGTACTTAGGATGTGCAGATATTGTATTGCCTTGAATATGGTCGGGGAGGAATCAGGGGTGAAAACGCAACAAGCAGATCCCACCAATTTACATACTCCACCATGCTCAGCCAGGATGACGTCTAACACCATCCGGTTCTGTAGAGCCACTAATCTAATTGCTTTCTGTTCTAGCGTCATGTTGTAGAATATGTCGGTGGTCCGGTTGATGGTTCTCTCCAATATTCTTGCTAGTCTCCTAATATCCTCGGAATTCATGATCTGACCCCAAAATGGCACAAAAGATTTCGCTACATCATACATGACTTGAGAAGGCGTATCACCGTTCTCGTCCCGCCTTGGATGAGCCCTAGAGACCGCAGAGGTGCTAGCTACATATACCCCTGGTAGCAAGATACCCAAATAACAAGTACCTTTCCAATCCCTAGGTAGCCACAGATAAGCTTCATTACCGCAAATGAAATAAACAGGATCACCTACATACAAAGGTCTGTCCTCACTAGTCAAGTTCGCAATATTAGTACAACCCTCAAAAGTACCAATTGACTAAGAACCATTCCTTTGTATGCAGAAGGAAACAGAGTTGGGGCTATGATTGATAGTATAGGACGGAGGCGTAGCATCCCGGTTGCCTACGGGAGCCATATTGAAAGAGAGTAATGATTGAAAAGGTCTAGATAGTCTATTGGAAGGCCGAATAGAAGCAACATTAAGCGTGCTCCTATTTGCAAAAAGAGAGCATCCCAGAGGCATCAGGACTTGCCTTTCAAACTCATTCAAATTAGTCCCGTCAAGATGCTATTGTTCCACCGACCAAAGAATAACACCCTTAGAGAGGCATAGCATGCAGTAGTTGGAGGCAAGGGATGCATATACCAGCCCAACCCTTTTTCCCCGTGTTGCGGCAAATGTGAACAGATCCAACAATTAGTTCTATTCAGGATTGCACGAGTCACATTCATAATGAACAGAAGTGTATTATTGTGATAACTCTGTCTGTGTTGGGAATCCCTAGGAGATAGAGTGTGCAGATGCACAAAAGGTGTAGACATAGTGGGAACACTCTTGGTAGGTAAAAATGTTTCAAGTGGATGCACCCCTTCAATGTACCAAAACCCAAGAGCAATTACTACTGTCAGACCGGTTAACATAATTACAAGGAAACAATACATCCTCAAAGACCATGTATTTTTCTGTCCAATGTCTTTGTTAGCCACACAATCGATCGGTTGCTCCGTATGAGTAGAGATAGCGACAGGCATTGTTTCTCAAAGCTCTTTCCCGAAAGATTCCTGCAATAAACACCGTAGTTTGTTTGCTGGTGATCTCCTGATCACGTGATCTTGATTGAAGCCACTTACTTATGTTTCAGCGCAAAAAATGGCAAGGGACAATGCTCAACAGTTGTTTCCTGTGGGCACAGCCATGCTGTGCAGTAAGTCTAGTGCCGTGGATGCAGATTGTACCTTAAGACTCCAGGTGCTGCGTGATCTGTGAACAGCATGTCATTGGTTCCTGATGGAAGTGGTGAAACAGAGGTAAGGTCGTTCAAAGGTGCAGAAAGATCAGAAGAAGAATTCAGAGACAAAGCAGCAGTCTCCTCAGGCCCCACAGGCTCAGGAAGAGTCTCCAAAATACCCTTGGTGTTGTTCAAGACCGATTGGTCATCAGAAACAGAGCAGGTGGTTTTCTTCTTTTCTTCTTCGTCGTGTGGCAAAGGGAAAGGTATCCTCTTGATGTGTGTCGCATGTATCCAATGTCGTTTTCCAGCTACTCGTACAGCAGTCTGTGTGGCCAACAGGACCTGGAATGGTCCTCTCCAACACGCTGCAAGGCTGGATGCTCTCTCAAATGACTTCGGGAGCACCCAGTCGCTGGGTAGAATTCTGTGACATGGCCCCTCGTATATTTAACTGGGAGGGCTTCTCGCACCTGTTGATAAATCTAATACAAGTTTTGAGTTAACTGGTCACAGTATTCAGAAAGAAGCAAACACTCTACATCCTTTAATTGCTTTGGCTTGGGCAGGCTCCAAATGGTAGCTGGCCTCCCATCACAATTTCATATGGGGAGAGCACAGTTCTAGTCTGTGAGGTTGTCTGCATGGACAGCAGTGCTATAGGTAAAGCGTCTGGCCATTTCAAATTACTGCTCGCAGACCTTGGCAATTTTAATCTTCAAGATACCATTGTGGCGTTCTACAAGTCCAGCACTTTGAGCATGTCTAGCCAAGTGGAACCATTTATCAATCTGTAATCCTGCGCATACTTGCAGAATAACAGCAGCATTAAAATGTGGACCATTATCCGACCAGATGACCCTTGACAAACCAAACCTGGGAAAATATTCCTTAAGCATGGTTTTCGCCATTGTCATTGCTCTAGCATCTTTCAGAGGGAAGGCTTCAACCCACTTGCTAAAGGCACAAATGATTACCAGGACATATTTGTAATTATTACAGTGCTCCATCTCGATGAAGTTGAAATGAATTACTTCAAAAAGCACAGCCGGGGGAACCAAAACTACCCTCGGTGTAATTCTGGACAAAACGCTCAGCATTTTTTGAGATGTTAACATTTACCCAGACAGATTTGAACATTTTGCAGATTTTCCTAGCACATATATGAGTGGGACCATGGGCCATTGTGATCATGTTGGTGACATATGCATCCATCTTCCTTTTGAATTATCTACCCAACACCCATCATCATCCAACATCGCCAAACCCTCAACCCATTATTTAAGTTCTTCTAGATTGGCATCAGCTTGAATATTCTTTATCGAGTCACTTGTACTGTAGATGAAGGGCTTCTACAGTACAAATGTTTGTGGCTTCCTTTGTGACCTACTTTTTTGAGTATAAATCAGTAGCAGTCTTTTAGCTATCCTGTCAGCAAAAGTGTTCCCTTTCCCTACATCATCTACTACTTTCTGATGTGCCGCGCATTTCATGATTGCTAGTTGAGTAGGAAGCGCTAGAGCTGAGAGTAGCTGAACTATCAAGGTGCCATGTTGGATTTTGGTTCCATGTGAGGTCAAGAAACCTTGTTCTGCCCATAGTCTACCGAAGTTGTGAACCACCCCAAAGGCATACTGGCGGTCAGCAAATATATTCACTCTAAGCCCTTTGGAAAGTTCACAAGACCGAGTCAGTGCAATAATCTCTGCGGCCTGTGTGGAGGTATGCAAAATTATCTTGGTTTCCATGATCATGCTTAGTGTAGTGATGGCATAGGAAGCAGTGGATGTACCATCCGGAAGTTTGAAGCAGGAGCCATCACAAAACAGCTCCCCTTGTGGATCATTCAGAGGTGTATCTTTCAAATCAATCCTGCCTTTAGTTTCTTGTTCTGTGGTATAAAGACAGTCATGTGACATTTCGTCACTTCAAGCAATATCTTGCGGGACAGGTAACAATTCAGCCGGATTCAATACACAACACCTTTTAATTTGAATATGAGGTGCAAATAGGAACAGTTCATATCTTGTTAATGGTGCGGAAGTAAGGTGTTGCATTTGCATTCTATTTAATAGAACGTCTACAGAGTGAGGTACCAACACGGTTAAAGTATGGCCTAGGACCATACCCTCACTCTGCTTTACAGACGCAGCAGCAGCAGTGACCGCTCTCAAACATCTCGGCAAGGCGCATGCAACTTGATCAAGTGTGGAGGAAAAATAACCGCAGTCTATTCTTCCCCCCATGTTCCTGCATTAACACAGCCAAAGCACATCCATCACGTTCATGCACATACAACTCGAAGGCCTTATCATAATTTGGTGTGCCCAAAACTGGTGCTGAACCCAGTGCAGTCTTGAGCAGATCAAAAGCTTTCTGTTGTTCCAAGTTCCACGGTAGTGGCAAAGAAATGCCCTTCTTTGTCAATGCCAACATTGGTTTGATCACTAGTGAGAAATTAAAGATCCACTGTCTACAGTAAGAAGCCATTCCTATCAAGGCTCTGACTTCCTTCTGTGTATTTGGTACAGACATGCTAGAAATGCTCTTAATTTGTTCAGGTGTCAATCTTCTTCCCTCCTTTGACAGGAGATAGCCTAAATGGGCGACCTCCTGTCGACAATACTGAAACTTTTTCAATGAAGCTTTATGCCCATGCTCTGCTAAATGAATAAGCAATAACGCAGTGCCTTCCTTGCAAGCACTTTCTGTGTCTGCAGCTAAGAGAAGGTCGTCGACATACTGTAGCAATGTAAAAGTAGACGGCAACTCAAGTGTATCGAGCTGCTCTTTCAAAGCCCTACTATAGATGCTCGGACACTCCGTGTACCCTTGTGGCACACGGGTGAATGTAAACGAGCGTCCCCCTAGGGTGAACGAAACAAATATCTACTATCCATGTGTATGTGAATGCTAAAGAGGGCATTCTTCACATCCACCACGCTGAAATGAGTAACAGAAGCTGGAATCATTGTTAGTATTGTCGTTAGATCAGGCACAATTGGAAATTGTGGAGGAACAATCTTATTGATAGCGTGCAAATCAATAATGAAATGGAAAGGAATTGCAGTATCCCCTTTCTTATACACCAGTAACATTGGGCTATTGCACAAACTTCCTGCAATTTCTTCAATTACTCCACGATGTACAGAGTCAGAAACTATACATTTCAAAGCTTGCTCACCATCAACTGAAATCTTATATTGTGGAATTCCTGGCAACTTAACTCCTGGTTTCAAAACCATTTTAAAAGGCTCAATTTGCAAAATACCAACATCATTGTCGTCAATCGCCCACAAACACGCCGGAACTTCACTAAATTCTGGCGGCAAAGGTCTCAGAACATTGCTGTGGTGAAATTGTCAAATGCACTCCATCTGAAGAACAATGAATTACCGCATTTAATTCTTTCAACAGATTCAACCCCAACAAATTCTCTCCACAGTTCGTTGTTATAAACGGACAGTAATCCGTAAATGGACCCAGTGAAATCGGTACCGGCAGAGAAACCGGACAAACCACTGGCATACCAGAAAACCCTACAGAAACATTATTCTGCCCTGACAGTGGAATGTCTGGAACCCGTGAATGATCAATGGAACACTTCTGTGCTCCTGTATCTATCAAACATAGATGCTCCCTATTCCCCACCTTCATCTCAACGTAGGGCCCTTTCTGATTAACAGGAATAGGTGTCGGTTCCAGACCCTGCTTCGGGCTGTCCTAACGGTACAATATATCATCAAAGACAAGATCTTCATAAAGATAGGCAGTTGAAGGATAATCAAAGATATTTCTGCTATCTACACTAGGTTGCTGATCATCTTGCGAGACAGACTGAGAATTTTGAGCCAACTGACTTCTACCAGGACCCCCTACCCCAGGGCGGCCTCTGGATCGTCTACCCATGCCATCATATATGTTATTCGACCTTTGCTGGAGGATCGGGCATTGTGCTCACCAATTACCCTCTTGTCTGCAATAAGCACATTGGTTCGCGTGTACAGGACCCAACGGCATATTACTTTGTGGAACGAACTGACCTTGAAACTGTGTACTTCAGCCTCTAGGCCCTCTGACCATCTGTTGGAATAATACCTTTGTTTTTAGATCTCCGCTTTTCTTTTCAATCCTTTCTTTCTCATTGTTGTCTCTATTCTCATAATACTGAGCCATATGCAATACCTCGGACTGTGATTTAGCTTCCAAGCACTCTCAGAAGTCCCTATTCGAGCGCCATCTGAAAGAACAAAGAAATATCGAGACTGAGTACCACAAAGGAAATACACCAATCACGGGCTGAAAAGATTCACAGATCTTTTATTACTGTACAGTTTACAAAGCAAAACAGATAGCTATCTGGCTCCCAACAACTTGCAATGTGTACCAGATGACAGGGAGAGGTGTGAGAGTGTTGGACATCTAAACATTCATGCTTTTATACAATTTGTGTAATATTGTCCAGCATCTCTTCACATTAATAATTTGTGGTCTAGAGTTCGTGCCTAGTTCACATACAGATTATATATCAGGCAACAATCCACGCACAAACATATCCACAAACAATCTGTCCCTATCTCGGTGCTTAAATTCTGCCCGCTAAAATCTGAGAATACTTGTTCGAACCGATTAAAGAATTCAGTAGCACCTTGATTTTCCTTGGGTACAAGCAGTGAGTTTGTCCCAAACAATACTTCTCTCAGGAATTAAAGTCTTCAATTTTGCTACTATTCTATCTGGCAAAGTCAGTATTACCTGTGGTGGTCTTTCGCCAGCTGTCCTTTCTCCATCTAACCTTACCAAGTTAACCCATGTGTCACTTAACCCTGCTGGATCATCTACAGTCCTAATCTGTTTCCATAAATCAGCAGGTAGGAGCACAGGAAACAACAAGTCTATATCACCCAGAGTAAAAATTATCAAGTACAAGGCAGATTCTATTTCTGTGTAAAACCCTGTTGGATTTTTCCTAATGTCTGGAATCAACTGTATAATAGTATTCATTTCCTGTCTTGAGAACGGGACATGAACAAACTGTGATACGTAGTGAGCTGCAATATCATAAGCTGCTGCACCCGTTGCAACATTAGCCAGAATCTCCACTTTGGGAACAAATGTCGGAGGAACCTATCTCATAGGCAACTGAGAAGTAGGCAACTCCGAACGTTTACTAAGCAACAGAGCAAAATCGAGCGCTAAAGTGGTGGAAGTAGTATCAGGCGCAAAAGCTCTCTTATAGATATTCAATAATTCTGCAGGTCAACAAATCTTTTTCTTTATACATTCATCCTGCAGATATTCTACCATTACCTGTAACACTTTCCTCTGCATTTCTGGAGTATAGTGACTATACGTATCATATACTTCGATGGGAGATATCGACATATCTGAAATCCATCTAAGCGGATCCCTTGTGCAAATTCGCGTTTCTTCATTCGTTGACTTACAAGGAGGAGGGAATCGTTTCTGCAAGTAAAAAGCATCCAAACTATCACCATCTATTTCATCATTCTGCAACCGTTCTAACTCCCTTCTAAACTCAAAAACCCTCTCGACATGTTCATGTACTTTCTCTGCAGTATCCCTTGAATAAGCTAAAACATTCAAATCCCTCAACCCTTGTGGGACATCTGTGTCCGTCAATCTATTCCACATTACAGCCAAATGTATCCCCATCCCTTCAATAAAGAAATGTTTCCATTTGGGAATACTTTCTAGATTAGAGAGTGTAGGTAAGACAGTAGATCGTTCACCTTTCTCTACACATTGCTTAGCCCATGCATTCAAATTTATCCTCGTCTCTTTAGAAACTGTGTTCCGAGTTACAGTTTTTGATTCATCACTCGCTCCTTAATCAGCTACAAGCAGAGCAGAACCACTTGGGAAAGAAAGAGTAGACAAATCTTGTACAGCAGGTAGTGGAGACACTACTACGGGCACCAAAGATGGATCTATTGGAACAGTAACAGTCGGTAAAGGTGAAGGTACAGGCGTAGGAACAACGACAGGAAGCAGAGCAATGACTGGCGGCGGAGGATCAACAGAAAAAACACAAATTGCTACGGGAGGAGGAATGACAGCAAGAAGAGGTAAGACAGCAGGATGAGGTACATAAGGAGGTGGTGCAGTGGCACCAGGCCTACGCTCATTTAAAAGTTTATCAATTAGCTCATCTGAGGCATGAAAATCTTTAGACGGATATATTTTCTGTATACCAAGTTGTAAAGCTCTATCCATGTTTCTATCAGACTCTGACTGTTTTTGTTGATCATATAAATAATAATGCCTTTTCTGAGTTTGACATGTGTCGACGTGTATGCTTCTCTTTACTGTTAAGTTGATGCATAGCTTCCTTTTTCCAATTTTGTATTACATCCAATGCTGCAGGTCTAGCTTTTTTCTTTAACAATATTGATTCTAAATACTCTATTCGGGCAATCTCGAAGCTACTATTGATTCTGAACTTCGGAAGCATGTCTAGTTTGTCTGTGCCAGATATCATTGAATACTATACTACCAAATCCATACTTATAGTACGTAGTACATGCCGCGACCCCTCCTGTGATGCCGGATGGCCAAATTCCAAAGATTGTCTGTCTCTGCGGAGTAACGCCCTGAAACAGGCAGACAATTTCCCAGGCATGTCAGATTACTGGTGTTACCTGGCACTGATTGCGCTCACGAGTACAATACTACAACCAAATATCAGGATACTTAGGAAACGGGGCACGACTCACCTGATTCAAAGGACTAAGGGAGGTCGGATCGGATTACAAAGGACAACAAAGGACCCTCGTGATTGGTGATTTTGGCAAAACTGCCCACCTCGATATATGGACCCTCGTCCAGATGCCGCCTCGGACCGCGTGCTCACCATCCAGGGATCGGATCGTGCAGTACTGTTGAGGTGTCGCGTCTCATCCATGAAGGGGCCCCCTTTCTCACCATCCGATCCCGGCCCGATAGCCGCGTCAACTCTTCAACAAGGTGGCATCAATCTTGAGGGTCCCTATTCGAGCGCCATCTGAAACAACAAAGAAATATCGAGGCTGAGTACCACAAAGGAAATACACCAATCACGGGCTAAAAAGATTCACAGATCTTTTATTACTGTACAGTTTACAAAGCAAAACAGATAGCTATCTGGCTCCCAACACCTTGCAATGTGTACCAGATGACAGGGAGAGGTGAGAGAGTGTTGGACATCTAAACATTCATGCTTTGATACAATTTGTGTAATATTGTCCAGCCTCTCTTCACATTAATAATTTGTGGTCTAGAGTTCGTGCCTAGTTCACATACAGATTATACAATATTATGCAAAGGATTACATAGGTTTGCATTTCCATGAAGGCACAATGGTGATGTATGTTCTCGGATCCCGCGGTAAGCCTTGTACAATGTTCCTTTACAATACAGCTCGACCAATGCAAACGCTTGAGGTTTGTTCTTCATTGTCCCAATTTTTATACAAGGGTGAGTCTTGTGAGTGCAGACAACACTTAAACAACAGTTCATGTGAAGCACAAGGTCTCATTACTCAGTCTAAAAAGTTGGCTCTCGGACAGCCTAAAAATTAACAGAACTCAAAGGTCGGGAGGCTTGGTTGCAAGTTGAAAACATAGTCTACCATTTTAGAATGAACAACACATGAGTAGAAATCAAAATGGAGGATGAAACTTAAAATGGCTGCGGAGTTAACCCAAAAATCGGAACTTTGCAACACGGATTTCCGTGTAGCACAAGTAGGCTTAGGCCAATCTAAATACTAAGGAGGCACTATATAATTACCAATTAACGCTACATACACAATCAGTATGCTACAGTGAACTGATGTCTTTTTTTACCGTTCCTCGTGATAATGTCCTGTGGCTGAAAACAGTAACTTGTAAACACATTTTGTTATTTACTGGTTATGTAGAACCCATGTATTTACTGTTTTCATGCCTACAAGACTAACGTGATACTTAGCAAATGCGAACCTGACAACTACTGGCTTTGCTGATGCTTGTTATGTATGAAACAGGAGGTATGCTGTTCCCCGTGCATTGTGATGCTTGTTATGTATGATAGGAGGTATGCAGTTCCTCTGTGCATTGTGATGCTTGTTATGTGTGATACAGCGGGAGGTATGCTGTTCACCCGGTGCTTTGTGATGCTTGTTATGTATGATACAGTAGGAGGCATGCTGTTCCTGTGTGCATTGTGATGCTTCTTAGGCATGATACAGTAGGAGGTATGCTGTTCCTCTCTGCATTGCATTCGGCAGCGTTCTACCTGAGGGACACTGATCCGTTTATTCTTCAATCAAAACTAAACTTTGTTCCTGATGTTCACCTGAATTCTTCCCGGCTACCGTGTACAGGGCATCAGACGTTCCAGAGGTATTTAGGTGGCAACCTGTCATTTTTCTGGCAGGAAATAGAGCTTGGGCATCAAAAGATGGCCAAGTGGGGGGTTCTCCCCTCCCTGAAAGTACTAGGAAAATACATACATCATGCATGCGTGGATTTTTAAAAAAACGTCACTTGTGGTGCTGCACTTTGTGAAGTGTCATGCCACCTTTTACTGAGGATGGCCCCTTAAACATTAGGGTGATATGTGCATTGAGATTCTCTCTTTTTGTCTTTTTCTCAAGCATGATGGACTAGGTATAACACAGAGCTCGGGTGTAGTCTAATTCAGTTAAATAGCAACACTTTAATTTTAGGGTTGCGATTGGCACCTTAGCAGTTGACGGTTTCGTGATGGGATGATCATGGGTGTTCTGGTGTTTGATTGAGAGTTGGCACCTCATCTTAGTTTACTGCAGCGCCAAGCTAGTATATTTAAATAAGGCAGGGAGGATTGTATGGGGCACTTGTGTTGTGGTGTATCTGTCTTTGTTTGTTGTGTAGTGCTGACAAAGTGTTGCATTATGATTTTGAACCTTTTGTTTATTTATTTAAAGTGTTTCTCTACTGCATTCTCTTTAATTCTTTCTTCTCCTAGTGATATTGAGTCAGATAGAGGAGAGTAACAAGAAAGGAAGACTCCAATGAAAGAATGGGCGGCACTCCAAGATGAAACTTCCGCTGTCCAGACAAGTGGTCGACTGTAAATTGGTCGAAAGACAAATGGTCGACGTAATGTGGTCAAAAACCAAATGGTCGATTTTTTTTTTATTTATTTATGTATTTTTTTGGTTTTCGTTTAGGGAAAAAAAGGGTTATTTTAGAAAAAAAAGGGTTTGGGGGGCATCCCTTCCCCCCCCAAAAAAAAAGGGGTGGAAAAAAAAAAACAACATTCAACCATTTGGCTTTCGACCAAATTGGTTCGACCATTTGTCCAGTCGACCAAATTTTTTCGACCAAATGTCTGGCAACCGAAACTTCCATCAATGGTTGTTTTTAATCCATGGTGCAATGCAGCCCCTTAACAACAAAGCGTTTCACCCTCACACGGGCTTCATCAAACTTAATGATAAAAAAAGAGAAACACATACATATACCTAATAGATAGTCCATCATTGGTTTTCATTATCCCAGGTCATATGGTAAGAAAAGGCACAGAAGAAGCCATCTTGGAATGGTGTTACAATGCATTAAGCCACTCCCATTCCATCACTGTATTAAGCAATACAAAAATAAAAGCAAAAACACATTCTAAATGTTATAAAATGTATCATTTAGATTTATACCAATCAAAGATTCAACATTGCATGATTATGTCTACTAGGTATACTAAAGTGCAAATGCATAAAGTGTTGTACACATTCACAATTAGATGAACTGGTGGTGGTTTGGCATGCGGTTTGGAACTAGGTCTTAGCCGGGTGTTAGGGAGAATTCTGTTTAGGCTGAATTTCCTAACCTAGTGAGTCCCCCAGCAGCTTTGCTGGATTTCGGGAGTTTGTTTTTTCCATCCTGCCAAGAGTGTGACTCTTTATCTCCCACTCTTGGACATGTATGTGTGTAATTCCTTTGAATGTCAATGTGTTCTATGGGCTATGGGGTCTTTTACCCCATAGGGTCTCATATGGTTTTCTATGTGTGTTACACCACACCCTACGTGCCGTAGCACTGGGGTGTCCTAGCGGACCCCCACCCTAGGCTCCATACCTGGGGACTGACTACTGTCTCCCCGGACGTGTAAAGTCACCATTGGCTTTACTAGACCTAAATTTACTAACAGAACTAGTACAAACCATCTTATTGTGGACGTACTAGTAGGGGTAATTCGATTACTCCTGGATCTGTTATTCGAGGGGGCACTGTCCCGTCCCCCCTCGTTGAGTTTTGGCTGGTGGCAGTGGAAACTACTTGTTATGTTCGACCCCGAACATAACCCGATGGGATTCGTCCCATTGTTGGAGATTGATACTTTTTCTCGTTAATCTCTAACGTACCACCGGTCTACTTATCTTAAATAAGTTTATCGGATGGTATTTTCTACCAGAACTCGGTTTGTAAAATGGCGTCTGTGTTCGTCTCTGTGACTCCTAAACCAAGGGTTGAGCCCTTTGTTCCACTTTTGGCGGGCTCTGTACAGAGACCCTCCAAAGTGGTGCCATTCTGTCTGGGTTACCACAGAGGTGTGGGAGGGGGTTTAGGCACCCTGGACCGAGTTGCCTTGCCAACTCCGGTCGCACTCTGGAGTGATTGGCCCAAGTGGTGAGCCTCCCCGCTCACCACTTAGCATGTGTTGATTGACAGCTAGGCTGAATGAATGGGGGTTTTCTGCATAAAAGCAGGGCTTTTGGGACTGGATCTTGAGAAGTCGCCACAGGACCTAAGAATCCGACGAGGGTAAAGCTGAGCCGACCTGCATGACGACACCTCCGGTGGAGCCCTGCAGAACCGACTCACCACTTCCCGACGACAGAGGAGATCTCCCTGCCGGAGAGTCTCTTCCCTGACTGGTGGGAACAACCAGTCCCCTTTGCTTTTTATTCGCCTCAGGACGCAGTGGTCGAATTGCCCGTGCAGAGCACCTCGGCAACCGGATAGCCACTACCCCTGTACCGCGACCAAAAGGTGGTGCCTTGTGACAGAGCACTCCGCGGCTGGTCTCTTCCCTGGTGGTGCACCAGACTTCACTTTTCTTCGACGACGAGAACATCTCTACTCTTGGCAAAGACCCGACGTGCATCCACCACTAGGAACAACTGCCCCCGCCGGAGCGGCCCTCCACAACAAGGTACCGCGTCCGCCTGGCTTCCTTTTCGATCGGTTCGAGTGAGGTGTCTTAATCTTCTCCTTTCCGTTGGGTCGCCTCCAAGCTTTCTCACGTATTGTTCTGAACTGGTTCAATCTGCCGATAACAATTTGCTACAAAGACTCGAACGCATTTCCACTAGAGACTTTCGGGACATATCGCCTTGCCTCTCTCCGAGTGGGCCTGGCCTCTGAACTTTATGATCTATTGTGGTTCTTACCTTCTTGCCTTGCATTTTTCCCGTGAAGTATTGAACTGTGTTGATTTCATAACCTGCCTATTTTTCTCTCCCGTCCTAACTAATATTAGAGTGCCATCTAGGTTGAGGCATACTCCTCTGTCTGTAAAAAAGTGGTGCCGGTAAAACCTAGACTTGTCGAAATATTGCTAGGAGGATTGATTATTTCTTCTTCGTAGAGTAACTGTATTTGATTTGTTTGCCGTGATAGTACCTTAGTGTTTTTATATAGATGTTTCGTTATGAATAAATACCTTAACATCTTTACAATGAGCCTCGTTGCGTGTTTGCTTGTCTTCCTGTGAAGAATTGCCCTATCTTGTATACTCCACATACTGCTTAACTCTTCTTGAGGGAAGTCTGACTGCTCAGCCACAGCTACCAATAGTGAATCTGTGTGGTACAGACTGCTACCAAGTGGGTTTACTACCAAACACCTGTAGTCCTAAACCTTTTGCAGTGGTCCCAGAGGGAACTGCACAGGTTTCCGCCTAACACCGGGATGGAGCAAGTGTAATTCCCAAAGGGTGAGGAATGTGGTAACATTTCATTGAGCCAGTGATGAGGCGAGCCACACCATGGTGAGTTGCTTTGATGGGGTCCAGGTGAGCAGCCAGAAGCCCTGCCAGGAAGGCATTACCCTGATGGTATGGGAGAGCCTAAGGATCTGCACCACCATTCGTGAATTTTGTAGCAGGAGGAAGGGGTTAATCTTGTGAACTAGAGAGAATGACTAACACTAGTATTATGAGACCACACCCATCAGGGTTGCTGATAGGGCTCATGGGACCACAGCCCTCTGAGCTGTTGGTATGATATCAGGAGCCCTTGAGGCATGAAGGCTGCTGGCACCATGATAGACTGACTCTGCATTAGGGCCTTGGCATTGGGATGCAATGCAGTATCGCCCATGATGGGGGGAAGGCGGTAGGTAGACTCAAGGTTACTGCTGTGTCGGGGCTTATCGAGAAGTTAGGTCTTGCAATCAGGTGCAGCAGGGGAACAAGAAGCAGAAGACGGACTAACGACGGAATAGGTAATGGATTGAGTGCGACCCGTCGTAACATCGTCTTCCCAGGATTAGAAGATCAACTAAGGCTCAGTGATACGAAAACCCATTGTCATCAGGGGGTTTCCTACAAAAGAAAGTGATTTGGGGGCGGATTTTAGGTTGCTTCTGGATGTTTAGAAATGGACGTGCAAAGGAATAGAACTGTCTCTGTCCCTTGAAACTCCTGTGTGTGCTCTGCTTCTTCCACGCTGTCAATAAAGCCCAAGTTACCTGCAACCACGATTCCCCGGCCCCATCTGTGTGTGCGCCCCTATAACAAGATACAACCAATTCATCTTATCCATAATGCACTTTGTGCATTCCAGGTAAAGGATTTCATGGGTGCATGATACAGCTGTATGATATCTTCCAGCAGGTGTAACAAATGGAATCCTAGGGAATTAGCTAATGAGCAGGCCTATTCCATTGGAGTATTTGCATTTGTTATTTATATAGCTCCTTAATCCAAAGCTCTTAACATAGCAAAAAGAATAAAACGGTCCAATAGTAAACATAGGAATATATTAGTAAATGCTGCATGCAAAGGGTCATTTGAAGGGGCCGTTTCCTTTTTTTTTTTGCAAAGCGGAGTGTACCAGTGAAGAGTAAAGGCGATTTGGCCTTCAGTTTTGCAGTACGCTTTGTAAATGCATAAAATTTCATGCACGTGATCAAACAGCCCTTACATGCCAATGTGGTGGTCCCCGGCCTGCAAGTGCCTTCTGATTTAAAATGCCCACGTTAGGCTTTGGATGCTAATAGATGTCCAATGCTCAACACACCTGCCATGTGATGCATGCAGCAGAGAATGACCACCTGGGTATAGGATCTCAGTAGCTGGCACGTGGAAAAAGGCTGGCAAGTTCCCAGGAAAGATGCAAAACAGTTGTCTTTATGAAAGCTCGTTTACCATTGCCTCCACCTGGGCGCCTGCGTGTTTATCGGTCCCACTTAAAATCACAGGCTAGTTTTGTAGCACAGGGGACCGTTGATGGCCACTTCCTCCGGGTCTTTGGTTAGATCTGACCCTTCAGCACCTTGGACAGCTAACCTCCAACTCCAAAAGCTTTATGAAGTCACACGTAAGGGGTTCTTGCCACGGAATCATTATTCACTCACTCTGCAAGGGAAACTACTAAAATATACATGGCCTGTCCCTTTCATAGTGAGATTCCCGCGCGAACGTTCCCCGATCCTTCCCTCTTCTTTGAGGTTAATAGGAATGCCACCTTCAGTTTGCGCCCTGCAGAGATTCGCAAGGCCTCAGGGCCTCTATTGATTGCTTCTCGGTTCACCCTTTATTTCACTTCTAGTTCCACATGATGGTTTTTTGTACTTTCTCAGATTGACACAGGTTATCCAGAGAATCCCACGGGGCTGCAGTGAAGGCACAAGTTTAGTTGAGCACGTACTGAGGCAATAGCTGCTCAGACTGCTCAGTGAGTTAAGTGCTCTGCCAGATATCTGTGCTCATCCTGCTGGACTGGACACAACCTTTGAATCTTGGAGAGGCCAGTGCAATCCTTACTCCTTCTGAGGATGATAAATGGAACAATGTTATTATTGTTATATTTATTAATACTTGCTACCAAAGTGCTTAGAAGCCAGAGGTATGGGGCATGTAGAGCTATCTCAAAGACTTTGGGCCTCATTATGACCCAGGCGCTAAGTGTTTAACGGTGCCTTAAAAGGCGCGGCGCCGTTAAACACCTAGCGCCTAATTACGAGGTCCCTTTGCGGGACCCGACCTTAACGGCTGGTTTTACCAGCCGTTAAAGTAGGGACCCGCAAAGGGACCTTGGTGCTAATTACGGTACCGCAATTTGCGGTACCGTAATTAGCGCCTTCCCCATTCCCATTGAGCCCTATGGGGCAAAAATGGGAATGGGGAAGGGCCATGGTGGCATGGGGAGTTACCGCCCCACCAACCTCGGAATGGGGTGGTAATTCCCCATTCCGCTATGGCGGACTCCGGCATGGACCATGGTGCTAATAGCACCATTGTTTAGCGCCGGAGTCCTAATGAGGCCCCATTACAATTAGTAGTTGACTTTGTTACAGTATTCATGGTGGGCGTAGCCTAGGTATACACAATAACAATATTAGTGTGTAGTGCATGGAAAGACCTCAAGTGGGTGAACTTTTGTTTGGTATTGCAGCCATATGATATAGTACATATAGTGCCCGATTGCAGGGGCGCATGTTACAGGAAATATGAGCTCCTGTACATAGAAGCGTAGGGCGTGCAGGGCCAGTTTGACACCCCATTAAAGAGAGCGGTATGTGTTGAGGTACGCTGGATGAGCCACAGCCTTGCATTACTTGCGGATAAAACTTAAGTCCGCCCCCCTGAATTCCAGATTCTAGCAGGACTCGCTGACAGCCAACCTACAGTGGGGGTTTGGGTATGATATGATAGTTTATTTATATAGCACCTATACACAATGTGTTTCAAAGCGCTTTAAGGCAAGGGAGGGAACAAGGGAATATCCAATGACATTCTTACAGGCCATGAACAGTAAGGATGTGAAATTTACTATCGTACTCGGCCTGACGACATTTCAGATAGCGCAAGAGCTAAGACATAGATAAGGAAGGAAGGGGGAGAGTGGGAAGGAAATGGAAACAGACAGGCGACTACCGTATTAGGCCTGACGACATTTCTGGTAGAGCCGGAGAAAAACAAAAGGTGAGGGAGGGGGATGCAGAAAGGGATGAGAGGAACAAAACAAGCGACTATTGTACTAGGCCTGGTGACATTTCAGATAGTGCAAGAGCTAAGACGTAGATAAGGAAGGGAGGGGATAGTGGGAAGGAAATGGAAACAGGCAGGCAACTACCGTACTAGTCCTGACAACATTTCTGGTAGACCCAGAGGAAACAAAAGGTGAGGGAGAGGGGTGCAGAAAGGGAGGGGAGGAAAAAAACAAGCGACTATTGTACTAGGCCTGGTGACCTTTCAGATAGGGCTGGAGTGGGCGGGGGGAAACAAGTAAGCGAAGGGGGGAGGAGACAGACGAGGTTGCTATCATACCAGGTCCAGGGACAATTCGGATAGAGTAAGTGCATATAAGAAAGTAAGGGGAGGAGGGGAGGAGATAGGAAAACGACGAAAGGGAAAGGAGGAGAGAACAGAGAGTAAGCAGTCAAAAAGAGTGGAGAAGCAAGAGGGGAGAGCCATTATGTAGATGGAATTGTGCTCTGTGGGCCAATCAGAGTCCCTGAATGAGCAGCCTGAACACGTGGCTGTCCACTCTGCAAATGGAGATTGAAAAGAGGGTGGACTAGAATCTTTCTTAAAGCCTCTCAGAGGAAGGTCCACACCTCAGAGGATAGCTTAGCCAGAGACCGCCAAGGGGAGCATGTGACCAGTGAGGCCAATGGGAAATGAGAGGAGTGTTGAGAGGACTTAGGCTTGGCTATAAAAGCCAATCCAGCACATAGGAAATTGAAAGGTGTTGGGCTGTGGAGCGGTGATGGATTTAGAATCCAGACAGAGGGCAGAGAGTGAAGTGGAGTGCTGAGGAGACTGTGGCAGAGTTCCGAGAGAGTATTGTGCGTAGGAGAGAGTCGTACCAGTTGTGTGCAATGTAGTGTGGTGATGGTGGTTGCAAAAGGTGCAGGAAAGACATATAGAGGGAGATTGAAAGAGGGAGTGAGAGTGAGTGTAAGGGATATAGAAGAGTGTGTGCAAGAGAGTGGTGAGAAAGTGAAAAGGGTTAGCAGGACTAATAGTGGGGAGACAAGAGAGTTGAAAAGGAGCTCCCGCTCTTCACCTGCAGGGTTGCACCTGACATCCATAGTATGGAAGGACTTTCACAAGAGGCCTTTAGGGCAGCATCTGGTGTGCCAGTTTCTAAAATGAACTTATACACAAAGTTGACATGCTCCAAAAAAACAAAAACTCCTCAAAGAAAACTCCTTCAGCATTGCCACGCCTGAGCTTTCCACTACTGAACCTCTAACACTCCATACAACCTACATTTGTTTAGCTTCAAATCGATCTCTGAAACGGAAATCATTCATATCATCAAAGGCCTTAAAGACTCCTGTTGTCAGGGGGCTATTTGCCCAGCTGCTGTCATCAAAGAGTGTGCAGAACCACTCGCACTGTTCATCTCCACTCTTATCAATGGGCCTCATTCCGAGTATGGCGGTAAGGGATAGCGGCCACCGGTAACGAGACCGGTGGCGGTAATCCCTTACCGCCATACTCCGAGTTCCCTCTGCGCCCTCGCCCTTAACGCCTGCTTTGAGCAGGTGTTAAAGTCGAGGGCGCAAAGGGGCCTCCAAGCCAATAACGGTGACCGTAATGAACGGTCACCGTTATTTGCATCTTCCCCATTCCCATTGAGCCCTATGGGGGCTCATTCGGGAATGGGGAAGAGCCTTGGTGAATGGGGAATTACCGCCCCGCCAACCTTGGAATGGAGCGGTGATTCTGCCATCCACCAAGGCGCTGCCGGTCCGGGTACGGCGTCAACCAAGGCGTTAATGGCGCCATTGGTTAGCGCCGTACTCGGAATGAGGCCCAATGTCTCTTTCACTACTGGTTCCGTGCCCACTAGCATCAAAGATGGCTGGGTTTTGCCACTTCTAAAAATAACCACGCTTCCATTTCCACTGTCCCCTTTCTTCTTAAAATTCTGGACAGAGTGGCCTACCTACAGATCCAGCTTTATCTAGAATCACACAACCTTCTAGGTCCACACCAGTCTGGATTCCATCCAGGCCATGGCACGGACTTGGCACTGCTTGACTTAAAACAATTGGATGAGATCAAGGATGCCGGTAACTCTGCCCTCCTCCTTTTACAAGATTTATCAGCAGCCTTTGTCCGAGTAGATACACAAATCTGGTGTCAAAACCTCACCATAGCAGCACACCTTTATCCTGAAGTATTTCCTAGATTTCCTCATTCCTATTGGACAGATCCATGAGAGTGTTTTCAAACAATGTCACAGGATCGCCAGCCTCCGTCACCCACAGCAGCCCACAAAGGTTCCTGTGTCTCGCCCACCTTCTACAACATTTTCACTATTAGAACTAATAGATGACCAGGGAATCTCCTACACCAACTATGCTGATGACACACAGATCCTTCTCCCTCTCACTGGAAACTACCCCACAGACTCTAACAACTTGCAATCAGTCTCCCAAACCATCCAGGTGTAGATGGCATCCCACCTTCTCTGCATTAATGACAAAAAGACAGAGGGCCTCATTACAAGTTTGCTGGTCCGGTAACTACGCTACCAGTAAGCTCGCTGGTACCGTAGTTACTTGACCTGCAAACCACGAGTTCTGCTCACAGGTGCCATTTTACTGACCTGGTAGGTGGACCGGCACCCGTGAGCAGAGCATGTCCCCATTCCCATTCAGCCCTCGTGTGCTCAATGGGAATGCGGAGCATTTTTTACCGGTGCCCGGGAATGGGCAATTTCCGGGTCCGGCGGGGCCGTAATGAACCAGTAATTGCCCATTCCCGGGCACCAGTAAAATCTGCAAGTTTGGCGGCAGCCTGCCGGTTTTACCAGCAAGGATACCGCTGAACTTGTAATGAGGCCCAGAGATTCTCCTGGCTGGCTGACAAACTGCACTCAGCAAACTTGACCAAGCATACAGATCATTCACTATTGATGTCATCTCTGTTCCCCTCTCCAGCAATGTCAAGACCCTCAGAGTCTACCGTTATGCCAAACTGTCCTTATCAAGGCAGGTCAATGTAATCGCCTCCTAATTAAGGCATGTAGAGCCTTCATAACTTCTGAGAGCCACCTCACTATTGCCTGAGTGCTTATTGGCTCAAGATTGGACTACAGCATAGCCTTATTTGTGGGTTTTGAAAAGGGGATTGAGCCCTGTTGCCGTGAGCGCTGGGTTAAGTCAAATGGGTGACTATTGTTGTAATAAAAATAGGAAGGAAACCAATTGTTTGTGCGGTATTTATAATTAGAGGACAGCCAACACGTGTTTCGACCACACAATTTAAGGTAAAGATAAAATTGAGGTACAAAGATGGTTGTTCAATGACTGGAACATATCGTGACAAATTGTTAAACAAACCATTAAAAAAAAAAGCATACATAAGCATTTATTGTTTATTAGAGAAAGAATGCGCCAGGGAGGGAATAAGTGGGGAGAAAAGAATGTTGGTTAGCTGTTTGTGTCAATTATTGTCTGGTAATGTGTGCTTGCAGTGAGGGGGCTCAAGTTCTTACCATGTGCAGTAAGGTCCATTCATAGCTGGGAGGTTGTGGGAGTCATTCCGGGGTGTTGTTTCACTTCCTTTACCCGGCATGGTCGTAGCGTCCACATTAGCACCCTGTATCATGTGTTGGAAATGATTGTGCTGTTTAGCATGAGCTGGGGAAGAGGAAAGAAGCTAGTCAGGAACAGGTGGCCCTGGTTGTCCCCTAAGTTAAGTGGTTCTTGATATAGAATTATAATCTATGGGTTTGTCCCAAAATGTTTAAACACGCAGGGTGCATGGTGTGCTGTCTCTGAGTGAGAGGCGGCCTGCGTGCCGAATAGAAACAAACAGGGGGGCTAGAGGGTGTGCCCTTGTGCGTCTAATGTGGGCAGTACTTGTAGTCAGGTGTAGGCGGGGGAAAACGTTATGGCTGGTGGAGCATCTCTGTTGATAGACTAAGTTGCATTGTGCAGTTAGTCATGGGCTCAGCTTATAGAAAAGCGTGGAGGGACCCCCATGGTTGGGAGTCTCTGAGTACATTAAGTTCATGATGTGAGAGTGGCTGAATATTATCTGCGTGGTTGACAGAGCATGTTTAATAAGGTGCAAGTGTGGCTGTTTAATGCCGGAGTACATGTGCCCCAGTGACTTTTTTGGAAACATATGAAGCGGAAGTGCAGAAAAATAATGAACACAGTCAATCACTCTTGTACTGAGGCCAGTCTCATAACGAAATCTAGGTGATTAGCATAATTGTGGGAGGGCTGGGTTGGCCGTCATTTACCCGCAAGTACAGTGCTTGCAGCTGCGGTCACAGCGGTCTGTTGATGCTGGCCGCCATGTTGCCTGTGCTCTTAAATGCTTGTAGGCACCTCTTGATGACGTAGTGCCACCTGTGTGTCCTTGCACTTGATCATTATTATATTCCATGGTCATGGGTTCAGGTATGGGCGTGTCACAGCTGTGCCTAGCAGCTAGTTGTTTGTATACAATCTAGAGTTTGTCTGGCCCGTGTTCATATCGGCACGTTGGGTCAGAGGCAGTAATTGCGATGTCTGAACAGCAGGTTGCCATTCTAGAATATTGCCTGTTATTTAGTCTCAGCCACTTCTGTGCATGGTAGCTTGTGTCAATTAGTTGTGTCACTAACTTGTGTAAAAGTCAAACTTCATGGTTGGGTGTGGTCTTGGACATCCAAGCTAGACTAATGTGTTGGGTTTAGGAGGGTCATTAGTGGGAAGTGCACCTATGTGAGTGCCCGCGACCAAGATGATAGCAGGGGTAAGTGCAGATTGTAAATGTATTCAGCGCGGGATGAGAGACACAGCTCCCCGCCTGCAGATATCAATGCGTTTCCAAAAGTGAGTTGACAAAAAATGTGGCAGAGAAGTGTGCTGCAGGAGGGACGTATTGTGAATGTCAGAACCATTGATAAGTTTCCCCTGTAGGTAGCACTGCTAAAGTGCTGGAAATTAGAAAGAGTAGGAGAATAAATATAGTAGAAGGGGCAGCTGGGTGCTCAATTGGACTGACTCATTGGTCTGATATCCGTTAGCAAGTGTGGCAGTGTTAGGGTTAGTAGGTGGGTATTCCAAAAGTTTGCATAGTTACTTAACTCATGTGTGAAGTGGGTTGGGAGTGGGTGTGCTAGAGTGCAGGTGCCCGAAAGTAGGACTCGGTGGTCCCTAAGTGGATGGAGTGGGTTAACAAAGCTGGCATGGGAGGAAGAAAACTTGATGTAGCGATATGACTCTTTTCTTGGTTACAAACAACAATCTCCACATAATTAGTGCATTCATGTTGGTTCACAATGTAATCGTTTTCCATATAATTCTACAGAAATACATTACATTCATGCTCTGTGTTGAGGCCCATTGCCACACACCTGTATTTTTTTATTTTTTTTATTTACTTGTCTGTAATCAAAACAAAATTTGATTTTTACAAGAAATCACGTCTCACATCTCACAAGTGAAAAAGAGCAAAGTTGCACGTGGAAAAATAGAATCGAAATGAGGAAGACACAATAAAACATGAAGAAAAAACAGACAGAATGGTAGAGCTTTGTTAATTGATACTGAGTAAACTATCACTTTCTGTTGCTAGTTTAAGTGCAGCCTCCAGTATCTTTACCACTGAAGTAGACCATTTAGTCTTTTCACCTACGACCAGGCAACACCACCATGTGTCTTCCTGTCGAAGCGTCACATCGTACATTAAAAGTAACAGAAACGCTTCTCACAGATGTGCTGTTTTTACGCAATTCAGGAGTAAGTGTCTTACAGTTTCCACCTCTTGCGTTTCTGGGCATAATCTGCATGTTTTGGATAATGATTTTGTCCGAATGGCTTTGATTTCTTGAGTTAGCATCAAGTTAAATCTCATTTTCATGAATATTTTCTGTAGTCTTTTATCAGGGAACTTTATACAATAGTTCAGAGGTATCGTGAGCTTATTTGTTGTCAGTGGTAGGCGAGCAAGTAGCTTGTTTGCCATTGTTGCCTCACATGTTTGTATCCAATCCTCTTGAGTTATTTTTCTCTTTATCTTGTCAGGATTTTGCATTAAGTCATCTGGAGTGCAGGCTAAGTCTGACAGGTTCTTTTGTAGTTCTTGCTCCCATTTGTTCAGGACGATGCAATGTCCTTGAATAAGTCCCTCTGAATTGCTTTAAATAATGGTAAAGCATCTGGTAAGATGATTTTCCGCTGTAGTCTTAACTGACTTTGTTTTACAGACGCTTTCAGCGATAGTAGGCCCAATTCACGTCTGATGGCTGAAATTGATGTTGATTTTGGGAGGCCCAATGCTGCTTTCCACAAGAAACCTTCCAGTTTTGACCATATTGGGCTTCATTACGACCCAGGCGTTAAGGGTTAACGCCGTCGTTAACCCTTAACGCCTATTCTGATTTTAACGGCTGCTCTTAGCAGCCGTTAAAATCCATGGCGCTAACCTGCCATGATGCTAATTACGCCACCGTAATTTACGGTGGCGTAATTAGCGCCTTCCCCACTCCCATTATGCCCTATGGGGCAAAAATGGGAATGGGGCAGGGGAAATGGGGATTTACCGCCCCACTCACCTTGGAATGGGGCGGTAAATCTGCCATCCACCATGGTGTAAACATAGTTTACACCATGGTGGTAAAGTTGGCGCAATTAGCGCCTGGGTCGTAATGACCCCCATTGTGTCTTGAATGTTCAGGGGCGCGTTCATTGCATAAATTATCGAAGGTACCACCTTTTGCTTGTAGAATTGTATCGCTGGTAGTAAGGAACATTTTCCATATTTCCGGTCTACAAGTTTAGTCTGGGTGGTTAGTGTTTTTATTTTTAACCACAAGGCCAGAAGGATAGCTTTTTCTGAGCGAGTAGCATCGAACATTATTCCCAAGTATTTTATGCTGGTGACAGTTTCAATCTTCTTATTGTTCAAAAAGCAGCATCCATTGTAGTTTGCGGTCGATCGATTTTTCCCCATGATTAGGATTTTGGACTTAGCGCCTTCCCCATTCCCATTGAGCCCTATGGGGCAAAAATGGGAATGGGGAAGGGCCATGGCGGCATGGGGAATTACCGCCCCGCCAACCTTGGAATGGGGTGGTAATTCCCCATTCCGCCATGGCAGACACCGGCATGGACCATGGTGCTAACAGCACCATGTGTAACGCTCACCTGATTCCCACGGGGGCGCAGGCCTGGTTCACGCTGCTGTGACCTCGTCTAAGGTGATGCGCAGGGTTCGGAAGTCGGACTGGACCGGGCCCCAAATCTGGCTTGTCTGACTCGCAGAAGTATCCTTCTGTAGGTGAGAATGGGGGTTAACTGTCTGCGGGGTAATGCAATCGGCCTCTCACCCCTCTCACCCTCCTCAAAACCCTTCTGTGCTTCCCCGTAGCGTCTCACATTAGGGTCTGGAAGGACGAGCTCTCCATCCTGCTTCTGATGCAGGGGCGCGTTGGTATCCAGTTACGTCACTGGATTTTCGGATGGGTGAGAACCAAACTTGCTTGGCTTCCAGGTAAGTTTTTTCTATAAGTGGTTCCCCTTGTGTCCATGCATTAATGTTCTAATGCTAGTGTCTTTTTCCCCATAGGGGCCGGGGTACGGAATGCCGGGGAACAGGCACCGACCCGAGGTGAGCGGTGAAATCCTTGTGGAAATCAGGTAAGTCTTTAATGAGTGTTTTGGTAATGTCTTTTCATTCACTCATTAACGCTGATGTCTTTTTCCCCTTAGGGGCCGGGGTCCGAAAATGCCTGGATGCGGCACGGACCCGAAATGAAAAGGGAATGACCCAACAGGTAAGTCTTGACATGGAGTTTTAGCTTCCCTTTTCCCTTCTTTCTCTCACTTTTGTTCTTGTCTTTTTCTCCCTAGGCGCGGGGGCGCGACTGCGAATCCGGATGGTCGCTGCTGAACATGGAGGCGCCCTGTAAAGGTGAGTAGAATGCGGCGCTGCAGCGATCGATGCGATGTGCTTTTAAAAATAAATGTCTTCCTTTTCAGGATTGTCGGCGAAATGTCTCTGGGATGCAGAGTTAGCAGGTGAGGCCTTTTCCTTCTTCTGTTCTCTTGTTCCCTTCCTTTGCAGGTGATTCAAGATGCTGGCAGGTGTGGCAGAAGTCAGGATGCAGGAGCAGACACGGTGAGCGTCCAGCTGCTAGATGCAGAACAACGCGAAGCACGTGTGGCTGATCGGGTGTGGTTTAAATAGCCTTGGAAGAAGTTCCTAGAATGTGTCCTTCCTCCAATCAGGTATGTATCCTTCCCCGACCACGCCCGGGTGGTAAATGAGTCCCACAGGTAAAGTAGTTCCTTTCAGGCCTCAAGGAGGCCGGGGTTCTGCAGCATGGTCTGCATCAGGTAAGTGCACCCAAACACTTTCATAATGAGCCTGGCACCTATGGCGCCAGGACTGACATTTTCTATGAACCTGGCGCCATAGGCGCCAGGACGCTGTCCAAAGGGCCCCTATAAGGGGTTGCTGGGACCTTCCCCGGGGACTTGATGTCCGCTTTCGGGGACGCAGGACCTGAGCCGGCTCCCCGGGAGCGGGCATCATGACACAATGGTCCTCTGCCTGGGTCGTAATGAGGCCCTATGGACGCTATGAATACTCTTGGTGCACCATTCTTCACATTTTCTTTTATGATGTTTAGTATCATGATGTTGATACTTGTACTTGCGTTTTTAACAAAGCCCGTTTGTAATTCATCCAGACATGGAGCTGTTCTTGCCCATCTGTGAAATCTGGTGAGGAGAAGAGTTGCAAAGATCTTGCCCATGATGTCTAAAAGGGCAATAGGACGGTAGTTCACTGGATTGTCTCTATTTCCCTTTTTAAAGATAGGCACTTAGGTGCTTCCGTCCATGTTTTGGTGATTTGTTTCTTTGCCTGGCATTGGTTGAAAGTTTTGGTTATTAAAACGGACCATTCCTGAGGATGTTGCTTTAGGTCCATGTTAGTTAGGCCATCTGGTCCCGGTGCCCTAGATGTTTCCAGTTTCAATATTGTGGCCAAAATCTCTTCTTGATCTGCGAGATCAGCCCATGTTGTCGCCATGGGAGATGTATAGTTTCCAGTAGTTTCAGTCAAGGATGCGAATTGGGCTGCGAAGAAGGTTATCCAAGTTGATTCCAATATTACATTTGATAGTTGATTGGTTGTCTCATTGCTTTTGTTTTTAATCAGCGCCCAGAAATCTCTCGAGTTTTTTGATGTCAAGGTTTTCAGCATTTGTTCGGCATCATTCTGATACATGGCACCTTTATGATGTTTTAGCCATGCTCTGTATGATTTAGCGGCAGCTATGGCAATTTCTTTTTGTTCAATATTGTCGGAATCTCTGGCCAAACGCCTCAGTTTGCAGACTTCTCTTCTTCTCAAAACCAGTTGAGCATCCTATTCATGGGTCTTGTTTTCATTAGATGGAATTTGATTTCTCTGCTTTTTCCTGTACTTCACGAAGAATGGGAGATAGTTTGGTCTGATTTGCGAGGATGTAGTGGATTCGTCTTCCTCAGCAAATTTCTGGGCGATCTCCTTGATGTTTATTGCAGTGAGTTGGATTTGTGAAGACTTACCTTATACCTCCACGTCAAATGGATAGGTTTCTTTTGGAATGCTCACTGACTCGAAAGTCATTGACAGCAGATTATGGTCGCTGGCTTTAGTTCTGAAGACTTCATAGAGATCTACAGACAATAGAAGAGAATGTGAAAGGAATATGTAGTCCAGCGTTGCTGAGGTGTGAAGTCGTTCCCAAGATGGAATCATTGGAAGGTGGTCTCAAAGTGTTGCCACGTTATGAAAGTTTCTGGAGTCCATAAACTCTAACCATAGTACACCTCGTTCTAGAGATGGCGAAGAATGGGTGCTAGCCAGGGGTTGCTCACACCTAGCGTTTAAATCTCCGCAGATGACAATGTGGTCAGTGGCCAATTCTGTGGTAAATTTGTCTAAGGTGACCGCGACGGCACTACAAAAGTCGGTATTGTTTGTTCTTTGCAGATTCCAATAGACGTTTATGATGGCTAGATTGGATTTTGTTTTCCCTCGTGATGACTTTCTGGGTGAAGCCACTCTGTTTGTAGAGCCAAAATGCCATAGGTTTCTGTCACTTTCCTTTTGATAGAAATGCCTGATCCAAGTTTGACTGCGGTTAAGAGGCCTGATGATGTTCTGCCAAACATGCCCTTACTCGCTGGAGAAATACAAGTTTCGTATCCGTCAATCATTGGTTGTTCCATCAACCAGGTCTCCTGGAGGCAAAAAATGTCAAACTGCGCCAGGTCAAATGCGTCAAATTTGGTCAAATGTTTGTGGCCTCTCGTGTTCCATGAACACATAGATATTTCCTTAGATTGAGGCTCTTGGAGAGGTTCAGAAATTATTTGGCAGGTCGATGTCGCTGAGACATTTCGTTGTTATTTTTGAGGATTTGGATTCAGCACCTTTTTCAACCATCTCCATGGACCCGAAGGTTCACGTTTTTTGTTGTGGAACCACTCAGAGCTTTGATCGCTCGAAGAGCCATTTCTTCGATTTTTCTCCCATCTGTCATTCTTTCTTATATTTTCTGTATATTTTGGTTTCTTGTAATTTGCGTTTTCATTCGTTGCATAATATTTTGATTGGAATCTCCTTCGCCGGCTATCTCTGTCCTCCTTATACATCTCGCCTCTTTTCTTTATGATCTGGACTTCTGTGTTCGTTCGATGGTCAGTCTGTTTTTCTGTCGATCTACTCGAGGGAATTGTGCTTTTGTCCGCTAACACTGGTGTTGTTATTTCTGAGAGGGCAAAACACATTTTGTTCAAGGCGAGAATAACATCTTGTTTTAGCTCAGTGCTTGCAGCCTTTGCAACATGGAGGTTCGCTTTAGCCTTCTTGTGTCTGTCATATGGTTCGATCAACACCAAATCTGCCGTATCTAAAGATTTCAGCTTTGGTATTTTCGCTAAGATTTTGAGGATTGTCTTTCTATTTAGTATTAGAAAGTTTTTCCCGGCCGTCAATTGCTCCATCTTGAAAATGTGTGTTTGGGAAAGTCTCGTAGCCGTTAATAATCCAGTCCGCGGCTTGGCCATATTTTTTTCCTTAACTGTCTTCTGCCTTTGTCCCTGAATTTCAATTTTTTTCTGGAGTTTGGTTTTCATTTTGTTGTGTTTTCTTTAATGGGTCCAATGGAGGTCTTTCCACTTCTTCACAAATATTGGGCTCTGAGTTCCCGGTGTGATCAAAGTTGTAGATGTTTTTTTTTCTGTTTCTCCTGGGTAGCTGTATTTTCTGCTGTAATTGCCGTCGGCTCTCGGTTTTGGTCAATGTCATCTGGAGACTCCTTTGTGGTCCAAATGAACTGTTAGATCTGAAAGTGAGAGATTTCCCGATGAGTCGGCTGCAGATGCGATGGAATTGTCTAATTCAATTATCGCGTGTACCTTCGTTGAATTATGGAAAACTGGACCTCGGGACGTTGTAGAGGCTTTAGATGATGGTACAACTTTGGTAGGAATTGAGGGAGTCGACTTTACAATATTGAAAATTGTGGCGACTTTAGATTGATCTTTATTTTTTTTCCCATTTCGCGATTTTGGGCCAGGGCGAGAAATCGTCCTGGAAGGAACGTCATTTGCACCGTCAGTTTTTGGCTCCTTTGTGCCCAACGTCGAGATTTGCTCCATTTGGGAAATCAAGTGTGGTTCTCGTAGGCAAATTGCGTTGAACTTGGTTTCAATTATGTTTGCAAGTTGTGCAAGTTTTTTGTATTGTTGCCTTTCCTTCTCAATGTTTTGTTGGGTTAATGCTGTGATAAAACCCTCTAAGAAGGTTACTTTGGTGTTTATTGAGGCTGATAGAGTTAATGAGTCTTTCATTGAGTCATTTATTGACTCGTATAGCTTTACAAAAGGGGCCAGTCCCACCGTAATTGCTGATATGATCGTAACGAGATCTGTTTTTTTTGTTGGAGTCTCTTTGGGGAGGTTCCCAAGAGTGTCGCTGGGTCTTCCATTTCTAACTGGGGTTGAAATGTTGTATGGGTGGTCACTTTGGGTTGAAGATCTCCTGGACGGGGAATCAATGTTGTTCCTTGTTTGTCCCAACTGGGCCAACACTGGTTGAGTCTGCACTGGTTGAAGTGTGTTTCTTTGATCCCGTCCACTGATTACCATGGAGTTAACTGACGCTATTAGTAGATCATTTCCTAGTCCAGACCTCTCAACACGATGAGGTTGGTCCTCGTCATCAAGCAAGTTGATTTGAGCTGTGGATACGCCTCTAGGCGGTAAGTCTTTGTCCCTCTCATTTAGATCGATAGAGTTTTCAGGGCCTGGGACAATGTCCTGCACACAGGAGACCTCTTCTGAGACGATGTGTTTTTTCTTTGTTTATGGGCTGGAAGACCTGGGGGAGCTTCTGAGACTGCGTCTAATATTTCGGCATCTGAAAGTTCTACCTCAGATTCTGATTTCCTTTTAGTTTGTTTGAAAAAGAAGTCTTTTAGGGAGTGAGACGTCAGAGGATTTTGCAAAATTAACTTTTCTGCTTCTCCCTTTTGGGCTGTAGCTCTAGGGCCTTTTCTTTGCTGTTGGCGATCTTGATACAAAAGTTCCCCCTGCTCCTTGAGGATCTTTTTTGTTAAAGCTCTTTTTTTTAGCAATGCCATTGCTATGTCTCTTTTTTGACTAATGAAGTTGTTTGTTGAAACGTTCGATGGACTCTGGATAGATTTGCGATCTAAGTCCGAGTCCATAAGGTCGTTCTCCTCTAGATTGTGAGGGGTATTTTTGAAGTTTTCCCTCTTTTTGTTTTGGTGGGTGGGTCGCAGGGCGGCCGCCAAGGCAGCAGATGGTGCCTCTGGAAATGTGCTGTGTCCATTTAATGTCTTGCCAGTCTGGCTGGCGTCGGATTCCACCAGTGTACTGAGGCGTGGAGCCTCTCCATCAGCTACTTTCGCTGAGCCAACCTCCATAGCCTGGGCCAAAGACACACCGTCCCCAGCCGTATTCTGCGCATGGTCAAACGAGGTGCCACCCGACTCTCCCCCTGCTAGCGTCTCTGCGGTCCGTGAGCTGAGGTTGGCCTCGTGGCATCCTTCGACACCGCTCAGCCCCACCACACTCGCCGCAGCTGCGGCCCACGGACCACGAGCAGACAGGGCGGGGGTGATCGGGCCTCCGGGAGCGTATCCACCGGCAGCAGAGGCGGAAGCGGCGGCCGTGGAAATGGTGTAATCTCTCAAGGCCGGACCTCCACGTCCCAAGGTAAGAACAGGGCTGGCGGCAGTGAAAGCAGCGTCGAGGAAGGGGTGAGGGGGACGGAGTGTCAGGAGGGGGGAAAGTTGTTGGAGTGGCGGGTGTATCGTCCCCGCTACTTTCCTCAAAGGTCTCCTCTGACTCTCTGATCAATGCTCCCTCCTCCTCAAAGTAGGTGGTCGGGTCCTCCATTTGGCAGGAGGCCATTTCGCTAGGAATTGGGGACATTTGTGCAAGTATAATAAATGCTTTTTTCTGTGCTGCCATGCTAGAGTTGGAATTGTTGCCACCATTTGTCTCCGCACTCAAACTTTTCCGGATTTCTTTCCGATTTTGTAATCGGGCGTGTTTGCTCCTCAGCACCCTGCCTGAAGGACTTTTTTGCTGAGGCTGGGGCTGGGGAGTAGGGTTGTCCGTGCTGAGTGGGTTATCACTGTGTAAGTTTGTCGCTCTGAGGAGCAAAGGCAGAGTTTTAGGGTCAGCTTCAAACCATATCTCCCCACCTCCGAGCCTCTGTAGACTGTTGTTGACTGCTCTTACCTCAGCAAGCCAACTCCGCCTGCCGCTCCGCGTGGATGCTGGGGGTTTTAACCTCTGATGCAGACACTGCAGACACTGTAGAAAGACTCCCAACAGGAAAGCAAGGAGGGCAGGGACTGCTTTTGACTGCTCGCACCTCAGCGAGCCAACTCTGCGTGCCGCTCCCCATGGATGCTGGGGGTTTTAACCTCTAATGCAGACACTGCAGGCACTGTAGAAAGACTCCCAACAGGAAAGCAAGGAGGGCAGGGACTACTGTTGACTGCTCGCACCTCAGCGAGCCAACTCTGCATCTTTAAAGATGAGTTTTGCTTCTCTCTTGCGTAGTCTGAGTTCACAATCTCCTCCTCTTGCATCACAGTGTACTGTTTCCAGACCCACACATCTGATGTCTTTCTTGTTATTGAGTTGATGTTCCTCCTGCCAGTGTAAGACAAGTGGGTATCTTGGGTCTTGCGTACTGAGCGTGTTCAGGTGTTCCCTGATCCTCAGTTCTCTGATAGTGCTATCGATGCACATTAGTTTACAGACACATATGAGGACGTATACAGCATATTTAGTTCTGCAATTTATCATTTTCTCTATTTTGTGGCATTTGGTGTCATTGAAATGTACCTGTTTTGTGGTCTGTGCAAATGGACACATGTAGTTTCTGGAGCCAATTAGTGCCTAGATCTTTGGTCGGTCTCATGAAGGACTGCTCAGGATTATCCTGAGGGTCGGTGCCTTGGTGAATGAGAATGATGGCTTTGTTGATACCGATTTCTTGATGTCCTGACCTATTTCCAGGATGTGCCAATGTTTGTTACTTATCTGTTGTAGTTTGTGGCTGTCAATATTGTATTGTGTCACGAATCTAAGTGTGGTGTCTTTTTGTATCTGCTTGGCTCTAGGGGTTAGTAGTAGATCCCTAGTAATTGCTTTCATCTTGCTCATTGCTTGTTCAATTGCTTCTAAATGTGCCAGAGCAAAAGGATAGTGCAAGTAACACGATATATACATTATTACACAAGACAAGCAGAGTAACATAAAATATCTAAAATTCGCAAAATAATTTCACGAGTAGTCCAGGGTCAACACAGAATAGCTGCAAAACGGGCAGGCTGGTTGCAGGGTTTGTTCAGAGCCTGTCCTGAAACGCGAGAAACACAGCTATTCTGTGTCAACCCTGACCTACTCCTGAAATTATTTTGCGAATTTAAAATGTTTTATGTTACTCTGCTTGTCTTGTGTAATAATGTATATATTATGTTATAATAGGTTATTTATGATGCGCTTAATACCCCAAGGTTTCTAAGCACGGACCCGGGGATTGAACCTGTGTTGCTCTGTTTCACTTTGCTTCCAAAGCAAGTACGCTGCTCCTGAGCTATCCCCCGGAGACTTGTATTACTTGCATTATACTTTTTCTCTAGCACATTTGTGATACCATTGGTATGCAAGCCTTTTTTAACTATGTTTATAAAATTGTGTAGAAACTATGCGCGATGAGAATTGAGACACATGCTCAAATTAATTAAAATGTTTGATTGAACCAAGACAAATAACCCTTCAACTAATAGTCTCGATTTATTTAAACAAGATGCTAATATGTAACAAATTGATTTCATATAAAAAAATACTAAATAGGTTTGGAACTAATCACTGATAGGATCAACTCTTTTTGTTTATCACTTAGGGGGTGATTGACTGCAGTAGTAATTCTCATGTGACAAAGAAGCTCAGAGTTTACACTGCATCGTAAGCCGATACCCGCCATTACATTGTTTTCATTTGCAAAGCGGGGTGCACATATAAAGTGTGTACGCCGCCTTTTGCCCTTCACATTTGCACTCCACAGTGCTAAGTGAGTAAACGCTGCCTGGCATGCTGGCATACCAGGCAGCGTTTACTTTTGTTTGTGAGCGCTGCTTGCCATGCTCGCATGGCAAGTGGTGCTCCCAATTGAAATGAAACCCTTTCTAACATGCAAGCATGTCTGTGAGTGTTTCATTCCGTTTGTGAATGCTCCCTCCAATGCTTGCATGGCAGGGAGAGTGTACAATTGATCCCTATAGGCTGCGTCTGCTTTATGATGGTGCATAAAGCTGACAGACCCCATAGAGATCGCCAGCATTTGGGCCAGCTTGAAAATCCATACTGATCCAGATGCTGGAGCATTTATATGGCCGAGAGGAAGGAGGTGGTGGAATTGCAAGCTGCGTCCACCCTCCTCTCCACCATACAAATGCTTGAAAATGAGTTGTGGCGTGATTGGAAGGCGTTAAAGCCTTACTCAGTGCGTTTACACCTTTCAATCATGGTATGGCTCGTATGAACATGAGCACCAAAGTGTTTAATATGTTTTACATGTATTGTGTGTAAGCGTATACATTTATGTGTATTTATATAAATATATGCAATTATTGTTAAGTAGAATGTTAAGTAGGGGAAGTGTAGGGTTTGGGGAAGTACTCGGGGGAATGCTTTGTAGGTCTCAAGGTAAGTAGGGGTAGGATGTTACGTACACGTAAGATATTAAATATATAGAAGGGTAAAGAGTATTGGTTCCCTGGTGGGAGATAGTGGGATAGTGTGGTGGCCTGCCTGAGGCCGACTAACTAGATGGGGCCAGCCACCAAGGCCATCCTCGGACCTCACATTTCATGTGGGTGGTACCTGATGTTAGGAAGGGGTCTGTTATGTCAAACTTCACCTAATGGTCCCGAGACCCTTCCAAGGAAGGTTGAGCTGACGCAGCAGATTCCCATTAAGTTGGGCCTTTATAAATAATAGGGGTCCCCATTGGGATTCCCATAAAATCCACTCTGGTGTCTGTGTCCACTTAGTCATCTAAGAACTCAGGGTGACACCAATCTATGGAGCAGCAATGTTATTTGGCAGGTGTAGTGACCCACCCTACCTTCGAGGGTGGGGTGGTGGTGTCCATGGCGACAGTCCCTAACCTAGGCCAGGAATGGGTGCTCCATGCCTTGGGTTAGGGCTGGAAAACAGAGATTACACATACTATATGCTGAGCTGGTAGTAGAGTAGTTTCTACTCACTGTAGAATAGGTGTCAGTTTGAAATGGTCAAAAGAAGGAGAGAAAGATCAGGCATAGAGGATTCGAAGCACATGCCAGGTAATGGATCCTCCAAGGACCGGCACGTCCATGAAGGGCACAACAGTTTTGGGCGGGTGGGGAATGGTGCAAAAAACTCTACCATGGTGGCTGAGGAATCACACAGCTGGATGGAAAGGTACCAATGGCAAGAAAGAAAGACGCTGTACCACGAAAATCCTGGTCCACATACGCAGAGATTTGCTGCCGCACGGTGCCGATTACTAACATGACCCCGATCATTTTAAGTTCTTTCCAGAACAGAATAAAAAGGGCGTGTAGAAGTAGCATGGGCCCCACAGTTTGGTGGCATCTCCTGAAAAGAAACTATAGAGATTTTGCCACTTCACAAAGCGCTGGGTTTCCAGGCGAGGTTGCTGCATAGCGCGCCTAAGCCCACAGACGCATAGAAATCGACTGCTAGGTAAAATACGTTAGGAAATTTAGAGAGTCTAGCCGGAGAGCTTTAATGCCTGGTAATCCATTTGCAAGAAGCAGGTATTAGCGTGTAGGCAGTGTAAGTTAAAAAACATTGTGGTATTTTGGGTTTGTCTCAGTAACTGCATGCAGAAAGCCAGAGCATGTGTGAATCAATTCTGTAAAAGCACAAACCCATAAACCAGCACATTGGGAAGGAGAGAGAAGAAAGTGAGGACGGCACAGGGTAGGAGAACCACCGGGCAGAATGGGCACCTGGAGCATGGCAGACTCCTATAGAACAACATGAGAGGGAGAGACGGTGGTGGTGGTGCGTGGAGGGAATACAACCCAAACTACTTACTTATCTAGAACCGGAAGATCAGCAAGACCTTCCGAGAGGGATTTGCAAGGGGAAAGCTGCGGACATCAACGCCATTTCAAGAAACCATCTGTCTAGCAGAGTGACTGAAGACCATTCTGCGATTGCAGCACCTGACAGCATTGTGAGTGGGCATGGACTCTGAGACAGCAAGAGTGGCTTGCTGCGGTGCATCCCCTCCTCGTGTGTGAACTGATAATTTCAGAGTTTATCATGTTCTTGGTTTTGAATATTTTCGTGCTGTTGTTTTTCACTGTTGCCTTTTGCTTTTCAGATTTTGTTCTTATTTTTGTGCATGCCTTGGCAGGCACCCTTGCTGGGGTAATTGTATGCTTGTTCAATGGGTTGTTGTTAATGTAGCTTGATGTTCTATGTTTCACTAGTTAATTGCTGGTGTTTTCCTGGTGTCTGCCTAATAGTACATAGTCATTTTGCAACATGTTTATACTCATCGTATTCCCAAAACAATTTCATATGTTATAACAATGGCTGATGCCATACATTATTTTGTTATGTGCTTAGGTAGTTTGATTTTTGCCTGATGGATGGGCCATAATGGGCACTAAGGGCCCCAAGTCCTTTTCTTAATCCCCAAACACCTCCTGAATATGACCGACATCTCCTGCTCACCAGCTCCCTACGAAAATAAAATTCAGAAAGCTAGGGGGGTCGTCAGGACATGGGGACACACGTTTTTTGCGTATTACCTCTCAGGCTGCAGATTAGCCTTCGGAGGGAATCTTTGAGTTTTCACACTGATGTGTTTCAGGGCCCCTGCGTCAATGTTGTCGTGTGTTTACTGTGTAAGTATCTGGAGATCCATGTTTGCCCATGTGTGTGTGGGGGGTTCTTGTCAATCACATGATGCAGTGTTTGACCTGGATACCCGTCCTTACCCCGGTTTTCATGCTAACACCACGTTGTGCAGTGATTTTGCTTTTATTTTTTATTTATGTGTTTATATAGCGCTGCAGCCCGCAACCATTAACTCCACTGTGTGTGCATGCCTGCATCGGTTATATCGGTCATGGTGGCAGCATGAACAACATGGTTGCCATCATTACAGAGGATGCATGTGGAATTTGCATCCTCTTTGCACACACAGAAAATGATGTAGAGTATATGTGAATACGAGCCCCCCAGTCTGCATCAAAATATTGATGCGGGTGGAGAAGGGGGGTCACGTTCCCTGCCTTGGGAAATGCACTGCATGGATCTCCTGGGGTGCTTCTTTGTTTATGAGGCATATCTCATCCACAACGGCACGGTTACACAAAAACCCACAGAAATCTTGCCTTTGTGAATTATTTGGAGCATCTGTGCCTTTTTGCGACATTAGGAGGGAATTAAGTTTGAAGTGAATGATAAGCAAAAATAACCATAAGCGAGTTGTTCGCCTGTCGGAGAACAGAGTGTTGTTCTCTTGTTTTGTGCATTTTGTTTCTCGGAGAACCGACTGCTGTTCCACATTGCAGTTCAGCACCTAATGCAAAGGTTGTAGGCATACAGGTAGCATATCATGGCTAGGTAACTTTTTCATGTTTTGGGGGACAACATGTGATATCTTGTTTTGTGCTTTCTTTTCCCCAGAGACTCTTGTGTTGCACATTGCAGTTCAGCACCTGTTGCAAAGGTTGTAGGCATACGGGTAGCATATCATGGCTAGGTAACTTTTTCATGTTTTGGGGGACAACATGTGATATCTTGTTTTGTGCTTTCTTTTCCCCAGAGACTCTTGTGTTGCACATTGCAGTTCAGCACCTGTTGCAAAGGTTGTAGGCATACGGGTAGCATATCATGGCTAGGTAACTTTGTCACGTGGTGGGGGACAACATGTGTTATCTTGTTTTGTGCTTTCTTTTCCCCAGAGACTCTTGTGTTACACATTGCAGTTCAGCACCTAATGCAAAGGTTGTAGGCATACAGGTAGCATATCATGGCTAGGTAACTTTTTCATGTTTTGGGGGACAACATGTGTTATCTTGTTTTGTGCTTTCTTTTCCCCAGAGACTCTTGTGTTGCATATTGCAGTTCAGCACCTAATGCAAAGGTTGTAGGCATACGGGTAGCATATCATGGCTAAGTAACGTTTTCACGTGTTGGGGGACAACATGTGTTATCTTGTTTTGTGCTTTCTTTTCCCCAGAGACTCTTGTGTTGCACATTGCAGTTCAGCACCTGTTGCAAAGGTTGTAGGCATACGGGTAGCATATCATGGCTAGGTAACTTTTTCATGTTTTGGGGGACAACATGTGTTATCTTGTTTTGTGCTTTCTTTTCCCCAGAGACTCTTGTGTTGCACATTGCAGTTCAGCACCTAATGCAAAGGTTGTAGGCATACGGGTAGCATATCATGGCTAAGTAACGTTTTCACGTGTTGGGGGACAACATGTGTTATCTTGTTTTGTGCTTTCTTTTCCCCAGAGACTCTTGTGTTGCACATTGCAGTTCAGCACCTGTTGCAAAGGTTGTAGGCATACGGGTAGCATATCATGGCTAGGTAACTTTTTCACGTGTTGGGGGACAACATGTGTTATCTTGTTTTGTGCTTTCTTTTCCCCAGAGACTCTTGTGTTGCACATTGCAGTTCAGCACCTAATGCAAAGGTTGTAGGCATACGGGTAGCATATATGATGGCTAAGTAACGTTTTCACGTGTTGGGGGACAACATGTGTTATCTTGTTTTGTGCTTTCTTTTCCCCAGAGACTCTTGTGTTGCACATTGCAGTTCAGCACCTGTTGCAAAGGTTGTAGGCATACGGGTAGCATATCATGGCTAGGTAACTTTTTCACGTGTTGGGGGACAACATATGTTATCTTGTTTTGTGCTTTCTTTTCCCCAGAGACTCTTGTGTTGCACATTGCAGTTCAGCACCTGTTGCAAAGGTTGTAGGCATACGGGTAGCATATCATGGCTAGGTAACTTTTTCACGTGTTGGGGGACAACATGTGATATCTTGTTTTGTGCTTTTTTTTCCCCAGAGACTCTTGTGTTGCACATTGCAGTTCAGCACCTGTTGCAAAGGTTGTAGGCATACGGGTAGCATATCATGGCTAGGTAACTTTTTCATGTTTTGGGGGACAACATGTGATATCTTGTTTTGTGCTTTCTTTTCCCCAGAGACTCTTGTGTTGCACATTGCAGTTCAGCACCTAATGCAAAGGTTGTAGGCATACGTGTAGCATATCATGGCTAAGTAACGTTTTCACGTGTTAGGGGACAACATGTGTTATCTTGTTTTGTGCTTTCTTTTGCCCAGAGACTCTTGTGTTGCACATTGCAGTTCAGCACCTGTTGCAAAGGTTGTAGGCATACGGGTAGCATATCATGGCTAGGTAACTTTTTCACGTGTTGGGGGACAACATGTGTTATCTTGTTTTGTGCTTTATTTTCCCCAGAGACTCTTGTGTTGCACATTGCAGTTCAGTACCTGTTGCAAAGGTTGTAGGCATACGGGTAGCATATCATGGCTAGGTAACTTTTTCACGTGTTGGGGGACAACATGTGATATCTTGTTTTGTGCTTTCTTTTCCCCAGAGACTCTTGTGTTGCACATTGCAGTTCAGCACCTGTTGCAAAGGTTGTAGGCATACGGGTAGCATATCATGGCTAGGTAACGTTTTCACGTGGTGGGGGACAACATGTGATATCTTGTTTTGTGCTTTCTTTTCCCCAGAGACTCTTGTGTTGCACATTGCAGTTCAGCACCTAATGCAAAGGTTGTAGGCATACGGGTAGCATATCATGGCTAAGTAACGTTTTCACGTGTTGGGGGACAACATGTGTTATCTTGTTTTGTGCTTTCTTTTCCCCAGAGACTCTTGTGTTGCACATTGCAGTTCAGCACCTGTTGCAAAGGTTGTAGGCATACGGGTAGCATATCATGGCTAGGTAACTTTTTCATGTGTTGGGGGACAACATGTGTTATCTTGTTTTGTGCTTTCTTTTCCCCAGAGACTCTTGTGTTGCACATTGCAGTTCAGCACCTAATGCAAAGGTTGTAGGCATACGGGTAGCATATCATGGCTAAGTAACGTTTTCACGTGTTGGGGGACAACATGTGTTATCTTGTTTTGTGCTTTCTTTTCCCCAGAGACTCTTGTGTTGCACATTGCAGTTCAGCACCTGTTGCAAAGGTTGTAGGCATACGTGTAGCATATCGTGGCTAGGTAACTTTTTCACGTGTTGGGGGACAACATGTGTTATCTTGTTTTGTGCTTTCTTTTCCCCAGAGACTCTTGTGTTGCACATTGCAGTTCAGCACCTGTTGCAAAGGTTGTAGGCATACGGGTAGCATATCATGGCTAGGTAACTTTTTCACGTGTTGGGGGACAACATGTGATATCTTGTTTTGTGCTTTCTTTTCCCCAGAGACTCTTGTGTTGCACATTGCAGTTCAGCACCTGTTGCAAAGGTTGTAGGCATACGGGTAGCATATCATGGCTAGGTAACTTTTTCATGTTTTGGGGGACAACATGTGAAATCTTGTTTTGTGCTTTCTTTTCCCCAGAGACTCTTGTGTTGCACATTGCAGTTCAGCACCTAATGCAAAGGTTGTAGGCATACGGGTAGCATATCATGGCTAAGTAACGTTTTCACGTGTTGGGGGACAACATGTGTTATCTTGTTTTGTGCTTTCTTTTCCCCAGATACTCTTGTGTTGCACATTGCAGTTCAGCACCTGTTGCAAAGGTTGTAGGCATACGGGTAGCATATCATGGCTAGGTAACTTTTTCACGTGTTGGGGGACAACATGTGTTATCTTGTTTTGTGCTTTCTTTTCCCCAGAGACTCTTGTGTTGCACATTGCAGTTCAGCACCTGTTGCAAAGGTTGTAGGCATACAGGTAGCATATCATGGCTAGGTAACTTTTTCACGTGTTGGGGGACAACATGTGATATCTTGTTTTGTGCTTTCTTTTCCCCAGAGACTCTTGTGTTGCACATTGCAGTTCAGCACCTGTTGCAAAGGTTGTAGGCATACGGGTAGCATATCATGGCTAAGTAACTTTTTCACGTGGTGGGGGACAACATGTGTTATCTTGTTTTGTGCTTTCTTTTCCCCAGAGACTCTTGTGTTGCACATTGCAGTTCAGCACCTGTTGCAAAGGTTGTAGGCATACGGGTAGCATATCATGGCTGGGTAACTTTTTCACGTGGTGGGGGACAACATGTGTTATCTTGTTTTGTGCTTTCTTTTCCCCAGAGACTCTTGTGTTACACATTGCAGTTCAGCACCTAATGCAAAGGTTGTAGGCATACGGGTAGCATATCATGGCTAGGTAACGTTTTCACGTGGTGGGGGACAACATGTGTTATCTTGTTTTGTGCTTTCTTTTCCCCAGAGACTCTTGTGTTACACATTGCAGTTCAGCACCTAATGCAAAGGTTGTAGGCATACGGGTAGCATATCATGGCTAGGTAACTTTGTCACGTGTTGGGGGACAACATGTGATATCTTGTTTTGTGCTTTCTTTTCCCCAGAGACTCTTGTGTTGCACATTGCAGTTCAGCACTTGTTGCAAAGGTTGTAGGCATACGGGTAGCATATCATGGCTAGGTAACTTTTTTACGTTTTGGGGGACAACATGTGATATCTCGTTTTGTGCTTTCTTTTCCCCAGAGACTCTTGTGTTACACATTGCAGTTCAGCACCTGTTGCAAAGGTTGTAGGCATACGGGTAGCATATCATGGCTAGGTAACTTTTTCACGTTTTGGGGGACAACATGTGTTATCTTGTTTTGTGCTTTCTTTTCCCCAGAGACTCTTGTGTTGCACATTGCAGTTCAGCACCTGTTGCAAAGGTTGTAGGCATACGGGTAGCATATCATGGCTAGGTAACTTTTTCACGTGTTGGGGGAAAACATGTGATATCTTGTTTTGTGCTTTCTTTTCCCCAAAGACTCTTGTGTTGCACATTGCAGTTCAGCACCTGTTGCAAAGGTTGTAGGCATACGGGTAGCATATCATGGCTAGGTAACTTTTTCACGTGTTGGGGGACAACATGTGATATCTTGTTTTGTGCTTTCTTTTCCCCAGAGACTCTTGTGTTGCACATTGCAGTTCAGCACCTGTTGCAAAGGTTGTAGGCATACGGGTAGCATATCATGGCTAGGTAACTTTTTCACGTGGTGGGGGACAACATGTGATATCTTGTTTTGTGCTTTCTTTTCCCCAGAGACTCTTGTGTTGCACATTGCAGTTCAGCACCTGTTGCAAAGGTTGTAGGCATATGGGTAGCATATCATGGCTAAGTAACGTTTTCACGTGTTGGGGGACAACATGTGATATCTCGTTTTGTGCTTTCTTTTCCCCAGAGACTCTTGTGTTACACATTGCAGTTCAGCACCTGTTGCAAAGGTTGTAGGCATACGGGTAGCATATCATGGCTAGGTAACTTTTTCACGTTTTGGGGGACAACATGTGTTATCTTGTTTTGTGTTTTCTTTTCCCCAGAGACTCTTGTGTTGCACATTGCAGTTCTGCACCTGTTGCAAAGGTTGTAGGCATACGGGTAGCATATCATGGCTAGGTAACTTTTTCACGTGTTGGGGGAAAACATGTGATATCTTGTTTTGTGCTTTCTTTTCCCCAAAGACTCTTGTGTTGCACATTGCAGTTCAGCACCTGTTGCAAAGGTTGTAGGCATACGGGTAGCATATCATGGCTAGGTAACTTTTTCACGTGTTGGGGGACAACATGTGATATCTTGTTTTGTGCTTTCTTTTCCCCAGAGACTCTTGTGTTGCACATTGCAGTTCAGCACCTGTTGCAAAGGTTGTAGGCATACGGGTAGCATATCATGGCTAGGTAACTTTGTCACGTGTTGGGGGACAACATGTGATATCTTGTTTTGTGCTTTCTTTTCCCCAGAGACTCTTGTGTTGCACATTGCAGTTCAGCACTTGTTGCAAAGGTTGTAGGCATACGGGTAGCATATCATGGCTAGGTAACTTTTTTACGTTTTGGGGGACAACATGTGATATCTTGTTTTGTGCTTTCTTTTCCCCAGAGACTCTTGTGTTGCACATTGCAGTTCAGCACCTGTTGCAAAGGTGGTAGGCATACAGGTAGCATATCATGGCTAGGTAACTTTTTCATGTTTTGGGGGACAACATGTGTTATCTTGTTTTGTGCTTTCTTTTCCCCAGAGACTCTTGTGTTGCACATTGCAGTTCAGCACCTGTTGCAAAGGTTGTAGGCATACGGGTAGCATATCATGGCTAGGTAACTTTTTCACGTTTTGGGGGACAACATGTGTTATCTTGTTTTTTGCTTTCTTTTCCCCAGAGACTCTTGTGTTGCACATTGCAGTTCAGCACCTGTTGCAAAGGTTGTAGGCATACGGGTAGCATATCATGGCTAGGTAACTTTTTCACGTTTTGGGGGACAACATGTGTTATCTTGTTTTTTGCTTTCTTTTCCCCAGAGACTCTTGTGTTGCACATTGCAGTTCAGCACCTGTTGCAAAGGTTGTAGGCATACGGGTAGCATATCATGGCTAAGTAACGTTTTCACGTGGTGGGGGACAACATGTGATATCTTGTTTTGTGCTTTCTTTTCCCCAGAGACTCTTGTGTTACACATTGCAGTTCATCACCTGTTGCAAAGGTTGTAGGCATACGGGTAGCATATCATGGCTAGGTAACTTTTTCATGTTTTGGGGGACAACATGTGTTATCTTGTTTTGTGCTTTCTTTTCCCCAGAGACTCTTGTGTTGCACATTGCAGTTCAGCACTTGTTGCAAAGGTTGTAGGCATACGGGTAGCATATCATGGCTAGGTAACTTTTTTACGTTTTGGGGGACAACATGTGATATCTCGTTTTGTGCTTTCTTTTCCCCAGAGACTCTTGTGTTACACATTGCAGTTCAGCACCTGTTGCAAAGGTTGTAGGCATACGGGTAGCATATCATGGCTAGGTAACTTTTTCACGTTTTGGGGGACAACATGTGTTATCTTGTTTTGTGCTTTCTTTTCCCCAGAGACTCTTGTGTTGCACATTGCAGTTCAGCACCTGTTGCAAAGGTTGTAGGCATACGGGTAGCATATCATGGCTAGGTAACTTTTTCACGTGTTGGGGGAAAACATGTGATATCTTGTTTTGTGCTTTCTTTTCCCCAAAGACTCTTGTGTTGCACATTGCAGTTCAGCACCTGTTGCAAAGGTTGTAGGCATACGGGTAGCATATCATGGCTAGGTAACTTTTTCACGTGTTGGGGGACAACATGTGATATCTTGTTTTGTGCTTTCTTTTCCCCAGAGACTCTTGTGTTGCACATTGCAGTTCAGCACCTGTTGCAAAGGTTGTAGGCATACGGGTAGCATATCATGGCTAGGTAACTTTTTCACGTGGTGGGGGACAACATGTGATATCTTGTTTTGTGCTTTCTTTTCCCCAGAGACTCTTGTGTTGCACATTGCAGTTCAGCACCTGTTGCAAAGGTTGTAGGCATATGGGTAGCATATCATGGCTAAGTAACGTTTTCACGTGTTGGGGGACAACATGTGATATCTCGTTTTGTGCTTTCTTTTCCCCAGAGACTCTTGTGTTACACATTGCAGTTCAGCACCTGTTGCAAAGGTTGTAGGCATACGGGTAGCATATCATGGCTAGGTAACTTTTTCACGTTTTGGGGGACAACATGTGTTATCTTGTTTTGTGTTTTCTTTTCCCCAGAGACTCTTGTGTTGCACATTGCAGTTCAGCACCTGTTGCAAAGGTTGTAGGCATACGGGTAGCATATCATGGCTAGGTAACTTTTTCACGTGTTGGGCGAAAACATGTGATATCTTGTTTTGTGCTTTCTTTTCCCCAAAGACTCTTGTGTTGCACATTGCAGTTCAGCACCTGTTGCAAAGGTTGTAGGCATACGGGTAGCATATCATGGCTAGGTAACTTTTTCACGTGTTGGGGGACAACATGTGATATCTTGTTTTGTGCTTTCTTTTCCCCAGAGACTCTTGTGTTGCACATTGCAGTTCAGCACCTGTTGCAAAGGTTGTAGGCATACGGGTAGCATATCATGGCTAGGTAACTTTGTCACGTGTTGGGGGACAACATGTGATATCTTGTTTTGTGCTTTCTTTTCCCCAGAGACTCTTGTGTTGCACATTGCAGTTCAGCACTTGTTGCAAAGGTTGTAGGCATACGGGTAGCATATCATGGCTAGGTAACTTTTTTACGTTTTGGGGGACAACATGTGATATCTTGTTTTGTGCTTTCTTTTCCCCAGAGACTCTTGTGTTGCACATTGCAGTTCAGCACCTGTTGCAAAGGTGGTAGGCATACAGGTAGCATATCATGGCTAGGTAACTTTTTCATGTTTTGGGGGACAACATGTGTTATCTTGTTTTGTGCTTTCTTTTCCCCAGAGACTCTTGTGTTGCACATTGCAGTTCAGCACCTGTTGCAAAGGTTGTAGGCATACGGGTAGCATATCATGGCTAGGTAACTTTTTCACGTTTTGGGGGACAACATGTGTTATCTTGTTTTTTGCTTTCTTTTCCCCAGAGACTCTTGTGTTGCACATTGCAGTTCAGCACCTGTTGCAAAGGTTGTAGGCATACGGGTAGCATATCATGGCTAGGTAACTTTTTCACGTTTTGGGGGACAACATGTGTTATCTTGTTTTTTGCTTTCTTTTCCCCAGAGACTCTTGTGTTGCACATTGCAGTTCAGCACCTGTTGCAAAGGTTGTAGGCATACGGGTAGCATATCATGGCTAAGTAACGTTTTCACGTGGTGGGGGACAACATGTGATATCTTGTTTTGTGCTTTCTTTTCCCCAGAGACTCTTGTGTTACACATTGCAGTTCATCACCTGTTGCAAAGGTTGTAGGCATACGGGTAGCATATCATGGCTAGGTAACTTTTTCATGTTTTGGGGGACAACATGTGTTATCTTGTTTTGTGCTTTCTTTTCCCCAGAGACTCTTGTGTTGCACATTGCAGTTCAGCACCTGTTGCAAAGGTTGTAGGCATACGGGTAGCATATCATGGCTAGGTAACTTTTTCACGTGGTGGGGGACAACATGTGATATCTTGTTTTGTGCTTTCTTTTCCCCAGAGACTCTTGTGTTGCACATTGCAGTTCAGCACCTGTTGCAAAGGTTGTAGGCATATGGGTAGCATATCATGGCTAGGTAACGTTTTCACGTGGTGGGGGAGAACATGTGTTATCTTGTTTTGTGCTTTCTTTTCCCCAGAGACTCTTGTGTTGCACATTGCAGTTCAGCACCTGTTGCAAAGGTTGTAGGCATACGGGTAGCATATCATGGCTAGGTAACTTTGTCACGTGTTGGGGGACAACATGTGATATCTTGTTTTGTGCTTTCTTTTCCCCAGAGACTCTTGTGTTGCACATTGCAGTTCAGCACCTGTTGCAAAGGTTGTAGGCATACAGGTAGCATATCATGGCTAGGTAACTTTTTCACGTGGTGGGGGACAACATGTGTTATCTTGTTTTGTGCTTTCTTTTCCCCAGAGACTCTTGTGTTGCACATTGCAGTTCAGCACCTGTTGCAAAGGTTGTAGGCATACGGGTAGCATATCATGGCTAGGTAACTTTTTCACGTGGTGGGGGACAACATGTGTTATCTTGTTTTTTGCTTTCTTTTCCCCAGAGACTCTTGTGTTGCACATTGCAGTTCAGCACCTGTTGCAAAGGTTGTAGGCATACGGGTAGCATATCATGGCTAGGTAACTTTTTCATGTTTTGGGGGACAACATGTGATATCTTGTTTTGTGCTTTCTTTTCCCCAGAGACTCTTGTGTTGCACATTGCAGTTCAGCACCTAATGCAAAGGTTGTAGGCATACGTGTAGCATATCATGGCTAAGTAACGTTTTCACGTGTTGGGGGACAACATGTGTTATCTTGTTTTGTGCTTTCTTTTCCCCAGAGACTCTTGTGTTGCACATTGCAGTTCAGCACCTGTTGCAAAGGTTGTAGGCATATGGGTAGCATATCATGGCTAGGTAACGTTTTCACGTGGTGGGGGACAACATGTGATATCTTGTTTTGTGCTTTCTTTTCCCCAGAGACTCTTGTGTTGCACATTGCAGTTCAGCACCTAATGCAAAGGTTGTAGGCATACGGGTAGCATATCATGGCTAAGTAACGTTTTCACGTGTTGGGGGACAACATGTGTTATCTTGTTTTGTGCTTTCTTTTCCCCAGAGACTCTTGTGTTGCACATTGCAGTTCAGCACCTGTTGCAAAGGTTGTAGGCATACGGGTAGCATATCATGGCTAGGTAACTTTTTCACGTTTTGGGGGACAACATGTGTTATCTTGTTTTGTTCTTTCTTTTCCCCAGAGACTCTTGTGTTGCACATTGCAGTTCAGCACCTAATGCAAAGGTTGTAGGCATACGGGTAGCATATCATGGCTAAGTAACGTTTTCACGTGTTGGGGGACAACATGTGTTATCTTGTTTTGTGCTTTCTTTTCCCCAGAGACTCTTGTGTTGCACATTGCAGTTCAGCACCTGTTGCAAAGGTTGTAGGCATACGGGTAGCATATCATGGCTAGGTAACTTTTTCACGTGTTGGGGGACAACATGTGTTATCTTGTTTTGTGCTTTCTTTTCCCCAGAGACTCTTGTGTTGCACATTGCAGTTCAGCACCTGTTGCAAAGGTTGTAGGCATACGGGTAGCATATCATGGCTAGGTAACTTTTTCACGTGTTGGGGGACAACATGTGATATCTTGTTTTGTGCTTTCTTTTCCCCAGAGACTCTTGTGTTGCACATTGCAGTTCAGCACCTGTTGCAAAGGTTGTAGGCATACGGGTAGCATATCATGGCTAGGTAACTTTTTCATGTTTTGGGGGACAACATGTGAAATCTTGTTTTGTGCTTTCTTTTCCCCAGAGACTCTTGTGTTGCACATTGCAGTTCAGCACCTGTTGCAAAGGTTGTAGGCATACGGGTAGCATATCATGGCTAGGTAACTTTGTCACGTGTTGGGGGACAACATGTGATATCTTGTTTTGTGCTTTCTTTTCCCCAGAGACTCTTGTGTTGCACATTGCAGTTCAGCACCTGTTGCAAAGGTTGTAGGCATACAGGTAGCATATCATGGCTAGGTAACTTTTTCACGTGGTGGGGGACAACATGTGTTATCTTGTTTTGTGCTTTCTTTTCCCCAGAGACTCTTGTGTTGCACATTGCAGTTCAGCACCTGTTGCAAAGGTTGTAGGCATACGGGTAGCATATCATGGCTAGGTAACTTTTTCACGTGGTGGGGGACAACATGTGTTATCTTGTTTTTTGCTTTCTTTTCCCCAGAGACTCTTGTGTTGCACATTGCAGTTCAGCACCTGTTGCAAAGGTTGTAGGCATACGGGTAGCATATCATGGCTAGGTAACTTTTTCATGTTTTGGGGGACAACATGTGATATCTTGTTTTGTGCTTTCTTTTCCCCAGAGACTCTTGTGTTGCACATTGCAGTTCAGCACCTAATGCAAAGGTTGTAGGCATACGTGTAGCATATCATGGCTAAGTAACGTTTTCACGTGTTGGGGGACAACATGTGTTATCTTGTTTTGTGCTTTCTTTTCCCCAGAGACTCTTGTGTTGCACATTGCAGTTCAGCACCTGTTGCAAAGGTTGTAGGCATACGGGTAGCATATCATGGCTAGGTAACTTTTTCACGTGTTGGGGGACAAGATGTGTTATCTTGTTTTGTGCTTTCTTTTCCCCAGAGACTCTTGTGTTGCACATTGCAGTTCAGTACCTGTTGCAAAGGTTGTAGGCATACGGGTAGCATATCATGGCTAGGTAACTTTTTCACGTGTTGGGGGACAACATGTGATATCTTGTTTTGTGCTTTCTTTTCCCCAGAGACTCTTGTGTTGCACATTGCAGTTCAGCACCTGTTGCAAAGGTTGTAGGCATACGGGTAGCATATCATGGCTAGGTAACGTTTTCACGTGGTGGGGGACAACATGTGATATCTTGTTTTGTGCTTTCTTTTCCCCAGAGACTCTTGTGTTGCACATTGCAGTTCAGCACCTGTTGCAAAGGTTGTAGGCATACGGGTAGCATATCATGGCTAGGTAACTTTGTCACGTGGTGGGGGACAACATGTGTTATCTTGTTTTGTGCTTTCTTTTCCCCAGAGACTCTTGTGTTACACATTGCAGTTCAGCACCTAATGCAAAGGTTGTAGGCATACAGGTAGCATATCATGGCTAGGTAACTTTTTCATGTTTTGGGGGACAACATGTGTTATCTTGTTTTGTGCTTTCTTTTCCCCAGAGACTCTTGTGTTGCATATTGCAGTTCAGCACCTAATGCAAAGGTTGTAGGCATACGGGTAGCATATCATGGCTAAGTAACGTTTTCACGTGTTGGGGGACAACATGTGTTATCTTGTTTTGTGCTTTCTTTTCCCCAGAGACTCTTGTGTTGCACATTGCAGTTCAGCACCTGTTGCAAAGGTTGTAGGCATACGGGTAGCATATCATGGCTAGGTAACTTTTTCATGTTTTGGGGGACAACATGTGTTATCTTGTTTTGTGCTTTCTTTTCCCCAGAGACTCTTGTGTTGCACATTGCAGTTCAGCACCTAATGCAAAGGTTGTAGGCATACGGGTAGCATATCATGGCTAAGTAACGTTTTCACGTGTTGGGGGACAACATGTGTTATCTTGTTTTGTGCTTTCTTTTCCCCAGAGACTCTTGTGTTGCACATTGCAGTTCAGCACCTGTTGCAAAGGTTGTAGGCATACGGGTAGCATATCATGGCTAGGTAACTTTTTCACGTGTTGGGGGACAACATGTGATATCTTGTTTTGTGCTTTCTTTTCCCCAGAGACTCTTGTGTTGCACATTGCAGTTCAGCACCTGTTGCAAAGGTTGTAGGCATACGGGTAGCATATCATGGCTAGGTAACTTTTTCATGTTTTGGGGGACAACATGTGATATCTTGTTTTGTGCTTTCTTTTCCCCAGAGACTCTTGTGTTGCACATTGCAGTTCAGCACCTGTTGCAAAGGTTGTAGGCATACGGGTAGCATATCATGGCTAGGTAACTTTGTCACGTGGTGGGGGACAACATGTGTTATCTTGTTTTGTGCTTTCTTTTCCCCAGAGACTCTTGTGTTACACATTGCAGTTCAGCACCTAATGCAAAGGTTGTAGGCATACAGGTAGCATATCATGGCTAGGTAACTTTTTCATGTTTTGGGGGACAACATGTGTTATCTTGTTTTGTGCTTTCTTTTCCCCAGAGACTCTTGTGTTGCATATTGCAGTTCAGCACCTAATGCAAAGGTTGTAGGCATACGGGTAGCATATCATGGCTAAGTAACGTTTTCACGTGTTGGGGGACAACATGTGTTATCTTGTTTTGTGCTTTCTTTTCCCCAGAGACTCTTGTGTTGCACATTGCAGTTCAGCACCTGTTGCAAAGGTTGTAGGCATACGGGTAGCATATCATGGCTAGGTAACTTTTTCATGTTTTGGGGGACAACATGTGTTATCTTGTTTTGTGCTTTCTTTTCCCCAGAGACTCTTGTGTTGCACATTGCAGTTCAGCACCTAATGCAAAGGTTGTAGGCATACGGGTAGCATATCATGGCTAAGTAACGTTTTCACGTGTTGGGGGACAACATGTGTTATCTTGTTTTGTGCTTTCTTTTCCCCAGAGACTCTTGTGTTGCACATTGCAGTTCAGCACCTGTTGCAAAGGTTGTAGGCATACGGGTAGCATATCATGGCTAGGTAACTTTTTCACGTGTTGGGGGACAACATGTGTTATCTTGTTTTGTGCTTTCTTTTCCCCAGAGACTCTTGTGTTGCACATTGCAGTTCAGCACCTAATGCAAAGGTTGTAGGCATACGGGTAGCATATATGATGGCTAAGTAACGTTTTCACGTGTTGGGGGACAACATGTGTTATCTTGTTTTGTGCTTTCTTTTCCCCAGAGACTCTTGTGTTGCACATTGCAGTTCAGCACCTGTTGCAAAGGTTGTAGGCATACGGGTAGCATATCATGGCTAGGTAACTTTTTCACGTGTTGGGGGACAACATATGTTATCTTGTTTTGTGCTTTCTTTTCCCCAGAGACTCTTGTGTTGCACATTGCAGTTCAGCACCTGTTGCAAAGGTTGTAGGCATACGGGTAGCATATCATGGCTAGGTAACTTTTTCACGTGTTGGGGGACAACATGTGATATCTTGTTTTGTGCTTTTTTTTCCCCAGAGACTCTTGTGTTGCACATTGCAGTTCAGCACCTGTTGCAAAGGTTGTAGGCATACGGGTAGCATATCATGGCTAGGTAACTTTTTCATGTTTTGGGGGACAACATGTGATATCTTGTTTTGTGCTTTCTTTTCCCCAGAGACTCTTGTGTTGCACATTGCAGTTCAGCACCTAATGCAAAGGTTGTAGGCATACGTGTAGCATATCATGGCTAAGTAACGTTTTCACGTGTTAGGGGACAACATGTGTTATCTTGTTTTGTGCTTTCTTTTGCCCAGAGACTCTTGTGTTGCACATTGCAGTTCAGCACCTGTTGCAAAGGTTGTAGGCATACGGGTAGCATATCATGGCTAGGTAACTTTTTCACGTGTTGGGGGACAACATGTGTTATCTTGTTTTGTGCTTTATTTTCCCCAGAGACTCTTGTGTTGCACATTGCAGTTCAGTACCTGTTGCAAAGGTTGTAGGCATACGGGTAGCATATCATGGCTAGGTAACTTTTTCACGTGTTGGGGGACAACATGTGATATCTTGTTTTGTGCTTTCTTTTCCCCAGAGACTCTTGTGTTGCACATTGCAGTTCAGCACCTGTTGCAAAGGTTGTAGGCATACGGGTAGCATATCATGGCTAGGTAACGTTTTCACGTGGTGGGGGACAACATGTGATATCTTGTTTTGTGCTTTCTTTTCCCCAGAGACTCTTGTGTTGCACATTGCAGTTCAGCACCTAATGCAAAGGTTGTAGGCATACGGGTAGCATATCATGGCTAAGTAACGTTTTCACGTGTTGGGGGACAACATGTGTTATCTTGTTTTGTGCTTTCTTTTCCCCAGAGACTCTTGTGTTGCACATTGCAGTTCAGCACCTGTTGCAAAGGTTGTAGGCATACGGGTAGCATATCATGGCTAGGTAACTTTTTCATGTGTTGGGGGACAACATGTGTTATCTTGTTTTGTGCTTTCTTTTCCCCAGAGACTCTTGTGTTGCACATTGCAGTTCAGCACCTAATGCAAAGGTTGTAGGCATACGGGTAGCATATCATGGCTAAGTAACGTTTTCACGTGTTGGGGGACAACATGTGTTATCTTGTTTTGTGCTTTCTTTTCCCCAGAGACTCTTGTGTTGCACATTGCAGTTCAGCACCTGTTGCAAAGGTTGTAGGCATACGTGTAGCATATCGTGGCTAGGTAACTTTTTCACGTGTTGGGGGACAACATGTGTTATCTTGTTTTGTGCTTTCTTTTCCCCAGAGACTCTTGTGTTGCACATTGCAGTTCAGCACCTGTTGCAAAGGTTGTAGGCATACGGGTAGCATATCATGGCTAGGTAACTTTTTCACGTGTTGGGGGACAACATGTGATATCTTGTTTTGTGCTTTCTTTTCCCCAGAGACTCTTGTGTTGCACATTGCAGTTCAGCACCTGTTGCAAAGGTTGTAGGCATACGGGTAGCATATCATGGCTAGGTAACTTTTTCATGTTTTGGGGGACAACATGTGAAATCTTGTTTTGTGCTTTCTTTTCCCCAGAGACTCTTGTGTTGCACATTGCAGTTCAGCACCTAATGCAAAGGTTGTAGGCATACGGGTAGCATATCATGGCTAAGTAACGTTTTCACGTGTTGGGGGACAACATGTGTTATCTTGTTTTGTGCTTTCTTTTCCCCAGATACTCTTGTGTTGCACATTGCAGTTCAGCACCTGTTGCAAAGGTTGTAGGCATACGGGTAGCATATCATGGCTAGGTAACTTTTTCACGTGTTGGGGGACAACATGTGTTATCTTGTTTTGTGCTTTCTTTTCCCCAGAGACTCTTGTGTTGCACATTGCAGTTCAGCACCTGTTGCAAAGGTTGTAGGCATACAGGTAGCATATCATGGCTAGGTAACTTTTTCACGTGTTGGGGGACAACATGTGATATCTTGTTTTGTGCTTTCTTTTCCCCAGAGACTCTTGTGTTGCACATTGCAGTTCAGCACCTGTTGCAAAGGTTGTAGGCATACGGGTAGCATATCATGGCTAAGTAACTTTTTCACGTGGTGGGGGACAACATGTGTTATCTTGTTTTGTGCTTTCTTTTCCCCAGAGACTCTTGTGTTGCACATTGCAGTTCAGCACCTGTTGCAAAGGTTGTAGGCATACGGGTAGCATATCATGGCTGGGTAACTTTTTCACGTGGTGGGGGACAACATGTGTTATCTTGTTTTGTGCTTTCTTTTCCCCAGAGACTCTTGTGTTACACATTGCAGTTCAGCACCTAATGCAAAGGTTGTAGGCATACGGGTAGCATATCATGGCTAGGTAACGTTTTCACGTGGTGGGGGACAACATGTGTTATCTTGTTTTGTGCTTTCTTTTCCCCAGAGACTCTTGTGTTACACATTGCAGTTCAGCACCTAATGCAAAGGTTGTAGGCATACGGGTAGCATATCATGGCTAGGTAACTTTGTCACGTGTTGGGGGACAACATGTGATATCTTGTTTTGTGCTTTCTTTTCCCCAGAGACTCTTGTGTTGCACATTGCAGTTCAGCACTTGTTGCAAAGGTTGTAGGCATACGGGTAGCATATCATGGCTAGGTAACTTTTTTACGTTTTGGGGGACAACATGTGATATCTCGTTTTGTGCTTTCTTTTCCCCAGAGACTCTTGTGTTACACATTGCAGTTCAGCACCTGTTGCAAAGGTTGTAGGCATACGGGTAGCATATCATGGCTAGGTAACTTTTTCACGTTTTGGGGGACAACATGTGTTATCTTGTTTTGTGCTTTCTTTTCCCCAGAGACTCTTGTGTTGCACATTGCAGTTCAGCACCTGTTGCAAAGGTTGTAGGCATACGGGTAGCATATCATGGCTAGGTAACTTTTTCACGTGTTGGGGGAAAACATGTGATATCTTGTTTTGTGCTTTCTTTTCCCCAAAGACTCTTGTGTTGCACATTGCAGTTCAGCACCTGTTGCAAAGGTTGTAGGCATACGGGTAGCATATCATGGCTAGGTAACTTTTTCACGTGTTGGGGGACAACATGTGATATCTTGTTTTGTGCTTTCTTTTCCCCAGAGACTCTTGTGTTGCACATTGCAGTTCAGCACCTGTTGCAAAGGTTGTAGGCATACGGGTAGCATATCATGGCTAGGTAACTTTTTCACGTGGTGGGGGACAACATGTGATATCTTGTTTTGTGCTTTCTTTTCCCCAGAGACTCTTGTGTTGCACATTGCAGTTCAGCACCTGTTGCAAAGGTTGTAGGCATATGGGTAGCATATCATGGCTAAGTAACGTTTTCACGTGTTGGGGGACAACATGTGATATCTCGTTTTGTGCTTTCTTTTCCCCAGAGACTCTTGTGTTACACATTGCAGTTCAGCACCTGTTGCAAAGGTTGTAGGCATACGGGTAGCATATCATGGCTAGGTAACTTTTTCACGTTTTGGGGGACAACATGTGTTATCTTGTTTTGTGTTTTCTTTTCCCCAGAGACTCTTGTGTTGCACATTGCAGTTCTGCACCTGTTGCAAAGGTTGTAGGCATACGGGTAGCATATCATGGCTAGGTAACTTTTTCACGTGTTGGGGGAAAACATGTGATATCTTGTTTTGTGCTTTCTTTTCCCCAAAGACTCTTGTGTTGCACATTGCAGTTCAGCACCTGTTGCAAAGGTTGTAGGCATACGGGTAGCATATCATGGCTAGGTAACTTTTTCACGTGTTGGGGGACAACATGTGATATCTTGTTTTGTGCTTTCTTTTCCCCAGAGACTCTTGTGTTGCACATTGCAGTTCAGCACCTGTTGCAAAGGTTGTAGGCATACGGGTAGCATATCATGGCTAGGTAACTTTGTCACGTGTTGGGGGACAACATGTGATATCTTGTTTTGTGCTTTCTTTTCCCCAGAGACTCTTGTGTTGCACATTGCAGTTCAGCACTTGTTGCAAAGGTTGTAGGCATACGGGTAGCATATCATGGCTAGGTAACTTTTTTACGTTTTGGGGGACAACATGTGATATCTTGTTTTGTGCTTTCTTTTCCCCAGAGACTCTTGTGTTGCACATTGCAGTTCAGCACCTGTTGCAAAGGTGGTAGGCATACAGGTAGCATATCATGGCTAGGTAACTTTTTCATGTTTTGGGGGACAACATGTGTTATCTTGTTTTGTGCTTTCTTTTCCCCAGAGACTCTTGTGTTGCACATTGCAGTTCAGCACCTGTTGCAAAGGTTGTAGGCATACGGGTAGCATATCATGGCTAGGTAACTTTTTCACGTTTTGGGGGACAACATGTGTTATCTTGTTTTTTGCTTTCTTTTCCCCAGAGACTCTTGTGTTGCACATTGCAGTTCAGCACCTGTTGCAAAGGTTGTAGGCATACGGGTAGCATATCATGGCTAGGTAACTTTTTCACGTTTTGGGGGACAACATGTGTTATCTTGTTTTTTGCTTTCTTTTCCCCAGAGACTCTTGTGTTGCACATTGCAGTTCAGCACCTGTTGCAAAGGTTGTAGGCATACGGGTAGCATATCATGGCTAAGTAACGTTTTCACGTGGTGGGGGACAACATGTGATATCTTGTTTTGTGCTTTCTTTTCCCCAGAGACTCTTGTGTTACACATTGCAGTTCATCACCTGTTGCAAAGGTTGTAGGCATACGGGTAGCATATCATGGCTAGGTAACTTTTTCATGTTTTGGGGGACAACATGTGTTATCTTGTTTTGTGCTTTCTTTTCCCCAGAGACTCTTGTGTTGCACATTGCAGTTCAGCACTTGTTGCAAAGGTTGTAGGCATACGGGTAGCATATCATGGCTAGGTAACTTTTTTACGTTTTGGGGGACAACATGTGATATCTCGTTTTGTGCTTTCTTTTCCCCAGAGACTCTTGTGTTACACATTGCAGTTCAGCACCTGTTGCAAAGGTTGTAGGCATACGGGTAGCATATCATGGCTAGGTAACTTTTTCACGTTTTGGGGGACAACATGTGTTATCTTGTTTTGTGCTTTCTTTTCCCCAGAGACTCTTGTGTTGCACATTGCAGTTCAGCACCTGTTGCAAAGGTTGTAGGCATACGGGTAGCATATCATGGCTAGGTAACTTTTTCACGTGTTGGGGGAAAACATGTGATATCTTGTTTTGTGCTTTCTTTTCCCCAAAGACTCTTGTGTTGCACATTGCAGTTCAGCACCTGTTGCAAAGGTTGTAGGCATACGGGTAGCATATCATGGCTAGGTAACTTTTTCACGTGTTGGGGGACAACATGTGATATCTTGTTTTGTGCTTTCTTTTCCCCAGAGACTCTTGTGTTGCACATTGCAGTTCAGCACCTGTTGCAAAGGTTGTAGGCATACGGGTAGCATATCATGGCTAGGTAACTTTTTCACGTGGTGGGGGACAACATGTGATATCTTGTTTTGTGCTTTCTTTTCCCCAGAGACTCTTGTGTTGCACATTGCAGTTCAGCACCTGTTGCAAAGGTTGTAGGCATATGGGTAGCATATCATGGCTAAGTAACGTTTTCACGTGTTGGGGGACAACATGTGATATCTCGTTTTGTGCTTTCTTTTCCCCAGAGACTCTTGTGTTACACATTGCAGTTCAGCACCTGTTGCAAAGGTTGTAGGCATACGGGTAGCATATCATGGCTAGGTAACTTTTTCACGTTTTGGGGGACAACATGTGTTATCTTGTTTTGTGTTTTCTTTTCCCCAGAGACTCTTGTGTTGCACATTGCAGTTCAGCACCTGTTGCAAAGGTTGTAGGCATACGGGTAGCATATCATGGCTAGGTAACTTTTTCACGTGTTGGGCGAAAACATGTGATATCTTGTTTTGTGCTTTCTTTTCCCCAAAGACTCTTGTGTTGCACATTGCAGTTCAGCACCTGTTGCAAAGGTTGTAGGCATACGGGTAGCATATCATGGCTAGGTAACTTTTTCACGTGTTGGGGGACAACATGTGATATCTTGTTTTGTGCTTTCTTTTCCCCAGAGACTCTTGTGTTGCACATTGCAGTTCAGCACCTGTTGCAAAGGTTGTAGGCATACGGGTAGCATATCATGGCTAGGTAACTTTGTCACGTGTTGGGGGACAACATGTGATATCTTGTTTTGTGCTTTCTTTTCCCCAGAGACTCTTGTGTTGCACATTGCAGTTCAGCACTTGTTGCAAAGGTTGTAGGCATACGGGTAGCATATCATGGCTAGGTAACTTTTTTACGTTTTGGGGGACAACATGTGATATCTTGTTTTGTGCTTTCTTTTCCCCAGAGACTCTTGTGTTGCACATTGCAGTTCAGCACCTGTTGCAAAGGTGGTAGGCATACAGGTAGCATATCATGGCTAGGTAACTTTTTCATGTTTTGGGGGACAACATGTGTTATCTTGTTTTGTGCTTTCTTTTCCCCAGAGACTCTTGTGTTGCACATTGCAGTTCAGCACCTGTTGCAAAGGTTGTAGGCATACGGGTAGCATATCATGGCTAGGTAACTTTTTCACGTTTTGGGGGACAACATGTGTTATCTTGTTTTTTGCTTTCTTTTCCCCAGAGACTCTTGTGTTGCACATTGCAGTTCAGCACCTGTTGCAAAGGTTGTAGGCATACGGGTAGCATATCATGGCTAGGTAACTTTTTCACGTTTTGGGGGACAACATGTGTTATCTTGTTTTTTGCTTTCTTTTCCCCAGAGACTCTTGTGTTGCACATTGCAGTTCAGCACCTGTTGCAAAGGTTGTAGGCATACGGGTAGCATATCATGGCTAAGTAACGTTTTCACGTGGTGGGGGACAACATGTGATATCTTGTTTTGTGCTTTCTTTTCCCCAGAGACTCTTGTGTTACACATTGCAGTTCATCACCTGTTGCAAAGGTTGTAGGCATACGGGTAGCATATCATGGCTAGGTAACTTTTTCATGTTTTGGGGGACAACATGTGTTATCTTGTTTTGTGCTTTCTTTTCCCCAGAGACTCTTGTGTTGCACATTGCAGTTCAGCACCTGTTGCAAAGGTTGTAGGCATACGGGTAGCATATCATGGCTAGGTAACTTTTTCACGTGGTGGGGGACAACATGTGATATCTTGTTTTGTGCTTTCTTTTCCCCAGAGACTCTTGTGTTGCACATTGCAGTTCAGCACCTGTTGCAAAGGTTGTAGGCATATGGGTAGCATATCATGGCTAGGTAACGTTTTCACGTGGTGGGGGAGAACATGTGTTATCTTGTTTTGTGCTTTCTTTTCCCCAGAGACTCTTGTGTTGCACATTGCAGTTCAGCACCTGTTGCAAAGGTTGTAGGCATACGGGTAGCATATCATGGCTAGGTAACTTTGTCACGTGTTGGGGGACAACATGTGATATCTTGTTTTGTGCTTTCTTTTCCCCAGAGACTCTTGTGTTGCACATTGCAGTTCAGCACCTGTTGCAAAGGTTGTAGGCATACAGGTAGCATATCATGGCTAGGTAACTTTTTCACGTGGTGGGGGACAACATGTGTTATCTTGTTTTGTGCTTTCTTTTCCCCAGAGACTCTTGTGTTGCACATTGCAGTTCAGCACCTGTTGCAAAGGTTGTAGGCATACGGGTAGCATATCATGGCTAGGTAACTTTTTCACGTGGTGGGGGACAACATGTGTTATCTTGTTTTTTGCTTTCTTTTCCCCAGAGACTCTTGTGTTGCACATTGCAGTTCAGCACCTGTTGCAAAGGTTGTAGGCATACGGGTAGCATATCATGGCTAGGTAACTTTTTCATGTTTTGGGGGACAACATGTGATATCTTGTTTTGTGCTTTCTTTTCCCCAGAGACTCTTGTGTTGCACATTGCAGTTCAGCACCTAATGCAAAGGTTGTAGGCATACGTGTAGCATATCATGGCTAAGTAACGTTTTCACGTGTTGGGGGACAACATGTGTTATCTTGTTTTGTGCTTTCTTTTCCCCAGAGACTCTTGTGTTGCACATTGCAGTTCAGCACCTGTTGCAAAGGTTGTAGGCATATGGGTAGCATATCATGGCTAGGTAACGTTTTCACGTGGTGGGGGACAACATGTGATATCTTGTTTTGTGCTTTCTTTTCCCCAGAGACTCTTGTGTTGCACATTGCAGTTCAGCACCTAATGCAAAGGTTGTAGGCATACGGGTAGCATATCATGGCTAAGTAACGTTTTCACGTGTTGGGGGACAACATGTGTTATCTTGTTTTGTGCTTTCTTTTCCCCAGAGACTCTTGTGTTGCACATTGCAGTTCAGCACCTGTTGCAAAGGTTGTAGGCATACGGGTAGCATATCATGGCTAGGTAACTTTTTCACGTTTTGGGGGACAACATGTGTTATCTTGTTTTGTTCTTTCTTTTCCCCAGAGACTCTTGTGTTGCACATTGCAGTTCAGCACCTAATGCAAAGGTTGTAGGCATACGGGTAGCATATCATGGCTAAGTAACGTTTTCACGTGTTGGGGGACAACATGTGTTATCTTGTTTTGTGCTTTCTTTTCCCCAGAGACTCTTGTGTTGCACATTGCAGTTCAGCACCTGTTGCAAAGGTTGTAGGCATACGGGTAGCATATCATGGCTAGGTAACTTTTTCACGTGTTGGGGGACAACATGTGTTATCTTGTTTTGTGCTTTCTTTTCCCCAGAGACTCTTGTGTTGCACATTGCAGTTCAGCACCTGTTGCAAAGGTTGTAGGCATACGGGTAGCATATCATGGCTAGGTAACTTTTTCACGTGTTGGGGGACAACATGTGATATCTTGTTTTGTGCTTTCTTTTCCCCAGAGACTCTTGTGTTGCACATTGCAGTTCAGCACCTGTTGCAAAGGTTGTAGGCATACGGGTAGCATATCATGGCTAGGTAACTTTTTCATGTTTTGGGGGACAACATGTGAAATCTTGTTTTGTGCTTTCTTTTCCCCAGAGACTCTTGTGTTGCACATTGCAGTTCAGCACCTGTTGCAAAGGTTGTAGGCATACGGGTAGCATATCATGGCTAGGTAACTTTGTCACGTGTTGGGGGACAACATGTGATATCTTGTTTTGTGCTTTCTTTTCCCCAGAGACTCTTGTGTTGCACATTGCAGTTCAGCACCTGTTGCAAAGGTTGTAGGCATACAGGTAGCATATCATGGCTAGGTAACTTTTTCACGTGGTGGGGGACAACATGTGTTATCTTGTTTTGTGCTTTCTTTTCCCCAGAGACTCTTGTGTTGCACATTGCAGTTCAGCACCTGTTGCAAAGGTTGTAGGCATACGGGTAGCATATCATGGCTAGGTAACTTTTTCACGTGGTGGGGGACAACATGTGTTATCTTGTTTTTTGCTTTCTTTTCCCCAGAGACTCTTGTGTTGCACATTGCAGTTCAGCACCTGTTGCAAAGGTTGTAGGCATACGGGTAGCATATCATGGCTAGGTAACTTTTTCATGTTTTGGGGGACAACATGTGATATCTTGTTTTGTGCTTTCTTTTCCCCAGAGACTCTTGTGTTGCACATTGCAGTTCAGCACCTAATGCAAAGGTTGTAGGCATACGTGTAGCATATCATGGCTAAGTAACGTTTTCACGTGTTGGGGGACAACATGTGTTATCTTGTTTTGTGCTTTCTTTTCCCCAGAGACTCTTGTGTTGCACATTGCAGTTCAGCACCTGTTGCAAAGGTTGTAGGCATACGGGTAGCATATCATGGCTAGGTAACTTTTTCACGTGTTGGGGGACAAGATGTGTTATCTTGTTTTGTGCTTTCTTTTCCCCAGAGACTCTTGTGTTGCACATTGCAGTTCAGTACCTGTTGCAAAGGTTGTAGGCATACGGGTAGCATATCATGGCTAGGTAACTTTTTCACGTGTTGGGGGACAACATGTGATATCTTGTTTTGTGCTTTCTTTTCCCCAGAGACTCTTGTGTTGCACATTGCAGTTCAGCACCTGTTGCAAAGGTTGTAGGCATACGGGTAGCATATCATGGCTAGGTAACGTTTTCACGTGGTGGGGGACAACATGTGATATCTTGTTTTGTGCTTTCTTTTCCCCAGAGACTCTTGTGTTGCACATTGCAGTTCAGCACCTAATGCAAAGGTTGTAGGCATACGGGTAGCATATCATGGCTAAGTAACGTTTTCACGTGTTGGGGGACAACATGTGTTATCTTGTTTTGTGCTTTCTTTTCCCCAGAGACTCTTGTGTTGCACATTGCAGTTCAGCACCTGTTGCAAAGGTTGTAGGCATACGGGTAGCATATCATGGCTAGGTAACTTTTTCACGTGTTGGGGGACAACATGTGTTATCTTGTTTTGTGCTTTCTTTTCCCCAGAGACTCTTGTGTTGCACATTGCAGTTCAGTACCTGTTGCAAAGGTTGTAGGCATACGGGTAGCATATCATGGCTAGGTAACTTTTTCACGTGTTGGGGGACAACATGTGATATCTTGTTTTGTGCTTTCTTTTCCCCAGAGACTCTTGTGTTGCACATTGCAGTTCAGCACCTGTTGCAAAGGTTGTAGGCATACGGGTAGCATATCATGGCTAGGTAACGTTTTCACGTGGTGGGGGACAACATGTGATATCTTGTTTTGTGCTTTCTTTTCCCCAGAGACTCTTGTGTTGCACATTGCAGTTCAGCACCTAATGCAAAGGTTGTAGGCATATGGGTAGCATATCATGGCTAAGTAACGTTTTCACGTGTTGGGGGACAACATGTGTTATCTTGTTTTGTGCTTTCTTTTCCCCAGAGACTCTTGTGTTGCACATTGCAGTTCAGCACCTGTTGCAAAGGTTGTAGGCATACGGGTAGCATATCATGGCTAGGTAACTTTTTCACGTGTTGGGGGACAACATGTGTTATCTTGTTTTGTGCTTTCTTTTCCCCAGAGACTCTTGTGTTGCACATTGCAGTTCAGCACCTAATGCAAAGGTTGTAGGCATACGGGTAGCATATCATGGCTAAGTAACGTTTTCACGTGTTGGGGGACAACATGTGTTATCTTGTTTTGTGCTTTCTTTTCCCCAGAGACTCTTGTGTTGCACATTGCAGTTCAGCACCTGTTGCAAAGGTTGTAGGCATACGGGTAGCATATCATGGCTAGGTAACTTTTTCACGTGTTGGGGGACAACATGTGTTATCTTGTTTTGTGCTTTCTTTTCCCCAGAGACTCTTGTGTTGCACATTGCAGTTCAGCACCTGTTGCAAAGGTTGTAGGCATACGGGTAGCATATCATGGCTAGGTAACTTTTTCACGTGTTGGGGGACAACATGTGATATCTTGTTTTGTGCTTTCTTTTCCCCAGAGACTCTTGTGTTGCACATTGCAGTTCAGCACCTGTTGCAAAGGTTGTAGGCATACGGGTAGCATATCATGGCTAGGTAACTTTTTCATGTTTTGGGGGACAACATGTGAAATCTTGTTTTGTGCTTTCTTTTCCCCAGAGACTCTTGTGTTGCACATTGCAGTTCAGCACCTGTTGCAAAGGTTGTAGGCATACGGGTAGCATATCATGGCTGGGTAACTTTTTCACGTGGTGGGGGACAACATGTGTTATCTTGTTTTGTGCTTTCTTTTCCCCAGAGACTCTTGTGTTACACATTGCAGTTCAGCACCTAATGCAAAGGTTGTAGGCATACGGGTAGCATATCATGGCTAGGTAACGTTTTCACGTGGTGGGGGACAACATGTGTTATCTTATTTTGTGCTTTCTTTTCCCCAGAGACTCTTGTGTTGCACATTGCAGTTCAGCACCTGTTGCAAAGGTTGTAGGCATACGGGTAGCATATCATGGCTAAGTAACGTTTTCACGTGTTGGGGGACAACATGTGATATCTCGTTTTGTGCTTTCTTTTCCCCAGAGACTCTTGTGTTGCACATTGCAGTTCAGCACCTAATGCAAAGGTTGTAGGCATACGGGTAGCTCATGGCTAGGTAACGTTTTCACGTGGTGGGGGACAACATGTGATATCTTGTTTTGTGCTTTCTTTTCCCCAGAGACTCTTGTGTTGCACATTGCAGTTCAGCACCTAATGCAAAGGTTGTAGGCATACGGGTAGCATATCATGGCTAAGTAACGTTTTCACGTGTTGGGGGACAACATGTGATATCTCGTTTTGTGCTTTCTTTTCCCCAGAGACTCTTGTGTTACACATTGCAGTTCAGCACCTGTTGCAAAGGTTGTAGGCATACGGGTAGCATATCATGGCTAGGTAACTTTTTCACGTTTTGGGGGACAACATGTGTTATCTTGTTTTGTGCTTTCTTTTCCCCAGAGACTCTTGTGTTACACATTGCAGTTCAGCACCTGTTGCAAAGGTTGTAGGCATACGAGTAGCATATCATGGCTAGGTAACTTTTTCACGTGTTGGGGGAAAACATGTGATATCTTGTTTTGTGCTTTCTTTTCCCCAAAGACTCTTGTGTTGCACATTGCAGTTCAGCACCTGTTGCAAAGGTTGTAGGCATACGGGTAGCATATCATGGCTAGGTAACTTTTTCACGTGTTGGGGGACAACATGTGATATCTTGTTTTTTGCTTTCTTTTCCCCAGAGACTCTTGTGTTGCACATTGCAGTTCAGCACATGTTGCAAAGGTTGTAGGCATACGGGTAGCATATCATGGCTAGGTAACTTTGTCACGTGTTGGGGGACAACATGTGATATCTTGTTTTGTGCTTTCTTTTCCCCAGAGACTCTTGTGTTGCACATTGCAGTTCAGCACCTGTTGCAAAGGTTGTAGGCATACGGGTAGCATATCATGGCTAGGTAACTTTTTTACGTTTTGGGGGACAACATGTGATATCTTGTTTTGTGCTTTCTTTTCCCCAGAGACTCTTGTGTTGCACATTGCAGTTCAGCACCTGTTGCAAAGGTTGTAGGCATACAGGTAGCATATCATGGCTAGGTAACTTTTTCATGTTTTGGGGGACAACATGTGTTATCTTGTTTTGTGCTTTCTTTTCCCCAGAGACTCTTGTGTTGCACATTGCAGTTCAGCACCTGTTGCAAAGGTTGTAGGCATACGGGTAGCATATCATGGCTAGGTAACTTTTTCACGTTTTGGGGGACAACATGTGTTATCTTGTTTTGTGCTTTCTTTTCCCCAGAGACTCTTGTGTTGCACATTGCAGTTCAGCACCTGTTGCAAAGGTTGTAGGCATACGGGTAGCATATCATGGCTAGGTAACTTTTTCACGTGTTGGGGGACAACATGTGTTATCTTGTTTTGTGCTTTCTTTTCCCCAGAGACTCTTGTGTTGCACATTGCAGTTCAGCACCTGTTGCAAAGGTTGTAAGCATACGGGTAGCATATCATGGCTAGGTAACTTTTTCACGTGTTGGGGGACAACATGTGATATCTTGTTTTGTGCTTTCTTTTCCCCAGAGACTCTTGTGTTGCACATTGCAGTTCAGCACCTGTTGCAAAGGTTGTAGGCATACGGGTAGCATATCATGGCTAGGTAACTTTTTCATGTTTTGGGGGACAACATGTGAAATCTTGTTTTGTGCTTTCTTTTCCCCAGAGACTCTTGTGTTGCACATTGCAGTTCAGCACCTGTTGCAAAGGTTGTAGGCATACGGGTAGCATATCATGGCTGGGTAACTTTTTCACGTGGTGGGGGACAACATGTGTTATCTTGTTTTGTGCTTTCTTTTCCCCAGAGACTCTTGTGTTACACATTGCAGTTCAGCACCTAATGCAAAGGTTGTAGGCATACGGGTAGCATATCATGGCTAGGTAACGTTTTCACGTGGTGGGGGACAACATGTGTTATCTTATTTTGTGCTTTCTTTTCCCCAGAGACTCTTGTGTTGCACATTGCAGTTCAGCACCTGTTGCAAAGGTTGTAGGCATACGGGTAGCATATCATAGCTAAGTAACGTTTTCACGTGTTGGGGGACAACATGTGATATCTCGTTTTGTGCTTTCTTTTCCCCAGAGACTCTTGTGTTGCACATTGCAGTTCAGCACCTAATGCAAAGGTTGTAGGCATACGGGTAGCTCATGGCTAGGTAACGTTTTCACGTGGTGGGGGACAACATGTGATATCTTGTTTTGTGCTTTCTTTTCCCCAGAGACTCTTGTGTTGCACATTGCAGTTCAGCACCTAATGCAAAGGTTGTAGGCATACGGGTAGCATATCATGGCTAAGTAACGTTTTCACGTGTTGGGGGACAACATGTGATATCTCGTTTTGTGCTTTCTTTTCCCCAGAGACTCTTGTGTTACACATTGCAGTTCAGCACCTGTTGCAAAGGTTGTAGGCATACGGGTAGCATATCATGGCTAGGTAACTTTTTCACGTTTTGGGGGACAACATGTGTTATCTTGTTTTGTGCTTTCTTTTCCCCAGAGACTCTTGTGTTACACATTGCAGTTCAGCACCTGTTGCAAAGGTTGTAGGCATACGAGTAGCATATCATGGCTAGGTAACTTTTTCACGTGTTGGGGGAAAACATGTGATATCTTGTTTTGTGCTTTCTTTTCCCCAAAGACTCTTGTGTTGCACATTGCAGTTCAGCACCTGTTGCAAAGGTTGTAGGCATACGGGTAGCATATCATGGCTAGGTAACTTTTTCACGTGTTGGGGGACAACATGTGATATCTTGTTTTGTGCTTTCTTTTCCCCAGAGACTCTTGTGTTGCACATTGCAGTTCAGCACCTGTTGCAAAGGTTGTAGGCATACGGGTAGCATATCATGGCTAGGTAACTTTGTCACGTGTTGGGGGACAACATGTGATATCTTGTTTTGTGCTTTCTTTTCCCCAGAGACTCTTGTGTTGCACATTGCAGTTCAGCACCTGTTGCAAAGGTTGTAGGCATACGGGTAGCATATCATGGCTAGGTAACTTTTTTACGTTTTGGGGGACAACATGTGATATCTTGTTTTGTGCTTTCTTTTCCCCAGAGACTCTTGTGTTGCACATTGCAGTTCAGCACCTGTTGCAAAGGTTGTAGGCATACAGGTAGCATATCATGGCTAGGTAACTTTTTCATGTTTTGGGGGACAACATGTGTTATCTTGTTTTGTGCTTTCTTTTCCCCAGAGACTCTTGTGTTGCACATTGCAGTTCAGCACCTGTTGCAAAGGTTGTAGGCATACGGGTAGCATATCATGGCTAGGTAACTTTTTCACGTTTTGGGGGACAACATGTGTTATCTTGTTTTTTGCTTTCTTTTCCCCAGAGACTCTTGTGTTGCACATTGCAGTTCAGCACCTGTTGCAAAGGTTGTAGGCATACGGGTAGCATATCATGGCTAAGTAACGTTTTCACGTGGTGGGGGACAACATGTGATATCTTGTTTTGTGCTTTCTTTTCCCCAGAGACTCTTGTGTTACACATTGCAGTTCATCACCTGTTGCAAAGGTTGTAGGCATACGGGTAGCATATCATGGCTAGGTAACTTTTTCATGTTTTGGGGGACAACATGTGTTATCTTGTTTTGTGCTTTCTTTTCCCCAGAGACTCTTGTGTTGCACATTGCAGTTCAGCACCTGTTGCAAAGGTTGTAGGCATACGGGTAGCATATCATGGCTAGGTAACTTTTTCACGTGGTGGGGGACAACATGTGATATCTTGTTTTGTGCTTTCCTTTCCCCAGAGACTCTTGTGTTGCACATTGCAGTTCAGCACCTGTTGCAAAGGTTGTAGGCATACGGGTAGCATATCATGGCTAGGTAACGTTTTCACGTGGTGGGGGAGAACATGTGTTATCTTGTTTTGTGCTTTCTTTTCCCCAGAGACTCTTGTGTTGCACATTGCAGTTCAGCACCAGTTGCAAAGGTTGTAGGCATACGGGTAGCATATCATGGCTAGGTAACTTTGTCACGTGTTGGGGGACAACATGTGATATCTTGTTTTGTGCTTTCTTTTCCCCAGAGACTCTTGTGTTGCACATTGCAGTTCAGCACCTGTTGCAAAGGTTGTAGGCATACAGGTAGCATATCATGGCTAGGTAACTTTTTCACGTGGTGGGGGACAACATGTGTTATCTTGTTTTGTGCTTTCTTTTCCCCAGAGACTCTTGTGTTGCACATTGCAGTTCAGCACCTGTTGCAAAGGTTGTAGGCATACGGGTAGCATATCATGGCTAGGTAACTTTTTCACGTGGTGGGGGACAACATGTGTTATCTTGTTTTTTGCTTTCTTTTCCCCAGAGACTCTTGTGTTGCACATTGCAGTTCAGCGCCTGTTGCAAAGGTTGTAGGCATACGGGTAGCATATCATGGCTAAGTAACGTTTTCACGTGGTGGGGGACAACATGTGATATCTTGTTTTGTGCTTTCTTTTCCCCAGAGACTCTTGTGTTGCACATTGCACTTCAGCACCTGTTGCAAAGGTTGTAGGCATACGGGTAGCATATCATGGCTAAGTAACGTTTTCACGTGTTGGGGGACAACATGTGTTATCTTGTTTTGTGCTTTCTTTTCCCCAGAGACTCTTGTGTTGCACATTGCAGTTCAGCACCTGTTGCAAAGGTTGTAGGCATACGGGTAGCATATCATGGCTAGGTAACTTTTTCACGTGGTGGGGGACAACATGTGATATCTTGTTTTGTGCTTTCTTTTCCCCAGAGACTCTTGTGTTGCACATTGCAGTTCAGCACCTGTTGCAAAGGTTGTAGGCATACGGGTAGCATATCATGGCTAGGTAACGTTTTCACGTGGTGGGGGAGAACATGTGTTATCTTGTTTTGTGCTTTCTTTTCCCCAGAGACTCTTGTGTTGCACATTGCAGTTCAGCACCTGTTGCAAAGGTTGTAGGCATACGGGTAGCATATCATGGCTAGGTAACTTTGTCACGTGTTGGGGGACAACATGTGATATCTTGTTTTGTGCTTTCTTTTCCCCAGAGACTCTTGTGTTGCACATTGCAGTTCAGCACCTGTTGCAAAGGTTGTATGCATACGGGTAGCATATCATGGCTAGGTAACTTTTTCACGTGGTGGGGGACAACATGTGTTATCTTGTTTTGTGCTTTCTTTTCCCCAGAGACTCTTGTGTTGCACATTGCAGTTCAGCACCTGTTGCAAAGGTTGTAGGCATACGGGTAGCATATCATGGCTAGGTAACTTTTTCACGTGGTGGGGGACAACATGTGTTATCTTGTTTTGTGCTTTCTTTTCCCCAGAGACTCTTGTGTTGCACATTGCAGTTCAGCACCTGTTGCAAAGGTTGTAGGCATACGGCTAGCATATCATGGCTAGGTAACTTTTTCACGTGGTGGGGGACAACATGTGTTATCTTGTTTTGTGCTTTCTTTTCCCCAGAGACTCTTGTGTTGCACATTGCAGTTCAGCACCTCTTGCAAAGGTTGTAGGCATACGGGTAGCATATCATGGCTAGGTAACTTTTATCACTGGAACTAATAACTAATTGCATTCCAGAATCTCTATGCTGTGTAAGGAATCCTTCAACATATTTGTTCGTTTCATTGTGAGGCTTTGGAAGTGATCTACGTTATGCTGCTTGCTGTGTTAAAGGATAGTTCCGGGACTTTTTTTTTATTGTCCCTACGGGTCGGCCATGTGTTTGTAAGCATAAATCGGTAGATCGTAGGAAACTTTCCTATTGACCTTACCCGACTTTTCGCCTATTATCGCACTCGAAATCAGCCTCCATTTTGTGATAATCCTATCATTCCGCCGCATTGACCTGGCTCACCTGCCTTTGCGGCACTAAATCAAATCCCCCGCCCCTGAAACAGACTTTATCAAAACATTCATATTCCCCGCCTCTATCCGTGACGTGACTGAGCTGCGTAGGCAAACGCGCCCAGGCGTCTTCTACGCGACTCCACACAGACCCCGGAAATCAACACAGATCAGCTCACAATACAGCGCACCACAATTCGGAATATGAAACTGTACTTTGAAATCAAACCGCAAGATTGTAAATGTGGTAAAGTACATTTATTTGACATCAAATGTTTAGAGAATATTCAGCGATTTGCATTTTTATTTGCTCATGTTCCAAAAAGTTCGTATTGAGGAACGCGATGGTCCTTTGCTGTACACAGGGTCTTAGAGCATCTCACAATACAGCGCCACAATTCGGAATGTGAAACCGTGGTTTAAAAGCAAACGGCAAGATTGTACATTTGGCAAAGTACGTTTATTGGACATCAAATGTTTAGAGAATATTCAGCGATTTGCATTTTTCTTTGCTCTCGATCCAAATTAGTTCGTCTTGAGGGAAGCGATGTTCGTGTGCAGTACACAGGGTGTTGGTTTACGATAAAAATAAGCTCTTCGGTCGCACTGATAATCGCATGGCTGTTCCAACAACGAGGCACTAGGCCACCACAACGGTAGGTATGTTGCATCTAACCGTTAGTACCGCGTAAGGGCATACTTGTACTTGGCGATCGTCCCATAAAATGGTCAGGGTGGTAACGTTGTTCACGCGGAGAAGCAACTGGCGGCTGTAGAAGCCGTCCGCCTGTGTCCGGTACTCGTGACACAGACAGTAGTGAATGATGTACCTAAAAACATAAAAAATGAAATTAGTCTCACCATCAGATCCTTATTAAAATCATAGCGAGGACAGCGCTACTGGGTGTACACAAGTGTTTAAAGGCGTGGCGAGGCAGGGAGGGGGGGGGAGTGGAGTACAAGGTAAGTAGCATAAAATAATAAATAAATAGGGCCAGCTGGTGGCAAGTGCAAGGTAAGTGCAGAACAAGTGCTGGGAAGGGGGGGCTGTAGGATACTGAGACAGTCCCCCAGTGCAGGGGTTGACAGGGAGGCAGTGCAGGTGGAGAGTGGACGGGCCCAGGACCGAGGTCGCAGACAGTGGACCAGTTGTAGCAGGGGAGAGGGAGAGAGAAAGCAGAAGCAAAGAGGAAGGTTTTGAGGTGCTTCAGTAAAAGCAGATGTTTCTCCTCAAGATAGTGCGCGGTAGAAAACAATATGCCACATAGAACGAACAAGTACAACTGAACCCGTCTTTAAAGCCACTGTATAGTAATGAAATTGCGGTATAAACTCATCAAAAGTTACTTACATTATATTTGCATTTTCCATTGTGTCTCTGTGTAGGGCAGACCCGAAACACCACTCCTTCTTTGCCGACGTTACTTCTTCTAATGAACGTGGCTCATCGTTTCGTTTCTGAAATTTTATTCATTATCTTTTCTTAGTCTTTCAGGATGGTCCCGGCCTGTCAAGGTCAAATCACAATAGAACCTTATACTGGGTCGTGGGCCGTTCCGCCACCCGAGCAAAACATCAAAGCAGCTGACCTTCACTTTGAGCGAGCACACATTTCTAGTTAGCTCCAGTTAGTGTAAGGGCATCTTGTCTGCGTGCCTTTTTTTTTATTGTCCCTATGGGTCGGCCATGTGTTTGTAATACGGAAACATTCTATAATTTTTGTAAAAATGATTTATATTACTGTTTGGTTTAATTGCAATGGGCCTGCAACATGAGGAGACTCGAGAGAACAGACAATCAAATTACAATCATTTAAACCGTGATGTGTATTTCTCAATGAGCTCTGCTTTAGGTGGACATGGAACAGAGGCAATGTTGGGTGGCAATGCAGTTGTCCCCTGCATAGGTTCGTTCACCACTCCATGTATGTGCCTATCGAGGACATCTACGATAAGTCTCTCAATAAACTCATATTGCATATCCTCAAACACTGGTTTGATCACCCATTGTTTACTTCTTTTAGTGAAGGCCTTATTGTAGCGAAGCGTCCCTAAAGTTCCGGTCGTCCTACTTTGTTGACGGCCAACATTATGGTTATGTGCCAAGACCGCTAGAAGAGTCCGATTTATCATGCCTTCCATGCCAAAATGCAATCTTTTGGGCCTGTACTTTAGGCACATATTGTGGAACACCTCCAAATCTCCTGTGTGGCAGAATTCCGTGAGTCCCCTCAAATCTCTTGTTATAGTTTTATCAAATACAATCTTTTCAATGGCCTTGTGAGTGGGTGATGAAGGAATCAACCACTTCTTCTTCCGTGCCTCCTCTGTGGACAAATGGCCATGTTCACATTTGTGGAAATGCTCATTTGTCGACCATCGATGTACGTTGCTACAGTGCAACATTACTGACCGCCATTTTTCCAGTAGAATTTCCAACGACCCTTCACATGTTTTTGAGCTCCACCAAAGATGGTTGCTGATTGACTTGGACCACTGTGAAATACCTTGCATATCTTTTTTTTTTCCTGCAGCCGACAATTTTTTATTGATTGTTTTTGCAAGATGCCATACGTCAAATTGGTGATTTATATTTTTGTACTCTTCTCTCATTGTCTTGGCAATTGAAACGTGTCTGTCCGTGGCTATCAGGTCGATCACCATTCCCCGCGATTGTAGTTCTTGCAATGATGCTACAAAGCCAACTTTCTCCATGGCCACTGAGGATGTACTTTGTGACACCTGCACGACCACCGAACTCACAATTTTCTTACTTTCCATGTCCTGAAAGTGGTAGGTGCAGTACTTGGCTGAAAATCCTGGGCTGTCGCACTGTCCATCACCGGCTAGCCTGAAGCGTTTGCCCGCGAATGTACTTTCCATTGACATTTTTTCCATTCTCCAAGCTTCGCTGATGGCTGGAAATAGATAATCGGTTTGGTATTTGTAGAACTGACTTTTCGCAATGAAATGGATTCCCACAAACTGAAAGAAATACTGTAACTTTTTAAAACTTGAACCACTAAAAAGTGCGGCCGCTGCACAAAGTAGATTGCCTGCTGGCAGTTGCCCCAGCATGGGTTGTGCAGACCATGCGAACGGATGATATTGTGTACAGGTGGCATGTATTTTAAGGTTAGTGCCTCGAATTGCACGAGTCACATTAATCAATGGCTCCCCACATACTTCCCCACCAACCCAATGCCCACATTTCATCATCATAATAATATCCATCAAACAGCTATCGAATACAATGAATTTGGCCTCTTTCCTTATACTGTCACTCTGCATCCCAGCTGGTTCGGCCTGTAACGTTGAGGACATGTCACTCGCATGAAAGGTACAATCTCTGATATCGTCTTCCGCTATGCTGAGTGATATTGATGGTGTTTCATTGTCGTCCACTTCATTCTCTTCCATTGCAACATCTGTTCCTTGTCCGGAGATGGGAGAAAAAAACAATGTCTTCAACTTTCGCGCGCTCTTATTTTTTGCGGGTGTGGATTCTGTGAATTGATCTCCGACTGCATCCAAACTACCAGGAGGACATTCACTATCAATGGCTGGTGGTGGTATAGCTCCGTTGTCAATCACTTCATATTCTTCCCATTGGCACGATGCATCTCCAGTCTCAAGTCCCTGCCAAAAGGTTTGACAAGCAACATCTCTCGTTCGCTTCACTGTCTGTGTAGATCTAGTTCTTACACCCACTCGCAACTAGAGGACAGATTAGAAAAGGGATGTTCAGTTTAAACACAACTTACAGTATTGAACTATTGACAGTGAAAGACAACATAATATAGTGAACAGGACACTAACCTTCTTTTGCTTTCTTTTCTTTGAAACTTTCTTGCCTAGAAATTCAACATCTGGACGCTGTTGCTCCGACTCGTGTGTGCATGTCTCCACTTCCTCTCGCGCTGCAACGACTATATTTTCATGATAAGCACATCCATCACTCACTGAGGCTCCATCGACTCCCTGAAACATAGAACTTTCATTAGTATGTATAATAATATTGAAAACACAAAATGTACTTGGGGACCAATACCCATACGTACATCTCAATAGCAAAACACGAATGAACGCATTGTGTAGAACATTCAAACGACAATAGTTCACGCATTGTTGATCTAGTTAGATTGAACTGTCAAGATCCATACCTCGGGCTCCGCATAGACTTCCATTGATGATATTATTGAAGATGACGCTTCAGCAACTCCCTGAAACACAGTAATTGCATTAGTATGGTTTTCTATTTTGTTTAAAAGAACATAAACTTTCTGCAGGCGTCAACGGCTCATCTAAATAGACCTGCACAAATGATCAGTTGTCTAAAATAAATAATGGATATCTAAATATGATTCGATTTGCTCCATCGTTGGAAGTGTCACCACCCAGAGATCTGCATCAACTACTAGGGGTGATGTTCCTGTTGAAGAAGCTCCGTCAGCTCCCTGAAACATAGTACTTGCGTTAATAAAGAAGGAAGTATAGCGGATGTAATCACGTCATTTGATCTCGCATGATTGATCTGTCAGTATCCATACCTCGAAATGCATAAGAACATCAAGGGACGCTGTAACTGCGGTGCACACTTCTGCAAGCTGTTGCGCCGACCCGTAACTGCATGCTCCCCCTTCTTCTTGGACTAATGCTCCATCGACTCCCTGAAACATAGGACTTTCATTAGTAATGAACACAATATTGAAAAAAGAAGACACATAGGAGGGCGACGACAGAAGGACATACCAATGGCTAAAAACGAAAGAAACATTGTGTGTAACAATCACGCTACAAGAATGCAAGATCTGATGATCTCCATCGATGGAACTGTCCGGAAACGTACCTCGAGCATCTGAGTGACATCTACGGTTGTCGTCAATGCGTTGGACTCCTCAGCATCTCCCTGAAAGACAGTACTTGCATTATTTTGGATAACAATAATTATAACTGAAAACAAAGACTAGAGGACGAGTACTGTGGTGTACCATTAGGTAAAATGATTACACGATCAATTAAAACTATTGATTTACATGCCTAAAACAAGTCAGTGTCAGAATAGCTAAGTAAGATTACCCGATAGGCGCTTGAAGTGGCTGATGACTGCAATAACGACACGGATGGAGAATCTTCCGCCTTCATATTGAGTGGATACATAAATGGGGAAATTATTGTTAGCTAATGCTACACACTACCGCAAGGCCGAGAGACAAATACGTAAACTTGACTCACCAGTGGAGGGATGTGGACGAATAGAGTGGGAATAGCGGTTGAGAGTAATTTTCGCCTCGCTCGCGGTGTTTTCTTCTTTATTAGCAATGATGTGGAGTACATGTCTGGGCTAAAGTGCCTGCTGCAGATGCGGTATCGATCACCCCTCTTGTCCGCAAAGACTTCAAGGACTCTACTTTCTAGCTCAGAGGCTGGATATCCGCAATATCGGACCCATTCTCTTATCTGATCTATTGTCTTAGGGAAAACATGCATTATAGTATCTTCAGATTTGTTATGGGTCTTCGAAGGGCAACCGCCAATGGAACAGGCAGGCATTATGGAAAGTTCTGAAAAGTAAAGATCAACAATTCTCTATGAATACCAATGTGTTAAAACATTAAATGACACATAAAAGGTTCAATGCAAGGTCCGTTTTGGTTCTTGGAACTATACACGTTATTCACATGCGGATAAGTATTTCAATAACTTTCAAAAAATAGAAAAAGTAATTTGACTAAACTCAGAACATGTGACTAGTTCCTTGCATGTACTGTCGTGAACGAAAAGAAAACATGGATGCAATTTGATGACTACTAGCAAATAGATATAAATTAAAAAATTGGACGCAAAATGATTATGGTACATGGACTTACCTTGACGAACAAACAGTTAGATGCAGGGATCAGAGTAGTTTCTTGTCGTAGAACAGGGAGCAGTTCACAGGTTGCAAACTGACGAGTTTGCTCAAAGTGGTCACGGAAGTTCACAGAGACGAAGAGCAGATAACCAGCACCTTCACGGGTTGACTAGCAAAGCGCAAAGAAGTTCTCATTAGAAATATGAAGTGGGTTATAAAGAATTCGAAACAGGGGTGTGTTTGTGAATGAATGACGTGTATATGTCGTGGCATTATGCGGTCTGCAGGGGGCCGTCCAGCGTGAGGGGGGATGCTTGGCAGGAGACACGGGGTCTGGAGGTAGACATGGGAACAACAAACCCATGCTCTATAGACCACTTTGAAGTGTACATGGTCTTTGGCACCTCTTGGCCTTTATCGCTCCCTGACAGCTCCACTTGCCAGCAGCGCAAGTACCCCGGTGCGAACTGCCTTTGATAGGGCGGGGGGTGGATCGGGGCGGTGGTCGTGCAGACAAGACACAGGAAGACTCGTGAATGGAGACACACTTATGTGGATTGCAGGGGGCCGTCCAGCGTGAGGGGGGATGCTTGGCAGGAGACACGGGGTCTGGAGGTAGACATGGGAACAACAACCCATGCTCTATAGACCACTTTGAAGTGTACATGGTCTTTGGCACCTCTTGGCCTTTATCGCTCCCTGACAGCTCCACTTGCCAGCACAAGTACCCCGGTGCGAACTGCCTTTGATAGGGCGGGGGGTGGATCGGGGCGGTGGTCGTGCAGACAAGACACAGGAAGACTCGTGAATGGAGACACACTTATGTGGATTGCAGGGGGCCGTCCAGCGTGAGGGGGGATGCTTGGCAGGAGACACGGGGTCTGGAGGTAGACATGGGAACAACAACCCATGCTCTATAGACCACTTTGAAGTGTACATGGTCTTTGGCACCTCTTGGCCTTTATCGCTCCCTGACAGCTCCACTTGCCAGCACAAGTACCCCGGTGCGAACTGCCTTTGATAGGGCGGGGGGGTGGATCGGGGCGGTGGTCGTGCAGACAAGACCCGTTTGCCGCAGGGCCTCACCAAGGAGAGGCCATCTAACTGAATGTAAGAGGATGGCTGCAGGATCTACTACATGGAAGGCAGGGGGGTGAGTTTATAAATACCTCACCCTCCCAGGAGAATATATGGGGGTCATCTCTGTACCCGGTGCCCAAAAAGAGGATTTATTATGATCAACCATATTTATTATTTACCTATAACCATGTTTTGTATCAATAAAATCCAACAGCTTTTTATTGCCAACGCTTGATGCCAACCCACAAAATAATATATGTATGACTGCTGCATATATGGGTTCAACGGTTATGTGGATTGAAGGTGTGCGGCCAGCGTGAGGGAGGATGCTGGCCGGAGACATGTGGTGTGACAAGACAAGGCACTGGAAGGCTATTCAACGGAGACACACTAGATTCATTTAAAAAATCAAAACAACCATTGCTAAAATATATGTTGGGCTTTATTTTAGATTTTAGTTAAACATAAATAATAAACATTACACATTGTAAAGTTGAGGTTGCAGCACATCGAGGGAAAATCCGCGGTATTGTCCACTGTCACTGGGGAAATGTTGTCTAATGGCAAGTACCGCACAGGCAGGTATTACTCTCCGAACGCGGTGTCCGAGCCTCCCGTGAAGCCACCAAGTGAAGCAACGATAGGCCACCAGCCTGTACCACCTGTGAAAAAAAAAGATGCAAACTGTATTAAACTGACCAAACTTTCTTATCAATGTCGATTCAGGTAACACATGTCATTTTTCTTAGAAAAAAATTATATCTAGAAAATGCACTATATGCAACCAATTTACATGCGTTCGAATGATATGTAAATGTAATTTTATATGTGGGAGACGACCATGAAATAGTGGTGGCATCACTGACATCACAAACAGAGTATACTTACTCGTTACTCGGATTACGCGGACGAACAGTGCCACGAAGTTCGTGCATAAGCACCATCATCATCCTCAACACTGTCCGTGAGAGGCAGGCTTCCCTGAACTCTGGCAGCTCGGTGATGCATTGCGGACTTTGCTCGCCTTCCTGCAGACTTTGCTCGCTTTCCGAAATGTAGGCCAAGCACCCGGAATTTTCACGGCAGCAGCAGTTCTCCTCCTCAGTTGGCATTAGCTCGCACCGATTGCACGTGCACCAGGTGGAGACGCCGTCCATGCGACATGGTCCAGGCTCTTCATCCGTTGACTGGTCCTCCCAACTGCCGTCCGAATCCCCATCGTTTTCGCGTGCTTGCCTTTCCAGTAGTTCCTCCTCGGTGTACTCGGGCTCGTACATATACGGCATTATTGTGGCCATTGTGCGGTAAAGATAGTAAAATAATTTACAGAGATGGTACAGGTGTTCACACGGGCTACAAGCGGCGAAGGTAGCTGACCAGAGCACTGAAACGAGTCACAGAATACTCAAAGTAACACAGAGAGAGGAATGGAATCGAAAATCTGCTGCTGTATGTTGTGAAACGGTCTGTTTATACTTATTGGGGAAAGAGGCGTCCTGCCATTTCCATGGCAACACGTCAATAGCTGAGGCGCAGCGATTGTTGACACGAGACGTGCTTGAAATGGGCAGTACGCGTCTGCTGATGTCAGGCTCAGGGGCGGGGGATTTGATTTAGTGCCGCAAAGGCAGGTGAGCCAGGTCGATGCGGCGGAATGATAGGATTATCACAAAATGGAGGCTGATTTCGAGTGCGATAATGGGCGAAAAGTCGGGTAAGGTCCATAGGAAAGTTTCCTACGATCTACCGATTTATGCTTACAAACACATGGCCGACCCGTAGGGACAATAAAAAAAAAGTCCCGGAACTATCCTTTAATTTGTGCAGCCTTGTTCCCGCTTGTTACCCCCAGCAGCAAGAGGTTGAGCCTTGCACCTGTACTGGCACACCTGCACAGCAATTCGATTTTCCACATTTACATTCCTCTGCGCCTCTGTCTCATTGCATGTATCCACCAGTCCCAATGCTTCCAGCCTGTGGTGGTGGTGGGCGTCAGTGATTACTTTGTGTTTGTTCTGCATGTGGCCTGTGAGGAAACTTGTGCCAGACGTGTGGATCCTTGGGATCCCGATCTTCACCTGGTGATCACACTGCTTGTAACCGACTGCTTGGGGTTCTAGACACAATACAACCCTGGCGTTGGACCATGGTGCTATTAGCACCATGGTCCATGCCGGATTCCGCCATGGTGGAAGGCAGATTTACCGCCCCATTCCAAGGTTGGCGGGGCGGTAAATCCCCAATCACCATGGCCCCTTCCCCATTCCCATTTCTGGCCCATAGGGCTCAATGGGAATGGGGAAGGCGCTAATTACGGCACCGTAAGTTACGGTGCCGTAATTAGCACCAAGGTCCCTTAGCGGGTTGAACTTTAACACCTGCAAAAAGCAGGCGTTAAAGTGTGAATCTGGCGTTAAGGGTTTAATGGCGCCGCAGCCTTTTACGGCGGCGTTAAACCCTTAACGCCAGGGTTGTAATGAGGCCCAATGGGCCTCATTACGACCCAGGCGTTAACCATGGCGCTATTAGCGCCATGGTTGACGCCAGTATTTTACCGATTGCGCCATGGTGGATGGCGGAATTACCGCCCCATTCCAAGGTTGGCGGGGCGGTAATTCCCCATTCACCATTGGCCCGACCCCATTCCCATTTTTGCCCCCATAGGGCTCAATGGGAAAGGGGAAGGCGGTAATTACGGTACCGCAAATTGCAGCCCCGTTATTACCTCGAAAGTCCCTTTGCAGGTCCCTTCCTTAACGGCTGATAAAACCAGCCGTTAAGGAGGGGACCCGCAAAGGGACCTCATAATTAGGCGGTAAGGGGTTAACGGCGCCACCACCTTTTACGGCGCCGTTAACCCCTTACCGCCTGGGTCGTAATGAGGCCCCTAGTGTGCACTATAACATACTCCAAGGATCCCAATGCAGTGGTGGCGGTAATCACTGGACATGCTGACAATACAGCTAATGATGTTAGTGCAACGGGTCTAGCAATGCCACTTTCCTGTATTTCAGATCTCCTACAAACTGTTTTTCTGGTCTTGACATTTGGTTATCAATTTTAATTCATGCCATTTCTATCGTTTGACTATGAGCCCTCATCTCCCTTTATGAAGACACATCTGTATCATTATGTGCGATACACATTTTTGTTTAACCAATTGCCCGCGCATACCTAGCCATATTACATTTGTCACAATGGGCCTCATTACAACTCAGGCGTTAAGGGTTAACGCCGTCGTTAACCCTTAATGCCTGATTCCGATTTTAACGGCTGCTTTTAGCAGCCGTTAAAATCCATGGCGCTAACCCGCCATGATGCTAATTGCGCCACCGTAATTTACGGTGGCGTAATTAGCGCCTTCCCCACTCCCATTATGCCCTATGGGGCAAAAATGGGAATGGGGAAGGGAAAATGGGAAATGGGGATTTAACGCCCCACTCACCTTGGAATGGGGCGGTAAATCCGCCATCCACCATGGTGTAAACGTAGTTTGCACCATGGTGGTAAAGTTGGCGTAATTACCGCCTGGGTCGTAATGACCCCCAATGTATTATACCTCCCTCTAATGGGAATCATGCATGCTCAGTATTCAATATACCATTGACTGTATCACAGTGCAATGCAACAATAATGGATTCTGATATTAACTCTCATAAAGAATTGTTCTTTAATTGAAGTTACCACGGACCAGCTGACACGTGTTTCGACCAATGGTCTTTTCCGAGGATGGACGTCATTCTCAAACCCATTTCATAAAATTATAAGAAACCAAAATTGTGTAGGTACACATATCAAGTTCAAGATAGACGGACAGAAAAAAGTCAAACAAACAAAAGGTACATAAGTAACATTGCAATTGAAATTAAGTCTTTGATAAAAATACACAATGGGCCTCATTACGACCCAGGCGGTAAGCTACCACCTGGGTCGTACCTTTACCACCATGGCGTAAACTACGTTTACGCCATGGTGGTTGGCGGACTTACCGCCCCATTCCGAGGTTGGCGGAGCGGTAAGTCCCCAATCCTCATTTACCCTTCCCCATTCCCATTTTTGCCCCATAGGGCATATTGGGAGTGGGGAAGGCGTTAATTACGCCACCGTAAATTACGGTGGCGTAATTAACAACAAGGTCCCTTAGCGCCATGGATTTTAACACCTGCTAAAAGCAGGTGTTAAATCCTCCATGGCGCTAAGGGACCTCGGAATCAGGCGGTAAGGGTCGGCGCTGTTTACGCTGCCGTAAACCCCTTACCGCCTGGGTCGTAATGAGGCCCAATGGCCATCATTAGGACTCTGGTGCTAAACCATGGTGCTATTAGCACCATGGTCCATGCCAGAGTCCGCCATGGAGAAAGAGGGAATTACCATCCCATTCCAAGTTTGGCGGGGCGGTGATTCCCCCCTTCTCCATGGCCCTTCCCCATTCCCATTTTTGCCCCATAGGGCTCAATGGGAATGGGGAAGGCGGCAATTACGGTACCGCAAATTGCGGTACCGTAATTGCCATCAAGGTCCCTTTGCGGGTCCCTACTTTAACGGCTGGTCCAGACTAGCCGTTCAGGTCGGGAGCCGGAAAGGGACCTCGTAGTAAGGCATTTAGGGGTTAACGGCGCCAGAGCCTTTTACGGCGCCGTTAACCCCTTAACGCCGGGGTCGTAATGAACCCCAATGACAATTAGTTCTACAATCAGTAGCTAATGTTGGTTGATAGTTACTAAAAGTGTGGATTCAGGCAAGCACCCAAAATACATAGGTATCAGAGTGACTATTAACGCAGCCATGCAAGTGTGCCAAATTCATTTGGAGTTATTTAACATAAAGTTTTAAGGTGCCCAATGTATGTATTATTAGTCCAATAAGTGCCTCGACCTACTTAGTTGTGAAATAGGCAGGGTCGAAAACTCACCAGTAATTGTCATATGGATTCAACTGGAAAAGGGTAACAATTTTGTGACATTATTACTATCACCCTTAATTATATCTAAACCTTCTCTTCCCATAATGGGATATTGTGGCAATAGTATTGTATTGTTACGTATGTACCTTTTGTTTGTTTGACTTTTTTCTGTCCTTCCATCTTGAACTTGGTATGTATACCTAGACAACTTTGGTTGAAACTTAATACCAACATCCATTATTGTTGTTGTACTGCACTGTGATACAGTCAATGGTACAGTGACTACTGAGCATGCATGATTCCCATTAGTGGGAGGTATAATAAATCGTGACAAACGTAATACGGCTAGGTGAGCACGGACAATTGGTCAAACAAAAATGTTTAATAACTTTTACTGGGTCCAGCAGTTTATCCTACTGTCTAGTTTTCTCATTATGTGCGAAGTCTGAGTATTCCATACGGGAATCACAAGCATAGTACTCTTTATGGTAGTGGTGTTGGTAATGATGGCGGTGGTTCAAATGTATATCTGTCTTCTTCAGCCTGACCCGGTCAACGCGCCGTTGACATTGCTGCAAGACCTGCATTACCTCAAGTCCCACCGGCTGCACTGGCAGCGCCGTCGGTTCTTGTAGGGGATATTCGGGGTGAAATGGCAAAAGGTGAGTAAGGTCCTGAGTCTGGGACCATCTCCAACAAGCATCTCGTGTCCAAATTTGGATACAAGGAAGACTGCTGGCAGAAATCACCAGTGGGTAATACTTATGGTGCTGTGCCAATGATCACAAGCGCGCCAATGGTGGCACCATTGAGTCCAGCACGGGACTGCTGTGGCGTCCTCTGATGGTGAGCCTGCATTTGTCAACGCTAGCCTAACACATAACTCAGAACATTCCCCATTATGACCCAACGAGCACACTGAAGATCCTAAAGACTCCTCTGTTTCCGACCGTACCACCGTACCACCACTAGGCTATTGCGGTTGTTGTGGCAGACATATCAGAGGATGCATTATATATCAAATACCTGGGTGTGACTCAGAAGAGTGCCACTTCATCAGGTAAATACCCTAACAGGATACTATAATATGGATAACATTAGAAAAACATTAAGGGTACAATTGAAGTACATGGGGAGAAGGGTTACAGAGGGTTACAAGCAGGGGATGCAGGTTAGAGAGCGAAAGATTGATCCAATCCTGATTAATTTGTTTGTGGATTTACAGCTGTGCTCCTGTTGAGGCCATTTTCCTGCAAGGTTCCACAGTCTGAGCTCCCTATCTGCTCAGTCATGATCTTGTGCCGGCGTTAGTGACAGTCTACCTTCTTTTGCTATGAGAGAAGAAATAAAGTGTGTTGCCTTTTAATCATCAACAAAGACCCCAAAGCGGCTTATTGTGGGCCAGGTAATAAGCCGATCTAGAAATGAGCGTCTTGCCCTGCCTTTCTAAAATATCCCTATGCTCCCGTATACGCAGAAGGGGATTTTGTACTGTGGTTTTCTATTAATGAAGCAGGACTTTTTTGGTGCTGGATTTTCTGATAGGTCAGTTTCCCATTTTAACTCACCTTGAATGTTTACATAATCACTTACATGATCATGTTTTCCTAAATATTTTCTACACAGGCTGGTTTCACACATTCACCAATATGGTCTGAGTGAGCTGGCTCGGTGCATATATATTGCTTTTCACTGAACAACCCTCTAGTCCCCTATTTCACAGAAACAAAGCTCTACATTTGCCTCTGCACAGACGTTACCCTGAGAGCAGGATGGATAAACGTGTTTGGTCTCTTATTGGTAGGTGTATAACCATGTCAATTGATTAACCTGACACTTGTGGGAAATGTCCTTAAGCAAGCCCTCACACCAAGTACATCACTCCGATTCTTGAAATGACCCGGGTCATGGGAAGGCAAGTCCCTTTTTATGCACCCTGCAGAATGAAAACAACCCTCTTGGGAAATAGGTCAGGAGATAGCGTTGCAAGCATAACAAATGATTAATTGTACAGAATACAAGTATTAGCAAAGAACTCTTGCTGCGCGAGAGCACTCTGGTTAATCTAAGGACATGCAAAACTTAAAAAGCCATGTGGCGTCATCATATACCGTAAAAACTGGCAGTACCAATTAATAGGCACTTATAGATGGGCCTGCTCCATAGGGGATGCCAGGCTACATTTGGTTAGTTCTGTTGCTGTCGATGGGTCTCCACGTGGGTCAGCTGGGCTCATCTCAGTCTTGGGTGAAGGTCAGGTTGCTTGTATGATACATTGTTGCATCTGAACTAACACGCTAAGCTCCTTATTCCATCACTGTGGCATGCACCTGGGCGGCACAGCGAATGGTGCCAGGGGAAGGGAGGATAACATATAGTCAAGCTGACCCACACATTCATGGCTTTGTTTATACCGCACATTTCGCACTCAAGGTCTCCGTCCTGGGTTTGATCTTTAATTCATCCCTCCCTGTACCCCGTTCTACAATGTCTGTGTTTCATGTTGGAAGAAATATGTTGGATCTTTTATGGACACTTGATGTGTGTTAAGGCAGGAGAGTCGCTTGCTTGTCATGGAATGCAGGGGTGTGGGGTTTGAATCAGTGGTGTGGGCCTGACATTTGCATTTGCTGGGTGGGTGTTAGCGGCCTACTGGAAGTTTAGTGGAGATGAACGGATGCTGCATGATGCCTGATGTTGGCTCACACTCTTGCAGGGTGCATTCCTCTGAAAGATACTAAATGTTTGCAACAGTGGAGGGACAAGGGGGAAGTGAACTTCCGTGAGAACGGGCCTTGCGGAATCATTCTGCCTTAATGAGGTTGGACCTAGTGAACTGGGTTCATGGAGTTTGTAGAGTGTGGCATGATCATACAAGACTGTGCTTCATGGCCTACTACAAAATGGAGTTTAGTTCGATGTGTTTTCTAGTGCCACACATCTACTGTTGGTGCTATATTGCTTTCACATTGTGTTTGTTGGTGCAGTTTTCTCCCCCCTTATACACTACATCACTTCATATGGGGTTTGCCTCACCTGAAATCCCCTAGGGGGGTGGTATATACTAATTTCCATCCCAACATTCCCCCCTTGTACAGTAACTAATTCTCCCCCGCCATATTTACACACATTGGCCCTCCTTTCTGGTTCCTCCCAGGCAGGTGTTCCCTTAATTGGCATCCAGGTTCTTCACACTGTTACGCTCACCTGGTCTTTGCGGAGGCGTTGGGGCACAGTTACAGCCATCCCTGATCTTGAATCACCCCCTTCAGGCCTCTCCCTCAGTAGAAAAGCTTTGAGCGGTGTTACATGGTGGTACTGCTCTTGCGTGGAGATAAGAGTGTGTGAGTGCGCCAATCTGTGATTGTTGTACCTCTCAAACCCTTCACCCCAAAGTACGATTTCTGTGAGCATACGCCAGCCCATGAAGCTCACCTGTGAATTATGGAAGATGAACTCTCCGTCCTCCTACTTCTGGCAGGGGCACGTCAAATGGGATCTAGTTCCTTCACTGATCCCTGATAAGGATTAGTCCAGTCCAGCTGTGACTATGCTTCTCCTAATGATTGGTAGGTCTTTCTTGAGCTCTTGTGATGCTGTTCGTTCTGCTTAATGTCTTTATATGTTGCTCCTATTTATGCCCGCAATAGTCTCTTTTCTGTTTTCTTCCCTTAGATGGAAATGCAGCCTCAATGCAGCTGTGAGACGCGAGACGCGGCCGGATGGAAGATGGATGCTACTGCAATGTTCAACAGCAGGTAAGTGATGGTTTAAGGAAAAGCGCGAAGTACGACGAAGCGCAACCTTAAAGTGACTGTTTTTCGATGTCTAACCTTGTCTTCTGTTTTTCCTTGCAGGCATTGCTGTCCACGATGGATCGTGTCGTGCTGCGGTGCCAAGATGAAGATTACATGTTCCGGAAAGTGTAAAGATGAATACTTGGTTCGCCGAAGAGATGTACAGGTAAGAACAGCTTCCCCCAGTTGGTAAGTATTCTGGTAGGAAGCAGGATGTCCAGGAGGCAGGATCTTCAAAGGTAAGTCTCACCTCAGGCGGCGGTGAGTGTTACGCTGCTTGCAAGTGCAGAATAACACAAAGCGTCTGTTTTGAGGATCGGAGCAGCTTATATAGCTGAGATCGTGGGCACGCCCATTAGGGCCGGCTTACCAGCCACACCCTGCCACTATTAGAGATTGAGCATGTGCAAAGGCAATCCATTAGCAGCCACACCCCAGAATACACTTGGGGCTACTTAATGGATGGAATGTTCAAGGTTACTGCATCCTGCTTAATGGATGGAATGTTCAAGGTTAATGCATCTGAAGTGCTATGTCCATAATAAAAGCTTTTTGGATTAAATGGATGTTCTCATTTACTTTTGTTCATGAGCCTGGTGCCAAAGGCGCCAGGGCAGTGTCCACCCAGGCTTCCTGTGCATGCGACCCCTGCATGCCTGTGCCCCTGACTTCATGACCATGACGCACATGTGTCGTAAAGTTTCTCCTCTTATTCCATATTCTTCAGGTGTACATGTCATGTAGATGCACCCTCCTATGCCCACCAGATCCACCCATACCTCTTTATAGTTTTCAGGGTAGGAACAATGGGTGTGGTATAAGTTATCAACTATGTCTCAATAGGAATTGGGACCATGTGGTGAACTGGGCAATAATTTTGATCAGTCTGTAGCTCTACTTCTTTTGTATCATGAGGTACCTTAGTATTTCCAATACTAACCATCATCATTGCGCTATTAGGCACACCTTTGGCACAACACTGGAGGCCCAATTGGCACATGCATAAGATCACCAGGATAACCACGATGATAAGGATCAACATCTTCACCAGTGTTCCAAGCTAACCACGATGATAAGGATCAACATCTTCACCAGTGTTCCAAGCAATGATGGGACCCAGCTGAAGGCCATGGTGAACCAGTCCTCTTCTTGAACTCCAGCTTCGTTTTTCATTCTCACCGCTAGTTCATGCACTGCTGCAATGACATGTGAAAATGTCCCGTTCTCAGCATCTTCGTAAGGTACAAATGTGCAACATGAACTCCCAATCATTTTGCAAACACCTCCTTCCAAGGCTGTCAGGAGGTCTAGTACGTAGCGAATTTGCATTGTCATTAGTTTTAGGGCTCTTAGTTCCACTCTTATGACATTGAGCCCCTGTTTGGTATCATTAGCCAACTGGATCAGCTCCCACCTGACAATCTGGATTCTTTTTGCATTCGCTCGTGTCTGTGTGCTGGGTATTAGGGATGCAAAAAATGTCTCTGCTGCATTATAGAGCTTGTATTCATCAGGTATCTGAGCAAGCAGGTCGGATGAGTCTTGAGATAGATAGTTTGAGGATCTCTTCTTTCTTCGCAGCTGGTCATAACGTTCTTTCTTGGGGAGTATGTGGAAGTCTGGGGGTGGCATTGAGTGCCGCACATCTATTGTCGGGGGCACTGTGCGCTCTCCATCAGGTAAGGGTCCTCCCTTCAGGTGTTCTTTCGGCTACTATCGACAGGGCTGAGTACAGTGTCATGAGCGAACAATAGCCCCTCCAACAAGGCGGGAGGTGCAAGTACACTTGCTTGCACATTGTCCCCTCCCCCTTCTTTTAGATGGCCAGCCCAGATAAAAGACGTTCCCCAATAAATTCCTAATGCAAACATCATTACAGTAAACAATATGGCTGTAAAATGTAGACCACAATCATATCTTAGAAAGGTTCATAGTGATAATGTCGAATTCCAATAAGTCGAATACAAAAATGTCGAAAAAAAAAAAATCGAATGTTTTTTTTTTTTAATGGGGGTTTCCCCCTGACCCCCCGTTTATTTTTACTACCCAAACCCAAAAAAATAAACAAATAAAAAAAACACATTCTATTTTTTTTTTCCACATTTTATTTTTTCGCCATTTTTGTTTTCAACTTTTTTGCAGTCGACATTATGACTGCACACCGTACATCCTAGTACTACTGATACTATTTCTCTCTACGGCAGTCGATGAGTATCTGGGCGTGGTCATCTCCCTTGCTGGCATGCCTGTAATTTGGGAAAAATGGGAAAAAGGGAAGGCGAGGTGAGGAGGGGGTGAGGGGTGGGAAGGAACAAGAAAGAGAGAGAGGGAGAGAGAGATAGAGAGTTTTAATTCACATAGCTGGTGCTGTAGCAGGAATGCATGTTTTCTCATCCGTTACACATGCACTTATTATAGTCAGCAAGAAGCTACGTGAGTTGAGGTAGTATTGTTTTCTTCATTTTGGACACTATGGGCCTCATTACGACCCTGGCGGTAAGTTACCGCCAGGGCCGTGACTTTACCGCCATGGTGCTAACTACGTTAACGCCATGGCGGTAAGGGGATTTACCGCCCCATTCCGACCTTGGCGGGGCGGTAAATCCCCAATCCCCATTTACCCTTCCCCATTCCCATTTTTGCCCCATAGGGCATAATGGGAGTGGGGAAGGCGTTAATTACGCCACCGTAAATTACGGTGGCGTAATTAACACCAAGTTCCCTTACCGCCATGGTTTTTTACACCCGCTAAAAGCAGGTGTAAAAACCGCCATGGCGGAAAGGGAACTCGTAATTGGCGGTAAGGGGTCGGCGCAGCTAACGCTGGCGCTAACCCCTTACCGCCAGGGTCGTAATGAGGCCCTATGTCTTGTGTCTGGTGGGGCCCTGCAAACATCTGAGAGGTGTATCCAATATCTCAACCCCTTCACCTTTACTGCAAGGGGGGTGGAAAACACGAATTTGTAGGGCCCATGGAACCTGAGGTTGTTCCATTTTCACACAAAGCTTCCAGTTCCCCTGGCAAAAATGGTTGTGTGGGGTTGATGTCAGTTTGTGGGGCAGTTGTTGTTTGTGCTTCGTCTTTGTGGGACGGATCAATTTGTTTTACAATACATCTTATTGCACATGTCAGTTGGGACAGGTATCATTTGAACTCCTCCCCCAGAATTGCTGCTGCTCTATGAGCATCTGATGCTGTCCTGACAGCCGATAGGGGTGTCTGCATGCGCCTGCCAGTCATTATTTCATGTCGGGACAGGTGGTGGTCCTTACTGGGTTGTGTGCCCAGATGGAACAGGGCCAGGGGCAGTCAATACACCCAATTTGTTTTTAGGGTGTTACATAGTTTGGACAGTCTGCTTTTAAGGAGGCCGTTGATCCTCTCTACCAACCCATATGCTGTTGGGTGGTAAATCGAACACATTCGATGCTTTATTCCTAACAGGGCTGTTATCTCTTTGAGCAGCTCGTTGAAAAAATGGGTGCCATTATCTGATCTCAAAATGTCACACACTCCCCAATGGGGGAATACCTCTCTGACGAGGAATTTTGCAGTCCACTTGGCATCTGGGTGCGCACATGGACCGGACTCAACCCACCTTGAGAATGGACTCACACACAATCAAATATCATGCCCCATTACATCGTTCCCCCATGTCTGTGTAGTCAATGTGCAGTTCACAGAATGTACCAATGGAGCGGGGTAAGGTTCCTCTCAGCCTTTTCAGTGTCATGCCTGTGCTAGATACTTTGACACGTTGTACATTGCACCCACATCGTTGTGAGGTTCTCCTGTAAATTGGGGACAAACCAATCTTCCTGAATGTCTGCTGCAATGTGTTGTTTTCAGCTAAGGGATGGGAAATGCAATTGCTCGAGGGCTGTATGTAATAATTCCAAGGGCAATACTACTTTCCCTGTGCTCTGATGTCTCCATAAGAGATTTGTGGTTGATTGTATGCACCCACATTTGAGCCATGTGTTCTGTTCTTCTGGGGGTGTCCTACACTGTAGCTCAATTATTTGGGCGATAGGGAGAGCTGTGTAGGCATCTGTGTCTGGCCTACTGTTCGCTGTGGTCACAACATATGCTGTTGATGTTGGTACTGGGAGATATGATGCAGCTTTTGCTGCCATGTCGGCAGTGGCATTTCCCAATCAGATTTTATCTGTATTGTGTGTATGTGCTGCACATTTGACGACCACCACCACAGAGGGCTCTGCGAGGGCGGAAATCAGCATGTTGAGTCTGGCAGCATGCTGTACTGGTGAGCCATCTGCTCTTCTGAACCCCCTCCTTCTCCAGCGTGACATACCTGCATGCACTGTGGTGGTGACATAGAAAGAATCTGAATAGATGGTAACATAGCACCCCTTAGAGGCCGGAGCGGTACTAGTTCATTTGCTTGTGCAGAGTAATACATAAGTCATCTTTTTATGACCAGTGTTTCGTATTCTCTCTCTTCTAGGCGTACCAATGCTGCCCCAACATGTCTTTCACCTGTTTCCTGATGAATTGATGTTGACCCGTCAACGAAGAGCACTTCTCCCTCTTCTATGGGGTTTTCTCTGGCTTTGGGGATATCATTGTCTTCCCCTTCATAAGATGCACAAACATGCTGTTGCAAATCCTCAGCCATGCATGGCTAAGTGGCAGGGTTTACTGTCTTTCATTTTACGACATGGATGTTGGGGCTTGACAGTATGATCTCATATGCTGATGCCCTTTCTGTGGTTCGTGTGGACTTGGAGCGGTATAGTATTGCAAAAAGGGAGTGCTCCACATATAATGTTACTGAGCACCCCATGACAATTGTGGAGCTTTTTTCAATGGCAAAGGCTGTGGCAGCAAAAGCGTGTTCACAGGCAAACTGTCCCTGCATGACAGAATCGTGTGTGCCACTTTAATAGGCTAGGGGTTTATGACCCATTGTGCTCTTCTGTGTGAGTACTGCTGTCATAAGTGTGCCGTTTGAGTGGGAGAAAATGCAGAATTCCCGTGTGTAATCTGGGGTGGCAAGGACATGTGTTGTTGAAATTACTTCTGTTTTAAGCCATTGAATCTAGTTATCATCTCTGGGTTCCATTCAATTGTGTTACTCTCCTTCTTGGCCTCCTTAAGGCCTTGTAAGAGGGGCCTGGTGTATGCTGCATAGTCTAAGATCCATGACCTGCAATAGTTGCATTATTATAGGAACTTTTGCATGTCCTTCACTGTAAGTGGTTTGGGAGTGGCACGTACTGTTGCTGCCCTGTCAGAAATTATTCTTTTCCATCTTTGGAAATGAGTTGCAGTAGGTATAGCACTTCCTGTTGACAGTATTGGAGTTTCACCTTGTCCACCTTGTACCCTTTTCTTGTTAACAACTGCAGTAATGCAATGGAGTCCCTTCGACAGCCTTGCTAGCTTTCTCTGCAGACCAGTAGGTTATCTAAGTATTGAATTATCATGCTGGGTACTTGGATGCTCCCTAGGTCTTCATGTAGTATCCTTTTAAAGATGTTGGGGCACTCACAGTACCACTGGGGCAAACAAGTGTGCTTGTAGAGCTTTCTGCCCAGGGTAAAGGCTGTGAGGTATTGTGAGGCTGGATGCGGGGGGCAACTGAGAATAATGCATTCTTCAAATCCACCGCAGTGAAATGGGTAGCCTCCTATGGGATGCTGCACAAGATGGATGCCAAGTTGAGAACAAGTGGAAACTCTTTCTGTTCAATGTCATTAAAGGATCTCAAATCCTGGATCATCCTTCAACTGCCCCTCATTTCTTTTTAATGGGATATCTAATGGTATTGTATGGTGAGTTGGAGGGCACTATGATCCCTGGGTGCAACATGGCTTGTAGTGTTTTGTGAATCACTTCTTCCGCTTTCCTGGACAGTGAGTACTGTTTCAATCATGTACTGCTCCTTGTTTAAGTGGGATTTGTACAGGGTTCACTTCTTTCAGCATCCCTACATTGTGTGGGTTTGTTGTCCATAAATGTGTTGGGACATATTGCAAATCTATCTGGCTGAATGGGGTGGTCCACTAACAATAGCCATGAGGGGGCTCTGCACTTTCCTGTATTGTATCATTATTTCACAAGGTATACAAATCTAGAGGATGATTTTTCCATCATTATTGCCATCCTCTAACAGCTCTTCATCTGACAATTGTTGTAGGGGCACATTAGGGTTAATGCATAACACAGTGTGCCATTGGCACACGTGGGGATCAGTTCTTTCTGTAAATGAAATTCTCTTGTTCAATTTACTAAATAGGTCCCTACCAAGCAAGTTGACAGGAGAACTCTCAGAATAGAGGAGTGAAGCTTGTACAACCTTCCCTCCTACCGTGATGTCTAGGTCTTTTGTGTAAGGAACCATTAAACCAGCCCCAGAGAATCCTTCCATGTTGAGAGTCTTTCCTGATAGCGGGAAGTTTCCTTCACTAATGCACGTCTTCTCCGCTCCTGAGTCCACCATGAAGATGAATTATTTATTCCCTATGTCTGCCACCACCAGCGTTTCCCCTTCTGGATGTAAAGTCATTGACAGGACTGAACACACAAGTGCTCTCTGTGGGATGTCCTAGTTGGGGTACGTGTCTGTCAAAGGGAATGAAAATGGTTTTCCCCCTACTACTGTAGCTCCTTGTATGGGGCCGCTGTGCCGTTAGGTGCAGTGCCGCAAGGGTGTCTGCTGTCTGCATGTTGCTGGTTAGGGCAGGGCTAGTGTGGTTACATTGCTTGTTGCTGATGCAGTGGGTGGTAGGGGCCGGGGATTTGAGGAGGTAACTGCGTATAGGCCAGGTGGATCTCATATGGTATTGAAGTCATTCCACGAGCTAGCCCTTGGGGCTACCTGGGTGGGGATACTCATACTGTTGTTCATTGTAGATATCATTCCCTCCCTGCCTGCTGTGACATTCTCTCGAAAAGTGCCCCCACCTCCCACATGTCCAGGCCCACCACCCCTTGGTCCTGGATCTCCAAATCCCCCTCCGCTAGGCCCTCGGAACCCATCTTGTACTCGTTGCTGCCCTCGTTGCCACTGGAGTCCCGAAAAGTTCTGGTTTCCCCACTGTCCAAACTGTTGCTATCCTCGCCTGGGTCGCAATAGAGGCGCACCCCTCCTCTCCCTTCTGCTCGGAGGCTAGATCTGTCAATACTGCTGCTACCTTCAGTAGTTTATTTTGAACTAGTTTCGCTTCCTCTGCCCGCGTCCTCTGAATAGTTTCTTTCTCTCGCTCTTTGATCCTCCTACAATGGTGAACTATGATGCTTTGAATCTCAGGCCAGCCCTTTGCTTCCACCCCCACTATCTTATCGAGCGCTTTCTGCACTTCTTTGGGAAGCCCTTTTTTACAATGAAATAAAACAATGATGTTGATTGATCCGAGGCGCTGCTCGTTTCTGCTCTCCACATCTCTTGAACCCTAAGAATATATTGCGCATCACCTTCCTCATCCCCCACTGTGAATTGCATTATTGATTGTAAATCTGGGGTGTCTGTGACTGTGTGTCTCAGCGCATCCCATACATGCATCCTAATCTTGTTGAATGATGCTCCATCATGGGCATCATTACTTAGCTTTACAACCGGGTACCCAGCTTTAATCCACACCGTCTCTGCCTGGTCCCCTATTTTTAAGGGTAGCCCTGCTGTGTTTTTTTCGAATTCGTAAATCCATTTCTCCGCCCCCGCTGTCAATGGTGGGAGCACCTTGAGGAGGTTATTTTTGTCCATTTGTTTCCAGGGTACATAGTGTGGTCGCCTGCGCCCTTGTGTATTAGGGGCATTTGCAGTTTTGCCTTTCCTTTCCCATCCTTAACTGCACTTCCCTTTTTCCATGCCAATGCTTTTCTGCCGAACCTTTCCCTTAATCTTCCGACCTATAGGCTCACTAATGTTGGTGTGGTCTTCTTCCGTGTCATCAAAGTCACTCCAATATTCCTTGTCCCCTCTCTGTGACCCTACATTCTTGTATCCCAAGCTGTCTGTTTTCCTGTCCCGCTCTACATGCACTGTTTTTATGGGTACACTGTCTATTCTGAACAGGAAGTCTCCTGACTTCCATTCATCCCTGGTTGGCTGTGGGGGTGCTCCCCCCGGCAACATTGCAATGTCTGCCACCCTCGTCGCCTCACATGCTGCCGGTATTCTTGTCAGTTCTGTGTGCGTTGGGGCTAATGCTACCTCTAGGTCTCTTGCGCTCACCCCAGTGTGGGCCGATACCACTCGGGGTGAGATATACAGTGGGGGTGAGGCCATAGCTGATGTGGCCACCATAGTGCACGCCGACACATATGTCGGGTTGGTGTACCCCTCTGTTGAGCGCGTTGCTAGTGGGTATATTTCCTTTTTCATCTCCCCATTTTTCCGAGTCTCCTCTGTACTCGTCTTCTTGCCACTGTCAGATGTTGTCCCCTCCCCTTTTGGGACCTCTGTTTCTTCGAACATTCTCCAGATGGCCAAAATGTTCCTTCTATTCTGCAAGGCTCTCCCCATATGCCTTGCAGTCAAGTAAGTGCACATATGGTCCAGAGCACATCTGTCTAAAGATCCATGTTTGGCCCAGTGGTGGGGCATTCCCTCCCCTTTTCTTCTCAGTCACTCATTGGTTGTGGAACTTTTTCATTTTCTCACAGTATAGGGGCAAGGCTTTAAATATATGGTCTAGGGGTGTGTCCATCCCCATGGTTGTGTCGGGAGAGTGTCTTGTATCGGGGCTATGCTTGTACTGCTGTGCCACAGTTAAAACAGGAATTTGTACAATATTAGTTAAAGCATATATACCTTAATTGTGTCTTTACTATGAGTGAATACTGTCAATAATTTCACACAAAAAACATCAATTCACTTTTCCCTTTCCCATGTTCCTCACTAGTGCTTTTTCATTCACTCCCTACACGCTCCCCTCATGCACTCACACACGTCATATACACCCTTCCTGGGCCTCCTCCATACACTTTAAAATACACCAACAAAACAAACTAAAATAACAATCAAAATAACAACCACTACTTTTCCTGAGCTCGTTTTTTATACTGAGCTCCTATATTTCTCCTTATATTTATCTCCCGCACTGGTCGAGAAAGTGCTTGTGGTGCCACCCTCCCCCCTTACTTAGGGTGGGGGGAGCTCCCGTATTCCTTTTTCCTCATCCTTAATATCCTTAAAAAGTAAATAAAAAATGGCCATGAAAAATCACTACAATCTACAAACCAAAATACACACTCACTTCTATTCACTGCGTATTCACCCTTTTCACACTTCTCTGTACGCCCAACCCTACTTTGTTATCCCTTGCAGGCTATACTCATGTGTCCATGTTCTTCCGAAAGCCTCCGTTCATGGGGCATCCACAACAGGCCCGGGCCTCTCCTCGGGGCTGTACCCCACTCCAATGAGCAGGCGGGATTCCTGCAAAGATGGCACCCTCAAGGCCACTCTGCGTACACGTTTGGGGACTCTCTGCAGGTACGTGGATACGGGAATCACGTCGCAAGGGTCACCAAATGAAGGCAAGTCCCTTTTTTTGCACACTCCAGAATAAAAACAACCCTCTAGGGAAATATGCCAGGAGATAGCGCCGTAGGATAACAAAGGTTTAATTGTACAGAACACACATATCTTATCATGGAATTAAGAGGTTTGGTGGTTGAATCAATGGTATGGGCCTGACATTTGTGCTTGCTGGGTGGGGGTTAGAGGCTTACTGGCAGTTTAGCGGTGATGAATGGACACTGCGCAGAATCTCTTGCAGGGTGCATTCCTCTGAAAGATACTAAATGTTTGCAACAGTGGAGAGACAAGGGGGAAGTGAACCTCCATGAGAACGGGCTGTGCGGATTAATTCTGCCTTAATGAGGTTGAGCATAGTGAACTGGGTTCATGGAGTATGTCGAGTGTGGAGAGATCGTACAAGCCTGTGCTTCATGGCCTACTACAAAATGGAGTTTCGTTCTATGTGTTTTCTAGTGCGGTACATCTACTGTTGTGCTACATTGCTTCCACATTCTGTTTATTGGTACGGTTTTCTACCCCCTTATACACTACATCACTTCCTATGGGCTTTGCCTCACCTTAAAGCACCTAGTGGGGATGGGATATACTCATTTCCATCCCAGCACATGCTCAGTAAACCGTAAAATAAACATATAAGCAGTCATTGTACCATTAAAGACAATCAAACATGTAGGGCTTAAGTGAGAGAATGCCAAAACTAGCATGATATTCACCACCTCAAGGTCACTTTTGTATCTTGAAAATTCATGAAAAAGGCGAGTAGCACCTCTTGCAAAACCTTGCTATTTATCTCTAAAGGACCTATGATATCCCCTGAGAGTGTGCCTGTGGGGAGGGAGGATAGCTCAGGGGCAACGTGTTTGTCTTGGAAGCAAGATAACACGGCACAACACAGATTCCAATCCCGATCCTGCGCTTAGAAACCACTCCCCAGTATTAAACATGTTCTAATTGAACAAAAAATAAATAAATAAATAGAGAGAATAGAGAAAATAGAGGCTTTTGAAACATACAATCAGGACACTCACACTAAAAGGCACTTCTCTGAAGAAAAACACCTCCAAAATATAAACTAAAACGTGGATCACTAAGATTTTGAAATCGGGTAGCTATTACCCATAAGAATCTACAGGAGACAGCGCAATCAAAACACAATGACGTTTGCCATGATTAAGAAGTAACAGTCACAGGACAGCAACATGGACAGTATCTGGTTAGGCTTCAATCAGTATGCAGTGTACATGTGTGTGCGCTTTAAAGAACGGACTTCCATACAATTTTCAGGATAGTTCATGACCATAGACTGTCTTGCAATTTGGCAGCTTCAATGCTGGCGTGAAAGGCAGTGGCCATCTTGGAAATGGCTGCCGAATATAAAATAGGGACACAATCCTTCTGCGTGACTTGTACCACTCCAATTCTCCTATGGAGCGTCACACGAAGGACAATGATCATCCATGAAGACTGTGATTCATCTAAAAGGTATTGGGCCTCATTACGACCCAGGCGTTAAACCATGGCGCTATTAGCGCCATGTTTGATGCCGGATTCCGCCATGGTGAATGGCGGAATTACCGCCCCATTCCAAGGTTGGCGGGCCGGTAATTTCCCATTCAACATTGGCTCTTCCCCATTCCCATTTTTGCCCCATAGGGCTCAATGGGAATGGGGAAGGCAGTAACTACGGTACCGCAACTTGCAGTACCGTAATTACCTCCAAGGTCCCTTTGTGGGTCCCTTCCTTAACGGCTGGTAAAACCAGCCGGTATGGTAGGGACCTGCAAAGGGACCTCGTAATTGGGTGGTAAGGGATTACCGGCACCAGTGCCCTTACCGGTACCGGGTCGTAATGAAGCCCATTGTAAGGGGCGGTGCACAGATGTAAATATGTGTATTTTGTGAGAGAACAGTGGAAATGGAAACAAAAAAAAGGGAAGTTTAAAGTAGAATAGGGTGAGTACTGAGACAAAGGGTCTCTTGGCAAATTTGGCAGTATTGATACCGCATTCTGGAATGATCATTTATTGCAGTATTTAGAGTTATGGTTATTCCCAATTTTGGAATTGCAATGGACTACATTGAGGAAAAGTGAAATCACCACATGCGGTAGCTTTGCAGAGGCCATTCCGCTATTGCAAGGCCAGGTAATACCTCCACTTTCAACTTGGAGGATTATTTTGTGTATGGGTGACACAACCTATCATTGTGCAGAGATGTGAAGCAGGCAGCTCCTTTATCGTTACTGCAGAACTCATAATGAGGCACCAGGAGTTAAACCATAGACTCAGGTCCTGGATCAATGGTTTATGATTGTGAGTCTGTTGTGCAAGAAGAACAATGTTTTTCACAAGTGGTCAAATGATGTTTCTTAGGCAGAAACACAATCCTTGAAGAGTGGGAACACACTTTTGTACTTGGAGGCTAAAGTCTGCAACCTTGAAGAGCAACTATCTACTATGTCCTCTCTCAGCGAATGGTTCATATCCTCAAACATGAATGAGTTACTACATCAGGTATGCGATGCTCCAACTCTGTTTTCTCAAAGTCTAGCCTGTACTAGCGCACATGCAGCAAAGAATGAAAAATAAACAAGCAATCCAGAGGCATTCACGTTCTTGTCCAAGAATCCAATCTTCTAGTCAGGTCTTCACAAAAGTAGATCAGGAAGGTAACACACACCAAGAATTGATCAAGTATTGGTTTATCCCTTGCGGCTATACTAAACTAGAAGAAGGGGTTGACAGCTGTGGCAGGGACGTCAATTTATCAAAATGACAGTAGTAGAAGTGAAAACACACACAATGATGTCACAGGAAATGATGTCACAGAACCTTTGACCCTGACATCTCAGGAAGTTTCGTCTGGTGCTCTTTGGTTGCACACCTAGAAGTGACACTCAGGATTTAAAACAACCTAAATGAGCTTATTGTTAATCAGATAGCTACTAGTTAGTAAAGAATATAAAAGACAATGGGCTTCATTACACGGTAGGCGGTAACCATGGCGCTATTAGCACCATGGTTGCCGCCGGTATTTTACCGTGTCCGCCTTGGTGGATGGCGGTATTACCGCCCCACTCCAAGGTGAGCGGGGGCGGTAATTCCCATTCACCAAGGCACTTCCCCATTCCCATTTTTGCCCCCATATGAATTGTGGTACCGTAATTAGCTCCAAGGTCCCTTTGCGGCACCCTACTTTAACGGCTGGTAAAACCAGCCGTTAAGGTCGGGTCCCGCAAATGGAACTCGTAGTAAGGCGGTAAGGGTTTACCGGTATCGGTGCCCTTACCGGTACCGGTAAACCCTTACCGCCTAACTTTAATGAGGCCCAATGTTAGCTATCAGCCATATTTTACTGTGCTGCAGCCTTGATATGGCATGTTGGGTTATGATAGGAAGTGGCTACACACAGGCCCACTGTGTTTGTATGCCACTAAAGCTGTGTATGGTCAAGTGCTCCGTGTTACAGTGGCTACAGCCCCACATTTCTGGGTTCTCTCATAATATGCCAAGCGTAGTCTACCATAGGCAATACTGCCATGCTATGCGTGTTATCGGATCACATGTCATGTATGTCATAATATGTAAGGTGTAGGCTGACATGTATAGGTGCTGCCATTATATGCCAAGTGCAGGCTTCAATATGTCATACGTGTCCTCCAATGCAACTAATGTCGCATATCTCTGCTAAGTCAATATAGGTAAGGGGCAGCATCAATATGCAGAAGCTGCCATCATATGCCAAGTGCTTACTCACAACCCTCAGATAAGCCATATCATGCCAGTCCTATGCATGGTAAAGGCACCATATGACAAGTACGGTCTTCCACTGGTAGCTGCCTCCAGCGTATGCAAGTCCTACCTCAGACTGCGATTTGTCTGTGTGCTTTGTTCCCTATCCATCTGCGGTGTCATTCTTTGGTTATGGATGGTATTTTCATTATACTTATGCTATGATTTCTGCACACCTATATCGTGCTATGTTTCCTATAGGTTAGTCCTATTTGGTCCTGCCGGGCTCCTTATGTAGTCGTGTAGTTCCATTGGATTAATTGCATTAAGCATCTGCAAGCTTGCTCTGCATCTCTTTGTTGCCTTGTGTTCAGCGTTTCTGCAGTTGGCTAATAAGAAAAATAATAAAAGCTTTGACAGTATGAATATGTATCTCTCCTCTGTCTACAGAACTGTGTAAGCATGTTCTTCTTGTATACAAGTGTGTGTTTGTGTAAAGCTGTGCATGGTTGTGAGTGTGCTTCATAACTAATGTGGCTATATTGTGGTGTCACTAATGACATCAGCACAGTGGTTTCTTGCCATTAGTCAACATCCATCGAGGCATTTGGGTCCATGACTACTGTTGAAGCACGTGTATCCATAAAGACATTCACTGGATAAGGTTTGAATGGCCGTCTGAGAGAATATCTCTCTGCATACATGTCAGTCACTGGTGCTCCTGGGGCCTGTCTGAATAGTGAGTGACTTTGTGCAATTTTGACTCTTCGGGACACCATGTTCACAGGATGAGGGAACATTCCTGGGACCCTTTCTTCAGTCCCACCTCTGGTTGACATGTCGACCAAACCTCCATACTTTGTCACTCTTGCTTTTGGCAGCCATATCTTCTTTACTCCGCCAAGATGTCCAAAGTAATTTGCATGGTCATTGAAACTACAGGTCGTACCCTGTTCTGTTAATAACCTCTTTTCTGTAAAGTTACTTCTATTTATGCCAAGTTTTTGTATCATGTAACAAGTTCGCAACAGCGCCCTGATGCCCATGGGCTTAGGCGCTTAACAAATGTAAATACATAAATAAATATTTCTACAGTCTCCTTCTGGATTGCACCATATGCATTTCCCCCAGTATCTGTTGTTGCCAAATGGATTGTCGAATGTTATCATCTTAGTCGGGAACAGTGGACATTCCTTTGTGTTTGCTCTTAGGTTATTCCTTTCTTCTACTATCTTGTCTTTATCTTCTCCCACGTTCACATCTACTAACACTTTCATCCCTATTGTCTTCTCAGTGGTTTTGCGACATTGTGTAATGCAGATCTTCACCATAACAGTCCCACTAGTACTAGTACTAGTGCTCCTATTATTACTTTTAGTCCATCTTCTAGCCATGATGGCATACAGGATCATATGTATGACAACCAGCTCTTGTCTTCTCCTGATCTTTTTATCTTCTTCCTCCATCTTGGCGTGCATCTTCGATAATCTTGTCACTGCTTCTGTCAGTGTGCCATTCTCTCCATAATTTTCAGGCATGAACGTGCAACCGGAACTCCCGATCTTGGTGCAAACTCCTCCTTCCATTGCTTTGAGGAGGTCTAGAACATATCTGTTTTGGAGTGCCATTAACCTTACTGCTCGGAGCTCTTCTTTTATCACATTAAATCCATTCACTGTAGAGTTTACTGTCTGCGTAAGCTCCCATCTTGTTATCTGCAACCATTTCACGCTTGTGTATGTCTGGACAGCTGTAACTACTGATGCGAAAAACATCTCTGTCCTGCTGAACAATCGATGCTAAGGTGGTACATCGTCTGGAGATGTTTCTGATTCTAATGAGAAATAGGGGTCTCTTTTCACTCTACTCACTTATACTGATCACTTCTCTCTCCCCTTTTCTTCCACTTCTATTGATCTCTTCTTTCTCTTGTTAGTATCCCTTTTAGGGACGTTTTAGAGGAGGAGCCAAATCCCCCCACTCCACCTGCCCTGCCTACATTACCTGAGAAGTATGAACCAAAGTATGTGACGTATACTACACCAATCAGAAAGCAATAAGAAGAGCAGCGACTCTGTGCAGAACCCATAAGAATACCTATACCTAAGAGAATATGGGAAGTAAAGTACCCATTGAGGAAACCATACCTACATTCAAGGCAATTAGATGGCCATTTTAATGTGATTCCTGATGAAACAAAGAAACTGAATGACCAGGATGAATGGTGACGTCATATGAAACTGAACCGACCCCATATAGAAGATAACCAGACCTGAGAGGCAGACGATTTATGAAGAACAAATAAGTACCAAGGATAAGTGACATCTTGGGATCAAGATGAAGAGACTTATGCCATAAGCATAATGAAGATGTGTAGTTAGTTTAATTGTCTACAGATGCAATGAAACGCAAGCAGCAATGCAATCATGAAGCTAGCCAAATGCTTATAGTAAATAGATTGCGGCAAGCGCCAACATGTACATATATATACCTCATAGATACAGATGGATTGAATAAAGAATGAAGGTTCCACTATGTATATAGCAATCTTGAGCAACGAGGAAGGCCTTAATTCAGTGTCGCAGTTACAAAAGCAATTGAATTAAAACAGAATATATTTCAGCTAAGGAGTTGGATGAGCCAATAAGCCACGGCCTTATCAGAACTAAAATTGGCTGACATTTGATACAATTAACGTGAAAGAACAGAAGCTCCTGTTCAAGAAGGTCAAGTGAAAACAAAAGACGTCAGAGGACTATTGGGGAATAAAATCAAATACAAGAAAAGGCTCAAATCGTGGTGTCAAGTCGCGTGATGGAAGAAAGTTGGACGCATGAGGAGATCACACCTACGCATGGAAGCCAGGCAGTACCCATACTCCTTGAAAAATCTCAGAGAATAGTACAGACTCAAGGCCAACTTCAAACACTAATTGACACTGAAACATTGAGGTGATGATGGAGTGTGCTTTTAATTGGTGGGAAGCTGGCATCAAGACAAGCTCACCCACACCTGGTTGTTCAGTCTGTGTGCTGCTCATGTAGGTGGAAAGTTATTGACGGGGTTAGTAGCCAACCAATTGTAGAGGACCACGTATTTGGGGGTCCTATAGTTTGTGTAGCCAATGGGACGTTGTACATTTAGTGACGTTCATAGTGGCCATTTTGAAGGGAGGGATTAGTTGCCCCACCTTATGGGAAATGTCCAATTATTTCTCTTCATTACTCTATACAGCTATAACACCCATGCTTAGTTACTCACTTAGACCCAATCCTGCTTCCCGATAGGTTTTAGAAGTTTGCCACGTAGGATGACGTTGGTAATGATGCAGGTCAACACGTCAGCTATGACCAATTTAGGGTTTAAGAACCCATCTTTTTATGGAATGATTGAGAGTTGAGTATCGAGCGATTGCTGATGTTCGCTGTACTCCCTGTTTTATTTACTTGCATTAAAACAGACAAACTTTTTGCCAAGCTATTTGTGTCATATGAATTATTGATGTTTGATTAAAAACTGCATCCTGATTCATCTCCAGGGTATTGCTGCACATCTTAAAGGGCTGGAAGTCTCCAGTTCAACGTCGTCTATCTTCACGTCCTTCTATGTCACCACCAGTGCTGGCATATTGATGTCTACCAACACGCAAACTCCTCCCTAGTTGGGTGGCAGCTTCTCATATGCCTTGGATACACACGCCTAATAGTGGTCCATTAATACTGCTGTACAACCTTCATTTCTGGATGTTATTCTGTGTATCTACACTCTGCGTTATCTCCAACCTTTTCTGCACCTTCATTCTAGTAACACAATGCTGGTTTCTTCAGTGGTATTATGGGCATTGGTCAAGCTTAATTTGCTATTTTCACTTGGACTCTTCCTCGGGTTGTAACCATGGATAGGTGCATAAGGCATTGTGCTCTTGCTGCTGATATTTCAATTGCTATAAATGTTCTGGGGGCACTCATAGCATAGGGGATTAGTGAGCAGACATAGCAGCTCTCCCCAGTAGTTACTTTACCTACTTTGGTCATGTGCTTGTACCACTTTGTTAGACACTCAAGCACTGTCAGTGAGATATAGGTCACCCTCCCATGTCTGTATCAGCACTGTGCTTACTCTCCTTACTCTGCTTACATGTTGCCCTGTCCACCTGACATGGTCATTCCACCAACTGGAGTTGGGGTAATATTAGTAGAGGATGCAGCAGCAGAACTAGATACCAGAGATATTCACCAGAAGAGAAATGCAAAAAAAAACACTTGAAAATAAGAGACCGGAAAAGATGGGCATGTTTTTAATAACCCCTTCCATTATATGTGCTGCTTGGGTCCTGATGTAGCTTGAAGATATCGGTTGCCCATCTGAAATGTGCAAAAAATGAGTGTTACTGAGTTAGCACTGTAGTAGTTCAAGTCCCCTTGATCATGTAATCTGTCACGCCAAAAATGAATAGTTATTCCCACACAGCCTTAATTCTGGGGTCTCTGCGGAATGCAAGGAAAGATGGGTTTCCTCTTTCTAGTCATGGGTGAACCTGGGCCAAATATGCTATGAAGACATGGTAATACAGATTCGGCTGGCATACTCGAGATCTATTGGACCTTCCAATAAATTGGACAAATTGGCCTTGGAACATAGCAGGTTGAGGATCAATGGGCAGCATGGAAGAAATGCAATAATAAGAGTCGCACTTTCACGATGAATGTGTGTGGAAAGAAAAATAACAAACAGACAGTACACCCTTACTCTGGATGTGTAGGAAGTCCATGCCCTAACTATGCTGCCTGTGAGCGAGTAACCATTGGGTGTCCTCTGTTTGGCAGTGCTGATTCTAAATTGTCCCTTTGCTCTTCTTGTTGAGGATCGTTGGCCCTGTCGATGTCGGTGCCAGGTGAGGTCACAGCCTTGTAGGAAATTATTCCAAAAGATTTCCGGATCAATTTAACAGCTCTCTCAGTTACTGCTTTGACGGTGTGGGGTTATGTGAACCTGGGCACATCCCACATTCAGGAGAAGTTTCTTAGGAGAACCTGGTCTCATGGGTATAAGGGTGGCTGCTTAAGTAAGTCCTCTTGGCTTTGGTATGGTATGGTATGGTAATGTTTATTTGTAAAGCGACTATGCACAAGGCAAGGGTTTCAAGGCGCTCAAGGAGGGAGGGAACAGGGGAGAAAAACAACAATCATTCAGAGCCCTTGAGTTTCTGAATGATAGCCAGTCTGCCCAGGCAGATTAAGTGCATGTAATACAATTAACAGTGTAGACAACAGCAAATAGGTCTGACGACGATTCTGCAGTTTTTCCAAGAGCATAGAGACACCACCATGCAGGAGGGGAGACAGGGTGGAAAAGATAGACGATCTTCAAGGCATGGTGCATTCAAACCTTGCAAGTGCACACACGATACAGGAGAGGAGAAGGGGAGGAGGCCAAGTGCAAACGGCAATCCAGATGCTCCAGTTGGTCAGAACTTTGTAAGTGCTGAGAGATGCCATTCTCAATGGGTAATTGACTGAGTGCAGTAGCAATGAGGCAAGTGCAGGCCCTGAGGCAAGTGCTGGAAGACTGGCGATGGTGCCGGGGACCTGTGAGATTCTGAGGTACTCCCAGCAGCCAGTCGGCATGCTTTGAGGAAAAGGATTGAGAGAGGGATAGAGCAGAGATAGAGTTTAGCAGGGTAGAGGGAGATAGAAGGAAGAGGAGATGAGGAAACCATTTTTACAATGTTTACAATGCTGTTGCTTTTTTCTCCAGCTTCAGGCCAAGTTGTATATCCATACATTTCCTGACCCAATACACCAGCTGCACTTTCTGCATCTTTCACTGCTCTAGTGGGAGGAGCCAGGGGAAGTTGCATGCACTGTCCTGTCACTACCTCATGTGGGGTTAAATGGTGGTCAGAACCTGGCTTATTGCACAGTGCAAACAAGGCTAGACAAAGGCAATGCGGTCAATTTACCATTCTATAATAGTTTGCAGTAAGATCAGATATAACCATATTTCCCTTCCCGGATGCAGGATTTAGTCGCCCCTGTGTCTACAAGAAAGGAAAACGTCTTGTCAGCTATCTTCACCCCTATACAGGGTTCCTCCGCAGGATTAGGTGTAATCGATTGGATGGAATACATCAGGTCTGTCTGCGGGCTGTCCTATTGAGGGTATAAGGATATCCCGTTCTCCAGAAATGGGTTGCCTCCCACTACCATGGCCCCCCATTTTCTTAATGGGAGTTGTTGACATGTCGTCTGTGCGTGCCATTGTCCCACCGTTAGATTGTGTGCTGTTCTGCATCTGCAGTTTTTGATGTGCCATGTATGCATGTTGTGTGTTACCCTGCATCTGTGGTGCCTGCAAATACTGCTGCATAGGCACTTGTATTTCTGGTGCCTGCATCATGGGCTGGTGTGTCTGTGGGTATGCGTTCGGTGCCTGTCCTTGGTTTGGTCTCTGATCCTGCCGGTAGTACTTGTCCTGCTCCCCCGGGTATGCTGGCTGGTATTGCATTCCCCCATTCTGTTGCACCCCTCCCCTGCTTCTGCATACCCTCGAGATATGCCCTATCGGTCCACACACCCAACATTTGGGTGGCTCTCTCCCCTGTCCTTGGAACCCCCCCAGGATACCCCCCCGGACCCTGCTGTGTTTGCTGCCCATATCCTCAAAACCTCCCTGGGAATACCCCTTGATTCTGCTGCATCTTGTGCCTGTACCCACATCCTCTAGGTGGCCCCCCTCTTCGTCGGAACCCATGCTGCGCAATCCCCCACCCCACAAATCCTCCCCCCACGGGTGGTGCATGCTGTGTCTGTGGTGCCCCGTGTCCTCCCATGCTCTTTAATACTGCCCCTTCCATGTCATATTTAGATAGCTTCCTCTGTTCTAACCTTGCTTCCTCTTGCCTTCTTTCCTCATGCTTTTTCCTCATGTTCTCTTGCAGTAGCCTACAATAATGTACTATCGTGAGCTGTATTTCTGACCACGGCTTTGCCTCCATGCCCACCAATTTCTTGAGTTGCTTTTGCACCTGCTCTGGAAACCCTTGGCATAATATGTGGTAGAATAATGCTACTTTTTCTTGAATCATCTGAAACAGTTGTGAATAGGCAAGCTATAAATAAAATATCATATCATATCATATCTGAATATAGTGTAAGGGCTCTTCGTTTTCCCCATTTTGCGTGCCATAATCACACTAATGCCTGATGTGTCTGGGTACTGTGTCCGTAGAGCTTGCCATATGGCCACTCGGCAGTTATCAAATGGCGCACCATCGTGCTCCATGTCCTAGGTGGCTACTCCTGGGTACACCTCCCTTTTCCATACATCATCTGCGACTTCCCTGAGGATCACCACTAATAGACCCTTTACGTCCCCCACGGCTAATTTCTGTCCTGCTATCATCCGTTCAATTTCATATCTCCATTTCCCAGCAGCTGCGGTTAATGAGGGTAGCCTATGCCTCAAGTTTTCCTTGTCCATGTTTTCAGTGAGGGCAACTGCGTGAACCAAATCTCCTCATTCACCCCTCTCGTTAGCCTGATCTGCCTATTAGATCTGTCAGCGTATTTAATGTTAGTACATGCCTTTGTTGGCTCCCTCTTCCTTCAACCCTGGGAGATCGCTAAGCCTCTGCACATATGGAATCAGGTTGTCCATACTGTGTGATGCGTCTCTGGACTGTTGTGATCGATCGTCCTTGTCACCCCTGAATCCCCCTGTGTCTTTTCCTTCTTCCCATGTTACACTTCTATCTGCGCTTTTCCCCGTCAACCGATGCTTGGGTCCCCCTCTTATCTCTTCCTCACTTCCTTCTGCATCTGAGTCGGTGTCCATATCACTGTTGAAGTTGTCTGCAAAGCTCATCCTCCTAGAGCTCGTGTCATAACTGAGCTTCCCTTCAAAGTCAATCAAGTCCCACTACCCTTCTCCCGAAGGACCCTACGTCCTGTCCTGTGTGGTACTGCTGTCTGGCTCCGTTCATCTACCTCCTCCCACTTTATCATTTCCCATGCCCATTCCTCACTTTGTCCTCATGTCTATTATTGTGCGCTCCTCCTTCTCCTTGTGTTTGTGTTCTCATACAAGTCACTTTATTCCGCACTTTCTCTGTTTCCTTCTTACTAAAACTTACTTTTCCTTCTAGTCTTCATCCCATCACCTCTCTATCTCTTCAAGCTCCCTCCTCCTCTCTCACTGCTCACATTCTTTCTCTTCTTCCCTTTGATTGTCTCTACGCGCACTCTCGCATCTCTCCTTTTCTTCCTTCTCCTTTCTTTCTATTTCTTCCATTATCTCCACCTAGACTTGTGTTTCGCTGCTTCCATTCAAACCCTCCATTTCTGAGATGGCCCCACTGATTCTCCTGTTGTTTTCTCATCCAATTTCAGGAGTATCTGCCGTCCTACCTATTCATTCGATGATATGCCCTCCAGCTCCTCCTGGAGCTAGTCTATCCCTCGCTGGATGCTCCCTTTCCACCATCTGTCTGTCCAACTCCTTTCTGCCCCTTCTCCTTGGTGTATGGTGAAGGCTGAAATATTGGATTGTTGTACCCCTCTGCTGTCTTTAGTTCCCGTATAGGATATAATCCCTGTGCTTCTTCTGTATACCCTTAATTCTCGCTCGCAGGAGAAGGTGGGGGAGCAGAGGGTGGGGACGCTGGCCCCGGTGTCTCCTGTTGGCTCAGCATCCATTGACACCTTGCTACTTCCCCCTCGTCCTCCTGGAACATTCTCCAAAACTCAAATATTGCCAAACTTCTTCCCCTTTATAGGTGTCGTGTAGGCGTGTCTGTAATGGTTGCTGCACATTTTTGGAGAAACACCTGCATTGTGGCCATGGCTTAGCCAATTTACACTCTGTACTTTTCATCCATTCTGCGCTATATTTACGAATCTTGTAAGGGCTTTACAAAAGTGCTGTAGGGACGTATCCCCCAGCATTTCCCTTGATACATTGCTTTTATACTTACTTGACCTCAAGTCAAGGCTTTTGACTCTCCGTTATTACAGAAGCACCATGAATATGTTCAACTCAGATCTATGAATATCACAAATGTCAGTGCTCAAAAAAAAAATTCTTGAACCTCTCTGGCCCCAAAACAACCTGTCAGGAATGCTCTGCGCACCGCGCTTCTACAACTCTCTGCCTCCTCAGGTACACCCACAAATCTCACACATGCGCCGCCTGCGCACCGCTACTGGACAGTCTCCTCTGTTGGATTTGAGTTTCTCAACACCGTTTCTACACCACCTCAGGCTCTCCAAGTCCTATGCACAGACCTAATGGGTTGAAGAGGGAAGGCCAAAATCTACTCCTACTCCCGCCTTATGTTCAGCGTTTCTGCACTTGGATAATGAGAAAAATAATAAAAGCTTTGACAGTATGTATATGTATCTGCCCTCCATCTACAGAACTATGTAAGCATGTTCTTCATGTATACACGTGGGTGTTTGTGTAAAGCAGTGCATGCTTGCAAGTGTGCTTCATGATTAATGTGGCTATGTTGTGGTGTCACTAATGATGTCAGCACAGTGATTTCTTGGCATTAGTCAACATCATCCATCGAGGAATTTGGGTCCATGACTACTGTTGAAGCACCTATATCCATAAAGACATTCACTGGATAATGTTTGAATGGCCGTCTGAGAGAATATCTCTCTGCACACGTGTGAGTTACTGGTGCTCCTGGGGCCTGCCCCAATAGTGAGTGACTTCGTGTATTTTTGACTCTTTGGGCCATCATGTTAATGGGGATTAGGAGGGGCATTCCAGGGGCCCCTTTATCCACTGCATTACTCCTTCTTCCAAAACAAAATATGTATTCTCTCAGACAATGGGCTGGATTACTCTATTGGGTCACATTTTACACAGAAGCAGAATCAGAATTACAATGCTGGATTACGAACCTGAAGGCTTGGAATGGAAGGGGGTGCCAGGTTATGGTGTCTGGTGCAATTCCATCTGATCGGGTGATCCATGTTCTCTTGAAGAGTCTCTTTGGCACAATAACTGTTCAGGTATTCGTGCAGGGTCCTTTGCAGTCTGCAGATTTGCAAATCAATCATCCCATTGCATCATCAGTCTATTGATGCACCATAAGTCAGTGGTTCACTATCTACATGAATTTGAGGAGGGGGGGGGCAAAATCCAAAAGCATCTCCGATTTGTCAGAGAACTTTTAGGAATTTTGTCTGCATTTTCAGATCAAAGTGCAGGCAGAATATATGCCGTGAACTCACAACCCGCTGGCAGACTGGTGTTCCGGGCACTGAGCAGATGCCAGCAACTGCCACCTTCACAGAAAGTTCTTTCCTGACCTCTAAATACAATGGTGTCATTTTAGAAATATCACTTTGCCTCACGTCTCAGCACTCACCTTCCCACAGGACAGATTGTTACAGAGAGGCAACAGATACATTCTTGGGTAAGAGGCGTTAATTATGCATTCACCCATTCTTGATCGTAGTATGCCTCAGGATCAGCATAAATTTATATCCCCGATTTGAATCACTCCTTGTTGGCCTGGTTAGACTGGATCCCTCCAGCACTGGCAATGTGGACGGACTTTCCACTTAGTTTCCCTGCGATCATCCATTAATCCTGACAGTTTGGCTACTTCTCATAGCAAATTCCAGTTGTAGATGGTCCCCAGATCGCCTTTAGGAAGTGGCTTCACGGTTCATGCAAATGTCATGAACACCCCGCACCATCAAAGCTTTCGAAACCACCGAGAATGTTTGGGTTCACTGGTGTTGTATGCAAGTTGCAGATTCCTTTTAAGCAGACGTTATGCGGACTGAGCTTAATTCTTCATCTGTATATCGCTCTGGGAATTTGTAAAGGTCTGCAATTCTCACTTTCCATAGGCTGGTGGATGGTTGGCCTCTCTTCTCACATCTGATGATTTGTAGACTGCCTAAGGGTATTTGTTCCTCACGACCCTCCAGATGTACATTTTTTTCCGCCTCTGGTCCATTAACGTGGTACTTTCTATATTTAGGAACTGCCACATCATTTTGCTTCATCATTACAAGAACTATCTACTAATCTAGCAATATTGATGTGTCTGTTATTTTAAGAGATTCTCGGATGTTAGAGCACTGGGTGTGCCCGGGAAGACCTTTACACCAGACAACATTACATAGGATAGCAAGAAGAACAAAAACTGGTTCTCCTTGGATTGAACTTCCTAAATTTTCAAGAGATGCCTTATTTCAATCAGTGCATTATCTCAGAGAATATTAAGGTTGTGAGACACTGCTGAAAAGGCACAGTGATCACTTATTAATATTCTTTCCTAAAACTCACTGCCCGGTGTCATCTCCCACCTTAGAAAGTTCTGTCAGATATGTTACACTTGTTGCCAGTCTTGACGTTCCGATGCTTTGATATGATGTGATATGGCATTTGTAACGCACCTATACACAAGTGTTTCAAGGTGCGACAATGCAAGGGAGGTGAAACAGAGGGAGGACAAAAAACAACGATCTTACTAGGCCTAGTGACATTCAGATCGCACAAATGCAAGGAGCTGGTCAAGGAGAAGTGCCGGCGCAGTGGTCCACTTTTCTAGATGTGCTTTGGTGTCCAAGGATTTTTCGTCTGTCACCAGACTGGGGGATATTCTGGGCTCTGGTCTGCTGACTGGTCTTATGGATGGGTTTGCCATACGTTCTTTTGCAAGCATATTATTCATGCAGCTTCTTAAGTTTTTCCTTGATTTGAAAGTTTTGCATAATAGAAAGCTTTTGCCGTAGAATGTCTATCCCTATTAGTGAATTGCAACAGAGAATCAGTTTCTACTATAGGCACATAGGTGAGTATTATCCCACCCTTCCTGTCCACCTTGTTGTTATTGTCACCCTCTGTAGCCACAAACAATTTCCCCAGACAATTCTTTCAATTGGGATTCTGAAGGATGGAGGTTTTTGTGTTCACCCAGATGGATTTGAGTGCTGATGACATTCCTGAATTTCTATCCAAAGATTGTACCAACAAGTGAGGAGGAGGTTAATGTGCAAAAGGGGGAGGAGTGCGAGGATGTAAAGGATTTTAGGTATTATGGATGTTTCAGATTGGGCAATATTTTTCTGGAGGAGGAGGATTATGGGAGATGCAGTTTAAACAACATGGTTGGATTCCTCCTTATCACTGTATATTATAAAGAGAAACACAATGCATAATACACACGTAGGTGTCATTAATAGAATACCACTGCTTCATCGGAATTCACTGGAACAATCAACATTGAGCTGCGAGGGACAGACACCATCACATCTTTGATCATTTGCCTTTTCTTTTTCACATCTGGAGATGCAATCACTCTTGGTTTTATGGGTCTGCAACCTACAGATGGTAGCCCTAGGTTTTGTACCCTGCAGAAAAGCATTTGCATGGTATGACCTTTCAGTTGCTTGCGACTTATGCCCCCTGATATCCTATGTTTGTATCTCATGCATATTCTGTTAAGTGACTACAATTCAGCACTCCAGCTAAGTCAATGCCTAGTCTGGTAGTCCCAAGGGAAGCCCTTAATTATATATTTTTATGACAAGTTCATAGATCTGGATGATAAACCCTTGTATAACGCCCCGCTCTTTCAATCCCCCTGACCTCACTGAGCCAAGAAGTAGGTTTGTTTTGCAAATTAAAAGATTTGTTGAAAAATTAAACAAGATATATATCACACTTTTATAAATAAATTAATATTTGATAGCACACTTATGAATATGACAGTGATCAACAATGGATAATATTACACTAGCACACTTTTTTAAAATTACTTAGGAGTTGGTATAGAAAGGATGAGGTAGCTGAGAATGCTTTTATGGTTTCAAGGAAATGCAATGATGGAAAAGAATGCAGCACAGAAATAACTGAGATGGTTTCCAAAAGAGATAATATGATCACCTTTTCTTTTGACAATTCACTCCCCCCCTATGCAATATAAAGAGATGGAAGGAGAGCACACAATTTTCAGGAATATAATCAAATGCAATACAAATTCTAGTTCCCCCCTAGCAAGCTTAGAGTAACCGGTATGCTTTTAAAACATGCAGAAATACTTTTAAAGTGATTTGCAATAAAGTGAAAATATGCTAAAATGATTTTAATTCCCTATAGGAGAGTCAGGGTGGGTGACAGCTACTTTGAATTAGTTCAGGTCAACACTAGCAATGATTCATGAGGGATTATCAGGTTGAAAATGAATTTCAGCAATGGAAGCAAAAGACAGCTATTTTTTTAACGTGTGTGCCGATCGCGATTACGGAAAAACTATAAGGAACAGAAAGTCGGGTTGGAAAGCTTAGATTCCTAGCTCTAAAATGAAAGTTAAATCTCGTTCCTAGGATATGCAGTTCAAAAGATACCGACAATTTAGTGGAGGTAGATTCTCAGAAATAAAGTAAGATTAAAATGACACTTTCACAGGTTTGAAATCACAGAATGGACACACGATTTCTATGATGCAGTTCTAAATAGGTGGAAATGGTTTGAATTAGATTATTTTAAACTAAGAGATTGGTTTGCACAGCTCTGGCTGGATACTCACTCCTAATTTTGGAAGGAATGGGCCTCGTCACAGATCTGGTCAACAGGTTTAGCTGCGGTTCTCTCTGCTCTGCTGGTTTGGATCTCTGGTTCTGGCAAAAGTTCTTGCACTGCACAGCGGTCTGGTCTGGGTCTGGTCTGCGGTTGGGATACAGCTCTGCTTTCTGGGTCTGGTACTGGCACCGCGGTCTGGTCTGGGTCACTGGTTCCGGCAAAAATTCTAGCCAGAAGCGAACAGCACAGCCCGGCTGTTGAATAGTTTGGTTATGTTGCTGGATTCTGAGGCCTCTGAAGGATTCAGCTTGTGGACTAGGCCTCTCTGCTACAAGTTCTGAAGTCTGGATTCTAAGTTCTGGTTCTGGAGTCTTCTGGCAAAGCGCTTCACAGGAAACCAGTTTTAAGTGGAAAGTGAATGTCTCTATCTGGGTCTCAGTGGCTTTTTTTATGTCTTTTGAAAATGGGTGTGTGCATGGGCATAACTAAGCCTGCCCCTCACAACTTATCATTGGCCAAGTTCTCCTCTCTCCCTTGATTGGGGGAAGGAAATAGAGTGTCATCGTGATGAGGTATGTTTATGGGTCAGAGAATCCTCCCCTTGTCACTTTGCACACAAATCTATTTTTGAAGCAAATGCATATTTATCTATGTACAATTTTTCTAATATTATATGTCCAGTTAACATATTTTCTGTAGCACCAAACCATCCGATCCCTGTCTTTGTAAGATGTTGTGTTCACTTCTGACAGAATTCTGCCCTTTTCATCCAGAACACAACCTCTAAACTTTTCCAGAATTTACACAAATGTGTGCAAGGAATATGGGCATCAGATGATCAAGTGTCTGATTTTTAACATACCTACATTTGGAGTAATACCCTATTTTCCGCTACTACCCCCCAGAACATACCACAGAGTCCTAACACCTCTTAAAATGTGCACAGAAAAATCACAGGAATCATGAGATTATTGATATAATTTTGACAATTATGTACTATGAATTATCCATCTTTCTAAAAATATGCTCTGGCCCAGAGGGGTGTGGTTTCCCAAAGCACATGGGGAATTTCTGGCTTGTCCACTTCCTCCAAGCTCAGCTGGCTCACAGAGGCAGTGCCCCTCCCATTTCCTTCCAAGAGGAAGCCATTTATGACCCCCTGAATTAGAAATTGCTTGGAGCAAAGGGAAGTTCATTGTTCTGTTTCCCTGCTCCCAGGTACTCCTCCCCTGATTCAATCAGAGAGTTGTAATCTCCTTTTGGTGGTGCAGCAGAAGGCAGGCCAGGCCTGTGAATGCAGTTGCTGGGCAAGTTTCAACTCCTGCCGGGGGTAGTTGCCGGGCAGAATTCAGTCCCTTTAAGCCAGGCTTCAGCCAAAGGTCACTTTTGTTCACATTTTTCTTCTTTCAAATCAATCTTACAATGTTGACACATGCAGCTAGAACGCTGATTCTAAGTTCAAAACCATGACACTTAAGCAGTTGCAACCTATGTGACACTCAAAAGTAGGTCACTCATTTATTTTAAACATTTCGATTTTAGTGGCTTTAAATCCCATTTCACTTAAGCTGCTGACATCCACAGCTCAGCCAGTTGTGTTATGAACATTATTTTAGGCTCTTCATCTTTCCAGATTTGGTATGCACACAAGACTTCATTCTACCAGACGTCTGCTTGTGTTCAGTAAGATTTTTGAATATCTTGCAATGTTTGAAATAGGCATTTTGAGCTTGCATTTCGGAGAAACAAAGGTGATTTCAAAGCGCTTTTTAAGCTAACAGGCACTGCTGTTTTTCCTTTGGCACCACGTTTCACTCATGGCGCTTCTGGCCCATCTCGCTCTCACTGGTGGGTGGCAGGTCAGGCGACCATTTTGGTGTGCGCAAAAACTGCACGGTTTTCCTGGATTCTGGCGCAAATGTGGGCTTTTCAGCCATCTTGGATTTTCTAAGCCCACAGCACCAAATGTTGCAGCATAATAACTTGAACGTGGGTCGATACACCTGACAATTCGCTTAACTCGCCTTTCACTGAACACCTGCATACTGACGCACCTGAGTGGGTTTGGCTAGAAATCCGGATCTCTCACTCCTTGTAGTTAGTGCAATAACAAAAAACATGGAGACACAATTTTTTTAAAAAAGAGGTAAACATTGCATTTGTGCACAGTTGTCTCGGGAGGATAGCTCAGGGGCAACGTGTTTGCCTTGGAAGCAAAACGACACGCAGCGACACAAGTTCGATCACAGCCGGGTCCGCCCTTAGAAACCTCTGGGTATTAAGCGCGTTATAAATAATCCATCATATCATATCAAGTGGGCACTTCCATTCTAGTCGATGTTTGGAGAAACAAAATTGGCATGAGACATATGGTAGTAAAGTTTAGTTTTCCCTTATTTCAAGCAAAGCAATAGCCAGGATCTTCCAGGTGTACTCACTCCTCTGCGTAACGGTGATGATAATCACACTGTCACAGTAGCACCATTTGGGATTAGCAATTCATGCATTGTGTGTCTGCAATGCGCCCAGACACTGTGAAGTGGAATTAATGTTGGCCTCCACCTGCAGAGCATTGGTATCAGCCAGACTGTGCTCCGCGGGAGGCTTCTCATTGCAGATGAGACGTCAGCGGGATTGCCCAGGTGTTTCAGGCGAGCGATTGTCAAGGATTGCTCCAATTGCAACTCAATTGCGCTCCTGAGGAATTGTGCATAGTTTTCTACCAATTAGGCCAGCAGGCTATGGTTTAATCCATAATCATGGGGTCATTTGTTCGTTGTAATGAGGTGATTCAGTGGATAAGAAATGCCTACCACTTTGCACCTGCAGCAAAAATCATTAGCAAACAATACCCCCCTCATGCCCAATATTGCATAGATGTATTGTCCCGCTGAAATTCAATGAGTAAAGAATAGCCGAGTAATCAATACTTCTGGTTAAAAACTTATTTTTCTATAGAGTTTGCATAGCATTGTGCCACAGTCTTGCTTTGACAAAGACTACTTAGATTGATAAACAATTATTGCACAATGCCTGAAATGCGTCAGAGGGACATACGTCAGAACAAGTGGCAGCCATTTTATGTCTAGGTGGAAGTAATGCTTCTGCCTTAGGTTCTATTGGCCCTCATAAAATGCATGTGCTTATATGCTGTCCCCATCAGGCTTTATGTGATGGGTGGCCGCCATTTTATGTCTAGGCGGAAGTAATGCCTCTGCCTTAGTTTCTATTGGTTCTCATAAAATTCATGTGCTTATATGCTGTCCCTATAAGGCTTTATGTGATGGGTGGCAGTCATGTTATTTCAAGGTGAAAGTAATGCCTCTGCCTTAGGTTCTGCTGGTTCTTTTGAAATTCATGTGCTTAAATGGTGTCCCGATCAGGCTTCATGCAATGCAGTGAAGTGTCCATGGTCATTTGAACTACTAGGGACCATTGCATTATTTCAATCACCAATTCACTCACTCGCAAGATTTTCAAAGCATATATCTCACTGTAGTCTTGTGTATACCAGATTACAGAGCAGGGGTGTTGCTAGGTCTGGAAAAGATCTGGGGCTATTCTAATGTCGGGACTGTCGGGACAAAGGGCTAGCTAGCCTTTCGGTTGTAGCCCCTGAGCTTCTTTCCTGGGCTTCAAGCAAAAGACCCGGGGCTATAGCCCCCCAGGCCATCCTAGCAACACCTCTGTTGCAGTGGCTCAAGTTTCGATGATGTCGTTTCTGGGACCCTAGGGTGTGAAAGATACCACCAGACTGAATTCTGTAGGTAGCCAATGTTTACTAGCCTGGATCACAGAGATGTACAGAAGGGTGTGTGTAGAATTGTTCCGCGTTATAGTGTGGGTGACGGCCGCATGCTCCTCCAGCAGGGTGGTACCCTATTGCCCACAGAATGAGGACATAGGAGCTCATTGTCATTCTAGAGAGTGGGGCACAGAGTGGGAGTGTGGGGGGGGGCAATAGGGATCCTTTTTTTACCCACGGAACGTATACATGGAGTGTAAACACATTCGTGAATCGTTTCACAATGATAGAACATCCTGATTCTGTGGCACACATCCAGCAGCATCTCCACCGCCATCTGATTGGGATGAACCGGAGATGCTTTACCTTCATAAGGAGTTTGCATGTTTTATGCACCTGGAGAAAGCAGGTTCATTCCACATAGGAATCCATGCACATGCCATCTTCCATGCAAAGGCAGGCAGCATTTGCAAATCATTTGGCTAATGTGTGCAAATGTCACAGGAAAAGCACAGGTAGGCCAGACTTTTGCTTGTCATATTTAAACCCATTGACAAAAATGAATAGCTTCACGGGGACCGCTTACACCTGAGAGTATGTAAGTGGGCCATTTCCCGCAGTGGTGGCACCAAATGTCGGTCTGCCGAGTATGCAGCCAACGCAATGCACTGTTTGGCACTTAATGGATAGCAAAGATGCAGGTCACTGTTCATGAAATGTGCATGTGAGTATTGCAGAACCCTCAGCTACGGTGCTCTGCTCATAGGACTTGGGGACTGGGAGTCGTTTTCCCAGCAATACAGCTTGCAAGGGCTAATCTATTTAACGATTAGGTATAATTATGCTGGCAAACTGAGGTCACTCATTTTACTCAATTATTGAATATTAAGTTAAATTACTCTACATGAATATGAAATTATTATAAGATTGATGCAATAGGCAATAAACATGCCATGCAATTAGAGTGCCAAGGCTTGCATCGCATACAGAAGGAGGAGTGTCCATCCTACCCTCTCACCCCCCCATGGTTCTGTTCACAGTTAAATATCACAGCCTGTCCTCGACCACCGCTCCTGGCCTCCTGATTGGGCAGGCTCAAGACATTTGTTTAATCAGAGAAAGGAAATGTATTTAGATGGCATCAAAAGCCCCCACTCTTCAGGGGGTCTTTGAGTACATTTTGAGCCGTACAGTGCAATGTATAATATCTTTGCATTTGCCTTAATCTCCCCTGATGTAAATACCCTTAGATATACAGACACCTTTTGAATGTACCCGGGTAACTTTCCACATGCATGATTCACGTGCCAGGCTTAAGTAGCGCTTCACGCACCCAAGCTATCGCAAACTCCCCTCTCCCTTTTGCCTGACGAGCTAATGTCATCTCTTGCTGTTCATCCTTGTACCAACTGGTTTACCTCTCCAGCCATTCACTTTTACTCCTCCCTCACGAACCATGATTTGATATGATATGACATTTATAAAGCACCTATACACAAGTGTTTCAAGGCACGAAGAGGCAGGGAGGGGAAAGAAAGGTGGGACAAGACAACGATCTTACTAGGCCTAGTGACACTGAGATTGCACAAGTGCAGGGGAAAGGTAAGGGGAAAAGTGCCAGGAGAAGGGGTGAAGAGCAAGTGCAGGACACAGGATCAAAAAGAAGTTGTGCAGCCAGCAGGTGGCAGTGCAAGGGTTAACTGCAGACAAGTGTCTGATAAGTGCAGGTAAAGGGACTCTAGGGTTGCAGATACAGACTTAAGTGCAAGGGTTTCCAGGAGGCAGTGCAGTTGTGCAACTGGGTGGGCAGGGACCTGGCCCCGAAGTTCAGAGGGTAGCCAGGAGACCAGTGCAGTATCAGACAGGAAATCAACAGGGGAGAGGAAAATAGAAGGCGGAAGCAAAGAGGAAAGTCTTGAGATCATTCAGGAACCAGAGATGGTTCTGCTAAAGTTTCAGAGAGGCAGGAAGGCTGCTACAGAGGGAGGCGCCAGCTGAAAGGAGAGATCTGCCCCCAACTCGTTGCTTGGAGAAGCACCTGACCCTCAAGGAGTTGGAGGTGGAGAAGCGAAGAGCTTGGGTAGGAATATATTTCCGAAGAGAGAGTTCGAGGTATTGTGGTCCCAGGCCTCAGAATCCATTGGAGCATAAAGTTCTCATGACATCAGTCCTATGTAGAAGTTTTTTCAAATATTCTGTTGCCTTATAAGTGAGAGAATTTCCCAATCTATTGGGAAATTCACTGGCACACAGTAAGCCAATGTAGATATCTACTTGCCTTTGTTATATGGTCCTTCTGCTCATCCCACACACTGCTCTCACAGCGCCATTCTCAGCTATCTGGATGGTTTCCACATTGTTTTTGGAGGTACCTGCTAGCAAAACATTACCGTAGTCAATGTGGTTATTAACCAGTGCATAAGCCACTGAAGTTAGATTACTAGTGAACAAATGGGACTTGATTTGTCTCATCAATTTACTAATACAGGCACAGGAATGTTTTACCTGCAGGACATGCTTTTTCATGTTAAGTCCTAAGTCAAGAACAACTCTTAAGGTCTTCACAAAGGAGCTGACCTGAATAACACAGTTGGATATTTTAAAATTATTATTTAACTTTCTTAACATTTGGTCATAACACACAATCATCAACTCAGTGTACTCAGTGTTATAGTTGTTCAAAACAAGTGTGTTGATTATCGTCAAATTCTGGATAAGATCACATGCCCTATTGATGGAAGCAATATTGAGCTCATGGTTGCCTGTTAGCTCGAAGACCAGCTGGGTGTTGTCAGCATAGTTAGTTTCAGAGAGGCATGGTGACGACATCCAGCAGGTCAAAGAGCGAGCTCATGTAAGGGCTGAAATCCCCCACTAGATGCCCTAGCTGTTGGAGGACCCAGAAAAGATGCCATCCATGCAATGGTAGGATCTGAACAATGCACAATCCTCCCTAACCTCTTGAGCAGCAATGAATGATCTACCAGAGCAAATGCTGCCAAGAGGTCAAGTAACATAAGCGAGCAGTCCTGCCACCATCCACAATCTCGGCTCGCAAGTTAGGCATTGCGGTCTCAGTGCCACGCATAGCATGGAAACCTGACTGATGGGCACCAAATAAAAACTGTTTTTCAATGTGGTCTTGTAGAAGCTGGTAAGCCACCCTATCAAGAACTTTCAGTAATAAAGGAACACTGGTGATAGGGCGATAATTACCTGCAACCTATGGGTCAAGAGATTCTTTCTTCAATATTGGTGTAATCCATACATATAGATCAATCTAAAAGCCACCCCTGTTGGCATTCTTGAAATGTTTCATCCTGTATAAGTATGTATTGTTCGGACCTAGCAATGATTTCTACCATTGTTTCTCTACCCTTGCATCAGGAAAACACTGCAAATGACACTAGGGTCAACTACTTCCAGCTGGTCCTCATGTATATGGCTTTTCCAGCTATCATGATTAATCCAACGCTTATAATACAACACCTAGTAAACACCATGAGAGTATTGCCACAACATAGTCTCATCACTACCATATTCAGCATCCAGCTATTGTAGAGTTATATATGAAACCAAGACAGCTGTTTCAATTCACCCCCCCCGGTCCATCTAACGGGACGTGAAATTGTTCTTTTCCTTTTGTACCCCCACAATGTCTGATTGGGGTAAATATACAAACAGGCCCTCATTCCGAGGTTGGTGCTAGTCATGGCGCTATTAGCGCCATGACTAGCACTAATACCGGTACTGCCACCGACGTGGTGGTATGGGGACTTACCGGTCCATTCCGGCCTTTGCGGGACTGGTAAGTCCCCATTTAAAATGCCATTCCCCATTCCCATTTGAGCCCCCATAGGGCTCAATGGGAAGGGGGAAGGCGGCAATAACGGTACCACAAATTGTGGTACCGTTATTGACCCCGGTATCCCTTTGCGGGTCCCGTCCTTAACGCCTGCAAAAACCAGGCGTTAAGGAAGGACCCGCAGAGGGACCTCGGAATTGGGCGCAAAGGGATTACCGGCACCGGTGTCATTACCGGTGCCCGGTATCCCTTTGCGCCTGGGTCATAATGACCCCCACAATCTTGAGTGAACAGTCCCACCAAATTGCGCTCTTGTATTAGAGTACCCCACCATTATCCCCATTGTTCCATTTTAAGTGCATTCAATGCATGAACAGATTGGTAAGCGCATGGCTCGGTATCTGTTTACACATTCCACAATGGCAGACACTTAGGCACCATTGGCCTACAGCATCCGTGCTGACGTGTAGGAATCCACGCGCTGGTGCAAGAGACATCGCGCATGCGCATACGTTTCCATAGCAATGCTGACATAACATTTGCAGCACAGAATGATACACTCACATTTCGCTCGATCGCGGTGGCTAGCACGAGAGCAAATGACTCCTAGGCCCCCAATGGCCCCAGCACGCAATCCCATGCACAGCATTTTTTAATCTCCCATGCTGCCACCTTTGCTTTTAACGTAAATTGTAACACTGCGTCATTCAGTGAATCCACGTCACAGTGGCATATCTCACGCTCAGCCAGGCAATTGTGCCTCAAAGCAACTTTTGCTGCATCTATATAACCATTATTTTACTGCATACTTTATTATGGAAAGTAGTATAGTGACTGATTTTTACGCCTTCCAGATGTGGAACACAGCGCTGTCCCATAGTGACTGTCCAATGTCTGGTATTCAACATTTAAGACACATTGCGCCTCATTATGGGTCCGGCAGTAACCCTGCCGGTGCTACCAATGGGTTGCACCAGACCTGTCATATTTTACCACCTGCTGACTTCCCGGTGCCACCGGCTCATTACGAGTCCAGCGGCCCCCTATTGGAGTGGGGACACAGACACATTGACACTGTTAGCAACAGTTCCGGTGCTTCTGTGACCAGTCTGCCTACCGTGGCCGCTGCACCCGGCAGGGTGAGAACTGTCGGGCACAGCGGCCACGGCAGGCAGACTCAGAGTTTGCCGATCCGGAAACAATGGTGCCGGTGAGCTTACCGGCACCCTTGTTTCTAGACCGGAAAACTCATAATGAAGCCCATTGACTGCACATGTGCCCCTATCGTGTATTAGCTATACCCTCATTTCTATCTTCTCAGCAGCGCTTCCAGCCAGCATTGCGTCCTTGAAGCTCCAGTAATCCGCAGTGGTCATCCTCTGTCCACGACAGGTGGGTGAATTAATTCATTTACTCCATCAACCTCCTGAGAGTACAGAGCAATATTACTCTACGAGGTGAGGCTAACCGTTCATTTTTCTATCGCTAGATCCCACCTGGTGACATCTCCCTGACTCCATGCAAATAGAAGGTCAGTTCGTTTTTCCTCAGAGGCCTTTCTGAATTATTTCATGATTCTAAGTGTATGACACTGGCACACATTATCATTGACATTGCAGCCAGGAAGACAGATATCACTTACCTGAGGAAGGGTTCTATTGCCGAAACGTGTACTAAACGCACAAGAAGACAAGAAGACAAGAAGACAACATTGGACTACCACCATTAATCCTATGAATCAACCTTCTTGTTGCTTACATCTGTTGATTTTAGAAATTAACCCATTAATGTTTATTGTGAATCAAATAAAATCTTTAGCTTATTTTTCTAATGTTCATTACTGTATGTTGAGTACTTATTTATATATTGTTCGAATCACTAGTTGTGGAAAAACAATTTGTGTCACATTTCCAAGAATATATTTTATGTTTCTTTTGCAAAATTCAATTGAGATGGATTTACAATTCCGTGTTAAACACTATGGGCCTCATTACACGGATGACGGTAAGGGTTTACCGGTATTTTACCGGTACCGGTAAATCCTTACCGCCTTACTACGAGGTCCCTTTGCGGGTTGGGAATTTAACGCCTGCTTTTTGCAGGCGTTAAAATCCAACCCGCAAAGGGACCCAGGGAGCTAATTACGGTACCGCAATTTGCGTTACCGTAATTAGCGCCTTTCCCATTCCCATTATGCCCTATGGGGCAAAAATGGGAATGGGGAAGGGCAATGGTGGAAGGTGGAATTACCGCCCCGCCAACCTTGGAATGGGGCGGTAATTCCCCTTTCCGCCAAGGCGGTACCGGTATTTTACCGGCATGAACCATGGCGCTAATAGCGCCATGGTTCTCCGCCATCCGTGTAATGAGGCCCTATATCTTGTAACCATTGTTATGAGTTTTATCAGGCGGTTTGCCTAATTATGTGGCTGGGTAAGAACAGAATGTAATAGTAAAATGTGAGATTGTGCTGCTTCATTAATGTCTCCTATCGGTGATAACGAGTGAGTGGGATCACGAAACTTAAACTTTCCAGAGAGTGATTTAAGAGTCTGCTCCTTTGAGCAGGTCTCTCACAGCACCACAACTAATTTTGTTAAGATTGAATGTGACACGAATCATATGAGCACATCCGCACAGCCACAAAGTGTATCTCATTAGATACATGAATACTGCAGCTAGAAAGGTCTCCGTACCTTTATCTTTCCTAGACTTAACACAGTATATTCTCATAAACATGCACATCGCAGAGAGATGCATGAAAGCAAATGAAAATGGACTTGTGCATAGAGCATTTAATTGCACCACATGTACCCACAAAGAGGGCAGATATTGGAGTATCTCACTTGTTGAGCAAATTACACATGCATCTGCTAGATGTGCACAAAAGATCTTCAAATGAAGCATTGTGTTAAACATGTGCATGACAACCGACAGAGCGAAAATGTGTGCCACTACTCTCAAAAACACATACAATCTGGAGAGCATCCTCTAAGCAAAAACTGGCACCAGGAGACATGTTTAAATCCAGGAAACCATCAAGAGGCATCCTCTGAAAAGAGATGGCATCTAAGGGCCCTGAGGACACATGAAACGGGAGAAAGGTTGTACCAAGAACTTCAAACACGAATAGCGGATCATCATGATTTACAAAGTGTGCCAAGCACTTCACACATGAATAGCTGATCTTCATCATGATTTACAAGGTATACCAAAAAATGATTTACAAGGTGTACCAAAAACGTCACTTGTGCAGAGCTTATCTTCATCATGATTTACAAGATGTACCAAGACTTCACTCATGAGGAGTTGATCTTCATCATGATTTTCAAGGTGTACCAAACACTTTCCATGTGAAGAGCTGATCTTCATCATGATTCACACCATGTACCATGAACCACACTCATGAAGAGCTGATCTTCATGATTTATAAGATGTACCAAGAACCTCACTCGTGAACAGCTGATGTTCATGATTTACAAGGTGTACCAAGAAGTTCACACATGAAAAGATGATCTTCATCATGATTTACAAGGTGTACCAAGAACATCACTCGCAAAGAGGTTGATCTTCATAATTTACAAGATGTACCAGGAAATTCACACATGAAGAGCTGATCATCATGCTTATTATTGTGTACCAAGAACTTATGAATAGCTGATCTTCATCATGATTTAAAAGATGTACCAAGAACTTCACTAATTAGGAGTTGATCTTCATCATGTTTACAAGGTGTACCAAGAACTTCACTCATTAGGAGTTGATCTTCATCATGTTTACAAGGTGTACCAAGAACTTCACTCATGAGGAATTGATCTTCAGCATGTTTTACAAGGTGTGCCAAGAACTTCACATGCGAAGAGCTGATCTTCAACATGATTTACAAGGTGTACCAAGAACCCCATCTGTGAAGAGTGAATCTTCATGATTTACAAGCTGTACTAAGAACTACACTCATGGAAGAGTTGATCTTCCTCATGATTTACAAGGTGTACCAAGAAATTCACACATGAAGAGCTGGTCTTCATCATGATTTACAAGTTGTACCAAGAACTACACTCACGAAGAGTTGATCGTCATCATGATTATTATGGTGTACCAAGAACTTCACTCATGAAGAGCTGATCTTTTAATGATTTAAAAGGTGAACCAAGAAATTTGCACGGGAAGAGCTGATCTTCATCATGATTTATAGAGTTTACCAAGAACATTACACATGAAGAGCTGATCTTCATCATGATTTACAAAGTGTACCAAGAACTTCAGACATTAAAAGCTGACCTTTATTATGATTTAAAAGATGGACCACAAGACGACCTATTGTAACTGCAATGCCAAAGATATGCCTCACAGTCAGAAATTCTCTATCGGATGAGCTCACCACCAAGCTCCCTGCCCTGTGTGTTGCCACACGCATCTCCAAAGAAATAAAGGAGTGTTGCGGTGACATGAAGAGAATAATGAAAGAAAAAGGACAGACTTATATGGCCCTGCCAGTGCCATAGAAGGAGGCCCACCAGCTGATCACAACACTCCACTGGAGGAGTTACCAGCCAGCATATTGCATACCATTGCTGTAGAACAGGGTTGCACAACTCCAGGCCTCGAGGGCCAGAAACATGTCAGATTTCCAGGATACCCCTCGTTAATATTCATGAGATAAATTTGTATAGTACCAAGAACTACACTCATGAGTTGATCTTCATCATGATTTACAAGATGTACCAAGAACTAGACTCATAAAGAGTTGATATTAATCATGATTTACAAGGCATACCAAGAAGTTCACACATGAAGAGCTGACCTTCCTCAAGATTTACAAGATGTACCAAGAACTTTACTCATGGAGAGCTCATCTTTATAATGATTTACAAGTGAACCAAGAAGTTCACATGTGAAGAGATGATCTTCATCATGATTTAGAAGGTTCACCAAGACATTCACATGTGAAGGGCCGATCTTCAAAATGATGTGTACTGTTTACCAAGAGCATTACACATGAATAGCTGATCTTCATCACGATTTACAAGGTGCACTAAGAACTTCAAACAATAAGATCTGACCGTCATTATGATTTACAAGATGGACCACAAGATGACCTATTGTAACTGCAATGCCAAAGATATACCTCACAGTCAGAAATTCTCTATCGGATGAGCACACCACCAAGCTCCCTGCCCTGTGTGTTGCCGCACGCATCTCCAAAGAAATAAAGGAGCGTTGCGGTGACATGAAGAGAAGGATGAAAGAAAAAGGACAGACCTTTATGGCCCTGCCAGTGCCATAGGAGGAGGCTCACCAGCTGATCACAACACTCCACTGGAGGAGATAGCAGCCAGTATATTGCACACCATTGTTGTGCAGGGCTGTCCAACTCCAGGCCTCGAGGGCAAGATACATGTCAGATTTCCAGGATACCCCTCATTAATATTCATGAGATAAATTTGTATAAAATGATTCTAAATGTATGCACATTTTTTGTAATGAATATTAATGAGGGTATCTTGAAAACCCATCGGGATTCTGGCCCTCGATTGCCTGGAGTTTGACATCCCTGTATGTAGAGGGAATAGATGGGCCAGATACAGCAAGACCTGTGCCATGTGAGAATTCCAAGATTTTGTGGATCTGTTTTTGTTTGAATGTGTATGCTGTGGAAATGTAATGTGCAGAGGAGTGGGCAGCTACACAGCACACCCAAAGCATGTGACTCACATAGAATGTGCTGTAGCTTGTAAATTACAAGTAGGCCCCTTTGGGATCTCTGCATGTGGCAGCCCCAGACACCTACAATACCACATAGTAACACGTATTGTGTCAGGTCAGGTATCAACCAAAATACATGTAATGGTAGCTGAACATCAACTCCCATTGGGCAATGCAAATAGATGTGTGGGGGTCGGATATGCATTTTGGGGTAATTGCAGCCCAAGTAACAATGTAAGTAATTGTTCACCGATTAGGGGATACAATTACCTCACCACATATTCCATTTTCAAAACATGCTGGACAACAGAAAGACACATGTGAAGTGGATGACCATGACTCGCAGCCAGGAGGGGTCTGATGAGCTACAGGAGCTGGAAGAGCAAACACAGGATATTCAAGCGAAGCAGATGTTGAGATTTCAGGTGGTGACGATGGATACCACCAGGCACAGGATGTCCACAGACACACCCTGCATCGTTTCCATGTATATTTTCCAATTTTTGAAGGCCGCAAACCAAAAAGATTTATTCTGGCTGATTGTTTGCGTGCCTCAAAAAGCAAAAACACATACCTGGGTGGGTGGGTTCACAACTCCAACCTCCCAGACAAGCTGTTCCTCTGCCATGCCCGACCCACCAGCTCCTCCTTTCGCTGGTGGGCGTTCTTAGAATGTGTGGGGTTTCACCCCGGGCCCATCTTTCCTCCTTGCACCCCCACTGCCTCCCTTCTCCCCAAGCATTACCCCTTAATCCCCCCACATATACATACAGACAAACAAAAAATGCAAACAGTTACATTTACCTCCTTCGCCTCACCCTCCCCAACACAAACATTCCCCCTTCTCTCTCACACACACTCGCCTGGAACTCCCGCGACTCCTCTTCTGGGTCCCACCATGCCTGTCAGCCCATGCGTGCACTAGTGTGTGGCTGGAGAGCGTCAGTTCGATTTAGAAAGACTGGTAGAGCGATCTGCGGGCGGTCTTTCTAAATCGATTTCTTTTCATTTTGTTTTTAATAAAACTATGTTTCACCCCATATGCTTGTAACACCCAATACTCTGCCACAGCATGCGACCACATACCAACATGCAGAGAGGATCCATGTTGGGGTGCCCAGTGTGGTGGTGTTTGCTATGTCAGGTGGGAGAGAATAATATTAGTAGGAGTAGGAGATGTAGGCGTGGGCCCTGAACAGCCAAAGCAAGACCAGACAGATGTAGCCTTTAACCTCCACGCCTTTAACTGAGGACACGTGGTGGTCGGATGCCTGGGGCCTGAAAAGGAGGGATCCCACATGACTACAACAGCCTATCAGCGGGCTGCCCTCCCATAAGATGGCGATTGAACTGGAAAGAGGCAGACAGAGAAAGAGTAATAGAGAACGAGAGAGGAAGAGTGAGAAAGAGTGAGAGAGTGGGAAAGTGGGAAAGAGAGCGAGTTGGAGAGAGCGGACCTTCCGTCCATCAGTTGTGGATCTTTATGAGGGCCAGCTACGATGGTCAGTGGTGTAAAGGCCAGTGGTGTAATGTCCAGTGGTGTTATGGCCAGTGGTGCAAAGGTCAGTGGTGTAATGGCCAGTGGTGTAATGGGCAGTCCTGTAAAGGCCAGTGGTGTAATGGCCAGTGGTGCAAAGGCCAGTGGTGCAATGGCCAGTGGTGTAAAGGCCAGTGGTGTAATGGCCAGTGGTGTAATGGGCAGTCGTGTAAAGGCCAGTGGTGTAAAGGCCAGTGGTGTAATGGCCAGTGGTGTAATGGCCAGTGGTGTAATGGCCAGTGGTGCAGGCGGTCTTGTTTCCCAATGAACATGTGACTAACACAGGCCATCTTCAGACTCGGAGCAGCCTCAAGCATTGCCCGCATGGCTATGGGCCTGATTCACAGAAGCGTGTTGTAATGGCGCAATACCATTGAAAAAGGCTCTGTGGATCCGGCCCAAAAGGTATATGTATTTATCTGTTTTGCAGTTTGTTAAAGCAGATGATTTTGAGGATCCGCATGACATGCGATGATAGCATCTGCATGCGCGGGATCATTCAATATTGGGGCACAATTTTGAAGTTCATGTTTTATTTATTTGTTTTTTTTGTGCTTCTGTTTATATCAAAATCATTAATTGCACTCAACAAATTCAGCATCCAAGGAGGATGTATCCTGCCCTCTGCACTCTGTCTCATTGGGTGCACCTAGTCTTCTGAATGTTCATTACTGCAAGCCCTCTGAGGGGCATGCGAAAGTGGACCTAGACGGAGTGGGCGGTGCATGTCCCATGACGCTAATTCGGCGTGCTTTTAATAATGATGCCTGCACAGTAGTACATGACATTTTTTTTACACAATCTGTTTTGATTAGTGTGTGTGATGTCTAAATGCATTTTTGTGATGTGTAAGTGTGACATTTATCTTTTGAAAAAGCATGGTAGCCAATACAATGTTGTTATACAATGTTATATTTGGGTGGTTTGTGAGTTGGTGTTGGGGGTGTGGTTATGAAGATGCCCCATAATCAGTTAAGAGACGCGTTATTGTGTTTGTTGATGTGGATTTTTATTAATGCATACGATCTTTCATTGTATGTTTTATACACTGTGGGACTGTGGCCTTTATGTGTTGAAATTGCACACTAGATCATATGCTCAGGCTGTTTCTTCATTCAATAAATCCAATTGTGTTCATTCATTACATGCTAAAATGGGTTGAGAGTGGGCACTGGGTGGCATTGCTTTCAGGATTCACTGGTATTTGGCGATATATGTAGGTTGTATTGTGTTTACAGTGTAGTTAGCGGATGTGTTTGGGTCCTGTGCTGGAGAATTGCGATAAGGATTCACTGTTATCTGGTATAGAGTATTTGGATGTTCTTGTCTGTATGTCTATGTCCTGTCCACCAGAAGCATCATTTATTTTGAAATGCACATGTCGAAAATGCAATTTGGTGAGGAGATTTCGTATTAACATGTCTCTTTCATTATAAGTGCATGTGATGTTTCGGTGCGTTGCTTGATACATTGTACTTGAAGGTTGCAAACACATATGTATACTTTGCAGCAGTGTTCAATTCAATGCACAACTGGTATTGTTTCTTAAATTGCATATTTATTAATTTTTTTTATTTATTTAAAGTGCGTTTTGGTCGTCGAGCAACCTTTTCGCACTGACCTACACTAAAAACACATTTATTTTTAAAATAACAAACTCATTAAAACTCAGCATAAGAAATGCATTTCATAGCATTAAATTGCATATGAGCAAATCCTAATTTTTTATAAAATGATATGTTTGCCAATGTACTCATGGGATGACTTTTAGAGGAAAGCGAAAGAGGACTGGCGGGTGGCTACTGGCATTTCATATTGTCAGGTGTAGAGTGCTGGGATTGTTCAGGTGGTGTGTGTTTGTGTGTGTATGATGTTTGGGGCATAAGTGGTGCTGATGGTGTGCTTGCTAAAGTATGATGGTGGTGCATTTTACATTTCTACTATGCACAGCAACATGTGGTGCTGGCCGTCTCCTAGCCTATGGGGAAGGCGTTGACTTGATTGTTACATATTGCAACATTTTGTCAGAGGCTCTCTGTCATTTGAAATAAATATGATAATTTTACCATGGCGGGACAGATGCCCATCGTGGTTGGGTGGTCGTAAAGTGGCGGTGTGGTAAAATGGCCAGAAGTATGTGCCGGGTGAGTGGGTTGGGGGACTATGAGGTGGCTATCAAGTACTCAGTAGGAAAGATGGGGATGTCACCCCCAGGATGCTGAGTGTTGGCTACCATTACTTGCATTCTATAAAATCTGTTTTGGTTTTAGAAGCCTCCCCATTCTCTAATGCCTTTTCTACAAATGCAATTTTGTGAGCAATTAGAAAAGATATACACTGTAAAATCATTCAAGGAGGGGCAAATGTGTAACATATATGAGAATGCAATCTCTTTTTTTTCCCATCTCCACCTATTCCGCTTTTTTTCATGTTACGGCCCACATTGCTGCCTCCTCTTCTCCAGGCGTCTTAGCCATTGTGCTGAAATGTGGCCCTTTAGAGCTCCTCACATTGCATTATGATAAGGTGCTAATGGGATCAGCAGTTTCTGGTTGAGCACACAGGTCGTTCTTTTTATTTTCATGCCCAATGTGTATATACTAGCTGCCTAGGTGTGGAAGCATATATAAGGGTAGCGTACTCTTCTGCTTTCATTCTCGTGATGAGAAGGCACCTGTTGTCGTCTCCATGTTGTTATTTATTCCCATCCAGGCATGTCTTCATTTTCCATTTTGCCATAACATTTTGACTCCACATAATATCGCCACAAATTAATTATGCACCCTCAGACACCTTGTGATGGGGTCATGGCGGGCTTCATCAGAGTGCTTTGCTATGGATCTGCTTTTAACCACTGGTGATTAACACTGAAACGCTGTGCTTCAATTCATGTCGCTATGTTACGCTCTGCTGTGATCCGCTATATGCCATGCTGCAATATGCGTTGCTGTGTAATGGGGAGCGGACCATAACAAAAATTGCATCATTTGTCTAAAGGGATCCATTTGTGAGATGTAAACCTTTGTAGGCCAAAACAGCTATTCCTATATGCCTTAGAGGTAGTACACACTGATCAGAATGACAATATAGTTATTCTATGATAACAATACAAACATATTTCATGCCATGTCTATAAACTATCCCATCGCACAAACTTGCCCGAGAAGAAAAAAAAAGGGTGATATGATTGTGAATTAATCTATGTCAGGGGCTGAAATTAGCCTCATGGACTAGAGAAGACATGCGAAATGCATCACGTACTTTTGTTTTGCTAAGTCAATTTCTGTTTTCTGAAGGGGCAGTGGTTTCTGTGGCAAAGGCGTCATCCTTTAATGGTTCTCAATGATATATGATTGAAAGAGATGTGTGCTATATTTCAACGCCAGTATTCATTTAACTGTCGACACGCGGCAACTGAACCGACCCATGCGTAGAAAATGAATGTTTCATGATATTCTGTGTTACAAAGCTCCCATGCATGTCTTCAAAGGGGTTCCTTTAGTTCAACTTTCAATCTAAGCGTTGGTCCTCCAATGTCTTCATATCCGTATGGTGAATGTTTGTAAATGACACAAGATATCCTAGGCTCCCATATTGTTAATCATAAAGTAGTCAAGTGGGGTGACTCGCGGACAACGTTCGGACGACTAGAGCGTTAACATGCAGTCACACTCTTGCTGGATATGGCCTGCCTAACTTCCTATGTGTAACAGCTGGCTATAACCATTTGCATGCCTTATTTTCAAATTCATACATCACACAGATCCATCACTCACTCTCTAGTAGTTACGTCTCCTAACATCTAATAATGACTCCTTCTGCCTCACTATTCTGCCTACCCTCATCCAAATGTATACACTGAACACCTACAACCAATTGAAGTGTTAAGACTTACCTGACAGGCCCCACCACAGCCCTATCTTTCTTTTCTTGTAGGCCCCAAAATGCCAAGGAGGACAGGGAAGAGCTTGGGATTTTCTAGCATTATCGGGGGAATACTGTGGAAATCCTGTGGGTATTGATATTGATATTAAATTCGCATAGCGCTTGTACACAAGGGTTTCAGAGCACGACAAGGCAAGGGAGGGGAACAAGGGAGAACAAAAACAACAATCTTACTAGGCCCAGTGATACTGAGAATGCGCAAGTACATTGGGGAAGGAAACGTGGAAAGTGCATGAGGGAGTGGAAGTGTGGAGCAAAGGAAAAACAAATAAATAATAAATAAATAAATAATAAAGGCAACACACTATGGTAGTGCAGCCAGCAAGTGGGAATTGGTTTAGGGCAGCAGACAGGGTATGTCTTGTAACTGCAGGAAGAGAAAAAAGGGGGGGCTGTATGGGTGCAGATACAGACCCCAGCGCAGAGGCAGTGTGGGAGGGTGGCAGAGTGAGCAGGTACCAGGGCCTGGAAGACAGAGGGTAGGCCAGGTGCAAGGTGCCGAGAGAGAACAGATCAGCAGGGGAGAGGAGGGGTGAAAGGCACTAGCAAAGTGGAAAGTCTTGAGGTGCTTATGGAACCCGAGATGGTTCTCCTCAAGTTTCAGAGTGGCAGGGAGGCTGTTCCAGAGGGAGGCCCCTGTTGAAGACAGAGATCAACCCCAAGCTTGTTTCTTTGAAAAACGACTGACCCTGAGGGAGTTAGAGGTAGAGGAGTGAAGGATGGATAGCTGAAGGTATATTGGACCCAGGCCCGAGAAAGCCTTGTTGGATAATGCAGAGGGTTTTGAATTTAATCTTTGCGTCCATTAGGAGCCAATGGAGAGATTTCAGGGCTGGAGAGATACAATCCCAGGGCTTGAGGCCAAGGACAAGTATTGCAGTCCTGTTCTGGATTAGTTGCAAAGGGCAGAGTGTAGAGGCAGGTAGATTTAAAAAGAGGCTGTTGCAATAGTCCAACCTAGAGAGAACCAAGGCTTGGGAGACAGTGAGCTTCTGGTGGAAGGAGTGGAAAGGCAGAGTACCTCTGAGGAGGTGCAGTAGGAAGTTCTACTTTTTGAGATATCAGAGATGTGGGCAGAGAAGGAAATTGTGGAGTCAAAGATGACCCTGAGGTTCTTGGCCACGCAGGTGGGGGCACAAGGGGGGCCAAGGGAGGCCGGCCAGAGAGTGAGGGGAAAGGAGGATGAAGGTGAGCAGATGAGGAGGATCTCTGTCTTGCTAGCATTCAGGCAGAGATCGTTGGCGGCACTCCAATCTTGAATGGCAGTTAGGCAATCAGAGATGAGAGAAGGAGTGGCTGAGGGAAGCCTGAAAATGTGTTGAGTGTCATCGGCATAGCACTGGAAATTGGAGCAGAAAATGGCTATGCTGTGAGCGAGAAATGCCAGGTATTGGTTGAAAATCCAGGGTGAGAGGTTAGACCCCTGGGGAACACCACAGGTCGAAAGGGAGATTTATGATAGGGAGGTCCTAATTTGGACCTGAGAGGGTCGATCAGAGAGGAAAGAGGTCAGCCAGCCTAATCAGTGATACCCATGTTGTCATGGAGACGGTTGAGCAGGATGGTATGGTTGACCGTGCCAATGGCAGGTGAGAGATTGAGTAGGATGAGGATGGAGGGAATATTATAGTCAAGGTTGGAGAGCAGATATTCACAGATGTTCAGGAGAGAAGTTTCCGTGCTTTTGGCAGCTCTAAAGCCAGACTGATGGTCATGGAGACAGCCAGCAGAGTCAGGTTAAGCTGAGAAATGGCCAGCTTTTCCAGAAGTTTGCCCAGAAAAGGGCAGGGGGAGGTTCTGGAGGCAAAGGAGAACTTTCAGAAATTGGCAAGGGCCGGAGTGAGGGTATCAATGGAACAATGTGGTCCTTGATGGTTTTAGAGGAACAGGGATGAACCTTTTTTGACAAGACATTCGTAGATTGGACTTGTCTAGCGACCTTGTCAGGGGAGAAAAGAGGAAATGAGGAGAAAGATGGTGGGGGTGGCTGAAAGAGGGTCAGCATGCACAGAAGGCAAGGGGAGAGGAGAGGAGAGGGAGGGGAGGAGAGAGTGGACAGGATGTCCTGGGTTTTTTAGATAAATTGAGAGTCAAGGGCATCGCAAAGAGCCTGTGAGGCAACAGGAGGGATAGAGACTGCAGCAGGATTGTCCAACTCCTTGCAGGTTTTAAACAGTTTGGCCGATTTGTTAGAAGCTGCACAGACACAGGCTTGAATGGGAGCTCTCTTCTTGGTAAGGACAGAGAGTCAGTATTGCCTTTGGAGCAGGCAACATGCCAATTCGTCAGAGGATGAACATGAAGCCCCCATTTCCTCTCAGCCACCCTACACTTATGTTTAAGTGTAGCTAGGTCAGAGTCATACCAGGAATTGCACTTGGCATTGGACTTCAAACGGATCCTCATGACAAGGGCTAGAGCGTCAAGAGATATCAGAAATAGAAGAGTAGAGAGGAGACAGGACTGTGTCAGGATGTGACTCAGCCAGAGGTGGAAGTGGGGCGGGGGGTGGCAGAGAAAGCTTCAACTGACACACACTTCATGGGCTGGATGTCCAAGAAGGCAGATGGTAGTGTTGGGGTAGACTTGGCCTGGTGGGGAGAGATGAGAGGAGAGGAGGGAACGATCGCTCCAGGAGAGAGGAGAGGTCAGAGAGATGGAGAGGTGAGGTCAGAGGAGATCAAGACATCAAGTGTGTGCCCTGCAGAGTGAGTTGGGCCAGAGGGGAGGATAGAGAGGGAGAGGGAGTCACAGAGGTCACAGGAAAGTACAGAGGAGGAACAAGGGGAGTCTAGATGGATATTGAGGTCATCAAGGAGGAGGAGTTCAGTGGTAGAAGCCAGGAGGGAGGAGGAGAGGTCTGCCCACTCAGAGAGAAATTAGGTGATTTCACCAGGAGGCCGGTAGATAGGAGCCATGGTAAGAGAATGGCTAGGAGAGAGAGAGAATGATAGAGGGAGGAATCCACTCAGGAAAGATCAGGGCTACTCCCCCACTGAAATGGGACGATCTGGGTGCAGAGAGGATCCTGTAGCCATCTGGGAGGAGAGTGTCAAAACTCGTGACAGAGCTGGCCGTGAACCATGTCTCAGTAAGACCAAGTTCAATGGGGAGTTCAATGCAACTGTATGTGTAGTTCATTGCCATTATCAGGGGAATATCGAGGGAATTCCACATGAATGTGGAGAGAGTTAAATAAAAGTAATTTTTCACCTGCAGTGATCACATCTGCTAGGCGGGAGGTACTCGATCTCTCTGCCCAAAGGCCATGGCTAGTGGCAAGTGCTCGGCTTTCTGTATGTTTTTACAAATGAAACATGTGGAATGCTGAGCACGGCAGGATGTTCTTTACCAGACATCCCATTTCTTACTTCTTGGAAGCTCAAGCAATCTACACAACCTGTGGGCACAACTGGGCTTCTATTTAATATATACTTTTGAACCAAACTGGCATAATATGTATAAATACAAAGGTCTGGAAGCCCCACTCCCGAGAATGAACACAGCCTAATAACCTGTTCTATGGGTAGGTTCCTACTCGGGAGGGTCTACAACCACGTTTCAGCTCACTGTACCATTCACAGAGGTGAAATATCCATTTGCATATCAGTTTGGCCCCACACTCATGGGCAATCCAGCAATGAAATATTAGGCAATTCTCCTCTGAACAAGAGTACCAACAGCAACCACAGATACGTGTTTCGGCCTACTAGGGCCTCACCAGTGAGGTTGCACCTGTACAGGCAATGGTTTGGAAAAATGCACTGCCGGGTTGCATGGGCACTGTTACAGCAACACGTCACATGGCATTTGTAACACAAGGGATGTTGACGTTTACACCACAGTTTACAAAAGGGAACATCACAATAATTTGTCATACTCACCAGATGACACTGTAGATCCCCTATGTCTCTAGCTGTTGAACGCCCTGTGAAATATAGTGATCCACAGGCAGCAACTCTACAATTATTCCAGTGCCTCCACCAGCAACCCCATGAAATGGGCATTTAGGGTACAGAAAAAGAGATGTAGATGCCTGCACACGACTGGCTGTTAATGTAGCATGCAGAGCAGGTCTGCCGCACTGTGGTCATGTGCTGCATGTTTCAAAACATAGCCATTCGGTGCAACATGCCCAGGCTCCAGGAGCCTAAGGAGATAAAGACTGTAGGATTCATTATTGACACTTGCTTCAGGGCAATTTAACAACCTACCCCATTTAGGACACACCCAATTATCAACTTTTTAATGTTCTTGTTGCAAACCCGGCAAGGCCTAATTTAATGGTGTTAGTATATAACAAAGTCACTCCCACACTCTGGGACAAGAAACAGGTTGTTTTGTAATAACAATTGATTTTGTTTCAAATGATCAGGCAATTAAGAATTGTCGCAGATGACTCAGCACTTAATACAAGGAGTGCACCTGTGTCATAAATCAATTAATAATAAATACTAAAGACTCTATAGTTTCCACTCCTTTATACTACACACATCACAATGAATTTTGGTTATTGTAATCACCCGATAGTGAAAATGATGATTTATGGTCAGAACAAGTCCTCTTTAAATTGATAAGCAATCGCCACATTTCCATAAAAATATGTTTACCATTTCTAAAATATAGGAAGGCTTCCCTTATTCTGAGCAAACACCACCACTGATCAAAAGCGGAGTCTGTTTTCTGATTGACGTTTCAGCAAGAATGCAGATACGTGTTTCGGCCTACTAGGGCCTCACCAGTGAGGTTGCACCTATACAGGCAGTGGTTTGGAAAAATGCACTGCTATATGTTATTATTCACAATTCTGACATGGAATTGTATGGATACACATCAACGACTGCAGTGGATTCCTATTCACTAGCTCAGTGATGCCTACATGTGTATTGTAAATGTTAAGCTATTCATCAATATTTGAATCAATGCTTTTCTCAAAATCAAATGCTAATTAGATTTGCTGACCAGGAACCGAGCTCACTCTGTGTTTTCAATAACCCCTGAAAAGCATCAATCTCCATGTTATTTGGTTTGTAAAAGAAACATTACTTTGTTTATTTTATTTATTTATATTCTGGAGAATCAATGCTCTTTTGATCACAAAAGAACATACAGTAGATAAGAAATCAGATTTGACGGGAAGCAGTGAGCTTCTTACAATGGGGTGAGTTTGAGGGACATTCTGACCAGGTTGTGCTGGGCAGCAAAAGCAACAGTCATCAGGGACGATACATAAGTAGACATACATTGATTAAGGACAATGCTCATTAGATATTTTTAAGTGCATGTAGGTGTTTTGGCCATTGACTATGGTATTCACAAGGTTTCAGATCTTTAATTTCCAGTTACAGTCTTTGGGACCATAAGCTCTCAGGGTATCACAGAGCACATAAGAAAAATCCACTCAACTGTGTTTACACCGAAGGTTTCAATTGCATTTGAATTCACAATGGCAATAACACCTTGTACTTAGTCTCATTCACAGCATTTACAATGATCTATCATTTAGAAAGGGTTATCAAAGATACACCTCAAAATATAAAAGTGATATGAGATGTATTTAAATTCTCTAGCAAATATGTACAATTAATTTGATAATCTATACTCACTTTGGTTGTATTCCTCTCAAATTCGGGCAGGGACTACCGGCTGGCACCATGTAATGCTTTCCTTCTTTCGGCACTTGACCCAGGATATGGCTAACACGTCCCTCTCAGTCTAATCATTCTATCATGCTTGGCATGTTTTCCGCAATCAGTCCCCCTGGATATGGCCTCAGATTCAGTCCAATCCGCAAGGCTCTCTGCAGTCAATCTAGTTGGCTACCCGTTGTTAGTTGTTTCTCCCCAATACCTTCTGTTTGGCAATTTTATAGACTGTGGACACCACCTTCTAAAAGTGGTATCCTATCTCACCTCTCACTGGGAGATCGATTGGATTGGTAGATAATTCTAGTAATGCCCCCCTCCACTCCCAGAAACATCCGCTGTCTTTTATTGGGCAGGGATCTTTTCATGTGCTATCCAAAGGGCTTGGCTAAGGATAAGGTTCCACCACTCCCCCTGCCATGGTGCCATTTGATCTTATACTGGAATTAAATCATTTTAGTTTCTAGAAATCTACTTTCCTATACCCTCAAAGGTTTATAACATATCTGCTGAATTGGGAAATGAATATGATAACTCTGGACTCAAGGGGATGAATAAGTCCATTCGTTCTGTAGGAACAATTTTGAGAGGATGACTTCATATCTCCGGGTGCCCTGTACGGATGTGTTTGACAGTGAAATCAGTATGCTTCCATGTTTGGGACCTCACTGGCAATGCATCAGACTACATTATTAAAAGATGCTGCTCCTCAGTGAGATTGGAGTGGAGCGGGGGTGCTCATTGACATCTTTGCCATGATGAAGGCATCGTCTGACCATGTCCAGGTGTCTTGTGGCCATTTTTAGAGCCAGCAAGGAACCACAAGGCCAAGTGTACTTTCCAAGTCAGTTCTACAAAACGTTAGTTCATGAAAGTCAAACAGACGGAGATTGGGAGGATTGTCGGAAGTGGCTGACGGAAAGCGGCTGACGTAGCATTGCTGTAGCATTGCCAGTGCCAGTACGGCTTGACGATCCTTGACGGGCCTGTAGGGTCCTTTTCTCGAATTCGAGCTCGAGCTGAGCTGTGACTGTGTTGAGCCCGACGCAGCGGCAGTAATAGCTGCTGTGTGTATCCGCGAGTCTGAACGCTCGATAGGGGTGCCTGAGCAGCCTGAGCAGCGGCGGCTCTTTGGCGCCTAAGCAGCAGTCCGGCCTTTAGAGCTTTAAGGGCCTCCCCCCGGAGAATTCGGCCTCCCCATGTTTTTTGTTTTGTGAGCAAAACTCTGGCCGGAAAAAGGCTCGGCTCTGAAGTCCTCCCATGGCTGCTCGATTGGCTGGAGGAGGACCGCAGCAGCAACGTGCAGGAGGAGGAGGTTGAGCCTCAGGAGAGGTGGGGTCACCATTCTAATGGTGTGGTTGTTATACTAAAGGAATACTAAAGGTATGGTTGTGTGATTGCTGTGTCTTTTTTCGATTGGCCCTAATTCTAAACGCCACACACACACATATATACCTGGGGGGATTTTCCTCTATAAAGACCATCATTTGGGAAGTGCTCAGAAGTATAAAAGCTGTATGGGGAAGCAAGCCTCTTTACAGGCTGTGTTTGAGAACCCAGTGAATTATTGATTGCTGCCATACTACTGCTGAACAAATCATCCCCTAATCAAAAGGAGCACTGGGGAGGGGTGGTTTAATAGGCGAACTAAAGGAAGTGGTGACTGCGGGATTTAGTCCTTTGAGCCACTCTTTGAGGCGTATAACTATTGCCGGTACTTGCCATTGGAGAAGTGTGCTGTCATTTATCTACTTATTACAAGCTTGGATCTTGGCTTTTACTGGACAAGTGTTCTACCACCAGCTCTAGGTTCCAAAAGTTGGACCTTAGAATTACCATCATATTAAGGAGACGGTGGAAGTAGGGGCCATAATGTATGATCTGCGTAGCTCAACCAAACCAAATTAATCGGGATGGCCATTCTAAGATTATGGTAGTCTCAAAATCCTCAGACTGTTCTGATAAGAGGGTTTCAAGTTTTTTCAAACCCTATAAGACAGGAGGAGGTATCTTTGTTCCTCCTCCTGGTGTCTATTCAGCTGATATTCAGTCACCTACAGGATCAGGGCTTCAACAAGCCTCTGTTTAATCAAGTTTCAAAGGAACGGAGTCAACTCCTTCAAGTCATCCTATTCGGGCACTCTTCCAAGGCACCCTGGATTATACACTAAGAGCAACGACAATGAGAAAGGTGATTTCGAACCAGCTAACAAAAACAACAGAACATTCTATTAATACTTTGATGAATGTATAACCTACTGAAGAAGTAGTTTGAACACAGTATGGGGATTCTCAACTGCCGTTAACCAACAATCTCAGTGAACTAAGAGACGAAGATCTCCTGGAGTTAGAAGTGGTGGAATCACCGAAAGGCTTTGTAGAGTTAAATGCATATGGTAAAGATCAAGGGCAACCGCCCACTAAGAATCCTGTTCTATGTAAGTTTGCTAACTCTATAAAAAGTCCACAAGCAATTTCTAATATGGACCAAGGTAATACATCTCAGGAGTTGGATCAGACGATGATAATGGCCTTAAACTTTGTTCTAACTTCGTTAGTAAATGTTTTTGAAGATCTTAAAATGGAAGTTCAGCAGCATACGGGCATTCTGTTGGAGGTCACTAAAGAATTGGAGATAAACGACTCAACCATGACTGACCTGAAATCGGCAATTAATGAGTCAATGGGGGTAACTGTGAAGGAGATCCAAAAAGAAGTTAAGGAGTAATCTCTAAAAATGGATCAGGTAACAGCAGCTTGTGCAGATTTACTCAGGTTGTCAATGATCAATTCAGAGAAACAGGATCCTATTGATAGAAGCCCTGAAAACCAAGAGAAAGATGCCTGTTCCAAAATGAGTTCAGAATCCGTTTTGCAAGATACCCCATTATCAGCATCGGTTATGGAAGAGTTTTTGAGACAGGCAGTTGTGTTGGACAACGATCTTGTGCAAGCTGACCATGACCAGCTGATTAATATATCTTCAGCTGACTCTGATTGTGCTGCTCCCAGGAAGAAGAAAGCAAATAGAAGAACGAAGCGGAAAAGAAAAAGGCAAGCAAGAGCTATACTTGAAGTTCCATCTGCGGCAATTACTCAAGGAAATAGTAAAAAGAACCATAAGGTATCAGGGGCTAGCCAATTTCTGAAAAACTTAAAAGATGGTCTGAACAAAGACGAAACCAAGCAGAAGGAAAGTTTCCCCAAAAGGGGTCAAGGAACAAAGTTGAAGAAGACTAATAAATCAAAGAGCCAAGACAGTAAGGTTTCGGTGGACAAAAATATTTCTGTTGAAAAATTAACGTTGGGGATCCAAACGGATAAAATTGAGCCGCCAAAGAAAATTGCTCCTATATTCCTTCTGGCAAAACGTAAAATTAAGCTTACCGTTCCGTCGCTATAAATTGCTCCGATTTTTCTGAAAAAAGTAAAAAGTGGTCCCTCCGCAAACACAGTGGGGAATCAGGGCATGAACACTGGAGGAGGGGCCGAAATCAGAGGGACAGATATAAGTCTTGAAGACGGAAGACCGCAGAATAAAAATCTTGAAATAACCCCCATTGTGGATCAGGGAACGGTGAATTCAGTAAGGGAGAATGGAAATAACTCCATAGAAGGCACATATGATCTCAGTAAGAAGATGAGAGGTTTGCAGAGCCTTTCTTATGTTGAGGCTAAAATAAAAGACCATAGAGTCTTTCTTTCGAGAAAATCTCCCAGCTCCCAAAATACAATCCCGTTGAACCGATCTACAATGAAGATGATTCCAGCCCACAAATACCGCAGAGTTTACCCTGAAATCAAGATTGGGTGTCGATTTAATCTTGGGTGAGTCAATGGCATGGGACCAGAGAGGTCTTAGGATCTCCCAGATATGCCCAACTTTAATAAATACGAGTCAAGGTCTTTAGACAACCAAAAGCAGAAGACTGAAACAAATAATAAAGAGAGAATCTTCTCTAATTCACTGAATATGTGGGAAATGGTCCCAGAGATAATCTCTGAGGTATTCCGTAAAATGCGTGCTCCCCAGCAGAGACTCTAGGGAAGACTCAAATGAATGTACTGTCATGGAACACAAGAGGATATGCATCTTTTTCCCAGGAACCAAGGAAATCGCAAATATTTAAATCATCTGAACTAATACTATTTCAAGAGACTTGGTTAACTGGTGTAGTTGTGTTGGATGGTTTTTCCATTTTTCAGCAACTGGCTCGAGGGTCAGTAGGGGGTAGGCCAATAGGGGGGTTGCTTGTGCCATGTAGTAATGAGATTTGTGAGAATTCAAAGATTGTATGGAATGCTAGAGAAGGCATTCCTGTGGTAGGAGTGACAAGGAAAGGGATTATTAAGGGGAATACTTGGCTCATTGTAAATGTCTATTGGAACCCCAATGCTACCTCCCTCCCAGATTTTTTGCTTAATCTCTCAATGCTTTAGTAGACTGTTTGCATCAATACCCTTCCGATGATCTTATTATTGCTGGTGATTTTAACTCCCAACGTGTCTCCACAACTGACCCTAATGCAAGAAAAACCCGCCAGAAGACCTCAAATGGGAAGACTTGGACAGACTTTATGCATAAATGGGGCCTCGAGATGTTCAATGGTAATGTAAGGGGGGACATCCCTAATGCCCCATCGTGGCGTAGAGGTCCTGCCTTCTCGACCATCGATTATCTCTGTGGAGGGTTTTGACCCATGTGGAATCATTAGACGGGGTAAATATGGGGATTAAGCTGTCGCTGCCCATCATTTTGCCCCAGAACAAAAATAAATAATTGGAGTGGGTAAAGATGGGGATGCGCTGTCGCCGCCCATCATTTCATCCCAGAATCCAGGAGAGCTGCGCAGTTGTGCGCACACCAAAATGGTTACCTAACTTGCCACCCACCAGTGTAAAGAAAGGTCTTTGTTAACAAAATCCACTGTTACTGATGTCAAAAAGTTGCTGAAATCGTGACTCATTGGACCACTTTAAAGATTCAACCCTTTTGTGGGGTTCCACATAACCATTTTACTGTAAGGAGCCCCATCAAAACAATGTTAAGCAAGGATTTACTACCATGTAAGAACCATTCCTGTTTAGAATGCATTAATCCAAGAAAATCCCAAAATTGCATGCAGTACCAACAAAATCCTCAAGGGGGAGCTGGCGGTCTAAACTCTGACAGGAGAACTGAGTGCAGTAGCTGACAAAGGGATTTGACTTAGCTGACTTCAAAGGCTGCATTTTAATTAAAAATTAGACACATGCTGTTCCCAGAGGCCTGAAGCCTGGGAAACCCTCTCACCTCAAGAGCTTCACACCAGGAGTTAGAATCTCACATGACCTCTTGATTGATAGAAGGCAGACTGGCTGGGAGCTTCCCAGAGACCACACAATGGCCCCTTTCCTCTGAAAGGAATATGTTGATTTTGACTGTTAATGTCAACAAAGCCCTGCCTGCCCAGAGGACTGACCCACCCAAGTCTTGGAGGCGGACCTCAACACTCTGAGGACTGAATTGAAAGGAAAATATATATTTTACAAAAACACTGATAACTCTTTGTAATCAAATGACAGAAATGTATAACTTTGAGAGCTTTAATTTAAAAAATGTACCTTTAATTCAAGACTAAACTCGAATTTGTGTGATGTTCTGGGGCAAAACCCCATTGTTTATTAATATTACAGACTCCCTGTTTCAGCTAGACAAACGAAAATGCATTGGTATGTGGGTAGATATGTGAGGAACAGTTGTATAAAATTTAATGAAGATCCAATGTTGTTTAGCACATTAAAAAGTGCTAGAAGTTGCCATTTGTGAATGCAAGCTCCTAGAAACAGCAGATTTGGGACAGAGTATACCTCATGTGATAGGTGACATGGGTATGTAATTTCAAACAACTGTGTAACTCTGAAGTATGTATTTTGATCATATATAGATTTGGGTGCACAGATGATAAGGGAGGTTCTTCAAGAGATCATAAATGGCTGACATCACTCTGACACAACTTAGTTCGCCAATCAGGGGACGAATGAAAGTTTGACCAATTAGAAGCTGAGAGAGAGGTAGGGTCAGTGATGCTAGAACACACCCCCATTCTAAACACATAAAAGCAGACAGACAGGACAGATAGAGACCTTCCAAATCCATCTGCAGCGGGACGCTCTGCCGGAAAAATCCATACTTTACCTCCATCAAACCTCCAGAGAGCCAAACTAGAGACTTCAATCTATCCAGAACTAGAGACCCAGACCAGAGAACCAGAGAGAGCTGACCCAGATCACTGTGAAGTGCAGAGGCCAGACCAGACCAGACCAGAGTCCAGTCTAAAACCCTGACCAGATCCGTGATGAGGCCCATTTCACTCAAGAATATAGTGTGAGTACATAGAAAACTGTGCAGAACCAATCTCTTAGTTAAAATAATATAATTCAATCCTATTTTAATCTAAGTAGAACTGTCTCCTAACTGTCACCTGTCATTTCTAGTTGCAAGCTGCACTTGTCATTTTGAGCTTTTGAAATTTGCAAACCCAAAAACGACCTTTATTAAATCGCTCATATCTCCGCGACCCTTTGGGCTAGAGACTTGCAGTAACTTTCATTTGAAAGCTTAGAATCGTAGCTTTGAATCGCACCTAGAACCGCATTCCTAGCCCTTATAGTTTTACCGCAATCGCGGAACACGCATCCGCGAATTTTACCGCGATTTGCAATTTCTTCACATGTAAAAACTGCTGCTGTTTGCTTTCCATTTGCCAGAAATTCGTTTAACCTGCTAACTATCCCTGCATCATTGCTAGTGTGAGCCTGGACTAATATTAACTAGATACCACTCACCCTGAACCTCTGAAAGGGAATTAAAAACATTTTAGCATATTTTTTAATTCATTGCCAGCACATATCAAAGCAATTTGGGCCTGTGTTTTCAAACTTCTGTAGTCTAAGCTTGCTGGGGTGAACTTAATCACGTTTGATTGCATTTCTGAGAACTGTGTGTTTTCCTTCCATTTCCTTGCCTTGCATCAAGGGGGGGAGGGGATTGCCAGAGAAAAGTGATTACATTGTTTGGTTGAAATCATATTGAGTATTTTCTGTACTGCATTCATTGAATATTGCATCCATTTGAACTCTATAAAGCATTTTGTACCACCTTCTTCTTTTGTTCCTATTTACCAGTGTGCTACCTTATCCATTTCAGGGCAACTCATTAGTGATTATAAGAAGTGTGCTAGTGCCAGATTCTCTGTTATTAATCTTTATCATATCAGATTAAGTGTGCTAGTCAATTATTAATTTATTATAAAGTGTGATATATATCTATTGTTTAAATTATCAAATAAACCTTTTAAACTTGCAAAACAGAACTACTTCTTGGCTCAGTGGGGTCAGGGGGATTCCAAGAGAGGGGTGTTATATAGGGGTAGTCATCCAGAACGCATGAACTGGACCTAAAGATATATCAATAAGGGTTTTCATTCAGTATTCTAGACTAGGCGTTAACTTAGCTGTAGTGCTGAATTGAATCCTCTTACATCTCTTTGCCTCGCAATGTATTTTTGAATCTTGCTCAAGTTTTCAAGTGGGGGAAGGGAATATAGATGACCATCAAATACTGAGAGCACTTTTGCTGTTTGAAGGGGTTCGGGATGTATTATTCTGTGAGCAGGCCCTTACAACGAATAGAGTAGGAAATGTTGTTAGGAGGTTTCATAGGAGGGGGGATGATCTAAATTCTGAATTGAGGGGCAGGGTGAATCAATTATCAGATCAACAACTTTCAAACTTCTGTAATCCTGATGATTTTTCACTCATTCTTTCTAACTCAGCTCCCGTCGATTCCAACTTGCAAAGACCTCATAGGATTCACAAGCATACTTGTAATGCTGTAATAGTGAAAAGGAAGAAAGAGCTTAGGCAGCAAAGAATGAAGTTAAAGAGTTCCTGTATAGATGTGGTCCAACTCATGGAGGGTATGAGAATTCTTAGGAACAACTATAGAAATTGGTATAGGGCTCATAGGTACCTTATATGGCAACAAGATGGAGAGAGGATGTTATCTGCTCTCTCGAGGGGAAATACAAGAAATGTGTGGACAATAGTAGGGGGAGGTGAGGTAAACAGGAATCAAAAAATATATGTAGTTATTCAAGAACAAGCCTGGTTGAGCATTTTGCCAGTCTTTATGACTCACCTAATGTCATAATCGGGAAGAGGAACACATTGATTAAGTGGTCCCTGGACTTTACAGCTATGGATCTGGAAATACTGATAAGGAAATCATCAACTTCCAGAGCGGGGGGACCAAATGGGTTGAGTAATTCAATCCTTAAAAAGGACCCCTCCCTATGGGCTGAGATCCTAAAGAAACTTTTTGATAATATAATCTATCAGAAGACCTTTCCGGATTTATGGAAAACTCCCTAGTGATACCAATCTATAAAAAGGGGGATAGATTGCTAGCTGCCAATTACCATCCAATTTCCCTTTTAGATGCAGACAGTAACATTTTCACAGGGCTCATTTTAGGGGAATTGGAATCATGGGCAAAAAATGGGTGTCATCCCAAGACAGCAATCAAGTTTCAGGAAGGGTTTATCTACTTCTTTAAATGGGCTGGTCTTGAGTGCCCTGATCTCCCCGTCTGTCCAAGGAGGGGGTTCATCCCTCTTTGGTGCTTGGGTAGAACTCTCCCAAGCTTTTGATACGATAGACAGGGATCTTCTTTGGAAAAAATTAGATGAATGGGGTTTGCCTCCTACTCTCTTGTCAATATTGAGAGAACTACATCATAATAATTCCATGCAGGTGAAGCTTGGTAGATCAGGCCTTTTAACAAATCCGATTGGTGTAAAGAGAGGGGTCCGTCAAGGCTGTCTCCTAGCTCTCCTTTTGTTCATCTTGTTTATGGCAGATCTGACTGAGGCGATGAAGGGAATTGGTCTAATATCTCCGATAATGGGAGAAACAAAACTTAATTGGTTGGCATATGCGGGCAATGTCGTAGTCCTTGATCATTCCCAAGTAGGGCTCCAGCACCTTCTGTTTGCCTTAGAAAGTTTTGCCCGAAATAATAACCTCATTATTAATCCAGTCAAGTCCAAGATAGTGATATTTAAACATCCCAAAAAGATAATTAAGCAATATGTCTGGACCCTGGATCAACTTCCAATTGAGGTAGTCTCGGAGCTGACATACTTGGGAGCTTTGATTAGCTCCTTTCCAACAAAAAGCAACTTGGTGAGCTTATTGGAGTTTAAAGTTGTAAAATTGGGAGCACAAATGAAAAAAATCAAATCCCAGTTTTGCAAATGTTCTATTCTCCCCTTGGTGAAATTCTATATAGGGAAAGTAATCCAGATTCTTCTGTTTGGTCTTGACTATAACATCTTAGCAATGGACCTCGAGTGGGAAGCCAAGTTATGGAAATGGACACTGAGACTGCCGGACTGTGTTCCAATAGTCTCTCTTCGTTATGAATTGGGCTTGCTGTTTCTTAGATCATGGCTTCAACGGAAGTGGCCTATTCTATATAGATCAGCATTGGATGCTCCTAAGAATTCACTTTTTGAGGAAATTGCAGGTGAGCTGAATCATGGTAAAAACCCATTCCTGGCTAAGTTCAAGCAAAGATGCCTGGAAATTTTAGAGAGAGCGGACTGTGATTCACCCTACTGCTCCAAAATCCAGATAGAGTAAAACAAAAGCTGAAACAAAGAGACTGGATTGATACGATTGACAGCATGAAGAGGACAAAAAGATCTGCCTCGTTTTCTGTGGTTGATAAGACTCTCTCTCTGGTTCCCGCTTATCTAAAAAAAACACCTGATCTGAGTTTTGGATTATCTCATCTTAGATTTCGTCTAAATCTACTTCCCACTCAAGAGATGTTGGCCTCTAGAGATAGAGAAGGGAAAATTGATCCATATTGTGATAAGTATTGTATCAAGGTTTTCCAGTCCTCAAAACATCTACTATCTAACTGTCTGGGTACCTGGAATATGAGGGTCAGAAGATTTAGCAGGTTCGTTCATCAGTTATCCTGGCTTGATTCTGATGCCTTTTGGGGGAGATTATCCTCTTGCCATGAATCTGCTCTCTCAATGGAACTTGTTAGAGCTCTTACAGAAATCAATTTAATCCGTGATCCAGTTTCGGCTATGTATGGATTAAGTTCTTAGTAACTAGTGTCATCCTGGTCAAATCTGCTGTGGAGGGTCTGCAATGGACTTTGTGTAACTAAACTGCTTTTTTATATAAAAGATTTTTCTTTTGTGAAATTTGGATCTATTGATTGATTAATTTCTCTGGGAGAAAAGTTAGCTTTTTCTGAGTTGTTGTTTGTTTTTTCTTTTATTTTTTAAGATGAAGATTTCATTGATGTGGATTTTGTAAATTGTTTGAAGAATTTTAGTTTTATTCACTTTTTCTAACTCTGTAAATGTGTTAAAAGTCAAATGTTGGCTATTGCACAATAACATTAAAAATAAAATAAAAAAGAAAGTCAAACATTCCCAGATAAATTCACCGTTCTCTATGATACGACCTGGGAAAACATACGTCAAGTGTAGAATTTTGAGATTGGCTCAAATTCAAGCTTCACTTATTAATCATCCTGTGTGATCTTCGACAACTCACTTAATCTTCTGGTGCCTAATTTATCAAAAATGCCAGTCTCTTCAAAATTGCCAGTGTAAAATCGTTATTTATTTTTCACTGTTTGCTCTTTTAAAAACTAGCTATAGGGTTGCTCCATGTTTGATAATAGTGGTCCTGATATATTGCACACCACAAAGTCATTTGTTTCTTCATTGACTAATAGAAATACCGCTTGAAGATCATAGCTCTCTACTAATGTCAGTGTATGTTAGTACACATGAACTTTTCTGTTACCTTCTAATTTATATCCACTATATATTGTATGCAGTGGTATGCACACCCTTCTCGTTGATTCCAATATGTCAACATGCTTGAGCACTTTTACATTCTGTGATAGTGCTGTTCTCTGTCCATTCTGGTGCATGTGTGCCATTTTCATATGGCTACTGATATGTGTCCTGCATCTTTGACGACACCTCCTCATGGCAGCTGTTTTTTAAACTGGGTCCTGACCCTATACTAGTGCACAAGGACCCACATCATAGACTGACAATATTGCCCATGAAATGCCACTTTGTTTTTTCTGATTCCAGCAACTCTGAAGAGGGTAAGGGGACTGGAATGGAGAATCCATGCGTATTTTCATTGCTGTGGGGCAGTATATCATGCTATATATTGTGATCACATTGAGTGGGTAGCGGGAACAACCAAAGACAGTAATGGCTTCATCACAAGTTTGACAGAATTCCGATATTAAATCCACTACAATATCACCAAACGAATTTACCATAACCGCCACTTGGTCTGGCAGAATTACTGCTGGATTACTAGTGATGGTATGGCTGTGTTAGTCCTGATTTATGACTCCATGGGGATTTTGGCCAAAAATGGATCCGGGTGCTAGCCAGCGAGTAAGAGAAAATGAGTAATGAGCAGTGCAATGCTGTGGGTGAGCCGGAAAACATATATTTGTCCCCTACAGTAGAGGGTTCAGCCTAAAATATTTCCCATGGAAATTAGGACAAACATTTACAACCATAGCACGTCAGGGGTTAATGTTTTGTGCTGCAACCATAACTTCCACTTTTTCAGTGATATATATGTGTGTGTGTGTGTGTGTGTGTGTGGTGTGTGTGTGTGTGTCTTCTTGCACATGTATGTTTAAATTATTTTGTGTTATGCTCTGTTACAGCATTTTGTGTTATTATAGTGACAGTAATGTTACGATTGCGTGAATTTATAATGGATCATCAAGGCCCTTGTTTCATAAATATCACAGGAAAGGAGTTATTGTGCACAATATGTTAGCATCGTTCTGTGCAGATAGACAACACATCATTTTGAAAAGCAGATACGCCTCCCGAAGTGGCAGGGCTCCAGTCACACACAGATGGCGCGGCACTCTGCCGCGCCGTGAATCTGCAGCACGCCACATAACACCCTGGTTGCCGGGCATGCTGTGAGGTGATTTCTACACAGGTGGTGACGCTTTCTTCGCATCTCACCCTTTCCAATATTCACTCTCTGTGACTGTTGGTCCCTTCTTCTCCGTCCACAGGAGATCCGGCCCGGCAGAAAGGTTCACATAAGTACCAGCGCCTAGAAAGCACGCGGCAGCTTCTAGGAGTCAACCTGCCAAGTAACTGACTAACAATTTCAAGAGGCAGAGCAGCATTTCTGGAAGAAATAAAAAAAAAACGCACGGTACTTTCGTGTCCCCGGGGATGTATTTTTTTTTTCTCAGTGTTCTCATCCCGAGTTTAGAATATGATATGCTCTCGCTGTGAAGGAAGAGCGTGTCATCCCCAGGAGTTTAGGAAAGGAGCGTGCTGTGTTTTTGCGAACGCTAGCTGCTCTCTCTCTCTCTTCGGGTCTCGTTGGGACCGAGGGGAGACAACAACAGCTCGAGGGCAAAGATAACGCGCTCCAGATGCTAATGTAATTAGGACGGTATCAGAACAGTTTTTTTTCTTTTTTCTCCAATACATGAACTACTGTAGGTTTATTGTACAATCCCTTTCTGGTGCGCGAGGCTGCGACGGCCGCCTTCTTTGTTCCATGCCGGCTGCTCTTATTAAATCACTCGTGCCACAGCCTTCTCTCCTGCCCTAGCTGCTTCTGCCTGTCGGGCACACGTTTCCTAAACAATGCTAATTGCTTGTTTGGGTTGTGCCAGCTTTGGCTGCAGGGGTAAGCGGGGTGGGGGGGCGGGGGGTAGTAAACGACGAGAATACACAAAATGACGCATCAGTTACCTCTGAGGAGGAAAATAAAATTCCATTTGAAAGCGCGTGGGTACGAAAGGCACACCTGGCAGCTAATAGGGTGTGGAGCAGGAAGAAAGTGTGTGCGGCAGCAGCTTGCCAGAGAAGTGGGTGGGTTGGCACTTGCGGTAGAAGGGTGGGGCGTGCAGTTCCAGCTACATGGATAACTGGAATTGTGGAAAATCGGGGATGCTGCTGTCTAAAGGGTTTAACGGGGCTGTGAGCAAGGCTGAGTGATGGGTTGCCATGAGCAATGCCATGGAGAGGTCAGGGATACAGTTCATTAGTTTGGGATATGATATAACCCTATACTATTGCAATAGAGTACAGCCCGGGAGGAATGGCTTATGAGGAGGGACACAGAAGAAAGACAAATGTCGAGATGCACGTACAGTGTCCCAGTCAGGCAAAAAGGTTCAGATTGAGGAAAACGTATTAGCACGACATATTGTGGGAGTGGGCCGAGGATGGTGCAGCAGAAGGCGTGTGTATTGCTTTTAGTCATGTGTGACACATATTAGCTGGTTACATATAGCAACGCGGAAAGAGCAACTGATGAACTACTGTTGTATTTGCAGAGGTTATACGTAGGGCAGTATTCTAGGCCCGCTGTTTAGTTGATGTATTCAAAGTTATGAACGACAGTGAGGTGCGAAAAGAGTTGAAGGAGGTGAAAGATGGAGTCAGAATGATATTGTGGTGGAAGCGAGGTCAGCATTTTAACATGGCCGAAGTATCGCTATATTGGAAGGTAAGACCTGGTACACTTTGAACAGAATAGAACGCAGGCCTCGATGTGGAGCTGCAGCTCTGTGTAGCTCAGCTCCAAAAACAAATCCCCTTTTCCATTCCACAGGAGACAAGCCGAGGTTAGAGGTACCCGCAGTGCACAGATACATGCTAGTTGTACCCAGATTCAGTGCCTGAATAGGGTGGGAACGGAATGTGAGATGCAGGGAGAGCTGGTAGGGATGCGCTCTTTGAAGGACACATTCATGAGAACGGGGCATAAGGTTTTGTGATGGCACTGGGCGGGCTGAAGATTTAGAGCACTATTGCCCTCCCCAATGAGCGGTCATCCTATATGAATTACAAGTAGACACACAACCAAAGTCAAATCAATCCCTGAAATTCAGACTCAAGAGGGGTGCCCTAGTCACATCATTACCAGGCACCATGGGTTGGAAGGAGATAAGGGGGAGCTGTGTCTGGGGTGTTCTGTGATTTGGCACAGGAGGAGCAGAGGTGATGCCAATAAATTAAGTACAAGGTCGGGGTGCAGCTTGTGTGCGCCGTGGCATCTGGGTTAATAAGAATGCCTTTTGTCTTATCAAACTAGAGTTGGCCTCACCAGTTTACTCTGATAGTGTCTGGAATGGAGGGGTGCACATCACTTTAGGGTTTTCATTTATGAATGTATCAATAAGAGGAAGCCACCATTCATTTACCTGGATTTGCAATCGACGATGTAGGGGACCATGTGTATATGGAAATGGGCTTAGATTGGTTGTGGCCAATCGGTCCAGGGACTATAGCGGGACATTAGCATGTTAAATAGTTGGTAGCCAATGAGGGTGGAGGGAGAATGGTGTATCTCATTATTATGTTAGTATTATTAATTATGGCTTATCAGCTGATAAAAGATGCAACCTAATGAAAAAATCAGAGACCTCCATGTCAGTTCGATTCTACTGTACCACCTGAGACCTTTTTGCATGTAATAAACCTTGTTTTTCCTTGCAAAGAGGTGCAGTGCTTTTAATTTTTTTTATTATTTTTCCATGCAGTTTTGGGTTACTTTCCTTTCCATTGGTGACCCCTAAAACCCGCACAGCTCCGCCCCCTGCAGGGATGCTACCCAATGCAAGCAGCAGGTTCCACTAACCCAGAGTATGTGCCCCACACAGTCCGGTGACAGCGAGAGCCCGCAAAATATGAGAATATTCCACAGCCCCCAGCAGCGAATGCAACGCGCAAGCCATTCGTTATGGAGACAGAATATAGGGCACAAAGAGATTTAGAAACAGTGCTTCGAAGGACAGAGGCAGAGCTCACGCAAGTAAGGTTAGATCATGGAGTGCGGCAAAGAGCTCCAATAGGAACTGATGAATGGTGAGTGGGGGATATTTTTATTTAGGATTGAAAGTATTGCGATTAGGGACGTACACGTTGGAACAGAGGATGAAGGGATATCGAGGAGAGTTACCATGAGCGGGAGTTTAATTTATGAGTCAATCAGATCAGATGCTGATGTAGGAGTTGCAGAGGAGGAGGAACGGGGAACAGATGAGGAGTATGGGGATGAGATGCTGCGCAGAGTGACACCAAGAGTAGATAGTTTGTGGGGCCCACCGCTGAGAATGTGACAAGGTTGCATGGCAGTGGTGAAAGGGAAGTGAGGGGGGATTAAGTTACAGATGAAGCAGGTAGGAACACAGATTCCGTTGTTGCAAAAAGGGCAAGCCAGAGCACAGTATGTGCCCGGGTCACACATGAATAGAATAATCTTGATCAAGGCATTGTCATTGCTCTCAGCAGGAGGAGGCAAGTGGATATATGCACTTGAGAAACAAACAGCAGGCATCACATTAGTGATAGGAGACATGCAACACTTGTTTGTCGCAGTATTAGGGGATCAAGCAGACAACATTTGGAAACAGGCAGGATATCCAGGGGTACGGATGGACGATAACAATCATGATGTGGCACATTTTGACGATTGCCAGACTAGAGTGTGGGCTGCCTTAAGAAATACATATCCTGATACACCAGACATACATTCAATTATGGCATGTACTATGAAGGATGATGAGGACTCAGCACAATACATATTACAGATTCAGGAGATGTAGAGGGCTGAGACAGAGGAATCATGGGATAAGACTACAGCAATATTTGTTCACATGCTGAAGAAGCAAATCTCAAAGGAGGTGCAGAAATATTTGGATATGGTAGTAGGGATCAAGACTCAGGGATGGCAGAGATTCGGTCAATTATAGTGCATCATTGCAAATGGTGACTGGAGAAGGAAAAGGAATTTTGCTGAAGCAAAGTTAGTACAAAAGAAATTAGTGAAGTTGAGCATAGAATGGAGCGGTTTTCACAAGCATTCCTTTAGGGCAGGTAGAGCTGCATAATGACGCCAGTGGAAACAAGAGTGGTGCTTGAATGGACAGGAGGATATGAAGGCTATCCAGACCACAGAGGGCACCAGGGATGTAGCCAGGAAGTTTTCAGGGAGGTTATTCAAGAGGAAGAAGGGCATTCCAAGGAATCCCATGAGGTAGAGAAGGAGGATTGGCAGGTTGGGGCTGAGATTTGGTGGACCAGGGCCGCGTTGGCCATGTGGAAAAATGGGCCATTCTGCGGGAAATTGTAGGAGTATCAAGTGGCTGCGTTTGATCCCCGGTCATATCCCAGCGGACCGATGGCCCCGGTCACAAATCCCCAGCAGTATGGGATGATGCCTCCATGTACCTCGTATGGCGTGGTGCTCGTGCAGATGCCCCAGCAGGGCAAACATCCCAGTTATCAATGCCAGGTGCCTGTATCAGCACTGATGCAACCCGAAGCACCCACAAGAATGCAACTAGATGCACAGCAACAGGCACAATAGCCATTGCCACAAGTATGGGATAAAAATGCATTGCCACATGGCAGAGTGACACAGTATCAAGTGTGGTGGGTGGCAACCCCTTTGTGTTTCCAGGGTCAAACACCCACCCAGATTACGGCAGCCCACAGAGAGCTTTGGCATGCCCAAACTTATCAGTTACTGCCGACCCGGAAGAGGAACCTGGTAGGTGTATTGATAGGCAACAAATCATTAGTTTTCATGGTTGACACAGGTGCAACAAAATCATACATAAAGGAAGGAAGATTTCCCTTATCAGGTAAAGTGATGGACATGCAAGGGTTCTCTGTGACAATACATTCGGTTTCATTCACAGAAGACTTATCATGATTGAACCCTCTACGCTCCAAATGGGAGGCCAGCTTCAAGCCGGGAGGCGAAGCCGGCCCCCGTTACAAGCCCCTGTTTCAAGGCCACTCGACCTGTATGTACAGGCAACAAGGTCGGAGGGGGCGCTGCCATTTCCACACCAGCACTTGCATTCCCCCGGAACTGCTTATTCCACTCCAGCCTGGAATACATAGCAAGATGGCCACTGGAGCGACGTACCAGCTTCCAGCTTGAGGCACCCGGCAGCATCCGTCACCATGATTGGACCCTCTACACAGCAAATGGGAGACCGGCTTCAAGCTGGGAGGTGAAGCTGAGCCCCATTTCAAGGCTCTGTTTCAAGGCCACTAGACCTGTCTCTACCTTGAACAAGGTCGGAGGGGACTGTTCCATTTCTACTCCAGCACTCACATTCCCCCAAGGACTTGCTTATTCCACTCCAGATCGGGACACATTGCAAGATGTCAGCCGGAGCAACGTACCACCTTACTTGTCTCTCCCCATCCAGCTTGAGGCACCTGGCAGCATCCCTCACCATGATCGGACCCTCTATGCTGCAAATGGGAGGGTGGTTTCAAGCCGGAAGGCGAAGCCGGCCCCGTTACAAGGCCCTGTTTCAAGGCCACTTGACCTGTCTGTACCTATCTTTGCCTGGATGCCGGGTGCAGATCTGACCAAGGTAAGAGCTGCACCCCCTGCAGGCTCTCTAGCTCACACATCCCCCCTCCACTTACAAACTGCCACCGAACAATGTCTATACGTGTTCCTATTTCCAGAACTCCACACATCAGAATAACAATATCTAAATGAACTTTGTGTCAGCCCATTGACTTCGTGAATCTGAACAGAAACATTAGCTGCTGCTCCATCATGTTCTGTCGTTAACATTGTATGTCCATCATACCTTATCAATGCCCACCTATCTCCCACCACGGATATGCTCTTTATCCATGCCTGTTACCTCTACCGACCTTACCAGGTATGCATACCTGTAACAGCCATAGCAACAGGTCTCGAGGCCTGCTGACTGCCCTCTGCATTCCTGCTGCCACCTCTATGATGCACGTGTGCTCTAACCTACCATTACCAAACAGCTTACCTTGCCATGCAGGGTATGTATTTTGGTCTTACTTGCAACTGCCTACTTTGACCATCACAGCCTCGCGCTGCACCAGCTCTGCCTCCTGCAATCCTCGGATGTGACTAACTCAACACCATGCTTTACTTGATTAACTCTTATGTTAGAATATACTTAAAGTAACCAACCTATTATCACGCTGCACTGCATCAAAGCTACAATCCTCCTTATTAGGACCACGTACGGAGTGGCGCGATGTAAACAACGGCTTTCTGAAAAATCTTGCCACCCTTTGTTTTCTTGCAGCAATCTTACCGATTATGACCTTTCAGCTGCGGCTGACTTTGTTAGCAACTTTTCTATGTCCCTATAGTTTGATGCCTGCACAACCTGCTAATAACATCAGGGCGTGCACAATTTCTCTCCCATTCGCTAATACTTGTTTAATGTAGCCCCTGTGCATTATCAGGTGAGGCTTTCCAAACTGTTTTACTTGTTTACTGTAACCAACCCGCTACTTTGTATCTAAACCATGCACCTACTTTAACCAACACAGCTTTGCACTGCATCGATTCTACGTCTGTAACTATCGTACATGACAAACTATACAATATTATATTGCACGTGAATAACCCTATGCTAGAATATATCTAAACGTTCTGCACTGCATCACATTGAACTTGCAATTAGACATGTTTTGTCCATTTGCAGTGTGTTGTGATGTAAGGCTCAGGCTTTTCTCAAAACATCTTGTTGCCCTTGTTATTGGTGGCAATCTTACAGATTATGATCTTTCAGTTGCTTGCTTACATTATTACCATCTCTTCTATGTCCCCATAGCTTGCTGTATGTACAACCTGCTAATAACACCTGTGCCTGTACTGTTTCTCTCCCAGTCGCTACAATATGTTTTTGATGTAGCCCCCTGCAGATGAGGCTTTCTAAACTGTGCTACCTGCTTACCGCAACCAACTCGCAACAATGTAACTCAAATATGTATCCTTTGTTCTATGCATTTGCTGTAACCACCTTCTAAAGCAAAGCGCCCAGATGCCTCAGATTTCGGTGCGCTATACAAATGACAAAATAAAATAAATAAATAAAATTATATTAAGGTAGGCAACAAAGAGGTGTTAGCTACACTGTTGTTTTCAACTGCAACTCCAGTGAACTTGTTAGTCAGAGATTTGTTAAGTAAGTTGAACATGACAATTTAATTTTCAGAAGAAGGGGTAGTGTGTTCCACACGAGGAATTTGTTATGCTAGAGTACTGGCAATAACACAAGCATTGTATAGTGATGGCGCCACTAGGGGAATACCTTTGCACCCAGATTTGTTTGTGTATCGTGCAACTGTGTTGTTGACCTGGGTGCCAGGTATCAGAAACAAGCAATGGAGATTGCGCCTGAGTTTTTGTTTTGGCCAGCAGTGATCCAGGACCATTCTCTGGGTAGCATCATCACATTGGATTTAGAGGGGGTGGTGATTCCAGATTACAAGATAATGCCCATAGCGATTGACGGAGAGGGAGATGAGTGGCGTACGTTTTTGTGCATGGACCCAGTGTTTGAGAACACTGACAATTACCGTGAAATTATCTTGGAGGTTTATATCCCATGTCAAATAATGATACAGCATAGCAATGTCCCATGTCCTATACCTATTGCTAAATGCATGCCTGCATACTTAAAGGAGGACTTGCTACAGGTCCCAAGTGGTTTATGGGTGGACAACTTCCTTGAAGTATGGCTCTTGAAGAGCATAGGGACAGTACGTATCAAGTTGAAACAGGAAGCAGTGTTACACAGAGTGCGACAGTACCCATTATCAAGAGAGGCGGATGAGGGAATGTATGAGACAATTGTTGCACTATGACAGAAGAGCATTATAGCACCCTCAGAGTCCCTGTGTAACACAGTGACATACCCTGTCAAAAAAGCAAAAGAGTAAAGTTGGAGCATGATACAGGACGTGCACTCATTGAATAACATAGTTGAGGCTGAATTCCCAGTTGTACCGAACACACCACGATCCTCTGTAAAATACCTACTGAGACCACACACTTTACTGTAATTGATATTTAAAAAATCGTTCTTTTCCATTTCATTACAACCTGAGTCTCAATATCTCACAGTGTTTACCTACTGCAGGCAGAGATTCTAACACACTATACTTCCTCAGGGATGTTGTGAGTCCCCCAGTATTTTTAACACATAGAGCAGATTCTATTACACTGTTGCAATTGCTTGCAGAGAAAGGATACCAAGTAGATAAGGACAAAATGCAGTACTGTTAGAAAGAGGGAGTGTGTTTGGGAAAAATTATATCAACTGAAGGGAAAAGAGTAACATCAGAAAGAGCAGCTGCAGTACAGAAGACACCACAGCCCACTACAGTGAAAGAAATGCAACAGTTCTTACGATTGTGTAATTATTGTAGAACATGGATTTGTGACTATTACACTTACACAAAACCCCTACTGCAGGGACAAAATAGGAAGGTTCATTTACATGGACAGGAAAGAGGATAGCATGTTTCCAGGAGCTTAAAGATGCTATAATCATTGCACCAGTTTTGGCAAGCCCCGATTACATGAACAAATTGTATTTGTTCTCAGATTCCAATGGACAAGTACTGACTGCTGTATTAGCTCAGCACATATTTCTGGGACACAAATCCTAGCATATTACATTGGCATATTAGATTCAGTGACGCAAGGTCAATTCCCTTGTGAACAGACAATGGCCACTACAGGCTTTGCCATCGAAAAATCAGCTATGATCAGTATGGTGTGCTTGGTCACAGTAAATGTAGAGCATGCAGTGTTCGCAATCCTAGAACGATCTAAACCTCCTTTGACTACTCAAAGGGCCTCGGCATATGAAGTGATGCTGTACAGTGAACCCTGCCACGTTTATCGCAATATCAGTTGAGGACGGAGAAGAAGTCTATGATTGTTTCACATATGAAGGCCCTGAAGGTGACTTAATAAGAGCTAGAGAGGATGCACTTGAGGAAAGGGAGGTCTTCTCCATTGACGGGTCATTAGCAATTGATCAGGAGACAGGCCAGAGGCACACAGGTGCAGCAATGGTGCACCTTGTAGATGAAGAATATGACATTTTAGTACAGAAAACGTTACTGTAAGGAAGGCATGGTATCAAACAGTAAGACAGACACAAGTGATCACAGTTCAAAGGTGTTTATTGAACTTCAATTGGGTTTGAAAAAGGCCTATCTAATCCTAAATCTAAATATGGGAGCAAACTATGATCATCAAATAATAATATTGCAGTCCTAGTCGAGTCTGTCAAAATAAAAGGGCATATACTAATAAACCTGTTGGCAATTCCTACTTCTGAATACAAATAGTGTGGGAAACAATGTTATGCAAACGAAAAGTGTTCAAGAGAGGATATCTCAGGATATTCAAGCCGTTGGCTTCCCTTCCCCACATTTTCAGCATGGGACAAGGTGGCACATTCAGGCTTAGCACAGTCCCTGGCTTCTCTAGCACGAGGATGCAGTTCAACATCTCTTTGCCATTCAAAGCCTCTTATTTCAGAGGGCCTGATGCAACACCACAAACATTAAAGTTCCTTTCTTCTTAAGATTTCACATATATAACTTCTGAGGTGATTTACTGTTCACCCTGGGTGCCCCTCCGCTGGGCTCATACACACTTTAACACAAAACCTTTAATTGGTCTCCATCCGCCGGGCTCGGAGCACATTTTTCTACTTCAGCAAAATTGATGACTTTTGACTGCGCGCAGGATGTGACTTGACCCGTCGCAGGACCACTTCAATTCACAAATACTAATTCTCTTCTTGATATAACCCTTTTCTCAGTTTCAATTTCACCACTTCTCAGCTGGATTCCTTACAGAGACCTTTGATTGAGCAACCACGCGGTGCCGGACCACTCTGTCAAAGGTATTATATCTTGCTTTTAAAGTTCAATCACTCATCAGCAGTTCAACTTTACTTGTGTCACTTGTCGCACACGTTTTAACAATGTTTGTTTCAGTGTTTGCCATACATTGTTGCTGCTTGCAACCTTGACTTCAGCACAGACCGGTCTTATTGTGATTCCCTTCTGTTTTGCTATCTTCCCTCTCTCATTCAGCTGGTATCTTGAAACTGCTGTTTCCTCATGTGCTTTGCCTCATTCAGAGTGTGGTCTCGTGCTCTGCCTTTTTTGTCCATGTGGGGAAGTTTAATGGAAGTCAGGAGTGTGTGATGGTCAGTAATTGCCTGACCTCGCCTGACCACTGTATTGGGACACGTCAGGTATACAGCTCTGGTGTTAATCTGTTTTCTCCTATAGCAGGCTGTTTGTGTGAACGTTTTTGTGTTGTAAAAGGGGGAGTAGGGTTCCTAAATATCCTACCTGGTAGGATGGGCTAAAGGTGTTACAGGGAAGGGGATACTGCATCTCACCAGTCGGTGTCCTACTCCCACTCCCCGAAGATCCCTCACTCCGGTGATCCTCCAGCACTGGTCCACCCCCAGGAACTGGATTCAAAAGCAATGGCCGTGTCCTGGCCACCTGGATGACAGATTCCCAGGGACTAGTGGGTGATGAGACACCTTCTGGTTTCTCACATTACCAACAGACTAATCAGCTCAAGCAGTGGAAGTGATCTCATTATTTGAAGCATTAGAAGCATCCAAAGGATACTTAGTGACCATTTACTCTGATCCGCCTACTTAACCACCACTGATAAGCACTCACTTTTTTAATGAATTATTAAAGGAAATAGTGTCCCTCTTATGAATCCGTCATAAAATGTGCTCAATCTACCATATACAAGCCAACGGTATAGTGGAAGAAATGTATGTTTTATTGAAAAACAAGCTATCCAAAATGTGTGCCAAGCAAGGGAGGAACTGGTTGCAGTGTCTCCCTCTGGCTTTGCTCAGTTGAGAACACAACCCAACAACGACCACATCTTGTCCCCACACGAGATAGTGACATGGAGAAGGATGCATCTACCTCTCACTCTAAAGGCATGACATCAGATGCTCACAGGGCAGCAGGAGTATTAAGGCAGTAGTTTCAGGGGTATTTGCAGGAGTTAACAAAATGTATAAATGTTTTGTCTAGCCAGATTCCTCCTGGAAGAGAAGATACTGCTGCAGCATCAGTGATGGATGAACTGAACTTTCCCCTACTTCAGCTGTTTCTTGTTCACCAAATTTATGTCTGGAATTGTGTCTGCCTCTGGAACAAGCAGAAGTTGGAAGGGTCTTTTACATTGGTTTATGCCACCCCCTTTGCTGTTCAAGTTAAGGAGTTGCGGCATTGGGTCCAACTATCGATTGTTCGGAAGGCACCCAGCACTGTTCCGCCATGCCACGTGACTGACCCACTTGTTGACTAACAATAAAGTATATTTGGCAGCACGTTTTCCTGTACCATGATGAAGGATTTGCATTTGTTTGCGTGGATGTCTGTTTTTTCTCTCCCCTTGCAGGGTCAACACTACAAGGGTTGTGTATTATATATGTTATGGTGTATATGTTATTTTCTTTGTGGAGTAGGCATAGTACTTTTGTGTGGTTAATTTATACAGTGGGAGCATATAAAGGGGGTATGGGAATGAAACAGATGTATCATTGGGGATAACACACATTAGGAGAGAAACTGACAAAGAGATAGAGTACAACCAGTTGTGATGGGTAATAAATGAGTGACGGACGCAAGGTTGTTGTATTCTTAAGTAAACAAAAATGGGTTGGAAAAACATCTCTCTAGCCCTATTCTAAAGAGTAACTCCCCTACCTAGACACTAAAACGAAGGATCTGTCGGTGTCAGGATATCAGGGACTGAAAAACTGTCCTTGTTTCCAAAACAACCTATCCTGACCCTCAAACATATAAATAAACAAAAAAAGGTGCACGGACATGTCTTTAATTTGATGTTAGAAAAAGTGTTCAAAATCAAAAGTGTAAGAAAAATGTTCTCCAAATGTAAAGTCCCTTGTTTCTGGAAGGAGGTTCACTTCCCCTGGATTCTTAAACACGGTGGCAAAATGTCTCTTTAGCTAACAGTCCCTTGGTGTCTTTAATGGACTCACACAATTCTTGTTCAACTCAAATGCTCTGTTCAAGGAAAAAGTTCTGCAACATTCTTTCTGTAAAAGCTCTTGTATCTGGACAGACTACCTGGTATACTGCCCTGCCAGGAATCTTTATACATTGTTCAGCTGCCTGGTGTTTTCACTTGCTTTGACCTCTCTTTAAGGTTTCCAGATCCCCTGGTGTACTATTCTGCCAGGAATCTTTGTACAACTTCAACTGCCTGATGTACTCACCTGCCAGGACTTCTTTTGTTTTTCACAATTCTTGGGTGTACCATAATAGCATATACCATGTGCTGCTTGGTATATCTATTTGTGGTCATATTTTCTGAAATGTACTTGCTCAAAAACTCTCGCCTATATGTGCATCTCAACTTCTGCTATTGGGGTTTTCCTTTATACTTTGTATTTTCTGCATCAAACATTCTTCTTTTTTTTAATTTAAATATTTACAAATGTATACAGCAATGCACAACGTATCAAACATACAATAATTCCTTCAATGGAAAGTCAACAACAATGAAGCATTTGTGAAAAAAAAAAAATAGAGTATTCAGAAGAGGTCATTGTACCTACCCCAAATTCGTTCATAGAGAGACAATTTCTGTTTCATTTTGAAGATCAGTTTCTCAACTCTCGAGAGTTTATGCATTTCATCCATCCAGTTCTCCAACAATGGAGAAACCCTGCTCTTCCAACCCCTCAGAACCAGACATTTTGCAACAATCGCACCTCTAAAAATAATTTTTTTATGGGGTGAACAAAGATCATCAAGTGAGGAGTCATCCCCCAATATCATAGTTCTAAAATCCAAGCTTGGATCCCCACCAGAAACTTGAATACAGGCAGTACATACCTCAGACCAGAAGCCAGCAACTCTTACACATTCCCACATCATGTGTTCCATGGATCCAATTGCGTTCATACATCCCCAACACTGATTACTGTCAATCATCCCCCTCCGTTGCAGCCTTTCCGGGTCCAGTAAACACGGTTCACAATTTTAAGCTGCCTCGCCGTTCACCCAGGTTCAAAGAACATAATGAGACATTCCGACAGATCGTACGCCAACAATCTGATGAGATATCCGAGCCAATCCTTTCGCTCCAGGTATTCCGCAGCATCTCATTCCCTTGATAACTGGACACAATCAACTTGTAAACCCTACTCGCCAGACCACCATAATTGTTCATAATTGCAGCCAGAAGACTATTCAAACCGCCAACATCCACCCAATCAATGGACCCCACACACCTTCTCAAACGCCTATGCGCCGAGTCCGTGAGATTCCAAAAATTCCACCTCCTCCTCAATTCATTCGCAGACATCCAGTGGTCACTCTGCAATAAATCACCCAATTCCTTAATACCAACAAAAAACCAGTCCGGCCAGAAAATTGTTTTCGTATTATCCCTAATCTTAGGATTCAACCAGATCGACGACTTCGAGCATCTGAAAGCATCCACACCCACAAGAGACAGAAAATCCCTCCAAGCAGTGCGTAGAGATGTCGTAACCAGCGAGCTGCAACCACGATCTTTGGTATTAGTAGACAATAAAGCCTCCCGACCCAGGGGACCGAAAGCATTAGATTCCGCCAGCGCCCATTGATCAGGTTCAGAACATAAAAAGGGGACGAAAGCATGAGCAAAAAAGGACAAGTGATATGCCCTGAAGTTTGGAATTCCCAATCCACCTTCACAAACCGGTAGTTGCAGTTTCCAGATGGCAAGCCGGGGGCTTTTGTTATCCCATAAAAAAATCTGAACAAGGCGGTCCAGCTTCCTCCAGTATCCATTATTTATCTTCAACGGAAGCATACTTGTCACAAAATTTATCTTAGGTGACAAGTTCATTTTAAGGGCATTAACTTTACCCCACAAAGAAAGGCGGAGAAGCGACCACCTATCAAGACTCATCCTACAATCCTGAGTGATCGCATGCATATTCACATCAACTATATCCACAATTGAGGGGGTTAACCAGACGCCTAGATACCGCAATCGCTCATCACACCACTTGAAACCCAAACCAGTCACAATAGTTTTATCACAACGAAACGTTAAAGGCATAACTTCAGACTTCAGCCAGTTCACTTTGTAACCTGATGATGTGTAGAATTTCAACAAAATTTGCATCAGACACGGGAGAGACTCGTCCAGGCACTTAAGGACCAATAAAAGATCATCCGCATAAAGCCATAATTTCTGTGTTACACCCCAGTAACCTACACCCTCCAACTCAGGAGTATTTTTCAAGACTAAGGCCAACGGCTCAACCGCCAGAATAAACAAAAATGGTGAAAATGGGCACCCCTGACGAGTACCCTTCTCAATAATAAAGCCTTCCGATCTGATACCATTCGTGTTGACAACGGCCGATGGCTTGCAGTACAAAAGTTTGATCCACCGTATAAACTCATCACCAAGATTTAATTCCCTCAAGACAGAAAATAAGTAGTCCCAATTAAGCCTATCAAACGCTTTTTCCGCATCAAGGGATAACACCGCCGCATCACAATCCAATTCATTGGCCTTCTTAATAGTATGATACAGTTGCCGGATATTGCTGGACGTGCGTCTGTTTCTCATAAATCCCGACTGTTCCCTACCAATCAATTTCGGAAGAAGCGATTCTAACCTTATAGCCAATATTTTAGCCAATATCTTATTGTCACAATTGGTGAGACTGATAGGGCGGTAGCTAGCAGGGAAGTTACCATCTTTGCCCGCCTTCAAAAACACAGAGATAGAAGCGTGTCTGGTGCTGACCGGTAATATACCCCTAGATTTACTGTCAACCAACATATCTCTCAAGAATTTTATCGCGGAATCTGGGCGAAGTCTATAAAACTCACAAGGAAGACCATCTGGACCAGGTGATCTGCCAACATTCAGCCTTGAAATTGCATTCTTCACTTCATCTATAGTAACATCTTCTGCAAGCAGTTGACATTCCGCATTGGTAATTTTTGGAAGTTGAAGCCCCCCGAAAAAATCTACACCAGAAACACCCCTCTCATTACGATACAAATCCACATAGTAATCACGAAAAAGTTGATTAATCTTTCGCGGATCAAACGTAATTCTACCGTCTGTGTCAATGAGCAAAGCTATAGCCGCCTCTGATTTTCTCTGTTTTAGTCTGTACGCGAGCCACCTATCACATTTTTCACCTTTTTCAAAGTAAGCACATCGCGAAAAAAACAGACTACGTTCAGCATTGGCGGTCAAAATATCACTCATCTTTTTCTTTCATTTTTTCAACTGTGTTAATTTCAGAGAGTCAGACAGATCAATCATCAAATCCCTTGATAGCTCACCAATCTTTAGATCAAGAGCCAATCTAGATTCATCTTCCTTCTTTTTTTTCCCACTCGATAGACCAATACACACACCTCTCATACAACACTTGAAAGCCTCCCAAATGTAACTTATACTAACTTCTTCGGAAAGGTTCTCCGTCACAAAGAAATCAGCCTCGGACTTAATTTTTGCCACAATGTCATCATCCATTAGAATTGAAGTATTCAATTTCCAAGAGAAGGACCTGCGACATTGATATTTGAATGACAAGCGCATCAACACAAGGCCATGGTCACTCACCAAAATATTCCCTATGTCACTACTGACATGACTTTCGGTAACCATCCCACCCGTCAACAACATATCTAAACGAGAGTACACATTATGGGCACTAGAGAAGTAGCTATAAACCCGTTTACCCGGATTTACCAGACGCCAGTTGTCTTTCAGATTATGTTCCTCCATTAGCGATATCAGAGCGCGATGATGAGAGTCATGCCGGTACACACTTCTGACGCAACTCCTATCAAGTAGCGGGTCTATTATTGTGTTGAAATCTCCACCAAGAAGGATGTTAGGAGAATTCAAATCGAGGAGGGTCTGGGCAACCCTTCTGAAGAAAGAACCATCATCAACTGTCGGGGCATATACATTACAAAGAATCATTTGCTCCCCTTGGACTTCAACCAACAACGCAATCATTCTCCCTTCTTTGTCTGCACATTCTCTCAAAATCTTAACAGGAAATCTTTTGCGAATTAGAATGGCCATCCCCTCGACCTGGACGTAAAAGAGGAACCATAAGACATACCCACCCAATCTTTCGTTAAATTTTGGATCTCATCTGACAAGACATGGGTCTCCTGGAGGAAGCATATGTCAGCTTTCATATCATTCAGTACAGTGAACACCTTTTTTCTTTTAAGTGGGTTATTTACACCATTGACATTCCAAGACACAACATTGAAATTTGAGCTGTCCATATTCACCGGAGGGGCCATCACGCCCCCACCAAAAACTAAAAATGAATAAATGAACAAATAAAAAACAAAAAACAAAATAACAACAAGAAACCAGAACGCAAAACCAATAACAGAATGACTAAAACCACGAAGAAAATTCAGCCTAAAGAATATAGTAAATACCATCAGAAGAGAATCTCTAGGACCCCTCGCAAATCTCAAATGAACTCATGACATAAACAGTATGATTAAACTTCACACACCATAAAGTTACCAAGGGCATCCCCCCACGACCCGCCAAGAGAAACTAAATATAGAAACAGGCAATGAAATTTGACAGGTAAGACTAATCGAGAAAACACACAGCCATAAGAAATTCAAACCCACAGCCATAGGTGTTGATAGAAACAAGACCGGAAAAGATAGAGAAATCAGGAACAAAAAGACAGAAAAAGCGTGTAGCGCATAAGAAAATGGAGGCAAAGATAAATGTAATAAAACCAAGAGGAAACTAGAAGACGAGGGAAAAACACAGTGCAATAATAGTTGAAGTGATGAAAACCAACACCTAGCAAATGGGTTAAATTATCAAAACAGATATATGCATGTAGATTAAAAGATACTATTTGTAAACCTATCAGGCTATACACACGGACTCATCACCCAAGTTCTGTTCATTATTAGTCAGTCATTTCTGTTATTTTAAACCAGTTATCCAACAGCAGTGAGAATCGTACAGTACAGAAGCTCGTAACCGTCGAAACATACAACAGTGAGCACATCATAACTGTAATGAAATGGCATAGCAAAACAACCAGGCGAACGCGCCTCATTAAACAAACGCATCACCTACTAATCTATAGATCACTAACAAACGAATGCGACAACAAGCATGCATCCCAAGGCATCAAACATCACACATTGAGATACAAAGATCAACAGCATATCAATATAATATTCAGGAAGTTCCTGCATTCGGAAATCAAATACAAATACACTGACGCCAAGAATAGCACTGTGTAAACACAAGGACCATTTGCCTGTCACACAGCCTGATGTCCTCCGATCATCTGATTTCTCCTGCAACAAATATAAAGTTATGCTATGTAACTGGAGTGTTGGAATCCTTCATCTCCCAGAGAGGAATACGTGCAGAGTCGGCCAGATCCACAGTCCTCTTCAGCGTGATGAACGCTGCAGTCTTTCCGCATCGTTGAGACGCCGTAGCACAACGCCGCATAAGATGAAGGCAGGTCAGCTGACCGCAGGCATATAGTGCTTTACTCGAAGGAAGCGAAACAGGAAACGTCACGTCAGCAGAATGTAACGAATCTATCCTCAGAAGTAAGACGATGCGGTGGAATTCCAAAGTATTTGTTTGAAAATAAACAGTATATTTCATCGGCACCATTTTGTGTAATAAAGGAGTATAGCCTATAAACCTAAAACTAATAAAAAAAATGTCAGAGGAAGAAAAAAAAGGTTTAGCGGGCCAAGGGGAGGTTTAGTATGACTGGAAATCATTGAACGGCAGACGGAGTCGAATCCTTCTTGTAGTGTTCCAACCATTGTAGGGCAAGTGAAGGATCAGAAGTGCTCTTATCACCATTTGGCAGCAAAATAGTAACCACATTATTTTTGTTCAGGAAAGTTTTCAGATGCAATTGTTTAGCCAAATCTTTAACACCCTGGAACGACTTCCGCACCATTAAAACCTCCTTAGGGTAGTCAGGAAAAATCGAAATCGGTTTACCTTTAAAGACAGCAGTCCCCTTAGCCTTGCAGCAGAAATCAAGCGCTCTTTTGCTCTTTGGTTCAGAAAAGTCACCAGAATGTGTCTAGATTTTGGTCCTGCCTCCCTGCCGATCCTATAGGTTGTGTCAATGTCACTGAAGGAAACCAAGTTACAACCAAAGCACTCTTTGAAAATCTCCAATGCCAGAACCACTGAGTCTTCCTTGTCAGTTGAATCCTCCACACCAACCAGCCTTCTCATTTCCAATCCTAGGCGCAAGTCTTTCTCCTTCTGTAGGTCAGACTTCAAGTTGTTGTAGGCTTGAAAACTCCCAGCAATTTCAGTACTCATAGATGCTGAAGATTGTTCCAAAGCTGTAACTCTGCCATCCAGCTGCCCAGTCTTAGCATTAAGATCAGTCAAAGTACTCTTGACTTCACTGACATCCTGTGCCACTTGGAGAAGGATTTTGTAAAGATCCTGAATGCTGGGGGTGTCATCCATGTCTCCAACCTGTTTAGATTTTTTAGAAGCAGGATTCTCCGCCTCAATAATCTTCTTTTTTGAGTTCATGATATCTTGAAAATGTCTTTATGGGAGAGGTCCAGGAGCAGTTGAGCTAAGCTGCTATTCCATAGCCTGCCATTCTAGAATCCATCAAACATTCTTCTTAATAAGTGTTGAACTTGTACTTTGCCTCGACTGCATTCAAACACACTTTGCCTTTGTATATTTCCTACATTAGTGAACTTGTACCATTGACTCACATGTTGTGGTTGTCGGAAGGGCCCAGGGTCACCAGTTGTTTTGGGCAGACTCACTGGTCTTTTCCAGCATCTCCGATGTTGCTTGCACCTCTTCATTATGGCTTCTACTTTAGCCTTCCAGGTTGGAGTGTGTGCTATTTCACCAATCCCGCTGTAAGAGACTCCAGGGGGACACAGTAGCCTTATTCGTTGTTTTGAAAAACAAAAACACACAGGTTATTTGGTGACCTTTGAACAATGTTGATGTGTAGCTGCCAGGGATACAAATAAATGCAGTGCCCGAGAATGATTTGGTTCAGCATTTTACATCTCTATATGCTCGACATCGAGGTATTGAGAAACATGCTGCACCAGCCTGGATCCCAAGTGATAGGATGGACTATGGTCATTTAATTATGAAAACATCTTGGAGATAATAATGAAGATCAGTCCCTCCCGGGCTCCAGGTCCTAATAAATTATCAAACCTATTGCTTAAGAGCAATCCAGTGGCCTGTGCAGCTTCTCTAAACATCTTATTTCGGAATGTTGTATCTTTGGATTTGTTTACTCCCTCGTGGTCAAAAGCCCATATCGTTCCAATTAACAAGAGGGATGCAAGAACCAGTCCCTTAAACTACACGCCCATTGCCCTTCTGGATGTGGACAGCAAGGTTTTTGCATCAATCTTGCTGTCCCATCTAGAGGCATAGGCAGTGGTGGCAGGTTGACTTTCAAAGTGGCAAATTGGTTTTCGTAGAAACATCTTTGAATGAGCTTATAGTGAAAATAATCCAGCATTTGGCCTGGGAGAGGAAATATGAATCTATCTTCATAGCCTTAATAGATTTAATAGCTGCATTTGACACTGTTGACCGTGAACATCTTTGGTCTAAGCTTTATAAGTGGGGGTTCCTTTGGGACTTCTGAGATTAATCATTGGTTTGCACACTCATTCAGAAATCCAAGTCTGTTCAAATCATTTGGGTAGTCTTTCACGTCCGATCCCAACGTTCTGGGGTGTCAGGCAGCGTTGCGTTCTTGCACCCTGCCTGTTAAACCTTTATCTATCCGACATTGGTGATCATTTACCGGCAGCGACTTTCATCATGCCTGTTATACACAAACTAAGGCCTCTATGGTTGTCCTACGTGGATGATCTTGTCATTTTGACTGTACTCAGGTAGGACTCCAGAGGTTGATGGATGCCTTTGCGATTTACATGGACACTCATGCTCTACAGATTAATTCTAGTAAGACAAATGTATTGCAATGCGCAAAGGGGCGAAAGAAAATGACCTTTAGATGGCACATTGGTTCAGAATTTGTGACCAGGGTTAATTCGTTGTTGTATTTGGTGCTTTTCATATTGGCAAATCCATCGCTGACCAGGCTGAAAGTGTGGTTGAGGGAGCGCATTATGCCATTTATCAATCAACTGAAGAGGGTTGATTCCCGGTATTTTACTTATTCCCTGAAATTGAGTTAAAAATTCTAAGAGGGAAAAATGTTACCCAAGAGATTGATGTATGTCCCCTATCATTATTAGAAACGCTGCTTTTGAAGCATTGGTTTGCCGTAGGGTTCTGTATGTTCCTAAATCTTTCCCCATCTATGCAATTCACTATGAACTGGGCATTATTTTGCTGCAAACATGAGCACAGTGGAAAACATTGTCGCTGGTTAGGAATATCTTATGCCCAAACCCTGATTCTTTGTTTCGGGATTTGAAATGTATCCTTACGTCAGGGAAATGCAGATGTCTGAATGAGATGCTTGACCATTGTAAAGTCCTGTTTGAAGTAACTAGCTTGGTTAGTGAGCTTGGATAGAATCCTTGCAGAGTGAAGAAGCTTCTATTTGAATAAGATTGTGTTAATACAGTTGATAAAATGCATGGATGCCCCTCTTTGAGTCACCTGAAGGGGATCATAAAAATCAAGGCACCCTAACCCCCTTTCTAGTGATATATCCAGCCAAATCGATCAGGCTTACATTTCTACACTTTTGCTGGAACCTGCCTCTGACAAAGCAGATTCTGGTCAGACGTGGCCATTTGGAAGCTGATCAGCTGAGTTGCCATTTTTGCAAGGTTGGGGCCAAGACTGTCCAGCGATACATGGGCTGAGGTGGAACCAATTCAATTAGCCTTGGAGGAGGGGTTGCGAGATCACGTTTGGTCTGAATGTCTGTCGGGACGCACCACTTCCACCGTCGTCTCAGTAACAACCTTTGTAAAATTTATCAAGATTGAAGAATATCCTATGCCGGCTTTTATATTAATTTCATTTCGGCTGATTTTATGTATTGCGGATATCCTTCTTTTTTCTTTTTGTATATTCTGCATATTTATGAATGTATTTGATCATACAACATATTTTGTTTATTGTGTATGTTAAAGGTTAATTCGTTTTAACCATTAAACAACAGTAAAAATAAAAAATAAATAAAAAATATATACATTTGCCCCACAGCCTCTCCTGACCCATTTCCCCCTCCTTTTTCAATATAAAATATAACATTAATATTATCACATTTATAAAAGTGTGCCATGCAATATATGCACTGCTTCTAAGCACTGTAATAAAAAGTGAAATAATCAGTGTTATATCAATTAGAAATGTAATCCCCACAGTCAAAGCATTAACAAAGTTTGTGGGTATGCACATGGAAGGATACATGTCTAAATGATAGTCCTAAATCAGTGTTGCCAGTGTTGATTTAAGAGTGACTGCTGTTATTCTTACTTAACTTCAAACATGCCCCAACAAAAATAATACCGCAAGCCGTTTCTTTGCTTCCATGCGATATGTACCAATCCAATTAGTTGAGGCCATTAGAATGCACTTGTGCCACTTATAATCTGAAGCTATTACATTAGTGATCAGATAGGGAGAAATGCATATGAGGTGTTGTTTTATTATGTGCCCACCCATTTACTGCCCATGGCCATGCTAATACCTATGGCCATTCCCATGCAGTTCCTGCCCCTTCCCGCTCAAAACACCATCTCATAGGAACTCTTTGTGCTCGCTTTAATCAAGCATTACCATCATACTTTGCACTTGAAGTTCCTGCCAGTGTTTTTCCAAAGCAGTCTTCTGAGAGGTAATAACTTAAATGGGCCTGTAAATGCGCCACTGATGTAATAAAAATGGCGTAACCAGGTCTTCCTTGAGCCACTCAATGTATAAGCACTATGCGTGTCCTTCACTGAAGTCCTGTTAAAAATAAAGATTGGCAAAGCCAACAGTTTTGGTTTGTGCCTAAGTATTACACATATGCCAGGCATAGATATTAAATGCTCAGTTAACATCAATGGCCAGTTAATGCCACTATGGCAGTGCCTGGCAACTGCCTTTCATATGCCTACACAAAAGCCCAAGCCTTTGGTTTTGCCAATGCTTGGTTATGCATGTATGATGGGGTCTTGCTCTGTGCAGCATACATCTTTAAAACTGTTATTCAGGTTCAGTGTGTTGCTGTGAACTGGAACACGAGTCCTGACAATGGGTGTGTTAAACTCATTAATAAGTACACCACCTGCATTTGTGTTAGGTGGGAAAGAAACACACTTTTCACAACATGAGGTATGGACTTGCTTTTTCTCCCAGCCAGGCATAACACATAGCCTGACAGAAAAAGTAGGTCTGTTTTGGAGTCCTAATACCTCCTACGGCAGGAGTACCCCAAAGATGATGCATAGTGTCCCAGAGAGAGTAGGCCCTCTCTGTCAGTCATGTGGCTAGCCTGGTTTGCCATTTTTGACTCCATTCATCCAAATTTGGTCACATGACTGTCCACTGCCCATAAGTGTGTGTAAGAGGAGGTGAATATTTTTGCCCACTGGATCTGTGCACCCCAGGTCTGGGATTGAGTGGATTCAGCCCTTTGTGCCCTTCTGTGATTGAGTGAATACATCCTTGGGGCTTGTCTGGGTTTGAGTGGATTCATTCTGTTGTGCCCATCTGGCATTCACTGGATTCATCCTTTGTGCTGGTCTAGGATTGACTGATTAATTCCTTTGTGCCCATCTGGTATTGAGTGGATTCATTCCTTTGTGCCAATCTGGGATTAAGTGGATTAATTCCTTTGTGCCAATCTGGTATTGAGTGGATTCATTCCTTTGTGCCAATCTGGGATTAAGTGGATTAATTCCTTTGTGCCCATCTGGTATTGAGTGGATTCATTCCTTTGTGCCAATCTGGGATTAAGTGGATTAATTCCTTTGGGCTCATCTGAGATTGAGTGGATTAATTCCTCTCTGACCATCTGGAATTAGTCGATCCATTTTTTGTGCCGGTGTGTGAATGATTGATTGATTCCTTTGTGCCCATCTGGTATTGAGTGGATTCATTCCTTTGTGCCAATCTGGGATTAAGTGGATTAATTCCTTTGTGCCAATCTGGTATTGAGTGGATTCATTCCTTTGTGCCAATCTGGGATTAGGTGGATTAATTCCTTTGTGCCCATCTGGTATTGAGTGGATTCATTCCTTTGTGCCAATCTGGGATTAAGTGGATTAATTCCTTTGGGCTCATCTGAGATTGAGTGGATTAATTCCTCTCTGACCATCTGGAATTAGTCGATCCATTTTTTGTGCCGGTGTGTGAATGATTGATTGATTCCTTTGTGCTTGTCTGTGATTATGTGGATTCATTCATTTTTTGTCTATCTGGGATTGAGTGGATTAATTCCTTTGTCTCTTTCTGGGATTGAGTGATTCATTCCTTTCTGCTCATCTGGGATTGAGTGAAATGATCCGTTGTGCCCGTCTGGGATTGAGTGGTTCATTCCTTTGTGCCCGTCTGGGATTAAGTGAATTTGTTTCTTTGTTCCTGTTTGAGATTGAGTGATTCAGTCCTTTAGGTGAGAGCCTTCCTCTGTATATGGATCTGCTAGGAGGGATGGCTGGCCATTTACTGACCATCCTTCTGTTTAACCGATGCCTGGTGTGTGATTGGTGTGTGATGGGGTGCTATATGTACTCACTGTCCTCTGAGTGGGATGAAAACAGACCCCCTCTCCAACTCAACTTGTCAATAGCTGGAACCCTGAACCTGCACTCTGGATGGCCTGTTGTATGAGGACAGGACTGAGCAAAGCTGTACACCATCATCCTTTGTCGCTCTGAAGAATCAGACGATTAAGTTCTACACCTAACTTTTGACCAGAAAGAGCGGAATTCCTTTCCCTAATCTTTTGGGGACCATGGGATCACAGCTCCTGCTTATAGGTCTTGTCTCCCTGAAGCTCCTGACCATACCTGCATCACTGGACCAAGAACCAGATGCTCATTCACTGCCAAGATTCTGAAAAATCTATGTGCCGAACTGACCAGAGAATCTTCTTCCCAGGACAACAGGCAAGTGCCCTGGTTCCATTTCCTTTACTATGAAGCTCCAGAGGACCATTCTGCCATTGTTCCTGAAACCACACAAACAACACTGCCTTTCTGGACCTTCTTCCACGTCTAGATTCACTTGGGTGGAACTTTTTCAATTTCTCTTCAACACTTATTGTTCTGTGAGGTCTCTCCAAACCAAGCCCATGTCAGAATCTGAATCCTGTGCTGGAGGATGACATAGAAACCCTGTTTCAAGGACAACCACCAACCACACCCGACTCATTATTCCACTCTTCTGGCCCCAATCCCTGACCTGGGAATTACTAAATCGAGTATAGTGAGTATTTTCCCAAGTGTCTTGGGTTCATCCCCAACTGGTGTTTTATCGTTGCAACCCGAAGAGTTTGCGGAACAATGTGCACAGCAACCGCATCAGGAAACCACTAACTGAATACGTCAGGACTGCCTTGTCAATGGAAGGGTCCTGCCCCCCTGATCCTCTGGCACTGCTGGCAAGTCTCGTCTTCATACATTTCTTCATTCCCAGGTATCTTCTTCATCTTTAAGGGACTCATGAGGGCTTCCTCCACCAGAACTTCATGAATTAATCCTTGGGACACTTTCGCACAAAGGTGTCCCCTTCCTGCCAAAGGCTGCCCCTATTTGCACTACTGTTCTCTCCTGGTCTCTCCTTGACCTTGCCAGTCTAGACAGAAAGTCTTTATATACCCGTTACTGTCTATTCCTTTCTAGGAAGCACTCTATAGACTCTGAAGAGCGCTTACTAAAAACTGTGTTACTTACCTGATATATTATACAATTTTCTGTTTTACAAAGTGACTTGCCTGTGAGTATATTGTTTTTCCTCTCTGACTTTTCTTAGATAAAGATTACATTGTTAATAAAATGTAGCATGTGGTTGTTGTCTTACTTGGTATTAACGAAAAAGTGAGTAGTGTACCTGGGAACCACCCCACACTGACTTCTGACACCTTGGCTCCTCTGTCACGACTATCACTTAGAGAGCCTGGTGAGCTTGAGGTGATTGCTAACAGTACCTAAGCCAGAAAGGTACAGCTAAGGGCCATGACCACAGGGTCTAAGGAAAATTGGCGTTCAATGGTGGGGATTCTGGTTTCAGGACACAGTGAAAAGAAAGTTTGGAAATACCTGTGTGGGACTTAACACACAAGGTGTACAAAAGCATATGTGTCTACCTTGTACATTATCACTATATAAAATAGAAGTTTTCTCTGTTCATGACAAGAACAAACACTAAGTTGAAAAGCTGAAATGATTATGCGCATACAGTGTATGGCTGACAAAAAAGCCAAGCTAGCAGGGGCCATTTCTCATATCCAAGACCAGTGTTCTACAGAGGAGGACCAATCCTCGGATTCTACCTCCCAATCTATGTCTCGTGCCCAGTCATGAACAAGTCCATCAAGATGCATCAAATGGATTTGGATTGTCAAAAACCCAACTCTCTCATCAAGAAAAAGACAGGAAAAATTACTGGAAGAAATTCGAGTACTTGATGTTTAAGGTGATGTTTAAGGGTGTCAGAGAGAGGAAGAAAGAGAATGACTGGAACAGGAAAAGGCAAGAGCAGATAGAGCCAGATAACTAAACTACAGCTAAAAATAAGGGAGCTGGAGCTTGAAGCAGCAAAGATCAAGTGTTACGCTCACCTTAGCTCTGCAGGAGCGTCTGGACCCTCTTCACCACTGCTGGACGGTTCTGGACACTTGATTGGTTCTGAATGCTGTGAGTGCGTGGTTGCTCCTAACAGAATGCGATAATGGAAGAGGTGTTATAGATCTGATGACCCAGAACTCTATGTACCCCTACGTCCCCCCTTGGCTGCTCTGTGGCCCCAGAAATACCTGCTCACCATATGTTAATGGATGGTTGGCTCTCCGTCCTGCCGTATCCTGAGCAGGGGCACGTGTCCTTAAGCGGCTGAATCAGTTGTCACTGACTCAGCGTTTCAAAGCCCAGTCCTGCTGTGGCTTTGACTGCTTGGTTGTTTGACTGCTCTATTTGAGTTAGAGAGCGCTGGTTGCGCTGATATTTGAGCACCTCTTGTGATCTTTGCACTCGTGTTTTCCTCGTTGGTTTTGTATTGCACACATGTCTCTAGTCCGGTGCACTTTGCTAGATTGTTTTATGCACACATTTCTCTAGCCCTGTGCACTTCCTTGCTTGCTGTTTATGCACAAATGTCTCTAGTCCTATACGCTTCCTCACTTTATCCTCTCCTCTTCTTTCTGGTGTTTCGCCTCTAGGCACCTTGCTACCTCTTATATCTTTAGCGCTCTTATATTCTTTCTAGTTTTTCTTCAATGCGTGCGCGCTGGTTAATGCATACTGTTTGTCCTTCTTTGCATGCGTGCGCGCTGGTTAATGCATACTGTTTGTCCTTCTTTGCATGCGTGCGCGCTGGTTAATGCATACTGTTTGTCCTTCTTTGCATGCGTGCGCGCTGGTTAATGCATACTGTTTGTCCTTCTTTGCATGCGTGCGCGCTGGTTAATGCATACTGTTTGTCCTTCTTTGCATGCGTGCGCGTTGATTAATGCTTACTGTTTGTTTTCTTTTTCTTGCAGAAGCAGAGTCACGTTGCGGAAGACCAGCTGGCGTCTCGGAGCGCGGTGATGAATGGGGCCGAAGATCGGGACCTGCGATGACAGGAGCCGAGGATCCAGCTGCAGCCGCGTCGCAGATGAAACAGGAGCCGCGTTGCAGCTGGCATGCTGTGAAGCTGGAGCCGGTTAGGATGCGTACCGGTGAGCATTACGCTGCTTGGGCAGTGTAACGCGAAGCGAGGCTGCATGCTTGGTGTGGCCTTTTATAGCTTGCCCCACCCAGCCACGCCTAGTGACAGGCCTGCAACAGGAAAAAAATTCTAGTGGGGCTGATCCCCCTCCATATTGAAAGTACTGATTGGGATTTCTTGCAATGAGTTCTAATGGGTATGTGTCAAGTACCAGGTGCGCCAGGCTGCAGTCCAGCTGGGCGCTTTCTTAGTTGTATGTATCATGAGTGGAGTAGGTGATAGGGAATGATTGGGGTGTCCTAACCCAGTGGTTGTGACAGCACACACCCCTAAAGCCCCTCTCAAGGCAGACCTCCCCGGTCCTGGTTTGGTTGGGTAATCACAATGGAATTTTCGGGTTAGTCGTGGGACATGGACATTCTCACTGGGTTCCAAGGACCTGTCATGTGGACCATATACCTTTCATTAAATAATCGTAGATATCGGGGGTGTTTTTAATCAGTCTAGCTGAACTGGTTTTAGAAGGGAAACGTGGAACACTGGATGGATTTGTATATTGGCTGGTAGGGTTAGTTACATTGCGACTGGGTTGATTATTGCTTCTATGATGTATGGACCCAAATATCTGGGGCGAAAAGTCTTAGGTCCCTTTGTGGGGATATGTTTTGAGGCTAGCCACACGGCATCCCCGGTTTGGTAAAGGGGCGCAGCTTTACGATGCTGATCTGCAAATTTCTTATGCCTTTCTTTGGCTTTTGTCAATTGTTCGGTGGCTTCCTGGAGTATGCGATTGATTGTTGCATGTAGGGTCTTCACCGCAGGCATCTCCAATATTTCTGGGGGGGTCAAAGACAGAAGTTCTGGGGTGTCGTCCATAGAGGAGGTAGAATGGGCTCTGTCTTGTTGTGGAATGGTACAAATTGTTATATGCATATTCTGTGATACATAAAATATCCTTCCAAGTGCCTTCTGACTGGTGGAGTAGACATCTCAAATATTGCTTGAGAGTTTGGTTGGTGCGTTCCGTCTGGCCGTCAGTTTGAGGGTGGTGGCTAGTAGACATTCGTATGTCAAGTTGTGCTGATTCAATTTTTTTTTCTCCAAAACCTGGAGACAAACTGACTGCCACGGTCTGATACTAGGACTCAGGGGAACCCATGTAACCATACTATCTGTTCGAGGAAAACGTCTGCCAAGGTGGATGCTGTGGGTACCCTTTGACAGGTATGAAATGAGCCAATTTTGAGAATAGATCTACTACGACTATGGTCCTGTTGTAACCATTGCATGGTGGTAAATCGGTGATGAAGTCAAGTGATACCGTGTGCCATGGTGCAGGTGGAACTTCAAGTGGGCACAGAAGGCCCGCTGGTTTTTGCTTCTGGGACTTGTTTTGAGCGCATGTCCCACAGAACAGTATGAATTCAGCAACATCCTTCCGCCACGTCGGCCACCAGTAATGTCTCCTCACTTTAGCCAATGGTTAGGTCACTCTGGGATGTCCTTCAAGCAACATATTGTGGTAACTGGTAATGACTGCCTTCCGTTGATCTTCGGTTGGAAGGACTAGGCGCCCCATGTAATATGGTAAGCCGTCCTTCAGTGTGTGTTGAGTACTTTTGGTGGTCCAGGTTCGCAGAATGTCTGGACTCAAGTGGCGCCGTATCTCCGCCTTTAGATCTTCTAGAGGAGTGGTTGTTGTTGTGGATCCTATGAGCCGGCTTTCTGGTATGATGGCTACTGGTTCAGGCGTTCCATATGTGTCTTCTCCTTTGCCTAAATGGGACAAGGCATCGACTTTGCCGTTACGAACTCCTGGATGATACGCAATCACATAGTCATATTCTATGAAAAAAAAGGCCCACCTCAACTGATGGGATGATTGGGCTTGATCAGTGATGACTGTAACTGTGTGCCGAACGCCCAGGAGATAATGTTTCCATTCTTTGAAAGCTGCTTTGATTGCAAGGAGTTCCTTGTCTGCAATGGCGTAGTTTGCCTCAGCCGGCGAGAACTTCCTTGACCAGAACGCCACTGGATGTAGTTGACCGGATTCAGGATTCCTCTGTGACAGGACCGCTCCCATGGCAATGTTGGCGGCATCAGTCTCTACCACGTACGGGAGGTCGGGTTTTGGGTGCTGCAACACTGGAGCTGAAGTAAACTTCTGTTTTAGAGTCTGGAAGGCCTCTTCTGCATCTAGAGTCCATTTAAAATGCTTGTTTTTGCGTAACAATGAGGTGATTGGATGGACGATCTGAGAGAAGTCAGGGAGGAAGCAGCGATAAAAATGTGCGACCCCTAGAAAACTTTGTACTCCCTTAACAGAACTCAGTGATGGCCATTTAAGGATGGCGTCCAATTTTCGATTATCCATTCGAATACCATGAGGGGTGAGGATGAATCCCAAGAACTCAACTTCGGTGACATGGAAGGAGCATTTTTCTAGGTTGGCATAGAGCTGGTGCTGCCTGAGTCTCTCAAGAACAGCACGTACATGATCAATATGTTCTTTCTCTGTAGTGGAGTATACCAGAATGTCGTCAATGTATACCATTGCTCAGATGTCTAACAGATCTCGTAACACATCGTTCATAAAGCATTGGAATGCGGTCGGGACATTACAAAGTCCAAAGGGCATCACTTGATATTCGTAGAGGCCGAATTTGGTGCAAAACGCTGTTTTCCATTCATCGCCACTTTTTACTCTTGCCAAGTGATATGCCCCTCTCATGTCCAGTTTGGTGTAAATTTTCGCATCCTTCACCTGTTCCAGGAGCTCTGGGATGAGTGGCAAGGGATACTGATTCTTTACCGTGATTTGGTTCAGCTGATGGTAATCGATGCAAGCCCTCAGGTCTCCCTCCTTCTTGGGGACAAAGAAGAGGGGAGAGGCAGCTGGAGATTTGGACGGTTGGATGAACCCGTTCGTCAGGTATTGGTCGAGGTAGGATTTCAAATAGGCGTTTTCTTGTTCCGTTAGTGCATAAATACGGGTAAATGGAACTTGAGCACATGGCACAAGGTCTATTTGGCATTCATATGCCCGATGTGGAGGCAGGGTGTTTGCCTGTTCTTTCTGGAATACGTCTTGATAGTCCATGTACGCAGGAGGTAGCTTGCCAATCATGCCCAACACTGACCCTTCCTTGGGCATGGTATGCACTTGTTTTTCTAGAGAACGTCTGGCCAGGTAGCAGGAACGGGTGCATTCATCGGAGAAGGTTAGCACTCTAGCTCGCCAGTCAATTAGTGGGTTGTGAACCCCCAACCAAGGAATCCCCAAAATCAATTGGAATTGGGGAGCACTTCTAACTTCGAAGGAACTCTCTTCCCTATGGCCATCCTGATAGAGGAGTGTTACTTTTTCTGTGCAGTGGGTCATGGGTCCCGAAGACAATTGGGTTCCATCCACAGCTGTAACGTTCTCTGTTGTAGGTTTTGGGCGCATGGGAAGACCAATCCTTTTTGCCAGATCATGGTCCATATAGTTGCCGATGGCACCTCTATCTATGTATGCTTCTAGGACATGCATCCGAGACGGAGGCTGATGGCAAAGCAGGATCACCCGAATGACGAAATGCGAGGTCTGTGGTTCCTTCTCCGTGCTCGACAAGTGGACCCCTAGGCTTGATGGGTGTCAGAGTTTTCCGAATCGGGTCCGGTGTCTTCACTGTGGTTGACAATGCCTATGGCGCGTCGAGGTGGTTTCACGGGGCAATCACGCAGGAAATGCCCCACCTTACCGCAATACAAACACAATTGTTGTTGTCTCCTCTTCTCTCTTTCAGCTTTGGTAAGTGGGCTCCGTAGTCCTCTGATCTGCATGGGTTCTGGCGGACTCTCTGGTTGTCGTGGTTGCTTTTCTCCAATTTGACAGAGTTGGTTTTCTTTGGGATGAACAAACATAGGCCTCTCCTCCATCCGAGCACGGTCCTGGAGCCTGTGATCAAACTGTACGACCAGGTCAATAAACTCTGTGCACAACCTTCTGGGGGATTCACAACCTGGGCCAGAACATCCTTGAGTTCACTCTGTAAACCCCTGTGAACTAGAGTAGTACTTTTTTTCTCCAGCCAGTTAGTCTCTGCATCCAGCCTATTGAACGTGGCTATGTATGTGAGTAAATCCTGACTACCCTGCCGAAGGCCGAGTAGTTCATTGTCCAGAGCTTGGCCCTTGGAGTGACAAGCGAATAGTTTCTCTAGTTCCCATTGGAAGCCTGTGAAATTACGCAACAAGAGGTCATCCCGATTCACCAGAGGAATCGACCAGTCCGCTGCGCTCCCCCCCAGATATGACAGCACAAAAGCAACTCTGGACTGACCATTGGGAAACACCCTGGGTCTACACAAGAAATGGAGATGGCACTGATTCATGAAAATAGCGTATTTGTTTGGGTCCCCTAAGAAGCGCTCGGGTGGTGCCAAGGGAACTGCTCCTGGGAAGACCACTTGTAGTGGTGACGTCGAAGAAGGCGATGCCGGAGGAGGGTTACTTGGTAAAGGGGCTTGACTAGCCTGATTCTGGAGTACCTGCCGAGCTAATTCATCAGTTCGATTCCTGTTTACTATCAGTTCCCTTCGTAAGGGGTTTGTTTCTTGTCGGGTGGCATGCACTTCAGCACGCAATTCCCCTAACAGCTGAGCTAACTGATCGGTCTCCGAGGTGTCCATGATGCTCAGGCAGAGATTTCAAAAAGGGCTTCGCGTTCTGTTACACTCATCTTAGCTCTGCAGGAGCCGCTGGATCCTCTTCACCACTGCTGGACGTGTCTGGACCCTTGATTGGTTCTGAATGCTGTCAGTGCGTGATTGCTCCTAAGAGAATGGGATAATGGAAGAGGTGTTATGGATCTGATGACCCAGAACTGTATGTCCCCGACCTCCTCCCGTGGCTGCTCTGTGCCCCCAGAAATACATGCTCACCATATGTTAATGGATGGTTGGCTGTCCATCCTGCCGTATCCTGAGCAGGGGCGTGTGTCCTTAAGCGGCTGAATCCAGTTACGTCACTGACTCAGCGTTTCAAAGCCCAGTCCTGCTGTGGCTTTGGCTGCTTGGTTGTTTGACTTCTCTATTTGAGTTAGAGCGTGCTGGTTGCGCTGATATTTGAGCACCTCTTGCAGTCTTTGCACTTGTGTTTTCCTTGTTGGTTTCATATTGCACAAACGTGCAACCCCGGAAGCATTTACTGCTGAATAACTGTCTTGCATTTATGTTTGTGCATTGGCATGTTAATGTTCTTTTATGAGTAGTTTGAACTTTTTTCTATGTTTGTATCTTTTTGTTCTTCCTTGTTTTGCTAATAGGTCTGCCAAATAACAGGTAGGTGTTACCGCCCCAAAAAAACTAAAACTAAAAAATACTATGGGGAAGCAAATCTGCACTTACTTGATTTTAGCTAAATAAATAAGCTAAAAATCACTGTATATGTGTGTCTTTTTGCTCCCTTCTCAATTGAGCGAAAGTATGCAGCTCTACTGATACTTAGCATGTTAAATGGGAAAATCTTTGCAGTAAATGTGTATGCAAAGCAACACAAACTTTTGTGGTAGGACGCCACCCTCCTGTTCCAATAGTTTATAGCTCTCAAGTCCTTCCACATTCCTTGAGCAGTCCCTTTTTGTTACCCGATCCGTTGATAGAGCCAATGCCGCTCACTGGAAGGGTGACATTGTGGCATGATACTAGCATGATACCAGACAATTAAAACATTGAGCTGGAAGGTTTCCAGGGCCATCTTGAGATGCTATTCGCGCTGTAAGAAAATATCTAAGGAACAAAGCTGACACAATCCAGACTGGAAATAAATGTAGATCATAGCACAGTCAGTATTCTGGATGTCAAAGACTCAGGATTGTGCTTGCCACTACCACTCTTTGAGATCAAACTGGGTGTGAGCTGAATCCATCTGCAACATAAGATCTTGTGACATATTGAACTGGGCGGTAGGGTGTATGTACTGTTTTAACAGGTATGGGTACTAGTATGACCCACATTGAACTCATAGGTGAGCTGAGATATGTTTGAAAAATTAGAACCAGTTCTGAGAGGTTTTTTAGTTTTAGACATAGGATTCTTCCCATTGCACTGTTGGTCCCATTACTACTGCCCAAGCAAGATAGATCTTGTGCTCTGTTTTACCACTGGCAGCAGAGAAGTCAAGAAGAATTTGGACTGTCTTCTGGTCGCCATCCCTGAGGTGAGGAAGTTTACATGGATGCCTCCGGGCCTGCACTCTCCGCATGGCTACTGCACTTGGTCACTGACCCATGAGAATGTCATCTCTCAGCACTTACCCAGTTCTCTGACTAATGGAGTGCACTTGGATTTCTCCCACCCCCGTGCACTTGTCCCCCCTCTTCGTGTACTGTTTGCGTACTTGCATGATCTGAATGTACCATGCCTTGAAGATCGTCTATCTATCTCCCTGTCTCCAACCCTTGCATGGTGGCACCTCAATGCACTTGGAAAAGCTGCAGAACCGTTGTCAGACCTATTTGTTGTTATCTACACTGTTAATTGTATTTTTTGCACTTATTCTGCCAGCACAGAGTTGTATCATTCAGCAATTCAAGGTCTCTGAATTACTGTTGTTTTTTCCCCTTGTTCCCTCCCTCCTTGAGCGCTTTGAAACACTTGCCTTGTGTATAGGCGCTTTACAAATAAACATTACCATACCATACTATGTCTGTCAATACAGACACAGGCCCTCATTACGACCCTGGCAGAAAGGGGTTTACGCCGGCGTAAAGCATGGCGTACCTTTCCGCCTGACTACGAGTTCCCGTAGCGCCATGGTGATTTTTACGCCTGCTTTTTGCAGGCGGAAAAATCCATGGCGCTACGGGACTTGTTGTTAATTACGCCACCGTAATTTACGGTGGCGTAATTAACGCCTTCCCCACTCCCATTATACCCTATGGGGCAAAAATGGGAATGGGGAAGGGTAAATGGGGATTGGGGACTTACCGCCCCGCCAAGGTCGGAATGGGGCGGTAAGTCCGCCAACCACCATGGCGGAGTTGGCAGCTTAGCGCCATGGACCATGGTGCAAATTGCACCATGGATCTCCGCCAGGGTCGTAATGAGGGCCACAGTATTACACGAGGGGATGCAACCCAAAAGAGGGTCATGTAAGGTGTATTGACCATCCCAGTATTCTGCAAGGTGTTTGGTCACCCAAGATCTTTCTTGGGAAGGGAAGGTTTAATATCAGGCAACAGTCTGCCAATTCTTTCATGCCAGTCCAATCATTTTTCATAACAGCTGTTTGTTCACCTTCAAATGGGTTGATGAGTTTGATAGCAGCAAGGAGGTGGGGTTCCTGTAGGGGAAAGACGTAGTTGGAAGATTACTGCTTTCATTTTGATAGATCTTTTAAATGTTTGAAGGAAAGTCTGCATGCTTTGTTGGTGTTCATCAGGTGCAATAGGCTCATTCAGACAGAGAACCACATATCATTGTTCAGCTCATTGGAGGTTGAATGCTGAAAGGCTCTGAGGATGCTGAGTTATTCATCCGCACTGTCGGCTACATACAGTAATGTAAGATTCTCGCTAAGTTACTCACAGGAGAAGGCATTGGGCAACAGAAGGGTATTCTGTATACCACACCGCTATATATCACAGGAATTATATTTTCAGTCAGAACCTGGTATGATCCGGATAACCTGGTAAACCAAGTAATTTCAATTCATGTAGGGCACAGTGCCCTCAATTGTGATGGCATATTAAATCTTCATAAATCAGCGCAGGGTGATAGTGTACATCTTTTTTTATTGTTATTAATTGCTACCATCATATATAGTCTCATTATGTGTCTACTGTCTACCCGCTACCCCACTCCCCTACCTCGAGCCTACCTCACATCATCACCTTCTCACCTTTGTTCTGGTGCCACCCCTTCTTCTACTTCATCTGAGGAGTCATCTTCTTCCAGGCCAGTCTGAGCCGGCTCTGACAACGTAGCTACTAAGTTCCTCCACATTGTCAGTGTCTCAGCTTCTTCATCTCCCCCTCTATGAACTGCCCCCCCCGCCCCACACCACTGTTTCCGCATCAGTCCATTTCAGGAGGTCGTGTCACCAGACTTCCACGCTGGGTCCACTACTTGCTTTCCCGCTTTAATCCATTATCGTGCCAGGGTCCACTTGGGCACAGGGACTGAGCTATTCACTGTCACCTGCAGCAGATTCTGCAGTTAAAATGGTCACGATCTTGACAAGAGCAGAGTGTTCGCAGTCTAAATGCCCTTATTCCTTCACATATTACAGTGAGCAACCTATTTCATGCTCTTACGGCCTCTATAACCTTTCTCTTGCTCTATTGACAAGCTTGAACATGTCGTGACAGCCTCACAGATCATCCAGGCAGCGAGTTCTAACAACCTCTGGCTTGAATTAACACTTGCTTCCTTTTAATTGCAGTCTAACTCTTTTTAGGTTATCATCTGTTGACAGCATTGTTTCCCAATGTCTGCCTTTCTCCCCTATAGGTCTAGCCTTGCCTTGTGTAGACAAGAGACGTCTGTATAATATAGTGGAGAGGGTTAGAACTGGAGTCGCATACACTTCTGCATCAACCCACATGGAGTGCAAACGCCTGTTGTGAGGTCCTAATTTCAGATTCTGACCATAATAAGGTGTGTTACCTTCCTGTCGTTTACATTGGTTAATAGTGCCACAATGAGGAGATTAAGAGGGGAATGGCTTCCAAGTCATATATCAAGGATTTGAAAGGAATCTAAAGTTAATGTGTGGCTTGCTTTTTGTGTATGGGCACCTTCACATGTTTGAAAAACACTGTCACCTCCATATTTACAGCAAAACAAAAGGGGGTAGCTGGAAGGTTTAGCATCAAACTCAACCTCTCGCTCCGCTCTGGGCAACCCTCCAGACCATCGTTCTTTATCCTGGTAAGCTATTACAGAAAGAGGAAAGCCCATGTGCAAATCAGGCTTGGTACCACCACAAAAGGGGCAGTCCAGCTTGAACTGCTAGGTCACATCCCTTCTGCTCGAGACCACAAGCTCCCCAGACATAATTCAGCCTCATTGGGCATCATCAGAGAGGAGTAGCTTGGGTATTTATGGCCAGCAGTCTCAATACCCACGTATGGGCATAACCGCCCCACTCGGGGTGACTATATCAAAACAGAAGGTGATGGCTGAAAGGTTTATAATCAATCTCATCCTCTGGCACAGCTCCAGGCAACCCCCCAAACCATTGTTCTTTAGCCTGCAAGCCATTACCTCCATATTTACAGCCACTTCTACCACTTGATTATTTTTTTGTCATCTGCTCACAGATTGAAGTCTCCTTTCAATCAGGAGATTCTAGGAGCACATGTTTTCAGAGTGGCCTTCAGGGTGTCCAGCTTGACTGGGTGGTGGTGTGACACAGGAGCCCCTATTCAATGGTAATAGGGAGCTCCCTTTTTGGCCAAATTCTCATTTGATTGTGTAGTGCATAATAGTGCTGGCTCTTTGAAACTTTTGGGCTAACTTAGTTTTTAAAGACAATGTATTCTGCATTGAAATGTCCCTTGGATCTCTTGTTCAGCAGTAGCCACTTTGAGGGTTATATGCTGTGGGTTTTGATAGTGGAGCATTTAATGGGATTGGGAATCAGTGGTGTTCATTCATTATGGGCTTGTTGTAGTATGCTTTCAGGTTGGATATTGCCTGATGGGATGGGATGAATTGTGTTGCAAGGTTTCACAATGTGGTCTTCACCCACTGGCTGTATAGTTGAATAGTTGTTAGGGATCCAGTGAGGGGGCTCCAATATGCTAATTCTCATCTTTCAGGTGCTGCTGAAATTGTCACTACATTTCCAATACACAGGGTGGGCCATAGTGTTTCTTGAGCCAGGAGAGGCCATCTTCAGTGTTCTGTTGTGAAGGAAAGTGCTGTCTCTTTCTATGGGTCTTGAATACTCCTGCTTGGGGATCCCTAATGGTGCTTGGATAGCTCTGGGTGGATAGGATGTGCTGCAGTTGCGAGTATCATTCTCCATGGTCACCGAATTGGGGGCTGCCTGTATTTGCGGTATGTCCATCCGCTTGAATCCTGCAAACATTTACAGTCTTGCTTCATTCAGTTTGCTCAGTCTGTGGCTCTAGTGTAGTCACTAAACGAATATTGTGGGACCGAAAGGAAGTGGCGGAAGGCAATTGTGGACCATGACGTTTAGTTCTCATGGCGTCTTGGATGACAGGGTGATTGTGGACTGGCACCTGCATTTTTATTTCCAGCTTTCAGTGCTGTATAGAATAGAGGATTTGTGGTAATTAGGTTTACTCATCAATGCCATGTGTAGTCTGAGATTAGGGGGTTGTGCCTATCAAGGATCACTCTCCCTACACTCAACTTTGCTGTATTCTAGAAGGTGTGCATATGATAAAGCATATGGCAGCTGCATATTCCTGCCTTGCCAAGGATGTTACTCTTTCCTGTGGTTTGCATTGTCTAATGCCTGCATATATCAGAGGTTACCAACCTCTCACAGATACACATGGAAAGCTCGCAAAATGGCCCCACTGCCGTTAGCATAATCATGGGCCTAAGCGTCTAGCTTTACCATCTTTCATATGCATTTTTACACCCAGGAAGTTGTGAACTTCACCCAAAGAGACCAATATTCCACCTCCAGATCCCTTGCCATATTGTCCTTTGCAATAGGACATTCCAGGATCCCCAGTCTCCTCCATCTTGAAAGAAAGGAAAGTGGAGGCTAATCCAAAACATTGCGGTCATACAATCTGCTATCAAGAAAGAATGAAAAATCAACGTACATTCGAGGGAGCTATGGTTTGAAGTCAAAGCTTCCCCCTCTCTCTTCTAGGGAGCGGGAGAGGTAAAGTCAAGCATTCATCGATCAGGCATATCACTTTAAGCCAATATTTGTTTGGAGCAGGACAGAAAAGGAAGTAGCTGTTCCAAATATTGCACACACACTCTCCCACTTCAATAGGGCCTTTATGATCATATCCAGTGTCCAATATAGCTGATTGAGCAGGTATTAATGGTGCTTTGACATGTTGGCTGGGAGGACAACCTTGAATAGCATATTCAGTAACTCAAACCATAGACCCCCATCTAGATTGTCTTTGACTCACCATTTTGACACCATCAGCATCTTGAGCATATGGCTCTTGGAACATGCATCTGTTGCTGGATGGGATTACACCAGAATAATTCTGAGTCCAAATAACCAAACAAACTCAAGAAGATAGCAAATTGCTGTTGTATTAGCAATTATATAAAACAGGGAGTTTACAACGAACATCAACGGAAGTACGCTCATTCTCAGTGATTTCCACAAACGATACAATTATAGACTTCTTTATACGTGGCAATAGTAAAAAAACCTATGATAAGATCTAAGTTTGTTATTGGCTGTCAAACATCAAGCGGACAATTTATGCCTACCTCTTCATACGTGTCATTTAAGAAAAATAAGTTACACAGTGTTCCATTGGTTTCTCAAGCTATAAGGTCCTTTGTTATATGGACTAATATTTTTAACAATTATTATTAATTTATTGGTTTATAACAAACCTTTCAACAAGAGTTAAACATTATACATCTTATGTCATGCATCCATACAAAGAGAAAACAAACAGGATCAGGAGCAGTGAAAGCACAATATCATCTCGTTTCAAGGTGGCCACGCTTCTGAAAGTGATAGTCCAAACAAAATTAGTACACACCCTCAATCGGTACTTTTAGCCATTAGCCAGAAGTGTCTTTTTCGTGCATCTGCAGGGCTTCTTCCAAAAATGTCATTGATGCCAGGAATTGTATTTGGACTAATACGCTTGTGCCATGTCTGGAACATCTGGTTCAATCAGCATGGCATAAGCCAAGAGCCTGGTGCAAGTAGATAGGACATGAAGCTGCCCTACCATCCAATTAGCTCAACATGTTTCATCAAGCAAGCCTTCTGCCATGAAATTCTCTTTGTACTTGGCCTTGGAGAGTATTCTTGTCCTAGGAATGCAGCGGGAGTGAGGGCACTCTCTATCATGTCTGGAACTCCAAGTTCAAGCCCTATTTTAAGCCTCGACTCACGTGACAAGAGACCACGATTCTGTTCATTCTGCAAGCTTTTAGATGTTTTAATGACTTAAGACTTGGCATCTTCTGTGTTTTATCTTGCACCTTAACATGAGAGGATTCATCCTGGGCACACATGTTCCTCTTCAGTGTAGATAGCTGACCTCGACTTCTCAGTTCTAGACTTCAGGCCAGACAGCCTCCCGACGGAGCTCCGACAACCTGCTATTCTACTGCAACATAGCCTTTCATTTTCTCTTCATGATTCTTTTCCTTAATTATTTCATGATACCAATGTCTGGTTTCTGTACAATGGTGGCTTTGGCAGCATCCATTCGCTGCTTATAGCTAGCCTATACAATGACTTGATGCATCTTACTTTTCAGTGTATGTACCTTCATTATACCTCTGACTTCTGCAGCACTTTTTACTGTGCAATGTTCTTCTTTTACACGTTCAAGGTTCACTTGATTCTTTACTTCATCATTTCTCCTCTAGGATTCATACATTGTATTTATTCAGTATTTCTTATGACGTCATCAGTCAATTTTCTTAGCTCTTTCTCATATTCCTTCAGGAATCTCCTCCTGCAGTTTGTCATTGACTCGAGGGTACATTTGATATGGTTGTCTAAATGGATACCATCTTCTCAAATACTTGCTGCAATATTGGTACAATAGCTGGTGCTAGACAGGGCACAGTCTCATATCTCCAATACAGAGGATTTAGGGGGAAGGATCTCCTGTGGATGTGTACATCTGCTCCTCTACAATCTCATCCACACACAAGAAGTTGCCAACAACTTGATACTAATTGCAAAATTCCTCTCATTGAAATTGTATCCAGATGCCCTGCCTGTCTCAATAAAAGGTCTTTCATCATTTTCTTTGGGAATGCATAATGTTCCATTTGCAAGTACTTGAAATCAGTCAAATTCAGAATGATAACTTGTTCAATTTGTTATATGAATGTATCTTTGCATTGAAGGACAAGTCCAACCAGTTCTGGAGTCCACTCAACCTTCATATAAGAGACAGCTGAGGAAGTTGTCCAACTTGTTCTTGGGTCCCAATGGATCTACTTAACCACTTCCATCCTGAAGAGTTGTTCTCACTGGTTTTAAACTTATTTTCTTAAGAAACACAGAATGGCAAAACTCAAAGCCATTTCTTTAATCAGGAAATTCTGCAACATGCCCTAGTGCAATCCTTAAACATTGAAGTTCTGCTATTAGGAAAACCTGAAGTCTGGCCTTCAACTGAGGGGCACCAAGTGAAATCCTGGTGTACCAATCCCCTTCCTCCTTGATATAGCTCTGCCACTACCATGGAAACCTGGGTGTTCTAAATTGCCAAACAAATGACTTGACCAGATCCTGATTGAACTTTCGATATCTCTGTGGGCTGTGGCTCAGCAGAAAGGAATCTATGACACTGCAAAATGATTTTCTTTGCTAGGCCTCCTGTACAAATGGTCACCAACCACAGACAATGTTCCTCAACTCACATAGGGCCTACATAAGTTGTTCTAAACTATCTTTCATGTGTCACTTTATGGCACTACTCCTAAAAACCTGTCCAACTCCCCGCTTGTAAAATATGCATTGGCCTCTGCTCCGTAGAGTATGGTCACTCGTTGGCTCTGTGCTACTTCAAGGAACTTCTATTGCAGCTACGGGGCAGTGAAATGTTGCCTTATATGGATGACGTGCTATCTGCGGCCCAAGGCAAATAGTCCAGTTTGATGCCAGTGCTCTCAGGCCACAGCCTCTATTCAAAAGCTTGGTTTCCCAATCGATTGCGAGACACCATCACTGGCCCCTTGCAGACAAGTTAACATTGATATACTGCTATTTTGGCCACTATTTTAACTTGACAACTGATACCTCTACTCACCTATACTATTGCTGATTTCTATTTTCTTCAGACTGATTCTCCTACCCGACATTAGGTCTGCATTCAGATATCAACTTGGTGCTGTGGAAAAACTGTATCTATAGGATATATAACCTATGTGACACTATTTCTTTTTAAAATGGGTTTTTATATTGCCCTTCAGGTCAGATTCAGACTTGAAGCACAGGACCGGGTATCGAACCCATGCAGCACAACACTGTCGATTTTCTAAGACAAGCGTGTGGACCCAGAGCTATTATCTTCCCAGATTGACCATGAAATGACTCTTTTCTCTTTATGTTATATGATATTCATTTATTTTAGGTTTTGCCAGTTTCCCAGATCTTTGTCCAACAAGTGTTCTTGTCGGAGCATGTGAAACAGCAATAGAGTATACAAGTGTATCACTGAGCATGATGGGCTAACATTCTGCTAGTAAGTACTTGTGAGCTAGTTTGTGTAATGTTCTTTGATATAAAATTTGTTCACAAGATTTGCAGGCTACTAAAAGGCTTCCTGGTAAATCCATTTGAGTTTCCAGAATGGCTAACATATATATGGAAACAAACTTCCTGCACCCCTCTCCACTGGATTCTCAGGGTTCTCATACCTCTGGATTCTTGGGCCTCATCACAAGTTGGGCGGGCCGGTAAAAATGTGGTGGTAACACCATTACCACTGCATTATCGATCTGCCCAACTATGAGTTGGGTGGAAAGTTGGCAGATTCACCCCCACCTCACAGCTGGAGGTAAATCTGTCGACTTTCCACCCATTTTCAGCGCAATTATAGCACCATGGTAATTTCACCAAAAATGCCCTATTGGGTCCAGCTACCCCACCAGGACTTACTGCCCCACCACAACTCGGGATCCGGCGCTAATAGTGCCAGACCAAGATGCAGTAACGCTATTTGCATTGGGAGGTATCCCGGCGAATTTACTTCCGGGATACCACCCACACATGATGAGGCCCAGTCTGCAATTGAAGAGGTTCCCATAACTATCTTCTCTGGTCTTTGCAAGGCCTCCTTGATTTTGGGTCTCAATCCCAGGTTGAAAGAAAATCCTGCACCCTTATTTTCTAATCTTCCCTGGGGTCCTTCCCCATGCCTCCTCTGTGGTTCCTTCAGCAGGTATTAACTGGCTGAAGAAAAAAAATTTGATGTTGCCACCCAGGAGGCCAGATCTGGGTGGTAGCTAGGTTTGTACATCCCTGTCAAGTAATTGCCTTAGGGTCCTTACTCCTACGCTCGTCACCTCCCCTGTACTCCTGTTCTTATCCTTCTCTGCCCCACGGTCATGCAATAGGCTCATTTCTTTCGTACTCCTGCCATCTACTTCATCCCTTCTGATCAGGGCCTCATCCCTAACCTGTACCTTGAACCAAGCATGCTCTCTTGAACCTTCCTAGTTGGACTGGCAGAGTTCCCACTCTTGCCTACCTGGGGTTCTTCTACCATCTCCTCCTGATCTCCAACCACCATATCCTTGCCTCTGGGATCATTCTACGTTTTCCCTCCTGATCTATACCATTCACCTCCTGATACCTTGTCTCCTGATGTTCTTCTCCCACCTCATCCAAGTCTCTCTCAAACTCCTTCTGGTGTTTTTCTCTACCAATTTAAGTTCCTCTCCACTGCCTCCTGATGTTCCTATATCACCTGACCCAAGTCTCTCTCCACATTCTCCATTCGTATGTCACACTTTACACTCGAATATGCTTATACACAATCCTTACTTTCCCCCTAACCTCCTCACACTCTTGCTGCCAGCATCTTCATTGAACACCCACATTGTCTGATTAAACCGTTAGGCTTATAAAGCCCTGTGCCCCTTCCCAGGGGGCTGGGCCCCTTGAGAAGGTCTGCAACTATGTTGACAAAGGAGTGGCTCCCTGTATTGCCCTTGGATGGATAAGGGCTGTGTCTGTCCAGTCAAACTTTGAACCATTCACATCATAGGCACTAGTGCTGGATAAGCCTGACGCTTGCCAAATTCACACATGGGACCAAACTTTGCATTTGGAGTTCAACCACACTGCAAGTTCACGCAAGCTTTGCTGGTGCTTCCACATCATGCCCGAATTAGCATGTGAGTTTGTTGAAGTGGGACAATAAGAACCACTGAAGCACTCAGGAAGATTCAGCAGGCCAATCTGAGCCCTAAATCATTAGGGAGGTTCAGAAGACATATAAAATGCTCAGTTCACTTCCTGATTCTCTGTGGGTTATGCTTGGCGGTTGGAGAGAAAGGGTCATTGCTGATCCCCACCAGGAGGGACCAGAAGACCTTATGCTTTAGCCATTCCAAACAACTGTGTGTGCCGTTCAGCCATTTGACTCCCTATTTGAGACATTTTGTTTATTGTACTAGTTTTTGGAGTGATTTACCCCCACATCTTTACTCCCCCATTGAAGCTCTTTGTGCAACCCTTTGTAAAAACATTCATAACATCTTTTCACTTAACCCCCCTCCCCGCTCCCCACAAGTAACATTTGCTTTTCACGTCTTCCCAAAAGCGATTTGTGTGAGAGTTTCTTTACAGATGTTTTGTGTGAAGGTGATACTTGATTTGCTTGGTAGCATTTCATCTTCTGAGGAGGAGGTGGTTACTGGGACAGATGTGGTCAGATAATATGTACAGCCCTGCCACCCTGATACCTTGTCTCAAGACTTAGATGTGATTGGCTTAAGGGATGATGAAGGTGCCAGAGGTGATATAATTTTGTGAAATGATGCAGAGCAGACAAACATGAAATGCAAACAGTGTGAGGAGGTAGTGAAACTTATGAAGGCTCACAGTAGCATGGAGTTGTTTGGGAAGCACCTTCAAGTGATGAAGTCAAGGTGGGGAGAGTGGCAGCACATTTGTTGGAGGAGATGTGTCTGTGTGGCAGTAGGAGATGGCAGCAGCAGTTGATGAGCAGGTGCGGAATAAGACTGAACGGCAAAGACAAAAGGAGCAGGAAGAAAATGACACAGGTGTGGTGCAGGAAAAGAAGATGAAATGGCAGCAGGTGAGGCAGTAGCAGGATATAGAAGACGAGCAAGCCAAGGCATGGCATGAGGAGCAGGAGATGAAAGGGCAACATAGTGTGGGACACAAGGAGACATATGCAGTTAAAGAGAAGGATGTGATTGAGGTGCAGGGGAGGCAGCAGGAGGTGGATGAGGAGGAAGGAGAAAGCTCTCAAGGTGAGGACTGAAGAAAGGAGGATGGGGACCCAGGAGGTGGAACATGAAGAGTTGGATGCAGGGCCAGGAGGGGGCAGGGTAGAACATAAGAATTCATGGAATTAGGAGGTGGTGCAGAAAGGGAATTTTAGGATGGGAAAGGACGGGAAAGAGGATATGGTGGGGAAGGATCCTAAATTGGTTGATGCTGGTGGCTCCCTTCTTGCAGATGGGAACGTGAAGGTTAAAAGGGAGGGACAAAAAGATGTACCTGCTGCATACCTGTCTAAAACATGCTCCTCCTGGGCGTGGCAGCACTCCCCAATGCCCAAGGGCTCTGCAAAACATGTTTGAGGCAAGGCAAGAAGAAGGAGTGGTACACATTGATCCTGACTGCAATTCATAACCAGGCTTGGTGGCAGCATTAAGCAACCTATATGTCACACATTGCATTCACCAAGCCCACCTCTATAGTACTGTTCAGTGCTGTGGAGGACCCATCTGCAAGATGCTAGCCCTCCCTCCCCCACCTTGTCAGCAAGCACTGAAGCATGAGAATTCATCACACCCACAACCTTTGACACATGCTTCAGGGGCACTGGCATCACATACAAGGCCTGTTTTGATTCAATGCTCCACCCACGGTGTCTGTATAAATGATAACCTGTTCTGGCATGAATATACACATTGACTGCAATGCAGGTTTGTGGGTATCTGGAGAGCTTGAGGAATTGGTAGTCGAAAGATCTGGGGATGGTCCTCTGAGGGATCATTGCTCAAATATTACCATTAAAGTGAGCAAAATAGGGGAAAGGTTGGCTGTGAATCTATAATAAATTTGGAAGAAGGCAACTGTCATGTATTAAGGAAATTCAGAAAAACATTTGCATTTAAAGCTGTCTCATAAAAGGGTGGGAAAATAAATCATTCACAGTGGCTGCTACTGCCAGGAGGGACACCCAGAGAAATAATTGTGTTAGCGCTATTAAATACCAGTGAGAACCATGGAAAGGTTTACCTTTAAAGATATTAAATAGGAGTGAGACTGTGATCTTGCCATCTGGCAAGGATGTGACAGCCCAGGCATTTTTCATTTCTGTTACTTAATACAATGATGTGGGTAATTCCATCTCTGAAAGGAAAATCTGCTGATCAGATTTCCCTTTCATAATCTCCATGCCAAAAGGATACTGTGTACTTGTGCCTTGTTGCATTAGTATCATGATGTGCAGTGCCTGCTCCACCAGTGGCCGTCAGTAGGTTCAGAGGTCACAGGTCCCCATTTGATAGCGCAGTGACAGCCACATCTTTCAAAAGCAGAGGCTCCATTTAAGATATGCACCCTGTACCCAAACTATGATGATCATAAGTAGCCCATGCTGGTGGCAGGGTAAACTCTAAAATAAACCATGTCTGAGTTAAGGCCTGGTGCATGGCCCTACCTATAGTAAATGCATCCAGATTTGGTATCACATATGTGTCATCTCCTGTGAGCCACCTCAACTCTGGAATGTGATGTGTATTCTGGCCAGACAGGCCCATCCTACCAAAGTGACTTGACAGGAACCTGAATGGCCATGCCTTCTCTTTGATCTCGTTGTGAGGGTAGGCAACGCCCTCCTTCAGAGACTGCCATAAAATAGGCTGCTGCCCTGGGACCAGGCAGCAAAGGAGCACACCCATTCAGAGGGAATAGCCTCAGACAGGGTGCAGCACTTCTAAGGGCCTTTGATCTTAGTGAGAAGGGAAGGGATTGTGGTTACTGTAGACAGGAGAGCTCTGTGCTGTTGTTGAAGACCTTCTACCATCTTGTTTCTGTCTGCCTCTCTCTCTCCTTCCTGTCATCTCCACTTCCTCTAGAGCAAAGCACCTTGGGTGTGATTTCAGAAGGGCAAGGTTCACTTATTTTAAGAATTGGGATTGAACCACTAAGACAGCTTTAGCGCAATCACCTGTGTGATTTAACCTTAAACAGGAGGGGTCTCATACCACTTCTTTGAATAAGCTTTGAATGATCTGTTGGACTTCAACCCTTGAAGAATATTTCTTTGGACCCTGCTCGGAGAGTAGGTCTTTCCAAAGTCCTACAGTTGTAGGTTGAATACAGGTGTTCCAGGGCAGAGGCACTCTTTCCCCTAACCAGCCCTAGTGACTTTTGGAGATGAACTTCCTCCCTGCAAGCCATAGCAGTAGCCCGGACCACATCATGTTGAAGAGGACCCCTGCAGTTGTGTGCCAGCCTCTACCATGTTTGGGAGCATGGGAAAAGACTCATCTTGTCCTTGAGTCTCTGGATTGGTACTCAAAGCAACTAGAGAGCAAAAAAAGCAGGGATCCTGGTGTTTTTTGCCATTGAAGTCCTTGGAGACTTGTTTCAAGAACCGTTCGACACATTTGAACCACAAGGACCCTCCTGTTTTGCCTTTTGCACTCTACTAAGCTTCGCATTGCTCATGCATGCCAATAAGCCTGATGCAGTGTTGACTGCTAACTGCCCCCATTATCCATTTGTTGGGCCCTGGCAACTGGTTAGGTCACTTTTATCACTGTTGCACTCAATAACATATCCTTTTTGAACATTGTGGTCTTTAATTGACTTTTCCCCCGTTTTATAACCTAGAATGCTGTATCTGCTATCTTTGCATGGCCTGTGTTCTTTCTACAGTTGTGGGCTTTTGTAGTGTTTTCTAGTTAGTTAATATTGTACATAGTGTGTTTAATTAAAGTATAATATTTTCATACAAACTTGATTGGACTTTCCTTTACTGGACTGTTATACTTTGCTATTTGGGCTGCTACTGAACCATAGTCACACTGTTCTTGAGACTGTAGCCTTTTCTTCAGCCCACGTTGCTAAAAAATGCAAAGTCTGAGGGCTGAGAATGCTTTTGCCTCTACTCATCCTTGTACTCCTGCACGGTAGAAGTCCATTCTTCATAGAGACCGAAAGAAATATTCACAATTGCAGCTATCCCAGAGTAGAGAGTCCCATTAAAAATGTAAAATTGCACAGTTGCATAGCAGGAAGACACAAAGACGTGTGTAGATGGAGCTTTTGCATTGTGGGGTGCTCTACTTAAATGTTTGCAATTGCAGATATTGTACATTCATTTACTTTACTTTAATACATTTGCTATGCGCATCCATGGAGCCTTGGGCTTAAGGGCGCAACAAGACGAAACAACAGACAACAGTTGAGGTATGTAAGAATATACGGATTGCAAGTTCATACAGAGGTCATAGTCCTAGTTTCCTAGACAAACAGATGGGTCTTTACTTTCTTTTTGAATATATCTAGAGATTCAATGGCTCTTATCTCCAATGGGAGGTCATTCCAGGCCTTAGGGGCAATTGCAAAAAAGGCTCCATTAGAGACCTTCACAGTTCTACATCTGGGAATAGTTAGAAGATTCTGATTATTCAATCTCAATGATCTGTCACTGGGTTTAGTGACCAGATGTTCTTGGAGATATATGGGCATTTTTCCATGTCTGCGCTTATGTATAATAGTCAAAATTCGAAAAAGAATTCTGGACTCGACTAGACTCGACTAGTAGCCAATGAAGAGCATGTCTTGCTGCACTGACGTGGTCTCTGGACACGAGCCCCATCACCACCCTTACGGCTCCATTTTGGGAAACCTGTAACCTATTGCAAACAGCTTTATCAATACCGATTAATAAGCTGGAACAGTAATCAATTTTTGCCCCTTTAATCGCTCTAGCGATAGTTTCCGCATTATCCTGAGAAATGAGGTCTTAAGTGACCCAACAGCTTTATATAGTAGAGGCAGGATGACACTAAACTGCTTACATGCGGTTTCATTGTGAGGTGCTGATCAAACATTACCCCCAATGTTTTAACTTTCTTAAGTGGAATAAATTGTGCAGCTCCTAAATAGATGCATTAGGAAGAACCACAGAAATATTTGTAGTTGAAGCTACCAGATAGCATTGATCACATGAACAATTCTCATGTTTGTGAACATGTGTATTGCTTGTGGCTCTCAGAGAGCAGGGAGATGTGAAAGAATCTCAGGTTTCCGACTCTACAGTTTGCATCTATTGAGCTGCAAGAAGAACTAAGAAAACAAACAATTTTTGTATAGCTTTTGTGTAACACGGAGATCCTGAAAAATGAGAGGGGAATTCATAGAATTCAGCGCACAAGTGGTGCATGCGGCTGGGGCACAGTGTGCGCGTGTGAATTTCTGCGCCAGCCATGTGCACCCAACCCCTCCCCGTGCGCCATGCACAGCGCACAAATCCCGTACATGGCGCACAGGCCCCCAACCACGAAAACGCCTGTAAAACTTCCCGCGCACCCCTCCAAATACACGTACCCCGCTGCACAGGGAGTGTCACATGCAATTGGAGCGGGGTACGTGTATAACAGGGGTTCGCGGGAAGTTTCACATGCAAAATGCCCTGTGCGAGTGGGGTACGTGTATTCCTGGGGTGCGTGGGAAGTTTCACACGCGATTGGAGAGGAGAACGTGTATTTCGGGGGTGTGCGGGAAGTTTCACACGCGAAATGCCCTGCGCGAGTCGGGTACGTGTATTCCTGGGTTGCGTGGGAAGTTTCACATGCGATTGGAGCGGGGTACGTGTATTTCGGGGTGCGCGGGAAGTTTCACACGCGAAATGCCCTGTGCGAGTGGGCTACACGTATTCCTGGGGTGCACGGGAAGTTTCACACGCGATAGGCCCTGTGCGAGTTGGGTACGTGTATTCCTGGGGTGCGCGGGAAGTTTCAAACGTGATTGGAGAGGGGAATGTGTATTTCGGGGTGCGCGGGAAGTTTCACATGCGATAGGCCCTGTGCGAGTGGGGTACGTGTATTCCTGGGGTGCACGGGAAGTTTCACACGCGATTGGAGAGGGGAACGTGTATTTCGGGGGTGCGCGGGAAGTTTCACACACGATAGGCCCTGTGCGAGTGGGGTACGTGTATTCCTGGGGTGCACGGGAAGTTTCACACGCGATTGGGGAGGGGAACGTGTATTTCGGGGGTGCGTGGGAAGTTTCACACGCGAAATGCCCTGTGCGAGTGGGGTACGTGTATTCCTGGGGTGCGCGGGAAGTTTCACATGTGATTTTGCTGTCAGAGCGGGGTACGTGATTTTCGGGGGTACGCGGGGAGTCCTACACGTGAATTGGCAGTGTGGGTCCTCCCAGGTGTTCCCACTACACCCTCCACGGCCCCTGAAGGCAGCCCACACCACAGGGGACTACCCTGCACCCCTGGTCATGTCCCGCAGGCAGCCCATCCACCATGGGCATGCCCCCCAGCCAAGCCACATGTCACCTTGCACTACTGATCACCAACTCATGTTCCCCAGCACCCCCACCCCCCAGCAGTCAGGGGCACCTGCCAGCAGGCCCCCACTCATGTCCCCCAGCACCCCCACCCCCCAGCAGTCAGGGGCACCTGCCAGCAGGCCCCCACTCATGTCCCCCAGCACCCCCACACCCCAGCAGTCAGGGGCACCTGCCAGCAGGCTCCCACTCATGTCCCACACATGTCCCCCAGCACCCCCAACCCCCAGCAGTGAGGGGCACCTGCCAGCAGGCCCCACACATGTCCCCCAGCAACCCCACCCCCCAGCAGTCAGGGGCACCTGCCAGCAGGCCCCCACTCATGTCCCCAGCACCCCTACCCCCCAACAGTCAGGGGCACCTGCCAGCAGGCCCCCACACATGTCCCCCAGCACCCCCACCCCCCAGCAGTCAGGGGCACCTGCCAGCAGGCCCCCACTCATGTCCCCCAGCCCCCACGTCATGACGATCCTCAATCATGGGCCTTATGGCCAGCCACATCACACCCCACGCCACCCCAGCCCAAAGACCCAACCAAGTATTGCATCCACCCACAGAGAAATGCCCATTACATGATACAACAAGAATGGCAAGTATGTAAATGAACACATGTCCGTCACACACACACAATGGGTGCAAGTGAATGTGAAAACCCACATCATGACATGCATGAAATGAATGAGAGAATACCACACATCAAAGTATGAAACAAAAATGTATTGAACCCAAAATGATTGTAATGAAAAGAAAACACACAGTAATGTGAAGAAGAAATAAAACGCAGCATGTCCAGAAAATAATCAAAAATATGAAATCAGAATCCAAAGAAATCCAAATGAAAATGTGTCCAAAGTCTCAGACCAACAAAGCAAATCCAAGGGAAAAAAATAAGTGAAATCCATTGCTCCATGGTGAAATGGAAAAAAAAAAAAATAATCCACTGTTCAACTATATACAAATCACCAATCCAGGGTCCATGAGCCCAACAAATGAAATGAAACCTACAAAAAAGACTACCTAATAAAGAACTATATACAAAACCGTGGTGCATTGTCCAAGCGCCCAAAATAAACAAAAACAGAAAGGAAACCTAACACTATCTAACTATATACAATGGCGGTGGGCAAGTCCTGCGGCTCACTCTGTGCTGTCCCGGGCCAGGGCATCATCGAACCCTGGCCCCGAGGTCTTGCAGGGAGGCACTCATGGCCTGTTCCAACTCCCTTCGAGTTGCCTCGAGGCACTCTGCCCGCCTCAACGCCCGACGCATGGAGAACTCCGCCCTGACCATGGTGAGCCGTGCCTCTTCCGCCTGCCGCCGCTCCGCATCTATCCGCTGGCCCAACCGCTGCCACACGGAAGACACTCCCATTCCTGGGTTCTCCTGCCCTCTGGCCGATGGTTTCCCCTCCGATGTTGATGGCCCCGAGCCATCATTGCTCCCACCTACAGCCTGCTCCTGCTGCTGCTGCTGTCCACGTGCCCTGTCCGATGGTGCCTGCACATCCTCCATCAGCTGGTCTCCAGTTGTGGTGTCCACCCCTGCTGGACCGCCGAATCCCGACTGTGGCAGGGATGTGAGCTCCACCAAGCTGGCTGTGTTGGTCGGGCCAGGTCCACAGGAGGCCCTAGTGGAATCTGGGCTGGATGACGGCAGGGAGAACGACTGGCGCATAGTCTCCACAGAGGAGGAGAGGTCCACCAGAGTGCGCGACACATGTAGGAACCCACCGACCAGGGCCCCTCCCAACAGTGCCACGTTGCGACACTGCTGTTCGTGATGGCGTGCGTTCTCTGCCCAGGACAAATGCACGTCATCACGAATGTCACGTGTGCGCAATGCGACACCAATCAGGACGGAGGCCATACGGTCATGGGATCCCCTTGTCCGGAGGTAGTGGAGAGGCAGATGACATGGCACTCTCCCCTACCTGCGGACGGGCCTGGGACGGGGCATCCCTGCTGGTGCATGGTGGTGCAGTCACAAGGTCAAGGACAGGGACATGCACCGGCCCCTGCGCGGTGACCTATGCTGCCTCCTGACCCTGGCCCTGGACTGCACCACTTGCAAAAGTGGTACTACCCCCACCAGGCCCCATGTGCGGCTCAGTAGCGGGATCCTCCTCCTCTGTGGAGACCACCAACCTGGATGTCTCCGTACCATCTTCCGCCATTGCAAGCCCCTGTGGGGGCTCACCCGGCCCTTCCGCCACAGCCGTAGTGGCAGACGCGGCACCAGCCCCTTGCTCCTGGATGATGACAAGTCCTGGGAGGGTGGCTGGGCCTTGCATCGCCGCCCGGTGGAGGCATCCCCGCCACTTGGCTCCACAGCGCCGTCTCCGCCCTCTTCTTCACTTGACGCTGCATAGAGGGAGACATAGAACACAAGCATCAGGGTACAGTACAACGTTCCCCTAGACAGGAAGCAATAAAACATGAGTTGCAGTGTCTAACGTCACTTCCATCCTGTCCCTCCACAACACCTGGGTGAATGCACGCAACACACATGCATGAACAGGCAGGGCGCCTGCAATCGACATCAGCATCCATGTACAAGGGCCTCTATTAACCAAAATCTTGCCTTCAAACTCACATGCATCATGGCTCACACTGATCCCATGCACACACATCACCGGAGGGTCATGCATCATGCCTCGCACACCACAGACACAGTGGATAGACACAGTGCATACAACGGTGACCGCACCGCATGAGTGAATGTACACATCATCACGGACATGTGTCATGAATCCATGGCGTACCTAAGTCTCACACACACACTTCTCAGACACACACACATGTGCACCATACATGTACATGACAGCAGCACCGATCCCTCACACCCCCACCATGTGCAAGAACAGACACTGGCATGCTTTCATGTGTGCATTTGCCATACAGCTACCCATGTTGCATTGTAACTCATGCACCAACCATGTTGTTCACACATTACTGGTGGACCATGATGTCCCTGCACACACACATCCATACATGGCCTATGTGACAAGTACAGGCAAGTATCAGACTACCAGCACAATGCCTTAAAAAGAGCAGGAGCCACTAGCTTCACTGTGCTAGCCTCCCAACTTTGGAACACCCTACCACTCATAATTAAAACCACGGAATCCTTCCCGATCTTTAGGAAACTTGTTATTGGCTGGTTACTGAACAATGAGTAGCATTTACCCCCACCTCTAATAAGCTAGCAGCCGCAACCATACTTGTATTATATGTAAATGGTTGTATGTAAACCCTTGCTTTGTAATTATTGTACTTTGTAAATGTAATGTATATGTTATGCCTGTAACCGCCTTCCTAAGCGCCCTTCTACCCACGGGTCCGGAGCGCTCTACAAATAAATAAAACAAACAAACAAACAAACAAACATGCCCTGTCTCACACACCAATGCTTGGTCACTTCCCGCTCAACTCCAGACGGGTCTTCCTCTGCAGGATCTGGGCGTGGAGCGCTGGGCCTACGCGTTCCAGGACCCTCATCTGGATGTCACGCATGCTGACCCAGCCCCCCTCCGTGAGGCGCCGGGCTTTGTAGAGGGTCCTGGATCTCAAGTCTTCCCAGCGCTTCTTGACGTGCTTGATGTCGCAGGTTGCCACCCCCTCCGCGTTGATGGCAACCACTACATCGTCCCAGATCCTCTCCCGTCCTTCCTTGTTGGCACGTGATGTTCTGAAGAGGGCATCAAAATGCCCCAGGACATGCTCCACCAGGACACCAACTTCCTTCACACTGAAGGTGGTGGCCCTCTGCCTCTCTGGCTGAGGGTCACCAGTGGTCTCAGATGGTGTTTGCCCCAACATGGCGACCCCCGAGGCAGGCGTGGGTGAGCAACTGGGTCCTGGGGCTGGGCTGTGGAGCGATGGTATTCCAGTCGGGAGTCTTCTGTTCCAGCAGGGGTGGACACAGCAACTGGAACCCTGGCTGACGTGCAGGCACCAAATAGCAGGGCACGTGGGCAGCAGGCAGGCAGGCAGCAGCAGATGGCAGGTGGGAGCATGCTCGGGGCTCTGGGGGCAGTAATTCGGCCTTCTGGGCAGGAGTCTGGTCTTCTGTGTGTTGTTGCGTGGGCAGCTTGATACGGAGTGATTTGGAACGTGAAAATCTTGCATGTCAGCGTGTAATTCGAGGAAAGGCCCTTCACGCGTAAGCGCGTCAGCACACGTACGTGGTTTCATTGGACCAAAGGCCCTTAGCGCGTAAGCGCTTCTGTGACGTGACTCGCGCGGGCGTTTCCCTCGTGACATGGGCATAGTGGTTCAGCACGCGTGAAAAAACTGCACGTCCGCGTGTGAATGCGTGCGATCCGAGGAAAGGGCCTATGCGCGTAAGTGACGTGACGCGCGCGGGCGTTTCCATCAACACGGGTGCATGTTCATTGTACACCTCCAAAAACTGCACGCCCGAGTGTAAGCTTGTGTGATTGGAGGAAAGGGCCTTAGCGCATACACACGTAAGTGACACTGTACGTGTGGGCCGCTTTAAAAGGTACATGTAGGACCCCATTCCCTTGTATGTGCTTTTCGTGGAGAGCAAGTGGGTGAATTATGTACTTCTTGTCGGTTCACACGCGATTACTTCACAGCGTTTCAAGTTCGTACTCCCTGTTACCTCTGACAGTGTTCTTTATTTTTTTTGGGCCTGTTTCCTCAAACAGCGTTCACTTCTTCTTTTGTCCTGTCTCCTTAGACAGCGTACAGTTCTTCTTTTGGCGGGGGTGTTGCCTATGCGCACACGCGTGTTTTTTTCATGTTCTTTTTCGAGGTAGACGGTGAGTCGCGCACGCATTTACCAACTGTGCTTGCCCCGTGTGTCGCGTACCCCTTCAGAGGTCATTGTAGGCTGCATGTAACACGCGTGCACTTGTTTTTGTGTTTCTGGGTGCCACAGCGTAGTGCGGGTTCATTTTTCCATGCACGTGGTCTACGAGGGGTTGCATGCACATTACTTTTTGTTTTTGGGGTGCATGTGCATTGCGTGACCCGTCATCTTCCCCCAGGGATCACAGACAGCCTTGCTAGAGCACTAGGGTACAAATTCCATCTAGTACCCTACCCCTTTCACCCCCAATTGCCCAGGACAATTGTTTACTGCAACTCCCATACGCACAACAACATCAGTGCCATGGTTGGGAGGCGACCTAGCGGTAAGGGAGGCAAAGGTGGCCGACCTCCAAAAGGTGGGCGTGGTGGGCGCGGTAGGGGACGTGGCCAGGATTTGCAGGGTGCCCCTAGACCCTCATGTGTGGAGGACCAATCAGGGACACCCATGCCACCCCCCCCATTGTTGAAGGAAATGTGGCTGACACCATCCCAGCTCAGCCCTTGTTGGACCAGCCCATTGTGGCACCTGAGCCGGCACAGGTTGACTCCCAGGCTGACTTCCAGGTCAGCAAGTCTAAGCCACGTGTGTCGGTGCAAGTTGGTGTCACCAGGCCACGTGGATCTGGGGCAGCGATGTCATCCACCCCAGCTCTGAGTCTCCCAGCCGGGACAGTGTCGGTCCTGGTCCATCAAACTGACGTTGCACCTGCCAACATCACACTTCAGCCAATGCCTGCACAAAGACCTATGGTCATTGTGCCTTCGCACACTCCCAGTACCCAGTCTACCTGCGCTTCTGCCCCTACTGACCAGAGCGGCGCAAGCCACTCAGGCTCAGCTCCACCTTTGAAGAAGAGGAAGAAGGGTGCTCTGGCATTACAGGCTGAGACCCCAGACACGACTACACAGTTCCGGCACGTCAAGGAAGCCTAGCTTTAATGACCCCGAACTTGATGCACTTGTGAGCTATGTGTCGGCACATAGCCGCGAAATGTTGGTGACTGCAGGGTGCAAGACCACACCTGGTCAACGTAGAGCACACTGGCAGACCATCACGGACCGCATAAGTGCCCTTGGATTTGTGAGGCACACAGCTGATGATAGCTACAAGCGGTGGAATGACCTGAAACGCAGCGCAAAGAACAAGCTGGCCTCAAATCATGCTGCTACTCTGGTGACTGGTGGTGGGTCTCCACCAGAGGACAACGAACTCGCTGAACATGAGTCTGTTGTTGGACCTTCGTCACAGAGGAACAGATCCAAGGTGTGGGAGAATTACCTGATTATGACGCATTTTCCAGTGAGTGCCCAAGCGTTTGTGTGTAATCCATTTGTATGTTGTTTGGGTGACGTGTTCTGATTGAGTGCCAGGTGAGGGTGTGTACTCCTGAGTGTTATGGGTCACCCATTTGCTTCCTCCCATACATTCACGTGCCTTGGATTTGGGTATGACTGTATCCCTTCTGCCCACAGTTGCCAATTAGGCCCACATTAGTGCACTTTACCTTGAACTGTCATCTTGCAACTACATTGTTCAGATTTTGTAAGTGTTCACTCAGGCTGATTGTTTCCACTCTCCCATTTTTGCTACGCATTATTCTGCCCTATTGCAACATATGTGATATGCTTCGGTCATTATTTGCAGCCCACACTGGGCCACTATTTTTACCTCGTTATGTTAATGATTACACCATTCGGGCCGATGGAGTATTGGGCTGCAGAAATGTTTTATTAGGGCCTGTTTGCATGTGGAAGATGACAGATGTTTCCTGTAATGTTAAAGTGACCAACCATTGATCAGCCCACAATGACTGTGTTATTGGACATATTTTGCAACACTATTCAGCATCAATCTTCGCATCATGTCGATGTGACATGGATGTGTGACAGTACTCATTCACTGACATATTGCTGTAGTTTTGTAATTTACCGTGGCTATGCTTCATGACATCTGTGGGGTGGCATGTGTCATGCATGTGTATTGGACATGCCACTCACAGCCTGATGTGTGATCCCAGTGCTACCCAACATGCTGCAAATGTGTTGCATTTCCATCTTGCTCCCCCCAGTGTCTGCCTTTTTGACTCCACTTCCAACTCTTTGACAGTGCATGCATGGCAGGGTTATAGTCATGTGGGACATGTGTAAATCATGTACTGGATCTGTGGCTTGTCATGGCCTATGTGTGTGCTATGGTGCTCATGCCTGTTTCCATTTGTTGTCTTTCATGTTTTTGCAGGTGATGACGCACCGGGCACCAGTGGGGGACGTGGTGTGGTGGTGAGTGAAAACCCAATGTTACTGCAGACCATACTTTCCAGGGGTGCCTCTGGGTGCACATCCCCAGACCTCTATTCAGGTGCTGAGTCGGATGATGAGACTTATGTGCCGTCGTAGGTAAGTGTTTCTGGCAGGGATTCTGTTCTGTCCAACCCACCTGGACCAGGGGTAGAACCCTCTATAGGGATGTCAGTGTTGGTATGTCTGTCTTTGGCGGTTACGGATGCAGGGTCACAGTCCACAGCATCTGATCCCGTTCCTGGGCCAGCAGATCAGAGGGGGAATGCAGTCCTTCAGTCTCAGGCAGTGCCGGCACAGCAAGGCGCAGATCGCCTTGCCCCAAACAGGTGTGGTGCCCGTCAACGCGGTGGCCGTGCGCCACCAGGCAATACTGTATGGGAAAACTCCATGTACGGTATGGGAACCCAACAGGCAGCATCAGTAGAAATGATGGCTCAGGCAATGGAGAGGGTGGCCACTTCCATTATCCCTCCTGAAAATCAGATGTAGCAACAACAGCAGGCAACAGACTCCATTTGCCAATCACACAGGGAAGACATGTTGGCGTCCAACAGGGACAGACGGGTGGCACTGGAGACTCTGTGCGAATCCATTTCAATAGAGTCCCAAGGCCACAGGGAAGCCCTGAGGGTAGAACTACATAACCTCAGGCAGACTCTGGTTGAACTTGAGGCTTCCAGTAATTTATGGGCAGAACAGCAGCTGGAGCAGCTCACACGTTCGCTCTTAGCTGAGCTGCATGCAACACGTGAGAAGATCCAGGCATCACACGAGGCCATGCATGCAGAAATGCAGGCAACCCGTGATATGCAGCATGGGTATCTCTGCACTTTAATCCTCCAGAATCAGACCTTCCAGACCTGCATGCTTGCTGCCATGGAGGACCATACCAGGGCTTTGCGTGGGCTGCCTCCCATAGTGCCATCGCCTCCTGATGCAGCAGCAGAGGATGAGCAGAGCGACAGCAGTTCTCCCACAATGGCATAGCCGTGCAGGCCATGAGCCCAAGGAGGTATTTTTTTTTTCTTGCAACATCCACGCAGGTGGGTGTATTTTGTGCACCCTGTCCTCGAACCTCCTGGGTGGCCTCCCCCACACTCACTGGCCCCCACACGGCCATTATTGATTTTTGATTTTTTTTTTTACAGTGTGTTGCCTTGTGTGGCTCCCGTGGGCATCCACTGTATTCCGACTGGGCACATGCAGGCTTGTCCTGAGTTTGGGTTAGATACTTGGGTTTATGAGACACACATCCCTCATACTTCCCGTTTCCATGGGCTTGCAAAGGGTGTGACCAAGTGACAGTGAATTACACAGTGACGTTTGGCTCCCATGATCTGTGTGGGCAGTCTGTAGTCAATACTGTGTAGACATCCCTAGTGGATATTGTTGTTGTATTGTACACTGCATGGTGTATTGATATGTGCTTGTGCATCCATGTCTTCCTCCTAATCTGCAGGTTCCTTCCTCATGTCTTCACAAGGCTGTCTACTTTGCAGATGCAGTTCATGTTGTATGCAGTACACTGAGACATTTGCGTGTGTGGGATGTTTTTACCCATGCATCCGAGCCCTACCACAAAAACTGTGCATTACTGGCATTGAAAACATCATGATGGCCAGAGCTTCCCAGAAAATGCACAGGGAAATGCATGAAGAATAGGCTGCCACCCATTTTTGCCGATGTTATGGGCACAGAAGGGCACTGCCTAAAACCACCATTGGGCTACACACAGTAGCCTGAACCCATTGCAAAAGGGGCAATGCTGATTGCCAAAAGCAACCCACAACTATTGGGAATTCATTCCTTCAACGGGCACAAAATTATTTTACTGCAGAACCACACCAGTGCCATGTGCTGAACCTGAATAATATACTTCCATGTAAAATCTCTTGTTTGGAATGCATTCATTCAAGACTGATCCAAAAAAAATGGACGCAGTACCGATAAATACCTCAAGGCGGTGCTAGCGGTCTAAACTCTGACAGGGAAACTGCATGTCAGGAGTTGCAGGAGAGGCCTTTACATCAAAGGCTGGGAGTTAATTAAAATCTTAACCACATGCTGTTCCCAGAAGACAATCTGATTTAATTAACAGGCCAAAAGGCTGGGAACCCTTCTCACCTCAGGAAGCCCAGGAAATCACATGGTCATACTAACCAAATGCAAAGTGGCTCCCTGGTCTGCTGACCTCAGCCTCCCAGAGACCACACAATAGGCTCTTGCACTTGAATAGAATATGCTGATGTTGACTGTTGACTGTACACAAAGAGCTCCCAGCAGAAGAGACATGTGATCACTGACCCACGTTTGAGCTATCATGCTGCAACATTTGGTGCTGTGGGCTTAGAAAATCCAAGATGGCCAAAAAGCCCACATGTACGCCAGAATAGGAAAACTGTGCAGTACTGGCACGGAAAACATCATGATGGCCAGAACTTCCCAGAAAATGCACAGGGAAATGCATGAAGAATAGGCTGCCACCCATTTTTGCCTATGTTGTGAGCACAGGAGGGCACTGCCTAAAACCACCATTGGGCTACCCACACAGTAGCCTGAAACCATTGGGAATGGCAATGCTGATTGCCAAAAGCAACCCAGAACTGTGGGGAATTCATTTTCTTAAATCCCAAAAATGGTTGCATTACCAGTACTCACCACTATCAGAAAGCCAGCGTTTTAAAACCACCAGACTTTTGTGTAAAACTGAACAAATGAAACAAAACCAGACCAAGGAAAGACTTGCTAAGAGGTGGATACAATGTAAAACTATATTCTGAAATGACTTGAAGGAAGTAATTATTTAATGTGTATGTAAAAATCGTAAATGATTTAAACTGGGAACAAAAAAATGACATGTAGCTAAAACTGGCTTAAAGAGATTCCAATTCTGCCTGACATCTACCCCCACAGGAGTTAAAACCTGCTCAGCCACTCTTCCCCTTGCCAAAAGGAGTTGTCACCTCTCTGATTAGATTAGGGGTGGAGCAGCTACAGGGAGTTGAACAAAGGCCTGTCCTGGACTCAGGCAAATGTTAAATTGGGGGCGTCGTAAAAGTGGCTTCCTCTTGGCATAAATGGGGAGGGGCAGCCCCCTCTGAGGACAGAAAGTGGATAGACTGGTTTCTCCACCATGTGACCTGGGAAGACACACCCCTGTTGGCCAGAATATGATTTTAAGAAAGATGTATAACTCATGGTGCGGACTTGTCAAAATTATCTAAATGATACCATAATTCTTGTGATTTTTCTGTGAACATTTTGAGATGCGTTAGGACCCTGTGGTGCATTCTGGGGGGTTGCTAGCGGAAAATAGGGTCTCACTCCAAATGACTGCATGTTAAAAATCTGACACTTCCTCAATTAATGTCCATACTCCTTGCGCACATGTGTGTAAATTTGGGTAAATGTCCGATATTGCAAAACCAGTTAAAAAGCGCAAAATGTTGCAATTTCTGAATACAAGCCCCCAGGAAGAGCAGAGTTTGAACAAAGTATACCTCATGTGATATGTGATGGGTGCATATAGATTTGTGGGCAAACTGACCAGGGGAGGTTCCTCTGACCATAAAACCTACAGCATCACTCTGACTCACATTTCCTTCGACCAATCATGGGAGAGGGGAGAATCGGGCCAATGACAAGTAGAGAGGGGCAGACTTAGCTAGGCCCAGGCACACACCCATTTTCAAAACACATAAAAAGAGACTGCTGGGACAGGTAGAGACATTCAAAATCCAGTTGCTGCGGAGCGTTTTGCCGGACCACACAACATCCAGAAGATACCAGTTCCAGACTGACTCCAGCTACATACTCCAGAACCTAGAACTTATACTTTAGAACCTAAATCAGAGGCCTAAAACCACAAGCTGAATTCTCTGCAGCAGGCATCAAATCATTGCAAGCTACTCACAGCCGGGCTAGCTGCTTGAATCCCTTGCCAAGAACTTTTGCTAGGACCAGTGCAGAGATCCAGGAGCCGTGCAGAGACCGCTGTATCCGGACAGACCAGACCAGTGCCAGACCAGACCAGCAGAGCAGAGACCAGACGCTGTGCGCAGAGACCGTCCGTGGCGAGACCGGAACCGAAGTCCAAAACCTGACAGATCCGTGGCGCGACCCAGACCTTCCAAATATATTGTGAGTACAGCTAGGGCGGGGCAAAACCAAATCTCTTAGTTTGAAGTGATATAATTCAATCTATTTTAATCTAACCAGAACTGCCTCCTAGAAGTTGTCACTTGTCATTTGTAAAGCTGCACCACTGTCATTTGTCAATTCTGCAGCTGCAAAGCTGTCACCTGTCATTTTGAGTTTACTTTAAATCCGAAAAACGACCTTTACAAAATCGTTCATATCTCTGGAACCGTTTGGGCTACAAACTTGGTTTAACTTTCCTCTGAAAGCTACTCCTTATACTTTCGCCGTAATCACGATTCACGCACTCGTGAATTTTACCGCGATTTGCGATTTGGCCCAATTTCTTTACTTGTAAAAAGATAGCTGCTTTTGCCTGAACTGCTAAAATTCGTTTGCCTCTTAAGAACCATCCCTGAATCATTGCTAAAGTGAGCCTGAACTCATCCCAAGTATCTCTCACTCACCCTGAACCTCCTAAAGGGAATTAAAAGCATTTTCAGCATATTTCTCACTTAATTGCCACCACATTCAAAGCACTTGGGCCTGTGTTTTAAAATTCATACCGGTTTTCTCTAAGCTTGCTGGGGGGGAATTGAACTGAATTATATTTAATTGCATTTCTAAGAACTGTGTGCTCTTCTCTTCATCTCCTTACATTGCATAAAGGGGGGGTGAATTGCCAGAGAAAAAGTGATTATTTTATCTTTTGCTAAAATCATATCAAGTATTTCTGTACTGCGTTTTATTCCTCATTGCTTTTCCCTTGAAATCATAAAAGTAGTTTTGCTACTTTATCCATCCTATACTAACTCCTCATTGATTGTAAAGAAGTGTGCTAGTGCCAGATTACCCATTGTTGATCAACATCATATGTCTAAGTGTACTATCAGATATTAATTTATTATAAAGTGTGATATATATATATTGTTTAAATTCTCAAATAACCTTTTAAACTTGCAAAACAGAACTACTTCTTGGCTCAGTGGGGTCAGGGGGATTCTAAGAGAGGGGTGTTATATAGGGGTAGTCACCCAGAACTCATGAACTGGACATAAAGATATATCAATAAGGGTTTCCATTCAGTATCCCAGACTAGGCATTGACTTAGCTGTAGTGTTGAATTGAATCCTCTTACAAATTGGGGGCTCGAGCCGGACGTCTGGGTTAGATCTATCACTTGTGCAGCTTAATACAGTGTGCTAACTGACGGGATACATACATCCGGTCGGATCACCACGCTGTTTTACGCTGTAAAGCACTCTTCAAAGGGACACTCTAAGGAAAAGGTCTGTTTTGCAAAAATAAAATACTAATTTCTGTAAGTCAGGACAGAGATCAATCTCTAGAATGACGACCTTGGTAGACATGAAAATAGCGAGGGAGCACCTCTTACATAAGCTATTTGTGAGAGGTGAGTGGACTCACCAGGACCAAACGGTCTGGTTGCAGGCCATCGCGCAACAGGTCACTGAAACAAGGTCAGACATATGGAGAGATCAGGGTCCATTACATGTGGCCCTGAGTGAACTATATATGGCTCCTAAAGCCAAAGATGAACACAATAAGATTGCCAGGATAGCGGCATACCTGTACCTATATATGGGAGACATGCAGGATAAATGTACTGAAAGCCAAGATCTGGCAAATAAGCGACAGATGGCGTTAGAGAAGGTCCAATCTGACCTGGTCTCTTCTGAGCAGAGGCTGCAGAGGAGCCAGGAGTCAGAAAATGATAGTAGGCAGTATATCATTAAAATAAAAGAGGATATGGACATCCTGTAACAGGAAAAGGCTGACCAGGATACCAGATTTCTGGCCTTGCAAAAGGAGTACCAAGAAGGTTTGGACTCCCTACTACAGAGCCAGAAAAAGTTGGAGCAACAATTAGATTTCAATAGGGTATGTGCTGAGCAGGTAGTCACCCTGCAAAGCCACCTAGATAGGGAAAAGGCAGAAAGCAATAAATTGATTCTGAAAGACCTGTATACCCAGGCAGAGTTTGATCAGGAGCGCCAGAGAGCTGGTGCCTTCCAAAGGCAAAGGGACGACCTGGCGGCACAGATGCAGACTCTTAGTCAGGAAAGGGACACCTTAGGCCAGGAAGTCTGGCATTTAAAAAGGAAAATGGAAGAAAATCACCTGGCCCTCCAGGGACTGGGTAACCTCCAAAAAGAACACCAGAACACCAGGAGGCTCTGGCAAGAAAGGAGCAGGCCAGTAGGGAAGGGACTCAGGAGGTAACCCTCCTGCAGCAAAGACTGACCCAGTACTCCAGGACCAATCAGGAGGCACAGAGAGAAAATGAGGCTCTCTGTCAGCACAATGATAGGCTCCAACAACAGGTAGCGATGCAGGAGAGACTGATAGAGTCTAGTAAGGCCTTAACTGAGGAACTGAAAGCGCAGGCTCTTGCATTGCAACAGGAAGCAGGGGCGGATAGAGATGAGGTTTGCTGGGAAAGAGAAACTCCTGAGCATAACCTCAGGAGCCCTAGTACCAGAGGCATTCATCTCTCCCAGTCCCTGGACTCTGCCACCCCCATGTCCCCTCGCGCACATGAGCCCAGGGCCACGGGGATGGCAGATTACTATCCAGCTAGAAGTATGGGGCTCATAGGCCAGTGCCTCCCAGGAATGGATGGGCGGGTATCCGGGTATGGGCACCCATGCACAGTGCAATTTAGTGGGGAACCCCAGGAGAGTAGGCCCATTAAGGGCATCCTGAAAACCTCTGCCCAGTTAGGTCAGTGGGGGGTATACCCAGCAAATCCTGGTAGCAAGGAGGGATCTGAAGACTCCTCTGAGTGTCACAGGACATAGGAGACCAGGTCCCCACATTCTGCCAGCCATTCCCAGGCTCGCAAAATCCGGGAAAACCTGGAAGATCAGACGGGCACCTCTGGGAGCAGTGCTTCTGAGTCAGAGGATGAATGGACCAGGGTTACCCGAACCAAAAAGGCCAATAAGGCAAAAAGGGCCTTGCTTAAGGACCCATTGAAGCAAATAAAGGCAATAAGGAGTGTCATCACGCCTTATCATAAGAACGCCAAGTATTCCGTTTGGGAACATTTGGAGCTCTATGAACAAATGATGGAGACTTTCCATTTGAAGGACAGCAGTAGCTGCATCCAGTACGTAAAATGGACATTCTCCCCAGAATACTCCAGTTTCTTTGCGGGGGTGGAGGACCAACATCATTTAGGATGGTCCACCTATAAGGCGGCCATCTTGAAACATTTTTCTGTTCATAGAAATCCTCAAGAGGCTCGCAAGGCAGCCTGCAATTTGCAATGTGGGGAGGATCAGGCCCCACAAGAGTTTGTGCAAGAATTAAAGCGTGCTTTTGCGCAGACCACCAGAAGGGTGCGCACAGACAGCAAAGAGTTTGTCAATAAATTTTTCCATGCTCTCCCTAAATATATAATGACCCAGCTCGTGAGAGATTTTCATGAGAAAAGATCTTTAGACTGGGTCATTGAACAGGCTACCCGGATCTATGAGGTGCAGAAGCCTATTGAAAATAAAAATAACTCGCCGAAAAACCCCAAAACCAACAGCACCCCTGCTGCTGCCAAGGTGGCAGAGGTAAAGGTTGCCCCCGTTTTAGATTTGGAGATGAGGGGGCCTAAAAACCTGCCTGCACCAAATAATTCACAGCCCAGAAGGCCCTCGGGCCAGTCACAGACAGGGAGTCGAGGAGTTAGTCCCACAAATGGGGTCCCCCGCTCCCCTGACTTTGTAAGTCCCCGCTATAAGGGAAACCGACCAATCCTGGGTTATGTGTGGACTCCTCCAGCCCAAGGGGGGGGATCCAGCCAAGCACCTAACCCAGGGAACTTCCCTCCCAACTTCCCACAGGAGGGGTGCAGAAATTCTCCAAATCCTGGGAAGAACTTTTTCCCCAGGTATCCACCCAATTTCCCGCCCCAAAATCATCCATCCTTCTTTCCCCAATTCCCTGAGCCCAGACAACCTAATCCGGGAGAGGGGAGGCCAAGGGTGGAGGGGTACTAAAATCTTCCCAACCAGGGGTACTACCAGAGAAGGGATAGCTACCCTTCCCGGGATCAGCCCAGGGGAGAAAATAGAGCCCCGTATCAGCCTGAGCGGGTTTCCCAGTTAGAGCGTCAGGTCCAAAATATGGCACGGGATCTGGGTCACATATTGAGGGCTCAACAGAACCCTCAGATGAGCATGCCACCGCAGAATGCCCCAAACTCTGGACCTGGTGCTCCAGAACAATGACGGGGGCAGCACCCCGATAACCCACAGGTTCCCAGGGAGGAGGCACAAGGGGAAGGGGGGTGTAAAGCCTTGGAGGAAGCTTCCTTCCCAACTTGTAAACAGCCCCTGGAAAACCAGGAACCGGAAACAAAATCTCCTGCCCCTGAAAGCCTGCCTCCCAAGGAGCAGAGGGGGGGTAGGAGAAACAAAGGACCCAAACAGACCCACTTTGTGGAGGAGGTACAGATCTTCCAATGTGAGGGAGAGGGATCCTCAGAAGATCCTGGGAAAAGGATCTTCTCCTTCAGAGATGGGGGAACTCCTCCCAAGGAAAAATGGGTCCCAAGGGATGTCAATTCAGACTGGGGAGATGTGGAGACTGAGCTACCGCCGCCCATCATCTCATCCCAGAACCGACAATACCGAAATCCCCTGGTTCAAACCCAATCCTGCTGACTGCCTCCAAAAAGGGGGGGGCGGCCCAGAACCGGAACCAGGGGAACCCACAATGGCTCTGATCTCCAGTTGCCAACTTTTTCTTTCAGATTCCCAAGACTCTCCACAGAATTCTGCCCAAATCTCTTCGCTAGCAATGTCCAAAACCAGAAAGTTAGCCCACCAGTTGTCCAAGAATGTGCATTATCTGTGCCCCCTTGAGGAGAAGGAGGGAAGATACTATGCCCCGGTACAAGTACAGGGGCAGGGTACAATTCTGGCACTAGTGGACACTGGATCCCAAGCTACCCTTCTGTCCAAAAGGGCCTTTGAGGAACTAAATGCAGGAAGGGGGGAGAATTACCGAATTCCTCTCACCTCTCTTCCTGGACAACTGCAGAACTTTGACGGGAAGGAAATTCCCGTTGAGGGGACTGCAGACTTGGACATTAAAATTGGGCGACACAAGGTGAAACACCCAGTCATAATAGTGGCTCCAGAGGGCACCCCTTGTTTACTAGGGAACGACCTCCTGAGAAGGTTGTCACCCCTAATAGATTGTGTAAACAAGGTCTTTTGGACCCAGACTAGCCGACCAATACAATTAAAACAGAGTGTCAACCATGTTAGTTTAAACGGCACCTGCCACATGGTTGAACAAAAATCTGACCAAGTAGAATTTCACTTCCAGAACAACCAAACTCCAGATGTGACAGTAATAGCAGTAGGACAACAGACTGGTGATGGGGGGTCCTCTCTATTTCTGAAAATCAACCTTCCTTCCAGTTTAAGGTGGTATTCCACACTGGAAGGAAACACCCTGAAATTCTTTACTAATCCACAATCAGAAACTCCCACTCCTATAGTCCAGAAAGATGTGAAATCAGCTCAGAGCCTGGCTGATATTCAGCAAATTGGAGAGCAGTTGTTCATCCCTGTTCAGTTAAATGATGGGAAGGACTCTGTTCTCGCTCGAGTGTGTGTGAACAACGGTAAGAGCTTCATCAGCGAAGCCATGTTCCGCCAACTCCCAAAAGATCCAGCCATTCCCACATTCAAACTGATAGACAAATGGGAAATGGACCTGGAAGCACCTAATTCAAAACATCTCCTGCCAAGCAGGTGTATGCTCAAAATCTCCATTGGCAACAAGAGCATAGTCCATAATTGTTGGGTCGTGCGAGACGTCACTGCCGCCTTTTACTTAGGCAGTGATATTCTCAATCGCTTTGCCATTAGTTTGGACCTAATAAACTTCAAAGCTTGGTCCCGATTAGCGGATAATCCCATGGGCTTTGATGATCCAGAAAAATCATTTAGGTCAGCTCAATTGCTACCTTATGCAGTTGAAATTCAGATCAAAGAGGAAGTCACCATCCCAGAAAGGACCCGACAATTCTCCCTGAAAGTGAAAGTTAAAAGAGGACAAAAATTGCAAAACCCTGATGCTTATATACATCTAAATGCTTATCTCCAACAGCAAGGGTTGGGGGTAAACCCAACTCCATTAGTCAACATAGAACATGACACCATTCCAATAGAGGTGGATAACAGCGACGTAAAGAGTATTACTCTAGCCGCAGGCACCATTATTGGAATGGCGGTTGATGACCGACATTTTTCTATTGATCTAGGAAATGAACTGTTAGGACCAATCCCCAAGGACTGTTTTGACGGTCACAGTGATGACAACTCAACACCAGACAGGATTTTCACCCGGCATGGGGGGAACTTCCTGGTGTACACTTCTTGCCCTTATGGTAAGGAAGATGTGACTTGTGACTTCAGAGGGGATGAGGTGATTTTCCAGGTCCATGAGGGCTGCCTTGCCCACCTGAAGCCCCCGGTCCAAATCAGCACTCTGACCAGGGACTTCTCCACCCAGCTGGAGGAGGCCGCTGAGATAGCAAAACCAGAAGTCTTTCCAGGCTTCAGGCAGATGGTGGAAGAGAGAGTCAACCTAGCTGATGCCTGTGTGACTCTGGAACAGAAGCAAAAGTTGAAACAAGTTTTCTTGAATTTCCAAGATCTCTTTGGGGTAGACTCATATGACTGTGGTCGCACCGACATCCACACCACAACAATTCCCATGGACCCTGGAATGACTCCAGTGTTTGTGAAGCAATATCTTTTGCCTCTCGCATCCATGGAGTCCCTTACTGAAATAATTAAGAACCTTGAGTCCCGGGGAAAAATCCGTCCAGTTCACAGCACCTTCAATAACCCGGTGCTGGGAATATTGAAGCCAAACGGCCAGTGGAGACTCTTCGCCGACCTCAGGGAGCTCAACAAACGGGTCCATACTTCCCGATGGCCTCTGCCCTACATTGACCAAGGGCTGGCCCAGATTCAGGGGTCACAGGTATTCACAGCAATAGACCTGACCAATGGATACTGGACCGTGCCTGTCAGTAGGGAGGAACAATACAAACTGGCTTTTACCTTTGGGGGCCAGCAGTACACATGGACCCGGACTCCCTTCGGATACCTCAACTCTGGCAATGAATTCAACATTTTCCTACATAAAGCCATGCCCGACCTGGGTGCGAGGGGTAACCTGGCTTATGTAGATGATGTCCTCATCAAAAGTTCATCTGTGGAGGAACACATAGCGGAGATCCGTTATGTTCTGACCCAGTTGAGGGCCGCCAGAGCAAAACTTTCCTTTCAGAAAGCACAGTGGTGTAGAAGCGTGTTAATTTCGTGGGGCATGAGATTACTCCTCAGGGTCTCTGTCCCCAGGAAAAGAAAGTGGAAGCACTTCAGAAACTGAAAGACCCCACAATTCTGCGGGAACTTAGGAGCCTCCTTGGACTGACTAATTACAGCAGAAAGTTCATTGCGGGCTACGCAGAGATCACCAGACCCCTGATTCATCTCCTGAAGGGGGGGGTCAAGTGGGAATGGGGTCCAGAACAAGCCGAGGCAGTAAGACAACTCAAAAGAAGCCTCTCACAAGCGCCCTGCCTAGCTTACCCTGTCAGAAATAACGAGTTCTTCCTGGAGACAGGGTTCTCTAATACGTGCTTGACGGCAGTATTATACCAAAAGCATGACAAGGTCAATAAAGTAATCTCCTATGCGAGCAAAACTTTATCCTCTGTGGAGGAAAAATTCAACGATTGTGAGAAGGCACTCCTGGCAACGGTGTGGGCATTGAAGAATTACCGCCCGTTTATCCATGGGGAACACATCATAGTGGAGACTCCACACCAGCCTCTGCAATATCTCCAAAGTGACAGAATCCGGGCCGGAAATGTGAGTAATTCCCGAATTACTTCCTGGATTCTGTCAATGCAAGGCTTTCCTGTGGAGGTCAGATATGGCCAAAACAAGAAGAGTCCCCTCGCGCAAGGTCTGGCTGACTTGCATGATTGTGCCAGAGAAAACTGTCTCGAGGACGAAAGTCTAAAAATCAAGGACAACACGGAGGCATATCTTAATTCCCCACACAAAGTCTTTGAAGAAGACAAGTGTGAGGGCATGCCCACTGTTTATGTGGATGGATGCTCTTACCATGTTGACAACAACGGGGAGAAAGAACTGGTGGCCGGCGTAGGGAATGCCTGGGTGAAGGAGTTTCCAGAACTCTCCGCTGGTTACAAAATTGGTCCCCGAAGTAGTCAGGTGGCACAGTTGATGGCTGTGCATCAGGCCATCCTCACTGCTGTCCAACATCAACTCCACAAACTGTTCATAATCACCGATTCGGATTATGTACGGAACGGGTTCGTGGAGCACCTGGTTAATTGGAAAACCAGAGGCATGTTATGTGCTAATAACAAACCCTTGAAACATGGGAAGTTAATCCAAAACATTGATGATCTGGTCACATCGAATGGGATGACCATTTACTGGAAAAAGATCAAGGGTCATTCCAAAGTAGAGGGACCAGACAAAACTGGAAATGACTTAGCTGATCAGCTGGCCAAAACCGGAGCCATCCAAGGGGATCTATTCGAAATAGAGTCCCTGTTGGGGGAAATCCAGGTCACTGCTATCACTAGGTCCCAGACAAATGCTCACAATGATCTTTCAACTGCACAATGGAGTAAGGAGACCCCTGATGCTGATTTAATTACAGCTCAGAAGGGGGATCCAATTATGGGTAAGTTTTACCAACACCTTGAGGACCCTGAGAACTTTCCCCTGACGAATACCGATTACATTGGGAAAGAGGACCTAAGAGTGTTGATGAAATGTCCAAAAATGTTCCGAATCCAAGACGGTTTGTTGGTAAGGAAATCCAAAGCTGGCCACGATCAGTGGGTGGTTCCTACCTCATTCCGAAGCCTGATGTTAAGTCACGCCCATGATGCGGCCACCGCCGGTCATAGGGGGTTTCACACAACACTGGAAATCTTAAGAGAGGTTGCATACTGGCCACACATGGGGCAGGACCTCGACCAATACTTGAAGGGGTGTCTTGTGTGTGCACAATTTCAGCCATCATCCCTCACACACCGTGCGCCTCTCCAAAAGAGGGGGATGACACTGCCATGGTCAGCTTTGCAAATCGACTTTGTAGGCCCTGTGATTCGCTCGGCTAGAGGAAACAAGTACATGTTGCCCGTTACATGCTTGTTTACCAAGTGGGTGGAATGTCTCTCAGTCCCAAACTGCAAGGCAGAAACAGCAGCTGCCCTGATGATTAACCACATCTTTTCCCGTTTTGGTCTACCTCAAAGGATTGAGTCAGACAGAGGTAGCCACTTCACCAGTGAAGTAATGACAAAGATGTGGGAGATACTGGGGGTTAAAAGGAAGCTACACATTGCTTACAGGCAAGCTTCTTCTGGAGCAGTGGAGAGATATAACCGAACCATTGTGAGCATCTTAAAAACGTTTGTGGCAGATTCTGGGCCAAGTTGGGATATCCGATTACCTCTGGTCCTAATGGCCATCAGATCTACCCCTTCATCTGCAACCAAAATGTCACCATTTGAGTTGATGACTGGACGCAAGATGGTGCTTCCCCAGCATTTGCTCTACAGAACCCAAGAGCAAACGTTGATAAATGCCTCCACAACTCATGAGTATGTGGAGAATTTAAGGAAACACCTTCAACATGCTTTTGCCTATGCTCAGCGGAATCTAGAAAGATCAGCCGAGAGCATGAAGACCCACTATGATTTAAAAACTACCTGAAAGGAATATAAGGTGGGTGATCGGGTCTATCTATACAATTTCCAAAGAAACCAGGCCAAACAGAGAAAATGTTTGCCTACATGGAAGGGACCGTTTGAAATTATAGACAAGATCTCCCCTGTGGCCTACAAGATCTGCATCCCCAAAGGAGGTTTGGCAGAGGGGGAAGACAAGTGGGTCCACATAAATCAGTTGAAGTGTTGCCATCCCAGGCACACTTTGCAGCAACTGGAGGAGTCCTCTGTAATCCCAGAGGGTACCGCTCCAGAGTAATTCAATTCCAACCCTAAAAGATCCTACATATAGCATATCAAATTCTGTGTTTCTCAAGTCTATGTGTTCCTGTCTCTTAATTTAAAAAAATGTGCATGTTCATATCTGTTGAGTTCTAAAATATATATGCCACCCCACTATATCAATGGTGGGGGAGAAATGTCCATGAATAGATATTGCCGCTCTTCCTTTGTAGTCCTAGGAGAAAGAAAACCTGGAAACTGGCCAAGGAGGATGATCCGGAGACCGGGAGCAGAGACCCGAGGGGCCCGGGGTACCGCCCAATCTTCCCATCAGGACCGGCGAGGAGAACCGATCGATCCAACCGGATGGAGAAAAAGATGCTGAACTGTGCCATCTACCGGAAGAAGATGAGGTGAACATCCCAGATCTTGCGAGTTCCATCAGTGAAACAGAATGGCCATCGCAAGAGGGGGGCTTGTGGGATGTTTTTACCCATGCATCCGAGCCCTACCACAAAAACTGTGCATTACTGGCATTGAAAACATCATGATGGCCAGAGCTTCGCAGAAAATGCACAGGGAAATGCATGAAGAATAGGCTGCCACCCATTTTTGCCGATGTTATGGGCACAGAAGGGCACTGCCTAAAACCACCATTGGGCTACACACAGCAGCCTGAACCCATTGCAAAAGGGGCAATGCTGATTGCCAAAAGCAACCCACAACTATTGGGAATTCATTCCTTCAACGGGAACAACATTATTTTACTGCAGAACCACACCAGTGCCATGTGCTGAACCTGGATAATATACTTCCATGTAAAATCTCTTGTTTGGAATGCATTCATTCAAGACTGATCAAAAAAAATGGACGCAGTGCCGATAAATACCTCAAGGCGGCTCTAGCGGTCTAAACTCTGACAGGGAAACTGCATGTCAGGAGTTGCAGGAGAGGCCTTTACATCAAAGGCTGGGAGTTAATTAAAATCTTAACCACATGCTGTTCCCAGAAGACAATCTGATTTAATTAACAGGCCAAAAGGCTGGGAACCCTTCTCACCGCAGGAAGCCCAGGAAATCACATGGTCATACTAACCAAATGCCTCCCAGAGACCACACAATAGGCTCTTGCACTTGAATAGAATATGCTGATGTTGACTGTTGACTGTACACAAAGAGCTCCCAGCAGAAGAGACATGTGATCACTGACCCACGTTTGAGCTATCATGCTGCAACATTTGGTGCTGTGGGCTTAGAAAATCCAAGATGGCCAAAAAGCCCACATGTACGCCAGAATAGGAAAACTGTGCAGTACTGGCATGGAAAACATCATGATGGCCAGAACTTCCCAGAAAATGCACAGGGAAATGCATGAAGAATAGGCTGCCACCCATTTTTGCCTATGTTGTGAGCACAGGAGGGCACTGCCTAAAACCACCATTGGGCTACCCACACAGTAGCCTGAAACCATTGGGAATGGCAATGCTGATTGCCAAAAGCAACCCAGAACTGTGGGGAATTCATTTTCTTAAATCCCAAAAATGGTTGCATTACCAGTACTCACCACTATCAGAAAGCCAGCGTTTTAAAACCACCAGACTTTTGTGTAAAACTGAACAAATGAAACAAAACCAGACCAAGGAAAGACTTGCTAAGAGGTGGATACAATGTAAAACTATATTCTGAAATGACTTGAAGGAAGTAATTATTTAATGTGTATGTAAAAATCGTTAGTGATTTAAACTGGGAACAAAAAAATGACATGTAGCTAAAACTGGCTTAAGGAGATTCCAATTCTGCCTGACATCTACCCCCACAGGAGTTAAAACCTGCTCAGCCACTCTTCCCCTTGCCAAAAGGAGTTGTCACCTCTCTGATTAGATTAGGGGTGGAGCAGCTACAGGGAGTTGAACAAAGGCCTGTCCTGGACTCAGGCAAATGTTATATTGGGGGCGTCGTAAAAGTGGCTTCCTCTTGGCAGAAACGGGGTGGGGCAGCCCCCTCTGAGGACAGGCTGAGCTTAAATAAAGTGGATAGACTGGTTTCTCCACCATGTGACCTGGGAAGACACACCCCTGTTGGCCAGAATATGATTTTAAGAAAGATGTATAACTCACGGTGCGGACTTGTCAAAATTATCTAAATGATACCATAATTCTTGTGATTTTTCTGTGAACATTTTGAGATGCGTTAGGACCCTGTGGTGTATTCTGGGGGGTTGCTAGCGGAAAATAGGGTCTCACTCCAAATGTCTGCATGTTAAAAATCTGACACTTCATCAATTAATGTCCATACTCCTTTCGCACATGTGTGTACATTTGGGTAAATGTCCGATATTGCAAAACCAGTTAAAAAGCACAAAATGTTGCCATTTCTGAATGCAAGCCCCCAGGAAGAGCAGAGTTTGAACAGAGTATACCTCATGTGATATGTGATGGGTGCCTGTAATTTTAAACAACTGTGTATCTGTGCAATATGTATTTGAATCAAATATAGATTTGTGGGAAAACTGACCAGGGGAGGTTCCTCTGACCATAAAACCTACAGCATCACTCTGACTCATATTTCCTTCCCCCAATCATGGGAGAGGGGAGAATTGGGCCAATGACAAGTAGAGAGGGCAGGCTTAGCTAGGCCCAGGCACACACCCATTTTCAAAACACCTAAAAAGAGACTGCTGGGACAGGTAGAGACATTCAAAATCCAGTTGCTGCGGAGCGTTTTGCCGGACCACACAACATCCAGAAGATACCAGTTCCAGACTGACTCCAGCTACATACTCCAGAACCTAGAATTTATACTTTAGAACCTAAATCAGAGGCCTAAAACCACAAGCTGAATTCTCTGCAGCAGGCCTCAAATCATTGCAAGCTACTCACAGCCGGGCGAGCTGCTTGAATCCCTTGCCAAGAACTTTTGCTAGGACCAGTGCAGAGATCCAGGAGCTGTGCAGAGACCGCTGTATCCGGACAGACCAGACCAGTGCCAGACCAGACCAGCAGAGCAGAGACCAGATGCTGTGCGCAGAGACGGTCCGTGGCAAGACCGGAACCGAAGTCCAAAACCTGACAGATCCGTGGCGCGACCCAGACCTTCCAAATATATTGTGAGTACAGCTAGGACGGGGCAAAACCAAATCTCTTAGTTTAAAGTAATATAATTCAATCTATTTTAGTCTAACCAGAACTGCCTCCTAGAAGTTGTCACTTGTCATTTGTAAAGCTGCACCACTGTCATTTGTCAATTCTGCAGCTGCAAAGCTGTCACCTGTCATTTTGAGTTTACTTTAAATCCGAAAAACGACCTTTACAAAATCGTTCATCTCTCTGGAACCGTTTGGGCTACGAACTTGGTTTAACTTTCCTCTGAAAGCTTAGAATCTCATCTTTCCAACAAGCCTAGAACCGACTTGCTATTCATAAAGGGGGGTGAATTGCCAGAGAAAAAGTGATTATTTTATCTTTTGCTAAAATCATATCAAGTATTTCTGTACTTCATTTTATTCCTCATTGCTTTTCCCTTGAAATCATAAAAGTAGTTTTGCTACTTTATCCATCCTATACTAACTCCTCATTGATTGTAAAGAAGTGTGCTAGTGCCAGATTACCCATTGTTGATCAACATCATATGTCTAAGTGTACTATCAGATATTAATTTATTATAAAGTGTGATATATATATATATTGTTTAAATTCTCAAATAAACCTTTTAAACTTTCAAAACAGAACTACTTCTTGGCTCAGTGGGGTCAGGGGGATTCTAAGAGAGGGGTTTTATATAGGGGTAGTCACCCAGAACTCATGAACTGGACATAAAAATATATCAATAAGGGTTTCCATTCAGTATCCCAGACTAGGCATTGACTTAGCTGTAGTGTTGAATTGAATCCTCTTACACGTGGCAGCAACACTCTACAGTTGTAAGGGGTCGATGTGCTGGCGTATTCAGGTTGTAAGACTACCACTACTTGAATTTAGTACTGTCATGTTTTTGCATTTTTCCATGGTGTGTTGCAACATTGTGTTGGTGGTAAGTATTTGGTAATGTGTGCTGTTAGTTATACATTACTGGTAGCATATTGAGTGTGGGCAGTGTCCATTAGGGACAGTGTACTTTGTGACACTTGTGTCAAGTCTTGTGCATTGCTTTGTTTGCTTTCACATTGCATGACATGCCATGGTGTGTTTGGTGGTGGAGCTGGGGAGGGGATGGGTGACATGGCGCTGTTCCTATGTTGTATTTAGCAAGGGGGTAATGAATTTAGCACCATAGATGTATGTCTTTTGATGACACAGCATTGGTGGTGTTTGGGTAGGTAGGGATGCACATAATGTAACACTTCCAGGTGACCAATCTCAGGATGGTATGGTTGGGTCAGTTGAGTGTCCCTTATGTCATCATCATTGATTGTTAGCTGGTACGTGCCAGGGCTGTGTGCACTCCACAGGGGTGTGATTTTATGTGAAGTAATTAGCCACCAGCTGCGTACGGGCTGCCTCAACACGTGCCCTTTCCCCTCCCATATGCAGCGGGCGTGCATGTGGTTGGGGATGTGTGGGCACCACCATGTCCACCGGCAGGCCCCGGCGTGTTGCCACGTTGTGCAGGACACATGCTGCCACTATGATCCTGCACACTACTGGGGGAGCATATAACAGCTGCCCACCAGAGTGGTCAAGGGAGCGAAAGCGTGACTTGAGCACTCCAAATGTGCGCTCCACTATGCCCCGGGTTGCAATATGGGCTGTGTTGTATCTTACCTCGGGTGGCGTGGTGGGGTTCCGAATTGGCGTCATCATGTGGGTGCTCAGAGGGTAGGCACTGTCCCCTGGGGAGGTGGTGATGGGTATCATTAGTGGGGTTGTGACATTACTCAGTATCTGACATGCATGCATGTGCAGTGGCATTTATACTCACCAAGCAGCCATGTATCGCCATGCCGCCCTGCTTCTAGGTCCCGGTTTAGGTGGACCCTGGATAGTTGACATATACTGAGGTGATGATTCCCTTGGCATCACATACTACCTGCACGTTGATGGAATGCCAGTCCTTGCAGTTTCTATAGATGTGCTCAGATGCCCTGGGGAGGATGTAGAACCACATGGGTGCAATCAATGGCACCTAGCACTTTGCGGAATTGTGCCAACCCATAGAAATCCTGGACGGCAGCCTGCCGTTCTGCAGGTGTTCTGGGCAGGTATATGTGCCTGCGGACTGATGGGCGTGCAGTCATGATGGCCAACACCTGGTGTAGGCAGCGTGACTGCGTGGCCTGTGACATCCCCCCCCTCTATAGCACTTGTCCGCTGAAATGATCCAGTGGCCAAGAAGTGCAGTACATTGAGGACCTTCTCCAGGGATCTGAGTGTTTGGGAGCACAGGGTGGGTGATGTAAGCTCATCCTCCCACTCACTCACCAGGTCGAGTATTATGTGAGGTGTAAACCTGTCCCTCCCATACACCTGTTCATCAGGCATCCCAAAAAGGCTGGTTCTGGGTGTAAAAATTCTGGGCCTGACTATCCTCCTCCTCCTCCTGCGGTATCCCACGACCACTGCTGCTAGGAACGGTATATTCATCTTGGCGTCTGAGTTTGTTTGTTGTTTGCGCGCACTTTTATGCTGAGCGGGTCCACGTACGCATGCTTCCTGCTGGCGTACTTGTTTCCGGATTAGCGCGTCTTTTCTGGCGCACGCATTAGCCCCGTTCAATTCCATGAATATGTGTTGTAGACACGCGTGTGGGCGTTTACGCGCATTTGCCTCCTGTACATCCCCCGTGACGCCCACATTTTCACGCGTTGTTCCCCATTCCGCTTAGCGCACGCTGTTTGGAGACATGTGCGCCAGCGTGCGCCACGCCGAATTTTAGCGCACATCCAGGGATTTACACGTGCACGGACTTCCATGAATCGCTGTTCTCGGGTTTCGCTGCGATTTTCGCACTTGCACTGCGATTTGCATGCTTTCGCACGCTTGCGCCGAAAATTTCAGCGCACTTTAATTCCATGAATCGACCTCTTTTGTGTCTCCCATGTAGCTGGTCATACCTGGAAAGTTGTCATGTTTGCTTCTCTCACATAGCAGGAAGAACCGAAAAACCTCTCATGTTTTTGGCTCTCTTGCAGCAGTAAGAACCTGAAAAATGTCATGGGTATTTTCCGACCTGTAGGAAAGTGGTTCTCCTATGTGAAATAATGAAGTTCTAAAAGAGGAGCAGCAGGACTTAAGGTCAGAAGTAGCACCACTCTAGTAGCAGCTCATCATTATAGTCAACACAGTAGGTTTCTACTAGCACCACCAAACAACCCTACACCATTTCCTTGTGTGCGACTTAAAACAGACAACAGGTCCTCATTATCAGGGCTGATGTGTTGGCTACGGCTTGATATCGTACCATTGTCTACTGCAATGCAGTTGTTGCTCATTGTAAAAAACTTCAGTTGTTTGACATGAAGCAAGAAGAAGCTTCTCCAGAGGGTAAAACTAAAATGTACAAAGTGGCACCTGGCAACTCCCTGATCGGCCCAGGTAATTGTATGTCTATATATATGAAAAATTATCAGGGCAAGCCCAGATAAAGAGTAACCCACTCTTATTTATTCCATATACCACATGTATAAAGAAATGTGTAGAATCACATACCAATCTGATACATTAATAAGTGTTGCACAGGAAAACAAATATGGTGCATTACATGTACAAAACTTTATTAAAACACAAAAACGAATCATATAAATGTGAAACAACCCCTCTCACTCTATGGGGGCTGTATAAATATAACTGCCACAATAGTCGTCTAATTGTACAGTGTTTTAGTTAAACCCTGCCATTTCATTAAGTTGTCGACACAACTGTGTTTCAGCCGGTTGAGCAGTTGGAAAATGCTCTTGTTTCATCGGCCTTCATCAGGACAGAACATTATTTTCATGTCTCTATCAATGAGGTATCCAGTAGTAAAAATCTAGAACATAACGGCAGATGTAAATCTAATGTTAAAAAGAGGTCTTATCCGGGTTGTATTAATCAAAAGCATACATGCTTAATTACTTCTTTTATTTCCCACAATGGGACACTTACTGTGCACTGAGGTATCATGCACGTTAGCAGTGAATTCTGGATGCATTCTCCAAACTTCTATGTGTGGTATCTGTGATGATGACACACAGAAGGAATTCAGTGGACTCTGCACCCTGTCAGAAATACAAAGAGCGTGGCATAGCTAGTCCATTTACCTTTTGACTCGTAGCTGGTACCACATGGGCCAATGGATACTCTTCTACTGTTGTGTGTAATCCAGGAATTTACTCGGGTACTAATCCTGTGGAATGAATACCTGTGGATGTATATCTGCATCGTGTATGGACTAATGCCTATAATTAATACTGAAAGGAAGGGACTTACCATTCAGGAGATGGGCCTTTCAATAGGCCATTAATTGCTGGGTCGGCGCTTCCTGTATGATCAAAGAGGGTAGGTGTTAGCCTCTTTTAAGTGGTCCATATCTCAATATTGAGCATGCACATTTGGAGTGCTCAGGACCTAACACCGTGAATATCATGCCTGTCACTGTGACAGTGCTGCATATGGTGAATATGTGATTCCCGCATGAAGCTGGACACACCCCGGTATAAGTCCAGAATTGCTAGTCGCTGTCAAGTCACGTAGTGGTAAAGGCTGCTATGAATGTCCTGCTGAACACTGTGCCTAGTGCTATAAGAGTTGATGAAATTGCTCAATATCAGAAGCTTGCATGTTGGTAAATGACCGTAGAGAGCCCGGTGTTGAAATGCAACTGATTGGACTATACCAACCAGGAATCACAATGGTGCCTGTGATTAGCCTGACCTGTTAAGGATCGGTCATGTATGTCTAGTTCAAAATGGTGCACATGTTTTTATTTCAATGCCTGACCATTTACGGATGTAACACTTGTGCGTTGGAGCTGCGTGTAAAGGAAAGAAATGTAAGTGTTGTGCATTTGGTTCCTAGTACAAGCCGCGGGTCCACCCGTTAGCGTGTTGTGACTATACATCAATGACAAATACTGCTAGCGTGATGTGGTCAGATATCCCTAAATTCACGTGTAAAAGATTCCCTGGTTTATTTGGATATTGCTATCTATAATTACGAGAGGGACACTTTGAAAGTAAAGCCCTTTCACAAGCCCATGACAAGACTGCACTATTACATTTTGAAAGGTTTCCCACAAGGCACATCTAAAATAACTTGCAATTTAGGCATTTTATAAGAATAATAAGACACAGCTGTGGTAAGCATGCATATAAAGTGCAAGCTATTAATTTGGCTAAGAGACTAATGGAGAGGCGGTATCCCAAACAGCTGGCAAGAAATGAGCATTCAACCACAATCGATGGGCTCTGGTAGAGCCTGAAACATAGAAACATTCACAAGGAACAATTGCATATGTCAGTATATGCTCAGACACGTCAAACAAGATAAAAAGCCTAATTTTTAAAAAAAACGAGATTTTTTAAAACTAATTATATCTTTATTGCAGCTATTGCTATACAAGCATAAAATTACAATTATAAAACATCCCCAGAATGAATTGCCACAATTGCCATAAAATATGAAAATCCACATCATAAATACATATAAAATACAATGCTTTTTATAGAACAGATCCTAGAAAAAAGAAACATCATTTCACTTGGGATAGCATAATTCATAGTTATTTGTTAGTTGATTTTCAAGAACCTCTGGTTATATAGTGAATCATAAAGAATTCGTCTTTTAGCAGTTACTTCCTACAAAGAAATTATTTGCTAAAAAAACGTAGTATCAAACACAGGGAGGTTATCGTGTTTCTTAAGTGTAACAAGAGCATCTCTCCTGGACCTAATTCCAAAGCGATTCAATGCTAGTTTAAGTCACCTACATCTTATATTAGCATACAATGGACAGGAAAATAAAAATGACATTCATCTTCTTCACACGATTTGCACAGCATTTAAGAAAGGGGCATTTAGATGAACTTCCAGTGTCCCTATACTTGTAAACTTAATGACAAGCAAGATACAAAATTGTATCTTTGAAAAGAGGATTTTTCTATGTGTTGCACAGGGAAATCAACATAATTCTCGAGGCATATGCAGCATTTCATTTATAGATACTTGAAAAATAAATTCGGGGAGCAGTGTAGATCCAGCTATTCCTGTAGGACCCAATCACTAAATAAGAAGATTACAATCGTTTTTTAAGGGGATTCCATATTTACAGGAATCATCGCAAAATGTTTAGAGACCTACTTCAGTAAACATCTGTTTCACAATCTTTAGCCAAAGCAATGACTGTCCGCTTTGTGACTGTAATACATCAGAGGGCCCTGGTGAGTGTTTAAAGATGGAAAACATCCTTTGAATCATTGCTTTTTGCTTTTAAGAGGAGTATTAACATGAACACATTATGGAGATTGAACCCTAGGGAAAGATTATCACAAAGTTGTGGGGTCTTAAACCGATACCTGGTCACATGCAACATATGTGCAATGTGGCATGTACATGGGTTCAATGTACAATCTAACTTTGTTAGGAATCATGCTATAACTGCTCCTGTGGCACATCATTTCATGCATTTAAAGCATCACCATGAAAGCTTCACATGCAACAAATATTAACTGGCAATAATATGGAAACTATGATAGGAAACTTAACATGAATGGATTTTTTTAACTCTGAGCAACAGGAGAAGACTCAACAAAAATATGGAATGGAGCAAGAGAATATGAATATACGTATTAGTAAATGGATACTTTATCTTACATAACAATACATGAAAAGTCTGAAAGACTAGACAATTTATCATTTCTCTTGGGCTATTTTGTCACCATTACATTTAAATTGTGCATTGAGATCAGTAGGAATTTTGTGTCTACACATTTATATAAAAAGGTAGGTGTATTCCTCAGGGGACTTTATTTCCCATGAAACTGTTAAGGGGTTATTTCATCATGTAAGATGATGTAATTACATTGCACGCATGCATTCAATCTGAAAGCATGGCCAGTACATTTAGATAAGGTATTGGCATCAACTGGAAGTGTGTGTTCAATGAAGCTCTACATTTACACTAGTTGCTGCACATGTTTCTAAGAAACGTTCAGGGAACTATATTTCTGATGGGGCTCTTGCTAACATGAGATTCCAGTGCATGACATCATGGCATAGAATGTAGGTTAGGATGTGGCATCACCACATTACACATTGGAATCTAATCTGGAAGCAAGATCAAACGAAAACATGAACAAGATTTTAACGCGCAGGGTACACCTCACAGATTCAGTCTCACTTTAACTTTTGAGACAGTAAACACTTAGATACCTCTCTAATTTACTAAATAAAAATAACATTTGGGATATGGAGTCATGGGAAGTTTAACCCCAGGCACAAGACCTAAAGAATTTAAACTATTCTTGTTGTATCATAGGGGTATTGCAGATATAGCAATAACAAATATGTGTCCTGTCGTTTGATCAAGTAAAATGACAACAGTTTGCAGAGAATTTTAAAAAGAATGAAAGATGAGAAATAGTGCACATATCTGAATTAAATCTGTCTTAATCAGAGATGAAGAAAAGGAGGGAAGAATGAATGGTTCACATTTGTGGTCCCCTTTCTATCTCTTTCTTGGTGGGTCACCTTAAGAATTTCAAAAAATGAATATGACTTGTTACACTACCAATGACAGACCTGTATGGATTGCAGAATGGTGAGTCAGGTTTTTGTATGTTTGGTATATTTATGATATTTGGATCTATCATCAAAGTAGCTGGATTTCTACTATTAGGTTGATAAGGATGTTCTTCACAGCCAGTAAATAAAGACATGTACAAGGGCGCTGAGAGTGAGGCCCTGTGGAAATCTTTGAAAACCCTTAAATACTCATTAAATTCCAAATCACAGTGCTTTACAAATAAAAAAAAATCAGATAACACATAACTGTACTAATGTTATGTTATGTCGGTGTATCACCAATGGGTAATTGTACATAGATGATATATTGGATCCATCACACATTAGAACAGAAGCCCAATATCTTATTTTTGGTCCTTCTTCAGAGGCAAATTGTTGCCTCTGAAGAAGGACCGAAAATAAGATATGGGATCAAAACACGTTGGGCATGAGATTTGTAAACCGATTCATGCCAAATCTGATCAAGGAGAAATCCATATTCAATATATAAGAGGTATCGAATTTAGAAAATGATATCCTTGAAATGAAAAAAATGATTGCAATGCAATTTCAACACTCTTTTAATACTAGCTCATGAAAATGTATGATGATTAGGGATTTAAGGAACAACATAGATCATTACGATAATGTCTTTTTGATTAATTATGAAGGTATGAATGCATGAATGAATACTATTTTCAGAGGGCAAATCATCCCAGGAAAGTACACAGAAGAAACATATTATATTCAAATTAAAATCACCAAGCTACAATTTTCACATAGAATAAAAGCACGTAGATACAAGTAATAAATGCACCCACTTCCAACATCATCATGTTTGTAGTTGGGCACTACTCAATACTTTCAATTGAATTTCCCATACATTGTTTCATTGTAATTTTATTTTATTCAGGGATGCTAAAAAATAACATGTCACCATCTAACATGCAAAGGGCTGCCTAATGAGATTATACTAGTCTTGGTTTTATTGATATTCCTTGTATTCAATGTCTTCCACACAACGGTTAAAATCTTCTTTCAAATATCTCAATACAGACTACAATAAATCATGACATGTCACTGTCTGGAAGTAAAGAGTGCCCTATGTAATGTTGAGCTACAACTATTACAGCACAAAAAAGAGACTTTTTAAAGCACAAAACCTTAATTGTTTACACTGAGAATCACAAAGGATTTTGTTATTCAGAACAGTTCATACGTTTTACATGATTAACTACAAATACGTGAATTAGTTATGCCAACATACAATGTAGTCAAAAATCCTGATTTAGCCAAATTCATCATGCAGATCACATGATTCATCATACATAGATACACATAAAGTGTCAGGACAGGTCATGAAATTTCAAAAATACACAAACAATTATTTTTGTGGCTACAGCTTTCCTCGTCTCTCTTCTTGTGGATCAGCCCTGTTCCTCCCTTTAGTAGCCAAAATCAACCCGCAGAGAACCAGGAAATGAGCTGGGAGTTTTCAGGCCCCCAAACCTCATACAGAAACAGGGGCTCTAATTGACAAGCTCATGCTCTGTGGGATGTTTGGTTGTTGTGATTATCCTGGCGATGCATGCCCTGCATGCTGAATGTTTTGGGGGAGGGCAGTGTGTAGTGTAGTGGAGAGTAGAGTGGAGAAGGAAGTGCAGAGATTGGAGGGTAGTTGAGAGGAGGGGTGAGTAGTAGAGTGGAAAGGGGAGAGCAGTAGGGATGGGGTAGGCAGTTGGAGAGGGAAGAGCAGCAGGGCATGAAGGGGAGGAGCAGTAGATGGAATAACGCCAGAGAGACAGTAGGAGGAAGAGAAAGGGAGAAAAAGTGGAGAATGGGAAGAACAAAAGGGGATAGAGAAAAAGGAATGGAAAGGAAGGAGAGAACATCAGAGTAAGGAGATTGAGTAAAAGAGCATAGAGGTCAAGAACTGGTTGATTGAAAGACACCACTTATTGAGATCCTTTTTAACTTGTGGAATCCCAGGTTAAGATCCATCGAAAAATTCCCAGTGGGAGCAGAAGACATGAGGCAATTTCCTTTAGGTCCTCACTATTAGGCAGCCATAACCTAGATAGCAGGTGTTACCGATCTTCAGATAGCACCTCAGGGTTTAGGTATGCATGGGCTAGGGGGGAAGGAATGAGAGAGAGAGAAAGGAGGCCATTAGTGATACCCTATTGAAACTTGTGAATAAATACCCTTGAGCTGTGTTTGTGAGTTGGTGTGTTTGTGAGGCCATCGCTGACAAAGTGCACACACCAGCTGCTGTGGCTGGAGTAAGATGTATTCTAATCTTGTGCTTCTTCACAGCACATCTGTGTTCTCCAGACACATTGGTCACTTTTCCTCTATAGTCACAATACATTGGCATGTTTGATGCACAAGCTGTCAACAGCCATTGAGTGCAATCTCCTGCCTCCAATCAACTGTGAATGTTTCTTATCTTTTGTGTCCACTAACAAATGCTGCGTGTGTGAATGTCATGCAAGATGGTCAATGTGATTCTATCCTCCCTAGTAGACACAAACAATATGACATGTGTTGCACACTCACTTACAGCCACTGAATGCAATCACCTTCCTCCCACCAACTCAGTGAGTTTCTCTTATTTGTTTATTTGTTATTCTGTTCTTCCAAGTTGCCACAAAAAGGAGCAAACCTCAGGTACAGCCACTAAATGTAACTCCTGCCTTCTCCAAGAAGCTCTATGATTTTCAGGAAATAACCAAGATATAATATTCAAATGCTCTACTTCTTCAGCTAAATCATCTTTCAATGTATACTGATCACCTAACTACTCCAATGTAACTCATATGTCAAGTTCTTCCCTATACCTGCACTATTGAACCAAACAGCAACTTCCTGTCTCTTTTTAAAATTGTGATTGCAAACACCATGTGTAAATGCATGCCTTGCATAAACTACAAGGCTCAACTCACCCATACACCTGTGCAACCCTCAAAGGAAGATGGGGAAATTTAGGTCTGACCCGAAACTGTGTACAGTAAGGTGGTTTGGATGTTCTCTTTAAAAGTTCACCCAGAGCAAATCACAGCACTAATGTATTCAACCCATAGATGAATTCATTAAACTGCACTAGTATACTCTACAAGTCATGGTCTGACAAAAATAACAGATATGTTCAAAATAAGAGGAATAAATAATGAAAACATGTACAAAAACTATGCTTTATGTACATCCTGAAGGAACTGCTCTGGCTACTCTTCAGGATACGTGATGTTGAAGACATCTTGCATTCTGAACCAAGCATTCACAACCAAAATTTCACTCTACTTGACTGAGAAACTCCCCATCTCCAGAAGTCAATGTACCTCTGTAATCAATGGCATTGCCAGACTGGAAACAAAGAACTGGAAGAGCGAGGGAAAAAATGAGGAAACATGCCTTTTTCTACTGCACACCCTGACTTGGAACAAGTTACCTCTGGAGGTCCCCCTTTCCTGCTCCCCTTACATGTCCATCTTTTCTGCCACCCATACACCCCACCTGAAACCTCCAGAGTGTGCCCCTAAGTGCAGTGCTCCATTGCATTCCAGCTAGTTTCTTCTATAAATCGCATACATACCATGCATCTTATTTCCGAAGTTGAGAAGCATATTTAAACCTGTACGATTTGAAACGTCTATTTAAATCTTTGTGATATGAGAAGTCAACTAAAATATTTTTCAATGTACAAAACAATATTTCCAGTGTGGGGTACATTTATGGCCCTCAGCAGAAATCCCCTTCAAATCAAAAACCGCATTGAATTAATGCCACAAAAACGGCAGTGCTTTTCTTTTCCTGGCACCTGTGCAGCGAACATTGAACACTACCACCCAAAGAATGGTTCTGCATTTGTTTTACTTTCAAATTGAATCATAAGGAAATTACCTGCATTCAGAACAGCACCACATTTGCTGCTCCGTCCTCTGAATACTAAAGCTGCACACAGCATTCAAGACGGCCCTGCTTTTTCTTTCTTTTATCAAAACATCACAAACTGTTGTGCCCTCCATGGAAACATACCCCTGCATGCTTTATTTCATCTGATTGCCAAAAAGTTAGGCAATACCGCCCAAGAACGGCTTTGTCTACTAATAAATCACATATGGGGCAGAGAGTTCTGCTTTTCACTCAACACGGCTTTTGTTTCCTTTTAAAGTGAACCATCACACTCAAATTGCAGTAAATGAAAGAAATAATGCAGCATTTCTTTTTTTTCATGTCAATATCAAAGAAATCCTGTGCAGCATCATTTTGTGTCCATAAACCAACAGTATATGCAAAACCCCCAAAAGATTAATTGAAAAACCATCCTGTGGTCTGCAGAAACCGCATTTGTAAACTGAAATGAAAGGAAATGAACACACGTGTGAATCTGCTCTTTTGAAAATAAGGAAAATGCAGTTTCAAAGTTAATGTCAAATGACGGCTTTTGCTCGCACAGAAATGTGATTGAATATGTGGGTGGGGTTTTTAGCTATATAATGTACATTATATTTGTACACACAAGACTTGGTTACATAAAAAGGACTCAGAAACCAGTAAAACTGTTTTTTTGGCCCAGGCACTGAATTCAATGGCAGGGCCTGCCCCACTGAAAAGTTGCATCCATATGTGAACTGGCCCACAATGACATATGAAAAGGCAGAGAGTGTGAGGGTTCACAGCCCTGCTAGACTAGCAGGCAGCCCTGCCAGAAGGAACAATGGGAGCCAGTAGGGCTGGTGCGATTATCTCCAGCACCCTCCTGAAGGAGGAACTGTCAAACTTCAAAGAGCATCATAAAAGTCTTTTGTTGTAAGCCGAGCCTGGCAGAGACAGTTTACTGTGGGGATCTGCAGCACCGCCCACAAATGTGACAAATCCACCCCATTGACATTAAAGGACTGCAGTATTTTAAGATATTTCTCCCAGCACCCTGAATAAGTAATCATTTTGTATTATGCCAGTTTTCCATGTGATTTTTGGATACATGTAAATAGACCAAGAACATGTTTCTAGCACTTGGTGAACTGAAATGCCCGTGAAAGACCCATTTCAGTGTGTATTATAAATGGGAAAAATATGAAACTAGGTTGCATGATACAAATTGTTATTGGGAATATGTGTAGTCATTGGCAGAATTTTACATATTATGTATTTCTTAACAACAGCGAAAGTGTGCCAAAGGGTGATGCGACCTCACACAGAGTCGGCGATCGGATTGTCCAATTCCCTGTGACCTATTTAATCCGCATATCTACTTCTCATGGCGGTGGCTAGTATAAGTTTGAAGTTTTGATCTATAACTCATTTTTGGTAAAAAGTAGGCTGGAGAGACAAAGAAAGGTCATAAATGCAAACGCATAAATTATGTCCTTTCCCCTGGACCAATCGGCCCAGTGGAGGAGGGCGGAGCGGTAGGCTATCCTATTCCATGAGAGGAATAATTCCAGAGTACTTCCTCCCAGGTTGTAAATACGATGATGTCATTTTAGCTATTTAAGGGGGAGACAGAGAAACACAGGGGACACTCAAGACTCTCAAGACTTACTCACTTACTCAAGACTCAGAACCCCTTCAAGATCCAGGAAACCAGATACATCCATCCAGGCAGATCCATCCATTCATCGAGGTCCAGGCACACCCAGGAATCCAGAGAGACAGGAGAGGAGGCAGCTGATCCCTTCCTAGAGAGTGCAGTGACCAGACCTTACCTAGCTGTCCAGCATCCCATCCAGGTGAGCCCAGTGACGTGATCTCTTGGCTCAGCCATCCCAGTGACCAGATCCCTTGTCCCAGCCATCCAGTGTGACCACATCCCATGGCCGAGCTGTCCAGAGACCTCACTGGCTTTCCAGAATCTTAACTTCAAGCTTACATTGTAAGTAGCACATAACCCCAGTTCCCAAAACTGCATATCCCGCTCTTTTTGATCCTTGCACCCCATTGAAATCCCATTCAAGTCACAAATTGCCAGTATAATCTGTTCACCTTTCCATAGAAGAATCTGTATTAGCCTGTGTCTGTAGTGTATTCCTTTTATAGTTCTTTCCGTTATCTGTGTAAGTCCTTAGTACCATTTTGAAGTAATTTAAGTAATTCCCCCATAAGGAAATTCACTGTGCGAGCTGGTTCAAATTTGAAATTACCCCCCCCTTGCATTCAGTGTCTTCCTTTAAATAACTATAGGCATTATAATATAGCCTAAATAGAATTAGTCTCTGTGTAAAAAAAAGATATTGAATTTGCCCGTGTTTTGTGTGCTTTCCTACCAATTCCGATTTGCCTCTGTCCCATAGAAAAACCCAAACCGTAGCCCCATTAAGAGTAACCCTTTCTATCAGAATCCTATCTGTTATGTGCCTCTATTCGTCGTCCTGAAAACCAATTTCCGATGTTGACAGCCAAGCCCTTTCCATGGCTGCCTGTCATCCTAAGTGCTGTGTAGAATAGAATTGCCATTCTGCCGCATGTGTTTTCTTTTGCATTTGTTTTCATTCCCAAATCGATTTCCTTACCCGTGTTCAGGTTGCATTGGTGCCCTACTAGTAGTCTGTAAGCTTCCTTATCGCTCAAGTGTAGCAACAAGAGTTTCTGTCCTAGCTATCACACCGCGGTTGTAAACTGCTGTGCGAATAACAAGTGAAATCCGATTATGCTGTTTTGCTCATAAATAAGATTTTCATTTTCTTTTCTGGCCTCCCATCTTGGGGTGGTGAGCTGAATTCGAAATCTGATTTTCCCCTCTTCATACTGCCTCCTTGCCACTGCCTTCCATCTGCAAAGAATTCAGTTAGAAGACGTTTGGGGGGCCGGGGTGGTTGCAGGGGGAGTGTTTAACCTGAATGCCATCTGTTGCTTTTAAAAACGATTTCTCTTTTGCTTGGTTTCTGTATATTGTTCAGGATTTTTAATTAACTGTGTTGTGGGGATTTTTTTTGTATTTGTATTGCCACAACATCGGAGGTAGCTGCCCAATTGTGTGATTTTGCTTGATTTTTCATTTTGACCATAACATTAATACATATATTGTTACACACCGGTCTGGTTCCTGGTGTTTGTTAAGGTGGGTACGAGACAGGTTGGGGGCCTACTCAAATAAAGAACCTGTGGTTGATTAAAGATAAGAAGTGTTTTTATTGTGTGCCACATTTATTGGCAAGGGAAGGAGTCCCTGGCTGGAGTGTGCCATGTTATAAAACCGTTACAGCAGTTTACTTTGAATCTCGTACTAATTTGAAGGTCCTACAAGTTTCATGGAGCACAGCTCTGTGAGGCATCATCATGTAAAATACAATATTTATGATTTATTGGACACTTGCCTCTAAGTCCTCATTTTTGGAGGATTACCTCAACTATTGTTACTGCCTTATTGTTTATATGTCCTTTCCTTCATGTGGAAAAGACTATTTGATTCATACTAAACTATACATCCAGAGTCTCAATATAGTAGTTTCCAGTTGTGAACTTAGTGGTGTGCTAGCTTTACTACAAGGAGTCAATAGTTGCTTACTAAGAATCCTATACAATGTACTGGGATGAGTAATGCTTTTACTCATTTGTACAGACACTTCATAACTATTAGAAACACCTTCAATGTTATTATCAAATAATGAACTGCAATCATTAAACAGTGCTTTGTTAAAATTTAACAACACAACCGTGCCCAGAAAGAACTTGATTTAAAAGGCCCTCTTATTATGGAACATAAAATCACATTTCATTGCTCTTTTGTATGATTTGCATTTATAATCTTGGCCAGCGCACATGGTTTTTATTACAGAAAATGTGCATCAGTGCAAGTGCAAGTGTGATTATCACTAAGGCAACAACTGGCCTACTTCAGAAAAACAGATTCTTTCAAAGTACTTTTGCATCAGGGCAATGTCTGCCCTAGTCCTAGTAAAAGTGAGAAATGTGCACCAGTGCAGAAATGCATTGGAGGAATTATTGTTTTGCTCTTGGGTATTTTGCACTTGTACCAGTGCATAGATTCTGAAATACTGTCAGGGAGTTTTAAATGTGCATCATTTTGATCGTTTATTAACCCGTTGTAGATGGTGACGGTCAGTGCTTTAAGTGGGATTGGAAATCGAGGAGGGGGCTCTATTTAGGGGGGGTGGCCTAAGGACATGCCCCCAACGAGAGCCCCCCTCGATTAAGGGCGAGGGGTGGGGGCTCGTAAAAGAGGTTGAGCTGGGGCACACTGGCATCATTACCTTTGATGCTCCCAGGCCCTCCTTTTAAACAAAAGAAGGCGCTGGACGCACCAAAAGGTGTGATACCAGTGTGCTCCAGCTCGCACGCAGCAGGCAGTCCTTTCATTCAAGGAGCCCGCTTTAACCACGGGTTGCTTGAATGAAAGGTCTGCCTGCTGCTTGTGTCTATGTACTTGAAACAGTAGGAGGCCTAGAGGTCCCAGTCTCTCCTTTTGTTCCGAGTAACTAGTCATTATGCTGGGTGATGACTAGTTACTCGAAACAAAAGGAGAGCTGAGCAGTCCAGTGCTCCTCCTGTTTCGAGTACATAGACATCAGGCAGCCCGCACTGCACGGTTACACCGCTGCTTGCAGGTTTCAGTACTTCGGTTTAGAAAAAAGAAAAGGCAATGCCTTTTTTTTTTCTAAACCGAAGTGCTGACACCAGCAGGCAGCTTGTGTAACCGTGCAGCCTCTTACACTGGATGTCTGAGGTGTCGGCTGGCTGGGGCTAGTCGGGGCTGTCTCGGGAGCCCTTTCTGGAAACTGCCAGGGTCCGGTCCTGGCTGGCCCCGGCCCACTTAAAGCCCTGGTGACGGTCCACTAATACAATGCTCGAGGAAAATAGCAGGGGGTAAAATATAGCATTTGACTTTGCTCCTTACTAGCTGCTATGTGCAGGTTCATTGCCTAAGGTTTAGTTAACAGGTTCTAGAGATTCTCCCTAGTTTCCTGTCTACAGGAGACATTTTATTGAGTTCTGTGTTTTCAGCTGAGGGCACCTCTCTGGTCCACGGGCAGGCCACCTTATGCAGCCCGCAAGGGATACATTCTTCTTGCACCCATGACATGAGTGTGGCAGGTTGACAGCTCAGTAATGCCACAACAGTGGGTGATATGTGCAACACAGGTGCCAAACAACATAACCAAAGATTCTCAGATTGAGATTTGTAGTTTTCATTTTCCATTACACGTTCAAGCAAACAAGACCCAACATTCAAAGCCTTGCTGAAAAACAAAAGTATATAAAAGGCCTTCTTAAAGGTGCTGCAGTCCTGCTGAAATGGGACCAGTTGGGAACACTTAAATGTTCTCCCATTTGATGTCTTTCTACATTCTGCAATTATCTATGGAATTTAAGAGTCACAATCAAGCACTTAAGTCAAGTCATTCAATACCTCATTTAGTCCTAGTTTTACTTGGAGAATATGGCTCACCAGCCTTTTCAGCAGCCACTGAGTACTGACACGACAGCAACGAGAAACAACTTCATATTGAAATGATGAAGGACAAAATGGAGGTCACCCCTAACAACGGAGCCTTGGTGAGAGTCTGAATATCCAGGATCATTTGAAGGTCTTCCGCTTCGCCTCAGGCATGTTCTTATAATTAGTCACACTGGAGGCATTGTCCCCTCTGCCTACAGATCCCCCACCCACGTCAGCCTCATTAAGAGCTATTGACATTTAGTAAAATCCCCTGGGTTTTGCAGCCACCAGAGGGAATTTGCTTTATAGACAGATGATGTGAATTGGAATTCATAGATCTATTGTTTTCAGTTTGGGTCAAGCGATATCTTTGCAGTCGCGGTACCAGAATTGTGAGGCCGGCTTAGTTGAATCAGTGAGATTACACACTGCCGCCCTCTTTGGCGTTAATCCCAGTCACAGAAACTGGAACTCTGCCTTGCCCAAAACTTCTATTCCTTAGCAAGGTTGGGTAGAATCTCTCACCACACTAATGGAAGCATGCCCCCATCTACACTGATCCCTATTTGATTTAGTTTCTGATGCCATGCGATTTGTAGAACACGCATCTGCCAAAAGGCAGATTGTGAACACGCAAAATAATAAATAACAACACAACATGCCGGACATTCAGAAAATAAAAAGTGATTAAAAAAAAGTGACTGAAGCCACCTTAACCAGCCCAGTGTTACACTAAATCCGGCCCCAGCTTTTAGTGAAACTCCCTCACTCCAACTACAACAGTACGAAAGCAATGAATAAAAGAGAAGCCCCCACCTCTTCCTGCCCCTCAAACTCGAGCAGAAATAGCAGATGTGCAGAAACCTGCATGGCTATTTAGCGAGGAAAATGTTTTCATGTCTTCTTGCAAAAATATGTCAACATACATGCCAACATTATCCTTTTGCTAGTCCAGTCCTGATTTTAACATTGCCTTCTGGGACGTGAAGTCCCGGATATACCCATTATAAACACATAACTACAAATCCCTGAGTGCACACTTAAAATCAATGATGGCACTGGATTTCAGTACATCCTGAATGGATGTACATGTTTTTCATCTTTAGACTTACTTTCTGGAGCTCAATTTGTAATCCATTGTTAACACTAGTGCTTTTGTAATTGTGTCAAGTAGCAAACTACCAATTTTTTGCCACAATTTGCTATACTAGATGTCTAGATGTCTGTGCATTGGGAACTGGGAATGTGCACGACCCCATACACCCAGACACCTTTACACTGGGATCTCTCTTCTCCATTTCTGAAATTGTAGGAGGCACTTGGTTTTGTGGGGGAAAACATTTTCTCTGGAGCAGGAAGACCCATCTACTTTATCCTCAGATCCAAATCCTGAAGCTATCCGAATGAGTATCCTTGGTTCATAGTTACAAACACTTTAATGTTTGGATGTGTGGTGTGAGGAATTAAATGATCACCAAGCCCAGTGACCATACTTACTTAGTGATTCAAGCCTCCAACCCTTATATCACACACATCGTTGTGAAACATAAAGGTTTGTGGTCATACTTATGTTCCCAAAATATTCTTTGATTTTATACAAAGCAATCAGAAGCTCTCATTGATGCTATTTGTTCCACTCTCCTTTCTCATATGTTGAAAGAGCAGAATAGGAGTGTACCAGACGTTCTATCTAGGCATTATAAACTTCTATTCTGTGTATAGGTATTTTGGGTTTGGCTGAAGAATTTTGCTCAGCAAAACAAGTGTAATGTTCATATCATGGCTGAAATATATACTGAAAGTCATCATTATAAATGAACTGTTTATGGAGGGCAGGAGTGGATAGATGCTGCACTGTGGAGAGTAGAGTGTACAGAGCCAGAGGTGTCCCAAGAACTATTCAAAATATGGGAGCAGCAGAACTATCGACTGAGACTTTCATTCAGCATAAATGGCCAGGGGGAAAGGAGATCAAAGTTTTCATAGGGGTTGGGGAAGTGGGTTAGGGAGGATTATTGGAAAACGTGTGTGTTTGTTTGTTAGTTCAACACTTTCTTAGGGTTTCATTCAACACTTATATGAGGAAAGTGTATGGGCCATCCAGAGTTGTTTAGGCCAGACACATGGTGTTGGTTAAGTTTGTTCACTTATTATCAAAAACAAATAAAATCTATTATAACACAAATTGTACACTTTAAAAGGAGAGCCAGTTTACAATGCGAGTGCAATTAATTAGTTGTTTTTTAATTAGCATCTTTTGTTGGGCATACATGCCGTTTTATATATCAAAATCCCCTTCCTTCGTGGAAACAGAAGCAGTCAGAAAAAAAACAATAATCTGGTTCTTCTTTGAGCACCAAGACAATGGGCCTCATTACAAGATCTCGAGTAGGCCGCCGGTACTACTGGTGGCCTACCGGCAATCTCGGCTTCCCGTTTCCACCACGTGAGATATTGCAGGCGGCGGATCGTTAAGTTCCCATTCCCGTGAATGGTAATGCTGGAGTACTGACACCATTGTTAACTGTGCCGGTGCTTCAGTGATTTATTTGCTGTTAGGGGCCTGAACTACCGGCAGGTCAGGCCTGTCAGTTGTTCACTGCCCCTAGTGGCAGACTCAGAGTAACTCAGTCCAGAAAAAATACCACAGCTGGAATTCCTGCCACTTTTTCAGCATTTTTTCTAGACCGGGTTACTCGTACTGAGGTCCAAATATTGTATTTTGTGTGCTGCTGAACCTACACATTTGTTACAGTATGCAAAACAACTAATAATTAACAAAGGAATTAGAGTAATACAGAGACAGAAATACCTAAAATCAGATTGGCATGCCATGATACTACAAAACATCACCCTGCATGCCGTTGTGGTGATGTACCACACACAACAATCCTAGTTATTGGGCATGTCAACACAAATGCATGCATATTCAGTAATCATTCCCTGATGTACAGTTTGGGTCATTCCTGCAACATGCCATTTGTCCACGTACAAACACCTCCACTTTTGAACACTCCACAAGCCACAGTGGGAACTCATTATACACAAAAGTTAACCTCAGCAACACATGGGTGCATAAGTAGCCCTCATAACAAGAATGACAGTGTTGATATGGTACACGTTTAATGCACTGCACGGCGTATGTATTTACCAAAATGTGCAAACAAAACACTTGCCATCTCTTCTTACCATAGAGGTGAGCCGAATGCTCTCCCCTACAAGGCCACTACCCAACCATGAGGAAGGAAAGAACACGTATGCAAATATCATGACACAAACCCGCCTTCAATGGACATTTTCCTGTTGAAGGAAAGATTCAGGTGCCCACCGAAACTCAGTGGTGAAATGCAATCCAGTGACCACAGGTGGGGATGATTGTCCTCCTTTGCTACACGTTGCAAAAAAATACCCCAAAACAAATGCAGCCGATGGCCCAAAATGGGCCCGACTAGGCAGGGCTGCATGCTTTTACCCTGAGGGACAGACACCAGGGTTCAGGGAAAAATGGTTTCTTTAACGTGTTTGTTTATTTAGTGTGTTGTGTAGTAAGTTGCGGTTCCACTTAATAAGACTTACATCGATTGAACCATCCAGCCCAGCATGGGGATGGATGGAATATGAAGGAGAAAAGAGGAAAGAAAGAACAAAGGACTGATCACTGGGCAGGGGAGATTAAAGATTCTAAAAAAAAGGTTGAAGAAACATTTTTATTAAGAGAGAAGGGGAAAGGAGGCAACACATCTCAGCTCTCTGGGAGGCGGTGGCCTTCGAGCAACGGCCCAGGGCCTAAAGACTCAATCGAACTGGGCCACGAATGTGGGTGCGGCGTGACACCTTTCGCGGGAATGAGCTGCGTGTGTCCAGAACTGCCCAGACACTGATGGGGCCATGAAGGCTGTCGGCCCACACAGGGGCAATACCAGAGAGGCCCTTTACGAAAGGTCCCGGAACGCATGAGTGAGTCAGTCCGGGGTGAAGATGAGAGCTGCACAGTCTGAGCTGCATGCATTGGACGGCAGATCTGGAGAGGGAGGAGCCTGAGGTCTACTGTGCCATGTCGGGCGGGGTGGTGAAGCCAAAGTCCCTACCGCCCGTGTACTAGTGGCCAGGTGACGTGGGGAGTCTGCAGCCCACCCCCTGTTAAATGCAAGCACAGTGAAGAGAGAGGGTGGGCCACAAAACACCAGAGACATTGTAACAGGGCTGCTGCCTGAAGAGTCAATCCACTGCGGGTGCAGCAGTGATAACGGGCACAGCCTCAGGGCATGGTGCCTCCCTGGTAGAACCAAGAGTGTCACAGGTGGGGGTGTGGCTGTGACTACGGACACCCCCCAAGGCCTGGGGATGCCCAGGAATAATGGAAAGTGCTGTGGACATGACAGTGAGTGTGCCTTTCCCGGGGCATGGGCACCACAAAGAGTGAAGAAGGCGCAGAGGGAGCATGGCGGTGTGTAGGCTGATGGGGCCACCTGTGAACAACTGTATACCATGGGTCATGGGGTGGAGATCAGGTGGGCCCATGTGGTAGATGTGGGCTACTCAGAATAACAAATGTGAGTCCCACATGATGTAGTGCCCCATGTGGTGGAGGGGCATCACCAACGAAAGAATCATCATCCACTAGAACAGCACCACAAGAGCAAAGGTACTGAAAAGGGGTGGCTGACTGCAGCGTCATTTATATTTGGGTGTCATTGTTGCTTATTTAAATGTATGTTTATGTGTAAGCCTGTAGTATATTTATTTATAGGGATAAGTAAAGATTTGATATGGCATATCCGAAATTAAATATGAAGATGTATATCGATTTGGGTAGGAGTTTATATACAGTGTGAAGATAGAGAAAACGGTGTTGTTGTGCACCCTAGAATGAAGCAAGTAAGGGAAATAGAGGCTTGCCAGAAGTGCCTAGGGAGTGGCACCACCCACTGGGGCCATCTCTTTTCCCCCCTCCACAGTGGTTGGTGACAGATAGAGGCTATGGCCTCTTCGGTCCGTTTCACTGTATGGTCTACCATGCTCTTCTAAGGGAGGGTGTGGTGACAGGGAAGACCTCAGAGAGAACTCATACCAGGGGTGCAGATAAGAGGGGTGTGTTTATGAAGGAAATCTTTAAGGAGATTTTATGTTTTAATAAATAAAAAGGTGCCTCTGTTGGGATCCCTAAAAGACACTCTGTTGTCTCTGTCCTATTTGAAGGAACCGGCTAAGAAGTGAGAGCGTAGCCCACCTCTTTTCCCATGGCTTTTATTTGCAGGTTGCAGTACACCTCTTCCTGCACAGCTATCCCTGGTGGGTGAGGGTGGTTAGTTCCTGTGGGGCTTGTACCTGTTGTTGGGTGAGGGAGATGTACACCCTTTCTCCGGACCAGGACCAGAAAATAGGGGCTGCACATAGCACCAATATTTTACAGGAACCAGAATGGGTGTAATATAAGATGTCTGAACATTCTGTTGTATCAGATGTTAAGGACAAAGAAGACAATGAAAACATGAACTTAAAAACACATTTATTAATTTTTAAAAAATGGTATACTTTACACATGATATTTTCAGGAATGTGGCAGAGACTGTATATCTCTCTATATCTGTTGACTTAATCTTAGTGCCAAAATGTGGCTTCTCTCAAAGAAAAGGTGTTACCACTTTTAGAGGCCATTGGAAAAAGGCCACCATCTCAGATTCATCACAATGTTGAATCAGAGGATGAAGAAATGTCTTATTTACAGAACAGAGGTCAGTCCTCTAACAATCTTTATTTCCACTCTCATTTAAGGCGTGGAAACCCGCTAGTCAGACAATTCAAGCAGCCAGGATATTCAAACCATGGGGCTTCAGGATCGCGGAGCATGTGAAAATACCTTACCTCAGGTGAGACTGCCAGTAATTCCAGCAGATCTCGCTCTTTTTGCAGCTGCTAAAAAGGAGGCACAGTCCATTCGTGTTCATTGTAATGCCAGCCGCTTTGTTTTTCATGGCAGCCACCATTACTGATTTCTGAATGATGGGCATTGCTCCTAAGGCCGCCTTTAGTATCATGAAGCCATGGAAATGGGAAACTTTAGAACAGCAAATATTGCTTAACAAAACTTAAGTCTGGAATAAATAAACCTGCACATCTTCCTGTTAGTCAATTACCTAAAGGCACACAAAGCTGTAGAATTCTCATAGTACCTGCCCTTCCACAAAGACACACATAACTGAGCTTTACATTCCTTCCTCTAACAAAAGCTGAGCAGTTAACCTCCTAGGACACATTCAATGCAGTGTTATAATGTAAGTCAGTCTTGCTATGTATCACTGGCCAGGAGTGCATGCTAATGGAATGTTGATGTATGCATGATAGACAGCTCAGGAGAATGTTCAGTGAGTGTTGTGTGTGAGTGTTCTATGAATGTCAGTTGGGGGCCCGAGCTGGGAGTGAGATGGCCGGTGGGTCTGTTCCTATAATGTCTACCTGTGTCTACATGATCCTGTAATGTACATACTGCAGTAACTAGAACTTATAGAGATGTATATGTGTACACTAAAGCTTCCTGGACTAACCTGTGTGACTTCACAGCTGGTCTGTGTACATATGGATTGAGACCTACGTCACATCTTAACATGCAGCTTCTTGTGTAAGGTGAAGGGATCTGCACTACTCCATATTTGGCCCTTAGGGACTCATTCAGAGAAACACATGGAGAAAATCACAGGGCAGGGGACTCAAATCTCAGTGTCACTCATCATGTTTCCAGTTTTATGAGTCACGCTTGTGTACACAGTCTACGAGTACGCTCCTCTTCAGATTTAATCAAGCAATTCAGTGGTGGGGGACTACTGGCCGCGAGGACCTTAATAATAGACCCGGGGTGTTACGAGACTGGTAATGCCGCTCCTGCTCTGGGTTTATTGGTATTAGTACCCTGGCACGTTGCACTGGGGTACTAATAGTTTTTGATCTTGAGTTGAGAAACAACTTGTTTGCGTTTCTCAGCTCGAGATGAAGTGAAGATGGCTGCCTTGGATCAGGGAGAAGGGAATTACATATAGTCCCTTCTTCTTTCCATGGGGGCCATTGGTGGATCGGGAATGCAACACTAGTATTCCCCAGACGTATGAGGGATGTTTGGAGGTGGATGGGATGCAAATGTGGAAAAGAGAGGTTGGGGTAAAGGGCAGAGGACGCGGGGAAGAGCGTCCTTACCTTCATCCCGGCAAGGGAATATGGTGGCCTCCCGCTCTGAGGAGGCTCGCAGCAGGGTCTTTGCCGGTGTGGTTAAGACTCTGTTTTGAGCCTTCTCATTGGCTTAGAGGCTGCCACACACCCCTCGCCGCTACTAATAACAGATAAAGCATATCAACACAAACTATATCAATACATTTAAGCAATTCTGCTTTTATTCACTGACCACCCCCTCACTTAATTTACAAATTTGTTAGTGAATAAGAATTTTTCTTGTCCTGGAAAACTGCACATTACATACCTCCAAGGTAAGCATTACAGGGTCACTTCCACCCCTTGCAGTCTTCAACTGTGGTCACTTGGACCCACCTCTCTGTATAGTCAAGCTGCTGTCACATGAGATTAACAAGTTCCGTCTTCTCTCTGCTACCATGTCTATTCCCCTTATGTTTCCTGCATTCTACTGGAGTCAACTTTTATGCATTCATCTCTGGACTCTGTGCTCTCTAACAGTGGGGATTCCCACGGCCAGGATTAAAGGTCTAGGGTTTACCTCAGAATTTCTAAATGTAACCTTTTCAAACAAGCGTCCATGCTTTAAGGGAACGCTCAACAATGTATCTTGAGCCCATCAACCATTGTCTATGGGACAAACCAGGTAAAGCGCACAGATGGACGGATCCCATTCCTAACTAATTCCCCTTAATGCTCCTGCCACGTTTTCCTTTTACACAGTCAACTCTTGGAACTCTTGGATCTGACACCCTTGAGACAGTAAAATGGAACACAGGAAAATATGTCCCAAGTGCTTCAAGGGCCAAAACTGGAGCTAATCTCGAGCAAATGGCACTGCCAGTCACTATTTTTAGTGTTACTTACAGAGTGCTATGAAACTGTCTAGTGAGTACCACAAAACTGCCCCGATAGAAAACAGCCACTATTACCGACACTATAGAATTGTCTTCCAAAATCTACATTCCTTCACTGAGCTAGGTCAAAACATGTCCAAACACATTCTCCCTCCCTAATCCTGTCTTCTCTCTCTCCTCCCACCGGAAGTTCATCTATGCATGCTTTTCCCTTTCCTCTACCCCGTTCCCCTTTTCACCATCTTTCTCAAGCTGTGTTCTGGATACCCCAGGAACAATATAGGCTCCTACAGACAATCCTCAGTGCTGTGAGACTACGAATGTGGTGAGTTGGCGCTGTGGGACAATAGGACATGTGCACTCAGCGAAGATCAATAGGGTTTGTCTGCATGCGGCAGCAGCAGGCACTGGAACCCAGGATACGATTGGATTCCCGAATTTCTGACAGTTCCATGAAGACAGAGTCTTTCTGTCAGATTCTCCTGCTTGATCAAAATAAGACCCTGAGTTTAACATTTCAAATGTGTCAAATGTTTCCCATTCTATTAGATGGACATTATTTATAATAGTAATGAATTTGTTTACATACTTTATGTGGCAGGTCAACCCCATAATTTCTTCCACCCAATCACTTCATGACATGAGAGGTTATGACATACAAGACATACAAGAACAATGAACAGCATACAGGATATATAACACTATCCTTTACTATCTTAGCAGCTCAAATAAGGCAATATCTGCAGCCTTCAAGAATGTGCAACTTAAGCATTCTCTTATTATTAAACCAGAAAAAAAGGATGGGCAATTATGTTACTCAATATACACATTATGATCTGATTGTATTATCTCTCATATGTAAACCCCAACTATAATGAAACAGTTTCTACACTTTGTAGGGATGGATGCAAGTGTGACGTCCAAGTCTGGTGGAGAGACTTAGACTGCAAAAAGAATATTAGAAGGCTTCCTAGTGCTAGCAGTTCCTATTGGACGAGGCAGAATGTGCATATACCCATTTGTAGTTAGCTTTGACACATATTAGAAACACTGCCTAGCCAAACCGAAGGAACAATAATGGAGCAACAATGTATGTATGTTGCGTTGCAGAGGTTAAAGATAGGGTGATGTATCTTGCATTTAGCGGTATTGTACGATGTTATGTTTAAGGGAGGTGCGAGCAGGTAGCTAACATAGGTATGTGTATGATATGGAGTCAGAGTAGTGTTGCTGTGAAGGTGAGGTCCGTGGGCTAAGGTGGTAGGAGTTCTGCCATCTTGGATTTCAGGGCATTTTACAGGATGTGTTTTTGAAGGTATGAGAAACAGGCTCAATGTAGAACTGAGGTGCTGTCCAGTTAGTTCCCAGAAAGATAAGGCGGGAGATACACTAGGGCTGTACCGGGATGAGCAGAGGCGATGCCAATAAATGTATCTACAAGGTTAAGGAGCTGTTTGTGCATGCCAAAGCGTCTGGTATAATGAGGAGGGCCATCGCATTATCAAAGCACAGCTGACCTCGCTATTCACACTTTGATCAGGATCTGACAGAGGGGTGCATGTTACATGATGATCAAGAATATTTTACTCATTAAAGACATGTATTAAGGTAACAGTGCACCTGGTAGTTAATCAGCTCCTAAGTTTCATAGTGATGAGGTAGAAGGTCATATATTTAGGAGAATGTGTTTAGATAATATGTGACCAAGAGATTAATGGACTACAGGGGATAATCCCTATCAAATCAATATGTTATTGTGGAAGCCAGCAACACTATTCTTGTCATATGGTTCTGAGGCAAAATTTAGGTGAACATTTTATTTTCATTGGCTAAATCTACTGAACACAATCTAAAATACACTAGGACTAAAATCAATAACAGCCTAATTTGTTATCAGCAGAATCAGAGCTAAACTGTTGTATATTAAAACGACATTGATAGCAATACTATTTTCTTTTATTCAAATTAAGATCCGATAATTTCATTAACGGTCAAATTATTAAACTCAGACATAATTTCTCAATAAAGGACGATCTCTTTTTTGAGATGTCTAAGCTGACAGCTGGCTATTCCACTTGTCTTATCAGGAGGGTGATGAAAGATGCCTGTCATACAGATAAGAAAGCACTGCCTCAAAACAAGAATTGAAACATGTCTTAGAACAATCTAGAATGCAGCAATATTTTTCTATAGAAAATCAAGTTATGTATACATTCCTGTTAGATAATTGTTTCATCTTGAACAGTGCTCATACACACACAGTGAGAAGAAATGGATTACCCTCAAAAGGGATAGAAATGTTGGAGATAGATCTGTCAGTGCAATCACTTTGTTATTGTTTTGTTATGTTATGTTGATTTATACAGTGCACCGATACCACCCAGGCGCAGTCTACAGGCGCTCACGCGGCTCTGCAAAAAATTACGACAGGTTTGGTTAGTGTTGAGGGAGAGGTGGTCTTTACTGCCCCCTCATCATTTCCGCGCAAAATGGATCACGTGTGTACTAAAGGGGGGGAGACGTCCCGATCTTATTTTGTGTATTCCATGCTAAATACTAACAAACAAGCAAACAAATAACTAGGCCTTTAGTGCTGCATAGAGAATCCATTTTGTGTGACCCTGAATGCCATATTTTTGCTAGGCCTGACAATGACCTCTAAAAGCTGACTCTCCCATGCCCAGCGCCTCGCACAGACAGCCCTGGCCCCTCCACCTCCCTGCTAGCTCTGCACAAGCCCTGTTCTCACGGAAGTCCAGCCATGTATTGTTGCAAATACTCAGTATCCTTTCTCACCAGATGAGCTCATTGCACTGTGTGACCGGAGCAGGCCCCAGCTTGTGTGCCCATCTATCTCCACTAACCTGCCTGTGCTCTCTCAACCCCCACCCGACAGGCCATAGTCCACTGAGCCCATGTCCTTCCACCCTTTCATATAGATACACATCTGATCCCTTTGTAGAGACCAGATGAAACACCCACCGGAGCCCTAATCCTATGTGCCAATATATTCTCCTCAAACCTAAACCTAAACACATGCCCACCAGTGTCATGAGGCATCAGGTAGATGAAAAACCTACAGGGCAGGCACCTGGTTCAGGGGGCACTGTATTTTATGGACACCTGGGTACAAGGGTTAGAATGTCGGCATATTTGCTTGGGAGCTTTGAAACTATCCCCATTAATGCCAAACTTGTATGGTTACCATTTGTCGTATGTCATATGTTTCTGTTGTTTTAGTTCAGACAGTCAGGGAACACAGTGATTCGCTGACCTGACCTTCACCGCGGAGATGAGTCCAGCTGACCCAAGTACCACCGGACTGACAGCTGAGCAACAGCCAGTCTAATACAATCACTCTGTATGGATCTATACCGTATCAGTTTGTTCTTCCAATCGCATTGTAGAATTTTGTACCTATAATCTCATGTCACTAATGACATGTTTTTGTTTTATAATGTGCTGCCCTTGTACTGTTTGGCAGAGCGCTCTCCGGGCAGCAGAGTTCTCTGTGTGCACATTTTACCTTATATACATTTTGTTTTACTCGGAATCCATCTCCTGGTCTCATTCCTTAGTGGGGTGTGTCCATCATTTTGTCTATGGAATAGAACGTGTTGGGAGGATGGCAGTCTTCATTAGTGAGGTAAGAATGATAGGATAGGTCCAGAACCAGGAGAAACTGTCGACTGTGCGTGTTGGCTTGCAGATGGTAGGTTGTATGCACTGGCTTGTTGTATCCATGAGGCGAAGGTCCAATGCCTGAGGCGTTTATGTGTGGCTGATTGTTGTGCTGGGGTGTGTTTGTGTTTTATGTGTAGATTGCTGGTGTTTAGGGTTTTTTGCACTGGCTTGTTGCATCGATATGGGTAGGGTCCAATGCATGGGATGTTTCCATGTGAATATTTGTTTTGGGGCATGTATGCGTGTTTTATGTGTAGGTTAGCAGGTGTTTAAGTTGTTGTGCACTGGCTTGTTGTGTCCGTACAGGTTCAGTGTCCGGGTTTGTTTGTTGTAAGTATGTATTGCTTGTGTTGGGTTGGTGTTAGGGAATGGGTTTGGTAGCCCAGTGGGCGTGTATAGTGTTTGGGTAGTGTGTTTGAGGAGGTAGAAGCGGTTAGTTTGTGCTTCGGCTACTTGCTATGTTCTTCTATGTGGCTAATCTACACAGTCTTATCCGTTGTGACAAATGACTAATATACATATTTTTCTATCTTAGTCTGACACATGGTTAATCTTCTCAGTTCTATCTAAGTAGGACGCATGGCTAAACTTCCCAATTCTATCCAGGTGATGCATGGCTAAACTTCACAATTCTATCTAAATGTGATGCATGAATAAACTTCACAATTCTATCTAAATGTGATGCATGACTAAACTTCACAATTCTATTTAGGTGTGACGCATGGCTAAACTACACAATTCTATCTAAGTATGACACATGGCTAAAACTTCACATTTCACTCTAAGTGACACATGACTAGACTTCACAATTCTATCTAAGTTACGCATGGCTAAACTTCACAATTCAGTCTAAGTGTAACACATGACTAAGCTTCCAATTCTATCTAGGTGTGACACAAGGCTAAACTTTACATTTTTGTCTAAGTGTGACACAGGCTAAACTTCACAATTCTAAGAGTGACGCATGACTAAACTTACAATTCTATTTAGCTGCGATGCATGGCAAACTTTACAATTCTAAGTGCGATGCTATTAGATAATCCCACACCGATTTTGACTGACATATGAGGTCTTCCACCAATTGCTGAGCATTCCCTTTGTGAGCATTACACTTCATGCAAGATTTCCAAATGAATGACTGTGTTTTTGCATCAAAACAAATTCTGGGAATTTAAACAGATTATCAGTGTCGGGTAGGAGGCGTTGCTTTGTGGTGGGAGAGGGCATGAATGGAGATTGCAACCCACTCCAAGATGTAGGCTTGAGTAGACAGGCATATGAAGTAGAAGAAAAATCCAGTTTATGGGGGCAGAGTTAGGTCCTTAAGGCTGACGAGACGGCGGCCCAGTGCTTGGGAATGCTGTTGTATAGCATGGAGTGTGTTTGCAGTTTTTGCTCGTTTGGTGTTGGAGATTCCGTTCCCACTCCTATGTTTTGATCATTGCTTTCTCCCTCTTTGAGCTCACTTCTGCTTTTTTGGTGTTTCTGCTTCCTTTCTGTGTCCTCTGTGTATGCTATCGCATGTTTGGCTTGTCCACTACTCAGCAGCCTTACCTGTTCGCTTTGGCATGCTCGTCTCCGAAGCCCGTGGATCATGTCCCCATGAAGGAGTCCTTTCTGTGCTGTTCTTCTCTTCCTTCGTGAACTAGTGCTGACCGCTAGCATAGGCCAACTCCAGCCCTTAACTGTGGAATCTCGATCTATCCTTCCCTCACCCTGTGTTACCTGATGAATTCTGCTAGGGTGTAGGTTTTGACCATCTGTATGAGGGAGCATCCCTGCTCCATGCTGGTTTTTCCGCCCACACCAGCACTGTGGACTGAGCCTCATGGCACCTGGTGAGTCCGGGCATTAGCCATCTCATACTGGCTATGTCCAGCAGCACCATGCCAGATAAGTAATCAAGACGAAGTGGGTGGAGCATTTTAAAATAGCTGTCTAATATATTGTCTGTTGTATTGCAGGTGATTCTGCCAGCAATGTTGTCTTGGCTCTCCAGTATGGTGCATTCCCTGTTTTCCCCACACCTTGAGGAAGGGGTTAATACAGACATAACTCCACGAAGACCTGGGTGGGGGAAGAGTGGCATTGGCATCAACGCTCCTTAGATTACTACAGTCCTGATAATCACTTGCAAAGCAAATAATGTGTATCACGTGATTAAGTGCCCATCCAACAAAATCTTTTTTGGACAAAGAAACAGAACAGCTCTTATTAGAATATGCGAACGCCATTCAGATGTTTGGTCGTGTACCATTCTGGCCTTCTTGTTGTCCTTTTTTTTATTTATTCATTTACTGCCCATTTGTAAGTCGTTTACACAACAATTACATTGTGTTTTAAAGCACCCACAAGACATCAGGGAGGGACATGGGATTGAAAACAATATATGCACTGGTGGATAAAGACGACCCTACTAGGCCATGTGAGTGTTCAGAACGTGCAAGTGCAGAGAGAGAAGAGGGTAAAACCGAGTGGGGGATAATTGCTGGAGTGGCCATGCTTGTGGGTGAGCAGCAGATGTAGGTGCCAAGTATAGTAAGTGCTGGTGAGCACTGAGCTGCAATAAGTGGGTAAGTGGAGGCCTACAGTGGCATAGGCCAGTGGGTGCCAGTAAGTTCTGTGTGTAGGCAGAAGCTGAGGCGATGGGGTATGGGAGGCCATTACATTGTGGATTCTCAGAAAGACACACAGACTGGATTTATTGGGAATAATGGGAATGTGTCAAACAGTGATTAAAACGGAATCAACTTTGGGCATCATTAAGAATTTGGTGGTATGGGAAGTGGTGCAAAAGTGGTGATAACAGAATTATCACCATTTCCTTGCAACAACACATTCCCAGTTTTTACGTGAAATGGAGGAGAAACCACCAGAAATTTGCAGGCGGTCTTTCTTCCACTTTACCACAAAAAAAAGAGGAGTAATCATGTCCGGAATTACCATCTGTGATACTTCCTCCCAATCCCCCATGGAGTCCTATGTACCCCAAGATTGGGTAATAATATCTCCATAACCTCACTTGTGATCTGTCTGTAAACCTGCCAGACTAAGAAGCGGTAATGGGAACAGACTTGTATTCTGTACTACTAAACTCATTATGAGACCCTTTGAATCTTGAAGCTCCAATCTCTAAGGATGGGTTTAATGAACACATGAAATGGATGTTTTCCCTATTTAAATTCTGTTTGAAAATATAGACAAACTCGGTATACCACAAAGTTGATTATGCACCTCTGTTTCTTTCTCTGCCTTCTGGATACAAGATACATACTACAAAAAGTAAAATGAGTCAGAGAAAATGGTTTAACATGTTATCTCTTACCTGATCAGTATTCTTGATAACGTAGAATACCACTCAGATTCTGTTGCTCCTCCTTTATTGATCCCAATCACAAAATTGAGCCAGTATATCACAACTCATGTGTCAAGAACACAACCACAAAAATCAACACTACCTTTGGCTTAGCTGAAGGACAAGTTTCAACCAGTTGATGTCACCATTTATTTACATACGTTGTGCGTGCAAAGTGATAATTGGTCAGTCAAACCACAAGAACTCCATCAATAGCCTAACATTAAAATCATCCCAAAATAAGGCAAACAAAAGCTTTTCTAAGGTTCACTCTTATTTCACCGTCACAGAGATTTGGCCAAAAGCAACAGAAAGGTGAACTGGAAATGAGAACTGGAGCTACAAAACAGATGTGGTACAGGAGCTGGACATTCTCCTTACTATGGGAGGAGAATTGGAAGACGTCAAGGCAAGGAATCTGGGTGGGGCTTAATGGGATGAAACAAGTCCACCAAATAGTATGTTGGGAAATTCCACAACTATATTCACCCTGCCTAACCACATGCCCCCCCAAAGGTCATATGCTTATCTAAAATGACTGTCCTGTGGCCAACACTACTAGGAAGGAATACTCTCACCCGGGCAGTGGCATCTGTTGGTAATTGGTAAACAGAACACTGGGAAACAGCAGAATGTTTAGCAGATGGCCACCAGGAGAGACAGAACAGAGGTGGAGGCATATGCATCTTGAGAATCACTTTTGAAAAGCCTCCTCTGACTAAAAGGGTGTTTAAGGCACTGAAAGAAGGAGAAGAGCAGCAGGGAGCCAAGCAATAGCATGTGTAGGGGATGAATGGATCAAGAAGGAGACAATGATAGAAGAGTCTCAGATAGTGGGTGCAGCAGAACTGGATGAAGAGTAGCAGACTCTGAGCGTTGAACAACTGAAGCTGTGGCACCGAGAAAATAGAACAGTCACGGAAATAGACTGCCAAGAGACCATAAAGTGCTGCAATACAGAGTATAGAATGTTAAGGAATCTTATACAGAGGTGAGATTAGCCATTAATAAAATCATATTTGATTTCTTGCCATTTTCCACCTATGCCTTCCTATTATGCCTCTTTTGAATTTGCCATCATTCGCTTGACTAGGAACCCATTCATCAAGAGAAGGTTCTCATTTAAAAGAAGGTTCTCATTTAAAATGAGCTGTACTTGTTGGAGGTACATGTAAAAAAAAGTATGTTCCCCGTGCTGACAAAATGAGAAAGATTGACCATTGGGATATTAATGTTTAGGTTTCATTAATTCCGAATGTGCATTTCTTTCTCTTTAAATTACATCCTAGATATGTCTGGGTGAACATTATAATTACCCCATATTACCATACTAATGCATACTAAAACCCTTCATACAGCTGCAAACATAACCGACGCAAATAAACTATGCCAAGCACACAGTCTACCTATAACACCCCCCCCCCCAAACACTGATACCAAACAGCAGAACTCCCCACCTCAAACAACTCAATATCAACAAATCCAATACATCCTTATGCCAGGCGCACAAAACACCTGCAATTTGGGCACAAAGACGTTGCATGCCAACACACCCAGACCACCTACAAGCAAACCCTCACACAGTGTTTTTTATTCTGAAATAAAACTGCCACCACCATAGCAAAAGCACTTGTGTGCTCTCCCTCCTCTTGCCCCAACAAACTAACCCCTCTCTTATTTCCAGATCTACCAGAGCGCCTGGAGACCATGCAAATGGCAGTGGTGCACAGTATTAATCCCAATAACCTGACAAATAATCACAACTGCCAGAATGTAGGACATTTTTCCTGAAATGCACTTTCCTGATCCTAGGTGGTTCAGGCAGAGTGAATCGGGAGGTTCAGGCTGGGTGGTAAACATAGGACTGTGTAATTCGATTTTGGAATTAGTCTTACGTAAGCAAAACCTAATACATGAGGCGACACCAAAGTTGCACTAAGGAGTAAATAGACCATTGCTAGGATTTAGTTGAAGTGTAAGCAGAAAATTGATAGGGTTTAGTCTAGGGGGCTGTAGAAAATTAAAATACGGTTAAATTGATAGAGAGGTACAGGAACTGAAATAGAAATTGTGACAACTACTTACATTTCATGGAAAGAGACAATCATAGCTTGTCCTTGAGGCTGCTGATGGACACTTCCCCCCTAACAATAGGCAAATGCATGTAGCACAGTGCGAGCAAGGGACACTTGAGCATTGTCTAGCCACACATTTAGAGAGAATTAATACATCTGAGCAACTCATAGTAGTTCGGTGAACCATAAATAAAGTCACAATTTTCTGTCAATTTTCTTTGCGTGGAAAAATGGTCAACTGACCACTGTGAAATATGTTTGGTTGGCCGGTCGCTACCCCAAATACATGTGGGAAGAAAGAGCATGGGTTCACCAAAGGTGGCCAAACTGAGAAACATCTACAGTACAATCCCATGGGAACATATTTGAATGCTGTCTGATACCTGTATTTTTGGGGGGCTCTGATAGAATTCCAACCCAGAACCAAACTCCACATGACTGATGCATGCCTTTAAGCAGTTGTTAGCACTGTATACTGTTCAGCCCTCATAACGTCATGACATCAGCATTTGATCTGATTGGATTCTCTTCCAGAGGACGTTGACTGTGTGGTGATCTTCCTTTGGAACTCCGTCGTTTTAGAAAAAGTTTAAAAACTGCCTTGCTCAGCTAAATTGGCTGTGGCTGGTAGTTTTTTTTTTTTTTTTTTTTATAACAGCTGGCGCCAGTTGCAGGTTCCCTGCTTAGTTCACAGAGATATGCGCTTTATCAATGATTAAACCAAATCACATCAGCATTTAACTGAAACCTTTGGTAAATGGTTGCAATAAAACAAACAAGAGCATTAGGGGGGGGTGCTGGATCTCTGCATGTATGGCTGCTTGCATCTCCCTGTGAGCACTCTAACCGCTTGTGCACCAATGCTTTGGCTAAGATGCCTGGGTGACTGCGTATGTGCCTGAGAACGGTTCTCCCATGTGGATGTTGCACAGATATGAAGGGAGCGGTGCTTCAACCCAGTTAAATGGCAAGTAGACACCTACTGGCGAAATGATAAACAGCATCTTGCACAGGCGTATAGGCCATGAAGCGCGGATTAGCTAGTGCCACTGAAGTAGAGAAATGTGTCTATGAGATGGCCTTTTTGGGTGATGAAAAAAGCACTATGTCCAAACGCCAACCCTATGCACAGTAAGGGCCCCTTGTTTGGTGAATGCACCTGCACAATGCCATGAGGGGGCCAAGACCCTCCCACGGTTCCCCGCATTCAATCATGGGACTCATTGATTGTACTGATACTTTCTGCGGATTATTTACATCATCAGAACTGGGGAGGCCATAATGTAGTTAACTCTACTGCATAATATAGATTTTGAACTTTAAGTGTAGAACAAAGTACAGCTCATCGAGATTATTAAATCTTCATTGCATGCATTCTTTCATGCCTGCATTTTTTCATTGGTGCGATTGGGTCTATTCTGATAACCGAGGCAGCAAAAACCATACCCGATGCATTCCGGACCAACAGGTCCATCTTCAGGGCTAGTTCTGCAAAAATATATAATATATACAATTTTCAGATACAGATTTTCAAATTCTGAATAAAATACTATTTAAAGAAACTATAAATGTCGACAGCAACACTCCTTCCTACCTGGCCTTCTAGAAACCAACATGCACTCAAGATAACATCTTACTTAAATGTAGCTGTACTATTTTTGGAAATCTCATTATGCCTCGACATCTTGTGTAATTACCAGAACGTGTTTGTGTTGCATATTTCCTGATAGGGTGCGCATCAGGTTTCTGGAGGACGCTGATGTGGAGATATTACCATTAATATATTGTTTTGTAAAAAGTGGTGCCCACCCAGATATGTCTCACTCATTGTACTGATGCTCATTTGGAAAGACATCAGTGATTATCACATGGAATGTGTAAGTTATTTGGCCAGGGGGGACCAAACCAACCAACTGGCTATGCTTGTAATCACGGAGTGCTTAGTGTGCAATCTCCGCCCAGTCCCATTTTTTTCCCAAACACACTTCCTTCATGTTCACCCATCAGAGGAAGCACAGTGATGGTGTTGTGATTGGAAGTGGGTGTTAGGTGGGGTTTGTAAGTTGGATTTACAGACACAGTTTACATGAAGCGTTGGGCAGTGACTTGCCTAGAATCCACGTCCTTCTGCCCATGTGTGTCTCCACATCCCTTGGTAGGGTGCTGTTTCATAACATCATGCGTTGACCCTGGGACTCAGCACAGCAGTGTGTGATGGGTGAGTTGCATCACATGTCATCTGTATGTTCAGGGCAAGCCAATGATGCCTGTTCCTGATCTCCTGCTCCTTTGACTACAGGTGAGGACTAATGGCATGTGTGCGAAGTATAGGACACCAATGCCGTTTGGAAAGCCTGCAATGCCATACAATGTGGTCTGTGTGGCATTGATGGCCTCCTGGATGGAGTGGAGGGCAATGTGGTCATGTTCCATTGCGGAAGCGCTTCAAGCACCTGTCTCAAGACCACAGAGAAGGCAGATGGGAATATTCCATGCAGCATGCTAACCGAGTGTTCAAGTATGCATATTGCACAAAAGTTCGGGGATCAACATCAGCTTTAGGCGTGGCGAGGTGACTGCGCATGTCAATTTCGCTTTGGTTGTCAGCACTTACGACCTGTTAGAATGCAGGCCAAAGGACCGGGTCTGGGGTTGTGTGGCTGTCACATCATCTTCTCCGCTCTGCTTCTTTTCCACTTGCTGCTTCACCTCTGGCCTGCTTCTTTCCGGGTGTACCTACAGCTACATGTATCCCACGCGCTGCATAAGGTGCTCCTGCACATGTTGGTACAGCATCGTGTAGCCCAGCATGGAGACATTGGGGTGCTTCTACATGCTGAAAGCCCCTTATAGTCCTGTACAAGCAATGGGATTTAACTGTGGCTGCTCATGTGGTGATAATGTACCCCCTGATGGCCTAATGCAGCTGTATCAGTGGGTTCAATATTCATACTATACCAAATGTAATTGTAATGCATGTGGGATTTATTTTATCATGTGACAAAGGGGGGGGGGAGTGACACTCATTAATCATGCACACGTGTTCCTGAATTCCCACATTTCTCATAAGGTGGATCTTATGGCAGACCGGTTTTTGCTGATTTACAGCAATTGTAATCACGAGATATTTACCACCAGAAGCATTCCAGGGATGCCGCTATAATGACAGTAATTCTGGCATACCACTGGGGGTATTTTACTATAATTCTTGTGGATGTTTTTTCATTGAATAGCAGAGCTGTAATCAGGTGGCCAATATACACAGGTTGTATTCATGGATACCATCTTCTTTACTATCACTGCCAAAGATGTATTGAGGCCCTAAAAGTTTTAGGCATAGACTATTCGGCATACAGTCTGTGTACCTTCTGGCAGAGTAGCTGGAATGAGAAATAGTGAATGGAAGTATGTGGCACACAGAAGGGCAAAAAACAGAAGGCTGTTTCCTGGAAGCATTTCACAGCAGCAATATTGGCCTCTACTTGGGCAAAAGCCGCATACAAAGTGTTTTGCTGGCATATATGGTGGATCAAGGCATCATGAATGTATACTTTCCAATTACTGTCTTGGCATATATTTTGATATGATTTACAGTGGCAATGGTGGCCTATATTGTTGGCACACACATCATAAAAATGTTGTACAATACTCTGGGTGCTTTTTATGACTTGCCATTCATCTCTTGGATGTTGTTCTTGTTACCTTGCTGAACCTGTTGTATGGCTTTGTAACCAGTTTTATTTTTTTTTTTTATTATTAACGTTGATATAGCTGAAAAACAATCAGCTTTTCAACGTATAAAAAACATAAATTAAAATTACACAATTTAAAATCCAATTAACACAACTAATACAATGAATTCAATTAAACAATCATAATGCATACAATCTAATTTTTTTTTCATTTCATCAGATTTTCAATCAAATCAATCTCAGCAGAAAAATAGAAGTCAATACATTTTTTTTTAGAGAAAACAATTAGATGATGAAGGAGCATATAAAAGAGATTAAAGGTAGAACAAGCTAAGCAAGGTTCGTAACTCGTTTTTCATGGTGACCACTTGTACACATGCTACTCCGCAGTCCATATGCAGTTATTCTTTTGTTATCAAGATATCCATCAAATTCAAATTCCCCAAAAAAGTTGTAATGGCGAATCTAATCGATTTTTGATTTTGATTTTGATAACCAGTTTTTCTAAAGTTTTGCTTTAAAGAGCACTTGTCAGTCCATTATTTTAAAAATGATCCAGGGTAGAACCCATTCATGAAATCCTTACCTGCGTTCCAGCTCGCTCACTATGTTTGGTCGCTTGTGGTAATTCAGGGCAAATTGTACTGCACCTCAATGAAAAAAATCAACAACTGTTGCTGACATGGAATGATTTATGAAGGTGGTGCTCCTTCAGGATCCACTGCCCTTTTTGCCCCAAAAGCTGGCTGTGCACTGGTCAGTAGTTCAAGAATCTCATGTTTTTCTTCCAATAACTAAAATCCCCACTGGATTTCTTCCACATTTTTCATCTCACATCTTGAGAAGATACTTACCTTCCTCAAGTGCTTTTCACTGTCCTGCTTTTCCAAGGTCACAATAATACATGGAAGCCTGCAAAAGCTCTCGGAGGACCTTTTACATCATGTTCTTATTACAGTCTAGATGTGAGATCAATAGTCACCTGCTGTATAAAATGGCATCAATATTCAACTGTAATAGCTTATTACAGATATTGTGTTGACACAATGCATGCTTCTAGAGGCATGTTTACTGTTATGGAAGGCAATAAAAGTTGTTAGCACCAGAGGCAGGGGGTGCAGCCAATCAGGTTCTGTGGATCGCTGGCGGAAATCTCTGATCTCAGCCCGTGTTCCATGGAACCCGCAGGCTGCCTCCCCCGTCGTGGGCTGCCATCTTATTCCCACCCTTAGTTTTCTTTCTTTTTTTTTTACTTCAAACCAGCTCCATTTTTGTGATTGTGGTGGTGGTGCCTGCTGCCGCATCAGCTTCCCACTTTCTCGGTTAGCGGCCGCCATTGAAATGGAAGCGGTGCTACGTATCGAGTCTCGCCTTCCATAACCATGGTGGCCATATTTGAAAAGTATTTTCATTCAATGAACGAGACGCTGTGCGTGTCCCATTCTTTCAATGGAAATACATATTTTTTATAACACCCCGGGTTACTGCTTTGGTAACCCAGGGTGCTTATTGCGTTACCACCCCGTTCCAAGGGCTGGAATGGGGGTAACGTCTCGAAGCCAGTGCTTAATGCCATATTAGTAGCCGGCGAGGGCGATATCAGAATGAAAGAGCCATTCTGATTGGCCCTTGCCTTGTCATTACCAGGCCAGGAATCCCTCTGTTGTGATTTCACGGCCTTTGTCCCTGGCGGGGGGCATGGCAGCCCCTCAGCCAATGAGGATGCTCGAAGCAGTGTTTTTTTTTTTTCCTTCCCCTTTCTCCCTCCTCCGACCTCCCTGCCCTCCCCAACCCACTTAACTTCTATCCATTGGTCCCCGGAGGGGGATAATGGCAGCCTCCTGCCGTGTGGAGACTTAGAGTGGGGCCATCCCTGATCCGAGCCTCCACACGGCTGGAGGCTTCCATCGTCCCCCGCCAGGGAACCAGGTACGTTTGATTTTTAAACATTTTTTTTCCCTTCCCCTCCCTTCCACCTTCCCAACCGCACTTACCTTTTTTTTGGGAGCAGACGCGGTGAAAACTCTTCTGTTTCCAGCGCGTCCACTGCCGATGGCCGCCAAAGAAAGGGAAGACGGACTCTGTTTTCCCTTTCCCAGTGGCCATTTTCTTTGTCGTTTTTTTTTCCCCGAAACGCCACAGCGTTTCTGGACAAAAAGAAAGCTTTTAGTGCCCTGGTCACGCAGTTTTTGCGGGCCGGGGTACTAATAGCTATATGCCCCTCACGGCCGGGGCATTACCGAATCTGGTAATGCCCCGGGGCCTTCAATATAACTATGGGCCCCCGGGGCATTACCTGAGTCGGTAATGCCCCTGTATCTCGGGGGCCTATTGCTTTAATCGATGCCACTGATACATGTTCAGGTAAACCTTCTTTATTGCATAGATGCTGGTATAGTCCATAGGTCGATAAGTAGGGAGCAACCCCAAAACTCCAGTGGTGCCCATCACCCAGGAACTTCAACTCACTCTCTCTAACTGTAACTCATGGACGTCCCAGTTCACCCCATACTGTTGGGGGTTTGTCCTGACCACCAATCGTGATGCCCATAAGCCCCCCCAGCGAGTACAGACACACACACACACGTCTGTACTGCTCGGGCTTCCTGGTCGCACTGTCGCAGCCGGGCTCGCCCCTTTTTTTTAAACTGCACGCAGCGGTGTGCAACGTCACGCCACCACGTGCGCATCCCTTCAAGGGGCAGCGCCACACACCTCCTTTTTCAGGAGGACAACAATAAATGCTTTAATAATACACACCACAAACCAAGTAACTATAATAACACAACACTTACAAACAGTTTCCCCACACACCCCTTTATTAGCATCCACCCGGGTCCTCTTACTTAACAGTCCAAAGACTCAGGCGGATCAGATAAATGTCCCAGCACATAGTCGCTGAGGCAAGCAGGTTACCCTCGCCCAGCCCTCTGGGGGTACCTCCCACTTACCTCCGGCATGGGTAGTCCCCCCGGGCAACCCCCGGGCAGGGGACTCAGGTGTGCTGGATTGGCCTCCTCCGTCATCAGGCACCTCCATTAAGTCCGGCTCATGGGGAGGGTCAGTTCTCGGGTCTCCTAGCTTCTTGAAGAAGCTCACATTGTGGGTAACGGCTGACCTTCCATCCGAGGCGGTCACCATGGACCCCTTGACAGCCACGACGTCCAACGGTTCCGGCTCGTATGGAAGGGAGAGCTTTCCATGGGGTGTCTGTTTCGTATGAGGACTTTGTCGCCTGGCTCCAGCTGCTGCGGGCGGAGCCCCCTTCTCATGTTTTCCTGCTCAATCCTCACTCGCTGGTCCACCTCTACCTGTTGGTTATCAATCACCCCCAGCTCCTTCTCCCCCACCTCGGTCAGCAAACCCTGAGGGCAACGCTTGAATAGAGCCTCGGCCGGGGCCACCCATGTGGAAGCATGCGGGGTGGTGCGGTACAACCGCAGAAACTGATAGAGGGCTCTCTGGAGGGACTGTCCCTGGCCTTGGGCAATTCGGAAGGTCTTGATCAGTGTTCTCATTAGCCTTTCGGCTTCTCTGTTTGCCCTTGGCCACAGGAGGGTGATCTTCCGATGCTGTACCCCGCAGCTCTCCATCAGTTCCGAGAACCTCTCGCTCTGGAATGGCGCCCCGTTGTCAGAGCACAACGTGTGGGGGAACCCATGGGCCACCAACACCTTCACCACGGCCACCACCACGTGCTCGAAGGCCACCGACTCCACGAATTCAACCTCGGGGTACCTCGGGTATTCATCGACGATCACTAGGAAGTGGGTGCCCATTGTTGTAGATCCGAAGTCCACATGGACCACCTCCCAGGGTGGCGTCCTTCGAGGCATGGTCTCTATGGCCAGTTCTCACTGCAGAGGTGACGCCACCTGACACCAGACACAGGCCACCACGAAGTCATCCACCTTCCGCTCTAGCTCAGGGAACCATACCTTCAGCCGTAGCCTGGCCCTGGTCTTTGCAGCACCCTGGCGTCCATGGTAAGCAAGGGTGATCACATCCTTCACCTTGGACTCGGGAATGACTATCCGGTCACCTCTAAGCAGCAGGCCGGACGCCGAGAATGATGGTTCTTCCCTGACCTTCCACAGCTGCTCCAGTCCTGTTTTGGCCTCTTGAGTATGCCCCACCAGGGACTCCAGCACCAACTTCCAGGAACCCTGCTGCCTGGAGTCTCTTAGGATTTGGAAACACTTGTCTCCTGCTGCTGCTGCCTCGAGCTCCCCCAGGGGCATCACATTAGGCGTGGCCGCCTCCACCCCATGCGGACATGATCATCGGCTTCTTCAGCACATGTGTCATACTCTTTTCCCCTATGTGCACCCGGGTGTCGGGATAGTCTGCCGCATTGTTCTCCCCCGGCCGACACACCAAGGTGACCCCGTACTCCAGGAGAGTGAGCATCCACCGCTCGATCCTCGCTGGTGGCCTGGATGACGACCCTGCCAGAATGGCAAGCAAAGGCTTATGGTATTTTTGACTGTCACCGGGCCTCCCAGGGTATATAGCCTGTAGTGTCTGCAGCCCCAGAGCACCGCCAGTGCCTCGCACTCAATCTGCGAATACCTCTGCTCCGTCTCTGACAGCGCCTTGCTGGCGTAGGCCACCGGGCGGACACCTCCATCATGATCTATCTGAGTCAGCACGGCGCCCAGGCCAAATGGGCTGTCGTCCACAATGACTTCCGATGGTAAAGCAGGGTCAAAGAACGCCATGGTGTCTTCGGCTGTCAGCGCACCTTTGATGTCCTCGAACGCTGCCTGCTCAAGCGGGCCCCAGTGCCAGGTGGATTCTTTCTTTGTCAGGGCCCTGAGGGGTTCAGATCTCGAGGCAAGATTTTGGATAAACCGTCCACAGTAAGTGACCATGCCGAGGAAACTCCTCACATCGGACACCGACTCGGGTGGGTATGCCTTTCTGATGTCCTGGACTTTCTTGGGATCCGGTGACCCACCTCCCTCTTTGAAAACAAACCCAAAGAACTCAATGGATGGGCGCAGGAATTCACATTTTTCCCTGTGAATGGTTAGGCCCAGCGACTGCAGCCTCTCAAAAGTCTTCTCCAGCCCCGGAGGTGGTCCACCTCAGTCCTAGCAAACACCAGGATATCATCCCTAATGTTCACAACGCCCTCCAGGTCTGCGAGGGCGCCCCGGATGATATTCTGAAAAACCTCCGCTGCCGAGGACACACCAAAGCTAAGTCTTTTGTGGGTGGTGAACGTGATGATGTACCTTGATTCAGGGTGTAGGACCACCTGATGGTAGCTCGCCCGGAGGTCCAGCTTGGAAAAGAAGCAAGCACCCTGCATCTCCGCAATGATGTCATCAATCGTTGGGGTAAGGTGCCTCTCCCTTTTGATGGCTTTGTTCGGCAGCCTCATATCGACACAGATGCGGACAGAGTCAGGTTGCTTAGGTTTCCTCACCACAACAATCGGTGACACCCAGGGAGTCAGACCCTCCACCTTCTCGATTATGTCGAGATTAACAAGATTGTCCAGCTCCTTGTCCACCTGCTCCCAAAGGTGAAAGGGTATGCTGCGATGTTTTAGGGTGATGGGCTGCACAGATTCGTCTATATGTAACCTCACTGGGTCACCGGCCATCTGACCAATTCCATTGAATAGGGCGGCATACTTATCAAGCAGGTCGTTAATGTCCTCCAGGTACACCGAATAAGCAAAGCTGACAATTCCGGGGGCTTCGGCCGCTGCACAGCTCAACAGGGTGTTTGTGCTTACCGGCGTTACATAGAATCGTGCGGTGATCTGCGAGCCATCATGCTCCACCTTCGCCATGAAGGCACCGTCCAGCGGGATAGGTTCCAGATCCCCGAATGCAAAGATGCAAGCTTTTGGTGTGACCAATTTGGGAGGCGTGTCCATGGCGTCATAATGCCCACGGGCCATCACGTTGACTGACGCTCCTGCGTCTACTAGGACCTGGACTGACAACTTGTTGACCTCCACCACACACCTCGGCTGTCTCCTGTTCTTCCCTTTTAGGGCCCCCACACTGGAGACGAAGAAAATGTTCTCTTCCTCCTCTTCGTCTACCTCCTCCACCAGGGCATCCTCCTCGCTCTGGTCCACCTGGGCAACATTCGGCGGGCGATTCTGGCAAAGGAACCCGGACCGGGCCTCTTGGCACCATCATGGGCAGGGCTGCCTTGCACAACCAGGAAAAGTGATTGGCAGCCCACACCTTCCACATGTCCTTCCAGCCACTGGGCACTCTGTTGGGTGGGGAAGGTCATACCCACACTTCTGGCACGACTCACCAGCTCTTCCCGCTCTGTCGCGGGGTCCAGCACCAGGTCTTCTGATTCCTCTTCCACCTCGCCACATGGCACACACCTCCTCTGTCTTAACTGAGCGGGATCCAGCCTCCATCCTAGCTGCCCGAGCCTCAGACACCTCATGCCACTGTCCCAGCTCAAGGATGCGGGCAGCGTGTTGCCTGGCTCTCTTAGGACCTGACGTCTGAGCTTGCCCGAGGAGCACGCCTGGATGAGCATTGTTCTTATCATGTCCTCTGCATTGCCCCATGCACAAGCCAGCGACAGGCGCCGTAGGCGTCCATAGAAGGTGTCCAAAGTCTCATCCTCCTTTTGCCTTGCAGACAGCATCACAAATCTTTCGTAGTCCGAGTTGGCAAGGGGCAGAAAATGAGCCTGGAGTGCTGTCTTTGCTGCCGCATAGGAGCCATCCCCTGGTGGAAGCGACTCAAATATCTCCTGGACCGAAGTTCCTGCCGAATACAACATGGTTGCCAGCATGCTGTCATCAACTGTCACCTGCGCGGCCCTAAAGTACATATCGAGGCGGTCAACCCACCTCTTCCATCTGGGCTCCAGGCTGGATGGCGGGCCCGAGACGTCAAATTCGGAATTGGCTGCAGGGCCGCTGGGGCACGTGCCTGGGAGATGACGGGAGGTGCTGGCTGAGCAACCGGTTGCACCACCGGTGGCGCCTGAGGCAATGGAGCCTGACCTCCTGCTTGAGCCTGAGGAGGCTGCTGTTGAGCTGCTGGTTGTCTGCCGTGCGGAGGAAGCTGCTGTTACACTGCTGGCACTCCACCGTCTTGATCACCAGCCCCGTTCATGGGCTTGAGCGCACAGGCACCCACAGCGTGGAACTTGGGGGCCGCAACTCAACTCCCACTACCACAACACAGTCCTGACACACACCCAGGCAAATGAAATGTCCAACCTGGGAGCGAAGATGATGATGGCAGAGTATCCCCCTCCACAGACTGTCTCAAGCACAGACACAGCAGCTGGACATGATGATGAAAAGGATGAAAAGAATGGATAATCCACAGCTGCAGCAGTCTACACTGATGATGAAGAGGATGAAGAAGAACAACTCCCCAGCCTGATGATGAAGAGGATGATGAAGAACCAAATCCCCAGCTGCAACAGCACCTTGTAGGCACAAATGTTCCAAAAATTGAGTCAAGGAGAATTGGGCTAAGCAGGCCCAGCCATTGTAGTCCTCCTCCTTGCTTGCATTCGACGTAGGAGGCCCAAAAAAAAAAAATTGAAAATCGGGCATGGGCATGCAGGCATAACTGCCTGCTAACAGTGTGTCCAAAAATTTGACCTGGATGCCACTCACCGCCCAAACCGGAGCTCCGTGAAGTTCCACGGCCGAAATCTAAAATGGCCGCCAGCCGCGTGGTCGATGCACGGCCTACGGCATGAAACGAAATTCAATCGCCACTGTTGGGGGTTTGTCCTGACCCCCTATTGCGATGCCCGTACCCCCCCGTGAGTACAGACACACACACACACGTCCGTGCTGCTCGGGCTTCCCGGTCGCACTGTCGCGGCCAGGAACGCCCCTTTTATTTATACTGCATGCGGCGGCGCGCAACGTCATGCTGCCGCGTGCGCGTCCCTTCAGGGGCAGCGCCACTGCAAACCTTAGCATTCTCACTTCTTACACTGACATCACCCACTACTGACGTCATCACATTCTAACTCAAGACCAGACCACAACATCTGTCCTCTCTCATAGACTGATTGGGAGGGGTGGGGCTCAAGTGTTGTATCTTTGCACAAGACAGACTCTTTTGGGGAAGGTGAAGGTGACATGCTGAAGGAGACAAGGCAGTGAGGGTTTGAGAGAAAGCTGAAAGAAGATGGTAAATGCTGAAAGAAGAAAAGAAGGAAATAAAAGGAACAGAAATTAAGAGAAGATGAAAGAAAATGGAAGATCATTTCAAAAACAGAAAGAGGAAGTGTGAAGAAGAGAGATACACGATGTAGCGAAAAAAAAGGTATTACAGTGAGATCAAAGGAAAAGAGGATCGGAGTCATGAAAGGGAAAACATAAAGATTAAAGGAAAGTATTGCAGACATAGAAACGATGGTAGAAATACAAAAGTGCTGAACAGAAATTACTACACAATTTAAAGGGAAAAAGAGTACAGGCTTGAACAATAAAAACATCGAAAGACTGATAAAAATCAGTAATGAGGAAGGAAAAGCACAAGAAAATGATAACAATGCAGTGACAAGAAAATGATAGCAGAGGTTTCAGAGTGGGGGGGAGGGCCACCCCTATGCAATAAGGACGTCATTCTTCCAACTGCACCTAAACGGGATGTGCACGTGACGTCAGAGTGTAGTGTTCTTCTAAAGGCACTTGACCTGCGACCTTGTGCCTTTGTACTCTCTGCCACAGGACTGCTCTGCTATCTGCATTATCCTACGTTATCCCATATATCACCTATTTTAAGTAGCTAAGACCGCGTTCAACTAAAGAGCAGACAGCAGCAACATGTAATCAGGAAGGTTACATCTGTGTGAGATGTCCTGGGGCTGCTATGTTGGCAAACAGAAGTCATTCCATACAGCTGTACACATGCGCCCGGGTCAGGGCTACCCTCAGACACAGGCTCATCAGTCCTGCATGGATGACACTTCTGGGAAGAATGAGCTCCTCTTCTAAAGGGAAGGAGGACGTCCTGGCCTCCAAAGGGAGGGTTTCCCCGGGAGAGTCGTGTGCTCTGTGCCCTGTGTGTGCCAGCCAGATGATGAGCTAAGGGCGCTGCGGGGACTTTTCACTCTTAACCGAGTTACAGAGCAACAGTACACCGGCTGCCAGCCATCTCATTAAATTAGAGGAAGTCTTGGAAACCTCTCCTTATCAGACACAGACGCTGTTGGCATTGGAAACTGGAGTCATGGGATCATATGATCCGAGCTAACTGCAGAGCGTTTGCAATGGTACATGGTGCAGCTTTGGAGACTGGAAGGCTGCAAGTAGCTTGCAAAGACTGCTAAAAGCTCTGCAACATTCAGACAACAGCCTGGGGTTTGGGTTGTGCGGTATCCTGTTTGTGCGGTATTCAATTGGAGAGGTCTTAGGCTGTTGAACAGAATAAGCTTAGAGCTTCATTATAATAATAATAATAATAACAAATCATTTTACAAGCCACTTTCTGCTAGATCTATTATGTTTCTTAGTGCTGCAATAATCGTTTTTTTTAATTACCCAATACAACGCTACTGAGTGAAAGATGGCCTGCGTTCCCATTTAGAGACTATCTGAGTTCTGTGCACCCTTCCTGTTACACCAGCCAGTGAACATGGACACTTTAGTAGAAGCAGTCTAGGTTGAGCTGGCAGCTGACATCTGACACGGAAGCGGAAGTGGGTGGCTATAGCATAACCAAAAAGCACCAGAGTCTCAGCCCCGCGATCCCGCCATTTCCCCTTTCTGCTCTCCCAGGCCCCCTTCAGCATTCCCATCACCGATCATCCTTTGTGTCTCAAGTGAACACCAACGCAGCTATGTGCCGCCGCACCGACTCCTTTCTGCCCTTCTTTCATCTGTCCATTCTCCCCGTGCAAGGATGTTTGCTTCCCCTCGACAAACATATATGAATTCCACTGTCTTCTGGTGATGCCCCCTACTCTATGCCACTTCAACTGTAAACCAGTTGCCCATATTGCTTTATGGGTTGAGCTAGAACTGTTCCTAACCTTCCTCTGATGTCACTTATCCCTCTTGAATGATGATCTTGGAAGTACACTAATCCGAGTTAAGGTTCGAAAACCCTTCCTTGACCTCTCACTCCATCTTACCGTAATTATGTACAATTCTTTGTACCTTTGTGCCTCTATATGTTTGCAAATAGACGAGTGGCAGTTATGGGAACCACAATTTAGAGCTATTTGAACGCAACTACCACAGCAAAAAAGCAAAGGCAGTAGCTATGACTTTGTACATGTAGAGGACAATATTTGTTTGTAAACCACTGATGGAAAAAAAAAGGCTTAGGGCCTGATTTATAGAATATTTTGCACGCTGAAAAGTGACTTTGCGCACTAATCAGCATGTAAAACACCTTTCAAGGATTTATGGAACAGACTTTACATGCTCATCCAAGAGCAAACATAACCAAATGTATGGATTTCATCCTGCAATGTCACGTTGGGAAAAGTCATGTCCAAACCACCTGATTTCACTGCCACAGGATAGTACACGCAAATTACAATGGGCACATGAAACAAGGTTGCATAAAGCACGCAATGCACACCATTCCAACATCGGTCAGCCACAATGTATGCAGGGTTACTGGGAGCCATCGTACAAGGACACAGGAGGAGGAGGATGCGCAGACCCTGTATGTTCCCAAAACGCACCACGCTGTTTGGGATGCCAGATGACCAGGTGTATGCAAGGTACCAGTTCCCACCCCATATCATACTTGAACTGGTCAGGGAGTGGGAAGAAGACCTTGCATCCCCAACCATCTACTCCTATGCCCTCACCCGGCTGGAAAAGGTGCTGACTGCACTCCTTTTCATACCCCCAGGGTCCTTCCAGTGCACCACAGCCATTGTTGGTGACATATCTCAGGCCACACAATCATGCTGTCTCCAACAGGTGTTGTCATGCATAACATCACGTGCGTGTGTGCATAGGTCCATATACATGCCAAGCACACTGCAGACAAAAGGCATAGGGCCTCATTACAAGGAAGGCGGTAAGGGTTAACGGTCACAGGTAAGGGTACCGGTGACCGTTAACCCTTACCGCCTTACTACGAGGTCCCTTTGCAGGACCCGACCTTAACGCCTGGTGTAGACCAGCCGTTAAAGTTGGGTCCCGCAAAGGGATCTTGGTGCTAATTACGGTACCGCAATTTGCGGTACCGTAATTAGCTCCTTCCCCATTCCCATTATGCCCTATGGGGCAAAAATGGGAATGGGTAAGGGCCATGGAGAAAGGGGGAATTACCACCCCGCCACCTTGGAATGCTAATAGCACCATGGTTTACCGCCTTCCGTGTAATGAGGCCGATAGTGTGTGCCAGGAGTTCTATTCAGTTGCACACTTCCCTCGTACTTGGAGCCATTGATTGTACACATGTTGCGCTACGCCTCCCCCACCCCCGATTGACGGAGCACATTTAACGCAACCGGAAGCATTGGCATTCAATTACTGTGCAGGTCATCTGTGATGCAAACAGTCATCATGCAAGTCAAAACCAATTTCCCTGGAAGTACGCATGACAGCTACATCTACCGTCAGCCGCCACTCAACCGGGCCCTGGCATCCAGAACCTTTGGCAACACCTGGCTCATTTGTGAGTATCAACTGTTGCGCAAATGCATGTATGAATGTGACCCACTGAACAACAGACCAAGACAATAAATGCCAATAACAACCATTTACTTATTTGCATGGGACAGTGCCTACCCGCTATCAAGATTCCTGCTCACACCGTTTAGGAGTCCTGTCATACCAGCCGAGGTAAGATACAATGCAGCACATATAGCCACTAGGGGAATAGTGGAGCACACATTCAGGGTGCTCAAGTCACGTTTCCGCCTCCTTGGCCTCTCTGGTGAAGTATTGTTATATTCCCCACCAGTTGCATGTAAAATCATCATCGCAGCATGTGTCCTGCACTATGTTGCCACACGGTATGCCATACCAGTCGATATGAAGGATAGTCATCGCCCTCAGCCACAGGCACCACCCTTGCTGTGGTCGACAGGGCACAGGGAGAGGCCGCGTGCAATCAGCTTGTGCAAACATACTTCTCATGAAAATGAGCCCCTGTGGAGCACACACAGTGAAGCCACATCCCTGGTGACATTCAATGATGACTTGGGGCCAGTCCTACATGCCCATAACAACAACCTGCGAATATGTGTCTGGGAGAGGCAAACTGTGCATGGCCATACCCATATAATCAGCCGCATCAAACACTGACACATTCATAGCAACTGCAAACAACATTGTCCGTGTTGCACTCACCAAAGCACACAACACAAGGAACCCAATTGCCGACTACTTTCATATGGCCACCACCAACAATAGTTCACACAGACCCCCAACAACACACATGAGAACACATGTAGGAATGCACAGCACAAAATGTAAACCACAACTAACACGTGTGTGGACTGTCCTCATCACCCTACATGTGAATCACAACAATATACAGCTTGAGTGGCCACCCCATTCCCTCACAACAGTTATGCCCACAATACACATCTACATAAAAATAGTCATACAGAATAATAACATTACTGGCTCAGTACAAGAAAGATGCACATCTCACGTCACACCGTTCCCTTTGTGAGCCTGCTGCATTCTCAACGTGGAATGAATCCTTCCTCCCCTCCGTAGGCTTGCAAACCGGCCTACTATGCTGATGTGTTGCTTGCAGCCATTCGACAGCACTGTACTCCAGAACATCAGCAACCATATTCCCCTTGCAGAATGCCCCAATATAAAAAACAACACAAGGTCAGAGTAGGTAACACATTCATGCACCCAATGACGCTGCAAGATGAGGCCCCTGCAGTGCCATGCAATAAATGCATGTGTCCCTGCACCCAAACAGCCTGACCTGCCCACCTTAGGCCAATGTAATTAAAACACCCCACACAGTGACACCTTCACCACCCACAACAGCTACATGGCCTGCCCCCCTGAGTGCCATGCAGTGAAGGAACATGCACCACTTACCCCTTGTTCTGGTGAAGGGTCATTGTGAACACTCTGATCCGGTTGGAGTCAGAATGACAGTGAGAGGACTTCCAAATAGAGATCACTTAGAGATTGGAAACCCAGGATCCCCTTGGAAGCACTCACAATGTCACAATATGGCATCCCCTGATTAACGTGGCATCAGGACAGTGCAGGAAACACTGGCAGGGGAGCCAAAGATGGAATATCCAAGAGGACGGAATGCACACATCTCATTGATTGGAGTGAAGACAGGATCTAGCAGAAGGCAGCTGGGCAAAGAGTCAGCAGTCATAGAGGAAGGCCGGGCACAGAGGAAACTGGCATATAAAGGACAAGCACACAAGAGAAAGGAATGAGAAATGGAGGTCAAGGAAACTGGCACACAAAAGGGAGCAGGGAACAGGCAAGAGGAAAGGAAGGCAGAGTTCAGAGGGACTGGACTGAACTGTGTCCAGTAAGCCAGGAACTGAAGGGAGCATTGAAATGCACCGAGCAGCTGTCAACATGTAGCAAAATATCTGTTGGTGTACTGTGATTGGTACATGTCCCCATGGCAAACACCAACACCAGGCCAATGGTGTGTTTTTGGGGTGAACATGGCATCCGCCAAATGGCCTGTAATGTTTTGATGTGTGTGGAGTTGACTTGGGACCGCACCCTCAGAAGGGGGAGAAGTACCAGGAGTGGACTGCCTGTGTGGGAAGACATGCCACGAAAAGCTGAGTGAACTGAATGCCATGCGACAGGCAAGACACATGCAAAGACTGCAAGCCACCTCTTGCCAGACTCCCATCACCATGTGTCCCTGCCCTCATCCAGCCAGACCTGCTCACCTCAGGATAACCCAATAATAAAGGCCCCACATTGACAGCCTCCCTCACAACAATCACCCCACAACCAATGCCCCCCTGATTGCCATGCAAAGAGAGCATGCATAGACTGACCAACCTACCATCACCATGTGTCCCCGCTCAAGGCAAACAAAAAAATCACTGCACATGGTGCCAGCCACCCTGCCAATACCATAACACTCAGGAGATGCTGGCTGTCTGATACGTCACAAGTTGCGCTATGTCCACGCATTGTATCCTTTAAGAACCGTGGATCGGACCCTCTGTGACAAAGCCCGCACAGAACAAGTCTACAGTGCTGTGCGCTGCGGGTCCACAGGATACGCTGGCCGTCTGATACATCGCAAGTTGCACCATGTCCAAGAGGTGTATACTTTAAGAACTTAGAATCAGACCTTGTGTGGCAAAGCTCACACAGGAGAATGCCACAGTGTTGTGCACCGCAGGATACACTGGCCGTCTGATACATTGCAAGTTGCACAATGTCCATGCAGCATATCCTTTAAGAACCAAGCATGGGACCCTGTGCAGCAAAGCCCACACAGGACAAGGCTGCAGTGTTGTGCGCCTCAGGAGTTTAGCGACGAAGGGGTTCCTGCGCAGTCGTCGACCAGCAGGGACCAAACGGTAAGAAAGGTGCAGGCAGTGGGAGCAGGAACTAATGCTCTCTACTAAACTGCCAATCTCATATCCTATTCTTCTCACTAAATCTGGAAGGAAAAAGTTCAAGAGGGATATCTTGGTCTCCAACCCAGGCCTTCCTATCGCTCATACCTACATCAGCCCTTCCTATAGACAGACTCTCACAGACATCCACTTTGTCGTTCCCTCGCCAGGCCTATGGACCCCTCATACGTTCTCTGTTCCCTCTCCTTTCTCTTCCTCTCCCATTAATAGTTGCACCCTGCGGGAGTCTTCTTGGCCCCCTTCCATTTCCGCAAAGCCTTCATCATTGTCTATCTTAATGGTACTGTCATGGTCCAGGGCTCTCAGCCCAATCTTCTCCTTCTGGATAGGTGTCTCCCACATCTTATCAACTTCGTCCCTTCTCCTGCTACTCCTACCACCTCTCTGGCTCCTCTGCCACATCCTACCTCCTCTGCCCCCTCTCTGGCACCCCACTCCTCCTCCTGTCTGGCCCCTGTGCCAATGCTGTCTACTGCCTCCTCCGTCTCCTCCTCGTCCTCCTCTCTGGCCCCTATGCCACCTCCCTCTGCTGCCTCTGCCCACACTCAGCCCATCTACCACTTCCACTGGGTGTACCTCACGTCTGTACCCCACCCTGGAAGTCTTTCAAATGTGGCAACCTGTTCCACGTCGCTACTCTCAACTCTCGCTCTGCTGTCAAACACTCCTCTGACATCTGCCAACTCCTTGACCTTGTCCTCGCTCTTACTGAGACTTGGTTCATGGCCAGCTTGGTCACAAGTTTTGACACTCTCCTCCCTGAATGGTACAAAATCCTCTCAGAGCCCAGAACCAACCAGCCCGGAGGTGGAGTGGCCCTGATCTTTCCAGAGTGGGTCTCTGCTTCTGTCATTCCTAGCAGGCCTACTCCTCCTTTGAATGCCTGGTCTGCAGGCTCTCTATCTCTCCTGGCCTCTCTTTGACCGTGGCCACCATATACAGGCCTTCTACTTTCTCTGATCCTCCTACTCCGGTGGCTGACTCACACTCTGGCGCAGCCCTCTCTTTCCATCTATAACACTTTGGACATCCTTGCCCCTGTCATGAGATCCGTCTGACGCCTGCCTTCAAGTACAACTCCTGATATAACTGTGACCGCACCACCCTGAAACGCAAGTGCATGATGCTGAGAGGAAGTGGAGGGCTTTGGGCGCATCCTCTGACAAACTGGCCTGCCGCCTGCTCCAAAGGTAACACAGACTCTCTGTCATCTCCAAGAAGAGGGTCCATATTCAAGCCTGCATCTGCGCAGCCTCTAACAACATGGCCAAACTCTTTCAAATCTGCAAGGAGCTGGACAATCCTATTGCAGTTTGTACCTCTCCTGTTCCCTCCCAGCCCCTCTGTACGGCTCTGGCCTCTAATTTCACCACTAAAACTCAGGACATCTTGTCCTCGCTTTCCTCTTCCTCTCCCTCTCCCTTTCTCAGACCCCATTTGGCCTCCTCTCCTTGCCCTCTTCCTTTTTCCTCCTTCTATCGGACAATACCTGATGATGTTTCTGGACAAGTCTGATCTATGAAAGTTTCATCCAAACAGGTGCTCCCCTGGTCTTCCAGAATCATCATGGACAACATTGCCACCCTCGCTCCAGTCTTGGCCAATTTCTACAATCACTCTTTCGCCACTGGATCTTTCGCATCTCTCCCCAAGCACTCCCTTGTGCACCCCCTCCTTAGAAAGCCTTCTGCCGATCTGACCTATCCAGCTAACTATCGCCCGATTTCTATGTCTCCTTTCCTGGGAAAACTCTGGGAAAAGATGGCCATCTCCCAGCTTACTCTCTACACTGAATCTGTTCGTTGTCTCCATGATCATCAGTCTGGCTTCAGAGCAGCCAGAGGCATGGAAACTGCTCTCCTGAACACCTGTGAAGATGTTCCCTCTATTCTTGATGCCAGCTCTCCCTCTGTCCTCATCCTCCTTGACCCTTCCTCTGCTTTTGACATGGTCAATCACGCCTCCCTGATCAATCATCTGTGTGAGAACCTGAGCATCATGGATCAAGGCCTGGTGTGGCTGACCTCATTCCTCCTGGACCTACCCTCACAGGTCCAACTTGGGTCCTTTCTGTCTGCCACCTCTGTCCCCACATGTGGTGTCCCCAGGGCTCTGTCCTCTCACCCTGGTTCTTCAATATCTATCCGGCCCTTTTGGCCCACCTGACCTGCACCTTCTCTTCTAACTTTCAGTGTTATGCGGATGACCCTCAGCTCTCTTTTAGGCTTCCCTCAGCCTCTTCTCCTCCCTCACTCATTCCTGACTGTCTATCCATGATGCCAGTAAGACAGAGATCATTCTCATTGGGATCCCTCCTCCTACTTTTCCTCTTTCACTCTAGCTGCCCTCCTTAGCCCCTCTAATGTCGCCTTCATGTGAAGCAAAACACCTTGGTGTCATCTTCGATCCCACACTCTCCTCTCCTCACATCACAGACCTTGTCAAGAAGGCCCACTTCCATCGTCACCTCCCCAGAGGTATTCTACCTTTCCCCACTTTCCCCTGAAGCTCACTGTCTCCAGTGCCCTGGTTCTCTCTAGGCTGGACTACTGCAACAATCTCTTTCTCAATCTGCCTAACTCTATGCTTAGCCCCCTGCAACTAATCGAGAACAGGACTCCAAGACTTATCCTGGGCTTCAAGCCCAGGGACCGCATCTCGCCAGCCCTGAAATCTCTTCACTGGCTCCCGATGGCTGTAAGGATCAAGTGCAAGACCCTCTGCATCATCCACAAGGCTCTCTGGGGTCAGGGCCTGCACTACATCCAACTCTCTCTGTCAAAATACCTTCCTTCTAGAGCCCTTCGCTCAGCTACCTCCAACTCTCTGAGGGTCAGCTCCTTCTCCAAGAAGAAAGCGGGGGTAGATCTCTCTCCTCTGTAGGCACCTCCCTCTGGAAAGGCCTCCCTGCTCCTCCCAGACTTGAGCCAGACCACCTGAAGTTCAGGAAGTGGCTCAAGTCCTACCTTTTCTCCTATGCCTTCTCTCTCTCACTTCCTTGATAACGTACCTGTATGCTGCGTTGACTGGTAGCTTGGCACCTTCAGAGTCACACTGGGTACCAGGTTCCTCCACGACCAGTCTACTTTGCACTGCCTCTTGGCCTACCGCACACTTAGGGACTGTAACTATAACCCTTACATCCCCCCTGTCTCCTTGCCTCCTTGCACTTACCCAGAGTTGCGCTGCACTGGCTGCACTTACTCTCAACCTGCTGCCATGATCGTACTTTCCCACTACCTTCACCCTTGCACTTCCCCCTGCACTTCTCGTGTTGCACTTGCACAATCTGAATGATACAAGGCCTCGTAAGATTGTTTGTCTTGTCTTCACTTGTCTTCCCTCCCATGTCTTGTGGTGCTTAGAAACATGTGTGTACAGGTGCATTGTAAATGCCATATCATATCATATCATGTGCCCCATGAGTGCCTTGAACTTACCTGCACAAGGTACCCACATGTCACCCATCACCAGCATTCCACCTGAAACTACTTTCTAAGCTTGCAAAGACATACATTGCATTAAAGTTAAGAAACAGCATAGCCTTCACAACTCCAGTATGGAACAAATTAACCACCATGGACCACCCAGTATCAGTGTCCAGAAGTCCACATAACAGAGCGTGAGCAACTATCACCCTCACAACATCCAAACTCATTGGCCGAGAAATGACTGGCAGTGAAGCAAACAGATTTCAAGCAAAGCATGACATGCACCCTGGAAACAGGTGTCAGTCATCCCCATGATGGGGGCACAAGTCAGGCCATTGATTGCAGGCATACAAATTCTGCACAACCACTGTCAGGTGTAACATGTGCCTTTGGGTCACCCATTGATGCCGGGGAGGAAAAGGATACCAAGCGAGGAGGTGAAGGTCTGGGCAAGTGAGGAGGTGAAGGTCTGGGGAGTGGAAGTACAAGTGTGGGAGCTGCTGTGAAGGATGACAGCGGGCACGAGAGAGACAGGACACAGAGGGATGAATGTGTAGCTGCAGAGTGGAGACAGAGAGAGGGATAGGGGAATTGTGGTTCAAGGAGGGGTCTGGCTGCTGGGGAGATGAGGAGAGAGAAGGTGGCCATTACAGTGGGTGAGGGCAGAGAGAGGGGGTTGAAGAGAGGAATACAGAGATAGAAAGACACGAAAAAAAGGAGTCATGGACTGAGACCATAGAAGGCACATTGATTGGAAAATAGCACATGCTGGGGGCCAAGAAGTACAATAGGGGGTGAGCAAGAAGGGCACACTGTGAAACAAAGGCCACCTGTAAAAAGGGCAATCCTTAGCTTCTCATCACAAAAATAACATGCCCAACCTACCATGGCATGTAAACCAGAAAGAGACCCATGTCTGCAACATCCACGCAAATAAGCCACTCCAACCACAACTCTAGACACTGCGCCAACCACCAACTTGGCCTGTCAGATACCACAGGAAATGGACATCACAACGATCCCCAGGTGTTGTCTCGCCCGCCACCAGACCACGCACCCTGGACGAGACATTCCCATGAAGACGGCAGGGATCGTAGGGTGCACTGGCAACACCTACAGGGACAACAGATGAACAGAAGCTGGGGGAGCAGATGTATCACATGCATGTGCCAACCATGTACAAACACACACAGTGCAGTCACTCACAGTACTGGATCTGAACAACAAGTAAAGGACATAAAAGTCATACATTCAGGAGGAGCGAAAGTACAGAAAACAACATTGAAAAGCAATTGATTTGATTGGAGAACACAGGTAAAGACTGTCAGGGGTCCAAATGTGCAAACCAGTCCAAACCTAGATGCACCAAGTGTGCCAAACCTGTCCTGTGGCCAAACCTCTCCTGTGTAGTCAACAGAGACAAATGGCCAGATCTGTGTTTCCAGATCAAGGCCATTATGATGATCAGCTGAGGTTGTGTAGACCTGTGAATGGATGCGTGTGTAAGATGTGGACTTGTAGGAGGGCAGGTCATCTGTGTGGATAAGGGTGTTTCGAGGGCTCTGGCACAGGTCAAAGTGTAGTGTGGACAGGAAATACACCTTCAGGGCCCTGTAAGAGACAAACACACATCTGCACTGACATTCACCGTGACAAAATGATTACACCCGCAGAAAATCAAATGTGTGAGAATTCATGCAAAGATTGTGGTGGACACTAATACAGACATTCCACAATACCTACTGACAGAGCTGCCCTGATGTGATTCTCTATCACCTCACTGGAAACTATACCTCCACATCTGTGAATGGAGGGCCAATGCCTGGCAGAGGGCATGGGGACTAGGGAGGTGAAAGGGTGCAGGGTGGACCTCTCATGGAGTGCAGTCACTGGATGAATCAAGATCACTGCAACAACATGGGCCATTGTATGTCACCAGCCATAGTCGCAAATCATGCCTACTGCACATATGTTCACTAAGACTATTAACCCATTGTTACCTGCTCATGTGATCCTGTTGTAATCAAGCCAACCATGGCAGTTCACACCACTGTGCATGGCTGCATCTCCAGTACTTAACTCATTATTCCCTTGAGAGGGCAACAGCACATCTCTCAAGAAAGGGAAAAAAATAAAACAGTCCATCTCGGACAGGGGGAAAAATACATGTCTCCATCCTGGATAGTGATATAAAAAACAGAACAATGTGTCCATTCCGAACAACGGGGTAACAAAACACAACATCGGACCACCCTGGCCAGGTTAAAAAAAAAAATATATATGCCTGTCCTGGACTTGGGTGATAAATGTCCACCCTGGAGGGGATAGGGGGAAGGTGTATGTCCATATCCACATGAGTGGATCAACACCAACAAAATAAAACATACAAATAAAAAACCCTCCATTGGTTCACGGACATCACGGCAGAGGTGGTTGAGGTGGTGTGGGTGTGCTGGGACCGTCATCTGTGGTGGTTCCTGAGGTGGTTGCGGGGTGGCAGTGGTTCCAGTCCATGCAGTGCAAAAAGCCTGTTTTTTTGCCTAGTTCCAGCCATGACACAGATGCATGCACCAGCACCCCAATGGCGGTGAAGTCGTGATGCACTTCATACCGAATGGCAACAGGGTCTGTATGTGCGCTCTTTTGTGACACCTGAAGTTACTGGGATATCATCTAATTCAAGGCATCCATATCTTCATGGAGCTGAGTCCTTGTGGCTGAGAGTTCATTGTGCAGTGAAGCCCTCAAGCGCTTCATCTCACAGTGATTGGATTTACAAGATGCCAACATCTCCCACTTCAGGGCCTCTATATGTGCCTCTATGTGCGCCTTAGCATCTGCATGGAGGATGTTCTGCAGACACTTGATGTTGTCCTCCACCCCAGTCTGTGGGAGAGCCTTGAGGACCGCTTGTTTCTATGCTGTTGCGCATCCCGGGCCGCTGGTGTGGACATGTTCTCGGGCAGGTGATCCATGCCCTCAGCAACACGACACAGCATATTGCCATGCCGGATGGCGGCATGTAACATCTGCTGCTCGCACACTGTCTCTCCAGCATGCATATGTCCACCGTGTGTGGGGGCCCCACGGCAATGTGATGCAAGGGACCATGCCCATTGCTGTGGTGCTCCTGTCGTTTGCTGCAGGTTTGCAACCCTATGTTGGACATCAGCCCCAGAACCTGACACCAGCTCATGGGATAGGGTTTTTCAATCCCAAAGACCAATGACTGGCCTTGTGAAGCCTGCTGCACTGCTGCAGACTCAACGCCCCATACTGTCTGCTCATTGAGGCACTCACCTTCTCCCTCAGTGAGTCACCCACTTCTGGTTCTGCATCTGAATCAGCAGAAGCACGTCTGATGATCGCCTGTAGCACCTGTGGATTTTTATGGCGATGGATACCATAGCCTCAACTGGTGGACTGATGCACCACCTCCACTTCTTCCTCCTCCTCTACATCCGCAGAATCATCACCTGCACATGGACAGACAACAACATTTTGAGGCATGTGCATACAAATGCATACAGAGTGAATATGTCTGTGCACCCATACTTCAGATATCATGACTTGTCACTCTGTGAGCAGTATGTCACAGATGTATGGACTTTGTCATCATATGCTCCCCTGTGTCTTTCCCATGCAGTTAGTGTGGACATATCCAAACAAATGTGGCCTACTCATGACTGATGGGCCATCCAATGGGCATGTGAGTACCACATGGTTCACAGTAATGCTGAAGGCCAGCACATGGCATCAATTAGCCAGCCAAATCCACATATATAAAATATGACAGACAGCATGTGATTGTAACTATGTACTTGACTAAGGATAGGGGGAACTAATCCACCCCTGGATGAGTTTCTTGTTCAGGTCGGATAAACATTCTGGACAACCCATCAGCAGTGCTATGTTGGACACCTGGCCTATGCTCAATAGTGAAGTCAAAGCCTTTCAGACCTATGGACCACCTAAGGAACTTTAGATTCTCTCCATTCATGTTCATTACCTACTTTAAGGGCTTATGGTCAGTTTGCACAGTAAAGTGGGTCCCATAGAGGTAGGGCCTCAGCTTCCATAGGGCCCACACAACAGAGAAACATTCCTTCTCTACTGCGCACCATCTGAGCTCTCTGTACTTAAACTGGCAACTAATGAAGCCAATAGGGTGTTCCTTACCTTTCTCATCTACTTGTGATAGTACAGCTCCTATCCCAGTGTCAGTGGCATCTGTCTGCACAATAAAAGGTCTTTGGTAATTAGGGGTCCTGAGAACTGGGGCCTGGCACAAGGAGTCTTTTAAGCCATTGAAGGCCTTCTCACACTCTTCAGTCCAAGTTACCTTCTTGGGTTTCTTTGGGGTGGTGAGAGCAGTCAGAGGGGCAGCTATGGTGCCATAGTCTGCCATGAAATGTCTGTAATACTCAGTGAGTCCTAAGAAGGCTATCACTTGGGTCTGTGTAGTGGGGGTAGGCCAGTCTTGTACTGCTTGTACTTTACTGGGTAGAGGCTGTATCCTCCCTCCACCTACTTCGTGTCCAAGGTAAACCACTGAGCCTTGTCCAATCTGGCATTTACTGGCCTTTATGTTCAAGTGGGCTTTCTGAAGAGCCTGTAACACAATCCCAAGGTGTTTCACATGGTATTCCCAGGTGGCACTGAAACCTGCTATATCATCCAGATATGCAAGACAGAATTCATCCAACCCATTCAACACATGATTCACAAGCCTCTGGAAAGTGGCAGGTGCATTCCTCAACCCAAAAGGCATTACCCTGAACTGGTAAAGACCTTCTGGAGTTGGGAATGCTGTCTTCTCATTGGCATGTTCTGCAAGGGCTATTTGCCAATAGCCTGCAGTGAGGTCAAACATGCCGAGGTACTTGGAGGCACCCAAGGAATCCACCAGCACCTCTGTTTGAGGCAAGGGGTGTGCATCTGTCTTGATGACAGCATTACAAGCCCTGTAATCCACACAGAACCTCAATTCAGAAGTACCTGTTTTTGGAACCAAAACCACAGGGCTGGACCAAGGACTACTAGAGGGTTCAATCCCCCCAACATCCAACATTTTGTTGACCTCTGTTTTAATGTAAGACCGTACTTTGTCTGACATCCTGTATCCCCTACTTTTAGTAGGTACACTGTCTCCTGTGTCTATGTTATGTTTGCACCAAGGTGTTAAACCAGGGGACTGTGAAAACAGGGGGGAAAATTGCCTAAGCAAACTGTTCACCTCAGTCTGCTGATCAGAAGTCAGGGGAGGGGCCACTCGGACACCCTCAAAGGAGCTATCTGAAGGTCTGCTTCCTCAACATCTGAAGCCAATAGCAGTGCTGCGATTTCAACTCTTGGGATGAAAGCCTTCAGCCTATTTACATGGAACACTTTTGGAGCCTGTCCAGGCCTTCCAAGGTCCACTAAATAGTTGACCTCACCCAGGGGCTCCAAGACTGTGTAAGGGCCTGACCACTTATCCTGTAAAGCTCTTGGCCTTATGGGATTCATGATCAGGACTTGCTGACCAAGTGTGAAGTTGATGTGGGAAGCTTTCTGGTCATACCAATGTTTCACCAGAGCTTGTCCTGCCTTTGACTTGTCACTAGCCAGACCCAGCAGGAGTACCATTCTTTTTCTGAGCCCTAACACATAGTCTACTATGTTGGTAGTAATAGTGGTGGTGGGCATCTCCCATCCCTCCTTGACTATGGCTAAGGGTCCCCGCATAGGGTGACCAAACAGAAGTTCAAAGGGTCTGAAGCCAACACCCTCTTGTGGTACCTCTCTGTAGGCAAACAGTAAGCATGGTAAAAGAAGATCCCATTTTCTTCTTTGAGGTTCTTCCAGAGCCCCAATCATACTTTTCAAGGTCCTGTTAAACCATTCAACCAGAATATTGGTCTGGGGGTGGTATGCGGAAGAAAACTTTTAGGTGATCCCACATTCTTTCAACATAGCCTGCATATATTTAGACATAAAGTTTCTGCCTCTGTCAGACACATCTTCTTTAGGGAAGCCAACCCTAGTAAAGATGGCAAGTAAAGCTTTTGCAACTGACTTGGCAGTCAGAGTTTTCAATGGAATGGCCTCAGGATATCTGGTGGCATGGTCAACCAGCACCAGAATAAACCTATTGCCTGAGGATGTTTGGGGGTCAATGGGACCAACAATGTCGACCCCTACCGTCTCAAATGGTACTCCCACAACTGGGAGTGGTACCAATGGAGCTTGGATTGTTGAACCACTCTTACCAGATAACTGGCAGAAGGCACAACTCCTGCAGTGACTTTCTACTTGCACCCCCATCTTGGGCCAGTAGAAGTGCATGGATAACCGTTGCTTGGTCCTCTTAATACCAAGGTGACCAGCAAGGAGCACTTCATGCACCAGCTGCAGGAGGAAGGATCTTACAGCAAGGGGAACCACCAACCTCCTATGGTCTCCTTCTGTAGACTCTGTAGGCTCACTATACAGGAGCCCACCTTCCCAATAAATCTGATGATTCCCAGGAGGTTCACCCTCAAGCTGGAGCAGGCCTGTCTCCTTAGGCCTTCCAGAGATGGGCACTCACGTTGGCCTTTACTGAATTCTTCCCTGTCAGGACCACCTTCTACTAACAAATCGTTGAGTTCAGGATGGTCATTGGGGTCAAATACTTCAGGCATCATCACCTCCTCATTAGGTCAGGGTGATTGGCCAACTACCTCCACCTCAGTGGTAGGCGAGTTAGGGGGAATATTCTCTTTCTCTCTTTTTGGTTTTTTGACTCCTTTAGCCTTGGGTTTCCCCTTTGGCTGCGGTAGGGCATTGGTCTTGGCCAGTGCTACCCTTGTTTGAGACCTTGTGCAGGGTCTGTCAGCAGTATCTCCCACAAGCCCTAAAGCTCTGAGATCATTGCCCAACAAGACCTTTCTTTGGACACTCCTCTGAATGCTCACTGGAATCCTGACTGCTGTACCATTGATAGTAAGATTTAAAGGTATTACTGGGAACATGAGAGGTGGGCCGTCAGCCAACTTATTGTGCATCAGAGTAGCTCTGGCAACTTCCTCTGGGTCTACCAATGTAGAATCCACTACAGTCCGAATGCACCCACTATCCCTAAGAGCTGGAGTATCTACTTCATTGATCAGCACACTGTCCTTAAAGTAGTGCTTGGTGTTATCTGGAATCCTAGCATAAGCCTCTGAGACTTTAGACTCCCAGGAACCCAGGGAAACTAAAACTACCTGAGCTTCTACCCCACTGGGGAAGGAGTCTGAGGAGAAGGATGCTCCGGTAATCTCTTCTTCCTCGTAGGAGGAGAAGGCCAGATTAGCAGAGTGGACCCCCAAGGTGTTGACCTTACATCTGGTATCCCCCTTCACATGGTCAGTTGCTCCACAAGCAAAACAAGATCCATTGGGTCTGTTCAAATAGAGAGGCTTATTATAACCAGAGTTCTGTTTCGGAGGCTGACCTCCACTACCCTGTGAGTTCTCTTGTGTCTTACCCTTATTTTTCTTTTTGTGGCCTTTTTGGAAGAAGATTTATCAGTTTCCCCACCTTCCTTATCTTTGGACTTTTTCCTTTCCTCCTGCTTACCAGCATGAGTCTTGTCCTTATGGGACACTCGATGTGACACCCATAAATCTGCTGCAATGTCTAGCTTCTTAGGATCTATCTCCTTTGAATCTGCCAAGTGCTGCTTAAGCTCAGGGGAAGAAGATGCAAAAATATGTTCCAGCATGACAAGACTTATCATACCTTCAAAGGTAGAAACCTTATAACCCTCGACCCTGCCAGTCAAGTTTTTTTAAGGATTCAGTTGCATAAGATACCCTAGTACCATCTTCTTTTTTCTTATACTCTCTGAATCTTTTTAAGTATTGGGCAGGAGTTTTTCCAAACTTTAAGATGAGAGTTTGCTTCAACATTGCAAAATCTGCTCTCTCAGCTTGCGACATTTCCATAATGGCACTGCAGCCAGAATGGGGCAGTCTGCTAAGTAACCAGGCAATTTTATCGGCATTGTCAACTTGTTGAACTTCACATGCATACTCAAATGTATTCAGCCAGTCCATAATGTCATTCTTTTCCTCATACACACTGAGCAGATCTTTTGGAAGCCTTGGATGAGAGGAGGCCCCAGACCCATGTCCAGTACCCTTGGACCCATTGGCAACTCAAAGCTTGGCCAGTTCCAACTGGTGATCCCTGTCTTTTTGTTTTTCTGCCTGCTCCATCTTTAGTTTGGCCATACTGAACTCAAGCTCCTTCTGCCTAAACAGCAGCTCTTGCTTCTTGAATTCGAGTATGGCCTCACCATCAGCACTGGCAGAGGAAACGTTAGATATTACATCCTCCATGTCTTCATGGTTACTGTGGACCAGTGCAGAGGCAGAACTATCAGTTCTACCAGTGAGAGCAGCCCCACCTCCTTCTGCACTGTCCTCTGAAGCTATAGCACTAAGAACCTTGTGTTAGACCTGTTGACTAGCCTGTGGCATTTTTCTTGTATGCTACAGTGTGATTGGCCCACTTATGGAGTGAGTGTTTGTGAGCAGATCTCCCATTGGGTCCTCTCTGTTTTGGCGCAAAGGGAACTTTGGATAAGAGGAAGCCGAAAACACCACTACCATGTCGATCTCCTGAGTTCACACCGAACAAGGGATAAGGAGCCAAGTATCCTGCAACAAGAAGCCGAGTCGAGGAACCGCTGGTGACCCACTGGAAGGCACCCTGAGCCCGCTGTCATCCTGCGAGACCCCTCTGCATCTGATCATCCTAGAAAGTCTGCGAAGGCGCTTCGACCCATTGGAATAGTGGGACCAACTATTCTCTGCACCTTCATCAAACCCTGCAAGTAAGTCTCTTCAGAAGTGTCCCTGGGCCAACCAGTGGGCTGACAAATTTACACGGGACGTTTGCTCTGTCACCGCCGCCTTTTCGGGGAAGCCCTCGAAACTTGGCCTACTGCTAGCTCTGTATCCACGGCACCCTCACACCGAAGTTCGTACACTTGGCATTCCCAGGTCTGAAGTGAGACGAGTGCGCCCGGACCAGAGTAAACCCGGTTGCTGTGTTGCCCTGCTGTGGTAACGATATGTGCACGTTCGCTGCATTTGTGACCCCCTCGACCCTGAATCCTGCTACCGCGGAATCTACCTGGTGTCGAGACGTCCTGATTTTCGCATCTGAACCTGCCAGGAATGTGAACTGAACTGGCGAAGTCTGGGTCTGCCTGCGTCGGGGACCGGTGAGTAGTCCATACCCCAACCGGTGGCCCTTAGCGTAGGAATCCATTTCTTTTCTACCGCTGTTGCGAAATAGCGGATCCATCCCACCCTCTCACCCTGCCTCTGCCTGCAAGTGGAGGTCTTGCTTGAGTAGTGGGGACTTGTTCTTCATCGCTTCATCCACCTTTCTGAACTGTCAGAGACCCTTGAAGAGACCCTATTTTGTCCATTGGCACAAGTGCGTGCATGTACTATTGGGCATAAGGCTCCTCTCTTCGTAGGGCTTGGACTGCCTCCTAGTTAGGTGAATTTCTGATGTCGAACTGGGTCTAACGATTACTTGCACTGCCTGTTTTCCTCCCCATCTAGGTGGTCTACATATTTTGTGCTTCTAACTCCTTAGACCCCTAAGTCTTGTACATATATTGTATTGATTGTGATGTGTTGGTTTACTTTAGTATTATTGTGATTCTTTGCTATGGTCGATGTTACAAAGGCCTAGTAAGAAATGTGTCTATATTTTAATACAACACCTGTCTGGAGTAATTTGTAAGTGTCCTTGCTTTGTGTACTCATTGAGGTCTTTCATTCACCCTCACCCCTCTTGAGACTTAGGGCCTCATTACACGTAGTGCGGTAAACCATGGTGCTAGTAGCACCATGGTTCATGCCGGTAATTTACCGGTACCGCCTTGGAGGACAGGGGAATTACCGCCCTATTCCAAGGTTGGGAAGGCAGTAATTCCGCCTTCCTCCATTGCCCTTCCCCATTCCCATTTTTGCCCCATAGGGCTCTATGGGGATGGGGAAGGCGCTAAATACGGTACCGTAAATTGCGGTACCGTAATTAGCACCCTGGTCCCTTTGCGGGTTGGTTTTTCACGCCTGCTAAAAAGCAGGCTTTAAAGCACCAACCCGCAAAGGGACCTCGTAGTAAGGCGGTAAGGGTTTACCGGTACCGGTGCCCTTACGGGTACCGGTAAACCCTTACCGCACTACGTGTAATGAGGCCCTTAGTCTTGACCGCTGCCATCGCTACCCTGATTGGTCTGGCTTGTCCAGAGATTACCCTGTTCCAAGAAACTAGGCTGGCCTTCTGAACCTCTGCCCCTCCAGGTCAGAGTTCAGAAATCCATCTTAACAACCATGCCATGACGATATTCACTTGAAGACTGTTCACACATTTCACCACATTGCCACACATGCCGCTTAAGAAAGGCAAACAGTGATATACCTGCTAAAGTGCTCCAGTGGATGCATTGGGACATGACCCACATGCATTTCCTCGCCATCAACATCCTCTCCATCCTCCCAACATGGAAACCAATGTCAGATGTCTCCCAAATATGCCCTTGCACCTTGATTTGGACAACAGGGTCCATTGTGTCATTGTGCAGTCTGTAGTATGTGTACAGTCAATGATGTGATATGTGTGCAGCAATAATGAGTGCGCTGGCAAAATCATAACCCTCGCAGTCAAGCCCTCCCTGTCCTGGGCAAAAATCTGAATAGACATATGACTGTTAACGTCTGATGTGTCACGTCAATGATGATACCAGGTCTACCAGCTCCCTGAGTGGGTACATTGGCAAAAGTCCCCTTCTGTATGCCTAACAGAATTCATGTATATGCAGTGTTCGTGCACATTGTGTGTGATGACAGTGCCATTCACATGACATTGTCATGTGAAGTGTCATGCAATGACTCTCAATGAGTGAGTGACTCACACACATTGAGTGTCGCATTGAATGGCACTATCATGTAATGCGTGCTGTCACACAATGTGCAGTGACACTTCACATTGTGTGTGTTGGCTGGGCACCATATGTGCCCTGGCACAGTGGGACCACACAACTCAGTAGTTCCTTGAGCCAGCTCTGTGTAACATATGCACACAACAGTGCACTCTGAATGTTGACATATGTAGCTACTATGAGTGCACCCACACTCAATCACATGAATCAATTACACTTTTTACCACAAATGCAACACTCCACTGTACCAAACCCACATACCACACAGTTACAACATCGTATGCACTGTCTGCAGACCAGCACTTACTAGAGACGAAAATGCCAACACTGTTAGTCAAAGCATGGTCCGGGTCTGTTGTGCAAGTATCATCCATGAGGCATGCATTATCGTGAGTTGGCAGTGTCACTGTAAAGGTGTACCCCAAACAACATGTCAAGAGTAGCTTTTTTCATTCATACTGCTAAGGCTCATTCGTGTACTGGGAATCGTATAAAGGTGCAACATTCTTTCCCTACATTCATGCATCCTGTATGGGTGATTTGTTGGGGCATCAGTCCCTGTCTATGAGCAGCATCCCACAAAGATTTGTCAGTATTGTTTACCAGGCATACTCAGAATGAGAACTAGCACTTCATCATCTACATATCGCATGACACGAGGAAGAACACAGGTCTCATGCCACATCTGATTGGACGATGTTGCTGTCAAGTCACTCCACATCAAACAGAATCCCCATGTCAGCATGAGCATGTATGTCTACAAGATACAAATGGGGCAATGTTTGTGTGAGTGTCAACAGTGATGTGAGCAACAAGGCATGTGTCAGCCAAGTATCGACTGATAACCACATATGTGCCTTACATGTAAAACAGGTGATACAAACTTCAACTGCAACATCATATTTGCTATTTAAAAATGCCCATACATGACATGCAATGCAGACAGGCATACTCATTGGCATGAACCAACTCTGTAATTTTTGCATGGGCTGTGTACAGGCAAATCACGGAGAGAGTACTAGACTGACCCCATTGGCATGATTACCCACCATCAGCTGATTACACCTATGAATTGACTAGTGCGTGCCCTTGCAATTTACAAGTTAAGTTGTCTGAACATAATGCCTGCTACACAGGGCAGTGGTTTGTGTGCACTCAAACCCCAGCAGGCTGGTCTCACTACAGTGTGTCATTACAGTCAGCATTGTAATGTCTCCTGACAAGTCATTGCGTAAGTGTAGATCACAGTTCATACATGCACCACAGCAGCAAATGCTGGTCCTGGACAACATATGTCACATGTACTTGATGTGCAATGCAAAGAGACAGGCCTCATGAATGTTGCAATGATTGATTCATGTGGATGAGAAATTTCTGGACGTGACACAGGTGTGCCTTGTGGGTGATGTGTGGTTTTCAAGGGGGCACATCAAGGGATCTTGCAATGTGCACATGTTTTTGCCATTGAAACAAACCTGCATGTAAGTACTGGCACAGCTGTGAGGCCCAGTACACAGTGATTTGTACTGTCACACAACATGTGCAACAGACCACTCAGCAGCCTGACAGAATTGTCAGACTATGTTGTAGAAGTGAGTATGGTAGCAAGCATGCATTGGCCAAGAATGGCTGTCAACTGCATCCAAATGTACAATGACACATATATATGTTACTCAAACATGATAGTCCACACATACGATGGACACAAATGCCACTCACCAGATATGTCCTCATAGGTCTCCATGCCTCGCATGCCTTGCACGTTCTCAGTGCTGATGAGTTGACTCATAGCTACTTCGATTGGGGTCAGCTGCTCTTCCTCTGCTGACCCCCACCAGTGGCCAGTGCAGAAGCAAGGTTGTCACTTTATGTGAGGTCATCCATCTGCATCTGGACCTGTTCAGCATTGAGTACCTCCACACCACATTCATTGATTTGGGCTGTGACCATATTGCAATTCACCAATCGTTACGCTGGAGTATAGGTGCTGCATGCATTTGGGTACATCTCATGATGGTGTTCTGAGGCACACCACATCCTCCTGGAGCTGGTGCATATGTGTCCACACCACATCCCCGTCTACTCACATTCCCTTTTGGGGCCCTGCCACTCATGGTGCAGATGAAAATGATGAATGGAATGCACACCAATGTATTGTTCTGGACAACATGAGGAAGAGAACAGTTTATGTTATGTACTACATAGATGCGTCATCCAGCAAGGCTCCAATGTACCCCAAAAGCAAAAATATGCGATACGCAGAAGCACCCTTAAAGCCAAAAATTGCGTACATGATACGCAGAAAGCTTCTGAAAGATGAAAAAAGCAGTACCCAATACGCAGAGGCACCCCAAGAGCCAGAAATTGTTTGCGTGATAACCAGAAAGCTTCCCACTGGTGATCAAAGCAGCACACAATATGCAGTGTCAGCCCAAAACAAATAATTTGCATATGCAACACACCGTAGCTCTCAAAATTGACAAAACTACATGCGCATGTGTGCAGAGGTGACCCCCAAAAAGAAAAATACTGTACGCTTTACTCAAAGGAAATGACTTGCCTAGCACCCGCAAATGCATGCATGTGATACTCATCCATCTTTGTACCTTTGGGAGCACAACTATTGATGGGTGTCACACCCCTTAAATATCAGCATCGTTGCTGTGAGCTGCGTAGGTGTTCTGCATGCAGCACGTGTCAAGCAACTTACGCAGTTAGGGGCCTTTACTCTGTATTCAGCTGCCTCTGATATGAGACACAGATGCCACCCCTTCTCCTGCCTCCAGTGCCAATTCTACTGTGTTCTCCCACCCTGTTCTGCCTCCGCCCTTGCCATTTGCTGCTGCTTGTCCAGAGTGAGTGCCTGCTACCCACCTGCACTGTGTTGGGAGTGCCTGCTGACCCACCCATGCTTGTGCTCCTGTGTCTGGCCCTGTGACCACCTCATCTGCTGTGTCAGACTCCCACCTCTCCATTCCACCACCACTGCCCCACAGCCCATTCACAGGACCAGTTTGCCTACCCACACCTACCTCGAGGGGTTGCCATTTCTGGGACATTTTCCTCTTACCCAATCCCCACCTCCATGGCAGCGAGGCAGAGGGCTGCCCATTTCACCTGCTAAGAAGATGGTGGATCTGGTCCTGGAGAACTATGATGCCTTTTTTATCCCGCACCGCAGCAGGGGACTGAAGGACGCAAGCAGATTGTCAGGGCTAGGGCAGTTGTAGGGGCAGTAGGGCAGGTAGTAGCCCCTGTGGTGGTTGCTGGGGTAGTTGGTGAGGCCTTGAAGCACCCAACCCGGCTTTCCAGGCGTGTTCTCGATCCATTTTGCAGGACCATAGCCCAGGGATGGAGAACAGCCCGGAAACTACGTTTCCCAGCAGGCCGTGTGCAGCATGAGGCTGCTGGGAAGAAGATCGCCCCCACAGCCACGCCCGCATGAATGCACATGTACGAACTGCGCCCGGTGAGCGCTACTCGCAATTCTGACTGCCGGAGAGTGAAGACGTATAATCCACGAGCGCCAGGAGGCACACCTACGTGGGGCATCTGCCCGCCTTCATTCACACCCCATGCCCCGCGTACAACTACAGATAATATAGATAAGTAGCTGCTTCATCCTTCATTACGCGCAGCTGATTTCTTCTCTCTGAAGGGAGAGGCGCTTTTGGGGGAACGTTAACTACTAACAGCTCACAGTCACGAACACGGGTAGACGCGAACGGACAACGCATGTTAACCCTTGTATGATATGCATGCTTAACTGCTCCTAACATATACTCTGGGGGTGTTCCACTTCACTAGAAGCAGTGAAAGTAACCGCAGAGAACATATTGCCTGAGATTCAACCTTAACCCTTTAGGGAGCGTTCACAGGAGCAGAGCTTAACGCTCACACGTACTGACTTGTACTTTGCTCATTTCAGCGGCTAAAGGAGCCGAGTGACGGTGCATTGGCCCAGCAACACGAAAAGGCCAGGAGAACCTGGGACCCATGCAGAAAACAAAGCTAAGTGTATTTGTATACTGTTTCTATCCTCGCATGGGGTAATGTGGGGAATCTGTTTTCTCTACATGGAGTAAATGCAGGGACACTGCCTTACATGATGTAATGTGGGTGGATGCCAGGGCTAAGCACAAGTTCTGCAGGGTTGGGCAGTGTATGACCATAACACAGGGTTGAGCAGCATACAGCTGTCCTAGAGTTTACTGGTTAGGGGCTCCAGCACAAAGGCCCCCAATTATTGTGGACACGCAGTATGATTGTGGAACAAGTGTGTGCAAGTGTGAAGTCATTGTAATCTGGAGCCGGAGCAGGAGCTGAGGGGCATGTTTCCCTAATGTCCCCCTACCCATCCTTTCAATTTCCCTGAACCTCTTTCCTGTTACCCTGAACCTCCTCTACCCATCCACTCAACGGGCCCTAACCCTCTTTCCCCGTAGGGTTGTGGTGGCCTGTGGTCGTAATATCCCAGGTGCCAAGACCAACTGGGAGGCAGGTGTTTGTGCATGCTCTGCGCCAGTTAAGAGAACAGAAGACCTGACACAGATCTGGGTGAACATCATGGCTGCCATCAACATGGAAGGGGTGGCAGTCCGTTGCCCAAAGAGGGTGTACAAGCGATGGGAGGACCTTAAGTTGGAGACACGCCCTGGAGGCCAGTGCCACCATGGATGTTCGCCGTGCCAGCAGCAACACGTTTTTCACTACCAATATGCGATTCCTGGCATGGTTCAACCTGGAGCTTTATCCCCAGATCTGTGAGTGAAAACCTCATCTGAATGCTGCTGGTGAGTAGCCATGTGGTGCACTGCTCTATAGTGCATGGGTGTTGTGCATGGACCTGCATGATTGAAGTTGCTCCCTTATGTATGCAGCATGTTTGTCTCAGTGATCTACAGCGGTATGCAGCCCCCAGAAAATGCTCACCATGTGTGATGTCAAACATCTTTGATGGTACATGAGCTGGTATGCACAGTGTTTGTAGTTGTACAGTTGCACCAACCAGGCAAATGCAAAGCCACTTGATGGTTCGACGTGCTTGGACAGTAAGGGTGCCAGATTACGATTCTGTGCCCATATGAGGGGCACGCATGATGGACATATTGTTGTGTGGTTCATTACAAAGTGTAGCCATCCACCCTCAACATCTGGAAGTGGCATGTGTGTATGAATGTCATTGATTGTCATGTTGAAGCTTTGAACTTGAGGGACATTGATGCGTTCTCTCATCCTGCTGCATGTGAAGTCTGAATAGACGTTTGATAATGTAGTGTGTATGTGCTTGGAGATACAGCATACTCACGTATTCAATTTTTGCGTATGGGTTGCATGCTTACAGGTAAGGCTGTTGGTTGATGTACTTTTGTGGACAGATGCCCAAACGGGTGTTTGCATTGGCATGGTATGCGTAGTACAATCATGAGTGTCTGTTGAGATCCACCATTCCACTGCGTGTCTTATCACCGATGTACCCCAGTCCAACTGTGCTTTCATGCATTCTGTGGTTGGCCAACCTACCAGTTGAATCCCTGCCCACCCCTCTGCCCCTGCGCCATGACACACATGACAACACAGCAGTTTGCGGTGGGGTCACTTTGGCATTGCCATTGGGCCATGGCATGTTCCTTGGCATGTGTCTGTGGACCGCCGTCTATGTGCTGCATTGACATGTGAATGCGTCGTAACTGTGCTCATCATTGACCCTGTAGTGGTGTGTCTGTTTTCATGGTAATTGCATGGGTGTGTGTGGCTGTTGGTGGTTGACCCATGGTGACTTCATGTTACTGTGAATGTTGTGTATGCACACATGCTTTGACATTTTGACTGATGTCAATGTTCAAGGTCTCCTCTCCCACCATTACTGCAGTTGGAGAAGAGGGCGGAAGCAGTGCTCTGGAGTGTGGATGCAGGGACCGGGCCACAAGACCAAGGCACAGACCCTAGCCACTCCCCTGTGACAGCTCATCTTCGGGGAGCGATGTGGCCGAGGGAGTGCCTGGACCATTGGGCGTGGCGGCTTGGGGTAAGTCCCAGAAGGTGAAAGAGGCAGGGGATTCCTCAGCAGTGGTGCGGCACGGTGATGCCACCACACAAGGGCCATCTATGGGGGAAGACACCCTAGAGTCAAATGCAACATACATAAAGGATTCTAGATAACACCCATAATCTTGAATCCTTTATGTATGTTGAATTTAACCACACATATCATTTATACTTTTGTTTCCAATGTGACCACAATGTGACAATAATTGTATGATGAAATACATATATTGGTTAATATCAGCCTCAGAAGAAGACCTGTGGTCGAAAAACACATGTCAGCTGTAACCAACTGACTGATCTTACCCACTTAAAAACTGTTTGAGAACATGCGCAGTGTGATTGTATCAATCCTTTAGTTCTATTTCAATACAGGTTTTCCATCACTTCATTCCACGCTTCATGCAGTCTATTTGTCTGTGTACACATTTGATTTTTTTATGTTCTCCCAATGCATCTGTACATTCTCAGTAATGAGTATCGTGGCCAGACTGTGTGTGTTGATGCTGTGATGTTTGCTGGTGGAGGGGTGCACCCGTGCCTGATATGTGGGGATGTGGCCAATAGACAGCTTCAGGGTGCACTGGATGAATTTTATATTCCGTTTGTTGTGCAGGGGCACTGTGTATTTGGCATCAGTGTGTTGGGATGGTTTGTGTAGAGGCTTCAGTTGTGTGTGTGTGTGTGTGTGTGTGTGTGTGTGTGTGTGTGTGTGTGATGGTGTACATACAGGTATGGTTGTGGTGATGTGTGGCAGTCTTATGATGGTTTTTGTTGACTCTCATTGGGGATGGATTGACACCTGTTCATGTGTACTTCCACTCATTACACTTGTATATATTGTGTGTAGTATCTCGTGTCATCTGTATTTCCCATGCACATTTTCTTTATTTCTTTATTTATTATTATTTTATTTTTGGCAATTCGTTTTTTACAAACTTTTACTAACCTATTAAAATCAATCACTACACAATCACAAAATCACCCAAAAGAACAAAGAATCACTTAGAAAATGTGGAGTAACAAACAACAATAAATAACAATGATTAAAGTCATTAAGAAAAGGAGGAAAATGTCTAAAAATCTCAAGCCTCTCATATGCTATACATTAAATGCTAGTTCATTCTGATATGATATGATAGTTTATTTATATAGCGCCTATACACAATGTGTTTCAAAGCGCTTCAAGGCAGGGGAGGGAACAAGGGAGACTACAATTACATTCTTACAGGCCATGAACAGTAAGGATGTGAAATTAACTATCATACTCTGCCTGACAACATTTCAGATAGGGATACTTCCCTTAAGTAGGGAAAAAGGGTAGGCAGTGAAAAAGTCGAAAACATAATGTCGAAAGACATAATGTCGAAAAAAAATGTCAAAAAAAAATGTGAATGTTTTCTTTTTTTATTTACATGTTTTTTTCGGGTTCCGCAAGTTAAATAAAGGGGTAAAACAAACAAAAACATGACAAAAGGGGTGGTTGGGGGGGAACCCCCCCATTTCGAACAGAAAGCAATTAAAAATAGACATTCTCATTTTTTTTTCGACTTTTTTTTTCGACATTATGACTTTCGACATAATGTCATTCAAATGTATCACTATAAACCGGGAAAAAGAGTGGCAACCAGGAAGGCACCAGGTGGGTGGGGTTGCTAAGTGGGGAAAAAGAGTGGCAACCCGGAAAGGTGCTAGGTGGGCGGGGCTCAGGTCAGGTGACCTAGATCCACTTGCACCTGCTCGCCATCTGCAAAGGAAAAGAGGCTGGAAACAGCCAAAGGCATTCTGAGCATTCCAACTCCTTGAATTTAAAAAATATCATTGCTACAAATTTACAAAAGTACACAAATCTGTCCTACATTTACCCCCCATATAGAGCCTCCCACCATGCTTCTGCGTTTGTTCCAAATTTATCACTCATGCATTTAAACAGGTATAACGTTCTCAAAGATCTCAATTCCAGACAAAACAGTATCAGATGATTTAAGGTTTTGGAATGAGTGTTGCATAATCTACACCTATCATCTCCCACTTCACCTCCATATCTGCGGAGAATAACCTTTGTGTCTAGTATATTCAATCAGAATCTTAAATGTAGAACCCTGTAACTTTCTCAGATATTGGGGAGTTACATTAGGTAGAGCAAAAAGCTTTCTTGGAGAGCGTATGTATTTTGGAACTAGACCTTTTTATCTCAGTTTCCCTCCAATCGTCAGCCCATAAGATCCTTTTGACATATTAAAGGGATGGTCTAGTAAAAATGTTTATTTAAAAAATAGATAGGCCACATTAAAAAAATAATACTAGCATCCTCCGTTTTAAAACTTCCTATGTAAAACTTTGAGCTATTCAAGCTCAAAATTCGAAAAAGCAAGCAAAGGGGCGCCGGCATTTTTTGAAATGGAGGCCCTCCTGTGCTGGCTTTTGCTTTTGAGGCACTAATGATGGAAAAGCCAGCCAGCTGTAGTAAACAAAGTCTACTGCTGGGTGGCTTTCCCTTCATTAGTGCCGGGACTCGGAGGACGCGGACCGGAGACCAGAGCAGGAAAGCTGCAGCTGAATCTCGGTAAGTGCTATTTATTTTTTTTACAAAAAATAAGCACTAGCTGTGGGTTTTTTTCTAAGTTTTCCGGGCTGGAGGAGCCCGGAAAACTTAGAAATAAAACCGCAGCTTTAAAAACGTTGTATTTATGTTTGCTTTTGAAGCGACCGCAAACATAAATACAACGTTATTGTGTTGGAAAACGCTGCGGTTTTTCTTTCCAAGTTTCTCAGGCTCCTCCGGCTCGGAGGAGCCTGAGAAACTTGGAAAGAAAAACCGCAGCATTTTCCAACACAACCGTGTGTGTTTCTGCCTGCTGTGGCTATCACTTTGGGTCTCCGGTGCTCCCAGGGGAGCACCGGAGACCCAAAGTGAAAGCCACAGCAGGCAGAACCGCGTGTGTTTCTGCCTGCTGTGGCTATCACTTTGGGACTCCGGTGCTCCCAGGGGAGCACCGGAGACCCAAAGTGAAAGCCACAGCAGGCAGAAACACACGCGGTTATGTTTACATGCCGCGTAGTGTTTCTACCTGCAGCTGATTTCCCATTTGGGGCTCTCGGGCTCCCCGTGGGGAGCCCGAGAGCCCCAAATGGGAAATTGTTAGGAAAGATTTCGTAATTGTAGGTAATTTTCCTTCCATGTGGCAACCCCTAAACTTTTTGCTGTTGTTTTTCACCTTGTTCTTGACTTTGCCAGAGAAGTGCAGCCTTCTGCCGCACTCCTCTGGGCTTTCGCTCCTTTCTTACGGGAAAACTGACATGCCCTTAAGACAGTCAGTACCAGGGAACGCTGTTTCCCGTAGTTTCTTTTATCATGTTGCGGCTTTAGTGCAACATGACACAAGAGGGCACTGTAAGCTAAGTTACAGCTCTCTTGGGTCTCTAGCCTTCTACAGGCCCTAGATACTCGTTTAGGATTGTATCTGATCGGTGCAAGTAATTCAGGGACGGGAATGGTGGCAGCGATCGTTTCTTTGTATTTTGAGCTCCTTTTGGCGTTCTAAGCGCGTTTTCTGCGCTTAACCCAAAATGGTGGCCTGGCTCCCAAAATGGCCAGACCACGAGGCTCCTTTGTCCTGTCCACTGACCGTCTTGCTCCCTTCACCTTCCCCAGGTCGAGCCGACCCGGGGCCTTCCTTATTTGGGCATGTACTTTCCCGCGAAACACAGATGCTTTCGCGGGCTTCTACATGTCTTGTGTGTGCCTCCAGGGTGTGGGCTGGGATGTCTGGTCCCAATACACATCCTGGGTGCCAGAGAGTCTAGGGTGGTGTGAATGCCTGGGACCACCGTGGTCCGTGATTGGTCCACGAATGGTGTGAGTGTTGATGAGCGGATCTCCCATTGGGTCCCCTCCGTTTTGGCGCGAAGGGAACCGTGGATAAGAGGGGGCTGGAAACACCACTACCAAGTCGATCTCCTGAGTTCTCACGAACGAAGGAATACAGGAGCCAAGTATCCTGCAACCACGAGGCTGGACCGTGGAATCGCTGGTGACCCGCTGAAGGACTTCTCCTCTGCACTGCTGTCGCCTTGTGAAACCCTTTTCACCTTTGATCGAACCAGAAGGCCTGTACTGGTACTTCGTCCCTTGGAATAGCGGGAACAGCTATTCTCGGCATCTTCACCATCTCCTGCCAGTAAGCCTTCGGAAGCGTCTCTGGGCCATCCAGTTGACTGACCAGCTTACACGGGAGTCTTGCTCTGTAACCGCCGCCAGGTTGTGTAGTATTTCGAGTCCTTGTCACTCTCACACGCTTCGTACACTTGGCGTTCCCAGGTCGGAAGTGAGTAGTGTACATTTGGCTCAGATACACACGGCCGCTCCGTTGCCCTGCTGCGGTAACAAACTGTGCAGGTTTCTTCGATTGGGACGTCTTTTTACTCAACACGACAACGAGGCGTTCCCTGCTCTTCTGAACCTGCCAGCTGCTGAAACTGACGCGGAGAAGCCTGGGTCTGCTTGCATCGGGGACCGGTGAGTAGCATAGCTAGGATCTGGTCGCCCTCCTGCAGGAGCCCATTGCTTTTCCCCGCTGTGTAAAACAGCACCCTTGTCCGTACTCGCGCTCTGCTTCTGCCCATTGTGGAGGCTGCGCTTGAGTCGCGGAACTTGTTCTTCTTCTTTTGCGCACTAAACTGAACTGCCTGATTTCCCTCGAAGAGCTTCTCCTTTTGCCCGTTGGCACCAGCGTGTGCAGGTACTTTTGAGCACAAGGCTCCACTCTTCGCAGGGCTCGGACTTCCATCTAGTTAAGTGCCGCTGAAGGCGAACTGGGTCTAAGCATTATTTCGCACTGCCTGTTTTCCTTCCCTTTTAGGTGGACTACACATTTCGTGCATATAACGCTTGCGACTGTCGTATTTGTATATATATTGTGTTGATATGGTATGTGTTGGTTTAATATTGTGATATTGTGATTTTCTCGCTACGGTCGTTGTTTTAAAGGCCTTAAAATAAATGTGTATATATTTTTTATATAACACCTGTTTGGAGTAGTTTGTAAGTGATCTTGCTTTGTGTGCTCATTGCGGGCTTTCAGTCACCCTCACCCCTCTTGAGACCTAGTCTTGACCGCCGCGATCGCTACCTTGATTGGTCTGGCTCGTCCAGAGGTTACCCTGTTCCAAGTAATTAGGTTGGCCTTCTGAACTTCTGCGCCACCAGGACAGAGTTCAGAAATCTGTCTTAACAAATTGGTGTACAGCGGTGGGATACGACTGAAGGTATCCAGTGTTGCGCTCAAACTAAGGCATTTCAGGTTATTCCAACCAGGACACGTAGTGAATTGTTGTAGTATAACTTTAAAAAGGCCATAGTCCTATCAAACAGTATGGAAACAAAGACCTTGTTAACTTTAAATGCTTCCAAATCAGAAACACTGAAAAAGATGTGTGCGGAGAGAGGTGTTTCCTCTCAAGGCACGAAATTGGAAATGATCCAAAGAATCGTGGCGTGGCAAGAAGCGCAGCTTGACGCTATAACTTCTGAGGACAGTGCGGAAGGTGGTGGGGCTGTTCTCACTGGTAGAACCGACGGTTCTGACGCTGCACTGATCCATCGCGACCACGAGGACAGGGAGGACGAGATGTCTAATGTTTCCTCTGCCAGTGCTGATGGGGAGGCTATGCTTGAATTCAAGAAGCAAGAGCTGCGGTTTAGGCAGCAGGAGCTTGAATTCAGCATAGCCAAACTAAAAATCGAACAGGCAGAAAAACAAAAAGACAGGGATCACCAGTTGGAACTGGCCAAGCTTCAGGTTGCAAATGGGTCCAAGGGTCCTGGACATGGGTCTGGGGCCTCCTCTCATCCACGATTTCCGAAAGATCTGCTCAGTGTGTATGAAGAAAGGAATGACATTATGGACTGGCTGAATGCGTTTGAGTATGCATGCGAAGTTCAACAAGTTGACAATGCTGATAAGATTGCATGGTTACTCAGCAGACTGCCCCATTCTGGCTGTAGTGCCATTATGGAAATGTCGAAGGCTGAGCGAGCTGATTTCGCAATGTTAAAGCAAACTCTCATTTTAAAGTTTGGGAAGACTCCGGCCCAATATTTGAAACGTTTCAGAGAGTATAAGAAAAAGGAAGGTGGTACTTGGGTATTTTATGTCACTGAATCCTTGAAAAACTTAACTGGCTGGGTCGAAGGTTATAAGGTTTCTACCTTCGAAGGCATGATAAATCTTGTCATGCTGGAACACATTTTTGCATCTTCTTCCCCGGAGCTTAAGCAGCATTTGGCCGATTCGAAGGAGATAGATCCTAAGAAGCTGGCCATTGCAGCAGACTTATGGGTGTCACATCGAGTGTCCCATAAGGACAAAACTCATCCTGGTAAGCAGGAGGAAGGGAAAAAGTCCAAAGATATGGAGGGTGGAGAATCTGCTAAATCTTCTTCTCATAAGGGCCACAAAAAGAAAAATAAGGGTAAGACACAAGAGAACTCGCAGGGTAGTGGAGGTCAGCCTCCGAAACAGAACTCTGGTTACAGTAAGCCTCCCTATGTAAACAGACCCAATGGATCTTGTTTTGCTTGTGGAGCAACTGACCACGTGAAGGGGGATCCCCGGTGTAAGGTTAGACCTTTGGGGGTCCACTCCGCTGATCTGGCCTTCTCCTCCTACGAGGAAGAAGAGATTACAGGAGCATCCTTCTCCTCAGACTCATTTCCCAGCGGGATAGAGGCTGAGGTAGTTTTAGTGTCCCTGGGTTCCTGGGAGCCAAAAGTCGCAGAGGCTTATGCTAGGATTCCGGATAATACCAAGCACTACTTTAAAGACAGTGTGCTGATCAATGGAGTAGATACTCCAGCTCTTAGGGATAGTGGGTGCAGTCGCACTGTAGTGGATTCTACCTTGGTAGACTCAGAGGAAGTTGCCAGAGCTACTCTGATGCCCACTAAGTTGGCTGACGGCCCCCTCCGTATGTTTCCAGTAATACCTGTAAATCTTACTTTAAATGGTACAGCGGTCAGAATTCCAGTGAGCATTCAGAGAAACGTCCCGGGAAAGGTCTTGTTAGGTAATGATCTCAGAGCTTTAGGGCTCGTAGGAGACACTGCCGAAAGACCCCACACACGGTCTCAAGCACGGGCAGCATTGGCCAAGTCCAATACGCCGCCCCAGCCGAAGGGGAAACCCAAGGCGAAAGGAGTCGACAAGTCAAGACGAGGGAAAGAGAATATTCCCCCGAGCTCGCCTACCACTGCGGTGGAGGAAGTTGGTCAATCGCCCGGGCCTGACGAGGAGGTGGCGATGCCTGAAGTATTTGACCCCAACGATCATCCTGAACTAAAAGACTTGTTAGTTGAAGGAGGTCCTGATAGGGACGAATTCAGTAAAGGCCAACGTGAGTGCCCATCTCTGGAAGGCCTAAGGAGACAGGCCTGCTCCCAGCTTGAGGGTGAACCTCCTGGGATGCATAGGATTTATTGGGAAGGTGGACTCCTGTATAGTGAGCCCACAGAGTCTACAGAAGGAGACCATAGGAGGTTGGTGGTTCCCCTTGCTGTTAGGCCCTTCCTCCTGCAGTTGGCGCATGAAGTTCCCCTTGCTGGTCACCTTGGTATGAAGAGGACCAAGCAAAGGTTATCCATGCACTTCTACTGGCCCAAGATGGGGGTGCAAGTAGAAAGTCACTGCAGGAGTTGTGCCTCCTGCCAGTTGTCTGGTAAGGTTGGCGCGACAATCCAAGCTCCGTTGGTACCGCTCCCAGTTGTGGGGGTACCATTTGAAAGGGTAGGGATCGACATCGTTGGTCCCCTTGACCCGCAAACATCCTCGGGCAATAGGTTTATCCTGGTGCTGGTCGACCATGCAACCAGATATCCTGAGGCCATCCCATTGAAAACTGTAACTGCCAAGTCAGATGCAAAAGCTTTACTCTGCATATTTACTAGGGTTGGCTTCCCTAAAGAAGTTGTGTCAGATCGTGGCAGCAACTTTATGTCGAAGTATATGCAGGCTATGTGGAAAGAATGTGGGGTCACCTACAAGTTCTCTTCTGCATACCACCCCCAGACCAATGGTCTGGTGGAACGTTTCAACAGAACGTTAAAAAGCATGATTGGGGCTCTGGAGGAACCTCAGAGAAGAAAATGGGATCTTCTTTTACCATGCTTACTGTTTGCCTACCGAGAGGTACCACAGGAGGGTGTTGGCTTCAGCCCCTTCGAACTTCTGTTCGGTCACCCCGTACGGGGACCCTTAGCCATCGTCAAGGAGGGATGGGAGATGCCCACTCCCCCTGTTACTACCAACGTAGTTGATTATGTGCTAGGGCTCAGAAAACGGATGGTACTTCTGATGGGCTTGGCTAGTGATAAATTGAAGGCAGGACAAGCGCTTGTGAAACATTGGTACGACCAGAAAGCTTCCCTCATCAACTTTACACCTGGTCAGCAAGTCCTGATCATGAATCCCATAAGGCCTTGAGCTTTACAGGACAAATGGTCAGGCCCTTACACAGTGGTGGAGCCCCTGGGTGAGGTCAACTATTTAGTGAACCTTGGAAGGCCTGGACAGGCTCCAAAAGTGTTTCACGTGAATAGGCTGAAGGCTTTCGTCCCAAGAATCGAAATCGCAGCACTGCTACTGGCTTCAGATGTTGAGGAAGAGGAGTCTGAACCTCTCCCCGACCTGTTCCAAAGCGGTCCTTCAGATAGCTCCTTTGAGGGTGTCCAAGTGGCCCCTCACCTGACTTTTGATCAGCAGGCTGAGGTGAAAAGTTTGCTTAGGCAGTTTTCCCCCCTGTTTTCACAGTCGCCTGGTTTGACACCTTGGTGCAAACATAACATTGACACAGGAGACAGTGTACCTACCAAAAGTAGGGGATACAGGATGTCAGACAAAGTACGGTCTTATATTAAGACCGAGGTCAACAAGATGTTAGACCTTGGGGTGATTGAACCCTCTAGTAGTCCTTGGTCCAGCCCTGTGGTTTTGGTTCCAAAGGCAGGCACTTCTGAATTGAGGTTCTGCGTGGATTACAGGGCTCTGAATGCTGTCACCAAGACAGATGCACACCCCTTGCCTCGAACAGATGAGCTGGTGGATACTTTGGGTGCCTCCAAGTACCTCAGCACGTTTGACCTCACTGCTGGCTATTGGCAAATAGCTTTAGCAGAACATGCCAAGGAGAAGACAGCATTTTCTACTCCAGACGGCCTTTACCAATTCCGGGTAATGCCGTTCGGGTTGAAGAATGCACCTGCCACTTTCCAGAGGCTTGTGAATCATGTGTTGAATGGGTTGGACGAATTCTGTCTTGCATATCTGGACGATATGGCAGTTTTCAGTGCCACCTGGGAAGACCATGTGAAACACCTCGGGATTGTGCTCCAGGCTCTTCAGAAAGCACACCTGACCATAAAGGCTAGTAAATGCCAGATTGGACAAGGCTCAGTGGTTTACCTTGGACATGAAGTAGGTGGAGGGAGGATACAGCCTCTTCCCAGTAAAGTACAAGCAGTACAAGAATGGCCTACCCCCCCTACGCAAACCCAAGTGAGAGCCTTCTTAGGACTCACGGGGTATTACCGCAATTTTGTGGCAGACTATGGCACCATAGCTGCCCCTCTGACTGCCCTCACAACTCCGAAGAAACCCAAGAAGGTAACTTGGACCGACGAGTGTGAGAAGGCCTTCAATGGCTTAAAAGACTCCTTGTGCCAGGCCCCTGTCCTCAGGGCCCCTGATTATCATAGACCTTTTATCGTGCAGACGGACGCCTCTGACACTGTGATAGGAGCTGTACTATCACAAGTAGATGAGCAGGGTAAGGAACACCCTATCGGTTTTATTAGTCGCCAGCTTAAGGACAGAGAGCTCAGATGGTCCACGGTAGAGAAAGAATGTTTCTCTGTTGTGTGGGCCCTAAGGAAGCTGAGGCCCTACCTCTATGGGACCCACTTCACTGTGCAAACTGACCATAAGCCGTTAAAGTGGCTAATGAACATGAAGGGGGAGAATCCAAAGTTGCTTAGGTGGTCCATAAGTCTACAAGGCTTCGACTTCACTATTGAGCATAGGCCAGGTGTCCAACATAGCAATGCTGATGGGTTGTCCAGAATGTTTAACCAACCTGAACAAGAGACTCATCCAGGGGTGGATTAGTTCCCCCTGTCCATTGTCTGGGAGGGGCGAGTGTTAGGAAAGATTTCGTAATTGTAGGTAATTTTCCTTACATGTGGCAACCCCTAAACTTTTTGCTGTTGTTTTTCACCTTGTTCTTGACTTTGCCAGAGAAGTGCAGCCTTCTGCCGCACTCCTCTGGGCTTTCGCTCCTTTCTTACGGGAAAACTGACATGCCCTTAAGACAGTCAGTACCGGGGAACGCTGTTTCCCGTAGTTTCTTTTATCATGTTGCGGCTTTAGTGCAACATGACACAAGAGGGCACTGTAAGCTAAGTTACAGCTCTCTTGGGTCTCTAGCCTTCTACAGGCCCTAGATACTCGTTTAGGATTGTATCTGATCGGTGCAAGTAATTCAGGGACGGGAATGGTGGCAGCGATCGTTTCTTTGTATTTTGAGCTCCTTTTGGCGTTCTAAGCGCGTTTTCTGCGCTTAACCCAAAATGGTGGCCTGGCTCCCAAAATGGCCAGACCACGAGGCTCCTTTGTCCTGTCCACTGACCGTCTTGCTCCCTTCACCTTCCCCAGGTCGAGCCGACCCGGGGCCTTCCTTATTTGGGCATGTACTTTCCCGCGAAACACAGATGCTTTCGCGGGCTTCTACATGTCTTGTGTGTGCCTCCAGGGTGTGGGCTGGGATGTCTGGTCCCAATACACATCCTGGGTGCCAGAGAGTCTAGGGTGGTGTGAATGCCTGGGACCACCGTGGTCCGTGATTGGTCCACGAATGGTGTGAGTGTTGATGAGCGGATCTCCCATTGGGTCCCCTCCGTTTTGGCGCGAAGGGAACCGTGGATAAGAGGGGGCTGGAAACACCACTACCAAGTCGATCTCCTGAGTTCTCACGAACGAAGGAATACAGGAGCCAAGTATCCTGCAACCACGAGGCTGGACCGTGGAATCGCTGGTGACCCGCTGAAGGACTTCTCCTCTGCACTGCTGTCGCCTTGTGAAACCCTTTTCACCTTTGATCGAACCAGAAGGCCTGTACTGGTACTTCGTCCCTTGGAATAGCGGGAACAGCTATTCTCGGCATCTTCACCATCTCCTGCCAGTAAGCCTTCGGAAGCGTCTCTGGGCCATCCAGTTGACTGACCAGCTTACACGGGAGTCTTGCTCTGTAACCGCCGCCAGGTTGTGTAGTATTTCGAGTCCTTGTCACTCTCACACGCTTCGTACACTTGGCGTTCCCAGGTCGGAAGTGAGTAGTGTACATTTGGCTCAGATACACACGGCCGCTCCGTTGCCCTGCTGCGGTAACAAACTGTGCAGGTTTCTTCGATTGGGACGTCTTTTTACTCAACACGACGACGAGGCGTTCCCTGCTTTCTGAACCTGCCAGCTGCTGAAACTGACGCGGAGAAGCCTGGGTCTGCTTGCATCGGGGACCGGTGAGTAGCATAGCTAGGATCTGGTCGCCCTCCTGCAGGAGCCCATTGCTTTTCTCCGCTGTGTAAAACAGCACCCTTGTCCGTACTCGCGCTCTGCTTCTGCCCACTGTGGAGGCTGCGCTTGAGTCGCGGAACTTGTTCTTCTTCTTTTGCGCACTAAACTGAACTGCCTGATTTCCCTCGAAGAGCTTCTCCTTTTGCCCGTTGGCACCAGCGTGTGCAGGTACTTTTGAGCTCAAGGCTCCACTCTTCGCAGGGCTCGGACTTCCATCTAGTTAAGTGCCGCTGAAGGCGAACTGGGTCTAAGCATTATTTCGCACTGCCTGTTTTCCTTCCCTTTTAGGTGGACTACACATTTCGTGCATATAACGCTTGCGACTGTCGTATTTGTATATATATTGTGTTGATATGGTATGTGTTGGTTTAATATTGTGATATTGTGATTTTCTCGCTACGGTCGTTGTTTTAAAGGCCTTAAAATAAATGTGTATATATTTTTTATATAACACCTGTTTGGAGTAGTTTGTAAGTGATCTTGCTTTGTGTGCTCATTGCGGGCTTTCAGTCACCCTCACCCCTCTTGAGACCTAGTCTTGACCGCCGCGATCGCTACCTTGATTGGTCTGGCTCGTCCAGAGGTTACCCTGTTCCAAGTAATTAGGTTGGCCTTCTGAACTTCTGCGCCACCAGGACAGAGTTCAGAAATCCGTCTTAACAGAAATGCTAAATGCTGCGTTGTCTGCCTAAATCTGCTTTCCCATTTGGGGCTCTCGGTCTCCCCGTGGAGCCCGAGAGCCCCAAATGGGAAAGCAGATTCAGGCAGACACAACGCGGTTGTGTTGGAAAACGCTGCGGTTTTAAAACCGCAGCGTTTTCCAACACAATAACGTTATATTTATGTTTGCGGTCGCTTATGCGCAACAATGTTGCCATGCAATAAGATTTTCAGTGAGTTGTGGAACTTCTTGGGGTCTAATATGTAATCTATTTCTCCCCCTTCCACTTTCAGTCTTTGTTTCGACAGTTTATCTTTCTTCGTTCCTAGTACAAACCAATACAGTACTATTGGATCATGATCACTATGTATGGTGGGAGAAACCCTCAGGGATATGACCGGGGGCAATACGTTGCTAGAAACAAAGAATGAATCCAAGGTAACACTAGATTCCCCATTGTGCCAGGTCATGGCCCTGGGGAAATCGCCCTTCACCTGGCCATTCAAAATATGAATACCCGGTCTCTGTTTCTTCTAACCAGTCTTAAAGTCTTAGGGGGTCATTACGACCCTGGCGGTAGGGGGTTAATGGGGCCAGTAGAGCTTCCGGCTCTATTAACGCTCTACCGCCGCATTACGAGGTTTCCTTGCAGGTCCCGTGAGCAGACCAGCATGCTACCAACGAGCATGTCATTAACGAGCCTGTTGTTAGCATGCTCCCCATTCCCATTAAGCCCTATTGGGGCTCGACTGGGAATGGGAATGCGGATGGGTTCCTGGAAAGGGGAAATGCCCTCCAAGGTCGGAATGGCCCGGTATTTCCCCATTCCAGGAACCCGGACCCAGTACCCGGAATGGGGGTAGCCATGCCGCAAATAGTGGCATGGCTACCTCCAAGGTTGTAATGACCTCTCTCTTACCACTAGTGACTTCCATACAACCCTTTTTCGTTCCCTTGTCCCAACTTCAGGCAATCTATGTTTAAATCACCACAGATTATCAACAATGTTTCGTTGTCCACAACGCTGTTTGTTTCCGAGGTATCCAGATTCCAATATAAATTGAAAAGAACCAAACAGCCTTGTCCACTAAAAGTATGTTCCGGAGGTTTTTTATGATTATGATCTGAATGTAAGGGTTAGGATTGATGACATGTATAACGTGCAAGTTTAATCCATTTCTAATTATTGTGAAAAGGCCCGAGTAGTGCCTTCCGTGCCTGCCCTTTTTGGCTTTGTCTAAATACAAGTCATAAGCATGTTTCTTGCAGGCATATTATGCCTAACCGAGCAACAACCGGGTCCATACCATGTAAGAGGTGGGCAAATCCCCTGCTATTCCAGGAGCCGAGGTCTATCCTGCAGTGCGCTCCATCCCCCTGACTCTATTCTTTACCCTGAGGGGCCAATGCCTTTTCCAACCAATCCGAAGATTGCACACTCTCGATAATAGGCATCTCGCACCTTTCATGATAGATCACTCTCTTATTTCCGTTCTGATTATTTGCCCCGTTTATGGTAACCTTTATTCAGTTTAAGCCACTCAGAGGGGCAGACATTTCTGAAATTATCTTATTAGGGTATTTGTTTCAGGATGATCTTTACTTTTCTTTTGTACTCTCCCCTAGGTTGATATTCATCACAACCACCCCTCGTTTTGAAGCAGATACCCCTCTCTCTGAATTTTTCCTTAATAGCTTCTCAATCTCATTCAAATCAAAACCCAGAGAGCGAAGCTCATCACTAGCGTCCAAGAGAAAAGAAGTCAAAGAAGCAACGATCCTAATGTCTTTTGGGTCAATCACCCGTAATCTAGGTACATAATGGAATAGGCACATAATGTTAGAGTGGTTCAATATTAGTCCATCATCTGCCCCTAATACTCATTCTAGAATTACGGTGTAGTGAGCATTGTTTATTTCGCTGGACCCATCTATTCCCGGAGGGTTTCTTCAGTGCTGTCTATGGCCTTGGAAGGTGCCACCCTCCACAGGCTCCTTGCCCGTACGATCATGGGATCGGTCCAGTCTAGATTTGCTGATCATTTTTTCCATAACGTGGGTTGACTTAGGAAGTTCATCCATAGTTCCTGTCACTCTCGCTCATCCCTCATCCAGGGTGAGGAACACTTCCAGTGAACTATTCCTCTGTCACTCCTCCGCAGGTGGGTTCAGTTTTGGGGCAGTATTTGCTGATAAAGTCTCTACTAGAAGGCCATTCAGCTGCCTCTCTTTGCAAATCCTCAGAGCTTTCCAACTCAACCAAGTCTTTCGATCTCGAGGATGCGTTTCCTGTGTTATCAATGTCGCTTCCATTGACAAATGTTTCCTTGTTACATATAATTTTGTGATTTTTAAATGGGACCAAAGTTATACCCAAAGAAACAGTCTTAAGGTTTCTTAGAAAGCTCCTTGATCCACAAGCTTTCCCTAGATTCGAATTTGCTATATTTTTAGGTTTTCTGGATTGCTCGGTTTTGTTCAATTTAACCATGGCATTTTTCTTTTGTTTATTCTAGTTAAAAATTGAAAAGTTATTTACCTTTGGAGAAACGTCAATTACGACTGCCCAAAGCTTCCCAAAGCAGTCAAAGGCAAGGAAACTTGGTCTGTAGATCCTTGGGGGTCACCTGTTTTTGTTTCTGATGACATGGTCCTGAATTTTGGTCTGCAGTGCAATCTCTCGAACACCTTCGAGGAACATTCTTTTATCAGTCCTGGCCTTTTTTCCTCACTCTTGTTTCATTGGGCCACATTACGACCCAGGCGGAGGACCATGGTGCTATTAGCACCATGGTCCATGCCGTCGTCCGCCATGGCGGAATGGGGAATTACCACCCCAATCCAAGGTTGGCGGGGCGGTGATTCCCCATGCCGCCATGGCCCTTCCCCATTCCCATTTTTGCCCCATAGGGCTCAATGGGAATGGGGAAGGCGCTAAGTACGGTGCCGCAAATTCGGCACCATACTTAGCACCAAGGTCCCTTTGCGGGTCCCTACTTTAAAGGCTGGTAAAACCAGCCGTTAAGGTCGGGTCCCGCAAAGGGACCTCGTAATTAGGCGCTAATAGCCTTTTACGGCACCGTTAACCCATTAGCGCCTGGGTCGTAATGAGGCCCATTGAGTGCTTCTATAAATGCTTCCAGGTGAATTAATTTTGTATGCATCAATGCTATCAGGGTGGTTTGATCTTCATAATTATCACTCACTTTTTTGTAAACCTTTAAGAAAGGTGCCAAGGTAATAGTGATGGCTGAAAAAATACTGGATTGCAGCTGACTGCAGTAATCCAGATCCGGTTGAGTTTTTTTTTCACCTTTCACCTTTTCACCTTTTGTTTAGCTTAACGAGGATGAGTTGCTCTAACCTTGTGGTGATGAATTGAGTCATGAGTAGAGTCGAATAGGGACTCGTCACTAGAGACTTCACTCGTGCTCAATGGAAACCGGGTCCGGTCACAATTCCCTGATGAACCACCACAGCGTAGATGGATCTCATTAGGCTTGGCAGGGACAGTCTGCAGATTATCTGGTACAAATGCTGGAATGTTTGGTGCCAGGGAGTTGGCATATTATTTGAGCTTTTTTGTCGGAATGACGTAATCCGAATCCAGTTCTTCTCCAGGTTCTATGCTCAGACACTTTCCACCACGACTGCCGGCATCCATATTCAAACGTAGGGTCAAGTTTAAGATATCCTTAGTTAGCCTGGCAGCCAACGTCGAATTGTCAGTTGAGCTAACGCTTACTGAGTTAGACAGTCGTTGTTCCTGAGCTGGTTTACATAACTCAGTGTCAATTACTGGGAATAGCTCAAGGTTACTTTGGGCGACACCTCAGCCTCCCTGGTCCGGTGGAACAGGTCATGGCACTTTCCATAGTTTGTGGTTGTGGCATGGACTCCACTTTGTTTAACCATTGGACTTTAGTGGGTAGATGAGATTGAATTTCAGAGGAGGGAAGATGCGCTGTACATGTTTCTACGCTTTCCGACAAGTCAACATCAGAACGATCATCCCATCCATTGGGTAAATTTATTTGGAGCCTCAACTATATCAGCGGTTCCAATACTTCCCATGGCACCCATGTTCTACCGTCCACCAGCGGGGCGGTCCTCAATCATAAATGGGTTCCTCAGTGTGGACGCGGCCAGGAAGTCCTGTTGCTTAAAACGCCATTTTAACTTTGCCGAGACGCTATTGGTTTACTTCTCCTTTTAGCAATAAAAGCCACCCTGTTCTCGCAAGATTGTCCAGATGGTAGAACGTGGTGATTGTAGAGGCAGAGTTCTTAGTAGAGTCAGGGTTGATGGCATTGGGATTCAGTTTGGAGGACGTACAGAGGACGTACCGTGCACACTCCTGCCCTCCTCCACCCTACCATCCGTGGTACCACATTGATTGATATTATTCAGCGCAGATGTTATAGGGTGATTACTTCTGGCATTAAGGTTTGTAGGTGGGGGCGTAAGTGCACGGGGGGATGAGGCATGGGTCAGGGACTCAGTGGATACTGCCAAGAGGTTACCTTGCAAGTCCAGAAACCCCACTGGCCAGCGGGAAGGCTTGTAAAGTACCTGTGTTCTGCCATCAGTTGTAAGCGGGCTTGTCGCCTTGTTCTCTGTTGACCGCCAACCTCTGGCATAGCGTCCATTGGCTCTAGCACTAAAACTGCTGCCACTCTACTAACACTCTGCCCACAATCCGTGACGCTCTGTGTCGAGTGAGGCGAGTTTGTGGTTAATGCTCCACCTCGCAGGAAAAGGGAGGAAAGACGGACTCAGACTACAGCATAGCTCTGCTCCTAGGTACTGCCAACACGATCCCCAGTAGCAAATCAGGCCCAAGTTAATGCACATTACTGCCAGGAATGCGCGTTCTGCTTGGCATGACTATTTCTATGTATTTCCTACATCGCCACCTCTCAAACAGAAGTGGAAATGTGCAAAAGTAATTTACAGTGACATCCATTGAAGGGCAGCCACTGTAAGTGTGCTCACTGATCCCATGTGACAGGGGCTGACTTCATGTGGAATTGGCTAGCCAAAGCATAGATTGGCTTTCATAATGTGTCATATAATTAGGCATGCATGGATGAGCTGGCTACTGGTCCCTTTCATCTGCAGCTATCACCTACCCCTGCACACTTTGCCAATCTCTTCCTGACTTCCTTTTTTTAAATCCACACCTAGCTGCTTAGTTGACACAGAATAACAACATAGTTCCCAATAAACAGCATTGACCTACATTAAAGAGAGTATTGGGTACCCAGATTGGGCTACTGTATGCCATTCCTGAAGGTTGTGTAAATGTCAGCGGTGCATTTTCTAAATCCCCCGTAACATATATGAGTTGGCTGGTGCGGAATTGATGTGCCCATTTTACCGTATAACGGCACGTTTCTGCACCAGCCACATACAAGTCTCCTGGTGAGTTGGAGTGAATTACCTTCAGCTAAAAGCTGGAGGTCATTCCACCACCTTACTGGAAATAATTGCTGGTATTACAGGCGCCAGTAATACCACCCCTGTAATACCGGCATATCTCCCATGGAATCCAATGGGACTCCATGAAATGGGAATTTACCGCATTCCACTGGACTGAGAGTCGGTAACTGTGTTACAGTTTACCACCAGGATACCGGCAAACCTGTAATGATGGAGTGAATCTTAAGGTGCAATTCTTGCTGATTTTGATGTGATCTGCCAGCATAACGCCTGGCTGTATGGCTGCATGCGCTACTTAAGATTGTAATTAGTGCAGCCATCAAAGACCCGGTTATCGGCTTGGGCATGGATCTGCTCCACAAGTTCTCATTAAGCTGCTGAGACAGTCGGCCGTGGTTCTTCCAACATGGCTGGGGTGACACCTGAAGCGCGAGCCAAGGATTGTATAACACTACAAAGTTCAACAGAGTCAATTACTACAGCACAAGCCATAGAAGCCCGGAAAGAAACATGAACAATGAAGCACAGAGTACAAGTAACACCACATCATTTTCACTGCCACCCAGACACCTTGAAACGGGCAGGTCACCTTTGAGAGTAAGAGGACCTCTCTGTATTTCACAAAGTAATGCAAATAAAAAAGTGCTTCCACTGCACATGTGAAAGAGAGTGCTGATATAAAAAATACTCCCATCTCAGAAACAGAAGTCACACCCCTACGAAATACGAAAGAAAAATCATGATAGGCAAACTATTTGCACTTCACGATTTACATCTTTTCAAGTTCTAACACAGAAAAATAAATATTTTAAGTAACTAAGGATCACCGTAAGGTACAATCTAAGGACCCACATATGCCTGCCTAACTAGACCTGTGCAACACTTCAAGATGGGGGAAAATAAGGAAAGACTATGCAATTGTGGACCTTGGTTGGAACGATGGCTTCTCCTGTGGACAAATCTTCAATTAGAAATTAGCCTACTTGAAAATCACCTACAATTTTGAAAGAACACAAAGACTTCACTCTTTGTTGGTGCTAGAGCTACTGCACCTGATTACCAAGATTTTCACAAAAGCAAATTGAGGAATTGCCTGTGAGCACATTTTACCTTACACCAGATTCACAAAGCTTAACATTGGAGCAAATCTCCAGATACCTTTGAAATGCTGATAAGCAAATGCGTTTCACACAGATTTGCTCCTCCGGGGCACCCCCGATATGCTGAGGCATCCCCAGATTCACTCCAGTGTGAGCATTAGGGCTCAGGTATAAGGTGGCATGTGGACATCTGAGATACAGGTGCTCCATTGCAAGAGCTTTTGTGAATCAGTCCACGCTGTCATTTTTCAGTCTTTGGTTTGGGTCAAGGTGACTCCTACAAGATGAATCTTGTGATCTATGCGCCTGATTCTCAAAACTTGTATTGGTACAAGTGATGAGGTTGTCCAACCCCGGGCCTCGAGGGCCGGAATCCTGACAGGTTTTCAGGATATCCCTCATTAATATTCATGAGGAGAAATGTGCATACATTTAGAATCATTGTATGCAAATTTATCTCATGAATATTAATGAGGGGTATAGTGAAAACCCAGCATGGATCCGGCTATCGAGGCATGAAGTTGGACAATCGAGTTGTGCCCAAAAAAGATGCTTCCAATGCACAAAGGATATTTGTATGTGCGCATTTGTGATGCCCTTCCCCCTTCAAGCATTTACGCAACTCAGATGGGAATTACTGCCATTTTAAAACACATCCCATTATCTCAAAAGGGATTCATTTTAAAATGGGCATAGATCAAAGACAATCCCCTGCACCTGTTTGGAACATTTTCACAGTCGGTCATTACTTTGTAAAAGGAACAGGGATGATTTACTGCAGTTGTCCCACTTGCATTTCTATCCCTCAGTGATCGCAATACTTGTTTCCATGCATTTCACAGTGACAGGGCCTGAAAAGCAGTCCCAGCACCCATGTCACTGCCTAGAGCAGGGTTGTCCAACTCCAAGCCTCGAGGGCCGGATCCATCTTGGGTTTTCAGGATGGCCCTAATTAATATTCATGAGATACTTTTGCATACAATGATTCTAACTGTATGCACATTTTTCCTCATGAATGTTAATGAGGGATATCCTGAAAACACGTCAGGAATCCGGCCCTCGAGGCCCGGAGTTTGACAACCTTGGCCTAGAGCATGTGATATATTAGTGTCATGAGCGCCATCGCAAAACTAAGGCATATAAGACAGAAGCCAATGGAACTTTTGCACAGCCAACAAGCCCCCTGGAAATGCGAATGTGAGTTGCACATTTCTCCAACTAGAACTATTAAAAAAGGTACATCTTGTGCACATTTTTTATTTGTAGCAGATGTTGTGAATGTGTTTGATGCCCAGATGTGTCAGATTCCAGTCTCCCTAAGGTATTCAATGGGAGGATACATGTTGGATTCGGCTTTCAACACAAATAGATGTGGCATAAACTATTCAGAATTAGGGCCAGCGACGCTCTCAAAATATGTGCTATTTGACAGTGCAATATTTTGATCTAATTTCCTAAGCCTTTCTACTGCGCTTTTGTGGTTTGTGAAAGTGCTGAATCTTATCTGTTTTTGAGTACATCATGCATTTCGGATACCCATTATGCAAATCACATTTCTCGTACAGCAATGGCCATGCGCATGCATAAAAAGGCAAAACATATTAAATAACTTTGCCTGCAACAATAGAAAACCAATTATCCCTGCCTGGATTTTGCAACTAAACAACTTTCAAATTAGACCATAAAACCATTGCAGCTTTCAAAGACCCAGATGCTTGAATGTGTATGTCTGTGGAATGTGGAATAGCGTGCTTATGAGCACCCTGCAACATTGGCACTCTTTGCCAGCGCTTGAGGGCCAAATGCTATCAGACATGTTGTGAACAAATTACATAGATAGGTCTGAATGGGTGCTCTTTCATATTTCATGTTATTATGCTTAAAAGCCTGACTTGGTGCAGGTCTCTAGGACTCTCATTTGGTTCCCATAACCTATAGCAGCAAGGCCATCTTAAGCACTTTTGGGGCCCTGGGTACTGATATCTTTGGGGCCCCCTCTACCAAACCAAAGGAATTAAGGAATCAAGATAAATGGTCGCGCCCCCACCCGTCGCTCTCACAACCTACAGGTTGATATACTATCTTGCAGCATAATAAGCACATTTATTCCCTTTAGGTCCCCTTACCCTCTTCAGAATAATAAACAAGTAGCATTTGAAGACCAACATTAGCAGTCTATAAAGAAGTTACTACTCTAGTACAAACAGGATAATGTTTATCAATAACATCCAGGAAGGTATGCAGCCTGTAGTATTAATGCAGGACTGTATGTAAAGGGTACATGTCACCCATAATAGACAGAGAACTCACATTAGCTGCCTCACAGAATGCAAAAGTGTTCATGCATGGATAGAGGAGAACAATTGGAGGGAAGGAGAAAGCTACTTACACCGTAGCATGGATAGTGGATGAAGATTAGAAGCTACCAGGAACGTGTCTTTATCCAGACAGACTGAGATTAGAAGTGGGATATGGTTTTCAAATAGTGTTGCCATTACAAAGCAAAGGAACAAATGCCTGTGGTGTGCGATATAAATATGCTCACTATTAAAGTGCAATAAACCCTACAGCCAGTGAAACCATTAATAAGTCTTTAATGAAAATCATTCCATAAGAAGGAAATCACTCTGATGGGCTGACAATTTCGGAAGATTTAGGGACTGGCAATATTGAGAGGTTAGGCAATACAAGATTACATGAGATGCCCATGATCACACATTGGTTAAGGGGTGAAGGGGAGAAGCTGGGATTTGTGCCAACTCTGCAATTGAACACTTTATTTTCCATTTCTTACCATGAGCTAAAATAATCTCATTTTATAAAATCAGACTTGGAAAGTACCCAAATCACATTACCAAACATGACAATTTTTAAACAAAATATTATAGAAGGGTGTTATGCAAAATGGGAATGGTTCCAGCTTCATTCTCTCCATCATCAAGGGAAGTATATAAGTACCAGCATACCAATCGATGTGATTAAACAAATTTAATATGGGTTTGTCTTTTGTATTTTAAAGCTTTAAATACTTCCAAAACAATGGCTTGTGACATTGTCATTTGTAAACGTGCATACAAACCTTTGACTTTTACTAAAAAGCAAACCTTTTTTGTGTCAAACAAGCAGACCTTAAAATAGGCTTGCCTGAGGCTTGCAACATCTGGTCCGCTCTCTTCTGTCTACCAACCCTTTCCTCCCATATAGTCTACATAAGAAGAAAGATCAAGTTATGGGCTAAACGATACGAGCAGCATGCAAGTAGGAAACCTCACAGAAGATACCACAGTAATGTAAAATATATTAGATGATTTGACCAGGATCACTGTATCGTCTGCTGGCAAATCCAGGATACAAGCATGAATGCTTTTGTTGCATAGTCTTGAATTTGGATACTTATTCACCTCTTGGACTAACAGTTTATGCTCATCGTTGGAGGTGATTGCCTGGGTTTTACAACACCCCATCTGAACAAACCAATGTCTAGACCTTCACAATGCGGATATGTTAGTTTTTATAGCAACCTCTACCTGGTGCAGGTACATTGCTGATAATAGCAGATGTTCTTCTGCAAAACCAAGTACATATACAGAGGTCTATGAACTTCAGACATAGGAAAGGCTCAGCCAGCCTTGCTGGGATGTGATATTCTAAATTTGCATATGAAAACATATGTCTGCAAGGGGTGATTCACACACAGAGCTAACTTCTGAACCATTGGGACACTCAATTTATCAATATACATTTCACAGTTGCCTATTGCACATGATCAACATAATTCCCACAAGCAGGAAAGAATGCTACAGAGTTGTGCCGTAAGGAACACACACACTATGCCACAGTGAACACAGAAAGCAATACATGATTAATTGATCAAGGCAGAATGTACTTGTCAAAACAGAATGGGCCTCATTCAGAGTATGGAGGTAGCCATGCCGCTTTTAGCAGCATGGCTACTCCCATACCGGGTACCGGGTCCGGGTTCCCTGGATGGGGGAAAAACCAGGCCATTCTGACCTTGGAGGGCCCAGTATCTCCCCATTCAGGGAACCCTGACCCTGTACATCCCCATTCCCATTCGAGGCCCCAATGGGAATGGGGAGGATGCAAAAAACGGGCCTGTTAATGACGGGCCCATTGTTTGCATCCTAATCTGCTCGCGGGACCCGCTAAGGACGCCTGGTAAAACCAGGCGTCCTTAGAGGGTCCCGCGAGGAGACCTCGTAATGGGGCGGTAGGGGGATAACAGGGCCGGCAACTCTACCGCATACCTCGTAATGAGGCCCAATGTGTTTAGAGCCTCATTAGCACCCCATAAAATATCCTGCTGTGTGCTTTTTAAGACTGGTGAATAATGGAATCTTACTTCTTCAGATCAGGCAGCCTTGTGGGTCCCCCCTCCAAGGTGGGGTCCCTGGGCAAGTGCCCCTTTTGCCCCCCCATAAAAACGTCTCTGTATAGCAGCCTTTAAATGGGTAAAGCAATCAGACCTGGACTGCCAGGCTGGGATAGCGGGGGGTTTCCCGCGGGGTCTGTGCAACACAGGGCCTCTTTTTCAGTGATGCGGTATGTAGCATTTGGCACCACAGCCATGCACACGCGTTTGCACAAGAGGTCTGTATTGGACTTCATTGAATTCATAAAAAGGTGACGCAAGAATGATTCGCGTTTATATATATTATCCAGGGTGTGTGGTGCTCATTTATCGACCTCGATTGGATGAAAGGCTGGGCTTGGCCCTGCCAGGATTCGAACCCGCATGGGCAGGCTCTGCATGGATGTCAAAGCGAGCGTTCTAGTTCTAGTTCTACTCGCTCTGCTATCTGACCTGACTTAATCCATGTGAAAAAACAAAAAAAGGACAAAAAAAAAAATATCCTGCAAGATGCAAGATATTGTTCCGAATGTGTTTTTCGGAACCGACATTTAATGACCAGCAGCCAATGCTGCTGAGAGGGCCAGTGTGTGGCACACTGCAGTGTTCACTGGTATGCTTTGTCTGTTGGCATCCCACGTGCCCTCTGAGGCAAAGGACTTGCCCACTCTCTTACGCTCTTGACTTCCCACCCTTGCAGCCTGGACCTGAAGGGTGGAGCGGTGTCGGCAGGACAGAGGGGAGTACATACCTCTCAACCATTTGTCTCACAAAGGCGGGTTAAATCACCCGATTTTGTTTTTGGCGGGTGAGACGCCCATTGGAATGAATGGGCGTGCAGGAGGCTTGGCGGGTGAGTCAGCCCTTTGCAACGCGGGTGACACCCGCCAAAAGCGGGTGAGTTGAGAGCTATGGGAGTAGAGTCAGTGGGCTCAGGTAGCAGCTGGACAGTCTTCCTCAGTCTTGCTGACTGAGATCTCTGCACTGAGGTACGGGGGCCCGCGGGGCAGCGCTGCTGTGGCTGATTATAAAATGGTCTGTGGGCTGTCGCCCATTAGATCAGCAGAGCAGTATGCGTTGCACTAACTAACAAGCCTGCCCTCCTTCTAAGTTCAACGTTTATAATTAACCCGCACTCGATTTGACATTAGGAAAATAAGAAATAATTGCAAACTTCACTCTGTAATGCCTTGTGTTCAGTTTGGCGAGCAACAAAAATAGCTAGTGCCTTCTGAAATGGGTTTAAAAAAATGTATTTAGCGTTTGGCTCGTAAAAAACAAACCTTCCGCAATATATAACATAATACATCCCAAATTACTTTCTTAAAAAACATCAAACATGTGATCACTTAAAAACAGAAAAAATAGAAAAGTAAATCAGAAAAAAAAAGAAAAAAGGGAAAAAACAACCACATTGGACCTCTTTCAATCAGAAAGCAACGTCACATAGTTGCCACTAGACAATGTTTCCCACATTCCTCTTGACTCCAAGATCTATATTGCGCTAGAAATTTCCCAAAATGCAAGTACTCTTTCCCGTGAACCTAGGCCAGAGTACAAGAGGATGTCTTAAATTCTCTAAATCAGGGGGAGCTTTACAAAAAACACAGTACAAGTCCATATTGCCCGATCTACATCGAAAGTTTAAAATCTCTTTTGTGCCAATTTAAAAAAAATTATATCTATAATCTGAGTTTGGGAATTTTCGTAAGTAGTTTGGAAACTGATTTAAAGATTTTTTTAAAGGATAAAATAGCTTGTCACGCCTTGACTGTGTTTCAATCCACTCTTTGGCCCATGATTTATATTTCACGGTTAATGAGGAGGAGATTAGGAATGCATTGATGTACCCTCTATATCTTTCTTCTCAAGCCGCAAGCGATTTATCGCGATTAAGTCGTAACATGTCTTTTAGAATGCAAACCACTGAGTTAAGGACTTCCAGGTGACCATCACGCCCAATGATAGAAGTGCTTGTTCATATGGTGTGAGCTGGATGACCACTCCCAGTGCTTTAAGCGCGATAAGAAATCGATGGGGGGGGGCTCTAATGCATTGTGATGCAGAATTTGGGGATCCAATTCAGCATCAAATCCCAAGTAGCTAATAAAGCTTTAAAGGAGGACTCTGTAATTTAAGGAGTGGCCTAACCAAGCCAATCAAGTTTACATATGTGCAATGAAAGGGCAACGATAATGGGTTAAACGATGCATTTAAATATAGTTAATGTGTCTAAAATGTTTGACCATAATAAATATATTCAAATACGAAACATAACATCAAATCAAAAGGGGTCAGTACACCATGCAATCCCACGGTTCTTCTGAAAGAATTCCATTATTCTTAATTTCTAATGATAATACTTTATCACAATGTGTGGCAAAAATTAAACAATGCATCTCATCTTAATTTTTTTATTCATAGAATGTATAATTACAAAGTCTCATATAAGACCCAGAACTAGAGATGCAATGCATATAAACATAAAAATCTAATTAAGTAGAGCGCATCTCAAGCAAATACAGGAGTTATGAACAATCAGGGGAAAATGGAGCAAACAGGAGAGAAAAGAAGGGGAGTGATAAAGGTAAACAGTGAGCCAAACCCAAACAATTTATTCTCTCATAATTTCCTTTTCTGTTTGAAAAGTAACTAATTTCAAATTGCTTTAACTGATCTTGCGATTCTAAACATTACTGGAGGAGACATCTACTGGTAAAGAGCAGTATTTCCACTCATATTTTTAAAGACATTTGGTATGGGAGGTCAGATCAGAGAGCCCTGGCAGAGCCCTGGCTCGAGGGCAATATTTGGAGACTGCCAGTGATGAGCCCTGGCTAGCCCTGGCCCACTTAAAGCACTCCTTTCGGTAAACCTAACACTTTCTTTCAAAACACCCCCTCAAGAAAATCCCATGTAGCAGCCAGGGTAAACAAAGACATTTCTGCACTGTACGTTAACGTTGGCACTACCATGTGTTTGTAAAACTGGACCACAGGTAAAAAAGAGTAACGACCATGATGTCGATTTAAAGCAGACCCCTTGGAGGCCAAGGGTAGCCCGGCCTAGAGACCCAAGCTAATCCTCACTGATGGTGCCCAACAAGCCAAAAACATGTTTGGGGATGCTTGTGGTCTCGTGCAGAAGAGATGTGACCAAGCAGTTCGGGGGCAATGACCCTTTTGGGTGGGTACAGGCCTGATTTGTAAATGCTCTTTCTGATTTTGTAGTGGCTTGGCAGGCGAAGAACGATGGTGTGGAGGGTTGCCAGGAGCAATGCCAGAGTTTAGGATTCATTCTAAACCTTCCAGCTAGTACCTCTTTTGTTTTGCCTAACTCACCCCAAGTGGGACGGGTATGCCCAGATGTGGGTCCTGTGCCTGCTGGGTCTAGAGACCCAAACTACTGCCTAAAGATGAGGCCCAATAAGGCTGAAACATTTTTGGGGATGCTTGTGGTCTTGTGCAGCAGGGATGTGACCAAGCAATTTGCGCTGAACTTCCCCTTTTGGGGTGGGGTCCAAACCTGACCTGCATATGGCCTTTCCCCGTTTGTCATGGCTAAGCAGCCGAACAACGATGGTCTGGAGGGTTGCCCAGAGCAATGCCAGAGGTTAGGATTAATTCCAAACCTTCCAGCCATCACCTCTTTTCTTTTGTGTAGGTCACCCTGAGTGGGACAGGTATGCCCAGACATGGGTCCGGTGCCTGCTGGGCCTAGAGATTCAAGCTGTTCCTCACTGATGATGCCAAACAAATCTGAAACAAGTTTGGGGATGCTTGTGGTTGCATGCAGAAGGGATATGACCAAGCAGTTCGGGATGGACGGCACCTTTTGGGGTGTATCCAATGCTTGATTTGCATATGGTCTTTTTAATGACTTGGCAGGTGAACAGATGATATGGAGGGTTACCCGGAGCAATACCAGATGTTAGGATTAATTCCAAACCTTCTAGCCATCACCTCTTGTTTTGCGTGACCAACACGACAGCCTTGCTCTTAAGCATAGGCACATTTGGGGCATTGAGGGTCTGGGTTGGCTCTAGAATTGGAACCTGCCCGTGCTGAGCGCCACTTCTATTTGGGTTGGAGGACTGTTCTGGTGTCGCTAGATCACAGGAGTGGGTTTGGGGTTTAGCCTGGACCCCAATTTGGTGCGTAGGAGAAGTGGGTTTGCTCCTGGTTATCTTGCTTCAAATTTCGGGATAAATAATCCTTCTAACATGGTAGTTAGTGCGATACAGGTTCGCTTTTATTAATGGTATTTGGAGTGGTTCTTCTCAATACAATGGTGAGTGTCTAGAACACTGTTCTGGCATTTGTGCGCTAGCTCGGTCAGCCGACACGTGTTTCGACCCGGAGGGTCTTTCTCAAGGCTGAACAATATTCAAGAGTGCAAGGTGATGTGTGATAAATGACATTTTGTGACAAGCATGTTTAATTACATTGATTTAACATGGTGGGTGATATGAGGTGGTGGTTACAGATTAAAAGCATTACATGATTGTACATTCCATTCATGGTTGGATTAGCATAACAGTTTGAAAAAGAAAAGGGGGAGAGAGAAAAGAGAGAGGTTAGCAAGAGGGGCAGGAGGGGGCGAGTGGTAGGAAAGATGGTGGAGAGGAGGGTGGTCCTCTTACCATGTAAGCAATGCTGCGATGCCAAAGTGGGGTCCTTGTCGGGTTTGTAGTGGCTGTCCTTAGGGCAGTCTTGGCTCTTGTTGGGCCCTGAAAATAATTCATAGGGATATTAGTGGTTTGAAGATAAACGGTGGATGGCTGTAAAAATGCAGTTTTGGAGAGCCTAGTGAGAGCCCATAGCAGACTCCCGTGCCGTGGTGGCTGATAAGTAGCTGGGAGTGAAAAACGGATTGTGCCCAAAAACGCCGTTCCCTGTTGGAATGGGCGTGTGGTCCGTGCGTTGGAGGCAGGAAACCCCCCCCCCCCTGGGTGAGCTGGGGGAAAAGGAGTGCTTACCTGTTTACGAGTGAATCTCGTGCTGGGTTGCTTCCCTGCGGCTTCTGAGGGGAATGGAGTGCCGCCATGATTAAGTACTCGCGCATGCGCCAACCAGCCGATGTTTGACTGGCAGCGCATGTGCGAGTGTGTAGTGTCCCTGTGGACGCAGCCGCACGTGTGCGAGTATGTAGTGTCCCTGTGGAACCAATCGCGCATGCGCGAGTGTGCAGTGTCCCTGGGACGCAATCGCGCATGTGCGCGAATTGGTGTATGTCTGAATAGTGGCTGGTGCCTGAGAGAACAAGGGTGCCTGTAGGGACAAAGGGCCCTGTTGTGGGGATCGAACTCAGGGAGTGTGCAAGGCTGAGTTGCTCTTGTCTAAATTGATGGGAGATCCTCATTGTGTTTGTGGGTGTGCCTCTTGTGGGTATTAGAAGGCACACTGGCTGGAAATGCCCATGTGGGGCCAAGGTTTGTGGAGGAGTCCCGGCTGAGAGTGGCCGTGGGGGAGTCCTAAAAAGTGCATGGTTGTTGATAAGTGGAATCTACGCTAGTTGGACGTGCTGGGAGAAGCCCAGATAGATGGTTTGTAGCGGTCTGCCCTGCAGTGGAGGGGGCCGAGTCCAGGTGGTGATCCACCTTGAGTTGGTGGGAACTGGTTGGTCCTCATAGTTCTGGTAATGAGCCTATGGTGGCTCTGGTCCGGTCCTATGTGGCTGGGGGTGGGGGTCCATTGCGAGGTGTGACATGAGTATCTTGCCTTCCGGAAAGTCCGTCGTGGCTTGGGATGATGATGGCAGAGAGGTCTGGTCGTAGTCGTTGTTAGGGCCTAAGGCCTGGTCCATTCCATGGCGGTTTGAAGGCGGTGTATAGGCCCATAGGAGTGTGTCAGAGTGGGGGCAAAAGGGGGGATTCAGAAGGTTACAGAAAGACATTGAGGTCGTGATCTTTGTTTAAACCATTTTTAACACTTCTGAAGTGGCAGATTAGTCGCGTTTCTTCTCGTCTGAGTTTTTGGATTCTGTCGCCTCCTCTGGGGCCCAGCCGGACAATTTTCAGTCCGATGAACCTTATCTCGCTTTTGTCATCCATCTGGTGATTCTTCTGCCAGTGATTGGCCAGCGGTAGTTTTGGATCTTGTGAATGTATACTGTTCATATGTTCCCTTATCCTGATGTGAGTTTCTCGGATGGTGCTGCCAATGTATATTTTATTGCATACGCAAATTAGAGCATAGATCACAAATTTACTTTTACAGTTAATGTGCTCCGTGATTTTGAATATTGGGCAACCTGTGAATTTGGCACATTTGGTTTGAGTCGCATACTTGCACATTGAGCATGTTCCGCATTTTGTGAAGCCAATAGGTGTTTGTTTGCTGAGCCAGTCCTGTGCCGTGATGTGTTTATCAGAGAGAAAGGAGGGGCTCAGTAGGTTCCTTAGAGTTGGTGCTCTACTGAATGACATGCTAGGGTATGTTTCCAATTGAGGTTTGATATGTTCATCCATGCGGAGTAGTTCCCAGTGCTTGGTCAGGATTTTTTGGAGGGAATGGCTGTCTTGGTTGTATCTTGTTACAAATCTAATCTTGGGGTTGCCATCTTGTCTTCTGGGTTTGGGTGAAAGCAATGTAGCTCTTTCAATGTGCATAGCTTGTTCTCTTGCTGGTGTCAGGCTTTCGGTGGAGTAACCTCGACATCTGAAACTTCGGTCCAGTAGGTCACATTCTTCTGTAAAGGACTTGTCTGTGTTGCAGTTCCTTCTTGCCCGGATGTATTCTCCTTTCGGGATATTTCGTATGACACTCTTTCTGTGGCAACTTTGTGCATGCAGGGTTGGGTTCACTTCCATTGGTTTGCGGAAGGTTCTGGTTGTAATTTTGTTGTCTTCTATCATAATCCTGAGATCCAAGAAGTCTATTTGTTCTGAGCTGATGTGGCTAGTTAGTTCAATGCCATAGTTGTTAGCTTTCAGGTAATCCATGCGCGAGTACTTAATCATGGCGGCACTCCATTCCCCTCAGAAGCCGCAGGGAAGCAACCCAGCACGAGATTCACTCATATACAGGTAAGCACTCCTTTTCCCCCCAGCTCACCCAGGGGGGGGTTTCCTGCCTCCAACGCACAGACCACACGCCCATTCCAACAGGGAACGGCGTTTTCGGGCACAATCCGTTTTTCACTCCCAGCTACTTATCAGCCACCACGGCACGGGAGTCTGCTATGGGCTCTCACTAGGCTCTCCAAAACTGCATTTTTACAGCCATCCACCATGTATCTTCAAACCACTAATATCCCTACGAATTATTTTCAGGACCCAACAAGAGCCAAGACTGCCCTAAGGACAGCCACTACAAACACGACAAGGACCCCACTTGGGGATCGCAGCATTGCTTACATGGTAAGAGGACCACCATCCTCTCCACCATCTTTCCTACCACTCGCCTCCTCCTGCCCCTCTTGCTAACCTCTCTCTTTTCTCTCTCCCCCTTTTCTTTTTCAACTGTTATGCTAATCCAACCATGAATGGAATGTGCAATCATGTAATGCTTTTAATCTATAACCACCACCTCACATCACCCACCACGTTAAATCAATGTAATTAAAAATGCTTGTCACAAAATGTCATTTATCACACATCACCTTGCACTCTTGAATATTGTTCAGCCTTGAGAAAGACCCTCCGGGTCGAAACACGTGTCGGCTGACAGAGCTAGCGCACAAATGCCAGAACAGTGTTCTAGACACTCACCATTGTATTGAGAAGAACCCCTCCACATACCATTAATAAAAGCAAACCTGTATCGCACTAACTACCCTGTTAGAAGTATTATTTATCCCGAAATTTGAAGCAAGATAACCAGGAGCAAACAGACTTCTCACATTTGGGGCATTGCTCAGACTACCATAAAGGCAAAAGTCTAAATAAATAAAAGAGTCCACTCTGGCCAGCGGCTCCTTATTCCAGTACCAGGTGTAATAGCATGTTTCCTGTCTCCTGGAAAGTCTAACCAGCATTACTTTCGACTTGACTAACTTTATAGTGAGGTCAGTATCAAGGTTGTATCGTTACAGGATGAGCAATTGGTCCTGATTCATGGAATTATTTGTGTGTAAAACAGGGATTTGAGTGCCATTCTGCCCGCAAATCCCCATTCAACAAGCAGGGATTTGCAGGCAAAATGGCACGCAAATCCCTGTTATAAACGCAAATAATACTATGAATCATTGTCTTTGGAGACCTTTTTGCATTTGATCAATCAAGACCAAGTAGTCCGCTTATAAAATATAAACGGATGCCCACTAATGTGTTGAGGAAAGGATCTTGGTGCTGCTTGAGTCTCAAAAAGATCTAACTCAGTTCACTGGACCAATTGTATAGAACATTTGCAGTGCCTTGGGGATCCCACAATCGGCAGGGGAAGTGGAACACTGAAACTTTGACCTGAAGTTCCGCCTTGCTAATGTCTGCCAAGAAACCAGCCTTAACTTGCCTGATGTCCTCCTTTTGTACTCATGGACCTAGGAAACTTTGTAAACAGAGTACCTGGACTCTCCCGCCATGAAATCCGCATGGTGGGGCCCATGTGAATGCCAGTTACTCCACCACTTTCCCCTGAGCTCTGTGACTTACAACTGAATGATGATCTTGTTGTGTTTCATTGCAAAAGACTAATGCTCATTGTCAGTTATTACCTCTGGTAAATTCAAGAAGCTCTGCCTCGACCGCCTGAAACACAGTGCCACAGCCTCCTGCCGGGAGATCGTGGGGTCCTGAAGTAATTCCGTGAAAATTATCCCTGCATCCTCGCTGGAAAGGACCTTTCCAGATCTTACTGACAACCCACACAGCTGTTCTCTGAAGAGGAAATGACTCCTGGGTACATGCCAGCCAGAGTTTGAAATCAGCACCTCCACCCCAAGGAAAACATCCAGAGGTCCAGGACAAAGACAACCCACCTTCTGTCAGCACCAAAGAGACAGCAAACTTGCAATCTGCAGGGGTACAGGAGAAAGAAACTCCTCTCTTCCAAGAAGCTAAAACACTGGGAACTCTGCATCAGCACTCCTCAATGATGAAGTTCTGCTTCCGGTCCAAAGGTGCAACTTGCGGAGTGTGGCCGCCATCTTACTTGTCACCGGCAGGTGACCCATCGCTCTCAAAGATTTTGCTACACTTGTCTCCAGTAGGTGATCCATCACTCTCAAATGTTTTTCCACACTTGTCTCAGACAAGTGACCCATTGCTCTCAAAGGTTTTGATACACATTTCTCCGGCAGGTGACCCATCACTCTCAAAGAATTTGCTAACTTGTCTCTGGCAGGTGACCCATCGCTCTCAAAGGTTTTGCTACACTTGTCTCCGGCAGCTGACCCACCGCTCTCAAATGTTTGTCTACACTTGTCTCCCGCAGGTGACCCATTGCTCTCAAAGGTTTTGATACACTTTTCTCTGGCAGGTGACCCATCACTCTCAAATGTTTTTCAGCTCCATGCATCTGTCAGCATCATCGTGACAGGGATCCTGAACCTTTGCTTCATCATCATTCCAGCTTACCGGGTCCGGTGACGACAGACACTCTTTCAAACTTTTGGGCATAAGGCCCCAATCTCTTTAGAATTGGACTGGTAAAGCTAGGAATATTACTGCTATTGCATTAGTTTATGTGGAGTATTTTCACCATGTTGCACCAATATCTTACACTTTGATCACTTTAACCACTTTCAAACACTTTTGAGTTCACCGGGCTGTTCCATTTTCTTATTCGCTGCCTTCTGTCATGCTGTGCTAGACAGGTGTGTTACTGGCCCACCGAGGTCAGACTGCTGCCACTTAAAATAGAAAAGCTTCACATATTGGACAATTCAAATGTGCAACACTGATTGGGCTGAAGTTTTGAATTAGGAAATTCTTAGGTCCACAATCTCTGACGCTAGGAGCAACATTGTTTCAGTAGCAAACCCTGTGCTTCTCCACCCTATCCTTATGTTACCCATATACCTGGGTATCTTTAGTTAAGAATATAATCCAGCCCTGCTCCCTGTGGTCTACAGCCTGTTCAGGGACGACCAGGCGGGTTTCATATGGCAGGATTGCTAAGCTATGATATGTTATATAAACTGGCACTCTGGGGTGGGGGCTAGGGAGAGAGCTCCTTGTGCTGACTGCCTGAACACTTGCATGCTGCATGCTGTTGTCCTTGCTGATAACTCTGTATGCTGTCTATTTGTGATATAATACATGAAGCCTCCTGATTTAACACCCATCTGTCTGATCTCTCTATTTTCTGCACCTTGAGGCTGGCCGAAGGGGCTTTATCTTGGCCATCATAGAAGCATTTTTGCTGGGCCTTTGGTGCTGACGGATGGCGGGTTGTCTTTGTTGTGGACGTCTGGATGTGTTCTGTCATCACGTGTAGGTGATGCTTTCACACACTGGCTGGTGTGAACCCAGGAGTCATTTCGTCTACAGCAAAAAGCTGTGTGGGTAGTCAGTAACATCTTGAAAGGTTCTTTCCAGCGAGGATGCCAGTAATGATTTTCACTGATGTACTTTCAGGACCACCCAATCTCAAGCGTTTCAGGAAGTCGAAGCTGAGCTTCTTTAATTTGTTGGAAGTGAGAACTGACAACGCGCATTAGCCTTTTGCAATATGACACAACAAGATCATCATTCAATTGTAAGTCACAGAGCTCAGGGGAAGGTGGTGGAGTTACTGGAATTTGCATGGGCCTTCCCATGAGGATCTTGTGGGGAGAGAATCCATGTACTCTTTTTACTGATTTTCTTAGGTCCAGGAGGACAAGAGGGAGGACATCAGGCAAGTTTAGGCCAGCTTCCTGGAAGATCTTGGCAAGGCGGAGCTTCACGTCAAAGTTTCGGCATTTCACTGCCCCTGCTGATTGTGTGTGAAATCTACAATGAAGGTGCTGGAGGATCCCCAAGTCACTGCAAATGTTCTGTACAGTGTGTCCAGTGCAACGGGTGCCTCTGTCAGAGTTTATGGTAACTGGGGGGCCAAAGCATGGGATAAACTCTTTTAGCAGCCTCTTGGCCACTGTAATGGAATCAGTGTATTTACAGGGGTAGGCCTGAGTCCATCCCGGAAATGTATCAATTATTACTAGGACATACTCAAAGGAGGCACACTTGGGTAAGCTAATTACATCTTTTTGGATATTCACAAAGGGGCCGTAAGGGACTTCATGTGCCCCTGGAGTCGTTTTCACAGCCTTTCGAGGGTTAAACATGAGACATTTTGGACAGTGAGCACACTATTTATGAGCAATGGAGGGGAACTTGGGGACAAACCAATATTTCTGGACCTCTGAGGTCATTGTCCCCTTGTTTGAATGGGGCACGGGGTGAGCAACACGTGCAAGGTATGGGAGATGTGCTAGTGGGGCCACTAACTGGCCCGTGTTATCACGCCATAGGTGATCAGAGCAACAAACACATTCATGCTTTTCCCAGCCCTGTTTTTCTGCCTGGGGTGCTGCGTTCTTTGAAGTATTATTGGTAAGGTGTGGGGTGGTTCACACGTGTTCTGCTCCCAGTGCCTAGCTCATTTTCTTGATGTGTCTTACCCAAGACAGCGATTTACAATTTGGACAGTCTACCACTTCCATTAGTGCATATTTACATTTCACAAGCGTGGGTTTGAAGCATAAATGTAACCAGTAAAATTAAAGTTTCAAATTTAAGAGCTTGTCAATACCTCTCCAATTAAGCTCTAAATCCACTATTGTGTTGGGGGCACACTTGGGTATGCATAGCACACGCTTTGAAAGCAATTCTCTAAAGTTACTAAAGAAGAGAGGCAGAGTAGACTCCAGTGATTTGATGCCTCCGCTCTTCATCCAGCCATGTCCCGCTCACTCCCAGATACAATCGTATGCGAGTGGGGGGGCTCCAGTTTTTGCGTCAATGCTCCTACCCTCTGAAACACTGTCCCTGACCACATCAAAAATGAACCCTCTTATCTTGTCTTCAGAAAACTCTTAAAAACCTGGTTATTTAACAAATATGTATAACCGGTATATGATTATGCACACTGTTTTTCTATGTCCTTTTTACGGATTCTGTACAAGCGCTGTAATACCTCCGGGTCTGGACACTATATAAATGAAATACATTTAAAACAAAAAAGATTAGCCCATAGCTCAGAGCCATAATATGCATCCTGTCTTGCTTGCAAAATGTAGACTTTAAAACTTGGACCCACTGCCTTAGTACAAAAGCTGCGAGAGAATTTTAGAGTAGCTTCTAATCGTTTAAATATACAGTTTTATTTTGCTAATTGGGTAGACCCCCATCACAGTGAAAGAGATGCAGAGGTAGTCAAAAGCAGTGACCCTTTCTATTAATTCGCTGTTCACAATTCCTTTCCTACGGTTTTGGTTCTCTGTACAAATCATTGATTTTGTTTTTGCAATGTTCAGCTCCAACCCGTTCTGGGAACAAAGTTCTGTAAATCTATTAATTTACTTTTGTAAACCACTTATTGTTTTTGAGACCAACACTGCATCATCAGTGTACAAAAGGATTGGAATGCACTCCGAAATTGTGTGCCGGCGCATCCGAGTGGGAAGGATATTAGCTCACGAAAAGGAATTGCATTATTTCAGAAACAAAAAAGTAATGGGGCAAGCACACATCCTTGTTGCACTCCCTTTTTTAACGCTCACACACTTTCTAGTGTCGCCCCATAGACACCATCTGACATTTTGGCAAAGTTGTTGGTGTATTGCAAGAAGATGGCCAAAACAAGAGACTGGGCTACATTTTGTCTCATCAAAAAATACTTAAATTCAGATCAAGTGAATCCACCAAAAGCTGTTTTCAAGTCCTAAATGAAAAATGTACGTTTTGTTTGTTAACAGCACATATTTATGTACTAAAAGGTAGAGCCTAAAGCCCAGGTTATTCGTTTTAAGGACATTTTGGATACCAGACTTTAAGGGCAAAATAATGTTACTTTCTTCCATCCACTCTTCTAAGCATGCTAACAGTACATGTCCAAAGACTTTTCCTATAGTGTCAACTAGGGAAATTGGTAGAGAATTCTTGGGCTTGTCTCTCCCACCATTTTTATAAATTGGTACGATCACTGCTAATTTCCACGGTGGAGGAACTTTGCCCCAGCACAAATAGAATTGAAAATAGCTATCAGGTACGGAGCTCAAACACCCATTTTACCTTTTATAAGCTCACTCGGTACACAGTCAGGTCCTGGTGCTTTGCATGATTTTTCTAATTTAATAGCGATTGCTATCTCAGTCTTAGGGAATGAAAGAGGCTCTGGGCCTGATTAACAAAGTGTTTTCCAATGGGATTGCACCATTATAAAAGGCTTCTCTGAATCAGGCCCTCTGTCTCATGTTCATTTAGATGCCACTGTCTGTTCATTCATTGTTGAGAAAGGCCTGGTCTCTGCTCCATAATATAAGTAGGATTTCCAGTTCAATATGAATATGAAAAATATGAAAAACCCCACACAAACAGCACTGGCAGAAAATGTGCCTCCTTGGTTTAAATCGAAAAACACTGTCCCTGACAAACAAGTCGTGCCTTACTGTGAGCAAGGACATGAGGAAGTTGGAGGCTGTGAAGAGGTGGCTGTAGAGATGATTTGGCATACAATAGTAGGGCCCTATTCCCCCAGTATGCTTGTATGCTTTCTCCCATTGTTTCCGCTCCTGTTTCTCACATGGGATTGGCCTGGGCGCGTGTATTTCAGGGGTGCGCGAGAAGTTCCAAACGCGATTGGCCTGGGCGCGTGTATTTCAGGGGCTCGCGGGTGTTTTCACACACGATCGGGCCTGGGGGAGCGGGGTACGTGTATTTCAGGGGCTCCCGGGTGGTTTTACACGGGATCGGGCCTGGGGGAGCGGGGTACGTGTATTTCAGGGGCTCGCGGGTGGTTTTACATGCGATCGGGCCTGGGGGAGCAGGGTACCACTCACCGTCTGCCTTGCGTGTAGAATAACGCATAGCTAACACCCACCCGCTGTGAAGTAATAGCGTGTGATCCCCAACGCCTGCAAAACACACGCACCGCACCCCACGAAAAACAACGCCCGTGCGCGATACTTCACAGACACGCATACGCGCTAAGGGCCTTTGGTCCAATGGAATCGCGTATGCGTGCTGAAGCGCTTATGCGCTAAGGGCCTTTCCTCGATTCACACGCTGACATGCAGAAATTTCACGTGCCAAATCACTCCGTATCAAGCTGGCCACGCGTAAGCACACGGAAGACCACGCTCCTGCCCAAACGGCCGAATTACTGCCCCCCAGAGCCCCGAGCAGCCTCCCACGAGCCATCTGCTGCTGCCTGCCTGCCTGCCTGCTGCCACCGTGCCCTGCCATTTGGTGCCTGCACATCAGCCATCTGCAGGGGTCCAGTTGCTGTGTCCACCCCTGCTGGAACAGAACACTCCCGACTGGGATACTATCGCTCCACAGCCCAGCCCCAGGACCCAGTTGCCCACCCACGCCTGCCTCGGGGGTCGTCATGTCGGGGCAAACACCATCCGAGACCACTGGCGACCCCCAGCCAGAGGGGCAGAGGGCCACCAGCTTCAGCCAGAAAGAAGTTGGTGTCCTGGTGGAGCTTGTCCTGGGGCATTATGACGCCCACTTCGAATCCCCATGCGCCGACAAGGAAGGACGGGACAGGATCTGCGACGACTTTGTGGTTGCCATCAACGCGGAGGGGGTGGCAACCCGCAAAATCAAGCAAGTCAAGAAGCGCTGGGAGGACTTCAGGTCCAGGACCCTCATAAAGGCCCGGCGCCTCGTGGAGGGGGGCCGGGGCAGCATGAGTACCATCCAGCTGAGGGTCCTGGAACGCGTACGCCCAGCGCTCCATGCCCAGATCCTTGAGAGGCAGACCCGTCTGGAGTCGAGCGGGAAGTGGCCAAGCATTGCTGTGTGAGACAGGGCATGTTGCAGCGTGCTGGTTGTCTGATACTTGCCTGTATGTGTGACATAGGCCATGTATGCGTGTCTGTGTGCAGGGACATCATGGTCATGCATGTGAGACCAGTAATGTGTGAAGCACACGGTCGGTGTATGTGTTTAAATGTAACATGGGGAGCCCTATGCGGTATGGACACATGAGAGCATGCCAGTCTCTGTTCCTGGACATGGGTGTGGGTGAGGGATGGGTGCTGATGCCATGTACATGTATGGTGTCCATGTCTGTGTTTCTGACCTGCGTGTCTGTGACTTGTGGATGCCATGGATGCATGACACATGTCTGTGACAATGTTCAGATTCACTGATGCAGCCTAGTTATCCTTGCATCCACTGTGTCTGGGGTGTACGAGTCCAGATGGATGAAAGTACGTTGAAGTGTGTGCATGTGATAGGCATGACCCATGATGCATGTGAGTCCAAAAACAACATTGTATGCTTCAAGAGTCCCTTGGACATGTTTGCCTATGTCCATAGCATGCGCCATGCCTGTTACTGCATGTGTTTTGCCTGCACTGACCCATGTGTTGTGGAGGGACATGATGGAAGTGATCTTTGACAGTGCCACTCATCTGCTATTGCTTCCTGTCTAGGAGACCATTGTACAGTACCCTGACGCTTGTGTTCTATGTCTCCCTCTACACAGCGCAAAGTGAAGAAAAGGGCGGAGACAGCGCTGTGGAGCTATGCCCCCACGGCTGCAGCGGAAGGGGTGGGTGAGCCCCCACAGGGGCTTGCAACGGCGGAAGACGGTGTGGAGCCATCCAGGTTGGTGGTTTCCACAGAGGAGGAAGAGGGCGCTACTGAGCCGCACATGGGGCCTGGTGGGGGCATCCCTGCTGGTGCAAGTGTTGCAGTCCAGGGGCAGGGGCAGGAGGCAGCACAGGTCGCCATGGAGGTGCCTGTGCATGTCACTGTCCCTGACACTGTGACTGCACCACCATGCACCAGCAGGGATACCCCATCCCAGGCCCGTCCGCAGGTAGGGGGGATGTCCATGTCATCTGACTCCCCTCCACATGCGGACGAGGGGACCCCTGGCCGTATGGAGAAGGTCCTGATTGGTGTCGCGTTGCGCACGGCTGTCATTCGTGATGAGGTGTGGGCTTCCCGGGGGGAGCACGCACGTCATCAAAAAGAGCACCGTGCCAAAGTGGCCCAGTTGGGAGCGGTCATGGTCGGGGGTCTCGTACATGTGTCGGGCACTCTGGCAACCCTCTCCTCCTCTGTGGAGGCTATGCGCCAGTCGTACTCTATGCCATCTTCCAGCCCAGATGCCACCAGGGCCCCCTGTGAACCTGTCCCGACCAATGCAGCCACCTCGGTGGGGATCCCATCCCTGCCACAGTCGGGAGTCGGAGGTCCAGCAGGGGTGGACACACCAGCAACTGGACCCCAGCAGATGGAGGATGTGACGGCATCATCGGGCAGGGCACGTGCACGACGGCGTCGGTGGTTTCCATCAGCCTGGATGCCTTCGTGCTGGCACGGGCAGTTGCGTCGGAGGCAGCGGCAGGCTCGACGTGGGAGGCATCATGGCTCGGGGCCATCAACATCAGGGGGGCAGGCATTGGCCGGAGGGCAGGAGAACCCTGGAATGGGAGTGGCTTCCGTGTGGGAGCGGTTGGGCCAGCAGATAGGTGCGGAGCGGCAGCGGGCAGAGGAGGAACGGCTCACAATGGTCAGGGCAGAGAACTCCATGCGCAGGGCGCTGAGGCGGGCTGAGTGCCTCGAGGGTCTGGACACTGCATTATCCCTGCGGGACCTCGGGCCAGGGAACATGCCCGCCTCCAAGCCATTGAACAGGAGTTCGATGATGCCCTGGCCCATGACAACAACCAGTGAGCCGTCGGACTAGCCCGCTGCCCTTGTAAATAGTTATGTAGTTAGTGTTAGGTTTCCTTTGCTTTTTTATTTATTTTGGACCTTTTGGACAATGGGCCACATTTTTGTATATAGTTTTATTTTATTAGGTAGTATTTTTATGTAGGTTTCATTTCTTCAGTTGGGAACATGGACCCTGGTTTGTTTATCTGTATATAGTTGACGGTTGGATTTTTTTTTTTTTTTTGGATTTACCCATGGAGCAATGGTTTTCGGTTTTGTTTTTACCTTGGATTTACTTTCTTGAACTGTGACTTTGGACACCTTTCCTTTGGATTATGATTTGTCGTTTTTCATTATTACGGACATGCTGCTTTTGGTTTTTGATTCCCATTGTCATTTGTTTATTTTTAATTCCATTTATGCTGTTTTTAATAAATTTTTTTTATCAAACTTCAATGTGTAGTATCATCTCATTGGTATCATGCATATCATGATATGGGTTTTGAGATTCACTGACACCCATTGGGTGTATGTGAGGGCCATGTGTTCCTTTCCAAACTTGCTATTGGGGTCCTATCATGTCATTGCCATTTCTAAGTGGGTGGATGCAATACTCGAGTGGGTGTTTTGCATTTGGAGGCTGACCATAAGGGCCAGGGATCTAGATTGTGATGACATGTTGGCTGGGGGACATGTGTGGGGGCCTGCTGGCAGGTGCCCCGCAATGCTGGGGGGTGGGGGTGCAGGGGGACATGAGTGGGACATGAGTGGGGGCCTGCTGGCAGGTGCCCCGCAATGCTGGGGGGTGGGGGTGCAGGGGGACATGAGTGGGGGCCCTGCTGGCAGGTGCCCCGCAATGCTGGGGGGTGGGGGTGCAGGGGGAAATGAGTGGAACATGAGTGGGGGCCTGCTGGCAGGTGCCCCGCAATGCTAGTGGGTGGGGGTGCAGGGGGACATGAGTGGGACATGAGTGGGGGCCTGCTGGCAGGTGCCCCGCAATGCTGGGGGTGGGGGAGCAAGGGGACATGAGTGGGGGCCTGCTGGCAGGTGCCCCCACAATGCTGAGGGTGGGGGTGCAAGGGGACATGAGTGGGACATGAGTGGGGGCCTGCTGGCAGGTGCCCCGCAATGCTGGAGGTGTGGGTGCAAGGGGACATGAGTTGGTGATCAGTAGTGCAAGGAGACATGTGCCTTTGCTGGGGGGCATGCCCATGTTGGGTGGGCTGCCTGCGGGACATGACCAGGGATGCAGGGTAGTCCCCTGTGGTGTGGGCTGCCTGCAGGGGCCGTGGAGGGTGTACAGGGGACACCTGGGAGGACCCACACTGCCAAATCACATGTAGGACTCCCCGGCACCCCTGAAATACACGTACCCTGCTGAAATCGCGTGTGAAAATTCTCGCGCACCCCTGAAATACACGTACCCAGCTGAAATCGCGTGTGAAAATTCTCGCGCACCCCTGAAATACACGTACCCTGCTGAAATCGCGTGTGGAACTTCTCGCGCACCTCTGAAATACACGCGCCCAGGCCAATCGCGTGTGGAACTTCTCGCGCACCTCTGAAATACACGCGCCCAGGCCAATCGCGTGTGGAACTTCTCGCGCACCTCTGAAATACACGCACACGCTCCCCCAGGCCCGATCGCGTGTGGAACTTCTCGCGCACCCCTAAAATACACACGCACAGGCCAATCGCGTGTGAAACTTCTCGCGCACCTCTGGAATACACGCGCCCAGGCCAATCGCGTGTGGAACTTCTTGCGCACCTCTGAAATACACGCGCCCAGGCCAATCGCGTGCGTAACTTCTCGCGCACCTCGGAAATTCACGCGCCCATGCCAATCGCGTGTGGAACTTCTCGCGCACCTCTGAAATACACGCACACGCTCCCCCAGGCCCGATCGCATGTGGAACTTCTCGCGCACCCCTGAAATACACGGACACAGGCCAATTGCGTGTGAAACTTCTCGCGCACCTCTGGAAAACACGCGCCCAGGCCAATCGCATGTGGAACTTCTCGCGCACCTCTGAAATACACGCGCCCAGGCCAATCGCATGTGAAACTTCTTGCGCACCTCTGGAATACACGCGCCCAGGCCAATCGCGTGTGGCACTTCTCGCGCACCTCTGGAATACACGCGCCCAGGCCAATCACGTGTGGAACTTCTCGCGCACCCCTGATATACACGTGCCCAGGCCAATCGCGTGTGGAACTTCTCGCGCACCTCTGAAATACACGCGCCCAGACCAATCGCGTGTGAAACTTCTCGCGCACCTGTGGAATACACGCGCCCAGGCCAATCGCGTGTGGAACTTCTCGCTCACCCCTAAAATACACGCGCACAGGCCCATCGCGTTTGAAACTTCTCGCGCACCCCTGAAATACACGCGCACAGGCCAATCGCGTGTGAAACTTCTTGCGCACCTCTGGAATACACGCACCCAGGCCAATCGCGTGTGGAACTTCTCGCGCACCTCTGGAATACACGCGCCCAGGCCAATCGCGTGTGGAACTTCTCGCGCACCTCTGAAATACACGCGCCCAGGCCAATCGCGTGTGGAACTTCTCACGCACCCCTGAAATACACGCACACGCTCCCCCAGGCCCGATCGCGTGTGGAACTTCTCGCGCACCTGTGGAATACACGCGCCCAGGCCAATCGCGTGTGGAAGTTCTCGCGCACCCCTAAAATACACGCGCACAGGCCAATCGCGTGTGAAACTTCTCGCGCACCCCTGAAATACACGCGCACAGGCCAATCGCGTGTGGAACTTCTCGCGCACCTCTGGAATACACGCACCCAGGCCAATCGCGTGTGGAACTTCTCGCGCACCTCTGGAATACACGCGCCCAGGCCAATCGCGTGTGGAACTTCTCGCGCACCTCTGAAATACACGCGCCCAGGCCAATCGCGTGTGGAACTTCTCGCGCACCTCTGAAATACACGCACACGCTCCCCCAGGCCCAATCGCGTTTGGAACTTCTCGCGCACCTCTGGAATACACGCGCCCAGGCCAATCGCGTGTAGAACTTCTCGCGCACCCCTGAAATACACGCACACGCTCCCCCAGGCCCGATCGCGTGTGGAACTTCTCGCGCACCTCTGGAATACACGCACCCAGGCCAATCGCATGTGGACCTTCTCACGCACCCCTGAAATACACGCACCCAGCCCGTTCGTGTTTGCTGTTTGCCAGTCCGGTAAACTGGTACAGGGTTGGCGCAGCCCTTTGCAATGGTTTTGCGATCTTGATGGCTTTTCCTTGCGCGAGGGCGTTCTTGGGGGCGTAACTGGCGCTGCTGCAGGGTCGCTGCGCCACTCTGCGCCACGTCTGCTTTTGGAGGCGAGAATCCATGAATACGCTGTGCGCGGAAATTGATTTTATCGCACGCGGCTGGCGCAGACATTCGCACGGGCACGCTGTGCGCCAGCCGCCTGCAACACTTTTGTGGGGAATTCCATGAATCGGCCTGACAGTGTGCCACAGCCCATGACTTCCCCCTCTTCACTGTATCAGAGCAGCTCACTGTAGACTTGGAAAAGCACTGGCAGGCTGCCACAGCTCAAATTGCATCCAATGTTTTCACAATGTTCTCGCCAAACAAGAAACAATGATAAAGACAAACTCTGAACTACAGAATGCAGTCCTTATGTAGTTCTATTTCAAAGGGTCTTTCTTGCAAACAACTTGTCTATTGGGTACATGTCATTACAGTCTGTTTGTCATGTCCTGATTAAAACTGCTTCTGTTTCTACCGCTGTTCAGTTTTGTTGTCTCATTGTTGCTTTGGATGCTTTGATTCTTATTTTGTGAGGTTAGGTTTAACAGTTTGGGTTCCTGTTCATTTTGCTTCTCACTCTGGTAGAAGAGGAGGTTTTGATCCTCACCGCATTTTCTTGTGATTCAGGCCAACGGCCCCCATGTGATGTCATGATCTATTTCTGCTTTGCAAACTATTGGGACATGCTACTGTCTCCAGATTGAGTTTCAGAGTTACTTCACCCGTGGTTAATGTGTGCCACCATTTAGCCATGATATGTGACCTGGGTTGGTGTTCAAACTGGGGGTCCAAGAGTTTTGTTGCATGGCCCCGAGGATCAGATGCAGGTTTTTATGCATTTTCCCATGTTGTCGTTTAATAATTCTTTCTCATCGGGACAGCACTGTAAGATTGTTGTGCACTCCTGGAGCTGCCGTTCATATGGTCGTAGTTGATAGGGTTGCCTTGTGTGTGTCCTCCACCACAGTGTTATTTTGACTTGCTCCATGCTGTGGTTTGCATTTGCCACTCATTCTCACACAAACCTCCCCATTTACCAGGCGTTCAAGAACAGTTTGAGTGGAAACCAAAGAAACATATTTTGATATGGTTACCAGCCATTTTGTGAGAGGTAGGCGATTTTGGCCTTTTTTCCAATAGGACATGCGTGGACGGATTGGAAGAGAAGGGTAGGAAAGCTGTATGGGAAGACAGAAAGGCATACATATCTGAAAAGTAGACAAAATTTCAAGTTTAGGAAGTAGTGATTTGTGCAGGTCAGGCAACCACTAGTTAGGGAACATTTTCATAGTTTGGGAAAAAATAGGGAAAATGACAGAAAAAAGGGATGCAGTGGAAATGGTTGGCCCGGTAAGGCAATGGCTTCTGTGAATTTTGAGAAAAACAATGCTCTGCTACATTCCCCCGACTCTTCCAGTTAGGAAATCACACATTTCTTGTAATGTTTCACAAAACAAGCATTACCACAAACCAAAAACAGGGCCATGGTACACAGGAGTTTTATGCTTACCGCCTGGACAGACATACTTAGCACGTGTAAATAAGGAAAACAAATGTGGTGAGGAAGTGCAAGCATACATTTTTTGAAAGAGCACAGTCAGACCTTTTGAAGGTTAGGTGACTTGTGCAGTTTAGAAAATTGTATAGTGCCTAAAGCAGCAACTAAATGTAGGTAACATTTGGGAAATGAAAGGGTTGTATGACAAAGGGCAGCAGCAAATGTGTTGCAACGTTATGAAAACCACACAAACACAACAAATGTCATACCTTTCCACGTTCCCACAGGTGTTGCGATGAAAATGGTACCTCACATGTGTGGGTGCACGTACCTGAGTGCAAAGGGAAAAGGCTAAACCATTTGTAACCCCAAGTCTTTCGGCAGATTGTGAGGAATTTTGCTCATGTGGACAATTTACAGATTTGGGCCTAGGGTGTCGAAGCCAGCAAGGAAAAGAGGAAACCCTATGCATTTCCAAAAATAGGACACCCATGGGATCCCACAGAGGTCTGACTTGCGCTAATCGCACCAGAATTGATCACCCACAACCTGTCATGGGTTTTGACCCATGTTGAATCAGTAGATGTGGGGATGAGCTGTCGCCGCCCATTATTCTACCCCAGAACAAACTAAATCAATAGACTGGGTGGATGTGGGGATGAGCTATCGCCGCCCACATTCACGCCAGGATAGGAGAACTGCGCTGTTGGCACGAGACCACTCTGGCAAATAGGCAACAGATGGCGTTAGAGAAGGCCCAATCTGATCTGGTCTCTTCTGAGCAGAGGCTGCAGAGGAGCCAGGAGCCAGAAAATGAGAGCAGACAGTATCTCATTAGAATCAAAGAGGACATGTGTATCCTGCAACAGGAAAAGTCTGACCAGGATACCAGATTTCTGGCCTTGCAGAAGGAGTACCAAGAAGGTTTGGACTCCCTCCTTCAGAGCCAGAAAAAGCTGGAGCAACAACTAGACTTTAACAGGGCATGCACAGAGCAGGTAGCCACCCTGCAAAGTCACCTAGATAGAGTGAAGGCAGAGAGCAACAAACTGATTCTGAAAGACCTGGATACCCAGGCAGAGTTTGATGAAGAGCGCCAGAAAGCTGGTGCCTTTCAAAGGCAGAGGGACGACCTGGCGTCACAAATTCAGGCTCTTGGTCAGGAAAGGGAAACCTTAGGCCAGGAAGTCTGCCATTTAAAAAGAAAAATGGAAGAAAATCACCTGGCCCTCCAGGGACTGGGTGACCTCCAAAAAGAAAACCAGAACTTGTTAGAGCACACCAGGAGGGTGGAGGAGGCTCTGGCAAGAAAGGAGCAGGCCATTAGGGAAGGGACTCAGGAGGTAACCCTCCTGCAGCAAAGACTGACCCAGTACTCCAGGACCAACCAGGAGGCACAGAGAGAAAATTAGGTTCTCTGTCAGCACAATGATAGGCTCCAGAAACAGGTAGCCATGCAGGAGAGACTGATAGAGTCTAGTAAGGCCTTAACTGAGGAACTGAAAGCGCAGGCTCTTGCATTGCAACAGGGAGCAGGGGCTGATAGAGACAAGGTTTGCTTGGAAAGGGAAGTACCGGAACATAACCTCGGGAGCCCTAGTACCGAGGCCTTCATCTCTCTCAGTCCCTGAACTCTGCCACCCCCATGTCCCCTGGCGCACATGAGCACCGGGCCACAGGGATGGCAGATTACTATCCAGCCAAAAGCATGGGGCTCATAGGCCAGTACCACCCAGGTATGGAGGGGCGGGCATCTGGGTATGGGCACCCAAGCACAGTGCAATTTAGTGGGGAACCCCAGGAGAGTAGTCCCATTAAGGGCATCCTGAAAACCTCTGCCCAGTTAGGTCAGTGGGGGGGGGGGTACCCATCAAATCCTGGCAGCAAGGAGGAATCTGAAGACTCCTCTGAGCGGTACAGGACACAGGAGACCAGGTCCCCACATTCTGCCTGGAAGATCAGACGGGCACCTCTGGGAGCAGTGCTTCTGAGTCGGAGGATGAATGGACCAGGGTTACCCGAACCAAAAGGGCCAATAAGGCAAAAAGGGCCTTGATTAAGGACCCATTGAAACAAATAAAGGCAATCGGGAGTGTCATCACTCCTTATCATAAGAACGCCAAGTATTCCGTTTGGGAACACTTGGAGCTCTATGAGCAAATGATGGAGACTTTCCATTTGAAGGAGAGCAGTAGCTGCATCCAGTACGTCAAATGGACATTCTCCCCAGAATACTCCAGTTTCTTTGCGGGGCTGGAGAACCAAAATCATTTAAGATGGTCCACCTATAAGGCGGCCATCTTGAAACATTTTTCTGTTCACAGAAATCCTCAAGAGGCTCGCAAGGCAGCCTACAATTTGCAATGTGGGGAGGATCAGGCCCCACAAGAGCTTGTGCAAGAATTAAAACGTGCTTTTGCGCAGACCACCAGAAGGGTGCGCACGGATAGCAGAGAATTTATCAATACGTTTTTCCATGCCTTACCCAAATACATAATGACCCAGCTTGTGAGAGATTTTCATGAGAAAAGATCTTTAGACTGGTTCATTGAACCGGCTACCCGGATCTATGAGGTGCAGAAGCCTATCGAAAATAAAAATAACGCACCGAAAAACCCCAAAACCAACAGCACCCCTGCTGCTGCCAAGGTGGCAGAGGTAAAGGTTGCCCCCGTTTTAGATTTAGAGATGGGGGGGCCTAAAAACCTGCCTGCACCAAATAATTCACAGCCCAGAAGCCCTCGGGCCAGTCACAGACAGGGAGTCGAGAAGGTAGTCCCACAAATGGGGTCCCCGTTCCCCTGACTATGTAAGTCCCCGCTACAAGGGAAACCGACAAATCCTGGGTTATGTGTGGACTCCTCCAGCCCAAGGGGGGGGATCCAGCCAAGCACCTGACCTGGTGAACTTCCCTCCTAACTTCCCCCAGGAGGGCAGAAATTCTCCAAATCCTGGGCAGAACTTTTTCCCCAGGTATCCGCCCAATTTCCAGCCCCAAAATCATCCATCCTTCTTTCCCCAATTCCCTGAGCCCAGACAACCTAATCCGGGAGAGGGGAGGCCAAGGGTGGAGGGGTACCAAAATCTTCCCAACCAGGGGTACTACCAGAGAAGGGATAGCTACCCTTCCCGGGAATAGCCCAGGGGAGAAAATAGAGCCCCGTATCAGCCTGAGCGGGTTTCACAACTTGAGCGCCAGGGCCAAAATATGGCACGAGATCTGGGTCACATACTGAGGGCTCAACAGAACCCTCCGATGAGCATGCCACCGCAAAATTCCCCAAACTCTGGACCGGGTGCTCCAGAACAATGACGGGGGCAGCACCCCGATAACCCACCGGTTCCCAGGGAGGAGGCACAAGGGGAAGGGGGGTGTAAAGGTTTGGAGGAAGCCTCCTTCCCAACTTGTAAACAGCCCCTGGAAAACCAGGAACTGGAAACAAAATATCCTACCCCTGAAAGCCTGCCTCCCAAGGAGCAGAGGGGGGGTAGGAGAAACAAAGGACCCAAACAGACCCACTTTGTGGAGGAGGTACAGGTCTTCCAATTTGAGGAAGAGGGATCCTCAGAAGATCCTGGGGAAAGGATCTTCTCCTTTAGAGATGGGGGAACTCCTCCAAAGAAAAAATGGGTCTCAAGGGACGCCAATTCAGACTGGGGAGATGTGGAGACTGAGCTACCGCCGCCCATCATCTCATCCCAGAACCCACAATACCGAAATCCCCTGGTTCAAACCCATCCTGGTGACTGCCTCCAAAAAGGGGGGGTGGCCCAGAACCGGAACCAGGGGAACCCACAATGGCTCTGATCTCCAGTTGCCAACTTTTTCTTTCAGATTCCCAAGACTCTCCACAGAATTCTGCCCAAATCTCTTCTCTCGCCATGTCCAAAACCAGAAAGTTAGCCCACCAGTTGTCCAAAAATGTGCATTATCTGTGCAACCTTGAAGAGAAGGAGGGAAGATACTATGCCCCGGTACAAGTACAGGGGCAGGGTACAATTTTGGGACTGGTGGACACTGGATCCCAAACTACCCTTCTGTCCAAAAGGGTCTTTGAGGAACTAAATGCAGGAAGGGGGGAAAATTACTGAAATCCTTTCACCTCTCTTCCTGGTCAACTGCAGAACTTTGACGGGAAGGAAATTCCCGTTGAGGGGACTGCAGACTTGGACATTAAAATTGGGCGACACAAGGTGAAACACACGGTCATAGTAGTGACTCCAGAGGGCACCCCTTGTTTACTAGGGAATTACCTCCTGAGAAGGTTGTCACCCCTAATAGATTGTGTAAACAAGGTCCTCTGGACCCAGACTAGCCGACCAATAAAATTAAAACAGAGTGTCAACCATGTTAGTTTAAACGGCACCTGCCACATGGTTGAACAAAAATCTGACCAAGTAGAATTTCACTTCCAGAACAACCAAACTCCAGACGTGCCAGTAATAGCAGTAGGACAACAGACTGGTGATGGGGGGTCCTCGCTATTTCTGAAAATCAACCTTACTTCCAGTTTAAGGTGGTATTCCACACTGGAAGGAAACACCCTGAAATTCTTTACTAATCCACAATCAGAAACTCCCACTCCTATAGTCCAGAAAGATGTAAAATCATCTCAGAGCCTGGATGATATTCAGAAAATTGGAGAGCAGTTGTTCATCCCTGTTCAGTTAAATGATGGGAAGGACTCTGTTCTCGCTCGAGTGTGTGTGAACAACGGTAAGAGCTTCATCAGCGAAGCCATGTTCCGCCAACTCCCAAAAGATCCAGCCATTCCCACATTCAAACTGATAGACAAATGGGAAATGGACCTGGAAGCACCTAATTCCAAACATCTCCTGCCAAGCAGGTGTATGCTCAAAATCTCCATTGGCAACAAGAGCGTAGTCCATAATTGTTGGGTCGTGCGAGACGTCACTGCCGCCTTTTACTTAGGCAGTGACATTCTCAATCGCTTTGCCATTAGTTTGGACCTAATAAACTTCAAAGCTTGGTCCCGATTAGCGGATAATCCCATGGGCTTTGAGGATCCAGAAAAAGCATTTAGGTCAGCTCAATTGCTACCTTATGCAGTTGAAATTCAGATCAAAGAGGAAGTCACCATCCCAGAAAGGACCCGACAATTCTCCCTGGGAGTGAAAGCTAAAAGAGGACAAAAATTGAAAAACCCGGATGCTTATATCCATCTAAATGCTTTTCTCCAACAGCAAGGGTTAGGAGTAACCCCAACACCATTAGTCAACATAGAACATGACACCATTCCAATAGAGGTGGATAACAGCGACTTAAAGAGTATTACTCTAGCCGCAGGCACCATTATTGGAATGGCGATTGATGACCGACATTTCTCCATTGATTTAGGAAATGAACTGTTAGGACCAATCCCCAAGGACTGTTTTGACAGTGACAGTGAGGTCAATACAACACCAGACAGGATTTTCACCCGGCATGGGGGGAACTTCCTAGTGTACACTTCTTGCCCTTATTGTAAGGAAGATGTGACTTGTGACTTCAGGAGGGATGAGGTGATTTTCCAGGTCCATGAGGGCTGCCTTTCCCACCTGAAGCCTCCAGTCCAAATCAGCACTCTGACCAGGGACTTCTCTACCCAGCTGGAGGAGGCTGCTGAGATAGCCAAACCAGAAGTCTTTCCAGGCTTCAGGCAGATGGTCGAAGAGAGAGTCAACCTAGCTGATGCCTGCGTGACTCTGGAACAGAGGCAAAAGTTGAAACAAGTTTTCTTGGAGTTCCAAGATCTCTTTGCGGTAGACTCATATGACTGTGGTCGCACCGACATCCACACAACAACAATTCCCACGGACCCTGGCATGACTCCAGTGTTTGTGAAGCAATATCGCTTGCCTCTCGCATCCATGGAGTCCCTTACTGAAATAATTAAGAACCTTGAGTCCCGGGGAATAATCCGTCCAGTCCACAGCACTTTCAATAATCCGGTGCTGGGAATATTGAAGCCAAACGGCCAGTGTAGACTCTGCGCCGACCTTAGGGAGCTCAACAAACGGGTCCATACTTCCCGATGGCCTCTGCCCTACATTGACCAAGGGCTGGCCCAGATTCAAGGGTCACAAGTATTTACTGCAATAGACCTGAACAATGGATACTGGACCGTGCCTGTCAGTAGGGAGGACCAATACAAACTGGCTTTTACCTTTGGGAGCCAGCAGTACACCTGGACCCAGACTCCCTTCGGATACCTCAACTCCGGCAATGAATTCAACATTTTCCTACATAAGGCCATGCCCGACCTGGGTGCGAGGGGTAACCTGGCTTATGTAGATGATGTCCTCATCAAAAGTTCATCTGTGGAGGAACACATAGCGGAGATCCGTTATGTTCCGACACAGTTGAGGGCTACCGGAGCCAAACTTTCCTTTTAGAAAGCACAGTGGTGTAGAACCTGTGTTAATTTCTTGGGGCATGAGATTACTCCTCAGGGTCTCTGTCCCCAAGAAAAGAAAGTGGAAGCACTCCAGAAACTGAAAGACCCCACAACTCTGCGGGAACTAAGGAGCCTGCTTGGACTGACTAATTACAGCAGAAAGTTCATTGAAGGCTACGCAGAGATCACTAGACCCCTGATTCATCTCTTAAAGGGGGGGGTCAAGTGGGAATGGGGTCCAGAACAATCCGAGGCGGTAAGACAACTCAAAAGAAGCCTCTCACAAGCGCCTTGCCTAGCTTACCCTTTCAGAAACAAGGAGTTCTTCCTGGAGACGGGGTTCTCTAATACGTGCTTGACGGCAGTATTATACCAAAAGCATGACAAGGTCAACAAAGTAATCTCCTATGCGAGCAAAACATTATCCTCTGTGGAGGAAAAATTCAACGATTGTGAGAAGGCACTCCTGGCAACGGTGTGGGCATTGAAGAATTACCGCCCGTTTATCCAGGGGGAACACATCATAGTGGAGACTCCACACCAGCCTCTGCAATATCTCCAAAGTGACAGAATCTGGGCCGGAAATGTGAGTAATTCCCGAATTACTTCCTGGATTCTGTCAATGCAAGGCTTTCCTGTGGAGGTAAGATATGGCCAAAACAAGAAGAGTCCCCTCGCGCAAGGTCTGGCTGACTTGCATGATTGTGCCAGAGAAAACTGTCTCGAGGACGAAAGTCTAAAAATCAAGGACAACATGGAGGCATACCTTAATTCCCCACACAAAGTCTTTGAAGAAGACAAGTGTGAGGGAATGCCCACTGTCTATGTGGATGGATGCTCTTGCCATGTTGACAACGACGGGGAGAAAGAACTGGTGGCTGGCGTAGGGAATGCATGGGTGAAGGAGTTCCCAGAACCCTCCGCTGGATACAAAATTGGTCCCTGAAGTAGTCAGGTGGCAGAATTGATGGCTGTGCATCAGGGCATCCTCACTGCTGTCCAGCATCAACTCCACGAACTGGTCATAATCACAGATTCGGATTGTGTACGGAACGGGTTCGTGGAGCACCTGGTCAACTGGAAAACCAGAGGCATGTCATGCGCTAATAAAAAACCCCTGAAACATGGGAAGTTAATCCAAAATATTGATGATCTGGTCACTTCGAATGGGATGACCATCTACTGGAAAAAGATCAAGGGTCATTCCAAAGTAGAGGGACCTGACAAAACTGGAAATGACTTAGCTGATCAGCTGGCCAAAACCGGGGCCATCCAAGGGGATCTAATCGAAATAGAGGGAAATCCAGGTCACTGCTATCACTAGGTCCCAGACAAATGCTCACAATGATCTTTCAACTGCACAATGGAGTAAGGAGACCCCTGATGCTGATTTAATTACAGCTCAGAAGGGGGATCCAATTATTGGTAAGTTTTACCAACACCTTGAGGACCCTGAGAACTTTCCCCTGACGGATACCGATTACATTGGGAAAGAGGACCTAAGAGTGTTGATGAAATGTCCAAAAATGTTCTGAATCCAAGACGGTTTGCTGGTAAGGAAATCCAAAGCTGGTCACGATCAGTGGGTGGTTCCTACCTCATTCCGAAGCCTGATGTTAAGTCACGCCCATGATGCGGCCACCGCCGGTCATAGGGGGTTTCACACAACACTGGAAATCTTAAGAGAGGTTGCATACTGGCCACACATGGGGCAGGACCTCGACCAATACTTGAAGGGGTGTCTTGTGTGTGCACAATTTCAGCCATCATCCCTCACACACCGTGCGCCTCTCCAAAAGAGGGGGATGACACTGCCATGGTCAGATTTGCAAATCGACTTTGTAGGCCTTGTAATTTGCTCGTCTAGAGGAAACAAGTACATGTTGACCGTTACATGCTTGTTTACCAAGTGGGTGGAATGTCTCCCAGCCCCAAACTGCAAGGCAGAAACAGCAGCTGCCCTGATGATTAACCACATCTTTTCCCATTTTGGTCTACCTCAAAGGATTGAGTCAGACAGAGGTAGCCACTTCACCAGTGAAGTAATGACAAAGATGTGGGAGATACTAGCGGTTAAAAGGAAGCTACACATTGCTTACAGGCCAGCTTCTTCTGGAGCAGTGAAGAGATATAACCGGACGATTGTGAGTATATTAAAAAAGTTTGTGGCAGATTCTGGGCCAAGTTGGGATATCCGACTACCTCTGGTCCTAATGGCCATCAGATCTACCCCTTCATCTGCAACCAAAATGTCACCATTTGAGTTGATGACCGGACGCAAGATGGTGCTTCCCCAGCATTTGCTCTACAGAACCCAAGAGCAAACGTTGATAAATGCCTCCACAACTCATGAGTATGTGGAGAATTTAAGGAAACACCTTCAGCATGCTTTTGCCTATGCTCAGCGGAATCTAGAAAGATCAGCCGTGAGCATGAAGACCCACTATTATTTAAAAACTACCCGAAAGGAATATAAGGTGGGTGATCGGGTCTATCTATACAATTGCCAAAGGAACCAGGCCAAACAGCGAACATTTTTGCCTACGTGGAAGGGACTGTTTGAAATTATAGACAAAATCTCCCCTGTGGCCTACAAGATCCGCATCCCCAAAGGCGGTTTGGCAGAGGGGGAAGACAAGTGGTTACATATAAATCAGCTAAAGTGTTGCCATCCCAGGCACACTTTGCAACAACTGGAGGAATCCACTGGAATCCCAGAGGGGGCCGCTCCAGAGTAATTCAGTTCCAACCCTAAAATATCCCACATATAGTCTCTAAAATATTATACTCTTGTAAGCCACTGTCTTTGAATGATAACTTGTATCTCAAAGGTAAAATGTTAGGTATATTAAAGTATAAAATGTATATGTTCGCCATACCATTAATAGTGGTGATGAAATGTCTACGAATAGGTATTGCCGCTTTGCTTTATCATCCTAGGAGAGATGAAACCATGGAGACTGACCAAGGAGGACGATCCAGGGACCGGGAGCAGAGACCCGAGGGGCCCGGGGTACCGTCCAATATTCCCATCAGGACCGGCCAGGAGAACCGATCGATCCAACTGGGTGGAGGAAAAGATGCTGACCTGTGCCACCTACAGGATTGGAAGAAGATAATGGGGACATACCAGCGCAAGGGCTCAAAACCTTCTTTACATCCGACTTCCCCTCATCTTGAATCAAAGCGCAGTCGGGCGGGGGGATTTGTCATGGGTTTTGACCCATGTTGAATCAATAGATTGGGTAGATGTGGGGATGAGCTGTCGCCGCCCATTATTCTATCCCAGAACAAACTAAATCAATAGACTGGGTGGATGTGGGTATGAGCTATCGCCGCCCACATTCACGCCAGAATAGGAGAACTACGCAGTTGGCACAAGACCACTCCAAAGATACAACCTTCTTGTGGGGGGGTTCCACATCACCACTCTACTGTGAGGATGCCATCAAAACAATGTTAAGCAAAGGTCCTATACTATCAAGCAAAAGACCACTCTATTGAAATGCAGTAGTTCAAGACAAAACAAAATGCATGCAGTACCCGCTTTGGACTCAAGGCGGTGCTAGTGGTCTAAACTCTGACAGGAGAACTGCTACTTCAGAAGCTAATCAGCCTTCTGTGACAATTGGGACTTCAAAGCTTGTTAGGTAATGGAAGATCTAACCACCTGCTGTTCCCAGAGACAATCTGATTTGATTAACAGGCCAAAAGGCTGGGAAACCTTCTCACCTCAGAAAGCCCAGGATTTCACATGGTCATGCTAACCAAATGCAAAGTGGCCCCCTGGTCTGTTGACCTCAGCTTGCTGGAGCCCACACAAAAGACCTTTTCCTTTGAATAGGATATGGTGATTTTGACTGTTTCCTGTCAACAAAGATCTGCCAGCCAGGAGAGACATGTGATCACTGTCATCCCCAAACTTTGGGGGCAGACTCAAACACTTCAGTACTTTGAATTGAAAGCAAATATATATTTTACAGAAATACTGATAACTCTTGGTAACCAGATGACAGAAATGTGAAATTTGGGGATCCTTAAAATGAAAACCTTGCCCACAATTCAAGCCCAAACTCCAATTTGTGTGATGTTCTGGGGCAAAATCCGGCTATTTATTGATACTACAGACTCTGTGTTTAAGCTAGAGACATGGGAATTTACTGGAGTATGTGTGGACAGGCCGTGTATATGTGTATAATTTTTAATGAAAAACCAATGTTGCATAACCCACTAAAATCGAAAATAAGTTGCCATTTCTTTACCCAAGCTCCTAGAAACGCCAGAGTCGGAACAGTGCCTACCTCATGTGATATATGATGTGTGTAGGTGATGTAAAAACAACTGTGTATTTGGGAGAATATGTATTTGGATCAAATATAGATTTGTGTGCAATTTGACAGGAGAGTGTCCTTTCTGCAGGCCATAAAATGACATCACTCTGACACACTATCCTTCCCCCAATCAAGGGAGAAAGGAAAGCTTGGCCAATGATAAATTGAGAGAGGGGCTGGCTTAGTGATGCTGCGCACACACCCACTTTCTAAACACATAAAAGCAGACAGTGCAGGACAAGTGGAGATCCCTTTTTCACTTTCCGCGGGACGCTCTGCCGGGAGACTTCAGACTTCAATCCATCAATCTTCAAAGACCAAGACTTTACTTCAGAATTTGTAAAGAACAGGCCTAACCCACAAGCTGAGTTCTCTTCAGCAGGCCTCAAAATCATTTGCAGACTATTCACAGACGGGCTGAGCTGTTGATTCTGGCCTGAAACCCTGCGCCAGAAAGATCCAGAAGCAGTGCTGTACCCAGAGAAAGCAGAGACACCCAGAAAGCAGACCAGAGATCCAGAGAACCACAGGCCGCTGTATCCGGGGAACTGACCCAGGCGCATGCGCGCAGAGACCGTCCGTGGTGAGGGAACCGCAGCCAATCCTGACCCGATCCGTGGCGAGGTCCAGTCCTTTCAAAGCTAGGAGTGAGTACTTAGATCAGATTGTGACAGAAATAAGCTCTTAGTTAAAATAATTTAATCCAACTATTTGAATCTGATTAGAACTGTCTCCTAGAAATCGTGTCACTTGTCATTTTCAAAGCTGTCACCTGTCAATTTGAGTTACTTTAAATCCGAAAAACGACCTTTACAAAATCGTTCATATCTCTGGAACCGTTTGCCCTAGGAACTTGGTTTAACTTTCCTCTGAAAGCTTAGAATCTCTTTATACTTTTGCCGTAATCGCCATTCACACACTCGTGAATTTTGCCGCGATTTGCGATTTGGCCTGATTTCTTTACCTGTGAAAAGATAGCAGCTTTTTGCTTTCCTTTGCTAAACATTTGTTTGCCTCTTAATAACCATCCCTGAATCATTGCTAAAGTGAGCCTGAGCTCATCCCAAGTATCTCTCACTCACCCTGAACCTCCTAAAGGGAATTAAAAGCATTTTCAGCATATTTCTCACTTCACTGCCACCACATTCAAAGCACTTGGGCCTGTGTTTTAAAACTCATACCTGTTTTCTCTAAGCTTGCTGGGGTGGGAATTGAATTTCGTATTGTATTTGATTGCATTCTGAGAACTGTGTGTGTTACTTCCATCTCCTTGCATTGCATATAGGGGGGGGGGTGAATTGCCACCAGGGGAAAAGTGAACATATGATATCTTGTGAAACCATATTAGTTAGTTGCTGTACTGCATTTTCATTCAACATTGCATCCATTTGAAACCATAAAAGTATTTTCGCTGCCTTATCCATCCTACACCAACCCCTCATTGATTATAAAGAAGTGTGCTAGTGTCAGATTACCCATTGTTGATTAACATTATATTTATAAGGGCGATATTGATTATTAATTTATTATAAAAGCATGGTATCTATATTTTGTTTTATTTCTCAAATAAACCTTTTAAACTTGCAAAACAGAACTACTTCTTGGCTCAGTGGGGTCAGGGGGATTCTAAGAGAGGGGTGTTATATAGGGGTAGTCATCCAGAACTCATGAACTGGACATAAAGATATATCAATAAGGGTTTCCATTCAGTATCCCAGACTAGGCATTGACTTAGCTGTAGTGTTGAATTGAATCCTCTTACAACCCCTGCAAAATCTAAAATTTGGCAAAATATCCAAATGTTTAGCCATTTCACTCTGCCCACCCACCGAAACACGTAGCCAACATCCCACGTCCTACCTTTCCGCATTCCCACAGGTTTTCCGACAAAAACGGTACCTCACATGTGTAGGTGCACATACCTGGGCGCAAAGGGAAAACGCTAAACCACTGGTAACCCCAAGTCTTTTGCTGAATTCTGTTCATGTGGACAATGTACAGATTTGGGCGTGGGGTGTAGCAGCCACCAAGGAAAACAGGGAACCCCATGAATTCTGGAAAGAGGACACCAGTGGAAATCCATCGAGGTGTGACTTGTGCGAATCGCGCCAGAATGTATTACCCACAAACCCCGGCAAAGTCCGAAACGTGTTGAACAAATCACTTTTTTCTGATATTTCACTCTGCCCACCCACCGAATCAAGCTGCCAACACCACACACCACATGTGCTACCTTCCCGCATTCCCAGACGTGTCCCGATGAAAAGGGTACCTCACATGTGTGGGTGCACCTACCTTGGCGCAAAGGGGAAACGCTAAACCACTGGTAACCCCAAGTCTTTCGCCCGAGCAAATTTTGCTCATGTGGACAACCTACAGATTTGGGCCTAGGGTGTCGAAGCTACCAAGGAACACAGGGAACCCCATGCACTTCTGAAAAGAAGACACCTGTGAGCACCTCCCTTTCCACTAAAAATATCCATGGTGGGTTAGTGGCACACCCATCCAAAACAAGTTATCATTTTTTTAAATATTTGTTTTGTTTTGCCCCTTTCCTAGGGACAGATGTGCACATTATTGTGCCCATCTGCCCCCAGGATGGGCAAAACGTACTGCCCCATGCATCGGAGGACCGCACTAGCATTCTGCCCCCAGGGAGGGCTACATGAGATGCCCCAGATCCATTTGGGCTGGGGGAGGGCTTCCCCCTTTCCATTAAAAACATCCATGGTGGTTTATTGGCCCCCCACACTCACCAAAAACAAGTTATATATATATTTTTTTTTTGTTTGTTTGTTTTTGTTTTGCCCCTTTCCTGGGCTTGAGGGGCCTGTGGCAAGATTTCTGGTGGCCCTATCCCCCCACCCCAAATGGATGTATGGGCATCTCATGTAGCCCTCCCTGTGGGCAGATAGGGGCAGAAATTGACCCCTAGAGAGGGCTACATGATGTGCCCCCATTTATTATTTATTTAACATTTATATAGCGCAGACTCCACTGACCCTAAGGCTTAAGGGTGCTGACAAACAGATAGCGTGATCGACTAAACAGACCATCAGAAGAGAGAGGAATATAAAGGTGGGATAAACTTCAGAATTAGGGAGGACCAGCGAGTATTTACTTAAACAGATGTGTCTTCAGACCTTTTCTGAATACATGAATGGAGTTTTCTGAACTCAGTTTCATAGGCAAATTGTTCCTAGCCACGAGAGCTGCAGAAAAAAAGGTACCATCCTTAGTCTGCGATAATCTGCATACCGGAACCATAAACTGAAATTGATTGTTTGATCTGAGATTATGTTTACTCACCTTTGGTCATAGTTCCTCATTAAGATAACTAGGGTCGGAGTGTTTCATACAATTAAAAGAAATAGATAGGAGCCGAAAGAGAATATCTTCCCCAATAGGGAGCCAGTGAAGTTCCCTCCTCGCCCCAGAGATATGGTCAGACCTTTTCTTGTCCAGAACAACAGCAGTCTGTTCAGTTCACCGTTTGAAAGACCAGTCGGTAGGCTGCTACAATAGTCAAGCCTGGAGCTAATCAATGCTCTGGCAAGCGTTTCCCTGCTGTTATGGGAGAGGAATGGGTGGGCATGTAACAGCAGTTTGATGTAGTAAGAGGATGAAGCCACCAGACTCCCGACCTGTGCTTTCATGTTAAGATTTCTGTCAAGATAAATGTCCCGAGTCTTGACTTTTTTCTTAACCATTATAACACATTCATCAATAACCAATTTGGAGTATTGATCTTCAAGCTTACGAATCTTGGGGACAGTACCCACAAGCATAAACTCTGTCTTGCTTGTATTAAGAGCCAAGCCATTAGAGCACATCCAACTTTGAATGAGCAAGTAAATTCTGTTGACGTTAGTTTCATCAACTGAAAAGACACCATCGATGGGTATGATACACTGAGTATCGTCGGCGTAATTCGTAAACTCTATGTTGTTAATGTCCAGAAAATCAGGAAACAGTACCTTAAAAAGATTATAGAAGATGGTAGAGAGAGAGGGTCCCTGAGGGACACCTTGTGTCAGCTCTTTGGTATTGGCATCTGCCAAGTTACTGCTCACTCTCCAGTGATGATCTTTCAGAAAAGTAGTGACCCAGTCAGCCGCCGACGAAGAGAAACCAGCCACCTCCCTCAACCTGGAGACCAATACCGTGTGGTCTACCAGGTCGAAGGCCATCCACTTAGGGTGGGGGGACAGAGCCACACCCCTCTCATGATAAAAAAAAAACCTGGTGGTCTAGTGGCCCTGGCCTCCCCACCCTTCATGGGCTTCATGGGCTTCAAGGGCCACTACATCTTCATGAGGTTCCTATAATTCATTAAAAAAAATTCTATCAAAGGAGGTCCTGGGATTTTAATCAAACTCAACAGCCTGGACTTTGCTTCTCTGCACTCCTTGTCATACCAGCACGGCTCTGGGTAAGTGCAAGGAGGCAGGGGACTGTAGGATTACAGTTATACCCCCTACGTGCGCGGTAGGCCCAGAGGCATTGTAGCAACGACTTGTCATGGAGGAGCCCGGTACCCATTGAGACTCTGAGGGTAGCTAGGCAACCGGTCAGTGCAGCAGAAAGGTAGGTCAGCAGGGGAAAGAGAGAGAAAGCAGAGGCAAAAAGGAAGGTCTTGAGCTGCTTCCGGAACTTCAGGTGGTCTAGCTCAAGTTTGAGAGGGACAGGGAAACTTCAACAGGATTGAGGTTAAAAAGATGAGTCTTGATGGCTTTCTTGAAACAGCAGAGTGAGAGACATTCCCATTGGTAGGAGGAAGGCATACCATTGCCTCGGGGCTTGCACATCAAAGCTTGCCCCATCAACTATGACCAACTTCAAATACTGTTGTAGCAGTTTGCGGGAGTCACTCGAGTGAAGGGGTCTAGTGGAGTGGGCCGCTGTTAAGCGACAGATTAAGTAGGGAGGGTGGAGGCTGACTGACATTTGTACATCAGTGTGAGTACCTTATGAGTATTCCTGTGCTAAACTGGGAGCCAGTGAAGGGGCCGTCTTGCAGGTGTCACATGATCATGTTTAGCTAGGCCCTGAACGGCTCTAACAGCTCCATTTTGGGCAATCTGGGGGGAGTTGTTTGAAGGAAATTAGCAAAGAAATGAGAATTCTCCCAACGGGTATCATACAACCCATGATCTTGAGGTGGGCATAAAGACAGTCAAAGTGTTTTAAACGAGGGCAAAATGCAATGAAAAGGAATTCTGTTTTCTCCTTGTTGAGGGCCATAGGTGAGGGCCATTCATGATTGAATAGCGGCGTAACCTTTCTTAGCAACTTCAGTGTCTTGGCTGTGATTACCCGATAGCTTGAAGAGAATCTGGTGCCATCGAACACCGAGACTATGATGGAGGTCGAGAAAAGGCCTGATGTAAATGTTGAATAAGGTAGGTGACAAACGCATTTCTTGGTGTGCCCCGTAGGAGCTGGTAATGGCAAGCTTGTGCACCATAAACGGCTACTCTTGCAGATCTTGGGCCCAGGAAAGATTGAATCCACTGGGCAGCTGTCTTCGAGCAGCAGCCAATGTCCTTGCGTCTGTTCACAGGAAGATTTTTATCAACAAGATCGAACACTGCTGAGAGATCTAATAACATCAGAAGCGCTGGACATCCTCTGTCCACTGTACTAGAAATATTGGACTTTAGATCCAGTAATGCTGTTTCAGTCCTGTGCTTAGATCTTAAACTGGAATGATGAGTACCTAGAATGTTGTTTGTCTCTGCAAATTCTTGGAACTGAAGATAGGCAACACAGTCCAGGATCTTCCAGATGATGGGACATTAGTAATTGGGCAATAATGTTTAGCGATGGCAGTGTCCAAATTACTTTTTTTTTAATAGTGTTGATCAAAGCTTTTTTGAGACTCAAAGGCACACAGCCGTATCTAAAGAAAATGTTCACAATCTTCCTGAGCCACAGGACCAAGATATCAAGAGGATGTTGGCTGGGCATACATCACCAATGAAACGAAGTAGGTTTCAGATTGGATGCAATTTAAGAATGTTCTGCTCAGTACATTGTCGGAATACCAATTGGCTAAGATTGGGCTCACCAGCTGACCAAGGTGGAATCAGTGGGGGCCCTTTGGCAATAGGACAGTCTTTCAGATAGAGTTGGAGTTTTGCCAGCTGTGTTATATCTGTAGACATAAAGGATGAATCCTTGTATTTCAGGGTTGCTTTAAAAACCGGAATTAGTCTTCTATATAGGTCAGAAGCAGCCTGTCTTAGGCCAATAAAATCCCACATAATATTTTCCTAAAATATTTGCAGGTTACATCAGTTACATCTATTCTGCTCATTTTGGTCACTAAACAAGCACCAGATAAGCGTAGACTTAGGCTCAGGAGGTTATGATCCCTCTCAAATCTTGATGGAAAGCTCACGGTCTTCACCCTCTGCCATTCCTCCACATTCACCAGGATATAGACAGTTTGAGAGGAAGAATGTCTGTGCCTAAAAGTTTCCTTTGCATAGACCTGCAAAGGAAATTAGTCCTCATCCATCACTTGCCTTTAAGAGCCAATCGGATTTAAGGCCTCTACAGTGGGTAGAGCAAGCATGTGTTCCTTCTGGGGTTTGCTAGCCTGCAATTTTAGCACATCTCAACTATATCTCTGTGATACTTACAGGTTTGGGCGCTGTCAACCAATGAAATAAATAGCCCTCTTCCTCCATGATTTCTGAAATAACTCCAAGAGGCTCACATTTTAGGTTGACATATCCTACCATTACTGCAACACAGTTGCGGTTCGATGTTTCCTTCCAATAGTAGCCCTGGTATCTTTCAAGACAATTCGAAGTTGAAAGTCCTCAGAGACAACAGGCCCTAATATAAATATTAACTAATATCACAGACACCAGGGGTAAGACAATAATCAAGAGTGATTGAATGTCATGGGAATCAGACTCTAATTGAATGCATGAATCATAAACCCCTACTCTTAGCCACGCTGTCAGCCCCCGACTAGCGGCTAGCAGCCCTCTTTATAGCTAAGATATGATCATTTGGATTACCCTCTATAAAAAGTGGATCTACTGCCCACGTTTCTTGGAAACAAATAATGTCCTATGCAAGTTCGCTAGTTTATATCTAGAGTATTCTTTTTTAATCCTGCACTGTTGCAAGACAGGACAGGTGAGTAGTGAGTCGTGCTATACTACCTGGTGTAAGGGAAGGCTTCAGGGTGGTTGAAGTAGGGTGAATGTTTCAGTCCTTGCCATAAAACCTTACAGAAGTTTCATCTGCCTCATTCCTTGGAATTTCACCCGCAGTTAATCGATCGATGCAAGTGACAGGTTCTTGACATGCATCTACTATGTCTCTTTCCCAGTCAGACGGGTGGACATGTGGCGTTTTTACAATGGGAGTTTTGCTTAACACAAAGATATTTGCATGCTGGCGTGAGTTGTTGGTGTGATCTGATGGTAAGGCTGTAAACCAGTTCTTGTAGGTGGAAAGAGTCTACATTCAATTGCTAGGAGGCCCTCAGCAATGTAAGCATTTGTCACATGCAGTCATATTTGTACTTGTTAGTATCCCTGTGTCTGAAAATGTGCACAAGCACACTGTGGATAATCGAGTAACACCCCTTGATTTGCTGCAGCCAATTCATTGTTTTGTTTAAGAGGACCTGGGCTGCCTTAGCCAGTTCCTGGACATTTGTTATATAAATTATATTTCAGTCTACCCCCATACGATTTGTCATAATTGGTGCGATAACAACTCGTTGGCCTTTTTGGGTCAGTTTTGGTATTTGTGTCGATACTTGCCTTATAAGTATGTGGGAGGCCATGTTGCACACACCGGTCAATTGCAGACTTCGCACTCATGTTTAAGCTATCATCTCTCTCATGGTGCATTTGCACCGGGGGAAGCGCCATTGATGTTGGGAGTGTAGGTGATTCCCTTATCAATTACTCTGTCAATCATTTTTGAAAGCAGCCCAAATTCACATTTGAAATTCACACACCCACAACAAGGCATGTGACTTGTGATGTAGGGGACATATCCTGCATTCAATTTTAATGGATTATTGATCCTCGCCACTACCATCTTGCATCAGATTCTGTACTTGGGAGACCAGGAAACAGATGTTTTCCTCTTTTTATGCTAGGCTTCTATCAATCTATTTGCTGCCTCAGTATTTTTTTATGCTGATGTCATCATATAATCTGGGCATTCTTGCAGGATGTTAAAACTGCTCTCAACACTCACATCTTCTTACAGAATATCAGCATTGGAATCAGACAGCCCCTCGTTTTCCGTTTGGCACTATTGGACCGAAAACATTTGACCTAATCACATTAGATCTAATTTATTTGATTTTATTTTCCGGTCTAAATAGCGGGGGGAGACAGCCCGCACCCTCCCACTTCCCCTCAATCTAATCTATACCCTTAATCACCCCCATATATGTATTTAATAAAATGTGACCGAAAAAGAATCAATCAAATGTTTTAGGTCAAATGTTTTTAGGTCAATTATGCTAATACCCTTTTTCGGTACTGTCATCCTCCGGTTGTCGACAAAGAGCGTCTTGGGCAGTATGAGCCTTTGTTTCAGCATTAAGGATGAGCTGTTTGTGTGTGTGCTCATGTGTGCATGGATTCCGACTAGTATTACATATGTTATCCCTCCTACTTGGTGGTCTGCTTTAGGGACCTCAGGATTCAAGAGATGGTCAGGCATGTTACCGGAAAAGAACTGCTCCTCCGTGTGATAGAAACAGTCGTGCTTTGCACACTATTTATTTTACTTTGGTCCCTTGTTGGCCCGAAATTTAATTTAGTCAGCGTGAGCCCAGCTTTCGTGGGAATATTGTCCACTACATTATTTCTAGCTTTGTCCCTATCTACGCCTGCTTGTGTATCAATCATACTTGGTTGCACAGCTTCGTTCCCTGCAGTGTGTACTGTGTCTTCCCCCTTAATCCTGCAGGACTGTTTCTACCTCTAATATTACATTATTTGCCTCCATAATTGGAGCTTTGACTAACATTGATGTACTCACAGATTTGACAGGAGCCAGAGATCGGCTTGCTTTTTGCTTAGTCATGATAACATAATACATATACACATCCCATATTACCACAAACAAATAAAAAAAGAACACATTTAAACAAATTACACGGTTAGAATGACCACCATCCAGTGCTGGTGCCAAGAAGAATGGCCGACTGGCCCAGTGGTTTCTAGAGTCCATCTCCAACCCTCGTCCTATATACCCTTTTGAAATAATCAACTTTTAATTTCTTTTTTCATTTAAAATCGTGAGGGTCACGATAACCATCCCGTGGTTCCTCGAGGAAATATGTGGTTCTCTTGATTAACCAAAACACGAATTGCTCATTTACATACTCTCCAAAACAGTTCTGCCGTGTTTGTAGTCAGTCTCCATGTTGCTCTTAGGCTTGGGCCAGGATGGATAGTGAACTCCCCCGATTATCATCAGCACACTGAACCGCATGCCTAAGGGCGTCCTTCAGGTGGGCTTCACAGAGGGCTTCCTGCTGGTCATTTTATGCAGCATCGGCTAGTGTTCGGTTCCTGCTCCACTCAGGCACCTCCCACTGAGATGGGGCTTAGGCCCCATTATTGTACCTCCAGGCCCATCATGCCAAACAGTGCCCTTCACCTTCTAAATCAATATCTCCTTGCTTCTAAGCTCCTGAGGGTCAAGGCCCGAGATAAAATCCTTGTTGGTGGGGGAGGACTCACCCTTCTGCTGACAGGTACAATAAAACACCCAGATGCTCTGGGTCTCAGCCATTTAATTTTAATGAAATATCTCATCTCTGTAGCAAAGTCTCAAGTTGAATGAAGTGTGCACACATCTTATTGACGTAACTGACCTGGCAAAGAAACTATACATATCTCTTTCAATCCTTCGAACATCCTAGCTGAACCACTACAATTGAACCAGATCCACTTGGACCAGATCCACTTAGGTAGAGCAAATGAAAGCAACATAGATTTTCACAATACCCACAAATTGGCCAAATATACCCACAAGATGCTACAAATACTGAAGGTCTGCTGGAAGCGACTCATCTTAAAAAGGCAAAGACAAACTGTACAATTGCTATCCACATGCATACACAGGGGCAACACGCTGGTCTTCACGTAGGGCAACAGAGGTTCGAAACCCGGATCTGCGCTTAGAAACTGAACTCAGGTATGGTATTAGGCGCGTTATAAATAAATAAATAAATAAATACATATGGCTCAACAAATCTTCCATTAAATGTTACAACTTGTCAACCTGTAGTGGTCTGCTTACAACATGGAAGGACAGTGTCAGTGTAACAAAGACATAGGCAACACACAGTGCGGACTACGTAGGAGAGTGTTCTACAGAACAATATAGAAGACAGGCCACACAATGACATGAGGACTATGGGCCTCATTACACGGTAGGCGGTAAGGATTTACCGGTACCGGTAAGGGCACCGGTAGCGGTAAACCCTTACCGCCTTACTACGAGTTCCCTTTGCGGGACCCGACCTTAACGGCTGGTTTTACCAGCCGTTAAAGTAGGGTGCTGCAAAGGGACCTTGGTGCTAATTACGGTGCCACAATTTGCGGTACTGTAATTACCTCCTTCCCCATTCCCATTGAGCCCTATGGGGGCAAAAATGGGAATGGGGAAGTGCCTTGGTGAATGGGGAATTACCGCCCCCGCTCACCTTGGAGTAGGGCGGTAATTCCACCATCCACCAAGGCGGACACGGTAAAATACCGGCAGCAACCATGGCGCTAATAGCGCCATGGTTACCGCCTACCATGTAATGAGGCCCTATATGTTTGCTTGAAGCTGGCTAACCCTGCAAAATACTGCCTTTGTGACCCAACAAGATCTTGAGAATCTACTGCCATTCTTCAAACATAGAATAGTAAATATGAGAATCAGCTGAGGGAAAATACCCACCTTACAGATAAACATGTCTTCTCTAGTCGTATTTTTCTAGCTTCAAACCCATAGACAAGAACAGGGTAGTCAAGTTATCCACACCTGAAAAAGAAATGAAGACACGCCTGAAAAAGCAAACACAGCCTCCCTGAAGATTGATGGAGTCATGAAAACTTGTTCCAGAAGTCTCGGGCTCAAAAGGCAGCAGCAGCAGGGCCATCATGCCTTACAATGGAGAGCCACAACCATGGCTTTCCCCCTCCCCCCATCAAGGGGAAGATGTGTGCTATGGAGGGAGTTGTTTCCAGCCACCTGCAACAACAATTAAGTGCAAAAAATACAAGTACCAGAATCCTTAGAGTCAATTAACTTGCCACACCTGAAAAAGAAATGAAGACGCACCTGAAAAAGCAAACACAGCCTCCCTGACGATTGATGGAGTCATGAAAACGTGCGTTTGGAGGAAAAGCTAATGCAGGAAAACTTGACTGGCAACAGAGCGCCTGCCTTACCAAATTCTTAAACAAATGAAACCATCATTGCCTTCAATTTACGGTGAACCGCGTCATGCATCAACAACCTTTTGTCAACATTGTGCCCTGTCACCAAGGTGCTTCAGAATGGAGCCCATCTCAAGGGGTAAGTCCCTGACCTTCTTTAGCATTGAATATATCTATTTATGTATATGCTTATGAAGTTCAATGATTGTAACTAGGTGCTACTTAGATGAAAAGACAGCATGACCAAGTAGCAAAAATAAGGTCCATGAGAAGGCAAGTCTTTGGCAATTTTCTAAACCAGAGCAATTTATTTATTTATTTATGTATTTATTCAAATTTGTTAAACGTACAGCACCCCCTTAAGCATCGCAGCGCTAGTTACAGTGGATACTCAAAGCTTAGTTACATACAACATACAGTAGGTGCAAAGGAGATGATGTGCTTCTTATCTTATCTATATCTTACAAGATATATGCTTATCAAATTCATTTGGGATGGCTGTTTTATAGATTAGTGGCTACCACTGAGAAACTGCTGCCTGTGCCAGACTTTCTGGCAGCGTGTAGTTTTAGAAACAGTTAATTGATAGAGTGAACATTTTTGATTGCATGGGCCCAACTACCAGGGTGGTTAAGGGCGTCCTGACCCCCTCAACATATGGGACATTGCCTTTGTACACTTCAAAACATTCCACCCACCCATCGCTCTTTCTCCCGTAATAGCAGGCCAGTGTTTGCAGGCTAAAGTACACATATAGGGTTGTTTAACAGGTCAGCACAACCCTCATAGCAAAGGGCAAACAAGACCGGTCGTCATGTGTTAACACAGTGCCCAAAAATGATCAAGTACTATGATAAGGGTTACCAACAGTTTATCTCAAACTCTGACCAGAGGGAGGGAGATCAATGCTGGATCACTAGCGCAGAATCAGTGGTAATCATGGCTGCGGTGTACAAAATATGGAAAACTGCCAATACCTGTGTAAAAGTCAAAGATGAAGCATTCATTTTTACTAACTGCAGTTTGATGGTTGTAAGATGATACAAAGCCTTTGGTGTCTACGTTTTAACATGATGGTGTCTCATCATGATGTGTGTCTTTCTTTTTTTATTTAGTGCAATTATGCACAAAGTTTTTTTAATCCATAATTTTATAATCTTTTTATGTATTGTCTATTGATATTGTTTTCCTCTTTTCTTATGAGCACAATCATGTGTTTTCTTGGATTTTCTTGAAATGTTAGAATAAATGTGTTTATTTTAATCAAAATTGCACAATCAATAAAATAAAAAAGTGCAAACAATGTCCAAAGAAATATATATGTCCCAAGGTTTGCTGACATTTTACTTTTGGGGTTAGTGTTGTGACAAATTAAATGTGCACCAAATTCAGTGGAAATTACATACTCAGAATGATTTCAGCTTAAATCACTATCACAGACATATTAATAACCTTTGCTCATTCTTATGTTCCCAGAATACTGTTTGATGTGATGCAAAACAGCAAGGTGCTTTGTTCCCCCCTCTACCCTGTCACATAGGCTATTTATGTCCAGCATCAAGGGGATATATTTAATGGGACTCCATTTCAAAGCTGTACGGCGGTCAAATAAGTGTAAACATCAGGCATTAAAAGCGAATGGCAGTCTTTACACTTGCTTTACCTTAAAAACCTTTGCAGGCTGAGTGGGGGATAGTAGAGGGAAGTTTGCTTCCTCCTGGCCATGCCCACCACGCCTGCAAAAATGGCTAGTTTTATGCTTGCATGAGAATTCTGAGATTTTCACTCAGGCCTGAAACGAATGGATTCCTACGGACTCCCCCTGCATTTAAAACCTGATAAGAGCCAGTGGATCCTATAGGAATCCAAAGTAAATGTTATCTGAAATGTGTAATTTGCAGAGAGCTTTTTTACAACACCAAGAGCAAAGTGAAAGAGTAAAAGCAATTTTGCACGCATGAACTTTTGATTTTTGCCCTCAGTTTTGTAACATTGAAAAATTGTATACAGGGGATCTAATAGCACATAACTGCTAATGCTGGTTGTCCCCTGCATGAAATTACCACTTTTAGCAACATTAGCCTGGCCGATTGAATTGTTTATATACTGAGTGTGAGAGTGTTTTATATCGAGATAGCAATGTATTGACTAACTGGGCCAGCGATGTATTTACAATATACAGATGGATGCAAACCAGACCACCGAAGACCATGCTGAGTGACCCAACGTTCATGTTTGCAGGGTCTCATGATTTATTGTTTGAGGCATACAGTCCCCTTTTAGGCAACAACCATCACACTCTACTGCATTTGTTAATGTGTTGCCATAGAGGAGCAAATGTAAATTGTACAGATTTATTCTCAATTATTCTCAGAAATTGTGCTTTAGTATGCACCATTTCAGCACATTATGCCTCCTTACACTACTTACGACTCACTCACGAAGGTTGGTCCCTTGCACTTATTTGTGTGAGATGTTACTAACACTTTGCTGAAAGAAAAATCACTAAATAAAAAAATAATAATAATCGTAATAGTTGAGTATTACATCAGGAGGCCAAACCTTATTTTAAAGGAGATACACTGCACAGCAAAGCCAGCAGTTTTGGTGTTTATGTAAGCACGCATGAGATCCACATTGTCCAGGTACTGTTATTATGATACTAACTGGCCATAAGATGGCCACTGCTGGAAACGTGCTAGTTCCCAGCCATATTTTGGCAGTGCCTGGCAAATGTCTATGTAATGTCTATAAAAGATTCAAAACTTGTAGCTTTGCCAATGCTTTTAACTGTTTTTGCCTGACACATTGCTATGTACATAACTGTTTTTGCCCACTACACCCTTACACCTATATTATATTGCATCTTGATTTACTCTACAACTATGTTATGTACCCTGCTATTGCATCCTGTATCTTATTATTGTATCTTGTTATCACTCTGTAAACTTGTTATGCATCACAAGCAATGCGACCAGTTACCTGAGGGTTAGGTGCGCTATACAAATAAACAATTCAATTCAATTCAGGTTAGATCTTGAAGCTGACGGTTGGATGTGTATTAACTAAGTATGGAAGCAAAAAGACTGGTGTCGGGACAGTGGAGGCTCTTAAATACCCGACACATACTCTTAAATTGAATGCAGTTGTTTATAGGGAACCAAGGCAATGATCGGAGAACAGGGGTAATATGGTCGTGTTTCTTAGTTTTAGTTAGAATTCTTGCAGCTGGGTTTTGTACTCTTTGGAGCCTAGACATCAACTGTCTTGGCTCTCCCAAGAACATGCTGCTGTAAAAGTTCAGCCTGGACAGAACGAGGGAGTTCTTAACCATGGCCATATGAGGGGGTGATTGGAAGGGGATGATATTTTTTAATTTCCTCATCATAAAAAATCAACATTTTATAACAGGGTTGTTTAACTACTTAAAGGTAGCTTGTTATCAATCAGGACACCGAGGTTTTTAACTTCTGTCTTAAAGCCGGGGCATTGTCTGAAAAGGTCAGGCCAGAAAGTAGGAGACAGTGACTTAGGTTTTTCATTCACCTGGAGGATTTGTGTCTTATCTTAATTCATTTTTAGCTGCTTCAAGTTCATCCAGTGCTTGATTTGATAACAGACAAATCCTTATTTTTTCTGTTAAAGTGTGTTCTTTTTCACTCAGGTTTACCAGGATCTGAGTGGCATCTGCTTAGTTAAACAAGAATTGGCAATGCCAATAGTTTTGACGTTTGCTGCATTTATGCACCAGGGTGCAATGCGAAGAGTCCCACGTGTTAAAGGAGGATGCGATAAGGGGTGCAGGTGTGCAATGGAATAAGAGGGGGAACAGAGCAATGGAGGAATCCATTGATCAAGTGTTCTGATGATGAGCAAGAGGAAAAATGAGCGAGAAAGAGTTAGTGGGTAAGACATAAAGCGAGAGTGTGAGAGGAAGGATGAGAGGGGATAGGGAGAGCGAGTTATGTGGGTGGATGCAGGAATAGAGAGGGTAGGGTGGGTGTGTGGGAATAAAGGCTGTAGGATGGGTGGGGCTAGGGAGAGGGGGTAGGGTGCGTGGTGGGGTAAAGAGAGGGGGTAGGGTTTGGAAGAGAAGGAGAGGGTGGGATGGGTGGATGGGGTAGAGAGATAGGGAATGGGGTGCATGGCAATAGAGAGTGGGGTAGTGTGGGTTGGTGGGGGTAGATAATGAGGGTATTGTGGATGGGGGTAGGTGAGTGGGTGGGGATAGAGAGAGTGGGATAGAGTGGGTGGAGTAGAGGAAGCAGGGGTCTGTAGAGTGAGTGGGTGGGTGGGACTATACAGAGTGGGGGGCATATACAGTGACAGTGCTCATATCCCTCCCCCACCCCCGTGGAAACAGGAATCAAAATCTAAACTATGCTTGAACAATAGGATTTACAGTGTGGTAGGTCTTCTCCATCAGCATAACAAAATGTCCAAGTACCGCACGCCCGAACCACTGAGATCTTGAAGCTCAAAAACCCTAAAGCGAGTCAGAGCTCGGAAAAAGATGTGGAGGATGGACGCTCACCCTTGCTGGGCCGACCTTATGGAACAATCTTCCTGTGATGCGCAGAAGCGAAGACGCTCGCATCAAATTCCGACGACAGCTGACAAAACTGTCCTTCAAGGAAACTCTTTAAGAAAGCTTTTGACATTTGACTTTGAGACGCAATGACACTGCACGCCAAGTAGTTCTGAAAGCCTAGCTTTGCTCTAGAATTTACCCAATTCTATCTTATGCACATATTGTTTTTCTGTTCTTGCTCTTTTGCAAATGATTGCAATACCTATCATTGAACTATCTGTTCTACAGCACTTCACTCCTGCCTTCTATCAGCACTTCTGGCATGAATGCTCCACATATTTGAATGATCTGCCTCCCTTCTCTCCCATAAGCCCCAACCCCCTTCTTGAGGTGCTTTGAATTGATTGCATTGCAGTAAGTATAATATAAACAATATTAATAATAAATAAACACAGATATTGAAGCACAAACCGGGACACACAAGCACAAGCACATCTATAGACCTGTGCAGGTCTGTGCTTCACTATCTGTGTGTATTTATTATTTACATGGCGTAGATCTCCAGTAACACGAATGTGGGATCTGGCTTAAAATGTGCCCTATTGTTTAGTTAAAAATATTTTCGAACTTGTTCATCTAATGCAAACCATTTCAATACAAGGTCCAAATTGTGCATTGAAGTGTCACAGCATGGCATGTTGAGCTATGGCTGGCATCTTTCCCAGTCTGGTGTCCCAAAGTGCCTTTTGCCTGGCACGTGTGCATTGTGATCTTCTTATTGGCGGTTCCGTGCCACTAGAATCCGACGATTGCCATCTTAAAGAGGATTTACGCCTGCGCCTCTCATTTGATGATACGACTGCAGTAGGTGTATGAACCAACTGAGCTATCACACCAGTCACTTACAGAACACAGGCTACAGGGTTATACCTAAACATATATCCTAGCCCTGAATACTTGCAGGTTGGTTGAAGTGAAGACACATAACAACCGAGTTAAAACATGAAGCAAGATGTCAAATTACTATGGCAAGTGCAGCATTGCTTTTCAACACAGCATGACAAGGGGGTTTGTCTAGTGATTGAGAAAGTGCAGGTGAAGGGCGTAGCTGCTAATCAGGCCCCTGTTATTTGGGGCACTTTTTGCCAGTTTGTTTTTTTAGCCTAGAGCACTTTGCATTTGTGACATTCAGATCCACCCATATAAGAATAATAAAAGAAAAAATACAAGTCCCAGAATGCGAAGTACAACTGAGATTACTTGAGGGCATCACAAAGCGCATGGATTAACTTGATAGCCATTGAGAGGTGTTTCCTTCATGGATACCCGGATCCCTACAATGCATAGCGTTCCAATACACAAGAAAGCCCTCTTTATTTGTTGGGCAATTCGTTGAGATAATGACACTCGGAATGTATTTTTTAACTGGGATGCCGTCTCACAACTGCATTTTCAAATAATGTCATGTCATTCCGCAAGAGCTTGCTGTGGACTCGGCCAGAAAAGCGGAAGCCTCGCAATGAGCGCTTCTGGGTGATCGCCAGTAAAAGTACAACAAGCATTGAAAATAAATAGTGCGGCTGAGGAGGCAGGCGGCAAATAAATAAATGATGTGGCTGGGGATGTCTTCGCACTTACGGTACGAAATGATGGAAGGACAGGCCTCTTAGAACAAATCAAGGCCTGGCCGGTGCTATGGCCATTTCATCCAGTAAGCATAAACCAGTTGCCATGCCAACATAAGACTGCTCCCAAACGGCCCTTAGGCGCTCTCTTTCGGTGGCAATGTTTTGGAATTAGGTGGTGCTAGCGCCATCAAATACGCCAAAACCAAAAAACAGGTTGGTGTAAAAAATCCATTAAAGTTCGAAGGTAGAGATTTAAAAGAATTGGCGAGAGAGCGGAGCGCACGTGACAATGTTTTTTTGTCGAAATAAAAAAATGAAAAGTTGTACTTGTTTGACTCTATTCATAAAAAAGGATTGAATCCATTTAAGGCCGATACCCTGAATATCCATGATATGATATGATAAGTCATTTATAACGCGCCTGTGGACAAGTGTTTCGAGGCGCATGCTAGAAAGCCTATGTAGCAGGATCGAATGATTGACCATATCGAATGCAGCTGATAGATCTAATAGAATTAAGGCACTAGGATGCTGTTTGTCAGTTACATCCTGTAGGTTATCCAATTCTGAGATGGTTTTTAATTCTGTGCTCCTCATGGACATAAATCACGTTTGTGTATTGTCCAGAAGCGCTGTAATCGTGACGTAATCTTGCACTTGGTTCTCAACAACCCTTTTGAGTTGTTTAAAGAGAAAGAGAAGGAGGGTGACCAGCTGAAAATTGTTGAGGCCCAAAGGGTCTAAAGAAGGTCTCTTTAACAATGGTTTGATGACGGGATGCTTCCAAAGGTTAGGACAAACTCCAGCCTTAATAGAAGCATTAAAGAAATGCAAGATGTCCTCTAGGAAAAGGGGACTAATATCTTGTGCAATTCTTGCAGGGATGATACCAAGTAGTGCACATGAACATTTAGTAGATGAGAGTAAACCGATTAGATGCTTACTATCAATTACAGAGACAGCCCTGCAACCTCTCGAGCCAACCATCAACATTTCTAATTCTACTAGTTGTCAGCCATCATTTTGGGATTTCATTATGGTCACGTTCTTCCTAATTCTTTCAATTCTATATGAACAATGGGACAACAGTTCATCTGCCAAGATTTGTGTGGGTATTATGCTAGCAGAGTTCCATTCAATACAGATATAATCAGTAACTAAGAACACTGATTTAATAATATTAGCATTAGAATCAAACGTGTTGCTGTAAATAATTGTTTGCTTAAATAATTTGTTTTTTATAGGACCACAGCCATTGTTTTACAGATTCTGCAGCGCTCGAGATACTGAGAGCAATGCCATCCTCTCTCCGAATTTCTAATTTAACGGCGAGCAAGGTTAATTTCATCTAGGATGGTAGCTTACTTCAGTGGTGGGGGATAAATATTGTATCATATTAGTGGCAAGCATTTGAAAATTGTCTGAGGCAGTGTTAGAGTCAAATTATCTCATCTGCTGGCGGACGGCCAACAACCTTTTTTTTGAAAGCCCATCCTATGATTAAAGCACACCTGTAATACACATATAATCTGCTACAGAGTGCTTGTGGTCACCTCTGGCTACTTGCAAGGTGTCTATACCTTTACCTTCTCACATTGGGTCCTGTTGCTGCAACATCTGAGGAGGGAAGTGTGAGGAGTCAGAAATGAGAGGCAGACATAAAGGTATGTTAAGTCAGACATTTTATTAAACTGAAATGAATTGGGAGACACCTCCCAGCCCCATTCTAAAGAGGATTCTCCATACCTGAAAAACGAAATCTAAGGATCTGTCTGTGTTAAGTAGTCAGTAACTGAAAAGCGCTCCCTGTGTCCGAAACATTCTAAGCTGACCCTCACACTAGAAACAAAACAACCAAGGGTTCAAGGGAAGTGTATTACCAAAAAGTGTTCACAACCAAAAAGATAGTTATAGCTCCAACAAAAGGGGTTTCCAAGGAGAGGCTCTTGGATCCAGAGGGTGGTTCCTTTCTGGATTTCAACAAGTGTTTCTTTATCCAACAAATCCTCTGTGTCAAAAGTGTCTCTTTATTCAATAATTCCTCTGTGTCAAAAGTGTATCTTTATCCAACAATTCCTTTGTGTCTTTGGTATTGGATTCACAAAGTTCTTGTTAAAAAAATAAAACCCAGAACAGTCTTTCTTTAGCTCTTCTTGTGCCTTTTACCTTTCCCAGGCTTTGCTTTCCAACTGCCTGGTGTGTTAATCTGCCAGGACCTCTGAAAAAATTCACGAGGTGAGGGCCCCCATACCCCTTTACCTCTCCCCCAGGCTTTGCATCACAACTGCCAGGTGTATTCATTTTTCAGGACTTCCTATTTGTTCTTTAAACTGTACCACAGTAGCATATACCCCGAGGTGCTCTGTATATGTGCTATGTAGCACTTGCTTCACCTTTCCCCCATAGTGCAAACTCATGCATCTGTGCTTGCCTGGGGCCTGTTGCAACACTTTTTTTTTGTTTGCTTTCAAACGTTCTTCTTATTGGCATTTGCACTTGTGCTTCTTCTTAATTGCATCTTGTGCCTTTCTGTCATTTGCAACTTCATACACATTTGTTGGCATGTGCAAAGTAATGACCTGGGGTCACCCGTTGCTCTAGGTAGACTCACCAGGTCTTTATTGTCTCCAAGCTTGCTTGCGTTTCCACCGTGCTGTAACTTCCCCATTCAGGTAGTTCAGCTTCCCTGGACCGGAGAGCACTGTTTGCTTGGGGGGTCATATTCTCTGGAGTTTCTGCATGGCTTGCTGTCTCTCCAAAGCTTTCCTTCTTCCGTTCTCTGGTTTCCATCTCGCCACACCAGTCCGAATACCTTGTGGTCAGGAGCCCCAGCACAGCATTTCTCATCCTTTCCTGCACAGCTCTCCTCTGCACAGCCTGTGCCATTTTAAAATGTCCCGCTTACTTTAGTTCTAGCAAATCAACTGGTCTGCGAATTAGACTTCAGGCTTCTCTTGGTCTGCATAAACTTCTTCCTCCTTTTCTCATCCCAGTATCTAGGAGGGTTTATTTGAGTTGGCGTCCATAGATGTTACTGGCTTTCTTGGATATGTTGCTCATATAAATACACATTAATACCATAAGATGTTATGTATGAGTTATGAGTGTTTGAGTCATAAATGGGGGTTTCACTAGCGTGATTTAGGGGAAAGGTTTTCCGACTTTTACTAAAGGATGCAGCTGTTAGACGACTACAAGCCATTAAGTACTTTGGTATTCTAAAGTCTTCCTCAAGGGTAAGGGGGGAATATCTTGTCTCATCTGATGGAGTCACCACCCCCCCCTGGCAGCTGTCTCCTCCCATGTGATACTTCCTTATGCAGCCGCCCCCAGGTTCCAGATCAGGTAGCGCCTTCTGTACCTTGCCACATGGGAGGATGCCACTGCGGGACAATGAGTGATGACTCCACTGGATTAATCACAGAAGGCAAAACAAGTTCAGTTTCAGCTGGACAATGCTTTTGAATAAGGTGGCTGAGAGGGGTTTTATGGCGAAATCTACTATAGATTGTTAATGTTTATGTTGTATGCAGTATGTGCCAATACAGTGTTCTCCAGGCATTCAAAATGTACTGTAAGAACAGGGGGGAGGGAGTGAATATAAATAATCAATAGTAAACAAGAAACACTACACACATTCTCCGGTGCTTCTTTCCTGCACCCAAAATGTAGGGTAAATTAAAACAGCAGCAAAAATCAAGGAAGAAGTAAAAAGCAAAATAAAAAAGTTAATAGTATATAAATTCCCCATTTGTAAAATATATGATTTACTTAAAACAGCAAAGGTAACAATGGTGTGACAAATTTAATTGTGGTATACATTTGATTTTGGGATTATCCAGTTGATCAGGCATTTACCCAGTGGTCGAAGTGAACTTTTATGTTTTACCGTTAACAATTCCACTACTTTTTGCAGCCATTTTCACCATTCCGAAACTGTTCTTTTTGAATTTAAAGAACACTTCTCCACTTTACCACCAGATATCAGTT